>NC_064766.1:9022501-11595001 GCF_011397635.1 Epinephelus fuscoguttatus | reverse complement strand
CGCTGCACAAGGTTGTGTGCGGCTTTCAAGCGGCCCTCGTGGGTACGAAACTCTTTACAGCGGGCGCTGCCGATGACTGTGCCACCCTGAGGGAAATTCAAATTACAATCAGGAATCACACAAGTCTCTTCTGCTGGCTTCCACTGCTCATTTACAAGATAAATATTTTTTCACTTCAGACAATTACAGTCTGAACATGACAAATGGTAAAACAATCTAATCTGATCGCAGGCTCATTAGGCTCAAAGCTCAAAGCATTATTGCTGAGTCACTACCAATGATCGTCATCACAGATGACCAACAACTTAGCAAATATTCCACTGTGTTTGCTCAAGCTCAAATACTGCTGCTCCCCTGTCAGACAGCATGTCATGGTGCTAACATAAACAGCGATAATTAACATTAACACAGGGTCAAGTGTTTAAATTTAAGGATTTAAGGGTTTCATAGTTCACAGCACAGAAGAGGAAATACAGGTAGTTTTATTTCAGCCTGAAGCATCTATATCAGAAGTGTGTGACCTGAAACAGAAGCACAAAGCTCTGCTCACCACTTGCAACATGCTGGAGACGCTTTCCCACGTTGCCTCTTTGATGTTGTCTCCTCCATCCACCATCCCCTGGTACCCCTGAGAAGACAGACAAATATGAAAAATGACTCCTATGGAAAAAAATATTGAAGGGGTGTCCCCTGAAAGTTGATGATTCAGATCATTAGTCAGAGACCCTTCAGGCAACTGAAATTTTTCAAGTCAAGCAGTGTGCATCTGGGCATCTTTTGGTCCCTAGATTTAGCTGCAGAGTGAGCGCTCCTTGCTTTTATGCTGCCCTCCGGCACAGGCAGCTGCCGACCCAGACCCCAGGGTGAGTCTGAGTGAGACGAGGCAGCTGCCCACAGGAAGAGAGGCTTTGCTCGATCAAGGCGCAGTTAGCCCACATTAGCTCAGAGGGCTAACTTTGCTTGTCTACTATTGTACAAATGTCACTGTCATCCTGAACATACTGCAGAGCCTCATTCAAATATTCAGACTCCACATGAAAAAAGAAAACTTTAAATAATCGTCAACTATACATATTGAACAGTCAAATCTGATTCAACTGACATAATGATGAGCCAGGTACAGCCCTAAATAATGTAACTATGGGTCATTTTATTCTCATCCTGAGCAGTCATATGCTCAGGACTGCAGATAAATGTTATTTCAATCCATCAATGATTATTTTTTAAAACTATTTAATTATTTAGTCTAAAATACATCAAAAAGTAGGAAAAAATCCCATACAATCATAACTTCCCCAAAACAAAAATGACAAATGTTGGTTCGTCTGGCCAACAGCCCAAAATCTTAAGCTTGCTCTTACATAAGAAAAGAAAAATCCTCACTTTTAAGAGGCTGGAACCCGAGTACGTTTGCCATTTTTGCTTGATAAATGACTTTCTTGATTTTCCATTAATCAAATAACTGATTCATCTGCAAATAATTTCAGCACGAAATGTTCAAAACAGTATATCAAAACAGAATGAGAGTTTAAATATAGTCTGTTGGCGTTACTATTTGTGCTTTTTAGGTTTCATTCCTTTTTGCTTATCCACAATGTTGTGAAAGCTGATCCAAACTTCCCACCAGAGTCAAAGCCAAAGTAAAGGCGTCATGGCACTCAGCTGTCATTACTCACGGCCCAGTGGGAATTCAAGGCTGATGGGGATGACAGTGCAGCCAGTGAAGGATGAAGTCTGCCCCTGGTAATCCAATTATATCAACACTGAGACCAGATCATCTTTCTCTGCCCCTGTCACTGCCATCAGTGGCGTCATGCCCATTCAGACTGCACATATATTCTCAGACGTTCGATATTACACAACTTTAATGATGTTAATGAAAGGGGGATTTGTTGTTGCTTTTCTTTCCTGATACTGAATCATATCATTTCTAACTATTTAAAGCACCAGCAGTGTGTTTTCTTTGTATCCCACAGATATGGTGTAATTCAGAGTACCTTGAATGGCTGTAGTGTGGCATGGATGACACCGGTGGGAACAAAGCCCTCAAAGCTGCATATCAAATGTCATTTTAAGACAAGATGAACGCTATATTTATTTACTGTCTATAAGAAGTAAGTAGCATTATGTGTAATGATAGAATAAACATGTAAACCTAATTTAAGGTGCAACAAAAAACACTGGGGGTGTTTTATATTTTGTAAATGAGTACAACTATCTCCGCACAAGAGCCATTAATACGAAAAAAAGGAGCACAAATTATTCTCGTGATGAAAGTGCACTCTCTGTGAGCTGGTGGATTTTATTCAGGCCAAATCAAATGAAGAAAATGTGAAAATATGAAACTAGCTTTACTGAAATAGGAATGACTTTTGATAGCCAGATCAAACTGGTGTAGAGCAAAATGGCCACGCATGGTCAACTGTGAACCACTGATCTGTATGGCACCAAACTCAACACACCTAAAGACTATGTATGAGCTGGCAATATCAAAAATGAATGCATTTGAAAATTCAGCTATTCACAACAAACGAGCCAGTAGGGTTGTGCCATATTTCGACTTGTTGACATATTGACAGGATACTGTTACCCACGGCAACAGCAAGCATGGCTGAAAGTGAAATTATGGTTACCCTAAATCCCCTTGGAATAAACTGTGGTGTCGTTAGGCCTGGGCGTCCTGAGCAACAGCCCTGGCCTTCTCAGACTGTTTAAGCGCTAAGAGGGAACTCATTCAGCAGCTCCTCTGGCAGCAGCACATGGGAGTCGGTGTTGTCAAGTCATTTTGTCATAAACCTTTAGTAACGTAAACCTACGTGACGCTCGCAGCTCGACAAAAAACTACATATATGTGACTGTGCGACAGTTATCATAGCATAACAGCCTGTCACAGGTTACAGCGTGATGATTAGAGGAGAAATGGCCTTTAATAACTTTTCACTAATTTGTCAAATTGTCAAGAATATCATTATTGCAAAACACCCTGAAATATCCTGATACTACCCCTACAAGCCGGTGTTAACCATCATAAGATCTGTGTTGTACATTAAGTATCCATATGAATGCAAATCTTCACCCTTCTCCCAGCTGGATATAAATATAGACTGACCTCATAGGGAGTCCAAATAGTTTCAGCAATAAGCAGGAAGTACAATTTTCCTCTGGGGAACAAGAGGAAGAGTCAGGACCTCTTTCTGCAAGCGAAAAAGCACTGTGATATGCATCACAGTTACAATACGATGTTTTTTGGGTGTTTTTTTTTTTTAATCAAATCATCCCCAATATGACAATAAATGAGCACTTAAGAATGCCTTTGAGGACAGAAATTTTGTTTTTGTTCATTAATTGTTATTTTAATTTAAAAGTATCCTTTGTTGAAATCCATATTTTATGTCTCAACACTTCATTCAAGTTATCTGGGTTTAACCTTTTTATAGTCACATCCAGATAATGCATGACTGCTAGCAAATGCAAGGTCTTATCAGCTCTTTGAGTCCTAACGGTTCTCTCACAGACGATCACAGCCCGACTAGGAAGACTCATCAACACTAATTTAGCTCACTGTCGAGTGTGACAGAGGGCTGCAGACGCCCCGGAGGCCACGTCTGGAGTCTGACCCATGAGTCATGCCTCACCTCGTGGACGAAGTACACCTTGGCTCCAACATAGATGCCCATTCGCACAACAGCCCGGACCGCCGCGTTCATACCTGGAAACAGACAGAAGAGAGTTAGTGGTTGTGATGGAAACAACGGTCTGTCTCAGTTATTCTGACTGTTATGGTGTGTTTGACACGATGTGCAAACAGCAGAAAATGGAAACAAATAAATTGAGAATACACTAGAGGAGCACAAACAAACAGACAACTAAAAAAAAGTAATTGGGAGTATTAGCTATACATTAGAAAATGATCGAAAAATCATGCGTTTAATAAACTGTAAATGGAGGACATCAACATCTACAGCCAAATGCTAGTGAAATGGTGATTTGTCACTGGACTTGCCAATGGGAAAAAAGCCAACTTACATACAGCCACCATACATTGGATTTATCACCATCTGTCACAACTGACCGACAGAGAGAGACTAATAGTAAAAATAACAGTGTAAAGAGGGTGTGGCAGGAGCCAGACAGACCAGCAGACAACAGCAAAGGTAAAGAGGTCAAACGGACACAGACAGAGAGAGGGAACAACAGTGTCCTTGAGGATACTGTGCCAAAATACAAATGTGTCTGTCGGAGCACTTAGTGAAATTAGACACAGGAAAGCCTATAAATCTTAGACCACGTCTGCGATCAACATGCGGATTGTATAGATTTATAAAAAGACCTGATGGTACAGATTGATTAAATAAAAGTATCTGATGTGCAACTGAATTGGCTGAGAGAGGTTGTATCTTGCTGATGTCTTGTTGCTTCAGCATTGCTGATTCATGCAGACTGAGCTGTGATTAAAGAACGAATTATGGAGAAACTGAATATGGAAGCCAATAATAAAAGATAATTGCAAAGGAAATTAGACTACAAATGATTTACAGCGACAACTGATCATTTTTATAATCAGTTTATGTATTAGTCATTTTTCAAATGTCCATCATTAGTTCCCAAAACTTTCCAAAACCCCATCCTGAGGGATCACAAGACCAGCTCACTGTGAATCACCCCGCTTGTTTCCACACACTTCTATGATAGTACACACACTCATATGATATGATGAACGTCATGAATGTGGAAGGCACGTTTGATCTTCCTGAGCCCATTGTTTGTAGTAGTATGTGCAACACAAGGCACAGCAGGCACAAGCTGTACCTCGCAGCCAATAGAGCATTGTGCCAAATTTCCTCCCACACCTCATGCTTTGAACAAGCCGTTCCATTCACTGGCTGCTGTCTACAGAATGTGCACGGGATGTGACTACTCCTTGCAAGACAATGTCATGATGTAGGCTTTGCTTAGATAGACAACAGCTAGTAAGAACGTAGCCCTCTTGCTCATTTCACTGAGGCTGGCACAGTGACACTGCTTCAGGCTCTGGTAAATAAACACCGGATCACCTGGATCCAGCTGCATACAGTCTCAGCTATAATGCTCAACTTACAAAAACTTGAACCAACAGTTGAGGGGAGTTGAAGGGTCGTAAAACTTGATCGATTTTTTTTTTTTGTCTGAGCTAGGGCTGCAATTATTTTCATAATTTATTAATGTCCGGGTTATTTTCAGACCAAAATCAATACGTATTCAGTTTATGGTCACATAAAACAAAACATGCAGCAAATCCTCATAAGTGACGAGCTGGAGAGAATGTTTGAGTTACATTTTTAATCTCAGAGATATTTTTGTGTTTTTCTCTGTATCTGTAATAAATAAAGTAAATAAGGTTTCATGCAGGATTAGGTGCACAAAAGGGGTTTCCTTCACAGAGGAAACACAGCATGTAAACTGTGCTAATGGGAGCGCTGATGGGTCGAGCTAGTGTTGCTAAGAGACCAAGACAAAGCTGATTGGTTCAAGGGGATCTGTGCAAACATGTGACATGGGTTTTAATTTGACAGAATGTTTAATGAGCTTAACAAAAAGGAATACAACAAAGAAATTAGGCGATTTCACTGGATGACGTATCATGGTGATGAACCATACATTCCTCTTCTTAGCATGTCAGTGTGTGTGTGTGTGTGTGATTTTCCAGCTGGAATAATTTGCTCTCACAAATCATGACATGCTGTGACTGTCTCCATCCAGTCTGACTGAACATCAGAGGACATTCTCTGAACATTCTCTAAAGGTTCTCTGGGCATTTTTCCAAAACTCCAGGTAACCTAAGAGTACGTACTCTGAATTTTCTCTAAAGGGTTTTTAAAAACTTTTGGAGCACCTTCTGTAAACCTTCAGGGAACATTCCCATAAAATTCTTTAATGTTTTTTTTCCAAAACCGTTAGAGAACATTTAGAGAACGTTCTTTAAAGGGTTCTTAAAAAACCTCCAGAGTTTCTTCGGTGAAACTTCAGGTAAAGTTTGGTAGAGGTACTCTGTAGGTTTTTTCCAAACCTTTAGAGAGCCTTAAGGGAACGTTCAGAGAAAGTTTCTTCAAAAACCTCTGGAGTACCTTCAGTGAACCATCAGGGAGTGTTTCCGAAAGATTCTCTAATGTTTAAAGAATGCTCTTTAAGGGTTCTTAAAAAAACCTCCAGAGTACCTTCAGTGAACTCAGGGAACGTTGCCTAAAGATACTCTAACCTTTTTTTTTCCCCCAAAACCACTAGAAAACCTTTAGAGAACGTTCTTTAAAGGCTTCTTTAAAGAAACCTTTTCCCTAAAGATTCTCTGGTGGGGTTTTTTTCCAAAACCTTTAGAGAACCTTGAGGGAACATTCAGAGAATATTCTCTAACATTTTCTTTCCAAAACTGTTAGAAAGAACCTTTAAAGGTTTTTTTTTTGTTTGTTTGTTTTAAACCTCCAGAGTACCTTCAGTGAACCTTAAGGGAGTGTTCCCTAAAGATTCTCTGACATTTTTTTTTCCAAATCCTTCAGAAAACCTTAAGGGAACATTCAGAGAACATTCTCTCTCTAAATGTTTTTAAAAATGAACCTTCAGGTAACGTTCCCTGAAGGTTACCTGTTTGCTAGGATGTTTTTAAAGAAATCAGAATTTGGGGAACCCTCAGTATGTCTCTTCTGTCACAAATGTTTTTTCTTCTTTATTTTTGTTAAATAATTCAATTTATTTTATATTTCTTATTAAAAAAAATCGGAATAAAATTCTAATATATTCTCAAACTAGTGACTGCACTTAATCATGGAATAGTTCAGAAACTTCAGGTTTATATAATTATCTGTCAGTTACAGCAGCATTTTTTACGTCTTCAGCTTTTGAATTAACATCTATGCGAGACGTGGGCCACATATGCACAGGGAAATGACCATGCCAATGAAAAACAGCTTTGCTCAGTGGCGTCTCGTGAGGCCCACGAGGGGTCCTGACTCCAAACCAGCAGCCTGTAGTTATGACTGGGAGAAAATCAGGACACTGGTAAGGCATGTGTGACATCATCAGGTGCAGTTCCAGTTATGTTGCCAGGAGGAACATACGCTGTTACTGACAAAGGTTCACTGTAATACTCAGGATGGGAGTTGATGTGCTGTGATACACTGCAGTGAGAATAAGAAACAACATATCTCTCCATTACAGGCACAGTGTTATGTAACAGGCCAACAATAGCTGTGGTTACCCTACAGCACTGTATGTATGGATGGCAGAGCATGATATGGACCAGTATATAGGTAGTAATGAGGAAAAATACATGATCTGGTGATGTTTCGGGGACATTATGAGAGCACTAGTGCAACAATATCACCATCATGTGTTATGAGATCAGTATTGAAGCTCAAAGACACCTCATGGAGATAATGCATGAATATTAATTATCAATATTATAGGCTAATTAATGACATAATATAACACTTGTTTATTCCCATTCATTTAAATTTCCTTGGAGGCTACTCACTACCACGTCAAAACACTGTGTACTCTCTGCTCCTCACGTAGGCGGCATAACCTTCCGTGACAGGACGGAAAGTTACTTGCAAAGACACCGGAAGTCGAGAAACTGCGCCTTTCAAATTAAAAGGCTGCAGTGACAAGTGACACATATGGTATTACTGTGAAAGGTCACTCGGAAATTGGATGTTTCACACTGGCTACCTTGACACTGGTCCTCTCACGACTCATCCTCAGTGATGCAAGGCACGAGTTTCTACATTTTCTTCCTCATGGGAAGTTCATCTGATCACTGTTAGGGTACTTCACTGAACTTTTCCAAACTATTACCCATCCAAACAAATTAGATGGTATTCATGGGGATTAATAATACAAAAAAGAAAGCTGAAAACTCTTAGCAGTTCATACAACACATCTAAAATCATATTGTGCTGATCTAGAGCAAGTAAGGAACACAAGAAAACTGTTGTAGTAATGACTCGTGTGAGCTGATGATTCAATTACATGACCTGAAGGCACCGTGGATGCGCACGGGGACGCATGCTCAAACATAGGCTACACATCTAAGCAGCAGCAACACAGCCTGTATACAGATGCAATGGTGCATGATGCATGAACACCTTATATAAAGAGAGATGTCTTTTAAATGATTAAATGATCAAGATCACTTGTTGATGCTGGTGCTGCAGTTATCCAAAACTGCACCAACATGCACTTATGTTCATTTTACCAGGCCTGGATTATGAATATGGTTTGATTTAATACCAAACTATCTCGGGGGATGAATTTTGCATCCATGTAAAATGTGTGAGGTTGGAGTGTGAATGGGAGCGTCAGCTGTTGCGTAACCGCCATTCAGATTCATTTAACACCCTATAAATAATTAAGGCAGAATTGCGAGTGGCAGCACGATGAAAAAAATACATACACAGGTTTATACTATTGGAATATAATAATCTTTTTCTCTTTGGTGCACTGAGGCGTTTCAGCTTCGCAGGAGATAGTAACTGTAACGTAATGGGACCTTTAGCGCACAAGCTTGCGGCGGGGCATCCATTATCGGACAGGTCTTTGGCTACCGTGTTTCGGACAATCCTCCGATTAAATATGATCCATTACTGGTGGCAAACATCCAATAAAAAAATATTTTAAAATTTGGAAGTGCTAAAAATATTTTGCCGACTGAAAAATTAAGGAAAAGTGTGACCTGGCTTGAGCTTGAGAAAAAACGCATTTGTCGTGTGTAATCTTAAATAAAATGACACTCAGCATGAGGTTGAAATATGAGTTATTTTTTTCTAATATTGACTGGCAGCACTTTGAAGCGTGACTATAGGCTACACAAAGCCAGCAGCGCTGTCCGATGATGGAACTCCAGCCACACAATGTTACCTTGGGCATCTCCTCCGCTTGTCAGCACTCCGATGGATTTACCAGCGCCGGACAGATTCTCGAAAAATTTCCGGGTGTCCTGCCGCTTCGGTGCCACCGCGCCAGCCATGTCTGTCTCGGGTCCCTGTCACCTGTCCAAAAAATTAAAAAGGTACTATATGACAAGCCGCCCTGCAGCGGTAAGTATCACTGACAGTATTTGAGACGGAGCAGACACTGTAGTAGGACTGCAGTGGTTACCGCCCTCAAGACTCACGTACACACCCCCTGACCAAAGATCGTACTTACAGTAAGATGACTCACTACATACTTTAGTGGGAGCACATACAGGCCTGCACGTGTAAAATATACTGGAGTAAGCTACAAAGTACAGGTTTGATTTACACTGAGCACACCCCACCACTTTTTGAAAATGGCTGATTTTGTCTCCAGTACTTTTAAAAAATATTATAAAAAGTTATGAAAAATAGCTTACTTAGTTTCTCTCTTGTTCTTTCTTACTACTTAAAGGAAGGACCACTGGCTAGACTTGACATGTGCTCGTATGGTCTCTTCACATGATGAAATAGAGACTTGACATTGGGCAAAATCAACATACATGTTACCCAACAATCATCAGAGCATACCTGCATATGGAAAAAGTATCAAATGAACTAAGAAAGTATTCATTTAATTTAATATTTTTTTTATAGTTTATTCATGATTATTCTAGTTCCTATAAAACAAGGATTCATTCATTCATTTTCTATAACCAGGAGCTGAAGCCTATCCCGGCTGACACTGAGCGAGAGGCGGGGTACACGCTGGAATGGTGTCCAGACTATCACAGGGCTGACACATAGAGACAGACAACCATTCACACTCACATTCACACCTACAGCCAATTTAGAGTCACCAATTAAACTCATCTGCATGTCTCTGGAATGACACAGGGAGAACAGGAAAACTCCACACGGGTTTGAACCGAGAACTCTTTTGCCGTGAGGTGACAATGCTAACCACTGCACCATTGTGCTGCCTAGAACAAGCATACTACTGAGGGTTTTACCAAAAAAGGAAAAGAAAAGAAAAGAAAAGAAAAGAAAAGAAAAGAAAAGAAAAGAAAATCATGATGGAGACGGGTTTGCATTTTTGACCACATATGACCTATAGTAAATGGCGCCATTTTTAATTTAATGTGAGTTCTTCTTGAGCTATCAAAGTCCTTTGACTATATACATTAATTACAATGAAATACTGCGTCATTTATGTGAATAGCTGCCACATGCACATTTAAAGACCTTACTTCCACTGGAGGATGGCAGAGTCATGCCTACATGTGTGATAATGCAGCAGAGATAACATTAGATGAGAGAAGTTGATATTTTAACAGATCCACTGTAATTATCTATTCTGACCCCATACCTACTCACCTATTATCAGTCTACTCCTAAATGACCTGCCTGCAAGCTGCCTAGATGCGATTTGCTAGCTTTATGCAGATGACGCGATCATATATGCACCGGCTAAGTCACCTAGTAAAGCTTCAGAGATCTTAAATGCATGCTTAGGTGGCATACATCAGTGGCTGCAACATAATCACTTTGTACTGAATTGGGGAAAAAGCAGTTTCAGTGTGTTTCTCAGTTAGAAAAAGGGACTCACTTAGAAAATGTAATATCAAGACACAGAATGAAAGAATAGAGGAGGTCAATGTCAATTTCAAGTTTTTAGGAGTAATTTTAGATCATCAGTTGAAATAAGATAGACACACGAAGAAGATCCCAGAAACAGTAAAAACAAACCCTAATTGTTGATTGATCTGATTTCCTCTCAGTTTTCATACTGCGTGACAGTACGGGCTAAAGCATCACCATCTACAATCAGACACTTTGCATCTTTATACAATAAGGCACTGAAAATAATGGACAAAATATTAGAGCAATACAATCTTTTAAGCTTTGATAGCATCATTAACTTTTGATTCCTGAAATTAGTTTTCAAATGTATCAACATTCTAGCTCCAGAGCCTCTTTCCAGATTGATGCAAAGACAAGACGGTAACAGAGTAACAAGGAACAGCAGGAGTGGCGATTGTAAAATACTATATTGTAAATCTAAATTTAGACAATCAGCTTTCTCCATAAAGAGCTGTCAACTCTGGAACACATTACCAAATGACATCAAACTGATTACGGATTTACAGTCCTTCACAACAAAGGTCAAATGCTCCAATCTTAGCTAAATGCACAAACAATTAAGGGGTATAGTGTAAATGTATTGTGGTGTGTGTATTGTAGCAGATGTATTTTATTGTGCCTTCCATGTTTAAAGTGTATTGTGGTTTTATGATGTATTAACATTTTAGGCCTACATGTAAAAGCACAATCAGACAAGAGACAAGAGTATAGCCAGCTGATTTACAGTCAGGTCCATAATTATTTGGACAATGATACAGTTGTCATCATTTTGGCTCTGTACACCACCACAATGGGTTTTAAATGAAACAAGGAATACCAGCTTAAAGTGCAGACTCTCAGCTTTCATTTAAGGCTTTTTTCAAAAATGTAGTATGAACCGTGTAGGAATTACAACCATTTCTTCACACAGTCACAAGTATTTGGACAAACTAACATAATCATCAATTCAACAGTCAGTTTTAATACTTGGTTGCAAATCCTTTACAGTCAATGACTGCCTGAAGTGTTGGACACATAGACATCACCAGATGCTGGGTTTCTTCCCTGGTGATGCTCTGCCAGCCCTTTACTGCAGCCGTCTGCACTCCCTGCTTGTGTTTTGGGTGTTTTGCCCTCAGTTTTGGCTTCAGCAAGAGAAACACATGCTCAGTTGGATTCAGGTCAGATGATATGACTTGGCCATTGCAGAACATTCCACTTCTTTGCCTTAAAAATGTCTTTGGTTGCTTTTGCAGTATGCTTCAGGTCAATGTCCATCTGCACTGTGAAGCATCGTCCAATGAGTTTTGAAGCATTTGGTTGAATCTGAGCAGATAATGTAGCCCTAAACACTTCAGCTTTCATCCTGCTGCTCTTGTCAGCAATACAAGACTTCACTAGAATAAATACAGAGGGTTTATCACAAGATGCAAACCATTGGTTAGCCTTAAAAATGGAAGGCCAGATTAGAGTTTGTCAAAAACCATCTAAAAAGCCTGCACAGTTGTGGAACAGCATACTATGGACAGATAAAACAAAGATCAACTACCAGAATGATGGGAAGACAAGATAAGGAAGAAGGGAAGGAACTGCTCATGATCCAAAGCACACCACCTCATCAGTGAAGCATGGTGGAGGTACTGTTATGTCATGGCCATGCATGGCTGCCAGTGGAACTGGTTCTCTTGTATTTATTGATGATGTGACTGCTGACAAGAGCAGCAGGATGACAGCTGAAGTGTTTGGGGCTACGTTATCTGCTCAGATTCAACTAAATGCTTCAAAACTCATTGGACGATGCTTCACAGTGCAGATGGACAATGACCTGAAGCATACTGCAAAAGCAACCAAAGACATTTTTAAGGCAAAGAAGTGGAATGTTCTGCAATGGCCAAGTCATATCATCTGACCTGAATCCAACTGAGCATGCGTTTCTCTTGCTGAAGCCAAAACTGAGGGCAAAACACAAGCAGGAAGTGCAGACTGCTACAGTAAAGGGCTGGCAGAGCATCACCAGGGAAGAAACCCATCATCTGATGATGCCTATGTGTCCAACACTTCAGGCAGTCATTGACTGTAAAGGATTTGCAACCAAGTATTAAAACTGACTGTTTAATTGATGATTATGTTAGTTTGTCCAAATACTTATGAGCCCTTAAAGTTGGGGGACTGTGTGAAGAAATGGTTGTAATTTCTACACGGTTCATACTACATTTTTGAAAAAAGCCTTAAATGAAAGCTGAGAGTCTGCACTTTAAGCAGGTATTCATTGTTTCATTTAAAACCCATTGTGGTGGTGTACAGAGCCAAAATGATGACAACTGTATCATTGTCCAAATAATTATGGACCTGACTGTATTTGCAGTCCACTTCACAGTTTGCGGTCTGGAAATAGAGCCAGAGTGAGACATCTTCAGCTTTTATACCCATCTTTGGCTCTCACGACCTGGGCCTTCTGAGCCAAAGCCTGAGAGCCAATGACCAGCTGTGACCTGACTGAGAGCTGAATTGACCAATGGGTGTCCAGATCACGTACAGTGGAAATACATATCAACCAATTGCCACCGAGATTATGCTTTTTCAGTCAGGACATGATACAATTTTAGTAACAATTCATAAATTTCTCTGTAATACAAACACAAAGAATGAGTGTTGTAACAGCATGAGATGTTGACATAATGCAACACAAAGAAAACAGATGATTACAGGGATTATGTAATGGCAGGAACAAAGAGCTGAACACATAAATTTCAGATATTGCTAAAATATTTATTTCAAAATACTGATGAGCAGATGCTGTTAGTACTTCAAGTGTACTTCCTGTGTGATGTCTCTGTATGTAACCATTCTTTTATGGTTGTTCATATGAGCCACAGGTTAGACCTCTCGTGAAGGTTATGACCTTGAGCAATTGTTTGCATGCTGCAAGCTTTATCTCAATGAGCGTATCTTTCCCAGCACAGTGTGGCATCTCTCGCCACAGTTTGTTATATTTCATAATAATATGTTCATGACAAAAAGGTTTATTTAGAGTAAGATGGAGTTGGTAAAGTTTTCATATCTCGACTGGCAGACGGTGGAGCTGCCTTGTGATTAGATTTGAAAGGCCATGCAGAGGACATTAGGTGCTGCACAGGTTTCAATTTCCTTTCCGTAGAGAGGAGTCTTAGCGAGGCAGAGCAGGGCGTATATCTGTGTGTGTGGCTTCATGTTGCCACGGCTCACATGTGCTGTTGTATGTGTGGTAAATCCTCCTGACTAAAGATGTTTGGTTGCTCGTTACTTCTCCAAATGCAAGTGTCACATTTGAAATAAGGAACTCTTGAACACCACATGAATCTGAGTGTGTCATTACAAATAGTTACAGAGACAAACAGTTTCTTCTTTCATATTCAAGATTTATGACAGGGAGGCATGTATAAAGTTAAGTTCAAGTAAAACAGTTAAGTGACAGTGATTAAGGTGACACCGGGGTCAAACTAGAACTTGCACACACCAAACAAACCCTAATAATTTAGCTATATTTTTCTATATTTCACGCAAAACACAAAGTATTACAGCTACACAGGCCCAAGGAGCCACATATAGAGAAATATTCATCTAACAATATAAAACATCCTGACTTCAGTAACCCCACGTGTCCACAATCTTTAAAAACGCTACATTTTGTTTCTGCCTTTTAGCAATAAGTCATTTTTATTATAATCTTGTAACTGAAACTGCTTGTAGGATTAATAATCTGACACCTCATTTGTGTGATAAGAGCATTCAGGGGGGACAAACTTCTGGGAAAAACTCTTTCAACAAAATACACAAGTATGAATATGTGTTCCTGAAATTCCTGGAGAATGCGCTGCACACACTGAGTCAAAACTGCTCTCAGTAAAATGCATCTTACCAGATAACAGTGATGAAAAATCATATCTTAGTTGGTGGATAATGGTCGGTGCCTCATTGTTCATGTGAATATTGTGTGTAAAAACCACTGTAATGCAGAAACAACACACAAGAATGAGGCGATTTGCTTCATGGTGAATGAAATAAAAAGACAGAGGCAATCCTGCTCAATAAAAATAATTTATTTACAGTGGCATGAATCATAAATTAACGAGCAGCATTGGCAAAAGCAACATTAGAGTCGACAGCTTGCATAAAGTCGTGTGAACGTCTGGACTTCTGCATAATAAAACACTCTGCATTAACTGTATGTACTGGACTGTGTCACCGCTGAGATATTTACTATGAACATCACGGCAGAGAGGATACTAATACAAAAAATCTTTTAATTTGGGGAACACCTCTCAATGTCAACTGCCAGCTGATCACAGACAAACTCATGAGGAACTTTAACATAATATTCTAAAAGGGGCAATGAGTTTGTTTTCTTCATCAAAGCACAAAGAAAAAAAGTCTGCCTCTGTGGCCCAGTAGTTTGACTCAGTGATTATTTCTCCAGTTTCTTAGATGTCTGTCATTTTAAATCCAAACTTTCCAACCTGCACTAGTTGTATAAAATAAAAACTCCCTGACACTGTTGTATAAAGACACATTTCAGCTAGATAAGGCTATAAAATCTCCCTGTCAAGCTACAAAACTCATGGTGGCATATTTGCACAGCACTACATGTACATGTTCCTGTCAGCTTTACACATCCTGATGCAGTTATGATGCAACAATATCGGAGAAATATTATTTTTTTTCTGTTTGCATTGTTGTTTAATGCAGACCAGTATCACCAGTGCGATCTTAATCCACTGTGTGCAGGATTAAAACATTGACAGGTTGATGCCATCTAGTGGCAGAACAAAAAACTACACCTAGAGACACATTATGACTACTAATTTTTTTTTTGCATTTTTCTACAAACAAGAACTCCTGCCATAAGAAATAATTTAAAGATGCTATAACCCTGGAAAATATCCTATGTGTAGTGGCTTTAAATAGAAAAAAATGGAATAAGATATATTTATTAAGATATTATTTTTTTAAAAAAGTAAGATCTCAGTAAAATATAGTTTAAACAGTCACGTCACGCCATTCCAGTTAGTCTTAGTTTTTACATTTCTTCTATTTAGCATTGTAGTTTTCCCTCCTTAGGTGCATCCTGGGATGTTTTTGTTTGACGTTTGGACAATTTCAGACCATATTATTTAGGCAAAGTCTTTCTACAGCTACAACACTTAACATTTAAGAACTTTAAGCTTCTCTTCTCAAATGAAAAATTAGTTGCTGTTTTTTGTCCAATTTTGAACTATCTAAATATTTTGTCAGAAATAGGTGCTTCATTTTATTAGTAGTACATTCCAGCGTTAGGACTAGATCACTACTTGCATCCCTGACTATGTTATCAGTGTCAACTACAGGCCATCTAAAGACACGCTGGTCAAAGATTACTTAATGCCCCTTTAAAAAACAAAAAATACAGTGTTAGTGAGGGAGAGTCTCCCTGATACATTGCATGGTGACAAGGTGCAACAATACAGTTAAACTACAAAAAATAAAAATAATTTGCACTATTACAGCCCACACAGTATTAGTGGAATTTCCATGAGCTGATTCGTAGGTTAAAACAGGATGTTGTGTGTCGCTTTTGGGGAGGAGAAAAAAAACCAAACAAAAACCTGACTGTCTAATTATTGCACCTAATGAATAAAGTGGTAAAACACTCAGCAGTATGTGACACATATAACACACCTGTAAACCTTACAGTTATACGCCAGACAGAGAATCACAGAACTAAGGCATTATGCTTTGTGTTTTGCATCTTAAGGTGTTTCCATGAATAACAGGATTTTGCAAGTGTTAAAATGTTCAACTACAAATCAAGAGAAGTCTTCAATATATATGTGTATACCGTATAAGTGAAAATCAAGAGAAAATAATTCACTTTCATCTAAAACATAAGGAGTTACTGTACATGAGTTCCGCTTATGATTGCCTCAAACCTTTGCAGAGAGTTTGACATTCAGGATTTTTCCATGGCTTACATTTTCTGCTGGAGGTTTTCTAGAAAAATATTTGCATTGAAAGCTAAAAGGACATAAAGAAAAATGTGATCAACGCTATTAAAAAAGTCAGTTTGCATTTTCACATTATTCTTTTGGGAAGAAAAGTAATCTCATTGTTACAGTGTGTGCTAATTAGATTTCTGGACCATCTGAATTAGAGAAAAGCGGATTCAGGAAATTGCCAGTTACAGTTTGTTCTTAATTATAAGCTTATACATGACAGCACCTCATAAATCCAGAGAGCACCTTCCAAACTGACTTGATTAAACTGTTCCCAAAATGCTAGAGGTCCAGTCTGTAGAAGTCAATATCACTTTTGGGGATAAAGGTTCTGGGTGACCTGATCTTCTTTGTGAAACAGATTTAATTCAGCAGTTAGTCTGAATACAGGGACCAGGTGAGACATTATCCTTGGTGCAAAACCTGACATCCTTCCCAGACTGGTTTGTATTTGCATTCATCACCAGTACATAGAGTAGGTAGAGACTGTCTTGTCATTCAAAAATCACAGACTCACCCACAGAAAGACCCGACACAACAGACAACACACTTTTGAATTGTCCTTCAGGATGACGGAGAGCTTCAGCTAAATGTCTGTGATGCAAGGGCGACTCCTGCAGGCCGGTGCATTGCAACCATGAAGTGTCATTTTAAAAAGAATCACAGTAGCATGACGTTTTATTAGTTGTACACAGATTTTTAGAGGCGAAGCTGCTTTGGAGGCAGAAATGATTTCATTGGTTGAATCTCAGCTAGCAAAATAGCATAGCTCGCTGATTTTAGCAAGGAAAGCCAGTTAGCTGGCATGTTGACAAGCCAAGGTTTTACAATGGCCATATGATGATGAAAAATACGTACACAGATTAAAATATTCTGTTAACATTTTGACCAAGTTCCATCTTTCTTATTAGAGTAAACCAAATTAATTGACTTGCATTCACCGAGGTTTCATTTAACAGATGAAATATTTCTGCTCTCAGAGAGATGTTGGACTAAAACTCCAAACTGCTGTTTTGCATTATCACATAAAGAAAAGAGTGTATATTAAATCTAAGTATGTACACTATCTATACACATTCACCTTCATTCAAAAAGTCATTAAATAGGGATACAGCTCCCCTGTAACTACAGCAGTTGAAATATATTAATTTTAAAATCGACATCAAAATGTACCATTTTGAGAGATTTTCTTAAAGAAAGATATCCTTGATTTTTTTTCTTCATACAAAGAATCTCTAGAACTTCTTTAAAACTATAAATACCTGTAAAATATTTTTCATAAACCTTCTCATTCGCTGTTTTTAGCCAGGCTCTGAAATAGAACCGTAAAAGATAAAATCCAGAGGTTTCATTTATGCTTGTCAACCATTCATTTCTCCAGTGTCAAACCGTTGTCTCAGTTTCACACACAAACGCGCACACAAAAATGTACTCTCTCATATATATATGGTTGTCCTTTCCCTACAGTGCCTCAGAGTTGGCTGGTGTGACAGAAGGAGCAATGTTTCCTCACGTGTCCTCAGCTCCTTGGTGCTTCTCTGTGAGCTGAGCTGAGCTGAGCGGAGCTGAGTAGGCGTCAGCGTTTTTGTACTGGCTTCTGTGTTACCTTGTCTCAAACACAGCCGGGGTCAGCAGAAATTCTATGAAAGACAGAGACAGAATCACATTAATTGGGGGGTAGCTGGATTTAGTAAGAAGTAATTATGCCACTTTAGTCCAATTCCTCAGGAGATGTCAGATGACTAGAGTCAGGTTTAGGGTGGAATTTTTCCAGAGAGGCAATGAAAGGGGTCCAGATCTTTTAAAAGTCATCCAACTTGTCCTTCAGAGCAAATCTGATTCTCTCCAAATAGACAGTATTAGACAAGCCATTAAGCCAGTGACAAACTGAGGAGGTTTCCAGTGTTTTCCAGTGCCGGAGCAGAACTTTCTTAACAGTTATAAGGCCATCAGCAATAAATTGTCTTTAGGGCTTCCTTTATGTGTTCAACGCCTCTGTTGTCAAAAGAACCAGTTTTAGAATGTTTCACGGTGTGCTTATGTGTGGGCTTTTCTATTTTGTTGGCTTCTAAAACATGTTTTAACAAGTAAACAATCTAGTTTGTGTGGCTTTAAAGGAACTACAATTAAGAATTCAACTGTTCAAATAATAAGTGGTGCTTACTTTTCATTATGGTTTCCCATTCTATTTCCTATACTCTTGTGCGATTGCCCTTAAATTTCCATGACTGTAAGAGCCAACTGTTGAAGAGTAACAAGGTATTTATCTAATGAAAACACCCTTTTTTATAATTATGGGAAGTAATTCAAAGAATGACACTATCTTAGTTTCAGCTACCCAAGCCCGAGACCTGACAGCAATAGAAAAGTTAACTCACGTTTCAAAATTTAACATGAGATGATGCATTTTGTATACTTATGTATTCCATTGGAGAACAAACAAAACTAAAGAATACTTTACTTAAAAGGCACAAGTTGCCATTAATAAAACATCTGCTCTATAAGTGATAAATTGTGTGAGTGTTTCTTTATTCAAACAGGGACAATCCACAAGAAACATTAACCTTATATAAAACGACAGATGTAATGAGGCCATCCGTAGTCCCTGGATCATCGATATGGTAGTAGATAGCAATGCCATGGCCAAGTTGTAGCATGTCAACTGAGAACTAATTTGGACCTAAACTTGAGCCTTGAGGTACACCAAATTTACAATTGCTTATGGATGACTGCTCGTGCAAGAAACAGGGTTGATTTAACGAGAACCAGCTCAAGACACACAAGACATCTATTGCACGTCTGTCCGTCCTGGAAGAGGGATCCCTCCTCAGTTGCCCTTCCTGAGGTTTCTACCATTTTATTTCCCCATTAAAGTTTTTTTTGGGGGGAGTTTTTTCTTATCTGCTGTGAGGGTCCAAAGGACAGAGGGATGTCGTATGCTGTAAAGCCCTGTGAGGCAAATTGTGATTTGTGATATTGGGCTTTATAAATAAAATTGAATTGAATTAAAGGTGATTCTGTTGATAACAGCCTGATAGCTTTAGTTTTGTTATACATATTTTAAGTATATCAAATACAAATGACTATGCACAACACAGAGCAGGTATTCAATTCTTCTCTACTATAAAGAAAACACTGTGTCAAACACTACAGTACAGAGTATATAGTAAAGAAGATTCTTATATTTTTTTGCTTGATTGTGATAGTGACAGACAGGGGAAAGAGAGGGAATGACATGAAGCTTAAGGCCTGGGCTGGACTTATACCCCGTATCGACTTGGCCTTAGTTTCGTATGCTACCTGGCAAGCTACCAGGGCACTCCAAACCGTTCAAATCATTTACTTACAGAACTGCCTTCACCCTCTTGCGTCAACATGTCAATTCCCGCCAGCTGCTCCAGGATCAGGCTGTCGTCCCTCACCTGTATCAGAAAAATGACAATGAACATGAACACACCTGCTGAAAATGTGTTAACCCCCCTGAATACTGACAGTAATTATTAAGGACTTGATCAGGAGTTCATCTTCCCTTCTTTTGGCAAGCTCATTGTCAGGAAACAAGAACAACTGCTAAAAAGGTTACTTGTGAAAACTCATGTTGCATGTTCCAGAAAAAATAATTTGTACAAGTGATAAATGTCTTCATTATATATATTGAAAAACAAAGCATAAAGACTTTTAGGTGCCTCTGCCTTTAGTTCAGGAAAAACAATCCAAATCCAAATGATCCTAAAACATCAGTGTAACAATGAGCATACCACAATCAATGTACATATAATGATAAGAATGATGAATTATCATGTAACAGTAAATAGCAGGCAGTAAATAAGCTTATCTGAAATTCACTCACCTGCTCTGTATTATGGGAGCCCATCTGTCCTGACATCAGGTTCATGTTGCCACCACTGCTGGCCATGTCTCCCAGGTTCATGGTGTTGTTGCTGTTGTACATTCCTCCACTGGGTTGTGTGGAGTACTGGGACTGGGACTGTTGGGGGTACACACTGGGAGGAGGCAAACTTGAATCAGTTAAAATGAGTAATATTCACAAAAAGACTGCAGTCATGATGATGAAAACTTTACACTGATGTTACCTGTTGCTGGTGGAGATGTTGGCAGCTTGGGGCCATCCGTTGAGGTCAGAACCCGGCGGGTAGCCTGGTGCTGTTCTCTGGTTTGGACCCTGGGGCTGGGTTTGGCCCTGGTTCTGTTGCAGCATGGGACTTTGGCCCTGCCCCATCCTGGGGGACAGCAGGGGGCTCTGCGGGGTCGTAGTCCCACATGGAAAACCTGACACTGGATCCTGGTGTTGCTGCTGCTGGCTCATTCCTGGAGATTGGAGCGGTTGAAAGGGTCATAAGCACCATGGGTGGGTACAATAACCAGAGAGGGAACTAACAAGACCCTAATGTCTAAAAACTAACTAGTAGCTTTTACCTGTAGTTAGTATGTTACTCTACTTCTACTCTACTCCACCAGACATTACACACAGACAAGACAAATGAGAATGATCTTGCCTCTAAGTCAGAAGAAATAAAGAGATACAATGTCAACCAATAACCTAAAGAGATGGCAAGTAAAATATCTGCAACAGTCAGCCTGTCAATCTCTGTCAAATTGCCTTTGGTAAGGAAATTAACTCTTTAATGCCTCAAACTACTATACAAGATCCTCAGGATCCTGTTCTGTCCTCACATCAGAAACTTGTAAGCTAAATTTTAAAACAGAAGACACACCAAGTGGACAAATAAAGAAAAGAGAGGGAGCAGTGCCACCGCCAGAGCTATTTCCCTACAAAGTGACCACATATAGTCTCCTGATTGGTTTATGACAGGGTTAAAATCATGGACAAAGAAAGAAGATGAAGTGTTAATGTGAGCATAAAAGCAGAAACTCTCAACATTGTTGATTTGCACACAAAAACAAATCCAATGGAAGAAAACATTTTAATCACATGACCCAATCAACTTAAAAAGGACAAATGATTACAACTGAACAAAGATGATTATTTTTGATTGCCGCCACAACAACCAAAAAAGCGTCTACATTGCCCATGAAGCACACACAGACTACAGCGACAGCGCTGCTGTGCTCGAATTATATACCTGAACTGGTGAACTGGTAGGCACTGTGCTGTGATGGAGGACTCATTACCCCGCTGTACTGCCCGCCTACATTTCCCATCATGCCCTGGCTAGCCAGATGATGGCTGGGGGAGAGAGGGGAGGAGAAGGGGCTGGAGGAGCCGGGATGAGGAGGAGGAGGTGGAGGAGGAGAGGGCAGGCTGGTACCGTAGCTGGACGCCGGGTAGGGGAACTGCTGTGGGTTGCCCTGTGGGAGCCGTGGG
Organism: Epinephelus fuscoguttatus; assembly: GCF_011397635.1. NCBI lineage: Eukaryota > Metazoa > Chordata > Actinopteri > Perciformes > Serranidae > Epinephelus > Epinephelus fuscoguttatus. Next base: position 11,573,099 of record NC_064766.1, on the reverse strand, counting down.
TTGGTGCCACCCATGGGCATCGGCGTGGGAGCGGCGCCCCCGCTGGGCATGTTGGGTGGCATGTTGATGCCCTGAGTCCGCATCATCATGGCACGCTGCTGGTGCACGTGTTGTTGCTGCTGCTGCTGCTGCTGCTGCTGCTGCTGCTGCTGCTGTTGGCGTTGGCGTAGGTGGTTGCTGAGGTACTCACGTTGACGCTGGGCCAGCATCTGGACGTTGAGGGTTCCCTGCAGGAAGAGACAGTGAGGTGACGCTTGCATATAAGAAACCAGGCTGCAAAGAAGACTCTAACTAATGTGTGATTAATTTTATTAATACTGTATGTAGTCCACTGTACTTGAAAAAGCAAGAGTCAATGATGGCTACCATACAGAGGTGTCACTTCAACTGCGATGGAGGATATTTAAATGGTGTTAACAAATGAGGTGCAATAAGAGAGTGAGAAGGAGAGATACACACATGCATATATAGACTGACCTGGTTTGGTACATTGGATCTTAGAGGTAGATTCATATTAGACACTCCACTCATCTGGTTCACCATTGGCTGACGGTTCTATGTGGGGGACAGACAGAGTACTTTATTAATCTCAGTGAAAAATGACAGGAGACAGCAACGACCAGTCAGACATAAAGACACATTGAGTTTCAAAACACCCCCTTGACATGTCATGCCAATTTATTAATGTTGAAAAGAGCTTACAGTCAGTCTAAATTTGATCTGGCAGGCTTTTCTAATGAACAGAAAAATCAAAGTTTTCGTTTTCTGACCTCTTATGGTGTAGTAATTTATCAAACTGATAAATCCAGGTTAATTAACTGCTCCTCCACTGCCTCCAAATTAATTTAGCATGTGTGTGTATCAGTCCTGCTTCATACAGCATTGTTTCAGTGTTAAAACCGTCTGTGATACCTTAAATGTCCCATTAATGTGTCTGCAGATGGCAGGGGTATGTTCTGAGTTTTCTCACAGACTTTGACTTCACCGTTTCCCCGCTGGCACAGACAGAAATGTAAAGATGGAAGTGTAAAAATCATGTCTCGCATCTGAACGTGCTGCTAATCATCAGTGCTATTTTAGGTGTTGTACACAAGCTGTTGTCCCTCAACTCTCCACCAGGTGGCAGTGTAGACTTAATATGCTGTTATTAAATATGATAATATGAGTGTTAAGAGTGAGAAGTCCTTCCCTTGTGGTGAATTTCAAAATTTAGGGCTAAATCACCTTAAGATGAACACTGTGGTATGTATTGGGGTCCTCAGACACAAATGACCTTACATGTCTGCATTTATTCAAACACATTAAAACATAAAGGTCCTCTATGTACAATCACAAAGAGGAACATTATGGGGAAATGGGGTCAGTCACAGAGGCTACAGTCTGTGTATTCAGTCATCTTTATGACTGAGTGTATGAATTGGTGTGCATGTACATGTTATGTGTGTTCTTTGTTAAGTGTCTCAGCAGCAGGGAGTTGCTGATGAAGACAGAAAGCTGAAGCACGTTTGTTCCTTTCTGGCTGCTGCTGTTTAAACTCAGTGAACCCTGTTGGCATTGCGGCATGCTCTGTTGCATCACATGAAATAAGAAAAAAGAGCAAAAGGAGACAGCTTTGTTTTGAATTTGGGTGTCTAAGACGTTAATGTCTTTTTCATGGAAATGAAGCTCTTGAATGGGGAGGAAAAAAGGATTCCAGGTGTGTCGAGATCCATGAGTAAATTTACTAGAATAGTGTCTATGTACAGAGAGAAAGAGACAAAATGTGTGCTTTTGATTGTATTAATAAGGGCAGAGCCTCACCATAAACATCTGATTTAAATCATACTGACTGATTTAGCTCTAACAGATCACAGCACTCCATAAAGATAAAGCCGTCAATACAAAAGAAAATCAGTGTAAAAATGAAAAATGTTCTCTGAGTTGCGCTGGATGCGTTCTTAGACCTTCAATATTTCATCACAACATTTCAAACAGGCTGCATTTGGTTGGTCGGTTGTTAATTTGACTCAACTCACTGCATTAGCTGTGTTGAACCTTCCAATATTTTATGACACACCTCTGCTCGATGACGAGCTACACCACTAGAGTTTTCCTCTTTGTATCCACTTCTCCATAAAGGATACTTGTCACAACTAACAGTGGCCACTGTACGACCAGCACGTGGTCACTTAGTCACCAAGCATCCAATTTCACCCACTGTGTTGTAATAATAATAATAATAAAATTTATTTGAAAAGCACCTTTCAAAACACTCAAGGTCACTGTACAATAGTAAACAAAGTAATAAATAGCAATAAGGAGAGACAACACAGACGAAACAACACAAGAAAAAAAAGAAAGAAATGTACAGTGTAATCATAGAGAGTATGCTAATATGAACAGGTGAGTTTTGAGTGTGAATTTAAACAGTGGAAGAAAATCAATGTTGCGGATGTCAGGTGGGAGTGAGTTTCAGAGTTGAGGAGCAGAGCAGCAGAAAGCTCTTGCCAAGTGGGAGGAGACAGATAATGAAGAGAAGAGGCCCCGGGACAGAGCCTTGGTGCACACCTGAAGTAACGGGGGAGGGCTGGGATCTGAAGGACTTGAGCTGAATGAACTGAACTGATTGTAAAAGCATTATGAACTTTGTGGTCAATAAACATCACAAAACAGGAAGAAGAATGAGATTAAATATTTGGTGCCGCCTACCAGCTGGGCCTGGAGTCTGTGCTGCAGCTGGAGCCTCAGGTTGTTGGGCTGTGGCGGCACTCCTGGATTAGGCCCGCCTGGCCTCATCCCAACCGCTCTGGGCCCAGGCATCCTCATCATTGGGGGGTAACCAGTGGGCGCCATCCTCTGTGGCCCCATGTGGCCGCTCATAGAGGGGCCGTGGAACCCGCCGTCAGGAGGCATGCCGCCATAACCTGGCTGGCCGCCGTAGTGTTGACTGTACAGGAGAGGCTTCATGTTGGCCGTTGGGTCCGAGGAGCCAAGGTACTGGTCCTGGTCTTGCAAAGAACCCTGTGATAAGGGGAGATAGGATGTGAATGAGAGGAAATCACTCAAAAGCTAGTTTTGTTTAGTTTTGTTAATAAGCATAAGACAAGTTTTTCCTCAAAATCTCCTGTTGTATTGTGTGTAAATTTTCACAATTACATACAGTCTTTCATATTTAGCTACATATTTAAAAATGAGGCACTGAAATTAACAAGCTATCACACATTGTTTTATAAACACTGAAAATATAAAGAACAGGATTAAAAATGGAGTCCATTAAAATACTTTTCTGTGAGTGAGTTCTTATTGTTCTGCAGACAGATGATTCCTAAAGTCACTTTGAAGGGCCTCACCTGTCCAGCCAGCGTTGGAATACCCAGCATCTTGTCGATCTCCTCCAGACCCTCATAGTCCTTCAACACTGAGCACAGCTGGTTCAGAAGGGCTCCTTCATCTGGCTGGCCCTCGGGCCCTGTTCCACAACACCTCATCCCGTCCTCCTGGGGAACGCTGTACGGTGGCCTGGAAGGTAACTTGGTATTATTGTCACACCACACTCAAGGATCCCGACAGAGCCCAGTAGAACTGCTGCTCAAGTCTTATTTTCATTGGTTCTTCTTTTAGGCTTTGGGATGGATGGAATGCCATACCTGCTTTGGTTTCCATAGGGATCCATAGCCATCATTCGGTTTGGCCATGGTGCGGTCTGATTGGGCGGAGGTTGTTGATGAGGGTAGGTGGGGTTTGCCATTTCCATCTCTGAAAGGAAGAAACAGCAAAAATGTCAGATCAGCTTTTCATTTGATTTGATTTGACTTTCTTTCTGTCTTGCTCTTCCTTCTCACCATTGCCCATCATCTGCATGTTGACCATGGCTCTGGATCCAGGCAGGCCTCTAGTGGGCAGCGCAGCATTCATGTTAGGGACCATCCGACTTGGTCCAACCCCTTGGCCCATCATCGGCCCTGCAGTACCCCCTATGGGCCCCTGGGGACCCCAGCCCTGCTGCATAGAGCCCCGCATTGATCCATTACTCAGCATGCCTGATTTGGGGAGAACAGGAATAATCAGATTTTATTTTTCATACAACAAAGAGTCTTAAAATCCTATTTTTTGTGTGTGTTTGTTCAAAAGGTTGCATCAGACTGACAACAGTATTTTACTATTTCTTTTCCTGCCTAACCTGGATTGGCCATTGCAGCCTGGTTTGCCATGCCTGCATGGGTTGCCATCATGCCTTGCTGCTGTTGCTGCTGGAGTAAGGAGTAGGGACTGTTGTTCCTGTGCTGAGGAGGAAATGGCCTGCCAGCGTTGGGGTTGGGGCCCATACCGCCGTCCAGGGACGAGCTCCTGACTGGAGGGGCACCTCGACACGGCTGGCCTGGCCTGGCACTGTTAAAACCTGCCGAGAGGAAGACGTTTTATCTTGTTGTTATTTGTTATACACAGTGTTGTACATAGCCTTAGACAAAGATATGATAACGAAAGTATCCTTACTCTACGAAAGCTCAGTGAGGCAAGTGAAAAAACAATCTGGTGATTCTTTTTCTAAGTCTGATCTAAATTGTTTTGTCTTCTGTGTTTATGACATAAACAGGTGAAAAAAAGGTTTTGCCAGGATAATCTTTTAGAGTATTTGGTGTTTTTTGGTGAAAACAGGTAAAACAGTGCACTACTATCCCATGTTGTACATTGGAGTAAAAGGATTCATGTTTTCTTTTAAGGTTAGCTTTAAGTTCTCCGTGCACTATTAATACATCGTACATATATTGTATGTTGGCAAGTTATGTAACATCACTGTCATGTCTTTCTTTTGGCTAGAAATGTATTTTAATATGGACTAATCTGCCTTTGAGTCTTAATCAGAACAGGGGTAGTGGTGCACATCAGCCTCTTGTGGCCAAAATGAGTATTCCAACAACAAACACTTGCAAAAATGATTCTGAGCAAAAAGAAAGAAAGAAAGAAAGAAAGAAAGAAAGCCTGTACATTTTTTCACATAGCAAAACTTAAATGATGAAAAAAAAGATTATCCTCCAGGCACAAACACACTGTTGCAGACATACTTGTGGAGCCGATGGAAGGGAAGGCTCTGTGCTGGTTGGGGGGGCTACTGCTGCTGCTTTCTGTCATCTGCAAGATGTCGCTGATGATGCTCTGTTTGTCCACAGAGGAACCAGGTGGCACAGAGGAAGAGGAGGACGAAGAGGAAGCTGGTCTTCTGACTGGTGGCTGGCCTACAAACAGCTGCTGCTGGCCGCCGCTCTGCAGGTCCTCCAGGAGGTCCTCCAACTCCAACGTCTGAGATCAAACACAGGGAAAAAAACAGGATAAGAACTTCAGAAGTGGCTAGATATCCTGCTTTTTTTATTCTTGAAAAATGTAGATTTCTGTCATAGGATGTGGAGCCTTGAGCCCGGCATACCACTGAACTTGGCATACAATTTCAACACCTTTTCTGAACCCAAATCCACACAAAGAACTGTCACTGTGCATGTGATCCTTAATTTAAAGCTCATGCAGTATCGTCATGATCAGAGAAAGCTTTATATTTTACTGCTGGGGACAATGTTATATCTAAAACATGCTCTTGCTTTTGAAGACATTTTTGAAGGGTGGATGAGATGAAGGCTCTCTTACATGTAGGTGATGAAACTGACTTTGCCAACAAAGAGCCAGGGAAGCTTTCAGTTCAGGTGCCAACATCAAAAACATCTCAAGTATACTTTGAAGGCTTCAGGTGCTTCAAACTATTTCCTACAAGAAAATATTTCTATCTGTCATATAAAATATGCAATAAAAGTACAATGAGGTAATCTTTGTCTTTATTTTGTTGTTTAATAAACATGCAGATAAAAGAATATGTGGACATTATTAAATGGTACCACGGATAAAGAGCAACACTTACATATAAAAATCAACAAAACTGTGAAAAGAAACTTTCATATAATGACAACGTGAGATCCAATATTCACATCCGATAGCAACTTTGAAAGAAATCCAAAACCTCCCTTAGTATTGTAATTTAACCTGCCACACACACACACACATGCGCACACACATTTACACACAACACTGACACAAACGGTTTCCTCTGGCCGCTGGCTAATGAATAGAGGAGGAGCTAAAAATAAACTGCCAGCACTAATGAGGTCATGTGTGATGTACAGTAAGACACACAGTCAGTGCTCTGTGTAGCCGGGGTGTATAAGCACACACAAACACACACACTTGGTGTGAACGCAACATGGCCACACATCAAGGGCATACTTTGAAATGGGGATGTGAGAGACATGGAGCCCCCAACTTTTTAAAATCAAGTTTCTGTTGGACAGGTAAAGGACCTACAGTGTAGCTAGTCTATGTAGAGCTAATATCTCTTATATATACTGTTAATACAATATATTAAATGTCAGATGGCCACAGGAGTGTTTCACAATCCCCCACTGGTTCTCATGTTGTGTCTCAAATCTGATTGTCATTTTATAGCCTACATAAAAAGATGTAACTTTGAAAATTAGCTCACTAACTTTAGCTTTTACTTCTCATGTCTGATATAATATCCGTTAGATAGCAGGTAGCAAGCCTGAAATTTGCCGCAAATAAAAATAAAAATTTGCTTGAAAAACACTGAGGATTGTAGGAGTTAACTTGTGTTTGCAAACACTGTTTAGTTTCCAACAGCTGCCACTAGATGTTAGTAAAGAGCCACACCATACTTGTGGTTCCTTTAAAGGCACACATCACCCACAAAATGACCATTTGTATATCAATTAGTCATGCCGTGCAACGTTGGATTGTAAAGAGACTATATTTAGAGAGCAAGGTTCAACTAAATTCCTCTTTGCATTGTAGAAAATAATGAAAGCAAAGTCAGATTGAGTAAAAAAAGCACGGGCATGAGAGGATGGGATGAATTAGAAAACATATACTGTGTTAAACATATTCTTCACTCGGAATCCAGTATATCCAGTAACAGTTTTTTAGAGTAGACATTGCCTTGTGTCTTCACCTATGCTCTATTTCAAACTGCACAATTTGACTGAAAGAAGTGTTAAGTTTTGAAGTTGTAAAACTTAATTTGATGTTCAGTGAGGTCACAGTCTTACTAATACACAAGTAACGCACAGATGTGCTTTTGAGCAGCTGTAAGATGTATTTTGACACACAGTTACACACTAAGAAATTATACACACACTGTCACATGCTGACTTTCTCACACACATACTGTGATACCCATTGGCACAAATATGCTGTAATAGAAATGTTCACACTATGAAATGTACAGTATGTACACAGTCTTGCACAAACACACAATTTGTGACCCGGATACACACTTACCTTCACATGCTCGTCTGCACTCACCTCTCTACACTCTACAGAAGTAAAGCACACACACGTGCTCTTCCTCATGGTTTTTAATCTTTAATTTATTCTTTATTTCTTTAATTAAATTCTAATTTTATTCCTAATTTAAAGGAGTTCTATACAACACTAAGAGCATTATTATAGCAGCACCTATTCGCTATGTAAAGATAAAGCAGAGTAATGCTACCTCTGTGTGTGTTAAAATCTGAGCTTCTCTGTAGTTTGTTGTGGTCAGCCAGTCAGACTGTGCATGCTTGTTAATGCATGTCCCTGTGTGTGTATCCCACTGGCTAGCTAATTGCTATCGCTCTGCACTGCGCTAAAAAAAGCATTGCACCCACACCCCAATTCCCCCCAGATCTCTGTCACTACTGTTGCTGTTGTTAGTGCTGTTCACGCTGTTGGCACCATTAGCTGCTGGCACCATTAGCTGCTGGCCACTGGCTCAGCTACCTCCATGTTGAGAGCCATGTGCCGACAATCTCTGAATCACGTGTACGTTATGAATATGATATAGAGCTCCTGTAAAGCTCTTGTTTGCAAATGTGCTGTGTAATGTGTCATTTGATTTATGCATGCACATAAGAAGACAAACACACGCAAGCTTGCTCGCACTCTTCAGCCCTGTTGACCTTCGTTTCCTGGCTACTTTGTTCTTTGCTTTGTCTTTCTGTTTTTCCTGTTGTGCTCCTTATTCTGGTAAACTGGAATATCGTGTCAACAGCTGTAACCTCAGATGAAAAAGCACATTCTTGGCACCATCACGACTGGCTTAACAAAGCGTCACCTTATTCTACAAACTACAAATCAAGCCATCCAAGGTGGGAGCTGCTGAATGGCTACCTCCCCTCCGGCAGTGGCCTCCGCTGCCCGGAGGCACAACTATTGGTTGGAGTGACGCCTGAGGATGTGAGACTTTTGAACCTCAGCAGTCCTCCATCAGCCCCTTCCTGGAACTAACTTCAACTATGTCAGTGCACCTGCGCTTTCAAAAGGAACGACAACACTCAGAACTGACTACACTTTGTTGTGATTAAGCTAAGCAATAATTGTAAGAGGAGTAGTGCTACAGTGTGAAATAAAGGTGCTGCTGAAACCAAGAGTTTGTTTGGGTTTACCACTAAAAATCCAAATGTAGACAACAATGTGTGTGTGCGTTCTCTCTGGTGCCAGACATCATCTTTTAAACTTTTAGGAGGTCTGTATACACATGTACATTTGCACACACAGTACAACACACACGAACATACCTACCAACTCTATTCCTGAGCATCTTGGGTGTCAAATACAGTCAGACATATACCTGTACAATGTTTCTGAGTTCTAGTTCCTGCACACTCTCTGTTTCCAATTTTCTCACTCACACATGCTTAAGTTTTAACAGTACTCCTCTGCCTTCCTTGCCAGATCATCTTGTGTTTCAGCAAGTGTACTAATTCCTGACAGCCTGCCATTGGCTGCCTAAAGAGGAAGTCAACACGCATCCGGCAGCATCAAACACCAAGTGTCAAAGCATTCTGCTTCTCACTTGAAGGTGTTTATGGGAGCTGTTAAGTACATACATATGTTAATTTGTTATGTGGATGGATTTCTTCATTATTTTTATTCACTCGGAACAGACAGAACTCTTCATGTGTAAGGGAAGGGATTCTGACTGTGATCATAATCTCTAAACAGTTATTGCCTACTCTTTCTGCTGGAATTTTTTTGTTATACCAATAAAGCAATAGACAATACATTTTCAGTTATACCAAATAGAGAGAAGCAGCAAATCCATTTGCCCAAACCTGTAAACCAGCAACTGGTTGTCCACTGACAACACTAACCATGAATATTACTGTCAACAACACTGACCTGGTCCGCCATGTTGAAACCCGTCTCCTGTTTCTCTGTCTTTATGTTGGACAGCTTGGGTCCATCACCAGGCTCCATCTTGATGGCTTTATCCAGGATCCCGTTATCGTCCCTATCCAACAGATAGCGAAGCAAAGCATTGTCTTTCTTTTTGGGGCTGCCGGGCTCCTGTTTTGTGCAGAGTTCACCTAGGGCAGCCATGTTATCTCCTGAAGCTGACTCAGATGGACCAATGGGGTCTTTTCCGGTAGCCTCAGCCGTTAGCTTGGCCAACTCCACAGGTGAGGTGCTGTTCTGCAGCAACCTGTGGAGAATTTTGTGCTTCTCCTTTAGCGAGCTGGAGTGGTTGTTATGCCCAGCCCCACCCACACCCCCAAGCTGGTCCTTACAGTTCTGGTCATCCCCCAGGGGCGGTGATGAGCAAGGATCAGGGGGCTCTAATTTGGTGGTGAGGAGCTGGAGCAGCTTAGTATGCCCTTTTGTGTTCAGAAGGCGATCTGGGCCGTCGCCAAGCTCCCCTAAGCTTCCATTACCTTCAAAGCTTTCAGGGTCCTCATCTTTCTCCTGCTCACCCTCCTGGTTTGGAGATGACAACAAGTCTTGCTGCTCCCCAAAAGTCCCCAACAAGTCTGCCTCTAGACTGGGATTGTTCTTGGCTTGCTGGCTCCCAGTGCTGCTGCTTTGAAGAGGGCTCTGAAGGCCAATATGCTTTCTGTCAGGTGACTCCGGATGCTGCCCCTCGGTAAGTCCCTGGGAAACCCTGTGGCCCTGGCTGAAGGCCTGCAGTGCACTAAGGGAGTTGAACCCTTGGCTGTTTCCTGTGCTGCTGCATACAGATGCTGGCGAGTGGAGTCCGGCTGCAGGAGAGAAAGAACCAGGGGGATGTTGAGAGAGGTGAGGGCTACTACAGCTGCTGCTAGCCGCCATGCTGGGGCTCTGGCGATGACGAGGAGACAACATGGCACCCTGGGCCCCTGAGGTGAAGCTGGGGCTACCCTGGGCTGAAGGGCTGCCCAGCTTGAGCGCTTGGCTCTTTTGTGATCCCTGAGGCGTGGGTGCCCGACCCGATACAGCCCCGAAACCACGTCCAGGGGCAGTGGAGGCTGTGGCAGAGTGGTGCGTATTGCTGGTGACACTGGCATCAGGAGATGGGGAGGGGGCACTCACACTGGTTGGGGTCATTGGTTTGGCCATGCCCTGGCCACCAGGCATGTCTGCAGTCATGCCACCCATATTCTCTCTAGAAGGATTAGAAAACAGACAAGAATCAAGCCTGCTCAAGGGGAGTGCTGGTTGTACATAGGCAGATCGTATGTGAGAATATGTGCAGATATGTAACTTTTGAAAATTCATACATCTGCACACATTACATACCTAGAAAAAGCTGCAGCTTGGTTACAAGGAAAAATGTAGCGAAATAGTTGTAGGTTTTATCATGGCTCAGTGGCCATATGCCGTAGCGATCCTAGACTCTGGGGGCGCCCTAGCAGAGAAGCACATCTGGGCCCTGATGGTTGCGCTGATGGTTACACCTAATGTTGTATGTATGACTGATGCAGGTAGCTGGCTGATTGTCCTGACTTTATCCAGCTGTCATACAGTGGCCAGAAGGGGCCCAACTTAAAGCCCATTTATGCTCAACCTTAGATAGGTGTACGGACTCTGACGAAGCCTTCTCTCTGTACTCTACATTCACGTCGTCCGTATTTGTGCACATTTTCTAAAAGCTTACAGATACAGACGAAATTCAGAAGTACCGCCTGAAATCATATAGGCAGTGTAGCATAGTGTAAGCCAGACACAACCATGGGACACGAAGACAATTCAAAAATGGTGAAATTAAACAAATCGGTCATAAAGCAAAAAGTTCACATCGCGATGTATTTAATAGACTCAGATACCACTGCTGTCTATGACACTACCTCTGTTAAAAGGTTTGTTATTACAACCTCCTCCACCGTTGCTATGTTTGTTGCTGTAAGAAAGTTTTGACTTGGCCCTCTAGTGGTTGTATCTGTGCCAACATAAAGGATCCATGGAAATATGAGGGCAGTGGTTACAATGTATGAAATGAATTAATCATACACAGAGGGAGTATGCTGGCGCCTGAAGGTTTCTTGGGGCTGCGGTGGTAAACTGTACAGTGCATTTATGGGAGTTTTAAGGGGGGTTATAATTGTCATTGCAAAAAGTACCAACAAGAGTGGCCATAGGTGGCCACTTTTCCCAAATTATTCGGAGGGCCCCAAACATTTGCCTGGTTTGCCTCACCTCAGTGCTCCTCTGGCCATATGGATATATTGCTTTTACAATGCCATGTTACCTGAGATTTTAGCCATGTTTAGAACAGATTCTAACTTAGAACAGAAAAAACTAAGATAAGCAGCTGAAAGGTAAACAAAAAAAAAACAACAAAATAAGCAAGGAAGTGGACCTGAAGGTTTTTTGGGGGGCAAACTACTGATTCCAGGCTCAAGAACTCTCGTACTCAACACTTGACTTGATTTAATGATTGATATAAAACTGTTATATTTCCAAACTTTTATATCCACCCCTTCGAAACAAGTGACACTAGTTATTAAAAAGCATGACCCAGTATTAAAGCAAACAGTGATATCCTCACTGGTCATTGTCAATAAATATCTAATAAAACTAGCAAAGGGCATTTTGTATTCAATAAAAAGACCACCACAAAAAGGTTAAGAAACTCATACAGTAGAACAGAGAGCAGCTCCGACACAGTGTACATAACTGAGAAAACAGAGTTGTAACAAGGCCTTAAGCTGTAACAGAGAGAAAGCCTTAAACATGGATTGGCTTGAGCTCCACACCAAACACACAAAGCTCTCATTGTGCTGAGTACTGGAGCGATAATTTTCAATGTGAAACTTGTGGAAGTAAAAAAGGCCAAGTTCTCGCCATTGATCCTTGAAAGCTCCGGGTAACAGTCCTGGCATTGTTTTCTGACTGCTGTCCAATTCCTGACTCTGAATGGTCATACTAAAGGCTGGATGCTGTTTGAGTCACAGTCGCTCCCGGTGGTGGGAGGGAGTGATGGAGGTACTGTAGACTGGACTGGCTGGTAGTGCTTGTGTCAGTTTTGTTCTATACATATGGCGGCGGTTCTGAATAAGAGGCTCTTTGTTCTTAATCCACATTGCTGTGTTCCCCCTTTGTCCAAATCAAGAGGAAACCACAAACACTGAGAGAGGACATGTGCTAAACACACAGACTGACAGGGGAAAGAGGAAGAGGGAGATATGCTGCAATTAACATTAAAGCATTATGTCTTAAAATGATACAGGTGAAAGGTCAGTTTTAAGAAAGGTTAGTTTGGGCAAAAAATTAGATTTTAAAGAGGCACTCCCTGGACCTGATTAATAGGGAGGTATGAAGCTTTTTCTGGACGGACGGCTGCAGGTTTGAGAGAGCGTCATTTAATGTTGCTTTTCAGTTCTAAAATAATTTATGGCCTTGGACCACACAGTACCACCCTCTGTTCTGTTAATGAAAAACACTACCCCCAAGCTATTCTGTGCTACTCCTAAGCTAGACTACTATACTATAAGCGTGTCAAAAGTGTTTCCTCGGTTTAGAATATTTTTCAGGTGACTTTCAGGTGGGTTTGGCAGACTAAAAACTCAAACACAACACCAAACCTTTTTGCTGAAATAGGAGATTCAGCTTAAACTAAGTTCTTGTCTAGGGCAAGGAGGCTCTTATTATAAAGAAATGTTCTAGGCATTAAAGACACAATGGGAAGGAATTATAGCTAAGAAGACTGAAGACAAAAAGGTTTGGGACCAGTGGGTGTAGAAAACAGTGGAAAACTTTTATGCAACCTTTTAAAGATGGAATCTCCAACAATCTATAAAGGATTTCAATTAGCTGTTTCTTCTCTATCAGACAGGGCACTAAGGAAAAGGGCTTAGTAAGTCAATTACACTGATACATGCCAGCTCCTAACGACTAAATACAATATTTTAGAAAGAAAGACACTTTGCAGTAGAGACAGAGTGGCTGGTACCTCTGCAGGATGTGCAGGGACATGTAGAGCTGTGGTTCGTTGGTGGCTTGCGATCGGACCAGCTTGCTCTTGGTGTGAGCTGAGACGATGGTCCCGTCTGCTAGGGAGAATCTGTACAGAGGGCTGAGAGCATGGCCGTTCCTCAACACTACAAAGAGAATTACGTAGAGAGAAAATTACACTCCAACATCAACATAATAACACATGACTGACAGCCAGCAAGACAGGATATGATATGCCTCCAACAAATCGATTCCCCAAAAAATAGAAATTAAGAGATACAGTGAATAACAACTGCTAGTTTGTTATTCAGTTTGACTATTTATTAATAAATTGATCGAGAGAGCATTATTCTTTGTCATGAAAATAATCTTAAATTGACATCCTAGAATGCCACAGGTGTACTTAATATACAGAACACTTGCAGCATGGCTATAGGTTAGATTATCCTTCTCCTTTGATTGACTCCTCAAAGACAGTCTAAAGCGCTGAACCCTAAACAAGTCTATCTTGCACCTGCAGGTTTTTCGTATTAAAATGAACATGTTTAGGCTGCAAAGCCTCCATTAGTTCAACAGTCACAGGCTGCAGGTTGAGCTCTGTGTTGTCTTACTCACCTTCTTGCTGGTGTTTCTTAGCAAAGGACATCTCCCCGTCATTCTGCAGGTGAAACCTCTGAATGCAACGCCGAACCAGGTCCTCCCAGCCGGGCTTCATGGATGCACGGAGCAGACTGGTATCCAGGGACGTGATTTTACCTGGACAGGTAGAAGACCTGATGTTAGCAGAATACTGTCATGGGGTCCGTCCCAAGTCTCTTATTTTTATAGTGCTACTGCTAGCTCCTCGCTTGAACCGGAAGTCGTTCGAGGTCCGCCATCTTCTAGGCCATCCCAAGTCTCTTATTTGTGCAGCGAGGAGCTAGCGCTTGGAGCTAGCAGCAAGCTTTAAGCAGCTACGAGCTAGGATGGTCAAGAGCTTCCTATCCGGAAGAGTTTTTCAGCTGAACGCCATGACGTATAAATACCCGCCCTCTACATCTGGCACATGTGAACGAGATGGTGGAGAAACAGTACAAGAGTAAGTACCCGTTACATGCATTCTTTGAAATGACTCGTTGACTATGTTGAATGATGGTGAGTTAATTGAATGATAGTGCTCATCACAGTGACAGTGGAATATCAGGGCTACAGACCGTTCTGTAAATGCACAAACTTCGACAAATGACTCAATAACAATGGTAATACATGCAAAAGTGTGTGACCACAGTCATGACGACGGGGGGTGGGGGCTTTTGGTCAGCAAATATAATGACACTTGGGATGTACCCATAGTAACGCCAGACGCTGGCTGCTTTACGGAGCAGATCCAGCGGTGCCGCTGTCATCAGGAATGGACATTGCTTCACGTGACACTTCAGTGGAAAGGACGTCTCATGTCTCTTAAACCGACAATGCTCGCTTATCGCTCCTAGCGCTAGCTCCTCGCATTTTTTCCTAGGTGGGAGGGGCTAAACAGCTAGCAAAGTCGGCTAGGTAAGAAAACTAGCAGTAATTTAAGAGACTTGGGACGGACCCATGTTTGAGATGTTTGCCTGTTTTGGAGCAGCGGGTTTATAACTCAGCAATGCAACCACCACTTTACCAGTGGACAAGAGATCAGTCCCTTATGTTAGCCAAGATGCATCGTGCTGAATTAAATTTGACACTGTTTCAAACTTGTTCCTGACCTCATGATAGAAAAATGGTTATAAAACCATTGTTCAAACAACAAACAGCATGCTTATTAAATGACACAACCCTACACTGTTTGATCACACCGCGTATCAATCTTGGAACCTATAAACTATCAGTCTGGTGACGATTTCGCCTCAGGGGACAATGGGCAATATTTTGGAAGATCTTGTCCCATTGCCTACATATTCTGCATACATGTGCAGACATCTGTTTGAATGGTGTACTAACAATAGAATCTTCCCATCCAGTACTACCTTGAAGATCTTGTCGCGTGGTGAAGCTCTCATACGCAGGCATCACAGGTCTCTCTTTGACAGGGACTCTTCTTGCCACACAGATGAGACACGACTGGAAATCTGAATGTTTGGAAAAGCATAGGGTAAAATAATCTTTCAATAACTCACAGTGCTACGCAATGAGATAGAAGAATAAGGACAGGGTGGAAAAGAGCAGAGGTGTTTCAACAACATGATTTCAGTTGTGACTGTCTTTTTCCTTTGGCGGGAGTTAAAACCCTAAAAGGTTACAACTCTGTATGTCTCTAAGAGTACGTGTATGTTTGTTGATACCACATCCCACCAAATCTGACACTTAACTATAAATCACAACCTACACCATAGGTATCTATGACAGATCTCCTGTTAACCCTTTGCCTTGACAATAAATACGGGTTAAACTCAGTTTGTGACCTAAACTTTGTTGCAATCCTCACTTTTAACCACAGTCATACACAGCTTAATCATACTGTGGCACTTCAGCCTCGACACTGATGTCAAGACCTCGCAATCTCAGACCCAGGCTGAGTTTTAACATCAGCCTCAACCTCAGTCTGAACCTACAGCCCTCAATCTGTCCAGCAGACACCCTCCTCCTGTCAGGGGAGAGATTAGCACAATATCTGGTTGTTAGACATCTAAAATTAGAGTGCCAGACAGATTCTTTTCCCCAGTGTGTATGTGTGTGATAAGATAAGATGGGAAGATGACAAAGTGCCACACGCTAATTAGTCTCTCCCAGTGGATGGGAGGGAAAGTAGAGAGGAGTGGTGATGAAAGGAGGACAGAGCACAAGAGACCGTGGAAAGTGGGGATGGAGAAAGTGATGGGAAAATGACAGAAAGTCAAGACGGAGAAGAAGAAAATAATAGCAAGAGGCAAAACTATAAAGTAAGAGGAAATAACACAGAGACAAATAACTAAAGAGGGACCAAAGTGGGACAGGCGGAGATTAAAACAAAGGGTTCAAAGGGGAAACAACAAAGCAGCTAGAAAGAGAAAATGGGAAAGAGAGGTTGAATCTGATGTTTTAAATTAAAATCAAGATAAAGACAAAGAGAGAGACGTAGAGACAGGCAGACAGATAATAACAAAATACAAGAAAGAAACATAGCAAGAAAGACATCAACAAAGAGAAAAAATAAATAACAAACAACAAAGATAGAGTAAACAGTAAAGAGAAACAAAGAGAAAAGTGCTAATATAAGTTAGAGACAATACCTTCCCCCTCTTCCTTGATAGACTTGGGTTCGGACACGGCAAAACACTGCATGGTCTCGTACTTCTGCTGTGACGCGTCCTGCTGGTCAGACGCTGGTCGGGCTTCACCGTGGCCATAAGGGTTAACCAACATACGGCAGTTGAATGTGTGGCTGTTCCTATTGGATGCATCACTGCTGCGATGATTGACTGAAAGATAAGAGAGACACCAAAACAAAGAGGAGGTGGTCAACATAAGCAAGTTAATAAAAAAAACATTAGTGCCAACATGCATACTGCAACACCAAAATGCCATACCCTGTATAAAAACCATAACTTGCTAACAAAATTGTAACAAAAGTGGTGTGTAGTTAGTTGAACCAAGAAGCTGCACACATTGCTAACAGGATTTAGTTCATAGCTAGCCTTTTTTCATCACAGCCTGTCAATAAATATTGAGTTAATGACACACTGGAAATTGGAAATACTTATGCAGCCATTTTGTTAGCTGTCAGTTTTTCTGGAGTGCTCTAAACAGGAACATTAGTTGGTTTCTCTTTAGCATGATGTTATTTGGATTTTGTACTGGCGAGAATTTGGTGATGCGACACTTATCACAATACAGGGGTTACGTTTTAATATATTGCGATATATTGCGAAACTGTGAGCAAGGGAGTTATATTGCGATTTTTTAAAATCGAATTTTAGGAGCTAGCGGTGCGCCATCTATTGGTGCGTTCGTTTTGTACTCAGAGGTCGGAAATTCCCAGTTCCCAATTGGAAGTTTAAACTCAAACGCACTCCGAGATTGGATTTCCAACTCGGAAACTCAGAGCAACCACATCAACCCCGACTTACGAATTCAAGATGGCTGCCGGTCACATACATAGTGAGTAAACACTCTGCTTAAGTTCTGTTTATAGCAATTTTATCTTATTTGTTTTAAATTAGGTCAGCTATACCCACAGTACTGTTCAATTGTTATCCGTGGGCATGTTGCTACACTGTCTGTATGTGCAAAATACCACATTGAGCGTTGTTATCAACTTTTATTGTTAACAGTGGCTACAGCTAGCCCAACGGTAGAACGGTAACGTTCATGTTTTTTTTCCAACTTGTCCACCATTGTCAACTAGAATGCAAAAACTGTTGTCAACTCGGAGGTGACGTCATTCCCGCTTCCGATTTCCGACCTCCGAGTACAAAACGAATGTACCATATGACTCTGCCTGTTTCATAGGCCCCTGTTCTTTGTGTTTTCGCTGGCGTTAAACTGATACATTGTAGTGAAGTCAAATAACTGAAGATAGATTACAACACTGCCATCCAGTGGTTGGAGCAGGGGTCGCGTTAACCGGATATTCTCGGTCATTGACCCTTTTTTTTTTTTTTTTTTTACAACAATGACCGGAAAATCTGAAGGCCGTCGGTCATTTTGACCGGTTGCAATTACCATCCCTGCACATTTAGTGACGCAGTGCACAGTACTGCAGAGAAAAAGTCATTCATCTGCTTCATGTAGCGTTGTTGACATAACGCCCTGGACACACCGGACACGGAACCGAAGCACGGCGCCCAGCAGCGGAGGCAGTTTTCAGTCAGCGCCCATGTTAACCTATCTGACTGTCCACACAGACCGCTGAGCAGAGCGGAGCGGAGCGCCCGCGGAGTAGAGGCAGAGCTTCAGTTCAGCGTCTGGTCTGTTTTTCACGGGAGCAGCGAGCGCTTCTGTCAAGCTGGATACAGTGGATCATACCAAACAGGAAGTCGGACACAGAAAAGACGAGAGAATCCGGCCAATTTTCAAAATAAAATAACAACAGCACCATAGACATAAATACATACATATGTATATGTCTATGAACAGCATGCACTGAGGAACATGAGGAGAAAATACCGTGTTTATAATTTAAAATAACACAACAGTGCATAACCGAACACTTTTTTCAATACCATAATCACTTCATTACAATTTTAATTTTGTGTCACCGAGCGTACAGACATAACTACATAACGCCCTGGACACACCGGACGCGTTAGTGATGTGTTAGTGCAGTCCGGTGTGTCCAGAGCGAAGCCTAATGGCACAGGTGTGTGGATGTCTGTTCATCTTTTCGTTCATGTCCTTATTAATGCACACTTTATAACTTGCTTGATGGATTTATTAAAAACGAAAACTAAATGTCTTTGAATATCTTAATTATCGTTTAAAAACGAAAATTAAAATGACCGGTAAAAATAGATTATGACC
Organism: Epinephelus fuscoguttatus; assembly: GCF_011397635.1. NCBI lineage: Eukaryota > Metazoa > Chordata > Actinopteri > Perciformes > Serranidae > Epinephelus > Epinephelus fuscoguttatus. Next base: position 11,554,412 of record NC_064766.1, on the reverse strand, counting down.
GGATTTTTATGACCCTGTCGGTCAAAATGACCGGCAACGAAAAAGTCTAGCGCAGCTTCTGGGTTGGAGGTTTAAAAAACAAGACAAAATAAACCACTGCCAAGAATTTTTGCTTGTAGAATATTAATTAAAATTTGATAGTGTTTCTGAAAATCATACAGAGACCCAAAAGGTGAAATTTTTTAATATTGCGGAAACAAGTTATTATTATCATCCTTTCAATAACAAGTTATATTATCTTCCTCAAAAAAAAAAAAAATACGTTGCTCCCACAAGATATTAACTTGTGCACTCAACATAATCAACTTGTTTGCACAAGTAATTTTTTGTGCACAAGATAATAACTTCAGTTTACATTAAAAATTATTTTAATTATTATTAATTATTTGCTCTGCGAAATAATCCTAGTGGTTTGACAGCTAGCTAACACTTTGTTTAGGTCAACTGAGGTGACTCATCTCCAACTAAAACTAATGAGTGTTTTGGAGTAGAGATTAAGACTTAGGACAGGACAGGTTCACAACGTGGTACACACCCTGCTAACTAGAAGAAAAGCTAATTTAGCAAAGCAGGTTATGCTGTAATGGCGTGGCAACTTAAAGACAGGTATTAATCGAGCCTGTTGCTCTTGATTATCTAGCTAAGAAGAATCGTCCCCGTTGTTTTTAGTGCTGTGAACTACCGAGAGCAGGAAAAGGTAACCAGGTTTAGTAATGATGGCAGAGCTGTAAGTTCAGTAAGGACAGTTAGTTCAGGAACATCTGAAATCACTCCTCCATCAGATCACGTACCAGTGAGCTCTCTGTGGTTCTTACCCAGGCTCTTGGGCAGGAGGTTCTTGACAAACTCGGCGTGATCTCCAACGTGCAGCACGCTGTAGACACTGGTGTTCATCAGCTCCTCCTGCTGGTAGCGCAAATACTGGCTGACGTTCTCAGAGACAAACACAATGTTGCCCTCCATGTTGACCACAAAAAAGAAGCCGTCCAGGGCCTGGGATGTGAGGAAGAGGAGATGGGAGGAGATGAAGGGAGGGATAGTTTGGAGAGAGGGAAAAGGAGGAAGAAGACAAGGTAGAGAGAGATTAAAGGTAGACGCAGGTATAGGGCCAGTAGTAGAGAAAGAAGGGGAAGAAAAGTATAAAAGGAGAAAATGTCAGACAAGGCAGGAGGGATAAAGAGGGGAGATTGGATGTTAATTAAAGATCATCTGAACTTTCCTACCAAAGCTAATTAGACTCAATTAATAGAAGTGAATGTGAAAGTTGAGGTGATACTCCTACCTGCTAAAAATACATCACAAAACATCATTCAGCTTAACCATTTATGTGATTTTATGTGAGCAAATCTAGCACTGTAACGGCATGATCTTTTAATTTTTGTCCTCAACTTTTATTACCAGAAGCATATTCTAATATAGGCTAACAACCAGACAGAGAAGCTTGTCGACAGAAAATGCAGTAAACAATGTCTTCTTGCAGGAGCAAATGCAACAATTTTAAAATTTGTGTTTCAAATTGTCTGTTTATTTTTAAGTAAATATGGGGGGGTGTTTTTGGTAAAAAAAACAAACAAACAAACATAAAATAATAAAAAGAATTCCTTAATTATATCTCTTAGTAACTTACAGTGTGCTATCATAATTCAAGGTATTACAGCAAGTATACAGTGGCCTCTCTGGCACTGTGCGTGTGTGTATTTTTCCATTCTTCCATTCCTGTCAACTCAGCATTTTCCACCTTTATGTACAGACTGAGATTTGTCCTTTAGCCTGCCACATGTCTACACAAACCTCCGACTGTACGTCTGGCTAACGCTGGTGTAGAACTGAATAGAATAGAAAAGAATAGAAAGGGTCTTGGCTAGAATTATATTTATCACTAAGCAGACACCTCAGCCAACGTTGTGGCTGGTCAAAGCTATATATAGCCTGTTTGTGTGTGTGTGTGTGTGTGTGTGTGTGTGTGTGTGTGTGTGTGTGGTCAAGCTCCACCCCTTCTTTTCTAATCTGGCTTTTCAGTAAGGTATTTATACCTCATTGGTGTCCCATGTTATACGTCACCCCACACACACACACACACACACACACACACACACACACACACACACACACACACACACAGGAGTCGGCCTGATGACAGCATTGCTGCTAGCCAGAGGAACTCTTATCTCTCTGTGTCACTGTAAAGTGCAACGCCATTTAAAGTCAAAAAGAGGCTCCACCTGCTGTAAATATTTCAGACAACAACAGTGTAGTTATGGAATAATGCTGCATTTTGAAACATGAGATTATTTAATTCAAACTGTTCACTTGTTTGCCTCTGTTATATCAGATGTGAAAAGCTGACTTCTTTATAGTAGGTCAATAACAGGCCACTATTATTAATACATACTTGACTGAATAATCATTCCTGATGTCACTGTTTTATGTCACTATCACTGTGACCTCTTGAACTCTTTTCCTCAGAGCATGATAACTGAGGCGGACCTTAGTTTAGCTGAACCTACCTCCAACATCATGGGCCCAAGGGCGTCTTTATCAATGACACCCTGCCCTGTGGAGGAGACGTCGGCCTTCTGCACCTCCTCAGCATCAGCCACTGGAGTTTTTTCTGTAAAAGACAACAAGAAACATGAACAGAGGGGTTAAAACACTTAAAATGCCTCAGGTTTGAGAGTCTGCAAGATAAAGAATTTAAGATGTGATGTGATATCTAACATAAACCAAGTAAAAAACCTCCTGAAAAAAAGGGCCTTTATCACATTCATTTTTTAATTAAATGCCATCCATCCAATTGCTTTGAGCTCAAAATTAATGCCTGACTCACTGATGATGCTGTGAAGAGGCACGTCAAAAGTTAAGGCCCATAATTAAAAGGAAGGCTGGTATCAAATGGAGTAAATTACTCTATGTTTATCACACAGTGTGTTTGTTTTCGTGGAAAAACAATTAGTCAGAATGTTTCTTAAATTCTGCCTCTTGGCGGGTATTTTCTTTTTCATGAAGAAACCGCGGGATGAATTCACAAAAGGATTGCGCAGCTTTTGCAGCCACTAAACATGAACAAATAAAAGAAAAGAATCCGTGTAATTCTCAAAGCACCCGCAAAGAGTGAAATGCACCCCTAGCTGTGCTGCCAAGGAAATAGCGTCTCGGCGCTCCTGTGCTGTTTGCATGTACTGCAATGAGGTGATTCACACACATCTGGTGCTAATTTGGCCATATATGCAAATGAGCCTCATTGCTCAAACTGTCCAATTCACAGAAATCTGTGCTACTGGCCACACACAGTTACAGTGCCTGGGATATTGAATCCCAAATATGGTCTACCTTCATCACGTTTAAAATCCTTGCATGAAGTTTTGAGGAATGCCTCTACACCTCATTGGTCAGGACCTTTCGTGAATTTGCCCATGACAATGACGCCACCCTCAGGCAAACACACACACCCCACACACACTTTGTTTTTGGACGTACATGAGGACCTTTCACCGATCAAACTGATTAGCTAGTCCTTTCTTTACCCTACAAGTCACACCTTCTACAACCCAAGTCCTCCTCCACCAATGTGTCGATGCACTGTCAGATGCTTGGAATGTCATGGAGAGCAGGTATCACTTCACTAATGTGCAGTACATTACACACATTTATAGTCATATTAGAGGCCAGTCTCCACTCTCCTCCCTGGCTGTACCACTGGACTGTTAAGCCTCCCATGGCCCCATTAGGCCACATAGCTGACATTCCTGTTGTGGGACCAGAGCTGTACAGAGTCATCAGCCCTTAAACCCTGTCACTGTAGAGCCTGGAGTGGCCCTCGTGTAAGTTGAAGGGTATTAAAGTGGCAGTACGTGTTTTTATTGTTATCATTAAACACGATACATGTATTACACCTGAGTTTGGGTGTAGAGCTTAAACGAGCGAAGGAGGTCAAAATATTACACATGCAACATCATCGTGCAAATTTCTGCCTTGTAACGAATATTGTTTTCTTCCCGCGGCAGCTTCCAACCTCCGAATGTTCACTGAAACTATTTGGAAACAAAAAAACCTTTCCATTTAACCGTTGCACAACCTAAATTAGCTGCTTTTTATTCTCTTAATTCAGTTTTCCTGGCAAAGCTTGCATAACACCTTAATATGCTATATGTGATACACACACCCGCCTTGCATTTGGCCACTTTCTCAAGTAAGCTTTCCAGTAATGCAGATACACACACACACACACACACACATATACATACAGTACATACACACCATTTATTATCGGATACTACTGTTTTTGTTCCAACAGTCTGAGCACAGGAACAACTGCTGAGTTGACAGAAATGGAGGCATACTCATCTTGCATCTATAATATGACCCTGCAATTACCGTAAACTCGTGGGCCAAACACTCACACACACACACACACACACACACACACACACACACACACACACGCAAGCACAATACCAATTTGTAATTGTCTATGTGTGTGTATGAGTGTGTTCTCTGAGAACATTTATATTCTATTTCTTCCACAAGGTGACCTTTTTGCTGCACAAACTGAGGCTACTATTTATTAAGTTGAAGTGATTTATACGTTTCGGCTGCTTTCATTTTGCGCACATCTGGTGTTGTTTGATACTTTTGTATGGCTTTTGTTTGATATCAATACGTTTTGTGTCACATCCAGCTCATTAGTCTGCGGGGCAACAGTGAGTTTCTGAAGTCGAGCAGACAGCTGTGTGACATGTGTATTATCAATGTGTGTACGTGTGCGTGTGTGTGTGCTTATTCAGCTGTTGTTTTCAGACACAAACACGTGGACACCAACTGGCTGACCGCAGGGACAAAAAAGAGGAGAGGGAGGATGATGGAGAGAGGGGAGAAAGGAGGAGAAGAGAGAGGAGGGAGGGGGAGGATGAGGGAGAGTAGAGGGGAGACAGAGAGGAGAGGAAAGGACCAGGACTGTGAAGGAGGGAAGAACTATGAATAGGAAGGGGGGAAAGAGGAGAGAAAATAAGACATGAGGAGAGGAGGAGAGGAAAGATAACATAAAAAACAGACAGGGAGGAGAGGAGAGGAAAGAACAAAGGTGGTTGAGGAAGGATGAAAGGCAGACAGGGAAAAGGAAAGAGGAAAGGGGAAGAAGAAAGAAAGAGAAGGGGAGAGGCGAGGAGATGAAAAGGAAATGAAAAAGATGGTTTGTGGAAGGCTGAGAGGGGGACTGAGTGGAGGAGGGAGGGAAGGTGGAAAAGAAGGGAAAGTGAAGGAAAGGAGAGAAAAGGGAAGAACAGCAGGAGGTCTGGCTGCTTTCCACTACAGCCGTTACATCTCTGCCTATTTACAGAGTCTGTGTTAACAGTCACACATAATTCCTCTTTACATTTCAGTTTGCTGACATCCAATTCAACTGCCCAATGGGTGTGGACTGATAAATAGGAAAGAGCCAGGAGTGATTCAGTTTTGAATTTTGTGTACTTTTCTGGGATCAGCATGTCTCCATTAGGTGCATGTTGCTATGACAGTCACATGTTGTCATTTTAGTTGTTTGGTGTCAATAAGGCTGCGTTCACACACATATTTTTTTGAGTAACAAGGATAACCTGTGAGAAGCCAGGAAAGTAGCTTCCATATCACCTAATTTGTTGCACAGTTGATGTGACTGCGGCATTTCTCTTAATGAAGACATTATTTAATGGTCTTGACTGCCTTCAACGACCACATTTTCCTCAGGCGCTTTTTCCATGTCTTTAATTGTGAGAACATGAATAGAGACTCTGTTTCATCACGAAATAGTTGTCTAAGAAAAGACATGTTTGATGTTACCCGCTTCTTTCAACTCATCTCCACTCTGTTAAAATACATTCCTCACTGACTGCTTAACCTTACCGTCTGTCTTGTGTTTTGATGTATCATATATACTAACTTACATACATTTCATATGGCATCAAAACTGTCGCAGAAGGAAAGGCAACACCTAAGTGGATCCTCACCCTGCTCCTTGATCTGCCTGATCTGCTTCACCGTCTCTTTGAGGATGGCGCATTTGTCTGGCTTGACGTTGAGGTCGTCCATGTCGTTGATGTTGGCGAAGATCAGCTCAGCCAGCTCCTCAATGTACTTGTTCTCCTGCTCCCGGTTCCTTCTCTCAGTGCTCCTCTTAGGACTGCAGAGACAGGGAGGAAACAACATTTACACCAAAAAATGAATAAAAGGTACAGAGAAATAAAAGGGACATGAGTATCTCAATAGTTCAACATCAAATACGTGAATTTCAAATTTAGTGGTTAAAGGGTAACATTGGTATATTTCAACCCTGGATCCTATATTTCCCCATGTTTTTGTGTCTTAGTGACTAATGGAAGTAACAATTTTCAAATTGAAACTGGTCCTGTATTGAGTGAGAGTATTGTGGTGGCTACTACTGACAGTGTGTGTTTTTGACACTGACAGGCTCATATTACTGTTCTAAGTTTCTGACAACATTATGGAAATGATCCCTACAGAGATAGACCATTTTGTTAAAGACTAAGGTCCTGGCGGAAGAACCGGTCAAGATGATCTTCAACTCCCACCTCTGGGAGAGCTTCGACTGTGTCACGAAGGCAGAGGGGGACATTGAGTCCGAATGGGCCTTGTTCTGCTCTGCCATTGTCGAGGTGATGGTTGCGAGCTGTGGCTGCAAGGCCGCTGGGGCCAGTTGCGGCGGTAATCCCCAAACCCGCTGGTGGACACCAGAGGTGAGCCGTCAGGCTGAAGAAGGAGGCCTACAAGGCATGGTTGGTCTGTGGGTCTCCGGAAGCAGCTGATGGGTACCGGCGGGCCAAGCGGAGCACAGTGGCGGCAGTCATGGAGGCAAAAACTCGGGCATGGGAGGAGTTTGGTGAGGCCATGGAGGAAGACTATCGATCGGCTCCAAAGAGGTTCTGCCAAACCCTCTGGCGCCTCAGGGGGGGAAGACGGCAACTTGCTCACACTGTTTACAGTGGGGGCGGGGAGCTGCTGACATCAACTGGGGACATTGTCGGGGGGTGGAAGGAACACTTTGAGGAGCTCCTCAGTCCCACCAACATGTATTCCAGTGAAGAAACAGAGACGGGGTCTCAGGGGCGGGTCATCCAATTTCTGGGGCAGAAGTTGCTGAGGTAGTGAAACAACTCCAAGGCGGCGGAGCCCCGGGGGTGGATGAGATTCGTCCTGGATATCTCAAGGCTCTGGATGTTGTAGGGCTGTCCTGGCTGACACGCCTCTGCAACATTGCGTGGACATCGGGGGCAGTGCCTCTGGAGTGGCAGACCGGGGTGGTGGTCCCCATTTTCAAGAAAGGGGACCAGAGGGTGTGTTCCAACTACAGGGGGATCACATTCCTCAGCCTACCCGGTAAGGTCTACTCCAGGGTGCTGGAGAAGAGGGTCCTGTCGATAGTTGAACCTCAGATTGAGGAGGAGCAGTGTGGTTTTCGTCCCGGACGCGGAACCGTGGACCAGCTCTTTACCCTTGCCAGGGTGCTGGAGGGGGCATGGGAGTTTGCCCAACCAGTCCACATGTGTTTTGTGGATTTGGAGAAGGCTTACGACCGTGTCCCCAGGGGCATCCTGTGGGGGGTGCTCCGGGAGTATGGGGTTGGTGGCCCCTTGCTAAGGGCCATCCAGTCTCTGTACCGAAGGAGCATGAGTCTGGTTCGCGTGGCCGGCAGTAAGTCGGACCTGTTCCCGGTGAGGGTTGGACTCCGCCAGGGCTGCCCTTTGTCACCGGTTCTATTCATAACTTTTATGGACAGAATTTCTAGGTGCAGCCGAGTGGTGGAGGGTGTCAGGTTCGGTGACGGGAGGATCTCGTCCCTGCATTTTGTGGATGACGTGGTCCTCCTAGCTCCATCAAACAGTGACCTCCAGCTCTTGCTGGGACGGTTCGCAGCCGAGTGTGAAGCGGCTGGGATGAGAATCAGCGCCTCCAAGTCTGAGGCCATGGTCCTCAGCCGGAAAAGGGTGGATTGCCTACTCCAGGTCGGGGGGAGGTCCTTCCTCAGGTGGAGGAGTTTAAGTATCTCGGGATCTTGTTCACGAGTGAGGGTAGGATGGAGCAGGAGATTGACAGGCAGATTGGGGCGGCGTCAGCAGTGATGCAGGCACTTAACCGATCCGTTGTGGTGAAGAGGGAGCTTAGCCAAAAAGCGAAGCTCTCAATTTATCGGTCGATCTACGTTCCAACCCTCACCTATGGTCACGAGCTCTGGGTAGTGACCGAAAGAATGAGACTGCAAGTACAAGCGGCCGAAATGAGTTTCCTCCGCAGGGTGGCTGGGCTCAGCCTTAGGTATAGGGTGAGGAGCTCGGACATCCGGGAGGGACTCGGAATAGAGCTGCTGCTCCTCCACATCGAGAGGAGCCAGTTGAGGTGGTTCAGGCATCTGGTAAGGATGCCTTCCGGACGCCTCCCTTGGGAGGTGTTTCAGGCATGTCCAACCGGGAGGAGACCTCGGGGCCACCCCAGGACACGCTGGAGGGACTACATCACCCGGCTGGCCTGGGAACGCCTCGGGGTTCCCACGGAAGAGCTGATGGAAGTGGCTGGGGAGAGGACTGTCTGGGCTTCTTTGCTGATGCTGCTGCCCCCGCGACCCGGACCCGGATAAGCGAAGGACGACGATGACAACTAAGATCCTTTTTGTTCAACCAGAAACAGCCCTGAAGTCGCTATCAGCAATGCCACCAGACTCCATTTAAATAAAAAGTAAATTTATCATTGTAAAGACAAAAATAAATCTAACAAACACCTTCTTGATTCATTTTCAACAACTAGTTAGTTGAAATAACCACTTAATTCAATGAAATTAGATGTGAAAATTTGCTGGCTCTATGACACACTAAAATTACAGGTTATCTAAATGTAGTCTGGTGGGTGTTGCAATGGCAATTTCGGGGCCCGCTTCTCGTTAAACAAAAAGGATCTTATTGTTTAACAAAAAGGGCTATCTCTGTAGGGATCCTTTCCATACATTTGGACACTTAGCAATAACAAAAACAAGCACTTTTATGGACATTACATTGACTATGCGAACATGCCCTGAGTGGTTACATTGCTGCCTGTATCACAGCTGCCAGGTGCAGCCCTCTTGTTTGATAATGAACCAATTTCAAAAACTGTTGACCCCATGAGACACAAAGACGTATGACGTATGAAAAGACGGTTGAAAAATACAAAAGTTGTCCTTAAAATAATCATTTTCAGGCTCTTCTATACAAAACACAAGCTGAACATTTGAAATGTGCTGCTGTTATGGCATTATGTCAACAACTGTGGAAATCACAGGTAATTAATTTCATTCTTCCTGCCTTGCATGATTTCGCACGATTGTTACATCTTTTGTGAAACACAGACATCTTTAGTCTCTCAGCACATTAACTTTCTCGCAATCTCACTACAGCATCCACATCTCCTCATTATAACCTCAGTGTGGTGCAACTCTACATTGTCACTACAACCTTCATATATCCTCTCGGACAGCGAAAGCACAATGACTTGTTAGCCCTTATATAAACTGTCGTCTGTAAAAATGCTGTGGCAGCATTTTTCTTCATCGACCTGCAAGAGCCTCGACTCGTTTCACCAACCGCTTTCTCTCCCCCAGTTTTACTCTCACTCACTGACTATAAGTATCTTTTTGAATTTTATTTCACACAAAAATTATTGCCACTTATAAAAAAAAATATGTATCATCTGTTGAAAATAAAAGCATACTTGACTTTTAACGTTTCAGTTTTTTTCATATTCAAATGTATGATAAGAATCAAAACCAGTAATCAATAAGGTAATTAATAACTGACTGACTATGGAACTGTGCTAAAGTTGAAGGTGGGGTTTTTTGACGCCATGAAGAAGTATAAAGTATTGTAAGTATTGTGGTTGTAACAAGTAGGCATGTGAGGATTTAATGGTGTCATTGTGAAGATGTACTGAGACCAGGGACTAAGGAAGACGGTCTTCACCTTGGCCCCACTAGGTCTGACTGACAGTCCTTCCTCTTCAGAGGCTCACCCCCTCTGGGGGGCTCCGGGGTGTTTCCCCCCCCACTACTCATCTTCAGCAAATATCAGCACCTAGAGAGAGAAAAGAAGAGAGCAAGAACAGGTCAGAACTAATCTAAATTATTCAGAACGTTAGTCGGGATTATTTTTAAAAAAAACTGTAAGGATATATTTATGATGCTTTATGATTTTTGCTATTAATTGTTCTGTTAAAACATCAAACACATTGCCATGTTGAAACAGCCACCTTTAAAGTTAATACAATGCAACAGTATTGACTGTTTGTAGGTCTGTTTGAACAATGCAAATGCACATCCGTTAGCGGATGTCGCTGACATAATATTTAGACACCAACGGCTACAGTCCAAGGCCAAGGTTCTCTCTTTTTGTTAGCACTTTACACTTAATGCTCACGATATCAAAAAAATTGGAATGATTGATTATCAAACTTGTGGTCCATCTAAAGTTGCCCCTTTTTTCAACTTCATGTTAATTGGTCAGAATTAGACAAACACGCATTTCAATTATTACATTATTTCTTTTGAATTCTACTTTACTTTAACTTTAACTTTAAGAATCCAAAACTTGTAGACTGTAAAGATTTCCTATAGTCCTCTGTCCCTTTCCTCCCGCTTACATGCTAGCTTCATCTCTACTTTCATCCACACCCAAATTCAAGCACATACCCCTGCTCATACACATCTTCATCCCTACCATCTTGCATTGCCCTCCACCCACTCATCAAGCCATCACTGTTGTCTATGGGACAGAGCCATCCTGAAACAATGCGCTTATAAAACCATTAGTTGCCCAGTAAAAATAGAAAGAACAAAACAGCAACAACAAAACAAACAAGCACAGCTATTAACTAATGAGAAACACACACACACCAAAAACAACATCAAAACCATCACCCTCCATAAAGTTACTTACAATATCAGTTGTTGAAACGCAAAAGTTTCCCCATGCCTGCCTAACTCCATGCCTCCCCCAATCCGCCTCCTCTTTGACGTGTAAAACGGCAAAGCCTGTGCCATCATGTGGATGCTTTTAATTTAGATGCACTAATTCCATGCCACACAAGTGCAACTGAGCACTGTGGAAATTAAAAACCTCACCCCTGACACTGGAAAGTGCCCTTCACTCTGCTCTTCATGGCATTATTAAACACAGCATTGTAAATAGACATGAATTAGTGTGCAGAAGATGTACACAACCTGCTTGAACGCTGCATAATCAAACAGGGAGTGTGCTAATGACTCATGAAAACAATGTATCATTGTGATGTGCCTGCAGGCAATATGTGGGAGGCCCAGTGGGAATACAGTAGATGTCAATAATTACTTCAGTTCGAAATAGCTAATCCATGTAGGCATTCGCATTGTTCTTACATGAACATTTCTGCCAATTAAGTTGACGGTCTTTAACAGAAGTCATATTGTTGACAGCCAAATTTTTCTACATAATATTTTTGTGCACAAAAGTGTTGCGTAAGAATGAAAAGACGAAAAGTATAGGTAGGTGGGGTGAAAATTAAACACACATTGGCAGGGGAAAGTTACACCATATGGTCACCTCATGCTGTCTGACCTTCTACCAAACACTGATGACTAAACTCATCTTGCTGGCCAGACACCAATCAGCACTGTGCTTTTCTATGTGAGATTTTAGGAACCGACTTTTAGCATATCTACAAGTCTTATTCTCAAAAAAAATAAATAAATAAATAAATAATGCACTCGTAACAACTTTTCTGTGTTTGCAATCACAGCTGTAAATAGGTTAAGACACTACATAGTAAATTTTACAGGGCTTATACACAGGATTTTCCTCTTCTGTCTACTCTTCAAATGGGTGTTAATGGGATTAAGAATCAAGATGTTGTTTTCTGTTTCTGACAGTGATTTACTATTTTATATGTGATGATTTTAATACCATTTTTTGACTGGTGAGGTTGCACTTATGTACAAGAGCCTCTGATTTTGCTTCAGCAAATCCAATAATGTCAGTAGTCCAAGAAGATTAAAATCAACCATGGCAGTTATGTGTGCTCTAATTAAGTCAATTGTGCTGATGTCAGTGAGATCAATATGTGGTAGTCACTTATGGTTAGTTTTTAAACATGCTATTTAAAAGAATTTGAGTTCAGGTCTTCCAAAAAGTTGACATCTTCTTCTTCTTCTTCTTCTGATGATGATGATGATTTTCTAAATTAAGCTTGTAACTAAACTAAAGTTCAGGACAAAAAAAAAGCAACGTGACAAATTATATTCTGACAAGACGACAAATTCAAACAGAAAGCGACAAATCTTAACTTGTGCTTACAATCACACACACCGATGACTCTAGCAGGGGAGAAGCAGTGTCTGTCAGGGTGGTAGGCCTTTAAGGCCCTTCAACGGGCCAACACATCACCTGACTGTTACATAACAGCCGGTCTGTGGGGCTGACACTGAGCAGATGAAGGCAGGAAAGAGGGATAAGGGAAGAGAACAACAGGGAGGGAGAGAGAAAAGACAGATAAGAGAGAAAGTGAGGAGGAAAGAAAGAGGAAAAATAATGGGTAGAAAAAGGGGGAGTGAAATGTAAAAATATTTTGTATATAAAGAGGATGCAGCAGGACAAATGATAGGGAAAAGGATCAAATGGATGAACAATGGGTTTATTGGTGCATACGAACATCAAGTCAGCAAGTGCAAATGTTGAAAAATAAGCCAAGTGGGTGAGGATGGTGGGTGACAGAAGGAGGAAATCAGAAGAGGGGCATCTGTTGCTCTGAATAATCAGGCCTGGGGAAGAAGGAGAATATGGCCTAATTACGAGAGGAGAGGAGAGGAGAGGAGAGGAGAGGAGAGTTTCTGCCAAGTGGCGTCTTTGCTGATGGTTCCGATCATGCAAAAAGAGCCCTTGTTGATCAGCATCTACCATCACCAGTCAGCTAGTTAGCAACACTATCATCCCATTTTTAGCCTTGCTAGCAGCATAGCTCTAGGATGGCAATTCTGGTCTGGCAGTCAGTCAGGCTTTCTGTCACTTAGCCCGGACCTTAGTTCAGAGTAAAGTATCTTAGAAACTATTGGATGGATTGCCATGAAATTCTGACCAGATATTCAGGTCTTAAAGGGATTAATCCTACTGACTTTAGTGGTCCTCTGATTCCGTCTCTTGCACTGCCAGCAGGTCAAAGTTTTCACTATATCAGGAAAATACCTCAACACCTACAGGGTGAACTGGCACAAAATTTTGTAGAGACACCCATAGTTCCCATAGGATGTACTGTCATGACTTTGCAGATCCCCTGACTTTTCCTCTAGCTACCACTATTGGATGGATTCCAGTCAAATTTGGTACAGAGAGTTATAACATTTATTTGGTGAAGACACTCATCCCCAGAAGTTGAATTCTAATAACTGATTCCCTGACCATCATGCGGTCAAAATTTCAATCTAATTATTATACCTGCTAAACATCAACATGCTAGCACTGTCATTGGGAGCATGCTAGGCGTCATTACAATCTCACAGAGCTGCTAACATGGCTATAGACTCTTACGCTGTGTCTCAAATCGCGTACTTCTGTACTTACACTTGTTATTTTGAGTGCATAAGTGCGTTCACACTGAGAAGTATGGACAAATGCAGTGCACTATGAGTACCCAGATGGTGCACTCAAAACTGTCAAGAAATTGAGTGTGGAACTATGGACACTTCTCGCCCTCAATGGTCGCCATCTTGGCTACGTAGCGGAAGGGGAGGGACCACTTTTCAAACTGGAAATAGCAGCCAAGAACTGTGCGGCCTGTTTTTTGCACTAAGCACCACTATACTGTTGTCGGGTATAAGCCAGCAGTATGTTTATTGGGTTAATTTAGCAGTCTGTAATGATTTGGTACCGCGAACAATAACACAAATGCTAATGCTAGTTTGCTAACTAGCTAATTTGTGGTCATCATTTCCGGTGAGTGCACAATGGCCGTGTTTAGTTTGAGACAACACTACCTTGTCGAAATTCGCGCACCAAGCCAATGAGTACATAGTGCACATAGTATACTACATGGAAGTGTACTAACGGAAGTATTTGAGACACACCATTATAGTCTTGCCATCATGTCATGTGTATGAGTGTGTATGGAGAAGTGTTTTATCTTTCTGCATGACTTGCAAAGTTACTGCAGTTGCACAAAAACAAGACACCAAACAATATTTACCTCTAGCATTGCATGCATGGTTTAATAGCAGGTCAAGGTTGTGATTAAACGTGCAACAGCAACAATTTCACAGTGTGCAAATGATGATGATTGAAATTAGATCACTGTTTCATATGTGGAAGACCAGCTCTGCAGTCAGATACAGTTGTCATGATGGGAAAAAGTATCACGATGTACGCAGAAACTTCTCATTCAGCTCCTACAGCATTATCAGCTTCTGCTCTGTCCATCTCACCTACATGCGCACAATGTTCCATATTGTCACCAAGATATTGTTAAAGACACTGCTTTCATTCTTTGCTGCACAGCCATGTCGAGCTTGATATCGGCTTCATGACCTCTACCTGCTCTTTTTATGGTCAGAGAAACTGGCTTTGCACAGTTGCATGTTTTGTTTACAGATAAAGTCTCATGCCTGGGAGCCAGTCAGTAACATGCTCATCAGAAATGTACTTGAGTAATAATGCCAGTGTGAAGATTTTTGCTATGGACATTATTTTGAAAAGACTCAGAATAGTTAAAGGTAGGTCTGACTTTGGCTCCAGCCAACTTACACTTTTAAAATCTTCAAATTATGCTCAGCAACTGTCAACATAAACTTTTTCTTGTTTTATCGTTTTAAGTTCAAGAATGCAAAAATGTGTTTTGCTTTTTACTGTTTTTTTCCCCTACTTACCACATGAGACAAATTAAAATGTGCTTTATACGACATATTTTGTGTTTGTCAGTGAGACAAAATGGTGATCTTACAAGTCTTAGTCATTTGAATCTTAAGTTCGTGCTGCAGTGGGTACACATAAACACACAATGGATTGGATGTTTGACAAGTTAGACCAACCCGTGATCACTGGGGAGATTTAATGAAATGCTGTGGCTAGTATTTCAAACTGGTGATCAAATAGCAAAACTTGGCTAATCTCACCATTCAATATAACTTTAAGGTGCATGTTAAAAAAGGCAGCAATTAGTTCGTATTAGGTAGAGAAAAAAAGAAACTCTCAGAAGACAACGTTAGACATTTTAAAACTCAAAGTAAGATCATCGCTCTTGATGGACAGCAGGTTATTATTGGTTATATGACTTGACATCATGTTGACTGGAGATAACATCATCATCATCATCATCATGAGCCCAACTAGGGCTCAGACGCTGATGAAAACCTGGCTTAATGTCTCGGAAGGTACACAAACACACACACACAAACAAATTCACCCAACTCAAAACCTGGACCATTTAAACATTTCAATCAATGTCTGAAGTAAATCCACAGTTGCCCACACTCACAACACACACACACGGACAGATACACAAACACACAATGAATTAACACTAATGTAGCCTGCGACAAAAGCCTTTGCCCCATTCAGTCCGGTACTAATGCAATCAGAGGAGCCAAGAGCTTCACAAAGTGAAGCCATTTAAAAACAATTTGAGCCGGAGAGAAGAGACGAGGCCAGAGGGTCAAACCAGCCATTAAGGAATTACAGCTACGTATTGATCACAGCCTGCTTAAGTGGACTCTGTTTCCAATAGAAACCATCGCTCCTCTGCTTCTTTGTTTTAGGTTCTTGAAAAACCACTAGTGACAGGGTGAGGCTTTCACAGGTGTGTATTTATTTTGTACGCTTGTTAGAGGTGCCACATGTAGCATTTTCACACAAAACAAGCAAATAAATATTTTAAGGAAGAGGAAAAAGGTGTTGATTATGAGAAACACCAACAGTGATACCTCTGTAACAATATAGAACCTATCATGCGGACCATCCTCTCATTTCTTTACAGTAACTTTATTAATGTGTCATATTTAATTTGACAATAATACATTGAAAATAAAAAATGCTAAAAAAAAAAAAACCCAAATTATTCTTTAATTAAAAAAATGAACTACTTCAAAACAAACATTTAAAAGACTCTTATCTTCACCACAAAGACAAATTGTGTTTTACCCTTATGAATGCAGAGCATATGAGGCAGTGGCTCCCATATCGGCTCAGATTTGTTATCATTTATTTAGCTGCAAACTGTCTTTCTGGTCTGTTCAGCTTTTAAGGAATATCTCTTGAAATCTACTTCCTGGTATGTTACAGGTGGGAGCAGGTAGGGGTCAGATTATAGCCAGATGGAGATCAGGTGATAAGACAAAGAAGGAAATATAGTGGTGGAACATATTTAGCAGTAACTAAGAGTACCCGTGGAAATAATAATAGCACACACTGCGCAGCAAAGTAAGAAAATGACAAGAAGCGCTGTGCAACAGAGAATTGCTGGAAAGCTAAAGAAATGGTCCAGCAGATGTGACAATCAGCATTAGCGTGAGAGCCCTACCAGGACAAAATGATAGTTTTCATGGAAGTAAAGCACACTATGGGTTGTTATTACAGTAATGAGTCATCCTCAGGTCTTGACTTGCAGAATAATTGAGGTTTTGAACATGTAAAAAAAAAAAAAGGCACTGACCATGCAGTCTTATGTAATGACTGAAAGCACTAAATTAAAGCTAGTGGTTTTGCAGGGACAGTGGAAAACTTCTATCTAATACTGTAAGTAATGACACCCCATTATGGTCTATCATGTTGTAGACAACCTAAAAATCAGAGCGATGTTGTTAACAAAGTTAGTCATTCATAATTACAGTGAGTATACTATAGACACCGACGTCCAGCCATTATTATGTACCATGCCAAGGGGTGGCAACCACAGACTGTATAAAATAATGCACGTAGCTTACCTGAAGTCACCCATTAGTTTGTGGACTTCCATTCTGAAGCTTCGAGTTCAACATTGTGGCCATCGCCATGTTGGGGTTTTTTTGGAGCCAAGAGTGACCATATTTGGATGAGAGGCTTAATATGACTAAGAAGCAGAGGACACTACCAGCAGAAAGCCTGTCACTCAATGCAGCCCGCCCTTAATTATGTGCAACTTCAAGCGTTTATAAAGTGCAAATGGTGAGTAATACAAAAAAATCATCCCCTGCAAGTAACCATAGAGACCAAAACTGTTTTTTGTACCAGGCTGTAAAGTCTGCTGTACAGTTGGGCATTTTTACATGGGGGTCTGTGGGAATCGACTTCCGGAGCCAGCCTCAAGCTGCCATTCAAAGTTTTTGGCACTTACGTGTTGGCTTCATTTTTCAGCCCTTGAGCCTGCCATTTAGTTGCAATTCTCACAACACAATATTAGGTTTATTATTTTAGACTTTCTTCAAAATCTTCAAAATTATTTTTTTCTGGAACATTTTACCTCTCTGGCCTCTATAAAGCATTTAAAGTAATCTGATAAGAAATAATGAGCAGTTGATTAAACTGCTCACTACATGTAGATGTAACCTGTGGTCACATGTGGACACAGCTTCTTTTTTAAGGGGTCACTAGCCAAAAACTCTTGAAACCAATGGGAAAACCATGATACAATACATGGTTGCAATGCTTGGCTGATACCCAGAGCTTTCTCTGTTTTCATGTAGAAAAATCCAGCTCATTTAAAGGAAAACTTCACTGATTTTCAACCAGCTCTGTATCATAACAATGAGGATAGCATACAGAAATGAATTGTGGTACACTATCTCAGTCTTGCCAGCGCCTAGATCTCTCTGCTTATCTATCAGCTCATCCGAAAAGCATCATCCAGCAGTTTTTCACTGACTCCAGGTGCTGTTGCTCAGAACTACAGACCTGGGGCTCTAGTTTCCCGGCGCAGCGCAGGCGAACCCAGCGCAGAGCTAGTTTCGAGCAGCGCAACCTGAGGCGCGCTCAGTTTGGTAGTTTGTCAGACCGAGGTGTGCTGAGATGGGTGTGGCGGCGCAGCAGGGACAGATGCAGCTTGGTGCAGTAACAGTTTCGTGCTAAAAGGCTTCGCTGAAGGTGCGCTAAATGCTCGCCAGCCAAAACCAGGTCTACTGTCAGCGCAGGCCAAGCGCAGCCGGTGTAAGCCGAAGTCTGGCTGACTGGTGGACAGTGCGCACACGTCACCAAAACCTCACAGGCAGGTTTCCAGAATGTCAGGCACATTAACGATGCAATAAATACCCCAAAAACCCCTATTCAATGCAACTATCTGCAATCAGCACATAAATGTATCTCTATATGGACTGTCCCGTCACATCTGATGTCAGATCAAAGGCGACAGGCACCGTTTGGCACGCGTAGAAAAGTCAAAAGAAAAGAAACAGAGTGAGACTGCGAGAGAGAAAGAGAGAGCGCGCGTGCACGAGAAAAACGCAACATTGATTTACAATTGTGGTGACCTCCTCCCAGGCTACGTTTGCATCATCAGCCCGCGGAGGTCTGCTCGCAGTTCCGTATATTTGGACACTGTAAGCTTGGACCTCCCGGACCAAAACTTCAGTTTCCTCCTGGGAGAAGTTTGGCTGTCTGACGCTGCTGCTCTCTTCTGCTATGGCGAATTGAGTAAACTCTCATTACGCCTTCGCGCGGCGCATTTAAGGGTGAGGAGAGGGGCTCATTTGATTGGTGTGATGTGTGTAAAACCCACTCCACGCCTTCTCTCCTCCCTCTTTCCGACTTGCGCAGGTAGAAGGGACGGAGGTGGGAAAGATGAGTACCTGCGCCAGGCGCACAGTGTGCCAAACTAGCAAAATCCGCCTGGCCACACCCAGTTGGCGAAGCGCAGGTGCGCTGCGCCCCCGCCTCGCCCGGTCTGCGAAACTAGAGCCCCTGTACTTTCGCATTTTCATATGCCTGCCACCACAAACACAAAGAGTATAGAAATGGATTGAGAGAGACCCGCCCCTCTCTCAAAATTCAGATCATACAATTAAACTTGGTAGTACTGATTACAATACGAACAAAGATTTTGTTACTGCGTTGCCTTTTTCTTGCCTCAAATGTTTCCAGAAGCGTATTTTAGTTTACTGTTTAACTGTAATTTGAGATTGTTTGTTAGAAGCCAGCCGCCATATTGTTTCCTGTGTCAGAACAGACAAGGTCGCAATACATCACCCATGGGCAGGAGCATCTTTTGGTCTGGTGCGCCACAGTGCGTTCTGGTACTTGTAGGTTTTCTACTTCTTGAGCAAAAGCGAATGCCACAACCCTTTTCCTAATGTTCCCTCTGATCATGTAGCACCAATGTCAAAAGTGTTTGTCTCTTGCTACTGCATAAACAGCCCAGTTTGCAGACCATCTCTCCAGCAGTGAAGTACTCCCTTAATAGAAAACAGTGGACCAAACCAATAAAACCAGGATCATGTTTAACACTCAGAGGATGTAAACATGACAGCGGAAGGTTTGACAAGGGTGACTGAGAAGTGGGACCCTCCTTCCTTTGGTGTCTAAGCTTCTGTCAAGGCTGCAGTCTAAGCCAGCAAACCCTCCCATCACACACAAACAGAAAGCAGATTTAATACCCTGCTGCGGCTGGATTAAGTACACTGGCTTCTCCCACACTGAGGGGCCTGCATCACATGCACAGTGTGTGTGTGTATGTGTGTGTATGAGTTCATCTCTGTGCGTTGCTGTGCCCACGTCACATACGTACAATCTCTTCATGTATATCTCTGCTGTTTGATGCCACAGTGACGCTGCTCTGAGCCTGTGGCTTTATAGCCGGTGGCTTTAAGCCTGTTGCTAGGGACAAGCGAGCATTTTCTGGATGGCTTTATATCTTTGAGTCGCATCAGAGTCAACAACACCTATACCAAGGTGACCACGACCTTAAACAAAAGTCCCTCACAGTTGTACAAAGAGAAATGTCATGAAACAAATATACTGAAATACAACAGCGGAGGGAAACTTGTACTGCTGCTTCTATTGACACCCTGAGGCTCGCTAAGCAAATATTCACAAACTAAACTTAAAATGAATTTCCCAACTAAACTAACAAAATATGAAGAGCACAAACACATGTTAGCGGTTAGGGATACAAAGTAGAAAGCACACAATGTTGCAACTATGTGTGACAGCTATACATATTATTTTAGTCAACTTAAAAGTGATAACTAAACCTTGACTAGACTGCATCTCTGTTCAGTTTCTGGTTATAGATAATCAAATATAATCTGTCCTCCAGATTTAACAGGATTTCATCAATCGTGCTGATAGACAAACAGGTGAGAACAAAAAACTGCTTGATGGAAGTTAAACTCTACCAAGGAAATTAACATTTGAAATACTTTTCTGTATAAATTGATGCCACAAAACAAGAATAGACTAGAGGTTTGCCATGGCCATTTAAATCCATTTGTGAAACTGTTTCTTCAAAATCCAAATAAGTGACAGCCTCCAATGGCCAAAATGTCAGTTCTATTTTGAAACAAAGAAATTCTGCCCTTTTATTAGTTTGACTGGAAGTATGAATTTTGGTGTGTCATGTAAAAGAGACATAACCTGAAACTCTGTACTAAACCTGAAAAAAGAAAACTGATAGAACCAAAATAGATTATTTATCAACTATTTCACTACCTGCTTATATCACACCCTTGTTTGGAGCTTAATTGGAGGTCTGCCTTAACATAACATTAACATTAATGCGCTGGATATGGCAAAACAGCTGAGGTAGCATTTGAGGTCCCTGATAATGTCCTCCAGATGTCACTACACCATTCAACACCCTGTGAAAGTCCAGTCTAAAGACTAAATCATGCAAAATATATTACTCACATCAAATCACCAAAAATATTGAGTTTGTGTTCGCAAGAATTGCCGCCATTTATTGGACCGCAGACACATCAGGATGGTTTTGATGTTTTACAATAAATCATGTATTGGTCAGTAAGTGCCTTTCACAGCCAATTCAATTAATATGATGCAAATTGTTTTTAAGGAGCCTGAATTACTCCTTATGAAATATTTTGACATGCTTTTGTCTAGTATCTGTACCTCTAAGATGTGAGTGCTTGATATGTTTAAAATCTGCTCAACTCAACAACCCAGGTAAGATTATATAAGTTGCCAAGTTGATCCTCTGTCTGTGACATTGTGTTTACTGTCCATACTGATGCCTAATATTATTATATTTTTGCCACTAATGAGTTGGCCGTTATTCAATGTAAAGAAGTCTAATTTCACTGTATGTTTAGAACAGGGAGTTTTTGTCAGGTGATCAGCCAATTTAAGCCTAAAATCTAAAAATGTGTCATCATGACAACAAAGCAGTTGCCCTCTCCCACCACCTGGCAGCTCCCTCTGTTTTTATTGAATTGCTGTCAAAGTTTCCAAAGACTCCTAACACTGGTGTGCTGGAATGGAAAGCAAACGCCTTTCTGTGTGTGCTGTGAAGTGAGTCGCCGTAAAATTCAAGCTGTACACATTGACCCACTTCAACCGGTTCCCTTTATTGGTTAACCAGCCACCCCTACCCCACCCCACCCGTCCTTGCCTCAACAAATACAGACTAATTGGTATTTGAATAACCCCATACACAAAATTTATAATGATTTAGTGTCACATGAGCACTGTTTAATTTAAAAATGCATACTGTTCTTTAGTTCTTTATTTTTAATGTCATGATCAATATTGCCAGCAAGAGCTGGAGCTACAGCAAAATGAAGAACACGTCACCATCACTAAATTCAGTAGAAATGATCCACTATTATATGGCTGATGATTCTAACTGGACATTTGTTTCCAACAGTTTAACACTAAACCAGTTACACACATTTATATATGTAATTCCCTTGCAAAAAAAGGGAAGGGAACAGGGAGAGCACCACACAGAGAAACTCAAACTGCATCATCAGCTGTTTGACTGAAAGCTGATCTCAGACAAGTGCAGCGCGGGATCACCAGAACAATGATCAAGCATCAAAGATGGGGACAGAAGATTTTTATGACTTTAAATAAAGTGTTTATCTGTTTGCAGGACGCACCGCCAGCTGCAGCAGCTGCTTGTCGCTCTGCATGTGCAGCTTCATGTAATGTGAGAGCCCGATCGATTATAGACCGGAATCAATAACATTGAACATGCCTGCTCAGATGCTAACTCAATTATAAGTGCACGCGGATGCACACACACAAACACACAGGCACATGAGGAGAAACACATCCTCAATATGCTTCCATATGAAGAACACACACCAAATGCAATTTTGCACATGTAAGACTAGCACTCATTCTAGCTCTCTCACTCACACAAAATATAATGTTTCACAACTGTACACACTGACAATAAGTCAAACTAGCAGAATAAAAGACACCTGACAACTAAACATGCAGGTACAGTACATCCTGATACACTACAAAAACTACTGAACAACATATGGAGCAGGAAAAACAGTACAACATTTGTGTCCATATTCGTTCCAGTGGTTAAACTGAGGACCCTTGAATGTGTAAAATTCTCCAACATGCGTGCTTGCATCTGTCAGGCTGTCAGAACCAAGCTTGTACGGACAGAGGGAGAAAGAGGGGGGGCTTTGTTTATCATCAGTGACACTCTCTGGTCATGCTCTGTGTAGCGGCTTAAGTGTTGTGCTACATACAACATTCAACAGTGGCCAGATCTTGACACAAACTCCTGAGAGTGATTTCTAAGTCCTCTCTGCTCAAGTTTCTTATCAAGCTTATCAGTTTAGTATGATTCCGTAAGAAGGATGGTAACTCTGAGGGAATAAAAATAAAGGGTTTTAACCAATACAATCAAACTGCAAATTAAATTTCCCTTATGATACTGATATCAAATACGTTAAATATCAATACAGCTTATACCTGGTATAGTGACTCAACTGATAGGAGATGTATTTACTGATAGCAGGAGTCACACAGCTTAGAAAGAATGCATCACAAAATGAAAGCAAAAACACTGCTGGAGTTTCACACTGTTCTACTGGCCCCGGGGTCAAACTCCACCTTCAGCTCGCTGATCGACTTATCTGCAGTCACTGCGAGTGTCAGTGTGAAAATTAGCATACAGTCACAGCTGAGCAACTTCATGAAACTCTCCTGTTCCTGCAGTGTGAATATGAAAGATTTCATACCAGTATGCTTAGAGAAAAGTGCCTGAACCACACAGTCTAGATCTGTTTTTGTGACTTATTATCTTATAATAACCTGTCAAAACATTTATTCTTATGTAATGTAACCTGTGTAAATACTCTTGTAAGCAAACAGTTCTTAACAGAGAACTGATGCCTCACTAATTGAGCTGACACATTCAAAACCTTCCCTGTGTTATATTTTTCTGAACTGCGAACTTGTCATGATGAAACTCTGCATTCACCACAACTGACTTTGCAAAACTGTGAAAGTGTTGCCGCTTTCCTTCACATTTCTCTTCGCATATAGTGAACCTGCTGCTTTCTGAATGAGTGCTAACAACAGTTGTTATTGAAGCGGAGCAAACTGAGTAAACAGTTGGCTGGTTAGACCTCAGGTGACAGAGCAGCTACAGGCCTGCTGACTGTGCACTCTGCCTGTGTGTGTGTGTGTGTGTGTGTGTGTGTGTGTGTATGTGTGTGTGTGTATGCATATGTGTGTGTGTGTGTGTGTGTGTGTATGGGTGGGAGTGTAACACCAGTCATTCATAACCACTCCCCATCAACACACACACACACACACACACACACACACACACACACACACACAGTGTCAAAACCACAATAATACATGACAGCTCAAAGTCCAAGTCAGCCTAAGACATAGTGTGAGCATCAAACTCATCTTGGTAATAAACAAACATTATGATAATATTGTAATTAAATCTTAAGATGTTGTTCTATGGCTTATAAAAAATAAGATGTTTACTGTTAGTGTATGATAGTAAATAAGGCTGTTACTGAAACAGAATTAAAAAAAAATCCAATTAATTATAATGAATGAATATAATGTCAAAGTAAACAAAACAGCAGCTCAACTATCCCCAATCAAAACATTTTGGTGGACCCTTATATCACTCCCATATTGATTGACAGGTGTTTCAAGAACTTGAAATAACTTATTAATGTTAAGTTATGCAGTTAAAGGTTTGTTCTTATCAGGTCTGTTAGCAAACACAACAGGACAACATATATTCATGTTCAAACTCACTCAAACACTTAAGTTATTAATGTAACATAGCCCAAATTTATCCTGTTAAAACCTCAAAGACTGGCCCTTTAAATCTGTTATTTTACAATAGAAGAATAGGAGTCTATAGTCACTTACCTCTGCTTTGGTTAAACCAGTCCATAACCAGTCCAGAGCCGGCTGATCATCCCATGCCAGCCGGGCGGACGCACTGTTGGTTTTTTTTTTTTCGTTTTCTTTTTTCACACCAAACACGCAGTCAACAGAGCACCTCACAACACAAGCACCACACAAACTCGTTTTGTATTTCTCCTCTTTTCTCTGCCAGTTTACCTTTGTATGTGTGTGTGTGTCATCTGCGCCTAATGACAGCTGACAAACTACATGCCACAAATCCTCTCTCTCTCGTTCTCCCTCTCTCTGTCCCCTCCCCCATCATGTTAGACACACACACACTCCTCCCTGTCTCCTCCCACAACACACACACACGCACACACACACACACTCCTCCCTCCTATTAGCCAATGTGCAGGAAAAACTCCCTCTAGATACTGAATGATTTACATGACCTGCTGTCGTTATATGTTGGACTCGCATTTCACACTGTGGCAGTGCCAAGTGTTATTTCACATCAGTTTTGCACAGATATTATGGCTTACACTCTGACTTGTGTCGCTGGAGTACAAAAATACTGAAGGTATAGATGTATTGAAAATATATCCAAAGTTGCAACATGGTTCAGGCACTTAAGCTGCATATATGGTGACATTTTAACACCTCAGTATTGATCACTGAATGGAAATATGTAGCTGATTGTAAGATACAACAACACCCTACATTTTATGGCTGAAACTATGTGGACACCTGAGCATTTTACCCACATGTGATTGTGGAATCAATCTGCTGACGTAACAGCCTCCACCCTTCTGGGAGGCTTTCCACAAAATTTTGCAACCTGGCTGCGGGGATCTGCCCTATGTCTTGCTCCAGTTCATCCCATGGGAATGGGGTTAACGTCAGGGCTCAAGTTCTTCCGCACCAAAGAGGGAAAACCATTTCTTTTTGAATGTGGCTTTCTCCATGGGAGCATTGTCATGTTGAAACAGGAGAGGTAGTTTCCATTAAGTTGCATTAAGATTTCCCTTGGCTAGAAAAAGGGGCTTAGCTTAAACCGTGAAAAACAACCACAGACCAAAAACAGGGGTGTCCACGTAATTTTGGTGGCCGCATCACGAATCGACACTAACACCTTGTCTTCACAGACTACGTAGTGAAACAGCAGCATCGGCAGCAGCTGCTCGAGCCCTCAGTCATCTCTCACTTTGTTTCATTTCTCTGTTATATTTCAAAGAGAAGAAAATAACACATATGCAAAGCGCCGTCATAGAAAATGTTTTTTAAAGCGCACAAACCTTCAAAAAAAAGCAAATGAAAAGTCTATCAGAAACAGCAAAGTCAATGAGTGAGAGAGAAAGACTGAGAGAGGATGAGAAAGGGTGTTACTTTACATCCAGCACTCACATAAGCCTCATTCTTTTTTGGGTAACAAGCCTCAAACTAAGTGAGATGGCAGAAAACACAAGTGAAAGTGAGAGAGAGAAAAAGGGGAGAGAAAGAGAGAGAGAGAAGAGTCATTTTTAAAATGACAAAAGCTGTGAGCGCTGGTGGAAGCAGCTGTGCTTCACAGGCCACACACACACAAACACAGCTAACACATGTATTTGCACAAACAGCACTCAGTAGAACACACAAACACACAGAATTTGCCAGGCTAGCTGTCTCACCTAAACACACACACACTCACACTCACACCACCACCACCACACACGTCTTTCTCCTCTTTCACTTTCCTTGATGTCGTGCCAGGATGTCCCTATTTGCTTTTTGAGTCCTTGCAGTTACAGGGAACCAGTTTTAAAGCCACGCTGTATAAACTCTATCAGGGTTTCTCGACCTTTAACACAACTGTTTCAAGTCAAGTTTATAAGCTCAGTATTACAAGTCAAAGGTTTGCCTCAAGCCTCTCTGGTCAAATTTGGGTTCAAAAGTTCTCATTATGCCACCTCGTCTTACTCTGATTTATATATTATTCATAGCTCTAAAGGTCAGGCATGTGTTGCTGTGCAATAAAACATTGCATTTGCACAAGACAATGCTTTAAGTATGGATATTGCTGCAAAGAAGCTACAAATTCTACAACATTCAGTATGCTTACATGGACAGTTTAATTCCACTTTTAATCGGAATGAACGGCCATTCCGATTAAAAGTGGTCATGTAAACGGTCATTCCGATTGAAAATTAAATCCGATTAAAGGGGGTGGTTTATTCCATTTGTCATTCCGAATGAAAGAGTTTTGTGTGCATGTATACACTCATTCCTCTTTGAATTCATTCCGGTCTTTCTGCGCATGCTCGTTTCCTTGCCTTTCTGGTGCCATGACGTATATAGCACGCATAGCAACGGGCTGCATAGCAACGGGCTGAGCTAGAGCAGTCAGACTCGTTGCACTCACCGGTTTCCATTCGCCACAGCACGGTCTTCTACCTCCCTTCTCCTGCTCAACAGATGAAGCATTAGCAGAACAAGGTTGTTGTCGTACTGCTGCTTCAAGAATATAAGCAAAACACACCCGAAAAAGGCACTAATAACGGCGTCGTCAAGCATCTTGTTATCCGGAGCGAGGACTACAGTGTTTTCTTCCGGTAAACGTAAACACGTAACATCCGCCCCACCCCCTATCCAATCAGAAACCTTCCCTGCCCCAAAACTTGCGCAGACCTGAATAAAGGCGATTGAACTGATCTCCCATGTAAACCCTCATTCGGAATTAATATTTCCCATGTAAACTACCTGGAAACACTTTAATTCCGAATGACTTCATTCAGATTCATTTCATTCCGAATGAGAAGCCATCATGTAACCGTAGCCATTGATGTCTCACACACAAATCCTCAATCCAGCAGCACAGAAGCTCTATACCATATCGCCACAGTTTCAAGATGGGCACCCAAGATTACTGTCACCCATTGTCTCTCCTTCAGCACCTGAGATATGGCATTGATCAATGGCTTGAAATTTGTTTTTGTAGAATATTATAGAATATCAAAGTGAAGCTGACCTTTGACCTTTTGGATATATAATGTCAACACTTCATAATTTGTCCTGTTACACAACTGTGTGAAATTTGTCATAATCAGCATATGAAATCTTGAGTCATGGCCAAAAACATGTTTTTTGTGAGGTCACAGTGATCTTTGACCACCAAAATTGAATTAGTTCACACTCCAAGTGGACGTTTGTGCCGACTGAAAGAAAGTCCCTTGGGGCGTTCTTCTTATGATATTGGATTCCTGAAAATGGGATGACACATGGACAAAACATAATGCCCCAGGGCCAAAGCTGTCACCAGTGCTGACATGATTGAAATGATATGCAAATTTTCTGCAAAGTAAGTGCTCCCATGTAGAGGGTCACGACCCATAAGTCAGGACACGGACTGTGGAAGATCAGCCGTTCGATCCTCAGTTCCTCCAGTCTGCATGTCGAAATATCCTGGAGCAAGATACTGAACTCCCAATTTGCTTCCAATGGCTGTTCCATCGAGGTGTGTGTAGTAGGTGGCACCTCGGCCACCAATGTGTGAACAGGTGAATGTGACTCGTAGTGTAAAAAGCGCTTGGAGTGGTCAGGTGACTAGAGAGACACTTTACAAAACCGTTTACCATTTACTGCTCCAGGTTATATGCATCTGATCTGACCTATCTGACCGTGATAGTAAAGAATCTAACATGGCAAAATAAACAGTCATTATCATAACTAAATAAGCTTACTCACCTCATATGCAAAGCATCCTGGGCAAACATTCATCACCATTCAGTCCACTCTGTAAAGCAAAACAAAAACAATGATTATTATCTTACGAATTACTAAACAATCTGGTTTTGCACTTACAAAAATATTGGGGAACTTGTGAGAGACAGGTTTTAAAAAGAATGGGCAAAATTAATGCAGCAGAGGCTGAGATATCCAAAATGTTTGCCCCTAATTTGTGTCACACTCTAAAAACACTGGAACCTAAACTTCCTGTAATGCAGTTCGGCAGAGGGTTGTTGTCTGAAGATATAAACATGACAATGAGTGCCAAATTTTGTAGTAGAGGCTTTCTGTTAAACTCTGTAGGCCCTTTTACACTGCCAGATTTTCCGCGAATGTTGGGCCGTTGTGCAGGCGAGCTACAAGCGTTTAGACACACAGAGCCAGATTGGCAAGTTGATCCGAGGTGCCCAATTTTCCACCTCGTAGGGTAGACATATTGGCAGAACACTTTAATTTAAACAGACAGAGGCGGCTGTTGTTGACTTGTGGGAGGAGCTGTTGATGACGCCGCACGTCCGACCCACTGGCGGTGGACTAACAGGAAACAGCTGATAGCAGGAATTAGCGAGCAGCTAGTAGCAAGAGGGAAACACAAACCTGACAGACACTGTAAAGATGAGCAACTGGGGAGACAAGGAATTGCACGCCCTCCTTGCCCTCGCAAACGAGGAGGCCATTAAAGGGACATTTCGGTTTATTTCAACCCGTCTCCTATCGTCCTAAATTTGTTTCAAGTTACTAGTGACATACAAATAATAGTTAGCATGTTAGCGGTTAGCCTAGATACAGCCGTAGCGTCAGACCTGTTAAAATGTAAGTGAACGGGCATCCCTTCAAGTGCAAAGTTAGTCCACTAAACAAGCTTTTTTCTACAATGACCGCCTCATATCGTTAGGATACATGTCAGAGAACATATAGAAAACGACATGTAAACGTGTTGTCTTACCTTACCAGTGTGCTACCATGTTTGTTTACCATTTAGCTCTGCTTTCCAAAGCGCAGCCGAAATATATCTCGCCAGCTCTAGATAAAGCCCAGCTGGATACTAACGTTACTCCAGGTGGAGGTGTGTCGTCCTCGGTCACATCCAGACCTTGAAAATAAGGCTGCAACCGGTCCCATTCCTTGCAACAGAGGCATTCCTCTTCTGTGGGCACTGGGGCACAGCATTCACAGGTACACCACCAATCTCCAGAGCTACGTAGCCTTGTGGCAGCCATTCCTCCTCTCTCGTCCTCTAACGTTACCTGTTGCGCCTCTCTCTCTCCTCCTCCTCCTCATCCTCCTCCGTTCAGGCAACCGTCCGGTTCTGCCTTCCAGCTGTTGCTGCTTGTTCAGGCACGCTATGAGATCGCTGCTTGTTCTTGCGATATTTCGGCCGGGCTTTGGAAAGCAGAGCTAAATGGTAAACAAACATGGCATCACACAGGTAAGGTAAGACAACACATTTACATGTCGTTTTCTATATGTTCTCTGACATTTATCCTAACGATATGAGGTGGTCTTTGTGGAAAAAAAGCTTGTTTATTGGACTAACTTTGCACTTGAAGTGATGCCCGTTCACTTAGGCTTTCACAGGTCTGACGCTACGGCTGTATCTAGGCTAACGGCTAACATGCTAACTATTATCTGTATGTCACTAGTCACTTGAACCAAATTTAGGACAATAGGAGACGGGTTAAAATAAACCAAAATTTCCCTTTAACCGTCAAATGGGGGAAACGGTGAAGAACATTCCAACTTATGAGAGATTCGCCGAAGGACTGACCAGTCGCAGCTTCCCTCTCATGTCACTGTTTACGTCACATGCTGAGCTACACGTTTTGTTACTTGCTCACGCCCCCCATTGCCCTGAAAAAGGCGCATTCTGTATAAACAAAAGTAGGGAGGCGGCAATTTGCAGCACTCCTGGATTTTGTTTTTATACTGACAATGCTGAAAGAAGACTGATTGGGCTTTCCTGCAAATTTGCACAATTCCTGTTTAAAAAGGGCTTCTGTTTACTCTTAAAGCCCAAGCTGAGACAACCCCAGTGACATCACTAGGGTTAATTTCTCACAAACTGTTTTCACAGGCGGAGTATTACTTTCTAAGACCAGTAAACTAACTCTGATGTGTAAAAGAAAGGCGGACCTAGTGGATGAATAATGTCAAGTTTCCAGGGTTGAGGGAGATGCATCACCACACCACAGGAGTCAATCAATGACCGAGTAAAACTAGAGGCCACACCCAGGATCAAATGTATGGACGTGCGTGTCTGACAAATATGCTGCCGAGTTTTTCCAGAGTAAAATGATTTATCAGAATTTTACCTTAAACATAACCCACTGTTGATGCTGGAAGTCTTACTCCTGCCCAGAATAACAAGAGAACCTGCTGCGTTTCCCAGACACTGACCCAGCCTGAGAGGACGATTCAGAGAGTTTGGAGGCCTTTTTCACACTGTGAGGCTGACCTGGGTCAGTGTGGTGCAGGTCCAGGTTCATTGAGTTCCCACTGGCTTCGATTCACGTTCACAAACATCCTATTTTACGAAACAATTTGTCCCTATTTACTTTGACAGCTGAGCTTATGCGTAAACTCACTTGGATCTCTCTCACAAGTGCTATTGATTTGTACTTTCAAGAAGCAGTTTAACTTTTATTTTCATGTCGCGGACAAACTGTGGCTCCACTGACACATCAGATCGCAGGTCCTGTTACTGTACCCTCGAGCAAAGACACTGAAAGAGTATACCTGCTCACTGGAAGTCAGTCACTCTGTGTCATCCAATCTCATGTTATGTAATTGGTTGAAAACTCATCTTTTCAGGAAATATCCCACGTCACATGTTCTCCTTAGTGAATCACATCTTCTCTCCCACCTCCTCTTCCCTCTTAGAATGATAAAAATGTTTGGTGAGAAAGGTTACTATGACTTTGACCCTACTTATGACTATTTCTGGATTGTAATTTCCTCTAACTGAAGCTCATTGAACTCATTTTAAATTATTCCCAGTCAGATCCTGAAATCTGGAAAGTGATATCAAAAAATATCAAGGGCTGTCCTTCCCACTCAGTCCAATGACAGAGAAATGGGTGCCAAATTTATTCTGAAGTGCTTACTGCCAATGATGTTGCCATTGAGTAACATATAATGTTTAACCAGATTCGGTGTCATGTTGCAAGATCCACACCAAAACTTCTTCCTTGAGCCAGTGCGAGTCACTGTTCTATTTGCCAGCATCAGTGCACGTCAACTCTTTTGAAGAGGCAATTTAATCCCATTTGCTCCCCAGGTCAGCACATCCCAGCTACTACCTTTACTACTCCTGTGTATGACTGATGTGCATTTAAATTTAAACCAAATTGAATGTGCGTGTTTTCAGAAAGGTCTGCTAAAACAGTCAGTTTGATAATGACACACTGATGCCTGAAATGCAACATGAAGAGACTGACCTGTCAAGTTATAACAGTTAAAAAGCTGCATAATTAATGTAATGGTTAGGATTGTGTGTGTGTGTGTGTGTGTGTGTGTGTGTGTGTGTGTGTGTGTGCGCGCGCTGGGGTGGGAAGGGTTACTGTAATCGTGAGGACCAAATAAAAGCAGTAAAAAGAAGAAGTGAGTTGGTTTTTTTTTTGGTCAGCGTCCAAATCCGAGACATCTGCTGGCTCTTCCCCCTGGTGTGTATGTTGTTACTGAGTGTATGTGTGTGTGTTTTGGTTCTGTGTGTGTGTGTGTGTGTGTGTGTGTGTGTGTGTGTGAGTGTGTGCAGGAGTGAGACAGGCGCCCTCTCAGTCAGTTGGACACAGCAGACTCAAACCACACACACAACACTTCAATACACACCTGCCACCACAGAGAGAGAGCTGCACATGTGGACATGCATCAGTGTTTGTGTGAGTGTGTGCTTTGTGCTTTAGAGTGTGTCTGTGTGTGTGTGTGTGTGTGTGTGTGTGTAGGAGGGAGGGATGGACAACTGATCTCTACCCAACTGCTTTGTGAATTGCACAAGCACACATGCAAGTGCAAATGTTTTTCCTGCGCACACGACAGAAAGCCTGTAGCTGTGATTCAGCTCAGTTTGTGCACTTGAAAGTTGTGTAAGCCGGCGACTTGGAAGTGTTTTTTCAAGAACAGGAGGTTCCTTCTTGAGATCTTCTATTTTCACAGGAGTCAAATATTTTTCAGAAAGTAATGTGTGGTCAAAAGCTCCGGGAAAAAAGCTAGTTATAGGAACCTGAGTTCAGATAAAAAAGCTGAGTTTCCTGCTGCTCACTAAAGAACCTCTCACTGAGGACAGCTCAGAATAGGCTTCTGGAGATAGACAGTTGAAGCTAAAAATGGGGGAAGGGATGCAAATCACTTGATCACACAACAAACTCCCTTGAGGTACAGTAATTAGGTCCAACTGATATTACAATGAGCCAACCCCTCCTGCAGCAAACAAATTGATTATGAAGGGGTGAGGGGTGGGGGGTGGGGTGCTGTCACAACTTATGTTGTAGCTTAAAAGCAGTGTCTTGTTGGCAGTGATATTGACAGCTAAGGACTGTACCACCATCCAAACTGACCGGTCTTGTCGTTTGCAAAATATTTTTAAGCTGTTTAATGTGTTATACAAGTGACGTTAGCAGTGCACTTCTCCCTGTTAGTCAGCTAAGGTGTAGGACAAGCCGTGTATCTTTGTTTGTAGGAAAGGAGACGTTAGCTAGAAAGCTAATGTGGGTTGCTTTTCAAACTGAGTGACACTTGTTGTGAGTAGGGTTATAATTTTCCTTGACAGAAATTTAACAAATATTCTATACAATTAAACCACCCATACACCAGTAGAGGGGGACTCTAATGAACCTTAAACACCGGTTGCCACTGGAGCTCTGATTGAGGCCAAGAAACATCGGGCCCGACCCTACATGAACCCGCATAGTTTCTGTCCATGCCCAACCCAAGGCAGCAGCACATGGACTGAGCCATGCTGACATGTTTCCTTGCACCATCTTCTTCTTCTGATTCTTCTGTTATTTCAATATTTTGTCATTCTGTGCAAGACAAGTTCAGCAGAGCGGCACTTAAATGATGATCAAAACTCAGCAGCACCGCCCCTCCCCCAAACCCAACGAGTCAGGTCGGGCCCAGGTGGGCTCAGGTAGAGATCCAGAGCTCTAGCTACCAACCCCTATTAAACAGAGGAAGAAGACAAAATAACAGTAGTAGTAGAAGAAGAAGAAGAAGCAGGGACCAGCCACTAAGCTATGTGTACGGTAATGTCACAACAACATTCTAGTGTAGTTGTTTTGACCATGGATAACAACGCTGAGCTAACCCACCAATTGCATTAGCCTTAGCAGCTGTATGGGTAGTCGACTCAGCTAATGCTAATGCTAAGTTGGTAAGTTAACGTAACTGGCTATTTCATTACAGTATGACATAATGTGAATAAAACTTAAATGCATTTCCTTCGGTGTGAACATCATTTCTGCTTGAGTCAAGAAATTATGATTTAAAATGTATCTTGATAATTATGGATGTTGACTGATAGGAAAATTTATATTATAATACAATTTTTGGCCATATCAAAATAATAAACATATGTTTGATCCAATTTTAACAGATTCTTAGTCATGATGGACTGAAGTTAAAACCCACAAGCACAAGTTCACACGTACACAGCCATACCAATGGTTCATCCTCCAGACCTTATTTTGTTGCTAGTGATGGAGAGTTTCACTGTTAATTATTTGCATATGAGGCTTAGTGGCAGACTTTGTTAGGGTAACACACACACACACACACACACACACACACACACACACACACTGAGTAAGACACAGAGAGAGGGAAGAGTATGAGAGCCACAGAAAGTCAATGAAACACACACAGAGAGACGGCCTACTTCCTGACTGTGATTAATTTGTGCTACTAAGCAGCTCTATGGTAACACAGAGATCCAAAGCTACACTGAGCTCAGAGCTGGTTTACTGTACAACCACATAACAAAAGTTTATCACAGTCTCATAATCATCAGTTTATCAAAATCATCTCAGAATCAAGAAGCATGTCACCATACATGAACAACACTGCACTCTTTCTGTCTGGTGACTGGGATTTATCTCATATTTCATGACAATGCTTCCTTAACTAAATTTCCAAACCAGTGCATTTACAATAAGCGCACATGCATCAAATTTGAGGAATTGAATGGATGTCACACATGCCATTCTCAGTTGTCATCGTGTTAATAAATGGTTTCTGCTTTGGTGTTTTGTTTTTTTTGCTTCTCCATGCTTCACATTAGCCAATGTACACGTTTGCATGTGTGTTACTTTTATATCATACAAACTGGATGTACAAAGTGCATGTCCACAAGGATGCAGTGTCACTTTATCAAACCACTCAGGAAATCAAAGAAGAAATTAGGAAACGGATATCAATTTCACTCCAGTGACAGTGTAAACAAACCTGTTATGCACCCGTCTAGGGGTAGGGAAGTGTAACATAAAAAATGAGCCTACACAAGATGCACGACAAAAAAAGGTGAGTTTATTCACCATCACACTGATAGAAACACAATTTTATAAATAAGGAAGCTTTACTACATCCAGAATTTGGATTTATCTTGTAAAGAAACGGGACAATGGCAAGATGGGAAAAGATATCAAGTACCTTAAAGTGAAATTAATTTCCCTATGCACCACTGGAAGTTCACACATGGTGGTACTATGCTTGCATGTACGCTCAAACTCTCCCACAGTATACCGGGTGATCCAATCAGCCTGCTTGACACACAGGTCTCCACTGTGTGCTGCTGAGATTTGGAAGATGTGCGCTTTGACTGACTAACTCCTTAAAAATGGCTGCAAGAGTCAGTCAGATATTAATCTGGCTTCTGTTAAAGGACAGCTTTTATCTTTACAACCGTCCTTTATCCTCAAACGCCTCACAGCGTGCAGCATGCAGATGTGTGACGCTGGATGAAAACAGAACAAACATGCTGCTCGTGTCAATCTCGAAGCTGCTTTGAACGTGGAAAAAGAGAAGTTGTCAGCTGACTTAAGTTGACAAGCTTCAGAGGATTTCCTGATGCAAGAAATTTAATAACTTATCATGAAACAAGTGTAATTTGTCTACAGAGTGTCAGGTGATTATGCATACAGTGTGAAATGCGATCAGGCTGAGTACTGGATTATCAAAATTACCATGAATTTTTGGCTGCAATAACCACAAAAATACTTCTCCGACTTCTCAGTTTCCTCGCTGTCATCTTAGCAACAACATCCTGCCGCCAAAAAGCAGTGATGAGCACCACAATTAGCCCTGGCCATGGCCCACGTTTGTTCTGCAAAAGCTTGTTATGCTATTAGCTTGTATTATCCAGCTGGAGGCCTGTGGACTCCCTCTAACTCAGCTCTGCTGTCACAGTGCTGGAGAATTACAGCCACCGTCAGCTCCAGCTAACCAAATTAGCACTTGTTATGCAACCTGCTAGACTTGGCTCCCAGGTCTGCTGCTTCAAACCTGCACAGCTTTTATTACCGTTTGCACATAGGAAGGCCCTGCAGACTGCTGCAATGCTGACTGTAACACATGTGTTTCTTTCCTTATTAAAGCACTTAAATGTTTTAGGCTGATATGGAACAGAAATCAATATTATGCTGCCTTTTAAAGATGTTGGCAATGTCATAAACCCAAATAGTCAGGATTCAAAGCACGACCCCCTAGGTCAAGTGAGGCTCATGAAATAACTTGTAATATCACATCCACGTGGTGGCAAACACTGTTTATCTTTGTTGACCTTTGTCTTGTAAATTCATACGAGAGGCCAATAGAAACAGCACTGTCTTGATGCTTCTTGTGTTTGTGTCCTAAACCCCATTTTGTGCAATACATGACTCATCTGCACACTGAAGCATCACTCTCATTGACTGTTCACAATCAATGACTAGCAATACGTCCAACCTGTGATATTTGTGACACCTTGTTTTGAAGCCAAATGTGGGATACTAATGGAAAGTCTAATCAAACCTTAAACCTACTGGGAACCTTAAAGCTACCTGGGAATATTTCAGCTCCCAGACTGCTTCTGTTGTATGTCTTTGTGCTCCTTGGTTTCAGACAGAACAGAACAGGATGGCTTGACCAACCTGATACTATTTTCATTTTTCAAAAAACCCTTGGAGATGTCTGTTTGGCAGAAAAAAAACAAGATTTTTATTGGCTAGCTAATGAACTACAACAGGTATTTCTCTAATAGTGATGTTTTTTTGGCTGGCTAATGATTACAAATGATTACAAACTGAACTGTTGATGAGACTGGGAACGATGGTGACATTATTATTTACAAAATAAAACTATAGTCCACAGATTTTAGTAATTTAAGTACCTTGATGACTAAAACGTATTACTTAAAACAACAGATATGATGTGTCCGACTCTTAAAATATTAGGCTATGTCTTGATTGCAGAAAAGTCAATGATCAAAATTTAAAACCCAATAAACCCTCAATGATTGCCTGTAACAATTTTGTAAGACAGGGCTGAACTTTTCTTACAGCTGAACCAACTGTACGGTGAAAGGTAAAAGATGTTAACATTTGCTTTGTGTTTGCGTTGTAAGCTAGGCTACTTCTTAGCTGTGTCCCAAATTCCATGCGAACATGCAATATGGTATTCTAAAACAGCACGTGAAACTTTTTAGTATGCCTGAAACATAAATAATAAACCAATAGCACACGTATAGCGTACTATTTCTGGTGAAATATAACAGTATGCAAACACTGAACATTACACTGGCATAAATATCCCACAGTAGGTTAGCATGCAACTGCAGGTGGATACAATCTAACCAGCACTCCCTGGCTTGAAAGCTAACACAGGAAGCATTCTGACTTCAATGAAACTGAAAGGAAAAGGGACCTGGACAAGGTCACTACCAGACAAGAGCCTCACTGTATACACGTAAATTTATCGATTTGCTTAATCATGGAACATTGCAAATGTGCTATGTTTTTTGTTTTAAGATATTTTTGGGGGCATTTTTAGCCTTTATTTGATAGGACAGACAAGTGTGAAAGGGGAAGAGAGAGAAGGAAGTGACATGCAGCAAATGGCCACAAGTTGGAGTCAAACCCGGGCCGCTGTGGCAACAGCCTTGTACATGGGGCGCCTGCTCTACCACTAAGCCACCGACGCCCTAAATGCGCTATGTTTTAAAAGTAGCAAGTCATCACACAGGGATTGAAAAAAATCATGTATAGAAATCAAAAATTTTGACACATCAAGCAGTATCAGTAATTGTTTTATAATCACATCATAGCCCTCAGAATCTGATTCAAATCAAATCTTGACATGCCTAGGGATTCCCCACCCCTGATGTGCCACAACAAATGTCCTATAAATTATGTTAAACACCAGATGGTACATGTACATGTACCCCAATACTGTATGTGTAATCTATGACATATCATTAAAGAACTGGTGTAGTGTCCATTGTTTACAGGATCAACCAACAAGACCTCAGAGGTCAGTCAGCTATGGTTCACTTATTGTTTGCAGAATTAAATCTTAACACAGTGAAACAGCTTTTAGCTAATTTTCCTGCATGTATATACTGCTGCGACGCTTGCTTCTTTTAATTTAAAGTTTTATTTTAAAGACAGTTTCTCTTTGTCTGCCATTTCAGTCTTTAATGCTAATCTATCATTTTTATGTAATTAGTTTGTTTCATTTACCCTGTATATATCATGTGGTATACCACAGGTTTCCCTGACAATAGTTTCTTTCGCACTCTGTATCATATTCTGTAATGTGATCCTCTCACTTGTCAATACATTTCTGCCAAAGTGTAACCAAGAGAAATTCTCTTCACATTTGATCAAAGTGTTTCTGATTTATCTAAAGTGAGTGCATACACCTCTCAAGGTGTAGCTACATCTCAGCTGCACCACCTTGTCTGCTATATGAGCAGTGATATCAGTGCTGTTTTTGAAGTGCGAGAGCTCCTCTCCTCCTCTGACTGGCTTTGAAGAACTAAAAGACATTGGTAAGATGAAATAAAACCTCTGCGTTTTGTTCGGCGCCTCTTGTGTGCTTTGAACTATGACTGGAGATCAACAGATAGCTTTGACTGAAAGGCACAGAAGCTACCAAGGAAGTCAACACAAACAACACAGTCCACTGGAATATGTGGCAGCTGTCTTCAAAAAAAATGTTTAGACCATCAAAATATTGAAATTACAAAAATAAAAGTGCTGTATACATAGTATCTGTTGTGGTTAAAGGGAAATTTCGGTTTATTTCAACCTGTCTCCTATCGTCCTAAATTTGTTTCAAGTGACTAGTGACATAAAAATAATAGTTAGCATGTTAGCCGTTAGCCTAGATACAGCCGGGGTGCATAGTAGCGTCAGACCTGTTAAAACGTAAGTGAACGGGCATACTTCAAGTGCAAACTTAGTCCACTAAACAAGCTTTTTTTCCCACAAAGACCACCTCATATCGTTAGGATAAATGTCAGAGAACATACAGAAAATGACATGTAAACGTGTTGTCTTACCTTATCGGTGTGCTGCCATGTTTGTTTACCATTTAGCTCTGCTTTCAAAAGTGCGGCTGAAATATGGCGAGCTCTAGATAAAGCCCAGCTGGATACTACTCCAGGTGGAGGTGTCTTGTCCTCCGTCACATCCAGACTTTGAAAATAAGGCTGCAACCGGTCCCATTCCTTGCAACAGAGGCATTCCTCTTCTGTGGGCTCTGGGGCACAGCATTCACAGGTACACCACCAATCTCCAGAGCTACGCAGCCTTGCAGCAGCCATTCCTCCTCTCTCGTCCTCTACCTGTTGCGCCTCTCTCTCTCTCTCCTCCTCCGTTCTTCAATTTCACGAAGCTCTTCGTCAGTGTATTCTGGCTCAAATAAATTGTTTACCATTTAGCTCTGCTTTCCAAAGCGCAGCCGAAATATCGCAAACATCGAGAACAAGCAGCGATCTCATACCGTGCCTAAAATCTCGCGAGAACAAGCAGCAACAGCTGGAAGGCAGAACCGGACATTAGCCTGAAAAGTTCATTCATTTATTTTATGAAAAATTTATAGAATAATGGCTGACTTTTTTGCCAGACTTCGACGTTGTGGAGGAGGAATTTGACTTTGCAGAGTTTGATGGCCGGCCTTATTTATTTGAGCCAGAATACACTGACGAAGAGCTTCGTGAAATTGAAGAACGGAGGAGGAGAGAGAGAGAGGCGCAACAGGAAGAGGACGAGAGAGGAGGAATGGCTGCTGCAAGGCTGCGTAGCTCTGGAGATTGGTGGTGTACCTGTGAATACTGTGCCCCAATGCCCACAGAAGAGGAATGCCTCTGTTGCAAGGAATGGGACCAGTTGCAGCCTTATTTTCAAGGTCTGGATGTGACCGAGGACAAGACACCTCCACCTGGAGTAGTATCCAGCTGGGCTTTATCTAGAGCTCGTCATATTTCGGCTGCGCTTTGGAAAGCAGAGCTAAATGGTAAACAAGCATGGCAGCACACCGGTAAGGTAAGACAACACATTTACATGTCATTTTCTATATGTTCTCTGACATTTATCCTAACAATATGAGGCAGTCGTTGTGGAAAAAAAGCTTGTTTAGTGGACTAACTTTGCACTTGAAGTATGCCCGTTCACTTACGTTTTAACAGGTCTGACGCTACTATGCGCCCTGGCTGTATCTAGGCTAACGGCTAACATGCTAACTATTATTTTTATGTCACTAGTCACTTGAAACAAATTTAGGACGATGGAAGACAGGTTGAAATAAACCAAAATTTCCCTTTAAGTCTCTCATGTAATCAAGAATTTGAGTTGATGATTACATTAGAGTAACAGAAATAATGCCGCTTTGGACTAAAATTTATTGAAGCATTTTACTGTCTCAGGAGAAAAATACTTGCTGTTCAAATTTAAGAATTTTGTAAATATGTATTTTAAAAAAAAGAACACAATGTAATGCAGTTTAGGGAGGAAACCTGTTCCTAATATGTGAGCACATCCTGGATACATTTTGTTGGGAATATTACAGTAATTATGGTGTTCAGGCACTGCAGGAGGCTTCAGAGGAGTCGTGACATGGCTGTGCATGTGTGTGTGTGTGTGTGTGTGTGTGTGGGTGTGTGGTGCTGGTTAATTAGAGCACTTGGTCTCAGGAGGATCAGACCTGGAAGACGACTGTCTCTGCTACGTGACAGAGAGCCAGGTGGCAGTGTTTGTGAGTGCGTGTCTGATAAGTTGGTGACAGTGAGAAAAGCCAGACATAAACAAAAACAGTTGAGAAGACAAGCACAGACAAAACATACACACCTTTGTAACTACCATTATATATAAAGAGGAACCACTAGAGTGGGGATCAAGACCCATATTAAAAAATGGGGTCTCTCCTTGCCTCCTTATGCATCCGGAAACTTTAACCAGGAACACAAAATAGCACATGACAGCAAGGACTTGATGATGGTGATGATGGTTTAAGAAGAGCATATGTGTTTCTTTAGCGTGGATTTGCTAGCTAAGATAAGACCTGGTAGAAAACCTGCTACAGAGAACTGCACAGTCAAGCCTCTGCCCTTCCTCCTCCTCCTCCCCCTTCTTCTGCTGCTGCTGCTGCTGTTGTCATTGGTCAGGGCATTATTTGAGCCCTCACGTGGTTTAGTGAATTCAAGCCACTAAGGATCCCTCACTGGGCAAAGAGCCAATCTCATGTTAAGATCTTGGTCTTAAGTACATTCCTGCACTCTTGCTGCAGTGCTATAAGGTAGTTTTGGCATTGTAACTGTATTGAGGCATACTGATATTCAACCAGACCACCCACTACTCTGGTGCATTAAAGTTGACCAAATTATAATAAGGCTGTAACAAAACCACAGTAGAAACAAATGCGGGTGGAGCCTCGCACAGAAAAAACAAGCATGCACATATAGTGTTACTGAACTGTGCAGATGCATTAACAGCACAAAAACACTCTTAATCCTTTAGGAAAACAA
The DNA here is from genome assembly GCF_011397635.1 of Epinephelus fuscoguttatus. Taxonomy (NCBI): domain Eukaryota; kingdom Metazoa; phylum Chordata; class Actinopteri; order Perciformes; family Serranidae; genus Epinephelus; species Epinephelus fuscoguttatus. The sequence continues at coordinate 11,513,354 of NC_064766.1, read as the reverse complement.
CAAAGGAAAACAGACTATGGAAATTATCTCTCAGAAGAAGGGGGATGAACACAGACCCTGGCAACCTGGTGTACATGTTGCAACCCTTTTCAAAGTTCACTTTGGGGTGCAGGAAAGAGCAAATAAGCTTAAACAAGAGCCAGAAAGGAATTGTGAGTCCAGTCCTCAAAGATAACATTTCTAGAGGAGTCAGATGGCACCTGTCACGTAGGCAAACTTACAGGTTCTCTACAGTAACATACCAGCACAACAGCAAACAGACAAACCAGCACAACGGCAAATAAGGACAAATTCCTGAGCCTGCACTGGCAAATGCCTACTGTACCTGACTGTTTAACAGTATGATTTAACCTACCTCTGTTCAGTATCAACTTTGCAGCACATGAAATCACAGCCCTGCAGCTCATCCCATGCCATACTGCTTTCAAGTCCAAACAGAGCGATCATACAAGCACATATAAACACATTGATTTACTTTCTGTTTTTCCAAAATACAATGCCGTGAGGCAGCATGGAGCTTTCACCACAGAGCAAAAGGCTTTCTATGCACAGTATGAACTGCATTGTCTGCCACAGGGAACCACATACTCTGGGCTCCTTTCAGAAAGACTTGAATGACTTTACTGACAGAAATGGATTTAATGTTGTTGTTTTTGTTGTTAATTGTTGTCCAGCCATATCTCTGCAGTGTAATTTTTTCCCCCAGCACACTGCTCCACCTGTTTTTATTCCCATCTGGATTGCTTTCAGTCAACAATAATATGTTATTTCAAATAGAGGTCAAATTTTCCAGAATTAATTTTATGACTGATTGTTTATTGGATGTTTGCTTACCTAAAAAACAAACAAACAAAACATTTCTATGGATAGATCCGTCTCTTCACATTACTGCCCCAAGACCTATTTGCAAGGCTAATCGATAAGCGGTGTCAAGTTCACAACAATGACGAGAAGAACAACCGGAAGCTGGTCAATTCACTCTTTAAAAATGAAGGTAACAAATTAAAAAGCGACAAGAATTCCAAAAACACTCAAGTTGGGTATTGTTATATGGTAGCTTAAAAACAATAACTAACTATAAATTGAAAACTATACATCTTAGACTATCAACCAAACCGCAATGTAATATAATGTATCACTAAAATTGAGGAATTACACTGAAAATCAGTTAGTGCTTTTATTTTGAAAGTAAAAACCGAACTATACTTAGTCCACTTGACGCCTGAGTTGGTTGAGGAAGTCCGAGCAATATCAACCGGGAATAAGTCAAAAATTTAACTGTGAAACTGCTATATGTTTTCCTCAGTCACACAAACACATGTAAAATGGTCCAAAGCTTTAATTTTGGGGTCGTGAAATTCCACTTTGACAACAGCAACAACAGACGAGCATGACTGTAGCTAACGCTCACGGTGCACATAAGCCCGCAGTTGTCGCTTGTGTTGATGAGGAAGGGCTTTTAACAGCTAACTGTTAAAGTTAAACAGCAAAGTCCCGTTTGGGATATTTGTGCAGCTATCACACTATGTTTGAACGCGTTAAACAAACACCAGCATATCAGCGTTTACTTTTTTTCCCCATCGAAGACTTGAGACCTGACAGCGGATTTGGCAGATAACTGGTGGAAAGTAGCATTTTTATCCGTCTAAGCTAGCGATAATTTCGCCTATAAACCCGGTTCGGTTCTGATAGCTATCAGTCACTCAGTCCCTCCATGAACACTCGCTATCACTTCAATAAAAAGGCGAAAACATTAGAAAATAACCTGCACGATTAATACCGGTTGATTCTGACATTATTTCCCGGACCCAACTAGTTAACCCTGTAATATATTTCCATAACACCACACTAATGTCATAACGGTAATGTCGCGGCGCTACTGGGAGAAGAAATGAACCATAAAGTGTGATAACGTCGGTATAAACTGGTACACACACTTTACTCAGGCACCTCCGGGATTATTAGCGTTATTTTTGGGGGTGGGATAGAAGGAATAGGGGGAAGTGTGTGTGTGTGTGTGTGTGGGGGGGGGGGGGGGGTCGAGAGAATGACAGGAAACTTACCTGAGAGTTGAGGAGCCATGGGCGCGTGCAGTACGGGATGTGTCGCGAGGTGTTGTCGTGAGGTGTCGGTCAGCGGGACGGAGCGGCAGCGGCGTCCAGGGCCGGAGCCGCCATGTTCCTCTGGCTCAGAGGCTCCTCGGCTGTTTATCTTTACCAGTAGACCCCCCCCTCCCTCTCCATCACCACCACCTCCACTCATCTCATTACCACACACACGCGCGCGCGCGCACACACACACAAAGTAACTACTGACAGCTCTTTAACCTAACCAAAAATGCTTTTATTTTTTTTTATTTTTGTAACCATTTAGAAGAAATAATTTGAAATAAAAATAAACCAGTAACCATAACCATTATTATGTGCCACTTGGTTGTTATATGGTATGGTAAGTCTTACAGCTATACAAAGTTGTACTAAACAGCAGATTCCAGTTACACCATCTGAGGTCTCTGTCCAGAAGAGTGCAGTCCAAGGAACAGCTATGATACTGCACGGAACCCTCAAACTCCCAAGCCTCTGGTAGAAGACCTGAGTTTGAGGAAGACACAACACCACCCTCAGTCAGGTGGGAAGACACAAAATAACTACAAAACAAGGCAAAACAAGAACAAAGTGACACAAAATGACTACAAGGATACACAAAATAATCCAAAAAAGATATAAAATTACCTCAAAAAGACACAATATCAGGTATTATATATATATATATATATATATATATATATATTTACAGACTCCAGGTCCAATGATAAAAACAGACAACAGGTTACTAACAAACAGACAAACTAACAATATAGACAGCACTATGTCTGTCCACACACAAATTTAAAAAGGTGCAGTTGTTCTGAAGCTTGCGTGCTTAAGATGTTCAGTTGTTATCATATCGGGACCACATGATTTGTTTACCGCTAGTTTCTCAGTAGCAGTATACATTTCATCTGGCTTAGTCACCATACCATGATTGTCGACAACATTACCAACATTAAACTCAACACAGTTAAAAAGCTTATAATGTTTTCCCCATAGCTCAGCAATGTTTTCATCACCAGAGACACCATCAATATTGGATGACAGGGATATTTTACTGTTGTTTATGACTTTAACCTCCTTCCAAAAAGCATTGACATCATTCTTTTGAAGTTTCCTTGCCAAGGAGTTAGTTCTCATCATCTGCTCATTCTTTTTAATATAGCGTATGGCATATTTAAACTTAGCATTTGTTTTTTTCCTGTGTTCAAACTCAGGCCCATGTCTGACTTTTCTGGTTAATACCCATCTCTGGAAAGCTTCTTTAGCCTCAGCATATAAGTCAGACACATGATCATTCCACCCTGGCATGATTTTGTGTTTTCTTTTCTCTTGAGCAAATGATTTACTGACATTAATTAAACTGGTCACCATTCTTTCATACATTTTAAGTATATCACTGTGATGCTCCTGGCTCTTGCAATTTATGTCATCACATATAATGGATAGTATAATGGATATAAGGAATATCAATATTACTAAGACTCATGTCAGTTTGACAGTTGTATTTCCAAAGATCATATTCTGAGAGCTTTGCCCAATCTATTTTTTCACAGTCATGCTTAACATAGCTGGTCAGCTCAGGTAAACTGTCCAGGTCTAGTGTTATGGAGACTGGAATATGGTCTGCTATAGCTAGTCTATACAGAATCTCAGCTTCCAATAAGCAGTTGTGCACATCAGCTGTGCATACAGTATGCAGTGATCCAGCCATGATGTTGTAAGCCATACTTCACTAATATATGTATAGCTGTCAGTTGGTAGTAGTATAGAGGCAGAGTTTTATGTTGTTGGCATCTTTGTTTGTACCTTTATGTCCAATGCACCGCTGTGTCGTACTGGGACAGAGTTCAAACAAAGTTTTCTTAGAGGCTTCGATCGTCTTGGAATCAAACGTGTTTGTTGCCAGCAAGACGATCTCGTCCTAGTTTAGGGTTTTAATCTTTACAGTGAGGAAAGTGAGAAGTTCATCTTCCACAATTATCTTGCCATCCACTGTCTTGTAGATCACTGGTTTCAATCCCAAACGCTTTGAAGCAGGAGCTGGAGCTGCTGAGCTACCACCTGCAGTGTCAGCATAATGCATATTTTATTTTAGTGCATATTTTCATTTCTATTTTTATTTTATTGCTTTATATTTACATACTTCTATTCTTATTTCTTATAATTCTCTATTCTTTACATCAGAGCAACTGTAACAAATCATAGTTTCCCCTCTGATTACAATTCTCATACTGTTGGAGAGGTGGTGGGGCCTTTTGGATATCTATGCCCAGGGACTCATTATTTTATAACCCACCCATGTCTATATACCTACTTTTCTGAGGGAAATCATATTTCTAATGCCATTTGTCTTGCCATGTATCCCTGTATATGTATTGAGAGTCAAACAGTTGAGTTTGTTTGATACTTATATTGTCATCTGATCAACAGAAATACTGTAAAATACCACATTTTTCCGACAAGACTTATCAGTAGTCCCTGATCATATGTTTAAAGGCAACCCAAAAGCCAAATAACATGATTCACACAGCCTCTGTGCAAACCACAGGTGTGCTGCATGATTCATGCACTGTGGTTCTTTACTGTAAGTGGTGAAGTTGCTCTCAGTAAAGTCACGTCTCAGCTCCAAACTAAGCAGTTTATGTGGAAAAGCCTACGGACACAACAGAAAAAGCTCTTCCTGTATCTTTATTAAAAAAAAAAAAATCCCAAACACTCAGATTGCATCAGAGCTTAGTCAATATGAAAATAGATGGAACTCAAGAAGTTAACCACAGGTCAAAGGTTCATGCAGTAGATCTAATTATTACTCACCTGAATACTAGATAATTATGATGATTAAGATGAGATCATATTCAGCTGTTCAAAGCTGTGTTTAAGTGGCGACACTTCTGTATTCATGAGTTTTTCCAAAGTATGATCTAATAATTATCACAAATACACAATCATTTTTATTCATGACCAGAAAAATACAACACCACCATACAATAGAATGCTGTTGTAGATCATTCAGTATTTTTTCAGCAATCTTTTCCAACACATATTCACATTATTTGCATTTTTCATTATTTTTAACAAATAGAAAATATTTGTACTGTCTGCCATACAGTGCAGTAATTGTATATTATCATAATTTACTGTTCAGGTTATCCCCCAATAAAATTAGCAGAGACTGCCACCTAGTGACCAACTGAAGACTTGCGCCATACTTATAGAATAAGTGCCTAATTGTCAAGACTGAAAAGACAAAGACACAAGATTAAATAAAAATTGTAATATGGTGAGAGCAGATGTAAAACTGGTGGTCTGGATAGAAATATATACATATATCTCATCATGTAAAAACATGATGTAACCTGCCACAGTCAACACTCTGAGACCATACCAAATTTGCAAGAATTCTTTATCCTACTGACCTTTACCCTGTGCCACCATACTAATGTGCCTTCTTCCTTGAAGTCTGTTCTTCAAATCTTTCTTACACCAAATCAAACTGTTTTACTTGAGTTAAAGGACCTTCTGCATGAGTTTCACAGTGTCTTGTAATGGCTACAGGCATCAAATGGAATCAGAAGAAGAAGAAAATGAAGAGGAAAATAAAGGGGGAGATACAAGACAGATTTGTGTTCCAATTCCACTAATAAAATAGCTATATGTTCCATATGATTAGGTTTAGGGCCGCAGCCATACTTAGAGTCTGCTAATTTGAGCAACGGCAGTAACAAAGGCTAAACTCTTACATGAAGAAGAGGACAAATCAGACAAGCTATTTCATTCAGACAGATGGGGACATTGTGACACACAATCACATTACAGGATGGGGCAAACTTGCATTCTGCCACAGGCCGAATTCAGCTGACCTCCAGACAAATTTTGGGCTTGTAAACTCAGTCACCTCAGTCCTGAGGCCTGTACTACGAAGCAGGATTGGGGTTAGTGAGGTAAAAACAGGATTAATCCAGGGTTTTCAGGACTATGAAGCTGGCTCTCTTTTTTACAGGATAAATCACCTTGGTAAATTGTGTTGAACAGCTAACCTGCTCCAAACCAGGTTAACTTTTAAGTATCTGATCACAACCTGTCAACATCCTGACCTCTGACCAATCAGATCACTTGTAATAATTATCCAGACATGGAAAAACGTCCGGAGTGACAGATGAAAAAGAGTAGGTTTACATATTGTTATACGTCAGTAGGATCATTTCATCGTTCCAGTCTCTAATCCTGCCCAATTACAATGCATAACACGTAATAATTTCAGCTGCACTTTAATTTGTGCAAAGTTTATTTCATCTCCACAGTGACAGCCGACAGTGTACTAGATAAAATAACATGAGACATCTGTGTGATGAAAACTGGAAATAAAAACCAGATTAGATTTTATTAGAAAAATAATCCACACACTGTGACTGGCTCCAATTATGATAAATGCATCAATTATTAGTTAGTTATCCATACAGCCAATGCAAGGATTAGTGAAGCCGGGAAGATATCCTGGGTGTGTTGAACTGGCTTCGTATTACAGGCCTCTTGTGAGTGTGATTGTTGGTCTTGTTTTGTATATTCTGAGTCAGGAACGTCCAAGGCAGCAAGTGTGACCACCATCCCTTATTCTTCACCAACATTTCTTTCAATCAGCAGATCTGAGGCATTAAACCATAAGTATTATGTGATCATTTTTGACTGAAAAATCATCAGCTGTTGACCAGATAGATTGTCAGTTGAAGTCCATTTCTTCAGTCTGTGTGGCCGTCATAGGCTACTCTTCCATTTGACGTTCTGTGAAGATTCATTCACTGAGGAAATAAAAATATGTTTGTATTTTAGCTAACAGACAGTGAGTGCAGAACCTAATTTTCTAAATCAAAAACATCACATGCATTAATCTTCATGAGCTTTAACCCTGTCACATAATACCAAAACTATCTACATTACCAGATATATCTATTTTTGTTGAACAGACCCCAAATTTAAATTGTTACTGGCTAAAACTGTTGCTCTAACATTTTCCCAGAGGTAGTAATAGGTGACGTACGCATGCTGATTTTGCCTTCTTTCTGTAGTTTCTTTAGGTGATGGACCAGGTTGATGTTAGCTGCTTTGTGGAGGGATTCAGGGGTGTCCTGGAAGAGAAGCAATGAAAGCACGTGTCGTTTTTCCCTGGACAACAACAAGCATTTGACTACAACCACCTCCACGTTCAAAGCAGGGTCACTCGTATGATTGGTTTCAGGTTTGTATTTTCAGGTCACTTCCATAGACTTATCCTAGTTATAGTATTATAATTTAGTATGTTCACTTTGTATTTTGTGAAACTTGCTAACTGGTTAAGGTGTACTTCACTGCTGTTAGCTTTTCCTCTCACACCAGTCAGTTCTTGACGACATATTTGACGAGACAGCAAAGTAACAGGTGTTTTTTCTTTTTGTCCTGACCTTATAGACGATCTTGACAAGCTCCATTGAGGAGAAAGGCTTTCCTACTCCTGCCTGAATGGCTGCCAGGATCTGCTGTTCTCTTTTGTCTCTGTGGCTGATGTAGTATCTGATCTTAGAGCCAGCATTCTCAACCACAGGTCCATGACCTGCACAGAGAACAGCAGCAGAATGTTTGTCCAAACATCTGAATGACTTCACATGTCAAACTCTCTGATGGACACTTGTGTTGTTTATCAGTAAAGTGGAGGGCCAAAATTTTAAGTGGCATCTTATTTCATCTTATGATATACTATTACTTAAAAGCTTTACTTTGGGGAGGAAAAGGAAGAAATCAAAAAAACAAAACTGGTAGCAGTGAAATGATTGGTCAACACTGATCAACAGAGCATAATTTGACAACAGCTTTGTTAAAGGTGTAGTGTGTAGAATTTAGTGACATCTAGTGGCAAGGTAGCAGATTGCAACTGACTGAAACTTCTCCCATGTGCTGCAAAAACAGACTGGCCTTATCAGAGCGGGTGTTTAGTCTGTCTGCTCTGGGCCACTGAAGAATTATATTATATTATATTATATTATATTATATTCCTTTTCTGCCAATATATCCCCTTAAATCCTACACACTGTACCTTAAATTGAACGAAATAGTTTAGCTTATTTTTGAAGCAAAATGCCAAATATTTGCTGCTTGCACCTTCTCAAATGTGAGGATTTCTTGATTTGATATCACTGACATCATCAACGTACCACACATACCAGAGTACCCTCACTCACCAGGGTAGATGATGTCAGCCTGAGAGCCCAGCAGGATCTTCAGAGAGTTCATGTAGTCGAACAGATCCTCGAACACGGCTGTGCCTTCACCCAGGATGCAGTCTCCAGAGAAGATCACCCGCTCCTCCTCCAGCAGCAAGGCCATGTGGTCATCAGTGTGACCTGGGGTGAACAGCACTCTGGGATAAAGAAACAGAAAATATGGCCCTCCACTCAAATAATTGATCTTAACAAGACTTAGACATTACAGTGTGTGTTATTATACTCATTAACTGCTGTTATTTACAGCATGTATTTAGTTTTGTCTTTTGGTTGTTGTTTTTATCTCTGTAAAGCTAGTCAAAGTCCTGCCAGTTTAAAGTGCTCCCTAAACATATACTGAACTGACTTGAGTGTGGCCCCCTCCGTCTGGACAACATCTCCATCTTTTAGATAAGTATAGCTTTTGTTTCCGGCTGTCTCTTTGACTTGGCTGGAGCGAGGAAGTTTGCTGATTTGGATTTCAGAACCTGCAGGAGGGAAAACAGAGAAATATTTGACTGCAGAACAAACTATGATTTATTATTTATATTTTCTACCTTGGATATTTTTTGAAACTACACAGGTACTGATGTGATAACTAGACAACAAGCAGTTCAAATTTGGATAACTTTACAACTCTGACTCATGAGGGAACAGACACTTAATGTATCCATAATTATATTTTAGGACTAATTTCCAATTCCCCATTCAAATAATACTGTAGAAATGAACAGTGGTAATTCAGGGGTCATTATACCAGCCCCACACATACTGTCCTCACCTGTGATGTCCCTGCAGATGTCTTCCACTCCACCCGTGTGGTCGTGATGCCAGTGTGTGACGATGATCTCCTGGATGCTGGTGTTGAACTGTGTCAGTGCCTGTTTTAGATTGCTGATGTATTCAGGCACAGCAGGTTCTCCAGTGTCTATCAGCACCCGCCTGTAATATAATCACACCTTGCATTAATAACAATAATACATTTTATTTATAAAGCACCTTTCATGCAAGACAATAAAGGGCATTATAAGCACTGAGTGCTTCGTATGAAATAAGACAGAATGAACCTAAGACAAGCCAATTCAGACAATTCATTATAAAAAGGACATTTAAAAACAATTTAAAACTAAAAAAAAAAAATCTGTGATTCAATATTTTTTATTTAAAAGTGGTGGTGATTTGAGATCCTATTAATCAAAATCTCTGAAAGTATTTCTCCCTGTGTCACCTTTTAGGCCTGACGTGAGCAACAATCAGAGCCACGTGTACAGACTCACCAGCGGACACTGATTAACCGAAATAAGCATCTTTCAGCTTCCCCCAGAATGTCGTCCCAAGAGTTAACCTCACTGCGGGTGTGGTCTGTGTCAGGTGTAGCCCAGAGCTGCCCCAAAATCTACCACCCAGTTCTGACAGTGTGGATCAAATAGAACTCACCACAGTCTTTCTATCTCATATCCACCACCCACCAATGATAGCAAATGATACATTTTCAAATCATATAACCATAAATCATTAAATATAAGTCATAAAAAAACATAAAATCTCAACATCATAAAGTCATAGAATTGTAAAACAATACATCGTAAAATCAAGTAAGATACAACATTTTTAAAGACTTGCAGCAGTGAGGTGTAAAAAGAAAGTGTTTCAGGCCCGTGTCAGGAAAGTCAGAGCTAGTTAAAGGCTAGAGTGAAGGGATACGTTTTTAACTTTCTTTCAAAAAATAATTGGTGAGCTGGCTTCCCTCATATCTATAGGTGGTCTGTTCCATAGCTTTGGGGCACAATTGACAGAGGCCGCATCACTGATCTTCTTCCAGCTGTTGCTGGAAACCTCCAATAAACCAGCAGCAGATGGCTTCAGTGTTCTTGGAGGTAAATAGTTAACAAGGGAGTTAGCAATGTACCTTGGTCCCAGCCTATTTAGGGCTTTGTATAAAATCAGTTCTAAATGTAACAGGGAGACATGGCAGAGCAGCTAAGACTGACCTGATGTGCTCTCTCTTCTCTCTTGGTTCTGGTTAATAGTTGAGCTGCAGAGTTTTAAATGAGCTGAAGTCTCTCAGTGGTATTTTTCAGCAGGGCCAGTAAAAAGTGCATTAAAGTAGACGGGTCAGCTTGAAATAAAAGCATGAAGCAATTTCTCACCATCTACTTGATTTAGAAATGATCATATTTAAGCTTTGAGGTGGAAAATGATGTTTTCATCATCTTGTTGATGTGGGACTTGAAGCTTGGCTCTGAATCTTGGATCACACCAAGACTTGTAACCTTGGATTTAATCCAGGGAGTTAAATTCCCCAGATTATTCTCCTTTTGTTTTAGGGTAAACAAGCAGGCTTTCAGTTTTGTCTTCATTTAACTTTAAAAAATGATTGCTCCTCCATTTATTTATCGCCAAATCATTTATCGCCAACTATGGAAACGAACATTGTGTTCTCCAATGATATCACAAAGACACAGCATGTACAGTGAGAATAATAATGGACCAAGGCAGCAGCCTTGTGGAACCCCAAAACAGAGGTCATGTTTCTCGGACACGTGATCTCCAAGACTGACGTAAAACTTTTTCCCTTTAATGTGTGTTTTAAACCAGTTTAACACACAGTCAGTAATTTTTTCAAGAAGATTGATTAGGATGTCATGGCCAATCGTATCAAATGCTGCACTTAGGTTTCAGAGGACAAGAAATTGAGACCTATTTTCATCAGAATTTAGTCTGTGGTTGCGGTGGTTTCAGTACGAGCAGTTTCAGTGCTGTGGTGTGTTCTAAAGTCTGACTAAAAGTCCTTGAAAGGAGTTTATTTGCACTAAAAATATTTCTTCAAGTATCTTGCTAATAATTGGGAAGCTGGCTATTAGCCTATAGCTGGTCAGTGTATTTCCATCTAGGTTGAGTTTCTTTAGTATGGGTTGTTTTGAAGGCATTTGGGAAAATGTCTGTTTGACAGGACCTGACTTGAAACACTGTTGAACACCCGCTTAAAAAATGCTGTAAATACAGCGCAATACATGAGGTGGAGGAGATACACTGAGTGACAGTCTTGCAAAACTAAGGCAATGTAATAGAGAATTTTCCCATTGTTACATCATTTTTACAGGGTTAACTGGGGTCATCTGTGTTTACATAAGCAGTAATACTGGCTCTTATTGAAGTTATTTTGAATTTGATGCGGAAAACTGCAGATGGGTGGGGGCAGCGTTGACTAGCTGAGCAATAGTGGAGAATAATATTCTATAGTTCCCAGCATTCTCTGTAATAATCTTTGAAAAGTAAACTGTTCTTGCCAAACATATTGCTTTGTTATGGGCAGTCATGGTTCCTTTGTATATATCACAGGAAACTGTAAACCTGTTTTTCCTCATATCTTTCAGCTACTCAACAGATTCTCTTAGTCTACTTCACGCTGTTATTGACCATGGGGAAGTTCTGTCAGTCTACCTCTTTTTAATCTTTCATGGAGCAACAGTATAAAAAGCAGATGACAGGGTATTGTTGAAATGTTACAGAGCAGTCAAAGCTGTATAACTCAAATGCTCTCGTTATATTAGAGAACTCTGCTTCAGCCTTGTGATGTAGAAATTTCTTTTGAACTAAAAGTTCATTTTTAGTCTGTTGAGATTAGGTTGGCACCATAAAAACATTCAGTCATGGTCAGAAATAGGTAACTCCACTATTAATGTTTAACCCTGTTGTTATTACTAAGTCTAGAATGTTACCATGCTGATGAGTGGCTTCATTTACAGGTTGTGTAAGTTCAAAGCTGTCAAGTAAATTCATAAACTTTATAGCTGTGGAGTCATCCTTTTTGTTGATATGAATATTCAGGTCTTCATTCAAGATTAATCTATCATATCTGGTGATACCAAGTGAGATCAGTTCTGAGAATTCCTGAAGAAGTAGTGATGAATCTTTTGGTGCCTGATATGATGTAATGATGAGCACTAATACGCTCAAGTGCAAGACACTCAAATTATGCAACTTAGCCCATGCCAATGTCACTCATTACACACAAACTGCGTAGAAAAGATGGCTGCAGTCCCTCGTCGTTATATACAATATACATACTCAAGGTCTGAAAAGTAACAATCTGTATTCATATACACCAACTCTGCTCATTTATCAACCATTTTCTTCTTTTTTTTAAAGATTGTTTTTTTTGGCATTTTTGCCTTCATTAACAGGACAGCCATAGATAGACAGAAAAGGTGGGAGAGCCGGTGGGGATAACATGCAGCAAAGGGCTGCAGGTCAGAATGGAACCTGCATCACAAAGGACTCAGCCAAGACAGGGCACACGCTCTTCCAGGTGGGCAAAGGTCGCCTCTACTAACTTTTTTTTTTTTTTTTTTAACGGTTTATCATTTTACCTTCTTTTACTTTGCATATAGGTACATGACCCATACATGTTGCATGTAAGCATCTGTGAGTATACTGAAAAGCACTATATAAATCCAATGTATTATTATTATTATTGTTATATTGTAACAGGTGTTTTTAAATTGGATATCAATATTTTGGTATTGTGTACTGAGTATATTTTTGCAAGTAGGTTATATTAATTTCATAACAGAATAAAACTAAATTTTAGTCATGTATAACTTACATACTGCCAACATACTGGGCTTATAATTTAATAATAATAATAATTTTAAAATAAACTCTTAATTATTAATATTTCTTATATTGAGAATAAGCCGAAAGAACCAATGGACCTTCACAATTCTGAATACATTTTCATTCTTGGTCTATACGCTGTATATCTTGGCCTACAAGCGAGGAAACGTTAAATTTAGAAACATTTTAATGTGATTTGGTGGTGTTCTTTTCAATGAGAAATCTGGACGTCAAACCCAACTGTCATGTTATTGACTCAGCGTTTCCAAATACCTATATTCTGGAAAAGAAAACATGTTACAGTGAGCTTCATTTAGCGAATATAACACACGCTAAAATGAACTTTTCTAGTGTCACCTTTGCCCAGTTCCGACCAGGTAAGTGTTGGTTCCCTGCAGGGTCATTGGTCCCGGGTTACAGCCCAAAACCCGAATAACTCTGGCAGACAGCTGCTCTATCCGAGGAATTATTGCACTCATAGCTGCAGTCGGTGTAACGTTGGCTACAAAACAGACGAAAACGAGAGCATATGGAGTTAAACGTCAAACGAAATATAGCGGAAACTGCATGGGGACAATGTTTACTTCCTGTTCGGCATAGCCCACAGCAGCCTTCAAAATAAAAGTCTCGCACATTTTTACTTAAGTAGTGCTGGTTACAGTTTGTTTCAACTACATTTAATACTAGTGCTTCTATTTGACACTGTATGCATGCATCTATTGTAAATTATTTTTCTTTTTTTAGTTTTAATGTGAATTGTAAAGTGCCTTAATTATTTTCAGATTGCTATTTAATTCTACGCGCTAAATTATTTTGCTTTCACTGCTGCAATAGCCTAAATAATAATGTGTTGTCATCTATCCTTTGTATTTTGATTCTTTTTCCACATGGTTTTTTGTCAGCTGATGTGGTGCATTTCTCTGATTACTTTCCAAGTACCATTGCCTTACATTGTGTGGATCAGAAGTCCAAACAAACACGCTCAACCCTCAGAAGTATGAATGGGTGCTGAATGTGTACAAAAATGTGTATAAAAGGTACAGACAGCACTCCAATTATAATGTTTATTGCCACACGAACGTTTCGGGTGAAACCCTTCCTCAGCGTGCACAAGCAACAAAGTGAATGCATCACACACACAGGTGTCACTTATCAATAATCAGGCTGACGCAGCAGCTGCAGGTAGGCCTGAAGGCTGTAGGCCTGTTAGTCAAGAACATTTTTACAAAAAACATTTTTACAAAAAACAAGTCAGCACCAACTCCTCATTCAGTCCCTTTGGCTCTAAAGTGTCAAGGAAATGAATCCAGAAACATTCCTTTTGCAAAAGGATTTCATCCCGATCTCCACCTCTAGGTGGAGTCTTAACTGCCTCAGTGCCCATATATCTGAGATCAGCTGTGGTGTGGTAGTAGCTATTAAAATGTCTGGCTACTGCTGATTTAGAATCATGATTACTGATGGAACATTTATGTTCACAGATTCTAGTTTTTAGTTCCCATTTTGTTTTACCAACATAGTACAGATTGCAAGGACACTTCAATAAATATACAACAAATTTAGTGTTGCATGTTATTCTACCTTTGACTTTCACAATCTTACCAGTTTTAGGATGTGAGAAATAATTTTCTCTTATCAGATTTGGGCATTGAACACAATTGAAACAAGGAAAATTACCATTAGGCACACTGGACAAAAAATGATGAGAAGGTTTTATAAAATGGATCTCACCAAATAGTTGCTCAAATTGGGCTGCCTTTTAAAGAAGAATCTTGGTGGCCCTTGAAAAGCTCTTTCAATTTCGGGATCTGTTTTCAGAATATACCAATAATTATTTACAACCTTTTTGAGTGCACTGGAAATAGGGGTATATGTGCACACCACTGAGACTGAGTTAGAATGAACTTTTTCTTTCGGCTCAAACAAAACATTCCTCTGGATCTGACAAACTTTATCCATGGTGTTTTCAACCAGAGTGTTGTTATAACCTCTAGAGACAAAATTATTACAGAGCTCCTTGGCTTGTGACTCAAAGATTTGATCTGAATCACAAATACGTTTATACCTTATAATTTGGCTGTATGGCAAACTCCTCTTAAGCGAGGGTGGATGATAAATGCTGTAGTGGAGAAAAGTGTTCCTATCGGTCTCTTTTTTATACACCTCTGTATGCAAAATATTGACATTTTTCTGAACCAAAACATCCAGAAATGAAATCTTCTCCAAATCAAAATTAAGTGTAAACTTAATAGATTCTTTTTTGCTGTTCAAATATTCATGAAATTTGTTCAGATCCTCTGCATTACCACTCCATACAAAAAATAAATCATCAATGTATCTCCAATATGTTTTAATGAATGCTGAAAAAGGATTGTTGTTGTAAATAAAATCTTCCTCAAACTTGCCCATAAATAAATTTGCATAGTTTGGTGCTACAGGAGAACCCATTGCCGTGCCTCTGCACTGTAAATAATAACGATCTTGAAATTTGAAGTAGTTTTTATTGAGGACCATTTTAGTCAAAGATGACAATAACTCAGTGGGTGGATGTAACTCAGACCGCTGATTCAAAAAATAACTCAAAGCATTCAAGCCATCCTCATGTGGTATACTGGGGTATAAACTTGATACATCCATGGTGCATAGTGTATCAGTGGAGGTAATGTTACAATCATTCAGTTTCTTCAAAAAATCAGTAGTGTCTTTCACATGAGAGGGGAATGTGTGTACCAAAGGTTTAATGTGAGAGTCAATGAATTGCGAGATAGGTTCAGTGAGTGAACCGATACTGGCCACTATAGGACGTTCAGGTGGATTTTTCAAATTCTTGTGGATCTTGGGCAAGGTATACAACACAGGTCTGATTGGATGCACTTTAATCATGAATTTGTATTCATTGTCCGAAATCCCACCTTCACGTAAGTGACGTTTTAATGTATCTTTAATTTCTTGTCCAAATCTGAAAGTTGGATCTGCATCCAGAGGGGTATATACGAGTCTGTCAGAAAGTTGTGTCATAATCTCATTCACATAAGCAGATTTATCTTGGACTATAGCCTCGCCTTTGTCAGCATGACGTATCACATTTTGTAAAAATGTTCTTGACTAACAGGCCTACAGTTTTTTTTTATCGTTATTGTGGTGAGGTTATGTGTGTAAACCAGCTTCTTGACCTCCCCTGTTATCTGCATCTGATAGTATATAAATAAATAAATCAATATATCCGTTTAACTGTTGTTATTGGTTGCTATGGTCAAGCTCTCTTTATTTGCTCATGCTCACACATATTTATTAATACTCTTTGCGTACATTACTTTCACATTAGTGCCATATAAATTCCCCATACAAATCCTTTTGCACAATTAAATAAGTAAATGCGTCCATAAAATGCTCTTATAAAAGCAAATGGAGCTCCAACCAGGCTGGTATCAATTGAATAGGCCCATAGCAGGACATTTACTGAATATCTGGCACAATAAATGTCATTTGACCATATTAAATATCAGTGGAACAAACTGAACACTGGGTGGGGCCATTGTCCAGACTGATCATGGCTAAGTCACTGCTCATCCCCATTGAGGTACTTAAACAATATTAAAAGGTCTGGGATTATCAGCATTTTACAGACTGAGCGTTTTATTACTCGCTAATGATGATGATGCTCGCCAACTCCTCACAGTTCAACCTCAGATATCAGAGCTATCTGGCTTAATGATTGTTGTTATTGTCCTCATTAATCCTGAAAGTTTAAATGGGTGTTTTTATTACACCTCCAGCGGAGGAAACCAAAATCATTAAAAGCTGTTTAACAACATAAAACTACCAACTAAATGACTGCTGCTCTGTATCTGATGCTGACCTCTGACCTCTCCATTGAGGGTTGAATGAAACATCCCATAATTACACAGGCATGTTAATCTGAGAACTAATTTAAGGAAGGTTTTAGGGATGTCTTAGAAGAGTTTTGCACTACTAACTGACTACAAGCCTGATGAAGATGCCATTACAGTGAAGAAAATACGACAATATTCCTGCAGTTACCTTTTATTAGTAATGCCACCACCCTAGTCTTGCAGTTTACATAGATTTCATGCTGAGCAGCCTCCCTTTAAGTTTATTAGACACTATGTAACCTATCCAGCATATCAGGAGGCAATCAGCTCCTCTGAGATGTTCATCAGTATATTGGCTCATTTACTGTGAGTTCATTTGAAAGTGTTTGATGAATGTGTTTGGGACCAGTTCTGACAATCTGGCTATGGAGCAGGTTATGTGCATTACTGAATATAAACCACACGTAAACATGTGTAGCATAATAAACTCTGAGGGGTCCTCTGGCCTTTCCTTACGGTGATTATGACCCCCACAACCAGTGACATATAAAATGTGATCCCAATCACCATTAAAAATGATAATAAAACACTTTTTTTAAAAAGATGTTTTCCATGGACCTTGAAGTTGTTTTGCTCTTGTAAACCTGACAAAGAAGAAAATTTAATTATATGTACTATAAGAAGTAACTTACAGTATGCTGGTCCCAGGATATAGGCAGGCAGCTAAAGAGATGAGTAGCATCCAGGAAAAACGCCACAACCATCACAACGAAGCAGAAGCACCACATTGCCAAACAAAACACACCGTGTGAACCACTATATTTGACACTGTGGTCACCATGGCATCCAGAGGTAAGCAGAGGACCCACTTGTTGAGTTATTGACTGCCCTGTGAATCCATAACTGGGCAACTGTAGGAGAAAAAATGAATACATTACAGTCTTTAGGATGGAAAGACTTCAGGACCTTACAGATGTTCAGTATTGGCACAGTAGAAGATGATGTGCAGTATAAAATCAAGACTGTCCTCCCCCAAAAACAGCACTATAGGTAGTTTGTACAAGCTGCTTACTACAACCCACATCTAAATTTGGTGTGGGTGGTGACATCTAGTGGCCATAGTAATTACGACAGGGGCAAAGAGGGAAGTCAGGTAACATAGTAAGGAGGAGGACAAGATGGATGGTTGGGTCAAATAAACACAGGACTTTGATCCAGGACACTGTGTCCTGTGTGAAGCCAAAAGTCAACACTGAGTTTTTTTAAACTGTATGTAACATCATGTTCTGTACAAATTTGCATCAGGATGGTTCTTAGTTTTTGTGGGACTGCCTTGGACTTGAGCTAAAACTTTGAATTGTTAGATTCAAACTTTAACAAGTCAAATCCCAGAAGAGCTAATTTATGCTCAGTGTTAGATACGGAGATGGACAGAGCCTTCTGTGCATTCTGTGCATAGGCTCAGGGTTTAACAGGTTAAGAAAATAGCCTGTTAGCCAGTTAGCAGCTAGCACACTGTCATATGGTCTCTTCGAAATCCACCACAAAAATTCGATTTTTTCAGTGAGCTCGAGGCAAATTCCGGACCAGAATATTACAGAGGGGAGGAGTTTCACAGGCACACTGAATATCACGGAGATTCCCATAGGAATGGATTTCCGGTTGCCTCATCTCGGTTCACACACATAAGTGGAAACGAGGCATCAGTCGCTCATTCCTATGCCCTAACACAACCCACAGGAGTGTTTCGGAAATTAGCGCCCCAGGTGAAGTTAAAACATCTCTCTATGTTGTTGAATAGTTAAATCCAAGACAAAGCAGCATCATTTCCTAACCGACCATAAATTCTGTATGTAAAATCCATATCTGCACAGTAACCATAGCTGTCACATAAATTTAAAGAGACAGCACATATATCCCTAAATGAAAATAATATGATTGATAGGGAGACCTCCACCTCTTGTCTCTGCTGGACTGGAACTCAACATCCAGTAGAGTGCCAGATCGGAGGATATGGTGTATGTATCCCCCTGGAAGCAGATCTTCACATGTTTGAGCAGCAAAGCCCATTGATGGCTGCTCCCAGCATGTACGATGGACCTCTGTGTCAGAAACAGATCATGCAGCAAGGTCACCTGCGTATTCAGGTGGGTGTTACTCACCCTGTTGCATCTCCTCCTTCACACCTTGTCCACTCTTTTAACTCAGCTGTATGTATTTGGTATGGCATTAACATGTTTAGATAAGGCTCTGTGTGTTTCTGGTGTCAGGCCAAGCTCCAGTATACCTTAAATCAGATAAAAGTAAATTCAGTGGTATATTGGCTGGTTAACCCTCCCTCTCTCTCCATGTTACCTGCAGCATCAGTGCCCTGTGGATGACATCCAGACCCCTGCAGCCTTTGCTCACCCTGCTGCTGCAGCTCCTCCTCCACTCCCATTAAGATTTTACCTCCCAATGTGTCCCACTACGTCTCAGTGGCTCAAAGATATAATATTGCATGAAGGCATCACTTAGGCTCTTGTTTAGCTCCCTGCAGCATCGTGCCCTGACTTCACATAAATACACACTCCTGACTTTTGTGACCTTCAGTAGCAACTTGTGTATTTTACATTCTCATAATTTATTGAGGAGGGAAAATCCTGACACCTGGTGGTCAGATGACACCATTGCAGCTTGTATCATCACCTGCTCAGTGTGTGTGTTTGTGTCTCAAGTGTAACAATGTGCCAGTGGTGGGGCTGCGTTTGGTTAACACACACATAAATGCAAACACACACACAAGTGTCCACAGCTATCTGTTTGTATGGCCACATGCACCCTTTCTATTATCTAATATGTTGATCTGTCTCTCTTTATATGTGTAGGAATGGAAAGATGTCATATGAGGTCACAACAGAAGAAATCGCTCCTCCCGTCTCTGCCGCTCTTTCGCTGAACACTTTTTATGAACAGTTTTTATGAAAATATATTTTTCTTTTTTTTTTTTACCATCTTATGATCTTTGGCCACAAACAAGCCAGACTCATAATCAAAACACAATCATCATATATTTAATTTCTATCAGCTGTTGTTTGATTCATTGTCTTTATGATTTTTTTTTTCTTTTTAAGCTGTATTTGTAATATACCCATGTTCTGACTCTGTTTTTCTCCTGTAGAAAAAGAAAGCATGAAAACCAACAGGAGAATGACTGGCCGTACATGAAGAGGCCGCCAAATGCCTTCATACTATTCATGAAGGAGCAGAGGGCAAATGTTGAGCCTGAAGTAAACACTGAAAGGGTAAATTGCAGCCATAAATACAGTCCCTGGACAGAGGGTATGTCTTTGCTAGACAAGTTTGAGACACTCGATGTTAGAAACTCGATCAAAGCTTGGTTAAAAATAGTTTTCCACAGCTAAACTTGTGAGAGGCCCTCTAACTCTAGATCTTCACATCTTTATGTGATTTGTGCTTTTCATTTATTGTCCCATGACCAGAGAACAAACCAAACGTAAAAGGGTTTTGAGCATTGTGTCAGTTAAATGTTTTTATGCTAGTGTTTGTGTATGTGCACTAGCTGACCTGTAGCTGTGTGTCAGTGTGTGTGCTAACAGTGTGTAGTTGTCTGTCCACAGTGGAAGTCGCTGACGAAAGAGTAGCAGGCCAAATATTACGACCAGACCGAAAAAGAAAGACGGCTCCACGCTTAGGGACAACCGGAATGGTTCAGCCGAGGTAACTGTGCAGACAGCATTGATGGAGCCATCCTCCTCACAAGCAGCTGTGATGGAGGCTTCTCACAGGCAGACAGGCATGATAGAGCAATGAGACCTGCAGATAGTTCTGGTGATGAAGGCACCTTAAAGGCAGGCAGTCCTGACGCAGCAGCCAAAAAAAGCGACAGCTGTGATGGAGCCAAGTCACCCACAGACAGTCCAGGTGCAGCTGCCACAAAAACAGACTGCAGATACTGAGCCTGTGCATGACATGTGTTACCTGCCACAGATGAGAACAGCCCTGCCTCCGGGCAGGATACTACAGAAACAGCATCACTGGCCTCCCCCTGCTGCACTGACCCCAACACATGGAGATGTCCGAGGACAGGTGTCACTTCGATTCCAACAAATGAAATGTTGTACGAGAGTATGTTTGTGCGGAACATGTTACCAGTGCTGAGAGGTAGTCTAAAATTGTTGATATACTGTTCATCTAACTTAGATAATAAACATTTCTATGACTGCTGCACATTAACTGTTACTTCACATCAAATTTCCCCCTATTAGCAAGAAAACTCTCAGAGAATCCCCTTCCACTTTTGATCACGTCATGGCAATTTTTAGCCGATCTGCTTAGGAGTCAGCAAACAAGACTGAATAGCTTCATGCATGAGAGTTTATTCTCTATAGAGAAAGTGCAACCTCAGGCTCAGAGCTCACAGTTTGTGCCCAGAACAGTGAATACAGGGCATCTTTATACGTACACTCAGACGACAGGATGGCGAGAAATCAATTGTAGCTTTCTTGGGCTTTCCTGATTTAATTATGTTCTCTTGATTACATCAGAGGAACATACCTGTTGCAATCTAACATGTTAGGTAATTGGCTGTATCTGTTAGACAGTCAATGGACTGTCTCTGAAGGCAAGATTATAGTGAATGTCAGTCTCTTGATGATGTCAAGTAACGACAGATGTTTACAAAAGGGGAATGCAAAGGTGACACACTTACAAACACATAGGAAGAATGAAACAATAAGCATATGCACAAAGAAGACAAAAATTCCACCGCAATCACAAGTCACCTGACATAGCATGTAATGGCTAAGTTGTGTGGGGCAAAATTTGAGAATAACGTTTCGATTGAAGTGCCCGTCGGTTCATTTGATATCGAAGACACCAGGGGCAGTTGGAAGTAATTCATTTGCAAGAGGGATCCACTGTACCTAAGAGTCTGACTCCACGCTGTTTGTGTCTGAGGGAAAGGGGTTCAAACTTAAATTGAAGGAAAAAAGAAAGCTACTGTGTCTGTCAAGAGTTTTTGCACTGCACAGGAGGTACAGCAGCATCACCTCTGCCATAAAATATTTTAAAAAAGATGTGATTGGATGGAGAGCAATAAAGATGAGTCTCTTTTACAACTGTACTGGTTCCACTATAATTTATAATTTTGGATGGTAACAGCAAAACCCCAAAGCAACAACGGCAAAGCCCAAATAACAGATGTTATAGACATTTTATTACTTTAAAACAGAGGCGTTTCCTGGGTTACAGGACATTTGGGGCTGTCCAGACCTCTGTAAGGTGGCCTGGGGGGGGGGGATTTTTTTTTTTTAATAAAAAGATCTATGTTGATATTTTTTAAATGCTCGTTGGTACCTTATTTACATCCATAGTACACATCATAATCATCAAAAAATTGAAATGTGTACCTCAAAAAGTGTTTTTTCTTTTCCAACTAAATTATAAATTGTAATGTTAAAATATTACTAGTAAACACAATACTTCACAATGGCTATCATTTCACATGTACTGACTAGAGTTGGAAAAACAGTTAAATATATATTAACAGTGGTGGAATTTAAGTACATTTACTATTGTACTTGCTTTACTTGAGTATTTAGATTTTCTGCAGTTGTATACTTCCACTCCACTACATCTCAGAGGTGAGTACTGCACTTTTTAATCCACTACATATATTTTAGAGCTTGATTTGTAAGTTTAAAACCTCATTAACATAGAATTTCAAGAGCCTCTTGCTTCCTTACATTACAATCAAAACATACAGTGCATGGTGAGCAATTCAAGCTCACAGCCTCCTCTTAATTTTAGTGAGTAATGAATCTCTTACACAAATGCATGACGAGATCACAAGTTGGAAAATTGTGAAATGTGGATGGCATGACAGTCAAATATCCAACCTGTAAGTATACTGTAGATGACCTGACATAAACTCTAATAGTGTAGATGACCTCACATGACTTCAGCCAGATGACCTGATATGACTATGACCAAATTTGGGTAGGTGAGGAGACACAGTTGTTCCCAGAACTGGTTGTCCAGTCAACAGGAAACAGCAGCTTAAGTGACAGGAAAAACCTTTTAATATGTGTATGGGAAAGCTTGTATGTGTATCAACTGATGCTGCTTGTATACTATAAATTACTATAGTATAGTATAGAATAGTATAGTATATACTGTACTACTATTTTACTATATAAAATACGATAAATTGTCATGATGTACCAATTCTTTGGGTTTCCCGAGAGTAAACCCTCAAATGTCCAGTCCTTTGTATTTTGAGTGTCTTTATTCCACAACATAATGTATAGAAAACCCACCACAGTAACTAACTATACCTGAGATTTTTAAAGTACCTTTGATTTAATGTATTTCTTATTAGAACAGGATATTGGGTCAGTACCTGATATAATCAGGGATCAAGTGCTAACCGATCGGATGTTAGTTAGGGAGCAGGGGGCACTTTGATCTTTTATTCCTGTCTCCTTTCAATCTCACAGGCAAATAAATCAGCTGGTTAATTCAGGTTTCAATAAACTCTATATTGTCTCTGACCGGGACAAAGTCATCCATGTCTTCATATCCTTCTGTCTTAATTACTGAGGCTCTTTGTATTTTAGCATCACCCAGATTTCTTTATCCTGTCTCCAACTACTTCAAAATGCTGAAGCAAGGCTTTTAACAAGGTCACATAAGATGGACCACATTGCTACCCCTCCTCACTTCCCTCCACCAGCTCCCTGTTAGCTCGGAATTGTGTTTAAAAGCCTGTTTTTGTCTACAAAGCATAAGATAGTCTTGCCTGTGCGTACATTCTGTCCATGTACTACATGTCCAATATCCTCTCTCCAAAACCTCTTGTTTGACCCCAGTCCAAGACTACATGTTCTCTCTTTGTTGTAAAGCCCATTGGATCAACTGTGTTGTGTCTGAAGTGCCGCAGATACATGAATAAAAGTGAGTTCTGATATGATAAGAGTTCGTGAGGAGGGATTGTTCATAAATTAGTTTTATTGGTTGGCTTTATGCCATTAAAAATCGAAATTAAAATGATAAAACTTTTTTTTTGTGACTTAAATGGTTATATGGGTACATATCTGATATGTTATCCCTGTGATTTAATTTACTGACTCCTACTATTTCTCTATTACTGGAACAACTAATTTTATATATATGTACTAGCTTCATAAGGGGAAACACAAGGGATGATCTTTTCTAACAGGCTTCACATTATGTTGAACCCATTAGTTCTTCTCCTGAGTACATGGCCAGTAATCCTACATGCATTACAACACCAGATCGATGCAGTCAAATGAAGCCGTAAAGTCGATCAAGATGCAGCGGTACATCGCCTGATGGGGACCCACACATCCTCCTTAATGCCTTGTTTGATATTTGTCTCCAATAAATTGTGACCCATAAAAATGGGTGCAAAAGAGGGGAGAATTCAGCTCTATAATATTTACAGGTAGAATAGGTGGAGGGGGAAGCAGAGAGACATTATTTCCCTAAATGAAATAGATCCTGACATCTGGGCATCCAAGGGCCCCATCCTCCTCTCTCAGTCTCTCTCTCTTTGTAATTACACGACATAATGGTGGTGCAGTCGGCTCGTAATCTCCCATTATAATCAGTCTCGGCTGCCTCCGCGAGCTCTCCACCACGGATTCTAATTCAATATAAATGTAAATGACTGGGGGGGAGAGAGAGGAAGGGTGAGGGCGGGTCAGGAACAGTATGGTGTGTAAATGTTGAGTCTGATCTCCGCACAAATCCGTACTTATATTTACTGGAAGTCGTGTACGTCTTAATAATAATATGTACAAATTGAAAGTGGACTGTGAGGACCGTGGACCGCTGGTGTGGTCTAAATCCAGCTGTATGTTCTCACTAAACACTGAATTGTCAGCATGATGAGCCAAACTTGATATGGACTGTCAACAAAAAGTCTAGCCTTAAAGGGTGGGGTAACACAGGTAACAAAAAAAAATATTTTTCTGTCTTTCCTTTGTAGAGGTTTCTACTTTGGTTTTATTTGTCCTGGATTGAGATTTTTGTCTCTGAAATTAAAGCCTCCACCCAAATACAGTGAAGGTGAATGGGAAATGACATTTGAAAAATTAACCGTAATGTGCCTTTCTCTCATATAGGACATTACTGCCATGCAGTCATTGTGTTTTCATTGTTTCATTCACTGTAAGAGCTGGGGTGGAGAGCCAACACGTCTGCATACTCTCAAGATAGACTAAGTCATTTGCCAATAACTCCCAATACAATGAAGTTCAAAAGTATCAGCGACAGGCACACGTATTAACAGTCGAAGGTTTAAACAAGTGATTAATGTTATGGTCGTGGTTGGGCACCTAAACTACTTGATTACTGTAGATTTAGGAAAAGATCACAGTTTGGGTTAACTTACATAGATTAATGTATGTACCTTTCACAGGTTAACTCACGCACACAAGTCAAATAGGTAAATGCTGACTCCTGGATTAACATAGGACATGAACAGTGGTCTCCTGGGTGAAAGTCCTGTGTTTGTCTGACCTCTCCATCTACCCCGACCTCCTCGCTACACAGACTTTGTCACTTTTAATACTATGTCACCTGACTTCCTTCTTTGCTCCCTGCATAATTACATCTGCTAGAGGTCACCAGCTAACAATAATCATTAATATGGGCCGCAATATACTGCTTGTACAAACAACCGAAACAGCCTTTTTTGGGGGGAGTACAGTCTGGATGAGCAGTAGCTTTGCAGTGGTAACAAATAGATGTGTTTCTGGTTAGGAGAAGATTACTGACTTTCTTTATGCAATAAGATGTTGTTTTCACTCAACAATCGTAATGGACCTCTGAAACGGTAGTAACTAAAGCAGATGTGTGGATCCATACCCACCATGTAACCCCTAAATTACCAAGTTTAAATTCATAACCACAGGGGGGAGAAAATGCTTTTGTACGATACAGTATGCACTTTAAGAGGGCTTGTTGCATCAAAGACTTTGAGGTGGAAAAGATGTGTTTCTGTAGAATTTCTTCATATGTATTTCTTTTTTAAATGCTGTGAGCAACACAAACAAAATTCCAATCATCTTTATTGTATTGGAGTGGAAGCAGGATGCCTAGACACATCAAGATATAACAAGAAACCACAAGGGGTATGTGGGGAAAAGTTTGTTACTTTGGTGAAGTGACCCTTAAAAGCTTTAATTCAAAACCTCCCACATGTTGTCGATCAGAGATGCACAAAGGAAAACAAAGAAACATCACTCTAACAGTAAATCGAGATGTAAGGTGGGATTTTACTTTAAACGATCAGGAATAAATAAACTTTAAATTCAAAGGAGAATAAATTCTTCTTTTCATGTGTGAAAACAACATATACTCAAACAACAGTTCAAATGATGTCTTCTGAAAATGTACACACAGTGGTTTGAATGTAACGAAATAGCAACCCACGAATGACGTCACTTACGAATGTATTTACATACTTAATGTAAAGTCACGTAAGTTAGGTTAAAGCAAGTGAAGTTACGTAAGGTTAGGTTTAGGAAAAGGGATAGTTAGAAGTGCTTTGAAGTGGGGCTGTATGAGTTACTTTTCTGTAGTTTGTGGAGGCTATAGTACAGATGACGATTGTTGCACTACCTGTTCGGAAAAATCAGAAAGGCTCAGCCATTGCTGTGGATTAGGGTTAGCAGTAAAATTTTAGACATTTAAAAAAGGCCTACCAAAAAAAAATCACTATCACTTAAAGTGGATGCTGCATTTAGAATATTTTTTATGGCTTTTCCTTGCTGTTAGACAGCCCTTTCCTTTGGCACTACATTTTCTCCACCATATACCTTCCGTATTCCTACGCAAAAATGCCCAACCTCCATGCACTGTATGGTCAGAAAGTGCTGTTGTTTAATCAGGCTGAAAAAAAAGGGTAAATTTTCTAAGGATTACTACGATGGCGCTTGCTTGTGTTTTTCCAGGCTGTTCAAACAAATAAATGAAAACAGCTGTAGCTAGTAGCGTTGACAGACATCACCACTCCACTTGCAAGACTGAGACAACTCTGCATATGCAGTGGATATTTCTCTCAAGAGGATTATGTAAAATCACTGCCAAATAAGCAAGAGACACACTCACTGAAGAGCGTGGCTGTTCTCAACCATCAGGTAAAATAATGCTAAATACCTACAAATAAATTAAAGACTTACCAAACAACTAGTTAAGTGTGACGTGCTGGCATCTTCTGATTCACAAAGATCCTGAGGCTGCGTTGTAACCAAGTCCAGGCAGCTGGAGCTCTCTATGTCCGTGGGCATGCATTTACAGTTCAATGTTAGCTTCTGCTCTCTCTGGGCCTCCTGTTTTCATAGGAGTTTCCCCTCACTCTCAGTTTCAGTCTCCCTTCACAAAAATTCTTCTTCTCTTCCTTTAGTCTCCACAGTGAACAGCATTTCATTGTCGCTGTCATAAACACTCATTTAAAAAAAATTCTTGCATATGTTGTCACACAGTGGTGTGGTGGTTAGCAATGTCACGCCACAGCAAGAGGGTTCCTGGTTCAATCCCAGGAGGGAGCCCTTCTGTGCAGAGTTTGCATGTTCTCCCTGTGTCAACGTGGGTTTTCTCCGTGTACTCCAGCTTCCTCCCACAGTCCAAAGACATGCAGGTTAGGTTAACTGATTACTCTGAAATTGCCCGTAGGTGTGAATATGAGTGTGAATAGTTGTCTGTCTCTACTGTATGTGTTAGCCCTGCAATAGTCTGGCGACCTGTCCAGGGTGTACCCTGCCTCTCACCCAATGTCAGCTGGGATAGGCTCCAGCCTGCCCACGACCCTCAAGAGGTTAAGCGGTTACGAAAATGGATGGTTGGATGTTGTCCCCTTTAGAAATCATAGCACAATTCATCCTTAAGATTTAGCATGACATTACAATTCTGATTACAATTTAACTTGGCCTTTATCACATTAAATTTAGTAAACTTACTATTCTATTAGTGTCATATCCCTGCCATTAAAGACAGCTTTATTATGACTTAATGCCGAGTGAGAAATGTTGACTGAAAATTTTCAGATAGCCAATTTTTCTTCCATAATTAATTCATATAATATTGCATTTTGGAATGAAGCCCTTCATCTGTCACGTTGGCTTTAACAAAAGATGATATCAAGTTAATAAAAAATTCAACTCATATGAAAGATACCACTGAACATGGCACCTTAATACCAGTAAAGTAACTGTGAAAAATCTCATTGCAGCTTCAGTCTGCAGTGAGGAATGAGGCAATATGTTACTAAACTGTATCGCAATTCATAATTCAAAATGCTGCGTAATTAACTTTTTTCTCCGGAGCCTTAATGTGATACCAAATTAAATAAGAGAAGCAGGGAAATATCAATTTAGAGGGCCAGGGAGTAAGAGTCAGAAGCTGTGTCCGAAATCCCTCACTACTCACAGTAGTTCACTATGGTGAGTTCACCATTTTGCAGTGCTGTCCTAATGTATACTGGGTATTATCATACCCTATATAGTGGACTCAAAGTATCCCACTGATAGTCACTAACCAAGCAGCTATATTCCATCATGCACTGCACTGAGGGAACGGACAGACTTAATGGTGCAGACGCAGAGACAGGCAAGAGGAGAAAGAGCAGCTCAAATGCAACCTGTAGGACTACATGTTTAATTTATGATGGTATGTAATAAACTGTCAATTTAATCTGTAGTTGTTGGTCCCCAAAGAGATCAAAATGAATTGGTAATTGATGTTTCTCCAGTGCTTAACATAATTGTACACAAGAGGGCTAATAACGCAAGCTAACGTTAGCGAGCAGGGTCGCTACTAGCCATGATCTGTGCTTTAAAAGTGTAACATTACACGTTAAACTCACAACATATTACATGACTAACTGGTAAAACAAACTTCAACATATCAAATGTTAAATGGAAAATTACTTACACTTGTAGCAGGTTGCAATCCCTGCTAATAGTATGTGTAATGCAAACAGAGCTGCACATTACAACACCAACAGCCACAAAGTACTTTCTAGCATTATTTATGTGTAACATTATGTATTTATCACAAATATGCATGCTGGCATGGAAGGTTCACCAGCTGATACTGATATAACAAGTTTTAATTGTGTGACAGCAACGATGTAAGTGGGGTCAGCCCTATGTTCCCACAGCCCAATGGTCCCACAGCCCTATGTTCCCACATTTCTAAGAATTTTTTTTTCACTAAAAATTAGGCCCTATGTTCCTACAGCCCTATGTTCCCACAATTCTAAGATTTTTCTTAAAATTAGGCCCTATGTTCCCACAGCCCTATGTTCCCACATTTCTAAGATTTTTCTTAAAATTAGGCCCTATGTTCCCATATTTCTAAGATTTTTCTCAAAATTAGGCCCTATGTTCCCACAGTTCCCATATTTCTAAGATATTTCTCAAAATTAAACCCCATCTTCCCATATTACTAGGACATTTTCAAAATTAGGTCTTGTCTTCCTACATTTCCCTTCAATTTAAGCCCTATCCTCCCACAAGGGTTAGGGTTAGGGGGATAATAGGTTGGGTGTAATTGGCTACCAAATTAGGAGAAAGGGGGATAAAATCTGATACAAATTTATGAAGGAAATGTGGGAACATAGAGCTGTGGGAACACAGAGCTGTGGGAACATAGGGCTGTGGGAACATAGGCACACTCCCGATGTAAGTAATGGCAAAGAGAAAATTATCCAAATAATGTGCGAAACTGTTTTTCATGTTGCCAAAGAGCTCAATACAGTCCTCTACATAGAACTCCCCAGATAGTGAGAAGGGATCACTGAATGAGTGAATGATTTTGGACACAGTCAGAGTACGTAAGTAGTGAAAGACAGCAGAAGAAAGAGTGAGAAAACAAAGCAGAAATGGAAGACAAGCTTCAAACATGTTTAAAGCTCCATGTAATAACTTTTAGTTTTGTTGTAAATCATTCTTACAAGATGTCACAAAGCATTTGAGGCTTAAAAAGAAATACTTTGTTCAGTGTTGTTTGACAAAGTCAAAGGTGTTTATACCCATTCCAAATGGCCACACTCTCAGGTGGGAGAAAACTTTGGTGCGCTCCGTTTGTACTGGGAAGTCAGAGTTTCCAAGTTCCCAGTTGGAAATTTCAACCATTAATGCCTCTAAAGTAGGGATGGGCTTGCTCAATGTATGACTTTTTTATTTTACGTTTTAAAATGGATAAAATCTAATGTCACTGAAGCACTGTGTGCAGTGTATTGCTTCACTCAGCGCCTCCTTGCACGGCTGTTGCTCTCTGTTTAAATTATGAGACTACTACTGTGGGAGTGGGAGCTCCGCACCAGGGCACAGTTGGTAAGAGTACGCCTGAACACACACACACTCACACACACACACAGACTACCTGTTAGCAACATATGACTAACGTTACCTAACTGTTATTACATAAATTAACAACAGAGTAGAGCTGTTTCGGTGTTGGTGTGAGTTTGTTAGGACTGTGAAACGACAAGGTGTCGGATGTTTGCCACTGCTGCTGTGTTAGCTTGGACATAATCAGGCAGATGGTGAACTGACTGGGAGCATAGTGGCTGGAGACAGTTCTTCAGTGCTGTGACTTACCTGTGTAATGTCAGGAGCAGAGAGTTTGCTGTTTTTTCCTATGTTAACTATGTTATGAATTTATTGTTCAGTAGGCTAGTTGTTTAACAAATTATTTTTTAAATTGCACTTATTTTCTCTTCAGTACTGTGTGTACGACTGATTTGTGACATATCACTGTATGTGTATGTTTGTCTGTGTAACGATGCAATGTGCCCATAGGTGAATGTTAAGTAGCACCTGTGAGTATGTGTTTGTGTGTGCTTGCATATTTGGTGCTATGCCAATTATTCAGACAGGCAAAATTTCAGAAGCCCCACTAGTTGGACCAAAATTTCTTCAACACCCAGTTATCCCAACAACAAATGCCCATTGGTCTAAAGTCCTGTTTCTCTGGAGGTACACCCTAGGTGTACTTAGTTTCAGTTTCCAAGTAGCGTTTGAGCCCCTGATACCAGGTGGGGTTTTTTTTTGTTTTGTTTTTTTTTTTTTTTTTTTTACCAACCCATCCCTGCTCTTTAAGTGGCTTTTGTGCTTTTGTGACCAAAATATGATCTTGGGCATTTGGTCAAGTGGGACATTTTTTGGACTAATAGGGCTTCAGAATTTTGGGGCGTCTGAACAAAAAAGGGCAGTCTCTGCATAATATTTACCTCTAGTGGCACAAAAATGGTATCTGTATGTCTTTTTGTGCGTGTGTGTGTGTGTGTGTGTGTGTGTGTGTGTGTTTGTCTGTGTACATGGTTGTCAACATTCAGACAGTACAGTAGGAGAGACAGTCATCAGCGGCAGACACAGGTTCCCTCTGGACTAAATTAAGGTGAATATCCACCGACATGCTGACTCACTACAGACAGGCAGATAGACGGACAGACGGTGGAGAGACAGTATTGTCATGGCCTTGTCAATAAGGATTTACACTATATGTTGGTTACATTGGACTGCCTCTGTCCAGCCACGCTCGGACTTACAATGTAAGTAATAGAAGAACTGCAGCGACATCTCATGGCCAAAAGGGATAAAGCAGACAGACAGACAGACAGACAGACAGACAGAAGGAGCAGGCAGACTGATGTTCACACAGACAGAGAGAGACAGAGAGAGAAAGAGAGGGACAGACAGGCAGACAGACAAGACAGGACAGGACAGGACAGTGAGCTGGTGTCTAACACTGTCTGATTTGGAGGCCGGCCAACTAGGGGAAAACTGTCAGACACTGGCAGGAAGCTGCTGATTAATCTGAGCAGTGATGGAGAAAAAAATCCTTAGAGAGCTGGGAGGCTGTGCCTGTGTGTGTGTGTGTGTGTGTGTGTGTGTGTGTGTGTGTGTGTGTGTGTGGGAGAGAGGGAGAGAAAGGACAAGAGAGCGAGAGTGGAAGGCAGCAAAATATGACAACGTGTAACAAAAGGTACAGAGAGGGAGGGAGAGCCATGTATTGTTATGTTGTAGGTAGTTTGTATCATTTTTATTCAACTGATTCTGCAGCACTGCTCATCCAACATTCACGCCAATAAAGCCAGTTGAATCAAAATTGAACAAAATAAAGAGAGCAGAGAGAACAGGAGTGAAAGGATAAATTAGGGACAGAGCAGATGGGAGGGAGAGACAGTGAGGGAAAGAAAGAAGACAGCAATGAAGAGACGGAGAGGTGTGAGACAATGAAAGAGGAGAATATTTGGAGGGAACAGGAACATTGATGTGGAGAAAGTGGGAGATACGTGTTGTAAAAGGTGTGAAGAGGTATGAGGGGAGCCGAGGATGGACGAGTGGGAGAGGAAAGAGACATAGAAGGAGAGGAAGTTTGGTGTTTGCTCGCTAACAGGTCTGGTCTTTATATCGGCATACATCCAGACATCAAGCAACACTTATTTTGACAACACGTCAACTTATAAAAAATGACTGCACTCCTTGCCCCTGTCGCCCACGTTGGATTTGGGTGGAAAACAGGAGGAGTGACAGGCAAAGCTAGTTGCAGACGTTGAAATTATGTGGACTGTATGGCTATTTAGAAAATGAACACCAACTGAGTGTCCAAACCATTGGATCAATTTTGCCAAAAATTCAGGTCCAAGTCACAGTGTCAGGTAGTCCAGACATCCTCCTCTTCCCTCAGGGTGATTTTGTAGCATTCTCAGGCCAGATGGGACATGTTAACAATCCAATGTGTTGTGTCTGGTCTGGTCTGCGGTACCACCACAGTGTATCCTTATGAGATGCTAAGATAAGGTCAACACTTCAATATCTCAGTCGCAGTGGCCCAACTTCGAACTCCTTCCAAATGTGCAGACCCCTTATCTCATTTCCAAAGACATCATTATTGCCTCCATCTCCATTGTTCCCAATGTGCACCTAATGTAAAATGAATGGCCTAAGTTAATGGTGCTTCATCTTAATCAGGTCTCTTCCACAGCTTGCTGTGTGACCATTAGGATGGATTTCTGGTGTGTCCAAACTTTGGTTGGCTGTCCAGGACTAGGCTGGTAGTAATGCATTGCATTTACTCAGTTACATGTACAACCCCAGTTCCGAAAAAGTTAGGATGCTGTGTAAAATGCTGTGTAAAATGTAAAATTGACCAATATTCAACAGTCCAAAGACAAGATTTGTAATAGTCAAACTCATAAACCTTATTTTTCATAAATATACAAGCATTCCACATTTATGTAATTAGTTGCAGTTTTTTTTAATTGATTTTGACAACAAAAATGGGAAAAAACACTATCATTTTTTTGTTTTTGCTTTAAAACGAAAAACAAGATTACAAATGAATTATGGATTACCTAATGATACTCACACCATTGGTCAGAGCCATGAAGTCTATGGTCAGAACATAGAAGTAAAATAAAAGTAGATTGGACATTACCATTCTAATCATAAGGAGAATGGTCAGAGTGGCACAAGTTCACTTGTACAGTTACCATTGCAACTGTTAAAGCAGGCTAACTTCTGTATAAAATTTCATATTACAGCAACACAATGAAGTTTTGAGCCCTAATATATGTCCAAGATCCTTGTGATGGTACATCAACTCACAATAGGTTGGATGACACCTCCGTCATTGCTTGAGAGCGTCTGTTTCACTTGCACTGGCACTATGCAGTTTCGGGGTTCAGGTAGGAACCCAGACACCAAAAGGACTACAAAATTTGGCTGCTTTTCGGTATATGTCATATCCCCCTCCTCTCTTTAGAGTAGCGTAGCCGAACCGAGGTGAACAAAGTTAGATGTGGTTGTTAAGGCTGAAGCGACAAAGAAAACACAAGAAGGTGAAGGTGTTGTCCGAGGAGACAAAGAAAAGAAAACGGGAGAGCAATAAAACGAGCTTGAACAAGGATTAATGTTGGCCCGGCTTTCACACGCTGGCGATAGCTGAAAGAGGAGGAGGGATGCCCGACTGATGGTGACCTGGCGCTGTTACTGCTGTTACCCTCTACTTAGGAGACTCACTGTCTGCAGGTCGGCTGCCTCAGGTACATTTTAAGATGAAGTGTTAAGGCCCAAACATACTCAGGCGGAACGTACGAGGAGCGAACTCCGTGGAGGTCCATTCCGCGTACGGACTAAAAGCAGACATCCGCAAGCCCTGTGCGTGCAAAGCTCAGATTTTATGACCGTGGGACACAAAAGACTGCTCAGCATGTATTTTTCACATCAACCTCCAATAAATGTGACACCGATTTGCATTTTGCATTTGCCGCCATCGCGTGGTGGTGTTTATGTTTGTCAAGACTTCGCATGTCCCTCACCAACATGGCAAACTCCCCTTCCTGGTCTCTTGTGGCATTTAGTGGCCGTACATACCACCGTCTCTTCGGTTTATTTGCTTGCAGAGCCAGCAGGCAGCTGTAGCAGCTCCTCTTTCTCGTTGTCAGTGTAGGACGCCATGACAGAAGAGTGTAAACAACGTGCAAGAATTGTGGGTAATGTAGTGTTTCACGGACATTTTTACAGGAAATTACAACGCGAACGTGCGCTTGACTATGGAAGCCCGAATGACTGCGGACATTCCTCGCGGCGTCCGCTCCGCTTATAGTACGCCCGAGTCTGTGAGCACCTTTAGTCTACATACAGACAGCTTTGATTTTAATTTGTCTTGAACAGTTTGCTGTTAGCACCGCGAGCGCGATGTAAATCATAATAGCGGAGAAAGGGAGACTGCGGACAGAGCAGATTGAAATATGGCTTTCTACATGCTGATCACATGTATTGATAAAGTATTGGCTTGGCTGGCAGAGGTTTTATCGCGTTTACTTACAGTAACAACCACAGTTGTCATCAGCGAGAGTAATCTTGAAGTTATATTCTCTTCATCTGCACCGCGGCCTCTCTGCTGTTGTCTGACTTCACTCTGTTGAGCTTGTGTGTGTGTGTGTGTGTGTGTGTGTGCGCGCGCACTGTGAGGAGGAGGTCAGCCCTGACATACAGAGAGCAACTCATTTCTGAGTTTCGAAAACGAATAAATAAATTAAGCAATCGGCCTAATCATGTATGTACAAAATGCTATGAGGCTACTTTACCTGTTCTGAAGACGTGATGATGGCGCATTACACGGCTAGCTTCAGGAAGTTCACCGGTATCTTTGGCTTGTCAACAAATGCATGCGCAGAGCTATTTTTGCGACACTTGTAACAGACAATACCGTTTTTTGTCTGTAGGGGGACCCGTGAGGTACGTTTTGGGAAAGAGAGAAAATTTGATTGTCGTATGGTTGTATTAGAGTTTTCAAACCAGTGAGTGTGACACACTTTACAGCCCCACTGATGTCTGTTGTTACCGTAACAACTAAAAACGATCGCCATTTTCTCTTGCACTAGAAAAATAATGACAACAAAGAGTTCAATGTTCTTTCTACTCATTTTATTTCTATGGGGCAGAACAACAGGTAGTTTGAAGTTCACTACGTTTTTTTGGCAATAAAAGGAGACAATAACTGAAATACAAAATTATTTTGGATTTTATCATCCTCATAGGATAATAAAACCTGGTGTATGTGCAATACCTTTAAATTTCTGTAGACCGAAGTAAAACTTTTTTTCTTTTATTCAAGTATGAATACAAAATACAAACTGCTTTTCAAGGTTGCTTCTTGTCAGATATATTTTTTCTGGCATTCTACAATGTGATTTACTCATCCACTTACATTTGACCCACACAGAAACAAATATATTCTATATATAAAACAGGGAGAAGAATTCACCGCCTGTTCTCTCATAGGAATGTGTTTTCCTTCACCGGTCATCATCTGGCCCAGACAGGCTTTCATTACACTGTCATTTGTTTCACCTCTCTCCCCTCTGAAAATCACATCCAGACAACACAGAATCACTTTGAAACGGCACGGCAGCCATTGGCGACCTGAGGAGATTAGCAATTCAGATTCAGATCACCTTGGTGAGAGAAATGGTTTAAATATTAAATATCAAAAAGTCCAAACGTGATCCTGTGTGATTGCATGTCATGTCAATAGCAAGTTCCCTTTAATTACTTATTTAAAGTGCCGTGGGTGATTGACTCACTTTAATGTTGGCCCACACTGATGCAGAGTTAGATTTTTTTCTCCCCACAGATGCACTATGGGAGATCACCTGTCAAGGGACTCTCTGCTTTCTGATCTTGATCTAAATGAGTGCTGCGCTTTTCTACTTGTCACACATTTTAATGATTTCTGCCCACACATACGGAGGCGAACATATATGCATGCAAACACACATTTGAAAGAGTGTGTAACAGATGATGTATTCGCTACTTAAAAGTAGGACGGCCTAATGATTATATTCAATATTGTATTTGTTGATTTTTACTATTTTATTTTACAGTTGATGGAATACTTCTTTAGATAATGCAACAAATCCTCACATTTGACAAGCTGGATTACTGAATGTTTGTCATAATTACTATTCACATGGACTGTAACCAGCAACTTGCTGGTTTACAGTATATGCAGAGAAATTTGGGCTGAAAAGGCCAAGAAAGGAGGAAAGAAATGGCAGATTTTGTGTGAGCTTCTACAGAAATAGCCTCTGTCGGCTTCAAATGGGGCTCTTAAAAAGTTTTTGGTTTGCTCCCTTTCGGAGGATGGTAGTCACTCTAATGACAACCAAGATTCACTGCAACAGAAAAGCATTAACATTTTTGCAGAAGCCTCTCAAATCACTCCGGCTGCATCATCCATCTCCGCTTTTGATCCATATGTTCAATATGTTCCAACCACTAAGAGGAAATTAGTAATGACTCCCTCAGTTTTCATGTCCAAACACACCACCCTGGCAAATCACATTACAAACATCGTCTGCTTGTCCCCACAATGGGGAAGCCATTTTGATAGAAAAGAGCTCTTCCTCCTTCTCCTCCTCCTCCTCTCTTGGTTCGAAGATTGCATGGTACTGAATGAAGAATGAGCTGCGTCAAGCTCACAAAAAGGCAGGTAAGTTAAGCCTCACTTTTCATTCTTCCATTTAAGCCCAGGGAATGAATCTCCAGATAATACTAACACCTTTGGCCTCGGGAATTGAAAAGCGCCTGTG
The DNA here is from genome assembly GCF_011397635.1 of Epinephelus fuscoguttatus. Lineage (NCBI taxonomy): Eukaryota > Metazoa > Chordata > Actinopteri > Perciformes > Serranidae > Epinephelus > Epinephelus fuscoguttatus. Next base: position 11,476,441 of record NC_064766.1, on the reverse strand, counting down.
TGTCTTCAGGATGCGAGGCCATATTGGATCTGGGAAAAGGGCCCCAGACGCCATTACAGCTCATTTAAAGTTAAAGATTAAGTTTTTTTTTTTTTTTTTGCCCTGGAGTGTATAGAGTCTCCTCAGAGTGAAAGGCTGATATTAGCTATAGCCGCCAGTACAACACAGAGAGAGAACAGATAGGAGGGAAGCCTTTTAAAACAATGCAGTACTAAAAGTTTTGGATTGCAACCAGCTGAAACTTCTCCCACTTAGAATTCCTTTAATGCTCTTATTTCAGGAGGTTTTTACCTCAAGCCGAATTATCCTCCGAGGTCTCTTCCTAGTGATGTGATATTCGCGAACGAGCCGAGTCTTTGAACCGGCCCTTTGAAGTGAACGAGTGAACCGGCTCTTTAGAATGAACGAGCCAGTTCCTAATTTCTTTGTTTTTTGCTTTAATTTACTCTATATCCATTAATTTCAGATTATTTGATCCGGAACAAGTTGAGAGAGACTAGCTTGTGAGAGAGAAAGACAGTGCAGCCGCTCACTCGTTCACTTCAAAGAGCCAGTTCTAAGACTCAGCTCGTTCGGGAAAGTCACATCACTACAATATCCAGATCACGTGACGTGATAAATCAGCAATGCGATTCGTCGTCGAACCCACTAACAACCCCCCCCCCCACAGATGAGGACCTGCTCCCTATGAAGATGAACATGGCTCATTCATTACAAGGTAATGAAAACAAAACGATTCCTACTTTTTAATAATCCTTTTCTGTCATTGTATCCCCTTAAATCCTACATATCTAACCTTTAGTTATAATAAGCAAGGTGTGAGTAATGGATTCTTGAATTTAAAAAAGACAGAGCAGCAGAAGATTCAGGAGTTTGAGAGTGTCCTACATCTACCATTGTTACTAGTGTGTGCTTATATGAAATCTGGGTGTGCTTTCTATACATGTATGTGTGGTTTCTGACTTCTCCTCATTGAGTCCCTGTGTGTGTATCCTGTTTGTATATGCATGTGGTGTGTGTGTGTGTGTGTGTGTGTGCGCCCAATCAGCTGTGCGAGGAAACACACCCACTTCACCTTCTTACTGGCCCCGCTCCTCCCGATTGGCTGCCGTGCATCAGGCATGCTGCTCCCACATTGGCTGGTACACAAGGAGGCAGCAGTTTGTTGCTGTTGCTAAGATCCTGTTGCTAGGTTCCCGGCTGTTGCTAGGAGACATGTGATGCATTATGGATGGTTGGTTTTCTCGTGGAAGAGAATCTGAAATGCTGATGACTGGACTCTCACTCATTACTCTCTCTGTCTCTCTGTCACTCTGTCTTTATCATTTTCTATTACACTCTGTATATTCATCATTGTCTGTCTCTGTCACTCAGTCATTCTGTCACTGTCATTCTGCCACTAGTTCAAATTTGCTGTAATGGCATGACCATATTTGAGTACAGTATTGCTATAGTAGGTTGTACAAGTTTATTTGGATGGGATTAATATTCCAGGGGCAGGTATGTATTAAAATATCTGCCCTGCCCTTCTGTAATTAAACTCCTTGCTCCAGACAGCTCCTGTACAACATCAGGAGGTTTTGTCCATTCTCACTATGATCTCCCCCCTGGATACTACAACTCCCTCCTTCCAGGGCACCTACAACTGCAGCTGGACCTCTGCAACTAATCCAGAATGCTGCTGCCTGTCTGGTGTTTAGCATCCCAACGTTTCCCCACACCACAGAAGTTCCCTGCTGCAGCTGGCATCCAGGTCATGACCCTGCTGGCCTAAAGGGCAGTGAGAGAAACTGCTCCTTCCTCCTTTCAAGCCGTGGTAAACCCCAACTCTACCTCACATCATACACCATCAGTCCTTGGACCTTATGGTTGCTCATTTCAGTCATGGCATTTCTCTCTACCCTGTGCCCCATAATGATGAACTGTATACTTTATCGCATCGACTGGAGGACCTGTTGATTATGGGAGGATCAACAAGAAGTCAAAAAAGAGTTATAAATTGCTGTAATTAATACTGAGATAGGGGGAAGAAAGTCACCCAGACATAATGTGCCCCAGATTGGATTGGTGACAAGTGCATGTAATATTAAAATTGCCCTAAATGTCTAATACACCAGGCGGTATACATTTTAGGAGAAATGAAGACAACAAACGGCCCGCACATGGGTATGTTGTACACTAAAATGAATTACTGTAATGAAATCATTGAAACTATTTCTCTATCAGTCGGTCTTAGTTACGTTCCCCGGTGTCTGATACTGATGCCCAAGGCTCCCTTTCTGCTTTTGGCTCCATTCTGTATGAGATGCACCAGGCTTTCAACTAACACCAATATAAACCCATCCACAGAAATATTAAATGCTCAGATAAATTGTGATAAAAAGTGTCAAAAGCTGTGTAGAGAAGAGGCCGGGGTGTATGGACGACCCAAAGAAACACAACATTTAAGTTATGTACGTACGCCATGTACTTGTGTCCCACTACATATCTACATCACGTTACATTAAAGAAATGTCAATTTAATCCAAAACATGATCTTTTTTTCTAAACCTAACCAAGCAGCTTTGTTGCCTTAACCTAACACCAACCATAGCACATTTACCATTTGTAACGAGTTTCATTGAGGACACATCTTGTACAGACGCTCGGGTGCCTTGTGTGTCAGCATCAGACACTGAGGGGGTGTGACAAAGTGGCAGTATTTGATGACTTGGGAATGAAAACAGGTTGGAATTAACTGAGCTAAGATGTTCTGAGGCAATGCAGGGGCATTTCTCCAAAAAAGGCTTGTTACAGAAAAGTTTAACTAGTTCCTTTTACCTCACACTTCTCTCTCACTTGATTACTTTCGCATCACATGAATATTCACAGAACATAGTGAATGGCTTGTATGGACGGTAACCTTGTGGAGTCAATTCCATTGCTGCACTCTTTGCAAGATAAGATCGCCAGCCTCACGCTACAAATGTGAAGTGCACTGTACGAAATGAGCATCATTACTTTCATGTTGTCAGTGCACAGAAGTGCTGCAGCCAATATCTCCCTCTCTACTCAAAAGACATGCTGTATCATTGTGCATCAAAAAGCCGCCTCCCTGCCTGATCAAAGTATTTGCTGTTTGCTTGATGGAAGGTGAGAAAGCCGCTCTCACACCACCTCCACTTTCCTCCAACAGACTTCCACATAGATGCTCAGGTTTTACAACACATCAGACACCACAGTATGGAGGCCATGTAGCACAGTTCCCTGTCATGTAAGCTGAATGCTGCTTAAAAGGACAAAAGCTTTTGTAAAAAGTTAGCCCTGTGGTTTCATTATGGTGCCAAATTGGCAACTAATTACCCAGATGTTTGAGAAGTAAGCCAACTGGCACAGTGGTTTGTTCTTTGAATTAAAAACAAACCTAAGGGAAATGATTTCTTGTTCAAGTTCTGGAACTGAACTATATACTGTACATAATGTTTCACTTTACTTTGATTTGGGAACTGTGAGATTGTTCTCTTACCTGTGAAAGGAAGAGGCTACCTCAAGAAAATAACCAAATCAAAATAGATACAACCTGTTAGTCTATAATAAGATAATTGGCCTGTCTAATGCCCTCTATACACTGTGCGATTTTAGCAATCTTATAAGACCATTGCATGACAGGGAACTGCCCATTGGTTCGACAGTCCCTTGGTTAGACATCCCATTGTTCCGACCATATTAAACTCATTGTTACGAAGTCCCGTTGTTCCGAAATCATCATGATGCCCTGTGGTTAAGGTCTGGTTAGGTTTAGGCACAAAAACCACTTGGTTAGGGTCAGGAAAAGATCATGGTGTGGGTTAAAATGAAAAACAAAGTGACAAACACATAAGCCGTGAGCCTGCGCCGCCTCAAGCCGGTCGCGGCGCACCATACACCCGCCGCGAGCCGTTAAGCACCCCGGACAGTCGGACTAATGGGATGTCGAACCAATGGGCTGTCGAACCAATGACATGGACCCTGCATGACACACTGTGAGACGTGGATCTAATAAACTTTGGCACAACATTATTTTTGATGTGTGCAGATTGTACGATGGCCGTTTACTACTGAATCACAGGTTACGACGTATGTCAATATGCAACGTCATAAGCGTGCACCGCATCAGCGTACGTCATCCATCTGCGCTACCATAGGTAGCTTGCTCACTTGGAAGTTGCAGTTCCTCCGCAATTTCCTTCCATGCAGCGTCTTTTTTCTTGCGGTCATGATAGCGGCTGGAGGAAACATCAAATAAACAAAGCTTCTGCTGCCACAGCTCCACCAAACTTTCCCCTTTCTGGGAGTTCCACAGACTTCTTTTTGTTCGTTTTACCTTCATGGCAAGCGATCATTTTTTTGGGTTTAGCCGGTGACCATTGTGTCATTTCGTGCTGCATTTCTATTGGTTGATTAGTAGATGTAGGTCATAGCAGCTGTCACATCGTGAGATAGTCATCCTAAATTTCTGACACTGTCAGAATTTGATCTCAGGTTATCTTTGGTCGTAATGCGTTGACAACGGCCGTCCTTGAACCTGTGTCACAGTGTGACATAAGACCACCGTTTTAGAGCCACGACCAAAGATATCGCCATGTTTTTCTCACAATGGCCATCTTTAGCCTGGGACAGCCCAAAATCGCACAGTGTATACCGGCCATTACATAAACAAACCATCCAACCTGGATAGATTGTCTGACCTTAACCATTTCTAAACTACGGCAGTGAAACTGCCTAAAAGGGGGAAGTGGGCTCTGCCTACTTTATTGTGACCCGCAGGATTATCCATTGGTTTAAATTACTGTTATATGGTTTTTCTTTGTTTTGGTGGATACAAGTAACCTGGAAATCCAGATGCCCCGCCCGTAGCAAATTCGAATTTGCTCTGTACGGGGATCTGGCCCCGATGAACAGAGCCCAGTGAATTGCCATTGGACCAATCAGATCAGTCTGTCTGACAGAGGCGGGTTCTGGGTGGGTGTAACATAATGAGGACAGTGCTGCGCCATAGGAGTTGAAAAGGAAACAGCCAAGGTTGCAGCTGCCGAAGGGCCACATCCATTCAATTTAGCGTTGAAAGAAACGCTAAGCCAACTACACTCATCTTTTTCCTTGAGAGAGGAACAGAAGACTGCCCTAGAAGCCTTCATTTCCAGGAAGGACATTTTGCTGTTTTGCCGATGGGATACGGCAAAAGCATAATATATCAGTTAGCCCCACTGGTCAGCGAAACAATGAGGCGTAGTGTAGTGAATATGTCACCTTGTTTTTTGCTCTGATTGGCTATCGTGCTATCCAATTGCATGCGGCGGCATTTGAGATGCCTCAGTTAGTGCCGCCCCTTGGGTAGGAAGGGTGTATCGCTGAGGGCCAGACTCAAAATCGTTCTAGATTTGAGTCTGAATTACCAAAATAGGATACAAGTGCAGCATTATATTAATGACATAGGTTAAATCAGTGTTTATCCTGCTGAGACATCGGCCATGTGAATGTCTGTTGTAAAAAAGGGTCCTTCAGAGTAGAACCTTTAGTTTCTCCTCTGATCTTCCTGTTCACAGTGTATAAAAGCTGCTCTGTTGCTTCTGACACAGCGTGGTTAATGAAAGGGCCACACGCCCTTACAACTACAGCTCCTGAACTTCACTCTTCTCCCAACTGCTGCTCTGAAGTGCCTCATTTGTCTCAAGTCATTGAAGCTCCTCCTAGAAAGCATTCATACAAAATAAACAACTACACAGGCCAGAATGTCTGTCTGCATACTGTGTAATGTGTATAAATGTCCACAACTGTCACTCCATAGATTGAGGATGCAAACATTAAAACACATAACACAAAAAATGGAAATGTTATTGTGATCAAGCACACCAATAAGCATAGAAAAACCTGTTGGGGTAGATGTATGATCTTGATTTTCTGATGACTCCCCTGAGCTTTCTTGCATAACCTCAGATCGATCTTTTTAACAGCAAACAAAGGCAAATGGTATCCCATTGGATTTGTGCAAATTCTAATTATACAAGCAACAGACAACTTTGTCCTTACAATTAGTAATTTCTTACCTTTGGGGCCAGAGGAGAATTCTACCAGTCTGCCCTTTTCACAGGCCATCAGTACCTTGCTGATCATTGCCAACTACAAAATCCCTTCAGGGAGATGGTACAACTTCCTCTGTGGCCTTGTCGTGTCCCAGAGGGTCTCGTGGTCATTTCAAGAGGACAGAGAGATGTGCTGCATCCGTATACCAGGTGCCGGGCTGTCAACTGAAGTTTTACAGTATGCTACACAGCACTCTATTCACATTAAGGGTATCGGATGGAGTACTCAATTGCAATCAATATCAGTTAAAAGCTACTGGTACTGGTATCATAATTAATGATTCCCAGCTCTATTGGTTATTTACATTTGTGAACTGATGCCAAATTGTCTGGTTGGGACCAGGATGGGACCTGACTTGTCTTCAGGGAACGTCTTTTCAGTGACTCCCTTTTAAGCCAAATACACTATAAGTGCTGCTCTATCTCTACCTGAGAGAGAGAAAGCAGAACACAGGTTCTGCTTTCTCTCTCTCAGGTACGACTTTTTGATGGCTTCTACCTTGGCACTCAAGGTCTCATTCTCACTCTTGTACCCCTCAACTTTTATTTGTTAACCTTTGCCTCTAATGTCTTGACATTTTTACTTTAGAAGTCTTTTGAATGCCGGTTGCTGTTCTTCTAAACCTCTTTTCTAAGAATGGTTCAAAGCGATTGTATTCAGGAGGTATAATGTGTTAGGTTTTCTGTCAATAAACAAGAAATTAGAATTGGGCCAAATTTTCTGTGTGATGTTAAAAGCGGAATTTTGGTTGTTTTCTCCTGAGGTTGCTCCACCTTCAGCTCGTGCACATGAGTTTTCTGTCCTAGTCTGCTCAGGTTGATTCCAGTTCAGCAGCCTACTCAAGGAGTCTCTTTCTTTGGTCACTTGGTTCAGTTGCTTCTCCTGTTTAATATTTTTGCCCTACCATATCTTATCTCAAGCTGCTTAGTTTCATCAGCTTAATATTGTAGGACCATTCATTTTCTTCTTCTTTTAACTTGTGCACATTAATGTGATTAATAAGTTTAGTATTTTCCTCTAAAATGGAGTTCCTATTCTCCAGCTCTAGAGGGTCAGTCTTAGGCAGTGTCTCCACGTAGGATTCTTTTGGCCTGAGGATAGAAACTTTTCCTCATCATCTCACGGCTGGCCTGGTGTATCTGGTGCCTTATTCCCAACCTCAACAGAAAGAAAAGGCAGACATTCGGGTGGATGTCTGTCCTTCATGATTCTCCTTGTCTTATTCTTAACATGTCTGGTGTAAATATCCTTTGGCAGGATAGAGCAGCACTTATAGTGTATTTGGCTTAAAGAACTACCCATAGCAGGGCCTTGTGGTCCTGTTCAGTGCTGTTTCAGCAGCAGACTGTGTTGTTACCCATCAGGATGCACTTGATGGTGCAGTGGTAGATAATCCATAGTATTTGAGGGGAAACCAAGAATTCTGTCAAGCGTCTCTCTTGTCACTTGACAATAGATTTATTAGGACTCAGACTGTCCACTAAAATAATTGACTGTTGTTGTACAATGGAAGATATACTGTGGAAGAAGGTTCCTCACCCTCACTCTGTACAGATTTGAAGTTTGATAGACTGAGCTGTGGGCAGTAAGATCAGCTTATGTTATGTTCTGATGATGGGATACTGATAGCAGAGAAGTAGATGGTGGTGGTGGTGATAGCACGTTGGGATGCTGGTACGCTTGAAAACCACAACTGGTTGTTGGTATGATGATTTAAGTCACAACACATGAAAATATTACAATATTTCTCAATGTCATGTATACCAGTCATTACCAAAATAAAGTCAATGTAAGGATCTCACAATAATTAGTAAATAAGCACAATGAGTAATTATAGAAGACCAAAAGATTTGAAGAACATTAAGGACTTCATACAGTAATAACATAAGTAAGCAACAGTTATAATTTCTTCTTCTTCTTCTTCTTCTTCTTCCCCAGTCCCCCTCCTCACTTTCTCTGTCTCACACACAAACACGCACACACACACGGACACATGTCTGTCTGCCTTCTCAGGGAATCAAAGACTGCAGCAGCAGGTATTTTCGACGTGCAGACTTGAGCAATTTTCAAAGATAAGAGCTGCGACTGAGTGGCTCCTCTGCCATCTGGGTAGAGTGTGTGTGTGGTTGTGTGTGTGTGTGTGAAAGTGTTATAAAGAGATACATAGGAGGGAAGCAAGTGTGTGTCTGCGCATGATTGTCACGGTGGGGAGTATGTCAGCTAGTGTGTGTACACTTGTGAGAATCAGGATTGTGCAAGGTGCTGGGACGTGTGTGTGTGTGTGTGTGTGTGTGTGTGTGTGTGTGTGTGTGTGTGTGCGCCAGATCCGTGACAAGCCAACTGTGACAGGCTCTAATAGCTCTCGAACACATCCGTCTGAACACGCTGCTGCTCGTTGTGTGTGCGTTTTCTCTGTCTGTTTTATCTCTGGCTCCGTTATCACCTCAAGTCTTCTCCTTCATTCCCAGCTCAGCACTGCTCTCCTCCACTGCCAACGCCACCGGTGCGAGACAGATAGAGGAGGAAGTTGGCCGAGAAATGGTATCGATGGAAAGTTCTGCTCGGCGGCTAAACTCTGAGCTCAGACCTTCAGCAAACACAGCGTGCCCATGTCAGCGTGTGACAGTAGATTTGAGCCGGTCAATGAACTGAGGAGGTCACTAACATCCGTCTTCACACACAACCTTTAAGCAGCCCCAGATATTATCTGAGAGAAAATGGCTCGGAGTGAGTGACAGCATGAGGATGTGAACCAGCCACTTCCAACAGACTTTTTTTTGAGTTATCTCCTAAACATTGTGTTTATACACAAATCAGCATGTCCCTTTTGTGCATCAAGTCTGTTGATTTTATCAACATTTAACCGAGACTATGACCTTTTCCTGTCTTTAATCAAGGGGTTTATTAACCCAACTACCCGTGGGACATAAGATGCAAACTCCAGCCTCTGGTAACAAACTCATATGCTTGCTACATCTGGCTATGCCCCGTCCTTCATCCGATATGACTCTCCCCTCTGCTGTCCTATGAGAGGACAGCAGGGAAACTGTCTGGACAAGGCTGCCAACTTTTCAGTTTAGTTTGGAGTGAGATTTAGTATTGGTGAAGTCAGTGCATTTTTATTAATGGGCCTTCTGAGACATTATCCACCGCAGGTCAGGGTCATCACTCCTCAACCCCCAGGTATTTTGCTGAAGAAGTTCAGCTGCAAAATTCAAACTTTTAAAGTATTTATAGATGAATGGCAAAGTCTATAGGCACGGTCAATGATGAGCAAGTATGGTTGCCAACTTCCAGATTTATAGCCTAAATGATGCTGCTTAATCACCCAGAGTTCACTTAAAAAGTCAAAACCCAACAATCCTGAATTGACTGTATTTGATCAACGTATCCTTATAGAACAGTTTGTATGATATTCTATGAAATTGCACACACAACAGTTAATATGATATCCTACAAATAAGTGCCCCAAGAATACCATTACATAATGTAAAGTTTCAGAGGTTAGGTTTAGGCAAGTAAAGATAGATACTGTGGTTAGGTCTAGAGAAAAGAAACATGGTGAGGGCGTACCTTAAAATGATTCAAAGTTCACACAGTGCAACACCTGTTTTCTGGGGAACATCCTGTGTTTTGTGACTCATTCATTTTCGCAGCCTTCTTCCTTACAGGCGGCTCTGGACAGCTTCCTTGTTGAATTAGTTTGGTACCACAAGTAGCTTAGGTTATTGTTTACTTTCGTCTACAACATGATAATGCTGGTTTTTTCAACCAGCAGTTATGGCATTAATACCAACTAGGCAGTATAAAGCTGGCTGTCATGACAGTTAGCAGTACTATACTAAAGGTATTTCCTTTACACTGGCGAGTCTCTTTACAGCCATCTGAAAGCAGCAGGTATCTGTTCCATCTGCCGTCTCTAACTGGAGTGATGTTGCACACCACCAAGCCACAATTACACGGCGGGTCTACTGGTTAAATGTTGTGCAAGCAGCATCAGACTGTTGTAAAATAACCCCCTTTGCTTATGTGCATATCAGTCCTGTCATTTTGAGTAATTAAAATGCACAGTTTCTTCTGCACATTGAAAAAACGTCCACACAGCTTCATAAAAAATATGAATTACTTAAAATGTCTAACTCTGCATATAAATCCAACAGAAGTAGTTTACGTTCCTCTCAATGATATAATAATGACAGTTTAAGAATTATTTCTGTGAGTCAGTTTCCAACAAATACAGTTGCACTGATCGCATCATGTGCTATCATTTACATGGCCAATATTTCTGTCACTGATTTTCCTTGTGGCAAGTTAGCTACGTATCCAGTCCAATCCAATTTTAGATGAAAAGCACATTTAAACACAACAATAGTTGACCGAGGTGCTGTAGACTAAAGATGTATTTAAGACAGGATTAAAAAACAGGCAGTGCAGGAGCCAACATGCAGAGGAAACCATGGATGTATGAAGAGACATGGGTACAGTGTTGGATACAGGGCCCCGCTCATTTCGATGATAGTTGTTCAGTGATGCTTGAAGCCAAAAAAAGCTTTATTTCCCCAGTATGAAATTACCCAGATCCCAGACTTCCAGCCGTCAAATGCTTAACAACTGGTTTAGCGCTGATAAAGTTATTTAAATCGTGCGGCTCTTCTAGACTTTCCAAATGTTATCGGACAAAATGTATCAAATTCCGATAGTGAAACAAGTCATTGTGCAGGGGTCGTGATGTGCAAAAAAATAGTAACACACCACTTCTTGCAAAGAGCTCAGTAAGAAGATTGGCACAACTCTTGTGATTTATGGGAGGTTATGTGCCCCACTTTAGGAAGTTACTGGTCACTTTCTCATCTTTTCATATATCTGGGTGTGTGATGTCTTTTTTGTTCGTTTTTGTTTCGTATTCTGTTTTCCAGCAAGGCGTGCTGGCTCTCAGTGATGTGGCAGCAGTTGGGGTGTTTATGAAACAGAGTCCCACTGACTTCCCTCATGGGGACTGATTAGCGCTGCTGAACTTGTTTCACTCAGCTGTCCAGTAATACACAGTGTGTCCCAGCCTGCAGGGGGGCTGACTGGAGTTTTAGGCTGCTGCATCACTCTGGAGCTGCCTCATAACACCAAACAGAATCCAAATTAAGAATCAAATTTTCATTTGACATGAAGAGTCCTGGCTCTTTTCTCAGATGTGCATTGACTGTTTTATGTTGTTTAATGCTGCACCCACTGAACACCAAGGCAGTAGAGATGTTTTTACTGAGAGAGGTGCTGGTTATAATTCAGGACTGGAAATCTGAGGCTGCAGAGAGTGAACAAGAAAACACCTCATTAACTGCCTTGATCAAAGGAATTCACCTTACAGCCCTAAGTTCTCAGGCGTTGCCCTGCACTTGGTTATTAATCAGAACGTGGGATTTCCCACTTCCTTCTAGAAATAAGTTCTGACTCAGGAAGTCAGATAGTTTCCCAAACCTCTGTTCTTACATTCTGATGCATGCCTCAGGGACACTCAAGTAAAAGTAAACTTACCAATGTAAAAATCTGCGTAAAGGAAAAAAGTAACATTTTGGTTACTATGCTTTCTGTCGATACTCATGTCTGTGTGTTGAGTAGAGAGCTGGACTGTATAATATATAATGACATATTATATAATAAATATCTGTTCATTCATTCATTCATTTTCCGTAAATGTTTATCCTGTTAAGAATCGCGGGGGGCGCTGAAGCCTATCCCAGCTGACATTGGGCGAGAGGCAGGGTACACCCTGGACAGCTCGCCACACTATTGCAGGGCTGACACATAGAGACAGACAACCATTCACACCCACATTCACACCTTTGGGCCATTTAGAGTCACCAAATAACCTAACCTGCATGTCTTTGGATTGTGGGAGGAAGCCGGAGTACCTGGAAAGAACCCACACTGACATGGGGTGAACACGCAAACTCTGCATTGTCGCCTTTTGCTGTGTGGTGACCATGCCAACCACTGCATTACGCCAGGGCCACACTGCCTGCAAAGCACAGCGCACGGAAATTCTCGCGCGAGCCGGAGCACCTCCGTTCACATCAGACACGCATTTCTCCACGCCGGTTGACAAGCGATTCTGCTCCCAGCTGTTGTTTTTCCATCATGGGTAACTGCCCGGCTTGACACATTCGCTCACGGCTCGCGCAGAAAATAGACCAGATGCCGAAATGATCGCTGCAGGGCCGGCGGTGGAGCTACACAGCGCGACTAGTGTGAATAACACAATCGGTTAACATGGGTGCTGAAAGGAAACTGACTTCACTTCTCGGCGCTTTGAGGCTATTTGCGGTGCTTCCGCGGGCAGTGTGGCCCTGGCGTTATCATGACGCCTCACAGACGTCACAGATTTTTCAATGGTATTTTTGGACTTGAGGAAAGTTTTACAAACATAAAACCTCAATGGAAAAACTATTTGTGGTACAAAGAGTCATAACTGACCTTGTTTGCAGTCGGGTGTCTTGTCAATAGTTTAACAGACATCTCTTTTATAATGGTCATTCATGGGGGAAATGCACGTGCCTGTCAGTTTAGAATGATTCTGATTCACTCACATACACACCGTGGTATGATATGCGGCTTATGATATGCCAGGGTATTCAGAAGTCATGAAGATATGATTTTTGATACTGTCACAAATACACACAATAATCTATCCATTAACCTCATACTGGAGAGGCTGTAAAAAGGATGTTTTGCATGTAATGAAAATCAGGCGCCACCAGAGGTCAGTCTGGTGCAACAGGCAGCTTAGCTGACTGCGAGCAGTGGGGAAAACGTTACAGGACTGACTGTAACCAGCAGGATCATGTGGTGCCCACAACAGCAGTTGTTTAGGTTTTTAAATCTTTAAATAAAATTTAAGATAAATAAAACAGTAAATAAAACATTAACGTCACATTTTATGTTGGATTGGTGCCTATTTTGTAACTACATCTTATACTGAATGTCTCTCTCCCTCACACACACACACACACACACACACACACACACACACACTGGGGTGTATGGGGGGTTATAGTGTGAATTGAATAAGACGTGTTAGTACATTTATAGCAAAACACAAGAGAAATTCTAACAAGGCATTGAACCATTACAATCCTCATCTCTGTAAAACCTGCACTGAAAACATACCCAACAAATAAAATCAAAGTCTCCACCTTGCAACACCAAAGCTTTTTCAGACGCGATCATCCTTCATGTCCACCGACACACATCATATCTATCACAGTCCCATTCTCCTACTAATTCTCCCACGTGCACATGTCAGTCTGGTCCGGCAGCCGCACATCATTTGTAATTATGCAAAACAGTCCTTTCTCGTCGCATGCAGGAAAGCAATTTTTCTATGCAAATGGTTAAATTCCCTGTGAGGGCCGCCATTGGACGCGTGCTTATAAACGTGCTAATGATGAGTGACGGTGAGCGATATTGGGGTCACCGCACGTGTGACACCGATGAAAATGATCAACTAAATGCCAGAAGTGTCCTCACAACGGGTGAACCGGGCAGGGGAGATGGGGCCGAGTTGCACAGCGTGGCCATTAGTAATCCAATTGGACGAGGCAGTAATGAGAAAAGATCTGTGGGGTGATTTGAATTAAAGAATTTATTTTTTCCATTTTGATAGTTCCCTTTAAGTCTCTTTGAGATGCTGGTTGACGTGATGATTGTTCAGATCCTTTGCAGTTCTATATGAATACACCTGCACATTCTGTGATCTTAATTGTGTTGTAAATATCGTTGGAAATTGGTCTCAGATCATTTAAACTGCCCTCATTCACCTTCATTCTGAAGATCCATCCTCCTGCTTGCCACACTCATCAGTTGAGACATGAGAGGAGGCAGAAACCTGGAATTCAGGGGTATTTATTTCCAACATTGCAGGGCTTGAACTCCAGAGATGGGCTGGGAAAAACCAGTTTGAAGAAGAGACTAAAATGAACATGTTATGTCATCATAACCCTGTTTAGTACAGGCTTAATCTTTGGCATTCAGTGTGATGTGAATATTTTTTCCCTCACTTATCTAGCTGCAGCTGTCATCCACAGCGCACACTGTAGTGCTGGTGTGCACACAACTACGAAGAGGTGCACTGCAAAAACTCAAAATCTTACCAAGAATATTTGTCTTATTTCTAGTCAAAATGTCTCATTTCTAGTCAAAAAAAATCTCATTACACTTAAAATAAGACTCATCACCTAAAAAGTTACTTGTTTTTAGGCAATTTTCACTTGTTTCAAGTAAATTTTCACTTGAAATAAGTAGAAAAATCTGTCAGTGGAGCAAGTTTTTTTTTCTTATTACAAGCAAAAAAAACTTTTTAGGTGATGAGTCTTATTTTAAGTGTAATGAGATTTTTTTTGACTAGAAATGAGACATTTTGACTAGAAATAAGACAAATATTCTTGGTAAGATTTTGAGTTTTTGCAGTGTGACATACCAGGCACCCAGGAGCGCTGCTCAACAGGGCTTCCAATTTGTCCCAGCGGTTACTCTCGATATTGCAGCGAAAATATCCTGTGCTGCCAAAAAAGCATTTTCCCCATAGATCAACACTATAAAAGAGGCGTCTGTAAAATCATGACTTTCTTTTTTTTTTTATAGTCATAGAAAGTTGACAGAAGCAAATTAAAACACAGAAACCATCTTGGTTTGTCTTTCCACTCAACAATTACCAACTCTGGTTTGGTTAAAATAAATTCTTAATTGCTGGCTCTATATATGCCTAAATTACCTTTTATTTAAATGGAGTCTGGTGGGTATGGCTATGGCAATTTTGGTAAAACAAAAATGATCTAACACTTTATCCAAACAGCGTTAGATTGTTAGCCCCTGGTAAAAATGTTGTGAGTTGTTTACTGAAACATGCTAGTCAATTACATCATAGTGTTAATGCCTGTAGGGTACGGATATTATGGTAAATTTAATGAATCATATCTATGCATAGTAAATGTAATAGTGTCTCTGAGGAGAGTTTAAAAAAACACGCTTTACCTGCATTTGCAAGCTGGATGAAAAGGACAGTTTTTTCCTTTGCTGACTCCGCCCTCTGCACGGCGCCTAACACATGACTGTATCTATTTTGTAAAATTGACAGGCTAACGCTAGGTTATTAGCAGATCTGCAATCTGCAATAATGACTGAGTCACAGGTACACAACGTTAAAAAGCCGGAACATTTTTGGTGATTTTCAGACGCCACTGATGAATAGCTGACTTTAATAACTACATAAGCTCAAAACCATGGCGACAACAAATGTGTCCCAGCTGTGTGCATCACTTTTCAGTGCCCCCTGTTGTGTTGTTAGCGTCTTGCAGTGCTTTTTCTAAATGCTGTATAAAGTATTTTGTTAAATTGATGTTTTTGTGTGTCTTCAAATCAGTGAATGTTTTCTAAATGCTGTGCAAGCTTTGCGTTTCGGTCACGAAAACAGTCCTCTGTTGGGTCACAAAGCCAGCGATACCTGGACACAACAAGATCTAGGCTTTCCTTTATGTTTTGTTGGCAATTTCAACCAAATACGTCAAGCAGTGGGCTCAGTTGCATTGTTTCAGGGATTCAGGGATTATGTCAAATAAAATGGTCCACCAAAATAATCACCCAGTGTGAGATCTTGACTAGTTTATGACATGATGGAGATAACGGCCGGGGTCCACCGGGCAAGTCAGCGACGCAACATGTCTGCAGCGCGAGTCCCGTAGCAGCTCGCCCCCCTATTAATCAATTACAGCGGCTCCATCGGCAACGGGAGCGGCGCGACAACCCCTGTCTACCCCACTCTCTATTTTACGTGGCTCTTCTATTTTTGTTGCGCTATGCTGCCCTACGCGACCCTCCAGCAGATAAAAACTACATGAAATAGTGTGCTAAACGAGCACAATGTGTTTTTAAATGAATAAACCATTATCAGAGGTGATATGTGATGATTTTTTTTTTCATGCATTTACCCATGTTTATCCGTGACATTGTGTAAATGTCCGTGGTGGACATTTGAAAGCGAGTAGATGACAAACAGTACAGTAAACTCGTAGATAACTCAAATATATGTACTAACTTAGGTGGAAAATGCTTTAACATTTCATGCAGCCTCTTGGCTTGGCAAATGGTGAACAACCCCGCTGGCTTCTCTACGTGTTCCGTACGCAGTCAGTGGAGCCCATATGAATACGCCGCGACGCTACGCTGACGTGATGCTTACGTTTGCAGCCGGTGGAGCCCGGCTGTAAATGGAGCCGTTGAGCCCCTGTGTGCCCTTTAGACAGGTACACACGCCCCAACAGCTTGTGCTGGAAGCTTCCAGGTGGGAGATTTTACAGCTATGTCTTTATGACTGAGTATTATTTTATGTGTTCAGTAAAATCAGATAATCTGTTAAAACAGACTGTGTGTGTGTGCGTATTTGTGTGTGTGTGTGTGTGTGTGTGTGTGTGTGATTGTCATTCACAGTAAAATGTTAACATTTCAGAGATGATGAGTCATGCTGTCTACAACGCCTTCTATTGATCGCAATCACAGCATATCCAACTGTGTGCGTACGCTCCTGGCAGACTAATGTACGAAAGGGGACAAAATATTTTAACCACCGTTGTGAAACTGCAGACGTCTCGTTTCTGAACAAACCTCCTGCATCCATCTGTGAACTGAAATCAGCCTTTTCGGATTTCTTCTCGCTGCAAGAATAACAATGGCCCATTAGCAGTCCCGGCAGTGACACAGCGAAGAGCTACTCCATGGCTGTACAAATAACAGCAGATGATTCTGAACTGCTCACAGACACGACTGCTGACTGTCAGCAAACCTTAATAGCTAGAAGGAGAATAACTGACAATATTATACTCAGAGTGGTGTGGGGACTGAGAGCCACATTGATATTGTAACTGCATGCTCGGGCATCTTGTTTAGATGTAAAATAAAGTAGACTACTCTGAGTCTCAGAGCATATTGCTGCTGTGGTGGGGGTGGTGGTTGGTTTGATGGTGTCGAAGCAATTATGTTTCTTTTTTTTCTTTTGTCGCTTGTTTTGAAAATTCTTGCAGTCATTTATTTGCTGAATGAGTTTCATGACCTCCCAGGCCCCTAAAAACCTGTTAAAATCCCCATTGTACGATTTCAAATATGCCATTGTGTCAAAGGGAATATAAACACGGATTTCCTCATTCTTGAAACTTTATTTTTGCAAATCTGTGTCCCTGTAATGTTTTTTTTTCTCCTCTCTTCAATGGCTGTGGTAAATTACACTCAACAATAAAAAATAATGACCACTTTACAAATTTCCTGCATCAAGGACCAAAATCCAACAACATTGGTTTGGACTGAAAAACATGATTGTACATTAATTAATTAAGTAGCAATGCCTCAACTGCCGTAGATGTTTTTTTTCTGTTAATAAAATTGCTTCAGGCTTTTATGAGATCCTGAATACACTGCAAATATTAAGTAATCTTTTGTGTAACGGCTCAGTAAAACTGGCTGTGATGTCAAATGCACAACTTGTACAAAGACCAAAGGGCAGGTATACATGCTGGGGCGCTCATTAGGGAATTGGGAGCAGGTGCAAATGGATGTGAAGGTCAGGTGATGTAGAGAGGTGGAGCCACACTGGGGATAACTAATGGACTGAAGAGATTAGTGATGCAACATGTCATTTAGTGGCTTTAACCATGACCACATCTACAACAAGATAACTCCATGAAATGTACTGTAGATATTCATGGTCCCCAGCGGAAGAACCCTAATGATCTCAGTAACCATTGACTTTTGCTTTGGTTTCACTCTCAGGACACACTACACATTTTAAGTCCAAGGCCCTAAGAAAACAGAACTGTCACTATGCTATTTGGGCTGTAATGAACACTGCAGCATCTAGGGGCCGCTAGAGGGGATTC
This sequence comes from Epinephelus fuscoguttatus, assembly GCF_011397635.1. NCBI lineage: Eukaryota > Metazoa > Chordata > Actinopteri > Perciformes > Serranidae > Epinephelus > Epinephelus fuscoguttatus. The sequence continues at coordinate 11,458,427 of NC_064766.1, read as the reverse complement.
TTCTGGCTGGTATAATTTGATAAAGTCCTAAGTTAATCACCAATTGCACTGACTGGACACATCTAAATGAAGGTCTTTGGATTATCTACAGTTGCTTGGACATTACCAATGGGAGGACATGCTCTTGATAGTAGCTGAGGTCTAAGTGGTGGAAATCTCAAGACCTCAGACAATATAACTATCTGCATGGCTCTGGTCTCTAACCCTTGTTACAACTCAATTCGCACTGAAAAATTAAGCCACAGTTTCTTTGGCAAAAATGTTAATCTATTCTCACCAAGCCCCCAGGAACAGCGCCAGATTTTGAAGCAAATTTTACATAGTGGCCAAATATGGAATTACAATGTTCGGGATCATCACCTGATGCCAAGTGGAACCCACAGACTTATATGGTGACCGATACGTCTATCAATTGTCACATCCCCTGTGAAACCCCTGTAAAATGACTTTCACCTTGGTGATTAGATCCATTTGAACCTATAACATTTCTAAAGTCTGGAAGAGCCAACAATTAAATCATTTCATCCCCATTAAAGTTGGCAGAGGGCTAAAACCTGAAGTTAGCCACTCAGCTACCAAAAGTCTCTAGTGCCTAGGCACATTCATACAATGGAAATCAAGCTTTTTTGGCTTCATGCACCATTGTGCAACTCTCATAGGAATAAACGGGGCCCCGCTTCCAACGCTGTACCCAGTTCTCTTTACACATCCATGACCCTTATCTCTGCCACTGCGGGTTTGAATATAGAAGGGTGGAAGGTGGCATCTGTGTGCAACTTGGTGTGAAAATACCTCACTTAGACACTCTAAATCTACTCATATGACTCATCATTGAAGATAGCAGCATCTCGCTGAATCGATTTCCCTACTTCCTACTCTCAAGTCAACACTGCTGGCCAGCAACACAAGCTTATGTACCGAAAGCGTTTTCTCCTCAGTCAATACCAGAGCTGCTGTTTCACCTGAATAAGCACTCTAAAGAGCTATTCATCCACTCAGCTTTATCTAAAAAGACACTCTTTGAATAATAATGTCAAGCTGATGTCATGCCTGTGTGTAAAAAAATAAAACAGATGCTTCATTCTGGCCACAGAAAAGCTGTCATCAGTGGGTTTAAAGCAGTGATTAGGACCACAGATCATCAAGCTGTTTGAAAGATGTTATGGAGCTGAACAGATATCCGCAACCCACAAAGAACAAAGTCATTACATTTAATTTTATTCACCTGCTTTGGTTTCAAGGTCTTGCTCTTGTGCATGCTGGCTGACTTTCATGGCTTACTTAGACAGGTGAACAGAACGGAGCTATCGTTAATGTTATTAGTAACTCCTGTGCTTGAATTCCTACTATGACAGGTTGAAATATTTGCTGTGTAAAATGTCTATCAGATGACAACACAGCTGTGTTTGCTAATAGTGCTCAAATCATGGCAGGTTATAGTTTCTGTCAACTTTATGTCCAGACAAAATCAACGATCTACGTGGTGAAGAAAGTGGGACATCTAGCAACTAAAGAGCCACCAGTCTTTCCTTGCGAGGCAATTGTTATTTTACCAAGACAGCTATAGCCCTTCCTTTATCATTGATTTTTCAAAAATGCTTCCTTACATTCCTTCTCTCATGATTGTCCGTTTAACATGGCTCGCAGCAAAGAGAGCAAGACCAGCCAAGTTAACTGAATGCAGCAGGGCATGCAAAAGACCTTTTTCACGACAGACATTTTGACTGGTCACAGTAGGAAAAGCACAGGTGTAGGGGAGAGCTGCCACAATTGTAATGTTTTTCACTTTTCACTCTATTACTCAGAGATTGTTTTACCTACATAATATGTAATATGTTCAGGCAAAGCACCAAGACGTCTGCTATCATAAACCACTTAAAGTTTTTCAATTGATAAAACAGGTCTTGAGTAATAAAACTGAAAGCAGACTGTCCGATGTTACAACTGAAGCGCGTTTGAGTCTTAATTGTAACAGCAGGAGTTACAATTGTAACACTGCTAAAAAGTAGCATTAAACTCATCGTTTTCAGGTCAATTCAATTATATTTCATTCAGGCAACTGTTTAACGTTTCTTTCATACCAAGAATGTGAAAAGAATGTATCAAAAATATTGTATATTACTAAAATTTACCGGATGTACCAGTTGGAGCGTTTGTGTGAATTCCTTGATAGGAAATTACATTAATTATGCCTACAAAGTTAGCGACTTTGACTGATGTAAGAGTTGTAAAAATGTTATACAACCTTAATTTGATTTAGAATATCATTGAATGACCGCTGACTGAACACAGAATATTGGCAAATATGGAGCATGAGTTTTGGACAAGTCCCATTCATACCTGCACTGACCCTGCAGGGTCAAATTATGTAACAACACCCCAAATCACTTATTTTTTACAGTCTATGCTATAGAAAAACAGTCTTTTTGTATTGTTTTTTTAATTGCAAAAACTCTTGACTTAAAATGTCAGTTGCATAAATAAGTGCATTCAAGGTGCACCCAAAATAGGCTACAATAACATTTGCCTACAGACAGAACCAAGGCCTACATCTCAGTGCAAAGAACATCATAATATGTGCAGTTCAGCATCTAGTGCATTTTTTAAAAGGTAAAACTGCAACAATAGGCTACCAATTCAAAGGTAAAACTGACCTCGGTGGCCTAAACAACATGCCACACAGAACAAAGTGCACAAACACAGCATCCAGAAATATGAAAAGATAAGATAAGATACACCTTTATTGATCCCACAATTGAGAAATTCCAGTGTTACAGCAGTCAAGGGGAAAGAGTCAGATTAAAGATTAAAAAGATTACAGATTAAAAAAAATGTGTTCACATTAAAACATTTGCTAGGCTATGAGGCACAGAACAAAGTAAAAATCAGCCTACAACTTACACAACAAAACCAACACAACAGAACATTTCCCCCATACACATTTTAGAGTCTTTGGCCACTCTTTGCTAGGGATTCACCGAATATTTGGTAACTGAATATATTCGGCCGAATATTGCAAAAAAAACCCACACATTCGGTATTCGGTGGAATAAGTTAAAAGCAAGGTCAAATAATAGCGGCATGTTTTGATAACGCAATCAAACAGTGTGCCGTGACCGGCGGAGTAAAATGTCGGTAGTGTGGCGATCCGTCCCTCACAGCACTCGCAATAGTTTTGAGCGGGCAAAATAGGCTTAAATCATTCAGCACGCTGTGTGAGCAACCTACAGATTTCAACCAGCAGCTGAAACGAAAGGCGAATCCCACCGATTGTGGGTGGAACGGGGGTCACAGACACAGACAGTAATGTAGCCTATTCCTGTCAAATACGCTGGCCATCGGCTTACCAGCGACGGAGAATTCGGCTCCAGTAATATCCTCTTCTTGGCGTCATGACTGCCCAAAAGTACCTGAACAGCCTAGCCAGCCGAACAGCCGAATCTGAAACGGGGTTCATCTGCAAAAACTAATGAAAAACTAAACATATTCGGTATTCGGCTAAGCGTTTAATATTATTCGGCTTTGGCTTCGGCCACAAATTTTCATTTCGGTGAATCCCTGCTCTTTGCACAGACAGCACCCCTTTTAACACCTCATTTGAGGCTGCCTTTAGCACATCAGCTGATATCAAGCCCCTTTTTTGGTCCTTTGTGGGGACATTCTGTAAAACAAACAAAAAAGCAAACAAAGAGCAGAATTATTCGAGCTGCGCTTGCAAATTTCTGCCGTCGTCTCAAATGTAACGTGTTACAACTGGGGCGCTTTGGCGTTGTTTACAGAACGGACCTAACAATCATAATGTGTTAAAACAATGCAAACTAGTGACGAACATATACATACAGACACCCAAGCGGATTTTAGCTCTGTAACATTAAATAAAAAATCTGTAGTCAAAAAATACTGTGGGAGTGAATTTTTACTTACTTTGTGGAAAACCAGCTTCTCCGCGGCTATCTCCCTGCAGCATGGATGAGAAGACTTGAAATTTCCTGGGCACGTGTATTACGGTACTCGTCACATGCTGACGTGATGATGTCACGACTGCATTGACCAATCAAGAGAAAACGTGGATGTTACAACCTTGACGCGTTACATTCAAGGCGTCTCTCCCCTACTTGATATTGTGCATGCTAGCTAGCTTACTGGCTAGCTGAATAGCTTACTGGGACAGTAACTGGAACTGAGCCATCATTAACATCATCAGTTTCACCTGTGCTTCTCCTAATATGACTACTCAAAATGTCTGCTTTGAAAAAGGTCTGTGGTTTATACTGACACTGCATTTTGGGAATGTTGAATTTGAAAAGATAATTACAGATTTCCCCCCCCCCCCAGTAGCTTAAATTTGAAATAAAGAGTGCACAGTTTTGTTAGTAAGCTGAAATTACGGCCGCTGCGTGCTCCTTAAAGGTTCAGTGTTTAGAATTAAAGGGGGGTATATTAGCAGAAATAAAATATAAGAAGAATGTTTTCTTAAGTGTATAATTACTTGAAAATAAGAATTGTTGTGTTTCTGTTACTTTAGAATGAGTCATGTATATCGTCATAGTGGGTTCTTGTCCATGGTGTCCGCCATGTTGCACCATCATGTTTTTACAAACCAAACACTGTGTTTTTGCATCAGCCACCGTAACTAGTGGCCCCTCTGCAACGAGGAGGAAGAAAACACTTATTTTTTTTAATTAAACTGCTTTATTCAGTGTTTTTACCAGTTTAAATTACAGGGTCTGTTTGTTTTGGGGACGAAGAGACCTCTGCTGATGAAACCCTGTAAATATCTGGATCTTGTTAAGTTGTAAGAGAAAAAAGGTGAGCACACATTAGCAGATACTGGGCTAGTAGCCTGTCTCCGACGAGCCAAACAGCATTTGAGAAACACAGATTTGTAATATGATACTGCTTTATTCTGTGTTTTTAACGGTCTAAATCACTGGGTCTGTTTGTTTTGGAGAGGACACCTCTGCGGATAACTCAGTTCACGATAAAAACCTCCTGTGGATCAGAAAAAAGGTTAGCACACATTAGCAGGCGCTGGGCTAACGGAGGTGTCCAACAAGCCAAACATTAGAGAAAAACACTCCAACACTAATATGGCTTCTACTAAAAACCTCCTGAACAATGAACACTGAAGGAAATCTAACAGGTAGAAGTTTCAGCTGGTTGCAATCTGCAATCCTCACTAGATGCCACTAAATCCCCAAAAATCTCAAACACTGCTCCTTTAAATTGTGACTCTACAAACCGTGTTTCAAACCATATTTTTTGTGTAGCCTACCATTATGCTGTCATGTCTCATGTGGCACCTCCACATAAACAGCTTTTAAGTAAGAAATTGTGAATGAGAGTCAGAGTGATGCTGAAAGAGAAGAGTAGGTGTTTTCAGAAAACTTTCACTGGATTAGTGTCGAATATAAAATTAGGATCCGGTGAATGTTGAGCTGCAAACACCATCTACTGCAGGAAGGCACTTTGTATCACGCCTAACCTAACGACACAGTGTGTGATTTAAAATGCAGCCGGGTGTTCTGTGCTCTATAAAACAGGTGTTTCACCGCCCACCCAGATGGATACAAATGACTGTGTACAATTATGTCCCAAGCACAACTTTTATGAACAACAGTGGTAAGACAGGAAAAGGAGACAAAACTAACAAGTCAGGATTGCATTACAATACTGCATCGACAATGAGACTTTATTCACAAGTTGTTTACACCAATAGAACAAAAATATCTTCTGTTGTTTTTTTCTTTTTTTTTGTTTATGTACAGTGTGTTAATGCAACAGACCAGCCATCTATTGATACGTGATGAATTGTGTGAAAGACAGTAGAGCATTGGGGAATGTGACCTACTGAGCATCCTCACTGCAAAAACAAAAACCCATGTTTAGTTTTTACTCCCATTAAAAATGACAGATAGAATCAGATCATTTCAATTCCCTCAATGCAGTTTCATGTGTTTCCATATTTTTAACACATACATGACAGTGTCTTTAGAAAGGCAGAAAAATAAGATCCGACTCTACATTAAACAAGCCGTTAAAAGGAGCATTCCTTGCAGCAAGTTTCAATTTTGTGATGAAAAATGAAGTCGATTCCAACAACATGACACCAGCTTGCTGCAGTGTTACATCATATCGACACTGCACCACCTTTCAACTCGCTTTAACCATGATCTGCACAGTCTGGAGATGATAATCCTTGGCTTTTGCACTTTTAAGGTTCTCGTGCAGTACATAGCGTGGAATGAAGTTGTTTGCTTTAAGAGTTTTGCTAAAATGGTCTCGAGGCCACAGGAAAGTACAGCACACTTAATTGCTGAATAAATAGCCATGCACTAGTAACATAGTGTATGCAAGTCATATCATTGGAGATTCAAATAAAACAAAATAAAACAATTGTAATTGATGGATAGAATCTTTAAACCTGTTCATTTAGTGTCAGCCAGTGTTGTGCACGTTCACACTTCACAAGAGTTCAAAGTTGAGTTTAGATTGAAATGAACTAGTTTATGTTCATATGTTCATTTAAACTGTTTGGCTTCAGCAGCATCGGTAGCTGTATTGCACGAATTGCCAGTTGCAATAGCCATGCCAGTGTTGTGTTATCAAAATAGTGTTACCCGCTTCTTAAAATGAGTGGCGACCCCTTCTTGGTTATGTAAAATAAAAGGTTTGGTTCATATGTAGGTTGGGGGAAACACAAACACACATTGACAGGGAAACAATCTTTGAGACAGCACTGGCATGCTGGGTGCCATATATCAATCTTAGTTCAATAAACATGCTTGTTTAGTACACTAATGCACAACACTGCTGTCCGCTAATTAAAACTAGTGAAATTAGGATGATTTTCACAAACTATGAGCTGTTTCCCAAAGGCATCTTTAGATAATGGTTGTGTTGCTGATCACCCCCAAGCATGTTAGTGGCGTTTTGTTTACTTGAACAAACTTTTCTGTTCTCGTAGATCAAGCTTCTAACTTAATCCCGATCAACAAGAACTTCATCCAAAACCTAAGGGTTTATGAGTGGTATTATTTCTCTCAGCCCTCAGACACAGTCACACACAGGTAAAACCATCTCTTTGCCCCACAGCCCACGGAGTTCTTCATGCTTGGAAAGCCAAGAAAACCTACATCGACTTGTATTCGATAGGTTACCCAAACTGTCCAATTAACAGGTTACTTGTAAAATATGTGACTTTTGTTTACAAGCCCATGGAGACCTTTAATTGTGCTGTGTGAATCTTAAATAAACCAAGCACAAAAAAAAAGCACCAATGGATACAGACTGTAGTAGCAATAACAACTTAAAGCACCATACTGGTGTTTTGTTCCCTTTAAATACAAAGCAAGTAAGCTTCTAATTACTGCTGATAGTCTATGAATGCATGTCGCAGACTTTTAGACTTTTAATCTAGTTTGTCAATTTCTTTCCATTCATTTCCAAACAATATGATATTTAAACAGCAGACTCCTTAAACCTTCAACAAAAACTTTCAATAGAAGTGGTAATGTGGTTGCAAGTGAACGCTAATTTTAAGTGTCTGCTTTGAATAATCTTCCAACGATAATAAGCCCTTCCTAAGTCCCGCCCATTTTTGCTCTGTGCTCCAATAAGTATTGAACAAGCTTAAACGCTGCAGAACGTCAACTTTTCCCTTTCTTGTCATACTTATATGCTCCATGCTGGACTCGTCTATGTTGAAAAGAACCAAGTTTTGAAGATGGTTAAAAGATGAGGTTGAGAGACTGTCAAAGTCACCATAGCCACACTACACTGCTCATTGTCATATCTTAAGTTAGCTAACATTAGCAGAATGCTGGCTAACTAGCTAGCTCACGTTATCGCCACATCAAAAAGAGCTAGCCTAATGACAGACAGGTTTGACTCTTTATTTCTCTTGTATCAATAAAGAAGCTTAAAGGCATAATTTTGCCTTCTTCCTAAAAGTTACTATTGTGAATATATCCTTCTATCACACGTGGTCCTTGCTGTCAGCTTCTTGAAGCAGCAGCTAGCTAAACAGAACTGGCAAACGGTAACTAGGGTGGGACCGCTAATTAATTTTTATCCTTGACGGAAATGAATGGGAAGGTTTGGGCGCTTAGAATATATTTTAAAACACAATATGTTCAAAAAGGTGAGACACAGGAACATCATTTGGTTAGCAGCGATGTAAAGCACAAGCAGTTTGAAGTAAACTAGCTTAAACATGCAAATGCAGAAAAGGTCTGGACCTTTAATGCTGCTCTTTTCATTTACAACGGAACAAACACCAGTTAGTCCCGAGATGCTTTTGGGAAAACCAGCTGACAAGTGGAACTGCAAACTAGTTTTCAATGGAATACAGGTTCAGCTACTGTACATGTACAAATCATCCATTAATGCTACATAGAAGAACTGCTATTCAGAAGCAAGACTAACCTCTTTTATCATAAAAGCACTAGTCAGAAACACTTGATTTTATAACGGCATCATTTCAGTGTTCAAATTGATTATTAGTTTATTTTTAAAGTACACAAGATCACTGCTGTTGAGCTGATTCAAAGACTGTAACAAACTTCTCACAATAAATAACGTCCTGGACCAGATTATTAAAGACTGCATATTCTCCAGTGCTTATCAGAGGGATTTTCACTAAGTAACAGCACGGCAAACCTTTAATCCACAGGTTAATCCCCTGGAATAAGACCATTTTAAAATGAAGCGTTACACACTAGCCTATAGCTTCAACGTGGCTGGACGCATTTTAAGAGTCCATCTACTGTTTTTTTTTTATTAAGGCAGACATGAGTGTAACTTCACTGACAAGCCACAATATTGGTTGTCCACAAGAGATAGCGATTCAGGTTGAAGAAACACAATATTGCTTCTACTAGGATAATGAGAATTACACATTGAGAAAAATATATCCATGTTCTTTCACCTCACATCCAGCACCAGCGTCGTTTTTATATTTCTCACAATAAGTGGAAAACTGCAGATTTTAAATGCCACAAATGCCGGAAACAACACCTTATGGGCAGTTTTTCATCACTTACTGTTATTGGGGAAAAAATCCTCAATGGGAGATGAAAGATGAGTTAAACTGTGACACTCTAGCGTACTGCATGACAACATATCAGAAAGCATGGCTCTAAAAATCAGACACAAATACGATTTTGTGATACAGACATGATGATCAACATCCCACACAAACTCATAACATTCAAACAGAAATGATGATAAATATACTCTTAACAGAACATAGAGAAGCATTTTTTTTTATCAATCTATGAAAATGTGTTTAAATGACACTTTGGAAAACAGGCTGCATGGATCATTACAATAGAAGGAAGGTCTATCTATGTACAGGACTGGTTCAACGTTTTCCTGGCACAATGTTTACTAAGATGCAAAGAGAGGAGGAGATGGGAGGAAAGGAAGGGAGGGGGCAGTAGTGGAAAGAAGAGAATGTTTAAGGAAAGGACACAAGAGGAGAATGGACACAATGAGGGAAGGAAGGGACATCTGCTTTTTTTTCTGAAGACAGAAAGGACACAACAATAAAGAGAATGGAAAGAAGGACATTTAGGAAATGACATGTATGAACTGGACAGACGAAAGAAAAGGACACTGGAAAAACAGGGATGATAAGTTGGGAAAAGAAGAAACGAAACGAGAAAGCACAAAACAAAAAAGTCAGAGGGGGAGAATGAAAGAAGGAGATTGGAACAAGGAAGCAAACTGAGGAGACAGGAGGAGGACAAATAAGGATGTAATAATAGGAGCCGTCCTCTCAATGAGACAAGAGAGGAGGTGAAGATAAGGAAGGAGGTTCATCAGAAGGAGGCGCTCCTTTCTACTGTGGAAGAGCTTTCAGAATGGCGTTCACCTCCTCCGCAACGGCCGTCAACGCAAACTCAAATTGATCCTGCAGGAAGAAAAGAAAGGGAAAAAACAGAGAATAAGAAGGTGAAATGTACTGATACAGGTGGGAACAAAACTCTGGAAAGCAGAGTGCATTCGTCACAAGTTTGATATCAGTGATAAATGCTGCCAAAGAGCCCTTCGGCAAGATGATGAACCTGGTGCACCTGCAAGAAGTTTTGGCTGGGTAACAAAGTCCTACAAAATCCTACTGTAGCTCCCCACACTTTTATAGTTTCAGCTCAACTGAGGCCCTGTTTACACCTGGTATTAACATTTGTCTCGTGATCCAATAACAAGTGGACATCTCTAAGTCTGTTCACACCTGGCATTAGAGTGCATCTACATATGAGTCTCAAGTGACCATTTTGTGATTAGCTCTCGCTTCCCCCCTCTATATGCAAATAAACACATATGTCATTTCTGTTTGCATAGGCCAAACCTTGGCGTGAAGGCAAAATTAAAAAAAAAAAACCTTCCTTTATGACCTTTTTTGTTGTTTTTTGGCACTTTAAAATAACACTGTTGGCACACAAATGAGTTTGTACTTATGCCTATGCAAGGACGCGAGCTGAATAGGCGGACCATCAGTCCAGCCCAGGACATGTCAAGGCCTTAGTGCACTAAGTCTTTTTTTTTTTTTTTTTTTTTTTTAAAAATGCATTTTTTAATCCGTCCGTCACACACACAGAAACCTTGCATACTTATTCCGATGTGTTTTATTATTGTATTTGTGTGAAAATTCACAATACATGACAAAATGAAAAGAAACATTTCCTTCTTTGCCTGTCTCTACTGGAGTTACCTATCTGACGGATGCGGAAAACATGGACAATCAAACCTGTTCTGAAAATTTCAATGATGGCCGAAAGTTTCGATCTCTCGAAGTTTCGAGTGTGAGAAGGTGTGTAGCGCCTGCTGCTCCAAGAATGTGGCTGTATGAGGCCAAGACCACTTCCAAATATGGTCTGAGCGATCAGATCTCGTTGATCTCACATTCGCTGCCCTCACACCTGTATTTAGGGCTGTCCACTTGTGATCCAATCACTCATGATGGATCAGGTGCAAGCAGGGCCTAAAGATCTCTTTGAACAGTGTCATATTAGCTGTTCATGTTCCATGCTCTGAGTTGCTAAAAAATCTCAGTGCCAAAACATTAATCTGCCTGCACCTCTCAGCCATTTATTTCGAAAAAAGGTTCCACAAGATACTCGCTTTCCTAATCCTTCAATTGGTGGTTATCGTTGCTACCTGAGATTAAAGCTGCAGACACTATCCTGGGCTGGAAAAGAAACTATCCAATCCTCCTCTGCTTGTTTAAAAATAATTCAATGTCTAGTATATTTCAGTTTATGGTGGAAAAAAAAGATCAGGCAGCAATGAACAGTGTTTCTTTGGTAAAGGTGCTGCTACAGAATTATCTGTCATTAATGTAATTTTAAGTAATTACTGCATTAAAATGCCCTCGTGGCAAACGTAGCAACTTGCCACTTTATTTTGATATATATCATAATTAGAGGACGTACACTTGCTTCAAGTTTAGTTTACTGTATCATCACAGGAGGAGGAAGATAAATGGCCCAAACAACATCTTCCCTCATCGAAATCTGAAATGAAATCCGAGTGCTGAGGCTGGGACTCCTGACCATGAGGGGAATCAATGTGTGAGGAACTCAGCCAGAGCGCCGTGACAGCCGCTTGCTCAGGATACATGGTTTAATAAAGCCTGGATCGATACCAGCAATGTTTTACACACATCCTGGCTTTCCTTTCAAATTATGTTCACAGATCAGCTGGTAATTGAAGTTTCCAGAGCTGGCCTGGCGTCACCCTGTGTACAGTGTGACGAGGAATGACTCTGGCTGTTTTAGGTAAAGCTCTGAGGCTGTGCAGAGGTGTGAATTACAGTGTCTGTGGAATAAATTATACATCACGGGTCACCTTTAAAAGGTCCATATTGGGGAGTATCAAACCAACAAAGGAATTAAAACTTTAAATGTTTAAAATTAGCTAAAATTTGTGTTTAACTTTTGTGACCTCTATTATTCACTTTTCAAACAGTTAGAAAATGATATGAGGAAAAAACTCCATGGAACTCTATTTCCATTTCAAGTACTTATTCTTTTTTATTCAGTTCATAAAACTAAGGCGGCTGCCTCAGAACTTCTGATAGTGCTACCCTGGGAGCAGGTTTTAGCACAGATTATCACCACCCATTTGAATTCTATACATATTCCTCCGTGATCTGCGCAGACCTGACTATAATCCCTGTTCAATTACTTTTCAGAAATCGATTGATCTCGCCTGATGTGGAGGAATGAGTCCTAAAAAAAAATCGTAAATCCAACCTATCTCATGACGGGGCACGAAGAGTACCAGTCAAAGCTAGACTTTCAGATAAAATGAAGTTTTAATAGGGGTGTGATTCATTGTTAGAGAGGCCGCACTGGGAGGTGGAGGTCGCAGGTTGGACCCCAGCAGCTGTCAATGACTAAATATCAGATTCAAGAATGACAAGATGGCATTTGAAGCTTTGTGGAGATGATACCTCAAACTAACTTTCTTTCCAAACTCTTGATGGTGCAGAAATATCTTTAGCTCAGACAGAAATGTGTATGCTGCTCTAAATGAACGTGTGTCAGATTACACTGCATTTGCTACAATACAGCACTGTAAGGTACAGCCACTACCCTTTAGTGCAGTAAATCTGGCCCACTTGTAACAGCAAAAATGATGTCATGTCACAGGTGAACATGGGTAATAAAAAAGTATTGATCAGTAAACAGTGTATGAGAGAAGCGCTGTACTTATTGTTCATAACACGATGATGTCACACTTAATGAGAGTTAGATGAGAAGATCGATACAACTCTCACGAAAACACATCGAGGAGATGTAAAGTGCGGCCTGTGACGAGCTGCTGTGCAATGTCGGGGGAAAGTTGCAGCTGCTGCTCCGAGCTGGGGCTGTGTGGTTCTGTGGCAAAGTGCAGTCAAACTAAAAGTTGGGAATAGCCTGACTTTTAGAAAACTGTGGCCAGAGAATACCCACAGCTAATGAGTAAATAGAGTCATGCTGACCTATTTTACAAAGAATTTCTTCCCGAATTTCCTCTTAGCTTAGCATAAACACTGGAGGCAGTAGAATCAGCTAGTCAGGGTTAGCTCTGGGTTCACCTCAAGACCTGATCTTGCATCCACGTTTGCCTCACTTGTGTCTCTACCTTGCGTCTTCGCTCCGCCCTCGTAAGACACAGGGGAGGGATGCGAGGAGAGAGGAAATGAGGAAATATGCCTTTAGAGAAATGAAACGTCCCCTGAGGCGTCATATGAAGCAATGCCCATTTCTGATGATGGCAGCAGCTGATCACTGGTGGATCAGCTATTAGGAGGCTTTATAGGCTCCATTAACAGCTCTAGAAACTTTTATAATGTATAAATAAATGTATTGATATTCAGATTGTGAATTCATTATTTAATAATCAAAAATATGACTATGGTTCTTTTGAACACTGGAAATGATTTATTAGAGCAAATGTTTCAGGGAAAACTGAAATTGTGTAACTCATCAACCCAATACTGAGGAATGATCAGCCACACGTGTGACTGAATGGAAATGACAATCACTGATATAAAAGTGTTTCTTGCTGACAGACAGGCTCTCTCTGCATTTAACCGTATTGACAATAAAAGTTGATGAAGGAAATAACAGACCGTGAAGAGAAAAGTCTTTAACTAGGCTAGATGGTGAATTAGAGAACAAATGAAACATAAAACTTGGGAGTGATACACTTGAGTTTCATCTCTTATCTGTCTTCACTCTGGTATGAAACTCCAGTGATATTGTGATGTATTAGATCAGTCCAATCAACTGCAGCGCTGCGCTGTCCAATCAATAACTGATATCCAATCAGGGGGGTGTGTTGTGTGTGGTGTGCATTTAAATAATTGGGACCTCCTACATGATGGCGAGTCACGACTGATTTCAGGGACAAGTGATTGAGGATAGAGGAGTCGAGGAGGGATATTGGGATGAACCCTCTCCTCAAAGTTATAAAATATGCCCACCAACATCTCTAAAGCTCACTTATTACCAGCTGCCACAGTGAGGTTAGTAGTGTTTTCACCTTGTGAGTCTGTGTGTGTGTATTCACAAGTCACAAGTTGCTGTATAGCAGCTGATGTGATCATATTGCAAGATGGTCTCTAGTTATCGTGCTGAATCTACTTTGTTTAACTGCTTGTTTTATGTTTCATGAGGCACTGAGTGAAATGTCGTGTCAGTTACAGAGATCGTGCAGTCACGACCAAAGTTATTTCTGACTTATTCTTCTGACTACACAATCCATTCATCTTGTAGTTACCAGCACTTTTTGCTCTGTGGTAAATGATGTGTGAAAATCTCTTACCCATTGTGTGTAAATTAATGAATCACTCCCAGTGGGGTCTTTAAAATGTACATGTTAGATCGTTAAAATAGGTTTTTGTTTTTGCAGTGTATCATCTACAGCCTACCTGCCACAAAACACAAGTTTTCCACATCAACAAACAGATTGAGGTGTGTGTGTGTGTGTGTGTGTGTGTGTGTGTGTTACCTTGGTCTGAACCATTCCCGGCCTCTGGTCCCGCAGGTGCTCCAGAGTCGCTGCAATATCAATCTCCTTGGCACCTGTCACACAGACGCGCACAAACACACACACAAAAACACACACGTAGAAAATGGTGTTGGATTGTGTTCAAAGCGCCAGCGAGATAATCCAGCTAACATCTGTCAATCTGGTGTTTTATACCCACTCCCTTTAGAACAGCAAAAGGCGATTACATTCATCCTCTTTGCACAAACAAACACACACACACACACACACACACGCACACACGGACTCCACAAACAGCTAGGTGGTGGTGTTTTGTTGTCGGGATGAAAAAAGATAAAGAAGGAAAAGAAACTGTTGGAGAGGGCTGTGTGAGGGGAATCACAGCCCCACGTCTGTGGCATTTTTAAAAAGAAACTGAGCCGATCTTAAAGCCCCTCGTTGCTCTTTGATAGTCGTCCTGTAGCCTTTGAGCTCATGAAGGTTGCCCACCAGAGCTCTGTCAGCCCCTGCCAAAATCTGACATGCCTGTGTGTGTGTGTGTGTTTGTGTGTGTTGGTCCCAGTTTACTTGCCAGTCAGCTTGTCAGCGTGCCAGCCTGGCACGGTGCCCCACAGCTGATGACAGCGTGGCTGCCAGCAGTTGGCTGAATGACCTCTGACCAAACACTGGTCAGATCATCAGACATTGTGATGACAGATTATAATACTTTGAGAGACATGTGACTGATTTTTAAACTACACTCAGTTAAGTGAAATATTTTTTCAAGTGGAGTCTCCTTTCAAAACTAAGTTAATAGAATTGTCTACATAATTAAAACGAAGTACCTTAAATCTAAAGACCAAATAAATATTCAGGGTCATATGCACAGTCTGTTTGACATTTTCTTATATGGCTGGGTGATATAGAGGAAATCAAATATCAAAATAGTGTTGACTAAATACCTCGATACTGATATTGCGATAATATTGTAGGGTTGACTACTGGTCACAATGAAATTAGTGATAAATAATAACCAGTTACGTGGATACAAAGACAAAGTGGGTAAAGGCAAATAATCAATCGCAGCGCTGTCGTCATCTGTTTAGCTCGCCTCTGGCCCGCCTATATCAGATACACCGATGTGATTGGTGCAGCTCGGTTTCATGGGCATAGGTAATGAGCATCATTACTGATTGCCAGAGTGACTCCCAGAGCAAATTCAAATTATGCTCTCCTGAGAACTCTGGATTTCCAGGGTACTAAAGCTCAACAATAAAGTAAAACACTACACAGATGTAAGTTTGCAAAAATCTTTTTCTACCTGTTTGGACTTACTGATGTTTCCAACACCTTGCCGAGACCAAGCCGGGTGGAGCGGTGGCTGTTCTGCATCATAACCTTCAAGATTTTACCAAACCTGAAACTTGATTTTGGTTTTTAAGTCTTGTGCCAAGTTCCAGTCTCTAAGATATCAAGTTACACCGCAGCAAAGTCCAAGTCAAGTCTCAGGCCTGACTCTAATCCAAGTCTCAACTCTAAAGTCTCTAGTCTACTGGTTTAGGGTCATGTCATTAACCAAACAGTTTCTCTATATATTTGGCTGATAATATTCATTCATCAATGTGACAGATGCACATGACAGTCAGCCTCTGGACCTTCTTACAGGCAAACATATTTTTGCTGTATTTGTGTTTTCAGTTATAATCAGGGTTGGGGACAACAGAATACAAGTAACTTAGTTGCATATTTAAAATACAAAATATGAGAAACCAGTCTGTTACAGTTTGAATTGGTGGTCTTCCGAAAACAGTTGCTGTCTTTAAAAATAGATTACTTGAAGGTTTTACTTTATTTGTTCTTGTGCTCTAACACTGTGTCCTAACTAAATGCAACATGAGCGAGCCTCAGTTTCATCGCATTGTTTTCTATGGAAATATCCTTACTAACCGTGATCGACACAGCACTGCTGTTTTTAGCTGAACTTTTGTAGGATGCCCTGTTGATATTTATTCCTGTCGGTTGCTTTGAAAGCTTGGCATTGGACAATGACAGGCTGATTCGTGAGGTTGAAGTGACAAAATTACTAATACGGTATCTCCTTACTTAACTGCAAAAACCCAAGTAAGGCAGCATCGTTTCTGGTAAATGACCATTGCTAAAAACAGCCTACTTCCTGTCGGCTATACTGTATGTCATTTCCAGTAAATATCAGAATGTGTAACGTGTTTTCAGTGTAAAGGGTGCAAACGTAGAAGGATGGAAAGTAATTGCTCATCTTTCAAGTGGTTACATCTCCATTTGATTGTGCTTTGTTTACATGATGTAATAGAACTTAACAGATTCAGTGTGGACAGAGAGAGACACTTCCTTGATGTAAGGGGATGGGGTAAAACTCTTCCCATAAACAGATTTTTAGAAAAATGCACAGCCAGGTACACTGCCATGCGTTTTTAGTATGGAAATATAAGACCCAAAAAACCCCCCCGACTAAAAGTATCCAAAGTATTTAGAATATGTTAGTTTGAGTAATCTAATTAGATATGTTACAAATTACATTTTAGAGCATGTCTTCAGTAGTCTGTAGTTGCATATGTTTACACATGCAATTATCAGTAAAATTTACATATAACATCAAGTTTTTTTCATCTCTTATAGTTACTAAAATATTTTGCCTCAGTAAATTAAATTACAAGAAAGGTGGGTTTCTTGTGATGATAGAGGTTTTGTGTGGGAAAGGGCCATTAGCTGATAAATTGTTATTGAGTCTGTTTCCACATATCAAAGTGTCCTCAAAACACACATTTGGGTCAGGAAAGCAGAAGTGCAAACTTGAAAATTAAAATAAAAGAAAGGTAAGAAAAGAACATTGAAGTAAAAGTATTCATGTTATGAAATAACAAATGAAAAGAGGGACTTCTAAGGTTTGATGCTCTTAATGTACTTGTAGGGGAAAATGAAGGTGTTTTAAAGGGATACATTTGTCAACAAAATATATTACATAATTTTGAACGAGTATCTCCTGGCAGGCAAATGAAGTTAAAACTCACACTGAGCTCGTAATGGTGTTATGTCATCTCATAATGCCAGAAGAACAAAACTAATAGCCACAGGTATACAGCCATTAACTAAAAAAGGAGCAGAAAGACGGAAAAAAGGAGAAATAGACAATTTGAAAAGACAGAGGGGCAAAATAGATGTTAAAGGGGAAGGAAGACGTCTGAAAGCAACAGACAAAACAGCTGAAGAGATGAGAGAGAGAGAGAGAGAGAGAGAGAGAGAGAGAGAGAGGTGGGAGCAACAATTAAATTCACAAAGAACAAGAGAAAGAAAAAGCATTTAATTTGTTTTCTCTCCTCCTCCTCTATCCAAATTCTGAGGAAACAAAAAGCGCAAGAATTCTCTTTGCTTCTTTCTTGTTGTGACACATAATAACATTTCTTTTTCTTGCCTGCATGAAGAGGAAAGTGAATGGTGGGAGAGCTGCTCATTCACACCATTTTCTTGTTCTGTTTCACAGGTTTTGTGAGCTTTTTTTTTTTTTCCTTTTTACAACACAATAGACTCCCTTCTAGCCAGGAAAGCTGCAACACGCTACTCACTGCTTTAGTTTTTCTTGTTTTTCGGGGGGGAGGACTTAACAAGCCGAGGGCTATTGTGCAGGTTCTGATAAACCTTAAAAATGGACGGTATTAAAAAAAAAACCTTATTCGAGCTTTCCCTCTTTGCAAAACTCTCCCTTGAAGGAGACTGTGGATGCATGAAAAAAAAAGGAAGAACGGTACCCCAGCCTCATTTTTAACTCCTCTCCAAGACCCTCGCTTCGGGGTGGAGGTCGAGGAGGAGGAATGAGGAGGGTGGGAGGGGAGCCATAGAAGAGGAGAAGGAGGAAAGAAAGATAAAAAAAGAAAGACACGGTCCTTGAGAAGGCCGCAAAAGACCCCCGAAAGCTGAAGCCGAGGACCACGCTCACCAGCTGGACCTGGGAGAGAGAGGAAAAAAAAAAAAGCGAAAAGAAATGGAGAGATGCTGAAAAGCTCTCCAGCACTCGATGGGTTTCATTCGATTCTTAAGATGAAGAGAAGGGTGGTGGGTGGTGGGTGGTGGAGGTGGCGGTGTGAGGGTGGGGTGGGCATTAGAGAGAGGGGAGGGGAATGAGGGAGCCCTTTGGAAAAGAAGAAGAAGGGAAAACAAAACGTGAGAACCACAGCAACACCTCCTCAACCCTGCAACACCGCCATAATTCTCGGACGAATTTACAATTCATTCCTTGGGAGAAAAAGAGTGGGAATGGAGAGAGAGGAGGAGGGGGGGGAGGGGGGGTGGGTGGGTTAGGGAGTGATTTTGTCTGAGAGGGAGGAAGAAGAGGAGGAGGAGGAGGTGGTGGTGGGAAGTGGCTTTGATCAGGATGGAGGAAGCCTGCAGACCTGGGGGCCTCTAGCTTCTCAGGACAGACAAAACCCTCCAAAATAAGGGGGGTGGAGAGCTGAGAGCAGTGATGTAGTGGAGGGAAAACCAGGAGGAAGAGCTTTCATAAAGCTTAGTTACTCACAGAGGTGTAGTTCAAAAAACACTTAATAAATTACCAAAACTGGGAATTAAATTATGTTTTCTATATTTTGATAATCAGATGCCTGCCTACTGCCTGCAGTGGGTCAGTAGTTGTAGTATTTAGTTATTAGTAATTAGTAATTTGGAGTACTGTTGAGCCTGATGATGTCGTCAGGGTAATTTGGAGACAGGTTTTGAAAGGTCATGGAGGTTTAGGGAGCGTCTAAAAAATATGCTTTTAAGTCACATTATGAATAGTGTAGTGTTTCATAGCTTGATCCACATAGGGACTAGAAGTCAGGAAGTTTCGGACTCTGCTGCATGATTTTGAGTTTTTGAGGCTAATATCATTAATAATATCATATTGACAGTGAGTTTGTAAGTCAATAAGAAGAATTAACTCTTACAAAAACGTGGGTGTACATATTTGCTGTGACTTGTCCATGAGAATTCTGTATGCTCTACAGGAGTCAACAGTGACATTACTTTCAGCACAGACTCGGGGTGTTTAGGTTGGACAGAGGGTAATGATGTTGTTTTATCATGCTGTGATAGAGAGTATAGTATGTGAGGAATTTCAGCTTGGTTTGGTAATTTATCAGTTAAGTTAAGATCACAAACAAAAACTGGTCCACACAACAGTGAAAGTGATGGGGGTGAGGGAGCAGTCGCCCTGCCAAATACTCTTTAAAAGCCTCGGGAAATTATCGCAGACCCCTCCCATGTCCTGTATTCAGAATACGAACTGCTCCCATGGGGTAGACACTATAGGGTTCCAATTAAATACAGGAGGAGATACCTCGAGGTATAAAACCTCTTTCAACTGTGTGTCAGTGAATCTCTGAGTCTCAGGACAAATGAAGGGTGTAAAATGAGGGGCAGTGTTGCATGTATTTGAATGCGCTTTACGTTTGCTTCTGTACTGTGAATGTATTTTTATGTGGCAGCCTTTCTGTCAAGACAAATTTCCCTAAGGACAATTAAAGTATTCTTGAATCGTGCACATAAACAAAACCTTTTTGATAAAGATCCCTTAAATGTGTTTTTAAAGAACTGCGATTTGGGCCTTTTGGGTGCTAGCTAAAGGCAAAAAGTCCAAAAAATAATCTTTAATCTATATTGTGATATGCAAGGTTTGTAACTTGACAGCTGAAAAATACAAACTACAGCCCTTCCCAAAAAGCACCCAAAGATATCTGGATTTTGTGGTGGGAAAGGTCACAACTGGCATTCATTCCAGCCCATTCCTATTCTGATTTTGGCATCAGACAGCACAAAGGCACCTTTTGCGGCAGTATGATACGCTGCTGGGTAGCTTGTAATGCTGCTGGCAACAACGTAACATAAAGAGATGGAAAGTTCCTACACGGTGGGTGGGAACGAGGTGGATGGGTCCAACAAACCCCAGATTTTCACCCTGGAGCCCGCTGTTAGCTTCCCGAGTTTTAAGCCAAACCAGTATGTTTTTTTCTAGACCTTACCACGCGCTTTTGTTGCACAATGAAATAAAGGTGTTTTACTGATGATATAACTGTATTTTAAGAAAGACTATTCATCTAACAAGCAAAAATTGTACTTTGCATGTGAAAACGAACTGTATTTTAAAAAGACAATGCATGTAGCAAGTGCAAATTGACATGCTGTCCAAACACATCAACAAGAGATGCAAGAGGCTACCTAGCACGCAATATTTAGGTGCAAAAGTCCACTGACAAAGCAGTGATGTTTGACGAGTTGGGATGAGACTGCGTTGTTTTAGGACAAATGGCTCGTAGTTGTTGCGGGTATGTATCGGCTCCAGCTTCGACTGGCAGTGATGGAAACATGACACCTGGGTGGATAGCTAACATTCAGCCATTTTCTGACGTTCAACTTTATAAACTTCTGCAGCTCTTTCTATGACTCTCAGCCACAGTTTCTGTCCATCTTTGTCCAAGCCTTGAATATCAAAATTATTCGGCGCACAGTTTGAAAGAGAGACTGAATAAGTAATTGACATAAAAAGAAGTAACTGCCATAAAACTTTCACTGGCCTCCATGCATGTTCTGCTGTTTACTAACCCTGTGTTTTGGCACATCCATGATAATGAACATGACACCCCAGAACAGGGTTTTCACATGTTACCCATATATATACATATGCTAATTTTGGAAAAAAAAAAAGGTATATGTAATGGCAAACTGCCCAAAACCTATCTTTGGTACTTCTCCCTTTATATCATCTTTTTCTTATTCATGTACACAGCATTTTAGGGTTGAATCAGGTCAAACTGGCACCAATTTGTACAACTTTTCTGCTGTCTAGATTTTACAAATCATCGTTGAGTTTTGCATGTAAAATATTTATCAAAATACTAAAACTACAGCTGTCAGATACATGAAGTGAAAAGTACAATATATTCCCCTGTAGAAAAGAAGAATTTTAAAGTAGCAGAAAACTGACAAGTAAAGTATGTTTATCTCAAATATGTACAAAGCACAGTAGAATGACTTGATCATCATCATCATCATCATCATCACTGTACTGAGCAGATGTCAAGGAAATGAAAGAGCAAATCATAAATAATGCACACTGAGACTAACAGAGCAAAGAAAAAAGCCAACTCCCAAATATAAAGCCTTGTGTCATCTCTGTAGGGTAAGATTCTCCCAACTTCACTTTGTGGATTTTCATGTTTAATTTTAAGGATAACATGATCCTGTATGAGGATTGCACAATGCCTCGGGTTTATTTCAAGGGCAATTAGATAAAATAAAATATGATTAGCTGTCAAAACTCCAAACAAAGCTCTGTCTCCATGAAAAGGTCTCTGTCAGCATCAACGCTCTAGTTCCTTTCAAACTGAGTTATACGTGCTGGAATCCACTTTGATCCTCACAATAACCTTCTTTAACACCTACGACACCTTCTGATCTTGGTCTGAATCCATTACGCGTTTCCCTACTCAATCAAAAGACCTTCTCTCATTGACAAAGAGTGTTAAGAGAGTTAATCAGCTATTCTGTTCATTTACACCTCAGAGTACACCATGAAGGTCTGGCCTCGGTTTACAACTGTTTTCCTTACTAGTTGAGTTATCAAACATAAAGACCTTAAATAAATGTGAAGCCAGAGCTAAAACTCTGGTTTTACGAGCTTGAACTCTTCACACAGAGAGTAAAGAAGCTTTAAAAAGAAGTTATGATGATACTCGGGTGGTGAAGGTATGTCTTCTGCATTGTGGGGCTGCGGACAAGTGAAGCTGGCGTGTAGAAAAACAACTTCAGTTTCAATAAAATGAGCTAAAAATTAAAGTTGACGTGATTAATTTGGCATTTTAATACACTGTTTTTCCCAGACAGATGCTTAGTTTTGGAACTGGGCTGGATAGCAAAATATATTTTTATTTCTTATAGTAAATTTGGGATTCTGGACACAGAAGGATACAAAGGACTTTCCCTCCTTACATCTACCAAAACCTAACCCAGCCCCAACCTTCTCTCCCAGGTCCCAGGGTGCTGAGGAGGGGCCCTGATCACAGTGTGACAGCCTGGGGAAAGGCCCCTGATGCCCGACTGACCCTTTGATCGAGAATTAAAGACCCGGGAGCTCGTTCTGCTACAGCAGCAGCACCACCACAGGACACCTCACACACACACACACACACACACACACACACACACACACACACGTACGTACTTCTACAGAGAAACAAAACGGTATGCAGACACATACACACATGCAAAGTCTGTGCAAACAAACTATGGTCAAATCTTCATCAGAAATCAAACATTTTTGGAAACATTTTACTTAATTCTGTTTATTAAACACTGCATATTTCAACATCTTAAAATTATACTTAAGCGTGAAGTCATTTTCCATAGTGCACCAACCATGGTGTTATGGAGAATTACTTCACTACTTGTCCTATGTAGTAATTACTTTTTATTTATGAAAAGTCGCTCATTAGCTACTTTTTCATACAATTAAATAGAAAAAAATAAACTACATCTGTGTGGTGTTTGGAAAATAAGGTTTTTCTTAAGGCAATGAGATATAAGAAGAACTGTACAGTGACAACAACGAAGTGCTGTCTATAAATCTAAGTACAAGCTCAAGCTCAAAAACCAACCTAATCACATAAACTGAAGAGGTAAGAGTCACTTGTTCCCAAAAAAAGCAATCTGACACTTAATTTAATGTCATGTCATGAACCGCCGCTGCCCCGTTAAATATTCAGTCCCCTACATAATTACTACACCGTGTTTATTATATCATGCTCTAATTATAGTAATTATCATGCACTCACAATGTGCTCGAAATGCACTGGCTGTGAGTCCTGATGACACTTCAAATAAAGCGTTCAAGGTCAACTCTGTTTGATAACTACTCTGTTGGTAGACTTTAAAAGTGGGAACGTACTCCTTGACGAAACTTCCTCTTTTCCACCGGTGATTCCACCTCTCTTTCTGTCCTCCCTGTGTCACGTTTCTACTTTCTTTGGATTTTAAATGTGTTTAATTGTCATGATAGAAGAGAAAGAATCTGCCAAAGCGGCATAGCATCAACTGAGAAATGAAACTGATATTAATTAAGGAAAAACTAATGAATATATCAGTGTTTGTTTTCTCTGGCTCAGGGGCAACAGTGACTGAGTTGTGTTAATGGATAATATTAGTTTTACCTACTCATCACTGTAATTATCTAATTAAATGTCATTATTTTCTATGCAATCATCCAATTAAAAAAAACCTGATAATTAGTGGTAATATTTTGACAGAAGTGTTTATTTTCTCTGTGTTGTGTTAAATATGGGATGGAAGGGGGGGTTGCTATGGTAATGCCTCTCCACGAAGGCAACAAGGACGGACAGAAGTGGTGGTAGGGGGATACTCACCTTTAGCCATCTTGTTGAGGACCATGTCAATCAGAATGTAGGTCCCACTTCTTCCTGCACCGTCACTGCACGTGTGGACCACAGTGCGGGACACAGATGGGGGTTGAGAGGAGAGAGGAAGACAGACAAGAATTAATTAAATGAAACAGCTTGTCAGATCATTACTTGTCATCAGTTAATGTATTTTGGTCTGACGGTACACAACACAGCTTGTCTACATTCCCCATGTCTTTCTTTTCATGATAATAAAGAATAAAAAATAATCATGGCATCAAAGCTGTATTATCATTTTTAAGATAGAGATTGCAGTGGCATGAAAACCTCTGCATTCAACATTCATTGTATGTAAATGTAAAAGTTTTTATCGCATTAAATATTTTCTTGTTGCTATCTGCACACGATGGTTAAACCTGACGCAGCTAAATTAATCTACTGTAGTTGCTTCTTACTGAGGTATGTTCTCGTCTCATGATGGACACTGCTTTATAAACTCATGAAGATGGAATTTTGCATTAAATTAAATCTAACCTTTAAGTAAAATTGTACATTAGAAATAAAATTATGTTTTTAAAAAAAGGGGCTCTGTCTTGCCTTAGTCACTGCATATAAAAAACTGTTAAGTCACTCTTGTAAAAAATTTCCATGTTTTCCAAATACTTTTTTTTTTTTTAAAACTTTATTTGATTTTCAGTGAACATTTAAGCACACACATCCCGCCCTCCACGGACACCCAAGAAGAGAATAAATAAGAGAGAGAATGAGAAAAAAAATGGATAAATAAATACATAATAATACAAAAAATATCATAATACTAACACTATTGGTGATAATAGTTAAAAAATACAAATAATAAAAAAATAAGCAAATAAAATAAAATGTAATAATAAATCATTATCAATAGTTTACCTAGTAGGAAAATATTCTGCATATACACATATAAACATGTTGGCCATTTTTAAATATTTGGTGATGCCGCAAAAAAAGAGAATTTTTTTCTTTCTTTTTTTTTTAAAGGTGATTTCTGAGAAACAAAAAACAAAAAAATGGATTGGTCAATTATTACATGTTTATTTCTGTTGCTGAGACTAATCAACCAGCAACTGTTTTCCTCCTTTCTTATTTATTGGAATCTTCATGCATTAAATTTGGTTAAAAAAAAAAAAAAAAAGATTGTTATATTGAGTTACATAATACTTGAGGTTCATCAAAGTCTTTCCAGCTTCTCAAGGAAACACTGTGAGAGCTTCACATACTGCTACAGTCTGATGTGTCCGGGCAAAAGCAGCTCACCTGCTCGGCTGCTGTTACTGTGTTTACTGTGACACCCTCAGCAAACCAAATCTACAGCTACAGTTTTTGTCTCCTGCCATGATCTTCCATCATGTCGACTTTTACAAGTTCAGTCTGGCAGCTGTGTGTTTTCATCCAGACAAGAGGCAATAAACGTTCTCTCTGTGGCTGCTGATGCAAATTCAAATAAGATTTTAAACCAGTAAAACTGATTAAATCTGAAGTGTTAACAAGCATTTAGAGAACCGTGGCAGCAACGCCGGCAAGTCGGCTTGTCCCACTGCTGCTGAAAAATCACACAGTAAAGGTGCGGCACATAACACCCACAGATTCACTGTAACAATACGACTTCTTTCATATCCTCCACCATACTCATGTTATTGAGTTCTTTTTTTCCAGAGCGGAGACAGGCGTAACCTGACTTCAATGTTAAGCAGGTGAGCAGCAGTCTGAGAGATTTAATATGTCGAGGTTTATGAGTCTTCTAATGCTATTTCAAGGGGATAAACAACTTCAAAGGCGTACAATTATGGAACAGGAGGCTGGAATGGGTTTTATTTTGGTCAGGAAATAACGTCAAAAATTAAATCTGTTTAGCAACAACAGCAATGTTACATTTTTTTGTTTAATACAGATAAATGCATGTTCTCCAAAAAAAGGAAAAGAAAAAAAAATGAATGTGGTGCATTAAACAGAATTAGACTCTGTAGTATATGTGGAAGGAATATTTTGTATCCTAGATTTATTTCAAGTGTTGAAAATTGATGTCTGCACCCGTACCAGTCTATTTCATGGGCTGGTGTGTAATCCAGCAAACTCAAGTGTGTGTGTGTCTGTGTGTGTGCATGTGTGTGTATTCTTGCAGAGAAAAACCAAGACCCTAGTGGAAATGAAATATTCAGAAAGTACGGACACATGCCAGCTACCACTTACACACACGCGCACGCACACACAGCTGTTTATTCCAACACACCCAGTGGCAGTAATTGAGCAGTACCACCACAGTATCAGAGTGTGTGAGTGTGTGTGCACGTTCTACGCAGATACTACTATCTCTCTGATCTCAGGTAGTTTGTGTGTGTCCATCTCTCTGTGTGTGTTTGTGTGTGTGTTGTACAGGTTATTACGCCGTGATTAGATCTGTCGTATCGCTGCACCTCGCCAAGATCATTACAAGGCGATCAAAGATATGTGATGTGTGTGCGTGTGTGTGTGTGTGTGTGTGTGTGTCAGCAGAAGCCTGAGGGCTGTGAGTAAACATGTCAAGATGTCTGCTGCCTTCTCTCACTCCTATTTAAAATGAGAGACAGAGTGGGACAGACGAGCAGAGAGAGGGAAAGAAAAAAGAAGACAAGATTGAGAGCAATAGAAGAAAGAAAAAAAGCTTTGAAATGACAAAAATTGTAAAAAAAAAAAAAGAGAGAGAGAGAGAGAGAAAGCTAGAGAGAAAGAAAGAAGAGAGACAGAGAAATTCTATGAATGCTGTGATTATAGAATTTGGGCATCTGCACTCTTCTGTTCGCTCACTTCTCATCCTGATTGCTTCACTCTGCTCTCTGTATACATTAGGGTGATAAATGGCCACGCACAGTTGGCTTTGACAAACTCGTTTGAAAGATCTCAGTGAAAGTCTGCAGGATGAATGGGACAGTTTCTCCATCCTTTCAGTACTACAGCTTTACACGATTGGCTGGCTGGGTTTAGGGATGAGCTTTGATTGGTGCAAATCAGAGGTTACATGACAATATCATTCCCTCCTCTCAAGGCCTGGTATGTGATATTAAAAAAGCCACTAGGTATGACACAAAAAATGTTGCAAAGATCTTAATAAGCATCTAAACACAACAAAATCCTGAACTTCTCTGAAAATTGTGAAAAGTGAAAAAATTACTGAAAAACTTTCAAAAGCCACCAAACATTCATACTGGCAATCAACTGTCTGGGTGTGCAGGGCCTTTTGGAGCATGATCCAGCATCAGATTATTAAACAGTACGTGCTAAGCATTGGCACACATTACAATGACTGTGGTGCCAATCAGTTCATCACATATTGGGTAAAGTGACCTACGGACTAAACAACACCATAAAGGTAAAGCAGTCATATTAGCTGAAAACAGTTACCAGCATGGCTGTCACCTTCTGGTAGGTTGGTTGATTGGTTGGTCAATATGCTCCAACCAAATTCTCACTGGTTGAACAGTTGCTGTTACTTTAATAAGGCCGTGTGTCCACCAAAGCATTTCATTTCCTAGCTGAAAATGTTGCTGATGTTCAGCACGTATATTTGTCCTCTGTGACGGTTGGTCTTTGTGGTATTTGTCCCACCCCTTCAACACTGTGACTAAATGACTGGTGACGATGACAGGTGGCAGCATTTTATTCAAAGTTTGCGTAACTTTAAGTCTTGATAAAATGTAAATGGGTTAGTTATAAAAAAAATTACCCCCCTGTCCAGTTGTCATGAATGTTGAAATTAGCTATAGAAACCAAAAACAAACATGTTTTTTGTAAACATGTTTGTTTTAGCTGTAATGTTGGATATATGAACATGTGGATCTACGGGGTTTTGGAGCCAGCCTCAAGTGGCCATTCAGTGAACTGCAGTTTTTGGCACTTCATATACATTAAGTGTGTGCATGATGACTCTATTCAAGCAACCTCTAAACCAGGTAACAAACTGTCAACTGGAAGTTTCACTATGTTTCTAAACACAACTTTTACTTGGAAGGTAACTGAGAAACTTGAGGATGATCTGTGGCTGATGCTCCATAAAGACAGGTTTCATACTCTGGTGCAGCCTGACAATTTAGCCAAGAAATGTACAGTTTCATCGTCCTCGAAGAGCAATTCCACCATATTAAATAATATATCACTTAGCGGAGGAGTGAGCAGACAGACATAACGGCTATCTGTTATGGAAGTTATTTTTTTCCTCTCTAATCCAATCATTGCAGGATGTTTCCACACAAAAAAAACCATGGCAGATTTTTCTGTTAAATACAGATTTAATTATGTCTCACTGGTCTGGAGTTATTTCCTGAGGTGGTGGGGGTGTGCAGATGTGATAACACACACACACACACACACACACACACACACACACACACACACACACACACACACACACACACACACACACAATAGCTGCAACCCTGCCTACTTCTATTTACCCCTCTCTTGCTCTCACCCACTGGCTCCAAACGACACTCTGCAAACTTTGAAGTGCCTCCAATTAAAAGTTACCGTCCTCGGTGGACAGTTTGTCAAATTAAATCACAACTTTTTGGCTAATTCTCGTGTAAAATGTTTGTCGCTCGCCACACGCTGACAAGTGACATGAGAGCTTGTGAGAATTTAAATGTAGCTCAGACTGGATGACAGAAACCACAAGGGCATGCAAGTTCAGCTTCAAATCATCTAAGCAAGTCATTTATCAGTAAAGGGGCTGTTTATCTGCTTGTTGTCAAAAACTGACATCTTACTCAAGACAAACCAAATTGTATAACCCTTAATATATGCTAGGACCATTTCAAGACATAAAAAAGAAATACAGACTGCTGTAGTTGTTATGATACTTGCCTGCAGTGGACTATGATAGGACACGAGCGTCCCCGGTAGCACTTGTTAACTTTTCTGTAAAAAACACAGAACAGAAAAACAAACTTAGTGTTAACATCACAGGTACAGAAACACACAGTAGTACATCATGTGTCTGGACTGTGTGTCTGTCATGTCTGTCATGTGTCTGAAAATAACAGTCACAAAGAACAGCATGCAGAGCACAGTGACATCTAACTTTTATTGGATGAAAATAGACAGAAATGTTCCTCAAGACTGTTAGAATTTTCATTAAGTTGGTTGTACAACTTTGAGATCAACAACTTATGGTTAACATTTTGTAAGCATAGAGCTCACTATGTGCCCCATACCACTTACCAGACCTATACATTTTTCATCCAAAGTGTCTTGTAGTAAAACTGATTCTCAGCACCACTTCCAAAATTACCAAACCACCAACCAAAGATTAGAAAAACTTTGATGGATTCAGCCCTGAATATGACTCAGCAGAAACACTCTTGATACTTCGTTTCATCCCACGTAAGTACCAGAGTTTACCCCCAGAGAGTGTCATTAATGAGTGTATTTCAACATTTAAGAGACTCGAGTTATTTCAGCGTCTCAGACAATCAAGGGCAGAGTCAAAGATGTAGAACCTAGAAATTTAAAAGAATTAGTTTCAAATTTTTTGACTGTTATTCTTGTTTGTATTAGGTTTTTGTTCATCACCCTCAATAAAAACATGACAATAGCACAGGACTTTTACTCTGACAAAATTAAAAGACTTATACTTCACAAATCGATGCAGAGAATGCACAAACAGGTGCATACAATAGTCAGAATGCAGGAAATTAAGTGTTTGATACTCAAACCAACCCAAACCCCATAAGTGTTCCCTAATGTTGAAATGGAACCTTGTTACAACCAAACTTGAAAGTAGACTCAACAAGATGGTGAGTAGGCCTTGAAATATTATGTTGTCCTCAGAAATGTCTAGATTAGGACAATGCACACTTGCGTAACTACACAACACAGTGTACAAAATGTTAAAGATGTGCCGTGTATCATGATTGGACACAAACATACAGTTGCAAAATAATAAAATACATAGTGAAATCTATCAAAACAATGATACTGTTGGTGCCAATGCGTCTCCAAACCAAGACCACGTTTCCCACGTTTAACAGTCAAATGTTTCTTCTTTGGTTTTATTATTAAGACTAAACATGTTAAAAGTGATCATATTTTTCCTTCCAACATCAACAACTACCTAAAACTGTGGAAGATTGAGCTTCACGTCCTCTAAAGGAAGAGCGCCTTCTTCCTGTTTGGCACTGTAAAGCGACAGCAGAATCAGTCCCAGCAGCTCACAATGTTTTATTATAATACAAAAAGTAGCAATTTTTACTATACTTTTCCTGCGCTGATGGAAGCAACTTGCTTCCAAGCAGCATCCTGAAATGAAGAAAACAGACCTTCTTTCACACGATGTTGAAAGTCACATCAAAGCAAGTGTTGAAAATGGTGCATCCCTTTTTTATAAATTGTGGTAAAAACTTCACACCTTGTTCATCAAAATGCACAGCAGCCAGTGCATCTACACAAAACCCAGCTTCTATCTGAGCAAGAAGCAGAGAGCCGTGAGTTTGATCCCAGCTGGAAATCATCTCTGATTCTATTTCATGGTGATAACTCGAACAATATTCAGCAGGAACATATTATGTAAAGGCACAGTGTGTGTGTGTGTGTGTGTGTGTGTGTGAGATCCATAATGCATCACTCAGTCAAGGAAAGAAACCTCAGACCTGCTTCACTTTTTTTTCTTCCTACAACTGGAAGTTTCCACGGTCGTTTATGTTTGGAGTGAATTTGGTGACCTTTGTTTGCTCCTTGAAATCTTTTCCACATTTCAAATTTCAACAAAAAAAAAATCCCCAGACCTTAATTTATTAAAACACTTTTTCACCACTGCTAAGATTGTTTTAGATCTTTTTTTTTTCTTTCTTTTTTCTTTTTTTTTTTTAACTGAGATTTGGTGGAAAGTAAAGCCAAACACAGGGGTGAAAATTACATCATCCATAGATGACATGATGGCAACTGCTATCTCCATGACAACTGAGGTGTGGTTGAAAGGTCTAGAAAAAGCTAGTAACTGGACCTTGATTTATGTAGGATTTAAATAAATACTTAATGGTAATTCCAACATCTTTTAATGGATTTATTAACACACATTTTTTCTAATGGTCTAGTGCACTTAAATCATAATATATCCAGACTCACATGAACACGAAAAAGCGTTAAACATTTTCTATCACAATCACAAATCCAGAAGCTGTGGCAGAGGAGTGGACCCAGGGAGAGGAACACCAAGTATTCAGTAAATGTCAGGGTGTCCTGCAAATGTGCTTTTCATTCAACTAGTTCTGATGTATAAAACACACAAAACAGAACAACGTAATTGCCAGTCATTGGCCCTGAAAACTGTCAATCAGTGGCCCTAACCCAGATAAAAACAGTTTTTGTAATTTATTACACTTATACTGCAATACCCAAAGCCCGACTAATTGTTAGGTTTTCAGGAAATTCTAGGACAAACAATAGCTGTGCTAAATTGGTGTATTTTTGACGGTGGGTTTTGAAAGGGTTTCCTGAGGCCAAGTGACGAGCACACAAGCGGGAAAATCCCAAAAATGGAAGAAAGGAAGTCTTTCCACCTCAAAACCCCACCCATGTTCATCCTCCACCGAACCAAAATTGAAAAGTCAGAGCTCGCTGCAGACAATTAAAAGTGATGTTACCATGGAAACAGCCGGCAGAGAATCACCAACAGGCGGGGGTGAATAGAGGGGTGCGGGATTCAAAGGAAACGCCCCGTAAGGGAGATTCAAGCTTGACGGAAAGAGAGAAAGAGAGAGAGAGAGAGAGAGAGAGAGAGAGAGACAGATCAAGAGTTAGACAGAGAGAGACAAAAGAGAGAACCTGATGATGATGAGGAGGGAGATGGATGGTGAGAATAAGAACAAGACATACAGAGAGGGAAAAACAAACTGATGGAGTCAGACCGTATCCACACCAAGCTACAGATGAAAAGGGTCCACGCTAATATTTTCAGGTTGGTTTCGACCTCGATCTTCACTGAAAAGCTTAAACCTGGGAACCTTTTCACTGAATTTGCAACATGTAAGCCACAATATGCACCATGAGATTTATTTCTCTGCCATTAATTTGGATGTGTTACGCTCATCAGCAACAAACAACCATACATCAACAGGTGCAGCCCAGTCACCAGAAGAAAATGTTGACATCACATGTTTCTGCAATCCATGAATAGGTTACTTTAGCATTCACATGTATCATATAAATGCTTCCAAAGTGACGTAGTATATAAGCCAACTTTGTCATTGGGAGGTGGAGGGGATAACGGCCAATTTCCACCAGATGCATGTTGGTTGCGTCTGCGCTCCGGCACGGCAGCGGAGTCAATAGGATTCCATTCTAGTCAATGTGTGTGTTTCCACCAGCTGCGGCTGTGCTGCGTTCCGGCTCCGTCTCAGCTCTGGCACTCCGGAGCCCTCTGCAACAGATACACAGGACTTCTGTTTTTGCCGGATGCCGGAGCTCAACGCAGCAATTCAGCACAGAGCAGATCGTGCAGGGCAGGAAGTCGTGCACAGAAACACAATAAAACAGCTGGTTAATTTTCAAAATAAAATACACAGTGCTCACAGCGGATCATATTTCCCTGCACTACACCTTAAAAACTACATAATGGGCAGAGGCAGGCCTGAAGTCAACAGGTCAGAGGTTTTCAGACATCATTTCACCCCGTGAACACCATGGACGTGGAGATATTGATCATGGCAGTGCACCGAGATGTCTTCCGGCGGAGCTGCACCGCACATGGGTACTGACGGACGGCGGAGCACGCAGCGGATAACCAGCGCTGCCGTTCCACAACGGACACACATCCAGTGGAAATCCGACGTAAGGAATGGCTCGTCACCTAGATGAGATACACCAAGCGTGCCAAGCTGCAGATCCCTGCGGACCTCTGTTCGAGACCACTGAACAACAAAACCAGTTGCGATTTAGCGAGTCATTGTTGTGCTTCCAGCAGCTTTTTAGGCTCCAAACAGGGTTTTTTGGCACAAAGTGGCACAAAAAACGGTGGTTTTTACCAAGACATGGCTGCTTTTTCTGCTGGGATTGTGCCCCCCCCCCCCCAAAAAAACCATGTATTTTAAGCCAAAACATGATCTTTTCCTAACCATTACCAAGTGTTTTTGTGCCTACACATAAGCACACGTAGCGTTCTGCTACATAATAATGAGCAAATGTAATGTATCCTGGTGATTGGGCTGACAGGTGAGAAGCCTTTAGGTCTGGACGACTTACGAATGACAGTTATTTATAAAACCTTAACTATCTGCATTTGAGGAATACTCACAAATGACTTTGTGAAACAGGTCCCCGATCTCCATTATCACCTCCTCTGGTTTAAACACCCAGGCTCAGTTACATTTAATTCTGTTTCTGTCGTCAAACAACTACACAAGCAAAAAAGAACCTCTTGATCAAGGGTCGTAAATGCTACCTGTTTACCTTGCAAACAGTGCAGCACTCACTGGAATCAGGGAATCAAGTAATTTGATGCTCATATCACACAACAAACTCATCATATAGACACAAGATGTAGTCTGCAGTGGTATCATCTATTTTTCACATTCATTCCAACTCTCAGATTTGTCCAGTCTGGAAACCAAGGACAAAACTGAGAGGACAAACGTGCTTTTTCTTAGTGTGGATGTATCCTCAGAGCAGCCTTCAGAAATCATCAAGAGAGACAGACAGAGGGACAGACAGAAGGACATCATACAGGGTGGGAGAGAGAAAGATAAAAGTGACTGAGAGAGGAAGGGAGTCATGGCGAGAGAAGGGGGTGGAGGTGGGAGGAGATCGGAGGCAGTCAAGCAAACCATGAGCAAGCAAAAAGGCGAGAGGTCATCTCAGGTCACCGGGCACAGCGAGGAGAGAGAAAGAGGAGAGTGATTGGGGGGGGGGGGAAGAGGAGTAAAAGGGTAGGAAGGGGGGGTCCATGAGGCCCCTTGGTTGCAGAGTCACAGTCTCCAATGATCACTTTTGTGACTATGCAACTGGGCTTATATTACTAGCTGCAACATCACAAAAATGACACTGGCAACCGCTAGTTAGCTGGTAAAACAGGAGGAAAAGGACAGAGAGGATTTATGAGCAATGCTTCGGCTCAGTCAGTTGTGAGTGAGGTTAAAAAAAAAAACAAAAACATGCCACGACAGGAGCATAAAGAAGGAGAGATCGGCCGACATCCTCAAACCATCGAGGTGGAAAAAAAGGAAGCACCAAAAAAAAAAAAAAAAAAAAGAGAGGGGAGGTTGTTATTGTACCATATCCACGGTAATAAAAGTGAAAAATATCTCCCTGTGCGCTTTCTTCATTGTGTTCTGACCCCGCCGCCCTGTGAGTAAAAGCAATATTTCCTAACTGATGGTGGGTGGTGACGCCTACCAGACCCTTTTATAATAGCTGTGACCACAAGCACTCACTCTTGATATCTCACCTAATTGATGTGCGCCAGCAGCACGGCAACACCGGGCCTATATATAAAACCGAGTTGGGGTCTATCGCTCGAGAAAATCCACAGTGAATCAGAGAAAAGGGGCCGGGGCGGCTCCCACCTAATAGGCAATACAGTATATCAGTTTAAAAGAGGTCGAAGGAGGGGAGGTGGCTATAAAGGCGCCGGAGATAAAGGATCACTCCGGCAGAGTTCCCTCAATGCATCCTGAATTACACTGTTATCGACTGGAAAATGCCCAGGATGTTTGAGGATATATAGATATTTCTCTGCCCACATCTCAGGGTCACGAGTTAAAACTCCTGGAGAAGTGAAAGGTTTGAAGTTATTACGCTGTGAGCGAGACACAAAGGCCACTCAAAGCCTTTGTGGTTTAGGGGGGGAAGGAAACAATTCCAGGACCTTCTTTTTGACCCTTCTTTACTTTCTTTTTGTTCCAAAAAACCCCCCAGAAATGTCCAAAATAACTGTGTCATCACTTATAGACTCTACCATGCGGCCTTGCCAGTCTTTCAACTGAAAGGCATGAAAAGATGTTGACTGGGGTGTATTTCAGGACTTCAGTGTTGGAGCTTACACTTGTGGTACCACTCTCCTGTCTCGTATTCTTCTATTTCAGCTTTTGACTTCTTGCTACTTCCAGATTGACCTTCAACAACCTTCAGAGAAACTTGCATTGACTTCTTGCAAAATGAGGAGTGAATACATAGAAGAAACTCAAGGAACCACAAGACATATACAAAGGCTGCCAAACCCACAAGAATCACAGTTGGGTTAATGAACATGACACCTGTCATCACAGGAGATACAATACAGATAGGAGATCAGTGAGAAGTGAAAAACGTGCAGAACATTTTCTCATTTTGGTCAAGAAAGCTACTGAGCAGCTACTATCACATGGTTCATATGTCCTTCTTATGTCTATCCACCAGTGGACTTCCTTACAAATAAAAGCTGGTTTTGTTCAACCAAAGCAAAGACAAAGTGAGGTAAGGGACTCTTTCGAGAAAAAGACTGAAATGATTTTTTTTGAAAACATCACACAGAGTGCTCCTTGTGCTTTGAAAATCAGTCTTGTTATCAGTGTATTTTTTCTCCAAAGACCTCATTCAAAAGGACTGACAAAAGTTTCCTAAAGCCTTCTCAAACCTTAATGCTTTCACCATCAACATTAAAAGCAGGCTTTATGTACTTCAGTTGAATAGAAGTTCCAAGAAACTCTTTAAGTAAAATCCTAAGAAGTCTTTATCATTTGGCCAGCACAGGAAAATATGCTTCAAACCACTCTGAGTAGCACCTAACCAATCAAGCACACTTGCCCACAATGTAGAGGCCTTAATAAATAGCCAGTGATGGTGCCTCTGGCTTTCTTTGTGTATTGCATGTGTTCAGACCAAAATCGAAGCGAATGTTTTGTGCAGCATGATTACATACAAAGTCAATGCAGAGAGATGACCAGACGCAAAGTTGCGCCGGGCCAGGCAAAAATCCGCATCTGTGTCCCCAAGTGTCAAGCAAAAATAAAATTTGTTTGAATTTATGTATTGAAATTAGGCAACACGGTGGTGCAGTCGTTATCACTGTCACCTCACAGCAAGACGATTCTGAGTTTGAACCTGCTGGCTGAATGGGGCCCTTCTGTATGGACTTTGCATGTTCTCACTGTGTCAGCATGGATTTACTTCAAGTTTTCTGGATTCCTCCCACAGTCCAAAGACATGCAGGTTAGGTTAACTGGTGACTTTCATTTGTCCGTAGGTGTGACTGTAAGTGTGAATAGTTGTCTGACTCTATGTGTCAGTGTTCCCCGCCTCCCGCCCAATGACAGCTGAGAAAGGCTCCAGCTCCCAGGCGACCCTGAATAGGATAAGCGGTTACAGATAATGAATGAATAATGAATGTGTCGCCAAAGCCTATCAGCGTTGAGACATCACAGAGAATCAGAAATGGAGGACCAACTTAATTGTCGCTGTCTGTGGACACCCAGAGCTCTACAGCTCAATGACAGCACCATACAGAAACAGAACAAAAAAAGAAGAGGGATTAGAGAAAAGTCAGCGAAGCCGTAGGACTATATGGTAAGTTCTGAAAATATGTATTGTTACTTGTGTGAGCTATTTGTTGAGATGCCTCATGGCAAAAGGCTCTGAGTTATTTAAATTGGGCTTTTATTGTGAAAGGTAAAAAACAGAAGGAGTGAAATGGTAAAGGGCCTCTGTAAAACATTTGCAAATAGTAAAGAGGGTTACTGTCTTGGTTTATGCTGGTTCAGAACACAGAGGCATTTTGCTAAGAGGCAACTCAACAAAAGAGCTTACACTTGATTATTGTACTTTACTATGAAACAAGTTAGCACTTACAATTGTGTTGGTTGCCTTCCCCAGTTACTTAGCAAAACTGCAAAAATTTGCTTTGCATTTGGTGTGAACACACCTCAAGAACATAAGTGGCAGTATTTGCAGTGGGAAGCCAGTGAGGGATCATAGTCTTGCTGCACTAGCAAGTCCTACTGGTTGGTTTCCTGGTGCATGCCAACAGATGAGTTGAGATACCAGTGACAATAACACAAGGCCAATGGACGAAAAAAGGAGGAAAATCTTCCCTCTAAAACAGCTCAGTGATCTCAAGAAGTAACTGTGTGAAAAAAAAAAAAGTCTGAGTTTAGCTTGAAATTTTTTTACGTTTTTTTCTTTTGAAGGAGTTCC
This sequence comes from Epinephelus fuscoguttatus, assembly GCF_011397635.1. Taxonomy (NCBI): domain Eukaryota; kingdom Metazoa; phylum Chordata; class Actinopteri; order Perciformes; family Serranidae; genus Epinephelus; species Epinephelus fuscoguttatus. Next base: position 11,421,351 of record NC_064766.1, on the reverse strand, counting down.
CTACCTGCGGAAGTCGAGGAGCGTCCGGCTGGTCTCCGGGACGGTCTGGTTGAGCCAGGTCAGGAAGTGGAACTGAGTGACGGTTCGTGTCTCGTTGGTCTGCATGTTCTTTAGGTAGAAGCTACGAACCAGGAAATCGTCGCACCAGATGTGTTCGGATACCAAGTTCACCTGCACGGGAACACAAATGTACAATGAATACACATGTATACGGCACCAACAAGACTCAGTAAAGTCATGAAATCAATGACAGCAAACACTGTCCATCGAGTTTTATTTGCCATCATGTTTATGCCTTAAATCGACTGACTCTTAAATCAACTTATCGTCATGAAGTCAAGTTTGCATAATAATCATTCTTCAAAGATGGTGAAAAACATTGCCTGCAATATGTGACTGGAATCCACCAATTAACACATGTATGAGTCATGAGATTAATCCAATTAGAATCCCTGAAATGCCATGTAATTTAAAATGTGCCATAGCATCAATGGCCAATGACATAAAGTTGCAGTTTACCCTTCAGACAGTCGGTTCTGCTCATGCTGAGTCATTTTACCTCGTAGATGTGATACAGGTTGGATCCCTCGTCGGGCCAGTAGTGGTAGCACTGCTTCACCCCGCTCTCGACGAGAGGTGTCAGCATAACAATGACCACACAGCCGTTCTCCCATACCATCTGCAAACAAAACACACACTCAGTAAGACTCAGCACAGAGTCAGAAGCAAACATCGCCATATTGAACTGCCTTTCACTCTTTGAAGGCCTCTTCCTTTTGAAGCCTGGTTGGTATGTATCAGTAGAGAGAGTGAACAAGCCTGCTTATTAATTAAATAATATTATGTTTTATTTCAGCATTCACAAACTGCATAACAGTGCTTTTTCATTGACTCTGCTCAGCTCAATGCTTGTCATCTCACTACTATCTATGATAGAGTAACCTACACTCATACATTTTTAAAAGACTTGCAGACAGTTTCTCAAAAGTACAGATGATCTATTTTTTTCAACCAGGGACTTCTGTTACCTAATGTTCATTAAAAAGTCCCAAAGTTTGTTTAAATGTCAAAGCCATTTCCTAAGAGTCACGTTCGTGAAGCCAGGGAGAGCTCGATTTTGGAACAAGATCTCATACGAAGCTGTCAACACTCCACGAAATCTGCTAACAGGAACACTGACATGTGTCCTCACTCACCCACTCGCTTTGATACTGGTCCATAATCAGTTTAAAGTTTGTGCTATCTATCAGTTTGGAAGGGTAGATGTGTCTGTTTTGGGGGTGGGGTGAAAATGAAATCTTAATTTAAAACCAAACACTTCAAGATCTGTTTACTGCGTCTCAAACTTTGGTAAGAAACTACGAGCAAGTCAAGCGTTGTGGCACCAAAAGTAATTGCTGTTGGGGCTGTTCCCTCCCCCAGCTGGGTCGTTCCACAGTGAGACTCGGCACGCGGTCGTATTTTTCCTGCTGGCAGTCATATTCTCACAGCCGGAGGGTGGGCTGGCTCTGGAGATCCATTCGACTCTGATCAGAGGTAACAGTCAGCCGTTAATGGAAGCCATAAAACAATACCGCTCCCACATCATCGCGCTAGATAATCAAGATGGCCACACCTGCCGTTCGGTCAGCAGTGCTGCCACACCTTGCCGGAGATTTACCCGACGTTAATTGCGGCGGGTTTTGAATTACTGCACCTCTACACACACTCTGCTCAGCCCCCACTGCTTCTCTGATTGGTCTCATGGATCTAAAGATGTGACGGTGCACTTTTTTGAGAAATGGTGTTAATTCGCTTTAGCTGACAGGGTGAGAACTCGCCGGTGCTGGGACGACAAGTTCCCTCTCTTAAAACTTGCGGTTTGTTAAAATGCAAATTTAATTTAAACTGTTATTTATCCTGGAAAAAGTTAACTGCACACCATGCTCTTTTCTAAGATTTGCAGTGCTTTAACATCACATAGGTCCATGTATTAACATCTGTAAGTTAGACACTGTGGAATATGTCCCTTCAGTAGCTTGCTCGAGGGCACCTCAGCACAATTCACATAACACACATAACAACATGTTGTTATGTGATGTATGTGGTCTAATAACCTTGGCAGCTACTGATTCAGGAGCCTGATAAGACACAGTAATGCTGGTTACGTTAACTGGGCCACAACACAACAGCACAGAGAGGATACTTAATGGACCTGAGAGAATATATGCAGCAGGTCTCGTCTGAGAATTTTAGACAAAATCTTTAAATTGTCTTTTCAGCTGTGGGCTAAGACCTGCTTACTGGATACTGACTTTTAGAGACACACATTTACAAAGCTGTCTCTACATTAGAGGTAAGTATTATTCTTTTTGAAAGACTTCAAGGGCACTGAAAAGGCCTGCTGAGTGATTTCAGGTCAGCTAAACTTTAGACCCTGTACACCTGACATATGTTTAGAGATACATTTCATTTATTAGTTTCCTATACATCTGTCATGTCAAAAAATAATTACATAAATAAAAGTATTTCTAAAAATATGAACCTGAGATGAAGTAGAGAAACGCAGCAAGGAGTTTCAGAAGAGAGGAAATGGTCGCAGTGAAAAGTAGTGGAGATAAAGAGGAAGAGAAAGAGCCCGGAGGTCAGTGGACAAAAGGTGGCGGGAGAGAAAAGGAGCAGGTCTTTCTTTTCAAACTGAGGGAGGGGGAAGAGAAGGAGAGGGGGGGGAAAGGTTGGAGTAGGGCAAGAAGAAAAAGAGTCTACAACACACACATACACACAGCGACCAACCTCTTTCTGAAAGAGGGGTGATGTCCAACACTGGGAAGGGATTAGTGGGGAGAGGGGGAGGGAAATGGTGGTGTAATCGGGTTAAAGTTCATTCTCTCATCCCCCTGAGGAACTTCCACACCCCACCACCACCATCACCACCCCTCCTCCACATTCCACCAACAACCCACGTTTCTGTCCAACTCAATTAAGTCCCAAATTTAACTTCTGTCCTCACGGCAATTAAAGCAGTTTATGTATTTGTTTTCTCTTGAGGAAGTGATGAAGTACTAGCATAAATGAACCATAAAGTTTTACTATTGCTGAGTGTTATTCACACACCTTATCGCACCTTCCACGCATCTTGGATCTTTTGAAACTTATACTTGAAGGAAAATTGGGCATTATTTAATTTTATTAAACCTTTATTTATACAGAACAGGTTGGCTGAGCATAAAAAACTCTGTAACAGTTCAAAGGAAGAACAGAAAATCATTTTGCAGTGATAATGGAGACTGTAACACCTTTAAGTTTGTGGTGTGATCACAATTTTATAGGCTCTCTCTGCACCAGCAGCTGAAGTAACTGCGACGTATTTGCATCGTATAACAGCTAGAGCAGTCGTTATTTTTGGAGCCATAACAGTGAACGATCAGTCGGTAGAGAAAACACAAAATATATAACCTGACTGGCATCTAGTAAGAAGTTCCTCTTAGCTGTAGTGCTATTTATTAATCTAGATTGTTTTGGTGTGATTTGCGGAGTGTTGGAGATATCGGCCGTAGAGATGTCTGTCTTCTCTCCAATATCATGTAACCAGATGGCACTTGGCTTGTGAAGCTCAAAGCCCCAGAAACATGCATTTGAAAAACTCAACAGCAATATCTCTTTCAAGAAATCATGACCTCGTTACTGAAGATAATCCACAGACCTTGTTGTGAACAGTTTCATGTATGAAACTACAACCACCAACCATGTCACTGTGGAGAAGGAAGAGTGCATCTACTCATGGATGAAAAATTCGTGCTCATGGAAGTGAGGTATAAACAGCAATTATGTCCTCCTCGGCTGAGCTGTGACATTAGATGTAGTAGATGCACACTTCCTTCTGCATGATGATGCGGTTGACGGGTGTGGTCTGGCAGAAAGAAAACTGTTCCCACATGAAACGGCTCACAACAAGGTCTGTGGATTATGTTGAGTAACCGGGTCATGATTTCTGACACAGGGACATAGCTGATGAGTTTTTCAAACGTATTTTTGGCACAAGTCGATCACCATCTAGTTCCATCATATTAGAGAGCGGGCAGATATCTCCAACAGTCAGCAACTCACACCAAAACAAAGTGTACTACAGGTAAGACAAAAATATGTATTTTTGATTCTAAGGTAAACTGTCCCATTAAATGGGTGGTACAGTGGTTAGCCCTGTCACTTCACAGTCGGTCGTGTCAGCCCCCATGACTGACAGGCGATCTGTCCGGGGTGTTGCCCAGCACCTCCCTGACCCTCAATGATAACTGGGTATAGCTAATGGATGGATAATGGATGGACATTTCAAATGAGCTGTCCTTTATATTTCACTCAAGTTGATTAGCAGCGGCAGCACCTAAGCAGAGAATCTACACAAGCTTGAGATTTGTCTCTTTCCAGCCTGTGTGGTAACCAGCACGACTGGGAATACTGCAGGGACAGAACTTGTTTGACAAGGGGACCTTTCCTTCCAACGTACACACAGACACACACACTCCTTGTACGCCACGACTGGCCAGAATAACTTATCGATCCCCTGGTCTTAGATTCAAACCCAATCCAACATTTGGGACAGCGGGAAAAGTGTTTGCCGTCCCTTGCATTAACAATGTGTCCCACTGTAGGCCACTGTGTGTATGTATGTATGTATGTGTGTGTGTGTGTGTGTGTGTGTGTGTGTGTGTGTAATGGTGGTTGCAGACAGGTTGCCGGGCAGTGAGCACAATGGTGAAGGAGAGATTAACAGCGACATTCACAGAACAAGCTGGTCTCCCGTGTGGCTCGCTGCACTAATAAAAATCGGCTAACTCTTGTTTAAGAGAGGAGAATGTATTGATTTTTGTTTGTGAGTGTGTGTGTGTGTGTGTGTGTGTGTGTGTGTGTGTGTGTGTGTGTGCGCGCGTGCATTTTTACCTGCCAGAAATCAGCCACAGTGGAGGGCAAAGGGCCTTGAGTAGCAATGTAGGCTGGGTTCCTGGGATCATGATCCATCTGAGGGGAGAGAAAAAAAGAACAGAGGGAGAAGAGATTATGTAAGGTTATAAATGCTGATTGTAAACTGAAGTCAGTCCTCTACATCACCCCGTGTCAGTTTTGTTTAACATTGACTTTACTTGGATGGCCATTAGGATCGAGACAGTCCTGGACAAAATGGCAGCACAGTTTGCAAAGAATTAAGTAAGTATTTCACTGCTGGAAAGATGGTCTTTTTATAAAGGCCCCCATTGGTGGGTGACGTAATGGTAGCTAGACTGTTTTGTCACCGGAAATAATATGACATTTTTATATTGCAGGAAACAGTAGGGTGCCCCCTCCCTTTTCACAAATTCTCCTATTACAACTAAACAGTGCACTAAAATGTTTTTAAAGACAATCTAGGCAAGAAATGTGCAATACGGTAACAGAATCTTGGTTTATATTTGATCAGTGCTGCTTAGTTTTACAGTTTGATCTGTCTTGTTCTGATTTTCAGAGAAAGGGGCGGGCTCTGTCTCAGTCCACTTCTATACTCTTTGAGTTCTTGTTGGCAGGCACACGAAAATGCGGATATACAATCTGTAGTTTGAGCAACAGCCCTAGAGCCAGTTAGCCAGCTGGGAGATAAGCAGGGAGATCTGGGCGCTGGTAATATGGAGGGAGGTTTACCTGAAAGTATCCCTCTAAAAGCACACAAAATGCAGGAACAAAACAAAAACCAAGATAAAGAAGTCAGAAGAAGTTAGCCAAACACTGGCCCTAACCCAGAATATCAAATGAAGTGTTAGCAACTTGAAGTTTCAAATCATCGTACAGGATAAGAGATTTTGATTCCAATATTATGTAAGTCCATCCCAGGAAAGGAGGAAGACAACTTTTTAAGCGCTGCTCCACTTGAACTTACTTCAACCTTGTCAAGTGAATTAATTTAAGTTAAAATTTCACAGTGAAAGCACAAGGTTGTGACCATGTAAAATTTTAAGTTACTGCAGCTTTGAGGAGTTAACAGAAAGGAAAACTATAAGTTGGACAACCTCAAAGACAAAACTTTAGAAATTAGGTTACTTCAAATTTTAATCAAAAATATGAGTTATCTAAACATTTAAATTTTTCAGCAAAAACTTTCCTTTCAAAGTCGAGTTATGGGTAATACATCAACTATAAGCACTAGAAAAGTAGGCTGCATGTTGAGCTTTATGAAAACTTAAAATACAATGAGAAGTGAGAGGGCAACAAACCAATAATAGCCTCATAAATAAAAGTATACCAATGAAATAATCTCTGAGTGGTCAAGGAGGGCCACTTCACCTCGGCATACAGCAGCACGGAGATGATTTAGTGCTCTGCAGCCTGTTAAAAACCTCAGTGCATCATGATATACAGTAAATGCAACACACTGGCACAAGCCTACAGCACTTCATTGCTTTTGTCCTTGTCTGTTTCCAGAAACCCTTTGTATGACCTCCAGGAGTTCCTGCTGTGTCTCATTCTCTTTATAAAAAAACCCCAACTTGCATTATCACAATGTATAAGTTTCCTGGTTTGTACCATTATTTCTTGTTCATAGCTGAAAGCTTCTTAGTGAGAGTTTTCAGTAACTTCTTCCTTAACTTGTTGGAAATTACAGGCGGATGGCGTAGGCGTTGAGAGCAAACGACAGGAGACGAACGTGAGGAGAATTTGCGAGGAAGTGAGTGACACCCCTGCCTATTACCATGCAAATTGTACGGTAAATGTAATAATTGGGAAGACCAATTTAGCTGGAAGCAATTACAGAGGGAAGACAGATAATTTCTGGGGCTTTTCCTGCACACAAAATTGTCTTTAATGGTCCTCTGTTCTCTTTATGAATGCCAAACAATAATGCACTTCTAATGAACTTAAAATGCAGTGACTTAGAGAGAGAAAAGGTGACATGGTACCCAGGGAGTGCTCATTAAAACATCCACAGCCAGGATTGCATCATAGTAAAGAAATAGCTGGAGGCAGAGGTGCACTATTAAGACAACTGAAGGTGGTTAGCCAGAAGGTTACATCTACAGTTTTCAACAAAAAGAAATGCTACTGCTACAGCCGGCCCTTTACTGTTTCACCATGACAATGCCCCATTACACAAAGCCAGGCCTGTACAGAGCCTTGACCTCACAGCCACATCATATCTTATTCCCAGAGTGTCAAATAAGGCAGCTTGGTCAGTGGCTGCTGGCATCTGATTCTGATGCACAAGGCGCCCTCTGGCGTCTTTATCAGACGTAGTGGGCTTTCAGCTAACTCCTATGTAAGCCCATCCATGGAAATGATGTAGTATAAAGAATGAGGAAGTGTAAGTAGGGTGAAAGGAGTGGTGGTTGTGGATGGGTCAAACAAACACAGGACATTCACCAAGGAGACCCGTGTTCGTGTGCCGTGTGAGAGGTTGTGTTTTTCTAAACTATGCTATGTAGTTAACGTCGATGACAAAGTTGTTACTTAGTTATTTTGACCCAAACCATTTTCTTTTTTCTAAACCTTATCACGTAGTTTTGTTGCCGAAATCTAAAGAGGTTTTGGTGATGCGTCCTACGTGTCCTGTGAACATGGACGTTTATTTTGAAAATAAATTTTGTGTGTGGCCGAATGGGAGTAAATCTCTGAAGCAAACTTCCAAATCCTGATGGAAAACAATCATAGGGGTGTAAAGTACATGTGTCTGTGTATTTTGTTTGGCATGAGGTCATCATGGGACTAATCAAAATTTGACCTGCACATGACCAACGACATGACTGAAATACAAAATGTCCCTTGTCCACCCCAGAGTATTAAGGCCTAAGGAATAAAGGAATGTCAACCTGGATAGAATTTGAAACAATGTGAAAAAATGGTCTCATCTGATCCACAGTGGTAAGGTCTAGGAAATTAAAAGAGAAAGACCAGGAAGGACAGAGGAGGAGAAACAAATTGACTTTGATGAACCAAGAAAGACAACAAAGAGAAAGGAAACAGAAAAGAAAAAGAGTTGTTAAAGTGAAAAGCTGGTGAGAGACAAGGGTGGAAAACAAGGAGAAAAGATACACGAGACAAAGAGGAAATCACAGAGACACTATTAAGATAAAAAGATGAGGAAAAGACACCCTGTCTCCTTTTCAATCTTTGTGGACACACAATGCTTCCTGACATCTCAAGGTGTCTCCAGAATTAACCCCGTTAATGACACACACAGGACAGACAGACAGACAGACAGACAGACACACACACACACACACACACACACACACACACACTCCTTAATAAGGGACAAAAATGGAAGGAAAGTGACAAAAGCAATTATCCCTGTTATTGTTTTTTTGTCTTTTCTTCAGAAGGAACGGAGGAGTCAAATTTTGTGTGTGTGTGTGTGTGTGTGTGTGTGCATGCGTGTCTAACGAAGTTTAATGATGAGCCAGACTGCAACTACAGTCTGACACCTCAGTGGGGGTGATAGTGACAGTGTGTGTGTGTGTGTGTGTGTGTGTGTGTGTGTGTGTGTGACTGCTGACAGATTGGCACTGGTAAACTGCTAGCTGTCAACTACATCAATTAGCTTTAGCAATTAGGAAATAAAATACCTTCCTCTTTTTTCTGTTCTTTTCAGGAGAGACAAAATTATCTCCTTTCAGGTACCAGGTACACAGTGAGGTCTGTGAATTACCCAGAGTAACAAGGATAGGTTCTGGGAAATTAATTTCCTGTTCTGATGTTCAAATATTTTCACAAACTGCCGTTAAAGTGGGGGCGGAGGCAGATATCTTAGCAGCAGAGATAAGAAAATCTCTAAATACTATTCAGGAGGAAGTGAGAAAAGACAGGAGCTCTTCCTTAAGGTAAAATAATGCAAAGGGCCACCAAATAATTTTCGTAACGTCCATATTTTGGTTGAATGTTTCAGGCTTTTCCACCCTTTTCAAGTTTATTGTGTAATATTTGCCGTCATGTTAAACTCTGCTTTAGCAAATGTGGTATCTAATATCAAATATCTTTAATGATCTTGAAACTTTCTGTAGTATGAGGTGCAAATAGCACGTCCTTGATCCTAAATGTCAAATTAGGTTTTATATCAGTGCAATCCAGAATGACTCATGAGTTTTTTCTCACTCCCAGTCAAAGTCTGATTGGGTTTAGGTAATTACTGAAGGTTAGGGAGAGATCAAATTAATTGTTAGAAAATACCAACAGAAGTCACTGGTGTCAAAGTCACAGGCACCTGACTGCAAGATGTTACCTGCAAGGAAAACTTAAAGGAGCTGCATACGACATTTGGAACATTAATATAGCAGCAGACTATTTCCAATGTAAAGATATAGTGAAGAATGTGTGTGTATTGTAATCTGAGTTTCTCTGTTTGTTGCTGTAGCAGCCGGTCAGGCAGTGATGTGTATTTTAGTGCATGTGAGCCCATGTGTGTGTATCCCATTGGCTAGCCAATTCTGCACTATGCTCGTACAGTAGTTACCACCGATGATGCTGTCCCTCGACCGACGAATTCATCGTGGAAGTGTAGCACCAACCCTCTGGTTCCACCCTACATTAACACCATTATTCTGTTAGCACTTTTGCTGATGTTAGCACCTTTAGCTGCTAGCATCTTTAGTTGCTAACTGCCCACTCAGCTCCCTCCACGTTGAGAGCCATGTGCAGACAATCCCGGCTCAGACTCTGAATCATAGATATGCTCTGAATGTTCCACACAGCTCCTTAAAATAAGAGTAATTCAAAGGAGACCGCACATATTGTTTTCCTTTTTCAAGTGCCTTTAAAAAGTGACCTGTTTTGCAGTTTAACTGTTTTACAGTTGGATCCCTGAAGTTAATTTCATTTGAATTAGCAACATTAGCAATGAAGTTTCATTAAGACATCCTAATGATTTTTTTTTTTTTTTTTAGAATTCAGTTTGGTGCTATTAAAAAGAGTGGACACAATATGACTTGCAGTCTTTTCTGTTTTCTTCAGTAACTCTTTTAAATCCTTAATCAAAAAAAGTCAATTTAACTGTCAATAAAAGCTGTGAGGCTGATTTAACCTCGGTGCTATCAGCACAGGACACGCATCAGAATGAGTAGACGTCTACGTGATGGTGTGTATGCATGATTGAGTGGTACCTGAATGATTGATTAAGTCTTAGGGTGTGTGTGTATGTGACTGAGGGTGTGAGGAAACTATTGAGTCTGTTCTGACTTACTGTGAGTGTGCTTAAGGAGAAAGTAAATAATTTATTGTGTTTGTGAGTAAGTTAATGCAACTGACTAACTTCTGTGTGAATGTGGAACTTGAGGGAAAAACATGTTATTTTACTAGTGTATAGGAAGTGTGCTTCACTTCAGTTCAGTTTTCTATTTTACTACCCAATGAAATGATCAGAAAGCTGGGACACTCGCAGTAACTCTGGTTAATGTTGTATCTAAAACTTTTATGGTAATAATTTATTTTATCATAATAACTGTGAACATGAGTAATATCTTTTGATGCAGTCATGTAGTGTGGGGATGATCAGAAAAATTAGTTAATGACTGGTAACACCCCTTTAAGGTGACTCGGAAAGTCAATACATGACTTGCTGACTCTGATGTCATATATGCAGAAACATGGCAGATAAAAGTAGATGTTTGGTTGATGGTAAGAAAAAACAACACTTTATATTAATCCACATATTACATGTCAGTTCTTTACTTTCACGTAATTTGTAATATTGTAGTAGGCATTAACCATTAGCTGCTAAAAAATATTACGGTTGGTCTGAAACGTTTGTCAGATATCACCAAAGTACCAGGCAAATTTAGTTTTTGAGAAAATATTATACAAGAACCAGAGCATAGTAGATAGAAAACAAACAAAAAGACACTTCCGAATCCTCCATGTTGGGAGTTGGATGTAAAGCTGATGACCTCACCCCATAGAACACACAACCATCATCTAAAACACCCTCCCTAGCTCGCTGGCCGGTTCAGTCTCCAGCTGCTGTTCTCCATTAAATCCCAGAGGGTGCTTTCCAGATAAATATCTAATGAGAAACTGAGCATGTAGCATTTAGGATGGCTTTGCAAGGCTTTAATTATGTACTTTAGCTAATTCATGTTACCCTTGCTTTAGCTAGCACAGACAACAACATCTGGTTGATTAAATGACAACTGCTCATCTGCTGATTCTTTTGATTTTTTTTTACCTAGCACACAGCTGTACTGCATTAAAAGCCTCAGCCTAATGGGAGCAAAGTGGCCCTTGCTTTGTTCAGTCTCCCAAATAATGTTGCTTGTCGACATCTGTGTGCGTGAGACTTTGATGCTGTATAAGTCATGTCTACACAAAACTACAAATCACACTGTTTAAGTCTTATACAGGTTACTGGTATACAGCACCTGATTGAGGTCTAAGGAAGAACAGCAACTCACAGGGGAATGCAAGAAGTCATTCAGGGTACATTGAGACATTAAGTTGTTTATTAATGATGTAGGGGATAGAAAACAAGTGGCCATCTAATCATAGAAAGTAAAATCAAGGTTTCTGAACCAAAGCTGGACATAGCAGAAAGCCTGAAAGGTGTCAGATTCATTAGTTTATGTCTGTTACATACAATTTTAAAGACTCAGAATTACTTATATGGCATCGCAAATGTCATGTTTATCTGCAGAGTAAGATCAGCAGGTTACCACCTGTTAGATCAGGCAATTGTTGTGGCAAGGATCGTAGTCTTTAATGTGCGGCTTCCATTCCTGACATTTGATCATTTTAATGCTTTTTTATGGTTTACGGTTCGTATGATATCTTAGAGTGAGTTCCCTACGAATGACGTAACCCATTTCATGTAAAGTTATGTAGGCCTACTTAACATAAAGTTACGTAGGTAAGGTTTAGGAAAAGAAACATGGTGGTTATGGACCCTCAACCCTCAAAGTTTACTTGGTTTACATAATTCCGATCAGCAGCCTCCTGGGGTAAAAGTCCTGTGATGTTTGACCCATCCACCAACCCAACCTGCCTCCTTACACAAACTTCTGGTGTTTATACTATTTCCTTCTTCCATCAGTGCAGTGGTCATGAGTTCACTGCCTTCACAATTACACAAATTACTGGCTCAAGATTATATATGAATTGTGGTGCTTTACTTTCCTTGGTGTAACTAGGAACAATGCATGAGTACAGCCTGATCATTTTGTTGTTTGTCCTTGATATGGATAAAAAGTGTGGGATTGCATCATTTTCAGGAGAAACATTGAAGTTATTTTGCGTTGTGATGTTTTAAAAAAAATGTAAATAATGTTCTGACTTAAAATTTATAAATGGATGTCAGTAGAACAAACAAGTCTCTCAACTGTGACAACAGGGAACTAGTTAGTTAATTAAATGCTTGCCTATAACATCGGTATAGTATACTATATAATAATAATACAGTAAAAGAGCATAATTTGGCCAAGCGTCAGAAACATTTACTGCTAATTTTTGCAACAAGATCCCAAACATCTTAGATTTGCTTTTCTTCCTTACGTCAAAGCGTGGGCGAGGGGAAAACAAACTGTCAGCAGAGGAGGTTCCTTAAATAACCTGTGTAAGTGTGTACCATACGTGAACATACATTCATTCTTTAATGTGTGTGTGTGTGTGTGTGTGTGGGAGGGGGAGAGGGTATGTATGCATGATGTTCATGTTTGAGTGTGTACTTTTACGTGTCTGTGTGGGCGTCCGCACTCTATGTTCTGTCATCTGTGTGTGTATGTATAAAATGTGAGTGTAGATGAGTATGCATGCTTGTGTGTGTGCAAGTGAGTGTGTACATTTCAGTGTGTGTGTCTGTTTGCCTCAAAGTGTGTTTTTAAGTGTGTGTGTGTGTGTGTGTGTGTGTTTCGTTATGCATGCGTGGGTACATGTGTTGCAGCTGTTTTTGCATTTGTGGCATTCGACAAGACTGCTCCTTTGTTCCTGTATAGTTTTGATTCCTTCTAACTCTCATCTCTCTCTCTCTCTCTCTCTCTCTCTCTCACACACACACACACTCACACAAACACACACACACACACACACACACACACACACACAAGCACAAGCGCAAGCACACACTCAGTCACTTCTTGGTGTGACGCCCAGATTTGAAATGCATAGCGTTTCTGTTGCTTTTAATGGAATACCACTGTATCTGCCTCGGGGGAAACGTAAACCTACTATTCCAACACTGGTTTCCAAATTGATACACTCACTTACTGAATTCACATGGCTCTTTCTTCCCCCTTCTCGTTCCTACAGGCTGTTTTGCTGCTTAAATCTGCACCGCGCCAAGGAACGGCCTCGGCAAGTCGAGCGCACCGTAACAGTAAACACAAACTAGTGTCAAATTAACATAACCCAAGGTCAAAAACAATCATTTCCCAAGACCCCACAGATCAATTTTGTTTTCACAAACGAGAAGCGAGCCGAGAGCCGTGCGCATGTCCTTTCCCACGCCTTCCCCGAGCGAATACTCGCCCCGGGTGTTTGCTGTAAAACAATCATTAATATTCATGGTGCAGAACATACACACTAGCGTGGGGCTGCCGCTGAAGCTAAGCAAGCGTTGCATCAAAATTTATATTGTACAACGGTAGGCTGCCTTTGTTCCTGTGAAGCCCCATGGGGACTGTGGGAGCCTGGCATAGCGGCGGTGTGAAGCACAGAGTTAGAATGCAGAGGAGGTACTCACGATCGGGCTGGCATTGATGTAATCAGAGTTGCCTTGGCTGTTCTCCACCTTCAAGGTGATTCTGGAGTGATCATCTGGAACACAAATGGAAGAATTCAGCGCATTTTATCTTAGGAATGCAAGTGTTGCTCAGTGGCCATATTACATGCATTGCAATTAGCTTTTTGCTTATCTGTTGAATGTACAGGACTCCCACTGTAGCCTTGACGTAAATTTCCACAAGCAGCTAAGTAAGACTGTTTCCATGACCTAAAGAGTTTATTCCCTTTGGTATGTCAAGGTTGTTTTCGGCTCAGAATAGAACGAGTTTCATTTCAGGACTTAAAAACCACCAAGTGACTTGTTTGAGAAATCCCCTGATGTTCTTTGATTTTCCTCAGAGAATTGATCAACTGATCCACGACTTTTAGAAGGCACCTCTAACAATTCCAACCAAACTGCCGGAAAAAATGTTGGCATTGTACATTTCTGCAAAGCACGGACACGTTAAATTTGCACATTATGCAGTGGATACATTGAAATTTAAGGCACAAAACCACTTGGTAATGGTTGGGAATAGTTCAAGTTTTGGCTTAAATACCCAGTTTTGGGGGGCACAATCCCCAGTGAAAAAGCAGCAATGTTTCTGTAAAAAAAAAAACAAGTGCTTTTCCTGACAATGTCCCTGCTGAAAAAGTCACTATAGGCTGCCAGAAGACACCCATCTTTGGTACGTAAAAAGTGAATCGAAATATGGCAATGCATTGCTATATCACAATGAGTTTTGTTCTTTGATGTTGGTCTCAAACAGTAGTCTGCAGCTTGGCAGCCGCCTTTTCTAGGTGACACACCACCCTCCATCCCCTCCACCTCCCAGTGACAGTCAGCTCATATACGATGTCACTTTAGAAACGTTGATATGACAAGTTTGAAACATGCAAATATAACACATTTGTGGTTTGCCAAAAACGTACAATGCCAACATTTTCTTCTGGCGACTAAGCCACCAATTTTAACACCTGGCAGTCATCCAGGATGAACTACTTCACCAATGGAGAAAACTAGATGGTTTGAGCAGAAAGGGTTAAATTCTGAAACTCTGTGTCTTTACAGACTGATGGTTTTTTTGTTTGTTTGTTTGTTTTTTGCTACGCTTTAACCGACAGGATTAAATTCAAAATCTAACTTTTCAAAATACCAAAACTGCCACTGGACTCCCACTGTGCTCTTTTTTTAGCATAATTTCCTTAACAAAACCAAATCAAATCAAGTCACAATTAAGTCTTTGTCTTCCTTGTGCAGCACTTCGCATTATGCACTCTGATTGGCTGTTAAACACTACAGGAAAGAGAAATGTCACAGCTAAAATAAGACAACAAAATACTTTGAGAAATGTGTACAGAATTATGCACGATCCATCTCTCGCTTGGCTTAAACATCAATAAGAATCAACGTGATACACAATTAACTGTATGTGATGATGCCAGACAACTGGAAAAATGTTTTTTTTAACCCATTTTTAAGAACTTTGGGGTAAATTTAGGTGAATTTGAACAAGAATTTTAAAGTTTGTGAGTTTAATTTCATATGTCCCTAGAGGCATCCAGTTAATTTTGGAATTGGATTTCAGCTTCAATAGGATGTGCCCTCCATCATCCCTGGTGCACTGAAATTTTTGGGAGTGGCAAATTTTCCTATTCTCTTGTCCGCAGTGATAGTGGCAAAACAGTTTTGATTTTTTGGGGGGTGTTTTTTTCCGAAGAAGACAGTGGTGCTTCAAATAGGAAGCACAATTTATTCCTGACAAACTGCTTTCCCTGCTGACAACCTGGATTTCATTAAGCCTGGGCCCGCTGGAGAGAATGGAACAGCACTTTTTTAGATGGGCTATTTCCACAGAAGCTTAGAAATTTTAATCATTGATGAGGTCGGTGCAGGAGAGCTTTAATAGAAAACTAATTTACAACCCTTCTGCTCACTGCATCTGCTCCTGGTTTCTGATAATAGAGGCCGGGCTCAGAATATAAGGGGAGTGTTGTTGAGAGGTGGCGAGAGTAATGCCACCATGTTTCCAGGGCTGACATCAGGAGGTGTATTTTGGTTGCACTCAGACATTAACAGTTGTCTGCCCTCCATCAATGAGCAGGAGATAATATTGTCTTTCCTATCTGGCTACTATCCTGCTAAACACAGAGCTCTTCAGTTTGAACAGGTTTATCACAGGAAATACTCTGATGATATCAAAAATGAAGATATAGATTACAGATTGACAGTTAAATAAAATCTCCAACATTATACACTGAACTTTACTGATACTGTTATACCTACGAGACAATTGGTTTGGTACAGGGAAGCATGGACTGTATAAAAACAATGGATGTAGCCACTGTGATGACAGCCAATGGTTTGTGGACTCCCATTTTAGAGGCTTAAGTTTGGCATTTTGGTTGTTGCCATCTTGCACTTTTGGAGCCAGAGGTGACACAAGGTGACCATATAGACCAAAACTGTTTATTTCTGTTGTAAAGTGTGGCATCTTAACATGGGGGGTCTATGGTGATTTGACTTGTTTCTGGAGCCAGCCTCAAGTGGCCATTTGAGGAACTGTAATTTGGCACTTCCGCATTGGCTTCATTTTTCAGCCCCAAAGGTTGCAGCTTGCTAGGAACCTCATTAAAGGCACACAGTTTTGTTCACTGAAGACCACATCGTCAAGTTTTCAATTGCCCATATAGATGAGGTTTTGCAGATATGTAACCCAAACTACTTGGGTGGCAATATCTCGAAGTGTGAAGGAATTTTGATGTGTTACAGCCTTTAACCTTGGTCAATAAAGAAGATGTGTGACAGTTCTACTTAAGGTAACAGTCAGGTCAGCAGAAGGTCTTAAAGAGGCCTCAAATCAGGCTACTTGACCTTTGTTATGAATGCACTCCATCTTTGGTCTCTCACTCCTAGAGGAGGGAGTACAGGTGTCCAGATAAGGGGGCCTAGTCGGCTCTGTTGCTATAGCTTCCAAAGTTAAGAGGAAGGGGGATTGCCCTATGCCCCAGGCTCAACAGACAAGAGTCTCTTTTTTGGTTTGTACATTCTGAGGCAGTCATGGTGATTTAGAGTGAGCCAGGTGAGCATGCTTGTTGCTGAAAGTCAGTAATCAATAGAAACTTCACAAAACTATAGATTGGTACAGAATAACCTTATTTTGAAACATGGAGTGACTCGCAAGAGAATACTGTTTGGGTTAAATGCAAGGACTGGGCAAAGACATTCTCAGAGTCTTGGGATATACTCATTTTGTATGCTTAACTGTGATTCTCCTCAATTGAGTCTTTATTAAATACTGTGTGTAATCCATTGAAGTCTCCTGAGGTCTTCTTCAGCTATTAAATCATCAGCTCTGACATTTCTTCAGCACAAACTTGAGCAGAAAGAAAAGATAATCTTCCAGAACAAAAATCTGAAGACTTAGAGTTTTGAAGGCCAGTGCTGTTATGTATAATATTGATGCTAATGTCTTGTGCCAGTTTCCAACTTTGTGGCTATTTTCAAGATAAGAAATACCCCCAAAACACACATCTTTAGGTCTAAAACAGCAACCAGAGGAAGTGGCAATGAAAGTCCCCCCTAAAGTCAAGGCCTCATACAAGCAGCAAATGCAGTGGCGGTGAATACTGAAGCAGTAGTACGCTTACTAGATCACTTTTTGATTACTACTATCTAAATGCTAATGTGGGCTCGCCCACTAATCAAACTAAGAAACACAGAGTGCTAAGAAAAGAAACAAAACAGAGAGAGCTGATTGCTTACACGCCACAACAGCAGCAGAGCGGTTCTTCTTGGCGTTGCCATCCTTCATGCCGATGGTGCAGGCGTTGGGTTCTGCCTGATAGGCACACAGCGCCTCCCACTCCTTCTCTAGGCGATCCTTGTTTTTCATATGATCCTCCATGTAGGACTGATGGAGGAGAAAAAGAGAAGGGAGAGCAGAGGAGGTGAGGAAAACTGCTGGAGATACAATAAAAAGGTTGTACGTAGATTTGTTAACCTGTTTCATTACCAACATATATAGGTCTATGTAGTGGGACATTCATGATTTGAATTCCTTTTATTTGTTTTCATCTTTCGATTCATCTATGCTTGTCTGTATCTGCTTGAAGCACCAGATGGACAGGCTTTACACCTTAAGAAAGAGGGTTTCGACTGATTTGTCAATCACAAAATCTCACACAGTAGCCTGTGATTTAAACCTCAAGATAACAAGCTTTCCTAAACTCTGTCGCAGTTTGCTGTTTGTTTGAATCTTAGAGGAGTATCAGACAGTATGTTATTTTGTCAATCAAAGGAAAGTCGACTAAATACATGCTAGTTCTCTTTCTCGTGATTGCCAATTGTCTTTGACCTATGTTGCAAATCACACCCATTAAATGCTCTACTGATGTGAAAAAGAAAACAAAGATTGATCTGTGTTACCTAGCCCAGTCGCCACAGTAAATTTTGGCATCTTATGTTTCTGCAAACTATAAATGTGTTACATTTGTACATTTCATATGTAGCAGATAAGTTGAAACTTTACATTTCTTTATGTTTTAATTTTTAACTTTTATGTTGTGAGAACACTGTGGTTAACGTGTGGTTAGGTTTAGGCATAAAAAACACTTTGTCAAGGTTAGGAAAACATGTTATGGCTTAAAATGTGCGATTTGGTCACCACAAACAAAACATATCTTGATTTCTAGTTAAAAAACGCCCACTTTTGTCGCGACAAAATGGCTTGACATATCAGAAACTGTTGATAAAAAAGCCTGCTCTCACTGCAACATACACTGCTTAAAAAGTCCTGAACTGTGATTAAAAAAAACCCCTGCTTTTGTTGCTACAAACATGGCTGGACCCCCTGCTTTTGTGGGTCTTGAACAGTGGATCTGCTGCTGTCTGCTGCTGTAAGCCATCTCACCAAGGTGTCATACACCATCTCCTGATGGGAAGCTCATTTCATAATTTCAACTACGTCATTCGTTTGAAACGTACAAATATATCCATGGTTTGCAGAAATGAACAATGCCTATGTCCAATGTTTTACCCTGCTTAAAGCACCAGATGGGTAGAGTTTACTGCATCACTTGAGTTTACAATTGTGAATCAAAGACAACAAAACTGGCAAAGAAATTCAAGACTATAAGGAGGATGGAAGGAAGGAGAATCAGAATCAGGTCCATTATGAGCGTCTGGTCTTTCTAAACTTCATCTCACTCTTTGGATCATTCTTTGTGGCTCCCTCTGCTCTGCTTCACCATGAAGGATTGTTAGAAATGTTATTAAACTGTGTATGAGTTCCCATATGTGTGTTTCCCTCATTTCATCAGTTGCACCAAAAGACGTCTTAATGAGAGTGCGTATCAGTCTAATCTACTCTATCCCTGTTTAAATGACAACCAGTTTTAGCCTGGCCATGCTCTATCATACAGTATTCATAATCAAGGAAGACAACGTGACTTTGATCAACTCTATGCAAATGAGCCTGGCACATAAGATCATGCCAAGGAGTGTGTGTTGTTAGCCATAATTTGATCGTGGCTGATGTAACTTTGTATTTTTTTTAACAGCCTTGAAAATCAGCCGCCCATACACACAAAATATGGATGGTACGATCGTTTGTAATGGATGAGGGGCTGAAATGAGCTGGTGTGGTTCTTTAAATGGCTCCGGCGATGATTTATGGTGGCAGTTACAAATGGGGCTGATCTTAATCAGAATTAGCTTCCAAAAAAGGCCTAATGGCTTTCTGCTAAAATGAGAGGAGTTTGTTAAAAATGGAAGGCAGACTACCGGTTGGTGGAAGGTAACGGAAAAGTATCTTGATCAAATGCAGATATAGCACCAGCTTGTACACTTAACAAACTCTATAAACATGCAGCGGGTCAGGTTTGTTGTTTGTTTTGTAGCTTAACAGGCTCAGTGCTGAACAGCCGGATTCACCTCTTCACAGCAGCATTGTGTATATCTGGAAGCACACACGCAAACACACACACGTACACACAGACACACACACTAGCCTTTCCTTGTTGTAGTATCAGCTCTCTATTATATTTGCTTTAGAGCTGCTAAAAGCAGCAATGATGTAACAGGAAGCCGCGAGCTAAGACCCTCCACCTGCACATAGACGCTTATCAACAGCAGGAGGTCTGAATCCCTTTAAAGACACATGCACAAGCACACACACACACACACACACACACACACACACACACGTACAAGTACAGATAAACAAGCATAAAGGAAAATGCACATACACACATCTAAAGCAGAGTCCACACATAAAGGTTTTTGTAAAGGTCACATACACGAAAACACAGTCCACCCACACGCTCACACACACGCTCACACACACACACACACACACACACACACACGTATACACTCGCTCACACAGTTCTATATAAATCGCACAAAAAGACACGACAAACTGAAATACACGCACATAAAGTCGCGAAAAAGGGCGCGTGTGCACAAAATCCACATGCATTCAAAGAACAGACACCGACAGACACATATACACACAACATGCATACACCATCACACACACGACCTGCAAACATTCTACACACATTTAAAGATGCATACAGAAAGTCACAGTCCCACAGAACACACACACACACATACACACACGCGCACACTGTCCTACATCAGATGCCCCCCACCACCCTCTACCCCCTACCCTCTCTCTCCCTCTCTAATGCCAGAGTAATAGGGTTTTGTGGCTGTGTAAAGGGATTACTGCAATCCAATCAGGAGGTGCTGAGATCACCATGTGTCGACCAAACACTGAATAATCCCCTTACTGCGGGGGGGCTTACAGCTGCCAAAGGTGCTCAATAAAAAAAAAAGAAGAAGAAAAAAAAAAAGCTACGCAATAAGACTCTGCCTGAGCCGCCATTGTGGCTCTGACGCATCGTCGCCGAGCACCTGTAGGAAACAACAGCATGAAAGCCGGGCCGCATGGGAGGTGATGTAATGCGGCGGCCATTTTGGATCGACAGCAAGTAAAGGGAAAGGGGAAGTAGGATACTGTTACTCAGCAAGTGGAAAGTAATCAAATATATGCATTTTTTTTAATACATATATTTCTATAGTCATATAAAAATAGTCATGTGACTCAAAATGTAACATAGTCCAGTAATTTTGTTGAAAGAGTAGCACTATTTTGCTACAGTAAAATGTGTTTAGATTCAGCTGTCTATTTGCTATTACAAAATTTACATGCATTTCTCTAAATCCCTAGTGTTTGGAGTACACTGGCTTTGGATGGCCAATACTGTTGAATTTGGATTCAAGCTTCTGAATGGCCATATTTTGTTGTGACATTAAACATACTAACATGTAATACATTTTTAGCCAAAAATCCCTTAAGTATCTAGTGTTTTGAAGAATTTCATTCTTGTCATAACACATTTGGGCCTTTTTTTTTACTGATGAAAATGTTGCCTCATCCTCACTTTTAAGTACAATTCAGGCTAAGCTCTTTCCATTTTTAATTCTACAACAAACATGTAATCAATCATCGTCAATCAATCTGCATCCATCCATCATATCCGATGCTGCAGCTTTATTTTTAGTAAAACGCTGACATCATCCTGATACATGAGTCTAACTTCTCTGCCACTGAATGCCTCCTCCTCCTCAGCGGACCACATTAGAGTGATTTCACATCCATTTCCTGAAGCGCGTTCTTCCTACAGCCATTGCCCTGCGACCTATCACCTCCACAGATCACATCCCAGCTGGCCTGCTGGTGAGCTACGAAAACCACAACCACAACAAATTCCCAGCACAGTTAATCTCGATGGAGGCTCTTGCTGCAGTATAATCTATAACACTTACTTGGCCAGCAACAAAAGACAAGATAATGTGCTTTATATATAGAGTCGACTAATCCTCTTAAGACACAAGCAGAGAGGATGTAGGGGGAGGTGGTGGCGGTACTCGGTCCCAGTCACATGGGACCAAGTAATACATTAACTTAGATAAGATGGTGAAAGCTGTTTCTCCTCAAATTAAAATCAGTGGGTGGATGATGACATGGAATTTGCTCAGGGTTTACGAGAGGCAATTAATTTTTTGGGAGGGTTGGTGGAAGAGGTGGGGCACTGCAGCTCATCAGCCATCACGTTATTCCTTTCTTCGACGCCTGTGATTTTTATTAATCGCTCAACAGTTGCCTCAGTCGAGTGCGTGGCAGGGCGTTAGATGAAATATTTGCTTTTCCATGGCGGCACTGCGCTCGTCTCGCTTTGTGATGGATTTGGTCTCTCGCTGTGACGGCTCTCTGAGAAGAAAAAAAAAAACAAAAAAAAAAATTCCCTTGGCTCCCTGAGTTTCCCCCCAAATGTGTCGACTGGGTCCCGGTTTTGTTGCCATGAAACTGTGCTCGGTCTCTAGTTGACATCATGATGTGAATCTGAAATGAGCTCTCTTGTAAGTGTGAATATTTTTTTTGTAAAACTGACAGCTAGAACTGCACAAGAAAAAATATGAGCAGTAACAAACAGGCATCAGTTCAAATTGTGGAAAGAGAGATGACAGACAGGAAGGAAAGACGGATGGAGGGGGAAGAAAAGGAAATGTTCAAAGCAGAAGAGAGAACAAGGCAAAGAAACATAAAGTCCTGAAAAAATGAAAGGAAGAGAGAGAGGGGGGATGAGTCAACAGCGAAATTGAATAACATGGATATTATAAAAAGCAATGGAAGGAAAAAATGATGCAATAAAGAAAAAGAAAGGACATAGTGGAAGAGGATGAGTAAACAGAGAAATTAAAATAAAATTAGCAAGAAGACACAAATAAAACTAATGAATGAAAAATGGAGGATGGATGGAAAGCAGATAGTGACGGCAAATCCATAAAACCTTTCCTAGAGAGGATGGTTGGTGGGCGGTAAAAGACATTAAATAGCAATTTCCCAGATTGTCACTGCTATGTGAAAACCTCATAACACCAATTTTTTTCCATCTTTTAGCTTCAGCAGAAGCTTCACATGCCCTTCTGTGGGCTGAGAAAACAATGTGACCTTTGGGCTTCTGAAAGGTTCCAAAACTGAGCAGGCATACATAGTAAAAAAACAGGGATGCTTTTTTTCTCCCCTTCCTGAGAAGCTGACATTTACATGGTTTCCACATGACAATGGCATTATGTAACTTTCCCTCTGCTGTCTAATGTTTCTACTGTGGGAGGACAGAGACGGTCTGGACCAATCAGAGCTGCAGCTCGCCTTGCTGTATGTGTGGAGCTGTCCGAGGTGCTGAAACACACTTACAGCTCAGTGTGTGTGTCGCTGAATCACATTTCTCTTTCCTGTCTCTCTCCCCGGTTTCTCTTCCTTGACAGCAAAATTGCAAACATCCAAAAGGGAAAGAACGGCAGCAAGTTAACAGCTCCCTCACATTAACTAAGAATCACACATTATCACTTTCTGTGTTGAGATGTTGTGATGAGCATCCTGTGACTGACAAAATACTCGAGATTCCTCGCTGCTCATTCGTGCCTGTTTCCTCGATGGAGTTAAAGCACCGTCAATCGCTCATCAGCGCAGTGGGCACCTGATGTGCACTTGGACAGGTTCCAGTCGTTGTTTGGGGGGTAGGCTATGTTTATAATCCATGTATTAAATGGAAACTGTGATAGACTCCTTCCCCTCACTAGACTCACTGCTGAGTCACTGGATGTGGCAGGACGAGACGACGGCAGACATTTTCTTCATGTACAATTGGATCGCATTATCCTGCACTGATTGGGCCATTTAATGCAAATACAGTCGGATCTGAATCTCTCCTCTCTCATATTGATCATAATCACTGGTATAGCAAATCAAACATTGCCCCACATCAGGCTCTAAAGCTTCTCACTTACTGTCTCTCCTTCCCTTTCTCCACACACTCCACACTTACATCTATCTACAACATCTCAGTCTACATCTATACTGTAGATCTATACAACACTGATAGTGGGTAAAATACAGCATAGCAGGCCCACACAAGTCCAACAAGGCTTCACACTACAGCAACATAATAGGCTGTCAGTGCGGTCATGAACTGTTCACTTTAGGTTTAACCCTTGCTAAGATCTTTCCCTAACCTCAATCATGCATATCGAGATACTGCAGAAAGCGACTACTTTAAAAATAGTGGCACTGGATGTTAAAAATCAGGGTCCAATATTAACACAGCGATGTGGAACCTGCAGTGCCCCACCTCTCCCGCCATAAAGGATGGGAAACGTGGTCATTGGTGTCAAAGTCAGTCACCTAAAATAACCCAAAAGGATTTGTAGGACTATAAGAACGTCATGCCACTCCTTTATGGGAGGAGTCATTATCTGCAGATTGTTTGAAGCATTTTAACAGTTCAGCAACAGACAATGCCATTTTTCTGGTGAGGACAGTCCTCTAGGCCAAGCAAATACGCCACAACCAAAACAGATTCGTTCTTATGTGACATGTACGAGTGATTTAAGACAGTTTGTGGCATTCATCAATTTTCTCATACTTAGAATTTTCTCTCAGGTAAGAATCAAATTTTGTAATTTTTACACTACGTATGAGTAAACTGACTAAATTTGAATGAAAATGTAAAATACGTAACAATAAGTAATATTTACAACATAAATTCTGGCAAAATCTCTGCCCTGATGAGTGAAGACGAAACAAATAGCTGGCTCTGTTCAGGCGGACAACCTATGTTAGATCACAGTATAACCGTGTTAGCGATTAGCTTACCTTGCTCCACTGACATACTGTTAAATCTAACAAAGTCAAGCTAGCTTACAGTCTACTTCTTCTAAAAGATCATTTCTTATGACTGATGAATGGATTTCTTTGGAATTTTAGCTCCATATAAAGTCAATGAATGTAATGTTTTCCAGCTAATGCTCATCTGACGTCTGCACACACTGTCTATCTTTCTCCATGGGGGAAACCAACTTGTTTAATTTAAGGCTTGTAATGCCTTAATATTAATAAATCTGATGTTAAAATATGACACTAAAATTAAAACTGACTATATGACAAAAATAACCTTAATGCAAAATCTATATTCTGTTCACTGTAGTATCATAATGACTTGCCGATTTACAGGTCACTGACAGTTTTACTATTAATATTTGCTTTTGTGGTCCTCTGTAACTACAACTGATGCTGCTAAATGTGTTGTTTTTCTCCTGCTGATTTATTACAGCAGCACTTGAAACTCCATGGTGTTAAATCCTTCTTTCAACTTTACAAAAGTTTTGTGAAAGACAAGTTGCCCCCGTAGCCTCATAGGGCAATTTCAGAGGCTTCGATTCTCTGAGTGAAATCTCAGGAATGTGCACCTCCTTGTGAACAGGTGGAATTCATCATGCTGAAGCAAGCAATTTACGACAAGTTTGTACGGTGAAGCAGCCCGATTACCAGTAGGAAAGCTGGCATTATTCATTCATTCATTCATCTTCTAACCGCTTCATCCTCTTGAGGGTCGTGGGGGGAGGGGGCTGGAGCCTATCCCAGCTGACATCGGGCGAAAGGCAGGGTACACCCTGGACAGGTCGCCAGACTATCGCAGGGCTGACGCTCACATTCACACCTATGGACAATTTAGAGTTATCAATTAACCTAGTCCCCAATCTGCATGTCTTTGGACAGTGGGAGGAAGCCGGAGTGCCCGGAGAGAACCCACGCTGACACAGGGAGAACATGCAAACTCCGCACAGAAGATCGAACCGGCAACCCTCTTGCTGTGAGGCGAGAGTGCTAACCACCACACCACCGTGCCGCCCTGGAAAGTTGGCATTATATGATTCTGCAAACCACAGATATGTTACATTTGTACGTTTCATATGTATCATATCAACGTTTGTAAAGTGACTTAGTGTATGAGCTGACTTTGTCATTTGGAGGTGGAGGGAATGGTGGATGGTGTGACACCTAGGTGAGATGCCTGCCAAGATGCAGACCACTGCAGACCACAGTTTGAGACCAATAAAGCAGGTCATTTTTTAGCGAATCATCGCTGCATTTCCAGTGGCTTTTTAGTCATGCGATGTTTTTTAAGCAACCTGTCACTGTGATTCCCCCGGGGAAATTGCCAGTGTTCTTCACTAAGACATCACTAGCGTTCCAACATAGATTGTGCAACCAAAAGCGAACATTTTAAGCCAAAATATGATCTTTTCCTAACCATGAGCAAGTGCTTTTTGTGCCTAAACATAACCACACTTTATTGACAGTTTTTTTTGAAATACAAATGGATGTTCTCCATGGTTTGCAAAATTGAACAATCCCAACATCTATTCTGCCATCTGGGTTGAGTTAAGAGAGTTTGTTGAATCTGATTTGGAGCAGTCGTATGAACAAGCCTCACAGAAAAATGTTTGAAAAGTTGGATAAGAATCTGAATTTTTTTTTTGCATCAGGCCCGCTGTTTATGTTGAGTGTAAAATGCCTTTTAGAACTCTGAAGTTACTTTGGAGAGGAATAAAGTGGAATATCAGCATTCAATAGGATAATGTCCATCACCTACACAAAAACGCTTTAATCATCACGGCCACATCAGATACACTTGCTCTCTGTCCTTCCCTCGCATCATTTACATATAAGTCTCTATATTATAACAAATTCTGTAATCACCCTGACCAGACTGTGGCCCACACACCAAATGAATACTTAACAAAACATGAGCAACACTCCATTTCATTCCTCTTATCTCTCAAATGATGCTGCCTCTGCCGCGACGGCTTCATCAGGCGAAGACAAAGGAAACGCACTTGAAGAAGTTCAGACCTCGCTGTCTCGAAACTCAAGTCTATTTTCATCCACGTGTGACCGTGGCGAATCAAACGTACGCGTTGCATCCTGTTGTGGGTGCATTTGCCAAAGAAACACTTTAGCTGGATTGTGTAAAACTACAGAGCTTCTCTCCGCTGCAGCACAGGGGCTGCAAAGGGAGTCGTTTCTCCTGAACACAACTCTGGTGCAAATCTCAGGGGTAATTAGTATCTTTGTGCCTATTGAACACATCAAAAAGCCCGCTCTGTC
The DNA here is from genome assembly GCF_011397635.1 of Epinephelus fuscoguttatus. Classification (NCBI taxonomy): domain Eukaryota; kingdom Metazoa; phylum Chordata; class Actinopteri; order Perciformes; family Serranidae; genus Epinephelus; species Epinephelus fuscoguttatus. Next base: position 11,394,649 of record NC_064766.1, on the reverse strand, counting down.
ACATCTCGCCGGCAGCTTCATAATGCATGGAGAAAGAAGGGGGGAGTGAGAGAGAGAGAGAGAGAGAGAGAGAGAGAGAGGCGTGGGTGGGGGGGTTGGGATGAGGAGGTGGTGCTGCCGGTGGTTGAAGTGAATAGATATATCGCAATTACGATGGCGCTCTGCGAAATGCGACCGAAGTTCAATAGAGATTTTCATCTGCAGGATAGAAGAGGGTAAGAAGCCTGCCTATAGTAACTGTGGGTGTAATGAGATGTACAGAAACACACAAAAAAAAAGACACAGGGAGACAGATGAGAGTGAGAGGGTGAAATGAGAGGAGAAAGAGACATGTGTGCATGTGTGTGTGAGAGAAAAGAGTGCTATATGCAGAAATGCAGATGAGACAGAGACATGAAAGAAAAAAACACTGTATAACGCTGGTTTTGAAAGAGATAAATGGTTTTCAGGGGTGAGAGAAGTGGGTGATGGGATGTTTTGGACAAAAGGGAAAATAAAAGAAACGTAGAGGATCTGTGGTAGCTGCCTGGCAAGACAGACAACCAACCACAAAGGTAAAAAAAAAAAAAAAATACTGTAGAAATGTAAGGGCAAAACTATTACAATGTTAATGTGATTTTTTTCCCCTGCAGAATTATCAGTGGAGCTGAAATAAAGCTCACTTTGAAACATCAGCATTTAATAAAATACTTGTTACTGAGGGACGAACTCAACCTGATAATCCGGCTGAATACTTTTCACTTTATTATTTAGCCTGACCTCATTTTCGTGTAGGCCAAATTCTGTTTGGAATTAGGGGGTATTGTGTTTTGTTTGGCCCCAGCCATGTAGTAGAGAAGTTACAGATTCATCCAATGTCATTTTAAATCAACACAAAAGCTGTGGTAATTCCTGGGACAAGCTTTCTTAATATGTCTCCTAATGTCCAAAGCAATATGTCAATCTTCATGTCATCCATGCTAATCAACATTTTTGTGGCTGTTTTTTTGTTGCAATCTTCCCATGGATGTAGTGATTTTTCTGCCTCTAGGACACAACAGTGGCAGCTGCGTTTTTAAACCTACCTGTACAGCTCTGATTGGCTCAGTTTTCCAGCATAGGAAATGATCGTCAATGAGCTCAACACCTTTTAGAATATCTGAAAAATGAGTTAACATTTTGTTCTATTAAAGGAATGCTTCACTTCCCGAATGATTATTTGTATATCAGCTACTCACCTCGTGTTACCTTGAGTTCCTGAAGTAAACTACTTTTATTTCTCTTGCATGCCTTTGATAAACAAAGAATCCATTAACTGAATAAAATCACGACGTACTAAAGTCAAGGGTGCAGCAAACTGATCCACTACTGCTAATCCAAGCGTCTTTTATCCAGTCGTATGCTCAGTTCTCCCCAAGCAGACAGCCTTGTCCGACGGGAAACTGAACTAAAAGTGAAACTTGGCTATGCTCTCTTCAAAGCCGGACTCCATTCACAAAAACAGTAATTTTACCTCACTGAACACAGGAGCTGCTGGTGCACCACTGCCTCAGTCAGTAGTTTTTGTGTGTCATTGTGTGACTTTGGTGTTTTAAAAGGTTGGTTCAGATTCACCAAAATCACCAATGACACACACAAACTGACTAATGGAATCAGTGGTAGACCAGTAGCTCTTATGTTCAGTGAGATAAAATTACTCTTTTTGTGAATGGAGTCTGGCTTTAAAGAGAGCAAAGATAAGTTTCACTTCAAGTTCAGTTCTCTGTTGGAAAGGGATGTCTGTTTGGGAAGTACTGAGTATATGACTGGATAAAAGACACTTGGATTATACTGCACGAGTTGTGTGAGAGTTTGTAAAAGGATGTTTTGGTATAGTTTTGCTGTTGTTAAATGTGAACCTCTATTACTTCAATTCATCACGAACTTTCTCACTGTTTAAATTTTTTTAAGTTCTTTATCACCATGGGGGCATGCGGGGAAAACAATGTTTTCTTCATGAGTTACACATAACAGGTGGTAAGTAATTGAAATGCAAATGATCATTTCTTAGGTGAAGTATTCCTTTAAGTATTCACGAATGCAACCCCACCTCAACATGTACTTTCCTTCTCTACTATTCCATAAAGTTGGGGTCAGAATTTTTGTCAACCCTTTTCAACCACTCTGCATGTGCAATATGGGAAGTGGGTGGATTAGATTTACACATTAATGTCAGTCCCACTGATTCAGTCAGGACAAAAAAATACATAAAGTAATTTGAAACCATTAGTCATCCAGACTTTGTGCTAAATGAAAAGACAGCTCTCGATCTTCCTCCATGTCTTTGAATGTGTCCTTGAAAGCCATCATGAAATCATGCACATTAAAACTGATGTCCTCGGTTATCTAGCAGAGGCATATTCTTATTACTGACTATTATAACATTCAGTGTACAGGAGAATGGCTTGTGTGGTGTGATGATTACAACAAAGCCACTCAACAGGAAACTCACCAGTATCATGTGACCGGTGGAGATGTCCATGTTGGAGTGAGCGGGCTCTTCGCTCCAGGAGGAGATGCTGCTGCGAGCCGAGGGGCTGACGGCTTGACCCCCATCGCTGAACTGAGACGACACGCTGTTGATCCTGGAGGAGATGGGCTCCGGACGCTCAGCTGGAGGTTTGACCGCCATGCGCTGACGACAGAGCTCCTGCAGGAGGGAAGGCAGGGACAGATGAGTCATTGTTGTCATGGGAACTTATGTCGTAACATGGCATAACTCAGAACATTTAGTGGACAGCTTAATTTTAAGTACTTTAAATTGGCATAACCAGGAATCATGCCTGTTGCAGTAGACACTGTTGCTTTGCTCTATCCTGCAATGTTCAAAGGGAATTAAACTGTTAAACCTAGTAGTGTGCCTGCAAGACAAGAATACACATACTAAAATAATTAGGTTCACAGTGAATGTCTTTCTTCAGGCTCAGATGAGCTCTCAGTTTGTGTTGTGACTCCCTCAAGTGACCCGGTTACACTTTGATGAACGGAGGGTGAACGCTTTTATGTGGAGTTTTGATGTATTGTATGTTTTAATCTGTATGTTGCTATGCTGCACATCCCACCCATATATGTTCACCTTTATCAGACAGCATCATCATTTGTCTGTAGCCAGGAAATATTCATTTTTGCAATCTCAAAAAATAAATTAAAGGGGACCTATTGTTATTATATTATTGTGTATTCTGGGTTTCTACGAGAACATGTTAACATGCTTTAATGATCAAAAAACCCTTTTTTTCTCATACTGTTTGTACTTGAACACCTGTGTTCACCTTCTGTCTCAAACACTCTGTTTTAGTGCTATCTCTATAAGCCCCCCAGCCAAAAAGCCAAGTCTGCTCTGATTGGTCAGTGTTTCTGGGTCTCCTGCATCTAGGGCTCTCTGCATCATAACTGGAGCCAGGTAATGACTGTAACAGAGTGTAGTCGCACTTTCTACCATGAAAAATCACCAATAAAAAGGTTCCAAATCAAAATTTTCACAATCAGATATGTTCCAGCAGGAATATGATACGAAATCGGGGGAAAGACTTAAGACATTGGCAACCAAGATTACATGTTTCTCTGATATTAGCATGCAGTTTCATGTAGCAGTGTAGGCTATGTAATGTAAACACTTGCAGTAGCATGCCTAGAGCACATGAGCATATAAAGAAATCTGTCATGAACTGACATCATCATGTAGCCAAAGTAAAAAAACAAAAACTGTTGGAAACAGAGTATTCAGAACGATCTGAAGCCTCAGGTGTTTGTTCACAGGGATTACTTTCATATGTGATTACCTCATTATTTAAAACTTTGGCCACGTTTAATATGAACATCCAACACTGAACAGAAAATAAGAAAAAGGATAATAGGTCCCCTTTAAAAGAGGACTTTCAGGACTTTGGCTCCAGGAACAGTTGTGGAGGGACATCGCAATTCTTTATATTCGAAAATTACTGTAATAAATGACAAGTAAGGCAAACAAAAGGCTTAATTTTAGTGACATTATATCTCATTTCAAACTGCAGACGTTGCATTTATGATGTTTTACTGCAAATATAATGTATATGAGTCACATATAAGTATTTAGGCTTGGGTCGTTCAGGTGACATGGCCATCATGTGACAGTAAGATGGGCATGTTTAAGGTGCAATTTTTTTGTAAAATGACTTGCGATGGGGCGTCAGGAAGGCATTGTCGCAAGCATTGTCAAGAGAACAGATGAAGCTTCTTTGATCTGTGAAACATCTGCAACTACAGATTAGTTCACAGTTTTTGAGTCAATGCAGAACCATTTGTCATCAAAGGCTGTGGAATTGTGTCGTGCCAGGAAATTGTCTTCATTATAATGCTTATTCATTTTTATCATTATCATTGTGGTTCTCTGTCTGTACTGAAAGTTCAAGCGCTGTAAAACACAAAGCAAAATTGCCATTATTTACTTAATGAGTGAGTGAGTGTGTGTGTGTGTGGTGGTGGTTGTGGTGGGGGTGGATCAAGCCAACAGCAAATGGGATTAATGTGTTCTGACCTTCATGGAAAAAACATTCAATAAAGTCTTCCTTTGTTATGCTCGTGTGTAAATCACAAATCATAAAACCACAGCAAAACCACAAGCTCAAGAGTAAATGCAGGAGAAGTGGGGTTTTGGGCATAAAGTATCTAGTTGAAATCCTGCAGACTGGTTGCAAACATCTGGACGAGAATGGCGTATGAGTAAAACTTCTCTACCACAAGGCATTTAACCTCCAACTGCTATTACACTGGCTAGCGTCCAGGATGTCAGTGGGAAACAGCATGCACGCTCAGCAAGCCTTCCCTGGATAAATAAAAACTTTAGAGAAAGTTTTTGGCAAAGTATGCCAGTCAGTGTCACAGCAGCAAATACATTGTCTGCATTGAGACGCTTGAGCAACTGTCATTTTCTGTCTGTTGGATACGTGACCACAATGAAATGTTGTCACCATGTCGAAATTTTCCTCCACGCCTTCTCTACACAGCTCCCAGCAGGGACGTCAATGAGCTGCGGGGAATGACTGCATCGCTTCATACAGGAGACAAGACAATTACAAAGACAATGTTCCAAATGTAGAACTACAATTTTACTCATTCTACATGTTTGAGAGGGACCGCAAAGCTCAATAAGACTCATACAAGTTATCTACCAAAATGAATACAATTCATCCTAAAGAGAAACATAATGTGTGTACCAAATTTCAGCGCAACCCATCCAATAGATGGCAAGGCATTCCACCGACCAACTGATCAACCGACACTTGAATCCTCATACAATGGTTCTTATGCTATCTTACAAAAAGTGATGCACACGGTTTATATGATGTCTTGCAAATTATCACATCTACCAGGTCAGGTTTAGGAAGAGAAATCATGGTTGGGCGTCGCCACATTATGTACTTATAAGGTGACAATTTGACTTAAAGTAACTCAACACTGACTTTTAGTTTCACAAAGGACATGAATCTCAGTCTCCTGGTTCGAAGTCCTGTGTTGGTTTGACCCATCCACTCCCCTGGCTGCCTTCCTATGCGGTCTCTGTTGCTCTTTAAACTACGTCACCTGACTTTGTCCTTTGTCCTAGTACATGGTCACCTCCTGCATACTGGTGTTCATCACAAGTGAGACAATACACTTCAACAACCCAATGCATTCTGTGAGATCCTGGATAAGCAAATTTAACTGTTAAGTAAAAGTAGGGATGTGTCATTCCAATACTGATATCGACTGTCAGGCCAATACTGACCCAAAAAGCTGGATCGGATATTGGTGACAATGGAGCTACTCTATTCAATTCAATTTAATTCTATATTTATGTATGATAATACGTACATGTACTACGTTGAACTCAGTAAATTTATATCTATGTTTTCATGTGTCACAAGCCTGATGTTGCCGTACACATGAGAGAATAAGCCCAGTCACTTGCATACAGTGAGGTATACAGCTTGTTAATTAAACACTTGTATCGCAACAGTACTTTGTATCAGCTGATACCCAAAGCCCAGGTATTGGCATCAGTATCTGGACTGAAAACATCAGATCCATGCATCCTAGTTAAAAAAAACCACAACGATAAATGTCACCTGTCACATCCTCTGCATGCAAAACCATACATCACACAGTTTAGAAGGGCACTGACTGCACCAGAAGATCTGGGCTGAATCTCCGTGGGTATCTCTGTTTCTTAATGAGAGCGATGCTGATGATTAACTAACGGCCTGTTTGATTGACCGCGGAGGTAATGTGAGCAGGCCTTCATTAGTCTGTATCCGATCTGACTGATGTTCTCGTAGGTCGGCGCGCTGACACTGATCTATGAGCTCGGACACAGGCTCATAAATGTGTGCAGATTATTAAAGCGCTTCAGTACCTGGCCCGGGGATACTGACAGCACTGCTGGTGGGAGGCAAACACAAACACGTGAACAAAGAGAATGCAGACGGATGCTATAGGGAGCACTGAACCAGAGCTAAATATATTCTGCAGTATTGCATTTATAGATCATAGCTTTTATGGACACTTTAGTCCTTGTAGTTTCAAAATGGGTCTGATCAGCTTACAACAATCTGGAATTCTGATAATCATTTTTGTCATTCATCAAGCAAAATGCTGGATATTCACAACTTGGCTTTGCTGGTCTGTCAAGACAAGCAATCGGAGGGTATCACCTTATGAGGAAATCACATTGGTCATTTGTCATTATCTGGCATTTAATAGACTAAATTATTAATCAAACAAAATGATCAACAGATCAGTGTAAATAATTGTTAGTTGCAGCCCAATAGCTTAAGTCATCAAAATAAACTTTTCATGCCGATAGGTTTTCAGCATTTTGTTAACGTATAATGTGTAATCATTACGTTTACGCATTACAATATCCATCCATAACCAACAATACTTCAGTCATGGCTTTGTACAAGTGTCCTAAAACCAGTTCTTTTCTTCAACAGAACATTGTCATGCCAAAATGTGTCTCTTCGCCCAATTCACTGTGGCCCTCAACTGCGTGGTTACTGCAGTGAAACACTTGACATTTTCACAAAACCAGTTTCATTTATTCAAATGTCCCATTGATAGTTGGAGGCTAAATGGATTTATCAGATTGAGTTGTGTTTCCATGGTTACAGATCAGCAGAGCTCGTAAATCATCTTATCTCGTAATAAAACCATTTTAATTAATATTCTGTATGAAATGATTAATTTCTTCAATAGTAACATGCATAATAACTGGATACATGTATAATGAGGCTTTCCATTAGGACCTTGTTAAACCTGTTAACCCCTGTGCTGTCTTTGGTGTAATAGCAAGTGTGATGTATATCGTAATTCCTTTGAAATATGTTGAGTGATACATACTGTGTGTACTGTATGATAAAATGTACTGTTGACCACAGTATGGCACTCAGTCAAGATGTTTTCAGCCCATTAAATGGATGTTATCTGTGGTTATAAGCTTCATAGATATGGGTCAGTAGGGGCCTGCTACACATACTGATAGGCTCAGAAAGTCGCTATCAGTCCATTCAATGGCCATTACTAGTTTGTTAGGTTTCACTTTCACTTTCTTTAGGTTTAGGCACCAAAATGGTATTGTTAGATTAAGAAAAAAAGTATAGTCTTTTCTATATGCAGACATTCTTGCCCATGGGAGAGAGTCCCATGAAAGCCCATGGCCAGATCATGGCTCCCTCAACATTAAAGTATGTGTAGCAGGCCCCTACTAACCCATATCTGTGAGGCTTATCACAGACTATTAAATGGCCTGATAACAGACGAATTGGTTGAGCATGGGCTGCAAAGTACCTTTATACAATTTGGCATACCAGTTTAAATTGTTTGAGTTACAGCTGAAACTATTACTGAACTTCTTAGGTTAGAGTTGTAACTAGCTAATATTTTACCCCATTGTTCACCTTTTATTTGATCATTTTGCTGCCATAACTTTCAAGGATTTTACTCTTTTGAAATCTTGTCAGACCAGGAGGGAAAAGCATCTGAAGCATCATCGAACATTAAAGCTCTCTCTCTTCAGCCTGCTCTTGGAGAATACGATAACATTTCACAGCATATTTCACAGACTGTGAGAGTTTGGATGATACCAGAGGTGGATCACGCTAACTGGTCGATTTCGGATGCTTAATAAAGGCCAGATATTGTCCCCATAAATTGGTCTAACCCTTCCGGCGGTTAAATGCACCAGTTCGTCTGCCCTCCTGTCTTTGCGTCACTGCTACATCCTCAGCAACATGGAGCCCAATCAGCACAATACACTGCATTGTAGGTGTTTTGTCTGGGAGGGAAACACATGATCAACAGCATTCATATTTCAACGAGCCCACACAGTGAACTTTGCCGCTGCAGCAAGTTCTTTTATGATGTAATTAAACTGATTCAAAATGGCTTCCCCCCGAGAGCCAATTAGAGGACAAAAAGGCAAAAATTTGAAGGAATAATATAACCCAGGACAGGTTTAGAGTCTAAACAGTGCAAATTTACTGCACCTCTGAAGTCCCCTCCCTGAGCTGCTTCCATGCAAACACAAGTATCTTTATTTACAGTGTATTGATTTTCAGCGATACATACTTCATCAGGTAGCAAGACACGACACGTTAATCACCGTGGTTTATGAGCTGGATGAGAGTCTGCTGTGCATTTTCCAGCTTTGTCTCAATGTTGCCTTTTATTTGGGAATTTATGTCCTTAATGACAGAGTAGGCGAGACTAAGTCAGACTCCCAAGGAGACCTGCAACAAACACATTCAGTCTCGTCTCTGCTTAGTGTGGTAGCAGGGGAGCCTGGTAGTTTAACAGATGCCTGTAAGTGAAACATTACTATTTCAGGAGCAACTGCACTGTGAAAATGTCCTTGGTTAAGTTACTGATATCACACCACTGGTTTTTATAACTTGCCCATACTTTCTCTTACGTTGTAATGTTGATTAATTTTGTCAAATGTTACTGTTCCAGGAGATGTAGTAGCATGCAACGACCATTTTGAAAACTCCTCATTGTTGGTGTGTTCAAGGACATCCAATAGTTCAGTCTCTTGCCAAACAGCAAACTTTTAAATCCAACAAATGCGAACATTTCTGGGACATCCATATAAGCCCTTCTGGATTCATTTTTCTGACAGCTCATGAATGAAATGGTTTATTTCTAAGATGTTGGTGCATCCATTCTTGAAACTGCATTAACTCTGATAACAAATAAAGGCAGATAAATGTTGGCCATGATGGATTACCAATCTCTAGAAAGCTTTAAGTCAAACTGATTTAAAAAAAACAATTGAAATGAATGACACAAATGTTTGTCTGGAAGGTAGAAAATCAATCTTAAGAATGTACGACAGCGTTATGTAATTTTTTTTTGAAACAGCGCTAAGTGAACCATGGGAATGTTACAGATACACTTGTCATCTAAATATCTAAAATGTAAAACTACAATTAGGCTCTTGTATAAGGCCACATCACTGCTAAAGGATATCAGCTGATTCAAAAAGACAAAGATTGTCACTGATACACAGAAACCGAAAAAAATTAAATTATAGTATTGATAATGTGAATCACAGCAACGTCACTTTGAATAATTTGAATGTTTTAATTATTCACTGAAAATTCACATTTCTGTTGCTTTGGAAAACCTGCCGCCGTGAGTTTCCTCTCTGCCCTGAACATAATTTCATTTGGTGGCCTGAAACAAAATAAAAGCCTTGACACAAAGATTTTTCATTCAGGCCAGAAATCAATGAACACCACTAAGAAACAAGAAAAGGGTGTGCTCACCTAGAAAACAATAATAATAATAAAAAAAAAACACTGAGTTGCTGCTGTGAAGTTAGAGACATGTGGAAATGACTTTGTGTGATCAGTGCTTTAACAGTGCGTGTGTGCCTCATCGACCCTCGCCACATGAATAAAGGTTAAAACAAAAAACCCCAACAACCCCCTCTCATGGGCGTCATGCCAGGGAATCCACTTGGCGCCACATGACCGTCTCGAATCATGCATCACCCCGGGGCGACGGCGGGCATGTCAGTGACGGGAGGCGTGTGCCATCCAAAGCACCCCTTCTTTATAAAGGCCTGCTAATGGGGAGGAAAACTGGGTTTGGGGGTCGGGGTGTGTCAGCAGGGCCCATCAGGCCCACAGGGGCGCCTCTGTTTACATGCCCTTATGACCAAAACAAATGTAGGGGCCTTCACCCGAGTGCTTTGCCTCTGTGTTTGAACAAACAAACAAATAAAAGGGGGAACATGATACAATATGGTGGAGTTGAGGGAGGGTGGGGGACACAGGACTGAAGGACTGAAGAAAAGCTGGAGGTGAAGCAATATAGCACAGTATTTCATAAAGAGTAAATACTGATACCAGTGTGTCTGGACTGCAGCACTGATAATAAACATATTTAAATGTGGACACTAGGAAAAAAATCAATAAAATAACAAGTATCAAAGCTCTGCACAGAAAAGAGTGAAGACTATAAAGAATATGAAGCTCAAATAAAGGACAGAAGTGAACATAGATTAACTACTTTATCGTTTACTTTCAACATGTATTGTCACCAGCAAACAGTAGTGGCATGTTAGTTATCGTTTCCTTCATTGTGCTAGTTAAAAGCAATATAGTTAGGAAACAATTTCAAGGCTTTGCTAGCAGATCTGAAAACTCAACTAATTTCTACCAGATAGAAAAGCAAAGCCAAAGCTGGCATTTTATTCTCACTAGAAGCTGTGACATTCACCATGCTGAAAGCCCTGCTAACTGCAAATGGTTCATTAGGATTAGCAAGGACTCAAGTTGTCAGAATAATGACTACTACTACGTTTGCTTTGTTCTAGCAGTCCAGCAGCACCTTTCCTGCCACGTATAGGAACAAAAAAAAACCCTGGTCCATTCAGAATCATAAGGGACAGACCAGAACTGAACTCAACAGTGCATTGATGAGAACCCTGAAAACTCAGAGATAATATTCAGTGCAGGGCTTTGAAGTTATGTTTGGGGTCTTAAAGTGCAGGGAAAGACAGCTGTCAACTGTTATAAAGAGCTAATGTAAATTACTGGTTGGAGTTGGGACACAAACCCTGATCTTGGACATCAAAGTTGGACCCCTACATGTTAAAATAATCTGGCAAAAAGTATCTAACATGTATGTAATTCCTAGAGAGACATGGATGGGCCATGATGCACCGACTATCTGAATATTTACTTTATTTATGGTCCAACGTAATTTGTTCCCTTTTTGTACCACATAAAAACGGACTTTGACGACTGTAAGGGTTTGTGCAAAAATCCACTGTATTTTCAAGATAAATCAGTGTTTATGAGTTTAATACGTTTAGGATATCTTTGATTTGAGTGAGAACAACACAACTCTACACTGTGATCCAGTGTAATGCTACAAATCCCATTGTTATTGCTGGCAATCCTGGTTCTGAACGATAAGGACATTTACTTGGAATCAAACCAAATTGTAAAATCATTTTAAATCAGTTCAGGATAAGGACTTCCTAATGACAAACAAACAGTATGATATTGATTAACTTCAAGACATGTAATCAATCAAATAACATTCTATCCATCATATGAGGGGCAGATGACACTGACTGGAAACGCTCTGATTTTTTACGAAAGCTTGTTTTCACCAAATTTGTATTTGTCCAAGGGCAGGAGAGAAAGAAGAAGACAGGAAATAAAAAACAGAACAGAAAGAAAGACAGGGGATGTAGGACAGTCAGGGAAGAAGAGCTATTGTTTGCTTGTTTAATCTAAACTGAGATGTACTGGAAATGTGTTTTGCACTTATTCTTTGGCAGTGTAAAGATGATGTTATCGTGCCTGTGAAGGTCCTTGAAATTAAATTGAGGCAGGCAGAGAAAACAGACACAGCGTCTGGGAGAAAAACAAGATGACTTAAAAATATCTTAACAAGTCATTTAATCTGGTTTTGTGTCTTAAAAATTTGAGAAAATATGCAAATATGTTGAGATATCTCCACCAGCTTCCAAAGCATTTCTCATGTTTAAAGAAATTTCATGGTGCCGGTGATGATATCTTTAAATAGGATAATATTGCTCCAAGATAATATCTCTTGATTTGTGGAAAATCCATGCAAAAAGTTGAGCTCCACTGCAATCAAGTGCAATGATCTCACCCTGCTGGAGGATAGTTCCTTCTACTTCCAGGAAAAAAATATAGACTTTTAGGAGGAGATAAAAGTTTGAATCAGATGTAAAGATAAACTGAAGGCGACGCTGTAGACTCCCATGTTGGCGGCAGAGTAATCCAGGGACTGACTGACTGACTGACGAGCATCATCCACCATCTCCCCGCCCAGCACTCAGACACGGTGCACACACTCCTCTGTCGACGCTTGTCAATCAACGTCTCCTTTGTCGGTGTTGGCCAATCCCATGTCGCGGTTTCACGGGGACCGTTTGATTGACAAGCCGGGGAGCGGAGGAGCATGGAGCTGAAGGTGGAGGGGATTCAGAGGGAGCTGGTGGCATGCTGACGTGAATGGGAGATGGTGTGTGTGTGTGTGTGTGTGTGTGTGTGTGTGTGTGTGAAGGAAGGCCTCAAACAAACGCGCCAAGGGCAAGAATCATTAACATGCAGCGGCTGGCGAGTGTGTGCACGCGTGTATGTGTGTGTTTGTGCATGTTTATGTGTGTATGCTCGTGTGTGTGTGTGTGTGTGTGTTTGACAGCCAGTATGAAGGAGACGCAGTAGTAAGGCCGTCAGGCAGCCTGCCGCTTCCTGTCTGCTTTAATTGCATGTAGCCCTAGAGACTGCACACACACACACACACACACACACACAGAATCCAGCCCAGGGAACCCCTCTACACAGCAGCGCTGACAAAGAGACGAGGCTTACACGGCTAAGATGGGAGCTGAACACTGAGGTCTTTCACTGAGGATGACGACGGCTCGCTGTCGAGGCTCGATAAAGACTACAGAGGAAAGAAAATCAACTGGAAGAGCTTTGGGAGTCTGAGCAGAGCAGGGCTGAGTAAACCTCCCAAGAATGAGCAACATGAATGTTTTTGTTAGCTAATAATCAGATGAATAATGCGTAAACACAGTCTTACGTGTGCATTTTAATTAGCATTTTCCAATTAGAGGCTTAAAGCAAATCTCGGAGGCAAGTAACCGTGAAGATAAGTTTCTCACACTGAGGAAAAGCAAATATTTTATGTAGACAGAGGAAGGTGTACAGCTGAAATGTCAGTCTGTCATTGAGCATGTTGAATGTCAAACTTTCAGAAACAGTCTTGCTGGTTAAATCCTATGAAATGAGCCCTTTTTCATACTCACACTTTATCTTCTTCCTCATTGGTAAACAATAGATTATGCAGAAATTAACATTATGAATCTTTACAAGTCCCCGGTGTTGAGGTAAACCTCTGACGCAGCAGTGCAGTCTATTTCAGGAGTTAAAAATCCCTGGAGAAGAGCATAAAATGTAAGCACTTAGGGCTGGGCTCATTATAAAATCAATGCTCACAGGACCACTCTCATTTAAAAACATGGCGGGGAAAAGGTCAGGGAGAGAGACGGAAAAATCTCAATCTAATTCTTTGCTCAAAAAGCCACTTAATATTGGATTCTGTAAATTAAATTTCACACCCAGCTATTCCGGCCAAAGGATAATTACAGCAAGCAGAGGGGGGAATGGAAATGACTTGAGGTGGAAAAACCTGTTGGATTGGTGATATCGCTTCATGGGTCAAACAACAAATTATAGCAGGGGACTAAGTACAGTAAGCAATCACTGCACAGCATCAACCTAGTTATAACATGACCATATAAAATAAAAACTGTGATTGGGGGCTGAGTGTCACTGACAATCCCGCAGTAAAGGGTTTCTCTCCTTTTCACCCCACCAACAGTCTCAAAGGAAAAGCTTTCAGTCACCAACACTGGAACTGCTACACCTAAAGTAAAGCAAGGCACAGTATCTGAAGAAAAAAAGAGTGTTAATATGTGTATCTACATAACAGAGAATAAATGAAAAACCTGGCACAAATCAAATAAATTTAAGGTAGAGCGCCTTTAGCTTTGCTACTGTGACGTACTTCCTAGTAAAACAAAATATCTGAGGGGTGTACAGTTACAGCATGGATTTAAACCAAATCCTTTGCATTTGATTGGACTGCTAAAAAGTGGGCGGGCTTAGAGTTGAGCGTGATACGGAGCTACAGCGGAGTCTGCTGCTGCTGAGGGGACTGTCGGCTCCACACACACTTCCCTCGCCGTTACATCAGGAGGAGGACATGAGCGAACTAGACCTCTACTACATTTGTTCGGAAATTAAAACAAAGGTGTGGCCCACTGATATCCAGACACACATCTGTTCAAATCTCTCCATATTGATCTGAAGCAAGCCTGTGAACACTGATTGTGCAGGCCACAATCTTTGATCACACATAAACAAATGCGCACGCATGTGTGTTAAGCACAATGCATGGAAGTACATGTGGGCATGTACACATACACACACACTGACCTCATGCTTAAATAACACAGTCACTGTTAATTGCTTTTGTCTCTGTTCTCATTGTGGTCTCCTATTTGACTTAGTCTTGTATTGTATTGTTGTGCTGTACTGAATCACTCCATGCTCAGTAATCTTACACTTACTCTTTTCATTCTAAAAGCCTAACCAGGGACAGGGGTTGCAAATTAGCCATGGCTAGAAACCTGTATGCATTGCATCTACTTTGTATTTTACATATGAAGCAATGCCCCATGCATTTGTCCTTGTCAAATAAACAAATAAATTAAAATGAATGAAGTTAGCAAGCTACCATTAGCAACTCTTCAAATATTCTTGACTAGCCTACAACCCACAAAGGGTTAAGTGCAGCTTTATAAAACTGGTGTGGCTAGTTCAGGGGTAGGCAACCTGCGGCTCTGGAGTTGCATGCAGCTCTTTCGACCCTCTCCATTAGCCCCCTGTGGCTTTGACATAAATTGAATGTTTCATCACCTAAAATGTGGAGTCTCCCTAACATGGCTAGCAATGGATTCCAAATCCAAAAAAGGAAAAGTGTTAGAGGAAATTAGAGGATTTAATAGTGTATGGATAGATTCATTTGCTTTCACTCCCAAAGCTGCAAAGTTGAAGTACTAAATAATTACAAACAGCCAACTGCAGAGTAGCCACCTTGTAGTAAATCATATTAATGAATGCTCATTAAAAGCTATTCATGATGTTGATGGGCTGATTTAGACTTAATAGGCTGTTACCTTTATTCAAATTTGTTTTGTGGCACTAGACAGGTTTTTTCTTTTTTTTTTTTTTGGCCGATAATGGCTCTTTTAATAATAAAGGTTGCTGACCCCTGAGCTCAGGATGAGTCAACAAACATCTAAAACCATTTAACCTGGCTTTACAGTGAAAAAAGACAGGGATTTTGATGTCAAAAATACTCTGATACAGAACATTTTTTTCATATAGTTCACATATAACAAGAGATAAATTATAATTAACAAAGAAACACAGGATTAAATATAGTAAAATATATTTAAATGTCATGGGGGAGTTTAAACACATTCTGCTGGCACAGTTCTACTTGATTTTTATGAAGCATACATGCACTACTTGATAATTTGCAGGATAGGACAGAAACATATTTCTGATATGCTGAATTATGTTTTGTTTTTCAGACTTGCCTTCTATCTCAGCTTCCCCACCCAGTAAATTATAAGATATACAAGATATAAGATTTTTATTTCTAAAAATTAGTCAATTAAATCAAGGGAGAAAAAAATTACTCTTTGGTTGAACTTGTCACAACCATCGATTAAATAAAAATAATGGACGTAGCTATTGTGATGTCATGCATTGGTTTGTGGACTTCCAGTTTGATGCCACAAATTTGGCATTTGGGCAGTAGCAATCTCGCATTTTTGTCGCCAAAAGTGACGAGGGAGTGGAGCGGCGGAAGAGTGAGGGGTGGATCTAAATGAGGACACAATCTACAGACAGCCTGTCACTCAAAGTGGCCATGCTCTTAACTATGCATAGCTTTCAGCCTTAATAAAATTGAAACCGGTGAGTTATATAAAAATTCACCCCCCCCTACAGTTGTCATGAAGGGGGAAATGAGCTGTAGAGACCAAAACTGGTTTTGTACCAGGCTGTAAACATGTTTATTTCTCCTATGAAGTTGGGCATTTTAACATGGGGGTCTAGTGGCCATTAGAAGAACTGCAGTTTTTGGCACTTCTTTTTTCAGCCCTGAAGGTTGCCGCTTGGTCACGACCAGTAAACAAATGCAATGCATTACTTCATTTTAAGGGCTCACAAGCACAGACATTTGGGAACTGCTCTACACCAGCCCAATCCTGCATCCTCTATCACAGTTACAAAAACATCATCTTCTCTATTCAGTTTCACAAATAGCACAGCAGCACCTCCTACCTGATAGGTGGCGGTAGCATCGCTGCCAGTATCTGTTCCCAGATTGGTGAGCTTCTCTTTCAGCTTGTGGTGGGAGCGGTGGCGGAGGCAGTAGACCACTGTGGAGGCCAGCAGCACGCCAACAATGCACAGGATAGACACAATGGTGAGGATGAAGAACTTTGTCGACTCGGCCTGGCTGTACTTGGTGGGGATCTGGTTGATCTGGCTTTCCTGTGGGCCACAATAGAACAAATAAAAAAAGAGTTAATCATTTGTTTCTATTCTTATTTTTTTATCTGAGGTGAGTGGTTCCCTGTGCAGCTCGATAGGTAGAGCGTGGTACTCTCAAAGGTGAGATAAGAGTTTTGATTCATCCACCATGCTAAAAATGCCTGTGCTCGTGATGGTGATAGCAGGTGGAATAAACTGCAGGGGTGTAAAACGATGTACCTAAAAGTATGCAGGCTTTCATTCTGGCCAAAAAAAACACCAGGTGATTTTTTTCTTTTTGGATCAATCAGACAAGAGGAACTAATCTGCAAAATCATCTAGTGTTTGATTGGAACAACCCTGCAGACTCTCAGTGCTTTGTGGCACACGGTTTGATACCCCTGGATTAAAGCATCCACCAAACGGTCCAAAAAACAAGCCACTGAAATCCTTCATTTGACAGTAATCTATCTGAACCCCCTTAAAAGTGTTAATTGCTTTTGCTTCCAATGATTTTCCCCCAAAAAAACGTTTGAGTCTACACATCAGTGGATGAAAGTGTAAATCACATGGTTCTTTTATTTCCTTTTTTGGACAGACATAAATATGCATATCACTGTGCTCGATGAAAAGTATAATCACAAGCGTTTGTTCCACCATCTGTGCCCAGGAGTGCATAGAATGCATAAACTCCTGTTTAGCAAAGCAGTCTGAGTGTGTCTCGACAGCTCGACACACCGTTTGCTATATCGGTGGAATTTTCTACCGTTGTGAACGGGAGGCAACAGACGTTCTGCCGTCTTGAGCAAGTGCCTTGCCAATTTCGACCTCGGCGGCACTTTAATCCAGCGCGTGAGAACCAGATCCTTCAGCAAACAACTGGAGATGAAAGATTTCTTTTCACACGGTCTGCTGCTTAAGATAACACAATGGACACATACTGTATGATAAAAGTCTCTGTTTGAACTGCTTCTTGAGTGTGTAAGAACTGCCACGGCTATAATTTGAGCGAGGGGAAGTAATTCTTATTGAGCTGCGGCTCCAACCGCTGCTTGCTGTTCATTTTGAGACACCAGCGAGCTCAAGATAATGGGCCTGTTGCGTTTTACCTGACTACTAAGAGTTAACAATAGGCACCATAATTCCCCATGATTACACACTGCATAATGATCTTGACAACAAAGAGCAAAGGCAAGAACCAAAAGGAGAAGAGCTACAAATTGCATTGCCAATGACAAGGCCTACAATTCCCTCTGACACAGAATTATCAAAAGAAATCAATAGTGGGAAAAAAAGGTTTTCTTGACTCATTTCTGCTTGGAAACAAGAGTTTTCTCACATCTTTGCAGCACATTAAAAGATAAATTCCCCTTTTTTACTGGTACAAAAATATAAATGCTTGCTATAGCTCATCATTAGCTTGCCCTGATAGCAATATAATGCTGCATGAAGCTTGTATGGTATTATTTTTGTGCCAGAAAAAAATGCTCTCAACCTCACAGACAGGCAGCAGGCTTGTCTCGAGGGTAAGAAAGAAAAAGGGGGGTAAAAAAAAAAAAATCCGTGTCCCTTGGTGGTAGAGGTCACAGAGATTAGGCGAGGTGCGGCGTGGTGAGTTAATGGAAAGGAGGCTTTGAAAGCGGTAGGGAGAAAGGGGGCAGCCTTGTCGAATCCCTCCTGCCTGCCTGTCAGCACAGAGAAACCCTGAAACCCTGGGAGGTGGGAAAAGGACCGCTCTACCCTGCACACGGATTGTTCTGGAATTCTTGTGAGGTTTTAGCGAGTGACCCCCCCCAACTCTCTACTACCAACACCATCACCACTCGATGATGCCCCCCCACCTCCTTGCCACCCCCACCCCCTATGATTTCATTCATTGCTGCCTCTGCATTCAGCACCTGATAAAGAGTGCCTGCAGAAAGACCCACAATGGGGGACAACAGTTGTCCGATGCTTTGTGGGGTGTCCAATTTGCTTGGGGAGCTCTAAGCCGTACTGTAAAAGCTGGCTGCATAGTAATGTGATGGCGTTGAAAGGAAACAGTGGGCGTCTCTGACTGGAGCGCCGCACTAAAGACCATTCTCTCAGTGCTAGGGAAAAAAAATATAATAATAAAGCGGAACAAAAAAATGTGAGAAATCCAGCTCTGGAGTACAGTACGTATAAAAGATTTATCTACTAGTAACCGCGAGTTACTACTGAGGCTGTTCATGAATCAGTAATAAACATAATGCAGGGTTTATGTTAGCTTTGTATGGCTGCGGATATTAATATTGCATTAGACATTCGTAAAAGCAGATACAATTCATTGTAGTTTGTATTTTTGTTAATGTTTCTTTTTATTAATGCGGTCTTGATGTGAAATATCAGCCGCTGAAGAAGCTTCATAAACAAAAGTAGCTGAGCAGTAGCCTGTACGTGTTGTAGGCTTGGCAAGGCCATTAATAATGCATTACTGCTGATTCCACATGCTTCCACTGCAATCATCTTTTGCAATTTTTTTTTTTTTTTTTTTTTTAACCACGGATCAAATAACTTCATTTGTCATTTTAGTCCCCGAGTCATCTCATTGTTTTGTCAAATTAAGTTTCATGGAGAGGGATTGCATCTTGCTCGGCACGGCTAGTAATGGCCCATAATTCAAGGCTCTAACTGTAACAGCTCAGTCATCTTTCACGGGACAGATGCTGGCGTTTTGCTAAGCACTCCCCCCCCCCCCCCACACACACACACATACACACACACTGTTTCTACCTCCCCCCTGGCCTCTTTATCATGGCTGCCTAGCATGTCTGTCTATTGATTCAAACAAATGTAGCCTGACCCCACCTGCTTAATCAAGTTTGGTTGCAGTTGTTAGTAACTGTAAAGGGGCGGAGGAGTGTGTGTCGTTGGGTGAGAGTGAGAGAGAGAGACTTGGGGCTGTATGACTTGTTAGATCGCAGTTATGAAAAAAAAAACGATCAGCCGTTCTGCTCGCGTCGCAGAGGCAGATGTAGCAGAAATTTGCAATGATTGAAAATCAAATGTTTGCTCGGGATGGGAGGCGGAACGTTCATGCATGAGCCGGCGCACGCAGTCATCACTGTGCAGAGGACTGTGTAACCTTTTCAGTAACGCAGCATGAAACAGAACGCTTGGAAATATTGAGCAAGTGTTGAATGCCTACATCTGCATAGCGATTCTTATTCTCGCCCTAAGTGTCACCGACACTCTGTCTCTGATAATAGGAGGTTATCTGCACGGCTCTGCAGCTCTGAGGCCTGTCCTGACTCTCCCTCCTGTGGCTTAACACTTTCAGTCACATTACATGTTGAGGGCTTGATATAGAGAGCTGCGACCGCTAAGGAGAACTGCAGTTCAGCGGAGAGAATTAAAGGAAATTTGACGTTTGTGTTGCTGCTATGATTATAGGTTAAAAGAAATAATCTGGGACAATAATCAGTATGACTTTGGTATTGATTTGGAAGCTAAAAGGAACACAGCCAGAAAGAAATAGCACTCCAGACTTCAATCCGGATCATTCCTGGCTCAGATGTCAATTTTTTTATCGCATGATGCAAGAAAAAAAAAAAAAAACCCACAGAAAATCCAGTTTGTTTCTGGAGGAAAATCAGACGTTTTGATCAAGTCTATTTCAGAGAGCGGCAGGAAAATGAAAGGAAAATATTGTCTCCCCAAAGGCATAGGGGAGAAGGGAGTTCCTTTCATGCCTCCACCTCCATTGTCCATCTGCCCCAGCAGAAGCGATTGTACTTGCAAATTTTTCATTTCACATAGGCAAACGTGATTTGACATACAGTGTGCAGCTCCTCCTGACTGAGTATTTTTGAAAAGCATTAACATAGCCCCGTCAAGGATGCTGGCTGGCTGTATACGCTGCTGGGTTCAGCCCTTTTCAGCAAATATCAGACACACTCCCTACAGACAGACAGACAGGCAGGCGTCTTTGAGCAGGAGGGGGAAAGAAAAGGAACCCTCAAAAAGAGAGGGAAAAGAAATGCGTCATTTTCAGAAAATTTTGGAGGGTTTTTTATTTCTCGTCTGGTGATTTTTTGATTCAGTTTTGCGTTAATATTGTGTGTGATGTGCGGGTAGCTAATTTGTCTACTTGAATTTGTCTTACTACTTAAGAAAATGCCACTTGAAGCAATTAAGAAATAAGAATGAGGTGAAAACAGTTTGAAAAAGTGTAGGATGCTTATAGTAGAAATATGTGTGTGTGTGTGTGTGTGTGTGTGTGTGTGTGTGTGTGTGTGTGTGTGTAGGTTTTTGGTGGATTTTAGATGGAGGTTTGGTACTGGAGAGGTTAGGTCTCCTGGTTGGTGTGTGTGTGTGTGTGTGTGTGTGTGTGAGTGACAGGGTGTGTATGAGTGTGTGTGTGAAGTGTGTGTGTGTGTGTGGGGGGGGTTGGTGGATTAGCCAGGCTCCCATAGACAAAAGGCAGATGGATTTGCACGGCTCTGGCTTATTCAGAATGGGTGAAAAAAGGTCAGAGGGAGAGCGGCGGCCGGCTATTGTTTTCTTCCACGACGACTGCTGTAGGAAACAAAGATCTGTCCCTCACCTCTGATTCATCCTGGGCCTTTGAAAAACTTCAGCCGGGGTTTTAACAAAACCTTTTAGCAAACAGAAACGCACCGTGGACACACATGTTCAGACATAAGCGTATACACACACACACACACACACACACACACACACACACACACACAGCTGCACATGCATGTGAGTAGTTGTATCTGTGTGCGATATGCATACACACTCTGGAATATTTTCACATTTGATACACTACGTTTGATACATGTCTGCAGGTGCACACTTGTACACACTTGCATGTAATCGTGCACACACCCACACAGACTCAAACACTGTACACGCTCGTGCCCGTGTGCATGCTGCACCCACACAAATGTACATCCACGTAAGTCCTCACACACCTATTTGTAGAAAACCCCAACAACATGCTATAAAACACCAAACTTTTGCTCACCAATATGGACTTCTATTTATAAATCTAGCACAAGGACTGTTAATTTCACTTTTTATATTTTTCATTCCCCCTTGTATCTTTTCCAGACTTGAATCAATCTTACAGTGATAGCACACACTGCATACAAATTAGGATACTCCTCCAAGTTGAATATCACTTGCAACATTACAAAAAATGCACAACGTGATTTAAAGTTTGCACTCTGGCAGCGTGAAGCCGCAGCTGGAGAAAATGAAAACAGCAGTAAATCCCATTAAACTGAATGTTACTACAATGTTACGGTGAGATGCAGCTGCATGAAGCCCGTCGACCAGGGCGCGCCGTCAATCAGTGTCTAAACTCCACGGATACTCCCATTGCGCGTTCCCCTCAGAAATTGCACTTGAGACTAGTCAATATCTAAAATTTATTGAAGCATTTTTGAGACAGAAAATGCTCTACATGAACATGTCTGCAACAAATTATAATATGCAATATTTAGAATAGAGGAGACTGCCAAATCCAGCAGAGGAATGAATGAGGAGAAGAGCAACAGCAGGACAGACTCATCATCTCTGGCATTTTGTACAAATTTTTGGGACAATTATCAGGGAAAGTCAACAGCAGAAGGTTATTAAGAAACCAGAGCATATCAGCATGCAGAACAACAATTCAATCCTACCAAAAATCCATGGTGAGGTAATGCAACAGACACCTCCTCCCGTGTCTATTTCCCATTCCAGTCCGTCCGGCTGCACCGAAACCACAGACTCAGAGACAGCACCACACCGGCGGCGAGGGAGGAAGACGAGAGAGTGAGTGGGAGAGAGAGAGAGAGGGAGTTTCATCACCTCCCATCATCCCCCATCTCTCCTTTGAAAAAAATAAAAAAAAAAGTTCCCAGCTTCCTCTCCACCTCCTCCTCTTCCCTTTTTTTCTGCCATTCGCTTCTCATCCGTTGCAAAAAGAGGGAAGAAAAAATGCACAGACAGATTTCTCTCCGGTCTTTTCCTTGACGCAATTCAGCACACGCTCAGAGAGGAGAGGAGAGGAGTGAGAGGACCGGCAGCCTCCAACACTTCCACAGAGAGGAATGAGATGCTATTTTTTTTTTCTGAGAGAGAGAGACTACAAAGTGCGCTGTGGGGCTCCTCCTTATATTCCTCCCATCCCTCCCTCCATTCCCTGCCTGTCTACAGCACATGTCACCTCCCCTCGTTGCCATGGCGACGGCTCCACATGTTGCCGACAGGAGGAGGAAGAGGAGAGGAAGAGGAGGTGAGGACAAGGGGGGGGGGTAGGGAAGGGATGGAAGAGGAAGAAAAAGTCAGGAGAGAGGAAAGGAGAGCGTGGAAGGAAGGAGGCGAAAAGGAGGAAGGGAATAGGGAGCAGCAGGGTGAATAGGAGAGGAGCAGAGGGAAGAGGTTGGGAGGGAAAGATGGAGAGGAAAGGAAGGAAAAGAAAAGGAGAAAGGAGAGCGGTATGGCAAAAAAAAAAACATTTCTCTTTACAACTCATTTAGACTCACGCTGAGCCTTAAAATCTTGTTTTCCTTCAAACAAATTAAAATCATTCTGTCAGTGTGGCGACATGTTCTCGCTTTCTGGAAACTAGTGGAAATATCTTCAGGCAGATCAGTCCTCTGCTGCCAAGAAACTGCTGCTCGATTCAAGAGAATTCCTGCAACTAAAGATTTCTCTTTGAGTAACAAGCAGAATTATCTCCACTGGCACTGCAGTGTTTTCTTTTCCAACTTGACTCTAATAAGATTTTAAGACTCTTTTTGGGACTGTAACTTGTTCTGATGAAGATGTTCTGCGTTATTAAAACTCAAGCTCATATGTCAAAAGCTGTGAAATGATACGAGCAATGACCACTAACAGTGTCTGGTGTCAGATAATTAAAAAAAAAAAAAAGAAAAAAGGCCGGCATCTAGTAAGTCAAGTGATCACTGGGAAAAAAACCATCAACCAACTGAGACAATCGTATTGTCAGAAAATGCACATTTTCCCATTTTGAAAATCATGTAAATGACACATGGATTCCTCTCACTAAGAGTATAAATGCGGCCCTACCGGATCATCAGATTTTAGCTTATCACTAAAAAAATAAGTTGTTCAACAAGTAACAAGAAACTGCTTTCCAGAAATAACAAAAATATGTCTGAGCTCCTGTAGAAACAGTACTGCCATTACACAGACTGTCAACCAGAGGACAGAGACAAGTCTGTTTTTTGACTGCAAAATATCCCTCTGAGTAAATAATGTGGCTACACTTTTGTAACAACCAAATTTAAGCAATCTTGCACATTGATTGATTCTTTTTAACCTCAAATAAAAGGATTGTAATGAGCCCCAAAAAAAGTAACTAAAATGAAAACTTATCTTTATTCTTGCTACAGAATGTGACCAAACTGTATTTTGTAAGAAAAATGAGCTGTATGTCATCTATGGCAAGCGTACTTTTTAAACAATTTATTTACCTGCATTACCTTGAACACTGAATGTATATAAAAAAAAAGTGAACTTACAGTGGTGCTGACTGCACCGAGCCATCAATGCAGGCTTACTTCCGTTTCATTGGGCAAAAACTGCAAAGTTCAAAACAGGCTTTAAACTGACTGTTGTGTGCAACCTGCTGATTGCAAACAAAAAGGAGATACATACCCCACGTGAAACACACAAAAAAATGCAACTGATTCCCCTGACAATTTATC
This sequence comes from Epinephelus fuscoguttatus, assembly GCF_011397635.1. Taxonomy (NCBI): domain Eukaryota; kingdom Metazoa; phylum Chordata; class Actinopteri; order Perciformes; family Serranidae; genus Epinephelus; species Epinephelus fuscoguttatus. Next base: position 11,370,321 of record NC_064766.1, on the reverse strand, counting down.
GGAATCCTTCAGTTTCTCTAAAATTCTATTTTCACATCCAGGACGCCAATTTAGTCTCTTCAGCACATGCTTAGAACAAAATTAATTCAAATATCCATTTTTCCCCAAAGATAACAAATGTCCTTTAAGTCAGATTCATACATGGATCGATCTATATCTTTCCATCTACTCTATCCATATATGTGTCTATCATTATGCCCCCCCAAACACACACACACACACACACACACACACACACACACACACGCATGCATACACACACACACACCATGGCCACCCCCAGGCCTAATCAACAAATAAGGCTAATGAGTTATTAGCTGCGGAAAGTGGAGAAGGAGGCGCTGAAACCAATGGAGGACTAACAGCTGCAGCAAACACGGGAGGAGGGTTAAAGCATTAAGGCAGGAAGGTGTATGCGTGCTTGTGTGTGTGTGTGTGTGTGTGTGTGTGTGTGCATATCTGTTTACGTTTATATGTGCAAGGCAAAGACACATAGGTGTTCACACTTTTGCCTTTCATGCATGGATATACATATAATGACATTAGTATTAGTCTGCAAGATATAGTACATGTGTATGTGGGTGTGTGTGTGTGAGTGTGTGTGAGCGTGTGAGAGGGAGAGAGAGAGAGCGTAAGTCTCCCATCGTCCTCCTGTGTGCAGTTCAGCTTAGAAAGGAAAGTAAGGGGGCAAAGAGAGGAGATGCTGCCTAATGCAGATGACAAGGTCTGTGGATGGGGGTTGGGGTGTGTGTGTGTGTGTGTGGGGGGGGGGGGGGGCTCTTCAGTTTATCTTTCTATTCAGCACCCCCTCACTCCCTCCAACTCCTTCACAGACACCCCCACACCTCCTTTTGTCCCTTTGGCGACAGCTGGAGGTGGCAGGCAGTGAGGACCCTGCTCTACTGTGTGTGTGTGTGTGCGTGTGTGTGTGTGTGTGTGCATGGGGTTGCTTGGTGGTTGGTGGAAATTTGGGGGGCGGGTGGGGGGCAATGCCTTTCAGTTTGAATCCCCCCTCCCCACCTCTTTTAATACTTCTCTTGACCCCCACCTACCCAACTCTCAATTCTCTGAACACAAGCTAACCGAACTGGAAGCGAGAGAGTTAAGGGAGCTTTGGGCGCCAATATTTCATTTCCTTTCCCTTTTAGCGGCAAGAAAGTCGCTTCCCATCAGGCTTTTATTCTCTAATGCTACACCCCAAAAACACACATATACACACATACACACACACACCACCACCACCTCTACCTGCTTTCTGTCTCTGTCTGCATAACAGCTTAAAGCAGGACATCTAATGACCTTATTCACTCGTTGCCGTCATAGCCACAGTGGACACACCTTGACTCTAGTGCACCTCTGAATGCTCAATCAATTTTCAAATACTAAACGTGTCCATATGTCATACCTTAGTATTATTTGGCTAGGAAAATACTACTTTCTGATTGGCCTGAAGTGTCTGTAGGAAAAAGTTTGCAGTACTACATCAGTGCAACACGGTAAATACTTTAAAACGGCACTACTCAACATCTCTGTTAATAGTTGTTAAATAACCATATTTAATGTGAAGTGGTCTTCAAAGCAGCAGCAGACAGCTGTTTTCAGCTCTCTTCAACCCACTCTGTGCTTCCCGCCCAGCACCAAACAGCAGATAGACGAAGTTAGCCAAAAAGTTTGTGATCAAAGTGGAGCATTTATCACTTAAAAGCCAGATATTTTTCCTCAGGAGTTGGTGGAGACCAAACCAGATCTAAAAGGAGAATGAGTACTGGACGTCCATTAGTCAGGTGGAAAAAAAACACAACTACACATGAATGTTTCTCTGAGTCTGCTGGATGTGCAGAAAGACATTGATTTGCTAGCATATTAGCCATAACAACGTTTTAGAGTGATGGTGTTTCAGATGTTATCTTTTCAGTTGGTTTCTCCACATTCGAGTAGCTAAAAAATGTATTTATCAATTCATGCAGCTTTAAATCGCACGCATCTGTAACATCAGTACTTGACAGCAGTTAAGCTGACTCAAGGCCAAAACACACCGGTGCCGTACGATGCGTGTCAAAACAGTCGCCCCCATTATTTTCTATTTACAAACGCGTGTCGACGTGCCGCGCCGCAGCACTTTACGCTATTGTCCTATTTTTGAAAAAACGCTATTTTGTACTTCCTAGCTCCCGTGGACTGGAGAGTGCAATAGAAATCTGGTTGACGCCCCGCAGCACGACGCTTTTTGTGTGTGTCGGGGGCGGCAAGTATTGAGCAATTGCATCTTGACATTCTTTGCATCCATCACACCTGTTACTTTCATTCATCACAACACATCATTTAGTGCAATCAGATGGACATGAAAAACCCATTTATGAGGCTTATCCAACTTATTCTGGATATGGTGTTTGCATGAGCACAGAGAAATCAGGTTGTTCATATTCCCTGTACATATCTCGGTTTATTTCAGAGTACCCCAAGAAGCATGTTCAGGTTTCTAATAAATGGAATATGGTGTTTACATGCTCAAACACATAATGCAATACTCCAAAAACCTGATCATAAACAGGTTATTCATGTCCACATAAACACACTCACTGTGTGTAATCGCTTGCTTATTTGTGGAAACAAACTTCCCATGTTCCAAAAAGCTTGTTTTATTGTTTAATTCTCTAAAGGCTGATTCTAAACCTAGAATCACTGTGTAGCTTTGACTAACCATTATGAAACAGAGGTGACAGCGAAGTCCTTGATACGAGGAAAAAACAGCTCTTCTGAAAATGCATTGATTAGTGACGGTAGTAAATCACTGCTTTAATTTACTTCTGTGGACGAGGTCTTTACATGAACACTGAGCTACATTGTATTTGGTAAACAGCTCCACACAAAGCACCTTACAAGGCCACAGTCGCACACATATAGTGTTATAAATGGTGCCGGCGTGAATGAAACGTACTGTACCTTGTACTTTGTAGAAGAGGTCAGCGGAGGAGCAGATGTGCTGTGTGAGATTTGTACCAAATGTTACAAAGATCTGACAGCAATAGATTCGTCTTAATGGAGCATTGTGCTTGTGGTGAATGGTCTCCCTCCATGTTAGTTCTTATCTGTGAGCAGAATCTCTCCTGTTAGTTTGTATTGCCTCTGCCCTGATCCTCTGTACCACAGGAACAGCCAGATGATATCAGAGTTGGCTACACTATAGCTGCAAATATAGTATTTGTTGCTTAATAGAGCAAGGCACTAATACTACCATGGTCTGGGATTCCATTCTTTGTGTTGCTCAATGCCTAAATGGCATGTGACTGACGAAATGAATCTTGGACTGGTAAAGTGACCAGTCTGTCTAAATATTTGTGGGATAGAAATGCCATCAAACAATTCTGAATGCCATTAAATTTGTAAGATTGTTGTTTTGGTAGAATGTCTGATGGTGTCCTTAGAGAGGAGCTAAAGTACACACACTGCCAAAACAGATCATTTTGTCTGTCATATGTTAAGATAAATGACCTGTCAAACTGATGTATGCAAAGAGATAGTTAAGTATTTGCTAAACATTAGGGTTGCCCCCCTGAAGCTCTCAGATTCAAACCATCAGTCCAAGATCCCTCAGTTGACTGAGATATTTCAAGTTGAGCAGGTGAAGTGTAAAGTGTAATTCTGGGGGCGTTTTGGAACCCAGGTGTAGCTGCAGAGTGAGCACTCCGTGTGGGGCTCTTTGGTATAGGTAGCTGCAGACCCAGACCCAGGGTGAGTCTGAGTGAGATGGAGGCAGCTGCTCGGAGGAAGAGAAGCTTTGCCCAGTCAAGCTCTGAGATAACCTTCTTCAACTTAATAGGATACAGTCTCTAGCTTTAGCTTGATATCTAGTGTCGGCAAAAAATGTTGCATATTTCCAATCTGTTGTTAGCATAATTAGCTCGCATTAGCTTATAATGCTACCTGTCACTCATATCACTACTACTACCACCTAGGCACTCTAGGTAACCTTACATCACATAAGATCAGTAATAAAACGTACAAGTGTATAGTGTAATTCCGGGGACATTTCAGTTCCTAGATTTAGCTGCAGAGTGAGCTCTCCTTGTTTTCATGCCGCTCTTTGGTATAGGTAGCTGCAGACCCATAAGCCACAAAGCACCAGTAATAAAACATTGATGAAATTAACAACAAGACAGAGTGCAGGTCAGCAGTGAGTCACTGTCACTATAAAATAAGATGCAGTTGTTGCAGGTAAAGTGGGTAAGCTAATTTTTTTTTTCAAACGTCTTTTTCGTGAAAACAACTTTTTAATGGTTCTGCAGGCAGTTTCCAAGGATGAGATTGAAATTCGTGCCGACAATAAGAGGTACTGTAAAGCAATTTCAATTTGAAGTGTCCACCAAAATGCCATTTTATTCTCACTTGTCATCTGAAGATAAAAGACACAGTAGTAAAACAGGAATTGGATCAGTGCAAAAAGACCTCCAAACATCACAGGTTCTCGTCCAAAAGAGTGCCATGACAGAAAAAAGAGATCATTCTGATGAATATGAAGAATGTCAACCTCTTCCTGTTTTGTGCAGCAAAGAAATCCTGCAGATTCCCGTCCAAATCCAACCCGGAAGTACAGAATGCAAAATTTGTTTGCAATTATCAGACTCTTATCTCATTACCTTTAAAGTTAGCAATCTATTTTACTGAAACCTTTAACACCTTAAAGGTGGTCACAGTTTAGAGAAATGTCTTGTCATTTTGTAACAAAGGAATCACCACTTGAAATAATTTCCTCTTTTCTAATAAGTTTTCAGGATCTACTCAAAAAATTAGTTAATCAGCTTTGTAATAGATTAAGATTGATAGTGACCATAAAGTTGTAGTCTCTGCATGACTTTGCTTGATTTTTCCCCCTGCTATCACTTTAAGCCATACAGAACACCCAGAGTGACAAAGTCTCTGCTGTCATTAACTGTGGATGAACAGAAAAGTTTTAGACCAACAGTCTCCTCATAATGAGCTCGGGAAACATCACTCATCTCACAACCTTAAAAACAGACGTGTCTGCCTCTTTGTCTGATGGTTTCAGAGTGACACGGACATCAACTCTGCCGTCAGCTCTGTCAGATGGAAGCGACATCAGAGGCTGTCATTGGCCATCGCCTGGACACCCGCAAACAGCTTGTGTGATATTCAAACGGTCACCGATGGATACAAAATGAAAGGCTCTCTTTCGCTCTTGTGTTTCACCAAAACGACAGCTCATTCAGCCCAGGACCACCAAACTGATGTCCTTTGTGCGGTGCAACATATTTTGGATTCCTGTGACCCACCGTCCTGCCCCCGCTCGCCTTGTCTTCTAGGATGGCACCCAAGACAAAAGAGCCATCATCCGCATGATATGGTAGCCCCTCGGCCCTGACGCCCCCTGGGACATAAATCTTCAACATACAGTAAGCAAGCATAACATCTGGGCTGACTGACAAACTGACTGTGACAGGGTATTTCATACAGTTACATACATTATAGTGGACAAACCGCAACGGTAAGTCTGCAGCTAATTGGACTGTATAAGACAAGAAAATGATGATGCCTCTGTCAAATTCTGGGCAGGACTGAGAATCAAATTATCTCAAAAGTATACTGGTGCTTTTTTCTGCTTTTGCTACAGTACGCCACATTTCACTTTTCACTGAGAAAGAAGAAGGAGCTTTGTGCACACAGTTGCTGGTAACTGCAAGATAAACATCAATGCTCAGAACAAAATTATCATTATTAATTAAAGCATAACTAATGTTCCTTTTTATTTATGCCACAGCTAATACACGTGTGTGAGTGTGTGGTAACTACTACTACAAATATTTTTAGCTTGCTTTTTACTAAATGTACCATTTACTCCATCACATGTACCTGATAGCTGGTTACTTAAAGATGAGATGTTATCACTATTCTAAACTTTCTTTTTTCTTTTACTTCTTCTGTCCTGTCCTTTCCTTTCTTCCTTCTTTCTAACCCAGTTTATTTGGTTCTGTCATTGTGCCCTTTCCTTTTAATGCTTTGGTTTACTGACAGTATTCTAATATAATATATAATTCTGATATATATTTATAAAATACAACATATCCCCTCTGTCAGCAATTTCCATCATACTTTCCCTCCTTCTTTCAGCTTCTCCTCTTTTCTTTTCCTTCTTTAGGCCTTTACACATCAGGGGCAGGACGAATAAACGAAAAAAAATAAATAAATGTGACAATACTTGCTTACAAATATTTCGCATCAAAACAATTCATACCGGCAGCGATTCGAATTTGCAACAGTTCCGACACTTGTTAAATAAAAGCTTTGATGTGAATAGATTCTGCAACAGTGATGCAAATTTGCAACAACAAACAGGATTCTACTGACCCAGAGCAGTGTCTGGCAATCTGTCTTTGGTAAGCTATTTGACTGAGTTTCTTTTAGAGAAATGCTCTGACTGAATTTGAGTCCCCTGTGTTAAACAGTTACACAGTGTATATGTCTAAAGTGGGAGTCAGCAATCTTTACAATCAAAAGAGCCATTTTTGGCCCAAAACCAGAAAAAAAAGTCTTTCTGGAGCTGCAATACATATTTGCACCTTATAGTGATGGCAACACAGCCTATTTAATCTAAATTAGCCTATAAACATTCCTAATAGGTCTAAATGATTCATTCTTTCATTCATTTTCCATAACCGCTTATCCTGTTGGGGGTTGCAGGGGGGCTGGAGCCTATCCCAGCTGACATTGGGTGAGAGGCGGGGAACACCCTGGACAGGTCGCCAGACTATCACAGAGCTGACACACAGAGACAGACATTCACTCTCACATTCACACCTACGGGCAATTTAGAGTCACCAATTAACCTGCATGGATTGGATTGTGGGAGGAAGCCGGAGCACCTGGAGAAAACCCACGCTGACACGGAGGGACCATGTAAACTCCGTACAGAGGGGCTCCCCCACACTGGGTTCGAACTCTAGCTGTGAGGTGACATTGCTAACCACTGCACCACCGTGCCGTCAGGTCTAAATGAGCATTCACTAATATGTTTTGCAACAAAGTAGCTACTCTGCAGGGGGCTATTTATGATTAGTTGGTCCTTAAACTTTGCAGCATTAGTGGTGAAAGCAAACAAACCTGTCTAGACACTATGAAATTCTCAATTTTACTCCAAGACGTTTTCCTTTTGGATTATGAATCAATAGCTAGCCTCAAGGAGACAAAAGACTAGCCATAGCCAATGAGATTGGGCAAATTTTAGGAAAGGCGGCAGGTTGTAGACGTATGACGCACATAGTTGATGAGACTTTAAACATTGTTTTTATTCAGGGAATCGGCTACACATTTATCCAGCTGGAAAATTTAAGAAACACTTTAGGGCTACAACAATGATAAATGAAAATTAAATGTAAAAAAACCCCCAAAACTGTTTTTCATTTCCATATAATTTTTTGTCAAAGCCACAGGGAGCCACAGGAGAAGGGTTAAAGAGTCCCATGTGGCTCCTGAGCCACAGGTTGCCTACCCCTGGTCTAGGACTTTTATTGTGAATGTTAAGTATGGAAGGAGTGGATGTGGTATGCCCATGAGCTGCCTTTTTCAAGGTTTAAAGGATTAAAAAATTGTCTTGCGTCGGACTACGGAACCTCTGTGTTGTTATTTTATTACCCTAATAAGTATGATCACAATGTGATTAGTGGATGTCATTACGTGTGGTGCAAGAGCACAGGAAAATTGACCTTGTATTAAAAAAAAAGGTAGCTCACCACATAATATTTGCATTCGGTAAAGTTTGGTAAAGTATATGACAAAAACAACAGTTTGAAAAAAAATATCAATGTGTGAATTAACTGCTGACGATTGGTTTTCACCAGAGAGTCAGTGTACACTCCACACCTTTCATACTCTTATAATCATATTACAATACTTAAATACAGAATAATACTTGTAATGGAGTATTTTCACTATTGTGGTATTGCTACTAATTTAAGGACACTTTTTCCACTATGGAGTCTTGGCGCCTCAAATGATTTCACTGATACATGGAAGCCCATCACATATGCATATATGCATACAGTGTAGACACGCCTGTACATACAGTATATACTGTACAAACACTTTGCTGGCACACAGATTTCCCCAGTTTCTATCTCTGCTAGCAAACATTTCTGTGCACTCACATAAATATCTATTTTTTCCTTCTCTTTTTCTAGAACAAACCCTCATCCCTTACATACACACAAATATTCTGCATCTGCACCAGTGTATAAACACACAGTTGATGCCTCTGCTTTTCCTCCTTTTCTTTTCATTTTCTATCTTTTGATTGCATAGGCTTTTCACACACACACACACACACACACACACACACACACACACACACACACACACACACACTGTTTTGTACCTATAGCTAAGCTCACTTCACAAGCTGGAAAATGGCTTGACAGCGAAGGCCGATGTAACTGTCTCCCCTCTGCAGTCAGAGAGACGAGCATGAAACAATTCTCCTGACAACCTGGACCAGAGCTGCAGCACCACCGCCAGCCGGTCTTAGTCTGTGAGCTCCATTTCACCAGTCCAATCACACTCGGAGAGCTGAAAGGCACCGTGCGCTGATTGTTGCCCCCTAACATCAAGTAATGGGAGACTGTCCTCGGCAGCAACGACAGCCGGTTGCTTGTTCAAACAAGTAAATGTTTTCCTAGCAAAGTTAGTCTGACAAGTGACCTCTTACAATAATGCAAATAATCATTCAGCTCATTCTGTCTTTTACTGGCTCATTTGTTTTCTCAAAAGCCCTGAATCATTTATGTTACCTTTAATTTGTCATTCAGATTATCATACATGCCATGTTGTTTGTCCTGGGATGCTATTCCCCATAGAAAACTAATATAATGGAGTAAATGTTCTTCTGTTGGCCCAATATTCAATTCAAAGTTCTAAAGACCACATTTTACTCGGCATTGTTGGGAATCCTAGATTTGCATTATCACGGCATGGTTTCAAATGTAGCAGCTTTGTCAGCTAAACTTTCATTTCGTGTACTCTACACCAGCAGACTGTAACAAAAGATTTCAAGGTCAGTAATGCTGTTCATGCTAAATTCCTACCCTGCTTAAGTTATGTAATTCAAAAATAGTACAACATCAGATATTTTTGGCTTTTTTTAAGTTGGCAGAAGTGAAAATTAGTCATCCTTAACATTTGTTGTGTTATGATGAGGACAGTTGGAGAACAATTAAGATACAAAGTAGGATATAGGCTTTACAGCATGAGTTTTTTCCTCCTTGGTGACTATCAAGTTTTTTTTTTGTTTTTTGTTTTTTTTACAAATGATGTAATGATTTTTAAGCATTCTATTATCTCAAAAGGCTTGAAAACAGTGCATATAGCTGCTCCGCCCCTAGTCTCAACAACACTATAGGTAGTTTTTGAACAGGTGTGTGTCTGTTTGCAAAAAAACCCCACATCTTTAAATGTGCCACTTTGTGTCACAGAGTCATTCTCAAGTGTCTCTACTCCATGTAGAAGACAACTAAGACTCAAAAAACCCAGGGATCATTGGTTTGTTTCACATTTCCTATCAACAGTCAGTGTTTCTTTTAATCAAATTACTCTAATCTGAACTGTGACCACCATTTTACCTAACCCTGAACTTTTACTTCCCTAAACTTAACAAGAACTGACTGAAAAATATGAATCATTTATGGGTTGTTTCGAAAGACACTGGCATATGAGCCACCAAGTTTTGTCATTTTGGTATGAGGACTTGTATGAAGGGTGGCTATGAACCAGTCTCCATATATGATGCAACTCAGCAGTGCATTAAATTCATTTTAAACTACTGTTTACCTGCCTGTCCTCACATAATCTCTTCCTACTGCAGATCAGATTGTGCGAGTTATGCATTTAACCTCTACATTCCAGTATTGCTATGCAAGTGTGTAGTTATTCTGCAAAAAGGAAATGATTTAATGCGTACTACAGTGGTGTGGTAGTACTGTATTACATCAGATATTGTTGCACGGATCACAAATGGCATCAGAGCTACAACATGCCCTCTCACAGATATCATTTATTTTGAGTCACTGGGCATGGCAGCATCAAGGCGGCAGACTTATTTCAACAACTCGATCTGACCAGTTCAGGGCTGAGTGTGTCCGCCACCTGGCTGAGAAAGCAATGACGTTTTGAAAGAGCCGGCTTTTGTCTGGAAGCACAGAGAAACGTTTTCTGTCTCTCTGCCTCCTCACACATCAAATGGAGTCTTTTCTGTAGCAGAAGCAGGGTGCAGAAATGGAGGGAGGGGAAAGGAGGGAGGGAAGGATGGATGGATCCCTCTAAAGCATCACCTTTATCAGCCATCTTCTCCGCTGTGAGGAGGATGCCTCACAGCCCTGCGAAATAAATTGAGGGTTATTTTCTTATGAGATGCAGACTGAGGGGAAGGTGATAACAATGACTTTTCTCACGTCATTAAAGCCGTTTTTACATCTGCTTGTGGGTCCCGGTGGATTGTTTTCTTCCCTCAGTGTGACAAATAAATATCTAATAGCTGTTCGGTGCTGCCACACAACTCTCATACGCCTGCAGCCAACATGGAGGGTTACTGCCACGGTTGTGAAAGTGCTCTTAAGGAGTTTTCATAAAAGAACATTTAGGACGTTCTTCAGAGGGTTCTTTTCTGCAGTTCCCCAACTTTGTCTTGTCTCTTGTTCATGTGTATCCTTTATGAGGGCAGTCAGCATTGCCTTAATTCAAATATGACCCTGATCTTTTCCTAACCTTCACCAAGTAGCCACATATATGGATCTCTACTAGCTTTATCAAAAATCTGACTGCATTACATCATATTTTTTTTCTGGACTACATGGACAAGCACCTCGACAATCTCATTACAACACTAACAGGTTAGCCAGCACATGGATGGCTACAATGGAGGGACTGTAGGGCCTAGCAGCATCAATCATTTTGCTTGTCTTCTCTAGCTCTCGCTCCACCCCACAGATCATTCAGTAGTTGTGCTGATCAGGCAAATGCTTCACAGTGTGCTACAGCTTATGTATTTATAGCCTTATGCGTTGAAATCAGTCTTGCACAGGACTGATTTTCAAAACTCGCTCCTGAACCGGCAAAGCAACATGCAATACTGCACCCGCCCTGCTACCTGCACATATGACCGATTAGTTCCACAACCTGACCCATCTACACAAGATCCGTGGCTCAACCTGAGATTGTAATCCTCCAATAACCATGCGCTGTTCAAACAATTCAGTTAGGTAAGGAGATCATTTTGAGACATTTTGTACGCGTGAAACTAGGATCATAAATTTTAAGATATTTAAAATGAAGGCAATTCAGGAAATACAACTTACACAAATACTTTTTGCTTATTCTGATAATATTGCAGCACAAAGCTCCACAGCACCGGGTCAGCAAAGTTTTTGTTCGCTCTTCATGAGTTTTATTTTTTTTTCTCCACAGCAGCAGTTTGTTGAGTTTCAGTTGAGTCGTGAGCTGGAGGAGTGAGGAACAATCTGTTTGGAATAACAGTCAAGACTCCTTTTGATCAGTTTGTGGTGAGAACGGTCAGGGCTGATCAGATCAGATCGATGGATAAAAGGAGCAGCTGCTGCAGAGATGAGTAAAAGCAAACTTGGTTTTTACTCAGGTTAAGCTCAGGGCTGGACCGCAGGGTTTCCACAAACCCCGCTGGTTCGTCTAAAGTAGGTTAAAACTAGAATAACCGCCTTGTGATTGTATGCTTTTGCCAACCAGTTAGGTTGCAGTTACAGTTTACATCCATGTCTGTAAAAACATAATGCTTCATACACACCTTCCCCTCGGCAGCACAACAGGTCAAAACAATCAGCAGAGTTTAAAGGTGGGCACCCAAGATTAGTCTCACCAATTCAGTATCTGACCAAAGGTCTCCCCTTCTGTTCTTGAGATACAATGTTGAGTAATGGCCAGAAGTATTTTTGCAGAACATTATGATGCCACAGTAAAGTTGACCTTTGATGTTTTGGATATAAAATGTCACCATTTCATCATTTTATCCTATTGACTTATGGCCAAAATCCTGTTTTGTGAGGTCACAGTGACCTTTGACCTTCAACCACCAAATTCCACTTAGTTCATTTTGGAATCGTGGACGTTTGTGTCAAATTTGAGGAAATTTCCCCAAGGCCTTCTTGAGATATCACAAAATTTATAATTTATATGAGAGGGAGAGGGACTCAAGGTCACAGTGACCTTTGACCGACAGAGTCTAATCACTTTATCTCTGACTCAAAGTAGAAATTTGTGCCAAATTTGAAAAAGATTCCATTGATGCATTCTTTAGATATTGCGTTTACCAGAACGAGACAGATGAGGTCAGAACGTCCTTGACCTTGAAGATATGACATCAAAAATGTAAGCAGGTCTTTCTTGAGTCAAAGTGGACATTTGCGCCAAATTTTAAGATATTTCCTCAAGGATATTGCATTCACGAGAACGGGAAGTACATACAAACGGACAACCCGGAAACATAATGCCTCCAGCCATGGCTATCACCGGTGTGGAGGCATAAAACCCATAGACAATGGTGAAACAATATAAATTAACAAACGGAAAAGTTTCAGCTTCTCTGCTTGGCGCTCTGTTGCCAGAGAGGGACAAAGAGAGGAAGAGAGATGCAGCTCCAAAAATGGAAAGTATGTGTGGCGGCGAGTGCTGATATTGTGGTGCTGCACAACAACTGAATTAATTTGTGGAAAAGTACAATCATCACGGCAATATTTTTGGTGAACACTGAACTGAATGTATCATTTTGTAACTAATGAATGGTATGATAAGGGTAGTTCAGTCTGACAACAGTGAACAACGCTCACGCAGTGTTCTAAGGCACCAAGATTTACAGTCAGCACCCAGCATGCTAATACGGCAACAGGCCAATGGCAATTCAGACAACACAGCTACTGCTGACGCCAGTTCATATGGATATTTGTTGGACTTTATGAACAAATCAGCACAGATTCCGAGGGAAAAATCTATAGTCCCTTGCCCACTAGTCTGAAAAAAACAAGTCTGAATGTCAGCCACTCTGACAACATCTGAAATGACACATCGAGTTAAAGCATCCGACCAGACTTGGAAAATACTGTGTCTATGAGTGAATAATGATCACAAGAAATCAGGGGTAAGACCACGAGCAAACAGCAGCAAAGTCCTGGTCTTGTTTTTTCCCATTATTGCTTTCTCTAAATTGTGTGCTCTATAGAACTGAAATCATAACACAACAGCAACTGTAATGATGCCAGTGGTGGAGCCTGTACCAGCTTGCTTGGAAGCATATGAATTTTGTATTTTATGTTTTTGAGCTGCTGCATAATTTGGTTCATGCAGACTAAATGAAATTTCCATTACATCTACAATTTAGCTTTACTGCAACTCTTTTTTTCACTTTCTTCATAAAATGATCCAATGTTTAGGTGGTAAATCACATAGTGCCACATTGATTTTTCTTGGTTTTCAAAAATATCTGTCTGTGACTATAGTAATATGCAGTATTTCATTTAGTTTGGAAGGTGGCGATGATTGGGGGCTGGAGTTGGATGGGTAGGAGGAGGTTCTACTTAAAAAGAAGAGCTCAGAGCAGCTCATTTAAAAAAAAAAACAGAAGAAATTAGCATGAACTAGTTCATTTTTGGGACTGTGAGCTTAGTTTAAAATTCAAATAGTGAATTATGGACATGAACTAGTTCATTTTAATCTATGTGAACTGCATTTTAAGTTAGCTCATGTAAAGTGTGAATTTGCATAGCACTGCCTGAACTTAAGCAAAACTACACCAAGCAAACAATAAAAAATTGTGACAGTTTGTGCCCATGACTTTAACGCAATACACAAACTGCTGTTGATTTGATGAGAAGAAAATACTTTGTAATCACTAATCTAGACTTCTGACCATACACTAGAATTCACATAAAAACTGGATTAAAATCACTATAATCATTAGATGTTAATCTGATTAGCTCTGATTATCTGCTTTTGAAACATCCAACCACAAACCATATGTCAGAGTGACCCTTCCCAACACAAACCACATCTACACATGCATGCACAGTGCCTCTACACATCGCAACAGTGTGTGTGTGTGTGTGTGTGTGTGTGTGTGTGTGTGAGAGTGAGACGCTCTGCCCAGATTAGCTTGTTAAAATAGAGCAGCAGCGTTAGCATGCACCGCGCTTCAAAGCTGAGAAAAGGCTGTTGATCAAGGTGAATGCTACGCTTGTCGTCTCGCCTCTCCCTCACATTCAATCACCCACAAGTCCGCCTGCTGGCTGCCAGAGTGTGTGTGAGGGGCTGACGGCATGTATGAGGGAGTGTGTGTTGTTGCTAGTTTGTGTGCAAGGGTTGGGAGTTGATAAGGAAGTGTGTGTTAAGGGGGGGGTAAGTATGTGTATGGCCGTGTGCCTGATTGTGTCTTTTCTGTGTTTGTTGAGATCTTGTGTGTGTGAGTGTGTGCATTTTAGTAGTGCGTGTTTTCCTGCACATATTTTCTTTTTCAATATTCAGCTCAGCGGCACTGAAATATTCTTAAAAAACCGCAAGGCTGATAGTGAAAGGGGAGCGGTTTTGGAAGTTCTTTCAGACAGCATTTGAGGGATTCATGTGCATAAGCGCTGAAAGGAAGCAAAACCTTGAGGTTAAATGAGCAGCGACCAAATAAGACAGCTGCTCATGGCTTCACACCAGCATTTGGTTAAAGAGATAGAGAGAGTGAAAGACAGAGTGATAGTAGGAGGGAGCTGGATCATGTGCAAAGCTTTGACTCTTAATATTTATTTATTTATTTTTAATTTTAAAAATCCCTTATGGGACTTTAACGTACAATCAACATCTTAACAAAATTTCATGGTGGTCCATTTGATAGTTGTTGAGATGTTTCACTCTGCACACTGACACTGCAGACAGTTTAATGTAGATAAAACCATTAAATGTGTTACGTAGGCTACTTTACACCAACTAGTACAATAGATACCAGATACCAAAGACACACAAATAGTAATGGAAAGTTAGAAAAGACTGTGAAATAATTTTTTAAAGGTTTTATGTGTGACATCAGTTACATGCATTTATATTTTATTTGATTGTCTTTTAACCTTTAAAAATGAGGATTTATCCCTTGACAAGACCGAAAAAAAAAGAAAAAGATTCTACGAAGACCTGGCTCTAGCCTAATATCTTCCTCCTCTGTGCCATAGAGTGCCATTGTTTCCAAAAAATATTAAAAACACATCAGTGAGCTACACTGTTGCACTGGATGACATATTCTGTCATTACCATGAACACACACACACTGTGGCCCTACATACACTGTCCTGCTGCCCCAAATACTCACCACAGCACCAAATATGGATTAATCTGCCACTGAAAATAGTCCCTAACAAATGTATTATTTTCTCCTGACCAGCTGTTTTAGTTAATTGAAGAGACATGCATTTGTGAGGCATCTTTAAAGGGAAAGTTCATGCGAAAGTTACTCAAAATAATCCACAGACCTTGTTTTGAGCAGTTTCATGTAGAAACTGTTTTCTTTCTATCAAACCACCATGAGCTGTATCCCCAGATGGAAGGAAGTGTGCATCTACTCATGGATGAGAGACTTGTGCTTATGAGTGCTTAAGATGTAAGCATTAAAACAATCTAAAATTGATAAATTGCACTGCTGGTGAGAAGATCATATGGATTTTTGACTTTGGGGTGAACTGTCCCTTTAAAGTTTTACATCTTCAGTAGAACGCAATGGAGCTGAGAGCCACAGACAGGGTAGAGAACTGCGAGAAGACCTAACACACTGTTGGTGTTTGTCCCTTAATGGAATTTGTTGAAAAAAGAATCACAGAAAAACACCAGCCTTAACCTTTAAAGTATTGGTTCACAAAATTTTCAAAAAAATAGGGAATAGTTCTTCAGCAGAAAGCCATTCCAATAAAAGTGTTTACAGTGAGAGATGAGGACATTACTTTGGAAGGAGATTTCTTTTCAACACTGTGGGTGCTGTGTGTTCCCAGCACTCAGAGACACATCGCAAAACCTGGGCACATTCAGCTAAAAGTATCTGCTGAGGAAGACACCACAAAAGTTAAATGAGAGAATACATTTGTTTTGTAATTTGGGGAAAGAGCTCCTTTTAATCCACACCCAAATGACTCAAAGAACCCATCAAGAAATTAGAGGCATTGAAATGTCCTAGTTTTAATCTTGTGAGGACATTTGGGTCCTCAAGTGAACACACAGAACACACCCACACTCAAATGTGGGCAGGAATTAATTATCTCAAAGATGTAAATGCTAAATGTAACACCTCAGATATGACAGGTGCATTACTCTGACACTTCTGCAATCCTATTTAAGTTCTCTCATGTAAATTCAAACAAACAACAGACAGTTCAACCTTCAGGTTTCAGATCACCGTCATTAGCTGACTGATTACGATCTGAATGTGGGCTTCCTGTTTGGCTTAATACTTGTTAACTACAACCTCCCTGCTATAATGTGTGCTTAAATTCATCAGCGGAGCTCAGCACCCGCATTAATGCACCGTGCACAAGCTAGCACGGTGCCATTAGCTGCACTTGGCAAGGCTGCAAACAGCCAGCCGTGGAATATTAAATACATGTGACCCGGAGAGCACATATTACAAAATGGCAGCGACCCTGCCTGAGGGGAGTGTTGTTTCCGCAGCGAACAGGATTCTCTGCAACACCATTTAGTCTCCATTCATCAAAGTCATTTCTTGTTTTTCCAAACACCAGGAAATCAGGGGCGAGGTCACAATTTTCACAACAGGAGGAGGGGGGAAAAGAACAACAATATTAAAGAAAGAAAAAACGTGCATAATTATTCATCATTAGCTGCACCCCATCGGTCCAGACCCATGTCATCGTCATGACAACGACCCCCTGGGCCCGATTCCCCTCCATACTCCCCCCCCCTTCACCTCCCACTGCATCCCACCCGCCCCTCAAATGCACAACTCCAGCGGGACGGCCTCCTTGACTAAACATGGCCGCCAGGCATTTCTCTGGTGTGCAGGAGCGCTGCTTGAAACTCACTCATCCTCCTCGCCTGGCACAGAAACACTCAGAAATCTGGCCTTGCTGCTGTCGGCCATGTTCCTTAGACTTTCACCATGACCCCACCAGTCACTTTGAATAAACCAAAGGAAACAGATCTGAATTCAGACCAATAACCTTCCATCACTTTGGTCCATTATTTAAAAAATAGTGATAAAAACCCAGCTGAGGAATGCACACTGCATACACTGACACGTTGCCATCATAAGCTTGGCTTGGCTTTTTATATAGATATCTATCTGAAATGAATCAGGCTTCTGAGGCAAACACACCTGGCACAAAGTCCGTACAAGTTTGATCCAACACTAAGTTTGTCTGTAGTTTCATTCTAACTGTTAAATGAGTCCTGTGAAAATTCAAAGATGGTAAGTGGCTATGTGTCTGATGTACAGAAAAACAAGTGTCATCAGAGCCTTGGCTGCACAACAACAGTTAATACAGAAATATATTTTGTGCACTTCTTAGACCAGCGATTGTTAACTGGTGGCCCATGGGCCATATACAGCCAGCCAAAGCGGCTTGCAGAATACTAATTAATTCAGGATATTTGAGGAAGGGAAAAAAGTATTACAGCATTTGGGATATATAGTATTTTTCCTTCCTGTACTGAACAACCCCCAAAACAACTGAGAGGAAAATAATTTTATTAGGCATGAATAGCCCACCCTAAAAATGTGCGTTTGACCTGTGGGGACCAAAGACATTATAAATCCATTTGCTTGCTTATTATTAGCTGTAGTGATGTTGTGGGTTCCGGTAAGCTTTCTAGAAAAGTATCAAATGTCAAAATGTGAAGAAACAGTGTCCTAAGAAAGTTATCGATAACTTCAGAAACACTGGGTCTCATTCATGAAATGTGAGCAGAACAAATTCGTGTGTAGCAGAGGGAAATGTACGTGTATTTCCCCTCCATGTTTGTAGACAGGACATGAGCCAATTATAAACAGGAAGTACACATCAAATAAATTTTTCCCAAATATGGCTGCTGTCATTTAATGTAGTTTTTATCATGCTGCTGTATGTTAAAGCTTTATTTTTTTTTCTGATAAGTTTGGTTTCAATAAGTTATTTAATGCTATAAAACAGGGATTTTACAACATGACTGACAACTGTGTGAGCCAATCGGTGGGCTCTTGATGGTGCTGCTCACAACTGGTTGTATGGATGTACTGACAAGAAACTTGATAGCTACTGTGCAGACTCTGGCTCCGAATGATTTCACCAGAGCAAGATGGTAGCGGCCATACACGGAATACTTTCGCTTCAGTTCTGTACAGTAGGGGTAAGTGGAGATGCATTGTCCATCTCCATATACAGTCTATGATACAAACACACTGCAGTGTTAAGTCTGTGCCTCTGTCCAGGTTTCTGTCCTCAGTCCTGACAATTGTGCTACTATAATGCATAAAGTTCATGGTTTGCAGGTCGGGTCAGGTTAGGCCATATTTTGCTGATTAGACACTGCAGATTGGATAAGTGAAGCTGAAATGAATTCCTGTCTTTTATTAATGGGATGCTGCCTGGGCTTGACTGAAGATTGGGAGCTAACCAAAAGTTCTTATTTAACATTGTATTGTAACTTCTTCTTTTTTTTTTTTTTTTAAATTAATGTTATTTAAAATTTAATTTCATTGTTTGTTTGTTTTTTAAAGTTAAATAATTAAACAATTATAGGCTAATCAGGTCTTTTATCAAATAAATAAATGTTAAATCTAATTAATTAAATGTACAGTACAGGCCAAAAGTTTGGACACACCTTCTCATTCAATGCGTTGCCTTTATTTTCATGACTATTTACATTGTAGATTCTCACTGAAGGCATCAAAACTATGAATGAACACATGTGGAGTTATGTACTTAACAAAAAAAGGTGAAATAACTGAAAACATGTTTTATATTCTAGTTTCTTCAAAATAGCCACCCTTTGCTCTGATTACTGCTTTGCACACTCTTGGCATTCTCTCCATGAGCTTCAAGAGGTAGTCACCTGAAATGGTTTCCACTTCACAGGTGTGCCTTATCAGGGTTAATTAGTGGAATTTCTTGCTTTATCAATGGGGTTGGGACCATCAGTTGTGTTGTGCAGAAGTCAGGTTAATACACAGCCGACAGCCCTATTGGACAACTGTTAAAATTCATATTATGGCAAGAAGCAATCAGCTAACTAAAGAAAAACGAGTGGCCATCATTACTTTAAGAAATGAAGGTCAGTCAGTCCAGGAAAATTGCAAAAACTTTAAATGTGTCCCCAAGTGGAGTCGCAAAAACCATCAAGCGCTACAAGGAAACTGGCACACATGAGGACCGACCCAGGAAAGGAAGACCAAGAGTCACCTCTGCTTCTGAGGATAAGTTCATCCGAGTCACCAGCCTCAGAAATCGCAAGTTAACAGCAGCTCAGATCAGAGACCAGATGAATGCCACACAGAGTTCTAGCAGCAGACCCATCTCTAGAACAACTGTTAAGAGGAGACTGCGCGAATCAGGCCTTCATGGTCAAATAGCTGCTAGGAAACCACTGCTAAGGAGAGGCAACAAGCAGAAGAGATTTGTTTGGGCCAAGAAACACAAGGAATGGACATTAGACCAGTGGGAATCTGTGCTTTGGTCTGATGAGTCCAAATTTGAGATCTTTGGTTCCAACCGCCGTGTCTTTGTGAGACGCAGAAAAGGTGAACGGATGGATTCCACATGCCTGGTTCCCACTGTGAAGCATGGAGGAGGAGGTGTGATGGTGTGGGAGTGTTTTGCTGGTGACACTGTTGGGGATTTATTCAAAATTGAAGGCACACTGAACCAGCATGGCTACCACAGCATCCTGCAGCGACATGCCATCCCATCCAGTTTGCGTTTAGTTGGACGATCATTTATTTTTCAACAGGACAATGACCCCAAACACACCTCCAGGCTGTGTAAGGGCTATTTGACCAAGAAGGAGAGTGATGGAGTGCTGCGGCAGATGACCTGGCCTCCACAGTCACCGGACCTGAACCCAATCGAGATGGTTTGGGGTGAGCTGGACCGCAGAGTGAAGGCAAAGGGGCCAACAAGTGCTAAACACCTCTGGGAACTCCTTCAAGACTGTTGGAAAACCATTTCAGGTGACTACCTCTTGAAGCTCATGGAGAGAATGCCAAGAGTGTGCAAAGCAGTAATCAGAGCAAAGGGTGGCTATTTTGAAGAGACTAGAATATAAAACATGTTTTCAGTTATTTCACCTTTTTTTGTTAAGTACATAACTCCACATGTGTTCATTCATAGTTTGATGCCTTCAGTGAGAATCTACAATGTAAATAGTCATGAAAATAAAGAAAACGCATTAAATGAGAAGGTGTGTCCAAACTTTTGGCCTGTACTGTATGTATATATAGCCTACACACATATAATTTGAGAGTCTGAACCCACAGTTTCTGCTCAGAAAAATTCTGTCTTAGACCTTAATTATGACTCTTTCAATCAAGCCTTCCTGGACTTGTGACACCGTGGACCTCTATAGATTGTGTTTAAGTACCCCTGGTAAATACAGTTTCAGCAGTCAAATCAAACACCCTCTATTTACTTCTCAGTAGATAACCTATCATACTTAAGCTTACTGCATTTTCATAAATAAAATATACTCTAACAAGAAAGAGAATAAAATAAAGGTTATACGTGAGACAAAAAACAAAGGATGACACAAAACGACACTGAACCTCTGCCAGGAGGAGACTGGTGCAAAAACAACAAAATGCATCAAAAACCAAGAGAAGGGCATAAAGTCAGAAGTATATGTTCCAAAGAAATGCACAGGGGAAGATCATGAACAACGTCATACTGGAGAAAGAGTGGTTTCTGCACCACAGAAATGCTGAAATATGTTTGTTACACAGAAATTGCATCATGTTGGAAGGATGTGACTTGTAAGCCAGTTTGTGCTGGAAGACTGGGCCGCATGACAATGACATGAGATTTAAAAACAACAACAACACATCAATTGCCTTAATGTGACATTAAAGTGACTGAATTCCTCTTTAAACCAGCAACCCACTGTTGGATAGGAAAAGACCATCGATTCTGAGAAGCCTGAGAAAATTGGCTGCTCTTCGGCAGCATTGCTTGATGTATGAAACTTTCATTTGTTTGGGATGTTTTCAGGTGTTTTAGTTTACAGGTTTAAGGATGAATCTTGTATTCCTGAGCACCATGACTGCATCAGACTGATATAAAATCAATCAAGATAAACAGAATAATAAAAAAAAAAATCAAAACCACTCTGACTTGTTTCTCTAAGTGAATGACGGAAGTAAAGAATCCTGAAATAACTCTCTTTTAACATTGAAATAGTCTACATATTCATCTCATGTAGGCCAAATACTTTGGATCAAACCAAACCTCAACAAGGATGCATCACAATGAAATTAAAGGGACACTCTTCTGATTTCAGCATGGTGTTGACCACGTAGCTGTTTTTTGCAATTAAGGGAGCGATCACACCGAGATGAAACGCTAGAAATGCGACGCCAGTAAAACCATTGTTTTCCTGCGATACGGCGTGTCTGACCGGCATTCAAGCGTCTTTTTAGACAGGCGTTTTCCGGCTTCTTTTTAGACGCTTCTTTTTATACGCGCGTAGACGCTGAAAAGTTCAAATATTTTCAACTTTTTGAGCGTCAGACGCCATTAGCTAGCGCGCACTGAATAAGCGCTTCCAGCGTTTCAAGCGTCTTTGAAGCGTCCGTGTCTCTAGCGTCTCATTTCTGTGTGATCACCCCCTAAGGCTTCATAAATGTTTAAACTTTAGAAGGTATACACACAAAAAAGGAGAGTCTGAAGGTTATCCATCACTTTACAAACCTCCAAGCACTAAAATGTGCTGTACATATGTATATATATATATAATATACTGTACTTCCACATGTTTATTTCCAATAGATGGTATAATAAAGATGAACATGACAGTTCCCTAAAAGTGAAGCCAAAACATCTCAATCGCCCCCTGGTGGCTGGCTGAACCCTCACCCTCCATTTTAGCGGATGGGACATGGTGGGACAAACTAAAACTGAACTAAAGTACACATCAATATTGGTAAATTGTTTATTTATGGGATAGCCCCTTGAGATGAATCATCTCGTTTTCGAGGGGGTCCCAAACAAAGAGACAAACCATATTATAATATTTTTTCCCAAAGATGAGTTTTGTCATTTAGGCCGTGGATGGATGGATCGATGGATGGATGGGTGGATGGATGGGCGGAAACTTGATTCTGTGGCGATAGCTACTGTGCAGACTCTGGCTCCAAATGACATCACCATCACAAGATGGCAGCAGCTGTATCTGGGATATTCTGCCTTCATTTTTGTACAGTGGGAGGAAATGGAGACACTTTGTCTATCTTTATATACAGCCTATGATTCCCAGAGATAAAATCAGATGCATGGCAACGGACTGCATTATCATTATCGACTAGAAACTAATAGTGTCGACCATACGTGTGGCCTTTTAAATGACCATATTAGTCATTTGAAAACATGTTACATTAACAAACTTCATGTCTATGTAATTTTTTTCCATTGCAGGTACAAAATATTTAGCATAAAATAAAAAAAACACTTGTACTGCCATTGAGAAGCTCTTGAGAAGGTATTTAAAGGTTGCTCGGAGAAGGGAGAAAGTGGCCGACAACAACAGACAGTGTGTGTACTGGTCAGTGTGAATGTGTTTGAGCTGCATGAATGAAGTTAAAGAGACTTCCCTTGGCTGCAGTAAAAAGGTTAAAAACAGGCCCACTAACACAAACAATGCCGAAAGTTCGTCTTGGACCAGGCCACTCACTGGGAATCCCTGTTTCATGAACTGGCAGTCTGTTTCTCTGAAAGCAGAGGGGAGGACCTGTGGCAATGAGCCAAGATGGCAGCATTGCCCCCCTCCTCCTCCCAGCGTCCTGCCCGGCGCTGTCACCAAGCTCATGGTGTCCTCGCCATGTCCTGACTTAAGGTAACGGCTCCAATTTCACAGTTTAATTATGGCTAATCTGAGGAAACCGAGCCAATGCTAATGAGACGGCGCGTGCTGGCGGCCAACACTAGCCCGGAGGAAAGTGTCTGGACAAGGTGCTGAGGATTTACTGCCTGGGTATGTGTTGTGATCCAAGCTGGGAAGGGTGAGGAGCTGCAGATTTGTTGCGTACTTTTAACAAAAAAGAAAGATCTTCAGAGATGTTTACAGTTTGTGTGTTGATGCAGATAAACCCGTATGTTAGCATGACATAAACACCCAGCTCTGATAATCTAAGTGTTGAAATACTAGACTGGAATCTCACCTGTTCCTTCACTTTCTGTACTAATGACTATCAGCATGAAAGCAGGACTACCTCTACTTTTGATAGAACTTGGCACCTCTGGCAATTTGAAGGAAGGACATGACTAAAAACTAATTTGTTGCATAAGAATAAATTATTGCAATTTCATCTAATGAAAAACCTTGTATGTCTCCGTTCTGTTCTGAAACCTCTTTCTGTGGCTCATATTTTGTTCAATCATTCATTACTTTCACTTTTTAAAGAAAGGTATTCATATCTTGTTTTGGATAAAACATATTGACTGACAGAGGCTGTTAGTCTCAGCATTAGGAGCTTCAAAATCATATATTATGTAACAGGAGACTGTTAATTATGTAGTTTCTTGTATTCTGAGATGAAAGGATCCAGGGTTCTTGTCTTCTAAAGCAGACTGAAGAGCTACAGGTTAAAGATCTCCACTCCTTGTGGGTTCAAACCAAATTGCTAACTAATCTTACATGACTGGAGGGTCTTTTCATAGACATAATCAGATAGCAAATTACAAACATGATGACCTGTGTTTTCCCTTTACAAAGTGTGTGTGTCCAGGGTTTTCTGTTGTCATTTTTGACCTGAGATTGTGTGTGTTGTGTGTGTGTTTTTCTACTTAATGGTTTTTGCTACACTTAACCATTTTGCTCTTTTTTAAATAAATTTTTGTCCTCACTTTATTTGCACAAATTTGGCTGCAGCACACTCCAAGCTAGGTAGCAACATACACAGCAAAAATGTATTTGCAGTTTGTTTGTGTGTGCTGACAGGCTCAAATTCTCCCATCCAGACAACTATTTTTTTATTTCTCATCCAAAACATGAATTTCTGGTGTTGTACTGATGTACCGCATTTCTTTTGAAAGAGTTTGTAAACGACAAATTTCCTGTGAAATCGGAAGTGTATTTTGAAAGAAGACAATGCATGCAACAGGTATAGGTTGACACAGCGTCTCAGAACGTCAACAACGAATGCACCCCGGGTACCTTTCATGTCGTATCTGGACATGGAAAGTCCATGACCAAAAGTCGATATGTGATGAGGTCGGAGTGAGAATGTGTTGGGTTTTGCATGTATTTACGTTGGAGGCTAAAACAAAGTCTGTTTTGTTTTACCATCGCCACATTAAAGTTATTAATCTTCCATTGTCACAAAGATGCATAACCTCATCGCTATGCATCCCCATAAAATCATGTGCTAGCCAGATCAAGATCTCTACAAACTATGTATTCTCATAGAACAGTTTATCTGATATTCTATGAAACATGCATGTACAACAGTTTGTATGATATCCTATGACTTTGCGTCCTACAAATTACATTACGTCCTAAAGTACAGTTATATAATTAACAAAAAATTATGGAGCTCAGGTTTAGGCATGAATACATTACTGTAGTAATGTTTAGAAATAGAAACATGATTGGGTGTCTTTAGGTTTAGGCACGTTAAGTTCCTGAGGTTAGGTTTAAAAAAAGAAACATGGTAAGGACGTACATTAAAATGACTCAAAGTTCACACGAATCCAAACCACGCGACTCCAACGGAAAGTCACAAACGAAAGTTTATTTGTGACCTATCCACTACCCCAACCTGCCTCCTTACAAGCGCTTGGGACTGCTTCCTTGTCTACTGATGTCAGCGCGTTGGTCCCATGATTGCAGCTTTTCAAAAATTTGTGGGATATGTACAAATTTGCTTTTTGTAGGAAAACACACAAAAAATTTCCCACACTTTTGTCCACATGGGCCACGAAAATCTACACAAAATGAAAGTGCCTTGCAGTTCATCATCTGAACACATCTTTAAAATGTGGATACAGTGATGTTGGAGGCTTTGTTTGGTTATGAATGACTTGTCCTTATAATCCATGTATTTCTGTTAATAACCCTTTGAACTCAGTAGTTTAACCTAGACACTACACACTGTGTGTCAGTCAGAAAATTACTCGATTCAAGCCATGGAAGGCAAAAAATGTGCCAAAACATTAATAGAATGTAAAATGGAAAGATGATATCTTTATGAGCAGCTTTCCCCTCCATTATTTGATGTCTGTGAGCCAGCATCTCACTACAATAGATGCCCTTTCCTTTATTTCTTTATTTAAAGTAGCACAAACTAGACACACACACACACACGTTAAAGATGAGTTATTCGATTTTTTATGGTGTTGTGGTATCAGATAAACCAGAAGCGTCTCCATATCGTTCTATTTTCCTTGTAGTGAACGCTCTAATTAACTTTCTATCGTGGCATTTTCTAATTGATTGGCAATCAGCTGCTCGTGACAGACACCTAGAAAACAGGTATTCATCCATTACACCTGGCGTCACTCTCATTTCATGGTAGGTGCATGTTAGACACTGGCTGTTTATAGGTATTATCAAAACACAGACAATTTAATTAGAGCCCCCCTGAAACATCTCAGCGTCTACAAAGCAAAAGCAAACTCTGTCAGGGCCCTTGATTTCAAGGAGGGCCTGTCTCAGATGTCCTCTGAGAGATAACAGATAAAATTCCATCAACATTCATATCTTTTTTCCCAAACCAGGATGAAATGATCAATTTGCTGAAATCTACAATCGGGCATTATCTTTTTTTTTTTTTTAGAGAGGATTGCAGTGTTTGGAGGCCGGCTAAAAGGCAGTGGTATTGGTCTGGAAAACAATGCAATCTTTTCAAAGTATTCATCACCTGATAAAAGCTGCCAAGGTCAGACCTATGGGAGATTGCTCGATCGAAAACATTATTTGTGCACCGAGGTTGTTTGCCTGGAGAGCACTTTTAAAGGAGCAAAACTGCTTGGGAACAGCAGTAGCGGTGGTTGAAGTGCAATAATGTCTGGTACATTAAACTTTCTTTTAAATTT
Organism: Epinephelus fuscoguttatus; assembly: GCF_011397635.1. Taxonomy (NCBI): domain Eukaryota; kingdom Metazoa; phylum Chordata; class Actinopteri; order Perciformes; family Serranidae; genus Epinephelus; species Epinephelus fuscoguttatus. Next base: position 11,344,039 of record NC_064766.1, on the reverse strand, counting down.
GTACCATTATGGGTTGTTGTGATGGTGTAGTGGGCTAAGAAAACCATCAAAACAGAATTCTCATCGCTTTCCTTCTCCTGGTCTTTTGCGTCTCTCTCTGAGCTCCCTAATGAAGACAAAAATGGTACACAGAAAATAATGCTTGTTTTTTTTTTTTTCTTTTCAACAATGGTCTCATCAGTGTTGTTCAGAAGATACTGAAACAGGATTAGATAGAGAGCTGAATTTGCATTCATTTAAGGTCAGCTTCTGTTTCACAAGTGTTTGCTGCGGCTTGTGGGTTCTCACAGTTTCTGTCATTCGTCCGTCTGAATATGAAACTTGGACTTTCTCTGCATACTCATATTAACCTCAGTTTTCACCAACTAGAGGGGATTTACATCTGTTCACATACTCATGTCTTTCCTTTTGATTTGTATGCAACTGCTACCTCAAAAACTTGCTTCACATAGCCTGTGGTACAGTCTGAACACCACTTTAATCCTACACCTAACACCCATCGGAGTTGCAGTTGTTAGATGCCAATAAAATACTCATTGTATAATTGTATGTTATTTATTATGATTGGAGTGATATGATTGACCTTATTCCATGGCAGTCATATTGAATAGATGTGAAACTTTACCAATTAGCTTTTCAAATACTGTATGGCACTGTGTTACTGCAATATAAAAGTGACTTTATGAGGATATGAGTTACCCAACAGCTTTAAAAGAAATTACCTGAATGTTGTATCAAAATTAGCTGGCATAATGGCTACTGAACTTAACATAAGGTTTGATTCTAGGAGATTTATAACCCCATTTTAAAAAGAAAGAAAATAATTTTAAAAGTCAATGTGTTAAAAGTTTGGGCCAGTACAAGGGGTGTAACGATCCATCAATCTGGATCGATATATCGATTCAATTATCAACGATCCAGTATTATTGATGCAAAGTGAAAACACCGATCCATATCATCATCTTTGGGATACGCTTTTATTTTGAAAGTCTGAGTCACTGTCAAACAGCTGCAGGCAGATGGCAAGCAGCCAAGAGAAAGACGATGAGGATAACGTTATTAACTCGGGAATGAATCAGCAGCATGGAATTATTTTCGATTTCGGAGAAAATACATTCAATAGACAGAGCACATGCCGAATGTTAACAATGTTGTTACGAGATAAAACAGCCTGGACGGGCATCTCACTCCACTAACTTCTCACTACAGCTAGCTGCTCTGTTTCAACAATGTTTGGCTGAAAAAACGTATATGTAGATATACATATTCTCATCCATATTTAACAGAGCTGTTCTGTTGAGAGATGCAGTGACTTAAACCAATTGTGAGTAAGAAAAACAACGTGACAAGTAATTTTTTTATCTATGAATAAAAAATACATGTATGGGGAGCATATCTTGATGCATCTTTATTCGAGATTTCAGGGGTAGCATATTTCAATAGACTTATATACCATATCACATGATGCTCCCACTACAGAATCATTTTACACCACTCACTCCATGTATACTGTAAGAATGCACTGAACCACTGAGTAGCACATCTCAATAGGTAGCACATATTGACAGAACACTGGCACTTCTCACAATCTGTCGATACTCTTTTCTGTCCTCTGTATCACATTCTCTGGGCCAGAAGTAGCCAACACGGAGCCCGCAAGCGCCTGCTTACCCGCAGGGAGCCACTGAGTCACCCACAGGGCACGGTCTAAAAATAACTGCACTCAAGCCAGCCGTTATTCGTGTCTCTGTAATCAAAACAGCTGATGCTACAACTGTAGTGCACCCATATACTGACACTCATAGTCAGTGTATTCAAATGGCCCAGATCGATCTGACAGGGAGAGCTAGTGATGGACTTGGCAAAGTTAGTGAAGGGATGCATGTGTGACTACACATGGTTTTCACAATAAGTGGTCAACAAAGGGTGTATACAAAATACATATATGGAAATAAGATTAACTGGATCATATTCAGAAGTATATAAAGTATAAATCATGTTACCTGAGTCGCTAATAAATTAAACAGAAAATTCCACCCCCATCCCCACTACAGATGCTACCATGTGAATATATTTTTTTCTGCTTTAGGCACTGACTTGACATCAAACTTGGTTTCTTTCATACACAAACATGTCTCAGGAGAGCATATGTTTTAATGCTCTAACTCAATCCTGATGCTTCACACAGGACTTTAAGCAAACAGTTACAGGTATTGTTGAGGCTTGTGTTGCCTTCACCGTCTTCCTTTGGTTAGCCTGCTTCACTTTATGATGCTTGTACTGGGTTGAATTAGACCCACCATGGTGAGTGACTCAGTCATCATCAGCATAGAAATGAATTCCCTACTGCTTGTGATCAGCACAGAAACACAGGAGCTAACAGTGGTATGATAAAGGGGGACTTAATTTCTACTAATTGCTCACCACACAGCTCATGCTGTGATTGAGAACAGCTACATTAGCCAACAGGAAGAAGACAAACAACAGTAATACGAATTAAGTAGTCCATTATATGCACACGCGACGACCAAATGGTAAGTAGCAACTGAGCAAATGAAAAGGCAGGTTTGCTGCTGCGACGATAACACAGAGGAAAATTAATTCTAAATCTGCACAATTACCTCATCAATCACTGTGGTATTGATGATCACTAATCAAAGCTACAAAGATTTCCTACTAATGAGGTTTGTTTGTGTTTCACTTTTCAAACATGTTGCAGAGCTTTACAGAGAATAAATCCAAGCTATGCAGACTAACAAGACAAACTGTTTTTAGCCAAAATCCTAGCCTTACCTTCATTTTATTATCAAAAATTTTATTTGGCAAATATATTAAAATGTGTGACAACAATTCCATTATTCAGAAACATGACCACATAATATAACTATTCCTTATTTCTGATTCACTATATCTCCTAACTTTCCAATAAATACAGTATAGCTGCTGTGGCACAACTTTTAAACAGTTACTAAATTGCTTTGTTTACCTGTTGCAGACAACAAAAGCCTCAGCACACATGCAGTGATGTACGGCAAAGAAGACAAGCCAAACAGCATGATATCGTCGGTGACCTTTGAGTCCCGGCAGTTCCCAGCAGGATTTTCAGGAGCTATGCTTAAGTTTGAATCTCTTCAAATACTGCAGGCATGTAATGCAGGCCATATGGGACCTGACACTCTATCTACCTTCAGTTTACGCTGGAGCATCAGCTAAATGATCCAAATGTAATAATGAATCATGTAGCCACATCCCACTCTGCTGTGTCCTCTGCACCCGAGAAGTTGCTGCATTTTGTTTGAGGAATAAAGTCTGTCATTTCTTTTATTAATTTGATCCCATAGGCTCTACCTGTCATACATCATTCTAGCAATTTTATTACCTTCATCGTCAGATTGATGTTTTATTTTGCTGTTGTGGTCACCGGCAGTCTCCCTGGATACACAGCATCTGCTAATGCCTCAAATGTACATTTAAATATTTGTAATCACCTGGCCTGCTGTCTCCTCTGCAAAGGCAACAAAAATTGTAACATCAGTTGACAGCGGTGAATCACCAGAAGCGTCTGGACAAATAACAATCCACAGGCATGATGTAAGAAATGCAATTTTGTAACAAAAATGATTGCAATTCAATAACTCTGAAATGCTGATATTCATCTGATAGCGCAGAGTTTAGATATATCAAAGAAGCACTTTGTAGTTATGTTTTCACATTTTGAGTGAGAGACATCTTGTTCCTGTCGGTGCTGTACTGAGGACTACTACCACAGATTTCATTGATACATACCTGCAAACTAAGTAAAATAGGTAATAGACAATAACAGAACCAGGCCAAGTACAATGTCAGTACTTTGCTATTTTCCATAGACAAGTGGATTTCAATCCAGCAGCCAGTACATGACGTGCTGCAGCTGAGCTGGGGTATTTGTTGAGTGTTACAGGTACAATGAAACTCAAGGCCGTCACCGATGAGGAGGAGGAACACTCTAACACTGAAATTCACCTTCACCTGTTTCTATTGGAACAAAGACTGTACCTCTCTGTGACTGTGTTTATGTGTACTTCTATGGGTTTGTTTCAGTTTCTGAGAGCCTGCCTACTCATACAAGTGTGTTTATGTGTGTTCATGTTCATGAAGGTACAACTGTTCCGACAGCTCAGGTGGTAACACTTGAAGGACAGAGCCTTGCAACTTTACATGATATTTACTCAGAGCCTCTGACTTTCAGAAGCATAATGCGTTCATACCTGCTTTTTAAAATTAACAAGATAATAATCTTGTTAATTCAGAAAAGCAAGCAGATTTTTTGTTCATGAAAACTTCTCTCATAATTCTGAGATAATAATCTTATCTTGTTAATTCAGAAAAACAGGGCAAATATTGTTTTTTATAAATGGATAAATTATGCTTCCACACTGAGTATCTCAAAGATCACCTTTGTAAAGTTGGGGAATGCAAGCCCACAAGACTAAAGCTGTTGTTGCTGACATACATGCAGAGGTTCAATACCAACAGCAGTACAACGTCCTTTGGGTTCTGTGGTACAAGGAGTTGAAATAAACTGGGTCATTCCTGTGTTCTCAGGGTCCTATGTTTCCCAGCTCTGTGTTTGCTTAATATGACATGGGCTAGGGTTAGGTTAGGGGACTATAATCATGATTCTGAGAGTCATGAAATTGAACTGATACAGATCTTAGTCTAGATATTGATTGCTCTTTGTATAGAGAACAACTTCCAAACATATGTCAGCCTTAAATTCAAACAGTAAGAGTTACTCAACTTATTAATTAACCACTTAAAAAAGAGGAAAAGGAAAAACTACAAAAGATTTATCAAGGAGAACATTAAACACTTAAGGGTTAGGAAATCTACAGCAGTTGACTAATGGTATTTCTTAACAAGTTAAGATTTCAGAAATCCCTGAGATATCACAGATATCAATGACCAAACAGCAGTATTGACGACTTTGGAATGAGAATGGGCTGGTAACTCTGGAACACAATTTCTTAAATGTATTTCTGTTTGAATAAAGTCAAACCTACATGGTCCTCAATTTAAATATGACACTTTGCTGTTTGTCTTTGTAGGCTATGTCATGTCAAATGTACAAATTCAAAGACAACTGATTCAATTTACAAAGATATGAAATACAGAAAGGCAGCAAATTAATCAATCAACAAATTGTCAAATGACACTGATTTATTAACTTTTCTTGTTTCAGCACTACAATATGGAGTTGTGGTCACATGAACTGTTTATTCATGGAGTGTGTATATTTCTCGTCAGGTCTGTGTGTATTTCCGTGAATGCTCATGAACGCTGTGTGATTGAAGTCTATGTGATTATGTACATGCATGCATTTTGCATTCCCACAGGCAAGCCGCCTGCACACACACCCACACCACAGCTGTATAAACAGATCACTCCACCATCGCACATTAGCACCGGCAGCTGCAGGACAGCAAGGCACATCAGCCAGGCCGTTGGTGCAGTCTGCTAGCCCCATGAAGGGAGTGAAATTTTCTGGGGAGCTTGTAATGGCTGCTGTGGTGGGTAGGGGTAATAATGGCTGAGCCTTCGGGCCCCAACACTCCTCTCTGTGCCCACCCGGGGAGTGCCGTGCCTGGGTAACAGCATCTCGGAGCCTGCCTGTCAGAGTCTGGTAGGCTTTGCAGACGAGCAGCCAGCCTCCCAGCTAACAGAAACCTTTAGCTGCAGATGCCACACAGTGCGTGGTGCTGCTGTTCCTATCACCGGGAGGAGATGATATTTGGGGAAGGCAGATGTGCAAATGAAGAACACGGCAATAACATACAATAACAACTAACCAATTTACACAAAAATGTACATCATCAATGTTTTCTCTCTCTCTGGTTTATTTTTTAAGTAGCTATAAGGTTGATAAAATCTATATCTTTATTCAACTCGATCTGACAGTACCACATTTATTCTGTGTCAGCTGGTTCCGGCACTTCTTTTAAGGCTGAATTTTAGTTAAAACTAAATTACAATAAAATATTCAAACCAAACACTTGATGTTTGCTGACTAAGCTAATTCAATCTGAAATCTGAAAATCAAATTAAAGGGCTCTTTTAAACTGGTAAGTGGGACTTGAGTTGGTCCAAATCAAGAATAACTCAACCAAGAGTCCGTGTTTTTAATGGCTTTCCTCTTGTTTACATGTTGCGTTTTCTTTCAGCTTGCTAACGTTAGCCACTGGTTTAGGCACAGGAATCAGATGGGTATGTTCTGAGTACTGCAGTGGTGGAAGGTAACCAAGTAAATTTACTGAAATACAGTACTCAAGAATAGTTTTGAGGTGCTTGTACTTTACTAAAGTATTTCTATTTTATGCTACTTCTACTCCACCACATTTAAGAGGGAAATATTGTACATTTTACTCCACGGTTTGACGGCTATAGATTAATTACCTTAGATTTTAATACAAAATATAAATGAACTCATAAATTATGATGTATTATTATGTAAAGAGAACAAAGTATTTTAAACCAGCCCCACCTTTACCAGATGCAACATAAAGTGATGTACACATATTCTACATAAGTACTTTAACTGCTGGTATTTTAAGTCTAACTTTTGAAGCTGAAACTTTTGTATCTTTACTTAAGAGTTTGAAGGCAGGTCTTTTATTTGTCACAGAATATTTCTACACTGTAGTACTGCTAATTTTAATTGAGTTAAATGACTGAATACCTCTTCTATGACTGAATTTAGCTGCCTATCAAATCATAATGTCTATTTCTACATGTGCTACATGCAGAGGATGCATCATGTAGGTGAGGAGGTTTTCGTGTTGTTGGGGAATATTTTTAACATAACTGACATGGTAAAGTAATGTTTCAAGTAATGTAACTAATAACTTCCTCTGATAACTTATTACAGTAACGAGTAATGTGTAATTTACTACATCATGCAAGTATCTTGCATAACTGTTGATATGAGGCTGTGGTTTCATCTGGTATTGTGCTTTTGTCTCTTAATGAACACACACACACACACACACACACACACACACACACTCTCTCTCTCTCTCTCTCTCTCTCTTCATTTGCCGATACTGTTTATGTTAACGAGTGATTGGACAACACCAGCCATCTACTATCATACCAAGATGCCACTGGCTAATCAGGCGTGAGACACAGTTAATAAGACAGGCCATTTCAGAGTATCAGGCCATTTGCTCAGTGATGTGTACAGACAACAGTGTTGCACTGTGTCGTCCAGTCTAAATTACAGCTCAGTATTCAGGACATTAGACTGAGCCTACAGGTGCATATTACCAGGCATGATGCTGTTGTCATTACACACCGCGGCACCTTGTTTGCAAGAGCAGAGCCTCTCGGGAGTGCATTTTGTCCGCGAGAACAAGAGACCCAGACTGTTGTGTTGTATTAAAATTCTGGGCTTTCATTTTCCTACCCTCTTTTTTTTTTCTGGATGACCTCAACTGTACCTAACAGCCCATTTAGCGCCTGGGGAAAACAGGATAGGTGGTGTGAGCCTTGTATGCCAGCTGTCTGTTGTGCCACGCTGTTTGCCAGACAGCCCAGCAGGTGTCCACAACCCCTGTAAGCAGCCTGCCGGTCTGCTGAAGTGTAGCTCGGAGAACAATATGTGCTGTAAGTAAAACACAGAGAGGAGTCCTGACCAGGTATGGGGCAGGCTTGGCTGAACATAGAGCTGCTACAAAGCTGTAGTGACAAACTTGGATAACAAGGATATGCTTTCCTTTTTTTTTCACTGTGCTTAAAGAGACTATGTGCAGCATTTCAAATAAGTTACATCAATGTTCATTTTGCTATTGATTTCTAATAAAGCATCAGGGCCATCGCTGAGCACTCTGTCAGCCTCGAGCAGCCTCTTCTCTGCACTTTAAAATACTCGGATGGATTTGGAAGGAAAATCAAAGACTGTGGAAAAACATGAACGTAGCATCTGTGAAGTGAAGTCACTCACTGAGGCAACAAGTGTTCATGCCTCAACAACAAAACAGGTTGTCATTTCCAGACGTGTGGGAATCAATTCACGTCTTCACTTCAGCTGACTCAAGTTGCAAATTTGAGGACTTGAGACATGCTTGACTAACACTGACTCGACATGACTCTGACTTGTTTCTACCTTGAAACTGATAACCAAAAAAATGAAATATCTGTATTTATCCAGATAATGAGACGTTTCGTTTTTGAAGGATGATTGGGGATTTCCTACAAGGATACGGCGGAAGGGGCTAGTCCATAATAATAAAATTTGGATTTAAGGATTATGTTGTCGTTGACTGTAGTGAGAAGAGAACAGCGGTATGTGAGGTCTGCAGCTCAAAATTCAGTCATATGACCACCACAAAGTTCATCTGTCACTAGCTAATTCATTAGCTTACTGGCTGGTCAAACGTTAGCTTTCACATTTGACCAGATCATCAGACCTTGAACCATATGACTTCTTAATTTGTGAATTGCTTGACCTGAGCAGTGACCTGACTTGTCTTACTTGACTTGAAACAGGGACTTGACTTGACCTGACTTGCTTGATTCTCACTAGAGTAACTTGGGACATGCTTGAAGGTTAAGGCTTGAGACTTGCACATTTGTGACTTATTCCCACCTCTGATCATTTCCTGTCAAATGGCAGTTCCAAAAAACAACTTACGCTGTATGGGTGTTTTATGGTGTAGTACCTCTATGGTTAAGGTTTGGTTAAATTTAACTAACTAAATCTACTTGGTTAAGGTTACAAAGCATTCTCTTTCATGGTTAAATGAAATCAAAATTCACTGTTGGTTGGCAAAGGGATGCAAAGGGCATCCTCAGATGTCACAGCCACATGCTTTGTATGCCACAACATCCGCCATAACCTCCCTATGTAGCATTCCAACTACTGAAGTTAAAGCCTCTCTCCAATCAGAAATGTGTTGCAGGAGGGAACAGGGATTTAGGGAAGTGTCTCCATAGCCACAAAAATGGATAAAAGGGAAAATACTTGAACCAGTGTCTTTACAATAAACAGATTTTATGCATTAGATAGCCAAAAAAATAGAACAGGACCAAAAATACATACTGACCTCCATGGTGGAGGTAAAAAAGAAAAAAAACCTGTTCATTTCTGTTGGTAAGCGAACTGTCTTTCACAACCAGATAGACCACATACTATGACCCACACCTGGGTTAAATCCCAGCATGCATCTGGCCCTTAGGGCCCCCACGGTGAGCTGTCATTACCATATCAAAGGCCATTCGAGCACCATGTCATGGCCAGAGAGAAAAAGAAGAGCCAGCACTTCAACAGCCTCTCGATTCAATTTTTCACATGGAGCCATTTGAATATCTATGGCAGGAGATGCAGATGGATGTATGAGTGTATGCACACAAACACACACACATGCAGATGTATACAGACTCAGGTGCACTCTTGCGCTCACACATGCAGGTAATACTCTATGTATGTATACAAGCTCACACGCCTGCCATTGTTCTCATCTTCTATGATTTATTTTCCTCTTTGTGATGAAAATTACAGGTAGAACAGGGCAGCGCAATGAAGAGACAACCTTGATCCAGTGCGTGTGTGTGTCTCTGTGCTTCATGAATATTCTCTTTCAAATCCAGTTCTGTTTTCAGGCACCTGGGCAGGCAACACACAACAATAGCGTGTCATTACCAGCGATGCTATCATTCTGCTCCCCTCAAACCACAGAAACCACAGAAGGGAATATATTCTCAGCAAAATCAGTGTGAAAGCCGTTCAATGTGGTCGGGTGGGTAGAGCAGGACACAAGGTTTTACTTGACAAAATCTCCTGCAATATTGTGAAATGAGGAGGAACTCTAAAACCCAGATTATCTGTTGTGGATACGGATTATGTGGAGATTACATTCCTCCACCGCGCATTGGATAATGTGACAAAAGCACAAATTGGACAGGGCATTTTTATCAGTTTGTTGCATGAAAAGATTAGCTAACAGTAATGTTTAAACAAGTAGAACAGTTTTAGTTAGGGCTGAGATTAAAGGTAACTAGAGCAGCATTATCAAAGGTTGTGATTGGGCAACTGAAGCATCTGAGGTTAGAAACTGCAGTCATGAATAAAATGAGAAAAAAAAGCAGCTATGTATTTATTTTAGATGACTATAATTATTTCACCAATACTGTTGTATTGGTATGTCTGGATATATATTCAAAATACTACTTATTTGTACACATAAGGTTAGATGTAAATCAAAAACTTTAGGGTTTAGGGTTACCAGTTGAAGGAAAGTGAATTGTCACGTGTCAGAATTCGGACTCTGCCCTGCCTCCTGCCTTTTACCAGTGCACTTTATTGCAGAAAAATCCGTTATATTTCATGTTATCACAGGTGTTCAATTTGTGTTAAAACTCAAAATGCATGCAAGATCAAATCTGAGCATTACAACCAGGATTAAGCCATCCAAGAACTTTATGTTTATGTTGCTATGGGAGTTTAGGTGACTAAATAAAGGCGTAAGAGTTTCTATGATCACCATACCCTACTACAATACAACTACCAGACACAAAAAAATCCCTCAAAACTAATGACAAAATAGGTTTCTTTTCACTATGGTCAAGCTTTGGTTCAGACTAGGCAATTAAAACTACAAATAAAAGGATAGCCAAGGATCTTTGTCATGGTTAAAAGAAGCAAATGTCGAGTCTTATTAGAAGAACAAGCTTGAAGCGCAGCATCCTGTGTCACAGTCAAAGGCTTTGTTTGCCCGACCATTGGCTTTTCTGTCTTTGTGTGATAGTTTCTGACTCACATATAATACAGCTCGGGATAGACACTAGCTAAAGGAGCTACAGTGATGACATCAGAGGCTTTATGAAGAGATTGGCCATGCAAAAAAGCTATAGCGCTATGTAGACAGAGGCCCTAAGATGTTTCACAACAGTATAATAAACATATAAAGACAGCTAGGGTTGCAGGGGTATGAGATTTTCAGAGTACGATAACGGTCGAATAAAATATTGCAGTTTCATGGTAGCATGGTATAACAGAATTTTTATTTTTTATCAGTCACAATGGCCCTTAAAGGGATGAAAACGGAAGGTTATTGTTGGTAAAACAAACCTTTTATAACTGTAATTGCAACCTGAAAACATTTTGTCAATGGATTTAAGTGTAAAAAGTCTCCCCTTCGAAAGTAACTAAAATAAAGGGAGGATTCAACGTCCAGTTGTATTTCTTTGTCAACATCATAGTTAAGTAAATGTACTTAGCTTTATTTTTAGCTTTCTGACAGGCAGGCGGTAACAGAAAAAGGAGGAATTAGATCACCTATCTACATTTTGGGCAAGTATTTCTCTTAATAATCTGGCCATGAGCCAGATCACCTCCAGATGTCCCATTCCCAATATATTCATGCTGTCAAGTCAAGTGAATTATACTGAAAAAGTCCAATATCTAGCCTGAGTATTGGACTAAAGCTCCTAGAACCTTCAGTCTGACATCGCCCCCATTGAAGGCGATTTACAAGGGGGAGGGAATTTGATTTTTCCCTATCCAATCAGTAGAGATCAACGACTCACCCAGAATCTGACGTCATTAGTATCCATGCCTCGGGGGTGCCAAAAACAAGCGAGCATTGCCCGTTTAAAATGTCTCTGTCGTGCACGCCCAGCTGCATCGCCGTTAAATCCAGTTTAGCACTAGACCCGCCCCCACCCCCGGCGTTCATTGGTCCGTCCATCGTTTGGACGAGATAAATCGCAAATTCATTGCAGTATGCCAGACCAGAGATGCAAGCCTGCTCAGTTGAGTGGGCGGGGTCTATGGTCTGGAACCAGGCTACCCAATATCACAAATTTGCCTCAAGGGGCTGTACGATCTGTACAGCATTCGACATCCTCTATCATTAGATACCTGCATCAGAGTCCTGCACGCGTCCAGTTTTCAAGATCCGACCTGACCCGACCCGGCGATGTACAAACCCGCACCCGAACCGCAAACCTACACATCAGGCCAATTAGTACCGCAACCCCGTCCGACCTGTTGAAACATGACCCGCAGCCCGACCCGTAACCCGGATTTAAAGTAATCATTTTGGGTCATATTGGCTGAATATTGAACAGCATATTGCCACAGTTAAGGTGCCAGTAAGTAAACAACGACCTGAATGAAGCAGCTCTCACAATAAAAACCTGACTTCAGCTCCATCATCAACCCTCTGTGTTCTTCTCCCATACAAGTGTAAAAGCACTTGTTTGTTACGTTTAATGCTTTTAAACTTTTAATCTATGTAAAGGAACTTTACATGTGTAATAATAGACTTACTTTCTGTCCAGAGCGACGTTCAGCAGTTAGGAGCCGTCACGTGTTTTTAGAATCCATCGAGGAGAGAAGTAATCCATCAGGGAAACACTTAAGAAATATTATAAAGTGATAGTTGTACGTTTTATCCACTTATTTCTCAAATACCTAAATAATTATTTACTGTTTTGGAAGTGGCGCTTGTTGACGGTGGCAGCCATGTTGATTCTGTCATCCAATCACAAATTGTGTTGTTAGATGGTGAAACGCGTGCAAACAGCTGAACCAATGACCGTTGCGAAATAGCGGAGGCGATCCTCAGAGAGTAAATAATGACCAAGATAGTTATCTGTAGTTTACCGAACTAATGACTGATGTGTTTATCTAAAACCCACGATCCAACCTGCATGTTATTTTTTCCACCCAGATCCAAACCCGGGAAAAAATGTTTTTTTAAAAACCATCCGCAAATCAGCTGTGGTACCCGACCCAGTGCAGGACTCTGACCTGCATTAACCTCCAGCTGAGATATCCAGGCACAGCCTACATAGTGGTACTGGTTGTTAATCGTGTGTTAGGAGTATTCTTCATCTACAACTTGGCATTTTACTTTCATAATGTTAAAGAGAAACAAAAAAAGGTTATTGTTGCAGTGGAAACCGAGATGTCCTGAATTTTAGTCTGTTATATGGCAACGCTAGATTCTCGCTTTCAGATAAGCACCCACATCTTCCAAACTCAAAGCCCAAAGTTTGCAACACTTTCTTGAAAACCGTTTCAACCTCAAAGCCGAAACAGCTGATGAGTTCACTCCTCTCCAGCTCAAAGCAGTGAAATCAGCTGCTGCAATTTTTAATACTTGAATCAATCTGAGGCAACAAGCGAGTCTGTGCTTGTTTAAACGTGAGTGTTCAGCCTGTCTGTATTCTCGTGTAGTGAGTGTGTTAAGTGGTGATGCAAAGGGCCATCTACTATTGTTTTTTCTTTTTGTTTCATTAGCTCCTTCCCTCCTCCCTGCCTCCCTCTATTTGTGAAATCGCTCTTTCAGACGGACAGATTGGAAGCGCCTTGATTTGCGGTGAACAAAACGAGCTGGCTGGGGTGGAGGGGGATTAGTGCCACTCCAGGACAGTTATAATCTGGTTGCTGCCACGGCAACCTTATCTCCTACCTCCCTCCCAACACACACACACACGTTCTCTTAATTGGACGCGAGTCTCAGTGTGGAAACAACAGTGCTGAGTTCTCTGTGGCCCTCGATGAGGCCGCGTTCAATCGTGAAGCCACGTGAGGTAACAGTGGTCACGCTGGAGGAAAATGGAGAGAGCACGATGTCATTTAACAAGCAGCAGCGTGTCGTACAAACCTTCATAAAGAACTTAAATGAGGATGTTTGAGATTTTAACGAAGGCTTGTAATCTATCAAAGCCACTGCGTAGTCACTGTGTGAGCAATGAGACAAACAAAAATACCACATTTATCTCCTGACCCAACGTGCTGGGCCAAGAATGGACTGTGTATCATTTAGTGTCACTGAAGTATACACTCAGTGGCCACTTTAGTAGGTACACTTGTACAATCTAATGCAATCCAATAAAACAGCTGTACCATTAATTCTAGTTGAGCAAATTTCTGAACCATGTAACAGTTATAAGTGTGTGTTGATACTCTCAGATGGGTGATAACTCTATTTTATGGTTTTCACTGAGGTTGCAGTTGGTGTTGCTGTACTGGGCTGCATTATATTGAAAGTACTGTCAAATATTTTGCTATTTTGCTCACCTCATATATGGAAATGGAAAGGACGAATATTAGAAACACCTTTAAATGTAATGCAGTCCAATACAACACCACCTACGATGACCCCAATGATAAACATTAAGTGCCATTAGCATCTATCTGACAGTAAGATATGAACAAAAACTTTATAAACTTCATAAAACAAGAATTCATGGCAGAGCTGTTGTACTGGATTGCATCAGATTGAACAGGTGTACCTAATAAATTGGCAAGTGAGTGTATAACTTCTTCTTGTGTGGTCAAAATCCCCATTGTAGTTTGTTGCATTTATGTAATAAAAACAGTTGATCACTTTATCACTTGTTTGACAAGCTGTAAAGATATTTTGGTGCTCATCTCTTCAAATTAAAGTTCCATGTACATTTAGGCTACTTCATTTTATGGTTTATTTACTTAGGTTTAGGCAATAAAAGTAAGCAGTTATGTTTAGCAACAATGGTTTGGCTTAAAATAAGCATGTTTGTTATTAACAGAACATAACCTCATGTGACATATGTTATTAGCATGGTATGCTAGACATTTCTTTTAGACTCAGTGTTCCTTTATGTGTTAAGAAATTTCTCCTACATCTTAAGCTAAATTAACTCTGTATTGGCTTCCTGTCTCATTTAGAATTCATTTCAAAGCTCTTTTAATCACATACAAGGCTCTCAATTATCTGGCACCTGGTGTTTATAACCCTTAAAGACAAAGGGTGATCGACCCTTTTCAGTTCTTGCTCCTCAACTTTGGAACTTTGGCCTCCCACTGAGCATCATATCAGCTGACTCTGTTCACGTCTTTAAATCTCGTCTGAAAACATACTTTCACAGATAGGCCTTTCCTGAGAGTTCATAGACCTATTGTGTGTATGGGAGCATCTGTAAGTATGCAGCCATGTGTATATGTATGCATGCTTACAGGTATATATGTGCTTAAGCGTATATGTTACTTATGTTTTATTAGTATCACTTTTGCTTTGTATTTTCTTCTTTTGGACAGCACCTTTCGCTTTCAGCTTGAAAAGTGCTCTACAAATAAAGTTTTTTTTTCTTCTGACGCCATGAAAAGTTGACGTTTTAGAGATATGTGGTTTTAACAGGACAGCCATGTTACAAGCATATGATGATCTGCCAAACAGTATTTAAAAGGAGATAAAATTAGTACAACCTTAAACATCTACGCAGTAAAATGCAACATACACATTAGTGCAGCAGTACTATTAATCCATAACACCATATATAACAGTAAACACTGACAGGGAACATTTTACTACACAATGACTTTTAGTAGACATTTTAATACTTACACACTGTAACTTAAGTAAGGTTCTGAATGCAGTACTTACACTTCTGTAGTAGTAGTACTTGTAGTACTATTTTCATCGTCTAGTATTAGTAAGTATTGGGTAAACATCTGAATACTTCTTCCCTCCTATGTATAAAATAATTAAATGAGTTTTAAACACATTCTAAAAACTACAGCTGAATTAATTGATTCTTAATGAGTGCCTCTCTGACAAGCTCGGGCTAAAACTGTTTTCAGATATCTTGCTAACAAACATATGTCCCCGCTCTTAGTTAGCATTTCCCCTGATTTATTCAAGTGTTGCCTTTATTTTGTAAATTGCCTGCACTTAGAGTTAGAAAAGCAGATATTTCCACTAAACACATCACATCAATATGCTTACTGAAGCTTCAGTGCATTTGCTGTCCTGAATTCCAAAGAACAAAAACGCAGCCATGTGAAAAGGCGAATTACTGCCTCAATTTCTCAGAAACCCGATACGTGAGGAATTTGGAAGTGTGGTCACGAATCATGAATGACCCACGAAGAATGACAGCAGGAGATGTGCTGATTCACTCGGAGACAATTGGACTGGACACGAAAGCTGTTGAAGGACGACATTTTGACTGCTCAAGGGACTGAACCTACAAGACTCTGGTTCCTTACCCTTTAAACAGTACTGGCTTGATGTCTTTGTGCTCAAAGTGAAAACCCTAGAAATAAATCTAAATAAATCTCAGCATAAAAACATAAAAATAAAGTTATGCCATCAGAATGTCAGTGAGCTTTTTGAGGACAACTTTTACTTGACTTTGAATGATATCAAGTGCCTGTTAAGTCTTACTGCATCATTTCCCTCTTTCGTTCTAAATAAAATTAAATATACTAAAGATACTTTACCCATATAATGTTGATTAAAACACTGAATTCTCATTTTCTGTTGATCAATGTCAACAGATCCACTGTAATTCAAAGATACAAACCAGCAAACAACCAACACCCCAACCTCCTTTTGAAGTATGTGCTAAGCTTTTGTTGACTCTAATAAGATCTTCAGGTGTTAACTGACTTGGTTCAAATGTTATCACTCTATTAAATAGGTGTTAGTATTGGTTATCAGCATTATAGATATATGTTAGAAGGCTCATGCTGCACAGACTAGTATGTTTAGAATGTCATTATCAGCTATTACACGGCTGTGTTTCTCGTGATGCAGTGACAAGTATATGAGCTGACTACTGGAAGGTATGGGGGATGGCGTGACACTGAGACGAGATGGTTGCTAAGCTGCAGACCACTGTTTGAGATCAAGAAAAACAACACCAGCTCTTTTTTAGTGAAACAT
The DNA here is from genome assembly GCF_011397635.1 of Epinephelus fuscoguttatus. Lineage (NCBI taxonomy): Eukaryota > Metazoa > Chordata > Actinopteri > Perciformes > Serranidae > Epinephelus > Epinephelus fuscoguttatus. The sequence goes on along the minus strand of NC_064766.1, from coordinate 11,327,345 downwards.
GAAGGCATTTCCAGCAGCTTTTGCACCTCCAAATGGGTATTTTTCAACAACAAGTAGCTGCATTTCTGGCAGCGTTTGTGCCCCCAAACGTGGGTGTTTTTTGGCAACCTGTCGTTGCATTTCTGGGGGCGTTTGCACCGCCAAACATGGATGTTTTTTTAGCAACCCCTCCTTGTGGTTCCAGTGGGATTTGTGCCACATGGATGGTTTGTAGTGACCTCTCGTTACATTTCCAACAGCATTTGTGCTCCCAAATGTGGGATTTTAGCAACCCCTCACTGTGTTTCTAACGGCATTTGTGCCTCCAAACATGGATGTTTTTTTGCAACTTCTCGCTGCATTTCTGGCTGCATTGTGCCCCCCAAACTTGGGTGTTTTTTAGCAACCCCTTGCTGCATTTCCAGCAGTGTTTGTGCCCCAAAATGTGGCTGTATTTTAGCAACCTGTCGTTGCATTTCTGGCAGCATTTGTGCCCCCAAACATGGATGTTTTTTGGCAACCGCTCACTGTGTTTCCAGCAACATGGGTGTTTTTTGGCAACCCCTCACTGTGTTTCCAGCAGCTCTTGCACCACCAAATGTGTTTTTTCTTAGCAGCCCAGGGCTGCATTTCTAGCAGCGTTTTTGCCCCCAAAGATAGATATTTTTTAGTAACCCCTTGCTGTATTTCCAGTGGTTGTTGATACCACCAAACATGGGTGATTTTTGGCAACCCCTCACTGCATTTCCAGCGGTGGTTGTGCCCCCAAACGAGGGTGTTTTTAGTAACCCATCACCACATTTACAGCAGCTTTTGTGTCATCAAATGTGGGTATTTTAAGCCAAAACATGACTTATTCCTAACCATAACTAAGTGGCTTTTGTGCCAAAACACAACTAAAGTCAATTAATAAGGTATATAACAGTATTCTGAACATTATGAACATTGTAACAGAACAGGTTTTTTTATTTTGCAATAAAGGGTCAGTGCCCACACATAGGTGTGTCTGTCTGAAATGACCAACAAGGACAGTCTCTCTAACATTTTAAGCCACTGTGTTTCTCTCTCCTTCTTTCTCCCATGATGACCCTTTAAGTAGATGAAAAGATTACAAAAGGGACTGAAAGTAAAAGGACAGAGACCCTCATTGCCCAGTAATTCAAGTCAAGGTTTTGCTTATATCTGTGCTTAACTTAACATACTTTTCCAATGAAATTCCTGCTCCCTCATTGCACTTCACATGCAGGATTGTCAGGTGCATAAACTTTTACAACCCTGCAATAATTTATGTTCTGTTTTACTGATCGACTGTTTTGTCTTTATTGGTTTTATCGCATGCTATTCCTCCCCATTACCTTTGCTGCGGCAACAACCCCACAGGGATCAATAAATTTTCATGTTATCTTCCTTTCAAACAGGCACATACATATGCACGGGAATCAATGAGAAAATGAGAATTCATTTTTCCGCCTGCCAAATAAACCCAACGCTCAAACCCGCAGGCCTGTTCAAAATGCCCTCACAGAGTCAAGCTGGAAAACACATCCGCAAGAAAACAAATCGCCTCCTCTCCACTGTTGAGAAACTAACTTTTTTTTTTTTTTTTTTTTTGTATTTTCAACCCGTCAGCTGTGATGTAGTATGCTAATATTCTTATTTTACCGTGTATGATAAAACTATAATAAACACCGTATGGGGTGATGATGGATGTTTTGTTGCAGGTTGAGACTCTCTTGCTATTCCTCTATCTGGCAGCCTGTGATGGAGGGGTTTTCTCTGCTTCTCCCCCCCTCCTCTCTCTCTTACAACAGAGGTTCGATTGGCCATAATTGGCTCCTGTTTGCAGCTAGGTATTGATCACCTCAATAGGACCTCCACCCCTCCTCCTCCTCCTCCACCCTCCCAACCTCTCTCTCCCTCATTCTCCTGCCTTCCCTCCCCCTCCCCCTCTTTTCCAGCCGTTTCTCTCTCAGACCTCGCTGCTGCCACTTTGATAAGCGTGGTGAATGGCGTGCCGTCATCGGTGCCGACTAACTCTTGAATCAATAGGCGAGTGCAGACGCTCAGCAGTCTATTTATCGCAGAGATGGTGGAGAATAGCAATGCTAAGAGATGAAAACCAAGAGGGAGAGAGGCTGAGAGAGAAAGAGAGGTGGGAGGGATGAGGTGGGCGCCGAACATCAGAAATGCTGTTAAGATGTTGTTTTTTTTTAAAAAATGCTTCTTACTTAAAGTATAATTATAAAGAATGTACTCCATACAGTAAGTGACAAAAAGTGAGGGGGAAAAAAGCAAATGGGATTTGGGTTTTCAGAAAATCAAAAAAAAAAAAAAAGTATTGTGTATTTCCAGAAGAAAATTACTCCTGAAGACTTTCTACCAAATATAATAAAAACAGAAATAATAGATAGAATCTTTTGTTGATGTATAAATTGCACTGTAAAAATATCTATTTTCTATTTTAGGCTTCATATTTTTAAGCATGGACACCTCTGTACCTCTCTGTACAGATACTGTACCTTTTGTGTACTTCTGGTCTGTGGCTGTTTTACATGGTTTGGTCTGAGCCCCTTTATTCCAATAAAGGGAAATTTGACAGCATACAATGATATTTGAGATGATAGTGTGCTTCCAACTTTGCGGCGACAGTTCCTTGACTGGTGTGCACAGAGCCTTGACCTCAACCCCATCCAGCACCTTTAGAATGAACTAGAACACAGACTGAGAGGCAGACATTATCACCCAGCATCAGTGTGGGACCTCATTAATGCTCTTGTGGCTGAATTGAAGCAAAACCTTGTTGCCAAGTTCCAAATGAGTAAAGGCTGCTGTACAGTAGCAGTAGATTAATGCCAATGAATTGGGTTGTCCACATACTTTTGGCTCTTTAGCATAGGGTGATTCTGATTCATCTGGCTTGAAGACTAAAATCATAGTTTGTTATTACTCATTCAAACCTTTGATCTAAAATGAAAGTGAAAACAAAAACTGATGTACTCACATCGGTGACCCCGGCCTCCAGGATGCTGACCTTGGCTTCTTTCTCCAGAGCCTCTTTCTGCTGGACTACAGTAAAAAAAAAAAAAAAAAACAGAGAGGAGAAATAAACAACCACAAATAAACTGAAAAATGTCAAACAGATTTATTTAAGGTGTTACAGACAATAATTTTCTCAGCCAGTGTATGAAGAAACCAGCCCCTGACAATAACCTACAGAGATCAACACAGTAAATAACTCTCCAACACAACAGCAAGCTACAGCATACTCTTACTCTCTATACAGTTTAAACAGGATAAACTTTCAAATTTGATTAATCCCTGGTGTCCACAATAAAGTACTGTATGCATTCATGTGTGTACAGACGCTGCTGTAAATCAAAGGTACAAAATCCACCAAAGCAGCTTTAAACTCTGCACTCGACTGGTTCACAGAAAATCAATAACTTCCTCCTTCATCCTAAACTTTAAACACGCAACATATATACAGAGGAGCCAGAGCCTCATTGATCCAAAACACTTTGAACCAGTGAAACTTACAAATGACTGAAACACATCCTGAGTATTAAATGTTGTACTATCACTGGGTTAAAGGGACAGTTCACCCTTCAACGTGTAGTGCTTTTTAGCAATCTATATTGTTTGGGCGTGAGTTGCCAAGTGTTGGAGATGGCACTAGATGGCGCTTGGCTTGTGGTGATCAAAGTGCCAATTTTTTTTTTTTGAAAAACTCAACAGCAACATCTCTTTCCAGACGTCATGACCTGGTTACTCAAGATAATCCACAGACCTTGTTGTGAGCGGTTTCGTGTAGGAACTATTTTCTTTCTACTAAACTACATCTGCCAACTGTGTCACGGCGCAGAAGGAAGCGTGCATCTACTCATGGAGGAGAAGCTCATACTCATGACATCACGAGATGTAAAAATGAATGGGGTCACAACAAGTTCCATTATATTGGAGAGAAGGCAGACATCTCTAAGGTTGATACCTCCAACACTCAGCAACTCACACCAAAACAACCCCGAATGATAAATGGCACTACAGGTAAGAGAAAAAAATATGTGTATTTTTGATTTTGGGGTGAACTGTTCCTTTCAGAAGCATATCACAGCAGTTTTACGATTTTTTGTTTCAACGCTGTAAGATCACATTATCATTTGATTCTTCAACACATTGTAGGGCTGGATAATGGTAGATTTTATATGGTGATGGAGATATGAGACTATATACCATCTTAGATTCTGAATATCGTTGTATCATGATATGGCATAAATGGTGTTTTTTTGTGTTTATATTTTCTGGGAAAAAAAAGTCATCCCTACAACTTTTTTGCATCAGAGAGGGTATCTGGTCAGAAATATTGTTAGTCCTAGTGCTTTTGAGGAGATTTAAAAGATTGAGATATATAGCGTATATGGCCTAAAAATACTGTGATATATCGCAGCATATTGCCCTGCCCTAATTCATTGCTGTCTTTGTTCCACACTTCCAACTTAGTACTTTGGAGGCCCCAAGAGGCAGCAAGAGACTCTTAAATCTTGTTGATTTATGACCTCATGTGTAGAGAAGATTTTGCACCAGTGACCACAGTGACACGAACGTAAAGGTTTTTAGTTTGATATAGTTACCTCTTTCTCAATCTCTGTAAACAGATATCTGCATATAAATACAAAATATGGAGGCGACAGGAAAAGATTTAGGTATCGAATGTGTTCTGGTGTCTGTCTGTAGCCCATTTGTAGTCTGAGCAGAATTGACCAATCATGTTTGAAGGGCAGGCAAACAGTCTGTGTGGAGAGGCAGAACATACTGGACGATATCCAATCTCGGAACCCATAGCCTGAAGACAATTTAGCTTCATAGTAGTTTTTGTTTTAAGGTATCTGCATTCACATGCAGTTATCTGTTTATGGAGATTAGCATAAATGACCAACCCTCGGAAAAGGAAGTCTTGGCCTAGATATCTGCTGGCTATACCAGACCAACCCCAAATGTTGGCCCTCATCCACAGAGGCTATACTGTTTCCAAAAAAATAGCCAGTAGGTTCTGAGAATGCCTCTTTCTTTACTTTTAGTTATTTGTGATCAGTCACATTTCACATTTCCAGCTTTTACCTCCAGCTGGTGAAGTGGTGAGCAGGTAGGGGGTCAAAATCATATTGTACAGTTGATGAGCGGTCATATTGGCTGTTGAGTGGGATACGGTTTTATAAAGCTTTGGTGCAAGTCCTCTGTTCTCCACTCAAACATTTCTAGATTCACCGTACCACAGCTATCCTTTAAACTAATCACAGTGCTTAGCCTAGGTGATGATGTCACTGGGGTTATCATGAGCACTTCCCAGACACCACCGTTTGCTGAATTAGGCCAACAACACCTCCACAGGGCTCGACAATCAATTCTGCCATTCCAGAACCAAATGAGCTATTACTGTAGCATATCTTCACTTTATGAAATATGAATTCTTAACCTGACCTGCCGCCAGGCAAATATTACAACAAATTTCCACGCAAATAGAATTAAACCCTGCACAAAGCTCTCTTTTTTTATCGCCTTACAGGGAAACAAATGGAGGGCTACAATTGAAATTCACGGCAGAGCACATATTAAAGCCAGAACAAAATGTTATGGAAAAAAATGAAAGGATACATAATTACATTCACTTTACTTTGCATCTGAATACACCGGTGAGGAGACAGGGAGCGAGTCTCCTTTGTTGACACACCAGGCAGATGAAGGATATGCAAATAGCGAGCCTTGACTCTGCCCTAGTCCTTCAAATTTAGCTTTTATAATCAGTCTTTCAATCTGTCAGAGCATAATTCTCTAGTGTTGCCATGAGTTGTGTTACCACAGACCTTGACCTTAAACCCCATTGTCTAAATGAGTAGCTGTAGTACAGTAAAACCACACCATTGACCTATAAGCAAATAAATACTCTGTTAGCTCTTACAATCTCTCTAATACCTAAAAAATAACAGTTACAGTACAGACATTAAGTGTGTGCATGTTTTGGTAATTGCTTGGTGCCTTAAAGTGCATTAAATGGTGGCTGGTATTCATAAAGTAGGAAACCTAGACTCATCTTCACTACATATACTGTAATAAAAACCACTGTGAACTGTTTCTAATGCAGACATGGTGGACTGGTCGGCGTCCAGGCCCCAGACAGAGATGTATGAACACCTTGTCGGCGATAGCCAAGTGGGCCAACATGTCTTAATAGTGTTGTCAGCAGGTAGCGAGTGCAGCCTCAGCTCCCTTCAGTGAGAAATAGAAGCTGAAGTGGCTGAATTGGTTTGTCAGCGTCACCTCTTCTTCTGTTCACTGAGGAGCATCTGGATAGACTTCTAGTTCAGTGCTACACGTGTCTAATGGAGACGTAGGTTGCGTCTTGTTTGGGTTGTCCCATGTCTTCAGCAAGCTGAAGTCTTGGGTGTTCTCCATCACTTGTCAGTTGTTGTGACATCGCTAAATGGGGTGTGGTCAGAAGTGCAACATGCTTGAAAGGTTTGGGCCACAGAGAGCAGTGCAGTAGCTGTATGTGATTACCTGTTGATTTGCTTTTGGAAACTGAATTCATTCATTGTCTTTTGCTTGCAGGAACAGGACTGCTTGCAGTTTTTAAGGGCAGTAGCCTCATAATTCTTGTTTGGGTCACGACCTTAAAGTCTGCCCACCCCACCAAGTTGACTCATTAGTCTGGCATTGTGACATGAAATAGCGGTTCCTCCATTAAAAAGCAATCAATCCAATAAGTGCTACTGGGTGACTTACGATCAGCCAATCAGTACCACAAGCGAGACTAACGCAATTGTCAAAGAGTTGTCAAGCTGTGTGGTGGAACCAAGGAGGAGACAGTTACTGCTATCAATGCTGTTCTAAATTGAAATGTCTTCTTAATATCGCCCAACACTGTAGTTTGCTGTTACTTAGCTCTGCTCCACTCTTGAAGATGAAAACGGCATGTAACGATTTGACAATTCTGTCTGATATATCAGTAGGGATGGGTATCGTTAAGATTTACTACTCTCTTTACTATTTACTACTACTCTTATCGATACTCCTTATCGATTCGGTACTCAATACTCTTACCGGGTCTTTTTCATTTCTAAATAATTGCTTTTTAGTGAATACATTAATTTAAGAAGAATAAGCTCAGAACAGGATTATTTAATATTTTAAATTGATCTAAATGCTGTTTCTAGAGCAACAAAAGTATTTTTACAACAGCAAAGTCACTATATAAATAATATTCCTGACATCACAATCCTGAGTGAAGTGTGGGCTAGTTTTTATCAGTTACTATAAGTCATTCCCCCTGTCCTGCTGTCTCTCTCTACACTGTGTGCAGGTAACATTAGTGCTGGCAGAGAGAGGGGAGGGGCTGATAATTAAACCCTGGGACTCGTTTAATACTGGGTTTCGGTACCCATCCTTGGACATCAGGCAAACTATGAGCTTAACTTCCTCCTGGCTACTTGATGTTAATGTCACCTTGTAACTCTCATTGCTTACATCTGTTTGGATTAGTATTGATAAAACAAAGTTTACCCAGTTTACTGCCAAAAATCACAAGAAAGTGATCTTCCCTGATGCACCTCATCCATGACGCCCCAGAGCTGTGTAAAGTATGGTTTTAGTCACTGGGCGTACCAAAAGTAGCACAACAAAACAGGTGGACCCTTAGTGAAGCACTCACTACTTGCTGGTTGTGCAATAGCTCCTGCACCATTAGTAGTGGCTAGTTTAGTGAATTTACTTTGCCCCTGCTGGCAAAACCAAGTGATTCCCATCTAAAATGTTTCTGTTATATGTGCTGGTGTGGTGGAGCCTTAAGGGCCGGGTGCAAAAAGTGTTTATACCCGATCTGAACAGCCACACTCGAAGGTGGAGTGAAAAGCAAGCCATCGTAAAGACGCCAGAGATGCGATATTGTTCATATATGAAGATAACAACACACATTTTCAGAAAGTTTCTTTTGTAAGACACTCACAGTGTTGCACTTGGTTACTCACATGATAAGCGACAGAAATAGTTGTGGTGAGAATGGAGAAGAGAGCTAGAGGGGGAAGTTCAAACCATTGCTTTTCTCTCACCTACGCACAGCTAGCCAATTACAGTGTGATCACTGGTTTCAGAGAGTTAGATCGCTTTCTAGTATTGTATCTGCCTCACTAGGCAAAGGAATGAATTGAAGAAGATAGTTTTAAGCTTACGTCATGCTTCTGGCCGAAAGTGCAGACCTGTCTGTTTTTTTTGCCAGATATCACAACTCAATCTGAAAAGTTTCATTTTGGGAGAGATAAGGAGGAAGAGGCGAGGAGTGGTTTGTTCAGAAGTTTGTTTTGCACCCTCTGGAGCCATAAGTTCTGGCCTACAGACATAAATAATTATTATTGCAGCTTTAACTTACTTTTATTTTACAGATAAAAATCTGTTTTATTTGTTTCAATCTGATGTTGTCGATCCTTTTGTTGGTGCCATTTCTTTCAAACTGCGGCTATTGTCACTTACTTTGAATAAAAGTTGCAGTGGTGCCAATGGATTGATTTTCTCCAAAATGGTTTAAAGGATTAATTAAGTTGAAATGAAACACAGGCAGAGATGGTAAACAGCAGGCAACTTTGGGGCCAGACTCAGTGAAACAAGTAAAGACTCTGTTGCCTAAAGTGCCTCTGGTAATTGGTGAGGCAAAACCTATTTGAGTTGCATCTGCAGGAAAGCCTAATTGACAGGCTCTCACACACACACAAAAACACACACACTGAAACACCTAGAAACACGCGCACACACACACACACACACACACACACACACACACACATTTAATTCCTGATACAGAATCAGAGTAAAAGCCCGATATACCCAAACACAAACAAACATGAAAGCGCTCGACTTGATTTTCATTGGGAGGGAAATCAGAAAACTCTGCAGCAACACGGGCGCCCGTCTGGTTCCCCGGAGTGACTTGCCATGCGGCCAGCAAGCGTGACTACATCACAGGCAGAGAGCTCCCTCTAATTAGGCAACAAGTCTTTGGACCCCCCCAACACCGCGGCACTGCGGCCTCTCCTAAATGTAGCCAAGAGCTACCCGGACCATCCATTCCTCTCCTTTCCTGCAGACTACAAATGAGTCCAAGTCGGATGAGAGCACTGCTCGTGTACAGGCAAGCTGAGGTGCCTCATTTGTACCCCAGCAAGCTTTCGCTCCAAAACCCAAATTGGATCCATTTTTAAGAAGCGGCTGGGTGTCGTGATCAGGCCGACTGGTGACTTTTCTTTAGCCTGGCTGGCAGTGCAGTGTGAAAATAAGCCATAATGTGACAAAATGGGAATGAAGCAGCGACGAACTGCAGACTGAGAGCGAGCTGAAGGGAAATGATCTATACTCAGATTATTCTCTTTTTTCCCATTTCAAGAATATTCCATCTTCCATTGTACCTCTCAGATACATTTGGACTGTGGGGGAAAAATTGGGCCTGAAGGAAGAAACGAAGACCAAATCTCATTTCTACAAAAGGGGCCCCTTTATTTTCCCTCCAAAACACACGGAGGCGCTTCATTTGTCACCCGGGCCGCCCCTGTCCTGAATTTTGCTTTATGTTAACTCAATGTATCTGAGGCGCCTAGAGGGAAACACAGCGAGTGCCAGGGATTCAGAAATGCTTCATTTTTCACTGTTGACAAAAGGGAAAGGCCCAGGCTGGCTCCACGAGTCCTGGACCAACAGAATAGATGCTTTTGCGGCACTGAGGGGTCGTTATTTCAACCACTAACCACACCCACCCACCCAACCTCCATACCTCTCACTCACCCTCGCGGGTACATTTCAGGAGTCGTATAATGAGAAGAAAACAACAGCCATCCTTCAAAACCAAAGGCAGAGCAGCGCCATAGCTGCAGTGACACAGTACAGAGATGTAATCACATTAGCTGATCATGAGAGCCACGATCCCTGGGCAAATTAAAATATATCGCTGGCTGTTTTTTTCGGTGGCCCTGCAAGATCCGGCCCGATGCTCTCAACCATTACTGAATGTCTTGCAGATAATAAAAAAGCCAACAGGAAAAAAATAGTTGCGGCTAATAAAAAAAGGCAGCAGGAAAAAATAATGCAGCTAATATAAAAAAAGCTAAAAGTAAAACAGATCATAAAGCCGGGAGAAGTTATGAGAAGTGAAGTTCAGTCGTTTATTTCAGATGGTAAGCTTATTCCAGATACAAAAGCCATCTGAGGAGCTTGTGTCTAAATGAGATGTGCATTATTTGAAATATGCACCCCCCTTGATGGGAAAACTTTACTTTTCAAAAGTCTACTGAAAACAGTATTTACCATTTTTCCCTTTAAGCAGCTAAAATAAAGCTATGCAACACGTGTGTGTAGTGTCCCTGTCATACAGCGAAATGAGCAGTGCTCTAAAGAGGTATGATCCTGTGTGCCCAAACTACAGGAGCAACAGTGCAGCAAGAAAAGAGAACTGTCATGATGATCAGTCCTGAAAATTATTACAATATCTAAGAAAAACGACATTAACACTAACAAAGCATTCATGAAGTTTCTTTGTTATGTCTAATCCGCTGTATCGTTTTAGCAATAAAGGACCAGAGTTGACTTTTCCCCCCTATAAAATACAGACATTTTCAACATTTTGTAAATGAACTCTTCATCTCATAATCGCCGCTACGAGTCATGAGTATTTCTGTCAAAACAGATTTGCCTGTCGGTTTTTCAAAAGCATCTTAATTAGATATGGTTTCGCTCTCACTTGCATTAATTTGATTTCTGATATCAACTTTTCAGCCTTCAATCTGTTCCATGTTGATACCCTCACTCCCCCAGCCCGGGTGTTATTGCCTGCAGTAATCTAGGATGCAGTATGAACCAGCAGCAGTGGCTTGGGTTGTATTAATGTGTGTATGTGTGTGTGGGTGTGTGGGTGGGGCTCCATGAAGACAATGCCATGTGTAATTAAATTCAAAAGCAGGGGGCCGAAATGGCATCCAGGGCCACCTGGGGGACGAGAGACCATTAAGGGAGGCGAGAAAGAGACAGAGGGGGAGATTTGTGAAGATTGCGCAAAAACAGGAGGAGAGAGGATGATAGACAGGTGGGGGAGACAAAATGAGAGGTGGGAGAAAAAGTGACAGAGACAGATAAAAAGGGGTGAGGGAGGAGAGGGTGAGGGAGAAAGAAAAAAAATGTAGATAGAGGAACGGAAGGAAGAAAGAAGAGGGGGAGAGAAAGAGGAATATGGAGATTGAGATATACAAAGAGGAAACTAGAGAGACAAGGAGACAAAGAGGTAGAGAGGAATGGCACAAAAAGACAAAAAGAGAGACATTGCGAGGATAGAAAGTAGAACCAAAAAACTAAGGTCAAACAAGAAGTAAAGGAGCCCTAAAACTGATCCAGTATCAACATGCTAAATCATGTAATTAAAGGAAGCCTTGTTAATTTTCTAGTCAGAAAGATGCCCAGAAAACTGCAATCAATACCACAAACCTGTGACTCTGTCACTGTGCTCCTGAGATAAGGGAAGATATTTGCTGTGCCAGTCCACCATAAGTTCAGGTTTTGTTCTTTAAGGATTGACAGAATGTTTTCTCACACTTGTTTTTAATTTATAAAACGCAGATGTAGACATATGATTTGTCTCAAGACCGATAGAATACTTCTTGAAAAGAAACTGGCACAAAACTACCTCAACCTACATTTTACAGACATGAGACAATAGGACAGAAGTGGTGCATATAACAACACATTATCATATACTGCAAAGATGATAGATCCCTGCAGAGAACCTCGGCATACAATAAGATGCAATAAATGCCAATATAGGCCTATATTTAGGCCTAGTGAAGCATGTAAGGCCAGCTGAATTCAGTTCTTCTCGATTTTATGTTCCTAAAGCACTAAAATGCTGTAGAGGTGACTTAAAACTCAAAAACATCATTTACTTGCAGCCTTCTTCAAAAAATAAAAAAATAAAGAAATAAAAATTCTGCAGCTGTCTGTAACAAAGAGTAGCGTGAAAGTCAAGAGCACCCCCCAAAAAAAAAAAAACCCAACACGACAGTTTGAGTTGAAGCAATCTCAGTTGACTGAGGGGTCTCTGACTGACAATATGAATCTCCAACTTTCAAGGGGTGGCCCTAAACAAAAAAAAACAAAAAACCCCAGGAAGATGTGACAATTTATTTTCTTTAGAGTATCATAATGCTGCTTTTTTTAATGGCCCAGCTATCGCCAGGCTGCGAGCCAACCAGTCACTCAAGACCAAAAGTTGAAAAACTATTCACATAGAAGTCGAATGTATCACTCTCTGAAGTTGCTATGGCTAACTTGTCAGCAAACAGTTATCCACAGAGTCCAGCGTTACAGCTGTCGCCATCTTGGTTTTTGGAGCCAGAGGTGAGCATATTTGGATGAGAGAGTGGAACTGTGGAGGAGTGAGGAGTGAATCTGACTCATAGACTGTAGCAATGCCTCGCAGATATTTAAGGTCAGTCAAGGCCTGACCTTAAATATGCATAATTTTAAGCCTTAATATAATGTGAATGGGTGAGTTACATAAAATTCATCCCCTTTACAGTTGTCAGGGAAATTAGCTATGGAAAACTGCATTTTTTTTTTTTTACCAGGCTGTAAACATGTTTATTTCTGATGTAAAGTTGGGCATTTTAACATGGAGGTCTAAAGGAATGACTGGCTTCTGAAGCCAGCCTCAAGTGTAATGTTTCTGTCCACCTGATAAATATATGTCCAATATTTACTCTCGTTTACCTTCTGAGAAACAAAATCTCTTCAGCTGCCAGATGTTCCATTTTTTTCACCAGTCAGTCTCTAACCGTGTCTGTCTGCTATTTGGTGCTGAGCACTTACATAGTGTAGCTTTTCCACTGAGAACAGCTGTCTGCTGCTGCTGGAGACACTGTTGATGAAAGCAGTGAGACTGAACCATACAGTAAATGTGAGCTGTAAGAGGCTCAGCAGAGCTGCAGAGTGAGGTGTTGATTCTCTGTAGGTTCTTCACTATGAATGAGACATTTTGATTCATTGCGAAGAAAAATCTTGTTAGTGTAGCATTAAATGAACTTAGTCTGCTTCAGAATTTTGAGTTTCTTTTTTTCCGGATTAATTTTCACGTGACGATATTTTGCAAATATTGCGTAGAATAAAAGAAACTACAGAGATATACATATTTTTTGGAGGTCAATTTTTTTAGCTTTTGCACCACAAATAAATGCATCAACCGATTAAGTTGTGTGGAAGGAACGACATGTCACAACAATGGTCAACCTGTTGATCATTTGTGAACAAGTGTCGGAAATTTGCATTGCTGCCACTGAGATTGGTTTGCATGATGGTAATTCATTATGCCCCATTGTGTAAAGGCCCTTACAAGTGAAAATATTACAGGGTATTTTCTTCACAAAATGATCTGAATGTGCCTCGTACATGACATAACCTTTTGCTATAAAGTTAACATTGGGGTAATCGAGTCCCCACCTCCTATGAGTGATGCTGAACTATCCAGATCCAATTACAAAACAACTGTAATGTGTTTGCTTGCCTTGTTGTGTTGAACACTGCTCACCGCTTTAATTGATGACATTTAGCTCTTCGCTTCTGCTCCGTTTGATTCATTCACATTTTAAAAAGGCAGGTATTAAACACCTCTACTAGTTTACATAAACAATTCATTAAGCTGATATGACACTGGGGACCCTGGCAGGAAAACATATCCCCACCACCCACAACAATTAATGACCTTGCATCAACCGACGCCTCGCTGCACTGAGACAGGAAGCCCTGTTCCAATAACAAGCGTTCATTAGCAGATCACCACTCACACTATGAAATATAAACCCGAATAAATCAGCAAAAAAAGATTAAAAATTAACCTCTGTTTTTACTGGGAGATTTTCCCACTGAAGTGGTTGGGAAGTGTGTAAAAGAGGTTTTCTTTCTGAGAGGGAATTGTCATAAAAAACTAATATTCCCCAAGTGGAGGTGACCTTTGAGAAATTGAGTCTTGAGTCATAAAACCCAATACTCCACAAATGGAACTGACCTCCAGTATGTGTGGGGGGGAAAATGAAATAAAACCCTGTTCTGGCTTCAAAGATGTGATGACAAACTGGGTTTGTGCAAATTTTGCCTCCAGTCTCAGTTTTTTCATACACCGCCACTTCCTCTCTCCTTTTATTCACTTCACCTCACTTTTTCCTTCACTTCCTTCCTTCTTCATCTCCTGATTTGTCTCCTTCCTTCCTTTTTCTCTCTGCATGTCTCCTCTCTTCCTGTCATCATCAATCTATCTCCCACTTCCCATTCCCCGTATGTCTCCTTTAACACCACCCAACTGATCCCTCTTACCCTCTTATCCCTCTCTTAATATCACAGGACAATTGTTTGGTTAAATGTTGTTCCCTTCACTCAGCTGCCGGCCTTACATCAAGCAACTTTTCAAGCTATTTCGTCAGACAGATTTCCAATGTCGGAACAAATCATGAGGGTTATACCTCAGTTGATCTTGATCTTGACTGGTGTAAGGTGGTCATAAAACACAGTCTGAGCTGCCTTAAGTCAGTCTTTTTCTTGTCTTAATGTGACAAAATCAAACATCTTTGAATATCATATCATGAATATCATAAGTTTTTAGTCTTGGCTAATGCAAATACTGAAGTTCAATGACATGAACATTGTCAATAATTAATACCTGCGCTTTCTCTGTCATGACCTGTCAAGTTACCTAGATTCATGTTCATGGGTCATCCCTGTGTTTCCTGTTTTATTTTGGTAACCACTGTCTCATCTCGTTTCAGATCCCACGTTCTGTCAAGTTTCCCTCCTTTGTGATTACTTGCCCCGCCCTGATGTGTCTCACCTGTGTCTCATTGTCTCCCTTGTCGTACTTTATTTAAGTCCCTGTCTTCCCCTTGTCTGTTGCCAGATTGTCTTTACCCTTGAGTAAGAGTTCTAATGTTTCCCTGGTGTTCCCTCTGTGTGTGTGTTTTTGACCATTATTGCTTGTGACCACCCTTTTTGCCTGTCGTTTTTGGATACTTTTGCCTGTGTGACTGACTACCCATGTACCGACCTTAGCCTGATTAAAAACCTTGAACTTTCATCTGAGTCTGTGAGTCTGCTTTGTGAGTCCATCTCCAGTTTGTGCTTGATACTCTCCAGCACAAAACTAGAAGCAGACAAGCAAAAGCAGCAAACTGGGTAGACAGCAAACATAAAGGGGACTCCGGGAGGTGCAAAAAACGTGAACTCTCGGTTCTCTTGAACTGTGGAAAAGGAAGAGAGACTGTGGAGTGAACAAGGGTCAGTGTTAAATTTGGTGTGTATCTGATCCACCAACCAGCACTTATTTCGTGAAAAAAACAAAACTTTTGAAATGGTTTGCCTCTCATTTCCAACGATCTCCTCCTACTAAAATAATGCAGCTAACCAATGACCATAAAAAAGCTACAGCAAATCCATCGTCATAGATCCTATTGATGCTGAATTGACAACACAGTTGACATATGACGCCTTTTATCTTGTGCTCTTTCTTTGTGCTACATCCATTCACAATTCTCTTTCCATCCCACTTTGACCACTTCCACCAATCAGCTGACTATGGGTGTTCCCTCTCCTGATTAGCCAATCAAACTTTGCCATGATCTCCTTCAGCCATTCATGTTGCCGCTGCCAAACTCTTCGCATCCAGATCCTCAGCTCCCTCTTCATCTCATCTCATCACCACCATTACCACAATCAGCGTCTAGACTCTAGGGGAGGTTCCCTAATCTACTTCGTCTTTACCACCCTCCTGGAATAGATGACATAATGATGGGGTCTAATCCCCAAAGACTTTTCACATTTCTCATACTTTCTCATGCAAATAAATATTCTTTTCTCTCAGAATAAGTCTCTCTTGATTGAACTGGATTTATGTGTATTTGCTGACATGTAAGGAATTGTTCATAAGTCATATTTCATAAAGGGAGTTTGGCATAATATTTTCCACCATAATAATCTCAAAATACATCTAGCTGTAGTCTTGCAAATAGCAACCCTGAAAGACCCTCAGTCTTTGCCAAATCTTAGAGTGTGTTACTAAAAACACACCCTGTCTTTACATGTCAAAGGGTATCAGATTTTAGTCTGATAAAAGTATTTTCAAAGTCTTTCCAAAGTCTTCTGGCATAAGGCTATAAGGCCATCCAAATTCTTTCCACAAGAAACTCTGTGACTTTGACATGGGAGGTTGCTGTTCTCAAGTCACCTCCCAACAACTGTCAAAACTAGTTTCTTTTTTACCATGAATCCAATTTTTCCTTGAAAGAGTACCTCCTCGATTTATCATTGCACTCCTGCAACGCTGTCATACTTCCGATGGACAGTAAAAAACAAAAATAAAAAAGGATCCAAATCAATGCAGCAGAACAGAGGATATTTTCTTTTTTATTAAACACAATCCTCTTCCCTGTCAAAATCTGGTGGCTACTGGCTGACCTGACTGCCAGCAGTTTGATTGGAGATTCTAGTACTTTGGAGAACTCGGTCTGTCGCAAAGAGTATCAAAAATTGTCAAGTACCAAAAAGCTGGTGATGAATGCCCAAACATGATTAGAATCTTTTTCACTTATTCTTTTAACTGATAGTTTCTGATTTGGAAGAAACATTTGCCAATTTTAGACTTAATTTCATCTATGCAAAGGTAGAGTTTTGACATTTGACATCTTAGAACTCTTTAGTGAGACTAAAGAAAATGGTTTTGTAGAAAAAATAATAAAGAAAATAATTGTTCTGGTATTAGTACCAAAATTTGGCAAATTTCAAATGATACTGAAACCTACCCCCTCGTCTCTCACCTTCTTCTTCTTCTCTTTTCCCGATCCTTAACATTTTCTCATCTCTTGCTTCGTCCCAACTCATCATGCTCCTCTTGCCTCATCTTTATTCTCTCCTTTCCCTCTATCTTCTTCGCCATTCAAAGGTTTCCTCATGCCTCTTGTATTCTCATTCTTTCCCCTCTCCACTTCCTCCTTTCTCTTCCCATCTCTACTCTCCTCTATCCCATCTCTGTCCCTCCTCTTCCCCCACTTTCCTCTTCGCTCACTTCCATCTTCTTGCCACCCATTTCTTATCCTTTTCCCTCCTTACCTCTCCTCTCCCTGCTTCCCTGTCCCTTCACAGCAAAGTGTATGTGGGGGGTGTTTATAGGGCTGATAAGTGGCAGATGACGATCGCTGGCGGGGCCGGAGATAAGGCTGCCAAAACTAGGGACGCCATCTATCAAAGCTCCCACAGCCGAGCCAAGCATCACCCAGCTGAGGAGCGAGGGAGTGAGGGAGGATGTGGAAAAAGAAACAGCTCTCCATCTTCAGACACAGGAGGAACTCCCTGACAGGCCGGGACGACATGCATCGGATAGTTTCTGTAAATAATGCTTGGTGTTTGTTTTAGTGTGAGACGGGCGGGTGTTCATTGCATGAGGACGATTGAGGCGAGGTAAGAAGGAATGCGAAAAGTAGTATTTTATGTTTCTTAAATGTTTTTATATGCTGCTTTTTTCTCTTAATAAGTAACAAACTAAATTGAGGCACTTCTTTTCCTGAACCAACCTAGTCCTTGATCTGACTGACATGTACCTGCACATGTGGTGTTATTTGCTGCAGTGTATGTCTAAACTTTTTGGTAGCCATCACGTAACACAGTACAACAAAAATGTGAATGATGACCCAAAAATACAACTTGAGTGGGTGGACTGCAGGACTGCAGAAATACTGGAGATGTGGGTGACTCTAGTGAAAGTCAAACCCTTCAGTGATTCAAGATTTCTGTATCAAATACTTAAACACATCCTGAATATAAGTAACAGCAGCAGATGTAGTCATCTTCAATTCCTATCAGTTAAAATGGATTCCAAACCTGACAAGATATGTCAGCATTGGTATGAATCATATTCAGAATCTCAAGTCATATTTTTGGCTGCAACATAGGTATAAGTACGTCACATGTCACCAAAGGAAGCAGCCTATGAGCTACAAAAAGCAAGCAGCACCTCTCCTATTTTGGAATAGTGTTACAGAGATGTTAAATAAATAACCCTAAAAAAAGAAATTGCGACTTTATTTGAAACTGGATAACTGTTGAACTGAACATCTAAGTTAAAGGAATAAATGCCTAAACAAAAAAATAAATCTGGATCACTGAATGAAATACTCAGTGTAATAAAAACCTAAATAAATATATAAATCTGGAACTGAACAGCAAACTAACTGTAATCTAAGTGGGAGTGATTTTTATTTTTTGAGCTATTAATTTTCCTCAAAGTCAACCTGAGATTTTCAGGTACACAATGACATTTCCTTGACTTTGTATATGCAGCATCCGTGCAAGACGGTGATACGGTAGGCAGAGATGGGCGATATTTCTGTTACTTGCCTTTGAAATATTCTTATCAATTACTTGATTTTTTTATAGCTACTTGATGGGCTCAAAAAAAAATCAGATTTAACTCAAAACAAGATATTTTAGAGTGGAGAAATTCTGTGTTTTAAAAAATAAGACTGCATCAAAATCTTGTATATTGCTGGACTGTGTGTGAAACACTAAAGGGCTTTTAATTTGAAACAGGAAGTGGTAGCTTCCACTCACCGACTTTCGCTCCAGTGCTAATAGTGCCATAGTGCAGGACATGCTATTGTGATCTAGTCAAAATGTTAACGTAAAATTCATGTTAAAATGAAGATTGCCACATATAGACACAATAAAACCAGACTGGAGCTGCTTGCTCTGGAGCTGTACACACTGAACATTCAACACACTCCTCCCCTCTTTAGCTCTGATCAGTGATGTACGTTCCAGCATGAACAGTGGCGTTCTGCGCATGACAATTGTTCGTAAAATGTCCTATTGGCGCCAATTAATTGGCCAGCAAATAATTAGGTCGACATCTACAATGTCAATAAAAGGATCAGAAATCTCGACTGTACTCAATACTAACCAAGGAGTCATGGTTTTGTCAAGATGTTAAATCATCCACCTACAGTTTTTCTGTTTCTAATGAGAGCAACACATTCAGCAACGTTTTGCTAAAAAAGTTTTTGTAATACAAACTATACAGATGGACAGTGAAGAAATGGATGACGCTGCAATGTTGAAAGGTTTCTATGTATGTTTTCATACTATTTTTTCATTGTGACCTTTGGAATTCAGTGACATGAATTCAAGCTGACTACAGCTGCTGTTCTCTCCAAAGGACGAAGCTACAAACTTTTAACAGCCACGCTTCGACTCCACAGGGGTCGGAGTATTTTGAGTACCACTTAAACCCTTGCTCTGCTCGTAAAGCTGCAAAGAACTACTGACTAATTAGTCAGTTCAAAAAGTAATCAAACTACTGATGTCCATGAGTAAATGTAGCAGGATACAGTTCTTATGTAACATGCCAATTGGGGAATGTGTGAGCAGACTGCCACAGGGAATGGTAACACGTTTCTTCAGAAACCATTAACACTCCTCTTCTGTTTGACATGGCCAGCTCGGATCTGCACATACTGAGTGGGTAGCAACATGTGATATGTAGGTGTGATTCGACATAAAAGTGTATGATGTTTGAAGTGTGCAAGCATATAATTACAGGTCCTTGTATACATGTGACATGCTCATCAGAATGAATAATGGCCAATATGCTGGTTAATGCATTCTCACTGCTTTACGTTCCTTCTACTGATCACTTTTATCATAGATGACACACAGCAGTAGCTCCCTTCTTACTTATGGTGCTTTATATTAAGTTTCAGATTGTTGTTTAACTATCCCTCCAACTATACTGTGTTGGTTCACTCTCCTAATTCCCACAGAGTCATTTTCAGCTATTGGTCATTTTCACTGGTGTCCAGCTAGCTTTCTTTCTAATGGATCAGTAAGTAACACGGCTAAATGTTAGCTAGACGAGAGAGGACTGTACTGTACTGGCTGCTAGTTAATTCCTAGCTGGCCAGCATCGCAAATCACCGCAACCAGAGACCGGGTAGTGAGTGTTGGTCGGCTGACATCCTCGTTGCCATTCTAGGGACAGTGATACCCCCCTCCCTTCCTTCTGTTCTCTTCTCATGGAGGCAGCTATCGACAGACATCGCCCAGCTAAACTACGCCCAGCTAAGTGAACACTGGACTCTGTTTCCCATTCAATTTGAGCTCCAACCAGCCGCATCGTTTCCATACGGTACCGTTTATTCTAGAATCGGGACTGTTTACATGTGCATATTGGTAACTCCACTTTAGAACATGGCACTCTTAAAAACTTGATTCTGAATGGTCAATCAACAAAATTCTGCGGTGTTTATTTCTTGAGGTATCACTGCTGCTCTGCTGCTCCGTTGCTAAGGATGCCACAGCAATATGCATTTGCAGCTACTGGGCACCCAGCATCTCCGACTGGGAGAAGTGGAGTAAAATCTTCTCCTCCGCTCCAGAAAACGGCCGCAGTTTGTCTGGTGAATGCCTCTCCTCTGTCAATACACTCTGCCAGCAATTTAATAATATTGAAGCCTGTTGTAACATTAATGTTTTAGTAGTAAGTCATGTTCTAAGCGGGATAAATTATCATATGCTCCTCGGGATAAATTATCATATGAACCCAGTTCCATTCCCCTGTCGGTCCCTGTCAACAGTCACCGGCTCACTATACATTATCCCTTACATGTCTACTGTTGTTTTTACTGATATTATTAGTATAATTTACTGTGAGTTGTTTACTGTGCATTCTGGTATAATTATTTGCATTACTATTTGTTTTTTCTTCAGATAAATCTGATAATTGTTGCTCGGTCTCTTTACTCATTTATTTAGTAGAGTGTCCACACACCTTCTCATTCTACACATACATAGAGGTATACTGGTGGCTTTACAGCCTATATTTTATTGATTATCTCTGATCCCCATGGTGCATTTGGTCGTTGCGACAGTGCAAGCAACACTGCTGATGCTAGGTGGTGCGAAGCTTAAAAAAAACCCCGGAAGTTTTCCTGAAAATGTTCACTTAAGTATTTATAGTTTTCTCCTTGTCTAGGAATCCCTAGACCATTGCTCAAAAGACCTTAGCAACCAAAGCAAGGTAAAAAAAAAACCAAAAAAAATGAGGTACCTCTGACTCTATCGTAACTGCAACATGACGTGATAAATGAAAAGAGCTAACACACCCTGAGAAGAGTGTTCTGTGACCAAGAGGATCCAATGGATATGCTTTTGATGTTACACTTGATTTGACTGAATTAATTTTTGTTGCAGTTTCTTCCTACAATCTTTTTTTTGTTTTTGGTATTTGGGGATCAAAATTAATTTGAAGTATGAGCTTTCTATGATTGTATTCCTCCAGAGGTATAATCTTTTCCTCCTCTGACCAATACGGTTTTCTTGTCTTATTTTCTTCTGCCATTATCTTACTATCTAACTATAGGCTAACTTTGTGAGCTGAGATGATCACAAGCGTGAGTCCAAGCAAAAAAAAAAAAAAAAAAAAACGCTCTCCATGGAAACTTACTTAATACTGTAAAATCTCTTTCAACGCAATAAATGACTTAATGTTTTTCCTTAACAGAAGAAACTTTTTAAGGGGTGCAACTGTTTAAGTCCCTCAGCTAAGGAGAAATTAAGCCTTAAGTGTCATAGTTAAGGAGAAAACTCGAGGTGTTTGTACAACTGGTCCCAGATATTTCCCTTCAAAGTTGGTGGAGACCAAAAACGGAGCTTGAACAATGTGATATGGGATTTACACTCACCAGGATGCCAGAAAAAAAATTCTGACTGAATGATAATGTTGATCCATAACTGCTGAATGTGTAAATAAGCAACTGTGTTAATTAGTAATATGTTACTCGCTATGATACTTTGTGATAACGACTCGTTTTTGATGCCACCAAGTGGCCAAAAAATCAGTTATTGCAGGTTAAAGTACCTCCAAAACAAACAAACAAAAGTCATTTTACAAACACCAACTTTCACCCGAAAGAGCGGTTTTCACGTCCCAAAAGATTCTAAAGCCAAACCTTGTTCTTTTTTACTAAACCTAACCACGTGTTTTTGTTGCCTAAACCCAACCGTTTGTTGTTGAAGGAAAAAAAACATCCATTAACGACGTTTATTTTGAAAGAGACTGTATGTAAACTTTAAATTTCCTGTAAAAATGGAAGTGTATCTTGAAAGAAGAGAAATTGACATGGTGTCTCAGAACATCAACACCCAACGCATCCAGGGTGCCTTACATGTCGTATGTGGACTTGGAGAGTCCATGACTAAAACGTCAATGTGTGACGACTTCGGAGTGACTGTTTTTTTTTACCAGTGTTACACAGTGAAACATGCTGCTGTGATCATGTAGTATTTTTCCAAGTAATACTTCCCCTTTCAAAACATCATACATTACAGCCTGTTGTAAACTGTGTTACTGCGTCACATATAAAAATGTCAACAGGATTATGCTACAGCGTATCGAATGAGAACCTGAATGCTAATACCTATGAGGAAAAATTATTTCATCTTGGCTCAGTGGCTATCCTGCTGTCAGACGTGATATCGGCGAGTAAGAGCGTGAAGAAGAAGCACCAGAGAGAAGAAGAAGAGAGGCCCCACTTACTGCTCCTGACAGAAAAATTGACATGGAAAGCCAACACTTAACGCCTCCCTCCTCCATCACTCTCCCTCCATTTCTTTCCCCCTCTATCTCCCCCTCCTGCCTCACTCCCCCCTC
Source organism: Epinephelus fuscoguttatus (assembly GCF_011397635.1). Lineage (NCBI taxonomy): Eukaryota > Metazoa > Chordata > Actinopteri > Perciformes > Serranidae > Epinephelus > Epinephelus fuscoguttatus. The sequence goes on along the minus strand of NC_064766.1, from coordinate 11,304,607 downwards.
CTCCTCCTCTCTCTCTCTCTCTCTCTCTCTCTCTCTCTGATGGATGACCTTTACAGTATATGACTCATCTTCTCGGCTGACTGGGTGAGAGAGCATGTTGGAGAGTGAGAGGGAGAGAGCCGACGGCCAGGCAGCGCACTTGCTTTGCCTCGCTGTCTGATCACCAGGTACTGCAGCATGGGCTGGTTCAGGGAGCAACAGTGGCGTATATCGAAGTGTCAATGGGACAGGGTGACACATAAAACATAAATTATAATTAGCTGAATTTTTTTAGTGCCTGTGCACCTGATTTTAACACTTGTCTTTGGTACATGCTGAATTTCAATTTCCCTTTCCTTCCCTTTACAAAAATGCAGGCTGTCACGGACAACATAATTTCATCCCTTAAAGCTTGCTGTCCATCATTTCTTTCTGACAATCCATATTTAATGATCTTCGTTACTGTTCAACCTACATGTCACATCCTTTATTTCTGTGCTTCCAGGAGAATCCGTACGTGTGTTTTTGCCCCAACACAAAGATTATCAACGTTGTTGCCAAAGCCATCTCTTGTGATTTGGATGGTTGTATCTTCTGGATTTCACATGATTTTGATCTGCCGAGCTGCATTCAGATCACCCCACAAAGCATGACAGCGCCAAGTGGAGAGGAGTTTTATGTGACCATCGGATCAGAGAGAAAGACGCACTGTGTCCTGGAGGGACAACTGGCATACAGATCACCTTGCAACTGTTTCCAAACCTAAACAACTGAGCCAAGACACAATGTCTGGCACGCTGAAGCTGCACCAAGTTTCAGTGTAAACTCTTCTCGGAGTACATATCACGACCCAAGCCAATATTTTGGTCTTTATTCTGCTTCCTTGCAGCATTTCAGATCAGTCCTCTTATGTGTCCATCAAGATGTGTCCTTCAGAGGACTTGACTGTCTGAGTGGAGCTGCTCCTCGTCCTAAAATGAGACAGTCTACTTCACAGAGACCAAAAACTAATAGTGCATTCAGATCAAATCTGTCAACAGTAGGACTTGATGTCACTACTCCAAACCCAGCACCAAGTAGTACTGAAATGTCTCCAGTCAAACAGTACCAGCATTCAATCCTTTTATGCACTGGGGGTCCGGTGAAGTTGAGCTTGGTGTGTTTGATAGAGTTGGCAAGTTCAGCCCCAAAATGTTTGAAATTATGGCTACCATTATACTACCTGCCACTCCATTCACATTATGGCTATCAAATAAAGTACTCTTCAGATACTGGTATCACTTTAAATACCAGTGGTTAAGTGGAATTTCATGAAACCTTTGTTTAAACCATGAGTTATAGTATGGCAGGTTGATTGTAATTATATCCGTATATCTTTTTACATGTGATTAATCACATATCCTTGTAGCCATTATTGTTTCTCCAGATCATGTTATGCATTTTCTAGTGATCGAGGATTACCTGAACACAAATACCTCATAAATACAACATAGCCATGAGATTAAAAAACTTACGAGTTGTAAAGGGCTGTCTGAATGCTCCATAAACCAATTAATAATTAACTTAACAATCCACAATCAATAAAGGCTAGTTATGCCCTTCAAATTCAGGGAAGAATTCTAGCTTGTTCATAAACAGACAACCCAAAAATCATAAAATATAAGGATAGGATAAAATCATCCTTTAAAAACAGGTAAAGACAACACTTACAATATAACGGTATCCAAAATCTAAAACGATATCTAGCCTCATATAAGGTGCTCAGACAGGCAGCTGGAGCTGGATGTGCCAGTTCACCTCCTGGGCATTTACAAGGTGCCCATGCGCAAGGCACAAAACCCCCAGCTGCTCAGGGCACCTGCCCATGGGTAGCCCCCTCGCTCTAATATCTCTCCATTTAATGCAAACCAGTCCGGTTTGTGCATGTGTGTGTATTTCTGGCCTGTGTGTATATGACAACAGAGTGAAAAAACTGAATTTCCCCTCTGGGATTCATAATGTTTATCTTCTTCTTCTTATATCAAGATATCAATATAATATCAATGTAATCCCCAGCCTTACTTTGAACTTCTCTCCAAAGCTCTCTTTCATCATTCTTTGTACAACTTCTGTCACTTTTTATGAGTTTAACCGAGTGCAACCCTCAAGAAGCAGCTGTCCCAATGTGTGCACCATTATCTTCATTTGTACAAGTAATTGTGTCAAATCTACGCGCACACACACACACACACACGCACACACACAATTCTTGGGGAGAGTTTAGAAAGGCAGTGGGTTGCAGCAATGAGGAAATGATAATGTTGGGAATTTTACCCCGCCTTTGTTCATGGCCATTTGGATCAGGTATCCAGTTTGTATGAAGCATACTGAGGCCCTTAGAGATTTAAGTCTGTACAACTGATCAGTGCAAGGAGCAGTATTAAGATGTGGTGAAACTTTACTTTTGTTTCTGCCAGTGTGTTAATATGGGCGTATACAGCAATGAAGAAACCCCCAGAAAAGTTGCCGGCAGATTCTTAGAGCGTGCACCAATGTGTGTTAATAAAAAAATCTGTATCATCGAATAGTTGTCACAGTGAAATATAGTCATCTACTGTATGTGCTCTAGATCAGCACCTTTATGCACTGCACAAGGCCTACAATGTGATTTTGTCATATGTGTGACACTGAATTTAAGTTTCAACATTAACAGTTAAAGATTAAGAAATTGTCTCGACCCATGATCAGAGCTTTGAGTCATTTTTTTCCCTTTTTTTTTTAATGCTATGGAAGATTGATGCTCTGACTGGCTTTTCCAATCTGCTGATACCACCTTTTAAATGCTTGCATTTATACAACTATATTTGTGTTTGTGCATGTGTGTGTTTTCATCCCCATTCAGCCCTCTAGCGTTGAGCTGCAGCCAAGGCCAGGCGGCTCAGCAGTCAGGCAGCGGGGGCTCTCGCTGGGGAATAGCACAGGCTTCTTTTCTGCCGAAATTCCACTTACAGGAAATATCTTCTATTATCACTGGAGGGAGGACAAGCAGTCCAAACGCTGGAGGAGAAAACCTTGAGCTTTCAATCGTTTTCCCCCGCCTCCTCACTTCGCCTGTACAGCAATGTATCTGTGAGACGCTCAAGGTTGTTCATCTCATTCACACTGTGGCTGCTTCTCATGGATCTGTATCGACTGGAAGCCATGACAAAAAAAAAGTGCCGCTTTTGTGTAGGAAATATTGGTAAACCATGCAGCAATACTGACCCTGGCACAAGACAACCAATACAAAAAGATAAGAGAGCAGTTAAGAGCTGGTTTTCTATACCCACTAAACATACTGAAATGAAAGGAAGCCTTTAATTTAAGTACCAGATGCCTGAAATGCCCGTCTCAGTAACAACTTTATCAGGTATTCAATAAAAGATTGTTAGTTTAATCATTTCACTTTGTTCAAAATTATTTATCACACTGTTTTCTTAACTTGATGTGGATGAGTGGTTCTCTATCCAAAGCAAGGATAGAAAGGGCAAAAGCCCCATGAGGTTTTATTATGATTTTTGGCTATATACACAAATAATGACTTGACTTGACAATATCAAACTACACACAGTGAGAGACAATCATGCAGATTTTGGAATTAAATCATACAAATTTTAATAACACTAGGGTGACAGTAGTTACAACCATTTAAATATGTTATGTAAAATGTGATTATATTTTGAAAGAGTTTTCAACTTGTTTTCAGAGGTTGGTTGTATCCGTGCAAGGGTTCAAGAGTTAGCTAAAATGGTGGGGCATCAAAAGACAAAGAGCGTGTGAAATCACCTCAAGGTCCACTTAAAAGCTTTTCTTGAGCTTTTGAATGGTCTTGATCTATCATGCAGGGGTCTTTTAAATAAGTTAATGTACCAAATTTGGTGACTGGATAACATTTGTAAGATAAAGCAGTGCACAAAAATGACAGAATATCTGTGCTAGTGAAAATTGTCTCAGCCCATATAGATAGATTCATGTTGAACCAACACTTTTTTCTGACAAAAAACGTGCGACAAAGTGCTTGATTAAAGGCCACATGGGGAAACAATCAACACCACAACAAATCAACAAAGCTTTTTTGCACAATTTTCAACCACAAAAAACACAGAGAAGTTTTTTGAGTAATGCCTTGTTTTCTTTGTCTCATACAAGCAAATGCACACACAGTAATGCATAACCCATTCCTGCCAATCGTTTCACACTATTCCACTGATATACAGGTGGCAGTCATGCACCAGCAAAAATGTGCCGGCAAATGTAGAGAAGAAGAAGACTGAAAGCTGATAAACGTAGGTGGTAAGGACGCAAGATTGAAAATACTTTAAAAATGGCTTTGTGAATTATTCATGGGGAAGAAAATGCATTCAGTGTTTGGTGAGCTGCCTCTATGTGAGTAATACTGACTTTTGTTTTGTTTACAAAAGAGAAGTCCACAGGCCACCTTTAACTTCCTTGATGAAGGTCATAATTATCTCACGACATTCACAGAATCCTTTTTACCCCCTTTTAAATGCATCCTCCTTCAAGACTGAACACAAGAATGAATAACTGACATTACATCAACATTACTCAGTCTATGTTACATCCCGACAGGAAAAACAAAACAGACAGATCAAAAGTCTGCTGCGTTCTTCACTTCAGTTAAGAAACACTTTCGTTCAAAGTTAAACACACTGGGTATAGTGTGTAGGCTTCTTTACAGCAGGACCCCAGAGAAAGAGAGGCCTGACCTCACAGATACTGAAAACCAGGCTTGACAAAATGCAGTGTAAGCTCAAGATGTATTACTGTAACACTGACTTCACTTGGTTTGACATAGTTATCCAATGAGGGAAGGAGCAGTAAATCCATAACTGGATAAATGCATGGAGTTGACCCTAGAGAGGACAGCATCTTTGGGTAATGTACTATAATAGCGTGAATCATTGTATTAATATGCCTTTTAATTATCAAAACAGTATTTTTTGCAATGATATTAATCATAAAAACACATTATTAAATAATGGTTAACTGATTTATGGTGTTAGTGTATTATTGGTGTTTTGTTTCTAGAAAATAAAACATTGAAATTGCCCTTTTTGTTGCCTTACACATCACTTCTCAAAGGCCATCTTTTTTTTCTTTTTTTTTTGGATCAACCAGACAGCCACATCAGGTGCAGCAGATATTTCTCTGACCCTCTGAGTAAATATGTGCGAGAGCAGTTAAAGAACTAAGCCAGAAGAAAGGAATGACTTTGGTCACTTTTCACTTCCACAAACACATCTCCTGCCTGCAGCGCGCCTCTCACTGCGATGGCCACATCAGACAAACCACCAAGCAGGACAGCAGCAGAGAGCACACATCCTGGTATCAACACAGCCTGGGGGCACAGTGGCCTGATGGGTAAATCTACGATAAGAGAGCCTTTCACATCAAGACGTTATCCTTGCTGGACAAGCCATCTTGTCCCACGGCTCCTAATTACAATCCAGGCAGGAAAAAAGAATCTGATAAAGCGATAAATTCGAGAAGTGACAGCAACCGCTGAAATCTGACAAGCTACTGTAGCGCTATGGCAGCAGGGAGGTTAAAAATAAGGCTTTTTTTGCTGCCCTACTATGACTGTATATCTACCAATGGTAATAATAATGTTAACAGCAATAGCATTTATAATTATAAACTCTTGCTGAGAGAGGATGGCTCAGCTTTGGAGAAATGCCAGATGACTTTGAGTGGAAAGGGGTGGCTGAGGAAAGGAGGTGTTGGGAGGGGTACTGATCACCGGCGGCCCCCCTCAGGAGCCTGAGCAATAGAGTCTAGATTGTAAATAAAGGGCAGCCTCCGGCATTAAAAAAGAAAAAAAAAAAACATGCCAAAGCCTTGGCTCTTTGCCTCGCTAGCAGACTTTTCAAAAAAAAAAAAAAAAAAAGCAGGGTGACTGGTGGATAAACTGGCATTAGGCTGCCAGCGCCCACTCAGAAGCTACATCTGTGGGACAGATTCAAAGGATAAGAGGGAGATATTCCTCCTCCCTGGAGCCCACAGCGTATCCAAGGCCTGGCTTTTACCTGCAGGGCCAAGCAATTTCTGAGGTATTGAGTGTCGACAACAGGTACGGGGATGAAGGAGTTCACCATCATTAATACCTTTTCTATGTGGAAGGAAGACGGAAGCGGGTAGAGGCAGAGTTTACAGTACACAGATGGATTTTAAAGAAAACAGCCTTAAAACGCCTCAAACACAGATCCTGCTGATGCAGTTTTTGTTCCTGGACCCAGTTTGTTGATTGGTGGTGTATTCTTTTAACTTACTTAGCGATTACTCCTAAATATATGAACAATCAGAGGTCTGAGGGTGTATCCAGAATGGGGGTGGGGGAGTGAATTTTAGAGTTGGTGCAATTGAAAACAAAGCCATCGAAAAGACGTGAACAGACACAAACAAATTCAGGTTCAAATTCCTCTGCAGAAGAGGAAACACAAAGACAACCGTTTCCCCAAAATACCAGACTGTTCTGCAGCTACAAGTCAAGCTGTAGTTTGTGTTTGAGTCATAATTACAAACTCTTCACATGGCCAACTATATTTATTATGGCATACAATCACCTCTGACTGACAACAACTACAAAATCATTTCTTTGGAGCCTGGTCTCACTGTGAAGTCGTTGAAATCCGGCACTTGGGCAGTGACCTGAGGCATCAGACACTGATGAAAGAAGCTGTCCTTTAACAACTTCATGATACGCGGCAGGTCAGCTTTATAGTTAAACAGCGCTTGGTGATGTCAGGGGGAAACACAGGACAAGAATAAAAGTTAAGGCGGCGAAGTCCAAGTAAGCTGGGCGGGAGGGGTGGTGGATGGGTCCAACAAACACAGACTTTCACCCAGGAGAGCGGTGTTTGTGTCTTGTAAGATTATAAAGTCAAACCCTGTTCTTTTTTCCTAAACCTAACCACGGGCTTTTGTTGCCGAAACCCAACCACGTGTATTAGCTGTTGGGGGAAATAAACCATCAATTTGTTCTGTGTTGTACTGACGTAGTGCATTTATTTTGAAAAACACAATATGTAGAAAACAGAAGTGTATTTTGAAGGACGACAATGCATGTAACAGGCATAACTTGACGTCCCACAACGTCAATAACCAACGCACGTGGAAAGTCCATGACGAAACGTTGATATGTGACGAGGTCAGAATGAGAATGAGTTGCTCTTTGGAGGCTGAAAAAAGGAATTCTGGGAAATGTAGGACATCATTAACAGATGAGGCTAGTTGACGAACAGCTGAAACAACATGGAGATCAATTCAAACTTCACAAAATGACTCCTGATGTGCACTGTAGATCACATTTAAAGACAACTGTGAAATTAAAGGTGTTTTGTGGATCAATCTATGAAGCCACAATAATTTTGGTACCTGACAAATATTTTAATTGTAAAACTTTAATTTTCACTAGTTGCTGACAGAACAAAAAATAGGCCATGAATCATTAGGTAAGAGCCCAGTCACTACTGAGTGAAAGACTGGTGAAGATCAAAATGACAGCCAAGTATTAAAAGAATCTCACTGAAATCAATCACTAGAATAACACATAGTTTGAAAAAGCTGAGGTAAACCCACACTGACTGTGAATTTGTAATGACTGCTACTGTTATTTCTTTTTACTGTCCATCTCGCTGTGAATCAGGTCCTATGAGTCCCTTTACTGTATCTCTACGTGTTATCGATCTCTCTGCATCAGTGTCTCCAAAGCAAGTACTGTGTGCTTGTTGCACCGATTCTGATTTCTGAGCATAACTGCAGTTTGACTTTCCCAAAATATGAGTGCAGTTTTTCAGATCACATCTTTAACATCTCACACTTGTCGTTAGGCTGCGGAGAACAAAGTGCAAAGTCAAGTAGGCGAGACAACTGGAACACAATTACTACAGCATTTCCATAATTTCCCCTATAATCATGATTGGGACAATATATTTTCTCTAAGTGTCTCGTTACTCAGAGGATGGATGATGTTTCTCTCTGTACTCGACTTGTGTCGCCCCTCCATTTATTCACGCATTTACATTTCAGTCTTTTTTGTTTTAAAATGACCTACAATAAGTGCCGCGACAAAGTTTAAAAGAGCTGGAGGTAATAGAGTAACACTCTGACAGGGATTAAACAAGCTATATGTACAAAACATCACAGACTGTCATCTTGTTGATTTCCATACTACAGATAAGGACACTGTTAAAGCTTTGACACAACTGAGCCAAGGTAGACAAAATAACAGCAACACAACACTACAGGGGCTCTGTAAAAAGTACTACAAAGTCACAGTGACAGAAATAGTTTGACTAAAGCTGTAGTTGGTAACTTTAATAAAAATAACTTTTTGTCATATTTGCTGGAACTGTCACTACATCAACACAAAGTACATGTGACTGTTGATCAGTGAAAAAGAATCACATTCCTCTGCCCTCTTGTATTGCTTCTAATGAGTCAAGGGGTTTCTAACACAGCTGTCAATCACTGCTCATGAACTGCAGTCAGCACTGATCAAATATTAATCAAGATTCTGATACTGCATTGCCTATTTCTCAAATCAAATGTGTCCAGAAACATTTTTAGTGTACTGTTTAGCTGTAAAGTGAGAAAGTATGCGCTGGCCAATGGGCTGTACTTCGCTTGACTGTTTCTTCCATGGTGGCTGTAGCAAACTTTCTGATTCTCATTCTCATTCGAACTCTGGTGTGGTCCAAGCGAGTGAACCTCATGCTTTTTTTCTTCCTGGTCAGTGGTTGTTTCGGGATATACCGCCCCCAAATGAGCAGCTGTTGTAACTGTGTGACGTTGTCGAGGCAGTTTGGTCTGCTTTTCAAAGTGCACTGTGAAAGTGAACCAAACCAAATGAAGATGTGAAATTTTTCGGCATCCCTCGCCCAATGGAATCGAGTCCCCCAGACTATCCTGGTGTGAATACGCCCTTATTCTGTCCACCCCACATAGATTTTTTCAAAAGGGTCTACAACTCAGAGTCAGAAATACTTTGGAATGTGTGTGCTGATTGTTGATGTTCCAATCATTTCTGTAATTCTTTGATAATGACTACTGTCCAAATCATATTACACTTACATGTTTTATATGAATGTATTTTGGATGGAATCTTCTCATGTTGCTTCTCTCTCTCCTCTGCTGCTGTTTCAGAGCCAACTGTTGTTTGATTGCTGAGAAGCTTCTGGTTTCAATCTGCCCTTCAGCGAGCAAGTCTTCTTATGTGATCTGACACTGAGCTGTGTGCATGAGGTCTGCTTTGTCTCTCCCAAACACACACACACACACACACACACACACATGCATGTCACAGCCAGACGGAAACAAAAATGCAAACACTAACACAGATCACACACACTCACATACAGCTGTTTGAACACACAGACACACAGAAACACAACCCAACTGGAAGACAAACAAAAACACTTACATGCTGGAACAAACATTCACACAGAGCTGCACAAACACAAATGTGCCCATGTGTGCACATGAAAAAGAAGCATACTGGTTTTTATATCAAACTTTGTGATAATTATTGCAGCATTGTCTTAATAAATAAGTTTTCATCAGGTACAGCATTGGATTTCTTGTGAAAACCAATTTTCTTTCCATGCTTGTCACATTTTGAAGGTTGCAATGAAAATTAACGGAAACACAAAAACCACATTGTGATCATGAAATCTTGTAGTACTCGCTTTAGTTGTGCACTTTTCTTGTCCAGTTAGGGGATTATAGCAAAAAAAATTGGTTCACTTTCATTTTTACCTCCAAATAAAGTGCGTTAGATAATCTGGTTTGTTTACAAGCTGTCTGACTGTCTCATTGCTTGTGCCTCTTAGACTTCTTTTTAGTGATGTCACCTTGTTCCCAGATCTTTGCAGTGACTTTGGTGAATACAATGCCATCATAACCAATGGCAGCAATGGCCTAAATTATAAAATGGTAAATATATGTCATGTATATTACACCTATACATACATCATGTGTAATTAACAGAGTCGTACACCCAGAGTTGTGCTTCTACTTATTGAGTTGGGATTTTACATCATGCACTTACATTTTTATACCTGCATTATTTTTCATAAACACATTGTTTTTAAAAGTTTTTTGTTTTACTCTAATGACATTATTATTTGTTTATTGACCTGTTTTTTATGTTAACAAAAAATGACTTCTTTAAAAAGTAAAACATCCACAGGTAGGCAGATCTGTCTGGTGCTGCCTCACCCATCATTTTCGTGCATCTCAACCATCTCATTTTCATTCAGATGGCTCTGAATGCCTTGTGATTTTCCTCTGGAGTGGTGTGTGTGTGTGTGTGTGTGTGTGTGTGTGTGTGTGTAGGAGATAGAGAGAGAGAGATCAGGCTTGAAAGTCGGACGCAGACCTGGAGCCCAAGGTGACCTCATTACCGACATTTGTTCCGCTTGTCGCTGCAAATCACACACTGTGTCCGTCAAGATCCGGCAAACACCACGCAGCCATGGCAGCCGGTAACCCGCCCATCCCCGCAGTGGGGGAGCGCAGAGCTGATGCTTCCTGATCCGTGACCCCAGAGAAAATCGGCAATATCGCATCCACATTCGGACAGACTCTGGGAAAATCTGAGGGTCTCCGTCAGTCCCATCGAGGACGGCAAAGGAAATGCAAACGTGACCCAGTGGCTGACCTCATTTAACGGGGTTGATCTCAGGGCATTAAAGGGAAGTTTATGTAGCATGCAGGCAGTTCCTTCCTGACCTACTGACATCTAAAACGTCTGCTGGGCAGAATATCGATGTGACCTGTGCAACAACTTGAAAACTGTTTACATTTATATCAGGATGCAGTAGAAGTGTCAGCAGTGTCAGAGGTGTCAGCATTACACTCTCTGCAATGAGGAAGATAACTCAACCTGATAAGTACTACTGTAAATTTACTCTTTACATGCCGGTCATTTAGCTGACACGTTTTGGCAACAACTTAAGGATTTAGGAAACTTTAAAAGAGCAAGTGGCTTTTGCTGAGGGAAATGTTGCCTTGAGTTAAGCCTCCAAGACCCCATCACCCTTTGCAGCAAGACCTCATACCTCAGAACAACCCAAATGTACCCATATGTGGGTTTTCTGATCTGCCAACTCCATGCTTCAAGTCTAGGCAACTAAAATTATTTGACTAAGATTAAAAAAAGATTGCCTTTGTGGGCAAAAGACAAGTACTGTTTAAAAATAATGCATGTAGCCACTATGACGTCACCCATTGCTTTGTGGACTTCCAATTTGAAGCCTTGAGTTTGAAATTTTGAACGTCGTAATCTTGGATATTTGGAGCCAGAAGTAACCACATTTGGCTAAATTTAAACAGGTGAGTTATATAAATATTTACCCCCCGTATACCTGTTGGCCATTTTAATATGGAGATCTGTGGGAATTGACTCACTTTTGGAGCCAGCCTCAAGTGGCCATTAGAGGAATTGCCGTCTCTGGTGCTTCTGCATTAGCTTCATTTTTTAGCCCAGGAGGTTGTCGTTTGGAAAAGAAGAGACAAGACGTGAATCTTGATCTTGGTCAGTTGTCTAAGACTTCATTATGCGTTCCATCTTTGCCACTGAATGCAAACATATCATCATTTTAAAAATGTTCACTGCAGTCCTTTGTATTATGCAAGATGTCAAGTAAGGAAAAGCTAAATATACAATATGTTGCTTTAGGTAATTAATCAGGCTCTTTATGCTGTTGTGTCCTCCTCCTGTGCTGGGAATCACCAGTCCTTAGCTCAACCACTAGCCTTAAGGCAAATATACGTATATAAATGAAAAAAGAACCAATCTAATTGAGGGTCCCCCAGGGAAGGAAGAAGGTCATAGTGAGGGAGACTGGAAGAGGCTGTTTGTACGAGATCAATAAATGTGCTACAGGAATTTACAGGCACCTCCATTCCTGCTGTGTTTGTCCTTTGGAGCCATGAAACTCTGAGCAGAAAAAAATGGTGAGAAAGGAATTTTCAAGGTGGGTTTTCACACCTCTGCACACCTGAGCGATAGTTGAATAAAACAGGCATGACTGTCAGTTTGTTGGTTTGTCAGTTTGACAGTTTTCCAAAGCACCTTTATAAATTCAGACAATGGTGAACTCACACTGGAGCATTTCACTACTTTCTGACTGACTTCTGTATTGGCCTTAAACCCTACCCTGACCAAAAGCCAAAGCATTTGATTGGCAGAGCAACTCTGGGGGCGATGGAGTGTTGGAGGAAGCTCAGTTCAGGGCAGAAAATTATTGGTTTCAGATATGAAAATATGACAGAGTGTTCATGTCTGACAACTGATTTCTACGTGTGCTGCAAACGCCTATTGTTTTGACAAAAATAAAATATATGTGTAAAAACTATAATAAATGACAAATGAAGCTTTTCAAGTTAGAAAATACAACAGTTTTTCAAATTATATTTGACAACAGAATGTGTTTGATTCAAACTACATCCACTTCTGCTACAGGGGAGGCAATCCCAACCTCTTTTTTGCATTTGTGTGTGTGTGTGTGCTGTTGGAGGCGGCTGGTGATGGCAGCAGCCAGTTAACTGGTGAACATATCTGCCTTGGCAGAGCCATTATGCAGGACTTGGTCCCATGCCAGCCGGCAGTAGAGCGAGAGAAGGAGTGTGTGTGTGTGTGTGTCTGTGTGTCTGTGTGTTTGCGTGTGTGCCTGTGTGTGTGCGTGTGTGTGTGTATATGTGTGTGTGTGTGTGGTTGGGGGGGGGGGGGGGGGGTGCATGTGCACTGGGCTGGTGAAAAGAAAGGAAGCAGTAATGGGAGTGGTGAAAATGTGTGTGCCTGTGTCTGTGTTTATGTGCATTTCTCTGTGTGTGTGTGTGTGTGTGTGTGTGTGTGCGCGCGCACATGCGCACGCATGTGTCACGCAGTTCTCTCTCTTTCTCAGCAGCTGGTAGTCGGGGATGCGATGGCCTGGCCACGCGTCTGGAGGAATGTGGCTTCGGTGGCGGATCCAAATATCTGTCTCACACTCACACTCACATACACACACACACACACACACACACACATTTGCCGCCTACTTCCTCCAGCTGATGCTGATGCTGTATGGAGGCTGAGGCTTCCTTTTTTTCCCACCCTGGAGAATGAGTACTGTTTTTCCTCTGCACTTTAAATCTGGCTGCTGTTGGACTGCAGTCAGCGATGGAAGAAGTACTCAGATCTTAAACTTAAGTAAAACTAGTAATACAGCAGTGCAGAAATACTGCGTTACAGGTGAAAGTCCTGCATTCAAAACTGTACTTAAATACGATTAAAGTACAAAAGTATTAGAATCAAAATATATGTAAAATACCAAAAGCAAAAGTTGGCAGAATGGTAATATATATCATGATACTGGATTACAATTATTGATGCATTAATGTGTTTATCACATTAATTTTGGTTACTTTACATACCGCCAGGTCTCTAAATCTACAGTTGTCAAATACATGAAGTGAAAAGTACAAAATTTGTGTCAGAAATGTAGCCCAGTAAAAGTATAGTGGCATAAAATTGAAATATTCAAATCAAGTACCTAAAAACTGTACTTGTGTAAAGTACTCAAGTAAATGTACTTGGTTACTTTTCACCACTAACTGCAGTCAGAATACATGTGAAGCACATACAACCAATCAAGGCTGCCTCTTTAAATTCCACCAACACCCAAACCCAGTGGAGGAACCACAGTTTCTGCTGACGGACATCCTGCTTTACCTTCTCTCATCCCACAGCTCTTTTCCTCCCCACGTCTGCCCTGACTCACTCTGATCCCTAAAGATATCATCACTTTGTGTTTTCACGGTTAAAATCCCAGTGTCACAAAGCCTTTAACGTCATATCTAACCTTCCCCCATGGTCTAAGAAGCACCTTAGACTTTTTTCATGTCAGCCAAAATCAATTTTCTTTTATCAGTTTTACAATTTCATTAACTCCTCTTGTACTCTTCCTCCTCTTTGAAGGCCACGTGAAGGCCCGTCTAAGTAGAAGTTGGATAACATGTAGCAGAGCACCTGTGGAAGGCGCCTACCTAACTCACAACATTAGCATTTACAAAATGGTGTATGACAATGTGAGTCGAGGCCAGTGTTTCCTTGACAGTTAAAGCTTTTATCAAAATGGGCTGATTGAACGGGCTGACAGACTGAATCACCCACCTACATATCCACCTATTCATATGCCTCCATCTATCTGATTTTTAATGGATTTGATTTTAATGAAAATTCAGTTTGTCATCTAACAAGTAATCCTACCTTTTATAATGACTGCTGGGAAAAAATAAACATCCCACCCATATATTATGCATTGTTATGATGCATGCAAACTGTTGGATGGTTGGAAAGTTGATAAATGACTAAAATATTTAAATGTGCTTATTTTCAGTTATTTGTGAGTCTGTAAAATCTGTAAAATAAGTGCCAGGCTATGTCAAGGATTCCAAACACAGACAAAAATGCATGAAAAATATAGTCAGGGTTATGTCATTCTTCACTGTAGTGGTTATTGTTCATCTCTAGGCCAGTGATTTTCAAGGTGGGGGCTCCAGGAGAGCCTCAGCAAATTGGAGGAAAGATAAGGGTGCTTTAATAAACATTATATTTTTCTATTATTGTTGTGTGCTTTATTATAAAAAAGAATTTATGATACATAACAAATCAAAATCTCATTTGCCATGCTTATCCTTCTAACTGTCTGTGAAACAAAATGTTCATCACCTGTAAACAGTAACAATAATGATTTGTTAATGGTGTCCACCTGCCACGAAGCTGCTCTGCTCCTGAAATGTATCTAGCTAGCTGGCTAGCATCTAGCCAGCTAGGGTTACTCCTCATCAGGTAAAACTCAGAATGAGTATTTAAAACTGTCTAAATTTAAGCATCACTGGAAACAACACCCAGCACAGGCCAAAGAAAAACAGTCGGCATCTTTATACAATGGAAGAGGAACTGGCCAGATAGTTGGCTATATTTGTGCAGCAAGCTACTGTCTCCCCAACAAGTATTTAAAGCATTGTTTATGGCTTCATATGTTCACATTTGCTGTAGCATTGCCAAAAGGTTTTTAAAGACATCTTACAAATGGGGGAACCCTTCCATAAGCTAATGCTATTTTGGGGCCCTTGGCATGGAAGTTGGGGAACCCCTGCTCCAGGCTACTTCATTTCAGTTGGTTCCTCCCTCACCTCTTGAAACCACCACTTCTTTCTTTTCTTATACAAACTCTGTAGTTCACTCTCCCTCTCCACTGTGTTTCTTACCAGTGATCGTCTCTGACCTCTGTTAGACATCACTGTCCTCAGAACTGCTGCCCAGTCAGCAGCACCATTTTAGTGGGGAGCTGAAAGGACAGCAGCCGCCAAACTGTGTTCGCCAGACTGACTGCAAAAAAGAAATTCAATGGATAGTAGCCCCCATGACGTGTAGCATTGTTTTTGTTTATTGGTTCATTTATGTCAATTCCCTTGTCCAACCAGAAAGCTCAAATGAGACTGGGAGCCTTGATCGATTGTTATAGATACAGTTAATCAGCTGGCGCATATTGACAGTAGGTGCTTTGCGTGATTTGAACGGCTAACAATGATATTACTCTTCACTAAGTGCTCAAGAGAGGAAAGGGAAATGCTGGTGGTGTAGATTACTACATGTGTATTACTGAGTTCTGCATGTGTGGTTACTGTGGCTACCACATTAGCCTACAAATTTACTTTACCTTTAGCAAATCATTCATCTGATCTTGTTCTTCACTAAGTGGGGGTGAATACCTGGGATAAGCTTTAAGGTAATGCAATGGGAAACTAATTTATATTCAGCAGGTAATCATGCCACAATACTAACAACAACATGTCAATGTTTATGCTACTCTTTAAGGTATCTTGTTATGAACTAAGGGTTTGAACAAGTGGACATTTTCACCTGTTTGTGGCGCTAGATGTCTAATATATCAAGTCAGTGTTGAGTTGTTGAGTTGTTGATCTTTACATAATGTAATCCAGGTGACATTACATTTCTTACATTCAAAAATATTAGCCAAAGCAAATATGTTGTACAGTATATGAATGTAACTTATAAAAGACCCCATTAAAAACATGAACCAGACAGACTGACTGTGACTGACATCATAATCCGCAGTATGTTGCTGCAAACACAAGTAAAAATTGTAACTTTGAAACTATAATAACATTTTCCCCAAAAGGCTACTTTGTATAATCCCCCAAATACTGGAGCACAGAGAGAAAACACTTCCTCACAATTAAAAGTGGAGTCTCACAGGAGCCCTTTACTCACTAAAAGTCCGATAAGTCATGTCCTGATTATGCATCACATTGCAGGCAACACACAGTAAAGTAATACCGACCAACCAACAGCGGCTCCATGTGATCCTGGCCTGACACCATCCAGAGCTTCAAACCCTTCATCATGTCAGAGTAATCTATACAAAATGAACTGAATCTCCAGTAAAGTCATGATTCTATTCAATATTCACGGCTAGAAACAAGGCAGCGGCCTATTAAAGCGGGCTTCAAACGAAGCCGCTTATCTTTTTAATTAGGCCGCAGGTTGAGAGCGAGCGATATTGCACTCGGAGCTGATGTATACGTAATGTGGAACAGTATTGATTGTGGGGAGAAGAGGACGAGGGGGCCCATTCAAGGTGCTAGCTCCGTGAACTGTTCAATATCGGTGCTAATAAATAATATCAAAGGCAAAACCTGGCTAAAGGTGGATGAGATGAAATCTCTTTATAATGCAAAACCCAGAGGAGAAGAGAGAAGAGAGAAGAGAGGAGGGGAGGGGAGGGGAGGGATGGCAGATATTTCTTTTCGCAGGCAGCCAGGGCGACAGGATATTGCACCGAGTGTGCGGCTGAAGAAACAAATAACCCGTCTTTCATCACTAGCAGATTAAAACACAAACAGACAGAGGGGAAGAAAAAAGATTCCTAATTATATTCTCTGGAGTTGGTGTTTTTTCTGACTGTTTTGACACAGCTAATATGCTTTTCTGTGAACCCCCCCCCCCCACATGCACACAACACCACCATCACCCTCCACCTTGCCAGGTTATCTAGGTCTAATAGGCAATATAAGAAGCTATTTACACTTCAAGGTGCTAATGCAACACTTTCTTCAATCTTATTACCGTCACAGTGATTTTCTCACCTGTTTGTTAACAAGTAGAATTAGACAGAGTCTTTGGACAGGACAGGAGCTCCCCCCACCTCAACCCACCCTCCAGTATCTAGGCAAGTTAGCACCATGACCTTTGCCGCTAGATTACATTGCTGACTTTACTGCAGGAAGCTGCATGTCAGAAATGTAATTTCAGAGATGCAAATCAGTCTGCGGTGTTCAGTGGAGCCCTTTAAGTTTTTCTTACAATAGCAGCTTTTATACATTTCAAATAAGAATCAGGCACATGGTACACACATGGCACCATAAAAGAATGCAACATGTAATACAGTACAGTACATGCAATGACAATAACATCCAACTCTACATCCATTTAAAGTACATGTGTGTTGGATTTAGTGGCATCTAGCGGTGAGATTGCAGATTACAACCAAATGAATACTGCTCCGCTCACCTCTCCTTTTCCAAGCATATTTGAGAAACTACAGTTGCATTCAGCTAACATAAAAGCGCCAAAGGCCTTCTCCAGAGCCAGTGTTTGCTTTGTCCATTCTGGGCTACTGTAGAAACATGGTAGCACTAGTGCAACATGGTGGACTCAGGGCCCCAGGAATGCAGCTCAGCTTTGCTGCCAATTTTTCCCAGTGGCCATTCACAGTACTGCGGCCAAAAAATTCCAGGACAAGACACCTTGATCTGCAAAACAGGTAAATTATGACTTTTTCTATTTTTTACCCGTTGAGGTTTTATATTTGTCAAATTTTCCTCAAGCCAAGAAAAGCAATTTAAAAAATTCTTGAAAAAAAATCTGTGATGTCATCGTAATGTAAAGAATATGAGCTGCGCGGGAACTTGCAGTTGTCAAAGCTAAAATCTTCTTTGAGCATATGCGCCAGGCGAGCAATTCCCATGGACTGAATACGTGCCAATCTCGGGGTCCAGACCCACTCCCTATGTAGATATAAAATGCTCATTCTAAGCTTACATGAACACAACGATTCTTAGTTTCAGTTGATTATACACCAATGACAACATAATTATGAATATTATATTCCATTTCTGCCAATAGATTCTCCTCATTCCTACACAGTGGTCAAAATAATACATAATAATAATGAATCATATGAAGCAGGGTGCAGTATTTGAGTTGAAAAGTGATTCTCAAAAAAGTTTTTTCATGTTTTTGGGAACTTTGAATAAATATGTATTATTTAATTTATTATACATGCAATACATATTCCTGTTTTTATGATTTTACTACTGATCTTTTAAGATGTGTTCAGTGTCTTTCCCTACTATCTACTTTCTGCCAAATCATATTGTAAAATTCATCCATAAATGCATCATTTACAGAGATCCCAGAAAGCACTGATCTGGTGATTTGCAAATCAAAAGTTGTTTAGACAGCTCGGTTAAATTGGACTAAAACTGACTGGAATGTAGAAATTCTCATGCAGTGAGATCCTGAAACACTAAAACAAGACATTAGAAACTTTAATTTTCAACCAAATCTTCTATTAACCTGACGACACCCACAATTTTTTAAGTATCAAACGCCCTCCTCCTGTATTCTGAAAGGTGGCTGAACATGGTAAGTGACTTAGTCCTTTGCAGAAATAGTAGTCATGATCAAAGGAATATTCTGAAACAAGTCTTTCAGCGGGCGGCATGGTGGTGTGGTGGTTAGCACTCTCGCCTCACAGCAAGAGGGTTGCCGGTTCAATCCCGGGCGTGGGAGCCCTTCTGTGCGGAGTTTGCATGTTCTCCCTGTGTCAGCGTGGGTTCTCTCCGGGCACTCCGGCTTCCTCCCACAGTCCAAAGACATACAGATTGGGGACTAGGTTAATTGGTAACTCTAAATTGTCTGTAGGTGTGAATGTGAGCCTGAATGGTCGTTTGTCTCCATGTGTCAGCCCTGCGATAGTCTGGCGACCTGTCCATCCTCAAGAGGATGAAGCGGTTAGAAGATGAATGAATGAAGTCTTTCAGCTTAGAGGCAGTTTGTTCTAAATATTTGTATTTGTGCCAAAAAGAAGAGCTTCCATGGAAATGTGATCATTATCAGAGTGTGTTTCTTTTTTTTTCTGCCTTGACAACTTGTCACAATTACAGTTCATTTTAACTGGCTGAATTCACGCCAACTGTTCTCCATCAATCAATTTTTTTTTTTATTTTTTTTTTACATACAGGAGCCGAATTTAAAGGAGCAATAAGCGAAATTGTTTCACTGCTAGGTTCGCTGTTGTGCACTGCCTGTAGAGCAAAACAAAGTGCCGCAGGCTCCGCTTCACTCAGCTGCCCGATATACCCGCTGCTTCTTCCCACATTAACCTGAAAAACAAACCAGGGCTCGGTGCTTCGGTTGGATCCAAACGGAGAGCCGCTAGCTGGGAAGCTAGCAGAGGCTAACTGGCTGTGTTAGCAGCTGTGTGAAGTGGAGCACGAGGAGGAAGCACCGGTTAGCCCCCGCTTTCACTGCAGGCAGATTGACTCGCCACATGAACGTACATGAACGCGCAGCTGGACCGGCTTGTGAACAAGGGGCTGGAGATCAACACAGAGAGAGGGTGTGTGAGGTCATGCTATACTCCAGATGAAATTACACCTCTAGTTCTTCACATAGCAATTTTTTAATTCTTTCAATCTAGAAATGATGAATTTCTCTTATTGCTCCTTTAAATACTATTTGATATGAAAAAGACAGATTTTGGGAGAAGTGACACTTTAACTTCTGTAGAGTTTACTGGTTATAAAACTGTTACACTTTACAAAACACAAAGTCTTGGGAGATAGAACTATTACCCTTTAAACAGCTCCAATATTTAGTTACATTTTGTGCTAACAGTGATTTTGTTGGGGTGTCACTTCTTTCAAATGATGGACATCTCATTGTAGAACAAACATCATTTCAGATTCATGTGTTTTATCAGCTCTGGCCAAGAATTACAACACTATGACCTCCTGTGTTTGAGCTCGTTCCCAGGAACGACGCTTTGGACGCTCCTCTCTTTTTCTTCAGTCGATACATAATTCATTCCTCCCCGTCACTCTGACAGGCAAACGCAACCTTCTCAATTTTCCTGACAGATCTGTACTTGCCCTTTCCAGCAGGGAAATACTCTGCACATTACCATGAAATGAGCACAGTAATGTACACTGTGGTTCATTCTTCAGCTCTGTGGCAAAACAGGTACGTCTACAACAGATAGATGTCTCGAAAAATACTGAGGGGGCGATTTGGTTTATTTCATCTTTGATTAATATTCATAGTTTATCATGAAGAGGACAGGAGGCCACTTTAGTTGATGCATCGATCCAGAGTTTATCAGACTTTATCGTTCAGTGTAAGACAGCTGAAATGAAAGCCTTTCTCTGAATGGTAACACTGCACTTTTGTAGAACATCCCTCGTTTAGGGTGAACAACAGTTTTGGACTAATGTCTTTAAAGCTGCCATGCGCTCTGTGTTTTATCTGATTTTCAGCTTCCCATCAGCCAAAATCACATTATCTCAAACATGTGCCCACCATCACAGTGGAGGAAACACAAGTTCCAAAGAATAATTCTTGGGATTTGATATTTGTTAATATGTAACGTCTCACCAAATCTTGTATGGAGGAAAACACAGCTACATTGCCATCATAGATTTAAAGGCTGGTGCGATCCACTGTACTTATGATGACACCCACCTGTGATGCAGCTGTAAGGCTGTAAGCACGTTATGTGAAAGGTAGACCATGTTTTCTTATCCAGCATAATGTTCTATGCATGAAAGAGATACTTTGTCAATTTTGAACCAGCTTTGCAACATAACAATGTGGGTAGTATGTGTTAATGAACCGCAGTAAACTTCCTCCATCTTCCCAGTGCTCAGATCTATCTGCCCATCTTCCAGCTCAAGATCTGAGCTGGCTTTAGGGCTGTTGCTTGAACCACAGATTGTGCTTTCGTACTACAGATACACAAGATACAGAAGCATTTTGAGAGAGACCCGCCCCTCTCTCTTTCTTTCAAAATCAGATCAAACTCCGGTCAAACAGTAAAAATAGGCAGCTCTGATCAAATACAAACCAATATTCTGTTACTGTATTATCTATTTCTCATCTAAAATGTGCACTGTTTGTCTGTATTATGAGAGTTTGTGAACAGGAAGTGGGCGCCATACTGTTTCCTGTATTATACAAAATTGAGGCTGAAAAAACTGAGATCAAACAGTAATACTAAACAGCACTGATCAAATATGCCAAGATTATGTTACTGCGTTGCCTATTTCTTAACTAAAATGTTTTCAAAAACATATTTTACTTCACTCTTTAACTGTAATATGAGATCACTTGGTACCAGCCAGCTGCCACACTGCTTTCTGTGTCAAAATGGACAAGCTCACATTACGTCACCCACTAGCAATGCTTTCTGGAAATTGAAGGTTTTCCCTTGAACAAATCCAACGCCATAACCGTTTTTGTACCCCTTATGTATGTCCATCCCATCCTCCCCCATCTTCTTCTTCTGCTGAGTTTCATGGTAACTGGAATCCATAAGTGTTGCACTACAATCATCTGCTGGACTGGTCTCTTGTCCCATTTGTTCTGCCTTTACCATGGCATGTGTGAAAAGGTGCAAGACAGCAATGTTCCTCATGTAGTGCATGTGTGAACAGTGAAAATTACTGGTGGTGGCTGAAAGGTTATCCCAGTATACCAAGTATGGATGAAAGAGACTTTAAATTGTATTAATCAGTGTAAATAAAGAAAAAAGAGATTTTATTTGATCTTACCAAAGACAACCACCCTAACATAGGGGTACAGCCTAAGATGATCTTCTTTATGTAGTTTTTCAGGGCATTAAATGACACTCCTGTCAGTCAAAGTTGATTTAGATGGATAAATTGTTCTCTGCAGAAAGCATGCAGCCTGACGGTCCACTTTCACAACAATCTTTGATCACATGACCACACAGACTACATGCCCTGACTGTCTCTACCGTCCCTGCCACGACACACTCGGTTGGAAAAATCTCGTCAGCGGCTTTGCGGTTTGAAGTCCCTGGAATGCAAATTGAAAATTAAGGTGCACTTCCTTAATCTGCTGTTCTAATCCAGCTCCAAAAAGGAGGTAAAAAGAAAAAAGAAGAGAAAAATCCGTAGGAAGGGCTACATTAATTATACACAAAAAGAAGAACTACAAAAGAGGGCCTGGTCTTTGAAGATACTGAGCACTAAATGTCACTCGCAGCCTTTGAAGCTCTTGACTGCCTTTGTCTCTCACTTCTCCTCTACATGAAACACGGTGTGGCAGACAGAAAAAGCCAGCAATGGTGAGGGACATTTCAACTTAGGGGTACACGCCCTTAAAAAAGAAAAGATATCACATAAAAGCAAAGTGTGCTGTACTCCACTTGTGCAAGGTACGAACTTGAATTATACGTTGACAAGTGTCCGTCAGGGTGTTATACCCTGACGGACAGGCCTTTGTCCCACGCAGATAAAATTAATTTTCAATCCCTGATCTCTAAAACATGAAATCTACAGAATCAGATGCACTGTTTAAACAGAAACAATTTATCTTGGTCACACTGTTGCAGGAATATTATTGGGTCCTGCTCACAGAGGACTAATGTTATCTGAGGACATCCGCAGGTTTAAATATTTACAGTCATCATTGCAGATTTTAATCACATTCAAATCTGCTGTTTCTGTTATTTGTAAAGTAAATATTTTCACTTCACTCCCTGAGTTAAGGTGAATGTGGACGTCCCCTGACAGTAGTTATCTATCACCTGCAAGCAAAATTCTTAAATATTTTAGCCGTAGTATCAGTGTGTGATTTCTGTCTTCCTCTCGTCATGAAAAATAGATGCAGCAGTGGATCTAAAGGGGAGCTTTTGCATTCAGTCATTAGTTTTAAGAGGTGTTCTGTCATGAACTGAAGTTTTGCAAGAGTAAAAACTTTGACCTGCTGAGCACAGCTGAAGGAAAGTTGTGAGATCCTAAAGTCAGTAAATTCATCTTCTAAGGGATATGAATAACTGCATTTCAATGCAATCCATCCACCCTTGTCAGAATATATCACTTTGCCTAAATTGGGCAAAAAGGCTGACCAATGTTACAAAGTATTCCATGTCTGAGTCATAATCTTGTCAATCTAATAATAGCCTTACAATGTACAGCACTGGTACAACAAATTTAGACTAAGATAAATATTTTATGGAGGACTTTAAGGTGCAGTGATCCACTTTTACTGAACATTACAACATTTTGAAAATTAGTGAACATTTTCCAGACTGTTTTCAAATGCAGTGGTTAGGGTGGGACATCTATCATTTTGAAGGTGACTTGTCAGTACTCAACATCTGAAGGATAAACTAAGACTTCAATTAATAGCCTGGGCTATTGTTTGCTAAGATCACTTAACTCAACAGGCTTACATCAGGGACAGGCCTATAATTTCTTTTACACAAAACTGTTGCTCAGCAAAGATGGGAAATACAATCAAATTGTTTATTTGAACCAGTATGAATATTACTGGTATAAAGATCAGGCTTCGAAAAACCTATCAATAAGTTATGACTAGAGATGCACCGAATCAGCTTTTTCAGTTTCGATCCCGATCCCGATGCTGTGGCTTTGTGTGTCAGCCGATACCCAATACCGATCCGATACCACGGTTGACCTAAAAAGCTATATACCTTTACATGTAGAACAGACAAGACTAGAGGCATCAGGCATTGATGACTACACAGTTCTTTCCTAAGATAAAATGGAACAAGATGAAACAGATGAGTGCAGTGATGAACTATTTGTTTTTAGCAAAAATAAACAATTGTGCAACAGCAGTTGAAATAGTGAAATACCTCCATGCAGCACATTCTCTCCTTCGCTCCATGACGTATGACGTAACTCGCGTCACAATAGATTTAAAGGGAAAGGATCGCCTCAGGTATAGGTTGCATTTTCCGATACCCGATCCATCTAATTTGACGATATCGGGGTAAGATATCGCATCGGTGCATCCCTAGGTATGACACTTGTTTTACCTTCTCCGGCATACCAACACAACACCACTTTATCCTGCTTTATCAACACCTTTGATTCTTTTGATCAATGGACTCTTACGTACCTAAGAAATTTAAATAACTCACTGGGTAATCAAGGAATGGACACATATTCTGACTTTATGACAGCCTCAAAGGTAGGGAGTCAACGCTTGTTTTTTCGTTGTGCCAGTAAATCTGAATGAGTTACAGTCTTCCCTGGTGCTCACGGTTTTAGTAAAATGAAATGAACCAAGCTAACAAAATGTAGCATCTCCATTTTGACAAAAGTTTAAACATTTATTTTTGTAAATGCAATTTAAACTAACGTTAGCACAAGCGGATAGTCATCAATCCAGTTTTATACATCCAAAGAACTTCTATAAAAATGAACTGCTCAGCATTCAGACCAGGCCTCTATTTGAGACAGGCCTTTATTTGTAAAAATGTGTTGTTGTGTTGTTTACCGTGAAACTGATGATATTCTATAGTCTTTTTTTATTACTTTGTGGCTCTCAGATCCAAGCCCACTGGTTCCTGAAGATGGAAATCTCAGTTAACAATAGCTTAATTTCTGGCAGCCATCTTGCCTAGGTGCCACACCATCCACCATCCCCTCCTAATAATATGTATGAAACGTACAAATACAACATATCTGTGGTTTTCAGAAATGTAAAATGCCAAAATTTTAGTCTGGCGTCTGGGCTGAGTGTATTGGGATGAGTACACTATTGGTTTTGGTCTTTTCAGTGGCATTCGTTGATATTAAGACAATATAGAATGTCACCAGATTTACAATATCCACCCACTTTATCAGCTCTTTTATCCATCTAAAGACATCACATGAGACAGATAGCCCTATAAAGGATATGGAGCATTACTGTGTATAAGTTTAGTCCCTGAGGGCTAAAGAAGAATAAATAGAAGTGTGCAGACATGCAGTGCTTTTTAGAGACTGCAGACAACAACAACAGTCAGTCAGAAGCAGGAACAACACACCCCTGTTTCAGGGGGAGACTGAGTTGGCTTTATAAGGCCCCTTGGGGTTTCACTTTGTCATTGTCACAGATTCTTCTCTCTTGGTGCATTTTCCACAACTTAAAATTTTTCCAAAAACCCTGAAACAGTCTCATATTGGCAGGACCACAGGTCATCTTCAAAAAAAAAAAAAAAACTCCAGATGATGAAACTGTGGTGTCATGGCTGTACATTTTTTTTTTAATGTGATCTTTTAATGCTGTCAGCACCTCAAGTAAAAATGTAATCTGCATCCACTGTATTCAGGTGGCAGCAGAAATTTGAGATGAATATCACAAAACCTGTAAAACATTACCCTAGAGGTAAAGTGAGAAGGTATTATTATTTCGGTGAACTGACCCTTTAACGGCCCTATGATTCTAATTCAAGACAAGGATTAGACTATTGCCACAATACCAAAATACTTCCACCCACCAGAAACGGTTTGTACTGTATGAGGGAAACATGCAGAGCCTGAATAATCTGTTTAACACTCTCTGTGTTCTGCACAAGGCTGTTTATAAGATTTCTAATTTACGGGACAGACAGGATGTGCACACCCAAATTCAAACAAATACAAATCATCCTGTGACAGATTTGTAAACTCTATCGCTGCTCAGTTCTTAAAATATTGATCTAATCCCCCTCGCATCGAACACGATTCCAAATTCCTCTCAAACCAGTCGTTAACAGGCAGCTCCATCCTCGCCCTGTTCTACTTTCCGGTGCAGGCAGAGAACCATGCGAAGCCAAATCTTCGTTAGTCATTCTGCTCTTTTCTATTCTCTCCTCAGCAGCCTCTCCTTATCCACCCTCTCTCTTTGGAGGGAAAAAGAAATCACGAGAAAAGGGAGAGAGGAGGAGGAGGCTGAGAGGAGAAAGACAGACTAAAGGAACAAGACTGGGAGAGAGAAGGCACGAGGGGGTGGGAGGGGGGCACTTGAGTGCAGTTGTAATCAAGGCCTGTGCGCTCAAGAGGGGCCAATCAATCCAGCTGTCTGCCTCTACATCTCATCAGGCATCTTGAAGACGGCTAAAAATGAGTCGCCGGGTCCAGACGGCCTCCTCGGGCTGCTGAGAGAGCGAGCAACAGGCGGCTTCGGTCAGGAGTCGGTAATGACGGGAGCGTCCTGAAAATGTGAGCTGCAGTCAAACTGCAAAGAAAATGACTCGCCTCTGCCGAGCGGAAAGTGCTCACTGCCAAAGAGAGAGAGAGAGAGATGGGGAGTGTGTCGTTTAGCATTAGTGATGTCATGGTAAACACACAGCTGGACAAAAATCTATAGAAACCAACTGATTTGCATATTCACTCCCAGAGTAAGACTTGGTAAATTCTGAAAAGCAAAATGTGCCACTGAATGCTGACCTTTGGGGTAATGGAGTCCAAGTGGAGGGAGACACCATATGAGATGCGTTGCACTATCCAAATGTGAAATAACATCAACACCACGTGTATCAAAAAATCAATTTATTGATACACATCAATTCTGAGTGTTTGGAACCGTCTCACTGCTGCAGTGCCCCCATAGCCTCGCCTCCTAACAGGTTTTTGCGACATGGTTTGTTTTACTTGTACTTCATTGCATTTGAAATGTGTGACAGTCTCAGAGGCTTCTGAACATGTGGACCACTACATAAAGAATATTGTTTTCTTTATTTTAAAACATTTTAATTCTTCTTAATGTTTACTACAGTCATTCTGCTGTTCTCGGCTACTAACCAAGAAGAGAAGAGTCATTGTTGTCACTTTATAGCCTTGTTAAATATATCTTTAAATAAAAAAAATTCACGTTGTATGCCTTCACTATCAATATTTCCCTATCGTATTAAAAATGGTAACAAATATCCACATTTGGACCTGCATTTGTATAGCACCTTTCTAGTCATCTGACCACTCAAAACACTTTTTACACTACGAGTCACATTCACCCATTCACACACACATTCATAGGCTACCATACAAGGTGCAACCTGTTACTCAGTTTTTAACACACTCACACACTGATGGAAGCATCATTGGGAGCAATTTGGGGTTCAGTATCTTGCTCAAGGATACTTCGACATGCAGACTGGAGGAGCTGGGGATCAAACCACTGACGGTGGAGGTGGACGACCTGCTCAGTATTGTATCAAAGTCAGAAAATCTAGTATTGTGACAACATTAATCAGCAGAGCTTTCCTCTTAGGATCAATTTTGTTGTAAACAAACTACAACCAACAGGAGCCACTACACAACCTGCAAGATGGACCCCAGAAGGAGACACTAATGGAGACACTATCTAAATAAACAATAAATAAAGAAATAAGTACCACAACTCAACTGAAATATGTGTTTTTGTCCCTTGTTTAGAGGGCATGTGGGTAAACTGACTTTAGCGGCATTCACATTCCGAAACATTCCTGGTTTTATCACGTTCATACGAGTTGCTGATTTTTGTCATGAAGCCAGCTCAATGTAACTCTGTGGATTCACTTCTGTAATTTTGCTGTATAATTTTGTCTTGTAGTGATGTGAACTGAAACATTAAACAGCTGTGGTTTTCTCATATTGTGCCCATCCAGGCTACCGTACTTTGACAACTTCTGCCTACATGAAGCCTATAGTGTTATGGGCATCAACTGGTGAACATCAAAAGACCAATACTCCAGTGGCTGTTTTCATATAGAAATCCTTGCTTATACTTATTTAGATAAGAAACATTTCAGCATTATGACATTAATTCTAAGATTTATTTTCCTTTGAATATATCTAATTTGTACATAATGTGCATTTCAAAATTAAGCAAAATTATATTATGAATTTCTTTAAAACGTAAAGTGTTAGAGATGCTACTACTATTCTAATAGTGGTTTAAAAAGGTAAGAATGGAGGCAGGTTTAAGCTTAAAGCAAAGATGCCTTCCCCGTAAACACCACAAGAAAACCTCCTCGGTGCCTTCATGTTCTCTGATGCCATGAAACTCTTTTGATATTTCAATAACAGTTCTTCCATGATATTACAGGTACCATATGTCAGATTCCGTGCCAGCAAGGAAGCTTAAAAAAACAGTAGGATGATGATGTGATAATTAGGAGCACCCATCAGACAGACATAGTCATTAAATCTGAGGATATTAAGAAAATTCTATGAGATGATTTTACTCCTATCCACTGCAGTTTAAAAAATGTATATTAAATTATTCAATCTCAGTGCTATCAAGTTTTGGGGAGGTCAAGGTCTGTTCTTCCGTTCAGCTGGGATTACAAAGTTAGTGGGATATAAATTATAGGTAATGCAGTAGGATTTAAATTAGATTATAAATAAAATATGAAGCCAAGAGGCACCTTGACACTGTCCCGTCATTTTGAATGTAAAAGATAGGACTATTATGGGCCTATTCAAATTAAAAAGCGGTGTTGGTTGTAATGTGTGTATGTTTGATGTGTGTGTGCAGGTGGACTCAGGATGGTGCAACCAGATCCTTTTTTCTATCTGTGTCTGTTTCCAGTCCATCAGCTGTCACTGGTGTCCTGAAAAGCAGCTACACAAACAGCACAAATCATCGTTGGAAAGTGTGAAAGCTGCAGCAGAGTTTAGCACTCCCACCTCTCACGTACAGTATTCTCACAGCAGAAATGTCGCAGCACAACCGACGGAAGCCTTCTCCTTCCACTACAGCTCTGTGGCTGAGGGAATGATGCAAAAGTGATGCAAGCACGAAGCCAGCTTCGCTACAAGGTGGCCATCTGGGAGAGGTCTGCCAACCCCGCAGCAAACGTCAGGAGATGAGGCCAACTCGCAGAGATCCTGCCAGCTGCGGGAGTGGGAGAGAGGGGTTGGCGGTGCCAGCAGGCCGGTGCCAGCGCCGGGGAAATCAGGCCGGCTGGTTGGCTGCTTGGCTGAGTGGCTGGCAGGGTGGCTGCGCGGTTGGCTCGGGGATCACGTTGCACCGCTGTGCAAACTCGAGCTCGGCACAACACCTGTGTCCCCCCCCACCAGCACCTCCCCCTCCCCTCGCCTCATATCCCTCCCTTTCGCTCAACGGCAGGACTCACAGATGCTTGCAAAGCTCCAGAGGACAGCACACAGCTCCACGCTCTCTCTGAAGTCAGACCAAAATAACCACAGGTGACTCTGGATCGGCGGGGGGGTTGTGCAGGCTTTTTAAAGCTCGGATGAGGCATCTTGCGATTCACAAAACGCCTCCAGCTCTGCTGTGACGACAGGCGAAGAGATAAAAACGCGGCACGGTGTCACAGCAAATTGCATCACTAAACACCAGCACCCCTCATCTCTCTCTCTCCTTACCTATTTCCATTCTTTTTTTTAGCAACAGGTGAGAGAAACTTCTAGAATCGATTAGCCTTTGGCGTGTGATGAAAACTGATTAGCAGGTGAACTGAAATGAAGTTAACTCAAATAGATTTGCCTGCTCCTGAAGGGCACAGAGAGACCGCTGGATGGATTCCAATGCGAGAGCTGTTTCCAATGCAATCACTCCGGCAATCAATGGGAACAATTAAAGGAGTTCCACGCAGTGACAGCGATGACACAAAATCAGTCAGTGGTGTTACTAATGACAGCGTGTATGGATAAGTTGTCAAATATGACCATAAAATGTTTCTCTGCAGCTGCACATATCGCCGAAAGAAACAAGCAATATTGGAGTGAAAAGACGAGAACGCTTTCTTGGAAATGATATTCTGGGGAACTACAACTCACAGGTTTCAGAGTCATTTCATTTACTCAACAACTATACAAGAAGTTAAGATTGAGGAAAGATTGCAGTTATGTGTTTTTATAGTCAACAGTTGATGTGAATACAAGACAAGTAAAAGGGCTCCCTTGAGAGACGGCTGATGTCAAGGCAGCATAACAGAGTTGACAATTTCCAAGCATGCAATTTACAGAGAAAACGGTAATGGAGATGACGATGATGATGATGACGACCTTTGAAAGGCAGTGTTAGGGAAGCACTCTGCAGCTCTGTGAGATAACTTTAAATTATCCATAATCACAGGATCTGAGAGCGTATAGGCTGACAAAGTCACACAAAGACATCTAGCAGCGAAGCAACGTGCAAACTTGTCCACACAGATAACAATTTGACCACATTACTTAGGCATAATTACGCATACATTTCCTCGCTTTGTTATGACACGCAAACACAAGCAGGAAGCCGCCGCTGCGAGAGGGAAGAAAGGGGACTCGACTGCAGGCTGAGGTCCGAGGGCCTGCACATCAATAACAGGGCGAAGTGAGGTAGATGAAACACATTACTTTGACCTAAAGAGCTCAGTAATTACATTTGGCATTTTGACAAGTGTTTAGCTGCAGTGAAGGTCAGTCCTGTCAGCATACGAGATCTATGCTAATCCACTCAGACGGAAGAAGACGACCAGACAAAAAGTGGAGGGAAGGAAAGAAAGGGCTCAGACGCGACTGATGCCTTTGTAAAAGTAACCTAAACCCTTCCGCCTCCCAGTCATCAGGATCTGGTTTGAAGCTCAGTGACAGGAGATATCAGTTGTAAGGGATGAGTCTGACACTGCTTCCGCCTCTACAAATGCAACCGCCTAACGACTCGCACTTCCTACTGAATTGTCACTACATTTTTGCAAAGACAGTCCAGAAAATTCAGATTTTTTTTGCCTTTTTGCATCAAACGGCACTAAGGCATGACTTGGTAACCAGTGGGATCACTGGAGACACGTTATAGAGGCTAATGAATAACCACAACTACTAACTACTGTAATGATAAGAATTATAATACTAATCTAATCAGACCTGCAAATTTAAAAAATGCCTCGACCAGAGGAAAATAAAATATGGAGTTAATCAATGAGTGCACTGTAGGAACATCAATAGCAATTCTAGTAGGGGAGTGGGGGAAGAAATTGATACAGCATTGTATCGCAATCTATTCTATCAATACATTGACGGAAAGTATTGTTTTTTTGGGTGTTTTTTTTATATATATAATATATATTTATTTATATAAATTATATAAATAATCCATATTGCAAGCACATGTTGCACTTTTGGTAGCCTACTAGAATAACTCAATCGGTTGCTTTGTAAGTCCACTAGATAAATGTTGCTGCAATAGAAATGATTGAAGTGAGATGAACAGACTGAAAACTTTAAAGTTTTTCCTTAATTTGCAAATGAAAAAATGGATATATATCACAATTTATTTCACTGTGTTATTGCGATACTCAGCATATCGCGAAACATTTAAAAACATTTTGTATCCTGAACTAAGTACCATGATGTGTCACCCCCCCCCCAAAAAGTGTCTGTCTGGTTAGGAATGTAGAAAGCTACTGGTTGCATGGCAACTAGCGGCACCCCGCTTGTGTTGTAGGAATTAGATTTTGTCGTCGGTGCTAGTGCTGCTAGCTAAAGTTAGCGATTTTGGTGGACTACTCTGTAGATTAATGTGAAAGTGAAGCTTGTTTGTTGTATGTGTGTACTTCTGTACGGCCCTTTATCATATGATGTATCCCTATATTAGAGTTTAGTCATCAAAAATTTGAGAACCTCTGACAGAATTTGTAAAAAAAAAAAAAAAAAGCTAACAAAAATCACAAGAAATCTAAAACAACTACCAGAATCAGACAGGTTCTCCTCTGTTGCTTAGCCACAAACCTGAGAATCACTGGAAATCAGTAAACAAGGACCCACTCAGGCACATTTATGCTCATGTGGTAAAGAGGTCACTCATACAGAAAGGAGCTAACACCATATGAGGCTTGAAAAAGATCACTAACATCCTAAAATCATCTTTAAAAAGCAGAGGTAGTGACAGATCTTGTCGTATGTCTGGCTGCAGCAGCTAAAGGGCTCAATAGGTTTTATTGCATTAGAGGATAGAGTGCAAATTCCAATAGCAGAGTTTCCATGTTCTTTGCAGATTAAAAGAAACAGTAATGCAAAAAACCCAAGCAAACTCCACTTCAGTCACCGATCTACTGGCATCATTACTGGCTGCTTTGTATGTTGGCTAAAAATGTAACAAATCGTCTGCGAGCTGCTTTCTCATTGCCAGTTCTTCCTTTACGTCATGTGGACATATTTAGTTTTTCCGAAAATGGTTTGTATTGAATGGTTGTGTACACAATGTGTCCACCCTGAGACACAACTTGTAATCAGTCTGTTGGTCTGTTAGTTCATCAAAATAAACATGCTATTTTAATGCACTTGTATTGATGCTCACACTGCTCTGCACGTTGCTGTGCATGTGCTGTTAGAAGTTAGGATTCAGAATGAAAAAGTGGTCCTGTAGAAGCCATGTAAAAGTAAATGTCATCTATTAAAACACAATTAATGCAACGTTTTATATATTTAACATTTAAAATAAAAATTATTCATGGAAAAATTAATGACAAAGTCATCACAAAACTTGTTTTTTGATTGATATGTGAACTAGATAGGAATGATAAGCACGTCCCGCCACTTTTTAAAGGGATATTCCATTAATTAGCATGTAAATTAGCCATTCACTGGTTTCCCCTCTCCAGAGGGACAATGCCTTTTTAACTTATCAAACTGATAGTAACCTCTCTGCCAGGAAATTATTTACATGTCAACACACAACTCAAACTTCAGATGCAACATTGACTCAGTGAGCAACCGGCTATTGTCTGCTGATAACAAAGGCGGGTTAGTTTAACTCGAGAACAGACTGTGATGGAAGGAAAGACTGAAACTGACCAGGAGCAACTGACCAGGAGCAACTGTCCAAACTGTCCGTAATCCCTTGAGTGGACAGCTTTTGGGCATGTGTGGGTAACTTTCCTCACACTGAGCGGCATGATTAGCATGTATGCAAAAACAAGTGCTGGTGGGATAAAAAAGTAGGAGTCAAATGAACAGACGGTGCAGAGAAGAAGCTATCTCAGCTGCTCTTCTCCTGCTTTAAGTGCTAATTGAGCTGCCCGCTGTCCTGACCCTGACCCCCGGCCTATTCACGGGGTCCCGTTCTCACGGCCGTGACGCACCACTGGAAGTAGCCTGTGGGTCCCCCGCCCACCCTCAGCTGGACAATGAGGGTCACCACCTTGCTGCCCACCATCTTGACATCCACCCCCACGTTTGACAATGGCCCCCGGTGGCCCCGGAGTTGCTCACAATGGGCGGACGCGCGTGACAGAAGTGGTAACGTGGCTCCTTAAAATGCAAAACCAGGTCTGGTCGGCCTGGCTGCATTAATCGGGCATTTTGGCAACCGGAGGCCGGGGTCAGAATCGATCCGATGTAAGAAGGAGAAGGATGATGAGGTTTAAACTGGACTCATGTGAGGCTGCGGTTCAGAACTGGCTTCAGTTTTTTATATCAAATAAGAAAATTAGACTGAATTGTCACATTAATTTAGTATGTTTGTGAAGCTAGTTACTCCAGCAATGTAATATAGATGAGTATCTCAATTTATAGCACCATATACTTTCACTCTTCTAGATTTAAGAGGGAAAAAGGGGTTAAAATCACCTTCCTCTTGACCACATCAATAAAATGTTACTTAAATGCCAACCCATCCCAACCCATGCCAACCCAACCCAAATAATAAGTAAAAACAGGTAATGCAATAAAACACAAAAAAATAATTACATAAATAATGTAGCATGCATGTACATAATTATTTGATAAATAAATAAATGAATGGATTTGTAATAACACTGACATGGCTGAAAACTGGAATATATGACACATACAAAGTATTTATAAATATTATCATATGTATGCATGAAGTATTTACAGTATAAGAACATATTGTAGAAAACTGAAAATACTAAATAAAATGCACATCTGGTAAAAATGTGTGTTTGTGTTGATACAGTAAATTTGCATTTATTAACAAAAAGTAAATTGGGGAATTGCTATCCAACTTACAAGGGAATGTAATAGCTGTATGTTTTGTTGTTGTTGTTTTAACTTGCAAACTTAAGTTTGGTTTATAAGCTAAATGCACTGGATAAAAAAATTATTTCATTAGATTGTTGTCACCAGATATCACACTGAAGCACCTATTCATATGCAATGTATCTGCATGACAATAAATAACTTCATGTGTCTGTCATCATCCGGTTCAAGTAAATGGGTTTTATTCCATTTGCAATGTAATTAGTCAGATTTTTAAA
The DNA here is from genome assembly GCF_011397635.1 of Epinephelus fuscoguttatus. Lineage (NCBI taxonomy): Eukaryota > Metazoa > Chordata > Actinopteri > Perciformes > Serranidae > Epinephelus > Epinephelus fuscoguttatus. The sequence continues at coordinate 11,270,291 of NC_064766.1, read as the reverse complement.
CTTTTCTTCAATAATCTCAGACTTTCTTTCCCTCAGTTTTCTACCCCAATTTTGACTAACTTCCTGTATCTCAGAAACACCTGTCAGCGTAACACACTTCAATTTAAGAGCACCACAAATTGCAGCCTCCAGAACAACTACATTAAAGGATCTGATTTCTTCTTCCACCACTGGACATAGTTCAGTGTTTAAACATTTCTTTGGCGCTCGCTGATGTCTCACGGACATGTTCGCAGACATTAAATTAAATAAAGCTGAATTATTTTTAACACAGCTGCCAGAAGCGTTCCACCAAAACACATAAGTTTGTGACAGAAGAGATGGACGTCCGATCTCAACCATCCGCTGCTGAGCGCCTATAAATGATGATAAAACGACGTCATTACAATGGCCATGTAAAGCTTAATGTTTCAGAAAAGCACTATAAACCCTGGCCAGGGGGTGGTGGTGGTGGGGGGATAATGTACGCTTTGGGATGGATTGATATTCTAGTTGAATATGACAAACGACGCTTTAAAGACGGCCCGCCCACGCTATTGCACTTTAGCTGAGAGGACGCCATATTTCATTTCGAGCACGTTCTGTCAAATGTTTGCATTAATAACAATCGAGGCTCATCCGTGACCCTGCAGAGCCAGCGGGAGCGGCGGGCGGGAAATGAGAACGCCAACAATAGCACTTAAAAACAGGAGAGAAGCCGTTGCATAATCAGCATAAAGCGTGTGTGTGTGTGTACGTATATTTGTGTGTGTGGGTGAGGAGGTGGGGTTGCAATTATCAAGCAAGGATAAGATGTTGGGAAAAAAATAGACAGCCAGCTACTCATGTAAGTTATTTGGTGTGTGTGTGTGTGTGTGTGTGTGTGTGTGTGTGTGTATATCTGGAATTGGGCCGAGGGAATATCAGGGAAGTCTCTCTCTCTCTCTGGACTGACAGCTTGGCTAATGGCAAACATTCCTCCTCTCTTTATTCCCCACTTCATCAACACCCTCGTCTCATTACTGTGAGTCACACTGTAGCGGTACACACACACACGCACACACACACACACTCCCACACACCTTCACAATGTCTTCACTGCTGGATTGCACTTGGAGAGATTATTACAGAGACCCTCTCCATGTGACAGAACAGGCAGAATTGAGTCATTTTGATTTGGAGGATCTTGAAACAGACACACTGAGGAACTGTGTGCACTTTCTTCAGACAAAAAAAAAAGGTGGACAAAATCACCTGACAAGGACCAAGTTTAAATGCACATTACTATCCCCATTCTGAGCTTTTCTTCAGTCCCGATGTAAACTCCATTCCCAATATGACTTTTTAAAAGAAACACACAGTCACCATTCTGCTGAATTAAAATTCTCATATCTGACCGCCAAGAATGGAAGATGAGAGCAACAGAGCAATTTCTCCTTCCCATTACCTGTGTCACACTCTGACTTTGCATTTATCATCATATTTCTTGTTCCGCAGACAAACCACTATGCAACTAAAGCTAACGTTACACCTCTGAAATGAGGATAGTCTAAAAACCCAATCATAGATGGAAAACGGTAAGTTAAACGCATTCAATATAACGCAACATATTACATGCTTCACAAAGGTAATGTTTGTTGTGATTGTGCTGGATTTTATGGTGAGATGTTCCTGTTATTTCAACCCTATTCGTTGTTGCTCATCTTTCTGTTTTGATCCTGGAGTGCTGTTTTCATTGTTTTTGTCTTTGTCATTTTACCATGATTACAGTTGCACTCAACTTCCTTTTTTCCTTTGGTATGGATGTGTTTCTTCGGTATGGATGAAATAAGCTGGTTAAACCACAGCTAACTGAAGAAAAGCAAAAAACTCATTATAAACTTTTCCACCTCAATCTCGGATAATCACTTACAAATATTTAGCATCATCTATGATTGTAACTGCATCATTTTGAAGGTATCTCTCACCTGTTTGATTCAAATACCGCGTTCAGTGAAACCTTTTACATTTAGATGCAGTGATTTATATTAAATTCCTCAACAAAAGAGATATGTGTATGCAGTCAGCTGTGTTTGAACACAGCTCTAGGTCTGGCCTATAAATGAGATTCGGCTTGGTGTTTTTTGGAGTGTGGACCTGGATCAATTTGAGCAGAAAACAAAGTGCAGGCTGAGTCTGAAATGTCATTCATCACAGCTCCGGCTTCAGTCTGGAAACCAGGTGAAGTCATTTTGGCTACCTGGGGTTGAAAAGTTTAAGGGCCCCTCAATATCTTTTCTCCTTTATTGTGATGTATTTCCTGTTGAAAGGTTTTGAGGTGAGATATTGGATTGAAGATTTCCAGGAATTTAACTGTTTTCTGAAAGGTGAAAAGGATACTTTGCCAATTTTCAACCAGCTTTATATCATGCCAGTGTGGCAGTAAATGAACTATGGTAAACTTCCCAACATCTTACCAGCACCCAAGTCTCCCTACTCATCTCTCAGCTCATATGTGTCATCCGGTGGATTATTACTTGCTCTAGGGCTGCTGCTCGAACTAGATTCTACCTCCACATTTTCGTATGCCGGCCACCGCAGACTCAAAGAGTAATGTAGCACAAAGAGAGACAGAGCTCTCTCTTCGTCAAACACAGAGGGGCAAATTGTGCTCAAATTGTAAAACTAGGCAGTGCTGATTAAATATAAATCAAGACTCTGTTACTGTTAGGGATGTAGTCAACCAAAAAAATCTTGGTCGACTAAAGTCGCACATAATCTTCAACTAATCGATTAGCCATGGGGGAAAAAAATCTGCATGTTATTTTTACTTGTGCGGTGGTGTGTCTGTGTCACTCTGCAGTTACACCTCCAAAACACTAGTCGGCGGTGGAGGACTGTGTTAAGTGCTGTAAAGTTTAGTTCAAATCAAACTTTTTATATAGTTGATTCCAAACACACATTAAACATGGCTTAATAGAGACAATTTCAAACACAAGTATGCAAATTGGCTTCACTATAAATCACAGAACTGACAGACAAACACTTGTCTTTATCTGGACACATTTCCACCACCAATACAACATGCTAACGTTATTAGCACAAGTCTATGGAATTTTACATTGTATAAATTAGCCTAGCATCTAGCAATCTTTTCCTCCTCTCATATGAAACCAGGGACAACGGCAAAATGTAACAAAGGTAACGGCACTCAATGTGGCTCCATTACAAGTCACAACATTCACTGACAAAACAACTCTCTTATACTAAACACGTTTTCCAAGCAAATACAACATCCTAACATTATCAGCACCAGCCTATGGCATTTTACATGGTATACATTAGCCTAGTGACGAGTGGAGATTTCCTCTGCTCATATGAAGCCAGGATAAATCCCGAAGTATAAATCCCTGAAGGATAGATCACACACACACGACTTAAAATGCTATTTTAGTGGAGGCTTTACTGTCTTCACAATCTATTGTTTCTTATCTGTGAAATACAAGTAAATACAAGCTTCATTTCCACTGAGGGAAACGGTGTCAGTACACAGAAACAGACAGGTCAGCGGTGGGCAAGTCCAACTTTCTGTCAACAAAGAGGGTGTTTTGAAAACACCCCCATTTTCACAGGTAACTTACCCTGTCCCCCCACACTGCAGGAAATAATGGATTAATCCTGGTAAGCTATTGATGTAGCACTTTTCTCCTTATGAAAGTAACACAGCGATTATTCAACTAATGAGAATTCAACTAATGAGAATTTGGTCGGATGAGAGCATAGCAACCAAGACTACAGCCCTAGATATATTATAGATGTATTGCCTATTTCTTCAGAAACATATTTGAGGGTACCATTTGGCTGTAAGACGAGAATTTGTAAGCAGTATGGCACCCACTCCCTGTTTCCAAATTCTCGTATTACAGACAAACAGTACCCTAAAATATGTTTCTGAAGACATTTAAGGTGTATCGTAAAAATGGAGGCTGAAAAAACAGAGATCAAGTGATAGAACTGAGCAGTGTTGATCAAATATGAACCAAGATTCTATCACTGCGTTGCCTATTTATCATCAAAAATGTTTTCAAAATAATTTTTGTTACCAGGGGGCTGCCATATTGTTTCCTGAGTCAAAGCACTGAAGTTGCTTATGTCACCAGCTTGAGTGTTTATTGGTCTGGTTCAGCACAGTGCATTCTGGTAGTTGTAGGTTTTCTACCCCTTGAGCAAAAATGAATGCCACAGTCCTTTCCTCTGTTTTCTCTGGTGTGGTAGCACCAACTTCAGAGGTATTTGCATCTTTCTACTGCACAGACAGCCTTTTTTTAGTGAAAAGACAATCTTTCCAGGAGTAAAATACAAAATACAATACATAAAAAGTCCTCAGTTTATGTGGTCTTGAACTCAAGTAGCCTTGTGAAATTAGACTTCTGCCTTTTTCACCACCAATGCTTTTCCATTACCGGAGTTGAATAGTACCTAGTTGTGGTACCTGGTACAATCTCTGTCGAGGTTCCAAGCAAGCTAAGCCAAAACAAGAAGGTGGGGTTAAAACACTGCTGACCACTGACTGGGTGGAAAGAACTGTCACTTGCGCAACATGGTACATCCTGCACAAATGATTTTTGATTAGTGACTACAATGTCTTCTTTCACTCGACCCAGAAATTAGGTAGTACACTTCGCCGTACAAGAGTTTCATGCGGTGTCGCTATGGTAATCAGTTGAGCATCCCTCCTACACTGAGGGGTTACTATCTGGAGTGTAAAACAGAGTAAAGGACCTGGTACCCAAAGTGACCTGATTTAATTCTAGATGAACCATGCAGTGAAAATGAGGCACTAGTTTCTCCTTAGCCCCCTGAACTGAGTATTTTACTGCAGGTACAACTCATACTGACCGGTGATACAAGACTGAAGGCCACATTGTGCATCCTTTTGATAAAACTTATCAGACTTTTCTTATTTGCGAAAGGAATTAATCAACTGACTCATTTCCCAAACACAACTAATTTCTGGTGTCTCTTTTTTTCTTCGCGTGTTTTTAGGCACACATCCAACTCTCCATTGGATTTCCACAACGAAGCCAAACAAACATGGCTGCTTGGAGATTTGTGACACAAAAGAAAATCCTGCTGGCTTCCTTTCAAAATGGGCCAATACCAAATACTTACCCAAACTAAACCAAACTCAACACAAAGCAATAGGAAAAAAAAATCGCCAAAGAGTGCCAGTGCGGCAGAATACACAGTGGGAGGAAACAAAAAACACACATTTTCACTGAGGAGTCATAAGTTTTGAAAAATGTTCATGTGGGGCCTCAGGTGCAGCAGCAAGCCAGTGATAATGGCCTGTCTTTATCTCTGTCAGTATAAAGACAACATTACTCAAGGAGAACCTACCAGCCACGTTGGCCACATCTGCGGTGCTGACGTTCTGAGTGTTCGGGCTCACTTTGAAGGTCACAGCGGGGCCCACCACCCTGTAAAAAAACGCACATACACACAGTTAGATGCTTTACAAAAGACATCCTCACAATCTATTTTCCATGGTGGAGAGGTGTTGTTTTCCAGACGGAGGGAGAAAACGAGCTGTGCTCATTAAAGCTCAGCCATACGTGGCGCTTGAGAGAGAAAAAAAGAGAAAGCTTTAACCTGTGGCGATCCTTTAGGCTGTTGCAATCCCTATCACCACCGTGAGATAACCTCTTGAATCTCAATGTAATACGCCCGGCAGCATTTAAGCATGCTGGGAAATGAAGAGAAGGGGTCGGGGATGAGAGGATTTTGGTCATCAACAAGAGGACACTCTGATACGTGATTCTCAGATGAGCGAAGGCATTTCTATTGGCCTGGTTTATGATACATTTACATTTTGATTCGACGTATGGTGATTGCACATGCATATAGTCGTGATGGATGTAAATTGAGGGTGACAGAAAGTGGGGCAGGGAGAAGAGGCAAGAGGAGAGACAACATGTACAGAAAAGGGACAGAAAGACATCTGTATTGTTTTTCTAGGTGCCCCCCCCCCACCCGCATTCATCCAACATTCATGCCAATAAAGAAGCTTGAATTGAAACACTGAGGGAGCGGCGGATAGAAGCTGGGTGGTCAGAGGCAGAGCGGAGTCTCCCAATGTGATTAACCTTTTGTTTTTCCTGCTGTAATTCAGACTAAAGGCCCAGCAGGAAGATATATTACCGGGTTCCCCTCCAGGAGGTATTGTGCGCTGCTATAGGAAGTGACTGCTACTGTAACAACACTATTATAAAATATGGTGACATCATTAATGGAGCAGGTCCCATCCTAAGGCTGCCGTCAGAGAAAAAATGTCTAAAATGTTTTCAGGGATTCAGAAAAGTGGTTTTCGTTTCAGGTTGATGGATTTAAATTGTTGCACGTTCATTGTTTTGAGTGTGTTTTTGGAGGCTGTGGGGTCTGCCGCTTCAATGTAGGTAAAAACATGAAAAGCAGACTAACTTTCCTGTTTTAAAGACAAAACTTAATTAAAATAAGCACCAAGAGAATTTTGTTGTTTTTTTTAACAAAACTCTACCTTCTATCTTTCGTCAGCAGTGCAAATTCAGCACTCATTATTATTAGTTTTATTGGAATCCTTGTGTTTTTGAGAAACAAGAACGAGAACTAATGAGAAATAAACAAATTAACAACTTAGCTAACAAACATAATGTGAAAGTACACACACTACTAGAATACTGTTGGTGCAAATTTGCAAATTTAGTCTTCTTCTTGTTTTTGAACTGCGCCCTAGATGGTTACACATACACTCTATTCCACTGATTCCCAACCTTGGGGTCCTGCCTCCCACTTGAGGTCCCAAAGCTTCACGAGAGTCCCTTGGCATTTCAGATTTTAAGGGGTGTAAGAAAAAAAAGTGGGCCTGAATGTCAGCCTTTCGTTTATTTTTGTGAAAGAAACAAAATGAAATGGTTATCTTTGAAAGTTTGATTATTATTCAAGATCTAAACTTCTAAAAATCTTACAGGATACCTTAACACAACTTCTATTCACAGAGGCTTCACCCTTTGCCAACAGCCTTGTCCTGCATTAGAAAAATACATAGTTTAAACAGCTAAAGAGCTGAGAGAACAATGGCATCAGAATCAGAGAGAGGAAAACACTTAATTTGTCAAAAAAAGACGCCTATTAAGTGTGTGTGATTGATAAAAATTAAAAGAATACACAATACAGAGAGAGAATTGTATAAAAATGTTCCTAAAATTGGAATCTCTGATGGAATATTCACAGGATTAATCTGCTCAAAATCCATTCAAATCATTTGTTTTACACAAACTTCCTGCTGTTACTGCATCACTATTTGGGTTAGCTGTACAGTATATCAGATGTTCTGTACTGTAAATACTATGCATTGAATATAATGTGAAATACCCATAAAATATGTCACATAGTCAGGGGTCGTCAGTGTACTAAATGATTTTGCAGCCCCCCCCCCCCCCCCCCCCAGCTGGTGTCCTAGACAGCTGCATATGATGCATATGTGGAGATTCGTCACTGTTTCTCACTACTGTTACTTTTTGAATGATGCTCTTTTGCACAAAATGTCCAACTGGCAGTTAAATTTTATCCGAAATAAGTTGAGAAAACACAAACAAGCACTGAAAGGATCGTTTCTCTCCTTGATATTCTAAAATGGTCAACACCATTTTTCTGAGGAGCAAAGGAGGCTTCTATGGAGGCACTCACTCTAATTTCTTCACACGTTTTCTATCTCTCCGTTGGGTAAAAAGCTCCAAAGTGTTGTTTTTCAAACCTTTGGTAACAGCCTTCGTTTGACATGCCCAGCCGTGCTTTTTTTTTTCCTTTTTTATTTTTTAGATGATTGTGGGTTTTTAATTGGGTTTCTTGGGCCCTGAGGTCAGTGTATCAAAGAAAAACACAAACAGCACCAAACTCACATTCACTTTATGCAGAAGTAATGTTACACTACTCTACCGTTTAAGGTGCAATAACAAACTAATTAGACTGGGTCAAATGAATGATTCCCAAGGGGAAACTTGGTGAAGCTAACTGCGTGAAGTCGAAAAGAAATAATAAAACACCTCTCTTTGTCTCGTTTGTTATGGATGCCACAGTGTACTGTCCTGCTCTGTGCTGGACCTGTTATATTCCACATTATATCTTTTTTGGAGTCAAGTTTAAACATAAACTGAGCAGCAAATATGACAAAAAGAGCCTCGGCTGCTCTGTCAGAGGAACTCCGCACAACGCGTCAGCTCATTTTTTTCTGACCATTATTTCTCCTCCGAGGTATGAGGCCGATATATTTGTCACGTCTATGAAGTGATTTATCAGCCGGTGCAGGCGAAGTCTCCGTGTGTGACGAGGAGGGAAAATCACTCATGTTGAGTTGATCACATATCCATCTGTCGGCCCTCTGCCACCCAGGGCAGCTCCCGCACAAAGACACCACATCGACTTTAAACCCTGTAAAATAACCTCGTCACTCACCGGGCCCAAAGAAGCTCACACGAGGTGATTTCTACATCTGCTGGTGCTCATATTTATCACTTGGAAAAATGTTAGACTATATGCCGAAGCAAGTTCAGGAGCCTTCAACATGGTGATCATCCATTTACACATGGTACATAAAAAGTAATAAATGCAAACCTTGAGATTTTTATCACTGGCTGATAAAACCACTTCAAACTCATTAATGTGGTGTTTTTCATTTAACTGCAAAATAATATGATGTGTGTGACATTTAGAGTTTTTTATCTAACAGCAACATTATGCTGACTGATTGCATGGAAACAACAAGAAGATGGCGATGATGATGATGATGATGATGACGTTGGGAACTGAAGCAATGCATCCTACCATCTAAAAAACAGTGACAGCTCTGATGGCATGACTGACAACAGACACAAATCCATCTGTTTAAAAAGATAAAACATATTTTGGTCTTTGGTGGAGAGAATAATAACACCTTTACACAAGGAATGCTTCTTTTTTCATGGGCATTGAAGGACAACCCCAAGATATGTTTTTTCCTACTTTGTCAATGGTTTTAAAGTGCTGGGGAACAAATACCCTGAACCAAAGTGTTTTGACAATCATTACTCATGAATTTCTCAGTGGTGAAATAGTAATTTAGTTCTTTTAATACTATAGTAATACCACAAGGTTGAGAGTACTCAAGCATTCAAAATACTAAAACCCTAACCCTAACTTCCTATGGCTCTTATGTGATACATGCACCTCACTGTAAGAGACATAAAACATTAAAAATCCCCCAAATGTTTTGCATTATTCCAGATTAGATACAGGATGACAGGCTTTTTTACAGATTTAGAAGAATCTCTAATCCTCTAGACAGTGTCTAAAGTCATCATGTCATCGGGCTGAAACAAGGCCGCCCCTCACACTTCCTGAAAAGTCATAACTTTGAGGATACAAGATTTTCCCCAAACAGTCGTATTTTATGAGTTTAACAGATGCTGACAGTAAAAGATCAATCAGAAATAAACTAGTAACTTCAGACATGAGATACTGTAAATGAGTCAATTCTGTTCATAGTTGAGTCCTAAAAGTCTTATTTATTAAAAACAAAAGACAGAATGAGTTGTTTTCACCTCAGATCTACATGTTGCATATGTTTTCTTGGATTAAGTAAAATGTTTTGCTGATACAGGACATTTATTTCAATTGTTTCAATATACTAAACTAACTGTTGATCAAATCAGGCCTTTAGGACACAAAACCAGGGCTAAATGAAGCTCTGATCCAACATCAGCTGATTGTGATGACTGCTCATACAGTATTAAAGTGTCTTTTGTACCAAAATTAAGTTAAATGGCAAATTTTTTTCACATAACCATTTAAGAGTCTACATTAGGACTAAATGATGGATAAAGATGGATACTTTGTGCAGTGTTCACTATCAGTCTACATCCGGTCCATCATCCTCATCATCCTCACATCCAGCCAGTTCAGGCTCACTCTCTCCTCCTAGTGGCGGCTCTTTGATATAACCCCTCAGCTCAGACAGACATTACATCACCTCGACCCTCCTGTTTAAAAAAAAAAAAAAACATCCAGTCTACAGTGACGGTTACGCAACAGCCATCATTATTCGGCGGCCAGCTACAGTCAAAGGCTCTGCCAAGCCACCCACATCAATGCTTCCCTCCCGCCCGCCATGTCGCCCTCAACCACTACCAGGCCACCACGCCAGCTAAAAACATTTCCAAGGCCTTTTCGCTGAAAGCGCTCACCGTCAGTATTATCTAATCAGTATTGAATTGTTCCAAATGAAACGCAAGGATGTGAGTCACTCTCCAGGTTTGTTTTGTGTCCTGGCACAAAGTGTGTAGGCCCACTTTTATGATTCATATGTTTGCCAGTGTGGAATTTTTTTTTTTTTTTTTTGCTGCAGGCTCGCTGAACCGCCGCTGCTCTCTGGCTCCGGCCCCCGAGAGGAAACTGTTAGAAAAAGGGAAGTTTTGTTGTCTTTTTCAGTGGCTGAGGTTGTGCAGGTCGCTGACTACTTTGTTGGGAGACATTTTTGTTGTTGTAATATGCTAATCTGGTGCTTCTGTGTGAGGTGTAAGGTTGAAGTGCCTGCGGTGTTGCTGCCTGGCAAATGGATGAAAGAGACTTTGTTCAGTGGCTGAGGTGCAGGATAAATGTATAGGAGAAGAGGGAGGAACACATACACTGCTATGACTTTATACAGTGCTTCGATTCAGTTACAGGCAACACGTCTTAAACCTTTATGACCAATTCAGACAGTAATACTCATAGTTTTGAATTTATTTGTCCAGTTTTTGAGATATCTACAGTGTGGAAGATATTTGCCTCTACCCAAATACAATGGAGCAGAATGGAATTTCTTTTGTGGTGATCAATAAAGTCATACATTTAAAAAATGAAACAGCAGCATCCAATGGTGTGGTGGTTAGCACTGTCGTTCAATTCCGGGTGTGGAAGCCCTTCTGTGCGGAGTTTGCATGTTCTCCCCGTGTCAGTGTGGGTTCTCTCCGGGCACTCCGTCCAAAGACATGCAGATTGGGGACTAGGTTAATTGGTGACTCTAAATTGTCCGTAGGTGTGAATGTGAGTGTGAATGGTTGTTTGTCTCTATGTGTCAGCCCTGCGATAGTCTGGTGACCTGTCCAGGGTGTACCCTGCCTCTCGCCCAATGTCAGCTGGGACAGGCTCCAGCCCCCCCGTGACCCTCAAGAGGATGAAGCGGTTAGAAGATGAATGAATGAATGAGATGAATATTTCAATACATTAAATCATCACTATCTGCATGGCTGGGAACTAACATGAGGAAATGTGTATTCAAGAATTCTGTCTGCAGGCTGATTGTTCTGAATGTGTAAACTTGTCATCTTAACTGATGCGAGATAAATGTAAGATACCTCTAAAGTCTCGCTTTGTTTTGCTGAGCTCACTGTCAGAGAATAAAGTAAATAAGTAAAACTCTGAGGACAACACAGTTACGTTTTGTGAGTTATTTTAGTTGAGGGAAAGGAACACGGTGTGCAGCTAAGGGAACGGAAAATGCTCCACACTGCTGCTGTCTCTTAACCTCAAGACTATCACATATTCATGACACATCGCCACTGCAGGTTTATATGTCGATGTGCTGTACAACACCGTGAGCAGCCACGATTTTATTTTTATCAGAGCTCTGAAACAACATTAAGAGCATTTACAGCTCAGGCTTAACACTCTTTATACCTTCAGCAGTGATTCAAAGCAGGGTGGCACAATGGGCCTCATGCAGGGAGCTATACACTGACAAATTTCCTCTCTTTTTTTGTTCATATCCATGACTCTTTATTATTTTATTAGCAACCACTGATTTCTGGGATTCATCAATGTTTTCTTATTTTTGCTCTTCTCTTAGGTAAGAAAATTGTATAAGTGTTTGCAAGCACTCCTACAAAGATAAGAAAATGATTCTTACATGGTTTGGAGTTATTATAATGATTGGATTACTGAATTTATAGGCTAAAGAAATACTACTATACTTTGTCTGCACATCCCATTTACTGGGTAAGGGTTAGGGTTTTACTCAAGTACTGTACGTAAGCACAAATTCGAGGTACTTTTACTTTACTTGAGTATTTTAATCTCGTGCCACTTTCTGCTTCTACTCCAATAAACTTCAGATGGAAATATTGCACTTTTTACTCCAATGGTTATTTGACAAATTAAGTTACTAGTTACTTTACAAGTGAAGATTTTTGCTCACGAACCATATGAAAATATTCAAGTGCAGCTTAAACAACAGTTAACTGATTGTAAAATGAATTGAATATTTTTTCATGATTGTTCAAATAACTTCATGCAAAAACATGTCATGGTTGCAGCTTTTTAAGTATAAAGACGTGCTGCTTTTCCCTTTAATTATCATTTTGATTTATTAAGTTAATTTAAGTTTTTCTTCATTGACTACCTTTACTTTTAATACCTAAATACAATTTCCTGATTGCACTTACATGCTTTTACTCAAACGAGCAATAAGCGAAATCACTAGGTTCGCTGTTGTGCACTGCCTGTAGAGCAAAACAAAGTGTGTCATGAGCCACTCCTCCCTCTACCTCTGCTCTCCAACACCCCCAACCCCCCACTTGCCTCATCTGTGCCGGCGAGTACCGCAGCACCTCCACGGACTATCACAACCAGACGGTCCCGGTGTTTCTTCCGCAGGCTCCGCTTCACTCAGCTGCCTGATACACCCGCTGCTTCTTCCCCCATTAACCTGAATAACAAACCAGGGCTCGGTGCTCCAGTTGGATCCAAATGGAGAGCCGCTAGCTGGGAAACTAGCGGAGGCTAACTGGCTGTGTTAGCAGCTGAATGAAGTGGAGCATGAGGAGGAAGTACCAGTTAGCCCCCGCTTTCACTGCAGGCAGATTCACTTGCCACAGGGGTGAGGAAATAAAACCTAAACAGCCAACTTAGTTTAGCAGTAAGCAATGTCTTTCACTCACTCTCGGTCTCTGCTGTGTTTAACTATTTCCCTGCTTTCCTGTTAGCGTTAGCAACACTTGGCTGCCATGCTAACGCTCCAACTGAGCTGGGAGCCGGGCTCACGGTCTCACGGAGAAGAGTTGGAATGTTAGCATGGCAGCCCATTAGTGCTAATGTCCCCACGCTTCTCCGCCAGGCTCAGCGAGTCGGAGCCAAGAAGCGTGGGGATGTTGGCGTTAGCACTAGTTGGCTGCCATGTTAACGTTCCAGGAGCCTGCTTCTCGGCTCCGGCGAGCTCTAGCGTGGGGACGTTAGCACTAGTCGGCTGCCATGCTAACGTTCCAACTCTTCTCCGTGAGCCCGAGATGAGGAATGTTAGCGTTAGCTCCCAGAGTTAGCACTAGAGCTACTACGGCTACAGGAGTAGCTTGCAGCTATGGAGCGCTTCTACAGCTCTTCTAGTCACTGAGCCTCGCCTCCATTTCAGCAAATATATTACATTTATTACAGGTAACATCATCATTGAAGGAGGCAGGGGAATAGCTAAACACAGCCGCCAGGCTGCCCACCGGACTACATTTTACAATGCTAATTGCAAATGTTAGCTGAGCTGCCAGGCTACTCACCTAACACAACCGTGCAGCCGGACCGGCTTGTAAACAATGGGCTGGAGATCAACACAGAGAGAGGGTGTGTGAGGTCATGCTATACTCCAGATGAAATTACACCTCTAGTTCTTCACATACAATTTTTTAATTCCTTCAATCTAGAAATGATGAATTTCACGTATTGCTCCTTTAAGTAATATATTAAATGCAGGGCTTCTACTAGTTACAGAGTATTTTCGCAGTGTGGTTCTAGTACTTTTTCATTAAGTCAAGGGTATGAATACTTCCTCCACCACTGCTGCAGTATTTACAACGTCACAAATATTCCATTGCTGTGTTTTTGACTTGCCTGTAACACCAGTACTGATGTTCTGGAAGCTCACGTTTACTTTAAGTTTATTTCACAAAAAAATTCAATTTCACTACTGCAGAGCTGCTTCTTCTTACAGCCTGTTTTGGTGCCACTACTCCAATTCTTGGGTATGTGCCAGAGTATTTGCACACAGCACAACACCTGCTGTTATACAGTGTTTACAAGGTGTTACCCATGCTAATAGGTTACTTGTGATGAAGTGGGATTCATCATTCAGCACACCTGGGTAAGGGCAGATTTGGATGGTAGAGAAATATTGGTGCATCTGGGGCTGGCTTCTCTCAAGTTTTCTCGAGATAGAAAATTAAGAGAAAATGTAAGAGAAATTTGAGGGAATGCTGCCCAATGTATACAGGAAACTGCTACACCAAGAGACACTCCTTGGTCTTGCTGCTGCTGATGATAATACAGTAACTTTGATTGTTGCTCTCAGTGTAAGTCAACTCATTCTCTAACACGTAGAGCAAAAAGAACTGCTTTTAAACCAATTATTTCAGTCTATTATTCATAAAATGCAATCTATTAAAAGAAACGACAAAATCTGCAGGTATGAGGACATAATGTCAACTGTTCCTATTGTGTCACTTTCTTTACATTAATGCAGTAACTTGCCGTATTCTGTCTTGTTTTAGGACATCATCCAAATATCATTAATCCGTTTGGTGTAGTCAAGCTTTGCTCACACCCATTTACATTGATTCTATTCTTATTCTAGCAGAGATCCCACAGTGTCAAAAGCTGCCAAACATTTCAGGTTTAGTTTTAGGTAAGTATATATATAAAATGAAGCACTAGACATTCTTAATATTTCACTTTGATGGAGTAGTACAGCCATTAAAATCATGACATCTTGAGTTCAAATATTTCACTCAGTGAGCTTCACTGAAGAGCTTGAACAACTCTACACACTGTTCATACAGATTAAAGACAGAATAGATCTTTTTCTAATGCTCAGTCTATATAATGGGATATATGATGGGAAAACTGGATTTTAAGAGAGAAACCAGCTCTGGAAACCAGTTGTTGGTGGTGTTGAGGAGCAGGGCGGTAAAAGCCAGAGGCAGGCTGGGTAAATCAGGATTGTCAGCAGGCTCAGTGTCAGTCTAAAGCCTTTGTCTCTGGACTTACTTATTCTGGTGGAGGTGAGTGCCGTTGCCACAGCGGTGAGGAGCCAGGCGGCCTTGGAAAATAAGCGTGGCGCCTCTGACAAATTGTCAAGGCGGCTCCCCCTGCTGGGCTTTCACTGTGCTCGCAACAAAAGAGACCCCCGGCTTTCTCCCTCTCTCTCCTCCCTCTCCGTTTCTATCTCTCTCTCTCTGTCGCTCTCTCGCTTTCTCTGCCTCCAATCCATCACTCTCCCCAGTGTGCAGCTCCCTCTTTTCATTCCCAGAATAGGAGAACAAAGACAAAAGGTGCATTAGAACAGGAGAACAGTACAGGCCACCCAGGGACTCAATACAGCAGCTGAGCAGCACGGCAAGATGCCGCGGGAACAACGGGGCCCGGGTGGTGTGGGCAGAGAGAGGGAGGGTGTGTGAAGGTATGCATGTATGTGTGTGTATGTGTGTGTATGTGTGAGAATCGCACGACCCAAAGCCACCCAATCCCCACCTGTCCACACAAACTCACAAATACATGAATGTACACATGAATTCTTTCTCTGTCTCACTTTGAATTCAACTCAAGCTCAATTCAATTTGGAAGTTGTTTTATCGGCACTGTGGAGTGAATTTACAGCATGGAAACCTTAGTACACACACTTTTACACACACGCCCTAATAGCATTAGGGTTCAAGTATAAAATCAACGCATTGCCACAGTTTATATCTGTATAAAACGTTTTAACGGGCCGCTGCAGAGCTACATCAACACAGAGTGACTGTCATTGCAAAATCAGTAACTGTTAATACTATAAAAATACGCTGTACTAACAAGATAACAGAAAAATAATCCATAATGATTCTTCACAGATCACTAGAATCACAAGTTCATAATCCAAATGCCACTCCATATGCTACCACAGAGCCCCACATACACTGTGTGTTGATGTTCACACTGAGTTATTTTGTCCATGAGTGTAAAATTAAAAAAACTACTTTACAATTCAATGTTAACATGTCATGAGACAAGGCATGTGTTCACAGAAGTCAATCTAACGTAAATTTGGAAGTTTTATGAATAGCAAAAAAGGCATATTCATATGATTACATATATAATTGTTATTGTTTTGTTTTGTTTTGTTTTGTTAACTGTATCACCAACATCCCCAAATTCTGTTTATTTAAGCTGTTCTGTTGAGAGCTGAAATTTCGAAAACAACCACAATGGTTGCAGCTGATGTGGAACTTTTTGTCGTAGCACTTTTTTAAAATTGTGATTGCAAAAACGGCAACAGTCCTTCACAGACATATTGATGCTACACCATCACAGCTCTCGGGGCTAAATCATATTCCATTGCTCTGATTGGTTATAGGTAGATCCGATTGTGTCCAGAGGGATTTTGGTGGATGGTTGCTGAAAACACCTTTTGGAAATAGAAAACGGACTCAAGTATGCAAATTGGTCTGTTTACAGTGTCCCATTGTAAACAGAATTAAAGTACAGTGGATCTTCAACTGTTGGGTTTCCAAAGGAGAGATGTGGCAGATAAAGAATAAAAACTAAAGGCATACAGACTACAATTGGTTTAGAACTTGTCTGCTACGACAACTTTATTTTGGTTTTGCTTTTCAGATTCTTGCAATAACTGATACAGAAATATTACCCAGCAGACATGCCATACTTTTCTACTGCCAGTCTCAACACACATGGCTGTAGTCATTTGAGAGAAAAAGTGCATTGCTTTGATAAACGAGTGCATAACAACGGTAACAGTGTCAGCCATGGAGGAAAGTAATTGGAAAGTGGTGGATCATTAAAAAAAAACTGTTCTGTAGCTCGTTTTATAGTGAACCAAAACATCTGGAGGGGAAAGAGAAAGAGACGAGTCGTGATGTTCTGTTTCATGCGTTTGATTGGCTCCCTGGCAATTTGGAAGTGCTGTGAAGACTAACTTTGCATGTTGGGGTGGTGTGTGTGTGTGTGTGTGTGTGTGTGTGTGTGTGTGTGTGTGAGGTGTTCAACTTTACATTAAGGCTTCCTGTTTGGAATTCTCCAAAATTGTCGAAATGTGGTGCTTTGGCAGTGACTTGCGGCATCCGAAACCAATGGAAAAAGGCGTCCTTTTATGTCAGCATGATACGCAGCTGGTTGCCATTATAGTTTAAGTGTAATGATGTATGGGTCCAACAAACACCAACCTTCACCCGAGAGAGCAGTGCTCGCATCCCGTAAGCTTCTAAAGCCAAACCCTGTTCATTTTCCTGAACCTAACCACGCGTTCTTGTTGCCTAAACCCAACCATGTGTGTTGTTGCAGGAAAAAAAACGTTGCAGTGTTGTACCAATGTACATTTCTTGTGAAAATGGAAGTGCATCTTGAAAGAAGACAATGAACTTGACACGGTGTGTCGCAGAATGTCAACAACCAATGCACCCAGGGTACTTTGCACTTTGTATGTGGACGTGGAAAGTCCATTACCAAGCCCGTCAATATGTGATGAGGTCAGAGTGAGAATGTGTTGGAATTTCCAGTTTATTGCAAGTTTTACATTTTGGCCATTATAACTATCAGTAATAAACCAACTCTCAGTGCATGGCAACATCACTAAAATAATTTGGCCGGAGCAAGAGAGCATGAAATTATGACAAATTCAAAGTTAGTCAAACTTATTTGGAAGAGGAAATGAAGGCAGATGATAAAAATTTCCCCAAACTGTCTAAAAATACATAAACATAAAGACCTGGTTTAACTTTGACCAGTTGTACTATTGTTGTCAGTAAATGTAATGTAATGGAGGTGAAAGTTTCAAATATTGTGAATGGAAGAAAAGAAACACTTTAAGATAATGCTAATTCTGCCGATGAAGGCCATGTCATATCGTCGAATGCTGAAAAAGGCAGTAATTGGACCTTGAGTTGAGACTGATGAAGGAATACTTCATGCACAAAAACCTAGTTGTGCCATGTTACAGTTACATTTTAGCAAATATATTGATGTATTGATTGATTGGGGACCACGTTTAACAATAGTAAAACTATATCAAAACATCAATTTTGAGCATAGGTCTCATTTATCCAGTCGAAATTCTCAGTACTTCCCAAACACATACATTTTTATTAAAACCTTAGTAGAGTCTGGCTTTAAAGAGTTTATAGATAAGCCTCACTTTCATTTCAGTTTTAAATAGTAAGGCTTTTCTCAAATTTCACGTGTTTTGGAAAGTACTGAGCATACAACTGATTAAATGAAACTTGGATTGTACTGCAAGAGTTGGGAGAGAACGGATTTTCTGATATAGTTTTGCTGTTGTTAAACATGGTCCCCAACAAAAAATTAATCATTCTTTCAGTATAGTATCTTTAGAACCAAAAGCAAGGCGGAATTTATACTTCTGCGTCGAATCAACGCAGTACCACCGTAGTCTCTACCATGCGTTGCCGCAACGCAGACCTCCTGTCTGTTTTTGTAATAAAAGTGAATAAAAAAGTGAAGACAATAAAAAGTGAAGACAATGAAGCCTCCAGAAAAATAGCATTTTAGGTCTTGTGTGTGATTTATCCATCGGGATTTATACTGCGGGATTTATCCTGGCTTCATACGAGCTGAGGAAATTACTGCTCGTCCCTACACTAATTTATTCAATGTATATTGTTTTAGGCTTGTGCTAAAAACGTTAGCATGTTGTATTTTTTGGAAAACATGGTTAGTATAAGACACGTTTTGTCAGTGAACCTTGTTAGTTGTAATGGAGCCAAATTTTGTAGCATTACCTTAAATGTTGCTGTTTTGCTAGGCTTCATATGAGTAGCGAGACGTCCACTAGCCGCTACGCTAATTAGTATGTAAAATAGCTTAAGCTTGTGCTAAAAACATTAGCATGTTGTATTTGTGAGTAAAATGTCTCCAGCCAAAGACAAATGCTTTGTCTGTAAATGCTAGTGAGGCAGACTTGTGTACTTGTGTGCTTTGGGTGTGTTTTGAATTAACTTAACTTTACAGCACCTTATTGAAACCTCCGTCGCCGACTAGTGGTTTGGAGGTGTAACTGTAGAGCGTCACACACACAACACCGCACCCTATAAATGCTCACAACAGTGTAGGCCAGGGGTCCGTTTCACAAAGCAGGCTTAGTGAAAACTCTGGGTCTGTTAACCCTGAAATGAGGGAAACTCTGGGTTTTCCGTTTCAGAAAGGGAGGTAACTGAAGCTCGGTGTCAGTTACTATGGCAACTGACTCTGTGAACCTAACCTGATTGGGAGCAGGTTTTCTTCAATGAACCTCGAGTTTCTAGCTGTCTCCTCCCTCTTTTGCCACAACCCAGTGTGATTCATTCATTCATTCGTTTAGTGTCGCGCGGGTTTCAGCGAGTTAGATCATCTGTCCTCAAGGTAAAGCCGGATCCTAAAGTGTGTTCTAGTTCTAAATCTACTTTTTTCGACCATGGCATGTCCGTTCTGGAGGATCCTGTGGACGAAGAGGCAGTGTTACTGAGGAGGGAGTTACACATTCGTCAGGAGATTATTCACAGGCCCAGAACTGACGTATTATCGTTTCCAGAACATTTTCTTTTTTAACGGTACAGTTTCACATCACATTCCATCATTTATATATTAGTTTTCTGTATAATATCGGAGATGCAGAATATATCAGTAAGGCCACTGTCTGCAGAGCCGTGAGAAAAGTGTCCCTAGCTCTGAAACGTCTATTAAACTCTTTTGTTGTGTTCCCTGGACATAAACCTGTGAGGGTCATCAAGGAGGAGTTCCACAGGATTGCAAGTGAATGATGTAGAAATCAGCTAAAATTTATGATTATAAATCATACTCAGTTAATGACATGGTGCTGCAACCTCAAACTGGGATTAGTCATTTTAATTTCTTTTAGGATTTCCCAGTGTGATAGGGTGCATTGATGGAACAACACATTCCCATCATTGCTCCTTCACAAAATGAAGGAGACTATGTGAATAGGAAGTCCATTCACAGCTTTAAATGTGCAGGTAGATTGACTGTCTCAAAATGTCAGACTACATCACACTGCAAAAACTCAAAATCATACCAAGAATATGTGTCTTATTTCTACTCAAAATGTCTCATTTCTAGTCAAAACAAATCACACCTAAAAGTAACTTGTTTTTTAGACCATTTTCACTTGAAAAATAATTAGGTGGGATTGCATCTAAGTGAACTAAATTTTAGCTTTAACACCATTCCACCTGTTTGCATCTGTAGCCTAACATTAGTTTGACTGCATAAATGTATAAAATAAATTTAAACTTAGGCTACGCATTGACTCAAGCAGTAATGTTCTCCCACGCCGACTCCCGTTCCTTCACTGCTGCAGCCGTGTTACTCTTCTTCCTGAAAACAGCTTCAAATTCGCTGTATGAGCGCATTAAAATATCCAAATCCAGAGGAGTAAAAAAATGCAGACCTTTTCTTGTAGCTTGTTGCCATGGTGAATTGTGGTATCGGGGCTCCATTGATGACGGCTTTTTAAAGTCATGGTGTACGCGCTTAACTCAGAGTGAACAAACTCTGTGTTGATTGAACCAATTGAAATCACCTGTTCTGAAACCCGTAACCCAGAGTTTCCCATCTCAGAGTTACTCAACTCAGAGCTCAGGGTTAGGCTCAGAGTTTGTTGAACCTCCGTTCTGAAACGGACCCCAAGTGCGTAGGCTACCGTGTAGGGTCTGCCACTCAAGTATAAATCCCTCCTACCCCTTCACATATGGTACCGAGACAATAGATTTGTTTAGCTTTTCCACCGCAACCGCTACTCTTAAATGTTAGCGGGGTTGTTGTCACTCACTGCTCTGTCCAGCTTTTGCTGTATTTCCTCTTCACCGGTGACACAGAAGGGTGTGCACCTTGTTTACCATGTTCACGGTACGGGTTGCGCACCAAAATTTTCAAAACAAAATAGAACAGGCTATAGTGAGACAGAGTCAGAGGGACATTCAAAAAAATAGCAGGTTTGCGCATTTAGTCCTTCTCAGATAAGAGCAGGGGTTTAGTACTGCTGGAGCACACCAAAACAACACTCTAATTTTTTTTTTTTTTTTCCTCCAAGTGGGGATAAGAATATATGCAGCTCACATACTGAAGCCGAAATTAAGTATACTTTTTAAACACTTAAAAATCCACTCATGAGTTAAAGTGTATGTCATCCAATAGAGCCAATAATAGCAATGGAATGGTCAAAGTTGTGACATTGAAATTTAAGGTGTGTTATTGGATTCACATCATCATGCACTGAGCACCATTAGAAGTAAACATTAAGGGACTGCAGAAATAGGGAAGGTAAGGAAGAGTTCCATTAGTAGCATCCACAACATTTCACAATGGAAATGGAAAAAATGTGTACCAAACTGAAATGAGCTGAACTGAACCGGACTGCTTAGTGGCATCGGGGCTTATGTTGCCATTTTCTGTGGAAGCATGCGAGAAAACAAAGTTTTCTTCACAATTTCAAGGTATAATTTTCATATGGTCATTCTGTGGGTGAAGTATGTTGTTGGATATGACCTTTGACAGATCCTTTTTAACTTTTACATTTACATGTAATCTCAGAAAATAATGCTATGAGGTGCAGTGTTATCATGACTGATAGAGATGACGGTCAACCAAATAAGACCCAAATTGAAAGAAGTTTCTTTGCATCTTTTTAGCTGTGACCATAAAGGCCTGTAAAGTAACACACACACACTTTTATTTACACACACTATACAGTATACCGTCTGTACACTGACTATAATCCCCAGCAGTTGGTCCAACTGCAAACCACTGCAGCAGCGCTTGTTTTTCTGTTGCAGCTCACCGCATTGAAAATGTTCACAACCCACTGCAAAGTCACCTGTGGGGGGAAATATAGTAACAAGTCTAAAAAAGGAGAGAGAGGACAGAAATACATTGAGACAGACCAGGAAAGAAGTAGATCGAGAAGCAGAGAAGAAGAAGACAGAGGCAAAGACAGAGAATGAGTGAGAAAGAGAAAGACACATGGAGAAAGAGAGAAAGAGGGTTCAGGCAGAGTTCAGTCTCATTAATAAATGATTGCAGTCAGCGGCGGCTCGACTCCAACATGTCAATAACGCGGAGGAGCAGCTCTCATTGCTTTCTTTCCCCCCCAGAGCAGGAAAATGTGTTGACAGAATGAAAATAAGGCGACGTCCTTGTATTTCTACTCTGCGAGGGCACTGTTTTTCCTTTCCCTTTTTCACTTCTGATTTTAACGCCTTGTGCCACTGGAAAATCTCTCTCGTTTTGATCCCACCAGTTTGCCCTCTCTGATCTGACATGCTGGGGAGGTAACAGCAGAGGAGCCGATGCTGCTCATCTTCCATGGGGAATATCTGAAGAGTTTCAGTACGAGATGCTTGCCCTTTGAGAAAATTGCCGCCCACTTGAGCCTACAGGTACGAGACGGTTGATGTCGGGAACGTAAAGTGCACTATAAACACGATGAGTCATCTACAGTCCTCTGCTCCTCCGAATTTCTAGTCTGAGGATGGAATCATATGTGATTTTGGAAGTTACAGTGATGAATTTGAAGTTTTCTTACAGATGTTATTTTTTTTTCATTTAATTCAACTGCTTGGCTGTGTGATAGCTGGCAGGACTTCATGTCCGGAGGCGCCGCTCTATTACAGGGCAAAGAGAGTTTTAGAAGGGCATTATGAGCATTAAAATGTGTGTATTTTTAGCTCCCTGAACACATCGCTGAAGCTGAAACCTGGCAGTCCACTCAGAGCAGGACTCACCACAGTTCTAGGGACCAAAACAGTAACCTGCACAGCTTACACAGTTTATTTTGAAGTTTAAATTTTGTTTGATGTTGGAGGTAGTCATGCAGATCTCTCTGTGCTTCAGAGAAGATATATGTTGACATGACTGCAGACCTTTGCAGAAAAAAGTGTTTCGGATGACTAAAGGTTGCAGAGGTGAAAGTGAGCTCAGACGTATGGCAACATGAGATATTTAGGTAGAATATACACAAGAGCTTAAACAGTAAAAGTATCTGTTGCATGAAAACTTAAGTACAGGCAGGCAATTTGGAATTTAAGCGTGGACACCAGAATTCCTAAAGTCACTGGACGATATAAAAGGCTGAAAAGAAGCCATAGGATCTACAACCTTTGTAACAACATCGGTTTGGAAGATAAGTGGCATATGTTGTTTGAATGTCAGAATATAATCTTAAGAAATTATAGCAAAAGTTATTATTTAAACCATCAATCTATGTTTAAATTAATTTTGTTATTACAGTCACATAAGCTAAAAGTTAATGGTAAACTAGGTGCCTTTTTTAAGGATTTCCTTTCCTTATTTAAGTGACATTTGTTTACTTTGGCCATTATATGTTGCATCATGTTGTCATTATTGTATCTTATGTTTGTGCTTCATACCATTTGATCATGGTCCTGTGTCACATAAAATAAATAAAAATAATTTAAATTAAATGAATGCGTCCAAAGGAATAACGACATCCTTAGAAATTTGAACGAGCAATCTCTGAACAACTGGGGCCAGAAAATAAAGGTAATCAATGAAAAGTCCACCCTAAGATAGCAAGACAACTTAGTGCGTTTGTAAGTTTGCTGATAACTTGCATCTTTAACAGCCAAAAAATAAATGGCTTTATACCACCAATAATCATAATAACGGTCAAATTTAAAGCAACGCTAAGAGATCTATTGAGTTGTAAGGTGACAAAGAGGAACACTCTTGCACTATGTTTTGGTTTGGTCTCCACCAGCTCTTAAGGGAAATATCTGTGTCTTTAGCTGTTAGTAACTTTACTATGTTCATCAGCTTTTCTCTAATTGTGGAGCTTAACCTAGCTGACACTGGGGAAGAGGTGGGGTACACCCTGGACAGGTCACTAGAATATTGCAAGGCTGACATAGAGCCAGCAAACAATCTACACCTATGGGCAATTTAGAGTCACCAATTAACCTAATCTGCATGTCTTTGGATTGTGGGAGGAAGCCGGAGAACCCAGAGGAAAAACCACATTGACATGGGGAGATCACGCAGACTCCACACAGAAGGGCTTCCCACCTTGGGGTACAAACCACTCACCGGGTGACAATGCTAACCACTGTACCACTGTGCCTCCAAAAGCTAAATAACTATGAGTAACATCACTAGCTAATAAAAAGTGCTATGTGACATTTAACTGTATATGAGAAACTGAATTTAAATAAATTATCTTAGCTGTTATGTGATCATAATTTGAGTTAAACATAGATATCAGACAGATAAATTGTATCTATGTTTTAAATCTGATATATGCAAATGTTTTAAAAGGGCGAAGGGTCCACAGCTTAGATCTTTTGTGGATGATTTTGTGAATATCTGCCATTCATGTGAATCCGCCATTGCAAAACCTGGAAAACACTCCAGCCAGCAGCTTGACACTGCCGGGTTTATGCTTGTGAAAACACATGAATGGTGTGAAATGTGTCACTTCCAGTGTGCTGGCTCTGTTTGAGCAGACTTTATTTATTGGCATTTTAAACCGGAACAGGTGCAAACAGATCAACATTCTCAATAGCAATAGATTATTCAGAGTGGCGGCAAACACGGTAAATGTGCAGGTTTGTATATTTTAATGACACTCCACCACACAGTTGGACAAATGAGTGGTTTCAACCTCGAGGATAAATACCAGCTTTAGGTTGGATGGTGATTTTCAGTCCAGACTGCTCACTCTATGAGAACAAACAGCATTAACACAGCAGGGAGGAGTGGGCACCCTGTGATTTAGTGCTGGAGTGCGAATGATAAAAAGCAGAAATACGTACGAGAGCTTGGCGAAGTCCGTCATCTGGATTTTAGCCCTGCGAGCCAGGATTTCCATCAGGTGGAGGCCTTCATCCGTCTGTAGCCCACTGATGATCATGAAGAGGAGGCAGGTGGGAGGAGGAGGAGAGTAGAGGACAGAAAACAAAGTATTGAAGGAAGAGACAAGTAGAAAAAGAACACAAATTAAACTCATGTCAAGGAGTAAAACAAATGTCCTAATACGTCCTGTGAACTTACAATATGGTTAGCACATGGCTTGCTATACACTATAGAAAACAAGAGGACAGACCCTTGAGTTGGTGTTTTCTCTGGCAAATATATGTAAATAGAGGTTTATATTTCTCTGCTCCTTAATGAAACTCTGATGTACTTGCAGCTTACTGAGATGATTAGGCAAAACTGTTTTTCTCCCATTCATGCAACTAAAGTTCAGGAACTTTTCTTGTGTATGTGGCAACATTAGGTAAACGTTAATGAGGCCAAAGGAAAATCTTTGAAATTCAAATGTGTGATAAAGTAAAGCTTTTATAATTTGACACTTTCTAATCAAGCTAAATGAAAACTCGTACTTTGTGCCGAAAACATATTCGAACTACTTCTCTAGAATCCAGTCCTGCCTTCATTCCTTATGACAGGTGGGAGACCTTGAGGAATATAGCTAAGAAACGGAAGACGTACTTGAACAATATGTTGAGAGTTTGACGTGGCAGACATAGCAGATGGGCACAGGAGTACCATCAGTAAGAGAAATTTGAGTGGATGCTAAATATGTCTGGACATCTAACATCAAACATCTGAACTGAAACAGAAGGCAAATAAAAGTATAAAAGAGAGAAACAGAAGCTCTCAGGTGAGGTCAGACAGGTGTGAGAAAGAGATGTGGGAAGTGCTGTTCGGTGGCGAGGTGAATAGTGTGGAGGTGAGGCAAGTCGTAGACAGAGGGCTTGTTATCATCACTCCCTGCTCCCTCATTTTGTGATTTAAAGTGCGTGTTGACAGGGAGTGACAAGGTCAGAGGCAAAAACACCAAAGTCTGTGCAGCCATTTAACAAATGAAATGCCTTTGGCAGTGTTCCACAATGAGAATGACCTCTGTTGTGTTTGTGCATGTCGGCTTTCTCAAACTAAAAAACAAGAAACCTACCTCACCCTGAACCCTGATCTAATGGAATTACAGTATATATGCAGACAAAGAAAAGAATGGCACATGTGTGGGCACACGATGTTTGGAACAACAATGGAACAATACTTCACTATTGATTTTGGCAAAAAGTTATCAGAAACTGGTTTAATTTATTTATACGTGCACATAATCCAATTCAGTTGCCCCTCATTCTACGTTAGAGGATGTGAAAAGAAGTTGCTAGTTTTATTCAGGGTCCCCACATATTTTATATCTTCATAATTTTTCCATGACTTTTCAGGGACACATAATACAATTTCTATGACCACTCACAACTTATAACATGAACAGAACTGTATACTTACTCTAAATGTAAATGATCATATTAAAGGCGGTTGGCGGACACTGACCAGGAGAGCTCCCAAACTGGTAGGGTGACGGCCGACAGATGTGTTGGCTTGCGGGTTAATTTGTTCAAAAAAAAAAAAAAAAAAAAAGAGAATACTCCATACCTTCAAACTGCCATGCTCTACTTTCTGAGCACCTTAGACTGCCCATGTCAACTGCTTCATCTCAAAAATGCAAAACAATTTAAAAGTAGTGGGGTCTTAGATATAAAAACTTTGGGATTCACGACCCTACGTGTTTTATCACTGTCACAACATTATTTTTCTTGCACCACTTGCCTGTGGTTATTCAAACATATCAGATTCAAACTCTATTCAGACATAAATCCAGCTATCAGGCATACGGAGGGAGAGATGGAACATGGGGAAAAACATGATCGCAAACAAAACCTTTTTAAGCATCAATGCACATTAAAAAAAAAAAAAAACTTGTTATGTTACATTAGTTGGAAGGCTATCCATGGCAGATTACTGTAACAATTCACGACATTTCCATTATTTTAATAAAATCATAATGTGTGCAATATTGTTTCCTACATATTTGTTGCAAATTTGTGGTTTAACAACAATCCATCCCATTCACTTTGTGACAATATGTGGGAGAAAACCTTGCCATCTAAAATAATCAGGGGCAGTAATGTCCATTTAGTAGTATATAAACATAGTTTTGTAGTTCTTTTATTTGAGTCTTTCCACTTTGGGAGACCTTCAACCTCACAAGCAGGCCAATTTTGTACTTTTTACTGCACTGCAATTATCTGACAAGTTATTTGGTTACCTAATAAGCTCTAATTTTATATCAAACATGAGCTGCTCTCCAATAACAACAGTCCCAAAACTATGATGCGAGGTGGTTGCACGACAATGAGACGAAAATCCTACAACACTTTACTTTGGATAGTTCAGTATATTTTACGGTCCATGCTCACAGCAGTTAATTTAGAAACACAAAGTCACTAACATTTCTCTAAACTGTGAAGAAAAACTGCAGAGAATGAAGGAATAACAAATTAAGCATTCAGTTAAAACAGCCTTGACGCAAGCAAAGCCGGCAGGATGGGGAGTGTGTGTGTGCGCGCGTGTGTGTGCATGTGTGTGTGCTGGGAGACCACATTTAAAGCTCAATATCCGAACTCCAAGCTAATTGCTTCCTATCTGCTGTGGACTCATCTGACCTCCCCTCGGCTCCCTCAGCTGAATTCAAATGCAGAAAAGGAGCGGCCTCCAGACACCTGCAGGATGCCATGTTATCTCGCTCAACACCAGGCGTCCTCTTCCAATGACTCTGATGACGCCGAAGGAAGGCAGGGCAGAGGGGAGAGATTGTATGCAAACTGTGAAAATCACTTACTTTGAAATAAATTTAATTATGGGAATTAGCAGTTGTCTGCTTCCTTGTTTCCGCTGACATTTAACTGACCCTTTAGAGGTCTAACCTTTTTCTAAAACTTTCAGTCCTGGTTGAGTTGGCAACACCTGTGTCTTCATTCAACAATGAACATGATAATTACACACGTGCAATCACGTCAAAGTTAGGCTGACCAGCAAAGGAAAGTCTATAGGAAGTCACAGTTGTCTTTAAAGTTTGTCTTTTTCCTACTCTGTATGTTTGAATGATCTTTCATGCTTTTTGGTTGTAGAGAGTCCTCTTTAAAAATAGATGTTATTTTGAACAAAGGGTTTGTTTCCACATGGAGAGCACAACCCTGTACAATGATTCAACCATACTTCCAAGGGCAGACAGAAACAAAGGTCTCTATCAGCAGCAGTTGAATAAGAACACAAGAAATCATCAATCACTGGTAAAAGAAACTGAAAGCTTAACATCAAAATGTGTGCAGATGTGAACAGGGTCAGGTTCTTGTTTCAGTGTCAAGTGCACAAGGATGCCTATAACTAAGGATGGGAATTGATACGATTTTATTGGTACTGATGGTATTATCGATGGCATTATCAATCACTCCAAAGTCATCGAAATCTGGCACTTGGGCAGTGACTTGCAGTGTCAGGCACCAAGGAAAAAAGGCGTCCTTTAACACTGGCATGATATGCAGCCGGTTGCCATTATAGTTAAATGGTGCCTGGCTGCATCAGGGCGAATAGCAGCGGGACGAAAGTTAAGGCGGCGAAAGTCCAAGCAAGGCAGGCAGGAGGGGTGATAGATGGATCCAAAAAACATTGACTTTCACCTGTCCCGTAAGATTCTAAAGCAAACCCTAACCACGTGTTTTTGTTGTTGAAGGAAATTGAACATCAATTTGCAGTGTTGTATCGACGTAGTGCATTTATTTTGAAAGAGACTGTATGTAAACGTTAACTTTCCTGTGAAAAGTGTGTCTTGAAAGAATACAATGCATGTAACAGGCAGAACTTGACTCGATGTCCCAGAACGTCAGCAACCAACGCAGCCAGGGTACCTTTCAAGTCATATGTGGCCATGGAAAGTCCATGACCAAAATGTCAATATGTGAGGAGGTCGAAGTGAAAATGTGTTGCCCGTGCAGTGCAGGGAGGAAAGACAAAAACTGATGGGGGAGCCAAGCTGGATGTAGCCTGAGAGCTAGCAGTAGCAACAGTCATGATGTCATCATCTACAATAGATGAAATGAGAGAATGTTTGCACAGCATTCACTTTCATTTAGGTTTTCTACGTCAAAGATAGGTTAATATTTCCTGAACCTGCTTGCAAAGCACTAATGTCATTATGACAGGATATTTGTCATTTGTGAAGGACGTGCTCCTCGGTGGGGAAGCAGTGGCACTCGTGCGCAGAGTGTCCAATACATGGCATCCCTGGAATTTAAGCCTTTGTTGCATAGAGAGATTCATTCATCTTCTAACCGCTTCATCCTCTTGAGGGTCGCGGGGGGGCTGGAGCCTATCCCAGCTGACATCGGGCGAGAGGCAGGGTACACCCTGGACAGGTCGCCAGACTATCGCAGGGCTGACACATGGAGACAAACAACCATTCACGCTCACATTCACACCTACGGACAATTTAGAGTTATCAATTAACCTAGTCCCCAATCTAGAGAGATGATTTGATGTTTGAGCATATTGCTCGTGTTTCCACCCTTACTTAAAATGATTTTATATTTTACAGACTGCAGAGCTGCACTGTCACATTTTGTTGTAAAACAAGGCCACACTTGGACCGTTTCTTCCTCTCCACCATGACTCCTTCTTGCTGAAAGTCTCCAGCAGCGTAGAGGTATGAGTCTGATGTCATTGTTTTACAATGCCCTTCTGTCAGAGGAAAAAGCCACACACTCAGAGGCGTACAATACCACTGAGACAATTTGGAACCGGTTCTCAACTGGAACTGGTTCTCTATTCCCATCCCCACCTACAGCAAGCTTGAACTAACAGGAAACACTTTGCTTTAACAAAGTTATTCTCCACTTACAACAAAAATAGAAGGTAAGTTGAGGGTTAGCACTCTTAAAAGTGGATCAGGAAATATCAACTGAACATACTATAGGATGAATGGGTGAACTGTGATTTGTCACATCTGTCATGGCCTCCCAAAATATTTAAGTCCCAGTTGCACCGCTGTGATTCAGTAATGATTGAGGGTCACTGACACTTTTCTGGACAGGAAAACAAATTCAAAATCCAAGTTCACACAGTACTCGCCCCTGTGACAAAACACTGTTGGGATATAGACTACATGGAAGTTTTAATCATTTATTTCTTCTTCTTTTGGGGCAAAAACTATTTCAAATGCAAATACATATATGTGTCTGAATTATATAGTTTTTATTCCTCACAAAATAGCAGGGAAAAAAACAGATTGTATTAAATGCCCTCTCTTCTCCAGAGAATACTCATAGCATCACATTTGTTTAACAGAGGACAGTCAAAAACATCTGTGCTTCCTCTCTCAAACGACTGCTAAATGGAAGTTTGATGCAGTGAAAATCTTTGTTTTAAATAATAAGATAATATGGCTGACTCTAGGTGAGCCACTGTTAAGGAAACTAGATTGTCTATGTATGAGAAGTTACTAACAGCCGGGAGAGCAGACAGCAGCTTCAACAGCCCACAGTATGAGTCAGTCTTCCACAGTGCAGAGCATCTGCTGCTTCAGATCTGACACCAGTGATCACTCTGCCTGCCTGCAGATCCCGAGTGCTGATAGCTGCACTGGGGACCTCACAGCAGCTTTTACAGCAGCTAGCTCTGCAGCACACAGAACATTGGGTTGGGATCCTTCTCAGATACAACAGCCTGTAACAGCAGCATGTTTCCTCACACGGCACAGCTTTGATTAATTTTATTCAAAATGTCCTATTATTCTGCTCTTACACATTTTTAGTATAAGGGGGAAATACCAACAAAAAGTGTGCTCTGTGCAGTGGCTTTG
Organism: Epinephelus fuscoguttatus; assembly: GCF_011397635.1. Lineage (NCBI taxonomy): Eukaryota > Metazoa > Chordata > Actinopteri > Perciformes > Serranidae > Epinephelus > Epinephelus fuscoguttatus. The sequence continues at coordinate 11,239,573 of NC_064766.1, read as the reverse complement.
CTGATATAGAGCAGCAAAAGCTACAGCCACAAAGAATGTGAACACAGGCCATAAAACATCAAACAACACGAGCTGAAACAACTTGGGATCCAAAGGTAACGGTTTCCAAACTTGAGTGGGAGTCTTCCTACAACAATATACTAACAACCAAGAGTAATTTATTGTTAGTTGCAAGATGAATATGCCTACTGAGCTGTGATCCCCTGCCTTTTCCTCCGGCAACATCAGCAGTTCAAATTGTTCACTTATCCACTCGGGCACAAACTATTGTACAGGCATTCATGATTCCTAAAGCATTTGGTAATGTTTGTTTCTAATGCTTCAACAACTATTGGATCAGGCTGTTCTCATGGACTGTTTGCAGGTACACCTACAAAAACTAATGCACCAGAATTTGTATATAACCCACGTAATAATGAGCCACGGATTTATGTATAACCCACATAATCATGAAGACTGCTATGACGTGACCAGTGTGCTGACAGGAGTAAAGACAGAAGTCATATAAGCAGCAAGAGTCTGCGTAAAGGGGCAGGATGGGGTGGTGGATGGGTCAAACAACACAGGACTTTCCCCCAAGAGACCGGTTTTTGTGTCCTGTGTGAAACCAAATAAAATTTGAGTTAATTTCAAGTATGTCATCACCATGTTTTCTTTTCCTAAACCTAATCTACGTAACATTACGTTAGGTGCATAACATGACGATGCACAACCATGTTTCTTTTCTTTTTCCTGAACCTAACATGCGTAACTTAATGTTAATTATGTAACTGTGTAACTTGACGACTCCACTTGTGGGGCACTAATCATACGACATTCATTTGGTTAAAAACAAAGAGTAATAAAAACCAGGATAGCAGAACAAACAAGCTGCATCTGGAACCAGGATCAGCGTAACTAACAAGTGACACTTCAGAGGGGTTTATCGGCCAGTGGCCTCTCTCAGATACATTGGTATTGAGCATGGTATGTGCCTCAGAAGAGGAGGCTATTTACAAATGAAGATTTTCCAATTTCACTCTCCAGACTCTTAGACCTAGAGATCTGAATCATGAGTGTGAGATCAAACATTTTCTCTAAATTAAATAACTGTAGTCCAGTCAGGAACACTTTAGGCAAAGAAAACTTTGTTTCCATTTGTGGTATTATATTTGGTGGTATGGCTTTGTTCTGGGGCCCCTCTGTAATTTCTCTGGCCTATGCAGAAAGCCTCTTCCATGTGCTTATGTGGAAAGCATAAGGCAGACAGGCAAACCTCCCTGCCCTTCCATGTGCCTACATGGAAAGCCTAAAGCAGGGAGAGCAGCAGGGAACAGAACAGAGCCAGCATCAATGGCAAACAGAAATGACATTGATAAGTCAGACACAGCTTGAAAAGGAGGAGCTGGGATGGAGGTTGGTTGCAAAGCAGCTTGAAGAGGAAGCAGCAACAGTAGGCAGGCAAGAGCAGTTTAAATAGGGCGCCCAGCTGCTCCACCAGTTGATTTGGGCTGTCTGAGATCAGCTAATGTAGCTGGGATGTGAGCTGAGCTCGACACTGTGTATTTGTACATGCATTTGTAAAAAAAATAAATAAATAAAAAAAATTTATAAATACAACAGCTGTGGTTTTGATCTAACTAACTTTTTATAAGGGTGTTTAGACCCAATTTCCAGATTTCTTCTGTTTTAACTTAACATAATATTATAGTACAATATTTGAATGTAGGTGGACTGGTACATGGAATGATGAATTTTCTGTGTTTTATAGATTAAGATATATGTGTGATGTTTTGAAATATGGCTTTTATATTGCTGTTTTTTTTCTACACTTTATTTAATTGTTTACTGTCAACTGTTTGACCACCCTGAGTGGTTTAGATGGTTAACCACATCTACCATCACAGAGCTTATCAGCCTATTAATGTGCATTATGCAAAAACGTAGGTACAACCTGACGAAGATCCAAGTAGGATCCAAACGTTGTCTTTTTTAAACTTCTGTGGAATGGATTAAGTGTGCAGGCGTTACCTTTTCTTCATAGGCAATCATGTGCCCATCTGGATAAATAATAATAACATATGTTTCTTTTATGGTCACAAACCCGTCTACTGTAGTCATGTCATGTGTGTTGTTTTCATGTATGAAACTGGAACACTCTCTTAGAGCCTTGGATTTATATAACAGTATATCACAGGAAGGTCTATAATCCTGTGAAACTAGATACACTGAGTATAAAATGAACAAATGAAATAATAAATAAAAGGAGACTAAATGTTCAGGGGGAGGCAACAAATTCAGAGGGCTTATGGATAAACAGTGTTTTTTTTTTTTAAAAAAAAAAAATGACATAATTACAGATTATTAAAAAAAACAAACTTTTTTTCTGCTGCGTACCCTGTACTCCCTTTTTAATAATTAAGCTAATTAGGGAGTGAAATCCATTACAAACTGAATGCAGTTTGGCAGTTGGTATTGTATATACACATGTTGTTTACTCAAGTGTGATAAACAAAATGTTACTTCTCAGATGATTTTAAAGGAAAATTATATGCGTTTTATTTTTCAAAAACAGGTTTTTAAGATGTAAATCACAACGAGGGTGAGCATATCAGTGATTCATATCAGGCATGCTTTTGTGTGTGGGATGAGAGAAAACAAGAGAAAATGCATTTATAAGTTAAAGGGTTAAAAGGTGGCCAGAAAAAAAAGCGTATCAAGGTGGCCATATGTACAGTATGTGTGGGTTGGGGAGCAGGTGTTTTCCTCCAGCTGTGATGAATCACCCTGTCTTCCTCCTCCTCCTCTTCACCCGCGGCCACAGGAGGAGGTGATACACTGAAACCACCAGGAGGTTCCTGCTATCAGCTGTCACCTCTGCCACGCTGCCAAAATGTCAGAACTTTGCATCTAATCTGTCTCCTTACAACTGTGCGCCTGCACTGAGACTATTTCCATTTCTGTCACTGCAGCTCGGTGTGAGAAGGCTACGCTTTCTACCCTTTCACAGTTTGAAGGATTCACAAAGCTATGATTTACTAAATTTAAATTAAACTCATGCTTACACATGACCATTTTTAATAAAACTACATTAAAGGAACCTCATTAAAAAGTTTTTAAGCATTCAAATATTGCCCAGTGTATTAGATATTTTACCTCTTAACTATCAGCACCGGTATCACACTCAAAGATCATGGATCAGTCCGGCTTTAATCAATATTTAACCATTGCTGCCACCCATATGTCAGTAGCTTATACTCACTCTGTGTCAGTGATGACATAGCCAAACACATCATCGTCTGCCTTCTTCCTGCCCGCTTTGACGTCCAGCTGGAGTTCCGGAACGTGCATCGTCTTCTTGTGCGGCTCCTCGTACACAAGCGAAGCAGGAGGGGGCACCACCTCCTTGATCCAGCCCTGCACCTCCGACACCTCCTCCACAGACTGGGTGCCGTCCTTCTTCTGCACCTTCACCCCTGCCTCGCTGGTCCGGCTCTGGACATTTTCCAGGCCCACCTGTTGGCTTTTGGGTGTTCCCATGGCAACGTCGTCACGATTTCTTGCTGAAGGAGAGGCGCTGAAGGAAGTTTTGTCCAGGTAGGCGAGAAGTTTGGTGAAGAGGGTTCCACTCTCAGGCTGAATAAAAAAAAACAAAACACATGAACCACAGTTACAAAATGATACTGACTATTTCAGCTGATAGATTTAAAAAAGCTTCAATTTCTGAAGACAAACAGCATTTTAGGCCTGAAATCAGAGTAAGAAAAAAAAGTTCTGACTATAGACATCCATTTTAAGCTTTTGAAGCCTCAACACATCTCTCCCCACAGCTGTTTCCACTTATTGTGCCTGATTAGACCTCTCTGCACTGTGAGTGTCTGCTATCTCTTGATTGACATCTTCTAGTTGCACTAGGAAACAAGGAAACTACACTACCTCACATTGATAGCCTGCTTTTTTTTTTACATCCACTGTCTCATTAAACCAAGAAGATGAAGAGTTCCAGCAATTTCTACACATGCAATCAAATGCAATTCATGTATTTGTGTTAGTTTATAAAACACCTTCAGGTTCATCACCACCTTCTTCTCCTGGCCTGGGAGAGGGCAGATTTACACATAGCTGGGAAAACCGAGACAAATGTATACAGTGTATGTGGCTGAGTGTAAATAAAAGTCTCATGTGGACCCCCAAGTTGAGGTCACCAAAGCTTCAGAGGATCGCAAGGCCTTCTTGATAATAAGAGGTCTTTACAGCAAACTTATATCTCAGCATTTCATTCATTTCTGCAAAGAAAACTGAATGAAATTGTTATTTTCACGGTTTAGCTTATTATTAAAAATGCAAAGGGCACAGTGAGGACCTGAACACAAGTTATATTCACAGAGCCTTTACTCTCTGCTCAAGAGCCTCATCCTGCACTCGAGAAGGAGCTGATAGAACTATTAACTATAGAACTACAAACAATTAGGTATGTATGATTTAAAAAAACAAAAACAAAAACAAAAAAAAACCATAATACAGAGAATTATACAAAACGTTCTTCAAAATATTTACAGGAAAAAATCTGATTAATATTCCTTCAAGTCCATTTAACACAAAAAACTTCTGGCTGTTATTGCATTTAATATTTGGATTACTTGTTCTTGGTTATCAACTGTAGTCCTGTTATTTTTATGTAGTGAATATAAAATGAAATATTCATAAAATACAAGACTTATTCAGTTTACTCAGTGATATTAAAAGTGGTGCCTTGAGGAAATGTTGGAAACCACTATTTTAGACAATTGTGGGCTTCCAGTTTTTATTTGTAAGAATTGGTTTTCCCAGTTTGGTGTGGATACACTTGACTAGTCTACACAGAGCCGTGACCTCAACCCAATCCAACACCTTCAGGATGAACTGCAACACAGATTGAGAGCCAGACCTTTTCACCCAACATCAGTGCTGGACCTAACTGAAGATCTAATGGTTAATGGAAGTCAATCCCTGAGGCCAGGTTCAACAAGTGGTGGAAAGACTGAAACTATAACTCGCACTGCACTGCAACTGCACTTTAATTTTCATTCTCCTCCTTTATCATCCTATCTGTAACTCTATTCTACATCATTTTTATCTTCTATTTTATTTTACTCTTTTACATTCTAAGTGTGTCTTTATATATATATATATATATATATATATATATATATATATATAACCAGTTGTCTCAGGTCAGCCCAAATCAAAATGTTACCTGGATGCTGACGTAGTTTACTAATACCTGAAGAAAGCCGTGCGCTTTGTCAGTCTCAGTGGCTCACACAGGTAGACGTGCGGTTTGTGTTATATTGTCTTTTGTTGACATGAAATCGAGTCCAGCTTGATGCAAATTTGTGTATATCATATTTTCTTTCCTTTCTTTTTTTAATGTCGCTGGTACGTAGTGCTCACTTACAGAAGCATATTCGCTGTGGTAGATGTGGGCTGCGACTTTAAGATCTCCAGTAATATGTTGCAGTTCACATTTCCACAAACCTCACCGCACTTTAGGGACTGTTCTTTACTTGTCAGGGGAGGAGGGTGGCTGGTTGATTTTTATTTTATTTATTTATTTTATTTTGATCCCCCCTTATGTTAATCACTTATTCATGCTGTTTTTGAAGTATGAATAAGTCAATAAGTAATTTATTCCATTGAAATATCATTGATGTATTATAGAAAAGTGATTCATCTTTTTATAAATGACAAACAGAGTGTTGCAATCACAGAGAAATAGTCTGACATGCTGTCAGTGATAAGCTGCTAGTCATCACAGTCCATAATATCAACTAATAACAGGAGATGTCAGATTCTGCCCCTACATTGCATGTTATTATTTTATTCTGCTTTATGTTTACATTGTACAGCATTATAATAAACTTTATTCCAGACTCAAGTCCATATAAGATACATACAAAAACACAGACAATACCATAAAAACAACACAACAAGTAGGTTTAAAACACTTAAATTTTACTTAAAGTTCACTTCACTTAAAGTTTAAAACTTCTTCTCATTTTTATATTGATCCCATCCAACAAAATGATGTTCATTCAGCAAGTCTTTTTTTGGTCCATGTCTAAAATAAATACATTTGACATGTGATTTTGTTGTTGTTTGACTTTTTATTTTATTTTTGCCAGTGCCATACAGCAACAGTGCTTGGGGATGTGGTCTTTTACAAATTTGAAAATACTGTAAGAATGTCACTTTTATAGAATTGGCTTCTTTATTTTATAATGTATGATTAACGTCTACATCAACAAATGTTAACCATAGAATCGTATCGAATCACATCGAATCGTTCCTACACTGTATCAAATCGTTCTGTATTAAAAATGTATCGTTTTTGAATCGTATCATAACCCGTGTATCTAGATACGTATCGAATCATCTATCACAGAGAGATTCCCAACCCCAGTGATTACATTTTCACAAATCATCATTAGATGTGTGTGTTTGTGCTACCATTAGAGGATTCTTCAAATAAGTCTCTATGCAAAAGTCCCAAAACTTTATGAAAACTAGACTTGATATACTTTCCATTCAACTGTATTTTGTAAGTCAGTTTCTCACAAGAATACTGAGTTCCTATTAAATTCTCAGGACAGTCACTTCACCTTTTGTACAGTAGCTAATGTCAAACACAATTTCAAGTTCTTTTGAATACTGCAGGCTGTAGGGTTCATTTCCTTTTCCTGGCAGAATATTACATAATTGCTGATAATGTCAGCCTTCCCTCTGACATTTAACATTTTTTTTTTTTTTTTTGCTCACCACAAACTACTACTTACCTCGTCCTTCACATTATGCTCCTCCGTATCCGCGTGACGCTCTGTTGGGACAAAGAGAATAAATGTATTCAGACATTTTTGTGTTCATCACTGAGAAAAATGGTAAGCGAGCAAAAGAAACTGTGAGGTTAACTGCACAGAGGTAAAAATGTGCACAAAAAGCTTAAAGCCACCTTTCCAAATTTCAAGGATGTTTTTAAATTGCAAATTAATTCTACATGTTTAATTTTGGGGGGAATTTGCTCTTGTGGACATCAGATTTTTTTCTGTACTTGACACAAAAGAGAAAAGAGAATCCGCAGAAGTAATATGTCTGCAGGTTTCAAGCCAAGCCACACATTGCCATATGGTTCATAATTTCTCGCCATTTTCAAGCTATTTGTTGAGCATTTTTACTTGGAGCATAAACCTTTTTTAGCCAGAGTGGTCTCAGTGGACACTGAACCACTAAAAGTGGCTGTGTTTATACTGAGCTACAGGGTGTCTATTTATTTTCACATTGATGTTAATGTTACACTCTTGAGGCAAGCTCCTTTGTTTAATCCTACCCAAACAATTATATGTGTACTTTAGGCTCTCCAGCTTTTTCTCAACAATGTCATTGCATTAAGAACACAAAATGAATCACTACAAAATCACCTTGAAGTGCTGCTGGCATAATAGGAGTACTCTCCTGTGGTTTCAGTGTTGGAGCGTTCTCGAGTAACTTCTCGTTTTCCTCATCCCTGGCAGCCTCCTCCTCTTGTTCCAGCTCTCCCTCCAAGTCTCTTGGTCCAGGTCTAACATGGGTGAGGCCTCTGTTTAGATTCTGGTCATGGTCAACCACCTGCAGAGCATCAGCTATCAGACTGGACAGCTGGCCCAAATCCTGAGGCGTCAAGCCATCCACGTCCACGTGTTGCCTGACGACATTCTTCAAAACGTTTTCGATGAACCTCTCTGGAGGAGACACAGATGTGAGAGAACAGTGAGTCAAACAAAGACAGTCTTTTTTTTTTTCTTCTTTTAGAAAACATAGCAAGATAACTTTCCTGCTTCGGGGGACACTTTGTCTACTGTATTTGGGTCTTGACGAGCAGCATTGCAAGTTATTCAGAGAAAAATGCACCAACACTTTACAGCTTAATTGCTTTTTTTTTTTAATTGTGAAACAAGACAAGATACATGTAAGGACACTTGAAATAAGGCTACATACATACATAAAGAGACATATGACATGACGAAACAACAATTAATGACTGGGTGTGCGTGGGTGCGTGCGTGTGTTGTAACTAATGAACGACAAATATAAATGGTGACAATGACATACATAATAATAGTAGTAATGATACTAATGATGATAATAAAAAGAAGTATTAATCAACAACAACATCACCATCATAGGCATTGAAAGGGGGGAGGCGAAAGAGAAAATAAACAAACAAATAAATGAAATTAAGTGAATAGAAAAATAAATAAATAAATGAATAATAATAATAATAATAATCATAATAGTAATGAAAATAATGAAAGTTTATATACATACACACACAATAATAATCATTATCATCACCATCATCGCCATCATCATCATCGTCATAATGATAATAATAAATAAAGGGGGGGATAAATAAAAATAAAGGAAGGAAGAGAAGTGAAGGCTCTGCCTCAGATCCCCACGCAGCCACAGAGCAGGCCGACCCCCACCTGTGTTTGCTATGGGACGCAGGGAGAGTAGGCTACACCATACAGCAACAAAGACAGTCTTAACTTGAAAAGCAGGAACACTATTGGTTGTTTGTGAAATGCTTAAAATGTTTACTTTAGACTGAAAGTTCATACCAGAAAAATCTGTAGCTCCAATTACCTACCAGATAGTGTGATATGATTGATAGCTCCCAAAGAGCCATTAAATGGACCTTGTGGCAAGATTGTTTTGTCAACAACCTATGATTATGTTTTTAATCATGCAAAAAATGACCATAATGTCATAAAATGTCCATACACAGAAGGAGCATGATGTTGCTCCTGCCACAAAAAGTTATGGGCCGTAATCTGAGTGACAATAGCACCATGTCAAAAATCCAGCCGCCTCATTCATTTCAGTAATACTGCTTCACTGGTATAGTTATATAAGTGCCAAAAACTGCAGTTCCTCAAATGGCCACTTGAGGCTAGCTGAGCAAGTCAATCCCAATAGATACAATAGATACATACAACTTAACAGCGAAAAATAAACATGTTTACAGCCTGGAACAAAAAACACTTCTGGTCATTGTAACTAATTTTCCTACTCATGACAAGTGTGCGGGGATGAATTTTTATATAACTCTCCCATTTATATTTTATTGAGGCTTAAAATTATGTATAATTAAGGGTGTGGCCCTTTGACTGACACGTGGGTGTTGCCTGTTAACAAGTGGCCACCATGGAGGCAAAGTTAGTTAGGTAATTGCAACCATGGCATATCCTCAGATTCACAGAGAATAGGCATAGCTGCAACTGTCACTATTTAAGTGAGTTTTCAGTTCATGAAAGTGAACTTCAACATTTTGGTCGCTGGAAAGATCTCATTCAGCATTTAGCTGAGACCATCTGTTGGGTATTCTGTTTCCCACTGAATGCATTGTGTTTTAATGATTTTAAGCCAGTTCTTCTCGAAACTAGCGAAAACTAGCATTAACATTATTGATCATAGACTGTAAATGCATGGTGCTAACCAGGCTAATAGCTAATGTTAGGGCTACCTCCACCCTGTCATTCAAATATAGTTACTTCTGGCTCAAAAAAAAAACAAAAAACAGTCAAAGACAGTCAAAATGCCAAACTCGAGGTTTCAAAATGGTGGTTCATAAACCAATTTGTAACATCACGGTAGCTACAAGCTTTATTTTTCAACAGTCTCTGGTCCCCAGGCAGATGCATGACATCTGGTAACAAAATGTGTTAACAAATCAAACACATGTTGGGTATAACTTTGTAACATGAATTCTACTTTTACTCAGAAGATTTTTATTGACCTAAACCTGACCATAGCTTAATCATAGAGGTAGCATATCAGGAAACACCCATTTAAGTCATTCTGTAACTGTAATATCAGTTGTTTTGGAAGGCACCAACAAGTGTTCTATTTTGTCTTTTACTTAATGATTTCCTGAGCTTGAAATCCATCATGGTGCACTTTAACACACATACCGTCCACAGACGTCAGAGGGTCCTTGACTGAATCCCCTTGAGTTCTTCCCAACTTCAGAAGCCTGGATTTTGAGGTCTCCTTTTTGAGCCCAGAGTTTTCTATTCCGTCGCTGTAGAGGGGCCTCAGGCGGGGCGAGGGGCCCGCCTGCTCCTCGGGGCTCATCCCCCCGCCATGGAGGGACAGATGCCCGGAGAGATACTGCCTCAGGGCGCCAAGGAGAAGGTCACCCTCTGCTTGCGTGGCAAGGAGCTGGTCAGCTGGAGGTCTCTGCTTCTGCAGAGGTAAGAAAGATGAAAGAGAGGAAAAGCTGGAGGGAGATGACTTCTGAGCCGAAATCTGAGCCTTGGAGCGATAGAAGTCCGCAGGGATGCCTGACTGGAAACGATCACTCTGAAAGAAACAAGAAAGGCATGTATAATCACATAGAGTTCATTTAACCAAATGTAGCCATTCAAAACCTAAGCAGTAAACATAAGTGTATGGTTATGTTATTATTACATCCTGATTCATGCAACACAGATCTGATGTTTTATTGGCACTGTTGCTGGCCAAGGGATTTAAGATACTGACTATGAATCGCAACAAGCCTGGTTTAAGTAAGGCCTTGTTGCTTGTCATTCCCCATCTTTCTCCCCTTGTTTCCTGACATGTCACTGTCTAAATACAGTCCTTAAATAATGAGTGTAGATGTGATATGTATGTGAATGCAAAAGATGTTGCTGAGGTACAACGATGCAAAGTCATCCTGCCAGAGTGGTTTTGGGTTATTCTGCTATTTTACGACATTATATTGTGTTTGTGCTAAATTTCTAAATTTCTTACAAATATTACTGGTCAAAATATAACGCCTAGTCAAAAAAATAGATGTAGATTTTTAAAAAATATATATCATATGTGAAGTTTATTTATTTAATATACCAAGAGATGTGACAGTTTATTCTGTAAATTAATATAATTCAATTAAAAAAGATATACAAAAACAAATTTTAAGATGTATAAGGATGAGGGAAGGTTGGTAGGATTAACATTTATTAAACCTTTATTTAACCAGGAAGTCCCATTGAGATTTTTTTTTTTTTTTTTTTTTTTTTACAAGAGAGACCAGGCCAAGGTAGCAGCCAATCAAAACAAATTTAAAATGCAACAAATACAATATATAATACTAACATCCAAAATAATTCAGACATAGTAGCCTCTCAAGAAAAACAAGCACATGTCTCTGTCAACACATTCTTTATGATGCCCTCAAATTCACTGATGGATATAAGTGTTTCTAATTTTAGGATTTTTTTGGAGAGTGTTCTATGTCCAAGGTGCGTTTTTCCCAGATCTGTTAAAACCGGGGTACATTGCAAAGCTTAGCTGGTAACTACCAGAGCTGGCACACAGAAGGGTGCAGAGGGTAGTTTGTTTGATTTAAAAGAGAATAGACATGTGCATATATGTAAACTGGGGGGAAACAATATGTGCTCCCACTCGATTTAGTCACAGCATTTTGATAAAGGAGCCACATTTTGCTTTAATATTAATGACTTTCATCCAACATCTCAACAAAATGATTATTGACATGGAAATAAAGCCCATTTTGGAAAAACAAGTTATTAATCCATTTATGCAATCATATTAACAGATCCATCAGCAACAACAAAGGCAAATTGTCACTGCCGGCTCCATTAACGCCCACCTGGGAGCACAGAAATGGCACAAGCCTGACTAACGGTAAAATTATCATAACAATAGCAACATAGACAGTAAAGTTCCTCACAGCCCTCATACTTCTTTATGATTTGTATGTGCGAGGCCCCTTCTGGTATTTGTCACTGTCTGTATCTTTATTCATCTATGTCACGCAGTCGGTGCAGTTTATTCCACTTGTGCCCTCGGGGACCCCTTCAGTCATGCTGCTCCTTTTCGCTTCCACCAAACACATGAACCTGGGGAGAAAAGGCCACGAGCCCGGAGCGACGCCTGCAGGCTCCACGCCATCGTGCTCTGTGAGGTACAATCCCCCCCCAACGGGAGGAAGGCCTCTGCCATTCAGCCGTGCTCCGCTCCCCTCACTCTGAGCGGTGGACACGGTGGAGGAACCAGTCACGTGGAGAGTTATTAATTAGAGCGGTGAACTCCTGAACTCTCAGCTGGTATTATTCAGCTCATAACGGTCATGCTGGGAGAAGCCATCAGTTAGGATGGGGAAGCGAGAGCCGAGTGACAACGAAAGATGACACCAGACCCCCCGTTGTGAAGGTGCGTGGGTTTGTGTGAGTTTTTGTATGGCTGAGGAGTTGCTGGTTGAGTGTGTGTGAGTGTGTACTGCGTGTGTATGTGTAAGCACTTTCTTTTTCAACAGAGGCAGGTGGCTGTGAGAGGAGGGTGGGGCAACATGCAGACGTTGGGGTAAAAACAAATACCCCACCTGCTCTTTGCCCTCTCAAATTTGAAACAGGAAGCAACAGGAGCTGAAGTTTATAAAAGCTTACTGATCGTCAATCATACGTTTTTACATGTTTATGCATCATTGGCAGTATAGAACAACATGGATAAAAACTTAACTATAATATTATAGTTAATAGTTATATAATATTATTCAATTTACTGTACTATAATCAGTCAGTAATGGATAAAATAAACAGATAGGAATTTGCATTTCTGACAAATCCATTGAATTAAATACCTATGAACTGCCACAAAACAGTCTTGCTCACTGATTTGCAGCCTTGCCCACAACACCCATTTGTGCCAAAAGAACGACTATATTTAGTACAATAAGGAAAAATGCCACATTTTGTTTTGAAGCTATTAGTGATAAGCTATAAAACTTAGTCTCTTGATGTTTTGTAATCTTTAAATTTTATACATTTGTGTGAAAAGTGTGTTTCTGCATAAAACATTGAACCCCTGGTGTTGTGCTTGAAGAACATACAATAGTGTTAAAATTTTACAATTCAATCCTACTCATCCTTTAACAGCTACCGCTGACTGTTGAATGCTTTATATTCAGAAAATGTTTAATAAACACTTGTGAATAAAAAGTTGAATTGGTCAGATCTTAATCATAAACGTAAAAACAGTGCAGAAATCTAGTTAAAACTGAGGTGATAAAGAAATACTATGGTGGTATTACATTTTTTTTTGTGAATAATATTAAAATAATTGGCTGCATATAAATTTAATATTATATATGCCAAACAGTATCAATATATTGTGATAAAAAACTGATAAAACAAAAAGCCTGCAATACCACAACACAGAGACTCACAGAGATCCAATAGTGGCAAACATATCATCCAGATATCCCTCACCTTGTCAGGGGTGCTCAGACCGGAGGCAGACGACGTCTTGGGAAGGAGGCCGAGACGTTGGAGGTACATCTGCAGATTTCTGCTGAGCTCCACCTCCACCGGCTTCACCCTCTGGTCTACTGGGTCCATCGCTTCAGCTGCAGGCCTGTGGGAGAGAAACAGGAAGGAAAGTGCACATCACTGTATGACTGTACACCAGCACAGCCATCACACAATTTAATTAATATACACTGCTGTGTATTTCCAACACTTTACTGTGCTCTCCAAAACCGCTTTCTTTTGTTATAGCTTCACAATATTTTTAGCAAACCACAAGTCATGAGCCACGTTTTCCTCTTTTTTGTCATTTGTCATTTTGTCTGGTACGCAGAGGCCTGTACTACGATGCAAGTTCAACATACCCAGGATATCTTTTGGTAATCTGGCTTCAATAAACCTAACAACCACAATCCCGATCTAGCAGTAAGCGCATTCACATGAAAAGGGCAGTGCTGCAGCATATGGTCATGCGTACACATGGACAAATCTACTGGCAGCAGGGCAGCACACTTTACAAACAAAGCGCAATATGAAAAAGTAGACAACAAAGAACTTAAACACATAATCAGGCTAACAGCTTCAAATGCAAGAAAGACAGCTGACAAAAAAAAAATTACAGACTGTGTGAATGCTGAAGTAACTCGGCTTATAATATCACTGCCACAAGTAGATCCAACTATTAATGTATTTGTATTCCATTAAATTAATGTGTTGTTTAGATGTATTCTATTTTAGTCTTACTCTTTCAGCTGCAACCTGATGGTGTCAAACAGACTTGTGAGCAAATACCCACCCTCTGCAATAATAAAGGGTGCCCCTTAATGTAAGGGGTGGAAGGGGGTGTTTCATCAGACTCTTGTGGAAGTGGCAGCTACTTTCCAAAGAGAATCTATATCCCTCATATAAAATCTGGAGGTTGGAGTGTTGCTCTGCTCTCAACAGTATGTTCTTTTTTTTTTTTGTTGTTGTTGTTGTTGTACTATATTCTGTGTTACCCTTAGGACATGTGGTTTAGGGTTTAGAATGAGATAGCAGCTTCGGATCATAGGGTTTAAGCTCAGGTGAATAACAACAGATAAGGCCAACAGATGTTGCTGATGATGTTGTTGAAAGATGGTTTTATTGATTTACTTATGGATTTAATGGATATATTGTATGTGTATATTGCAACTATGCTGTACAACATTCTGTTACCGCCAATCCACTTGAAAATAAAAAAAAAACAAAAAAAAAAAAAAACAGTCTGTTGTTGTTTTTTGTTCTGAAATAGTTGTGCAACCCTGTTCGGTGAAGGTGCAGATGTTCCTCTACATCATCAGTTAAGAAGAAATTCAGTAAGAGCTGGATGGCTATTACCATCTGGTAACAACCCTGCCTAGATTAAGAGTACCATCTGCAATGGAACTGCAACAAGAATGTATGATTTAGGAAAATATCCGTATGGATTATGTATGGATCTTAGGGTACTGTAAGTGTTTGGTGGAAATGTGGCTAATGTTACCAAGGTGACCACTGTACCTCTGAAAACACGGGGTTAAACCTAAAGTTACCTTGCTTACCTCATATTAAAGGCCTCATGTACACCAACAAAACATTTGAACATGGCTCTTAGTTTTGACTTAACCTGGGGATAGGGTGGCTAACTTGTTAGGTTTAAAATAAGTCTGTCTTTATTGTTGTAAACCTGTCCAACTTGCATTAGACCCACCAAAGAGCAACATAAGGCTCCCCTAACACTCATGGACCATATTGGGGCAGTGGCACATCTCAACAGAACCCAATGGCCCAGAGCTACTGATGGGTAAACTGGGTAAACATCTGACCTGCTGTCAGGGTTGTAGACAGCTCCATTCTGCTGTGACCTGAAGGGAATCCTCCTCAATTTGGATAACTCCTTGGACAGAAACTGCTGGGTGGTGTCATCTTCCCAGGTCAAACCTACAGACAGAAACACAGAGAACCTTTAGAACCACACCACAGAGGAGGAAAGTCTATACCTGCCTGTCTCAAATGGAAAAGAACGTATTCTCAATTGAACTACACTGCAGTGAAGTTCTCAAAAAGTGAGTTTTACACCTGAAAAAAGTCCAGCTGAGATGCAGTAAGTAGGAAAGAAGGGCGAGAAATTGCTGAGCGTGCTGTAATTTCCCTAAACTCATTAGGTCACTCATTAGCAGAGGAGACAAGGCAACAGCAGCACGTCCTCAGAGACTCTGGTGAGCGGCTGGCTGTTTCAGTGACTAAGCAGAAAGCATTTCTCTCTCCTCCTCCTGCCACACTTCAGTTGTACGGGCTTGATGAGCTAATTGGAAATTCACTGTACCTGAAACTGTTAACCAGCACAGTTCAGAGTGAGTGCTCTCTGGTATTTGTATCACCAACACTTGCATGCAGCAACTACTGTTAAAGCTGAATGGATAACACTCGCTCCACTTTGTGTCACCTGATTCATCTTAAATGCACCGAGCTTCATTGGTTGCATTGTGCATCAATCGTCCTCACTTGATATAACTACCATATTCTGTATCACTGACAAAAACTATTTGTCTTCTCTGCTGAAACAAGTGCACAAGAGGACAGATTGATGAGCAGTTTGGGCATTTGTGTCTCTTTTCTTCTGGGTAACATTTTTATTACCTAGCTGTCAAACTGTTTCAGCACCAATGTCAGCCAGACACTCCTGTGCATTTACTGGCAAATGAAGAGTAACAGTATCAGTAACAAAGCAAAAAAAAAAAAACATCTCTCCTGCATTTCAGCAAGTATACAAAAGGACAAGTTTGATGAGCTGCTTGGGCATTCACGTCTGTTTCTTATGCTTAACATGCAGCCAAACACAGCTTTTTGGCATCAGAACAGAGCAGCAGGCGCCAACACCAGATGGGGTAGCGGAACAAAATGTTACCGGAAATATGGCTGCGCCGCGCAAAGCACAACATGAACCGAAGCATTTGGCAGATGAGCGATGACATTCCTGAAAGATTTGAGTAATACAGACTGCAGCTCCAGATGTGATGCCACAAGATGTGGGTCCAGAGCAGAGGACGCACTCGTAAAATGAGAAGGAGAACACCACCGCTGTCAGCTGTAAGGCCTGTATCTCACGTTCTCACAAGGTAAGGAGATTCCACATATAACACATGAAACTTTTCAGGGGCTTTAAAATCAAGTTAACTCATTATATTGTCTAGCATATACATCTTGTTGACATATATGATGTACTGTTTTAGTATGAGGTGCCCCATCCTGTATATTTAGTGCTATAAGCTGCTGTGTGAATGTTTTAATTTGCTACTGTCAAAACCTGCAGGTCCGAATTAACTCCAACATGTTAGCATAAATAAAGTAAATACACAAATATTATTATGGGAACAGATATTAAAAGTTTCTCAGTTTGTCTGACAGGAGCATGTAATCCTCCTTCACCTGGACTGAAAACATAAACGTCACTAGAACTGGAGTTACAAGGTTGCACAGCTTAACATGGTCATATGTGTTTGCACAAAGCTGTTTTGGGAATAGTTTCAAGTCAAACTATGATATCAGAATGAATATTAAACATAATTGTCCTCAAAGGGAGAAACAAGTTTCCGTAAGATATGTCATGCAGAATTTTTCTGAAAATCAATGGAGAGACTCAAAAAGAAATAATCCCTCTAAATCATCACACCTGAAAGTGTGTGCTGGTGTTTTTTTTTAACTGCAGAGACTCTGGCCTCTGCCTGTCTTTTCTTAATTTCCTATTTTTTTATGTGTGCGGGACATTTATTGGCGTGTACCCTCACAGTGCTCAGGTGAGGTTGAGGCTTTATAAAAAACAGCAGGCATCCAAGAGACACAGTGCAGGACGAACGCAAATACAGCAAGGCGATATGCCAAACAAGTGAATCTGGAGTTGGTTTTTACTTTCACTTTCGCTGGTGAGCGTGTTTACAAAAACCAACCAATAATCATGCATAATATACCAGCAGTGGGATTCGCCAGAAGACTCACAATACGATATTATCACGATACTTAGGTTGTGATACGATATTACTGCTATATGCTAAGTATTGCGATATGATATACTGCAATATATTGCGATTTATTCATTTTTTTTTCCAACTGCAGATTATTTCCCCAAAGGAAAACTTTGTGAACATCAATTTTACCACGCAAGATAAAGTTTTCAGTCTGTTCATCTGATGTTTATCTGGTTCAGCGGCTAATGCTATCTCTGGATGGTGGAGTGTAAGGTGAGAGAGAAAGATTGATACTTGGTGTCCGTGTATCAATACAACATCGCCACACAAAATATAAATTTAAAGCGTGTTCAGACTGAATGCAAAGCAAATTTTGGAAGTAGAGACTTGGCAATGCAGAGGCAAGAGAGAATGAAAATTTGCCCAGAGGAACATGAAATGAAGCAGAAAACACATTTGCTTGAGTTTAAAATGTTTCAGTTTGAGGGAAAATTCAAGTTTATCTGGAGGCTTTAAAAATCCGTAACAAGAGAAACTAGAGATTAATAGCAGAAAGAAGTAGAGCTCTGAGTTCAGTCAAAGTCTACGCTGTCACACAAACACACACACAGATACCCTGCAAGCACATGTCCAACATTCATTTTCTGTTATCTCTGTTTTGGTCCCCACCCTTCCCTCCTAAGAGAGATATCCAGCTCTTTATCTGCTAAATACTCCACTATGTTCAGCATGTGTTAAACTGCATCTGTCTGCAGTTTGCTGCTCAGCAGGTAGTGTGCGGCTGCATGCTGTGGCCGAAAATGACACTATAAGAGCTGTCCAGTGAACAGGAGCGGTAAAGTTGTGAGCCGGACAGCTAAACAATGAGCTGAGACTCCCTCGGAGTCCTGCATTGGGTCAGGTACTAGGTGACCTGCAAGAAAGGTGATTATCAGGAGGTAAATACTGCCCAAATAGAAAACAAAAAATAAAGAAATGGTTAATGTCTTCATCTCTTCAACCTCCACTACACAATGTTAATGTAGATATATTTCTGTCAGGAGTCTGAGTCCTCCTGAACGAGACACTACCGCTGCCGACATCTCATTATACTGCTGATGGTGGACCAACAATAATACATTCTCTAACAACTACATCTACACTTCTGCACTAATTAAATCAGCTCGAGTCATTACAGAGCGTTTCAGTACCAGGACACCTTCTTTAGACCCCATGCAAAATGAATTACGACACCAACTGCCACGAATCAGGCACAAGCCTCACTTTAACAGCTGCGTTGCGTGTCAGGCCAGCTTTTGCCATCAAAGAGCCATAAAACGGAGCCTTTAATGGCAGCCATAGTGGCTGAGAAAACGGGCGTTAGCGGCGGGTGAACAGACGGCATCTGACACGACAGGTTAATAAACGTTGGAGCCCCTGCCAAGATATTCAGAGTGACTCTACGCTTCTCACAGACTGAAACCACCCCGGAAATGTGGGCAGGAGGCTGCCGGCTAGTTGAGGTGATGCTTCCACATCTCAACAGCTGACTAAATGAGGTACAAAAGGGCTGAAGACACCAGATGTATTAAGAGCCAAGGCTGGCATTTTTAACCAGAAGGACCAAAAGCAAATGAGTTTCAGTTCCTAGATGGACAAAAAAATGTGAGCAGACAACAGTGAGGAGGTCAGAGGTCGAAGCATTCGCACCTTGAAAAAGTATTCACAAAACTGTTTCGGAAAAGTTCCAGCTCCCTTCACATTTTCTTTCTTTATTCCCCTTTGGATACAGTAGTTTTTTGTTCTTCCCTTTGTATATTTTGACTAAATTATGCTTTTGTGCTTGACAATCACCAACGGCCGTATTCACTTAGAGTCACAGTAATTACAACCGTGGGCAAAATCATAACGGGCACAGCTTTCATCAGTTTTAACGCTTGATTATCAAGACCACTTATGCAAATCTAATTTCCAAAACCTGAAGTGCAACCCACAGTCACGGCAGTGTCACTCAGCAAGGTGAGAGAGCACATTGAGTCGTGACAAATCCTGACACCTTAACAACAAATCAAGTTGTTTGTCCTCTGAATCTACCCATACAGTAGGCCCACTCCAAAAATAAATGAAATGAGCAGCCGCACAGTGGTGACGGGTGTTTTTGGCTTGTCAGATACATTTGTTTTTTTGTGTGTTTTTTGGGTTTGCTTAAAATGCAGCATTTAATCTGACCGGTCAAAGGGTACAGGGTCCTGCCTTCAATTTCCAGCATAGCTCTGTGTGACGGCCACATCTGCCTAGTGCTGTTGTTTGCTGCTGCTGCTGCTGGAGGGACATCCTGACAGGTTGGAACAAAAGATGCACCCCATAAAGCAGAACTCTTAAATACAGGAAGTGGCCAATAAGAATGTACCAAGTAGTCGTCACATTATGCATCATTGTGATTTCTAGTTCAGAGATTTTGTTTATTTCTTTAGACTAGATTGGTGCTTTTGTTTTGGTTAATGGCTATAACATTCATAATGGGACTAACTGTCCTGTTTCTTTGGTCCTAGTTTATGAAAGAAGTGTAGTTTAAGTGTTAGTGCTTATCTTTGTGTTACCCCTTTATTTCCAGCACATTCTCACTCTGACCTATCACATATTGACATTTCGGTCATGGACTTTCCACATCCACATGCGATGTGAAAGGTACCCTGGGAGCGTTGGTTGTGGACATTATGGGACACCGTGTCAAGCCTGTTACATGCATTGTGTTCTTTCAAGATTCACATCTGTTTTCACAGGAAATTTAGCGTTTGCATACAGTCTCTTTAAAAATAAACTCACTACGTTGGTACAACACCAGGAATTGTCTTTTTTTTTCCTCCTTAAACAACAAATGCACGTGATTGGGTTTAGGCAAAAAACACATGGTTAGGTTTAGGAAAAAAGAACAGGGTTTGGCTTCAGAATCTTTCTGGACACGAACACGGTTGGTGTTTGTGGGACCTATCCACCCCAGTCAGACTTTTGCCACCTTATCTTTCATTCTTGTCCTATCGCTTTTCCCCCCTGATGCCGCCAAGCGCCGTTAAAATATAACGGCAACCGGCTGCATATCATGTCGACGTTAAAGGACGCCTTTTTTCGTTGGTTTCTGATGCCATAAGTCACTGCCCAAGCGCCAGATTTTGACGACTTCAGAGTGAAACTGGGCTCTTATTTCAAACAGCAAGTATAGATGTTCCCCTTTGTGTTAACATATGTAAAAGGAAGCCTTGTGAGCATAAACCTCAGGCTTTAGGCCATTTTGAATACTCTGTTTCCAACATTTTGATTTTCTACAGTGGAAAGTGCAGTGACCAAACCCAACTAACGAAGGTAATGAATACTAGCCCATCAGAGGGAGAGCAGAGTGAGTCATGCCTTCGCTATACTGCTAATCTTGAACTCCCTTCCTGGAGGGCTAAAATGTAGCGTTCAGACAGAGGGTGAATACAGGTGTTCCAGCACGGACACTATAATGAAAATACAGTGTTTTTCAAACATGCATGTACAAGCATGTAGACATGTTCTCGTAAAACCCAAAACATAAGTATGAATGTTCCGTTTAGTTTATTGTTTAATGGGCCCATAACTTTGTTACGTTTTTTTGTAGTTCATAATTTTTTAAGCTAAATTAAACACTCTTTTTGACTTGTCGTGCCTGCCAGCTGGGTCCCTCACACTTTGTTCGACGGAACATTATGATTTGACCCTTGTAATTTGTCGCTCAGTATTTTTTCAATCATTTTAAAGTTTCCTCACTGATATCAGATATTAATGTTAATGTTTTGATTACCTTTAAGTCTTTCTATCAGAGCTAGTACAGCATTACTGTTGGACTTGCTGAGTTCTGTTTTAGGCAGTTTGAGCCGCTGACAACATGGCTATTAAAGCAAATGCTTACCCTTGAAAAACCTCCCATGGACTTTTTGTGAACATTGAACAACTAATCTACAGTTTGGATTTACTCTTTGACCAAATACTTAACTGTAATTTTACCAAAATCCTATTCGCAATGTATTATGTTACTTCGTTCTAAGTAAGTAACTTAAATGGAAAAAAAAAGGAGCTTATCAGACCTCTGTTGCCTGCTTCTCATATCTGCTCACTTCTAACAATATCCATTGGAAGACAATGCTGTTTAGTTTATTTTTAAAATGTTGAATGTCTTGAGCACAACAAACAAAATTACACCCTTATTGTACTGAGGAGGAGGCAGAAATCTAATGGGTGGAGATCTCACAGCCTGGACAATAAAACCATAACTACAGGTATTGCTTTTGGTGAGCTGACCCTCTGAGAAACAGTTTTTGTAGATCAATCATTGTTGCAGAGAAGCCACACAGACACCTAATAATATCAAAACACAACAGATCGCCGCTTTAAAGACCCTCAAAGGTGTTGGAGGGAGGTCAAGTAGGGTTTCAGTGTTGTGCACCAACTGGAGAGGAGCGTCGTCGCTGTGGACTAATAGCAGCTCTGACCTTGACTTTTTTAAATGGCTTCACACCTGCAGGGCATTTAGTTTGCTGTGAGAGTAGGAGGAGGCTCCAGTGTGTTTGTTAATGTGTGTGTGGGCGAATGGAGGAGGGAGGGAATGCAATCCAACAGCTGTCTGAAAAATGTAAGCTATTAGAGAGAGAGCCAACAGATTCTCTTATTTTATGATTATTCCAGTTTATTACAATTTGGATCTTACTTTTTGCAGTTTGGGCCATTAATAACAATAAAAAGTTTATTGCTAAGATCTGGCAACACAAAGAGATCCCCAAAAATGAGTCTGACAAGACAAGAACCACAAGCAGTCAGTCAGCAAGACCAACTCCAGATTTGCCAAAGTTAATTTGAGAAAAAAAAACAGATACTAACTGTAAATCACAGCCCGAACTACAAACCTTTTTGACCCACTGTGCTTACCATAGCCTTGTCAGCCAAGTCAAGAAGAAATTATTATCATGGGACTTACAGCCTAGACAATTAGTTAGTCATTTATTAGTAGCCGAACAGCAAATTAATTGGCAACCATGCTGATAACTAGTCAGAATGCATAATAACTAACATTTGTTGTTTGTTGTTTTTTCATGTTTGTCTTTGGGTTACAGACGGTTGGATGGACCAAAAAATTTAAAGACATAACCTTCAGCTTTAAGAATCTGTAAATTCAGGAAATGTTGTAGTCTAAACTATTAAGCAATCAATAAAAAAATAAAGCGAAGATTCATCGATAGTGAAAATAACCATTAGTTGTCGCCCTAAAGTAAATGTAGAATATGTAGAGTGTAGAGTGGTTTCGATAATCTGGGCAAACTGTTAACTTTTTACAACTAGGCTGTTTGTATTTCCTGCCCTGTCTGAACTTGTTGTAAACTTTAGACCTTAGAAATTAAATGATGGACGACGATACAAAAGGATCCATGTTGTTATTACAGGCATGAAAATTGGTCAGGGGCGAAAAAGGTGAGAAAGATACAAGACCCGGCACCTGCTAGGGGGTCCCGGGGTTATGCTCCTCGATTGTTTTTTTGGTGGAAAAATGAGCTTCCAAATGCTCATATCTGATTTCTTTTAGATTTACTCTAGTGGTGGTCACACGCAGAATTTTAAGATTGCACAAAAACAAAAGTATGAATGTATAATTAAGTGCAAATAAAGTATCTTTACATGTTCACATATGCTGTATAAGAGACGAGACCAGGGGCGGACTGGGACACAAATTCAACCCGGGACATTCAGGCACACCAGCCCACACACCATCCCACAAGTTTCTACCTATAATCCTTTATGCTTGTACACACTACACAAACGCTGTCCTCAGAATCAACTGCATAAGAAAATCAGCAGTTATTGTTTAATTCCAGACTATAAAATAAATGCAATAATGAATTGGCCACAAATGGTGATGTGCTTATTGTTTAACTTAAAATAAGAGCATATGACTCTCTCCTAATGCATCTAACTTTATGCACAATATAATTGTCTGCCCTTTTAGTCAACTTATTAATACAACAAAAAAATCCCACTTAATACTACTAAAAATGTTTTCCTCCAGCTCAAATGTAATGCATAGTAGGTTATGCCTTCACATTGCACCTGTCATATTTCTGGTCTCATCCTCCTCCTCATCACGACTGGGGTTAGTCTGTCCCTCAGCTTCATTGTCCTTGGGACTGGGAGCACCACCTAACGTTAATTGCGTGCATCCACAGGAAAAAAGCAAGCACATATTTTCTTTTAGTACACGTTTAAATTATAATGACTTAATGCAATACCTAGTAGGCTAGTTGGCCTCTTGAAACAGACACCTAGAAGAAATATGCAATTTGCCAAAGCCAACCTTGCACATTACACACTCACGAACATTAGCTAACGTTAATACACCTGCTATAATTGCACTGTCGGCTCCAGCTCCATCTCTGTCGTTAGCAACACCAGCAGCCTCGGCCCACCAACCAACGCCGCAGCCGGTTGGTTATTTTGGAGCACTTTGCTGCCTCTTCTTGTAATGATGTAAGTTTTTTTATTTGAGTTCTTTCTGCACCACCCTTTCTTTGTTTTACCGGCTTGTTTTCTGTCAAACTAGCCTGGTCTGCTATGAGTAATGACTGATGACTGAGGCTGAGCCAATCAGATTTCAAGAAAAACGAGAGCCTCTTTCTTATTGGAGGAGGCTGCTCTTATCTCCGCCTTCAAACAGAAAAACACAAGATTGACACCTACGTCCCGATCCCCCCCCTCTTTAGTATGATATCTAATGAATAAGTGACCCACAAATTATATTACATACTTAACATAAAGTTATGTACTTAATGTAAAATTACTAGGGTTAGGTTTAGAAAGTTTAGATATTGATGATGTGCCTTACAATAACTCAGAGTTTACTTGGTTTCACATGGTTCTGATTCCGAACACCGATCTCCTTGGGAAAGTCCTGTGTTGTTTGACCCATCCTCCACCTCAACCTGCCTCCTTACATGGACTATACATAAAATACTGGCTCATGATTACATGGGTTATTTACGATTTCTGGTGCAATACTTTTTGTAAGTATTCGTACGAACAGTGCATGAGAACAGCCTGACAGTAGGCTATATATTTAGAAAGAAAGAAAGAAAGAAAGAAAGAAAGAAAGAAAGGTTGATGAGAATATATGCTTATGTGTGTGTTTATAATAGAAAAAGATAAGGAGAGAGCAAACTGTGTTATCTTTTCAGTGGACTGGCAGGGCCTGAAATGCAGATGCTTCAGTGTCTTTAGAGTTTTGTCCTCCCTAATGGCTTCTGCAGACAGCCGGGGCCAAACATCTCATTTGCATAATTCATTTCACTTCAGAGCGCCTGACAAATGCCTCCAAACTCCTCGCCTCTCTGTGAAATCTGAATATTTCTCCAGCTCTCCCGCCGAGTGCCGATTCGGCGAATTAAACCAGAGGAGCAGTTTTGTTGTTTCGTTTTGTGTGTGTGTGTGTGTGTGTGTGTGTCTGTGTGTTTTCTTTTACAGAGGGTAAGGGAAGAAGGGAACCAAATCAGCCTCAAAAGAAAAATGGTGGGAAAAAGGCAAGAAAGAAATTATTCACAAAATGAGTGTTGTACTTTTTTGACACGATTCTGTCTTCACCGGCGCAGGCACGGAAAGCTAAACTCTAGAGAGTAACAGACTGGTTTTTCCTGTCCTGTCGTTCAAAGCAAAGCTGCATGATGAAAGCGCTTGAAATACTCACAGATGCCCAGTGGGCTGTTACACAGGTGTCTGCCTCCCTCTAGTGGTACAATACAACAACAGCAGCTTCCCACACCAGAGCAAGGGACAAGCAGCAACTGAGTCATTTCCACAGGGGTTATAAAAAGTGTATATTAAAATAAAATCTCAACAATATTTCACAATGATTCAAGTCTTGGCGCTCAGTTTGATTGTTCATACTTTAGTTTTTCTGTATTAACCATGTACATATACCTATACCTTAGATCTGGTACTGTACTTAAATGCAACATGTATGTACGACATGCATCCCACTTAGACTGTTCCCTGCTGTTAACCTGTTAAATATTTTCACAATTCATACTGTTAAACTGATTTTGGCATGGTATATACTGTAGATAAGTTGGATTTGCACCTTATTTGCATTTTATTGTTACTGAATCTTGGACTTTTTATTGTTGTAAGTAGGTGATGTGCAGTAAGAAATTAACAGTGCACAAGTAGACAAAGGCAGTTTAAAAAACAGTAAATCATTGGTAGATCACTGGTTCAATTTGTGACTCATTCCGTACGTACTCATTTTTAGTGGCCAAACACTGTTCAAACCCTGAAAACTCTGGATTCACAGTACACATATGATACTGTCAGACAGGGTCAATGGTGAAAGGTGGAATAAGATGTTTTTTCTGATCTCCGATAAGGTGAAATAAAAGGAATAAAAGATCTAATTTAAAGCACTGGAAAACTCAGTTTTTGGTGGGGCTGGAGTTCAGAGAAACTGGATTGTCTCAGTGATGTACAGTGGTGGACAGTAACAATGTACAGTTACTTAAGTAATATACTTAAGTGCAGTGAGTATTGTGTGTTTGTGTTGTTTTTCATAAACTTACTACTTTGACTCCACTACATTTGAAAGACAGTTAATGTATTTTTGACTTCACTACATTTCTATGAAGGCTCTCGTGACTCGTTACATTCGCTTGAAGTCAACGAATGTTTGGTTGTTTTTTTTTTCTTTTCAAAAATGCACACATCCATGAACTGTGATCATGCAGGTCTGCTTGTCGTTTGTTTGACTGTGTGGTGTTACCGTACCTCTATCTCAAGCATGTGCTACACAGATTAGGCAGGTAAAAGTTTTCTGTTTTTGTTCTTGTAGCTTTTTTTTTGCTATGAATATACAAAACAAGCTTTGTTCATTCTTAGCAATCATTTTATTTATATTTGTAATGCTTTTTCAGACATCCAATTGCTAAATCCTTGTAATAGACATTTGTTCACTACATGTTCACTTCACCCACACAATAAATCAACTAAACATCTCACCTCTTCCTCATTGATTAAGATAGCACTAATTCTATTTACACTGCAATTCCTTATTGAAAAGATAATGTAGGGATAATGTTACAGGAGGACAACACAGCTAATTTTATAGCAATCAAATGAGCAGTAATTTCAGGCATTAGGATATGCATAAAAATACAATAGCTATGAAATGACACCACAGTATATGTCTAAGCATGTTCAACTTGTCTGTGTTGCAGATTGGCTGCAGTAGTGATTACACCAATATAGATGTCTCTTTAGTGAGCCACAGTGCTGCACTGTTAACATAAGCAGTAATTGCCACCACAGCTGTGACTGCCACCTACAGAAACACGAACAGAAAATACAATGACGACACTGGGTTTGAGTGACAGTTGATATTTGGGACACACTATGCATGAACACCAAATTAATAAGTGCTTAGCAACACAGCAGAATAAAATACAGAAAAAAAAATCTAGCCCACTGCCACTTGAAAAAATCCTGTCTACTTTAGCTCACGCAGCTCAGCATTGTCTCCTCTAGAATAATGAAGAGCAAGTCCAGCATAGAGAGGCTGAGTGAATGTGGTCTGGACTCTGTGGAGGAGAGTCATGGTTTTATCCACTTTGTAAAAGGACAGAATACCTGCCTTATGATCCAGGAACACTCCTATCACTTTGTTGCCCCATTGACATGTACCCGATACTGGAGTACTAATAGCGTTATGTTTGAATTCATATTCAGCAAAACAACATAACGCCCAAGACTTGTCATTTTCTCCAAATGTACATTCATTATAGGCCCCTGATCTGCTCATATCCTTGTATGCAACAGCTATTGTGACTAGTGCATCCCACTCCACCTCCCAGTAACAACGTCCAGTCAGACTCTCTCTACTCAGGACCTGCCAATGATTAGTGAATCCAGCTGAGGGGTCAGAATGTGATAAGAATAAGTTCCCTGGAAAAGTTGTTACTTTACGGTTCCTCTTAGATAACAGCATCAAGTAGCTCTTTGAATTTGGATCTAGTGTGAGGTGACACGCATACTGTAAGAATTCCTCTCTGGTTCTCAGTTGTTGCGACAGTAAGGCATCCACCTCAGTCACTGTCCGTAAAAGCTTTGGCCACCTCTTATTCAGAACGTCCTGTAGATTATCTCTGACCTCTGACACAGCCGCTGTCACATCCTCAAAGTACTGCAGAGGACGGCTTTTGCTGCTGGGCAACTCTGTAGATTCACTGAGTGGTGACAGTGAGGAGTAGTTGTGTAGAAACTGGGTGTGATCCTCTGTGTGTGAGAGCTTCATCAGCTCAGCATCTTTCCTCTTCAGCTCAGTGATCTCCTGCTCCAGCTTCTTCTTAAATTCATTGACTCGACTCACTTCAGTTTTCTGCTGGGATCTGACCTGCTGCTTCACATCAGCGCTTTTTTTCTTGATGAAATGGATCAGCTCAGTGAAGATCTTCTCACTGTCCTTCACTGCTTTATTAGCAAAACGATTGATAGCCTCCACCTCCGGTTGAAGCAGCTTCATAACTTTCTTACTGTCATGAATCCTTAGCTGGATGTTTTGTCGACTCACCTCCAGCTCTCTCTGCCTCTCAGTCCTCTCTGCTGCAGCTGAGACTGTGTCGTGGCCTTTATGTTCATCCACAGAGCACAGATAACAGATACACTGCTGATCAGTACGGCAGAACATCTTCATCACCTCATCATGACGAGAGCAGATGTTCTCCTGGAACTTGTTGGAGGGGTCCACCAGCTTGTGTTTCTTTAACTGAGCTACATCATAATGAGGCTGAAGGTGCTGCTCACAGTAAGAGACGACACACACCAGACAGGACTTGAGAGCTTTCAGTTTCCTCCCAGTGCAGACATCACAGGCCACATCTTCAGGTCCAGCATAGCAGTGATCAGCAGGAGCAGCTTGGAGTCCAGTCTTCTTCAGTTCCTCCACTAAATCTGCTAACATTGTGTTTTTCGTCAGGACAGGCCTCGGTGTGAAGGTCTGCCTGCACTGAGGGCAGCTGTGGACTTTCTTCACGTCCTCTCCATCCCAGTGGGTTTTAATACAGTTCATGCAGTAGCTGTGTCCACAGGGAATAGTCACCGGATCCTTCAGTAGATCCAGACAGATCGAACAGCAGAATTTCTCATGGTCCACTTGAACTCCTTGCTGCGCCATTTCACTTTCACCTGACAGCAAACGCCTGAAAGTTTCACTTCCTCAAAACAGGTCTGTGTTCGGATTCAAGCAACACTCTCTCTTTCTCGCTCTTTTCCTTAACTCTCACTTCCTGATGTGCTCTGAATGAGAATCATCAGCATATATTACCATGTTGGATACATCCATCGAGAAACTGTCAGATCTGTGAAGGGGAGGAAACAAAGAAATACGTGTGTTGAGAAGAGGGAGGAGTTATCAGGCTGTGGCTCATTTCAGGAAGAGGAAGGTTCTAGAGTGACAATGTGACTGCGTGCTGGGCTCGCCCTGTTCCAAAGTCCATCCTGACAGACTCACAGACTTTTCCAATAAGTTTTTAGGGCTTCGGGGCAACCCCACTGTGAAAATAGAAAGTGCTTGAGGGCTATGGAGTTAGATCAGTTTCAGTATTAATGAATACACACAGTATTTATGGATTTATATGCAGTATAAATGACTTTCTCCACATAAATGTTTTTCAATGTACACAATACACGTGAAAATTACAGACCAGGGTGTGGTTTGATTAAATGTTATGTTGTCATAAACTCTGTGTTAAAGGCCACATCACTATCTTAGCAAGAAATCCTAACTCAAACATATTTTTTAATGTATAATGGGAGAGTTATCACTTGCCTGTGGGGAGCAGCTACCAGACTCCGTGTTGAGGTTGACCTGGTAGTAGATGTAACACCGTAGATATTGACAGTAGATGCCACATTTGGGCTTGTGAGATGCGTAACTACCGCCACCACCTTGCAGTTGTTCTCATGCGTTAAAATAGTAGAAAATGCTAAACTTTTGTGCTGCTTTTGGATGTGCTGACGTGTGAAGTGCCAAAACTAAGCAACAGGGAAAAACATTTCACAGCTGAGTGAGGCGGAATGTATACTTCTGCACTGAATCAACGCTGTAGGCCCTGTGTCAATGTAGAGCCTACACCATAGCCTGACGTATACCTTCCCAGAAATGTAACTTAGGCTGACCAAACGTCCTCTTTTGCCCGGACATGTCCACTTTTCACGTCCCGTCCGGGGTGTCCGGGGGGGTTTTATAAACTGATGACAATGTCCGGTTTTCCGTGTGTTTATGTGTGTGTTAGAGTGCGGCACGGGCAGCATATTTCTGTCCGAACCCGAACCGAGACCGACATTATTTAATGACCAAAGCACTGAGTTTGTGTCACAGAGTGGTTTCAGGCTATTTAACAGGCCGGTCGTGCGCCATGAGTGCTCAGCTGCGGAGAGGGAGACCTCCGTGTTTGAGACGGGAGCGGGAGGCGGGAGGTCCGACGCTTCTAGCGAGAGGAGAGGGAGAAATAAAACAAAATAAGATAAAATAGGAAAAACCTGTCTCCCTCTTTTATTTTATTTTCAGCGTTTAATCAAGGCGGAGGCGGGCGGCTGGAGGTCCGAGACTTCCAGCGAGGAGAGAGGTAGAAACAAACAGCCAATGTGTGTCTGTGTGTGTTATGTTCAGGTGTTGTCACGTAAATAACAGTGCCCAAGCAATAAACAGGACAGACAATAGGATTTTATTTATTTTTACACTACATTTTCACTGAAAGCTGACCGAATCCGACCCGAGCCCGAATACAATTTATAGCTACATTTCTGACCAAACCCAGACCGACCCGTCGGGTACCGTCGGGCTCGGATCGCCACACTCTAGTGTGTGTATGTGTCCCCTATTGGAGCCTATCTGAATTTCTGTCTTTGAGAGATATTATTTTGTAATATAACTGAATTTTCTATCCATACATATAAATTTTAAATACATTAAAATTATAAAGCATCTTTGAGTAAACTGCGAGTATCATTTAAGTAGGCTATGTCGTGGCCGGACCGAGTGTCCTCTTTTTTTGGAAATCAAAATATGGTCATCCTAATGTAACTACACATTGCGGCGACACAGACCTCCTGTCTGTTTTTGTGAGATGAAACCATTTCCCTCAGTGGAGACAAAGCTTTTATTTACTTTAATTTCACAGATAAGAAACAATAAATTGTGAAGACAATAAAGCAGCCACTAAAATAGCATTTTAAGTCTTGTGTGTGATTTATCCTTTGAGGATTTATACTTCGGGATTTATCCTGGCTTCATATGAGCAGAGGAAATCTCCACTCGCAACTAGGCTAATTTATACAATTTATACAATGTAAAATGCCATAGGCTGGCGCTAATAACGTTAGCATGTTGCATTTGTTTGGAAAACGTGTTTAGTATAAGACAGTTGTTTTGTCAGTGAACCTTGTGAGCTGTAATGGAGCCTAATTTTGTAACGTTACCTTTGTTAAATGTTGCTGTTGTCCCCGGCTTCATATGAGAAGAGGAAAAGTTCGCTAGCTGCTAGGCTAATTTATACAAGGTAAAATGCCAAAGGCTTGTGCTAAAACCATTAGTATGTTGTATTTGTGGCGAAAATGTGTCCAGCAAAAGACAAGTGCTTTGTCTGTTAATGCTGGGGGTTGTAGTGAAGCTGATTTGTGTACTTGTGTTTGAAATGGTCTCTATTTAAGTTGTTGTGTAGAGGTGGAGGAAGAAATCAATACAGCATAGTACTGTGAATTTGACTGAGAAGTGAAAACTTTATCTTAATAGATAAAACGAATGAAGTCTTCCTTTGGGGAAGTAATTAGCAGTTGAAAAAAGGTAATAAATCACACTAAATTAGCAATAAATGTCACTGCAATACTTAGCATTTCGCAAAATGTTTAAAATTGCAGTAAGACTGTTCTGTGACTTTAGTTTTGTGATAATATCATATTGTGAGGCCTCTTTTGATTCCGATCACTAATATTGTGTATTTTGTACATATCTCTTGATGTATCAATCACATTAAACAACCCTTGAATCTACACTTACATGATTGGCTGAAAGGGAAGGAGACATCTGATTTAAAATATTTTTGTGTGGAACATAAATACATTTGTGGGAAAAAATCGTATGTTGTATGATTGCAATGGATGAATTTCACTGACCTGGAGGCTTAGAACCCATCCAACGCAAAACAGCGGCAAATTTTAAGAGGCTAATTTTTTGGTATTTTTAAAAGTCCTTTGTCTCTTCCTTTTACCCTCATTTGATTTTGAGACCCAGACAGACACAGATACCATGAAATGAAACAAAGGTACATGTTTGGATCTAAAGTTTGTTATAGGCACACACAGCTCCAAGCTTTTTCGCCACACCTCACTGTTGCCACATTAATTTAGAAATGCCAGCACAAATCTGCTCCATAGGTTTCCAGTTATACTGTCCAGTTATTAAAAGTTAATCCACACCTGCCAATGGGGACGGGCAGTATCACAGTATTACATGTACACCAGGGTATTTAGAAATCCGAACCGTATGATTTTAAATACTGTCAAAAATACAGACACTCCTGTTTCTATCAAACACATACAGAAATGTTGTATTAAGGATACTGTATGTAGTGTTTACAACACACCACCAGAGGTCAGTCTCTGCTAGAGGAACAGGCAGCTGAGCGGACAGACATGGCGACTGGGGATAACATTACATGACTGTACACCAGGGTATTTAGAAATCCGAACCGTATGATTTTAAATACTGTCAAAAATACAGACACTCCTGTTTCTATCAAACACATACAGAAATGTTGTATTAAGGATACTGTATGTAGTGTTTACAACACACCACCAGAGGTCAGTCTCTGCTAGAGGAACAGGCAGCTGAGCGGACAGACATGGCGACTGGGGATAACATTACATGACTGTAAACCATCGGCCAGCAACAGTCGAAAGTAGCGAGACAGGAGTAGAACACACATACCCGCGTATACCACATACCCCAGGTGAATTTCAGGATGGTATGAAGATATGAAAAAAATAGATATCGCCATAGTCTACATGCAAGCCAATCAGAATTGAAAATTGTTAGTGGCCATGGTATTTATAAAAACATGTAACCCAAGCAGCACTTAATGATGACTCACTTCAAAAACAAAGAAACAACAACAACAAAAAACAAACAAACAAACAAACAAAAAAAACACTATAAAAGCTTGTAGCACCAAACATGCTCTTTGGAATAAATGCACTTACTATTTACATGTCACATCTCACACAGCTTACACGGACTTATTGGAAGTTGCTTTGGACAAAATTGTATTGACAAAAAAATCAACAAACTGTATAACCCAGAGCTTATTAGTTGCACATCATCTGCGTATGAACAGAATTTGAAGGGGACACAGTTCACAGACAGGCTCTGGCATGTCATGTACGTTTGCTTTTGTGTATGTATGGAATGAGAACTGTGTACCTGTGTGTGTGTGTGTGTGTGTGTGTGTGTGTGTGTGTGTGTGTGTGTACCTCTGTTAGAGAGCTTCTCCAGCAGCGTCCTGAAGTGTTGCACTACAGACGGGGAAACATCGTAGGTGTAGACCTCCTTCACTGGAACAGGGTGACACCTCCCAAACAAATCATCTGTCAACACACAAACACTTTAATTAGAGAATTAAACTCACATTTAGATTTTACATTTCACACAAAGATCAATCTTTCATGCTCAGTTATTCCACACTAACTCTATTAACTTCACTTTAACATCCATACAACCACGAATCAGGAATTTGTTTTGGTACAGCTTGGTAGGTGGTAGGGGATGAAACCACCTGTTAAAGGTTAGAGAAAGCTGGTGGTCAAGGTAACATTAAAAGCTACTAACAGCCACACAGTAATGCTCTACATGATCACACCAGCATTTCTGTGAGCAATCGTTTGCACTAAAATAAATTGATATGGATGGAATTGCATAAGTCAAACACATTCTCGTGGGTGCTGGTCTCCACCAGGGCTATCCCTCGTCGCAGATCCTGTTTGTGATTTTCATGAACAGGATTTCGAAGCACAGCCAGGGGTAAGGAAGGGTCCGGTTTGGGGATCTCAGAACTGCATCTCTGCTTTTCACAAATAATGTGGTTCTGTTGGCTTCACCACACCGTGACCTCCAGCATGCACTGGGGCAGTTTGCAGTCAAGTGTGAAGTGGTTGGGATGAGAGTCAGCACCTCCAAATCTAAGGCCACGGTTCTCTGCCGGAAACCTGTGGATTGTCCTCTCAGGGTTGGGGGAGAGTTACTGCCTCAGCTGAGGGAGTTCAAATATCTCGGGGTCTTGTTCACGAGTGAGGGTAGAATGGAGCGTGAGATGGATCGGTGGGTCGGTGCAGCTTCTGCAGTGATGCGGGTGCTGCACTGGTCCTTCGTATTGAAGTGGGAACTGAGCCAGAAGGCAAAGCTTTCGATTTACTGGTCCATCTACGTCCCAACCTTCACCTATGGTCATGAGCTCTGGGTAGTGACCGAAAGAATGCAGCTGAAATTAGTTCCCTCCATGGAGTAGCTGGGCTCAGTCTTCGAGATAGGATAAGGAGCTCGGACATCTGGAGCTCAGAGTAGAGCCGCTGCTTCTTCACGTCAAAAGGGGTCAGATGAGGTGGATTGGGCATCTGATCAGGATGCCTCCTGGGCACCTCCCGCTAGAGGTGTTTCGGGCATGTCCCAGTGGGACAGACCCAGCAAGTTCTGGGTCTATCCCAATCCTGGGGCAGACCCAGAACACACTGGAGGGATTACATATCTCATCTGGCCTGGGAACGCCTTGGGGTCCCCCAGGAGGAGCTGGAAAGTGTTGCTGGGAAGAGGGCTGTCTGGGGTGCTTTGCTTGTCCTCTGCCGCTGAGACCCAGTCCCGGATAAGCGGATGAAAATGGATGGATGGATGGAACTGTTTGAATGGAATGGTTTTCTACAAACATTCAACCTAGATGTACCTTTTGTACCTTGTACCAAATATGGATATGGATTGTATTACTTTTACTAAGGATGCACTAATTTATCTATTTATCTTTTATCTTTATTTACATTAGAATCTTCCAATATCTGCATTTTTGATTGGTAATCAAATGATAATAATGATTGATAATGGTAAATAAGATGACATTCACCAACGACAGTGGCCGATGGTTTGCTGTTGTGTCAAGTCAATTTTGCGCAGGCTAAAAAGCAGGACAAAACAAAACGAGTTAGGGATTAACAGAGATCTTCATCTGGAGGCTTTGGGATGAAAGGACGCAGTAAACTTATTATTGGCATGTCAGGGAACACGCCCTATTTTTCTCTGGTAATGCTACATTGTGAGCAACAAATCCATGCTGACATCAGCAGGAGGAGAGCTACTTAACATTAGCTGTTAGCAGCAGGCAGAGATACCAGCTAACGTAGGTTCCATTGAATCACACAGCATTCAAGCTCTATTCTGTAAAAATGAGTACTGAGTGAAGATAAATTGTAATGTTATCATAATATGTCAAATGTAAACTTATAAATTTTTGTTTTTGGTGAGAAACTTGAACAAAAACAGTTGTTTGAAGAAGAAATTGTTAATGTTGTCACAGTAAAAAAAATTTAATATAGATTTGAATTTGGAGATATTAGAGAGGACATTATATATAGTAGATGTGATTATCTTTGTAAAACTTTTTTTAATGTGAAAGAAAATTGTTTTATAAAATTGTACAGTTGAATCAGTTATTTTTTTTTATAATAAAGAATTCTTTGTTTCACTGGCACAAAATAGGGAATAAATACCAATATAAACCCAAAAAAACCGACAACAGCAAAAAACACTGGTTTCAGCTACGGGCCAAAGTGTTATTTTAAACAGCTTAATCAGCCAAGAATTTCACAGATGGTGCATCCCTAATTATTACCAATATTACCAATATCACCCTGGATTTACCTGATTAGTGACTGCATTTTCTAAATAAAACGTCTCATTTTTAAAAAAAAAAAAAAAAAAAAAAAAAGCTAAAACAAACAGGAAACTCTCCAACTTCAGGCAGCGTCAGATCCAAATCTCTCTTCTGGCATCAATTGTCATTTTATTAACCAAACATAGATCCGATGACACAAAATGTGACTTCTCACTCAGTCATACTTCCTTCTAAAAAATGACACACAGTGGGCAGTGTTAATGTGAGCTGTAGGAGAGCCAGCGAGAGACTGTCTCAGGAAATAAAGACGTGGGTTGAGAAAATGTCGAGAAAGATGAATCATAGAAAGAGATATAAACAGGAACATTATACTCATCACTACCTGTTGAACAGAATAATATGTGATCATGTGGTGAGGTGACTTTTTTGTTATGTATAAAACTTTCAACGGGGTCAAATGTGATGGCTGACATAAACGTTTATCTTCTCTGCACGTCACTCTGCATTTGATTTACATATGTAACTGCTGCCTTCCATTTATTTGAATCAACTACAGCTGCTCGTTTTTGTTTCATTTTTCTATAATGCTGCCATGAGTAGCCTGGGGCCCTGCAGATACATAAACATAGACCTCACCTGCTCACACCCTACTGCTCAGGAGAGTGTGGTCTGGATAGGTGGGAGAGTGTGTGTTACCTATCATGTTTGTGAGTCTTTTTTTTTTAAGTCTGTAAGAGGGAAAGAGCCATAGGACAGAGTGTGAGAACCAAAACACCGAAGCAAGCGATATAGCCATTTTATACCACCTGGAGCAAGCCGTGATACATTGAGCATAATCAATATCTCCCACCATCATAAAATGTCTTCAATAAATGTAATAAACTATTGATGTTGAAGCACAAGGCTATCAGAAACATGGTGAATTTACGTGCTATTTAAAAGAAGTAAATCACAATGTGTAGGCCAGCACAAGCCAGTACCCTGCTGCGTACTTCGGGCATCAAACAGCCCAGCCTCCTCCAGCCCTTTTCACAACTTTTAACTCTAAAGGGAACATCCACCTAACAATGGAATTCACCTCACATCTGCCTGCAGTCTCAGACAGTACGATCAATACCTGGAGTTGTTTTAGTGGTAGTGGCAGAATTTATTGATCTCCAGTAGCAGTGGAGAGAATGAAACTCTGAGCACTTTGATTGATGATTCTGAGATTCTGTAAACATGCCGCATGACATACAAAGCAAAACATTTCTCTTTTGTTTTGTCTCTCCTTCAAAAATATCCACCTAGTGGATGAGGCAAGGTTGAGATGCCAACAAACTGAGTTGGTGATAAGCCAGCTTTCTCTGTAAATGTCACAGTGTCAAGAATTTATTTTCAGTGTGCCAATGTCCCCTTTTATTTACACAAAATGTTTCTATTAACCAGAGTTAAAGGGTAACTTTGGTATTTTTCAACCTGGACCCCATTAAGAGACTGATGGGAACAACAATTGACACGCATTACATACATAGCGAGAGGGCTGCAGTGTGACCACTCGGGCATATGTGCACCGTCAAATTACATCCACAAAACTAATGCTTGTTTTGCCACTGACGGGCTCAGACTGTCATTATAAGTGTCTGACAACAGAATGGAAAGGTCACCTACTGAGACAGACTATTATGTTAACGAGTAAGATCCTTTTCATTTTTACTAGAAACAGCCAATAAATCGCCAAACCCCCCAGGCTCCATTTAAATAAATAGTATTTTTACCATGGACAGAAACAATACATTTTCACATCTAACTGGGTAAATTACAGGTTTATGTTAACCAACCAGAGTTAATGACTGGTGAAACAGTGGAAAGACAAAACAGGGATAAGAGCAGGCATCAGCTTGGGAGACAAAGCTTTGGCCAGCAGCCGACAGTGGTCTGTAGCAGCAGGGAGTGAGGCGCAGGACACACTGTGATTCGAGGATCTAAATAATGTTAACTACAAAAACATGAACTAGAAGCTGCAGACATAAGGCTTCGGCTCCGGTTAGCAGCAGGAGAAACTACTAGCAACATTTTCTCTCCATCTCTGAAACACGATAATAGCGTATTTTTTGTTGTTTATCCTCTCTTTAAGACTCTCTTTTGATAAGTCTGTCTTCTTTTTTTGGTTGCTTTGTTGTGTATGCAGTTGTTGCCAGTGCTAGAATAGCAACTTTCTCTGCAGGATTCTAGCGGTCTACAGAGAGACAGTTAGAGCTACAGGCTACAATGAGGCTAAAAACAGAGTTCAGATGACGTTTTTCCAAACAACTTTTTAAGTCGGGGCTTCAGGACACTTGGATCACTACGGACGAGCAGTATGATATCAGGGTTCAACGCTAAGGTTTTTTTTTTCACTTGCCCGGTCGGGCAAGTTGGTCAGAGATCTACTGGGTTGAAAAATACCAAAGTTATGACTGGATGCATAGCCCCACGATGATACAAATTTACCTCCAGCTCAATGGAAACACTGTGTCTTCATTCAACCACTTCACTCAGAAGCATGTTTTTACCTCAATAATGAAAAGGTTGTCTTTGGGGTAAGTAATAGAATAGAATTACTGTGAGTGTCTCGGGAAATAATTGGCCAAGCCTGTCTCCTACAACAATTTTTTGTAGACACAATACACCTACAATAGTTTTACCAGTGAAGACCTCTCACCGCATATTTGCATGTATAGATGTGTGTGCGTGTACATGGGAGAGTGTGCATGTTGCATAATGACACTTCTAAATGGTAATTCAGGCCTCTTGTCTATAAATAGCCTCTGCGTCACAGTGGCCGTCTCAATCAAACTGCAAGCTCCATTTAGCAGGCAGCTAAGGATGACCAGCGGCTGGTCGGTACAGCTGTAATTAGTCTCAAATGTTTCACTGAGTGCATTTCTGTTGTTTATAATGAGATGGAAGAGTGAGATGTACTGTGGGTGTGTGAGGAAGAGTGAGAGATGTGAGGAAGACGGGAGAGAGGCTTAAAGAAAAGGAGAGCTGGATTTTTTTAAGTGTATTACTGTATATTAGGTCTGGTAATCGTCACGTTTACACAAACTTTCTTAATATTAAAAAAAAATTTTATGCTTGCCTCAAGCTTTATTTTGTTGCTGCATAAACTATATGAAACAAAGACAAATGGTATAGTCAATGCCCTGATATGATAAAATACCTCACTGGAAACATTTACAGTGCTTTTGGACTTCCTTATATGTTAAAACTTTTTCCCATGTATTATATAACCAGCGTTATGTTTAATTGGCAACTACTGTCATTGTGTCCTTAATTTTAAGATTGCATAAAATTCTTTTCAGATGGGAATGTTACTATAGAGGAAAACAAACAAAGTACAGAGACCAAGAAACAAATGTGTTCATTTGTTGTTCAAAACCTCACAAGGCTGAGAGGGAAGGTTATTTTAAGTCTCCTCCTTCACTTCATTTAATGCACTTACACTTCTGTATCTTCCAGGAGCTTCATCCGAATCATTGCTCAGAATTAAACCCATTGAGAGCTACAGGATCAAGGCCAGGATTAAAATTTGATGGGCCCACAGTGGGCCCAGACATCATAAATGTGGCTGTTCCTTAACAAGACTTCATGGGTTAAAGCTATGTCTTGCACTCTGCTGAAGTGCCCTTGAGCAAGAGAGAGGAATAAATGTTGCTGAGCTTTAAATTTTAAGATGCAAATTCATCTAATGGTCATTGGATGGTGGTTAGGGGACACTAAAGATGTATCCAAGGGGCGCACCCTATTATTTTCCCCAACAAATCCGTGTTGAAATCATAGAAACAGTGGCGTCTGACAGTGAGCCCCTCCACTGGGAGTGAAACTTGTGTTTTGGGTGCTATTATCACACTGCCTATGATGTGTCTGTGT
The DNA here is from genome assembly GCF_011397635.1 of Epinephelus fuscoguttatus. Classification (NCBI taxonomy): domain Eukaryota; kingdom Metazoa; phylum Chordata; class Actinopteri; order Perciformes; family Serranidae; genus Epinephelus; species Epinephelus fuscoguttatus. The sequence continues at coordinate 11,200,456 of NC_064766.1, read as the reverse complement.
TAATGCTCTGGTGTTCTGCGTAGAAAAATGCCTGCTTGCCCACTTGCTCTCATCCCCGACTCTCTAAAACTCTGCGGACACCATCACCTACCATTAAAGGTGGCAGTGTTAGCGGCACGTCAAAGACATTCCAGTATGCAATAACCTTATATTTTTAGCTTAATTAAATGTACCCAAATTTACCAAAAGTATGGGATATTACAACAGACATTCTTGTAATCTTACTCTGCAACATCATTTGTGACGGCAAATGCTGTGTTGATTAATTTCAATGATGGCCCAATGATATTTTACTGTCCAGGGGATGTGCCGTGTTAAAAAAATATTCACAACCTTCTGCGCATATATCTCATCTCACTACACTGCAGTTCCTGGGGACTCACTACACTACAGGTCCTGGGGATTCACTACACTGAAAACCTATCAACATTACAGACTACTTTTTTTGTGATCTGTACAGTCATTAGTTTGTCACACAAGATATTAGGGCTTTTAGGGTGTTAGACCCAGAAGTGTATCAATACACCAGTCAATTTAAATGGTTTCCACTAAGCAAGCACAGATCCAACATTTTACTCTCTCGATAAAGATTCTAATACCTCAAACTCAGAATCTGCCAATACCAATTTCCAATTCAATTCCAGTGTTCTCTTTTCTCAAATTAAAAAATCTGAATACCTGAATTACTGTGGGGTGATAGATAGTTGGATTGTTGGCATGAAAATCTCATTATGAAGTGACTGTTAACATGTCATGTTGTAAAGTCCATTGGCCAGAGATATCAAGAGATTCAAAGCAACCACAACGCGAAATGTGTGCCTCCTTGATATTGTTAGAATATTTAGGGGTTATTTTGCATTCAACTGTATTTAATTGTGGATCTGCCACATTTGAACAGTACCCAATCCACTTAATAAGGTCAGCAACGGATCGGTGCTTCCCTATTTTCCACTTGGCATAAGCAGAGCACCCTTTGATGAGACATGGATTTTCTCCAGGAGGAGACAAAGGTCGTGCTGTAAAACCTAAATCCTGGCTTCAAAATGTCTTTTCAGGAACAAAGTGAAACTCTAAAACCTCTGGCTCAGTTTCAGCAGAACATCATTCTCTTTTTGTTTTATGTGACGGAGCAATCTAACAGATTTCCATCAGATTTCACCCACTGCCTCAAAGTGAAATGTAAATGATCATGATTTATTGATGCGAATATGATACATGTACGGTATGTAAGCAATTGTCACTGTGAAAAAGTGCAAAAACAAAATCCTGTGTATAAACTACTGCACCACAGGCCTTTCTTTCTTCTTCAGCTCTGATCTCATATAACACAATTTCTGTGTCTCCCAGAAGGAACATCTTGAATTATCTTTCATAATTATGCTCATGCATATCTTAGGCTCTGCAATTTATCCCAGTTCGCTACCAGAGGGCTGTAATTCAGAGCCAGACATGTCTGTTCATGATTTATGGTCCAGATTAAAGCAGAATGAGGATTCACAGGGCCATTCTCAGAAGCACTGTGTATTGAGATGGAGGAGATGGACCAGCAACGGTGACCAGATGTTGCTCTCAGTTACCACAGCATAAATATAGCCGTCATTTTATTAAAACGTGAAAATAAACCTTTCTGAGAAACTTTTATCCCACTGATTTTTTGCATCACATGAACAGGTGGGCCTCCCCCAGGTGGGCCATGTTTTTGTTGGTTAATAGCTGATTTTCATTTTGTTTTAACAATGTTGTTACTGATGAATTAGTTGTGAGGATCCTCTGCACCTGTTGCATTATCTCATAGAAGATTCCCAGCGCTCAAATTTGACTGATAGAAACAGAAATTACTGATTGAAAATATTTTTAAAAGTGTGGTTTAGTTTACACGTGTCTGGACTGCACTGTTGGGACACGCTGACTGAAAGCAGCCAACTGACTCCTGCCTAATGAACTGGATTAAGACATCTTAATGGATCTGTTGCCTCTGGGGACCTGCAAAAGTCCATCATCCCTCACAGACTGCACTCCCACAAGATCAATGACATCTGGCATTGCTTGGCAGTGCTTGGGCTGCTTCAACTAGCAAGAAAGTTGAGGGTTTTCTTCATATGTGTCGAGAGCTGGCTCTGGTTTTCATGGTTGTAATCGTGCGAATGATGCTCATGAGTGATTAGCTGCACAGGCTGCTGCATATGCATAAAGTGCATGTGTTGGGAGTGAGTAAGTGGGAAAGTACAAAGGGTGAGAGATGCATCAAGCAGTTTTGTGGGATGGTAGTTTATTTTAAATTTAAATATGCAGACGAACCCAAGTGGCAACCTCTGTTGGTAAAAAATGAAGCCAATGCAGAAGTGCCAAAAACTGCACTTGAGACTGGCTGAGCAAGTCAATCCTCATAGACCCTCATGTTAAAATGCCAAACTTAACAGCAGAAATAAACATGTGTACAGCTTGGTACAAAAACTCTTTTGGTCCTTTAGCTAATTTCAACATTCACGACAACCATACAGGGAGTCAATTCTTATATAATTCATCTGTTTACATGTTATTAAGGCTTAAAGTTATACATAATCAAGGGTGTTGCCACTCTGAGTTACAGGTGGTTGTCCTGTCTGTTGACAAGTCGCTAACCTGTCAACAGCATTGGTTCGGAAACGTAACCTTGGCATAACCCAAGATTCACAAGATGTAAGCGTAACTACTGCCATAGATGTCACTATTTTGATGTGTTTTCAGTTAATTCGAATTAACTGAATGATCGAGTAACTGCAACTATTTTCGCTAGTAAAAATTAGCATTACCAGGATCATGATGGGGCAGCTGTAGCTCAGAGGCAGGTCGTAGTAATAGGTTGCACCATGTATGGTAGCTTTAGCCACTTGTGTGTCATTGTGTGTATAAATGGCTGAATGTGACATGTAGTGTGCTTTGAGTGGTCGGAAGACTAAAAAAGCACTACAAAAGTGTGGTCCATTTACCATCGCAGTAAAAGATAGACTTTAAATGCACCGTGCTAACCAAGCTAGCAGCTCAGGTTATCTCCACCTTTTGTGAAAACATGGTCACTTCTGGCTCCCAAAATCCAAGATGGCAACAGCCATAATGTCAAACTCGAGGCTTCAAAATGGGAGTCCATAAACTCATGGGTGACGTTACAGTGGCTATGTCCATTATTTTATACAGTCTATAGACAAAGCTTGGATGATAAATTCTTAAATTGAAACAGACTGACCTAGACGAAGGTCAAATAAACACTGTTACTTTTATTAACCTCCGAATCGCCTAACAGAAATGGTGATTGGAAATTATTTTGATAATTAAGTAATCTTTTTTTTTAAGGAAAAAGGACAAATATTCTCAAAAAAATCACTAAAAACACAAATTTAAAGTTTTAAAAAATAATTTCCAAAAAATTTTTTTTATGGTGAACAGACATTAACAAGCAACAAAACAAACAACAACTTTAAGGTTATCTTTTTACTTTGATATTTGTTCCCAAACTGAAAAGTAGGCAGGAAATGACTCAGCACCTGGCCGAGTAATCACTGAGTCAGTGGTACTGATCAATAACCCATCAGCTCTCTGCACATACACTATGGTAATTTTATGAGATGTGGCAGTTCCCCTTTTAGTGATTGGGAACAATCTTACGGAAGACTACTGTAAATATGGGGATGTCTACATTTTGATTGGACATTCAGACTTGGCTCCTTTTCTGCTGATGTGCTGCTGGACTGCTGCCTTTCATATGATCATATCATGAATAATGGCTAAGTGTTGTCTTTGTTTTTTGATTCCAGTCTGAGGTCTGACCAGGTATCTTTCTTACATTTATTAATTTACAAGAATGTGGTTTCAAAGTAGCTTCATTATAATGCAATAGTTACAGGAATTTTCCTGAAAGGACCATCAAACCACACACTTTTTGATCAATAACACCACTCACACTCACCAATTAGTCTAATCAAACAGGCGTACAGCAAATATAACGCTGATAGACTCAAACACAGTGTTCACTCTGCATCCTGACTACACCTCCCATTAGTGTTGTGTTTCTTGGGGGCAAGAGCACAACAAACTTCTTTGTCTACCAGTTTTTTATTAACAAAGTTTGCACAAGATTAACAATATGTCATACGCGTCATATAGGAAATGACTTGCATCTGTTTCACACAGTAATGTTAAAAAAAAAAAAAAAAAAGTCACAAAATATTTGGCTTTAATCTGTATCAAAAGACCAGTTCTGTTCTTTATGGATAGTCTGTACACTCCCACATTGGCCAGAATGTGCCAAAATACTAAATACAAGGATTCAAGAATAGTTTTTTTGTCATTCTACAACACAGAGCTCCATTTATGCTCCACAAGAAAAATAAAAGTGAATTTTATGTTCTTGAAATTGTTATCATCAGTGCACCATGGGGAAAGGCAAAGGCAAAAAAATCTCTAAACATAACCATTTCAGTGCTGCAGTGCTGTTGGATAACAAAAATAGCAGACTTACATTTGTGTTGTTGTTAAGTCAAGCTCAACACACAATATTAAAGACTTCAACCAAAGAGAAAAGATTATGGCTTGTTGTTCTGTGAGGCAGCTGTCACGAGGCACTGAGAGGAGCTTTAAGTTCATGAGCAAAGTTAAAAGCAATTTTTCAACAGGCAAGTTTTTCCATTTAAAAGAGAAGGCCACGTTATTCTGCACTGTCCTTAATATCAACTAATGCCATGAAAACCTAAGATGTGTTAGTCTGTCTCTCAGATCTGTCTGACTTCTCATCTGTGGCATTCAGCTTCAAGCCAATTGGTTCCCACTGACAATTTAATTTTTACCAAAAGCTCACAAATCCATCACCTATCCATTCATCCAACACTCAAAGTCACACCTATGGGCAATTTAGAGTCAACGGTTAACCTAACCTGCATGTCTTTGAATTTGCATTTTAAGTCTTGGGTGTGATTTATCCTGGATTCTTAGGAGCAGAGGAAATCTCCGCTCGTCACTAGGCTAATTCATAGAATGTAAAATGCCATCGGCTTGTGCCAAAAATGTTAGCATGATGTAATTGTGGGGAAAACATGTTTAGTATAAGACAGCTGTTTTGTCGGTGAACCTTGCGAGCTGTAATGGAGCCATATTTTTTAACGTTACCTTTGTCAAATGTTGCTGTTGTTCCTAGTTTCATATGAGTAAAGTCCGCTAGCTGCTAGATTAATCTATACAATGTAAAATGCCATAGGCTTGTGCTAAAAACATCAGCATATTGTATTTGTGAGAAGAATGTGTCTAGCAAAAGACAAGTGCTTTGTCTGTGAATCCTGCGAGTAATAAAGCAGATTTGTGTACTTGTGTTTGAAATAGTCGCTAGTACACCATGTTTAATGTGTGTTTTAGGTGTGTTTTGCATCATCTAAACTTTTATATAATTTTCATTTACATTTTGTGTGGCTGTATATTTTCAAACAGGGGGAGTCCTTGTCTTTGCATTTAAAAATACCAAGACATATATTGTGTACCGCCAGGCAGCTTGTAGATACAGAGATATGATTTTTTGTCCATATCGCCCAGCCCTAGTTTGAATCCAAATCCCTTACACTGTGAGAAAACAGTGCTAAACACTGCATTTCCTTAACAGTGGGCACTGTAGTTTTAAGCAAACGGTACTTGAACAGGAGGTAATACTACATTTGTTGGGGACTATTTTGGTCTTTGATGACATTTGTTGACCATCAGACAAATGGCATCCTCAAGGTGTTTTCAAACAGGGAGTGACTGACGTGCCTCATAATTCATTTTCAATGTAAGGCAAGCGGTCAGGTAGGCATGAGCAATCTAACAGGCAGAGCGACAAGCGGGCACAATCACATGACACGAAATATAGAAGAAGGCAGTGCACAGAGTAGATTTCCATGGTTATTGCAAATAGAGTGCCTGATTTACTCGGCAGCACTTGTCTCCATGTCTATCAAAACTTGGTGCACAGTGAGACCCTACGGATCCAAGCGGGTGCAAAGGCAAAGTTTAATCTGAAAAGACCTTTAAGTACATTAAGAGCTACAGTTAATAATGTGAGCTAAAGTGCAAGTTTCAAACCTCAAATATACTCAAAGTAAGCAAAGTCTTTTTCAACTTTTCGTACTGCAAATTCACCAGCATTGTTTTTCTAGTATACCTTAAAGAAAAGATATATTGAAGAGGCAGTTTTAAAAGATTAAACATCTGCAAAAAGGTTCCACCACAAGCGACAGTGTGAGGTGATCATTTAACAGACAATATCACAGATTAATAATTTAACAAGAACAAATCAACCATACACAGATTGATTACCAAATTAAGACTTTGAGAAGATATTTTCAGTCCAGGTTAACCTTGCCATGGGGCGCTGTGACATGTCGATTGTTGCGATGTTCTGGAGACAGCATGCAACAGGCACAGATGGGTAATGGGCCAGTTTAGCCTTGCTCCTCTCCCGCCTGTTGCCATGGTGATTTCCATCGAGTGCTTTTTGTCCCTCGCAGCTAATCAAGGGGATGCACTGAAACAGAGCACCCTCCTTTGTGACTCTTGCCTCTGTGTGTGTGTATGTGTCTTGTCAGGGATTGGCATGTGAATCCCCCATTTTGGATTAGAGTGAACACTTAAGCTTCATTCAGGAGAGCAGAACAATACAAGACACTTACATTTCTGATTATGATGTACTGCACTGAACATTCACCTAATGAGTTATACAAATTTAGTTTCATGTACAATTTGTTGTCTATGGTTTAAAGGTGCCATCAGTAATATTTTAGTCTTTTTTCATAAAAATAATCAGATGTTTTGTTATTTTGTTGACCCATCCATCCAACAAGACATCCATGGACCTTGTCTAGCTACAATAATGACACCTGACTTCCTGCTCTGCGCCATTTATTATAAATATGGCCGCAAGGGGGCTTCGTCACACTGTTGTAAACGCATTGTTTTAGGGGGCATGATTGATGCTGTCATTCTTCTTGGGAAGTCAGCCTCATACCTTGTGTTGGCATTTTTAAAGCAACCTGGCAGTCCATCAGTTTATTAAATACCCGGAAACATTGTGCAGTGATGTTACTAGTTTTGTGCCCCGCGTCCATGACGCATTAAAATCTGCTCAGACACAGTATACTCATTATAAATGCACCCACGGGACACACCCTATAATGCTACATTGTAAACAAGAAATCCATGTTGAAAATGAAACATTGGCATTGCATGACTCATTGTGAGTGAAACTTTTGTTTTGGAAGATATTATAATACTGTCGGTAATGTGTCTGTGTTTTTGTTCCGGTGCTCTGCACAGATCTCACACCTGCATGCCCACCCTCTCATTCCCGGCTCTCTGAAACTCCGTGTTGGCCACATGGCACAGATAATACCCTCAGTTTTAGGTTCCTAAAATGTACTCTAATTCACAAATATGTAAGATATTACTACAGACATTCCTGTATTCTTACATAACTGTGTAATGCCAGTGTGCTGTGAAAGCAGATTTTGTCTTCATTCATGTCGATGATGATTTTCTGTCCAGAAGATGCACTGTGCTTAAGAAATATTTTTACCGGCAGCTACCATTTTCCATATCTCCGCCATACCTCGCCCAAGAGGTGATCCCACTTTGTTTATTCTCAGTGAGTGAAAAGAAAACAAACACATTTGATTTACCTGACACTGAGAAGATGGTATGTCTATCAACTCTTAAAATGTGACATTTGCATCATTTTTCAGTATAAAAGGATAAGTATAAAATAGACGAGGTAATACAAAATAAAATATGAAAGAGCAATCAAGTAGTACAAAGATGTAAATGCAATCATTTCAAATGGTGGAAGTATGCAATAATTAGAACAGCAGCTTTCATACCAGACAAGAACAGTAAATAGTAAATGAGTATATGAAGTAGTTCTTGTTGTCTGTTTATAGTGGCTGGTGCTTTTATGGGTAATATGGTTAATATAGGTATCATTAGGTCCAAATTCGTTGCAACGGTCTGGCAACAACAGTCCATTTGTATTAATTCAGGCAGCTCACTCTCATAATATTCAAATCCGCCCATCTGCAGGTTTGCAGAATCCATGTTAGTACAAAATTCTTCTCTAATTCTCTCTGTGAGAGGTCCCGCAGGTCTTTTGATTTAATGCAAAAATCAGAGGGTCATAATGTTTTATATCCTCCATATAGCACAGGAATAATAACGCTTATCCACAGTACACAATTCAATTCAGCTCTCCGCTTGCTGAGTTAACTAATGCCAATTAAAGCGTAACTGGAGGCCATATTCTCTGCTGGAAATTAGTGTTTCCATGCTGAGCAAGCTTCTTCAAGATGAGCTCCATTACAGCTCTGACAGTAAAGCCAGGGGACCCAATCAACACCTGGCAGGCAACATTGGCTCCGTGGTGGAGCAGAAGACAGAAGACATGTTTCAACAAGACTTATGGTTATACATTCAGAGAGAAATCTTAGAACTCAAAAAGTATATTTTTACTAAAATAAATACTTTTTCATATTTCACAAAAAAACAACAGTTTTTCTGAACTGTTTTTGTTTACAATGCTTTTTTTCCCCACACTGCTGTTCTCATGCTGTCTGTACTGCTGTATACTGTGTGGAGATGAAGATGATAATATGTCTGCATCAATACATTGAGTGACACACCTAATTATGGCCATGTTGTTCTTAATTTGTGTGCTTGATCTACAACACTGAACAAGCAGTTTCTGTGTATTTAACCAGTTGTGTGTGCAAATCTTAACATGCTAACACGTCAGCCCTTTCAACTTAGTAAGGTGATAATATGTCTAGGTTGTATGCCTGTTAACGTGCTATGGCCAAAAAAAAAACTTGTGACCCCTTAAAACAGAGTTATGTCTACTTGTTACCCTCATTTCTAGCTGTATATTTCTACCAGTTGTGACCAGTTCAAACAAAGGCCTGATCTTCAATCATTTAAAGGGTAAATGTTCCAGTATTTTTACAAGGAGAAGGCCCTTAAAGATATATATTTTGAATCCTTGTTGGTGTCAGGACACCCAGACTGGGAGACACTGTTTTAGTACACTACAGATGTCGGTAAATAAGCTCTATGAAAAGGGAAAACAGGATTTTCGGGCCACTTTTTGCCCATTTTTAAGTCAATATATGCATTTTTTTCCATCTTGATTTTGCAAAAATGTAAAATCTTAAAACTGATGTTAAACATAACACTAAAATGTTCCATTCCAGTTCCATTTACACTGCCTGTTCAAAGCAGGAATGTCAGGTCATTATTCCGCCTTGCCGATCTTTATAACAGGGACAACAGCTGAATGGGAGAGACGGAGCTGTCTCGCCTTCAAGCCAACAGCAGTAGTATCAGTGCCAAATTCATATCTGTGTTAAAAGGTCAGCCTGCAGGACTAGACCATGGATGGGTCGTGTGACAAACATGTTATGTGTGCGACTCTCTCCCAGGAGATTTAAAAAGCAGCTAACAGCAGTTAGTGGCTAACTCAAAGAAGAGGAACAGCAGCTAAATTGGGAATTCAATAAGGTCCAGGGGCTCCTTACCCTCCAAGCAGAGGATGAGATCAGCTGCCATATAACAGAGACGGTAAATGACTGTTAGTGCCATGTTATGCCATTGTTATTGTTTGAAAAGCACTGTAGACGTTTATGTTATATGTCATACTAAAGGCCTAAACTGTTGTGTTACATGTCACGCCCATCACATCTCTATTGCGAAAATGTAAAAACCTTCAATTTGACGTAAAACATACTAAAATGTCGAAATCTACATTCATTCATCTTCTAACCGCTTCATCCTCTTGAGGGTCGCGGGGGGGCTGGAGCCTATCCCAGCTGACATCGGGCGAGAGGCAGGGTACACCCTGGACAGGTCACCAGACTATCGCAGGGCTGACACATAGAGACAAACAACCATTCACGCTCACATTCACACCTACGGACAATTTAGAGTTATCAATTAACCTAGTCCCCGATCTGCATGTCTTTGGACTGTGGGAGGAAGCCGGAGTGCCTGGAGAGAACCCACGCTGACATGGGGAGAACATGCAAACTCCGCACAGAAGGGCTCCCATGCCCGGGATCGAACCGGCAACTCTCTTGCTGTGAGGCGAGAGTGCTAACCACCACACCACCGTGCCGCCCAATATATATTCAATGATAATACATTTGTAATGAAGCATAATTCATTTTCTATATAACATCAGTAATATTATTAGCACTCCTTAGCTCTTTTCTTGTCTTTTTCATCACACTGAACAACAGAAACAACCACAGGAAGCAAGGAAGATCCAGTGCTTCAGAGAGGAAAACCTCCAGCAAGCAAAAAGACAGCGTTTCATTAGAAGAAATTCACCAACTCTAAAAGACTGTCAATGCAAACAAAAGCAGAAAGCCAGATTGATTGGGCTTTCTCCACATCGCTGGTCGCCTCCCGTCTGAAAACATTAGCAGAGCTCAGATAACCTCGGTGCCTCCCCGATGCAGCATCACTGAGCAAACTCACAGTGCAAATATGATCTATCACATCCCGCGCAGATCAAGTCATTTGGGGGTAAAACTCTGATTAATCTATTGCACGGCTGAATGATCGTCAGAAAACACACAGACAATGAGCTTGTGCTAAATCTGTCCCATTTAATTGGAAGGGACAGAAAGTTCCATTATTTTTGATCTATGATCTCTTTCTCGTATTAATTTAATTAGACCTCTTTTTTATGACTTGTCATAGTGTAATTTATGAAATCTGCTGATCAATGACGTATAAATACTTTTTTAGAGAAATGACGACACAAGAATTTGCATTATACGTGCAGGTGAAAGGAGAGGTAAAACATGATAGATTTGATCACTGCGTATTAATACCTACATGACATGAAGGTCATAACCTACGCTATTGAATGAAACTGACACAAACACATTGTTGTATTAAGAAAAGACTGAAACATTATACACACGTGTCACTGACACCTGTTTCAGATATCTTTTCTCACACCATCGCCACACCTGACGTTAAATCTGCAGTAAACACAAAAACAACACCTCAATGTTAAGTCTGTGCAAAACCATTACAAAAAAATTGCAAGAAAATAATGAGGTGTACCATGCAGTCATGTCAGTCTTCTACAGTATGTGTGATCCCACATCATAAGCAAGTGTCTGAGCTTAATCTGCACGTTCTACTGCTCTACTGCACAAGTGTTACAAAACATGGATAACAAGAAAAGCTGATGTTATGTTTACTTTGATGTACTAACCATCTCAAGCAGTGTCTACAAAAAGCATTACCCACAATACTGAATGAACGTGACATAATAACTGCCTAGGATGTGTTCAATCATCCAAGATATAAATTTTGCCTGTCCATGTTAAACATGGCCAAAGCTCAAACTTTGAGGTAAACATATGTAAAAGTAATCCCTATGAGCGAAAACATCAGGCTTCAGACCGTTCTCTCTATTCAATCCTTTTTCTACTTTGTGACAAGCTCACATCAGCTCGTGATGGATATCTTTATATAGTCATCTGCTTCAGGCTCGCAACTGCAAGTCTTTAGTCTACACTGTTACATGAGGCTGCATGTAACTGGTGGTATTATTGACGTAACATCTCCGGTTGTGTTTAAAAGATTTTGTTGGTGATTGTTGTTGGGGGAAAGATCCGCTATACATAGTTGTTTCCCAGCTAAAAGTACAATGCTACATGTAGCTACATGCTAACATCAGGGAAACATGTAATATCTCCCCAAATTCAGATCATATTTGTGCTGGATTGTGTTTAGGAGCTTAATTTTTCATGCTAGAAAGTGCCTCTGTTACACCAATTTTCAAGCAGTACAGAGAATCCGAAATACGAAAGACCCAGAAACGTTGACCAATCAAAGCAGACTGGCTTTTTTTTTTTTTTTTTTTTTTTAAATGGGGGCTTCAACAGTAAGGTGCTAAAAACAGAGCATCTCAGACAGAGACTGTATGAAGACATTAAAGCATGTAAATATGTTCTGGTGGGGACCCAAAATATATACCCCCAAATCATTGACATCAGTGGTCAAATTCTAGATTGCAGGGCTCACTCGCTCACCCCTCCCGTCAGGTAAATGACGGTGGCCTCGTAGGGACAAAAAGCCTTGCGCACGAGTTTTTCAGGAGTAGGTCTATCTAGCGACGAGGTGGATGTTTATTTAGAAATGCAAGCCATGTTACAATATTGTAATGAATCCCTCACGAGCAGGAGACCAGGAGCGTTCGGGAAAAAGGCCAGTTTATTTGAGCACTCCAGAAACTCCGGTAACACTCCAGGGGGTAAAAGACTCCGTCCCAAACTCTGACTCTTCTAGCGTAATAGACACACTTCATAACTTTACACAAATACTCGTTTACCATACCGAGTGGGGACCCCCCTCCCCTCTCTGCTCCACCAATCTCCAGCCCGTACACTGACTGACAGCGTAGCCTGTAAACAGAGCTCAGCTGTTTATTTAGCCTAGCTGAGCAGGCGAGAAGAGAGGCTGAATGCACAGAATGGGAGTCGGTGCTACTGCTACCATCGTTGGGGAGATATATCATCAGGAGGAAAAGCGCCGCAGAGAGTGCATCACAAGGAGTGAAGTTGCGTCTTCTTTTCCTCGCAGATGACGGTTCGGGTTCATCCTCTCCTGTTGCGTGGTAAGTGTGGTCCATTCACAAACTTTATAACTAAAAAAACTTTTCACTACTCTCTATCGACGAACTACTAACACTCTCTGCTGTTTCCTCCTCCTTCTTCCTTCCTTCCGCTGTCTTTGTTGGTTCATTTATACACGCGAAACACGTTCTCTGGCTGGCTGGATTGTCCGCTCGGTCTGCCGTACATACATGGCAGCGCAAGATGGCAACCTCTCTAAAGGAAGACCCTTGCTATATATGTATATAAAAACATAATTATAAGGCTACGAAAACCAAACGAATTTTATTTTATAGCGATTATACACTTGTATAAACATATTAATGGGCAGAATATTCAGATTCAGATTCAGATTGACAATAAACCATGCCAAATATTACACACTGGCCCTTTAACCTTAAAATGAGTATAAGAGATCCCTTTTAATATCTAGATAGTTTATGATATTCTTGGGAAAATTAATGGCATTAAAAAAACATTCAATGGATTAATCAACAGAAAATTAAACAGTAACTTGAACTTGAAGAATGGAATTTTTCTTTTTTGAATTTTTTTCTGGGTCATACATGATAATAAAATGAATATATTTGGGTATTGGACTGTGGTTGGACAAAACAAGACACTGAGGGCATCACCTTGGGCTGTGGAACATCACATTGGGCAATTTTTACTATTTACATTTGTGTTTTTATAGATAAAACGATTAACCAATTAATCAAAAAGCAATCTGCGCAGATGTAATTAAAAATGATTTTTAGTTGCAAACCTAGTAAAAGCAAATAAAAACACAGGAGGGGAGTATGTATAAGTATAACTGACAGGCAGTCATCCTTATCTCTTTGGCCAGACTCAGCTGTATGCTGGGGCTAAAAATTAAAGTCAGCAGAGGTTCCTACACTGCAAAAAACGTCCGTCTGGATAGACAGTTGTTTATTAAGTGCTGACATTCAATTCAATCCACTGGACTTACCTGAAATGACCTGCTATCAAAATAGTATCAATAGATTGCTGAAAGCAGGTAAAACTGTAGCAAATACAAGTCAAAATGTAAGCTGCTACTTTTTATCCATTAGATAAAACATAATTTTTAAAACTCACTTCCACATATGTTGATGATTTTAAGGAGCACTTTTTGCAGTGTGATAAAGCCGACCCTTGTAGGAGTTCAATGCGACCGGCTCTAAATGTGGCACCGCTCCGTCTGCTGAGATGACAGTCACAATGAAAATGTCAAGTCACTGATGGAGCAGCGTCTCTCCACGCAGCTGGCCTGCCCTTTCTCCTTTTGTACCAAGACATGTCGGGATGATACGCTTTAAAATAGCAAAAAGTCCACAGGGGTCGGTGGACACCCTTATCGCTCCCCAATGAATCATCGATTATTGCATCAATCCTGGGACGTCACTTTATGCTGGAGGTAAATTTGTCTGAGGGTGAGGGTCATGATGTTATCTGTTTAAGGAGGTTTGTCAAAAGCACATTTAAGACATAAAATATATAACATCGCTGTCTGTCAATTTACCTGTTAGAGCAACGGCTTTTGTCCTGCAGACATGGTTATGTGACTGGACTGTAATGACTTAACATGACAGGACTGTTATGAAAATAGCCACAATGCTTATCTGATATGTGACACGTAATGATATGGAGGTAAACATTTTATTTTGAAGCTATAGGGTGGAGGGGTGCTAGTGTTGGTGGGTATGAAATAGCGTCATGGTGGGAAAGGGATTGGAAAAATGAGGTCATGCTGTACAGTGTGGGGGCATACAATATACATGATAATACTATGGCTATGCGAAATCATTTTAAAGCACATGCACAATGCTTATATTTAAAGAATGCATTATAAGCAATAAAAATGTGTGTTTTCTGTTATCACACAGGCTGCAGTTTTTCCTTGAAGCTTTAATTAACAACAATCATGAGCACAAGTGACACTCGGCCCCTCTTCTCACAGCAAATGCAATAATACGTTTTCTCATCAGTTTCATAATCTATTACAGAATTCTGCTGTGTCATAATGGTGGCTGGTGCGCAAGCATGAAACAACAAGGCGTGAAGTTGGGACTCTTGTTTAGTTCCTATTTGCTCACATGCTGTATCTAATGCGTTTTGCTAGATAGTCATAATTTCATTCATACAGTTGGCATGAGTGGAAATTGAAAATACTAGATGGGAAATGACTGGTCTGATTATGATTGTGGTTTTATTCATTCATTTGTCTTCTCTTGCCCCACAGTGTGAGAGAAAATAAGTACTATGTATGGACTGATTTGAAATGCCTAATGCCTACCATACACTAGAAGCCTTGAAAAGACTTTACAAAGACTAAGGTCTGACACCCTCTGTGTCCTCAAAAGCATATAACACTAGGGACACAAAACAAAAGGCATCATACGTCAACAGTATCCTTGTCAATTCGGCATCAGTATAATCCATAAAGACAAACTGTATTTGCATACAAACTTTGCCTTTTAGATTTTGTCACCTCAACTCGCCATTATCTTCCATTGGTTAGATGTGCTGTTTTAGTGGGAGGAGACTGTGGGAATGTGAGATGAAATTTTAAAGTAAGTGCTGGTTGGTGCATCAGATACACACCAATTTAAACACCAATTCTTGTTCACTTCATAACCCCTCCAGTTTGTCCTTCTTTTCCACAGTCCAAGAGAACCGAGATTTGTTCACATTCTTGGGCCCCTCCATGTTTACTGTCTATCGAGTTTGCTGATTCCTGTTTGGCGATGTAGATAGCGCACTTACTGGTTGTTGACATGTTCACGCCATTAAACTTCAATATTTGCATAAGCCAAGATTAAAAACTTAACTGTGTAGACTGAGTTTTCTGACCGCCTTACACCAAACGGTCAAAGTCACCAGCGAACGCACCAACTGAGGGAAAACTCATGATTTTACCATGATACTGGAAATCTGTCTGCAACCGTGAAATCCCTTGAAAAGTCTTTTGGTGTAAGGCTGACAGGAAGGGTAACTTTATGTATTTACTGGTGATTAAATGGTAATTAAATGATGAAGTGACAATGCAGACATACAACTAAAAAATCATATTTATGCAACAAGGTGCATGGATTGCATATAGGTATATGTACATTAGTAAAACAAGCACAACAATAATATTTAAAGCTCCCAATTTTTCTACAAGAACACATTTAAACAGCATGTATCATTTTTATTCATGTATTTAGGGAGTTAATTCAACTGTGAAAGATGGCTTAAAGACACTACAATAAAAAAAAAAAAAATGCTGTTTAGCCACAGGACTACCTTTGTGGTTATGCCGTCTGTCCTTTTTCTTTGTTTTCCTCCTTTCTACAGCATCAGCTTGTGGATGCCCCTACTGTGATGCACTGATCTGGGCATACCCTGAAGGTAACACAGTTGTTTGAACCAACAAAGAGGAGTGTAGCAGCAGTTGCTCTATAGTCTTTAAGCTATTCAGTGTTGCATTACTTTGTAAAAGACTGTTAAATTCTCCAAAATCTCCAGGCGAGTTATTCATATTTTCTGAATAATACCCTCAGTGTTCATCCAGGAGACGTTGTCAAGTGTAAAAAGCGTGTAACTGTCTTCCAATGCCAAGGTAAAAGAACTACTTGTTTCCTCAGGGTATTGAGATATTTTTCTAGTTGTCACACTCTCCCTTTGTTGTGGGAGAAAAAAAGGTAGAAAGAGAGAGAATGTCCTGTGCTGAACAATACCAACATTACTCATTGTTTTTTGTCCGCCAAGAGATTATAGCCAGCTCAGGCAATCAGAGCTGCTGTGTGTCCTGATAGAGTCTGAGCTGCCAATCACCAGCACAACGGACTGGCATTGTCTGCGAGGGCCAGTTTGACAGCAGCTATTGAAGCAGGTCGGACACACGGAGGGTGAGAACAATGGCTGGTGGTGCAGCCACCATAGCTTTTCCACTGTGAGATCCAGCTGTCGGCGCAGCCTCGCCTCACCTGACTCACTCAAGGGGAGCTTTTCATGCTCTCTAAAACTTGGACAGAGAGTGTAGCCGAGCGGAAGAGTAGCTCCACCAAAACAACCAACACTGCCAGGGACAGACGGAATCATTTTAATACTTGTATTTCACAATGATTAGCAGGTTAGGTGAAAAGGAAACATTTATGAGGGCAAAAAAAGCCCACCACTTGACTTGAATCAAGTTAGACAGGATTGACCTTCTGCTGCCCGCAACTTTTTCGGCTTGATCCTGTTTGACATACCTTTATACAACAGTCCTGATAATATCTTACGAATAAAACCCCCTCGAATGGCATCATCACGTTACACCTTAACATAAAGTTACATAGGTTAGGCTTAGGAATTAAGGTTACGTAGATTAGCTTTAGGAAAAGAGATAAAGTTGGGCGTCCTCACGTCACGTAGTGTTAAACAGATTAGGTTTAGGAAAGTAAAGCTAAGTAGGTTAGGTAAAGGACAACAAACATTGTTGGGTGTCGTCATGTTATGTACTTAACGTAAAGTTATGTCTGACGTTAAGTTACTTAGGTTAGGTTTAGGAAAAGAAACATGGTGACAACGGACCTAAAATAACTCAATGTTCACTTTATTTCACACGGGACACTGGTCTCCTGAGTCCTGTGTTGTTTGACCCATTCACCACCCAAACCCTTCTTAGATAGACTTTCGCTCTTTATACTACTTCTTTACTCTTGTCAGGGTATTGGTCATGTGATTGCAGCCTTCCTGATTACATGCATTACTTTTTGTAGCTATACATACGAACAGCACATGAGAACAGCCTGTCCTGTTTCATCTCACTTCCTGTTGCTATTGCTCACTACAGTAAATAGAAGCTGATCACTTCCCACAGCCTGCTATACATTTCTCAACGTTGGCAACACATCTCCACATTTTTCAGGAGGTCGTGTGGTCCGACAACATCTACCTCAGATATCGCATTTGAAGGGTGATCTTTGGTTGAAAGTTACACATAGATACGGCGTTAACTAGCTTACGATTAGTCAACTTGCTTACATTACATTATTGTAGTATATGAGCTTGATTTTTCTGTTTCTACAATGCTATATTTTACTATGTTGTGAAAATCATTTGCCATATGGGCTGTAACGGTTTGTGTATTCATGCCAAACTGTCACAGTAAAAGTGTCACAGCCCAGTGCATGCAGCCACATGCGGAACACACAGTATGTAGACTGATGCATGCTATGTGCAACCAGAGTTTACAGGCGCGACTTTTGCCTGTAAACTTCTAGCTGTACACTGTTAGCAACATATGCTGAGGTTAGCATCAAGCAGATTGGTATGCAAGTCAGCGGGTTCTCAGTCAGCTATGACAGCAACTGAGAGAGTTGTGTGTAAGATAAGGACGGTGTATCAGCGTTGCTCCACCGTTGTAGGGGTTGTGAATAGAAATGCCATCCAATATGCTAACACATACATTAGATGCTGTTACCTAATGTGCCGATCAGGATGTTAATGTTTGGGTGCTTTGAATGTTTAAATCTTGAACAGAACCAAAAAGTGACTTGTGTGTACCATCATGGTGTATTCGTCATCTCCACAAATAATCAGAAAACTTGCTAATACCGTATACTGTATCTATATCTATATCTATATCTCTATATAGATAGATAGATATACACTCAGTTGCCAATTTATAATGTAAACCTAATTAAATCTAATATAACGAGATATAACTTAACCTTTTTAATAAGTGTCGATTCAACTGTATGACCATTCCGAACAATGTAGTGTGTGCTGCTGTTGAATTATATTGTATCATACTGCAAGGTGTTTCTATTATTTTGTCCACCAGGTTTATATCAGTGAGGCTAGGCTAAATAACACAAACACCTCCCTTTACATTATAGCGTTCATGAAGGTACGCTTTATTGCAGGACTTTCTTAATCTGATTTCATTTTAACAGGGTGTACCTAATAAACTGGCAACTGCAGTGTATGTGCGTATACCTGTATGTGTGAGGGGTCAGAATACATCCTGACCAATCGTCCCCCCCCCCCCCGACAGAGGTCCAGGCTAAGCCCCTAATGTCCTCAAATCCTAGAAACACCCCTGCATAAACCTGACTTGTGCAGGGCTGCTGCGACTGTATTTGCGTCTTGGCAAAGATGAGTGAAGACAGCAAGCATACATTTTATCTGATATATACATTATTAATCTTTATTTATTGGCCCCTGACCTCCAGTCATTTTGCAAAAGTGGCCTCTGGGTGAAGCAAGTTGAGTATCCCCGGTCTAAATGCTCTACATAGCCAGAAATATAATTCTGGTATACCAACAGCCTCATTTCAGATATACTGAATCAAAAAATGTATTGAGAATAGGCCTCAAAAAATGTCCATCATGGGAAACAGCTTCTCAGGTTATTGAAGCCTGAATGTTACCAGAAAAAAATATGCAGGAGGTGACCTTAGTGCTTTCAATGGCAGCTATAGTGCTACAGTGCTGAATGCAGTGTAGTTTGGATTTCATATTTGCAATGTCCTTCTCTCATTTTTCCTGTAGAGATCACCTTTGTAAGATTTTTAGAATCACAGAAATAAATAATATTTATATGCAGTTGTATAACGGGGGCAGAAGATATGGGTGTGACCAGCAGAGCAAAGACAAATCTATCAGCAATGAAATAAAACAGACAAACTATCCACATAAAAGCAGTTGACACTTTTTTTTTATCAAAGCGAAACAAGGTCACCTGAGGCAGTCACAACACAGACGGAGAGCCCGTCTGAGCTCGGCTAAAAATAAAACTCACGGCTGACATAATGATTTTCTCACAGAACTAGACATCATTTAGTTTTTGTTTTTTTCATCCCCACTGCCTCTGTCAGAATTAGATTATGGGGCACATTTCAAAAGGACAGCGAGCACACAGGAAACGGCTGAACTAATGAATTTAGAACAAACACACCCTGCTGAAGTAAACACACGTAAGGAAGCAGGTCAGAAACACAGTCGGTCAGCCGTGTACCCGACAGCACGGCCACCTGCACCTCCTAACAGACCATTCACATGCTTAATGAGATTATACAACAGATTCTAATATTCTCTTATCACTGCTGGCTCTCTGTCTTTGCTTTAAACCCTGCAGAGATGTTGATAAGTGAAGCCTGCCCTGCACGACTTCCCGGTAAACCAATGAAAAAAACAGAAAACAAAAGGTAAGCTCAGAACAGACAGAGTGCGAATTCTGGAGAGTAACTCGGTTATCATCAGCCTGACCCAGCGGATTCACAGATGAAACTGTTTCCAGGATTCCAAAATATATGCAGATTATTTTCTGTGAACAACTTTCATGTTTTGAGCTTTTTTTGATTCTGGGTTGATTCTCAGCAGGGGTTCCCTTTCTCTTGATGCCAGAGAAGCCGCGAGGGAAGAGTAAGGCAGCGAGAGTGTGGCTTCATATTTATATGTTTGTGAGAGTGTAATTACAAAGCCCAGCAGTTGATTCTGAAGAGGCTAGTGTGAATGTAAAATTAATATCTATGCTCATTTGTGCTCATTCGCACACGCTTACATGCTCATTTAGCAAATGTCTCGCCTCTTGTGACTGCGATCTTTAACGCAGCAGAGACTGAATATGTTTTGGACCCTTTTGTTGTACGTGTACTCTGTGATCTGCCTTTAAACAAGCAGTGGTTTGGTCCACAAGTAACAAGTACAAATTCAAGATCTAAGCGGGAGGAGATTCCCCAGACATTACATTCGACCACTCCCAGATCATTAACATGTTCTTTATTTGAGCTTTCTTTACAAAAAGAGCAAGTTTCATGGCTTACACAAACCTCTTGGACGCCCAATTTCAAAATAAAGAGAATGTTCAAGGGGTTAATAAAGCTTTTTTTTCATAACCTGATCAGGATCTGGTTGAAAATCAGAGTTTCTAATATGTGGCAATCTTGTTCACAAACAGGCTGTTGGTGGGTTACAGTTGGAAGTCTTACCAAAAACATCAGAGCTAGAAAGCTATAAATGCTTAGATCCATCTCAGCTGCAACACGTAACCTGGCTGTGTGGCACAGGTGTTGAAAATATGCTATGCTTCTTATGTGGTCAAATAAAGATTCTCATGTTTGCGTGTGTGTGTTCTTACCGTTTACACAGATCTCATATGGTGAACACAGCTCGTTCTCAAACAGGCAACCTGTTTGGAGAGAAACAAAATGACAACCAACTGGTTAGTAGGCTGACACATAACCTGCTCACACAGACATTTATATACTGTCATGAAATAAATAATATACATGCACAGTATAAGTAATCAGAGGGAGAGGGTAAGGTGTAGAGTTTGTATTATGGGTGTAAATTAATCCAGGTGTGTCCTCAGTCTGATGAGGCTGACTGTTAGTGTGACCAAAGCGACTATCTCTCTTATAGGAGTACTTCACCCCCAAAATCATCATTTGTACATCAGATCCTCACCCTGCGATGGAATGAATAGGTGGGGAAAACTTTGCATTCCTCAAGGATGAAAGAAGAAAACAGAGAAAATTCTTGATAAATTAAAGTAAACAAGGCTGCGTTTATCAACAGCAAAATCATATCAAAAGCTCTGTTTACAGCAGAGTGAAACGTATCTATGCTTTCTTCAAAGCCAGACTCGTCTGAGAGTTTGTCAACAGATGTTTTGATATAATTTTGCTGTTGTTAAATGCGGACCCCTGTGACTTCAATTCATCAGGATTTTCTCTGCTTTTGGATTCTTCGTTCTGCCGACTGGTAGTCTTGCCACCAGGCAATCAGAGATCTCGGCATTCTGATAGTCTGGTAACACTCCTTTCTAAAGTGTGTGGTGGTGCTGTGGCCATGCTGCCTGCTCTCTCCGGTTTTATGCCAGGCTCGGCTCCTTTCAAAGACTCCTTGCAAAGCACTCCTCCGGGTTTTTTCGGACCTAATTGTATTGCTGAGTTTTGCACAGAAGCGACCGGATCTTTGCTCTCAAACCACAAAAAAATGTCACAACAGTCTCCTTCAGTACATTATTCTGTGCTTTCTTTTGATTTTCACATTGGCTAGTCATCCTGTTTAATTTGTCTTCTGATTAAATCGGAACCGCTGAAACAAGTTGTAGGAAGCCTCTGCAAGTAATTGGTTGCTGGCAGACACTCTGTGCTGCAATAAAATGGTTAATCAGCAGTGCCGTGCACTGTAGAGCCGATGCGCTGCTGGTTCTGCTGGCCTGAATAGAATATAATGTCTACTGTTGTGTGCAGCATTTATAGACTGAGCTGAGTTGTGATGCGCGGGTCGACCCGTAAGCAGCGGGACCCGCGGGACCCGCAAATGGACCTGCGGGCCAGGCAGCAGTGATTGTCTGTTAAATCGGTCTGTAAATGATATTTTGACATTATTGGCTATTACTGTCATGGCATCCGAATGTATTGATGCGTTTAGCAGGTGACAGTCCGCGGCCGTTTTCAAAACACATTAGTGTCACGCACTCAAAAATAAACTTGTTGAAACTTTAAACAATAATGTATTGTACAAAACGGGGGAAACAAACCAGTTCCATAATTCATATTAAATTCAAAAGATAACAAAAAAACAGCTACAAGTTAGAGGGAATAGTGATAAAGCAGGGTCCAACATTAACGGTTGCCCGAATGCCCGGGGCAAGTAAAAATAGCTGGCGGGCCAGCAGACCCTACGCAGACATTCCCGATCGGGCAAGCAGCACCGACTTGGACACACACACACACATACCGGACAGCCTCTCAGTCCTTACTCGCTAACGTTAGCTCATGTACAACACAGGTACCACACAGAAACTTTTGCAAAGGGTCATAATGTGCTTCTAGTGACTGTTAAATCGCCAGCAAAAGATGTTTTAAAAGCGGACACGAAGAACAGAGCGATAGATAAGAACAGCATGCTGCCTGCTCTCATCTGAGAAGACAGACAGTTCACTCTGCTCTGTCGCCAGGAAAAAACTGGGAGGCAAAGATCCTCTCTGAGGAAGAGGGCTCACTTTGCTGCAGGGTTCACCAAAACGATTTTTGTTTTTTTTTTTCTTTTAATAAATTGAACACACATTAAAGAACATACAAGATCCTGTAGAGAATTAATACATATAATACAATACAATAAACATTGTCAAATTAAATGAAGGAAGAGGATTTTTTTAAAGGCAAATTAAATATTGGGGATTTATGTAAAAATATACATAGAGACATATAAATAATTATATAATTAAAGATATGTAGGCTATGTTAGGTGAATACTCCTGTCAGTGACCCTGACCACTGGCACTGGCAAAAGAACTGGAGTTGGTTCCTGGACGCTGCACTGCGGCTGCCCACTGCTCCCAGTGTATACAGTAGGATGGGTCAAATGCAGAGGTCAAATTTTGTTTCAATGTATGTTATGTGCTGAGAAAGGACAATAAAGAATTTTCTTCTAATAATAATTTCTTAATAACTAGGAGATAACAACAGAATAAAGAGATTTCAAAGACTTAAAAAATAAGGGACATGAATCAAAACAGCAAGAAACAAGACATATCCCCAGTCATGCACACCCAATTTTAAAAACTCAGGACTGTTTTTCAACACATATATTGTTTTGTCTTCATTCAATGTAGTTAGCACATATTGTTATTGCGCCATTGGTTTTGGCCTTGGTGCCCCACATTTCAGCCGTGATGCCCCAATAAATTTGGATTTATCAAAGGCCACAAAAAATGATTAATTCCAGGCCTGTAATCGTATATTTCCTCTCCTGTTTCTGTCCTCGGAGGGGCCAGTTGCAGTGTGCTGCTTTTTTATGTGCTGCTGCCTCCATTGGCTGAGCGTCTCTGCTGACGTAAGATATAAGTCATGAGCAAAAATATGTACCACACAGCCAGAAAAAGAACCTCTTAGGCAGGGCAAGTAAGAATTTAGATGGGGCAAGTAGATTTGAGAAGTACTTGCCCGGCAGGGCAAGTAGAAACCTTAACGTTGGACCCTGTAAAGTGGTAAAACTTGGCATTGATCCACAGCCTCAGACGGATGCGCTCAAGTGTGCCGTGCACAGGCTCCGTTGGTAGGTGATACTATATTTTCACATTTTTAACAATGCAATTTAATTGATAACCCACATTTACCAACAACAAAAAGACTAAATTTAGCACCAAAAAAATGTAAATAAATAATAATAAAAAAAATAAAAAATAAGTAAATAAAACGAAAACGAATATCGAATACCAAATTTTCATAGAAACGAATATTCAAATATCCGATTATTTGGGTACAGCCCTAGCTCAGTCCACAAGATTGTGGAAATGAAGGACTTACAGCAACTTTGTTTGAAACTTTTAACGCAGTCGGACTGTGTTTATGAGCACAAGAGTTCAGGGAGCCACCGAAGGACCCCCCTGCAGATTTACTACATCTGCAACGTAGGGAGTTTTTTTAATCTCTGAAATTGTATCCGCCCATCTAAACACAAAATCAGGGAGAAAGACATCAGTCTTTAGTTAAGCAAAGCGTCTAAAGACTGACTTGTGAGTCTACCCGACAGGAGACCATGAAGAACTAAGTTTTCTTTACCAACTCAACATAACATGGGATGAGTCAATAATATACAAATAGTCATTTAGGGGTGAAGTATTCCTTTAAATGTGTGCTCTGTGGATTATCAGAGTAACTGGGACACTGTTTCTAAAAAGACTCATTAATGTTTAAGTTTTAAAAAATGAGTACATCAAACACAAATTCAGTTGTCCTCTATATTTGGGTGGAGGCCATAATCTCAAAGACAAATATCTTAAAACCTGGATGAACAAAAATCCAGCTGTACGGCAAAATGCCATAGAGGTGAGTGAGAACACATCATTAGGTTAAACCAACACTTTAAACATAACCCCAATCCTTATGTTAAAGAAAATGTGTTTTTACCCCGTGACATAGTTTTGACCCTTCTATTCTAAGACTTAATATTTATATTTATCTATGTTAAAGCCCAATAAGACATCTCTTGTGAACAGTAAATCCTTGCATTTATCCCGAGTTAACACTAGAATTAGGCGGAACTGGCTCCTTCAGTGCTCCTCCAGGAGAGGAGAGGAGAGGAGAGGAGAGGAGAGAGCCATATTTTATTCTGTTCCACTTACAGGAGATCTGGCAGCGTATAACACGTCTTCACACTCTGTCTGTCTGCCACTCCATGGCACAAACACACACAGTACTACACACTGTTTAACAGACATTTCTGGACCTGCAGTACATTTAGGGAATGGGAATGACTGTTTGTCCCAGGGGTTTATAGCGTATGTACCTGTAGCATCAATACATAAATTTATTGATGATGCATTCATAACACCTGGGGAGTATCTCTGGTTTGCCCACTTTGGTTACCAGCTATCCAGAAAATCTGAAAAAAAAAAAAGCTTATCACACTGCATTACAGAGACAAAAGCTCTGCTGAAGAATAAGAGAAACAGAAAACAATTACTACAAACAGGTGCAAGCCATCTGCAATGTGTGCTACCAGCAGCTGCTACACAATAAAAGCCCTCCAGCGCAAAGAACTGTTAATGTCTGATTGTGGCTCTTGATGAAGGTCGCAGGGGTTAGCCTGAGTTCAACTGAGCCTAAACATTTATCTTAATTTCCTTATGCTACTACTACTACACCTATATCTGCTACACTAACTCTACGACCACTACTACATCTTCTGCAAGACTACCGCTACATCTACTAATCTGCTTCAACTACTTCTACGACTCATATGACTAATACTACTGCTACTTCTACTCTGACTAGTACATCTACCAACACTAAAACTACTAATCATATTTAATTCATCTATTGATGTTCTTGTGCTTCTACTACTTCTACTAAGACTTGAAGAAGAAGAAGAAGAAGAAGAAGAAGAAGAAGAAGGAGAATTACTTTACTAAACCCAGTGTAAAATTAGTAGTAGTATTTTCTCAGTGCCCAAGAGGTGAATTTGCACCTAATCCAGCAGCTGTACTTCCACTACATATAGTAATCTTTTATCACTTCTACCTCTCACTTCTCCTAAAACTACTACTATCTACTCAAACTAGTTCTTTGAAGTGATACCGGTACTGGTGCCTGGAATTGTGGTACTCGTACCCAAAGAAACCTCTTTTCTGTATACTATACTCTGAACTTCACATTTGTTCTTTATTTAGAACATATTAATTTTTTCTCTGGGTTGACATGTTGCCCTGGCCAGCTTTACATTTCACATTACAAATATTGCAATGAAGGAGCCCACTAGTTCACCTGGTAGCACGGGTAGCCCATGTACAAAAGACTATGACCTTGCCACAGTGGTCGTGGCTTCAATTCCAATCCTTGCCCCCTGCTGCATGTCATCCCCTCTTCTTCATGCTAGACTTTCCTATCTAGTAAAGGCAAAAAATGCCAAAAAACAATCTTTGAAAAAAGGAAAAAACAAATATTGCAGTGAGCATTGTCTGCATTACCATACTTTGTACCGCTTTCGGCCCTCCGTGTCAAGACAACAAGCATATCAGATGTGTTTTTTACTCGCACATCTTACGCAAACAATATGCTCTCTCATGTTAATCTTTGCATGCATGCAGCTCTCTGTACCGACTCCATGCAGACTTGCATCTCAGTTCTCACTGACATAGCCACGACCTAAAGCGTTTATTTACATATCAAGTCCATTTTTTCAATGATAGACACATAAACACTACGTTGATGCCCAATAGAACTAAGATCACAACTACTACTACTTAACTGCTACTGCTAAGGTAAGCTACTACTTATACTACTGCCTGTGCTACCACTGTTATGGCTATTACTGAAATCACCACTATGTCTAATGCTATTAGGCAACTACTATTACAGCTACCACCTCTACTGTACCAATATTTGACTTCTGTTTGTATACTAGTACTACAACTACTTTGATACTCTCAGAAGTACTTCCATATTACTACAAGGACTGCGACAACTGATGCCTTTTTTAACACTTCTGGCATAAATAAATGATCAGTTTAAGATGTTTATCTAGCTAAACATGTAAATACTTATAATAACAATCAATTGCATTCATAACACACACACACACACACACACACACACACACACACACACACACACACTAGGGAAATTCTCCAGGGACTGTAACAGGCAGGGAGCCAGAGCATCAGCTCACACTGACAAAACAACGGGATGCTGTAACCATGGCAACACTTGTTTTTCACTGAGTGTCTCTTTACCTTACAGGGATCAAAGAGTGGCAGCGATTGGCGCCCCTCATCTCTCTCCCATCATCACCCTCCACATGGAACACTGTGAGCTTCTGTTTGTGGTGTCATAAGTTTTTTTCTCCAGTGAAGCGTTTGAAAAACATACATTCTCTATATGTTCAAAAACACATTCGCATCTGGGAGTCAACAACAAAGACTGCTTATACACAGAGAAACTCAAATAGAACAAATTGCAGGAACCTCAGCATCAGCAGTTTGTCTACAGCAGGGTAGAGCTCATTATTCATCCACCTCTGCCGCTCAGATTCCTCCAGCCGATGACTTTTCTGTTGAAAACATGCTTCTGAGGCCTTTGGGAGGTGATCACACCCACAGTACTGCTTCCTTTTCTTTGGTCTGAACAACAGATGGCCGTATGTTTTTCTGTACTGACAACTGCACAACATTTTTACACAAAAGTAAACAAAGTAGGCCTCTCATTTCTAGCTGAAAACTGTCCACTTTGATGGCTGAACTTATGACAGTCACTAGTAGATTTTATCAGCTGTAGCAAGCTGACGAATCCTAACAAGGTCATTCCAAGGGTCCTATGTTCCCCAGCGTTATATAGCACATAATGAGAACCTTAAAAAGATCTTCCCCTGTTCTGTATTCACTTAATATGACATGGACTATGGTAAGGGTAGGGGACTATATCCATGACTGACTAATTTGAAATTACACTTGACTTGGCCTCAATAGTAAGTGCTCTACCCGGTGAGATACCGGTGCAGCCGAATAATTACTATTTTTGTATTGAGAAGAACTCCCAAACATATGTCAGCCCTAAATGTCAAACAATAACTCAACCAATTAATGAATCAATTAAAAGAGAGAAATAAAGAAAGATTTTTAAAAAAGGAGAAAACAATTATTAAGTATTTTAGGGTTAAGAAATCAATAGTACTCAACCATTGCCATTTCTAAACAGGTTAAGATAAGAAAAGAGGTCAAGGGTCAGGGTTGTTAATTTATGAAACATTTTATTTTGAAACTGGTAGGAGGTAGGAATGTAGCAATGAGCTGAGGAGAGGAGATTTTTTTAATGGTTAACCATAAATCGATTAACTGCTGAGAATATTTTTGACCAGTTACAGTTGTATATTAATTTTGCTATTCTTCAGTTTACTGCACTAAGCATCATCTTGGGTCTGGTGGGAACAAGCTAGTGGGGCTGCGTATTTGCCAATGCCATCCCAACCCTTAAGTGTTGCTTTGGTAAAACTGTGCCCATCCCTCGGTCTCCCCCAAGGTCACCCACCATGAGTAAGTGTCTCAAAATTGAGCCACAACCCCCCTTTAGCATTGTTAGCTCCATTAGCACAGTTAGCATTGTCAGCACAGGCAGTGATGCTAACATGGTTACCAGTGCTAAAGGGGTTTTGTGGCTCAAAATGAAGCCACTTACTCATCAGGGCTACATGGGGGAGCAGCAACACCATTCCAGTTGCGTCACTGGCGGTAATCATGAATGAGCAGCGCCGCTAGCTAGCGCCCAGAATTCATACATGTTATTCCTATGGTTTATGACACTCCAAAAATATTAGTAAGCATTAACATCTCTCTCAAAATAAAAAAGAGTCCTAAAAGTCAAGTTTGTGATGTCACAGGGTATTAAGTCATAAAGAACTTTACGTTTTCTTCTTCTTAAAAATTAACCAGTTAATAAGGGGTTAATGGGCGTTGGCCTATCAAAGGCAAATCAACCAAAACTGAGATCCATAATTGGAATATAAAATTGGAATTATAATAACAGAATAGATTATAAAACTCAGGACCGTAGATACACTCCCACACGAACTCCATGATATGGTTGAAAACTCCATCTCAAGCTAAAAATTTTAATGCTTAAGACATGTTTTAGAATTACAAAAAAAAAAGAAAAAAACATGTAAAAGGATCCTAAATATGCTCAATTAAAAAACAGTATCCTCAGCAGATGAAGATTCATATAGGGGACATGTTGCCTAAAATAAATACACTTGTATTGCAGTATACAATACAATTGTTAGCTTTTGTACTACAGTATAGGCCTACATTACAACATGATACAATACGATACGACACGACACGACACGACACGACACGATACGATGCGATACAGTAGGGTACGGTATGGTACGTATTGCTGCCTTACAGTAACAGAAGAAATGAAGCATGAAATCATGAAAACATACTACACACAGTATTAGACCTGAAAATGCACTTAAAATATAATTTACTCTCACATTACTAGCATAACTTAATTATTTGGAAAAGCAAAAGCTCCTCACATCAGACATATACTGTCATCATAGCAGGGAAAGTGCAGGTGTTATACATCAACAATATGTCCTGTTATAAGGTGGAACCAATCTTACTTGTGTTTTACAGTTTGTCTGATTCTCTTGGATTCTTTCAGAAATTCTCTTTTTTTACATTTTCATACTTGCTATTATTTTCTGCCTCCGAAGTTTAAATTGACAAACAAATCCAAATAAAACAGGAAAAGCTAAAAGTTAGCATTAATCGCCCCAAACTTGGCTTGTTGTGAACACACTCAGACTCCTGCCTCCAACCAAAATAAACAGCAGCCACTTTCACCTTTGAGATCTGAATGTGTTTTCCAGCTTTGAGCTACATCTCACAATGTATCATCATTTCTTTTTACCCAGGATGCAGTTCGTCTCTAACGAAGACATATCAGAGTGAAGTCATTTGCTGTAAGCCTGTGTCATGTTTGCTGGATATTCATTATGTTTCTGTTTTGGCGTAATTAAAAGGAGAGCCACCCGAGGCTGTATTTGTTTACATCTCTGTGGAAAAGACACAGTAATCACAGTAGTTTTCCAGCAGACACGCTCTTGTTAAAAGCAGAAACATGTAACACAGAAACGCTGTTTACTGAGAGTCAGAGCTTCATTACAGCAGCTTTGGGGCACTCAAGCAGCGTTTGGGCCGATTTCTCCAAAACAGCATAATAAGAGCAAAAATATGCAAGCAAGAGAAACAATACACAGAGGCTTATGACTGAAAGGGAATTATAACATTTTAAAACAAAATGCTGTGCACATACTTTGGCAGAAAATGTTCCCTGACACTCAATATTTAATAAGATGAAGAAGAAAAACATGACGTTACATCTAATAAAATGAAAATGCTCTCTAAGTGAAGCGATCAAAGCAGCAGATGAATTCAATTAGAATTACGTTTATTTTTATGCAGGAATTATTTTGTCAGCTTGTGTGGAAATTTGAAATAAGTCCTTTAATGGAGTAGAATTGTTATGTTTAATAGATTTTATCAGGTTATGTTTTTATATTAATTGCACTTCTATCATTTGTTTTACTGTCCATATAGGATTTTTTAAGGACACCTTTTTTGTGCACAAAGCCCCAAAATAAAAGTTTTTAAAATACTAGAAATTAAAGTTACACATGAACAAACATGGTAAGTTTAATTTTTACTGTTTAATTATGGAGTCGTAGGCTG
This sequence comes from Epinephelus fuscoguttatus, assembly GCF_011397635.1. NCBI lineage: Eukaryota > Metazoa > Chordata > Actinopteri > Perciformes > Serranidae > Epinephelus > Epinephelus fuscoguttatus. Next base: position 11,170,060 of record NC_064766.1, on the reverse strand, counting down.
TTATTCAAGGTTGAGGATGCCATCTCCAATAAGACAACGATAACAAACGCCACTTTTGGTCAGAGTAACTATGTATATAAAGATGAGAATGATTATTATAAATGTATTAGATCATAAACTATTCATTCTAATGAAGTTAAAGGTGCCAAAGTGGAGCCAAAGTCTTTAAAAACTTTACTGTGACCCCAAAAATGATCAAGAGACATGCTGTTAAGAGGATTTAAGGAAGAATAATTAAGATAAGTAAAGAGGTATGACGTTTTTTCCCATTTCACTTCCAGATTAAGAGCTTTCTCCAGTCAGTTAGAAGTGGAGGATACGGAGGATGGCTCTGCTTGCTACTTTTGGACATTTGCTGCCACCCTGAGTTTTTCTGTGCTCTGCTTTCATCACTCCACAGCAGCAGAGTGTGAAATAGGTTGCAGTATTACACTGAGGACCAACGCCAAGCCGACGATGCAGGAGGAACGGAATTTCAATCAGCTTCACCCTGTGAGCAAAGAGAAGCGTCCAGGCTGTGGCCTTTAATGCCTCCTGGCAGGGCTATTACAAGCTGCGCTCGCTGACAAAAACGGCACTACATTTCCCAGGATGCCATCTGTCTGTTTGCATCAGACACCTGCTGCTCCAGAGGAAGAGGGCCAATGCTACACTCAGAGTGGTCACCTTGAAAAATAAAGCCAGTAAGTCAATTGACCATATAAACTTTTGGGTGTATTCGTCCATGTTTAGATGAACTTGAAAATAAGAAATTACCTATGCTGTAATCATATTATTATACTCTATCAAAACTCAAAATACAATTTCATGTCTGTTTTCAAAGTGTTAAAAGAAGAACACCATCAAAATATATAGTAAAATGCATTTGTAACGTCCACATGCTGTCACTTTTTTCACCAAATGTTTGAAAATGTCAGAAAAAAACTTCAGTATGTCACTATATCACTATATGAACAAGGCCAGAGCTTCTGACTTTACCATTAGTGATTATACAGAAGTGAATGGTATAAAGATGTATCCTTACAGAGATATACTACAAGGAACATTTCCACATCATCAAATCCTTTAGAGCTAAAGAGAATTCAAACTAGGCAAAACAACAAATCCGAGGATTTTATATCATTGTATAGCTTTCCATAGTTTCTTTATCTATTTAAATCCAAAAAGTAAAAAAAAAAGCATGTATGTTTAAGTGTCAAACTGCTTTCCCCCCAGGCCAACATTCCAAAACTCACATAATAACACAAATAAACTTAACGATTGGGGCAGTGGATAGACCAGCAACTCCTGTGTGCTGTACGGTAAAATTACTGTTTTTGTCAATGGAGTCTGGTGGCTTTGAAAATGTGTGCATAGAAAACAGCTTCAGTTCCCTGTCAGAAAGGGCTGTCTGACAGCAAGGTAAAGTGGTAATAATAATCTCAATATAGTGTCCACTTAAACTGATATTGATTTGGTTTTATGTGGTCCCTCTTTAGGTTGCTATAATACCTTCTGCTGCAGCCCCCATCTACAGCCACCAAACTCTTTTGACAGAAACAATAATTTTACCTTGCAGAACGAGTTACTGATCTACCGCTACCTCTGAACTGGAAGCGTGCCAACTGCTATTTACTGTAGGTAATACACTATGGATCTATAAGTGTGTTTATACAGTACAAATGCAGTATATTATATAATATTCAACCTCAATGTGTCTTCACCTGCTTAAACAAAGGTTTAATATTAATAAAATAGCACCATCCTACACTTCCAAGCTCAAATCTTTCAGGCTAACAGCGTGTGTGAGGGTTGAGAGAGGGGTGGGCATCACCGCTGTAACATATGTCACTACTTTTTGTTAATAGCTAGGTGGGAGTTTTCATTTGAGACACGAAAAAGAGCACAGTTGGACCTGGCTTTTCAACTTTGATATAGCATCCAGGACTGGCTCCAGATGATGACAGATGATGAATCATTCTTCAACAAGGCATTCTATAATGTCACCTGAGAAGTAATCCTACCAAATACCGTACTAATAATATGCAAGTCAATGGCCTTGGAAGTAGCGCTAGCTTACTAATACTACTGTCGGCAGAAAGCTAGTTTGCCATTCATTTCCTTAACTTCTGCTTTTGCATTTTTGGTTTTGGAACAGAGGGCTGCAGGGATGACAGTTCTTTGTTGGCCAACATGGAAGTTACCATTGGTCCAGTTCCCTCAACAAAAAGCTGATGGGATTATTTCATTAAATTTTGGATTGTTGTTCAAAATAAACTCTGTGGCAGACAAAAGTGAATCATACTTACTGATGCTTATTCAGCAAGATATCTTAACAAATGAAAACCACTTCTGTGATGTGTAAATGCATTAACCAGAAGTAAAAAGCCAACATTAGACTACAAATGAACCACAAAAAGGTCCCATGACTTCAGCATTGTCACCACGAGGCTGTAAAGCCTTGTTTAGAGTATTTACTGACAGATTTTATTTAGTCAAATAAAATGTGAAAATCTCTTAAGCTTGTGTTAACCACCGACCTTATTTCATGCATCTAATCAAAAACTCATTTAAAAAATCCCATTGACTTGACAAGATGAGGGAACTAGAGTGCAAAAATGCTAACTCATTTCTAGGTTTTAGGACTCATTCTCTCACCACTCTATGGAGACTCAACTCTCCAAACAGTACCATATGGTGCTGATGATACTTTGGCATTATTATTATTTATATTACTGTGCTATTTTGTGCATATCTATCGTGTTATTTTGTTTTTGGCTGCCTTTTTATTATCTGGCTAAAGACAACATATTTTTTCAATTGATCAATGAGTATCTTCATCAAACAAATTTTGCTTTTGTTCCCCATGCATACCTAGTTATGGTTGCTAAGTTCTGATTGGCTGATCACAGTTTGGGATTCCAGTTAACAGTCAATCAATCTATTTATATAGTAAGATTTAAAGTTATGTTTGACTCTTGGCTTCGGCCCCTCTCTCCGTCTCATTGTATGACAGAGGAGTGGCCTTACAACAAATGACTTGCATCATTTTCCTTCAGCACTCAGCTCTAACCTTCTTGACCACACAATGTTATCTCTGTTGGCTTGTTTACATCTCTGGATGTTGATAACAAGTCGGGGTCGCGAATAAAGGAAAAGGACCAGGCCTTTTAAAAGCTTTTGCTTTCTTTGTAGTTTTATTTTTAGCTCATCTAAAGGCTGAGTTGCATTCGGGTTTTTCCCATGGCTGATCAGAAAAGGGCTAATTGGCTGTCCATGTGTTGTCCATCTATATGTCACTTGTTTTATGTAGCGTACCATGCCTTCAGTGTGTCCACTGTTTTTAAAATGACGGGCAATCCAATTTGTTTGGGGCTGAGCTCAGAGAAATGATCAATCACGACAACACAGACAAACACAAAAGGAAGGATTTGGAAGCGAAGGCAGCATTTGATCATTTTTATTTTGTTGCAGTATAGCGGGGAAATCCATTTCTCAATTAGGAGGTGTGCGCAAAACAGCCCAGCTTAAATTGGCGGTAATCTCTCTTTGTCTTCCCCTCCTCTGTCCCCTGCAGCGACAACACAACTGCCTCCATCACCTCCTCCCTCATCCTTTTCATCCCTTTTCCTCTCATCCTCCTCTCTTCCTCTCTTCCACTGATTGTTCAAAGCCGCGGCATTGATCCATCCATCTGCTCGAATGAAGCAGCAGTGCTTTGTATTCAGAGCTCTCTTTTACTGTAGCTCTCACATGCTGGCTGCCTTCATTATGCACTGAGTGGACTGTATAGGCTGTGTATAGACAGTCCAAGTCCCATTTTTTATGGGGAAATCTCTTGTAGTTCTGTGTTGCTTTCTACAAAAGTTTCTAATTACATGTTGTGGGCATAAATTGCGTGAACATTATTTGTCATTTCCATGCGATATAACTTCAAAAGATTTCGGTGAAGCTTGAATAACACTTTTGCTTGACAAAATATATACTTAAATACCAACATTTTGACCTTGAAAATACACTTAATTTGAAGGTAAAACAGGAACTGAGTGCACTTAGACAATGGTAATAACCCCTCATCGGTCTAAGTGAGTTGGATGGTATTGCAAGTAAAAATGAAAAGCAGGATGAGGACATTTCAAGAGCGGTACTGACTAAGTGCATAACTCAAGTACTATGCAAAATTTAGAGCATATGAGTTGTCTGGACACTCTGAACATGGAAGTGGCTGAGCTGGCGGCTAGCAGCTACATCCATAAACAGTACTAAACGACGGCAAAATCGCTAACAGAGCTGACGGTATTAACCAGGGGGAGGCGCTACACTTCCACAATGACGCCTTCCCTATATCAGTGGTAACCACAATATGAGCACAATGCAAAGTGGCAGCGATGAGTAAGCCAATGGGATACACACAAACACCAACATGCTTGTGTGGCCGGGCTGGGTACCACAACAAACCACAGAAAAGTTCGGATTACAACACACGCTTAGGCTGTGTGACTTCAGTCTCTGCTCAGGATGCCTTTACTCCACTATGTCTTCACACAGCTAACAGGGGTTTGCTGCTGTATTGATGCTCACATACAGAACCTGTACGTCCAATTTGTGATACTTGTATTTTTTCAGTTACTTTATGTCACGCATTTTAGAGGGAAATGTATTTTTACTCAACTACATTTATTTGGTAACTTAAGGTACTTTGCTGATCCCTGGGGGGAATTCACAACCTAGCCAGCAGATCAGAAAGTAGGGATGCGCGCAATGAGTCATCTAAACAATTAAACTTCTGCCCCTTAGTCGACTAGTCTCAATTAAAATTTTCATTTAGTCGACAGGGAAATTAGTCACCAGGAACATCCCTAACAAACACCTGCCAAAATATTTAAAACCACTTCTGTGGTAGTTACCTCTATAATAAGTGTCACCAGGACCACATTTGCCATTAATACACATGCACACAAACTCACACAGTGAAAGCAATGCCTGCAGTTGCGACATTGTCATGGCCAGTAACAATATACATTCATATTGCATATTTCAGCTATTACTTATTTATACAATTCTTGTATTTCACCACATTCATAGATCCATAGTCAGTGTATTACCCACAGCAGATGGTGGTTGGCATGCTCCCAGTTTGGAAAAGCAGACAGGAGCTATGGGCCACAGAGGCTAAGCAATGTACTGCTCTGGATGCCACGTTAGTTTGGTTCTGAAAGTCACACAATAACACAAATAAACTAAATAGCCATAGGCCAACAAATCCTTGTGTAATGTGAGGTAAAATTATTGTTTTTGTCAAAGGAGTCTGGTGGCTGTGGACATGGGCAGCAGCAAAATGTATTTTAGCCACCTAAAAAGCTTACACAATATTTTTTTAATATTTAAACCTCTTTCCCTTGCCATCAGACAGCCCTTTCCAACAGGGAACTGAGGCTGTTATATCGCACTCTTTGTTGCAATAGCACGAAGCACAATAAACCCTGAAGGGCCAAACAGACACATTTCACTGAGATAAACGCTCAGAACAGATGTGGTTTCACGTGTGCAGTGAGAAGAAACCAGAACAGGAGGAGATATCAATCAACACAGCCAGACACAGCAGCCTGCAGCAGGTAGGAACAAAGCAGAAGTGACAGGCCTTTCATCACACTTTCAGTTTCTGCACTCAATAAGCATCGATCAAGATTGATCCATTTATTGATTCATCTGAAGTCAGTGCAGCCAAATGATCAATAAAGCAAACACCAGTTTAGTTACAGCTACGCTTCACCACAGGATGATGGCATGTGTTTTTTTTTTTAATGTCCTGAATAATCTTCAGCTTTCACACAGATCCTCTCACAGCAGGAGCACCAGGGAAGATCCCCTTTACTCATAATATGATTTCCATCATCACAGCAAAATCCAAGCTGGGGTTTTCCGTAAGTAAAATGAAGGCTTGGTTGCTGGAAATGCTTCAATAGTGTAAGCAAGATACCTGAGTTTCAGCACTGATATCAAACCGACTTTCTATATGTAACCAAAAAAGCCAAATGCTTGTTGGTTCAGTGTTGTCCAAACACAACAAGAACTCCAATGGCAATTTGTAAAATTAAGATTTTAAGAATAGGTGAACAGGACTACAAATGTGACCAGACCAAGGATGAGATGGCTTCAGGAAACAGTTCAAATCCTATTTTTTCAAGTGTTTCTATACAGCATTTTCTGTTTTAGTTGGGAAACAAAAATCTCTCTTCTATGTGTTTATGGCTTTTCTTACAGATTAGATGCCCGGTAAACCCTCGGGAGAGGGAACTTATTGTATAAAAGAACCATTTCAAATTCCACCATAAAAAAGGTGGAATCTAATTGGACTGATATTTGCAATCGATGATTGCTTCAACAACAACATGCCCTGTAGTTAAATGCTATATTATTTCAGCATCTGTTCTTTTAACTAAGTTTACTTGATTGCTCTTGTCAATATCAACCCACACTCTGCAGCACTGTAATATCTCCTAGAAAGAGTGAAAGAGTGTCATACAGTTGAAAGAAGACCTTTAAGGGCTGCCCCCATACAGTTAACCAAATGTTAGTCGACCAGAAAGGTTATTAGTTGGCAAGATTTCATTGATTGCTTAGCCACAAAAAAAAAAAAAAAAAAAAAAAACAAGCTTGAAACTCTATTAGGAGCTGCGCCTTGTCAAAAATAATTTAATAAATAAAACCTATGTGACTGGACCATGTGGGAATTTAATTTGAAAGGACAGACAAGGGAAGTGGCCATGCTCAGCAGTCAGACAGGAGTCAGGTTAATTTACAGGGCTGGTACCTGCGGTTATTACACAGGCTAGTTAATAACATGTCGGGCAGGAAATCCAAAGTGTCGGATCATTTTGAGAAGGTGAAGGACGAACCCAAGGTGATATGTAAACTCAACTTCATTCGTTGACTACAAACATGACGTATCATCTGAAACATGTAAGTAGCTACATTACATAGCCACTTAGTATGGAGCTACATTAGGGTCAAATGTTTTGTACTTGAAAAAATAAAATTTGAAACTGAAAATTCATGTGTTGATCTTGAATTTTGAAAAATACAACAATGTATTCAAAATAAAAATAAGTATGAAACATTTTTTCAGGTTAAATATAATTTTGATTCACTCTGGTAATTCTTTTGAATGAATAATTTTTTTTTCACTTTTCACTTCCATATGTATTTTAACATTTTAGGTCTAAATTATGGCAGATTTTGCAGTTCAACAGCCACATTTTAAGTGCTGATATGTCTGATTTCCATATAGCACTGTGAACGCAGTGTAGTGTCCGTTTTGCTTGCGATGATGGCGTCCGGTCGGTCGGGTCAGTCTGCTGGAGCCCATACATCCAGCACACAGGTGAGAAATGTTAACTAAGCTTTGGGAAATCATAACAAGTATTAAGGGGTCGTTTTTGTGACAACATACATTTTCACAGCTCCATCGTCACGGCCCTGTTGATGCTTCCTCATCCAGACGTGTCCCCTGGATGAAACCTTTGAGCCTGGAGAAAAGGAAACAATCCTAAAACACCTCCCTACTCACCTGGTGTCACAAAAATCACCTGGAGCCAGGTCAGGTGAGTAGGGAGGTGTTTTAGGATTGTTTCCTTTTCCCCAAGCTCAAAGGTTTCATCCAGGGGACACGTTTATTGGATGAGGAAGCATCAACAGGGCCGTGATGATGGAGCTGTGAACAATAACACTTTCCAACTCTGACAAATTTGCCACTTAAAAGACGTCACAAAAAAAAAATGTATGTTGTCACAAAAACGACCCCTTAATACTTGTTATGATTTCCCAAAGCTTAGTTAACATTTCTCACCTGTGTGCTGGATGTATGGGCTCCAGCAGACTGACCCAACCGACCGGACGCCATCATCGCAAGCAAAACGGACACTACGCTGCGTTCACAGTACTATATGGAAATCGGACATATCAAAAAAATGTGGCTGTTGAACTGCAAAATCTGGCATAATTTATCGCTCTTATACAGCAATTGGTGCTCAGTACTGTCTAAAACAGATTTCTAAATGGAAGTTTGTCACTGGCATCAATTTTTACACTGCCAATCACATGAATATGGTGTATATAAGTGCTGAGTCAGAATTTTTTTAGTTCCTACGTTCCCTGAAGGCACTGTCACTCATGATTCCACACCCCTCTCAGTTGATGCCACGCCCCCCATGCCACATCAGGGTCAAAAGTCTGAAACTCAAAAAACAGATTTGAAAGTGAAAAAAAAAAAGATCTGAAAGTGAAAAAAAGATTTGAAAGTGTAAAAAATAAGATCTGAATCTGAAAAAATAAAACATGCAACTGAAAAAAATAAGACCTCAAATGTTAAAATACATATGGAAGTGAAAAGTGAAAATAAATTATTCATTCAAAAGAATTACCAGAGTGAATCAAAATTATATTTAACCTGAAAAAATGTTTCATACACTTATTTTTATTTTGAATACAATGTTGTATTTTTCAAAATTCAAGATCAACACATGAATTTTCAGTTTAAAATTTTATTTTTTCAAGTACAAAACATTTGACCCTAATGTAGCTCCATAACTTAGCACAATCATTACTGCTTTGCCGACATCGTCATTAACAGGAGGCTCGCTCAGTGTTAGCAATGGTACTTTGTGGTACCATTGTGTTGTCCTGCCCAAAATATATAATTTAATAATTAAATTAATATCGTAAACATGCGGGCGAGTAGTCGACTAATGTAAGCGTAGTTTTCTGAATGCAATATTACAGTATTAATTTCAAACCTTGACATCGTAATGACAAATGTGAGTCCCATCGACTAAACAATAACTATCTAAAGAACAGCCCACAAAACTTGTTTGAAATCTGCCACTGTATACCTTTTTCAAATTTACTGACACAAAAATGCTTCATTCACACACAATACCCTCATCCAGATCAATATTACATGATTTATCTTACATGGAAAATTGATGGCTTTTAAAATGACATTAAACTGTAAATGTCGAGTTGTGAATCTTGATACATGATGCCCCTGGGCCAGGCATTTGATTCAGGAAAAAAAAAGCAGTTAAAATGATGGGATCTATAACTAGAGTTTGAATCAGACTGCTCCTCTGTCCATCTCCTGTGTCCACATGTATCACAGAGCACTTACAGTAAAGCACCTCAGCAGCTCCGCAGCCCTGCCCCGACCCTACCAACCAATCATCATGGATAAAATGTTAATGAGCGTTGCCATGGCTACGGTCACACCAGGCAAACCAGTGGTGACCTTCTCCCGGTCCACGTTAATGATTAGGAGACCTGAGCTGAACGCAGTGTGCAGTTCAAATCCCAGGAGGGGAAAATCTGGCTCACAGAGAGGCTTTACAATGAAAACACACTGGGACAAGTGCAATAAACGTAAATCACTGTATGTATGGACAAACAGCTGATGAGCCCAGACAGAGAGACAATAGATCAGCAACTGACAGTCACTTATCACATAGAAATGGTATTCAAAAAGTGCTTTTATACATAATATAATCTTCTCAGTTTTCACAATTTCATTATTATTCCAACCTCACACTTACATGTAAAAATCTCCACCATCTAGCTTCACCCATTTTCAACACTTTGAACTAACACCTGAAGTACATCAGAAGGAAACTGTAGAACTAGAACTAGGCACAAACATCTGGGATTCCCTACCTGCCAGCTCAAGGCAAATTTAGGATTTTAAAACCTTTTCTACAACAATCAAGTCCTGGTTAAAACTTTACCAGAACTGCAATCATGACACCAACAAATCATTATTTGTGTACTTGAGTTAATGTTTTAAATGTTTTGCATTGTGTTTTGTTAGTTTCATTAGTCAGTTTAAATTAGGCATGTCAATGGTTAACCTTTAATCGGTTACGGCTGAGAATATTTTTGACCAGTAACACGAGTCGGTCTATAGCTTAATTTTGCTTCTCTTCACTCATGCCACTCATTCGGTGATTATTGCTAGCAACATCGTCCCTTCCCAATGGCGTTGCTGCCAAAACAAAGTGGCCACCATCTGATCTCCCTGTGGATGTGGTCTCCCCCTACGTAATTCTAGTGACCTTTAGCATTGTTAACTATGTTCACTGTTAGCTCTGTTAGCACCATTAGCAGTGTCGGCACAGCTAGTGATGCTAACATACTTTAGTTTACAACACTAAAGGGGTTGTGCAACTCAAAATGAATGAATGCCAGGGATGGTTGTTCTTGTTTTTGATTACTATATGCACCGATTTTAAGAGTTTAAACTGTAACATGCAATTCTAATGATCACTTGGAATATCAGTGCCCATCAAGGGACTGGTGTTGGAAATAAGCTCCAGCTATATGCATGTGTACAATACGTCAGACACTGCTTCTACAACTGTTAATGTTTCTATGTACTTGCTCCTTATAAATAAATTATCAAGTTAAACTATATTAAAAGTTAGGTTTTCTTGTAAATAAATAAAGCTTACATTAAAGGTTTCTTACAAAATACAACAGCACACAGACACATTTAATGTAGCGACTAGTTGGTGAAAATAATAGAGCATTTAGCTGGTGAAATGATTTCTCTCAGGAGTTGGTAGAGACCAAAAACAGAGCTAAAAGACAATAAATATTGGACTTATATTCACTAGGTGGGCACAACATGAGTCTAGATGAATGATCATGATATCCTGTTACTGCTGGATGTAGAAATAAGCAACTGTTTGCTAACAACTTACAAGGTGATTATACATCAGTGTTACTGTTGTTTCAGCTGCCCCCAAGTGGCCAGATAAATCAGTTAATGCAGGTGTACCATAACTGGATGTTAGCAGTCTTCTTCCCTGCCTTTGTTGGCGTATCGGACAGTTTTGGGCATGTTACTGCCACCGGCTGCTGATCAGCAGAATAGCATGAAACTAACACTGTGGCCAAAAGGCTTTATTCCGATTCAGCAAGCTTAATAAACTAGTATTAAATACTTTTAGATACAGTATAGTTTAAATAGGACTTAAGTTGTTCAGTATGAAATCAACTCCGAGAACTTTTTTGTATTTTCTTTCTTGTTCGCTGCTAAAATATGCTTGGCTTAGAAGCCAAATACGAAACAAAGTATTAAAAAAGATTTAATATTTGTGCTATCAGCAAAAGGGGGACATATTGCATTTTTCAGCACCACCTTTATTCAGCTTAATCCTATTTGCATCAGAATAGGCCGTTACCATAAGCCACTGCTAGCTCCGCAGGTTTAGTCCAACAGATGGTGACACCTATAGCAGGTAGGCTAAACTGGAGGCTTCTGGCTGTTTATATGCAGTATTGCATATTTGCATTACAGTAAATACCACAGAAGGATAAGGCTCTTAATAAGCTATTAAGCAGAAAACATAAAAAACTGTTCATGAAAAATGGAAAAATGCCATGAAATGTCAAAACTGTACAATAAACTAAAATACCCTGTGGGGTTATTACAGGATGAGTATAAAATGTATTCATTAAATCATATAAATAAATAGCAGCACAGGTACATAAACCTATTATAGGATATAGAGTATAAATAAATAAAGTATAAGTGTATAAATGGAGGCTGAGAGCTGCAGCTCAGTGCTCTCTGTTGTTTTGCTGCTCGTCTCCTCAGCTGAGTCTGTCCTGTGGCTGCCATACTCTCTGTATGCTGGTTATGTAATCTGAAGGAGAGAGGAGGAGGAGGGTCTGGACACACACACACACACACACACACACACACACACACACACACACACACACAACACCAGCTTCTTCCTGCTCGTCCTCCTCTCACCATCTTCTACAACACATCTCTACATCAGTCATCCTGCAGGCTGCGAATCTCAGATCAGTGAGGGAATACAGTATTTGATATCAGCTATTTATAAACTCTGTGCATGAGAAAAATGTATGTCTCCAGTCCATACACACACACACACACACACACCTTTATATTTCTTAGATTTCCGATCAATAGCTGTTTCTGTCAGGACGACAGAGCTAGAAATATGAGCGTGTATGTAAAAGCTTGTTTTTCATTGCTTTGCACTGATGTTATCACTGATGGTTGTTGGCTGTTGTTGTTGTTTACAGGCCAGTGTACACAGACCCCAAACAACCTATTTTTATCTATTTAATTTTTTTTTAATATTCAAAACTGTTATTTTTTATTCTATTCTATTAATATATTTCTCCCTACACATACTTATATTGTATATTTTATTGATTTTATATATCTATTGAATACTTTCATGAATTATTTTCCAATAATTCAAATTTCTGTTATGCATTTATTTATTTTTAATATTCTAATAGTTTGCTTGCACTCTGCAAATTCTAAATGTTATTTTGTACAGGTCATTTATATGTTTATTTAAATATATTATTTGCTCTATATGTTATTATTGGCATTCCTGAATTACTTTACATAACTAATTACTGACTGTAATCTTTTTTTTAACTTTTTTATTTGCACTATTTTTTTTTTAAATATTACCTATTAGAATATTTTTTACTGTGTAATTTACATATTTTATTTTGAATATTAATTATACTGTATTCATTTTTCTTTTATGTATATATGTTTTAATCCTGAAGTATTTCAAATAGTCTGATTTTTTTTTAATATTATTTTATTTTAATTAAAAGTTTATTTTAATTTTTTGTTACTATGTAATTTATGTGATTTTTTTTTTAGTTTTGTTATCATGAATGCATAATTTTTCTAAACTTTTTTTTTTTGATTGTATTTTTAGGATTTGTTGTATTACTTTTTTATTTCTAATAATTTTTCAAATTAAATTATTGTCACAGATGGCACTGACAACTAGATAAGAGCCTCCTTAATATAATAATGGCTAATTTTCCTGATAAGCTCCTTCCTGCAGTTCACCGACTTGTTTACCGACTCGCAGCGTCTCCTCGGTGAGCAGCAGAGTTTACGTTGCTCTAATATTATTTCTACATAACAATATTCCTGTGTGGACTTTGTTTTATTTGCAGTGGATCTTTGTGCTGAAATATTACAGGATCACCGTGTTTGTTTTTCCTGGGCTCAGGTGAAGCTGCAGTGAAGCAGTCTGCCGGTCCTTGGCAGCCCCGCTGATACAATATTGACACAGATCAGAAACAGAAATAGTCTCCTCCGGTCTGTCTGCAAAATGGCTGTGAGGAGCTCTCTACAACACCGGAGACGCTACGGATGCAGCTCATCAAGAAAATAATCAACCGTTAATTCACTCACCGAATCTCCTGTCAGCAGAAGCGGGGAAGCAGCTCAGGGAAGCGAGGAAGAGGAGGAGGAGGCGGCGGTGGAGGAAGGAAAAAGCCAAAGGAACCATGTCTCTTCTCCTGGGTTTATTCTCTCAGGTGTTAAAAGGCCATTTTCTTCCAGCGAGGTTTGCTTCGTCTTCCTTCCCGTTCAGAGTGGCTCCTCCGCGGCTGGAGGAGCAGAGGAGAGCCGGGACACACGGACGGCGGATGGATGTTGGAGGAGAGGAGAGGAGAGAGGATGCAGGGCGTTCCTGCTGCTGCTGGAGGCTCGAGCTCTCTCAGCGTCAGCGCACGTGCAGATAGACGCGAGACTTCCGGTACGGCATTTTAAAATAAAAGTCTGAAACTATATTAAGCGTCACAATTTATGAAGAAATGAGATGCAAAATTGTAAAAATCTAAGTGGAAGAGGGTACAGAACTACAGTAACAACCACAAAGGACTTCAAAAGTAAATTGTATAAACAAATAATAACCCAATCCAACATAAATCAGCCAACAGTCCTACTTTTAAGAAAATTTATATTTGTGTTTACACTTCATTCCGTCAATCTGAGAATTTTTTAAAAATCTTTTTACCTAATATGTGTGATAATTCATCACAACTCGTCACATATAGATGACTTACACTTTTGTCAGAGTTGACTTTTCCTGGAGCTCTGTTTATGATCAACTTTACCTGTACATAACCGTCAACATACATGGGTAAACGTTTCTCCATGATATAGGCCACAATCATTTTTATTTTATTTAAAATCTTCTACTATACATGTTTTCCTTGCATCTGTACTACCACATCCAGCCTTTAAACTTTTATTCTGAAGGTAAAACCACTCAATATCCGGATTTAGTCGTTTTTGTAGTCTGACTTGACGGATTCACGGACTCACGGAGCTCTCCACTCTGATTCAGCACTACCGTTGCTTTCAGGTGCTGTCGGAAATAACTCAGGTTCACAGTTGAAGGCGGGTGAATGAGTGATGATGAAAAGTTAAGGCCACTGTCTGAGGAAAGGCTGATGAGGTTTGCAATAAAATGCCCTCATATGGCATTCAAATGTGTATCTATAGCCTGAATATATGGGCTCATTAATCATTATTCTTTTTTTTTTTTTCTTTTTTTTTAAAGTTTCTAAAGCCAGAAGGTATCTGATGGATTTTATCCATTATAATACAACATCATTTATTTGTTGATTATATTTAGTATTTTTAATCTGAATCTGCAGAGTCACTGAAGTTATCAAATAAGTGTAAAGGAGTAAAAAGCACAACAATGTTAAGTATAAAGTAGAAATACTAAAAATTGTACTTAAATGAACATTGAAATGACAACTCTTCACTACTGGTCCATGTGTTAAATTATGCATAGTACATATTCCTGAATCACATTTTGTTTATTCATAGATAACCACCAATAGGTGACTGAAAGGGCGCCCACAGCTTATTTATACACAGGAGACCCCCTGTACTGTAGGTTAATGTAGCCATTTTTAAAAACATTATTTCAGTTAATTTTACTTGTTGCATACTCTAAAGGTAATTTATGTTCAGTCAAATAAGCAGGCAGCAAACCTGGCGCTGTGTATTCTGTTACAGGAATACTGAACAAAATGCTCAGAGTGGAGGAAGGAGTGGGTGACTAATGAGGGCCCAGCAGCTAGTTTTTAAGGACACCTGGTCCTCATGGAAATATACATGTATTCTCACAAACTTGAAACACCCACAAGCCATCAGTCAGCATGCAGCATATCCTCAGACTTTCTCTTATGCCACCTGCACACATTAGATTCTCATTTATGATGAACAGCAAGAGATGGCAAGTGCTCTCTCTTTCTTTCTGTATGTGTGTGTATGTTTTACCTCTTGACACCAATATCCAGAGGCAATGATTCATCAAAATATTCTAGCAGGAGGAGCAATTAGCCATCATATCCAGCTGCAGGCAAACTCTGCGGCCTCTTGGCACAGATTATGGAAAACAACAAGATATTTTATCGTAATCATGCAGAAGACACAGATTTATATAACGCTATCAGCAGGTGACTGTGGTCCCATACAAGCACCGAGTGAGTTCATCGAACACATCGATGATTAGATGTGCCAAAATGTCCTCCAGTTAAACCAAGATAAAGAAAAGGGATAATTGTTTTTGGAGCTCAAAGAAAAATGATTAATGCTGATGTTGAAAACCAAAAACCAGGCCTGAATTTACACCTCTCAGGTGGTCTGGTTCAGGTCTGAAGAAGCAGCATTCAGTCTTTGTGCATCACGTATCTGGAACAAACTCCCATAAAACTGGAGCTCTGCTCTGACTCTCACTTCTTTTAAATCAGGGCTTCAAACTTTCCTGTTTGTCAAAGCCATTCATTAAATTCAACTTGGGACTACGTAGTCATATCCTGCATTACACTGTAGCTGCACTATTGTTTTACTGCTGTTTGATTTGTATCATTCTAGTTTGGCTTGTTTGACCTCCTTTGCTTTTAAAGGAAGTCATTTGTGCCTTTTTATAAGGTCTTGTTTCAGTATCCTGTCAAACAGTTTGACCAACTGTCCTGTGTTGTGTTTAGGTTCAGGTGAAGAAACTTGATGATGACTCTCTGCACAGGTGTGTTGTTGCCATAGTGACTAAAAAAATGCACCACAGAGCTGCTGTTGACAAAAAGAGTTAATAGTTTGGTGACACAGCAAGATTTTGGGTGTTTTTCTTGCTTGAATTGCAGAGTCTTAGAGGAATAGTTGAAAGATTTGATGCCCTATCAGTTTAGTTAAATTCACATCTACACGTCTAAACTTGTGTTGTCCTGCATAATGCTGTGCCCTTTTCATTTAATCAAATACATGTCCATAGGATGTCTGCAGGTATCATAGTCAGATTTCATACTTTTTTAGACTACATACAGAGATATTGGTTATTAAGTCTGTAGGATTTGAAGGCTTGTTTTTTTAAAGACTGAGGACCACAGAGAAGATCCACTTTAAAGGTTATAGGTGTGTAGGACTTATGGGGATATATTGGCAGAAATGGAATAGGCTAATATACTATGATATGTAATCACCTGAAAATAAGAACTGTTGTGTTTTCATTACCTTAGAATGACCCATTTATATCAACATAGGGAGCTGGTCTTTGTGGATTCTGAGCACACATCAGCAGGTGCTGGGCTAGCAGCCCTTGTCCGACATGCCGAACAGCATCGGAGAAACACTCATTTCTGTCATGAAACTATTCTATACAATGTCTTCAACAGTTTAAATCATAGGGGCTGTTTGTTTTGGAGAAGAATAGACCTCTGTGGACAATTCTGCTCCTGGTAAAAACCTACTGAAAGTCTGGATCTTAAGTTATAAGAAAAAAAAAGGTGAGCACACGTTATCAGGTGCTGGGCTAGCAGCCTGTGTCCTACATGCCAAACGACATCGGAGAAACACAGATTTATAATATGAAACTGATTCATTCCATGATTTTACTGGTTTGACTCATCAGAGCTATTTGTTTTGGAGAGGAGGAGACCTCTGAGGATAATTCGGCTCCCAGTAAAAACCTCCTAAACATCTGAATCAGAAACAAGTTGAGCACACATTAGCAGGTGCTTGGCTTGCGGCCTATCTCTGACAAGCCAAACAGCATAGGAGAAACACTGATTTGTAACATTAAACTGATTTATTTAGTGGTTTTACCTGCAACATTCACCTGGTCTGTTTGTTTTGGAGAGGAAGAGACCTGCTGATAATTCTGCTCCCAGTAGAAACTTCCTGAAAGTCTGGATCGTAAGTTGTAAGAGAAAAAAGGTGAGCACACTTTAGCAGGTGTGGGGCTAGCAGTCCGTGTGTACTACGTGCCAAACATCATAGGAGAAACACTGATTTGTAATGTTTAACTGCTTTATTCAGTGTTTTTACCAGCTATATTCACCTGGTCTGTTTCTTTTGGAGAGGAGGAGACCTCTGCGGATAATTCGCCTCCCAATTTAAACCTTCTGAAGAATGAACACTGGAGGAATTTTTAATGGGAGAAGTTTCAACTGGTTGCAATCTGCCATCCTCTCCACTAGATGCCACTAAATACCCCTAAATCTTTTCCCCCAAATTTAAAATAATTTCCTCTCACATTATTTTTGTTCAGTTTCACAAATCAAAGCAAACATCATACTTGCAGGCTGTGCACAAGCATGGGAAAGCCCAGCATCATTCTCTGCTACTTCAAAGCTGCTGCAGTGACAAATATAAAAAGAAAGGTCAGAGGCCACAGTGCTGTACAGCTTCATGCTGCTATCACCAGCTAAAGCTCTTTATTTGTTTTAAAAGACATTACGGAGACATTCTGAAACATGGGAAACTACTGAAGCATTTTGTTGGTTCTTTTTATACATGGAAATATCACCAGGTTGTGTGAATCTTTAAGGCACAAGATAAATTAAGAAGACGGAGAAAACAAACCGCCTTTCAGAGGACAAAGTCCACCACAGAGGGATAGCTCTCGAATCCATTGGCTTACACACAAATCTTTTGATTCTTACAAAATAAAACACGGAACAAGACAAAGAGGGCGAAAGCTGCAAAACACAAATAAAAAAAAACATTAAAAGACAGAAAATGCAGAACGCCACAGTTAACATACATATGTGTAAAATACTTTCTTGATATGCACACAACAAGGCAAAAGTCTGTGTTTTGAAGGTCAAGGGTCACATTTGCCTCCCTTGTATCAACACAACATCGCTGCTCTTTGGCTTTGAAGGGCCACATGGATAACATACGCATTCATGTGTGTTTGATAGCAAGAATGATGTATTTGTTACTGATATAAATCCCTTCCGAGCAAGTGCTGTAAAGTCAAAGCAGTGTTAAATATGATGTGCGTGAAAAAATTGTATGTACACAAAACAAAACAAATGTCATTTTCAACAAGAGTGTGTGTCTCGATTTAGACTATGCATAGTTTGTTCATATGAGACACAACATGTTGAAAATGACACTTCATGACACGTTAAGACCAATGTTGATTTATTAACAAAATGTCAACAACTTAGAATGATTGCAGCGGAAATTATCGGCATATCAACCTCAGTGAAACGGTGACAAACACCCTGCAGTGAACGCCACAACAAAACCAACAACAAAGCCCATTTAATCCAAATGTCTAAGTTTTGTAAATGTTAAATTTTCTTAGTTTTTAAAGCCACTATTTGTAGATTTTTTTTTTTCTGAATAAATCATCTTTCAAATTACTTATAAGTTTTTGTTTGTAGAAATTGGAGCAGTCCTTGTGGTGCTTTCAGATAATTTATCTCAGTGATTGTGCGGGTGAGTAAACCGATAATTCTTATGTAATAATGGTAAATACTAGTCGGCCAAATAAAGACTGGATACAAAAATAACTCGTGGTGAATTCAACATTTCCACACACTTTCTTTTTTCTTTTCTTTTTACAAATACTGTCCTCACTCGCTCAATTTATTCCTGTTTTTTAGTTTGTTTAAAATAAAAAGATTGGTTATAAAGGCAAACTGAAAGACTTTTAATATGAAAACTTTCCAGGAAGTGATGAGTTTTCTTGAGTTGCTTAACATTGCTCGAGATAAACTACACAAAACTTCAAAGCATCAGAGAGGTGAGGATATGTCGGCTATTAATGTGAAAATATACATTATTAACCAAATTTTTCGACATGACAGATAAACAAGGAGGAAGTTTGTGTTACCTTGGGAACAGGGGAAGTTAAACATAAATGCATGGTCCAAATAAAGGTCTTGTTCTGTCTGCCAATGAATTAAATAATATGAATTAATTTGAGAATTTAAAGTATAGTTGTCACAGTGCCTTTTTTTTTTTGTTTTACCACTGGAGGGCGCCAGTGCAGACACTTCTATTCATAGTGGCTTTAGAATGAAGAAAACGTATGTGATAAATTAATCACTTCATTTTTAAATACAGTTCATGTTGATGCATTATTCAACTTGGAGAAATACTTTAACATTTTAGCAAACATACTAGTTTCCTTTTCCAAGAAACAGCTGGATGAGTAGATCAATGACACTGTTTAACATAAAGCCAGCAGCAACAAGTTAGCTTAGCTGAGCATACAGACTGTAAACAGGTGGAAACAGCTAGCTTTGCTTGGTCTGAAAGTAAAAAAAAATCTGTGTACCTGCACCTCTGAAGCTTACTGATTTATATGTTAAACTATTGTTTTGTTTGGATTTAAGCAAATAAAATATAATGTACCAATAGTGAGCTTTAGAGGCTAGCTGTTTCCCTGTTTCAAGTCTTTGTGCTAAGCTAAGCTAACCAACTCCTGCCTGTAATGTCATATATAACTAACAGACATAAGAGTGTTATCTTCTCATCTAACACTCTCTATAAGAATGTTAATGCCAAAATGCCAAATTATTCCTTTAAAAACTGTTAAATTTAAGATAAGAATTACTCACTAAAACAGACTTTTTTTTCTCTTAGAGGAATTTAGGCAATGTTTAAATTGCACCTAAGCATAAAAATGTTCCCCAAACACACAGATGTGCAAATATTCACTTTAAAAAACAAACAGGTCACACCTAACAATGGCATTATTTCAGTGTAACAACAGGTATATTAACAGATGGAAAAGAACTAAAAGAGCTCATATTTGCATCACATTCGTGCCGGAGACTGAAATTTGGAATTTCCTTTTTTCAAAATCAGTCAAAAGTGATTTTTTTTCTTATCGTACTTAACACAGTCTTTGGGTACAAATGGGTTGGCACAATATTTTTGTACCTACAGTTCTTTTCACATGGTTAATACACAAATTCTTATAGTGGAATAAAGCCAAGGTAAAGCTGTGTTACCAAAACCCAAAAGGGCAAAAAAATTAAATACTTCTGTTCTCTTTGGTGGCGTCTTTCCCTGCGACTGCCCGCCTGCTCTGCTTCAGAAACTTTGTCCAGAATGTTTTTCATTGAAAAAAAAAAAAAAAGTAATCAAATAACATAAAAACAATTATTTGGCCAAATAAGAGACGCCCCTCTCTTATCTCTAGAACACAGCGTCTGTTTTGTCCAGCATCTTCACGTTTATATTTACAAACTTGTACATTGTCTTTCTTTATCAAACTGCTGCAACAGCAAAAAAAATAGATTGTCTTCCTCTACAGCTGTTATAGTTTCTCCTATAATTATGGAATATAGATTTCCACAGCAGTACATTGTATAATATATAGTATTCTACTTGTTGTATACTCCCTTTAGTCTATCAGCCTTTCACTTCTTAAAGGGGAGGTTTGCCTTGCGACTGATATGATTAAATGAATGTCAAAAGCTGCTTCTCTGTTTCTTTTGATACACTTACAAGTAATGATAAAAAACAACAACAACAAAAAGCCGTACTGTCGACTTAAGTGGAAGTGTGGCGATATGATGGTAGTGATGATAATAATTATGATGATGATGATGGTTTCTCTCGTTGCCGTTTAGAGTTGGTGAGGCTTCGACAGGCCGTCTTCACTCAGCTCAAACCTGCAGGAGGAGAGAGAGGCTTTTATTTTGGAAACTCGTAGTTTCGTCCATTTCCTAAATCAGGCTCTAACATCAGTGTTTTATTGGCGTCATCAAACTCATCCCCCAAAGCAATGTTTTATTAATTAAAATAACAGAATTATCAACGAATACATTTGAGGAAGCAACTCTCACGGCAAAAATACTGCGAAAGTTGCCATGGAGCTGCAGATGAGTTTACATGATGTCAAAGGCGCAACAATTAATCAACTAGTTGTAAACTATTTAATCAAACAGAAAGAAAAGAAAAAGCCGAAATTCTCTAAGTCCAGCTTCATAAATTACAGTAAACTAAGTTATTTCCGCTTGGGACAAAACAAGACACCTGATGATGTCATATAAGGCTTTGTGAAACACTCATCGACATTTCTACCATTTTCTGACGTTTTGTAGACCAAACAACTAATCAATTAATCGAGAAAATAATTAACAAATTAATTTAATGAAAATAGTCCTTAGTTGCAGCCCAACATGACGCATGTCCAGCAATTCAGAGTCAGAGTCAGTCTCCTCTTAACCCTTTGAAATCTGAAGTGCCATCACTTTTCTTGTGCTGCTTTCAGACGCCTTTTGCAAGTATTTACACCTTTGAACCCTGAGCAAATTGATGCAATTTCTTTCAAAAATATGGGGGAAAAAAGGCAATGAGCAACTTGGAAGGAAATGTCCCCAAGATTGCAAAAAATAATTGTTTTCATTAAAAAAAAAAACAAAAAAAAAAACAAAAAAAAAACCCTCAGGAAAAATAAAAAGCATTAGAAGGCTTTTTCACTGAAGCAGCTGAACTCAAAAATCAAAACATTTTTCAGGCTTGAAGATTCATTCTATACATGAAATAGCACTTCATGGAGATTGCTAAGTGTGTAAATACGTGACCTAGATTTTAAGTCATCTGATATCAAAATTTAGGCTACATTAATATTAGAACTGCCGGCAAGAACATTTTGTTGCACCCAACATTTTTCCGCAAACATTTTGATATCAAAATATTTAATGTAATTTTGAACCAAAGGGTCACACAGAGGCATTAGTTTCCTTTGTCGAGCAGTTCAGCAGTGACTGTTTCGAACCCAGACAGAAATTGAAGCTTTTAGGATTATCAGTTCTGCAGTCCTGATAACAAAGACACACTTCTCCTTAAAGGGGGTCTTTTCACCCTCCCACAAAAGAGGGATTTTCCATAATAGCTTTGTGTGAGCTGATTCATTTGGTTGTTGTGTTCAGACGCTTGTACATTAAATGAGAAGTAGAAGATCAAAGACTAACCATTGTGTCCAGCCCTTACTGATGTCCTCATGGGTCAACTCCACCAGTACCTGATGAGAAAAGGCAACAGAAATAATGACTACCTTTAAATGACTGCATACATCTGAAATATTAAATTACAGTATCTTTTCACGACCAAACTAACCAACTATACTCGACGATAGTTTTTAAATGAACTGTTTTTAAATGATCATCAGAAGTCACAAATTCAAATCCTAAGCCCAGTTAAGGTCCGTACCTTTCCCAGAAGGCCTTTGTGTTTGGAGAGCAGACCTCCACTGTTCTTCACTGCGACATCCAGAGTCCGCCTGTGGAGCTCCACGAGGGAAACACTGAACTCAAACCTGAGCAGGCAGAGACAAGAAGAGCACACATCACATTTACAACTCAACCACTGGAACAAAACTGTGTTTAACAATAAAGTTATTTAACGATACAACTGAAAGCAGAACAGAGGGACTCACGTCTGATCGTAAATTGGATTGAGGGTTTTCTTGAACGTGTGAGTTTTCCTCCTGCCCGACCTCCGTTTGTCAGGAAGCAGGTAGAGGCGAACGTAAGGATCTGAGCCGTGATCTGTGAATGCTATCAGGTTTCTGCGGAGGTGAACAAATGCATATGATATGAGAACATTCACCTAGTAAAGAGGATTTTTGGAAGAAAAAAATTTGTCTGTACCTGCAGGCATGCACGACCACGATGAGTTTGTTCCTCTGGGAGCTGTGTCTGACTGTCAGCTGGATCTCACCTAGCGGGAAATAACTGGGGCCTGAACCACTACGGAGAGAGGGAGGAGAAGTAAACCCATCAAAACCAGCACCTAATGTTCAAGCCGGTTTTTTTATTGTGGTGTGAAAGCTGAGGATCAGTAAGGTAAAAGTTTCAGATCGGTAGAAATGTCCTCTCAAAGAATAAGTCTGGCAATATTCTATATTTTTACCTAATCCAATAACAAATGCATCTACTAACAAGTATTGTGTGTAATAAAGTCTGATGTATCTTCTTCCTTTGTGCCATATTTTGACTTAATCCCACATGCAGTGTCGTGTTGCCCCAAATACTTACTTGACCATCAAATGTAGATTAATCTGCCACTGAAAATAGTCCCTGACAAATGCACTATTTCCTCCCATTTGTTTGATAAAAACTACAGTGAGAAGCTGTTTCAGGAAGTTACTTAGCCATTTTTTAATGAATAAAGAATATATGTGATTTTTATTTTTTTTCCCCCCTCAGTTTTAAATCTTCAGTAGGAACCAGTGGGCTTTGAGCTAAGCTTCACAGACCGGGGAGAAAAGTCATGTTTTGGACTTTTAATGGGATTAAATTAAAATATTTTAAATTTATTTTAAATATTTTAATATTTTATTGTATCTTTTTGTGTGTGTTCATCACAGACAAAATCAAACATTGAAATTTCAACATTTTTCAGGCAAATGGCACCACTCTATGCTCAAGGTAGAGTGTGGGATGAAAAGCATGACCATTGCATTCTTATTTTATTTTTTAACTTCCAGTAGGATCACAGAGAAAAGTCATTTAACTCTGCAGTGAAATTAGCACCTATATAACTTCACCCCTAGTGTCAGTGCTGAAATGGTAAGAGATGCCTGTCCTGGAGGTCAGCATATGTAGAGGTTCAATTTTAATTTACTTGAACTTGAACTTTAATTACTTTTTGCCAAAATAATTGTAGTGTCATAGAGTTATGTTGCTTTCACAGACTCAATGATCAGGTAGCATAAAGTCAAATGATGTTCCTGTGGTTTCGTGCTGTTAATATTTGCACCCTTTGGACAGAATTCGGCGGCTAAACCTTTGATTTGAATTACTGTGTTAGTTGGATTGACAGACAGATTGATTTATGATTGTCTGATACATACTTCTGCAGCTGCTGAAGTCTCTGCTGCAGCTCCTGAGCAGCGTAGGGGTTGGAGATATCTGAGGCGATGCTGGGTGTTGGTTCCTTGCCTCCAGCAAGGTACTGCTGGGAACCAGAGATGGCCAGGTTGGAGGTGCTCCTCCCAGTCTCCGCCAGGCCCTGACTTCCTCCTCTTCCACTGCCCTGCCCCAAGTCTGTGCTTCCAGGAGACCTAAAGGGGTCCTCCGCCTCCTTCCGTCGGTTCAGCAGGTCCTGGGCTGACACGGAAGTAGAGCGGGGGATGTCGGAGGTGGAGGAGGAGGGAGCTGCGGGGGAGCCAGAGGAGACGGAGGGCCGAGGGGTTTGGTTGCCGGAGCTGTTCTTGCGGACTTGCACGGATGATGGGGTGGAGTCTGAGGATGAGGAAGTGCTCTTATCCAAGCACAGCACCTGAAAAAAAGCACATGGAGAGAAAAAATTATTGTATGCTGAATTTTTTTTTTCCAAGACCCAACATTTTTCCGAAGTCAAGCAAGAAAAAAGTTTCATACATCAATAAAGTTCTGCTCCATTTGCAGCCTTCCAGTAAAAAGGACAATATGTGAAACCACACAGCCACTTTCCCGCCCAATTTGGGATTTTAAAAAGCTTCTAACAGCTTGGAGCGAAAGTGAGCTAAACCACTTCAGGCGACCACTGCCCACTGATCTAATGGCACCTTCACAAAGCACAAATTGTTTTCCGTAGCACTTAGAGAACATAATCTGCAGGTTGTCCTCTTACCCGCAGAGCCATCTTCATCTTGAGGGTGCAGCTCGGTCCGGAGTTCCTCAGGGGAAAGCGCTGGTTCAGCGTCATGTCCTCGGCCTCCAGCAGGCGACTCAGAGGCAGCGTTAACGTCCCCAGTGAACACTCGTGTTTCTCATCCTTCACCTACAAGACACAGGGGGAACAAAAACATAAGCTGTCTGTCACAACTCATACATCCCAGATTTAACTGCTTACTATTGCAATGAAATGATCTGCTGACAAAAGACACCTCCGTACCTCAACCTCCAACTCTTGACATTTGGGGTTATGGATGAGGAAGGTGAAGGATTCCTCCCACACAGGTTCATTAGTCTTATATCTTGTCTGGAAGAGGACACAACAGAGAGGAGTCAGAGGATAAAAAATAAATAAAGGGAACCCGAATCACATTACAGCCAAGTACAAAACTGCTAATTTCTAAACAACTGAAGTTACTTTAGGGGACCAAAGTCGTGTAAAAACTGCTCTGTGTCTGAAAACAACAAAACATATGCAGATCCAGCAAATTGCAAAATTTGTTGTCTGACAAGTGTTCAGTGGCAACAGACTTACAGTACAACTTTTAAGCTCTAAGATGGTGGGTGCCATTATTTGACAACATAATAACCAACTTTTGCAGTCAAAGTGTCTTTTTTTTCCCCCAAAAGGGTTTTTTTGGGGAGTTTTTCCTTATCTGCTGTGAGGGACCAAGGACAGGGGGATGTTGTATGCAGTGAAGCCCTGTGAGGCAAACTGTGATTTGTGATACTGGGCTTTATAAATAAAATTGGATTGAACTGAATTAAAAATTTCAACAACCTGTTTAATAGCAACCAACCTGATTTACACTCAGACAAACTGAGCTAACATATCACCTGCAAGTATAGATGAGCATTTCGGGATTAGCTTAGCCTATTTGAACAATATCAACATGTGTCTGTGTGCTAGGTTCACAACGTGGTAAGCCTTGCTTAGCATGAAGACTAGAAGCTAGCCTGACTTGTTGCAGTTAAATTTTGCACTACTTGTGCTATGTCCACTTCACACATGTATATATGTATGTACAGTAAATCTAATAATCTAACTACCTAGAATACTAGATTTACTACCTAAAAGCCTTGTCTATAAGGTTTTCTAAAGATCATGGATTAACACATTTTAGCTTTTTGTTGAATTCATACACAAACTGAAGTTTACAAATGGAAAACTGTGGTTTTATTCCACAAATTATTGGTGGTAATTAGTGAATTTGTAAAGATTTGTCGCCTAATTTTGAACTTTGGACCAATCCAGTAGTGTTTCCCCCTGTTTCTAGTCTTTATGCTAAGCTAAGCTAGCAACATCTTGACTCCTGCTTTGTACTTAATGCACAGACTAAAGATGCATATCCATCCTCTCATCTCATCCTTAGAACAAAAGCAGATAACTAAATTAATTAGTTAGTTAGTTATTTCAGAGTTACATTGGCTATAGTTTAAATGCTTTTTTTAAATAGGAGGATACAGGAAATTCATATCACTGAATAAATTGATGGTGGTGGGTATGAATGTGGATCACGCCTTGGTCTCACCTTGCTCTCGTAGGACTTGTGTCCCACTGTGAACTGGACAAACGGACTGGGATCGCTGGTCACTTTTTTGCCAGACTGCCGGGGAGAAAAACACAGGTTTTACAAACAAGACAGAGCCATGCTAGCATTTATGACATTTTGGAATTTTACTTTGAGAATTTCTTTTTTTAACTACATAAAAACATTCAAAATTATTTGACAACTATTTCTTTAGAGTTCAATTAGCCGGATGTCTTTAAAAAGATGCAGTGATGAAGAAAATGAAGCCTCGCTTTGGTAATCTGCTCTAAGGTGAATGAGTTACAGCATCTTTTTAAAGTAAAGTAATCCGACTAAACTTGTATTAGTCACTAACCAAACATCTAAAATATTAATTTCACTGTTAAATGTTTTTACAACATGGCTGTCAACAATAAATTAAGCCATACTGTACGTTGTGAGCACTAATAATTTGCATTTTGAGCTAATACACTTGTCACATTTTAGCACCTGATGGCAAAATGTGAAACTTTTTTTATGGAGGAAGGAATTAAGAATGCAAAAGCCTCTCTAGCCCCAAACCAATAAGTCTGGAAAGCACACCAGATCAGTTTAAAAGACAGGATTAATTCAAAGTTTCAGAATCAAAAGTATGAGTGTAAATGTACTTTAGACAACAATGTTGTTATTTACAACACACATTGTCAGACACAGCACACAGTTTTAGTAAACAAACATGATTAGTGGAGTTTGTTAATGATTACAGAACAGCAGTCAGTAAGTAAGTTCAGTTCCAGTGACTGACATCAGCCAGAAAGCTGCTTTGAATGCTGCAGCAGCGCCCCCTGGTGAGCACAATGCCCAGTGAGCATTAACTCTGCTCAAATCCACAAAGTTTCTCCCAACAACATATTTCAAGATGTAAACTTGTAACAGAAGAGCTGTTTGCTCTTTAATAAGAAAGTTTATCTATACTTTCTAACGTAAATAGTCTTCAAGTCATACCAACCAATTACAAATATGTTATTTTGGTCAAAAGTTACATCTTTACTCATATATTTAATCAGTTTTGGGACCTTTATGTGTAAAGTGTATAAAGTACACTTAAAAAAGAACTGTATAAACAGGTACAAGGACGTCTATGACTTAATATGTACTTACTTCAAACTACAATGTACACTATTTGGCCAAGGATGTGGAGACACTTTTGTGCACCATTAAAGGAAACCTTGCTGCTATAGCA
The DNA here is from genome assembly GCF_011397635.1 of Epinephelus fuscoguttatus. Lineage (NCBI taxonomy): Eukaryota > Metazoa > Chordata > Actinopteri > Perciformes > Serranidae > Epinephelus > Epinephelus fuscoguttatus. The sequence goes on along the minus strand of NC_064766.1, from coordinate 11,142,550 downwards.
TGCGATGCTATTCTATACAACAGTGTGCTAACAAATTTGTGTTTTGTCTCTTTCCTGTTTCAACGTGACAATGTCCCTGTGCAACAAAGCCAGCTCCTTTAAGGAAATGGTTTTCCCAGTTTGGTGTGGAAACACTTGGCTGGTCTGCACTGAGCCCTGACCTCAACCCCACCAAACACCTTTAGGATGAACTGGAAGCCAGATCTTATCATCTAACATCAGTGCTAGACCTTACTAGTGCTTTTGTGGCTGAATGGGAGTAAATCCCTGCAGCCAGGTTCAACATGTGTTGAAAAGACTGAAACCAGAAGAGTGATTGCTGTTGTATGTTAGTAGCCATGTTTATGGAATCACATTTGGGTGTAATATTTGGGTGTCCACAGACTTTTGGCCATACAGTGCAAGTATGAGCTGAATATGTGAGTCTATGAGCCTGTGTGAACACATGTCACTGTTGTCCTCTGTGTCCCTCCTTGGTGTCTGAGCGATAATGGGTGTGCTTCGTTACAGTGTCGTTACCTTGATGGCCTTACTGATCGAGGCCTTCTTCAGCCCCGCTTGGTTGAACTCTAACGGATTGCGCTTTGATTTTTCCCCAAGGACAAGGCAGGAGAGAGCAAACAACACACACACACACACACAAACACGCACACACACACACCAGCAGGTTATTAGGGAAAAGAGGGGCATGCAGGGAGGAGGATGAGGAGAAGGACAGAGCACATCAGGACCGCCAGCATCACCAATCGGGACATGATGAGACAGACAGAGAGACAACAAGGATGATCACATGGTTAATGTCATTCCCCAATCAAACCTGGACATGAGGTTAAAACAAGAGTCCAGCCAATACTGGATTTATGAGGCCGATATTGAGTTTTAAAAAAAACCAAAAAAAAAAAAAAAAACACTCAACCACAGCATGGGATGGGAGTCATTGATGGAGAGAGAGCAAATGAAGATCAAATTGAAAGGATCATTCTGATGATAAGAGACGCAGCAACGATTTTATGTTATGCTGATAATGGGTGACATTTATACATTTATACTGGTATGAAATCCATTGATAATACCATGTAGTATGTCACAGAGTTTTACAGACTGCAAAGAATCAAACAAAAGTCATAAACAAAAATCATCTCTGGTGTCAGACTCTGTGACACCGTGGTCACACTTGTATTTTCATCTTCACTGTCCGATCACACTGGGACACATAACACAGTTACAGTATGTATGCTGAGTCAGTGTGTGTCAGAATTAATGAAAAGACAAGTGTGACCACTGGGTGTTTGTTTATAAAAAAAAAAAAAAAAAAAAAAAACCAACAACAGCAAAATGACACATTATATATCTGACTGGACAGTCTGATATTATTGAAATGTGAAAATGGAGTTGAATTAAACTTGTTTTTAATGAAACAATACAGAGCTTCATATTTCTTCCCTCAAGCTCAGCTTTAATTCATCATGGAAGAATGCTGGATCAGTGACGGAATCAGAGGTTAAGATTTTTAAGTAATACACAGACTGACGTAAAATAATTTCCTATCAGAACAGTCTGTGCATTCCTTTCAAAATAATAAAATAAAACTGCTTTAGTTTTTCATGGCGCAGTAACCATGTGCTGCCCCCTGGTGGAGTGAACCGCCACACAGGAGACTGATGGGAAAACCTGTTGACACACAATGGGTTTATACAGAAAGGATGGAGGGAAAGCAATCCACAGAGAATTCACCCTCCCTGCTCAAAGTCTCTCAAACTTATCAAAATGCACTCCTTCCTCTCAAATAAAGTGTTACATAAAACTGACCTCTGACAGCGACATAAAGTACAAACAGTTCCTAAAGACTGTTTTAAGTTGCCTGAGAGGTGCCAGTGGTTGAGAGCATCTGGGGCTTTCTCAATATGTTTGTGAACTGCTTATTCAAGGTCTTGTGAATTTTAGAAAACTGTGAGAAATATTCATCAACAACAGTTTTTATATGATGAAAAAACTGTCTCTAAATTTCTTTATATTATTGTGAATTAAAAAAGAGTAATTAAAACTTCGACAATATCTCAATATTTTTGTTGACAAATAGAGATTTGACTTTTTTGTCTGTTTTATTTGAAAATGTAATGTATTAAAGCTCTTTGCCGGAGATGATTTCAAACAGTCAAATTTAGCCTTACTAAAACTGGACTAAAATGTTTGAAGACTTTTGTCAGCTAAAACATTGACTAAGTTTACTTGCACAAAATATTCCGATTTTTGCCCTTATTCCGGAAAAGACAATATTCCTACTAAACTGTTTACATGTCAAATGAAAATGAATATCCCATTAATATTCCTGTTTACTTGCAACTATGCATGCTCTGATTAATGTGCCCTAATATGTCATTTATCACATCAAAATACAGAGAAGTAGAACAGCTGGAGCCACTTATGTTTTTTTTTCTTTCTTTGCATCAAAATAGGATTTATTATCAGAGTTTCAGCCTCCCTCTTCCATTCCTTAAATCACCAACTTCAAAAGGTTGCCCATTTCCATAAACCTGTCAATATCCAAGTCTTATAGAATGTTTACAAGTAGGTGTGTTTCTCCTTCTGACCACAAATGTAGGCTTTTCTTCTGGGCATGCATCTGTACCAGCCTTGCAAACTCCTGGCTAGTTGTTTTGTGTACAATGCATGCATAACAACACACAGAGCTGACTGTAATCAGGCAAGAGGCTCTGTGTTGCAAATGGCAGTAAAAACCCCAAATATCCCAATATTTGGGATAGGCCTTATTCGGAATATCCAAATCGAATATGCTGTTTATATGACCCATATTAAGTTCAGAATACTGTCATATTCTGAATAATAGTGGAATATTAGTGTGCATGTAAACGTAGTCAGTGATGCCTAAAATGCCTTTCCGTCACCTGAAACATTGTTAAAATAAGAAGGATGAAGTTGAGCAAACATGTCTAACACTCACACAGATCTCAGGAATCAAGACTACTTTAAGATGAGTACATCAAAATTCTTATCTAGTATTTTTTGTTTTGTCAATGAGACACCTATAGAACATAAAGTAAGAGCTGCACCTCTAGAAAAGCAAAGATAGAGCAGTATTGATTGTTTTATCCTTTTGTAAACTTTTGCTCTGTTAAAATTCAATCTGTGCTGGCAGTGAGGCAGAAAAACATCAACACAACTTTTTTTTTTCCCAAGGAGAAAATGAGTGCCATCGATACAGAGAATGAGCTCTGGCGAGGCTCATCTTATTAGAAGCACAGCCAGCGCCTCCGCCTTCCAGAAAATAACCCAACTGATGAAACTAGATTAGTGGAAACAATGTACAATGTGTCAACTAATTCTGTGAGATCAATAATTCTTTATGAGGGAAAATAACAGAGGAAGGACGCTTTTGATCGCCCTAAAACATTAAACCCTCGATGTTGTTTGCTTATTTTCTGGTCACATTTTTCTATCACATTCCTCAGCTTTTTGGAATCAGTCTAACTTTAACAAATAACACTCATAACAAGTAATGATATTATGGAACTCATGCACTAGTCGGGATTCATGCTCATCAGGCAAACAGTTCTCTGCAAACACAAGCAAACGTAACAGCAAAGGAACATGACCTCGGGCTGAGGCAATCACACCTTGGCACTGGCCAAACTACTCTAGGATGCAGAAAACAGCCAGTGGACTCACAAATAAGGTCCTATAGAGAGAGGCAGTGTTCTCGCAAAACACAAGGCCCGCCGCTCGCCTCTCTTTTAAGTAGCCAGAGCCCAAGTTCCCCTCGAAGACGCTCTTCAGAGGGGGAGGATGTGAGGTGGAGAGAAGAAGCAGAGAAGAAGAAGAAAAGGCTGAAAAGAGGAAGGTGAGGCCTGCACTACAGAGTTCAAACACTTACATATAAACTTATCTATACTAAGAAATACTAGAGTAGACAAGATAGACTTTAAAGTGCTGTGACAGTTCAGTTACCACAAACAAATGAGACCACTGCTGAGTAAATGCATACATAAAGTAGCACCCAGAGTTCGTGCCAAAGCAGGAAGAGGATGCCGTTTTTATAATACAAGTAGATCCATTTGTAACACTAATAGATCTTAAGAGTCAAATCAATTTCTACAAGATCACCCAGGCATAATGCACAAAATGACTGTAAAACAAATTACTTAATTACTTTTTCAGAAGCAATGCAAAATGTATTGTTATATTATCAAGATTTAAACCACTCGATTCAAATAAAAGCCTCATGAACTGTATCAGAATATTATTTTTGTGCCATGTGCAGAGTCAGTCAGCTTAACAAGACTGCAATGCTCCTGATGGACAATAAACAAAAGCTCAAGAGCTTCTCTGATGCATGTTCCCAGAGTAACTTTCAGTCCTATGGACAGGCACTTCTATTCTTAGTTGCACTTACACTGTGACTTACAGAACTGATTCAACTGCTGCACTAATTGTGACACAAACTAACTCTGACAGCAGTTTAATCTGCTTCCCGACTTTTTTGTATCCATGTAAATGTTCATTTTGGTGTATTAAACAGATTGAAATGGAAATTTAAAAAGGCGCAATACTTGAGATGAGAAAAACACATGGACACAAATAATAATAATGATAATAACAACATATTGCCTTTCTGTCATGGATTTAGCACAGTTACAACAGATTTCCTTTTATTTAATTATTGCAAATTTATCGTATCTTATCTTATCTTATCTTATCTTATCCCTCCTTATCTTATCTTATCTTATCTTATCTTATTAGTTAAAGTCCTCTCTCTACTGCAAATTTAGGATGAGATGCAGTGAAGAACAGAAAAGAAGTTCAGAAAAGAAAATAAGTGATGGACAGAGGTGACCAGACTGTATGAAGTGTAACCAACAAGCAAAAACCTGACTGGAAAATACACAATCCAAATCATGTTTGTTACATACTACCTGGAGCAACGGACAGGTGGGAAATCAAGAAAAACTCTTCTTAAAGGCATGAAAGTATTTGACCATACAGCAACAAAAGCAAAAACACTACAGCTCCAGTTTATGTAAGAAAAATAAAAACAATAGTTGGGATGATAAAATAAAAAATCAGAGAAAATACATCAGTTTTACTAAATGTCTCATAAATCTGACTTTGAGTATTTCTTTTCTTATCAATCCCAAACTAAATTAAAAAGGAGTCGACAGGAGAGCTTACAAACATCAGCCTCCACATGCTTTCCTTAAATGAAGCATCTGTAAATGACCATTTTCTTCACCTGGGCTTAACAAATATCTGGAAATCATTACTGCAGGTGCACGGTGGGAAGTTCAACCAGACTGACTTACCGGCAGGTTTCTGGCTGAATCAAGGAAGACGACCAGCAGTGCAGACGACAGGCCATCATTGGCTTGACCACGATCAGCTTTGATGCTCATTAGTGCCTGTGAGGAGAGAAGAACTGATAAATAACTACTTGGTTTTTGGTAAAAGTGGTCCTGCGAGGCTTCACGTGAAGAATGTGGCACAAGGTTCAGGCGAGCTGGAGGTTAAATGTCCATCACAGGTTCCCCAGAGCCTAATATGACATCTTAATCATTTATATGAACTGCATAAGTTGAGCAGTTTCTTTAAGTAAAGCAATGGCTCTGTACCTGGTCCAACTTCTCAGGTGTGGGCAGCAGAGACAACCACTCCAGTTTGAGGTGCAGCTTCCCTGTAGCCACATCTTCCACCACAAACCACTGTAGATAAAGAAATGTCAGTTGTTAATATTAATGGCAGAATACTCAAGGGTTCTTCAGACATAGAAGATGCAATAGCTTTTTTTCTCTAATGATTGTTCATACATGACAGTCTGGGAAGAAAACAGCACATTACTGTCCATATCAGAATAAAAAAAACCATAACATTAGAACCCACAAATGTCTATTTACAATTTTAATTCAAACTTATTTGAGGTCTGTAGATCAAAATAGTCTAAATCTCTCCCTTCTTTCAATGAGATGAAGAACAATAGTGGTTCTGCTTTGATTTAATTAATTATGACAATACATGACTTTATTATAAAGGTACTTTATTTAACTTAATTATGACAGTAGCTATATTGTATATAATGTGAGCAATAAGGCAATCTATTTGTTTAATGGTATTTGGTCTGTACTGGTTGGTCATTTTAAAAAAAAAAGGAGAAAATAAATGTCACAAAATTAAATTTCTGAAGCTAGAAAAAAAATCATTAAAAAAAGAACTGGGTAGCTGGTGTGAGCATTAATATGCTGAACATGGGGGGGGGGGGGGGGGGAACAGGTATAACTTACCTGTATAACTTACAAAAACTTTAACTTTATCAACAGAACATCAAATAAACTTCGGCACCACCCACGGGTGATCTCTTGTATGTGCAGTGTAGAAGCACCACAGTAATTTCCTGCTTTATCTAAGTATTTGAGTCTAAAATGGAGCTGACTGCACTGAGAGGAGGAGGAGATGTACATTACCTCATCGACCTTCTGTTCCTTCTGGAGCTCGGCCACGTCGATCACCAGACTGAAAAACAAGTCACAAACAACACAAAAGTTTCACTGAGCAAGGCTGACTCATCGCGCTGCAGTTTGGCTGCAGTGTCACGACAGACTGTTTCTCACACGGCGGCTCAGTTAATGGGCTCTGGTGGAAATTAAAGTCAGATACACAGCACTGCACTCATTAAACACCACCGTGGATTCACCCATCACTTTCTGGGGCCCTGTCCTTCGATGGAAAACTACCATCTGGTAAATGGAGTGTAAAATCCTATTACATACAGTGTGGGCTGTTTATGACAAATATGATTTGTATAAGACGTGAGAGACAAAATATGCAAAGCAAAGAATGTACTAGTTAACCCATAAACTACCGAAACTTTGACACTGTTTACACTTAGTTTTAAGATGTGTCTTGGTGATCTGAACATAAGTGGAAAGCCGAGACACATCGCTTCTCACACGTGTGTCTATCATGTGTCTCCAGCGAGAACCTGTATTCAGATTTTGTTACTACCTACATCACTTACGCTAGATGGTCTATCCTTAATCATCCCTTAAAAAGTGCCTTAACTTATGTAAACTATTTAGACATTATAAGCAAAAGGAGACAGACATGTAATGTTTAACAATGGTCAGAAGACGTAGAGAGGTTTAGGTTCTGGCAATAAGGAGCAGTTTTGTTGTTTTATCAGAACCTGTACCTTCCCAGGAAGTCGTCTTTGTCAGTATCTTCATCAAACAGCTCAATCTCCACATTCTGTGCTGTATTTTCATAGATCAAGGCCTGAAAATACAAATAAACAAATTCATATGACCTTCACTCACATACACACACACTGCTGTTAAAGTGCTAGCACTTTATTCCACATGCACCAGACAGGAAGGTTCTTTGTTTGATGGGATCCATGTATGCTGTGTGTATCGTTGGATGCATGAGGCCAAACTAAAATTTAACTTATTCGATAATAGAAAAATATAAATAATAAAACATATATACTCAAATTTCCTTCCAAAAGAAACCGTCTGTCAAGAGCGTGTGGCTCACCTCGTATACTTCATTCCATTTCGGGTGGACGGTCTCGTGGATGACCTTGCTCTGGAAGAGCTGGGTCCCAACCTGGATGACTCCGTATGGGTCTGACTTGCCTTTGATGAGCCCTCCTAGGAACTTGTCTTTACCCAGCAGATCCTGGGCCTCGATAAAGTGGATCCTCAGGACACCCTGAGGAGACAGACGAGTAACAGAGAGTGCGAGATGAAGCTAGACCAGAAAAAGAGGGAGTAAAAGAGACACTGGGGATACAAACAGACCATCTCTGAACTCATTTGATATCTTATTTTTTAATATGTACAATAAAATTTGAACCCAAATATGTGTGGACCTGTGATAAAAGAGGACAAGTGGCACCCACATATGCCTCAAGGCTGAATCCAAAGGTCAACTCTGAGTGCTGTAAAAGATCTTTGGCAATTTGAAAGTTATTTAGCAGTAGAAAGCTAACCTGAAGGGAAATAATAAAAGCTTCACTTCTTGCTCATTAACAAGAGGATGAGAAGTTAATCTGAAACCTAAAGGACACTGGAAATTACATCAGTGAGCCACAAGACTTAAAAGCTCTATCATGGTGATGCAAATTAGTGGTTCCTCTGTTGATTAAAACTTAAGTCATGAGGGGTGTGAGAGTAAGTGGGGTCTTTCTAGTTAAGTTTCTCAAGCAGGCCCATGTATAATCAAAGACATGTGAGTTAGCTTTAAGCTAATTTGAACTGGAGCACCGTTGAGCAGGATGTAGAATAAAAAACAAAGCACAGAGTATTAATTTAAGACCTTTAAAGTGACAATGGGCAGTTGATGATGATTACAATGAGCAGCAGCTGACGTTCAGACATTAATGATCAAAGAAACGTTTGGGATTTGGGGACTTTTTTTTCAAACAAAACCACACTGTTATCAGTAAAAATAGTTAGTCATTTTAATAGTATAATGCAATAAATAATAATTTTCATTTTCGCTTTCACTTTCCAAAGATATAAATCTAGCCTGGCATCGCCAAACCAAATTGCAGATGCAAGTTAATCGGTAACCTCTCAGTTCATTTTCAATTTCCAAGGGGCATCAACAGCCTTAGACTAAAATGCCTCTGGACGTATTAGGATAGACCTACAATCAATCAAAGTAATGAAATGACATAGCGCTGAGTGGCAGACAAATAAACAGACCACAGTGTGTACAGAAGAGCTGTGATGGTGTAGCATCAATGTATATGTAAGCAAGTCACATCAGAATTTCAAAAATAGTACTTTAACACAAAGTTCAACATCAGCGGCAGCCATCTTGGTTGTTTTCGAAAATGCCTCAACAGTGCTCCTCTTTACTAAGCTACGTTTCTCGCCAACGTGCCACCGGTTCGAGGCTGCATGAGCCAAAAATGAAGTCATAATATATTCTGTGTCAAGTGTGAAGGCTACACTTGTTGTCAGTCATTGTTTCAATCTCGCCCCAAATTAGATAAACAGTTGTGATTGGAGGGTTGAAGTAAAACATGAGATTCGGCGAGCAAATTTGGCTAACAATACAGTGGTGGAAAAAAGTTTTCGGACACCCTTAAAATTTTACACAATCTCAAATATTATCATGAAATATTTGTGGAAAAATCTTTTTTGTGTTTCAAAAAGTGTGGCTGCATTAGACAGATACAAACAAATACAAATTATATTTTTTTGTTTATTGTTTACAAGAAAAACTAACAAAACTAAATTCTTGACAGTTTCAATATGTCAGTTCTCAACATTGTCGCTATCAAAGTCAACAAATAACAGAGAATATGTTCAAAACTGAACAAAAAATAAATAAACCATCACATCATCAAATTAATATTTAGTAGTCCTGCCACTGGCACGTAGTAGAGCTCTAATCCTCGCTGGCATGTTCCCCACGAGCCTTTCACACTGTTGAGGGGTAATCTTGTCCCATTCTTCTTGAATTACTGCTTTTAATTCTTCTAAATTCTTTGGTTTATGCTTTGAAACAGACCTTTTGATAATCCACCACAGATTTTCAATGGGGCTCATGTCCGGGGATTGAGCTGGCCACTCTAAGACCTGGATACTGTGCTCCTGCAGCCAAGTTCTACTGGCCTTGGATGTGTGGCAAGGGGCATTATCTTGTTGAAACATCCAGTTTTTACCTCGACGGAACAGTGCATGCGCAGAAGGGAGCATGTGGGTTTCGAGAATGGTACAATACTTGGTAGAGTTTAATGTGCCATCACAGACAGTGAGATGACCAACACCAGCAGCACTCATGCATCCCCAAACCATGATACTGCCTCCACCATGCTTGACAGTAGGTACTGTACATGCTGGAGATAATGTTTCGCCTGGCCTTCTGCGTACCCTCACATTAGTAGGAGGAAGATAAAGCTGGAAACTGGACTCATCTGACCACAAAATCTTCTTCCAATTCCTGGCTGTCCAGTTCTTGTGTGCCTGGGCCCAACGACGCCGGGCTAACCTCTGTCTCTCATTGCCTTGTAGGACCTTAAGCCATGATCTAAAAGTCAGCCACGTACAGTGCGGGTGGAACACTGGACACCAGTTTGGTTTGACCACTGCTGCTGAAGCTCCTGTGATGTCATTCGGCGGTTTTGCCTGCACATGCGGATCAGGATGCGGTCATTTCTTGCTGAAGAAACCCTTGGACGCCCAGATCTTGGTTTGTCTTCCAAGCTGCTGGTTCGTCTGTATTTCTGCAGAGTGTATCCAACTGCTGAAGGACTGCATCTGTACTTCCTGGCTATCTGGCGGCAGCTGTACCCTTCCTGGCTGAGAATCTTTATCTTCAGGCATGTTTCCTGCGTTAGGTTCCTTGTTTTAGCCATTTTTGTGTCTGAAGAACTTTCAAATGTGCTGGCTTTATGTAGACATGAAGCTTGGCAACAAAAATTGTGTCTTTTAATAAAAAGAACGACCTTCATCACTGGTACCAAAATGACCCAATACTCAAAATTTCTTATGTATTTTTATGGAACCAATCAATTTTAAGTTTTTAATGGCTTTTTTAGGATTTATTTAGTATTTTGGCTGTGACTGTACTAAAAGAAATTGCACTTGAAGACCTAAGAGTGATTCTTAATGCAATATTTCACAAATGTGTGGGGTGTCCGAAAACTTTTTTCCACCACTGTATAAAACAGTACAGAGCAGAGAATCATCACATCTGAAACAAGAGGACAAATTCCTTATCAAATCATTTTCAGTCAATCAAAAGATTTATCAATATGGGCGTATTGCTTTAAGACCATGGGAACTATGTGAGTGTGTATAATACCTTGGGTATTGGGAAGCGTAGCTGGGCCAGCTGGGCCTCTCCCACCAGAGGGATGGTGATGCGGTTGGGCAGGACCACAAAGTTGTAGATGATGTCCTGGATAATGTTGTCACACAAACCACTGAGATAGATGGATGGAGGAAAAGAAAGAAGAGATAAGAGGGGTGAAGAATGGAGGGAGATTATGAAGAAGGTAGAAAGACAGAGGGAGGGAGAATATTAATGAAGAATAACCTTAAAACATGTATATTTTTTTCTGAATGATAAATTTGTGATTGTGAAAAGGATTTCCAGCTGTTTGTTTTTTGCCCTGCAGAATCATGCCTGCTCAAGCAAAGGGTTAAAAATCTGCACCGGTCTATATGTCTGCATACATGTAACAAGCCCTGCACATGTCTAAAACACATACACGTGTATCAACAAGTTTGCACCAACACATACAGTGTACTCGTCTCTGGTTCCAGACACTATTTATATAAGATACACACACACTGAAAGACGAGGGCTGCAGCTTCCTGACTGATCCTAACAGGAAACAACCAGCATGTACTGTATATTGAGACGCCACTAAACCCTGGCTGCAATCACAGCTGGTGTTTAGGCAGCCTGACATGAGATACTGTAACAGTAGCGTGGTATGTGTGTGTATGTTAGAGTGTAAATAGCTAGGTTGCACATGCACGCCAGAGGATACATGTTTCTAATGGCTGATGGAATTCTGGTAGGGGTGTGGGAATACATCAGTTTTTTCCATGTTCACGTTACTTTGGACACGCCACAGGAAACAATGTAATTCATTTTAGAAGAGATCATTTTAGAGCTTCTGAGTTAAACTGGTGATTGACGGAGAATTTATTGGCCACTATTTTGATATTCAGTTGATAATTTTGGTCATATTTTCAAGTAAAGATGCCAAAAAATGTGAGAATTAGATGCTTTACTTCGTCATACGTGACATTAAAGCAAAATATATTGACCGTTCAACGAAAACAAGAAATTGAAGGTGTCACTCAGGAAATGATGTGCCTTTTCCACTATTTTCTGACATTTTATAGACACATGAGTTAGTTGTAAATCAATCTTCAGAGTCATCGATAACAAAAATATTGTTTGCAGCTTGAGATCACTTATTTTTTTGAAAGTAGGTCCAATGAAAACTGATGACAGTGTTAGAGTAACAGGGACAGTGTTTAAGGAAAGAGATGTTGAAATTAAAAAATTAAATACATTTTTATCTCCTGGGGTGATGGCAGAAATCTGACAGGCTGAAATCTTACAACCTGAGCAAATTCAACCACATCACTTTCTGCGTGATTAGAGAATATCACCACCACCAACACAAACTGGTTAACAGGTTGTATGGCCTGTGTATAGCTGACAGGACTTTTGTACAGTTTGCATGGACCACATAAATAAAACACCTAGCTGATATCTGGTCTCATTTCCTCTAGAGGGCAGCAGCAACCTGTGCTAAAACACAGCTGCAGCGCCTTACTACAGAAATACATTCCCCCTGTAAGAGCTGAACCTGGGTCAGTTTCAGATTACAGTTTAATATGAGTGCAAAGTTTATTTTAGCCGATTTCTGGTCTGCCCATTAACCAAACACCCAAGGGTGACCCAGGTTTTCCTGCTGCTTCAGGGCAAATTGCAAATCATCTCTGACGACATGATGAGCACTCTCACACTGACACACAGGAAGAGAGTGAGAAGGGTGGGGTGAAGGCAGGTCTTTAGCACGATCACTGCAGACACAGGCGCACACACACACACACACACACGCTGGTGTTTTCCTACAAACTTGTCAAACAAGGAAAGCCACATTTCACAGGGCGGAGTCTTTTGGAAACCGCAGCGAGTTTCTCTGCTGAAAACAAACAGTAAACCAGCAGCAACAGATCAATATAGAGGAACACAGTTAGTAGTGTGGTAACAGTGCTCTGCGGGACGGCCACCTGCAGGCTGCTGTGTTCTTGTTGCATGGCGTCTTTCTGCATTTAAAATAATGGGTGGAAGTGCAATAAAAAACAAACAATAATACTAAAGTCTGGTTGGAATGTAAGATTTTAGAACAGTTTCAGCTTTAACTGTCTCATGCTTGCTGCTTGGCTCTATGTTGGTCTACCACGTTGGAAAATTTTCATCAGACTTTGGTGAGCTCTTGACTTTTTCCTCTAGCGCCACGTTGAGGCTAAAATTTATAGTTTTGAGTGAAATGCCTCAACAACTACTGAACCAAGTGCCAGGAAACTTAGTTCGCACATTCCTGTTCCCTTCAGGATAAATCGTAATAAGTCTGGTGATCCCCTCACTTTACATCTAGCACAGAAATCAGCCCATCAGTCTCAGCTGTACTTTGTTTTACTTTACCTCTTATTCAGATATGTTTTCTTAACTCTTCACACAGCAACACACCGACATCACACAATTGGCCAAATATTCAATTTTCTGTCTTTGCTCCACTTGTACAGACATTATGTTTTCTCTCTCTGCTCCTCTGTATCGTTCTGTATCCACATTAAACACAATAAATAAAATAAAGTCCCCTTTTACTGTATGTGTGCATGTAATTGAAAGAACATCAACACCAGGCTATGTCTCCATGTGAGATTACAATCTGCTGTGATTGTGTGACACAACTTAAATCAGCTACTCCTTGTGTTTCAATGATCTGTTCATTTGAAAATGCTTATCAGCTGTGTCAATATAGCTTCTGGGATGCTGTTGGTGCACAAGTAGAGGCTTCATACTGTATGTAAAGTTTTGAGCATTAGGTTTTTATTTCTGGCATGCTGTGTGCAAGCATTTGTAAATAAGTCAAGACAGATGCATCCTTTTTGTACTGGGTAAGCTTGAATGTAAAGAAAATGCAAGCAGTTTAATAATAGATACATAGCACAGATAAATGTGCTAATGGTGTTCATGAGTTTTGAAATTGTGACTAAAGAGTGGACAAAGGATGTTTGTGACTTAAAAAATAAGCTTTTATTGGTAAATGTTAGCATGCTAAACTATGATAATGAACATGGTAAATATTATACCTGCTGAACATAAGTATGTTAGCCATGTCATTGTGAGCAGATTAGTACAGTGGCATTAGCATTTAGCTACAGCTTCACAGATGCCACCTCTGGATCAGCCTCTGCTGGAGTGAACCACACAACAAAATGTGTACAGTTACATTTGTAGGGCTGATATTTTTTAAATATCATGAATGTTAATCTGGACTTGTATGAGGTTTTGGTAACTCTGGAAGGGGACCTTAGGTTCTGGTTTTACTTCAGCTCCAAAAACTCTTGAAATGAAACCACAATTGCTGTTTGAGGCATGTGCACTAGTTTTTTTTTGTTTTTTTGCAATGCATTGACATGCAAATTACAAAGACACTACTACAGCTGCAATGACTAGCCGGTTAATCTGTTAGTCAATCGACAGAAAGTTAACTGGCAACTACTTTGATCACTGAATAATTGTTTAAGTCGTTTTTCTAAAGCCAAATATATGCTGCTTTGATGTGTATTAAATGTGAGAATGGGATGCTTTTCTTTGTCATACATGATTAACTGAATAGCTTTAGATGTTTTGGACTGTTGGTTGGATTAAACATACCTCTGGGAAATTACACCGGGCATTGTTTACTCTTTTCTGTCGTTTTATCAGCGATGCAATTAATCAAGAAAATTAAAGGCAGATTAATCCATAATGAAAATAATCATTAGCTGCAGCTCTGGCAGTGATGACAGGTGTAGTGTTGTCGTCAGTGCATATTTTTACTGTCAAATCTGAAGTTTAGTGCTGCCGTGTCTTCCTCGAGGCTGACGCAGAACTAAAAGAAATCCCATCTTGAAATGTTCCTTCCTAATCCACCCAACATCACATCTCTGTCTGCAGCGGCTCTCCTTTCATAATCACGTTTCTATAAATACCAACACTTAGCGGGGAAAAAATAAAGGTCATAATCCATTCTGTGATCCGCTGGTTAATGTAATGGTTTCAGCAGCACAGCCTGAGAGCCTGATAGACCGCTCCGGCTGCTCGTCCACTGGGAATGTCTCTTCAAAGCACCGGCTTCATTTTGTCATTATACCAAACTGGAAGGATGTGCTTCTGCACGCTCCATAACGTCCTGAGTACCCAGCATGCTTTTAGTTCTCCTACTGTTGAGAGTTCGCATTAATCATATGTGATATTTTCTGAGAAGGGCAAAAAAGAAATGCTTTTCTCTAACCTATACCAGCTTTGTAAAAGCATCCCAGATTCTGTTTAACGACTCTTTAGTGATGTTTCTATCAACATTTTGCAGAAGCATATTTCCATCAAATACATTCTAGTGAACATGGCAGCATTACATAATTAATGACAGACAGTATCAAAGTTAAATTCAGTAGAGTAAGATTCTTTATATGTAGTTGTGGCTTTCTGGTGGAGTGCAGGCCTATAATGTTGAAAGGCAGCAAAAGAGTTTTATCTACAGTAGAAGAGGAAGGATGACAGCATCTCTTTTTTCATATGCAAACTCTCTGCTTGCAATATTTAAGCTTTTCATAACATTTCTGGCATTTCTATCTATCATTTTCATGCACAACTCAAATTTGTGCATTAAAAAATATCTGCTCAATCTGTGTTAGGTTTTATATTTCATCTTATACTTTGGAATAAACAGATAAAGAACCAGTTAGTTTGACAAAGCTGTATAAAGAGAACTAGATGATGTGGGATTAAAGGTTCCTGGTCCACAGTTTTTACAGATGTCCCTTTTTTAGCAGCAGTGTTTGTGGAGATGCATTTTGGACACAAATGAAAACAATTCTGGTTTAAACTTTTGAGAACAATGCAAGTGTTTTATAAGGGAGGAAATACAATATTTGCCTTTTTAAGTCCTCAAGGTAAGTAACCCACAATGCAAACATACCTTTTGTTTGTTAACAAAAAAAAACTCTACAGAGCAAATGTAACATTTCCATGAGCTCAACAGACCAACTCAAAACTTGTTTAATGGAAAACACAAGAATGAAAATGGACGAGGATTTTCCTTCTTGCAAAAATACTTAAATACTGAGTCAACTATGATAAATGCTACCGTATATGGCACTCTGTCTGCAGTATGCAGTCACATTGTGCGTCATTTGAATGAGAAATTTGAATTTATCCTCTCTGAAGTCATTTCATTGCTGTCATAATGTGCCTAACATTTGCATTGGAGAGGGTCCAGTTAAACCATAACAATATTTACATCCAATCTAATATGAAGTTGAAATATTCCCACAATGCAATGTCAGAAGACTGGTAAAGAAATAAACATTTATAGAGCATTACAACTGAATATTGATCCTAAATAACAACTGCTTATTGTGTATTATTTTATGTGGGAAACCATGAAAGAAACAGTGACACCTGCGGGGTCAGAGGTCAAAGGTGTTACGAGGTAACAGTGACCAGTATATATATATGTGTGTTTGTGTGGATGTGTGTGTATTATGTGGGCTGCATATAGTACACGTAGGATGTGCACAGTGTGTGTGAGAGCACGTCCACATGAAGACAAAATAGACACAGTTATGACATCATGTCTCGATTACACACACACACACACACACACACAAACAAACATTCGTTTCATAATGATGGCCAGGTGGCTTCACACAGGGGGCTAGCTGGCTTTTACGGACAGCAGCTCTGTGTGTGTGTGTGTGTGTGTGTGTGTGTGTGTGTGTGTGTGTGTGTGTGTGTGTGTGTGTGTGTGTGTGCTTAAAATGTGGCTGCTCGGCTCTTAACAACAAAGTAGATTAATTCCAGTTCAAATTAATGGATGCACAGATCAACACATGACACACAGTCATGCAATGCAAATACACTAATTCAAGATAGACACACACACACACACACACACTCATGAGACTTCTACACAGTCATCACACATTGGGCTCTAGTTTCAGGGTGTTGAGGAGTATACTGTATGTGTTGGTGCAAACTTGTTGATACACGTTTGTGTGTTTCAGACATGTTCAGGGCTTGTTATAGACCGGTGCAGCAGGGTGGCGCAGGGTGGCGAACCCCGCGCAGAGCTAGTTTCGAGCAGCACAACCTGAGGCACGATCAGTTTGGTAGTTTGGCAGACCGAGGTACGCTGAGATGGGTGTGGCGGCGCAGCAGCGGGTCGACAGATCCAGCTTGGTGCAGTGACAGTTTCGTGCCAAAAGGCTTTGCCGAAGATGCGCTAAAAGCTCGCCAGCTGAAACCAGGTCTACTGTCAGCGCAGGCGGAGCGCAGCCGGTGTAAGCCGAAGTTTGGCTGACCGACGGACAGTGCGCACACGTCACCAAAACCTCACAGGCAGGTTTCCAGAATACCAGGCACATTAACGATGCAATAAATACCCCAAAAACCCCTATTCAATGCAACTATCTGCTATCAGCACATAAATGTATCTCTGTATGGACTGTCCCGTCACATCTGATGTCAGATCAAAGGGGATTGGCACCGTTTGGCACGTTTGGCACGCGTAATGGAAACCCAACCTGATTTGATTAACACAGCTGCAAACTAATGAGTTCACATCCCTCTCAGCCAATCACAAACAGCCACAGCATCAGATAGGGAGTATATATTCAGCATCTGTCATCTTAGAAAAGTCAAAAGAAAAGAAACAGAGTGAGACTGCGAGAGAGAAAGAGAAAGAGAGAGCGCGCACGCACGAGAGAAACGCAACATTTATTTACAATTGTGGTGACCTCCTCCCAGGCTACCTTTGCATCATCAGCCCGTGGAGGTCTGCTCGCAGTTCCGTATATTCGGACACTGCGAGCAGACCTCCCGGACCAAAACATCAGTTTCTTCCTGGGAGAAGTTTGACCGTCTGACGCTGCTGCTCTCTTCTGCTATGGCGAATTGAGTAAACTCTCATTACGCCTTCGCGCAGCGTATTTAAGGGCAAGGAGAGGGGCTCATTTGATTGGTGTGATGTGTGTAAAACCCACTCCACGCCTTCTCTCCTCCCTCTTTCCGACTTGCGCAGGTAGGAGGGACGGAGGTGGGAAAGAGGAGTAACTGCGCCAGCACGCATGGTGTGCCAAACTTGAAAAATCCGCCTGGCCACACCCAGTTGGCGAAGCGTAGGTGCGCTGCGCCTCCGCCTCGCCCGGTCTGCGAAACTAGAGGCCATTAGATGCAGTTGCTTACTTTAGACCAGGAATGTCCAGCATGTTTGTGAGTCCCGTCCAATTGATGTCCAGCAACTGAAAGAGTGAGAAGAAATATGATTTAGATTACAATAAAATGGGGGAGAAAAATGTTTCAGAGGTAAAACATGGTCTCCAATCCAGCTAACTGTTCCTGTTAATGAAAACACATATACTTGGAGACCAAGACTGTAGTTCCCACCACAGTTCAGCTTTTATGGAGATAATCAGCTGCACGTACGACCAGAAATTTCATGCAGCAACTTTCTTCACAAAAAGTTCAGTCTGTGTTGCAAATATGTGAAAGATGCACAGAAATTCCACGACAAGATTCCATTCTCAGGCTTTTGTTTTTTGGCAATGTCAAGGCTTTGGGTCAGTTTGTCGGGAAATAAATAATCTGTAAATTTACATATTTATGAGAAGAATTTTATTAACTATCAAATGATGATAATTTTTCTATAAAAGCAGGCTACGTTTAATGGTATTTATGACACATTTAATGGTTTGTAAGAATATCTTTGGGGCGATGTTGTGGTATTAAAATAGACAAAAGTATTAAATAAATGCTGGAACTAAGTATTTGCAATTCCTCTAATCTGCTCAATCTTAATAAAAAGTCTAATCCTAAACTAAAAATGCTTTGAGGAACACTGTATATCTCACTCGCACTGAGTTCTTCTTCTACACATTATCAGCTCCTCACTCTCTGACGGCATCATGACTCAGCAGAGCAGCAGCAGGAGCTGAGGAGCCTGACTCTCAAATTCAATCGACCCGGTAATCAATAGAGCCGAGCAGATTGTGTTAGCCTTCGGACAGCCAGGAAGTATGTTGTAAGGTACTTT
Organism: Epinephelus fuscoguttatus; assembly: GCF_011397635.1. Lineage (NCBI taxonomy): Eukaryota > Metazoa > Chordata > Actinopteri > Perciformes > Serranidae > Epinephelus > Epinephelus fuscoguttatus. The sequence continues at coordinate 11,123,697 of NC_064766.1, read as the reverse complement.
AGAAATGATGTTACATTAGCACATAAACAGCTGTCACTGAATGGTGGAAAAATAAACTTATCAGCGCATATCTTGCCCTTAAATGTCATTTTATTCTACAGACACATACAGAAAGAATGACAATAAAAAGTGATCATAGTAATACATTTCAACCTAGAAAACTAGGAGACAATAAAAGCACAGGACAGAGTTGAGCAGGGCATAAAATCAAACATTAAAAGCAGTGTTACAAAGGTACAGAAACCAATATGTCTACAATGAGCCAACAGGGGATGATACAGAGGTTAAGCTCTGGTTTCAATGTGGAAAAAAAATCAATCTGTATTTGTCTGTCTGAATTAAAAATTCACTTTGTACAAACACTCTAGTGATGGACCAATGCACTCTGATCTAATGTAATGCTCTTTCCCCCTCTCAGTGAATTTGTACTCTTCCAACAACATGATGGAGGAACAAGAGTGCAATGCTGAACATAAGTAATGTGCAGCAGCTTTTTTGACATCTTTACTGTAGATGTCAAAATTGTGGATAAAGGCAAGGCTATGTGCTGATGTAAAATGCAACAGCAAATCTAAGACATTATCTACCTTTTGAATTGTTTTTTTTTTTGACAAAGACTGTCCTACTGAGTGTGTGTGACTTCAGTGCACACGACTACAAGCTCCATAACCTCTTGGCATGGCAAAAAAAGAAAAAGAAGAAAACAAATCCAACTGGCTTTCAGAAGGAGCAGACAGATTACCACAATCCCATAACAATATGAAGTTGCGATGGGATCTATAAAAGACAGACTCCTGAATTCACCACTACAATGCTTTCACCATTTCAGTTATTCAACATAAGCTGTTAACACTGACCTTCCAGACCGTGTGTCTGAGCCTTTCAGCTGGTCAAGTACAGACAGAACAGTATGAAGAGATGTAATGATAATCCTTTAGGAGGTGCTGCACCACACCATGTATTTATTGGCATAACAGCAAAAATTCTGTGCAAATCTGAGTTTGCACAGATGATGAAATCCAACGCTGCAGACAGTAACATGTTCCTGACGATCAGATCCACATTTCAAAAAGGGAAAAATCCAAACATTTTAACTGGGATTTTTATATTCAGCCTGGTTTTCTAACCCAGTTATGAGGCTTATATACTTCAACATAAAACTGGGTTACCTGAGCAACCAGATTATGGAGGAGGAAGTCACATTTTGAACATTAAGTCAATCAGTTTGTCAGACAGGAACCTCCAAACAGTCATGCAGTAATAGGCAAGACTGAAGCACAGCACAAATACCTGACACACCCTGAAATCTGCTAAATATTGTGGTTACTGCTGCTGTCATAGCAGCTAACACTGGTGCTAATAACTGCATTACAAGCAGCAATGATTATATAGGACGGCTGCAGTAGCTGGAGTAGAATTAGTACTGTTATACCTGCATGTAGTACTAGCAGTGATGGAGCAATAACTATAGTAGGGATAGTAGCAGAGGCAGTATTAGTTCACAATATGGCCAGAGGTATATGGACATACATGTGATTCCCAAATCCATGGCTTAACAGCCCCAGAACAACAAGTACACAACAGTATGTGAACAGGGAGTCCAAATAGCTTAGAGGTAGCAATTATACTAGAATTACTGCCTCATGGTTGTGTGCCTCCGCCAACCAATCAAGTTGCAGTTTACATCCATATCTTCCCAGACTCACATGTAGCAGTGACAATGCTTCAAATATGGATGTTGCTGCAAAGAAGCTATATATCCTAAGACATGGACGCTTCACACATCTTCAATCCCACAGTATGGACGATCTGTACAATCAGCACAGTTTCAAGATGGACACCCAAGATTAGTGCCACCAATTCAGTATCTGACAAAATATTTGAGTTCCTTCTGTTCTTGAGTTATGGTTTGAAAAATGGCCACAAAAATATTATGATGCTGATTATCACTTCATCATTTTATCCTATTTAACATTATTAGTGAGACCACCAAAACCAGTTCATCCTCGAGTCGAAGTGGACGTTCGTGCCAAATTTAAGAAGATTCCCTCAAGGTGATCTTGAACTATCACCTGATGAGAATGGAATGGTTGGATGGACAGACGAACAACCTGAAAACATAACCTCCAGGCATGGCTGTTGCCCATGCAGAGGCTTAAAAAGTGGTGCCAACAGTTGAAGCTGCTAGTAGTACCAGTAATTCTAGTATTAGTAGTAACAGCAGCGATAACTCGACTGTCATTTGAATGGTCCTTTTACAATAAAGACATATTTCTTCAGCATTTTATAAAACTCTGTTGTCCAAGCAAACTGTAATAAAAATTAGCAAATTAATAATTTGCTGCAACGATAAACTAATTGATCAATTAGTCGACAACAACAAATTAATTAGCAACTATTTTGATTAATCACTGATGTTATTGTTAAAGCACAAATCGTCACATTTGATGGTTCCAGCTTCTCAGATGCAACAATTTGTTGCCTTTCCTTGTCTTACATTATACTAAATTGGATATTTTAAGGTTTTCGACAAAACACGACATCTGATGACATCACAATTTTAAGCTTTCCAATAATGTAAATAATCTTTATTTACAGCCTTATAAATGTTAAAAGATCCTTCTGATACAATGCACAGCAGTGTTAAACAGTTCACTATATAAAACAATAACATAATTTATGTTAAATGCCATGAACTGCATTCCACTGAAATATATTAATTTATTTTACATGCGATTTCTTGTTGCCATATCATGACATATGCTGTGATATGTACAAAAAGTGTAGTAAGTATATAGATATTGTGATATATCAAACACCTTGATTTGTCAAGTTATATAGTATTTACTGTGACAGAGTTCATTTGGTGAAAATTCAACTGAGAGACTGGAGTGTCCATTTTTGTCGAATGCAAGAATTAAGTACCTGCACTAATACAAAACATTCAGTGAACCCTACATCAACCCAACCCTGCTTACTGATTAACAACATAACTGATTATGACAAGAGATATCGAGGGAAAAGCTGCTCTGGTGAAGTCAGTCTCATGGCATATCATCATCATGCCCAACCCAAAAGTTGCTGAGGAAATGAGAGTTGAAGCCGCAGTGATAGCAGTTGCATTATCATTAGTAACAAGTGGCTGTTAAAGCAGTAAAAGCAGTACTAAGAGCAGTCATTATAGCAGCAGCATAGTAGCTGAAGTATTAAAAATGACCCTGATAGTAGTAGGAGTATAAAGAGCAGTGCAGCTACAGCTCTTGCAGTTCTAGCAGCAGCAAATACTGACGAAAACATGGGCGAAATGTCCATACAGAAGCCTAGAGTTTTGGGGTTTACTACTTGCTGCCCTCCTTTGTCAGCACGGGGGCAAAAAAATCCTTCTTTTTAGAATAGGGTGTAGTCTGGATGGAGCTAAGGTGGGGTGGGCAAGCAGCAACTACCAGGCCTGAGAGAGACAGGCTGAGACAGGGAGGCTCTTTGTCCTGATAATCAGGACGATTTGATTTCACAAGAGTAAACAAATCAATCAGAAGTTAAGAGAAGAAGTGTCTGTGAATCAGTCTGCAGTGATCCTGCAGCAGATGTGGACCTCTGACTGCAGGTCAGTGTTCAATCATCATCACACAAACTGTACGGTCTGGTTCACAAGACAAACACCAGACTCGTGTTGGGAAGGCACCCAGCTCAAAATAACATCAGTCCACAGACCATAAAAGGAGAGTGAGCCGCGTGCCAACTGTCAAGGTTAACGTATATGTGCACTTAAGGTGGAATGACCTGACGTCAGCATGTTTGTGTTTTAAAACATATTATTGACATAGTAAGGAGGAAGTTTCTGTTTACGAGTTGAGGAAGGAGGAGTGTGTATGTCTGTTTAAGATTTATAGTGACCGCAAAGTAGAAAAAGGTTATAAAAGAGGCTTAAAATGTCAAGTACTAGAGTCCGTTATAGGAAAATCAATGAGTAAAACATTCGAAAATAATAACACCACTAACTAGTGAAATCAAATAATAGAATAATAATAAAGAAAATTAAAAAACCCACACATTTTTACAGCAGATAAATAATTGGCAGCTAAACTTTTAATCTCATCACCTGGGGCCGTATTCACAAACATGCTGAGAATACTGTCAAAGAGCTCCTAACTTAGCCTAAAGGTTTTTTAGTTAGGAGTCCTAGCTTAGAAGTGATTTGGGAAAGTTCTCAGAGCAACTCGAGGAAGGAACAGAAACTTGGTTGACCCTGTTGCTAGGTATGATGCATTCTTTTAACAGATGTGATTGGTTGTCACACGCACCCTTTTGTGAGCCTGCAAGGTGTGGACACCCAGTGGAAATGAAATGAACTGCTGACTGTGAAAGTGTTGTCATTGTTTTGTGCTGATGGAAGGTTGAGACAGACCGAAGTCATCACTGCTGCACTGATGCATTTGTCCAGTTTTCCAAATATCTTAGTGTTGTGATTATTTTATTTCTGGCATTATAAAGTTATTGAGTTAGGTGGGAAATGCGCGCGTACCCCTTGTTAACAACAACAGTAACTCAGATTGAGATACAGATTCTCTTTTATCAAAACCCCAAATGATTGAGTTGTTTTTTTCCGCCTGGACCTTTATCCTCTGCTTTTTCTCCTCTAATCATCACGCTGTAATCTGTGACAGGCTGTCATGCTACCATAACTATAGCATTTTCACATATATGGGTTTTTTTTGGGAGCCATGAGCCTCGCGTAGGTTTACATTACCAAAGGTTTATGACAAGCCGCTAAAAGAGTCTGAGAAGTCCGAGGCTGTTCATAAAACATTCAGGACACCCAGATCTAACGACGCCACAGTTTATTCCACACTACTGAAGCTGCTCCTCTTTTTGGAACCACTGCAGAGTGGGTAATAACTTCGCTTTCAGCCATGCTTGTTGTTGTCATGGGTAACCGTATGACATCAATATGTAAACAAATTGAAATATTGCGAGTATCATGATATGAATTTTTCATATCATCGTTGTTTTCTCCCCCCTCTTTTAAGAAATATTCTGATATTACCCAAGACTAATGTTCAGTGCTGGAGGACATACACAGTATAGAAATATTCAGTTTCAAGTACAAGTCCTGCATTTATAATGTAACTTAAGTAAAAGCAGAAGTGTTTCCATCAAATTATATTTCAAGTACCAAAAGTTCAAGTACTAATTATGCAGAATGGCCCACTTAAAAATCAAATATATCACTGAGTTATAATTACTGACAAATTAATGTGTTGATGGCATCATGATGTTGGTGGAAGTGGAGCTAATTTTATTTACTTTATATACTGCTGGGTAGTGTGTAATTTTCTCCTATGGATCAATAATGTTTTATCTTACACTGAATAGTATATTTGTGATTATATTTTGTGTTATTGATCTGAATCTTTACACTCAAGTTACAGTATTTGTATCTCAACTGTTCTGGAGAAGAAGCATAAAGTAGCAGAAAATGGACTCAAGTAAAATCTCAAACTCTACTACTTTTTGATCTTTTTGTTCAGATAGCGCAGCATCAGCTGACGACACTTCCTAAAATCCCAATTACTCAAAGAGAAGTGAAAATGAGATTTTAAAAAAAGAAAATGTAAAAGTTCAACACCTGTGAACAGTGTTGTGCAGGCAAAGCTGTGTGTAGAAAACACTGACATGTTGTCTTAACTGTGCAAACAGTAAAGCCTCAAGTGGTCCGTTTATTAAAATTTTTACAACATTAAAGAATCTCCCCTTCGCTCCCTCTGTTACATAATGACGTCTATCTTGACCCTTCACAACAGACAAAAACAACTAATCATTTGAGTCGTTCTTGTCACTCATGTCTGTAATGTTCTGTTGAGTAACCTGCCCCCTCTTTGGGAACATTGAGAACAAACATTTAGAACTATTTTTTTTTCCTTAAGACAAGTCATGTCCTGACCTTAAATGTTTTGTCGATTCAGTAATGTGGTAGCTCCCAGCTCTCTGTGATTTAGTGTTGTAGACAGTAATTTTACAGACTCCTTCCAATTTCCCGCCTGCAGTGTAGATATTCTGAGCAGCAGGATTGCTGCCTTTCATCTGTGTGCGTGTGTTAACCAGTGTGAGTATGTTTGAGTGAGAAAGAGAAAATGGTTGTGTCTTCTCGAGCATTTATCCCTGTGGTCTCTCCAGGAAGAAGACTTTCAACTTGTCAGCAGGAAAACAGGCAGTTTGGAGCTCAGCTTGTCTGAGAGCTGGCGACTGCACAAAATTATGTGAATGTTCACACGTCAGTCAAATTTCCTCTGTCAGTCAGATCTACAGGAAACACATTGAGGGACTAACATGGGACAAATAAGTCAAGATTTGTCAAACTCCATGTGGCATAGGCCGAAATATCCCGATTCATAATCCTTTGTACAGCGTCTAAAACACTGGATCCTACACTTCCCATAATGTAACTTTATCCTTCCTTGCAGGGAGATACCCACATTTACCTATCTCCACATTTTCAGTTTGCTACAGATGCTTTCTGTACACATATGACACTCATGTGATGTTAGTTAGGCTATGTAAACTGATTTTCATCTGTGAAATTGTTCCTCTTTAATCCTCATGTGAGACTCTCCCTTAATGTCCGTCCATCAGTCTGCACGGATATGTGAAAGATTAATTAAATGTACAGTACATATGTACATGTGGCCATGTATTTGCGTGTGTATGCGTGTGCGAGAGTGTGCAGCACAGTTAAGTGGGCGTATGTCTTTCTGTGGCCTAGTTAGCGCTCTAGATGTAGACCACAGTGGACCACGCTGCCGTGCTGCCAGGCTGGCACAGGAAGAGAAGAAAGAAGCATGGGGGATTTCACAGAACAGCTCATGTCAGAAAATGATGACTGTCACTTAAAAATAACAGCACACAGGATATAATAATGCTTCAACTCCAGCATGGAAAGTAAAAACAAACCTAAAGGGACAGTTACCCTAAAATAAAAAAATGCATATCTTTCCTCTTACCTGTAGAGCTATTTCTCAATCTAGATTGTTTTGGTGTCAGTTGCCAAGTGCTGAGTGGCCATAGAGATGTCTGCCTTCTCTCCAATATAATAGAACTAGATGGTGCTCAGCTTGTGGTGCTCAAAACGCCAAAACAATACATATGAAAAAGTCAACAACAATGTCTCCTTCCAGAAATCACGACCCCGTCACGCAAGTTAATCCATAGACCTTGCTGTGAGCAGTTTTGCCACACTGTGCAGAAGGAAGAGTGCATTTATTGCTAGCTTACCTAGCCCCACAACGTTAGAGCTCAGCCAAGGAGGATGCTATTGATGTTTATATCTTGCACGGTCATGAGCACAAGCTTCTTGTCCATAAGAAGACTTCCATTTACGAAGTGATACGGTTACAGAATGTAGTTTGGAAGAAAGAAAATAGTTCCTGCATGAAATTGCTCACAACAAGGGTCATGGTTTCTGGAAAAAGACATTGCTGTTGAGTTTTTCAAATGTATTTCTGGGCACTTCGAGCACCACAAGCCAAGTGCTATCTAGTTCCATTACACTGGAGAAAAGGCAGACATCTCTACAGCCGATATTTCCAACACTCTACAATTCACATCTATATGATCTAAATTGATAAACAGCACTGCAGGTCACAGGAAAAATATGTGTTTTGTTTGGGAGGGACTGTCCCTTTAATTTGCCATAATGCAAAATACAGTGTTGGCTGACTTATGCTGCTAAATTTTTCTGTGGGTCATGCTCTATGTGTAATAATTCAGACCAAAACATTTTACTGCTAACCAATCTAGCCACAGTACTGGTTATCTAAAGCTAATGTGTTGCTCATGCAATACTCTAAGTAACAGTTGGGCTAACTGTTGTGGCTTCACTAACGACTGTGTATTACTTCCTATGGAAACTTAATACTGGTTGGTTTGATACTTGATAACTGCTTTGTTGATATGTGAACACATTCTTCGTTCAGAGTGAAAGCCATCTTCTTTGTTTGAACCTCACATTGTTTCCAACAGCCGTTAAGGCAAGATGTACAGTACAAATAATGCATACCAGATAAAACCCAGACAAAGACTGGTATGTGAATCCAATGACATCACTAAAACAACGCACCACAACAATGCACCACAACAATGCACCGTGGTTACCAGTCCGCTGAGGATAACTGACGTTTCCTTGACAACTTTCAGGAAATTCACAGCAGGTTTCAAATTAAACTTTGACTGAATGTCACCAAACTCATTCAAGACATCCAAAGTAATCAGAGGGTTCATCCAAGGTGAAGGAAACTTGAGTTTCATTCAAGCTGAAACATTTAAAACACAGTCTTAGTCTCGCACTAAACTTCACAGACCAACATATGGGTGGGATCTGATGGCAGGAGGTTCATACAATAATGGGAAAATAATAAAAGCTCCCATTGGACTAATAGCTGCTGATGATAATAATACACATAGTAAGACAATAATTGTCAACCAAGTACAGTTTTTTAATGCGCCTGGTTTATTGTCAAATTTACAAAACAGCTGCGAATAAGCTATAAACGCTATGAATTTGAAAATCCCCATGACAGTACACAACAAAACAAATTGTCCATATCTGATGAAACAGTAGTGATGTCAGATACTTTTTTGGCACTATAGATTAGAAGATGCAGCATCAACTCACACCCACCTAACAACAATGCTTTAAAGCAACTTGTCAGTGAACTCAGATGCAAAAGATACAGTTTAACTTGTCTTTCTGAACGTCTGGTGGTGCAGGAGGTATAAAGCTGCACTTCTGCATGAAAGAAGACTTGATCCAGATCAAATTCAGAAATTTACCCTCTTCTTACATCTTTATTTTATCACATATGCTCTATCTCAGCAAAGACCTGTGTGAGATCTCCACACCTCCACACCTCCACATTATGTTCAGTTACTCAGCACCTTCTGTGGTGATGACCTGCACGTGGGAGACGAGCAGTTTTCAGAAGGAAAGATGGAAATCTAGAATCCATCTAATAATTTCTGTGCAGTATCAGCTACAAGTTTGAGTGTTGCTGCTGTTGTGACTGATGCCTCCTTCTAAAACCTCTTATTCAGCCTGAAAATAGATTTTTGGGAGGAGAGGGAACAATTTCACATCTCTGTTTGAAGCTTTTGATGGGGAATCTTTTTGAGTGGGTACCGGTATCAAAGCCTGAATCTTGAAGATAAAATGTGTTGAAGCAAAGGAAGGAAGACAGCAGTCAGAGAGACGGAATGCACTGATAAAGGAGGACCAGGGCTGGGCAGCGTTCAGGAAGACTGAAGTGGAAAACGCTGAGGCATGGTAGAACAGTACTGTACCACCAGAATCATTATCACATAAATCCACGCAGTATGTTTCAATATTCAACTGAAGGGTGGCCAACGTTATTGTAGGACATTATCAGCAATATTTCTGAAACCTATTAGACCAAAAAATCTGAATTTGTGCTTTTGCAAAAATGCTTTTTAAAATCATTTCTGTGTATAACATGGCTTATTTTTTGTCAAGGTTTTTCTTCAAAGCCTTTTAAAATTTCAAACATGGAGCTAGGTGGTCCTCCTTCAATCGGTACACCAATGTTTGGCCAAGCAGGCATAGCTTATATGGTTTACTAATTTGTTCTCATTTTAAAAACTGAAGAAAGATAAAGCTTCGAAATGATTAAAATCCAGGTGAAAATCAGATTATAAAATATATGAGATATCAGCAGAGGGAAATTTTCTGGCTTACAAGGATTTAAAAGGAGATACCCTGGCATATATTCTGCCGCTACTGTATGAGTAAGTCACAGTCAGAGGATAAGGTCAAAGGTCAAGATACTCACTGGTTTCTTGAGGAAAAAGACGGACAGGGCTCCGATCAGAGGCATGTCCCCCAGCAGAGGCTCCATCACCACTCTCATCGTTCCGTGAAGCTGGACAGAGGAAATAAAACATTATGAATCAGTCAGTTAGCCCTCAGTCATGTGTCTACTGTATTCTATCTAATTAAAACCTATTTATGTTCTTGTTTTTTCCATGGATTGTGAATTGTTCTTTTAGACTACATGATATTTATGTCTTTAGAGATGGTCAGTATGTCCGATTTGATGTCTGTCTAAGCTTCATGAGTAGAGCTGGGTACAGTTAAATTTCAGTAGTGCAACCAAAACACTGCGTTTCAATGCCTTACTTTGACTCATGTTAACATTTTGGTTTTTTGTTAATCAAATATAATCATAGTTAACACACAAACTTAAATACTTTAATACATTTTTTTCAAAAATGTTACTCAAATTAGAGGCCATTTGAGAAGAGAACAGAAGTAAACAAGATTACAAATCAGACCAGAATTTCCGTTACTAGTTTCAAAACCTTTTTTAAAACTGTGTGAAGAGTTGGTACCAAAAAAGCATTGATATCTGATAGTCAACACTAAAGGAGGTGTTGCAGACACAACTTTCACTATGACTGAAATGATGGTTTTCGGCAGATATATGTTAACATCTCTATGGGTCTGGGCAGAGAATCAAGAGGAAAATCATGTTGAATTCACACCTCAATTGAAATCCATCCAAAGATAAAAGAAACAAACACCAAAATGTCGCTCTAAAAATGCTCGTTCACCCATGTGCTGATCTGACATGCATGTCCCCGCCTTATGACACACTACATAGAATAAAATGTCTGTTGTGGCCCACATTCACTTTTGCTTGTGTTGATTCACACCATTATTGGGCTGATATCTTACAGTCCGATCTTACAGGGCTTCCCACACATTTATTTATTTGTGGCGGCCTGCCTTGATTAAAACATCTGCCATCTGATTTTCTATCAGCGGTGTACTCTTGACACAGATGGAGCAGCAGAACGTGAGAGATCTAAAAGTTTGCCAAAACTGGCCTCTGCAGCAGCTGCTCCTCTCATCTATCGATCTGATCTTATCAGTGACAATCGGATCGACTGATCAACTATTTACCCCGCAACGCACACTCCACAAGCTGCTGCTGAGGAAACAAATGACTCAGAATTTAGAGATGGGACACAGACTGATACACAAGGACTCACACACAAGGAAAATACACAAATAAAACAGAGAGTTAGCGACGTAACATCTTTGCTGCCCATGATCCCGGCCTGTTAGATGTCCCTAATATATAGACATTGTTTCAATGCTGTTACTACCTCCAGTGCCAGCTCAATGATGAGACAGCTGTGTCCCAAATTGTACCTTTTACACAGAATGGCACAGCGGCATAACAGCATGAAATTCCCACCTTGAAGACGTTGTGTAAAAGGGGCTACAGATTCTAATTCTGTTGAAAACACTGTCTTGGTATAATGCTCTACTACTGTCACTTGTCTCGTCCTCCTTCAGTACTCTTTTTCTAATTCTATGAGGGACACACTGGCCTTGTGCTTTTCAAAAAAACAAGGCCAAACTGTTCATTTGACATTTGGCTGTCTCCACTGCTATCAGACTGTGAAATGCTGACATTATGAAACCTTTTTGGTGCCAAGAGTCATAAGGAGAAAAGATCAGAGCTTAAATCATCTGGGACTGAAATCAGCTATCAATGCAAAACAATACAAAAGAGGAAAACTGATGATTATAGCAGAAGCAAAGAACTGTGTCAAAGCTTTTTTCATGTTAAACTAAAATTACAGACATGGCTGATAATTCTTCAGAAACAAGTGAATGTTTCCCCCTCAGAGTTTTTCATTATTACCAACGCTGCTTTTTCAAGTGGCTGCAGTGACTCAAACCTCAGATATGTAGACTGCCCGTCTGCAGCACCAAATTTGGTCGTAGCTCACTCTGAGTAATCAAATACCAACATTTTACTCATCAAAATGGGCGCAGTGGAAAGATTTAAGATAGCCATTTGTTTATGCTCCTGCCTGAAGGAGGACACTTTATAAATCATGTGCAGCGGATACAGTAACACCGTGTCAGGATCCATTAAACCAGGAGGAGAAGCTCTCTTTTCAGTAGCTGACAGAGCGTTGATGTAGTCTGACAGGTAATGGGAAGAAAACTCTGAGAAACCTTCCTGGCGTGTGACTCATCATTCATGATAAGCTTGAAGTTAGCATCTTCAGCATCTCGACTGCTTATTTCTTCAGCAGCCTGTGAAAAGCTGACACACGGCCCGAGACTGCAGCTATAAAATTTAAGCCATACACAAAGGCAAATATTGACTGTGCCTCGTACACACAGCCGTCTCTCTCTCTCTCTCTCACTGTAAATCTTCTCCACTCTTCTGTCTGCTCACTTTCTCTCCCTCCATTTCTCTGATCTCTGAACAGCAAATATGGCCTGATCCTCTGCCAGCAGCTGAGTGGATAAAGTCTCCTTTATCAGTCCTGTGTCAACACATTATGTAAAAGTGTCTCTGGAGAGGTCACGGGTTAATATGGTGGTCATGGTCGGTGGAATGAGGACTAGAACCAATAACATCTGTCCAAAAGTACTCTCTCTTTTTTATCCTCTGCGTAGCCTCATAAATTTAGTCTAATAAGCTTGTTATTTTCAAGTTTAAATATTTGGTGAAATTTTGAAGTGAATGCTTTGAACATTCGTACATTTGTTTGATAATTTTATTAACTCTTTTGTTTTGCATTTTTGTTTTGTTTTAGCATTTTTCCAGCGGAAACAATCGGCCAGCTAAAATACAGTATCAGCCAATTTCTAGAAAATTATTTTGGTAACTGATCGTTTAAATACTTTATCAAGGAAAATGTCCACAGAATAACTGAATTTGCTGCTCTTCTCTTTTATATCATTTATAATTTATTATCTTTAAGTTTGGCACTGCTAGTCAGATAATTCAAGTGATTTGAGGACTCTTAAGTGTTAAATTTATCAATTAATCAAAAATAGAACTGACATACTATTGATAATGAACATCATCATTAGCTGCAACCCTATCTCTGTATTATTTCTGTAGCTTTATGTTAACTTTTCTGTTAGTTTTGTTTTGGGATTTTTTTTTTTTTTTTACAAAATTGAGAAGTAGTTTGCACAAAAAAGGAGGTATGCACCATTAAAAGAAGGAAGGGTGGAGTTTGTGGGAACAAAAATCAAACTAAGGCTGCAAGTATGTTGATTGTTTTTCTAAATGCTTGACTAAGCATTTAAAATGTCAGAAAATAGCCAAAAAACATTCATCAAAAGTTACGAGTACCCCAGTGTCCATATTTATAGTGCTTGTCTTGTGCGACCAACAGCCAAAACCCAAAGATAGAAAATGTACACCGATATAAAACAGAGAATAACAGCAAATTCTCACATTTGACAACCTAAAACCAGAGAAAATTCCTCATTTTTGCCCGATTACGGCCTTAAAATAATCAACTGTCAGAATTTTTGCCCATTCATTTCCTCCCAATCAGTTCTTTAATTAATGAATTAATAGCTTGAGTAGTTAAGCCGCAAAACAACAGAAGTGATACTGTTAAATCCAGTAACACAGTAGGAAAGAGACATGACCTATGACTATGTTTACAGAGCTATTCTTTGCTCTATGTGACCCTTGTCAACAAACCCACATCATGACATGGCAGAAAAATAACAAATGGCATTTAACACTGTACGTCCGCACTGTAGTTATACCTGTATACTTTTGATTCCAGCTCTGCAATAGTATTTCTTGATGTCCACGTCAATTGCTGTATTTCCGACAAAGCTGAGAGGAAGAAAAATGCAGAAAGAGGATTAATGTTGTGATGTGAAAGTGAGGAAAGCAAGAAGGAAATATATAGATTTAACTGCACAATCATGGCTTCATGTTTTGCCTATGTTCTAACAGAGCAGGACTCTAACCCTAACCAGTGGCAGAGATACTATTATTCTTAGGACGCATTCACACTGGCGCTATTTGGTCCACTTTAAATGAACCCTGGTCTGCTTCCACGGATATTTCGGTTCGTTTGGAGTGGTGTGAACGCTCATTCAAACTCTGGTGCGGACCTAGCGAGCGAACCCTGGTCTGCTTAAAAACTGGGGGTCTCGGTTCACTTGCAAGTGAACCCTGGTGCGGTTCGTTTACAGTGGGAAATGCAAACGGACTATCCAGCGCACCAAAGAGATGAAGTACACCAAAGACAGGAAGTGATGTAGAGCAAATTGCATTTTGGTGTTTGGTGTTTTTGTAGTGACCAAGCCAGCTGAAGGGGATGATTATCCATTTTCGATCCTGGCCATTCGGGTTTTCTTCTTCCTCATGCTTTTTTTTTCCTGGTCAGTGGTTGTTTGGGGCAATACCACCCCAAAACGAGCAGCTGTTGTAACTGCGAGACGTTGTTGTTTAAAAATTGCAGTGTGAAAGTGAACTGAACCAAATGAAGGTGTGAAATTTTTCGGCATTCCCCGCCCAATCAAACCAAGTTCCCCGGACTATCCTGGTGTGAATGGACCCTTGGAGGGAAAGGTGGGTGCCATCAGTAGAAGCTGTGGAATCACAAACTACAAGTGATCAATGGTAAAGTTAAAGCTTTGTGAATATGAGAGGTTAACTATGTACCTGACTTGCAGGTCCATGATGACCTGTCTCTTGTCCACATTCTCCGTGTAAACTTTCACCCCGTTCACTCTCAGTGGCTGCAGGAACACAGATATGACAGAGCAGAAACAAGTGAGCAAATATCAAATATCTGTCCAGACTCTGGATTAAAACCTCATAGATCTGCTGTCTATTACCTACATATGATGCTTTGCTGTGAAATATGAGCAAAATCTGGCTCAGTATGTGGTTTAAGCAAGAAAAGACAAGCAAAGACAGCTTGGTACAAACAATGGAGGAATGCTTTTCAAAACAGAAAACAGCTCGGATTAAAAAAACAGATTCACTTTGCTGCTTTTGTTCTCCTGTTGGAAAATGGAGAGTAGAAAAGTCAGTTCATGCAAGTGATGGAAGTTCAGCAGCACAAAGTAGACAAAAATAAACCCACCAATAAAAGTCCAAACACCTACACTTTGACAGAAGCTACAAGCAGCAGTATTAAAAAAAACATCCTAGTTATTTTGCACGTTTTAGCCCATTTAGTACAAATAAATACAGATTTTTAATACTCTTCTAATGCATTTATAGATCATTCTACAGTATTTCATATGTCTATGTGTCATCTGGTATGCAGTATCAGATGACAGATTTCATCATATGGTCACCTGCTCCAGGCACACTACTGCAGAGTTTACATCACTTCATGTAGCTACATGCTAACGTCAGGAAAACACTGTGATTTTTCATAGTAGAAACCACAGCTATTCCCTGCTACAATCATTTCCCCGACTGCAGTGAGGTGCAGAGAGTGCATATGCAGAAGTCCTGGACAAGCTGACCCACCAAAGCAGACTGGGATTTTTTGTGAGGGGGCTTAAAGAGATGGGTCCTAAAATGGAGCGTCTCAGACAGAGGGTGACTACAGGTGTTCCAGCACGGACCATATGAGGAAAATAAAGTGTTTTTTGACCCTTAAAGCATTAGACATGTCCTAGTAGACACCCAAAATACAAGTATGAACCTGAAAATGAGCATTAAAGTTCCACTTAAAGTCCAAACTTTACAAATCCAATACTATATGTATTAACACCACCATGACAGTCTTGGTGTTGTTATCTCATCACCTTGTCGCCCATGTCGATCTTGGTGAAGCAGAAGGTGCTGAGATGAGGGTTGGCACTCTTCACCGCCGGCTCGATGGTCTCTCTGAACAGTTTGTCCACAAACTGGCAGATAAATGGCCACATCTGCTTCACTGTCTGAGGGAGAGAGGGAGAGAGAATTAGGCTAATAGATCACCACATGGTCTATGCCAGGCTTGACTCTTAATATTCTCCATCCCAAAGAGGAGTTGAAAGTGTGTTCTGTTTTTACTATGGGAAGAGACAGTGAATGATCTGGAATCTATTTGTTTGGAGACACTAGAGATTTATGTGGCAATATATTAATATGGTTCAAATGAGAAACAGTGCAGAGAACACTGTGCTGTATTAACACTGCACAGACACACAGCGAGTGCGATTTCTGCGACACTAACCACTGTAAAACCACTGCTAATTTCAAACCAAGCCATCCGATCTATTGCATTGAGAATTTTATGGTAACATAATGGGATATTATTCATTTATCTGTTAATATGCCACAGTCACACACTGTACTGGCAGTGGAAGGGCTTAGAGTTCAGAGCGTTTCTCTCCTCAGTCTATCGTCTGCTTCTCAGTGACCCAGAAAAACCTTTGAAGGATTTTTAGGAGCTCAGAGACATGAATGAATATGTGTGAGCGAACAGGCAGGAATGTTCTCAGAGCTGATCGTCACCTGACATGCCCTTTTTGGGGTGAGATCTCTCATCTGATTGAGAAAGCGGAACTGAGGATCTGAAGGATGCTGACATTCAGATTCATTAGTGATCTTGTAAAACACTTTACGGTTTGTTGTGGTTCTGTGGTCCCGGAGGAAACCTCATTCTTTTAAATGTGAAATTTCTCCCCCTAAAAAAGCCTTTTTAATTTTTTTTTTTTTAATATTAATATGATTCCATTAATAAAGATTAATTCATATCATTACAGTCCACATTATTTATCTGTCAGCATAAAAATGTTCTCAATTTTGTTTACTTCATAAATAATAATGATAATGTTTAATTCTTTATTTCCATTCCTTTCATATCTGTACATTTTCCTTTTTATACGATCATTGTCAGCTGACTTGTTGAACTCTTTCATTTTGTGTTTCTTACTGTCAACTATTTTCTTCAAAATTTGCTGCTAAATGAAGTTGTACTTGTTAGTTTAGTATTTTTATTTATTTACTTTTTTAAGTTGAGGCTCGGTCTATTAAAGGTTCTCGACCTCTCCTGTCACATGCGTCACCGTATGATTTTACGCTGTCATATATATGTGAAAATAAAATAATTAGTACAAAAAAAAACTTTACGCTATAAAAAAAATAGTTTCGAAAATTAACTCAAGCCTTAATTTATTAGGCAATGCAGGTTTGATGACCATTTTTTAATTCTACCGGTAATCAGAGAGACTTAAAACATTGCTCTTTTGCTCCTACACTGGCAGAGTTTCCCATCACATACATTAATACCCTTCCCTTCAGGGACAGTCGACTGTAACTAACAAACTGATTTAAACACTAAAACCACATCCTCTGCACTGACAGATGCAACACAGACACATAATGATGACTTTTTTCTCCCAAAAACACTACGTTTTTTTTTTTAAAAGGAGCTGATACATTTTAACTGATTTTTATCTTGATATAATGCTCCCCCACTTTTAAAAGTTATTACCTGTTTTCATGTTTCCTGCTGCAATTGTTTATCTTAAATGAGTTTGTCTTGTCAAGAGGACAGCTCAAAAATATATTTCTCTTATGCAAAATAAAGAAAAATGGGTACAAAAAGTAGACCCCTCATCTGACTCTGTTCCAGAGTAAACCTAATAAAATAAGCACAGGTCTGAGGGCTTGTGCTGAAAAGGGATTTATTTATTATGGATTTTAAATACATTCAAACAACAGTAAGTATTTAAAATAAACACAGAAATGTCTCATTTTTTAAAGATACTGTAAAATAACAAAAAAGAGCCCTAGATTACATCACTAGGCTTAAACTGAGGCTATAAAGCCCTCATGGTCGCTCACTGTACTTCATCTCCAGATAGCGAGCAGTATAAATGCCAGTCGGCTGGAGTTATCACCTCTCAACCCCTCTCTGATAAAAGATGGCTATTCTGTGCCTTGGAGGAGCATAAATCTTTCTTATTGCCCTGTTACATCAGATTCTGCGTGTTTGTAAACAACCATAGAAGATAAATATGACATAAAAACCACTCTGTCAGGTTCAGATATTAAAAAGCTCTTTTCCCTTTCATCAACATCCATTAACTTCTTACTGGAAGTCCACCTGAACATTTACAGTAAGTGGTGCTCTTCCACTTCTCTCTTGCTCTCTATATCTTCCTATATCTCTCTATCACTCGCTCCAACTCCCCCTCTCTCTCGGGGGGTGGTAGCACTGGGTCAGGGTCTAGCAGAGCTCCAGATTCAGATCCTATTTATATACACTACCTGTGTGCTTCTGCTAGCTGACAGGCTAACGGCCCTGGATGTAGAGCAAACCAGTGGGTGAGAGGAGAGAGAGATGAATATAATGAGTGCGCGTGTGTGCGTGTGTGTGTGTACCTTATTCAGCCACTCCACTCTCTCCACATCTGGGTAATGGACCTGGAATAACAAAGAGAAAGGAAAGAGTTAGAATCACATACAAAATACAATGTGTTTTTTAATGTACGAATTCACTGGGCAAAAAAAGAAAACCACTTCAACTTAGGTTACAAGGCAAACATGCCATATTTATTTTTATGTAACATTTTTAAACAAAACTGTTTAATTCATCCTTTAACAGGCTCAGGTGTTGATATTCCTGACAAAATCCTGACAGTAGCCACAGCCAGGACAAACTGCAGGTCTGATTACCAGTATGTATGCCAGGCTCCTGTGTAAATCCTAATTACCAAAGATAAACATACTCTTTGCATGCGCTTTGTTTTGACACAGTATTACGTATCTTGCACTTTCTCCCCTATCCATGCCAGTTTCTCTTTGGCAGAGCACCCAGCAACATAGTCTCTGATGCAGCCTGCAAAAGCTCACAATCATCACACATGCTTTAAGACACTTGGCAAGCATCACCAGTGACAACCAAAATTTGGAAATTCACAAAGAACTTTCCAAAACTTAATTCAGTTCAGAGGATATTTGTTTACTTGTTCTTTTAAAGAAGAACTTCCTCCATATGAGTATCACAGTGGCTTGGTGTCTTTTAAGAATTTAAAATCAAAAGTAAGCTTTTGTCACCCACAGATTTCAGACTTGCATTATCTTTATACAAGACTAAGACTGCATCCAAAGTCTCTTATTTGATATTTCCATTTCCAAGCCATTTTGATCTGCCATCTTGCAGACCATCCCAAAGCTTTTATTTCTGCTCTGAGGAGGAGGAGGAGGAGAAATCTCTGTGGAGCATGAGCGAGGATACATGAAAGTAGCCTTCCTGGAAGACTTTAAGCTAACAAGCTATGATGTTAAATACTCTGCCCCTTCATCTGGCAATTGTGAGTGGGGTCACGGAAAAACAGTACAAGTGCCCATTATTAACAGTTAATTTATGATTTGAAATGTAACGTAATGTTAATACAACATGCGTTCGCGTTTATTTAATCCATAAGCCGTTCAGTTATGTCATTACAGCGCCTTCCTAATGTGTTTATTGTAAAGCATGCGTTATTTAGCAGAGGCATTTTTCAAAACGTGTTTTAAAACGTTGTGTTAACACTATAGAATGACAGATATTGGCCGCTATTAGCAGATCCAGTTGTGACACAATTATCAGAAACGGACGTCACTTCACATGACAGGTGGACATCTCATTTCTCTAAAAACCCATTTCCTCCTTTCCTCTCTCTTCACGTAGTTTCCTGCATCTCTCCATGCATCCTCAGTGGGAGGGACTAAGACACAAGGAAAAGACACATGTCAGGGAAACTTAGAGGCAATTTAAGAGACTTGGGATGCACCCTGTTAGCCTACAGTCTATAAGTCTACAATACTAGCAGCTCTGTGAGGCTGCACTAAGGTAAAATCAGGCTGACTACCTGAGAACACCAAGTCTATGAAGCCACAGTGGGATGCAATCTGACAGGATGTCAGTGCAGCCCATCGCAGCTGTTGTGGAGGACTGGCAATCACCTGTGACAGACCTGCTGTATGGCAGACACTGGGAAGATTCTGCAGAAACACTCAGGCCTGGGGCGCATACACAGAAACCCTTGCTGAGTACATTTAAATGGGGTCATAAACAAGATGCATTTGAATAGAGACTAAGTTCCCCGAAGGCTTTAGTCTCTAAATACATAAATAAATAAAAAGTTTATGCACAAGTGCTTCCTTATTTAACTGTTTTGCATTCACTGGAAAATGTCCACAGCAGATCCATGAATACAAACTATTACTACAAATAAATTGGACAATATTTCTACATTATTGCTGGTAAAATAAGACAAAAACATACTTTGGTGTATTCAGTTGATCAGAACTGCTCACAAGAAATAAGGAATGTGTAAAAATCAGTAAATTTAAGTACTTAAGATGCATTTAAAATGCACTAAATTCATGTTTTTGTTTATTGTTTCCAGTACAATTTCAAGAGTACACTTGAACTGAATCAGTTAAGTTTTATACTGTAAATGTGATGTGCAACATTATTATTATTATTATTATTATTATTATTATATTGTCATTAATGGCACAATCTTTTATTGTAGCCAAAAAGCCCTTCACCAAAATTCAAAACCCTTGATTGGTATCTTCTTTTGGTGTATAATCTGTCTGATAAATTACAAGAAGTTGCAGTAAACAAATGCCAAAGATAAACCGAAGGTATAGGGCTGACCCAAATGCTTTGGAGCTTTGGTCGTTGCCATGGTCACTGAAGTCAAAATCAGCGTTTGAATGCTCTGTAGTTATTCATGAAGCACCAAGATACATTATTTTTAGTTATTCTTAGACAAGGACATTTAAACAAGTGATAGTCATGCAACTTAGACTCCCTCTCTTCTAACGTCAGTCACCAACAGTCCAGCATGACTCTTAACTCATGCCAGTTTGATGACATGTAACAGGCTTACAGATAAACTAGCAGGATGTCAAAAAAGTCAAGTGCTTGGAATAGTTTGAAAATCTGTGCAGATGACCCCCAAAAGTCAAGCATCAGATATGCCAAAGGAGTCTGGTTTGTCACGAATCTGCAACCAGCTTGACAAATCACCTGGAAACTTTAAGTAACAGCTGAGCCATTTTGCAAAATATTCTTTTTTTTAGCTGTTATTGCTAATGCACAACCTGCATGCTAACTGTCACATTATTGTAGGTGCAGTGACTGAGGACAAAATATATGAAACAACCACCAAAACAACTTCATAGTACGGTCCAAAGTAAGAGTGGTGGTTGTAAATGCTGCTGTCGAAGTCTTATTCTACTACTGTTGTTTAAATACCTTCTAGTAAGATACCATTTATTTCTCACATGCACCATGAATAGCAACAAAGCAAAGGGATGACATTACATCATTTATCATCACTATGTCCAACTGAGGTCGAGAGGACAGAGAAGTCAAAGTTACTGGAATGTAGCCAAACATTTAAATGGGCCACACATTGTTGGTTGTCCACGTTACGGTGAACACTGCAAGTTTATTCAAGGTTGCGTAAAGCGGCGCTGTGCCAGGTGTGGCTGTGATCTGTTCTATGGTCGACACCATCACAGCAGTCAGCTACACCAGCTGTATCTGTTGCAAACTCAAAACAAAGTAAAGGAGTGTTGGAACCGTGAAGTAAATGCAGGAAAGAATGACTCATCTGTCTAATAAACAGGCAGCTGCAGAAGCCCAATTTTCTCCCCTTTAAGGGTAAACAACAGCAACAGAGGAAGCAACACTGCAACAGTGTTCAAATGAAAAAGTAACGGGAAAGAAGTGCAGTTAAAACTCAGACCAAAAAGCAAATGACAGTCATTCACATGATGTAAACAGGAAACAACACTTAGGTACTAATGAAGCAGCCAACATGACTCAGCTTTTGGAGACAAAACTGGGGATAAAACTCAAAATACATGAGCGGAGGAGGAAACAAAGCTGATGCAAAGGTAACAGAGAGGGAGAGAGAAAATGAATGACACTGGCAGAAATGAACAAAACAGTGGTTAAAAAATGAATGTATGTATTTTTATAACAGCTTCCGTAACAAAGCAAGGAAACGGATTCATTTCCTTAAAAAAAAATAGGAACATTTCTCTTTTTAGAGCAACAATGGCACTACATTTTTTTCTGAGTGAAGAAGGACAAAGGTTTCTAAAGGTCATTCATCTCTTCAATGTGGTCCAAGCAGAAAATCTGAAAGCTTTAACTCAGCCTCCTGTTCCAGAAGACTTCCTTTTCAAATCTCACACAATGGCTCATAATGTAAAAACACATAGTGGAGGCCTCTAGACACTGATAATCTTCTTAGTCATGGACTCTCAAAATGGATTTAGTACAAATTTATTGATGGCAACATGCTCCACCCAGTTGGGCAGCAAGATTATATGCAATAACACTGGTGAATGTCACAATACTTCTTTCGATGAATAAACAGATATTAAAGTGTACTCGGTTCTTGACTAAGACTTGTATAGCACCTGTGCTTCTGCTTGTCTTCTCTTCTGTATCCAAAAAACTGCCAAGCAGCTGACATGCTATTTTTTTGGCATAAGTTACTCCCTGGCATTAGCATCTTTTGTCTCACTTGCATGCGTTCAGATTCTGACCAATCGGACAATGCCTAATTACGAGGGTTCAGTCTGACTGGCCAGAGAGTTAACAGCATGGCGTATCAAACAAAGTAGTGTCTAAAGACAGAATTTAACTCAATATGTTGTTAGTATATTCGAAGCTGCATATTGAGTCTTTTGCAACTTTTGTATCACGCAAGTTTATATCCCCATGATGATTAAAAAAACAACAAACAGTCCAGCCCTAATTACATTGTGTAAAAATTACTTGAACCATATAAATAGCATAACCCAATATTCATCAAAAATGAGTAGCAAGCACTGGAGACCTGTGCTAGCACTCTACAAGCCAACATAACCTAATTGCAAAAAAAAATAAAAACATCGCTGGCATCATGTTTGTGCAAACCACGGATACCTTACATTTGCGAGTTAGTATGTAGGGGATATGTTGAAACTTTGCATTTCAACAATGCTGCGGTTAATGTGTGGTTAGGTTTAGGCACACAAACTACTTGGTTACTGTTAGGAAAATATCATGTTTTGGCGTACACCTAGTTTGGGGGCACAATCCTGGAAGGAAAGACAGCAATGTCTCTGGAAAAAAACAATCACTTTTCATAGCACTTTCCCTCCCGACAAGTTGCTATGAAACACCCATGTCTGGAGCCTAAAAAGCCAATGGAAAAACACCAACAGGTGGCTACAAAACATTGATGATTAAGCCAATTTTTGTTGTTTATTGGTGTGAAACAGTACAGAGCAGCTTGGCACCCATCTCGCCTTGGTGACATCCACCATCCCCTCCACCTCCTGGTGACAAATTCAGCTCATAGATTGCATCACTTTAGAAATGCTGATATGACAAATATTAAGCAGCCAAATATAACAAATTTGTGGTTTACAGAAATGTAGAATGCAAAAAAATTTCTTTTGGTGAATGGGCTGGATTTTTTTTCATTTTCGAATATATACACAAGCTATCAGAGCTAACATGGAGGATTATGTTTGAGGAACAAGTTAAAATGGGAGTACAGAATGAGGCAAAACCTTTATGGAACCAGCAGCCCCTCCTACCCTCTATTGGTGATCAGTATACAGGATCAGGATTGGAGCTTCCCTTTAGTTACGCGTGTGTGTGTGTGTGTGTGTGTGTGTGTGTGTGTGTGTGTGTGTGTTTTTCTCTGTGTCAGAGCGAGCCCAGTGGGTGAGACTCACAGTCCAACTATGTCACAGCTGTTTGGAAATCCTAACCTTCCTTACCAGCCACACCCCCAATACAATGCATGCATGTGTGTGTAAGAGAGAGAGGGGTGTGGAGTGGATGAATAATTCAGTCGAGCATTTCTGGAATTCCTTAACTCATAAAGCAACTAATTAACTAAAAGAATTCCCTGCCTTCATTTTAGATCTAAGTCCCGTCACTGCCTGCTTACTGAAAATCAACGTCAGCTTCCGACAACTATAACAACCTGGAAACCTGCTCAATCAGCTTCTCCTCAAACTGCTAAAGGCATTGAAAGGTGCAGAAACAGGACACCTATATGACGAGACAGTTGCTCCATGCTGACATCTATATTTAGGCTCAGACAGAGAGGGAGACGAGCTGTTGAGGATGTGAGGAGGATAGACAGCAGCCAGGAGAGAGATCAGTCTAGGAAATCTGAGTACTCTATTGTGCTGAGGGCGGACAGAACCAGACTGGGTTTTGATGTTTAATAGATTTCGATTGTACGGCCTGCAAGAGAGTTAGCTGCCACTGCTCCCTGCATTCTTGGTGTATATATGTCACTGATAGCCTGAAAATGATGCGCAATATTGCCTATTAAATGGTAAGAAAATAACACTTATGTTGACGAGTATTAAACTTGGCAAGGCTGCATAATAAAGCAACAAATTATCTTCCTAATCTGAATCGACTTTGTTTGTTTTCCTGGAACTAAAATGACTGTGGCCCCATAACAAGGTGCTGCTGTGCTATGCAGACAATACAATCAATCTTCATTTTAAGCTTTGAAAACGTACCTCTCAATAAGCTTGTCAGTGTAACATATTAGCATATCTATGTTAAAGGAGGATTCTTTCCAAGAAGAACTGGCAAGCAAAAGATGCCATCGATCCCTCTGCAAACGGCTTCTGCTGAAGTAATCGCAGTTGAAGAAAGAAATAGTGTTGTTGAAACCCCTTATTCATTGTCCTTTAACAGCATGTCGTGTGTCTTTGTGGTGTGTTTTTACTGTAAACCCTGTGACAAGCTAAATATCCCTCGCGGGACAATGTAGTTTGAATACATTTGAATGGAAACTGAATATGTGGCAGCATCGTACCCTGGACCCCTCTCAGCCAGAGCCAAACAGAGTGCCGGCCCTGACTCTCAGTTTAACTGCTTAATAGTGAGTATCTGGAGCCAAATTTTGACACTCTCTAAATCAAGATCCTTAAGGTCAGTTATAAGTTTAGAGTAATCAATTAATTTTAAGAGTATGAAAACTAGCTTCTTATTTCATATTTTACATTTCACAAGCAGCACTAAACTGTGTCAACATGAATTTTAAGTAGGACTAACAGCTAGGGCCGTAACGGTACATGTATTTGTGTCAAACCGTTCGGTACGGGACTTCCGGTTCGGCACGACCCTGTATCGAATTATTGGGCGCAGGATATTATTTTATTTTATTTAGTTTTGTTTTAATTCCGTTTTTGCGAGCCGAACCATTTAAAATATCTAGTTCCCCGACGGACATAATTGAGTGATGGACCGAGTCCCGTAAATCTCCGCTTTCACTTTGTACAGCACATTCTCGCATTTTGACAACATGGCAAGTGAGCCTGACGAACCTGAAGACCCACCAGCAAACCTTAAGTCCTCCGCTCGGGAACACTTTGGTTTCAGGGTAAAATACGAAGATGGAAATAAACAAGTGGACAAGACAAAAGCAGTGTGCCGACACTGCAGAACAGTGGTCGGGTATGTACTTGGAAACACGTCTAACATGCTAACACATCTAAAGCGACACCACCTGAGTTTTAACGTTAACCGGCACGACTAGAAAAAGCAATCTGGTGCAAACTATGGTATCGTCGTCGTTTAAAAAGAAAAAGCGTTTCCCTGACCATTGCGCTAAAGAAATAATCAATGCCACTGGAGTTGAGTAAAATTGTTTAAGCTGCACTTTAGATATAAGCATGTTTTGTTTACTGCACTTTAACAAAGTGGGAAAGCTAAGTAAGTTCCTAGTAAAACTGAATCTGAGCAGGCTTTAAAGCTGACCAGCTGCACTATACTTTTTATTCTAATTGAGTAAAACTGTTTAAGCAGAAATGTATATTTATATTTTTCATTCAAAAAATGTGTTAAAAAAACAGCAGGATTTTATTTTTCACTTTTATATTTCTATTTTCATTCAAACAATGTGAAAAAGCAGGATTTTATATATATTTGTTTCATTCAAAAATTGTGTAAAAAGAGTTAACTGCTGTGGTGGTATGTTTTAATAAGGTTACCAATAAGATAAGATATTTAATAGTTGTCTATTTTTTTCATTACTGTACCGAAAAAAAAAAAAAACGAACCGTGACTTGTGTACCGAGGTACGTACCGAACCGAGATTTTTGTGTACCGTTACACCCCTACTAACAGCACAACTTACTGTGACATACCTGACCAAAATGTCTCTTTCTAAACCATAAAGAAAGGTTTACCAGGAGGACATAAAGCTCCAAGAGTGGAAGACAACTGATTAGTTTTTGTAAAGTTTAATATGACTTCAAAATTCTCCAGTAAATGGCACGTCTTTATGAAAAGAAGTCCAATAAAAAGGAGTGAAGAGGGAAAGGAGAGTTGTTCAAGCTCCAAGATCATTAAGTTGGAATTTACTGTTGTGAAAAAGGTTTTGGATCTACTCCAGCACACTGAATTTTCACTAAAACAATGAGTATGTTTGGTGGTGTTTGCATATATATTATGTCAAAATTGTAGTAATTGTATGCCTTTTATCCTTTGGGTGTATATGTAGTATAAGGGCAACAATTTGTACTCAGTTCAACAAATGTGGATTTAAACACCCTTCAATAAAGCCAAAGTTAGCACTTTAACCCTAATAGTAACTGTCGTTTTTTTAAATCCAGTGTGCAGGAGAGGAGAGTTTTAGAAGAAAGCATCAAAAACACTCTGGAGGTAAAAGCAGGACAGAGCAACACAAGACTTTTCTGTTCCACCACATTGTTTCCATTCTCTGCTGTGGAGCAGAGCCCTGCCTTTTGGCACATCAAAAGAGCTGGGTAAGCCCCACCCATGCCATGTCACACGAGTACACAGAGAGAGGAAAGGAAGACAAGGTGGAGTGAAAC
Source organism: Epinephelus fuscoguttatus (assembly GCF_011397635.1). NCBI lineage: Eukaryota > Metazoa > Chordata > Actinopteri > Perciformes > Serranidae > Epinephelus > Epinephelus fuscoguttatus. Next base: position 11,097,013 of record NC_064766.1, on the reverse strand, counting down.
AAAATGAGGCGCAGAGAGAAACAGTTACACTGCGGTTCGTAGTAACGTTCCATTTCTGAATTTAAAAAGCCTTTTCCGACTGTTTCAAACCAGTTTGTTTTAACTTTTAACTGTCCGTCGACAAGGTTTAGCTGAGTTTTAGCCAAGTTTCATATTCATAGTTACACACGCCCACATGTATGACGTACACAGTACAGCCCTCTGACTCAAACACTGCTATAATTTATCTGAACACTTCCAGTCCTGCATACAAACAACATAAAGTAATCCAGATTTGATTCTACTCTGTTCTGTCGTTTAGTGAAATATTTAAAAGATGTGCAGACCTCATTATAGCAAAGATATTTGTGACAAATTCTAAACTGAAAAGTCCAGTTACTATTTTTTCTGAGCTTTCAGTCACGTCTCACAGGCTTCATCAGAGAATAGAACTTATTAGTTTTTTGAAAGCTTGTAAAAAGCTAATAAAATAAATAGGGATGCACGATATTGGATTTTTTGCTGATATCCAATATGCTAATATGTAACAACTTATTTGGCCGATAACTGATACCTATGTCGATATATCCACTTTTCTCCCTACCTAATTTTAGTGATCATGAAGTCTCTTCTGGAGTGGAATAACATCATATTATGCATGCATACTATTGTTGTGATGGCCCATCAGCAGATGGAGACTTGAAACAGAATGTTTTTCAATGTATGTAATATCCATTTGTTGTGCAAAATAAGAAAAAGCACATTGGCCGATACCGATGATGTACTTATATTATCAGTATGTTGGCCAGTTCCAATGATGTGCTGATATTATCGTGCATCTTTAAAAATAAAATGTAGATAACAAGCGCTGTTCTTGTCCAATTAATCAACTAACTATCTTGATAAAATATTAGACTTAACTGTTTAAGTCAATTATCAAATACAAATACTAAACATACCATGAGCACCTTTAAATTTTTAGACTGGTTGTCAGACATACCAAACGACTTCAAGATATCACTTACACTCTGGTAAGGGCCAGATCACACTGATGTCAAAGAACTAGTGCTGACAAAGGCTGACTGTTGTGTCACCTCACGTTGCCTTTGCCTCTGCCAAAAAATTATGCTTGAACAGGCCGCAAAGACCAAGAAGTAGGTATGTTCTGCACCTGCGTGAGAGGAAATAACTCTCCATACCAGCAGTCAGTAGTAGTCTGTATTCGCTATTAAAAAAGGGAAACTAAAAGACAGACGTGACGGATTCAAGATGCTAGTTAGCTATCTAGCACATACAGAACACAACGCTATGTTGAAAGAACAAATGACATTTACCATGGGTTAGCAAATAATGGCACAAACCATTACGAACTCTTTCTGCTAAAGTGGCCAACCACTCCCTCTTGACTTTGGCCGTTTGTTTTCTTTCCTCACTTCCATCTCTCTTCTCGTGCACTAAGATGAACCAATCAGAGTGATGTCGTTCCACCCGGTCAAATGCCCATTCAACATGCTGAATTGCCCGATAAACAGTCGGCAAAGGCCAACTAGTGCCAACGGTGCAGGACATACTGCAAAACTAGGTCAACAGACGCTCACCGACAGCTTGACAGTGACCGATGGCCAGCCGTCAGCTTGATGTGTCAGGGCCCTTATGATGGATATTTGGGTCTTTAGTATCGGTATATCAAACAATAAGTTAATAGACTGATTTAATAGTGTGAATGTTAGTATGACTGGTGCAGCCGTACATTACTCAAGGCAAACCTGCATGGGGGAGGGCATGAATTTGCATTACAGTACTGCCTTTCATTTGTCTGTTTTGGTTTCACCTTTTCTCCACTGTCACTTCCCCTCACTCAGTTAAATGTGATAAACCAATCAGAATTAATCCAAAGTCAATTAAACTGCTCTAAACTCAACTGCCAAACACTCTCAAGACAACACCCCGCAGTTGGCATTAAGATACTGAACATATCAAGCAAGAGTCAGTGAGTCCTCATGGCCATGTGGTTTAAAACCCACACCACATAACTGCAATATCTAAGAGAATAAGAAAAAAAAAAAGACAAGCCCTGTCTGAAGCAAGGAAAAGTCCTGTAAAACCCAAAGCAAATTTCAAAGCAAATGCCTAGAAATGATGCACACAGGTACTTTATGCTACTGCAACAGAAGTAGGAAGGCTTGATTCCTATTTAAATGACATCCAGTCAAAACACTCGCTATCAGCATACTATACAAAAGTCTGGCTGATGCTCAAATATCAGCTCTTGTGTTGTGTCTGCTTCCACAGGAATGTGGTTCTACTGTATAAACCTGTGGCCTACATGCTGCAGCCCCATATCTTATGTCATGCATTGCTAATCACATTAAGAGCTTTAAAGGTTGCACATGGGAGTCTCGCTCCGCTTATCTTTGCTCTATTCGTCACAAACTTTATGATTTCCCAGCTCATATGGATCAAAGGATTACAGGGCAATTGAGTGATCATGGATGGACACACTGAGTTACAGATTATGTAGTTCAGATGGTTATGTTGCAAAAGACCAAAGTTTTGTGGTGTTTGATAACGTAAATGGCAGAAAGTGGTGTCATTAGAATGAAAAATAGGAAATGTAAAAGCCTTTTACTTTAATTTAATTTTCCAGATATTTCAGGTTCTAAAGTCTCTTTGTCTGTTTTTATACTTGACTCCCCAGTATCTAGCAGCCTTCAGCTAATATTACTTTATGTTTATATAGTTTAACAAAATTTAATTCAAGGCCCACTTACAAGCTGTTTTTGAGCAAATGATTACTATTATTATTTGTTGAGGAAGACTGTGAGATGTGGTTGGAAGTAGGGCAACTACTTTTCTCCATTAATCAATTAATTATTGGCCTATAAAACCCCCCAAAAAACCAAGATGACATCATCAAATGTCTTAATTTGTAAGACCATAATGTCCGAGTAAGAAAAGCAGCAAATGTTTACGAGACTGGAACCATCCTTTTTTCATTTTTGCTTAAAATATTAATTGAAACAACTATTCAGTCAATAAAAAACAGTTGTCTAATATTTTCTTTTCGATCAGCTAATTGATAATTGGACCACAGCTCTCACTGAAAGCTCTGGAAATGCCAGTAAGTGGACTTTTCTTTGTCAGACAACTGTTTCGTCGATCAAGAATGAACTTATTACAATAGTTCTACAAATTTACACATACACAGTGACTTACTTTTTAATATATACTATATCTTATAGGATAAATTACTAACCCATTCATTTCCAGCATAATCAATAATAAAAAAAATGTTAGTTCTTGCCTAAATATTCAAATAATATTTACAAAGTAAATATTTTAGCATTCAGCACTAGTTAAACTGTAAATAAAACTACTGGATTACCTCGAGAATATCTGTTGTATTATTGTATTATCCATAACATCAACATTAAAAATTTACTGGCCAAAATATTTGTTTACTTGGCTAATTAATTAAGTATAATTTTTACACTTGTGTCTCCAACGCTTCCATGGTGGTACATACACACATCTTTAAAAGTTGTCATGGTTATTGCATAAATGAGACAGTTCCTCATCAAACTCTGCAATACATCTTTTAATACTCGTAAGTGTCAGTGAGACAACAACAGAAAAAGCCTCTATATATGCATCTGTTTGTGTCTGACAGCAGTGAGGGAGTCATGCAGCATCAGCTTGTCTTCACCAAGATAAATTTGTACCATTACCTCAGGCATTCTTGGCCTGTTAACTATGAGCTGCTGCCCACACTGCTTATCAAGCCTCATTCTAGGCATATTTGCTGAGAGTGCGAGCCAAGACGACAGGCACTCTACCAAAATCCATATTTCAGCGATGATCATAGTTGGTTTACTGCTTGCAAATATGTTGCAGATGTGCTTCATTTTGTTGATCGTACATAAGACTGAGTGTGACGGTTTTTTATACAGTATGTGTCATCCTGTCCACCGTGCAACTGTTGCCTCGATAATGCTACATTGTGAAGCTCCACACAGATCTGACACCTGTCTTTCCCAGTTTGCTAAAGCTTGGTGCGCCATTGTTGCTTGGCAAAGGTGGTGGTGTCGCCAGCACAGCCTGTAGGTCTCAGGGACCACAAACAGACAATAACCATATATTTTAAGCTCATAATGTGTACCTTAATTCACAAATATGTAAGATAATACTACAGACATTCCTGTTATCGTACACTATAATGTCTGCCCTGACAGTAGATGCTGTATTCAGTCGTGTTGATGATGACCTGATGATGCTTTACTGTCCAGGGGGAGGCATTGTGATGAAGAAATATTTTCACCAGTGGCTGCCAATTTTTCCATATCTCTCCACTATATCTATATTTCAAATAAGACCATTTTGTTTATAGTCCCAGTGAGTGAAATAAAATATGGAAAACTTTTCTCAGAAGGACAAATGATAAGCATATTGCTCAAAATGTTGAACTATTAAATTTATGTGGGAGCTTTTTAAACATTTTATGGATTACCACATATCACATTTGATTGAACTGATAGGCAGATGATACCTAACTCAAGATGTGACATAGTGTTTTATACATGGGCTAAATATATAAAGATACATATACAGCCTTTGGTTTCCTAAATAAAGTTTACATATTTGGGATTCTATTTGTTTAATTTTTCTTAATACATTTTCAACATACATGAATATCACCATAACTATACCCGAACAATATGATACACAAATTTAACACTACAGTCCTGGAAACTCATTTCATTGGAAACTGATAAACATCAGTGCCTGATGAAGCAAAGTGTGACATTTGCACCAAAAAATGCAACAGGAAAATAGAAATGACTCATCCAGAAGAAAACTACATAAAGAACACAAACAAATTACTGCTAAATTTCAGTGCTGAAACAATAGTCAATTAATTGATTAGTCAACTGACAGACAGCTGAATAATAATAATAATAATAATAATAATACCAAATATGTACCAAACAAAAGATGCCTTTGTCTCAGTTTTAATAAATGAACTATCTTTGTGTTTTGGAATGTTGGTTGTAGAATAAGATTCAGAAGGCACCACCTTGGGCTCTACAAAATTATGAATGGCATTTTTGACTATTTTGTGGGATTTTATATGGGACTTAATAATACAAACTCCTACAGTAAATTTGAATGCATTACAGTTAACGGCTCTTTTCTTTGGGCAGATTACAAAAGCCTTGATAGCCACTTTCACAGGTCATTAACAGTCATTTAAAGAGATTTTCATTTCTTTTTCTGAAAAGGTTGAATAGCTGTTTAGATGATTAACCAATCCACAGAAAGGTTCTGATAGACGATTGGCTTTTAAATGTGACCACTGGGATTGGGTATTGGACTCCAAGTCATTTGAAGACTTCACCTAGCACACTGGGAAGCTGCAAAGGGCATTTTAAAATGATTTTTTGGAAACAACTATTTTCACCTTTGTACCAGCTAGTAACATTGATACAATCAGGCTCCTAATGATGATAATCTCATGATGACTCAGGGGCTGGCTATGAGCTTCTAATCATTGAGTTTTGAGGTGAGTGTGACAGAGGTGAGAGAGATAGTGTCCCCTATGCAGGACAGACTGACAGCGTCTGAGTGTCTTCCAGGGGTCAGAGTTCACTACTGTTTGTTTGTCAGAGGGACATGTTATTCTTTTGACATCCTTTTTCTTGTGTCTTAGTTTCCCTTTAATCAGGCAAACAATGAGCTGTCAATCAGCATTGTTTGGTTTACACATCCAAATGTCATTAGCAATGCTGTTGTGGGTTCAAACATCTGACCGACTTGGTCAACATAAAGATGAAAGATAAGCTTTCTGACCCACAGCACAACAAACATGACAGCTGCTCTACACCACTGTGTCTCTGCTTACAGCTAGGCTTTGTGCATTGGGTCTGGGTCTGGGGCTATTGCTGAGCACTGTGTTTCTCAAGGTCTGTGTGATAATGGATGTGTTGATGGGATGCTCTCTGATGGGAGGGGACTGTGTTTGGGTCTGGCTGGCATCCTGCCATCCACTCAACTTCTCACAGTTTTCTGGCATCATCAGCGATAATAGAAAATGTTATTGCGGGATGGAAACCTCTATATTACAGAGGCACTGAGTCTCAGTGTAAATTTCACAAGCCTGGGAAAAGTTGAGTAATGAACTCAGTGTAGCTTTCAGGTGTTGAAATGCTTTATAATTGACCCCTTTGCTACACCCCACCCGTTTGTAATGGTCCATCAAGCTGTCGGAGCAAGCATGAAGCCTACCCTGTAATAACTACATTCCCTGAAGAAATATTATCACATTTTTGGACAAACAAAAATGTGATTTCAGAGAGAGGCGGACATAGGGGTCTGCAATAAATGTTTGAAGGATACATCCAAGATGTCAAAGTCACTGAGCTGCAAAAACAGGTTCAAAAGATAAATATAGTTTGAAGCTAAAGCTTAATTTACAAATTATAGTGTTAAAGTGAACCACCACATTGCTAGGCGATCGAGACAGAAAACAATGAAAATAAAGGAAAACTTTGCCGATATTCAATCAGCTGTGTGTCATTGCATTGTGTGTATATGAAAGGTGTTTCACTTCCACCATGCCGTCAGCCACCGGACCACCGCTGGTGGTGGGGTGGCCAAGGGGAAGCCAAACAATGCTCATCTGCATACACTGTGATGACACAGAGCTGGTTTTATATTGGCAACGTTTCCCTGTTTCCCTTCACTGGTTCCTGTAGAGCAGGGTGGGTCTTTATCCACTGTTACAAACACAGCAGCAGTAGTAGTAGTAGGCTATACCTTCAGTAGCTAGCCACCAAGCTAAAGCTACACTTTTCAGGGTTTGATTTTGGTTTTGGAACAGGGAAGAAACATAGATCTCCTCCCAACCTCCTCAGGTAACAAGTATCATTAATACACGTTACATTTAGCTCGAAATCCACAAAACCAGCCTGAAAATGAAGAAAATCTGAAACAATTGCATAAGAGTCTATGAAGCACAGCGATGTAGTTGTGGGAGCCTTGTCGGAGCTGGCCGATGCTGCGCTGTGATTGGCCAGTCTGCATTGAGGGACGGGATTTAGCAAAGGGTCAATTACATCAAAGACCTTGAATGTTCAGACTAGGGCTGCACGGTATATGTGGTAGATGGTAGAAATGATATAAATTTGGCCCACGGTAGAGATTTGCACTCTACCGTCCTATCGTCGATGACGTCATCGCACCTGCCTCAGTGTGAAAATGGCTGCGAGCACAGAGACAGCGGAGCAAGAGGAGTTGGTTCACGTCCGAAATTTAGCGTAACACGTGCAACATGTGTTGCTGGAGAACTTGTGAGTGAGTGAGTTAATGTCTTATGAACAGCCCTGGACTTCTCAGACTCTTTTAGCGACTTACCGCTCAGAGGGAACTCATTCAGTGTCTCCTCTGGCAGCAGCACAGCGTCTCTCCCTCTCCTCTCTCGCCGTGCGCACACGGGAGTTGGGTTACGGCAAGAGAGTTTGTCATACACCTTTGGTAATGTAAACCTATGTGACGCTAGGGGCTCCACAAAAAACTCCATACTCCATCCCAGGGGACATTTTGCACCATAGAGTACTGGGTTTTAATTTTGAGTTTTGAGATCTGCATTCTGCACAATAAATGCTCTAAAAAATACATTATATCTTTGCTTTTGCTGTTGTTGTTTTTTTTTTTTTTTAATCAATTTAGCTTTGCTAAGGGACTATAAAACCCATTCAGAAACACTTCTATTATAACTTTTACACTTAAATTTATACCGTGATATATACCGTTACCGTGAAGGGATTCGATTTATACCGTGATATGAATTTTAGGTCATACCGCCCAGCCCTAGTTCAGACGCATAGAGTTAAGACCCAATTACATACGAAGCCACAGATCAGGAGTCAGCAGTTGTAGCTGTGATAGCTATAAATTATTCTGCCTCCATTAGACCACTGATTCTCTCAGGGCAAATTGCAGTACAGTGTTAAGTTTCTACAATGCTATATATACGAATGCTGCATCTAGCCTTCACTGGAAAAGAAACTAGAGACTTGTGAAGTTAAGCAAATTTTACATATACAGTGGTGGAAAAAAGTTTTCGGACACCCTTAAAATTTTACACAATCTCAAATATTATCACGAAATATTTGTGGAAAAATCTTTTTTGTGTTTCAAAAGGTGTGGCTGCATTTTTTGTTTATTGTTTACAAGAAAAACTAACAAAACTAAATTCTTGACAGTTTCAATATGTCAGTTCTCAACATTGTCGGGATCAAAGTCAACAAATAACAGAGAATGTGTTCAAAACTGAACAAAAAATAAATAAATCATCACATCATCAAATTAATATTTAGTAGTCCTGCCACTGGCACGTAGTAGAGCTCTAATCCTGGCTGCCATGTTCCCCACGAGCCTTTCACACTGTTGAGGGGTAATCTTGTCCCATTCTTCTTGAATTACTGCTTTTAATTCTTCTAAATTCTTTGATTTATGCTTTGAAACAGACCTTTTGATAATCCACCACAGATTTTCAATGGGGCTCATGTCCGGGGATTGAGCTGGCCACTCTAAGACCTGGATACTGTGCTCCTGCAGCCAAGTTCTACTGGCCTTGGATGTGTGGCAAGGGGCATTATCTTGTTGAAACATCCAGTTTTTACCTTGACGGAACAGTGCACGCACAGAAGGGAGCATGTGGGTTTCGAGAATGGTACGATACTTGGTAGAGTTCAATGTGCCATCACAGACAGTGAGATGACCAACACCAGCAGCACTCATGCATCCCCAAACCATGATACTGCCTCCACCATGCTTGACAGTAGGTACTGTACATGCTGGAGATAATGCTTCGCCTGGCCTTCTGCGTACCCTCACATTAGTAGGAGGAAGATAAAGCTGGAAACTGGACTCGTCTGACCACAAAATCTTCTTCCAATTCCTGGCTGTCCAGTTCTTGTGTGCCTGGGCCCAACAACGCCGGGCTAACCTCTGTCTCTCATTGATCAGGGGCTTCTTGATAGCCTTGTAGGACCTTAAGCCATGATCTAAAAGTCGGCCACGTACAGCGCGGGTGGAACACTGGACACCAGTTTGGTTTGACCACTGCTGCTGAAGCTCCTGTGATGTCATTCGCGGTTTTGCCTGCACATGCGGATCAGGATGCGGTCATTTCTTGCTGAAGAAACCCTTGGACGCCCAGATCTTGGTTTGTCTTCCAAGCTGTTGGTTCGTCTGTATTTCTGCAGAGTGTATCCAACTGCTGAAGGACTGCATCTGCACTTCCTGGCTATCTGGCGGCAGCTGTACCCTTCCTGGCTGAGAATCTTTATCTTCAGGCGTGTTTCCTGCGTTAGGTTCCTTGTTTTAGCCATTTTTTTTGTCTGAAGAACTTTCAAATGTGCTGGCTTTATGTAGACACGAAGCTTGGCAACAAAAATTGTGTCTTTTAATAAAAAGAACGACCTTCATCACTGGTACCAAAATGACCCAATACTCAAAATTTCTTATGTATTTTTATGGAACCAATCAATTTTAAGTTTTTAATGGCTTTTTTAGGATTTATTTAGTATTTTGGCTGTGACTGTACTAAAAGTAATTGCACTTGAAGACCTAAGAGTGATTCTTAATGCAATATTTCACAAATGCATGGGGTGTCCGAAAAATTTTTTCCACCACTGTATAGCCCTTTATCACAAATTCTGAGATTTGTGTAGAAATGCCTCCTTAAATCAATAGTATCCCTCCATATATTACATATATAGTTGAAAATCATAATTGGAACCACTGACATTTATGTGGGTACCATCTTGATACCCACCACCTTTAACAAACACTGTTGCAGACAAAGTATACCCCCTCATGCCAACAGCACTCCCAAATGACCTTGCCCCCTGCCCCCCCGATCAGATTGGGATCTGGGAAATTTGGAGGTCAGGTCAACGCCTTGACCTCTTTGTCACATTCCTCAGGCCATTCTTGGTCACTTTTTGCTGTGTGGCATGGTGCAGAGTCCTGCTTGGGAGGTCACTGCCGTTGCCATGAGGGGGTGTACTTGGTCTGCAATGGTGTTTGGGTGGGTGGAGCGGGTCAAGATGGCATCTACATAAATGCAAGGACCCAAGGTTTCCCAGCAGAACACTGCATTGTAACAATATGATTAATGTTTTCCACTTTAACTATCAGCGGTTTCAATGTTGTTGGTTTTCCATGCACTGCTGTAAAAGAGCTTCCGGGGAAACCATTGTGCTCTTGTGGATCTCTGCCAACACCGGCTGAATGAAATAATTGGCAAACTTATCTCAGGAAAGCAAATGATACTGGTTTGCTCACATGTACGTCCTCTGAGTAATCTCCATTCATTGCATATTGGGAACTAGTCATTTTGACAGGATGAGCTGGTTGAGGCCGGAGAATGAGTAGACAGACAGAGCACTGCAGCTATGTTGAAGGCGTGTGGCCAGGCCAGTCAGCCTACTCCTTCTTCACAATGGTTTCTTATTGTGGCACAGGGAAAACTGACTGCACACTGACAGGCAACCACACCAAGAAGATGAATACAGAAAGTAAAAATTAGAGCAGGTTTGATGGCTCTCCTGCTCTAACAGTGCCTGCCTCAGGAGCCCTCTGGGCTCGGAGGCCATGTGTAAATTATTCATTGAGGACTCTAACACCTTCGGGTGCTTAACAGGATTGAAATGATCAAAAAGAGTCTAGCACAGATTAGATCCTGGAGCTGATGGGCAGCTTGTGTGCAGAATGTGTGACCTTTCCAAAGGCTATTTATGAGACTCTCATTAACAAGTTTGTTTTGTCCTGCAGAAAAAAATGAAAGTGTCAGAGTATCAAGTGTCATAAATGAGGCATCTCTTTGTCCCTGGTTGCCCTGATTGTCACCATATTGATCGTTGTTGGTAAAACACCACCTGACAATCTGACAAATGTCCTCCAAAGACTGGTGCAGATTGTTAATGCACAAGATTTAAGTAAAATACAGGTAACTTACAGTCTCACGCACCTGTCCATTTTTAAATATCTAACTGCCAAAAAACGTTAGTTTTCTCTATTTGCGGGCAGCGGCTCTGCCCCAAAATACATTTTTCCACCAATAAAATGACTGCATCCTGTTTTGGGAACACTTAAGTGTTAGCCATAGTTTTCAAATGCTGCACGTCTGTAACCGACAAGTCTTGTGACATGAAAAACTGTAGCTTAAGCATCTAATGCAGTTTCACCACCTCACACGCTAGGGTTTAAAAAGGTTAACCACTAACCCAAACAAGGAAATGACAGGGTACTGGTCTGAGTGCTTGATGTGATTGGAAGTAAGAACATGCTCAATAGTCTGTCCTGTCTGTGGCATTTTTGTCTTAAAGTTGGATATTGCTATCTATGGTTTCTCTGTGCTAAAATTATTTTGAGCAAAGAAACTGAGAAAAAAAAAATCAGTGGGATGACAAACTACATTTTGGCTGTGGCAGGGAATTAAGTTGTCCCTATCAGCCAGCTTGGCAGGCAAACAGTCAATGTTGACATCCTATACTTGATGCTGGCTGGAAGAACACTCAAGGGAGGGGTGAAGCTTGAATTAGAGTCAAAATACAAAGCAATAATGACAAGACGGTGATAACACCAGGAATGTAATACTGCTGGAGGACTTACCCATGGTGGCAGCTCTGAAGTGGGCACACTTTGCTTCACTACTTTGTCCTCATGATCCAGGAATGCTAAGGCACGGTTTATCCTGTAGTCTTTATTGCCATGGTTTTTCCTCCAATAGAACAACATGGCGAGTCCAATCAGAACCCAACTAAAGCTGAACTCAAAGTACCCCAAGACATAGATCGGGAAGATAATGGCAAAAGTCTTGCCGAACTTAATCCACATTTCGGTGACATCTGTCAGAGTTGACTGTGGCTCTTCCTCCAGCTCTTCTGGGGACAGAGGTGGGCCTGTGGGGGAGCTCACCGGGCTGCTGGGCGCTGCGATGGGTCCATTCGCCCTGACACCTGGTCCCGCCGAACCCTCCATCCTGTTACTCATTTCCCCACTGGAAAGACAATTTTGACATTTAAGGCAAATGTTGGTATCTTGTCACACACAGAGACTTCAATTTGTATCTCAACAGGTCAAAGGTCAAACAATTATACCACGGACATGCTGTTGTTTACTCTCTGGAATACACATAAATCATGATAGAGAATCAACAAGCTAACTACTCAGTGTCATAAATGTAGCAATGAGATTCTGTGCCTTACAAAGTTATTTGGTTAGTGCTAACATTAACATTAATAATTTGATTTGTTAATTGTTTACTTAAAATGTTGGTTTATCAAATAAAGGATACTACAGATAACTGTGCAGTAAAAGGCCCATCCCAAATCTCCATGTTAAAGCAATTCCCCTTCAACAAGTAGTCAATAAAAAGTTAATAACATGTAAATGACAAAAACATTTGGTCAGCATTAGACCAAAAATGACTTCATTGTTTTATCTATTTACTAATACCAAATGTTTTCACAGGCCTGTACTGCATATTCATACAGGCTGAATTGTTATTCAGGTGTCTACCCTGTATGGAGAGGACGTCATACAAAACTCCTTTGCAAAAATGTCATCTTTTGGTTACCTTGACTCCTTATGAAACTGGCAACAGCCCGAACTTAAAAGGTTGGAATTTCCGATATAATTAGAAACTTTACAAAGTACTCTTCAATTCGGCGCACATTCAACACACCTACACACCATTTATTGCAGAATTTTAACTTTTAAAAGTGCTTCAACTGGTTGCCAGTGCAGTCTACTGTCACCAAAACACAACACCGCGGATGGCAACGTCAAGCGTGAAGTGGTTACAGGAGTAGAGGTTTCTACTGTAATACGTGTTGTTTGGTTTGGGTGTATGTATGCCGAATAGGGAAGTATCGACTATTAAATCCAAATTGTCATTAAGTGATTGGTTACGATGCGTAGAGTTTTACCGTTAGGCACAGCAAATCTTAATTGCCAGCTTTTTTGAACGGAGTCAGTCGTGACGTTCTCTCCACAAAGTGACACGTATTGGGGCTACGACTTCACCACCAGCATTGCGTACACCAAACACCAGCGAAAAAACTACTTCTTCCTCTTTGCTCACCGCTGACAACGCAACACACTCACCAGTATCCGCCTGCGACATTCGCTCTTCCCTGAAAAAGAAGCTAAAATTCACTCCACCAGCCCGGTTCACAGCATGCCGACCAGCTTAACTCAGATAACCCTGTCTTCCCCGTCAGTACATCTTGCTGTGAGGGCGGCCAGTCCCTCTCAGCCTGCCTGCAGGAAACTGTCATCGCGGGAAAGAGGTCAGGGAGGGAGGGAGTTTCAAAACACTAACACAGCAGCAACCCCCGGCGCCATCTGGTGGCGGGTAAAAAAAAGGCACCTTCAATGCTCAACAATCTGAAAATATGTTTTGAGCAATATTTAGAGCAGGAACTCAACTTGCTTTGCCCGGGGGCCAGTATTGGAAAATGCTGTTTGCTGTCATCTTTGCCAAGAGGCAAATCTAGTTGCAGCAGCCCTGCACAGGTCAGGTGCACCCAGGGGCGTTTCTAGGAGTTTAGGACATTTGAGGCTAAGCCCGGAGCTCTGTCAGGGTTCAGGCTCTATTTAGATGGTTTTTTTAATGCACTCTGGCACCTTATTTACATTTTAAGTACAAAAAAATAATCTTAGTGTGAATCAATTTATTTTAATTGTAAATTACAAAATAATAGAAGTCCACCCAGCACACTATTGCAGGCCACATTTGGCCCATGGGCTGCAAGTTGAGCATCACTGCTTTAGAGTTTTAATGGCCCTCCTGTCCAGGTTTGGCAAGACCAAATGCAATATGTTTTATATAGACCTGGTCCACTGTGGTCAGGTCAAAAGCCATTAAATCAAGCTTTTTTGTTTAAAGGTCAGGTGTGGAAAAGTGATTTTTAACAGTAATGTCATGTTTTTCGCGTTGTGTTACTTGTGGGAGTTTGAACACTGGAATACTTTGTGTTGACTTGCTTCATATGCACGAATAAGTCGCCTCACTCCAACGTGAAATCACTGAATCAATGAATGAATATCATCCGGTATATCGTCAGCGTTGCATATCCCTGGAAGATCTCAATGCTGATTGACTATCGTGGCGCAAATCGGTTACTGAAGTTCAGATTTTTCAAGGAGGACGATACAAAATCGTGCCACTCCATCATTCCTCATCATCCACATTGTGTTCATTGTGCCGCCTGGCGAGAATTCACATCTAATTGTGACTGTACGTTGACTTCAGATGTAATACACTCAGGCAAGTTGTTTTATTCACGCCCAGTGTGAACACAACATAAAAGTCTCAATGTTAAGCAAGACCAGGTTTGACAGTTATTTAGTTTGTTTTCTTTAAACCTGGTCAAATGTGGTCTGGGTGAACAAATAGAATAAAGTACACACAAATGTGAAAATGGGGGTTGTAAATTGCACTTGAAGGATTTAATTGTGATCTATGGTTATTTACTTAATTGTTTTATTATATTTTCTGTAGCCGAGTGGCCTACATTTGATTTCTCTGCCTACTGGTATGAAAGCCTTTTTTGTACTTCTAAGAATGAAATTGTGGTAGGCATTGTATTGTTCTAATTCAAATTTAAATATATCAAGTCTTAAGATACACTACATGAATTAGCCTGTGAGATACTAATCATGTATGATAGAGTTTAAATATATTGCAAACATAATTGTACTTTTTTTGTCCATTTTTATGTTTGTTTTTTCTCCCTAAACACAACTTTAATACGGTAGATAAGATGCCAAAATGCATCATACTGTCTTGTGCGATTGGTTGACTCCAATCTTCTCCAATTTGGCCTATCCCTTCCAAATGCCATCAGGGCTACAAGCCTTTGACCTCTGACTGTTTCATCCTATTTGCTGTCTGTAATGTTGGAGCTTAATCTGCTGTTGACCTCATTGTAATTTAAAACGCATAGGCTTAGTAAGACAGCCAGGTGTTTAAAGAGATATAAATGATTCTCTATAATCCAAAGAGAACATCATGATGTTGATTCTAAGTTAGTTAAGAGTAGGATTTAGGGTTGATACAGAGTTGGACAGCAGAGTTTGCACAGAGAGCGTTTCCCCACTAGGTGTCATGGTAGCTTTTGTAAACTGAATTTAAATCCACCTCATAGACAGTGAATTTTTCTCACCATGCAGCAACAGCTGATATAAGTGAACTCATGAAACAAAACTATTTCAGATCTGAAATTTACAATATACAACAATCCTGTGTCCTTTTTCTGGGAGGTGCATCAATTTAAAACACATTTTTGAAATTGAAATAAGCACTTTAATTTTGACAAAAGAGAAAACATCACATTTTTAATTTGTTCACGCAGGGACCCACTATGTATCCTTTCTCTTGACAGCTCATTTTGCCTTATGCTCCTCAGAAACCTGGCATGAATGTCCACGCAAGTGGGAGATAAGATACACGGGGAAGAAAGAGGACAAAATTAAAACACATGAAGGATAAACTTTAGTAAATTAATAGAGGGTTTGGGTTCAAGAAAACTTGTTTGTCTGCCATCTTTTTCCTTACATGTCATATCTTTAGCTGTGCATTTACTCACCCGCTGTTTGCTATTCAAGAAACTCCTGAAGGTTAAGTAGATTATCTTGGTGTCATCCTCGTCACATTGTGTGACCCCTGTGAGTACTCTGATGATTGGATGCATTACAGAGAGGCCATTTAACTTTGGGTCAAGAGATTCCCAGGAGGCGAAAGTAATAGGTAATTAAGATGAGCACATTTCTGACCAAACTAAATATAGATAAAAGTAATGATCGCAAAATAATGGTAAAGGACAAAAGCACTCTTTAACATTGCTATGTTTATTATTCTCATATCGTTTTCTCCCCTCTATGAAACATGCAGGACAGTGACAGTGAGAAGGATGAGGAGGAAGATGAGGAGGGTGGGAGAACAGCAATTTTCAAAGCCATGGCAGCGAGACAATAAACATCCTGCGTCTCCAGACTGTTCAGGTAGGAGAAAAGAACTGAGGTGGAAAAGGATGGGTTTTTGTTTAAAATCAAACCCAAAGACACTTAAAATTTGCTAACAGACACATTTTACAATTGTGAAAATATTATTTTGAGGTCAGATTGCACTTACAATGCTTCATTTATATGTTAATTTTGTAGGGGGAATGCCCCCTGGAGCCTCCTGCAGGGTTGGAGTTTGTTAACTGTGATTTTTTTCATCCCACTTGAATGTGCAGGAATGACTTGAAGTTTCCACAAAAAAAAAAAAATATATATATATATATATATAGAATAATAATCATAAAGAAGCTTCTGCAAAAGGTGTTAAAAGTTCCTCTGTGTTGAAAATTCAATAACTATGCAAATATATTGAGCCAAGTTATTTCCATTCTCAGTGTACATGCATGAGCTGGGGTTTCAAGTTTCCACATCATGCTTGTGTGATTTGCACCAGACCGTGGTTAGCCTTGTGCATTCACATGTTAAAGGAGCTCTATGTGGAATTCAGAAGGTTCTCATCATGGAAGTGGCTGAGCCCAAGGCTAACAACTAACGGTGCTAACTCCATAAACAGTGTGAAGCAACAGCAACTGACAGAGCTAATGGTGTTAATCTAAGGTGAGCTGGATGCTGGATGCTACGCTTTCCTGAGAGCAACGTCCCCATGGAGCCCTGTCTCACTCCAAAGTCGTAGAAATCTGGTGCTTGGGCAGTGACTTGCGCAGTCAGAAACCAACAGAAAAAGGCAGAAAAGTGAAGGTGGATGGGTCCAACAAACCAAACGTTCACCATAAGATTCTAAAGCCAAACCCTGCTCCCTGTTTTTATTGCCTAAACCCAACCAGTTGTGTTTGTTGTTGACGGAAAACAAACACCAATACGCAGTGTTGTACCGACATAATACATTTATTTTGAAAGAGCCTGTTCAATTTTATGTGTAAACTTAAGTATATTTTGAAAGAAGACAATGCATGTTACAGGCAGAACTTGACAGTGTCCCAGAACGTCAACAACTAATGCACCCAGGATACCTTGTGCGCCGTATGTGGACGTGGAAAGTCCATGACCAAACGTCAATATGTGACAAGGTCGGAGCGTGAATGTGTTGCCCCATGGCGATAATTGCCTAATGAGCACAGTGCAAAGAGGCAATGATGAGCAAGCCAGTTGGACACATGTGCGCTAACCTGCACACATGGACGGAGCAGCTTCCCACAACAAACCACAGAGAAGCATGGATTCCAGCACACACACACACACACACACACACACACACACACACACACACAAAGCTCAGGGTGCCATTACTCCATTATGTCTTTACACTGCAAATAATGGTTTTCTACAATATTAATGTTCTGAATGTCTCCTACAAAACTTTTCAACACAGATCTCAGGGAAGCACAGAGAAACCTTCCCCATTCAGCAGAGGCTGTTAGAGCAGCTTTTCTGTGACAAACTCTTCACATACATAATTTGTACGGTCAACCGCAAAGGCAACAAACCTCAATAAAACCCTTTTTTCCTCCTGAAGAGTTCCATCACTCACATCATGGACCCAACAATGCAGAAAGAGTGAGCAGTCATTATGGTTGTTCCGGTCCCTGTAGGTGTTACTCATGGGGTAATATACTTAGTCTTGATTTAAGGTGATCATGTCTAAAATATAATTCCTGTAATGAGGTACATTGTGGGATTTCACCCTTTATTCTTTGTGAAGCTACATCTCACATGTTTCACAGGTGTGAAATGTGACTCAGCTTGAGTGCTTTAATTTAGAGTAGTGCTTTTTCATTCAAATTTTTTTTTTCTAGGCAGGTATTAATCATCACAGGAATCTGTCACATCGGAGCAGTTTTCCATTTACCTCATCTGCATTAGATGAGTTGCTGCTGTCAGTCAGTCACAGCCTCTTACTGTGACTGACTGTACACAGTTCTTTCTAATGGTGCATAATACTATTAGAAAGAACATTATTTGTACTAAAGGTAAATGATAATCAGAATCATTCACTAAGCGTAGTGCTTGTGAACAAAACAAAATATTAAGTATACCAAAGCAATCCTTCCATGAGTTTGTACATGACATGACAGGCGTGGTAAGCACTCTATCAGCTTGTCTGTACTGATTTTCTACCAATATAGTTTAAATGTGAAAGTATGAAAGCCTTAAAAAAGTTTTTAGAACGTATTAGCGTAGTTACTGGATAAAAAACAGAACAAAAAAAAACACAGACACAGAAGAAGAAAAAAGCATTTGCTGCTCTGAAGGAACAAAATTGCGATGTAACAGTCTACGAAAATGTTGAACTTTTTGCACAGGCTGATAATGTCGTTATTAATTTAAACTATTTGAAATGGTTAGCAGGAGCTGAATATCCTTGATTTAATTAAATCAAAGAGGAGACTTTCATCCGGTTTAATTAAATGTAATAAATTAGAATGATAAACATGGACAGATTTTTAATGACACAAACATGCCCTTAATTATAAAAAGGAAACTCACGCCTTCCATCTGCAATCTACAGCATCTGCATACATGATACTGCCGTGTGAACCTTGGAGCAGCTTAAGAGGGAGGACCAGCTTTATTTACAGCTGTGTGTACACTTCGGCAGTAGCAGGTGGCAGCGCTTTGTTTTCAGCCCTCTCTTCACACCTACATGCTACTGCTTTTAAATGTTACACCACTGTCTGTTTCCAGATAACAACCTTCTGTGCTGCTGCTAATAATGAGAAAATGATGTGCTTTCAGAACCAGATTACACAGTCAAAACCCCAGTAAACCCACACACTGAGCTATTATATAAAGGCTGTGTATTAGGGCCTTTATTATGAATGCAGCATGGTCATACAAGTGTACATCACTCTATGTGTAGACCGTGTAAATCTTATTTATTGACTTAAATTCCTCTTCTACCCATAGGACCTGAAACATACTCAAAAATGTTTGGAGCTTGTGTATAGCCTGTGCCCTATTCCTATTCTGTGGGGGTTAAAAATATTTCTATATACGAGAATTGAAGCAGAACAATGGTGTGAGATATTTTCTGGATGTACACAAATATGCATCAAAGCTGGTATGGGAACCATGTGAGAAGTGCTGGAAGTGTAGCTCAGTTATAGAAATGGTCACTTGATATGGGAGAGAGCAGGCTGACAAGAAAGATATTTATTAGGGATAAACAAAATCATTGGCTCTTGGTTAAGCGATGTGTGCACCAACATTCGTCTGCTCAGAAAATCCGTTTGACGTATGTGTACCTTTAGGATGATAATGTGCTGCTGAGAATTATATTGTATATAAGTAATCTACACAGTGACTATCTTGAAAAGCAGATTTGTTTAATGTCCTGTCTGAATGCAGCCCAGACGCCAGAATGTTGCTGTTGTATGTTTCTGCAAACCACAGATAAGTTACAATTGTCTGTTTCATACATATAACAAAGTTCAGATTACACATGAGCTGAGTTTCTCATCAGAGGGAGAGGATGGTGGAGGGTGCAACACCTAGGGGAGATGGCTGCCAAGCAGAAGACAGCAGTAGACAGCTATTCAGGGTCAGGACATATCGAGCCGTGTTTGTAGCAATTGAACTGGGTATTTCAAGCCAGAACATGTTGTTTTCCGAACCCTGACCAGGTGGTTTTTGTGCATAAACCTGACCGCATTAACCATAGCATCGTCAGAACATAAAACAGAAATTTAAAGTTATGAAAAATACAAATGTAACATATCTGTGGTTTTACTGTGGAAACATCTACTTTGGTGATGATATGGAAGAAAACTCAGAAACTAAGGAAGTGGGGTGAGGTGGGGGAGAAAAATTGATACAGCATAGTATCAGGATATTTTGCAGGGCAAATTTTTTTTTTTTGATACACAGACACCAAGAATCATTTTTTTTATATATATAAATTATTAATATAGCAAATACAAATTAAACTTTTGGTAGCCTACTTGAATAATAAAATCCATTGCTTTCTCAACTCAATTCAATTCAATTCAATTAATTTCATTTCATTTCAATTTAATTCAATTCAGTTCAGTTCAGTTCAGTTCAGTTCAGTTCAGTTCAGTTCAATTCAGTTCAATTCATCCATCTATCCATTTTCTAACCGTTTATCCTCTTGAGGGTCCCGGGGGGCTGAAGCCTATCCCAGCTGACATTGGGCGAGAGGCAGGGTACACCCTGGACAGTCCGCCAGACTATCGCAGGGCTCAGTTCAGTTCAATTCAATTCAATTCAATTCAATTCAATTCATTTAAATTCAATTCAGTTCAATTCAATTCAATTCAATTCAATTCAATTCAATCCAATTCAATTTAATTCAGTTCAACTGTAATTCTCTATACACAGCAGCATACAATACAAGGAAATGTGTTACTCACAAATCCAGATGCAGTACAGAACATATACTGTAGCAAACAAGACATTCAACATGGACATGACAACATTAAAGAACAATGAAGCTTATTGTGAATACTCAGTCCACTGGATACATTTTGCTACTATAAAAATAACTGAAGTGAGTTGAACAGACTGAAACTTCATCTTATTGGATAAAACAGATGCTGACAAAGGTTTTCTTCAGGGACATAATGTGCGTTGAAAAAAAGTAATAAATCACAATATGTTTTACCACAATACTCCGTATGCTGCAAAAACATTAAAAATTGCAATAATATCATATCGTGCCCCATAAACCACTTGATTCTCTTATTGACACAATTCTTGCCTTCCCTGTAGCCCGTGGATTCATTTCAGCTGCGGTGAAGTTAATAATGTCATTACAATCATCTCCCCTGACATCTAGAACTACTGTACTCAGGGAAAAAGAATTTGGTACTTCCTTCTCAACTGAGTGGTGGCAGAGGGTCCTTAACAGGGTCAATTCTACTGCATCCTGCGCTAGCCTGACACTGATCCAGTTTAAGGTCTTACATAGGACACACCTATCCAAAGTCAAACTTCATAAACTGTTTAACACAGGTGACGTGTGTGACAGATGCTGTTTATCTTCTGCCAATCACACACATATGTTTTCTCCTGTCCAAAGCTGAGTTCAGTCTGGTCCTCTTTTTATGATGATACACTTTCAAAAGCCCTCAATACAGCTGTGGTCCCGAGCCCCTTGACCTCTATTTCCAGTGTTCCTGAAGAATTTACTTGTTTTACCTCAAAGGGGAGCAATATCATTGCTTTTGCTTTTGCGGTCGCCCGCAGGCGACGGATCAGAAGCCTCCATCTCCTAATTCTTGGCTGAAAGACTTAGGCCTCATTTACACCGCAAGCGATGCATTCGCGTAGCGCTTGCGAGCGGTCACTATTTACTTGCATTTTCATTTCGGCGAGCATGTTAACAGGTTAGAGCATTCACACCGCATCCGTTTTACGCGCTGCTGGAGTTGCAGTACTTTCATGAACAAGCTCTAAAATAGAAGAGACGCCGTTTTTTTGCGCGAGTCGCGAGCGAATGGTCGCTGTGTTCAACAAAAAATCGACATCTACCGTAGACATCTCCCCCTTGACCTAACGAGACCTAACAGCCACAACCTGTCCAACCCGGGCTTTGGGTCCAAACTCACTTCTACTTCTTTGGGGTTTATTGGAGATTTGCAAACACGGTGCAATTAAATATAGTAAAAACTTGGGATCCCATTCTGTCTTATGTCAATCTTATCTCTTCTCTGAAAGATTAACACAATACAGTAAGTTATTTCATGGAATAAATGTTATGAATTTTATAGGTTAGGGTATGCAACCGGCCATGTAGCCCTGTGCACAATACACTCAAAATTCCAGAACTTCTTTGAATTCCTCCCATATGTATGTTTGGTTTATGTGTTTGTGGTTTTGATGTTGTGTTTTGTTGTGTTGTTGTGTTGTGTTTTGTTGGCATTGAAAGTATATTCTTGAGCTTGTTTACACCAGGTACTAACATACATCTTGGATAATGGGATCACAAGTGGACAGCTCTATGTCTGTCTGTTCACACTAGGCATTAGAAAGTGTCTTCACACGTGTCTCAAGTGACCACTTGTGAACAGATCGTACTTCCCTGCTGTGTATGCAAATTAAAACGTTGTTTATTTCCATTTGCAAACACTGAATGTGTTGTAGTGAATGGAGCTTGTGGCGTGATCATTTTGTTTCTGAAATAAAATCAAACCTCCAGTCTCAAGATTGTTGATTACATTAACACCACAATAGTTAATCAGTGCTATATGAAATCGATACAGACGACATTTTTTCCAAAGAGTGCCTCTGCTGGAATAATAATAACTTAACAAAGTTGAGATAAAAGGTTAATCAAATGATACTTGTTTTTATTACATAGTGGCGCTGTTATGTTTCTATATCAGATAAAATCCGTTTTAATCAAATCATTTATGTAATTAAAAAACAAGTAAAACTTTTTAGACCTTATCACCTAAATTAAACTTTCATTAACTGATAGAATTTCATTTCTTCCACCACACTTTAGTCCCAGGTGTTCTTCCTGCAGAGACGATAACTTAATGGCTACGTGACATGAAAAACAAATCATATGCAACATGAAATAAATAAATGAGAGAGGATTAAAAGACTAGATGATGCTTTCTTTTCCTCATCTGGATCAGGATGGGTACACTTTGTTCAGGAGCATTTCTAACACAGGCACTGCTTAAGTTGGGGTTTATACACAAGCCATAAAGCACTTGAAGCAGTTGGACAGAGAGCGACTGCTTTACGTTTACTGTCTGCACATTTTAATGTAGTGTTGATACTGTAGCCCACAGCAGGGCAGCTGATGGTCTCTGGCTTTGTGTAAATATGTGTCACTTTATCCTCGTCCTGCTTTCACAAGTTCACTGTAACCAAGACAGAAGCCATGTACACATCTGAGAGCATTAATAATGGAGAGAGGGAGGTAGACATTTCTGTTCGGCTATTCCCCACTGAATCAAGGAGTTTCATCTCTGTGCCTGAAGAGACATTTTGCTGTTAACTTAAAAAATATTCCATCAGGCAGTTCACTGACCTTTAGTGATAGTCAAAGAAGCACTTTCTATAACCTCAAACTGTAGTTGAAAAGAAACCTCACCTCTGTAAGTCTGAAAGACTGAAAGACACAAGTTTGTGGTTATGCACCGAACCCCTTTTAGCGACGAGGCAACATTCTCGTTCCCCGGGGAGAGCTCCAACACAGTGGTGTTCCTACCAGGGGTTATTAGCCCTGGACAACACACAACTCCTAGGATCACATGACATGCAAACCTGCCACCAAACCACTTGTTTTAACTTTTCCACCTCAGTCAAGTGTAAAACCTTTTTTGCAGTATTTGTTGAGGTTTTCTACAATTGAAGATTAGCTACAATCAAATCCGACTTTACTTCCACTCATTACCACATCAATGTTCCAGTCCCAGTGGTAGCTATGTTCCCCTGCTGCTGTGGATGCTACACGTGTATTGTGTTACTACATCTAAGGGCACATAAACACATGAGTGTATGCAGCTGAGTGACCAACACCTTCTGAGGTGATGTTCTTGCTAAAGGTGTGCAGTGCTGGATGTGGCGCACAGAACACTAGCTTAAATGCTGGCTAACTTGCCAATAAATACCAAGAAAAATGATGTCATTGGTTCATATTTGATTTTGTTACATTTCATTCTCTGTCTCTCGACTCACTGCAAGTCAGGCAGCCTCTCTTATATGGGTCGGTTTGTATTTTTCACTGCCTTTTTCATACAATATCGGCTGGTCAGACACAGCCAATGACCATCAAGCAGGGTCATCCACAAACTGTTCTGTTGATTCAAGCTGTAACTCTCCAAAGTTGAACTTCATGCAAAGTGAAGATGTGAATTTGCTTGAATGGAAAGCAAATATTCACCAATGTTAATTTCGCGCCTGTGTGACTGTGTCCAAATGCTTGTTTGTTCCCTGTGCCCCAGGAATCCTGTTTGCCTGCCTGTCTGTGTGCTATCCAACTCCCTCTGTCTGCCTCCTGCTGCTCTGCTGCCCTTCACTAATATTGGTTATCTCCTGCTTCAGTAATTCCTGCAATAAACCTGTTAAACTTAACTGTGTCCCGGCCTGTGTTCTGCATTTGGGTCCATTTGCAACAACTGTTTACAGAAACATGTAACACGGGGCTTCTGTTTAGCTTTGATGGTCTGGACAGAAAGAAATGTGGTGGGGATGAATAGAGGCCTGGATTGCAGCCAAGTGTAGTTCAGTGGTAATTAAAGAACTGGAAAAACTGTTAAGCAAGCCTTGAACATAATGGGCCAATCAACTGCAAAAATTAACATGAAGAAATTATGTTTTTTATAAGAGAACTGGACAAGCAGTGATATAAAAAATGAACAAGAAAGGTTAGTGGGCTGCACTACTTCTTCAGGAGAATGGTTGGACATACAAAGCATGGACATTCATATAAATCACTGATTAAATAATGTCACCTCCACGTCGTTGCTGTTCTGGAGCTTTCAGCAATATACATATTCCTCAGCCACAGATGGAGTTTTTGCCCAGATGAGGAGGAGATTGGATATATTCAAACTTCCAGTTTTTCTGAGCACTTAAAGGACTTCTCGTCTGTGGAGACTTCATTGATTTTGATATATGATATGAGCAAAAGCATCAGAACAGCAAGAATGCGAAGGTACCCTAAACCTGCAATAACGTTTTTTTTGGCCACTTGGGGGCAGCAAAAATGAGTTGTGAACATACTCATTTTCGTATTATGTCAAACAAAGATTTGCTTATTTGAACATCAAGCAGTTATGGATCAACATTTGGAGTCATATTTGTGTCCGGCTGATGAATGTGAGTCCAATAAACTCTCTTTTAGCTCTGTTTTTGGTCTCTACCAGCTCCCTTAAAAACAAATCAGTCTCTTAAGCCGCTACATTCTCCACTGTGATCACCGGCTAGTCTTCAACTGTGTCTTTTTGCTCTTTGCTGCTATTCAGGTAGTGTTAAGTGGCTTTTTACAGCTTTTTCTCTTAAAACTCATTATAAAGCTCTGTAAAGCTGAGCGGTGCTACAGATTCAGATGATTATAATCTGAAGGTTTAACACTACTTGTGAGCTCTTTCACATTGTCATTAGCCTCATTGTTTTTAATTTTGAATTAAGGTGAGATTATTTTGTTTGGTGCTGTTTCAAGACTGCACTTGGAATTTCCATCTCCTGAAGCCAGGGGTCAAAACTAAAATGAAAATGGAAATTAAACTTCAACAATTACCCAGTACAACTCTGAGTTCATAAAGTTTGACAGATGATCACCCCACAGTGATGTACGAAAGGACACAGTTCAAAATGACAATGTCTGCATCAAAAAAATAAATAAAAACGGGGCGTCGGTGGGTTAGTGGTAGAGCAGGCGCCCCTCATACAAGGTTGTTGCCGCAGTAGCCCAGGCTTGAATCCAGCATGTGGCCCATTGCTGCATGTCATCCCCCCCCCCCCCCCCCCTCTCTCTCCCCCTTCACACTTATCTGTCCCGTCCATTAAAGGCAAAATGGCCAAAAAATACAAATAAACAAATAGGGACTCCATTGTTTGAGGTACAAATTGATCCACATGATTGCACAGCCCTGTAGAGCAGGAGAGGATTACAAAAATTATTAATCATTAGTTCCTGAATCATAGCACAGTGGTATTGGTACTTTCAGACCTATTCAGTGGTACTCATTGGAAGACAGGGGCTGCGCAGGAAGATTAGCATGGTTTGAATAGTAGACATGTGTCTGCTTAGCTCATTGTCCACTTTCCATACACCGTGTTTACTTTATTTGAAAGCTATTTTCTGTCAGTCAGTCTCAATTATTCTGGTGTGAGATTACTCCCAAAGCAATTTTCTAGGCAGTCAAGTCCAATTTTTTAAGACAACACTGGGACATTTGGATGACAGAAGAACTGCTGAAGTTTGAACTGTCTGCAAGTTTTATTTTTCTATAATTTCTCCCCTTTTAACGGCAACAGTTGTCCAAACTTTAAAGTCATTCTGACATTTAAGGTGAGAATATGTAGCTGTTGAAAGAAGAAATTACACATTCTCTCTTTTACAAATGAAAAGGGGAAATTATGAGCAGTGAAGACTACTCAGTCTTACTTGGTGTGGTATGATCCATAGAGTGGACAACTTTGAGTTGATAGTACTGCCTTACTGACAGTACTGAGTCAGTTTGCTGACTTTGTGGTGTACTAATATTTTTTTAGTAGTGTACTACTAAAAAGTCATAAGATAATTGATAATTGTTGATCCCAACAGGGAAAATGCAGGTTTTTCAGCAGCACAAAGACAGAAATAAGTAAAGAAACAACTGTACAATTAAGAACAAATAAAATAAGAGGTATGTACAACTAGCATAAGAGTAGAGATAAAAATATAAACTACAATAGAGCAATTAAAGAAAACGTTATTAGGTAAAGTGACATGGTGTTGCAGCATATCCTAATAAAACATTTTGTATGATATTTAACAAATTAGTGCCCCATGGATGATGCTACACATGCAATATAAAGTTACATAACATAACGCAAAGATTAGGTTTAGGCAAGTAAACTTACTGTGGTTAGGCTTGGTAATAGAAACATAGTGATGATGTAAGTTACTTTAAATGCCACAAAGTTCACTCAAAGTTAACACGTTCCAAACACCTGTCTCCTGAGGAAAGTCCTATGTTTTGTGACTCATCCACCACCCATAACCTCACCATCACCTTATGGGGCAGCTTTCTTCTTTACTCTTATCAATACATTGGTCACATGATTGCAACCTCCAAATGTTTGGGTTATACACAATTGCTGGCTCATAATTACATGGAATATGTAGGCTACAAATTTTGGCACATAACTTTTGTAAAACATACAAACAGTGCATGAGAACAGCGTATCATGTACAGAAATCACACCATAAGTATCAGTAACAGCAGTAAAATGTGATTGTAGAGCACCTCTCACACATGAAATGCAGCCCAAAGTACTTCAAGTCAAATTGTATACACACATTTTAAACATTCAGACCAATTAGTCAAATTAAAAGGAGGCAAACACAAACATTAATATGCAATAAAACAGAGCAGAAATATATGAACAGAATTACCCAAAAACTTAAGATTCAATGAAACAAGGCCACAGACTTGAATTTTAACATTTAATGCTGCAGTGCACCACAGCCTAAGGCAATAGTTCCCAACTTTTTTGGTGTATGACAATAACAGATGATGCCGTTAGTGTGGATATGAGTTATATAAGCAAGAGTCATTTCCCCTCTTGGATTATTTTATTTGAATTAGGCTTCAAAGTATAATGAGGTAAACCCTTCCAGTGTGTCACAAGAAAACAAAACAAAAGGAAAAACAGAAAAAGGAACAATATTTTGTGCAACAGTAAAGGTGTCCAGATCCCCAGGTTGAGAACCACTGACATAAGACAGTGGTTCTCAGCTGACTATTGTAATTGTGTGTCGGGATGGGGATGGGGATGCTAAACCATTCAGGGCTTTGTAAGATGGTAATTAAATTAAAAAATCTATTCTAAAAGAGACAGGAAGCCAAACAGACTCCAACTTCCAATAACAATTTCTATAGAGATAGAAATAGACAGCTAAAAACAAGTACAACAAAGGTGAACAAAGAGAGATAAATATAGATTAATGCTGACCTACATACAGCCAAGTGTTTGTGTACATTTTAAAAGTAACAATAGTGCAAAGGAATAAATATTGAATGGGTAGTAAAGTAGATTACTTTATGAACATGAAGCGCACTGTTGTGTACAGGATATGCTTGAAAATATGTCTATATATTGTACAATAAGTAAACCTTTGGCAGCTGCATTTTGTTTAAGTGGAAATATTATACTCCTTGAAGTAAAAAAAAATAATTATAAATTTGTTATAAATAGAATTCCAGATTGATTTTATCTTACGGTGAGCCTTAATAAATGTTTTATTTTGAAATACAGCACCGGAAGTCTCCATGTTCTTCCTTGTGATTTGACAGTTTAAGGCAGCTGCGGGTCTCTGGCTGTCTGCTCATTCAGCACAGTGAAGGTGACCAGTGTGGATACTCAGCATCACCGGCTTCTCCTCATTTTTATGCGCTTTTTTCCTCCTCATTAATGGATGTAAAACAATATTCAGATCCTGTTAACGGGATGAAAAAGTCTAAAGTGGAGTTTAAATGAAGTCCGGAGTCCTGTTTTTATCTCTCACCTGCGTTCCCCCTGTCAGGAGACTGACTGACTGGCTTCTACTTTACCTTAGGAGTGAAGATGAAAAGTTTGCTCTTTGTCACCTTGTGTCTCTTGACGTGTCCCCTCATGGTGAGTCTATTTTTAAACACAATTCACAGCGATGTTGTGAGTGAAAGGGTGAGTCAGAGGAACAAAATGATACTTCAGTCATGTTTTTTTTCCCCAGCATTAAAAGATGTTAATTTACACCTTAATGACAATGCGCCAAAATGTGAAAGTGCAAGGTGGAAACAACTAGGTTATAGAAAGTTATACTAATGGTGAAGTACTGTATCACCATATTCTAATTATATGATCATGTGTGTGGAGTTGTCCTTGGTTATGGTAATTTGTTCTCTGCTGTCCTAGTGTTAGTATTCCTGCAGTAGCTATAATAAGAATGCGGATGGTATTAAGACTAAGCCCTGTGATTGTGATGATTAATTATAGTGCTGCATCTAATTATGGTGACAATAATTAACACATTTTGTAAGTATTTTTTTAAGGAAAAATGCACAAAATTTTGGTTTCTATTTGAATATTTGCTGTTGCTTAGTCTTATATTAAATTTTTCTCCCGTTGGGATTGTTGGTTAGACAAAGCAAATTTTCTTAATACATCAGACTGCATTGTTTTCTTTCTTTTTTTAACAGTTGTCTGACATTTTTTGACTTCACAATAGATCACATTAATAGAAATAATAAGCTTTAGTCCACAGATATTAATTTGCTGTCATACAAAATCACCAAATGTTCAAGCGGCGGCAAGCAATAAATATTTGGGCATTTTTGCTTAAAAATGGCTTCAATGATAAATTAATTACAAGCAGTGCAACCAATTTATGACAATCAATCATGGACTAATTGTTTCAGCTCTAATCAGCAGAAAGGTGATGTGTGATTATGTTGAGTTTATTATTGTGAGTACCTGAGAAGTAATCAGTCACAGACCTGCGGCCATTTGTATCAAAATCCTACTGACTTGATTATCAGTTTGAAATTTAACCAATGTTTCAATTGTCGATTAGTTGCTTTCACATTAAAAGCCAAACATTCCCCAATTCCGGCTTCTCAAATGTAAGGTTGTGTTGAAACACTGCAAACATCCCCTTGGACTTTGAAAACTATTACATTCTGACATCCTATATACAAAATAATTCAGATATTAACTGAGAAAATAATTATCAGATTAATAGATAATGAAAGTATTTGTTTCTATGGAGAATAAACATTGGGGTTGCTGAAGTTGCCCTCATTAAGGTAATTTGTGGGAAATCATCTCTCACTGTTGGTTGTTCTTGTGGAGCCATCCTCCAGCTATTATCCCACTGCCCTTTTTCAGTGTTGATCCACCTCGCAGGATAAACAGTGCTCTCTTCCCATAAGCCTCCTCTGACTAAAAGCAGACTGGGCTGTCAAACCGTTCACGTCACCCAAAACAAATGTGAGGGTTTAATTATCTAACTGATGAACACTGCCACCTCAAAGTACACAAAACCCCTTTCATGTAAACAGACTTTTTTTTTTTAACCAATCTCTCTTCTCTCTTGCTCAATTATATTCTGGAAGGGATTCAGTGTCGCTCTTGCTCAAGGGCACTTCAGGACGACGGATAGATAGCCTGCTCATATCAAAGTGGAGCACTGGTTCAGTTTGGCTGTAACTTGGATGCACTGGTTTCCTTTTAGAAATGCTTCATCACATTTCAAATGCCCCCACAATAAATGACTGAATAAAGTCAGTGGAGTTTGGTGTGAATGTTTGACACACAAACAAAAATCTTCCATTTTAAGCAAAGAACAAATGCTGAATCTATTTAATTAAAATTCAGAGAGTTCCAGTTACTAAAATTTCCTCCCAGCTAAGGCCCAAACCTCATGATGGTAAATTACACCCTACAGCTTATCTCGTCGTCTATTAAAGAAAATCAACAGCACATATTTCCATATCATTTTAACAACATTAGTTGTCAATTTTCAAAGTAGGATACTTTTAACATACAGATGCATTGAACTACTTGAAACAAAAAGATACTTTTTACTATTAAATATAGTGTTCCTAGCACATTGAACTGAAGACAAGACAGAATCTTCTGAATAAAGTAAATTAAAAAAGTGCCTGTTTTCGGAAAAATGTGTGATTTGAGCAGCCCATTTTCTCTTTATTTACATTTTTTTCCACTTCTTTTCTCGTGAGAGAAATAGACCTGTGACTGCTCCGCCTCTAGTTTGAATATTGGCTTGAATGGAGTTAGTGTCATTCTCATGCACATGTGTAGGTGCTCACTGGTATAGTACTTAGTTTTAATAATGTTCATAGTGGAGAAAAATACAGCCGTATGTTGTACCAAACATGGTTAAGGAGTGTTGTGCTACTTTGGTTAGATCAGGGAAACTGTCTCAGACACAGTCTGCGGCCAGAAACTAGCAGGGTTAGGTACTTCATGCTCCAAACTAGACTTGGGTGGTATCATAATATTATGGTATGCCAGGGTATTTAGATATTCCTATGGTATGGTTTTCAATACCCTCAAAAATACAGATGCTCATCTTTCTATTAACCCCATATGGAGAGGCTGTATTGCAGCCCGTTCTCATTCCCAGGTTGTCAAATAACACCACTTGGTCACTTAATTTGTCATCAGACATTGACGCAAAAAGGCACCCTTTGCAGTGGCATGAGACGCTGCTGGGCAGCATAAGTTAATAATGTCGCTCGACAGTATGAGTTTGAAAAGCCACCGTAACAACGTGATATAACGAGCTGAGAAATCCCTATATGGCGGGCGGGAAGGGAGGTGGATGGGTCCAACAACCCCTAGACTTTAACCCAGTTTTTTCTAAACCTAACCATGCGCTTTTGTTGTACATGGAAATAAACTTCAATACAAAGTATTTTGAAAAGGACTGTATGCATGTAATGAGAAGAGACTGTACATTCTCTTTGAAAACAGAGGTGTATTTTGAAAAGACTCATTGCATGTAACAGGTGTAATCAGATATGGTGTCCCAGATCGGCAACAACAGGATACCTTGTGCCTCATATGTAGACATGAAAGTCCACTTACCAAACAGCAATATTTGACATGGGAGAGACTGTGTTGTGTATTGAGGATGTACTGTAATGTTTGAGGTTAGTCGCTACTCGTCAAACAGGCAGCTGAGCTGAGAGAGATGGCAAACGTGAGTGGTGAAGATAATGTCACAGGACTAATAAAAACCTGGCTGGCAACAGTAAAGAAAGACCGTGGGGAAAACAGCATATTTTCAAATTAAACTAACTGAACTGGGGGTGTGTGGGTGTTAGCTAGCTGTGCAAACAAGTACCACTGTGAACTGTAAACCCTGGTTGCTTTGCACTTTCTTTGTGCAATAAATTGAGCCCTCAATTTCCCAGGACATTGTGCCCAGTGGTGTATTGCATAGTGAATGTAAGGCTTAAAGGGGAACCAACTTACACACTGATGGTATCATTACTCTATATTGTGTAATCAACATTTGCTTTATAATCATAGGTTAAAGCAAAAAAAAAGTGTCTGTTTCCACTGCAGGAAACTGAATTTCCAAAACATTCACTATATCACAATACATGTGTGGTAGATATGGGAGTATTTGGGAGTCTCACAGTGTCATTTTGATTCTTTATGTCTTGAATTTGATTCAGAATTGACTCTTGATTCAAAAACAATTCTCGATTCAATAAATAAAAAAGAGGCACTGTTTATGAAGCGCTCTCACTCCATTGCACGGTGTGCAAAAGTTCTCACTTATGTTTTTGTTCACTTAATTGCATTATGAAATCTCACTGGCAATTAAGCTAGCTGGTCTCGATGGTCGATTTTCTGGCTGAAAAAATAAAGCAGAGAAGGTGTGTGGAAGTATGCAGCTTTTTTATTTGGAAAAATTAACTACAAAAATTGGCAAATTTGACAGTCCCTCATGTATACAAGAATATTTAGATAAGACATCTTGATGAAGACAAAAAATTAGTCTATTTGTTAGAAGCTGCAAATCAACCCCTGTGCTGCAGTCCTTTTCTTTTCCCCTGATGATTCTGGTGGTATCTGAGTGAAGATGTTGTCTGTTATGTTATGTGATGTCACGTCTCAAGCAGTTGAGATGCCCTTGTAGAGGTGGAGGTGCAGTGAGCTGTGGCATGTTTACTGGTGCATGATTGTGATGTTCCACCTTTGTCTCTGTGTGATGACATACCAACTATTTAAAATGTTAACCTTGCAAAGAAAACTGTGAGGTTCAATACATTTTTCTCTCTATGCCTGTGGCATGTTATAAAATCACATATAGCCTACTATGAAAGTATGCTGAAACATTTTTTTTGTTTTTGACTCAACTTTTATTGATTTTCTCAACAAACAGAACATCAAGATAGTATACTTAACTCACGTATCTGCAAGGGTACTAAAAAAGAAATGGAAAGAAAAAAATACAAAGGGGTAATGATTACAGAGGGTTTACGTGTGTCTTAGCAAGTTGTGTCAGGTTAAACTAGACAAAACAGACAGAAATATTGGTCCATTCATGTTGGTTCTGGAGTCCGTCTCAACATTCTTGGAAAAGTAGGTATTTACAAATAGTATCCAGTATGGCCTTCCACAACTGTTGCTCCTCATATTGAAATTTAAGAAAGGTTAGAAGCTGCTCCCTCCATGGAGATCATCTCCAGAAATGATTGAAGTTCCTCTTTCAGCTGGGCTGCGTCCTTCCAATTTGTTGCTGTAAGTCTTTTAGCTGTCATGCATCCAGTTTCTACAATTTCTGTATTGTGTTTTGACCAGTTTCCATTAACATAATAAATCAAAAGACACAATGCTAGGTCACAGTGAACAGTGAAGCCAATGTTTTTTCCCAGGGATTGTGTAACATTTTCCCAGAAGGTTTTAATCTAAGTATGTACCATATGATAAAAAGTACCTTTATCTTGTGTGCACTGCCAACAAAGATCAGAGTCATGAACTCCCATCCTGTGCAGTCAAACAGGGATGAAATAAGTTCTGTGAACAAAATTATAATGTATCAATTTGTTCTTTACTAGTTTGTGAAATGTTTTCCAGACATGATCCCACAGTCTCCAGGGATATACACCGATCAGCCAAAACATTAAAACCACTGACTGGTGGAGTGAATAACATTGATCATTTTGTTACTGTGCAATGCTCTTCTGAGGAACCATACCTGCCATTCAAGCTCCAAATTCCCCAGATCCCAATCCAATCAAACATCCATTGAGCATGACGGTACTTTACATTACAACCCACATGACTCAAAGGATCTGTCAACAACGCCTTGGTGCCAGACAACACAGGACACCCCCAGAGGTCCTGTCTTCATGCCTCGACAGGTCAGAGGCTCCACTGTAGATTGCACTTGGCTCTGACCTGTCAAGGCCAAGACAAAGGACCTCTGGGGTTCTGGCTTTTCCTACAGATGTCCGGCTTTTCCTACAGATGCTTGATCAGATTGGGATCTGGGGAATATGAAAGCTAGGTCGATGTCTTGAGCTCTTTGTCATGCTCCTTGGGCCATTTCTGAGCAGTTTTAGACTTAGACTTTAGACTTAGATGACCTTTAATGTCCCCAGGGGGCAATTTTGTGTGCAGCACAATACATAAAACACATACATCTACTTTGTAGATACAATGACACACATCTACAGAGATGTATGTGTTTTATGTATTGTACATTTTTGCAGTGTGTCATGGTGCATTGCATGGCTGGGGGCCTACTACCATTGGGGGATGCCATTATCATGAAGGGGGGTACTTGGTCTATAATGATGTTTAAATGGGTGGAATTCATAAAGACGCATCCACATGCATGCCAGCATGCCTGTAATAAAATGATTGATATTATTTCCTTCACCTGTCGGTGGTATTAATGTTTTGGCTGATCAGTGTACTCAGGCCAGTTTCCAATTTTCTACTGATGATTTGTTCATCAGTTTGTATAATTTTGATGCCTTTCTGTCTGACCATTGATTTTAGTTAAGTCTCAGTTTTGGTCATCTTGGATATGGTTACAGCTTACCCTTTATGCTGAAACATTTTCTCATACATAAGGGAAGTGATGAAACAGTGAATGGATTTGTCAGCTGATAAAAAAATGTATTTACAATTTTGATGAATTTGAAGATTATGATGGTAGTTTTTTACTTTTAGTTGCATTTTGTGTTCATCTAAAAGATGAACAAAACAAGCAATATATAAACTATTAAAGAAATAGTATTAGCTGCAGCCCTGAACGAGAGATAATTTTGAGAGTTCATACGATTTATATGTGACTGGAGTTATTTATAAAAAAGAGCATGAAAGCTTTACTTAAACATTCCTTAACACCTCTTAATATACATTTACTGTACAATGTACAAGAGGGAGGCTCAACAGCATACTGTGGTTGATAGAGACAGATGGACAGAAACATATGCCATGTAGTAACTGAGAAAACGAAGAAGCAAAGAAGCTTGTGCACTGGCTGTGCTACTTAACATGCCCCCGTTTATGTTCCAGTTTGTGCATGTTTTTAGCGGCCTCAGTGCACCACAGGACAGCCGGGACTCAGGTGTGAACAAGCTCCTGGCCACAGAGGTATATTAAGCTCGTCTGTCTGAATGTGGGCTGCAGGGGATCCAACTCGACACAGTGGATTGTAAACTCTGAACAATGACCACAAGGGGACATTTGTCTGCTGAATAGTGGGACCAAAGTAAAAATATTAAAATTAGAGAGGGAAGCATCTTAAGCTCTCATATTCACTAAAATGGCATGCTTAAAAAGATGTAGATCTCTTTACCCAGTGGAGTTGGTCATTACCATATTGGCCAGGGTTTGAAAGTTTAAAAGCAGTCTTTAATAAAAAGAAGTATCTGCATTGGGGAAATTAAATTTATGTGACTGACGCACTTCACTTTAAACCATATGTGGTGATTTAACCCCTCTGAATTCAGATGAATTAATTGATCAGGAGCATTTAAAGCTGAAACTCGAACTGGGTGTCTTTTAGATCCTCATGAATAATGACAGACAGAAACTAGAGGAGAACACATGTCTTGTGTTGTGATATTATAGGGAACAGGTTGTTACTATTGTTTCACCTTTTAAATAATAGTGAAAATTCCTTCACTTCCAGCATAGTTAGCCTGCTGTACATACAGTACAGGCCAAAAGTTTGGACACACCTTCTCATTCAAATGTAAATGACTATTTACATTGTAGATTCTCACTGAAGGCATCAAAACTATGAATGAACACATGTGGAGTTATGTACTTAACAAAAAAAGGTGAAATAACTGAAAACATGTTTTATATTCTAGTTTCTTCAAAATAGCCACCCTTTGCTCTGATTACTGCTTTGCACACTCTTGGCATTCTCTCCATGAGCTTCAAGAGGTAGTCACCTGAAATGGTTTCCACTTCACAGGTGTGCCTTATCAGGGTTAATTAGTGGAATTTCTTGCTTTATCAATGGGGTTGGGACCATCAGTTGTGTTGTGCAGAAGTCAGGTTAATACACAGCCGACAGCCCTATTGGACAACTGTTAAAATTCATATTATGGCAAGAACCAATCAGCTAACTAAAGAAAAACGAGTGGCCATCATTACTTTAAGAAATGAAGGTCCGTCAGTCCGGAAAATTGCAAAAACTTTAAATGTGTCCCCAAGTGGAGTCGCAAAAACCATCAAGCGCTACAACGAAACTGGCACACATGAGGACCGACCCAGGAAAGGAAGACCAAGAGTCACCTCTGCTTCTGAGGATAAGTTCATCCGAGTCACCAGCCTCAGAAATGGCAAGTTAACAGCAGCTCAGATCAGAGACCAGATGAATGCCACACAGAGTTCTAGCAGCAGACCCATCTCTAGAACAACTGTTAAGAGGAGACTGCGCGAATCAGGCCTTCATGGTCAAATAGCTGCTAGGAAACCACTGCTAAGGAGAGGCAACAAGCAGAAGAGATTTGTTTGGGCCAAGAAACACAAGGAATGGACATTAGACCAGTGGAAATCTGTGCTTTGGTCTGATGAGTCCAAATTTGAGATCTTTGGTTCCAACACGTGTCTTTGTGAGACGCAGAAAAGGTGAATGGATGGATTCCACATGCCTGGTTCCCACTGTGAAGCATGGAGGAGGAGGTGTGATGGTGTGGGGGTGTTTTGTTGGTGACACTGTTGGGGATTTATTCAAAATTGAAGGCACACTGAACCAGCATGGCTACCACAGCATCCTGCAGCGACATGCCATCCCATCCGGTTTGCGTTTAGTTGGACGATCATTTATTTTTCAACAGGACAATGACCCCAAACACACCTCCAGGCTGTGTAAGGGCTATTTGACCAAGAAGGAGAGTGATGGAGTGCTGCGGCAGATGACCTGGCCTCCACAGTCACTGGACCTGAACCCAATCGAGATGGTTTGGGGTGAGCTGGACCGCAGAGTGAAGGCAAAGGGGCCAACAAGTGCTAAACACCTCTGGGAACTCCTTCAAGACTGTTGGAAAACCATTTCAGGTGACTACCTCTTGAAGCTCATGGAGAGAATGCCAAGAGTGTGCAAAGCAGTAATCAGAGCAAAGGGTGGCTATTTTGAAGAAACTAGAATATAAAACATGTTTTCAGTTATTTCACCTTTTTTTTGTTAAGTACATAACTCCACATGTGTTCATTCATAGTTTTGATGCCTTCAGTGAGAATCTACAATGTAAATAGTCATGAAAATAAAGAAAACGCATTGAATGAGAAGGTGTGTCCAAACTTTTGGCCTGTACTGTACATCTGTCATTCAGATTGCTTCCTTTGTGGTTGACAGGGGATGTCAGTAGCGGCTGATATTGGCCTTAAAATGAAATATCAGAATGGGCCAACATGCTGATTATATTGGCACATCACCGGTATTGGCCAAAATCGTCTTTAAATTTAACTATTAGAATCGTCCAGCTTGTTGTTTCTTATTTTGCACAATGAGTGAATATTACATACATTAAAAAGCATTGTATTTCATGTCGCCATCTGCTGGTGGGCCATCACTATAAGATTATGCATGCATAATATGATGTTAATTCCACTGCAGAAGAGACTTAATGATCTGTAAAATTAGCAAGTGAAAAAACTGAATATATCGATATCGGTATCGGTTATAGGCAAATAAGTTGTATTGGCATATCGGATATCGGCAAAAATCCAATATCATGCATCCCTATTGGTTGATGTTTACCACATGGTCTTGTTTATTATTTTATTCATGCTTAGATAGCATATTTAATATTCGAAAGTCTTCTGGTTTGTCCACTTGGAAGTGTAGTCCACAGTACTCTAGTGAAAGCTCTCACACCAGCCTGGATGAACAGAGCAGAAGAACCAGACTCAGTTTGTTTGTTATGTGAAAGCAAAATGGACCATTGTGATAGTAAACATGAAATTTAAGCATAGATCAACCTGCATTTGTGTTAGGAAAGCAATCTTATGAGAGATGTAGCCTATATATTCATACAAGATCATCTGGTAATCTTGGCAACATATGAGTAAGGATTTTCTGTGATCAATCAGAAAAGTTAAACCAGAGGTATGTTGAGTGATGACATCGCCAGTACTGGCAATGAGTGAGTTACCTGTCAGTCCATTTGACTTAATGTTTACATCTCTTGGTTTGTAGCCAATAAGAAAGTGTGAAAAAGAAGCTGGACCAGAACTACAAGGCAGCATTGAGAAACTGTCTCCATGGTCCGGACCAACTGAACTACAGGTGAAAGAGACGTAAAATAGACTGAGCGAGCAGTAAAATCCATTGTCATTTTGTTGAATAAGGTGTTTTGTCCAAGCCACAGCATCTGTTGTATGCATCTTCTGAGGTATTAACTCATAAGGAGCACCCACATGGGGAAGAGGGCTGATAGAGATAAGAGCAGGTATTTCCACCTCCAGAGGGATCAACAGGAAGCTTCGGCATCCACAAAACCTACACCACACCCACACTATTATGCTCACAGTACAGTCAGGCAATAATTCATCCAATTAGTTGCTTATTAACGGAATTCCACCCTTTTATTTTAACATCGCCTCTCAACAAGGCATCAAAGCATGCGCAAAAGGGATTGAACCCACACACACCTTCTCTAAAAGGAAACAGCAAAAAGGGGAAAAACCTCTAAAGTGGGACTGAAATACTGCTTCAAGCCTACATTGCTCCAAACAGACAGAAGTTTTAAATAACCCTTTGAAGTTTTATTACCATAACATGTCCCTAAAAGCTTCAAAGGCGTTTAGATATTCATAACAAAACTGATGCTCAAATGTCATCCATCTTCTCTTGTGACAACATATCGCGCTCTGTAGAATAGGTTGGTAGTGACTGATATGAATTGAAACCACAAAGATGGAACCGTCAAAGCACGAGGCTGGTATTATTGCACGGGATACATTTTTGGATACATTTACATTTTGTGCAAGGCAACGTAGTTACACAAATGAGGCACAATACAAAGTGAGCCTGAAGCCGTGAGTTGCACCTTAATTAATGGTGCCAGGGAATAATTGTGGTGCTTGTTGGTGTTTTGAGACCCACAGTGTGCTCACATGTGGGACAGCAACTGCAGCAGCCTTCTCTCTCTTATGGAAATGTATTGATTTATTACTGCTGGGCTGTGTGGGGAGGCAGGCTTTTGTAGTCGGTTTACTGCTTTACATGTTTCCACTTCACTGGAAAGATGACAGCATTTTTTTTCTCCGGTGGATTGACACAGTTCTCTACCACCTTTGGTGTGGGGAAACTCTTTTAACTGTTGCACGGTGGTGGTAAATATAAATCTGCTCATCTATGGCAATTATACAGTGAAAGTGTGCAGTCATAACTTTAATAACATTTTGAGTGCAACTTTTAAATGTGTGAAATATGTATACGGATGTGGTAAAAAATAGTTTATCAGTGAGAAAGCCCTCAAGATGCTGTGTTAATTGTGATGAAAGCAGGAGGAGGAAGTAAAGTGACATTATTAACAAAACATCAGACTTTAACAAAGGTGACCACTGTTAATTTTTTGTTCCCAGCATCCCATGTGTTCATTATGGTGATGATGATGGTGCTTAGTTTGACCCAAACCATGATTTTTCCTTAAACCTAACCAAACCATTGTCATGCCCAAAACACACCCTAATCTTATTGTTATAAAACAACATCCTTTAACAGTGATGTGTAACAGTTTTGGAATGGTACAGACAAATGATCTGAGCAGCAAGCACATCTATGTCTCCATGTCATGAGCATGAACAAACAATGTATAGGACTTCTCGGCACATTATTTTTTTTTAACTTTGGACAGAATCAAGGTTGCCGTTTCCTCCTGTTCTTGGTCCTTTTTAAGCTAATCATGTCCTGTCTGGAAAGAAAGCAAATAATTTTGTCTTCTTAAAGGAAAACCTTTCCTTAGATATGCTCACAGCTACACTATTTATTGGTTTATTTATTGGTCACTTAGGGCCTGAAGAACTCTACAGCAAAGACACACACAACCCTGACCAATTATCCTGTTGTTATGGCTGCAGTGTCAGCAAAATATTTTCTAATCAGGAGACACTTTGCAGCATTAGTCTCCATATTTGTCATTACAATCAGCACCTATACAATGCACATTGCATTAAGCGTTAAGAGCATTAAGCTTTGCTCAGGTTGTTGGTAAAAAACATATCATTTGGTCAAATTTAGTGATGTTTGATAGACAGGAATTTTAGAATTGTGATAGTAAGGGGTAAGGATTTATTTCAGTTTTGAACTCTGATAATGTTAAAAGAAAAAAATAGAGATAATCTTGTGATAGAATAACTTCAGCCACAATACAGTGATCTGTGACTTAAAGCATGGGGGGCATTGGCCCCTTTCCCTACTTCCTGCCCTTGCTTAGATCCCAGCAATCTTCAAACTCAACCTTTATTTTTTATTAAACTACACAACTGTTAAGTTTTGTGATTGCATGTTGCATGGCTGCGACTATATTGTCTTGAAAAAAGGAATGTCCACAGACAGATGGACAGACGTATGAACACCTGACAAAATACTCAGAACAGCTTCTATGGCAGTTCCTGCTGTAATAGGTCCACATTTTGACATGATCTCACACACACACACACACACACACACACACACACACACACACACACACACACACACACACAGACCCATGAAGTGAAAACAATACCAGCTGTTGCAACACTGTTGTATAAAACTAAAATTACCACCAGTCCAAACCAGTCAAGTTGTAGTTGTAGTTTACGTCCATGTCTGTCCAGACTTATATGTAGTTGTGACAATGCTTTAATATAGATGTTGCTGCAAAGAAGCTACAAATTCTAAAACATGGATGCTTCCTACACATCTTCAACCTGGCAGTCTATACAATCAGCACAGTTTCAAGATGGACACCCAAAATTAGTGTCACCAATTCAGTATCTGACCAAATGTCTTTCCTTCTGTTCCTGAGATATGGCATTGAATAATGTCCAGAAAAGTGCTTTTGTAGAACATTATGATGTCACAGTTAAGCTGACCTTTGACCTTTTTGATATAAAATGTCATCACTTCATCATTATATTTTAGTAGACATATGTGTGAAATTTTGGCATATGAATTCTTGAATCATGGCCCAAAACATGCTTTGTAAGGTCACAGCAACCTTTGACATTTGATCACCGAAATCTAATCAGTTCATTGTAAAGTCCAAGTGGACGTTTGTGCCAAATTTAAAGAAATTCCTCAAGGCCTTCTCGAGATTCATTCATTGCATTCACAAGAATGGGAAGGATGGACAAACAGTCGGATGGACAATTTGAAAACATGAAGTTTCCAGCCACGGCTGTTGGCACATATGCATAAAACCATAGATGTGTGACATCACGTATATTTGAAGTTTGTCTCCTATTGTAGTCAGACTATCTGCTGACATGGAGCTAAAGACAACCACCAGGGCTGAGTGCACTTAAACTATCTTTCACATCAGTAATTAAGTGTACATCTGAACCAAGCTGGTTTGTGGTATTATGACATTTAGATGGCTTTCCTGACAACTGGTCACCCAGCAGTATTCACATTCTCGTAAGTCATAACATGACGCACTGACGTCAGCAATTTTTCATTGATATAACCAGTGGTGTAGTGGTTCCTGATGATGTGGGTGTACTTCTGGGTAGGTTACCAAGGAGGAAGTGGGTATACTCTCCAATATATTCCAGTGGCATTTTGGCTGATAGGTTGGTATACTATAAACAGTCAGAAAAAGAGGTGGGTATACCCCACATACCTGCGTATACTGGTTATAACTTATTTTATATATTAATTGAGCTATTTATGGGTTCTTTTAAACATCTGGTCAGTCAGAGGACTCATATTAGCCTTCTTTTTTGTTTATCAAAAGTTAATGTCTCTGGCAAACCTTTCACTAATAATATATATCTAATGTACTCAATAAAACTGATACCTTTTTTTTAAAAAATTAAGTTTCATCTCAGTTTAAGTAAACCTACAGTGACTAAAGTTTCAGTCTAAATAAATCAATCAAGGCGATGTTTCATATAATAAATCAAATAAAATAAGTCTTAAAGAAGAAAAGAGCCACTATTTGGTCAACAGACCTTCAAAGTTGTCCTTACTGTACTGTACTGTTTTTAATGTTTGAGAGAGTAGGAGTGTTTATATTTCAAAGGGGGGGTATTTTGGAAAGCTTTCTGTTGTCTTTGTATTTAGGCCACAGAAAGCAGCGAGGCATGACCCGTCATGATTAAGCATAGCGCTGTGATTCCTCATGTGCAGTTACCAACAGTTACTTTTGTGCCTTGAGCATGAACATTAACACAATGAGACAAAAAAGCTTGCTTTCATTATATGCAGCTGCAACAAAGCAGGATATAATAGAGGCACTAAAAACATTAACAGCTCTCTTTGGTGTCGTATGTTCTACTTCTTATAATCTGGTTTGAATATAGGTTTATTCCAATGGGGATAAAAGCATCAGCTAAATAGACCTAAATGGGATTAACACTGCTCTGGTGTTACTGGATCTTTTCGTCAACAAATCCCATGAAAAGACCAAACAACGTGTTAGTCTGTGTCACTAAGCTCTAAGCCCAATCATGCTCACTGATAACGTTAAATCTGTGCACAAACATTCAGTTCTGGTTCAGTAATTTCCTGAAACAGCTGGTCACTGTAGTTTTTATCAAACATTACTCAAACAGGAGGAAATAATACAATTGTTGTATCAGCTGATATGAACTTAATGCATGTGTCTGTATCAGTATGTGCAGTATAGGTGCTAGAAGTAACAAGAAACTAACTGGATTTAATGTCATTTAGAAACAGGGTCTCTATTTACATTTACATTCATTCTCACTTTTACATCGTTAAATGTCCTTCTAAGTATATCATGATCTGTACTTGTGTGGCCACAATCGGGGTGGAGCATCGGCACATGGGGAGGTGAACACTGTCATTAAAATCAGGTTGTTCTCATGCAGTTTTTGTACATATAGCTACAAAGAGTAATGCATCACAATTCGTACATACCTCACGTAATCATGAGCTAGTAATTTGTCTGTAACCCACTTAATTGGGAAGACATGACTAATGCACTGATGAGAGTAAAGAAGGAAGTGGTATACAGACTGAAAGTCCGTGTAATGAAGCAGGTTGGGGTGGTGGATGGGTCAAACAACATAGGACTTTTCCCTGGGAGATCGATGTTCAGAACCGTGGGAAAACAAGTCAACTTTGAGTTACTTTAAGGTACATTATTACAACGTTTCTCCTCCTAAAATTAACCCACATAACTTAACTTGCCTAAAGACACCCAACCATGTATCCTCTCCTTAACCTATCCTATGTTACTTTACTTGTATAAACGTAACCTACATAACTTTTCGTTAAGTATGTAACTTTACATCAACTAGGTAATGTCATTTATGGGGCAATGGGGCAATTTGTCAGATAGCTGTTGT
The DNA here is from genome assembly GCF_011397635.1 of Epinephelus fuscoguttatus. Taxonomy (NCBI): domain Eukaryota; kingdom Metazoa; phylum Chordata; class Actinopteri; order Perciformes; family Serranidae; genus Epinephelus; species Epinephelus fuscoguttatus. Next base: position 11,053,735 of record NC_064766.1, on the reverse strand, counting down.
ATGAGGATACATTGTGAAAACCGCTTATTCTCCGTAAAAGAAAACACAGATGTATGTCAACTGTGTTTAATTTAATGTTTACTGGTAATAAAGATAAGCATAATTTGATAAACTGAGGTGAAGCCTGACTGAACTTTAGCTCTGGTGGAACTCACTGAACCAGTTAAAACCACAGATGATCTGCTAGCTGCATGACACTGGTGAAGGCAGTGTCAAAATTTGGATCAACATCAGGCAAGAGAACTGCGAGATGGAGTCTGGGCTTAACAAAGCAGATTTGGAAACAGTAACACACAGGTAGCAGAAGATGTTTAGCCAGCCAATGGCAGGTTTATAGCCAAAGTCTGTATCCGGTGAAGCAGACACAAATGTAAGAAAAAACTGTTGCTGAAATGTGAAGAGAAATGGTTCAAAAAAGTTCTGTCAGTGTCAGTTAAGTAAGGACATATATGCATGTAAAACAGACGTTTGGCCCTGGACCATACAGTATGTAACATCCCGTCTATCTAAAAGCTAAGATCTTTAGTTGCACAGCTGAGAGCTAGTATTATTCATCTGGCCATTAAGGTTAGACGATAGAACAATACTCAGGATGAAAACAGAATATGTGAGTTTTGTGATTTGAGTGAAGTGGAAAGTAGGTGCAATTTTCTTTTACATTGTACAAATTATGATGACTTAAGAGAGATAATGTTCGACAAAAAGTCTTGTCTAAACCCTGACATTTTCTGGTGCTCAGATGACCAAAAGCCACAATGGTTGTTTAATTTTGATGTGTGAAAGATTGCCAATTTTGTTGCCAAAGCCTGGAAGAAAAGGCAAGAAAATGTGTTTAATTAGTATTTCTTTTTATCTCTTTTGTTCAGTTTTACATGACAAATGGCTTTGTGAGTGATTCACGAATTTGGTCTTCCAAAATGATCTGATTATGTATGTTCCTTGTGTAGCTTTGTTCCATTTACCAAGGCAAAACCTGCCTGGTAATAAACCGATTTCTGATTCAGATTAAGAAATATTGAAGAATGCTAACATTTGGCTTTAAAACACCACATTGTTCGCTACACTTTTGTAGTTCATTCAGTATTATTATAGTAAAGGGAAGTTTTGGGGGGTATGCTCTGCTCTGATGCACCGTGAGGATTGAATTCACTCGGTGACTGTCAAACCCTGCAGCAGATGGCGGGGCCGGGGTGAAGCCATGCCTCAGGGCCATCTTTGAGGTCAGCAGCCATATTTGTGGGTCCTCATGGAGTTTTGTTTTATTACCGTGACTTACATTTGGGGCAACTGTGGCATTAACGTCAGAATAGGAGGTGGTTGTTATCCAAAGGACCAGCTGAAGAAAATGAATGAGCAGCAGTCTTACCTTCCCACTGCTGTTATACCATCCCTGCAGAGAGCCCCTGAGCAAGGCAGTGATGCTTAAACAGTGCCCAGTCTAAATCGTTCAGTGGGAAAAGATAAAGTTCAAGATAAGACTTTTCTTTCAGCACATGCTAAAATTACCATGTCAGTCAGACCTTAACACATTGAATTTATGATGTGAGCAACCAAAGCTTGTTGGAAGAAGTGGAGCTTCATGTTGCTCTGAGTCGCGCCTGCGGTGAGATTATTGCGATAAAAGAAATCAGGAAACCACATTTTCCAGCATTTGTGTTATCTGATTCAAGCTTTTCTTCTCACACACATTCACACTGCGGCTCTGATAAGGACTGTGAACACTCCTTTATGGGAAATCTTTGCTTTGGGGATCTGTTTCGCGAATACAATCACCTATTTGTTGATGTCTGATACCACATTTACACTGGAGGCTGTTTGGGTTTTCACCCTGAGTGAATAATGTGATTCATTTCCCCAATAAACAACATTCCCAAGGATTTATGACAGGATTTTTTTCATCGTAAATCATGTGTGATTATGGCATTGTGATGAGTCATCCATTTTAGTTGAACGAAGTTTCTAAACACAGAGGCAATTCAACATGCTTTACATAAGATGTAACAATGCATTGAATCAACATTTAAATAATGTAATTTCAGTCGGGGTTGATTTGGCGACACCTGTGGTTACTGGAGCATCACACAGCAGCTCAGTAACAGGAAGAAAATGTTGGCATTATACGTCTCTGCAAACCACGAATATGTTACCATGTATGCCTTGCTTTAGAGAGGTCGCCATCTTGCGTCACGACCGAGCAGACAATCCAGCCAGCCACGATAGAGAGTAGTGAAAAGTTTTTTTAGTTATAAAGTTTGCGAATGGACCACACTTACCACGCAACAGGAGAGAATGAACCCGAACCATCATCTGCGAGGAAAAGAAGACGCAGCTTCACTCCTTGTGATGTACTCTCTGCGGCGCTTTTCCTCCTGATGATATATCTCCCCAACGATGGCAGCAGTAGCACCGAATCCCATTCTGTGCATTCAGCCTCTCTTCTCACCCACTCAGCATCAAACACATGGAGTTCCTCATCTGTATGCTCCGGCTCAAACAGGTATGGCTCTGGGTCTGTGTCCGCTACAAGAAACTCTTCAAAATCGCATTCAAAGTCGTCCATTGCAGCTACTATAGTCCGGAGATATTGCTAGGCTAAATAAACAGCTGAGCTCTGTTTACAGGCTACGCTGTCAGTCAGTGTACGGGCTGGAGATTGGCGGAGCAGAGAGGGGAGGGGGGTCCCCACTCGGTATGGTAAACGAGTATGTGTGTATGAAGTGTGTCAGTTACGCTAGAAGAGTCAGAGTTTGGGACGGAGTCTTTTACCCCCTGCAGTGTTACCGGAGTTTTTGGAGTGCTCAAATAAACTGGCCTTTTTCCCGAACGCTCCTCTGGTCTCCTGCTCGTGAGGGATTCATTACAATATCATAACATGGTTTAGATTTCTAAATAAATATTCACCTCGTCGCTAGATAGACCTACGCCTGCGCAAGGCTTTTTGTCCCTACGAGGCCACCGTCATTTACCCGACGGGAGGGGTGAGCGAGTGAGCCCTGCAATCTAGAATTTGACCACTGATGTCACTGTTTTCAACCCATTTTACACACTGGCCCTTTAAATGCATCATGAAAATCCTATTTTGATTTTTTTTTTATCTCACTCCTCTCAGGGCTTCTGTACAAAACCCAGCTTCCAAAATAAATAAATAAATCCAGTCAGAACAGTAACATCACCATAAAATAAATGCATATTTACCCTCTTCCTCTCTTGTTCTCTGACTGCAAAAGAGATCAGTTGATGCTAAACTAAAACAACAGCACTGCAAGTAAATTAAGATATATCTTGGTAATATTGTTTACATTAAGAACTAGAAGAGCAGTCGGAGAGCGCAGACCTCCTCCAAGGCCAAATGCTCTTTCTGGCAATGTTAATAAAAATGAAGAATTATTTTTGTAACCCCCGTGACACAGATTTGGTCCAAAATCTAAGTGGCTCGTCCTGGGCCTGTGCAACGACCTTCCACCAAATTTCATGAGAACTGGCCAGTAGTTTTTCTGTAATCCTGTTGAAAAACAAACAAACAAAACAAGCAGAAAACCTTGGTGCAGGACATAATCCTACAGAAACAGAAACCACAGACTGATAATCTCATTGAAATCATCACCCGCTGGTCTGAAATATAAATCTGATGTGTTGGAGGTCAAACACGATGGGCGATAGATTCGTTGTTAAATGTTTTCTCTGCAGTGACGAGCCATGTGAAGCCACAGGCTTTAAACTTGACTCACGGGTCTTTGCTGTCACCAGTCTTTCACGCAAGCTCCTCGTTCCCATCCTCCCTGACATCATCATCACTGACCGTGTACCATCTACTGAGAAAAATGTCTCAAAAATGAGGCTGAGATACAAACTGACGGTCAGGCATGAAATCTTGTCATGGAAAAGGATTGAACATTTGCTGCCAATTTGCAGCCAGCAGCCAGTGGGCTAATGACTATCTGCTCATATGAGTCATTTTCTAAAACGCTGACAGGAAGCATATTTTACTCCTCAGTTCAGACTTGGTGGTTAACATAACCTCAATGTGATGAGAACTAGAGACGAATTTGGTGAGGGAAGGTTGCATCAATATTGTACTGAAATGACGACTGATTACACGGCAACAGTACGAATGGCTCATGGGGATCATGGCAAAATCTGGTTGGTTGAATGCTCATAATCTGCTGATGAAGTTGGAAAAGAGGGGTGTTCAAGAATGAAGCAGAGCAAAGTAAAACAAACCATGATGTTGGATGATACTGAGAAGACATGTCGGTTAAGAACAGTCTTGATAGCAACGTCTTTAGTGCTTGCCATTGTTGTTTTTACTCCTCATTGGTTTCGGCACAATGCTTGAAAACAGTGTGAGGGTACAGTCACACATAAGTGAATGCCTAATATGATGGACATGGAACACTAGCTGGCTGGCTAATGTTAGCTAGCTTGCTATTAAATACAGCAAAATATGATGCTATTGGTACATTTTCCGTTTTCTTCAGTCCGTGCCTGTCTTCTTACTCACTGCAGCCAGGCAGCATCTCTCATGTGGGCCAGTTGGTATCTGTCATGACCTATATCAGCTCATTAAAAAACAATCAGTGTCTCCTCCACACATACTTTTTTTGCTGTTGGCTGAGGCTGCGACTTCACCACCCAAAGTTCACCAAAGTTGAACCCCATGTGATGTGAGGATGCAACTTTGCTTTGCCAATGAAAGCTTATTTTTTATTTACCCCTTTACTTGCAAAGAGAATGAGAGCTGAATATTCGCCAATGTTAATTTTATTCACGTGTGACGGTGCTCTGTCAACGGTATTATTTTGTGTTCACACCAGGCATGAATAAAACAGTTTGCATGAGTGAATTACATGTAAAGTCAATGTAAAGATGCAATTAGATGTGAATTCCTGCTGGGCAGTGACAATTTATTCCTCATTTCACAGCATGTAGTTCACACTTAGTGAGGCAGCCTAGATGCTTGTTTGGCATTAAGACAGGAATTGGACAAACCATTATTAACTTTTCTTCTATAACTCTTAAAAAGTTCTGTCCCAACTCCCTACTACATGCTAACTGTATAAAGTATGAACTTACTGTTTTTGTGGTTAGAATACAATAAATCAATGGGCTGACAGTAAATGTGCCGAGTATCAACGAGACAGTAAATGTGCCGAGTATCAACGAGATAAATGCACTGTGGTTTTACAAGTAGGAAGTTGAGGCTTCCAACTTTTCAAACATCACTGGCAGGTATCTGGTGTGTGTTTGCTGCTGCTTCTTCGAACTTTCTCATACTTGTTTTTGTCTGCTGACTGCTGATAGTACACATAAAGTTTATGGCATATATGCGACCACAGAGATTTGGCAGGCCTATCGCCCAGGCCCTGTAATATCTAATCCAGTGAACAGTGAACTCAGGGCAACACAATCATCCCCCAAAGCTCATTTGGTGGCCACCAGCAGCCACTGGTGCGCATCACTGCTGAGTGAAGACACAGCAGAAAAACACAGGAGGAAACAAGCAGATAGGACGGATTCATTAGCATTTCGAAAGCGCAGACACTAACTGAAGGGAGACCCTCATAAATATGCTCCTAAGATAATTTATTTATTTATGCAGAACATTTAACACAGCGTGAATTGTGTGTTGTGTTTTTGTAAGACTTTAGAAAGACATCTGTAGTTTACAAAACAGTTTCATTCTTGACTGTCTGAAATTGGATGCATTTCTTTGTCTTCTTTAGTAAATTAAGAGCTAAAAACCATGAGCTACAGCTTTAAGGTGTAAGCTCTATAATAGGAAAAGTCAGGGATTATTAAAGCAAACACAAATTTCTCATCAATATTTTGCTCACATCAGTCTTTCTCTACAGTCTGAGGTAATGTCACACACACTGGAGATGACTCGACGGCACAGCAGCCTGCCGTAACATTACTGGTGTATGTTTGAATATTTTAAGCCATACTAGCGGCATGGCTCAAGGGGTGGCAATGTTGCTCTGTTGGCTGTTCCATCACTTTGGTCCAGACTGACCACGTCACTGTTTAAGTCACACACTGAGCCACATGTTTTGTTACTTGCTCACACCCCCCATTGCCCCGAAAAAGGCGCATTCTGTATAAACAAAAGTAGGTAGGCGGCATTTTACTGCACTCCCTGATTTTATTTTTATACTGCCAATGCTGAAAAAAGACTGAATGAGCTTTCCTGCAAATTTGCACAATTCCTATCTAAAACGGGCTTAACTTGGCCGTAGGTGTGAATGTGAGCGTGAATGGTTGTCTGTCTCTGTGTTAGCCCTGTGATAGTCTCACGACCTGTCCAAGGGTGTACTCTGCTTCCTGCCCATTATCAGCTGGAATAGGCTCCAGTCCCCCAGCAACCCCCAACAGGATAGTTATGGAAAAATGAATGTAGTTGCTAAACTGCTGTCTTAATTACACTGTTGTGGCAACATATTCGGTGTCTGAATTATGTTCAGAGGCAACGTTTCTTTCAAGTAACAAAACACTACATACATACACAGCATAGGCTTTGGAAGGCACAAGCAAAGGCACAGTGGTTAAGGTTGGGGAAAGACTGTGATTTGGTGACATTTTATTAAAACACATAATAAAGACTTTTGTCTTAGGTTTAAGCATCAAATGCAATTTGGTTAAGGTCAGGGACTGATGGTAATTTCGGTTGAATGTAATAAAATAATGCTGTAGTCACTACAACTGAATACAATATTACAGAATTGCCTGTTTTTGCAGAAGACAACTGAAATATATTTTTAATGAACATTTGTCTGATATGTTCAGTTTTGGACTTACGACCAGGTATGTTAATTAACAATACTACCTCATTATTTTGATAGAAAACTTAAATTGCATGGCAGCATTACGTTCCCCTCAAAATATTGCTACTGTTTTTAAATCAGTTTAATTTAGACATTATTTCTGCGAGACAGGGCTGCTTAACAGATAATTAAGCAGTTGCCATGACATATTATGCAGACGTTCATGGTTTTCAGAGGATGAATCCATCTGACTTTTGGTGATCCCCTAACAGTTCCTCTTGCACCATGAGGTTCACATTTTTGTTTTTATAGGTAGAATTTTCTTAAACTATTAGATGGATTGCCGTGAAATTATGTACAGACATTCAGAGTTTCCAGAGGATGAACCCTAACGACTTGTCCCCTGGCTTTTATCATAGAGCAGCCAGTAGGTACACTTTTTTGGGTATGATTAAAATGTCTGCCAGACATTTCATGTCCCCCCCCCCCCAGGATAATTTTTAATAACTTCATTGATACTTAACTTTTCCTCCTCTGCCACTATAAGGTCAACATTTTAATTGTTTGTTGGCAACACACTAGCAAAACTATCGACTTTCCTCTCAGCATCGACTGTACTTTGTGTTTAGTTATAATTAGAAAATGCTGGCATGCTAAAACACCACACTAGGATGATCAATATTGCAGACTTTCCTTGATAAACATCATTGTGTTGAAGTTTCCATTGTATGAATGTTACTATGTTGATGTTAGCACTTAGCTCGAAGGACCAGCATTGTACAACCTCAGAATCTCTTCAGGGCAACATACACAAAGGTCACCAGAATCCACTGAGTATAAGGTGGGTTTTATAACTCACACATGCTGAAAGTGACATAAAAATCTACCCAAATGTCACTGAGAAGTTCACTTTCCCTCCAGAGGATGTTTTCGATATTTATCTAACACAGAACTTCTGGAACATGAAATACTACAATTGGCTGTGCAGCCATCCAGGGTTGTGATAAATATGTCATATACACACACACACACGCACGGCTCTAAGACAGGTGTGGGAACGAGGACTGTAAAATGTCTTTGACTTTAAACACCAGAGGGGAAGAACAGCGGGGAGTAAAAAGACAAGAGATGGGTGGAACGGAAAAGAAATTAGAGTTGGTAGAAGCCACTAAAAGCAGCATCTGACACAGATTGATTTTCTCTCGCGTGTGAAAGAGAAACACACTGTTTTCATCCAGCTGTCAAATAAATCTTCATCCACATTCGCATGTAAATAAATGTCAGTTTGGCCGGCGGCTGTAATACACCAGCGATTCAGCCTGGAGTATATCCAGTTTGTTACAGTTTTTCCTTCAACTGAACTTGCAGTGAAAGAGAGCGCTCTGGTGAAAAAGAACTGATGCATTTTACAGTTTCTTGTTTGCCTGGAAGTCAATAGGAGACGAATTGAGTAGTCAGTATGAGTAGAAAGAGACGTCATGCTGAGAAACTTAAACTTCCTCAGATCAGAAGCTATGAAAGCACCGCCTGCACTGCTAAACAGGTGTGGAAGTGCACTGCAGACACACCACAGCAAGGAGCATCCAGAGATAAAACCCAAAGAAAGGCAAATAGTAAAAAAGTTGAGGACAGAAACTTCAGATCTTCCATCATCGTTTAATGTGCTCTGATGAAAGTGTTTGGACTAAAAGGACGATAAAGGTGATTGAAGAGAGTTGCCACCCTTGAGCCATTGTCCACTTTGTTCTTCCTCTCCAGTGTGGAGCTCCACCTCATTTCAAACATAGCCAATGTTCTGATGAATGATATGAATATGACGAGCGGACTGAACATACCTCAACCTCATACCTGTCTGTTGGACATTTCTGTGGTGGACAGATGTTAATCAGCCAAATGTTGTCACATGAATTTTTCTTTGATGAATTAATTTCAGTTGCTAATGTTCAGCAAAGGAGCTTGTCTTTTAAAACTTTTGAGTTACCTGGCATCATAAGCCAAGTCTCTATCCAAATTTTAACCAAATTCACAGGAAATCTGCAATAGAAGGAAAGCAGAAAACACAATGAAAAAATATGGCATTAATTTGTTTCATGTTATTAATTAGAGGAACGTTATTGTCTCCTCATTTCGCACACAGATCTGATGTTTTCATCTCTTCAGTAGAGAGGAAGCTTCAGAGGACACATGTCTAATACTTCATGAATTATTCACCAAGCCCGTGTCCTTTGCATTGCGTCCATTTTGCAGACAGTCTCTCTTCAAAGGCATTCATGGCGGTGCACTCTTTTGGCTCATGTGAAAAGCAGACAGAAATAGCTGTGTAAAGAACAATAAAAGAGAAGTCTGAACCCTGATGACCCCCATTACAAAATGAAGTGATTGTATTTGTCAAACTTGCTCCCAATTTCAGGTTGTCAAATACCATCATTTTGCTACACCCCTCTGTGTCTCATAGCAACGCACGAGGTATCCTTAAGCCTAGTTCACATTACACAATTTTCAACCTGATTCTCGCCAACTGCGTTACGACCTGTGTGTGCACACCACAAGAATTCTCCACTGAGCCCTCGCTGACAGAGCCCCAGATAAAGCGGTGATGTCACCAAAGTACGTTTTCTAACTTGGTGACGACACATCGTAAAGACGTGGATATTCTTCCCAGTGTTGAATCAGATCTGCCTCCAGGGCCTGGGTCCAAACACATCGCACTCCCCATGATCCTGTGGACGCCACCATTGTTGTTGTTGCTTACTGGCTTGTCAGTGTTGCCAGATCTTGGGAGAGACACAAGCAACCAGGGCTATGGAAACAAGCCCAAAAGAAGTGACTATCATGAGTTTAAATAACTTACTAGACAGATATATAAAGAGAAAGGTGACTTTTAGAGAGCAAGCCCAAATAAGCAGCTCCACTTTAGAAACAAGCCCAAAGTCGCGGCTAATAAGTGGACCTGACAAGTGGCAACCCTGAGGCGTGTCCTCCTCACATTTCGTCCGTCCTCCTGCGTGCTGACGTGGGATGTATCCCGCCTCTCATTGGCGGATGCTCTTTGTCTGTCGTGTCAGACTTCTCCAGTTTTCTAGCATGCCAGATATCCAGTCCCAGTCACAGACGAGGGAGCGACAAGCTCGTAGGCTTGTTCACACAAGGACTCATCGTGGCAGACTATCTGCCAACTCAACTCCAACCCAAGGTGGCTCTCAAGATCCTCTGTGACGTCAAAATCGCGGTGAAAATCGTGTAATGTGAACTAGGCATTAGTGGTATTTATGTAAGACACAGCTGAAATACATTGTAACACACAGTTAATGTTGTGAAATGGTTGCAGTTAGGTTTAGAAAGAACATCATGTTTTGAGAAAAAAAAGTACAAATGTACATATAAAGTCCGGTCTTGTTTGACCCATCCACTCACCCTACATGGACTTTCTCAATTTTCACACCAAGTCAGTTGCTCTTGGTGTCAAGTATTGTCCTGGATGAGTTATCACTGGACGTGTTGAATGCCTGGTATGTCTCACAAGGATGCCAAAGGCTGCCTTTGGTGATATCACACACAGAGGGGTGGCAGTATTTGAAGACCTGTAAATGAGAATGGGCTAGCTTGTTGGGTGATGGTTTCGGACACAAGGTTTTTGATATAACAACCTCTTGGATGTCTGCAGACACCCCAGTTCAATTGAAATATTAATCAAAGAAATGCATCCATCTGTCTTACTTACAGCCCAGCTGACTTGCCCAACATATCATACCTTTGCCTGTGCTTCCTTACCTGCCAGCCATTTCCCATTTGAAACTTCTTTACGTTAACTGTGCCACAAGAAATTGTCATTGTTTCAGGAGGGAGCAATTTTTTTGCATTTTATTTGGACAGACTGACCATTGAACTTCATGTGTTCATTGTGAACTGATCTTCAGAAATCCATTCTTTTTATGTCAGGAGGTAAATTTGCAGTCAGTTTTACAGCATAACTCATCCCAACTACCTCTAAAGACATTGCCCAGGCAGCACTGATTTGGTGATTTGCACATCACAGACTGGCTTTGATTTGATCAAAAAATGAATTTCTTTTAGACATCTTTGTTATATTTCAAAAGCATTTCATTTGTCATATTTCAGCATGCAGTTAAAGAACTGCTTCACATTAAAATACAGTCATATAAATGCTTTTAAACGACAGTGTTATGTAACCTAACCTGACTTAAAAACTGTCACTTTTCCTATGATGTTAATTCATTTTCAACCCAAATGTCCTGATGCATTTTCACTAGCAAATCACCAGATCAGAGCTTACTGATGGTGTTTGTAGCCCAAGGTTAGGAGAAGGTGGTTTCCGTGTGTGTGTTTGTGTGTGTGTGTGTGTGTGTGTGTGTGTGTGTGTCAGAGAGACCGAGAGAGAGAGAGAGAGAGAGAGAGAGAGAGAGAGAGAGAGAGAGAGAGAGAGAGAGAGAGAGAGAGAGAGAGAGAGAGAGAGAGAGAGGGAGTAACCTTATCTCCCTTCAGGCCAATACTGTAAATAGAAGTGTTGGGTTTTAGTCATCTTGCCTGATGAATTTCACAAAATTCTGCTATGTGTTATAACCACTTGTGTCATCTCCAGATTCAGTGCAACTTGTGTTCAGCTCAGCTAATTCAGTTTGGCATGTGAATCTTGAGATAATCGGAGGATGTTCTTGCAGAAGCTGAATCCTAGTCTGTCATTCACGTTGAGGATAAATTGTTTTGGTGTTTGATGCACCAAAATGCTGTTCAGCTGCCACTTCTGGCTCACGGTGGTGCACGTCTGTGTACATTTGTTTGTTGTCTTGATGACAGACAGCCTTGCCTCATGCCAGGAGATAGAGGGCCGCAGTCTGTGTGGGAGGATTTGGGTGAGTGATGATGGACAAGAGAGGAATTTGTCCACTGGGAACTTTTTCAAATGCTTTGGGGATCCAACGTTTAAGTGACTAATGAAGCTACTTACGAAAAAAAAAGAAAAAAAAAAAAGATTAAATGACATTTTTGTTATCTGCCACCTTTATAGTAAAATCACAGTTGCATAGCATCATAGTTGTAATAATATACACATATTTTTTGGCCAATTAGGGGGAGGTGGCAGCAGTCTGTACACGCACTCAAAAAACTAGTTACTACAACCCGATATTAGGGCTGACTAGCGCCAGCAGTTTCGAACTGTTAAATTTCCGCTGGGATCAAAATCTAACAGTGCCGGACACACCACAAAAACTAGGTGGAGAAGACGCTCACCAACACTGATCAACAGCCGACCAACAGCTTGGTGTGTCAGGGCCCAAGGTCAAATATCCACAATACATTTAGCTCTGTTTTGGTCTCCACCAACTCCTGAGAGAAATATCTGATAGCTGCTAAATGTTCCACTTTCGTCGAGCTGAAAGATGCTTAAATACTTCATAGGCTCTGTGGGCTCATCACTTTATCATCATCACAAGGGACTTCTTTTAAAACTTAACTCCTGTTGACACTTTTAATATCATATAAAACTACTGATAAGTAAAGCGAAGGTCGCTAGTTCCCTGAATCTCTGCAATTAAGTCATAAAATGAAAATGTTGCAAAACTGGACAGGAACAATGGACAAAACTATGAATGCTTAGCTTATAAAAGTTAATTTCTCCTTTAAATGTAGTATGTTATTAGACAAGTGAAATTTGTTGATTTTTTTTCAGGCTTACACACAAATAGATACACACACTCTATATATACTGAATATGTTGTATGATTATCATAGCTTAAAAATTATGCAAACTCATTGTATCACACACACACACACACACACACACACACACACACACACACTGTATGTACTAGTGTTTATATTCAAATGTGGAGGATGGTTTGCTGTTTGTCCAGTGTTGCTTGGCAGAATCTCTGTGTTTGCTCTGCAGGATTTATGTAGCACACACAAACACTAGTGGGTCATCAGCATCCCCTGGTTGTAAACACACACACACACACACACACACACACACACACACACACACACACACACAAAGAAAGAAAAGGAAGGGAGCGTTGGCTGGTCGGTAAGCAGCTTATCTTTACCATGTATTCATGTCTCAATCATAACCTTGACTATTCCCTGCGTGTGAGCTTGAAATACTTCCCCTCCAACTTTAAGAATGATAAAAACAAAGTACGGATAAACAAAGAAAGGAATGAATAAATGAACATACACAATGACAAATTCTTTTCTAGGTCAAAAACAGATATCAAATTCTGCTGTAAAGAGAAGGAAACCGTTTATTGCAGCTGTTTTTGCATTTTCTTTTGGGGGTTTGTGGTAGTATTGCTGTTTGACGTTTTGCTGCAACATTAGGGCTTTCTCCTGCACTCTGATGAGGGGACCATTAGACTGAAAGATAAGCTGCTGCTTAAGCATTAAAAGTGATTTTAACTTTAATAGACACATTTTAAGTGAACACAGATAAATCCGTGGGGTGGCGTCAATGATGTTTGATGAAGGGATCATTGTTTCAATACATACCACAGTCTTATAATGATAATTTATTTATTTATTTATTACAAAAACACACAAGTAGGCTACCCAGTGGCACACATGCACAGTTGCACACACATGCTTAAAATCCCAAATGTGGCAAAGGTGTTTTTGCAGGAAAACAGAATTGACTTTGGCAAGAATTCTGGGTATTTTATCTGGACCCTTATGCTGTATTCACACTAGGAGCAACACAGCCACAGGCTACAATTCATTTTCAATGGAAACTGGTGACATGAAGCTACAAACTGCTGCTCAACATTTTTTGCTGCTGATGGACATGATGCGCTGAAAAAAAGCTGAGCTGGCCTTGACTTTTTTTAGCACTTCAATGACGCAGTAAAGCGTCAACCAATCCTATGTTTTTGTCTGTAGCTGTATTTAGCTTAGTAATCAAGTGCCATGCTAACTTTAAGTGTATTGTGGTGCACACCAGGATGCAATGGGGCAGCTCAAGACACTGATCAAGAGCAAAGATTTTTTTTGACCAAATACAAGCACTAGATGATGTTCCTTTGAGGTGCTTTATGGCAAGTAGCAGACACACACAAACCCTTGACGACATATCTACATTAATGAGCGCTTGAGCAACACTTCAAAGGAGACTGTGTGATAATGTAGCTGGTCGGGCTGTTACGTCATCGCATGTAGATAAATTGGATTCTTTTACCTCTTCCTCCTCAGGTTGACGGACGACATCCAACCTGTAACTTCCTGTTGGAGGTGGAGAGAGACCAGGCGGAGTGTCTGAGGAAGTTGAGGGAGGAGGACGCTGCCAGCAGCCATAAAGGTCACAGTCACTCACTAAGCTACAGTTAAACAAAACTAGTCTAAGAAAGAAGTTGTAAAACTTTGTGGAGGTGAACTGGATCCAAAAATACAAAACATGGAGCACAAGTAGAGTTTAAACCAGCAGATTCCAAATCAGGTTGTGTCTGTTGTTGAATAGGTATTGGCCGATAACCTGTGTGATGTTTTCCACCTAAATTAAACCTGGACTAAATCTGGATATGACACACACCTGATCTGACCTCCTGAGTTTGCTAAATGGATTATAAATATGAGATTATTTTCCAGCCTGACCAAATTTAGACACAGCTGATATTAACACACACACTTCCTTTCTTTGATGTGCATCTTGTCTGGTTTAAAGGCACTCTGCAGCGTGCACTCAAAAGTTATGTGTCCTTTTGCACTACGCTAATTACTACAGAATATGTAATGATTGTGGTTGCTTACCAAATATAAGACCCAATTAGCAAACTGAGAAAGTTGGGCAGACTTTCTCCTTGCATCCTTAAAGCTTTATCTGCATATATCTACTTCTAAAATGCATGTGTAAAATTGTCATGTATATACTAAGTACCTATATGTTTATAGTTGTTGGTCTTATCTCTGATGTGAAAGGTCCATGAAAAACGAAGAAATTCTGTCATTCCTTTCATCTGCTACACAGACGAGACTGAAGCCTAAAATGTCCCTAAAACCCATTCTGTGTTTGAGTGTTCCTGCCGTGTTAATGAGCCTGACTCTCCTCTCCAGTGATGTGAGCTCTGGACGCTGAGTCCCCCTGCTGTGTTAATTAAAGCTCAATGACACTAAGTAGAGCAAAATAATAACATGGCTCAAATTCTCTGCGGGTGAAAAACTGCGAGGGAGCGCAGTTTTCTGACAGAGTTTCATTCATTTTGTCAGCGGAACAAGGCTCTCGGGACTTCGTCTGATGCTGCAGCCCTGGTGATAAAATCAGGTTACATGCAGCTGGCTCAGCCCCAGTAGGAATCAAACCACAACTTCACAGTGCCAGTGCCTAACATTACACACTCAGCAGCACACAGGGATCAGGTTTAGACTCAAACTTATTTATTCATGGTTGCAATCTACCAAAGCTTTCCTGAGTGAGCAAGTCAGGACTCCAGAGTTTCAAAGTTCACTGTTCAACTTTGAAACCTCCATGCCTCTGCCCATCAAGTTGCAAAAACATGGATGGTGGGCACCCAAAATTAGTGTCACCAACTCACCATTTGACCAAATGTCTCCCCTTCTGTTCCTGATGTTGAATAATGACAAGAAAAGTGAAATTTATCATAGTTAGCAAAGGAATTCCTGACTT
The DNA here is from genome assembly GCF_011397635.1 of Epinephelus fuscoguttatus. Classification (NCBI taxonomy): domain Eukaryota; kingdom Metazoa; phylum Chordata; class Actinopteri; order Perciformes; family Serranidae; genus Epinephelus; species Epinephelus fuscoguttatus. Next base: position 11,038,342 of record NC_064766.1, on the reverse strand, counting down.
ATGGTGACTTATGGTGACCACGACCAATGACTTTTGACCACCAAATTCAAATCAGCTTATCTTTGAGTCAAAGTGGACATTTGTGCTATATTTTAAAAAAATCCTTCAAGGCATTCTTGAGATATCACGATCACGAAAATGAGACTGACAAGGTCACAGTGACCTTGACCTTTGGTCATTGAACACCAAAAACTAATCAGTTCATTGTTTAGTCCATGTGGACATTTGTAGCCTACCATATTTAAAGATATTCCCTCAAGGAGTTCTTGAGATACTGTGCTCAGGAGAATGCAACGGACGAGGTCACAGTGACCATGACCTTTGACCACCAAATTCTTTTCAGACCATCCTTGACTTAGAGTGGATATTTGAGCCAAATTTGAAGAAAAGTTCTCAAGGTGTTCTCGATATATCACATTCACAAGAATGAGACAGAGGCAAGGACACAGTGACCTTGACCTTTAACCACCAAAATCTAATCACTTTATCACTGAGTCCAAGTGGATACTTGTGCCCAATCTGATAAAAAAAAAATGTCCTCAAGGTGTTCTTGAGATGTTGCGTTCACAAGAATGGGACTAGTGTATGTACATACTTAGAACCCACCAGTGCAGAGGCATAAAAATTAAAACAAAGACCTACAAAAGTTAAGAAACATAAATATCAATAGAAAATTGTACAGTAAAAACATGAAGAAATACTATAAAATAAAAAAAAGTACAATTTACTTGAGAAATGAGAGAGCTGTAGGGTTTTATGCAGGAAATGTGCAGAAGTTCAAAGTATAAAGTATAGATGCAGTAAACAGAGAAAATAGTCCAGAAGATGTGTGCTAATGAAATACATAGAGACACATAGAGGCATCACATTAATGTAACGCGTCACATGTATGGAGGGGATAAGTGACCGTGTCAGTCGGGAGCCCTGGCCTCGTTCATGAGGCCAGCCAGCTGCAGTTGGGAAGAAACTGTTTTTGTAGTGTGAGGCTTTGGTCAGTTGTGTCAAAGGATGTTGCGGTGAGATTGTTTTGTCATCTGCTGTTTTTAAGGCCAAGAATGAACCTTAAAACTCAGTTTTTAAGCCAACATGCGCAGAAAGATAAAATGACAATCTAAACATTTAAAATGAGCTAAAGCAAATGTAATCTGCTGATGAAGATCATGTGATATGAAAATGAGGCACAAGTCATGACACAGTAGATCAAGTCCAGAACAGCAGTGTTAATATATGTTTTTTTACATGTCAGAGCCAGTCCCATCAATGCATAGGCCCAAAGGCTTTCACACAGAGGGTGAGAACAAATTAAAACAACACGAAAATGCTTAATACTGCGTCAAGACCATATCAGCAGCAATGCTAAATTGCCATAGTTGAAACACTTGTTTAATAAAAATAGATTTGTACCAGCTTATCCTCAAAAACAGAAAAAATATGACAGTTCGAGGTTCTGGATGCTAGTGCCGCATCTGAGGAGGCAAAGGACCAACTACTGGGATCTTAGTGACCCATAGTCTCTCTAAGGTAAGTTATTGTATAGAATAAGCTGCTGGCTATTTCCCCAACTTTAATTTTGCCTTAATGCTCTGAATGAATTTGAATTCCTTCTGCTAAACAGTTATGCGATGTGTATGCTTAGGGCTTTTATTGTAAAAGGTAAGAATGGAAAGAGTGGATCTGGTTGCGCTACATTTGTCAAAGTAACACGGGCCCAACTTTTTAAATACATATGCTCAGTAGTTGCATCAATGGCTCATGGCATCAGTTATTTTAATTACAACACAGTGTGCTAATATGTATTGCATAATATGTTAGTGATGTATATAATGTATGTCATGTAACATTACATTATTTTAATAACAGATGTACTCATTTTAAGCCAAACCATGATGTTATTTTTAAACCCAACAATGTACTTTTGTTGCCTAAACCTGAGGAAGTAAACCTAAAAACATCCAGGTTTTTTTTGTTTGTTTTTTTTTTAACCTAAGTTTTAAGTTTATTTTGAAAAGAGACTATGCATTTATCAAGTTGAAATCGTATTTCCTGTGAAAACAGAAGTTTATTTTGAAAAAACACAATGCATGTAACAACACACTGTCCATGAGTGTCAAAAACTGATGCTGGGGGATACCAGAGCATCATAATTCGATGTGTAGGGCCACTGATCCATTATTTGATGGACTGGGACTGAGAATGTGTTGGTCAGTTGAAAGTACGGGGCCGCCATGTTGTTGTCTTTTCCATGACTGGATGATGCCTGTATTTGTGGTGTGAAAACAGAAAAAATTGACTTTGTTGCAGTTAAGACATTATGCCGCTTTTTCGGTGCGTAATATTCACATTCTGTGTGATAGCTCTCATGACATGATTTTGAAAAAGTATGTTAATGTGCAAATTAAACACACTAAAAAAAAAACATTGTGTAAAGGTCTTAATGAATAAATAAATAAATAAATAAATAAGTAAATATGTAGGATACACTGCTAAGACAGTCCTTTTTGTGGCTGCCCTATTGAATTTTTTAATCGTCCTGTGATTTTATCACTTAATCAGCATCAAACTCATGATCTCACACTGTCGTCCAACTACTTCACACCAGCCAGTTGTGTTTGTCAGAAGCCACAACAGGTGCTACATGACATATCAAATCGAGCTGTTTTTGAAAAATTAGACTTTCCTGCAAAGATCCATCCAAATATCTGATGAAGTAATGAAAAGGCTCTGCAGTTGAAGAAGGGGAAATGGAATACCGTCTGCAGCACATTTAAGAGAAGTCCATTTGTTAACTGCATGAAATTGAAGTAGGGCGATGCTGGAAAAGGGCACAGTGCTCAGCCACCCTTCACTTTGCAGTGAATAAAAGAAGACCATAAACCAGAGGAAGAGGATTTCCCTCCAGATGTGTGCTGCTGTGTGTTTCATTGCCTCTGATGTGTTTCTGTGAAAGCGAACAGAGAAAAGGATGGATCACTTAGCGGGTAGATGGACTTTTCTTCATGCACTGATGAGTTCAAATCTGCGTTTTACCCCAAAGACATCTGTTCTCTCACTCTTTCCCCTCTCCCCCTCTCATGACCTCTTTTGCCTTTTCAACATTATTCCCCCTCTTTTCTTTGTATTTTTGTGCGTCCTTTTCGTACCAACTTCTTTACATCTCTCTTTTCCTCGCCTCATCTTCCTCTTTCTTTCCCTCTTCTTAATATAACTCCTCCACTCGCCTTTCTTCTGTCTGCTCAGTGTTGGTTCGTTCCATTTACAGTGAGGTCAACACAAGAATAAGCTTCAATTTTAAGGACGTTGAAGGTCAAAGCAGACAGCCGATGAAACAAATTATTTTGTGTCCTTAGCCTGTCACATTTCTGACATTCAGGCACAAAAGGAGGAAGAAAGAAGAAGGAGAGAATGAATGCCGGAATGAAAGGACAAACAGCAAGTAATGGAGGCAAAATGATAAAGGGATTAAGGAAAAAGGAAACAAAGTAGAAAATAAAGGAAGAGAAGAGGAAATGAGAGGAGAACAGTGATAACAGACAACAGAGTGGAGGTTAATAGAATAATCTCAGTTTGTCTGTTGTTGGCTGGGACGCAGTGTTTGTCATTTGGGGGATGAAGATGAGATTTATCTGCTTTCATGTTCTTTGCAAAGATCTTTGCAAAAGCAATTGAATTGTATAAGCGAGAGGAGATACTGATGATGATTTTTGCCTCTTCCTCCTCAGAGTCACAAGTTTGATCCCTGCAACATGGAGCGCGGCTCTCAGCATTCATGTAACCTGACAAAACAGCAATCCATCAGTTTTACAAGTTGCTCTAAGTAATGAAGTCGTCAGCTAAACATCTTAAATGTGTCATTTTAACTGTGTGAAGTTTGTATTATAGAAAACAACATCTCAAAAGCTATAGGAGCCAAAATAGAAGCGCCTCTGTTTTTTTTCTCGACTTGACACTAATAGGTTGCTTTTTATAGCAGTTTTATTCTCCTTCACAGTCTGATGCTTCGGTAGCTGGCTGTGTTCCTTCAGCAGGGATGTTGGAGATGAGGGCTACATTTTACCAAGCACACTGTCTCCGTTCATCTATTGCTAAAAAGCCTTGTTGACTGTTCAGTTTGCCATCAGCGCTTTTGCACCCATTAAGGCTCATGTTGAAGAGCTGGAAGAGCTATTTTGGGAGGCAGTTTGTTTGTTTTGTTTCTGGAGGGTGGGTGAGAGTTTTGTATTCATGCAGGGCCACCCGTCCCTTGTATATCCCTGTCCCTGTGCTGATAGTGTCTAAATCCTCATATGTCTTCTGTGCAATTTAGGACAGGTGGCGTTCAGACTAGCCAAATCCAAAAAGCTTTATGAGGAGTGTAATTGTTTTAAACGTATGGTTTCTTACAGGTCCAGTTTTAATGCGCTGTATGTAATTGTTGTAGATAAGCTGTTTGTGTTCCCAAATATTTTATCCTAAAGATCTCGTAGGAGTGAATCTGAATACAAATTTTATTTGGGTATGAATAGATAAGAATAGCATCGGACTTTCATTCATTTCATTTCATTCATTTTCCGTAACAACCTATCCTGTTGGGGGTTGCGGGGGGGCTGGAGCCTATTCCAGCTGACATTGAGCAAGAGGCAGGGTACACCCTGGACAGGTCGCCAGACTATCACAGGGCTGACACACGCTCACATTCACACCTACGGCCAATTTAGAGTCACAAATTAACCTGCATGTATTTGGACTGTGGGAGAAAACTGGAGCACCTGCAGTAAACCTACGCCGACACGGGGAGAACATGCAAACTCCACATAGAAAGGCTCACCCACCCAAGGGTTCGAACCCCCCCACTCCCCACAAGAAACCCACTGCTGGCCACTGCACCACCGTGCTGCTCCGCAACTGAATTCATGCAGTAACATTTGTGGTTTCTGCACAAACATCCATCCCTAAAAGTTGCTGATAAATTTGTTTTATATACACCTAATTTAAAAAAGCGCAATATGTTTTAAAGGAAACACAAAGCTGGAGTGCAGAACGTTGTTTGTCACCCACTTCTGGCAGTCTCCCCTATGCACAGAGGAGCACTCTCCTCAGGTCTTTTTTGGCCATTAATCCGTCCTTGAAATGCATCTGGAGCCCCCCCTCCAGAAAATTTTCTTGGGCGTGTCTTTGTTATTTTCTGCAATAGCTTCCGCTATACAGAGTTGCTACTCCTGCTATGCTTCCTTTATTATGTTTATTTCAAACTGCCCACACACTTAATATCAAAAGGGAACGTTAGCATAAAATAAAAATACAGAGAGCTTTTCCTTGCGGTGATCAAGTGGCCACCTCTGGGGCTGAAAAATAAAGTCAACACGGTAGTGCCAAAAACTGCAATTCAACAAATGGCCACTTGAGGGTTACCCACTTTTACACTCCCATGTTAATATGTCCAACTTTACAGCAGAAATAAACATGTTCATAGCCTTGTGCAACACATGGTTTGGGTCTCTATAGCTAATTTCCCCCTTCTTGACAACTGTACAGGGGCCACTTTGTATGTAAAACACCAGTTTAAATGTTATTAAGGCTTAAAGTTACACATAATTAGGGGCATGGCTGCATTAAGTGACAGGTCAGTGCTGTCCACAGACAAGTTGTTCCACAGCGAAAATGTTAGCATAACCAAAGATTCACAAAGTATAGGCATAGCAGTAGCTGGCACTATTTCAATGATTTTTCAGTTCTTGAAAAGTAATTGTAACATTTTGGTCGCCTAAAAAATCTTGTTTAGCCTTTGGTTTTGTAGTGGGTTGGAAATTCCACATGTTAAGTTTTTTTTATGTAAACAGATACCCCCTAATTTTTTGTAAATTATTTGAACTAATCTGTTTACCCCGTTTTGACATCAGGTCAGTACTCAAAGATGCCAGTAGATGGTGCTCTAATGCCACTGTGGATACATCAGGGAGCTCACTCGTACGTGCTCTGCTCATGCATAGCTCAATATTAAATGAGCCTGGGCTAGAGGAAGACGCAAACTTTGGCTCTCTCCCTTATTAATCCACAGGTATGTGAAAACTTGCTTTTCTATGATTAGCTTTGTTTAATACCTGATGTAAATGCATTGCAAATCGTTCTTTGAAGTTGTGACATGGTTCTGACATGTATTGGGAACATATTTTTATTGCTGTGTGCCTTAGTAGGCGCCGCACAGCCGCCATTGAGAATAAAATTTCGGTCTTCTACTGTTCTGTCAGTGAAGTTATAGACATTTGCATGTGGTAACATACGCAAATGTTTTAGAGTAACTTATAAGCCAGTCAGCCGTGAGTTAATGGTAAATAGAGGTGCTATATTCAACCCAGTTTCACTTCCGGTCGCTCCTTTACAGGGCGTAGTCGCGCCATTTTGTTAAGAGGTTAAGTGCAAGGCCCAATTCCAATCCGATCCCGTACACACTCACTGACTTAGAGGCGCGTTCATGTTAAGTGCGTGAGTGTATGAGGGCTGTCCTATTGTCAAATTGTCAAGTCAGTGAGTCAGTGAGTGAGCCCTTTATGCCCCCTTACCATAAGTCAGCATCAATGCTGACTTATGGTAAGGAAATTACCCACAGTTCATAGCGTTGTGGCGTCAAATCAGAGATATAGACCTTTTTCACGGCAGACATTTTGACATGTCAGAGTAGGAGCAACACAGGTGTGTTCAATGACACTAATGACAGCTGCGTTCCACTTAGGGGAGACCCTGGTATTGTCCATGCTGGCTAAATGTTACTAACTTACTGGGACACTGAATGGAACTCAGCCATCCTTAATGTTATCAATTTCACCTGTGCTTTTTTTTACTGACACAAGTCAAAATGTCTGCTGTGAAATAGGTCCATTGGATAAAGGAGATGCCCCACCGTAGATTTATCCAATGTTAAGAAAACGGTTACTCTTCCTGTCTCTTAAGTGGGCGTGGTTAGCTCTCCCTCCAATCAGAGCCTGTTCTCTCCCTCGTTCTCAAGAAAAGGAACGAGTTCTTCAGCGCTTTTGTGTGCTCACCTGTGTCTGTGAGTGTGTGTGTGTGCATCAGGGCCGAACTCTTTTAGACGGATTTTAGACGCGCACCGTGTAGGGACATAAATGACATGCCGTTGTGTAAATAAGATAAATAAGTGTTACCAACGCCAGGCTGGCAGACCCCCGAACTGTAGTAAAGGGACCTCCGAAGACCATTAGCTCCTTTAGCCTGTGTTAGCTCGTTGTGGCAACAACACATAAACAACAGGACTTCGTCTGCGTTAAAGAACGGCACTTTATTTTCAGCACTGTAGGGATGATGCACAGCCTCTCTTATCAGTGTCTGACTTTTATATAGAGGGAAATAACTCAAAAACAGCACGCAGAACTGCGTAGACTTCTTTACTGTGGCTGCTGGATGTAAACAACGTAGCACATGCCTCACTTTCTTCCTGGGGCGCATCCGTCTGACGTCACACACCACACCCGGTGCACTAATGTCTCATACCTCCAACATCAACTCCACACATACACAACTCCACACACACAAGCCACACACATCAGGCTCAGCCTGTAACATAAGGTTATTTAGTTTGTTTAATAAAAGGACAAGGTATAGACCTGTTCTATAGGAAAGGTAACCTTAAATGACTTCTGTTGTGATCCAATATGATGGTATGACACTGCCGTATGATAAGAAAGGGGTCCGGTGGAAAGCAATCACAGATGCAGCCGCCATGTATTTTGCAAGAGATATGGTGCCCATTTATAGGCTACCGTGTAAAAGCTGGGGTTTATTCACATGCTGAAAGTTTTGGACCCCAGGTATGTGCTACCAGGCCGCAAATATTTTTTTTTTAACTAGGAAGGGAAAAAATCGATTTAAATCGTGAATCGGATTTTTTGTGAAAAAATCGGAGATTTTTTTTTTTTTTTAGTCCATATCGCCCAGCCCTACCAGGCACACACACAAACACATTTGCCCATCATTAATTGTCCTACATGTCATGTGAGTGGAATGTTTAATAGCTTGTAGGTAATATTATTTAGCCTATTAATATTAATATTAATTAATATTATTACTTTCATTAATGTTGTTGTAAGCTACTGTCATTACCGTCTGTCCTGCATCTCTCTCTGTCTCTCTCTCTGTCTGTCTCTGTCTCTCTTTCTGTCTCATTGTGTCATATGGATTACTGTTAATTTATCATGTTGATCTGTTCTGTACGACATCTATTGCACGTCTGTCCGTCCTGGAAGAGGGATCCCTCCTCAGTTGCTCTTCCTGTGGTGTCTACCCTTTTTTTCTCCCGTTAAAGGGTTTTTTGGGGGGGAGCTTTTCTTTATCCGCTGTAAGGGTCCTAAGGACAGAGGGATGTCATATGCTGTAAAGCCCTGTGAGGCAAACTGTGATTTGTGATAAGGGGCTTTAGAAATAAAACTGATTGATTGAGGCAGACTGACAGGTCTGATATGTCTTATTCACTCAGCAGCTGACTTGTTGAATGATGGTGAGTGGAAATGACTCAATAACAATGGTAATACATGCAAAACTGTGTGTCCAAAGTCATGACGGCGGGGGGCTTACAGCTTTGATCAGCGAATATAATGTGACTTGGGATGTAGGCCAAATGCTGGCTCTGTTAAGCAGCAGATCCAGCTGTGCCGGCGTCATCAGGAATAGACGTCGCTTCACGTGACGCTTCAGTGGAAAGGACGTCTCATGTCTCTTAAACCGACAATGCTCGCTCATCGCTCCTAGCGCTAGCTCCTCGCATTTTTTCTTAGGTGGGAGGGGCTAAACAGCTAGCAAAGTCAGCTAGGTAAGATAATTAGCAATAATTTGAGACTTGGGACGGACCCTAGAAGAGTGGTATGCTAACGTTGCAGAAAGGTTCTGTGTGTAGGATGAGTGTAACTGTAATGTATGGGTTAAAAGAGGAGTGAATGTAGCAATTTGAGTGAAGTAAATGTGTTTTTGGGTAATATATTTTTTGTATTGTTATATTTTATACATATCTTACATTATATTTTAGTTGAGCTTATTATTTATTTGGGAATGAAAGTCATATTTTAAATTTGTGTGAAGTTATTTTTCTTTAGACAGTGTTTCATATTGTTTATTGTCAATTTGGTTGCAACATTTGTTTTATTTCTGTAACGTGTTTTTGTGTGAATGTGAAACATCAACTTGAAAGCAGCAGGTTTTAGGAAGCTGACATAACTGAGAAATGTGTAGGCTACAGTTTTGTATTGTTGTGTTGTATTCAATATTAAGTGAGCATTGGCTAGAGCAAGATGCTACCTTTGGCTCTCTCCCTTATTAATCCACAGACAATGTTCTTATTGACTATGCAGTGCACCCATGCCTGTGTAACTTTTGCTGCCGGTCCAGATTTCCCCTAGGTCTGACACTGGTAACAGTTTACTAAAAGACCCTCTAAGGAGTTGGATATATTCCTTTAGGTACATTTTATGGTTTTAAGTCTGTTTTTTGCCAGCAAATTTTTATTAGCAGTATCACAATTAACCATAGCTGTACATGACTGTGCTAACCATGCTAGCAGCTACTGTTAGAGTTACCTCCACCCTCCAAATATGGTCACTTCTGGCTCCAAAATTCCAAGATGGCGACATCATAAATGCCAACCTTGAGGCTTCAAAATGGGAGTCCCCAAACCAGTGGGTGTAATCACACTGGCTACGTCTATTATTTTAGTCTACAGTCAGCATTGTGCGAATGTGTTTGGCATGGGCTTGAATGTAATGGACAGTTACAGCTCATCATGAGGAAATGTAGTTTGTTTTAGTAGACAGATATTAATACTATTTTTATGGTTACCTTAGCCTCTGGGAACACTTTCTAGGGAAGGATTAGGTAAAGATTGTGGTCTTGGTTTAATACAGAGAAAGTCCACAGGGACTTGAAGCAGGAGACACAACATGTCTACTAACATTTAACCAAAACCACAATCTCTCACTGACCTTAAACAAAGTGTATTTCTTTCCTAAGCCTCACCACAAACAGGACTCAGGATGCAAAACACAACATCTCTGCTGTCAAAGTCTTGCACTGCCTACACCCAGCATCCACCTTGACCTGTTCCTGTGAGTCTAGCAAGTCTAGAAACCTTGCCTCTAAACATCAGCAGCAATTATGTTTGTAACCAGAACATAATTGGGAAAACAATTTAGTAAAATGCAAACACGAAATCTTGGAGACAGGGCTGCAAACATAATAATGCAACTCAGTTTTCCCAGTGGTAGCATCCTTAGTGCAGAACAGGGACCAGGGATGTCAAAAAATAAGAACAAAAAGGTGACTTCACATCTTACTATCATTAGATTAAGACTTTTCTTCGGTATGAAATAAAATCCACTAATGCAGTTGTTTTTATCCATGATTGCAGTGCAAACAGAAACTGCTTTTCTCTGATGCAGATTTGATATTCAGACATTTGGCAAAATTATTTCTCAATAGCTTTTTATGGAAAATATTTTATAAGCCACTAAAAGGATAATTTCTCCTTTTCTCTTTATTGTTCTCTCTATTTGTGAGTCTGTAGTATTACTGTTAAAAATGTAAAAACAGCGTTTCCTAATCAGGTCTTTTATGCAAAAGAGAAAACACCTGGAGATTGTGAGACACTGCAGACCAGAGCACGATGTAAATGTCATAAAATTAACATTCTTACAAACTATCACCACATTAGGTAACGTGTTGGCAAATGATGAATACGAGGCTGCTTGTGAGTCATGTGAAAGCACACCATACTTGTGAGAAGCTGACAGGCTTTACGTCATACTGCAGCTATAATTTAATATCTGCTACATGCACAAAAATAAAACTTCATGTAGACAGATTTCAGAGAGTACATGTGTGTAAAATGAAGATTTTTCAAAATTTTGCTTTTGCAGATACAAGCTTCATGAATACAATTCAGAACGCCTATCACTGACTGATCTGCAGCTACTCCGGAATATAAATGAGACTGATTTGTGTTTGTTTGAAGTCCTTGAGCTTTGGGATTGCAGTCTCATGCTGAGGATGTGTTTATTGTCTCCTCTCAAAGGGATGAACACTGCTTGATGTGATCCCTTCGATGACAGCAGGGAGAAGGCTGTTCCATGTTGTTACAGCGGAGTGGAGAAAGCTCCTGTCAAGGCATTTGGTGTTTGCTCTTTGGAGTGACACAGCAGAGCTTGGTGGTAACCTTTGGGTAGCTTAACCTGGGACATGAGCTGAGGGTGGCAGTGCTTTCAGTTTTGCTGCACAGAAGGGAGTGTGCTTCTTAAAAAGAACGGTTGTTGCAGCAACTGTTCTGCAATGGCTCAACTTGGTGATGGCATATTCCTTTAGAACATAGTCCTCATCCACACCAATGGGGTGCAATTATGAGCCTCTGCCTAATACTGTTGTTTTTCAGGAGAGAACAGTCTCTTACATTTATGTTTCTGTGTGAAATGTACTCATGATGCCACCTTTTGGTTTTTGACAGAGCCGGGATGCAAAGGAGCGTGGGACAACATTGCATGCTGGGAGCGAACTGAGATTGGCGAGACTGTCACCATCCCCTGTCCTCGAGTCCTCAAGACAGTATTTGGTAGAAATGGTAGGCAATGTATTTATTTATATGCACTTATTTACTCATTTCCTTTGTTTATTTTGTATTCATTTATTTCATATCAATTTTCGAAACATATTTCAAAACAGAGAGATGAAAGAAAAGCAGAGGCAAGTTGAAATATGAATAACTGATCGTCACAATTTAAGAGTGTAGATTCAGACTGGTCAATCATGTGTTGAGTAGTTGAGCAATTTGTGTGTGTGTGTGTGTGTGTGTGTGTGTGTGTGTGTGTGTCACACATTTTAACTTGCCAACTCGGCATAATAGATTATATGACCTGCCATAATACCAGATATAAACACAAACTAAATGTTGAATGTTCCTAAATAAAACCAAAGAAAAGAAAGTAAAACATGGGGTTCAAAGTTCACTCTTAATCTTCCTGGGAAACAGCCATCTCACAACAAGGTCCATTTTGGAGCTTTTGCTCACATCAAATGGTCTTCATTCGTTGTTTTCTCAACTGCTTTTTCCAAGGTTAAGAATGACGTTTAGCCAGCATGGACAAGAAGACTTTAAAGTGCCTTGGGAAACAATCTAACAAACTCCCCCAGCTAATAAAGACCACGTGGTTTAAACAAAAGCTCCAGAACAGCTACCAAATGGACCTTGTTGCCAGATTGTTTTATTAACAATAGTAAAAGTAATTTTACACATAAACAGGACATAGAGAGCTACAATTGAAAGGCTACCAATACAACACACATCTGATGTCTGATGTTCCCAAATATAAAAAGTTTGAGAACCGTTGATGTTTGTGTTATACGCTCCATGGCAGCTACTTAAAGGACCTTGTGGTACACATAAACAGGTTAGAGACCTACAATATAAAAGCTACTAATACAACACCTTTCTGTTCATATTCAAACAATCTGATTATGCAAAAAATCCTCAAGCGAATTCACAGAGAATGGATTGCACCTGCTGATAACACCATGAGTTGCACTTGGAACCAATACCTGCCCTGACTCAAGGTCCAGTTCACCAAAGGTTCTGTGCTTGTTATATGATAGGGCAAACATGTCCATTAAGTTTTGCAGCTGAGTGCAATTTGCCCTTCTTTTGCATGTAATTAAATGATCCACGTAGCAAATTAGAAGTGTTGCCTTTGTGCCGAGATTATTGTAGGCAGAACAATAGCAGAGAGAAAAAGAAAACACAAATTTGACTGGTGAGGCGCAGAGGGAATTCTTAAAGATTCAGGCAAGGAATTTAAATGTGACAGAGAGAAATCTCATTTGGGATAATGCTGGGCATGACACCCCTCATTAGTGCACTTTAGTTATGAACATTTCTCTGAAGACACCCACTGTAACTGCATGTGGCTTTTAGCGCTGGTCTATGTGAGTTGGACTGTTTGGGTGGCATTGCAGTGGTCTCAGCCCACCTAAGGTTTTTGCAAACCTCAAATATCGACGTATCAAAAGTGACGCAGTATATGAGCTGACTTTGTCAACGGGAGGTGGAGGGGATAGTGTATAACAGGTAGGCATGCGCCGGCATGAGATTTTGACAGTATGATAACCGTGGGCAAAAATACCACGGTAATCGGTATTGCCGCGGTAATAATAATAATAATAATAATAAAAACAGGTGTCGTCCTATTTTCGTGCTCTACACTTTAAAACGGTAGGCTAATATTCGTTTGACCGTGCATAAGCGACAGCGCGTACCAGGCATCTCCTGTCAGTGCAACGCATCATCACACCAGTTGTTTAAATGTGTAATATAGACCCGTTATAAGTAATAGAGCTGTTTTTTAACTTCACAATGGTCACTCCGCCCAGCAGCTTGTTGAGCTCCTTGTTGTTGCGGACAGCCAGCTGCCGGTGACGGGGGATGACATGGCTCTTCTTGTTGTCTCGGGCAGCGTTTCCAGCCAATTCCAGGATCTCAGCAGTCAGATACTCCAGCACAGCCGCCAGGTAGATGGGGGCACCAGCACTGACATGCTCCACATAGTTTCCTTTGCACAGCAGCCTGTGAACACAGCCGACTGGGAACTGGAGCCCAGCATGGGAGGAGCAGGTCTTTGCCTTGGCGCGGGGGTTCTTCTGATAGCCTAAATGGTCCCACACCACCGACCTTCGTCCTTTTCGCCGGTGGGAAAAGTTCAGTTTCGCCTCCTCCAGCCACGTTTGGAGTTTGCACGTGAGTGGATTTACACTGATTATTGACGTACTGACTGACTGACTGACGCTGCCCCCCCCAATAATTGTGCTGACTGCAGCGGCTGCACATGCATGATTTCAGAGTGTGTTCCAGTTAAAATGTACAACTGGCACAGAGTTATTTCAGAGTTTTGAGGTCTTGAAGTTCCCATTTATGAAACGTAGCGTAGGTTACACCGTCGGCCTTTACCGTCGGAACACAAAATGGGTGGTTAGTGACACCGTGGCATTCTTTTACCGTGGTAAACCGTGATGCCGGTAACCGGCACATGCCTAAAAACAGGTCACCGAGCCGCCCGCTAAGCAGACCACAGTTCAAGACCAACAAACAACAATACCTGTTGTGATTTAGTAGTGAGTCATTCCAGTGTTTCCAGTGGCTTTTTAGACACCAGACTTGAGTGTTTTATAGGGATGGGCAACACAAGCAAAAACACTATTTGAAAATCGTGGCAACTATTCAACAATTTTTCGAATAATTCCCCCCCCCGAGGTCCGCATGGACTCAAAGCAGACGTCCGCAAGCCCTGTGCGGGCACACCGGTGACTGCTCGGCATGTATCTTTCACATCGCAGGGATTTTTCACGGACATTTTTACAGGAAACTACAGCGCAGAAGTGCGCTCGTCTATGAAAGCCCGAATGACTGCAGACATTCCTCACGGAGTAGTAGTCTCTGCATGTTTCTCCTGTTTGTAGAAGAGCATCAAACTAGCTGGTAGCCCATCTCACACTGCTGTAGCAATCCTATACTGCCCTCGTGCGGTTAGGAGCTGAATTGCATGTCAAGTCAAGACTATTCGAAATTCGAAAATCGTGACCCATCCCTAGAACGACCTGTTACTGTGTTTCCAACAGGGATAGCGCCATTAAAGCAGTTGTGTTTTACCAAGATGTCGCTGCTTTATTGTTCAGTGCCACCATTTTTTCTGGTGATTGGGTTGAGGGTTCATTTCACCCTTTTGAAGTTGCTATGAATTGAATGACAGTTTCTTTTTGTCTTATTTGTGCAAGTCTCACGGCCGATACTGAGAGGTACTGATTCAAAATGTATTTTTGTTCAGGATTCAGGATGTTCCTCTGTGGCTTCTTAGCCCTCCATCTTGTTGTCAAGCTTTGAAATCCCCTCTTTTTTACATTAGTCATATAGGATTAAATTATTGTGTATCAGAATTTTCTCATATTATCAAAGCATACTGTTATAATCCCTTTGTAGGATAAAATTGTTCATTACCCTAACCCAGGCTTTATTTAAAAGACTATTGTGGTGCATGTTACAGTGAGTTGCTGGTTTTAGTATTTAAACTGATGAGGCTTTCTGTCCTCATTTCTCCCTCTGCTCAGTGTGTTTCTGTGTGACTGTGTTCAGTGGATTCCCTGCTGAATCCATCAATTTTTTTTTTCCAGCCAGTGACCAGATGGCAGTTTGGATTTCCACTCCGAGGCCATGCTCTGATTTACATTGATGACTAAACATTATGTAAGCACCCAGCAGCTTGTTTAGAGCCAAAGTTTACTGTGATGCTTCCCTGGCTGGGAGCTATCCAAACCCCCTAAAGTTAGTCCATTTCACAGAAATGGTAAAGTACTCATTATGAAAGATGAAGCTGTAGTATCAGCAGGATCCTGAACAGAAGGCATCCTGAAGTTATTGGATGTCGTTATTTTGTTTCAAAGTGCTGAGAAAACAAGAAAATAATTAGATATTTTTTTCCAAAGGCAGATAACCAACATTTGACACAAATTAAGCTTATTGGCTGTTTTTTTCCCCAAATCAATGCAATGTATTCAAAAGTTGCCTCCAACTCTAGGTTTCATTTTATTTAGCTTTACTCAGCAATAGTTTCTGCAAATTAACATAAAATATCATGAAATGTGAAAGGGTATTGCCATTCCCACTAAGAAACAACACAAACTGTAGGAACATGTTGCAGCTCTTCAGAACGGTTATGTTCTGATTTAGTTTAACATTGGATGTGATAATTACCTTACATGAACAACATAAAGTTTATTCTTGGGGTTAGGTGGCAAATGGAAGAAGTTTATTTGGACATGCAAGGTTCTGGGAGTAAAAGTCCTTTTGATTTGCTTCATAAAATATAGTAGTTGTCTGACAGTTGGGGCTCATCAAGACAACAAACACCGACTTTTACCTGAGAGAGCCATGTTCACATCCCATAAATTTCTAGAGCCAAACCCTGTTCTTTTTTCCTACACCTAACCACATGATTTTGTTGCCTAGAATTTGCGGTGTGACTTACGGGCGACTGAGAAGCCGGCTCCAGGTCCAGTTATTTATCTTTGTTGGTGTCATGACTGCCCAAAAGTACCTGAACAGCTGAGCCATGGCGGCACACAGGTATATGTGTCATGTCAGAGGAGAAACAAGCCGTTCACATTTCTCTCTCTGTGGCAGGTAACAGCCCACAAACCTCACCACACTTAAGGGACTGTTCTTAACTTGTCAGGGGAGGAGGGTGGCTGGTTGATTTTTATTTTATTCATTTATTTTATTTTGATCCCCCCCTATGTTAATCACTGATTGATGCTGTTTTTGAAGCATGAATAAGTCAATAAGTAATTTATTCCATTGAAATATCACTGATGTATGATAGAAAAGTGATTAATTTTTTTATAAAGGACAAAAGGCACATCTGCCTCATTTTTGCTGTGGTATCCTGATACTACTCAGAACCATGATACTTTCACTGGTATCGTACCGTGGGTCCCAATTTTGGTACCATGACAACACTAATGTGGACATGAATATCCATGACCAAACGTCAATATGTGACAAGGTTGGAGTGAGAATGTGTGGTCATTTCACATACTTAACATAAAGTTACCAAGGTTAGGTTTAGGAATGTAGAGTTACGTAGTTTAGGCTTAGGAATCTAAAGTTACGAAGATCAGATTTAAAAAATGTAAAGTTACGTAGGTTTGGTTTAGGAATGAAAAATTACATAGATTAGGTTTAGAGATATAAAGTTACGTAGATTAGGTTTAGGAATGTTAAATCACGTAGATTAGGTTTAGGAAAACAGTCATGGTTGGGCGTCGCACATTACGTACTTCACGTAAATTTATATAGTTTAGGTTTAGGTAAAGTAACATGGTGACAACATACCTAATATAACTCAAAGTTCACTTGGTTTCACACAGGTCATGAACACCAGACTCTAGTTCTTCATACGACTTGCTTCTTTAGGTTACTTCCCCAGTGCTTTGTTATTGCTGCCTTTGTGATTACATGGGTAGTATACGAATTACTGGCCCATGATTACATGGGTTATATACAAATTGTGGTGCATTGCTTTTTGTAGGTATACAAATGAACAGTACATACTAACAGCCTGAAAATATCCAGTTCTTTCACAAAATGTCCAAGGTACAAGCCTCTGAACATGAAAACTGAAGGAAGACTATGTCTCCCAAGGTGCATCCTAGTAAGATACCTCCAATCACTGAGCATGAAATACTGTTGTGTTTGCTGATAATGGAGGGCCAAAGAAGCTAAAGAACATTTTTGTTGAAACGAGACACCTTCTAGAAAGGTTTCTCAGTTTCCAGCCACAATACTGGTGAGAGATATTCCAAGAATCTACAGACAAAGGATGGCAATGATGGGTTTTGAACCCATGTCTCCATAGAGACTGGGGCTTAAATCCCATGCCTTAGACCACTCGACCACACTACCACCAAGTTCACATGGTTGCGAACACCAGTTTCCTGGGGAAAGTCCTCTGGGGGCAATTCTTGCATTTTGTGACCCATCCACCACCCAAACCTGCCTCCTTACAGGACTGCTTCATTTTTTACTCCTGTCAGCACGTTCATCACATGATCATAGCCTTCCTAAATATGTGGTTTTTATGTAAATAACTGGGATATTTATGAATTTTGGTGCATTACCTTTTCTAGAAAAACGTACCAATAGTGCATTAAAACAGCCTGTGTTTGTCATGATCTTCCATAAAGTTATATACTGTGTAATTATCAGGAAAACCCCCATGCTGTTACATTCAAGACTTGACAAATACTTCCAGAATCCACGTCTTCCAAAGCTTTGTCACTCGATGCTGTAGAAAGTGTTGGGCAGACATTTTGCTGTTTTGCTTCCTATGGGATGTCACAACAGGGTTTACACAGCTCAGTACTGCTCTGGCAACAGTGTTAACATTACTGCTGGCACACCCACATACTATAAATCACTGTTAGCCATTAAAAACTTATCTTAGCTTCAGCTGTGTTTACCTTGCTGTGACACTGTGAAGAGGGTTTGTTAAGAGTGTAGTGAGGCAGAAGCGTGGTGATGTTATTTCCAGTCAGTAAGCAAGAGATGCTTCTTGCTTTTTACACAGCATGCTGGGAATTTCCATGAGGGATCAACTTCCAGTGCACTGCAGCAATTTTGGCATTGGGACACCCAGAAAATGTCCCTCAGGAGCTGACTGCCTTCTGGACGTAGCACTCATTTGAATTCACACCGGATGATACTGAGCTTCACTTTACCATGGGATGTTTTGAGTAACACTTTGTTACTCTACTATTCAAAATACACTGAATATCCATGGAATGTCCTACCTTGTCCAGGTGTAAAAAAAAAAAAAATCAGCGACTCTGAAATATCCCAAAAGACACAGTCCACTGCTACAAATGTATTTTTTTCATAATGAATAATGATTTCATAATGAATATGCATAATGAAAATTACACTGTTTAAACCCAAAGTGGCTTTTCGTCAGTCACTCAGACCAATTCCAATATTCTCAGTCTCACCCACATATGTAGTTACAGCCAAACATTTCTTAGACATAACCTATTTTGATTGATGCTTGTATGTGTTTCATTTATTAGTGTATGTTTCTGAAACAAGGACCATTGGACTAGACTGAATCTAGATATTATATCATTTGACTTGATTCCTATGATTCTGAATGATTTGTGTGTGTGTGTGTGTGTGTGTGTGTGTGTGTGTGTGTGTGTGTGTGTGTGTGTTCTTGTGTATCACACCATTACAAATTACCCTTATGTTCAAAATAAAGAATTCACCTGGCTATAAATTCCTAAACAAAAGAAAAGTATAACAGGAGGTTCAAAGTTAATCTTTAAACGTCATGGTTCAGAGGACACATTGTTCTTGTTACATATACATTTCAGAACCTCGTATTTCTTCTTTCATACCTCTTTCACGATTCCCAGCCCACCCTTGTGTCCCTACCAAGCTTTACACCTAGCCTACACCTTTGGTTATTGGTCTTGTGTCTGTTTTTATTCTCTCACATCATAGGTTTAGAAACAGAGGCCATCAGTTAGTGTGGAGGTAAAGAGTGGAGATAATGTACTGCATTTATTTGTCTCTCACAGGTAACATTAGCAGGAACTGCACATCATCGGGATGGTCGGAGGTTTTCCCAAACATCACCAGTGTGTGTGGGGCGGACACGAGCCAGGATAAGGTACAGCCAACATCTGCACATTGGTCTTCTGCTTTTCCTTATGTCGTCATTGCCGTAAATGTCACCTGAACACTAATTGTTATGGAAAGTTTAGAGGTGACCGAGACAATCACCTGTCAGAGCTGCCGACCAGTGGTCTCCTCATCTTGGCACGCAGCAATTTGCATACATGCAAAGACACCTTGCGCACATCCACATTCACAATCACAAAAAAAGACACTTTGTCAACAAAATACGACCACGGTTGTAACACTAATGAAATGTGACTGTGCAGCAGGAAAAGGAGCTGCAACATATCATGGACCATTAGTGGCCTGTAACTGATGAAGCCCGCAGGGTCGGCTGTTAATTAACATGAAAAAGGGCTGCATCTTTAAAGGTCAATATGCCCAGCGGAAGAGTGATATATGTTTGAATGTGAGCAATGTGCATGTATGTGTGTGTGCTCCCCTGCCTTGGTCACCATTAGCTCTAGGATAGGAGCAATTTAGTTTCACTAAGTGTTTTCATTTTGTCACAGGATGTCTGTATAATGGCAGGCATGGATCCGGGCAGGACATTTTCAGGTCAGAACTACCAATAAAACATTTAATAAGCTTCTCATTGGTTAACAGGTCAAACAAGTCAGCTACATCACTTTAATAAACCATACGTTGACTGATAGATCGATTACATATGTAGTGACAACAAAAATATGTTTATATATCACTGAAGCCTTTTTCAAACATGATTTTTTTAATGACCAGTGCGACCCCTCCTCTCACAGTGAATACGTTTCCACATCAAATGAATCATTTCACAACATCAGAGAGCGAAGCCTGCTGCATATTTTATTATGCCTGACTTGCACAAGCACTGAATGACTGGACATTCAGTTGGCACTCTCGTTTAATTCCTATCAGCTCACATTCTGTATGGAAAGCATTTCTGGTGGATATTTTAATTATCCATGCAGTTAGACATGAATGAAAATTAAAACTGTAGGAAGAGATTGTCTTCTGTCCGGACCACACCATGAGAGAAGAATAGTTGAACTGATCTGATAGCAATCTCCTCCACAAAATGAGATGGATTTATTACAAGTTGTCTTAGAAGACACATTTCTCTCTCCCACACACTCTGCATGTTAAACTTGTGTGCTGCTGCAGTCCATATGTTAATCTGGCAGCATTTTATTCAGACTTGTGCGGCATTGAAGTGGTACAGAAATGTTCAGTGCTTATTCAGACATGAAACAGACAGCAGCAAATGTATTTTTAAACAAATGTAATGTTGGATTAGATTCTCTTTTCAGCATAGTGACATCACAACCCAATATTTATTTAATACTGAACATATCTGCAAAATGTTCATTGTCAGCATGATTGATTTGTTTTCCTGTGGCAACAAAAGCATTATTAACATTTCTATGGTTATTGTTTGGCAACTCAAAGCCCCTCTTTGCTTTCTTGCCGAAAGCAAGATGAGGAGACTGACACTGCTCTCATATCTCACTCCAATGTACGGTAAATAAGAAGCTACAGCCACCAGGAGATGCTTAGCTTAGTGTAAAGAGTTAAAGCAGGGGGAAACAGATAGACTGGGTCTGTCCTAAGGTTACAACATCTGCCTACCAGCATCTTTAAATATCAAAATCTTGACATAAAAAAACCTGACACTTGCAGTTTAGATTTCAAACATGCAGGTTAACACTGGTTTAGTGATATTCAGGTTGAAAAAAACACCTGGGATTTTAACTACACAGTGAAAAATAACAATTTAAATACTGCTGAATCATTATACAAAAAACTCTTTCTTTGCAACCAAGCTTTTGCTTTTTCAATTGCTTCCCAAGTATAGCGATGTCTCACACATCCCCATACTAAGGATAATCACAAAGTATATTACATATTGTGGGGCCATACACAAACTTTGCATGTTTATGTTGTTTTGGGTGCGCTGTGATTCCTCTTACACCCAAACAGTTCGGGGAAGCAGGAGAAAGTTTTCGGCGAGGAGAATGTTTGTCCTTGTTCGGCCTGGTCGGTGATAATTGCTGCTCCCTTCCCCTTTCACTGCTGAGGTTCATTCTGAATCACCCATTGTGCTTGTTAAACTAACTGTCTCACCATCTCTCCTCTGTCTCCTCATGTCTCACTCTTGGGTCTCTTTTACTTTCTCTCTCCATCTTTCTCATCTTTATCTGCTTTTCTTTATCCATTCTCGCTCTCCTCGCAATACAATTCACCTGAAACATCCTGAATAATATTCCACATCTGTCAGATCAAAGTGGTCCACCTTCAGCCGTTGCATTTTTCAGGACAAAGGAAGAAACTATGCATTTATTTCTCGCAGACTCCTCATGTATTACTGAAAGCCTTCAACAGCCATGTGAAAGGTTCAAAGGCCAAAACATGAATGAACTTAAGCTTTTAAAATTCAGACAAAAGGAAACGAAATAAGAAACTGCTTGGACAGACGTCTTGCTGCTCTGTTGATAAGTGGATTAGTTGACCTGAAATCAAAGGAGCTTCATTCTGTAAAGGAAGGCAATTCAAAACAAATGTTCTTTTCGTTTACTGCTGAAGGTTTAAAAGTGACAAAATGCCAACTTTCATCTTAGAGCAGCAGACAGGGTATTTTTGAACTGTCAAGATGTAATGACTTCTTAATAATTAACATCGTTCATAGAATAAACGACAAGTAACTGAAGAATTAACAGAAACAAAAACTTAACATATGCAGGACTTTTTTCTAAAAGAACAAAAAACAATGTAGAGATTCATTCAGAGGTTATCCCTCTCAATCATAACTTATGACCCATTAGAAGTGTGTGGCAGTGTATTTACAGTGGTGGAAAAAAGTTTTCGGACACCCCATGCATTTGTGAAATATTGCATTAAGAATCACTCTTAGGTCTTCAAGTGCAATTTCTTTTAGTACAGTCACAGCCAAAATACTAAATAAATCCTAAAATAGCCATTAAAAACTTAAAATTGATTGGTTCCATAAAAATACATAAGAAAGATGAAGGTCGTTCTTTTTATTAAAAGACACAATTTTTGTTGCCAAGCTTCGTGTCTACATAAAGCCAGCACATTTGAAAGTTCTTCAGACACAAAAATGGCTAAAACAAGGAACCTAATGCAGGAAACACGCCTGAAGATAAAGATTCTCAGCCAGGAAGGGTACAGCTGCCGCCAGATAGCCAGGAAGTGCAGATGCAGTCCTTCAGCAGTTGGATACACTCTGCAGAAATACAGACGAACCAGCAGCTTGGAAGACAAACCCAGATCTGGGCGTCCAAGGGTTTCTTCAGCAAGAAATGGCTGCATCCTGATCCGCATGTGCAGGCAAAACCGGCGAATGACATCACAGGAGCTTCAGCAGCAGTGGTCAAACCAAACTGGTGTCCAGTGTTCCACCCGCACTGTACGTGGCCGACTTTTAGATCATGGCTTAAGGTCCTACAAGGCTATCAAGAAGCCCCTGATCAATGAGAGACAGAGGTTAGCCCGGCGTCGTTGGGCCCAGGCACACAAGAACTGGACAGCCAGGAATTGGAAGAAGATTTTGTGGTCAGATGAGTCCAGTTTCCAGCTTTATCTTCCTCCTGCTAATGTGAGGGTACGCAGAAGGCCAGGCGAAACATTATCTCCAGCATGTACAGTACCTACTGTCAAGCATGGTGGAGGCAGCATCATGGTTTGGGGATTTTTTTTTTTTTTTTTTTTTTTTTTTTTACTTACTTTACTTTTTTTATATACTTTATTAATCCCCGAGGGGAAATTCAATTTTTCACTCTGTTGTCAATTACACACAGGTCCGAACACACACATGCACAAACTGGACCTATATACCTATACCATGCACTAAGTGGAGAGATGTCAGAGTGGGCTGCCCATGACAGGCGCTCTGAGCGGTTGGGGGGTTCGGTGCCTTGCTCAGGGGCACCTCGGCAGTGCCCAGGAGGTGAACTGGCACGCTCCATATTTTTGGTCCGGACGGGGACTTGAACAGGCGACCCTCCGGTTCCCAACCCAAGTCCCTATGGACTGAGCTACTGCCGCCCCAAATGCATGATGGATGCATGAGTGCTGCTGGTGTTGGTCATCTCACTGTCTGTGATGGCACATTGAACTCTACCAAGTATTGTACCATTCTCAAAACCCACATGCTCCCTTCTGCGCGTGCACTGTTCCGTCGAGGTAAAAACTGGATGTTTCAACAAGATAATGCCCCTTGCCACACATCCAAGGCCAGTAGAACTTGGCTGCAGGAGCACAGTATCCAGGTCTTAGAGTGGCCAGCTCAATCCCCGGACATGAGCCCCATTGAAAATCTGTGGTGGATTATCAAAAGGTCTGTTTCAAATCATAAACCAAAGAATTTAGAAGAATTAAAAGCAGTAATTCAAGAAGAATGGGACAAGATTACCCCTCAACAGTGTGAAAGGCTCGTGGGGAACATGCCAGCCAGGATTAGAGCTCTACTACGTGCCAATGGCAGGACAACTAAACAGTAATTTGATGATGTGATGGTTTATTTATTTTTTGTTCAGTTTTGAACACATTTTCTGTTATTTGTTGACTTTGATACCGACAATGTTGAGAACTGACATATTGAAACTGTCAAGAATTTAGTTTTGTTAGTTTTTCTTGTAAACAATAAACAAAAAAATATAATTTGTATTTGTTTGTATCTGTCTAATGCAGCCACAGCTTTTGAAACACAAAAAAGATTTTTCCACAAATATTTCATGATAATATTTGAGATTGTGTAAAATTTTAAGGGTGTCCGAAAACTTTTTTCCACCACTGTATCTGCAGAGACTCTGCCTTCTGCCTGTATTGTTGTATTTTCTTCTAATTTTGCTGTATTTGGACATTCCTGGGCACAGCGCTCAGGTGAAGTCAGGGGGAAAAGGGTAGCTGAGAAAATCACAGCACCGAAAAAAAGGCAAATATAGTGAGGCGAAATGACAATTGGACAAAGATCGTTCCAAAACAGAGTCAGGCGTGAATCTTTGGTTGACTTTACTTTCGCTTGCGATTCTTTTTACAAACAGTAGCCAGCAATTTCTGCGTGGTATACCTTTAACGACACCTGAATGTGTTCCTGTTCATGTACCAAGCGGCATCCTCAGGCCTGCAAACCAATGTGGAAAATCTGCAGTTCCTTGAATGCCCACTCAGGCTGGCCCCAAGAGCATGTCAGTCCCCCTAGACTCCCATGTTAAAAATGCCAAAATTTACAGCAGAAATAAACATGTTTTTTTTATATAACTCACCCGTTTAAATGTTATTAAGGCTTAAAATTAAGCGTATTTGAGGGTGGGGCTGCTTGAGTGACAGGCTGTCTGCCAAGCGCTGCTACAGTCTGTGAGCTCCACCCTCTTATCCAAATTTGGACACTTCTGGCTCCAAAAATCCAAGACGGCGACAGTGGAAATGCTGCACTTGAGGCTTCAAGACGGGGGTCCACAAACAAATGGGTGACGAGTGACGTCACAGTAACTACGTCCATTATTTTTATACAGTTTATGGCACGTATGTGCTCAAAAGTGACAAATCACTGTTTGGTTTAACACAGTCTGCCTCCCAAACTCAGCTGCAGATGAGAGCTCCTGTGTTTCACAAACAAGTGGTTGGAAAATTATTTAAATTTATGTGCAGTCAGAAATCCTTTTTGCATTTTCTGGTTGCATGTTGTTGCATATTTGCATCTTCATCAGGAATGTAGTCTGTGCAATCCCACACCTCTGACAAAATAGGAACCTCGATAAACTATTTTTCATATTATATTTAAAGCTGCCCTTTGCTCAAAAATATTTCTCTTCTTGTTTCTCCACTTGGATGTTTGAGCTTCTCTTTGCTGAATAATGTACATGTAGAGTTTGTTTTCACATTTATCTTCTGGAGAAGGAAGTTTGTATGTGCTTGCCTTAAATCCCAAAGCAAGCCCAATTTTGTGACATCATGACTAAGCCCCTTCTAATGCACTGCAAACCTCAAATTGTCCGGATATTACCTGGATGAATTGCATATGTAAACACAAATGTACGGATCAGGTGGATCGGACCTTAAACAAATTTTATCTTGCCAGCTCCCCAGTACAAGGTCCATGTAAAGTCTGTTAGAGCCCACGTGTGAAAAGAGAAGGTAATTGTTCGGAGAATTTATAGCAAGAGAGTGGGCGTGTTGATGACATTTCTATCATGCAGCTTGCATGGAAACTCCTCTGTGCAGACGATATTTGGCATGTGCCCCACGATAAGGAGCGATATCACGCTCATTTATAGTGTGTGGGGGTTTATTGAACTTTAACCTGTTGGTGCAATTGAAATTATAATTAAGTGATAACATTTATTAAAATGATCTTAAAAGGCAGATAATTCACTCTGCATATTAACCTGGTGCTGCTCTGGCCCTCATGTTAATCTAAAACAATTCAATTCACACATGTGCCACCTTCAAAGTGTTATAGAAATTTTACAGGTTGCATTAAAGTGTAGATAAAAATGACTCTTATTCAGACATGAAAGCAATATGTGAAATTTCCAGTGATTGTCTTAAAGGAGCTATGTACACACTCTGAGAGAGGATGTGTTCAGACAAATTGTGTGCGTGATCTGAGGAGGGGCGATGATAAATGCGTTGAGCCACTCTCTATCTCTCTTGCACACATGCACACACACAGAATTGGACCTGTCCTTTTAAACTGAATGTGTACTTGACATCGCACATGCTTTAGCTCCTCGTCAAACAAACATGCTAACAATAAAAGAAGGAAATCAAACAGATGACATCTTTGTCTGAGGAAGCAAGATAACAGGACACACACACATGCACACGCGCACGCACACACAGACGACATTTATTAGCAGATTTCAATCTCTTTGTTTCTGTTTCAAACAGGAAATTATCTGTTCTTTAGCTCTTGATGGCAGAAAGTTTTCTTAACAGCTGAACACTTTGTCTCTTTTCATCCTTCAACACTTAGAGTATAATGAGACAGCCCCAATATGATGCAAACCTTCATTCATAGCACAAAGGCCTTATTGCATCACATTCATGTTGAAGCACAAGTTATACATATTTCATGTCCTGGTGAAGTCCGAAAGGAAAGTTCCACATAAGAGAGCAGAAGTCAACTGATTCTGGTTTATTTACATTTTTCCATCCTCTTAATCAAAATTTTGCTTCGTTTCATACAGTTTAGTCCCGGCAGTGTTGTGTTTTTCTGGTCAGTTATTTTAGGAATTTTGCTGTTGTTTTTGTTGTAAATATTTAGATTCTGTTCCTATAATTCTTCTGTATTTTTGCATGGCTTTCTGAGACACAAAGCAACTGTTTGGTGTCTGCTCTTTATTGGAAATGAAACTGTTGTTAAATAATTTTGAAACGTCACTTTAAACAATTTTTATGTCTAGTAGAAATACAAAAAATGATAAATCATATAATTATATACAATGTATGATAAATCATATGACCTACGCTCCAAGTCATGAGCCTACCTTCGCTAGTCTTCCCTCGATTGAGGCTGGTAACTACAGGTGACTGGGCTTTTGCCATCATGGCCCCGAGGCTCTGGAATTCTCTGCCTGAGGAGATTAGGCTGGCTAGCACATTACCTGTCTTTAAATCATTGCTTAAAATATATGTTTATAGGAAAGCTTTCCCTTTAAATGCCTGATTTGTAATTTTTGATTTATAACTTAAGTGTTTTATTTTTGCCCCAGTTCACACTATTTTTCTTAGCTCTTAACATTTTTTTTCAAATATTCTATTGTTATTGTCGTCTTGAATAATAATAATTATTATTATTGTTATACTGTAAAAGAAGAAATTGTAATTTAAATCTTTGTAAACAAAGCAAAACAAACACTTGTTTTTCTTGGTGAGCTTTTAATTTCATTAGTATCTTGAGTATCTTGGTTATTTGGTTAGATTTTTGTCTGCCCAGGAGTATGGTCATCTATTCCTAATTTTTTAAGACTGTAGCTAAATTGGAGAAAAGAACGTTAAATCATCTCTCAGTGTTGGACTGTCTGAATAGCCTAGTCACCATTAGAAAATGTTGGCATTAAACATTTCTGCGACCCACATATCAGTTAAATTTGTGCATTTCACTGTATTATCATCTCTGAAGTGACATAGTATAGGAGCTGACTTTGTCATCTGGAGGTGGAGGGGATGGTGGATGGCGAGATGCCTGCCAAGCTGTTTCAAAACCAATTAACAACAAAACAGGGTGTTTTTTAGTCACCTGTCTGAGTTTTTTGCCACGAATTTTTTTTTTTTTTTTTTTTTTACCGAAACATTGCTACCTTTCCAGCCAGGTTAGCTCTAAGAAAACCAAGCATTCATGATCTTTTCCTCAACTTAGCCAAGTGTTGTCCCTAAACCTAACCATGTTAACCATGTAAAGAATAAAGTTACGCAAACATGTCCACTACACAATAACATACAAATTTAAATCAGTGGTTTGCAGTAACATACAATGCCAACACTTTTTCTGGTAACTGAGTTGTGTCTGAATCATCTTTTATTTTCTGGATAAAAGGGATCTGACCTGCTTAATTGGTGGCACCGCATTACAAGACATTTCACAATACAGACTGGAAACAGGACAGCAGGTCACAGAGAGTGCAGGCCAGATGTACTCTAGGGCAAAAGCTTCCTAACTCACAGTAAGTGACAAACACATTAGTGTCATAAAGTGATACAAAGAACAAATCAGTCTTAGGTCTGAACGTTCTCTTTTTTTGAAGCTCTATTTCTGTGTTTCTGCTGGTTTTGTGAAATATTTGATCTGTTCCTTAAACACAACTCAACGTTCAGTTCCAGATTTTAGCCACACTAGCAGAGTAGCCAGGGGTGAAAGTAGATTGAAGTTCTTGCTGGTACTACTACTCCAACATTCATAGCCTTATATTGTTCTCCTCCTGCCCCCTGATTCCTAAATCCCTCAACACACCACTTTGCTCCACACCAAAGTACCTCAACAACTAAGTTTGTACATACAGTCATGGTCCCCAGAGGATGAATATAAAATAATTTGGAGTTTGCTTAAAGTTTAGTCTAGCACCATCATCAGGTCCAGGTTTGAATTTTTCCATTACGTTGGCTTATGATCAGATACCTGCAGTACTAACATATCCATCAGCCCCAGACAGACTTTATGTTCAGTGCTAATCATAAACACATTAGCATGCTAACATGATACAATGATGCCATTGAGAGCCTTAAAAAATATGTTAGCAAATATTTGATCACTTCTGATGGTCCCATCAAAACAAACAGGCCGTTTCTGCTGATAGCTCATTGATTTCCACTTTAGAATTCCTCTCTGCATTATCAGCAACAGCTTATTTGAGCAGAAAGTACAACAAATCAGGGAAGAAAGGTGCTGTTTTATTGTGCAGCTTCATGATGCAGCAAGATGATATTTTTCTGACTGGATCCATAAGATTTTAGATATGAAATGATTATTCTTGTAGAAGAATTGTAGGTCCATCCATCTCTGGAGGCATCCAGGAGGCATCCTGATCAGATGGCCGAACCACCTCAACTGGCCCCTTTCAATGCAAGACATCTGATTTGACCCACCCTCTGGATGTCTGAGTCCCTCACCCTTTCTCTAAGGCTGAGCCCAACCACCCTCTGGAAGAAACTCATTTCAGAAACTTGTATCTGCAATCTCATTCTTTCGGTCACCGCCCAGAGCTCATGACCATAGGTGAGGTTGGGATGTAAATGGACCAGTAAATCAAGAGCTTTGCCTTCTGGCTCAGCTCCCTCTTCACCACAACTGTCTGGCGAAGCATCCACATCACTGCAGACGTCATGCCAAACTGTCTATCCATCTCACACTTCATTTCACCCTCACTTGTGAACAAGACCTAGAGATGCTGGAATTCCTTCGCTTGGGGCAGCAACTCAATCCAGAGGGCGCAATGCACCATTTTCCAGCAGAGAACCATGGCCTCAGATGGGGAGGTGATGACTCTCATCCCAGACGTTTCACACTTGCCTGCAAACTATGACTATCACAAACAGAACTGTTGACGAGGCACAACCCTGGTGAAGGCCAACACCCACTGGAAATGTGTTGTGCTTTTGTGCTGAGTATGTGGACACAGCTCTCACGTTGGTTATACAAGGATCGGATGGCTCATAGAAACATCCCTGGTACCCTGTATTCCTGCAGTATCCCCCACAAGACTTCCCATTGGATGCGATCATAAGCTTTCTCTGAGTCCACAAAACACATGTAGACTGGATGGGCAAACTCCCATAAAGGAGGTATGACAGTACAAAAAAAAAGATATATCATCAAATCATGCAGATTTACATAATGACAGACATGTTTCAGTGGAGAGCCTGATTTTTGTATTGTCCTTGAAAGTGCTGCGGTATTTTGGTGTGAAATTAAACTTCTGCTATCGTGCAAGTGCCTGTGTTTTGGCTCTTTGCTGTTGTGTAACTGCACCTTCCTCCTGTTCACTTGTTTGGCTCGTTTTGGGTCACAAATGGTATGGCTGAATTGCCCATTGTACTTTCCTAACTCTCTCTCTGTTGCTCTCGTATTCCCGTGCTCTCCTGACCTCTCTCTTGCCATGTGTCACTACCTCCTCCGAAATCATCTCAGCTCAAAACAGTGCGCCTCACTGGCAGTGACATGAGCAAATATTGCCTAATTGGCATCAGCCCCATGAGATGTTTTATTCTTGATAACACTTGTGTTCTTACTTTTATATCTTCCATTTAATTTGTTTTGTTGTTTTTGTGACAGTTCTTCACTTCAGATTTCCTCTTTATGTCAGAGTTGCTATACCTTTACAGTGTCCTTACAGAGAGACATAGAACTATTAGTTGTATAATAACTCCACTGTAGAGAGAGTAGCTGCTAATAAATTGTTCACATCGTTAGAGGCTGACAGCAGAAACTCATACAAGCATCAACAATGAGTGTGCAGAGAAGCCTCCACTGTTTGTCTTAATTTATGTTAATAATTTGCATGGTTCTATGGGCGTGGGTGCGGTAGTGTGAATTATTATTTGGGAGGTGGAATCTAAATCTAAATTCACTCTCTCTGTCAGTTTAGTTTGCCATTAATATTGGCTACACAACATCTAAATACAAACAAGAGCCAAGGACTAAAGGTATAAAGCATCTTACATTTCATTGTGCAACAGTGTTATAAAATGACAAATGAATGAACATTGTAAAGGCTGATGGCTGAGGCTAATGGGAATGTAAAGTGGGTTTACGAAGTGTTGGACAAATTAAAATGTCAACCTCATGGTGGAGCGCAGAGGGAGCCGGACGTTGTAAACATTCGAGGCACAACCAAAACCTAGGGGCATCTGAAGGCAAGCTCCCCCAAAGATTTTTTTCCCATTTAGGGCAGCTACACACACTGTTTCTAAGCTATTTGAGATAATAGAAAGCCTAAAAATCTGTAATTTGGAAAAAAACATGACAGTTTTCCAACAAAGGAAAGAAAAAAATCATCCTGTAGAGCCTACATCCTGTTTTGCATCAAACTGTTGTCTAACTGTCTTCATCATTCTGAAACCATAACACAACAAAGATTAAGGATGGCTTAAGCATCATTTATACTTCTGTGTCAATTAATCGCAGTACCTACGGCGTAGGCTCTGCGTAGGTGCATACCCTAGGCTGTAGACTGCACAGTAGCCTGATGTGGACCTCCTCAGAAATGTAACCACACATTGCGGTGACACAGACCTCCTCTTTGTTTTTGTTAGCTGAAAAAAAGAAAAGTCTGCTAGCCACTAGGCTAATTTATGCAATGTAAGATATCATAGACTTGTGCTAATAATGTTAGTATGTTGTGGAGAAAGTGTGTCCAGCAAAAGATAAGTGTTTTATCAGTGAACCTTGTGAGTTATAATGAAGCCACTTTGTGCACTTTAGAATCAATCAAACCTTACAGCACTTCATAGAAACCCCACCGCCAACCAGCATTTTGGATGATGTAACTGCAGAGTGACACCACCACAACAATTAATCAGCCTTTATTTTCACTCCTGATACCTAAAAAGAGGCAAATATATGTGGTGTTACTGTTTTTAAGTTGACTACCCTACATAACATATGTAGGGTAGGAATTGGGCGTAAAAAGCATTTCTAATCTAAAACCTGTTTTTGTTATACTACTGTATGCTGGTGTAGATTTCACAAAATGAATGTTTAGCTGACAAATCTGCTAGTTTTATATCCATCCCATAATAATCTGGGCTGCTCTAATTGCAAATCAAGGATCCCTAACAATGCCAAGTAAATGTAGGGAATAGCATAGTAGAATAAATAGCATGGGCATATATTATAGTCTTAATGACACAAAGTTAATTGTATTTTAGAAACCTACCATACTGGGGAGTTTTGAGAAAACATTTATCTCCATAGTGGAGCTAGGGGAAACATTAAGGGAACAACAAAGTGATTACAATTCATCCTGAGGGAAGCATGAGTTAAGACAGTATAACCTCAATACCAAAACACAGCTGCTAGCCCTCTGCTAACTGAGTGCTCCTTCTTAACTGACCCGAGCACAGTATGGGCACAATAACCTGTAACTTCAGTCCCTGCTGTTTCTATAGCTTGACACTAAATTGAAAGTTCAAGGCTCAGTGAAATGTATAAATATCTTCCTCTGGACTGACACATCAGCTGGCTGAGTTACTGACACTGTTATGATAAAGATTGTACCAGTAACCCTGCTCCTTTTCTCTCTCTCTGCCTCTGCAGCTGGTCTTCTATGTGGTTGTGCAGGCGCTG
Organism: Epinephelus fuscoguttatus; assembly: GCF_011397635.1. NCBI lineage: Eukaryota > Metazoa > Chordata > Actinopteri > Perciformes > Serranidae > Epinephelus > Epinephelus fuscoguttatus. The sequence goes on along the minus strand of NC_064766.1, from coordinate 11,006,321 downwards.
TACACTCTGGGTCACAGTCTGTCTTTGATCGCCCTCACCACAGGGAGCGCCATCCTCTGTCTGTTTCGGTAAGATCAAATATTACTCTATCATCACATGAAATAAAACCCCTGTGGTCTGTGTTGAGGCTGAGTCTTTACAATACAAAACAGTAAAAAGATAACAACACCACCACCACCACCCCAGAAAACAAAAAAAACCCCATCCTCATTATTACTGATTAATTACTGCAGATGAGTGGCTGGTGGTAATTTCAAGCTCGTCTTTTAGGTTTTTTCATGTTTTATTTCTTCATGTGCTGATTGATTGACATTTCAGCTGAGTCTGAGGAAAAACTGTCAGTTTAATTAGATTTTAAATGAACAAGTGCTGGCAGTTAGCCAAATTCACAGATTTATCATTAATTGTCAGCAGATGTGTGTTTGTGTGTGTGACAGCCTCTCAGTTTACAGCTTAATTGGATTGGATTGGTTTTATTCAGCTTGCTAATTTGAATTACGTTGTGTTGATTGGAACTTTTTTTTTCCCCCTTTGCTGAGCCATCAGGATTAGTTTCAAAAAGCCGTTGGGAGGTTTAACCAGGTTAAGTGAAGTTTCCTGACTGAACTAAGTAAATGCATAAAACACAAGAAGAGATATCATAACCAAGCGACATGAGAAAGATGTTTTAAGGGCTCAATTATCTCAACACTTGACATTGTCCCTACGTACGCTAAAGAGGTTAAGTAAGGAAGTTCTTGTAATGACATCAGTCATCGAGATTCAGATTCATTTAAGTGTATTTGTGTTTGATGATAATTAATCCTCTTATATAATCAAGATTAAAGCTCCCCTACACCATGGGTATCAAAATTTTACATATTAATGTGATGATGTATGCTCTGATGAAGGACTAATAGACCTAAAGCTCAACAATAAAGTGAAACACTGTGCAGAAATCTCTTCTACCAGTTTGGACATATTAATGTTTCCAGCACGTTGCCAAGACCAAACTGGGTGGAGTAGTGTTTGTACTGCATCATAATGCTCTAATCCCTGAAATAAAGCGCATTCAATGTTAATAAACACTAGTTACATATACTTTATCCACAAGTGATGCTTCCCAGGTTGTAAAGGTGTCACGTCACGTAAAATCTGTTAATTCATGTTTATGTTTTAGGTTTATCATATCATGCCTTAGTTTAGTTTCATGTTTAGTCTTTCATTATCATGAGCACTTTTATGTTAAGTTAAAGTCACTCATGTCTAGTCTCGTCTTTCACTTCCTGTTATATTTTGTATTCACCTTTTCCCTCTCATTTCAGACCCTCCCTTTGTGTGATTTTCCCACCACTGTAACTGTCTCCCCGCTCCCTGATTGGTCTCACCTATGTTCCCCCTACCTCATGTATAAATAGTCCTTGTCTCCCTTTGTCTTGTGTCAATTCGTCTTGTCATGTTGATCAGGAGAGTACTGTCTAGCGTCCAAGCCATCCATTCGTGTTACCAGGTTTTTGTTTCAAGTTGTTGTTTTGTTTGCGAACCTTAGTACTGTTGTTTGATTGATGTTTGATTTTTTGTCAGTACCTTTTTCCTCCATTGAGAGTGTTTTTATTTTATATGTTTTCAAGTAAAGATTTTTTTGTTAAACCTCACTACCGTCTCCAGAGTGTGCATCTGAGTCCCAGTCATTGGTGTGATGTTCACAACAAAAGGTGTGTAGACCTTCTGGCTGCAGGTTAAAATTAGGTTGCACTCAATCCATTGTAGTATTGACAGCTATATCACATGTGGATTGGAAATCTTTTTTCATAAAAGGAGACAGAAGAAGAAAGAGGAAGGAAAGATAATCTATAATAACTGAAGAAAATCCACAACACTAAAACACTCAAAAAAAAATTACACATTTTAGATGAGATTTTATTAAATGCAATTTATGAGATAGAAACCAGTTACCAAATTAAATCCAGTGAAAATTTAACAAATTTCAAATAAAGAAAAAAAAAACAAGGACTGGCCAGCTCATTCAGTGTGAAAGTCCATGGTACAGGCAGGCAGTCAAAAAATGCATCCGAGGCACTCTCACTGTAGTTTAATTCTTTATTGATACAAGGTCAAACCAACGTGTTTCGACTGTTGAGTCTTCATCGGGGTTTAAAATTTAGGAGCTCATGTAGAGGTCATGTGACACAAGGCAAATGATATATTGGTGTAACCCTATAGACAAAAACTACACTGAAAGAAATTGCAAATGAAAAGTAAAGGTCTTTGAGTTAAGACTGACTTTTGTTTCCAAAATCAACAATGAACTGTATGGGGCCATTATGGTAGCTAAATAGCTGCAAATGCGTATCTCAATCTGTGTGTGCGTAATCAGATTTGTACATGTGTAAAATAATTTGTAAAAGCGTAATAAAGTTTGTGAATGCCTACAAAAATCTGCAAATGTGTATTTAGAATCTGTGTGCGCGTAATCAGATAGGTAAATGTGTAAAAAAAATCTACAAATCTGTATTCAGATTTGCAAGCGTATTGCGATCTGTAAATCTATACAACAATCTGTAAATGTGTACAACAATCTGTAAATCTGTACAATGATCTGTAAATGTGTCTATAGTACTTCCTCCCAGTGATAGCATTATTCCAGTCACTTTCTGTCCATGCAGCAACAAAACAACGCAGCAAAGTAGCGCCTGTGAGCCTGTGCTCAGGGCATAACAATCTGAAGGTCGCTGCAGCTTGAGCCTGTCAGCCTGTGCTCAGGGTGAGGCATACTTCTAGTTACAGACACAAATCTTCTCACGCATTTGGGGATCTCACAAGGCAGAAGAGTAGCAAAAATCACGTGTACAAAGAGAGCCAATTGAGAGGCCCGATTGAGTCAAAGCTGAAGACATAGGTATTTACAAATCTGTCTACATATTTACAGATCTCTGTACGCATTTGCAGATCTGTGTACAGATTTACAGATCGCTGTACACATTTGCAGATCTGTGTACAGATTTACAGATCGTTGTACACATTTACAGATCGCAATACGCTTGCAAATCTGAATACAGATTTGTAGATTTTTTTTACACATTTACATGTCTGATTACGCACATACAGATTCTAAATACACATTTGTACGCATTCACAAACTTTATTACGCTTTTACAAATTATTTTACACATGTACAAATCTGATTACGCACACATAGATTGAGATACGCATTTGCAGCTATTTAGCTACCATAATGGCCCCATAGAACTGCTATGCTTAAGTCTAAATTGTGTTTTAAAAGAAACTACTGACCTTTTCCTCTCTTACATCTCCAGCCATTTTTGTTGTTGTTAGAGTTGCAGGAATCCAGCAGTAGTGGCATCACAGGAGTGACGAATGTCCTGAATTAAATTTTTTACTTCAGTAGCAGTAAAATGTACTTAAAGTATCAAAGTAAAAAGTACTTGTTATGCAGAAGAATGGCTCTTGTCAGGGTTCAGTTATTGTCTTCGTATTATACTACTGGATTATGTTTTAGATTTGTATTAATGTTTAAGCAGCATTTTATGTTGCAGCTAGTAGAAACTGTTTTAATATACTGTTACGTAGATTGACCTACAGCAGTGTACAGTATCTATAAGTTCATCATAGATTTTGTATAACTTTATCACAAAGTAACTGCCGTTATATAAATGTAGTGAAGTATAAAACACAGTTCCCTCTGAAATGTATGGAGTACAAGTATAAAATGGAAATACTAAAGTAAGGTTACTCAAAATTGTACTTAAGTACAGCACTTGAGTAAATGTATGTAGTTACATTCCACCATCCAGCATTTTTTTTAGCTATTGGTGCATTCAATAGCATTAAAAAAAATCAGAGTTGGTGTGTTGCTACTAGTGAGACTGGAGACGATGTATCTTAACTTCCTCCCTCTGAACAAAATGAAGCGAAAATGTCCTGGATATAGCTGCTGCCATTTTGGCTGGTCATGCCCATACGCCCACTGACTCAATCGTGAACACACAAATTAACACAGGCAGCTGTCAGTCATGATGTAACATCCCCTTTTTATAGCATCAAATAACTAGTTAAAACCAAAGTTATCAGTGAACTCTTGAACATACATCAGTGTGACAAGAGCTTCCGAAAATGACAGAATCCATCTTTGATGAAAATGTATTTATTGTTTTCTTTGATTTTTTTTTTAAATTAAGGTGGCAATGGAAATGTTTTGGCTTCACTTGCTGTCATGCTGTCTTTCCTTATTATACATTATTACAGTATATGGGTGAGACGAACTTATACTGCTCAGTTTGAGTTACAAATTTCAGACGCCATAACACTTCGCAGCTGTTTATGATACTATGGGATAAGATTTTACAGCTGCGGAAAGCTATCAAAATGACATTGATTTTAACTTGTGTCTCAGCAATCACGAGGTAGTGACCAGAATTACAGCAAAACTTGAGAACTTCAGCTTTTTTGCCAGAGGACCCTGCATTTTCTTGCCACAGTGCTTTATATATGGGCCCCCGCTGTGTCCAGGGGCACCTTCAGAAATTTTTCATAGGGGTAGCCAGATGAGGCCACCTAAAATCTTGGGGTGGCACACCAAAACTAAAAGCCATAATTTCAGGATTTTATTATACTGTTGTAGTATATAGGCTAGTAAAAAAACTATCAGAAAGACTTAAGGAAACGCCTACTGATATACGCTGGTTTATTGTGTTACATTTAATGTTACTAATGATCTAATGTGCATAGACTAATAACAGTACAGTTAACATTTTGAGTTCCACAATAATCTTGTTTTATTGTGTTATGTAGGCTATATGTGTTAGGCAATTCATTGTTTTTAAAATAGGCTAGTTATCCCTTTCCTTAAAAAGACACATATACAGCTTAATTTAAAGGTGTACATTTATTGTAGTCAAAACCATTACTGGGAAAAAGCAGGTACTGGCAGATACAAACAGAAGCAAGTACAGAAATACCCATATCTTTGCTTTATGTAACAAGGATTTCCCACCAGGGATCAATAGTCTTTCTGATTTTGATGACCAGTCTATACAGTATGTTTAACAAACACTCATATCATTGCTTAATGTAATACAAAAAAATATTACAGTTACAAAAAAAAATCCCACCAGGGATCAGTAGTCTGATTCTGATTACCAGGCTATACAGTATGTGTAATAAACTCTCATATCTTTGCTTAATGTAATACAAAAACAATTAGATTTACAAGAAAAAATCCCAAAGGTCCGACCTAGTATTTGATTCGAATATTTTGGGGGGGCCAACAGTAGAATTCACCACATGACAAAAGCAGACAAGAACTACCGTAGTTTAAGCGCTGTCCTTGGTGCTGAAGATGCAAAAAAAACCCAAAAAAAACAAATGTCTATACTCCAAAACTCACTACCTCTGACATGTACATAGATAAAAAAAAAAAAAACAACAGCAGAAAAACAGAAGTCCTGCAAACCAACAGCAAGCGGTGATCACCATGGCCAAATAACGTCGCATATCTGTAACTAGAAAAGCACTCGGAGAGCGCAGACCTCCACCAAGCAGCTCGGATTTCCCGCCATTTTATTATTTTATCCACTTTGCTTCAACCGATCACCACCAAAATTTTATCATCTGTTCCTTGTCCCATTATCGTCCTTTCCTGAAAATGTCATCAAAATCCGCTCAGAACTTTTTGAGTTATTTTGCAGACAATCAAACAAACAGACAAACAAACAGACAAACAGACCAACGCCGGCGAAAACATAACCTCCTTGGCGGAGGTAATAAAGAAATAAAAACAAGATAGCTGTTGGCAACTAACGCTGTTGCTGCTGCAGCTACTATTAGGCTACTACTGTTATCCAAACTAAATTAAAGGAAGCAAAGATTGTTTAACCTATAATTCTGCATTATGTTGCCTTCTTTCCACAGCTAATACATTACATACATTTTAACGAATGGCTCAGAGAAATGTCATCTAGCAAAGTTAAATATTTTCACCACCATTTTAGTTATGAAATAGCCTCACATATGATATTCAAGGTGCACGCACACGCAAGCAGGATCTCACACACATAAAACGTGACTGGAATTAATAAACAAGCAGTAAATGCACAGTGGGGTTTATTTGTTTTCTGTATCGGCGTGAGGCGCTGTGTTAATTGAGTGAATCGTCTGAGCCGGACGCGTGTTAATTTGAGTTTGATTTTAATTACACTAAAGTTGTTGAGTTAAACTAACCATACGAGTCCTTTTCGTGTTTATACAATTTATTGCTGCATTTTGAAAGCAAAAAGAGTTAAGTTTTTTTGGGGTTTCATATATCAGGGGTTTCAGCTTGGCACCGTGAACCTTTGCCTCAGTTTCTGTTGGCAAATTGTTACAAGCTGATGAATTTGCTGGTCAAGGCTAGGCAAAACGTTAGTACAAGTGTAGTCTCACTCACCACACCTTTCTCAAGAAAAGAAAGGTCTGGCTGGGCCGACTCTCACTTTAAGATTGGAGAAAAAAAACGCCCCGGCTGCTTGTATTTCTTTCAACCAATCACGATCATTCTTGGCGGTGCTACAGCAATGGTGCGCTTGCAAAAATATTGCCAGGGGGAAACAGGTTTTGGTGTAACACGCCCACAAAAATATCACCTACAGGACGCGAACCATGGCAGAAAAATGGCTACATCCCCACAAGATCAAACACCGCAAAAGTTAGTAAAGGATGTGTTGAAAACTGCAACCGGAGGTGGTAGGGCGGGACTTTCAGCGGATGGCTCGTTCCGCCCAATGAGAGGCTGATCTTTGCAGCGAACCTCCATCCACTCAGACTAGTAGAGGTGAGATGACAGACAGATGGATGGTTTGTCTCTAATAAAATACTTTCTGTAGACGTGCTGCAAGAACGGATTAATGCTTAATATAGCCTACATCTGCAGCCAGAGCACATTACGCTGTCAATAGGCCTTACGTGTGGGGAAAACCAGAATGTGTTATCCAAATAAGGGCACGTACGTCACATATAGCAGATGGATGTGATTTCCCATCGAAGAGATAAACGCAACTGTCCTCACAGTCCGTGCCGGCGCAGTGAGGGAGAAATGCACAGACTGCTTCATGTTGGAAGTGCTGTGGTTGGACTAACTGGCGGTCGGACTACTGGGTATGAAATCCGACAGTCGGAATAATGGCATTAAAATGGTCGGATTAGACATTATGGGACTAAAACGATAAAACTCATTGTAGACTTGCATGGTCGGATTAGGGGTAGTCGGAGTTATGGGTAGTTGGACCTATGGGAGGTTGCACTAACGCCTGGTCCCCACTGGTGAGTGGGGTGGCCAGCAAATTTATAGGGGGGGCCGTGGCCACCCCTGGCCACCCCCTGTGGTGCCACTGGCTGTGTCAATGCATTGATCATACCTAAAAGAATGAGAGGGACTATATTTAAAACAGTGCTGTTGTTGGTCTGAACAAGACACTGATTTACATCATCAGGTGTGAAGACCATTCAGAGCTCACAAAATTAAAAGAAGTCATGAATGAATTGTGTAAGCCAGTGCAGGGTCGTCAAAACTGGCATGATGTGTGTTTTAGCATTATAGACTTTTCCACATCAGTGAATTTATGGTAGTAATTGCACAATAAATAATATTGGCAAAAAATAAGTAGGCAACACCAATGTAAAAAGGGAGCTTTTCAAACACATCCTAAAATGAAACTAATTTTCCATAATCTGTGTATATTGTGTATGTGTGTAACATCTGTGCAGGAAGCTCCACTGCACCAGGAACTACATCCACCTCAACCTCTTCTTCTCCTTCATCCTGAGAGCCGTGGCTGTGTTGGTGAAAGATGACATCCTCTTCAATCGAAATTCCCAGTGCTCCAACCAGCCATCACTGGTGAGGTCACCAAATCTATCCGCCACTGAGCCAAGTCGCTTCACATTTGTGTGTCAACAGCACAACAATCACAGACGGAAAGCAGATTCAGCGTAATGCTTCCAATTACTGTTTGTAATTTGAAATGAAAATATAAATGAGGTTTTACAGAAATGAGACTCAACATTTTTCTATTAACTGGAAATTTTTGCCAACAGCTCAATCTTATAACATAATAAAAACGGGCAACAAATCTACTGTGATAGTTCATTCACTCATGCCAGAATACAATTTAGTTGTGATGACTCTACATGACTAATATACAGCAGAGATGATGAGAAACTCCTCTCCATCCACGTATTGTATTGTGATTGAGCCTGCATATTGTTTTCTTTTATACCTTAGCCTGCAGGCTTTTTTTCTGCAAAACACTTTTTCATTTAATAAAACAGTCCAAACTTCTCAAATGTATGTGTTAAATGGAATAGGCCACCAAAAATGGTCATTCACAGAAACACTCTCTCAGTCCTTAAATGACAGAATAAGTCCACTGACTTCTATGCATATATTACTATCCTAGCAGCAGCAGTTTTAAACACGTCCTTAAATTATAACACGTCCTTAAATTATTAGACGAAAAATTCGTAGTTCAATTTAGGCAACAAAACTAGGAGGTTATGTTCAGAGAAAATATCATAGTTTGGCTTGAAATAGGTACTTTTTTTTACTAATGTAACGTGACACATGTCCAACATATTCTCACTCCGTCCTTACATATTGACATTTGGTCATGGACTTTCCGTGTTCACATAGGTCGTGTAAGGTACCCTGGGTGCAGGCGTGCTGGATTCATTTCAGAAGTGGGGGGGCCAAAAAGTGCTGTGCGTCTGGGGCTTGGGACCATGTGGGCGTGGCTACCTGTGTAATGTCCAGTTAATAATAGGGACTAGTTAAAGATGCGTAGTGATCAGGGATTGAAGTACAGCCTGAGTTGAGTGTGAGCTTGCGCAACAGCAGCAACAGTGTGTTTTAGCGAAAGCAGCAGTATCTTGCAGCGACTCACACGCTCGTCCTCTCTCATTAAAAAGATGGTGAAGAAAGACAAAGAGTCAGATAATGTATTTAATCACGAACTTAATCTTGGGAGGAAAAAAGCAAACAGTTTATTTCTTAACAGTGTTTGCATAAAACCTGAACACTTTGAACCCTTTATGGATAGGGCTGTACCCAAATATTTGGATATTCGAATATTCGTTTCTATGGGTAGGTATTCGTTATGAAAATTTGGTATTCGATATTCTTTTTTTTTCTTTTTTTTTTAAATATATTTTTATATAGGCCTAGCTGTTTTTTCGTTATCTTTTGAATTTAATATGAATTATGGAACCGCTTTTGTCAACGTTTGTTTCCCCCGTTTTGTACAATTAATTATTGTTTAAAGTTTCAACAAGTTTCTGGAGTGCGTGACACAAGTGTGTTTTGAAAACGACCGCGGACTGTCACCTGCTCAACGCATCATTAGGCACGAAGGAGGCAACCCTTGTTTGCACTGACTGAGTAAGCTGCAAAATTTATTTGTAAGGAATAAAAGAAACAACTTGTTACTGTCACTCTGTTGTCCTAAGGTCATTTTTTATTTTAAATGAGTCAATTACGCCCCCAAGTGGCGAAAATCCGGTATTACCGACTTCATGCGTTTTTTGTTTTTTGTTTTTTTTTACAAAAACCGGACCTTTTTTTTTTTTTCTCATACCGACCCAACCCTAATGCAATGGTTTTTGACGCTCTGGGACACCGTGTCAAGTTCTGCCTGTCACATGCATTGTCCTCTTTCAAAATACACGTCCGATATCAGGAAATTTAACGTTACATACAGTCGCTTTTAAAATAAAGGAACTACGTCCGTACAACACCACAAATTGATGTTTTTTTTTCCTTCAACAACAAACGCACATATTTGGGTTTAGGCAACAAAAACATGTGGTTGGGTTTATGAAAAAAGAACTTACCCAGGAAAAAAAGAACAGGGTTTGGCTTTAGAATCTTACAGGACGTGAACACTGCTCTGGTTGGACCCATCCACCACCACTCCCACCCGCCTGCCCCAGTCTGACTTTTACGGCTTTAACTTTCATCATTGTCCCACCGCATTTCCTCCTTACGCTGCCAGGAAACATTAAACTATAATGGCAATTGGCCGCATATCATGCCGATGTTAAAGTATGCTACACATACTAGTATACTAGGCTACCTTGTTATTAAAAGAAGTCAAGTGGGACTTTGGGACACATACGCTGGTCTCCTGTGTGAAAATCCTGTGCTTGTTTGATCGTGTTTAATCATGAATTCCATCCTATAGCCCAACCTATGTTGACTTCTTCCATCTCTAAAAAACATTACATGGACTTTGTTACATTTTACACCATGTCACCTTACCTCCTCTGGTCCTGTAATAATTACTACGGCCACTAGAGGGCGTCGTCTTTATAAACTGCTCATACAATTGACCTCTAGGGCCATTCACAAGGTTGTATGTTGCTTTAAAAAAGTTTGCAGACAAAGTCAAGTTGGACTCAAAGCAATTACAATGGATTCCGATGAAGATCTAGAGTCACAGCAAAAAACAAAAAGAAAAAGACAAACATTCTTAGAAACTTCTAAAACGACTTCTGCAGCGTAGTGCAATGGCATAAATATTGACAGACCCAGAAGCTGCCAGGGGCCCATGTTGTGAATCCGAGGGCACAGTTTACACAACTGTTAGCATGGATTTAGGCAGCATTCACACCAAGTCACTCCATCCATTCCTTTGGGTGGCACGTCTCGGCTGTGTCTGTGGGGTGAAAAGTTAAAAGGGATTCAACTTTTGAAGATACAAGCAGTCCATGGTAACAAGTAATACAGTCTGTTTCTATTGTTAGATATTATAGTGAGTAAAAGAAATGCAGTATGTATTAAGAGCTTGTACTATCCTAAAAAGAGGGCACTCTCTTGTTGAATTGTTTGCGTGTGCGTGCAGGTGTTTCTTTCCTGACAGGAAAGATACTACAGTAATGATAATCAAAAGGTTGTCTACAGATTGTTTCAGGCAACATAAACTTTCCAAAGACAAATACTCAGTTGCTGTGAGCGAAATTGTCTCCACTCCCCCACACAAATGGGCCATTTAAGCGACGTTCCCTCACTGCCTCACAACTCTTTAGCTAATCACCCCAACGCCAGATTTGCTGTGAATACAGCCTTACGCATCAAGTTTTATTTGTCTACTCCATGGAGTTGTTATTCGAAGCCATCATAACTGCTGTGAAATCAAGCTGACTACAGCTGCCATTCTCCATGAAGCTACAAAGATTCACCTTTCAAACCAATAAGTAGTGAACAGGGCTGTACCTCTTTATAATTTAATAATTTCAATAATTAACTCAATCATTTAAATGATTCTTTTTCATGAACATCATTGAAAGTGTTTTAAAGACAAGAACAATATGATCATTATGGAGGATGTAGTTTGCTGTTGTATTGCATTCAGGGTTCCCACACCTTCCTAAACATCAAATTTAATGACTTTACAGGCCCAGTTCCCTCAAATTTGAGGATGCAACATAGCACAGTGATAATTTTTATATTGTGAAGAATAAAAGCTCACATTAAAAAGAGAGAGAGGCTTGAATGTATGAACACTTGCTGTGCAGTGTTACAGTGATGGCAGACAATTTTAAAAGAACTTACATTTCTGTTCTTTTCTGTTCTTTGCACAAAATACTGTATATAAATTCAAGCACTTTCAATGGAGTACCTAATAAACTGGATATGTTGCATGTACACTGTGAAGTTTGAATTTTACAGCTTAGCATTACAGAAATACTTAATCTTTTTGCACAGTAGTAAGAATTTAATATGAAAAGTGGCAAAAAAAATGCAGTAACTGCATAAAGTTAACCAAAGGATTGTTTAAATCATAAAATATACACAAGATGATCATCCCTGTGTGTTCAAGATGCAAACCACAAATTGTAACTTACACAGATCAAATCCAGCCAGGTGCTCCTTCATTTCATGTCTTCTCTCTGCTGTCACTATCTAATTAAAGCATAAAAACACTTCAAACCAAATTATTATTAGAAATAAAAGTACACAAGACCAAGAGTCTCACTGGCAACCTGACAGCTTTTGATGCTCTCTAAAACTTTTGATGCTCTTGAGCACTGATATTTTTTTTGTTAACAATTTTTATTAGTTTTATGATAACATAAAAAAGGGCAGACAAACAGACAGACAGTAGATGTGCCTGCACATCGATACATATGGGTATAGTGGCATATTGTCCTGTATCCATTCATAAAAAACAAAAAAGGGTGCATCATGTCCTACAAAAAACAAAAACAAAAAACAACAACACTTTCCCATTTTGCAAGTAAGGACATGCACAGAAATTTGAGAGTTATCATTCAGCAAATAAAGTACGGGGCAACATGGGACCTCTCTATTGAGAATTTTAGATAAGGATTTGGTGACTTGTAACCAAAACAACAGTACTCCAGGGCATTACCAAAATATATAAGATAAGATAAGATAAGATAAGATAAGATAAGATACACCTTTACTGATCCCACAATTGAGAAATTCCAGTGTTACAGCAGTCAAGGGTAAAGAGTCAAATTAAAGATTTCAATATTTAAAAACTTAAAAAACTAGGCATGCAGAAAAAAGTACAAAAAAATACAAGAAACAGCAATAAATGATAATAATAATAATAGTGAGCAGTGGATAAAAAGTGAGCAATGGATTAAAGTGAACATATTTAGTGCAAAGTGAATATTGAATGTGCAAATAAACAACAACATGGGGGACAGCAATGCTTATAGTGGTGTCCATAAAGTGTGCGTAAAGGTACCTAAGCAGCATTGCGTACCTAGTTGGCAGAGAGGAGATGATTCCAACTTCATTGAATGTCTAAGTCTGGGGGTGAAATAAGTTCTGTGAACAATCTTTAGGTGTATGGTTTGGTGATTAGGATTTTTGAAGCTTGAATGATATTATTCCACACTGTTTTCAATGCTATTTCAGAAGTGATAGAGTCATAATCATTCTGCCAAGATGTTTGGATTGCCATTGGTTTGTAAGACGCCTGCAATATTTGAACATACAATGCTGATACAGTTCCCCTGGTGTTGGTGTTGTACAGTTGTTTTGCCAAGTCATGTTTAGGGAGCTCAGAGTTCCATGGAACACCATAGGTCTTCATGGCAGAGCGAAGCTGAAAATATAGAAAGTGAGAAAAACAACATAAATTATACTGTTCCTTTAAATCATCGAATGTGTGAAGGCCATTAGTATCAAATAACTGTCCAAGTATGTGAATCCCATTGTTTGACCATATTGAGTAAGCCGCTGGTCGACCACCAAGCAATAAATTATGATTGTGGAATATTGGAGTATCATAATGCCATTTATCATTTGTGTTAGTATAGTCAGTCACCAGCTTCCAGGTTACCAAAACATTTTCAATAATAGGACCAAAGAGCATTTTAACTTGTCTGATAGGAGTGTCTGTATAGATTAGATCCTGTAATCTACATGGATATACTAACTTTGCTTCCAAGAGTGCCAAGAAGTGCGACTTGATGGATCCAACCGTGATTTTATAGAACACAATACAAATGACCAATGATCAACTTTAAAATCTGGAACACTCCAGCCTCCAGCTGATTTCTCTCTCTGGAGAGTTATAAGTTTGATCCTTGTTTTTTATTATTCTGTATAAACTCACTGATCAAGCTATGGAGTCTATTGCAATATCCCTTTGGTGGATTCAGAGGAAGCATGGAGCTCAGGAAGTTAATTAAAGGTAATGCCATCATTTTTATAATTGAGATCCTGGCATCAAAAGATATAGGTTTTGACATCCACTTACCTAGGTTGGTTCTAATCTTATCTAAACATACAGTGTAATAATTCTCAACAATAGTTTCTAAATTAGGAAAGATGTCGATTCCTAAATATTTAAATTGATTTGCAGTTGGAATATTAAATTGAGTCAGATCCTCTCTGTTATTTCTTAGTGGTAAGAGTGCAGATTTTTGCCAATTTATTTTGAATCCTGAGATATTGCTAAAGTCTATGAATAACCTAAAAATATAAGGAAGCGACTGTGATAATTCACTAATAAAGAGGAGCACATTGTCTGCATAGAGTTATATATGATGAAAAGTGGACTTTATTGTAATAGAGACGGTATTAGTGGATTGACGTACTTGTTGTGCTAGAGGCTCGAGAGATAAAACAAATAATAAAGTTGACAGAGGGCACCCTTGGCGGGAACCTCTATAAATTGGGAAATGTGGCGAGCAGGAATCACCAGATAACACCATTGCTCCTGGATTTGCATAAAGAACTTTAATATAACCAATAAAAGGTTCACCTAGTCCCATATGATCTAATAAGGCCCAGAGGTAGTCCCATTCAAGTCTGTCAAATGCCTTTTCGGCGTCAAGAGTTAAAATTCCAGATGAAGTCAAGAGGTCAGAAAATTCAGAGTGAAATGTAGAACATGTGATAGTCTTCTTAGGTTGTCTGAACTTAACTGGCTTTTCACAAATCCTGTTTGATCACAATGAATAAGTTTTCCTAAATATTTATTGAGACGACGTGCCAATGCTTTAGCATATATCTTCATATCTACATTGATCAACGATACTGGCCGGTAACTGTTGCACAATATTGGATCCTTATGTTTTTTGAGGAGAAGTGATATCAAGGCGGTATTTGTTTGTTTTAGAAAAGAGCCCTTTGCAATTGATGTATTTATCATTTCCAAAAGCACAGGGCCCAATTTGACCCAGAATTTGACATAGACTTCAATGTGAATACCATCTGGTCCGGGAGACTTACCCAAATTCATCTCATGTATTGCGTCCGATAATTCTTTTAAGGATATATTTGCTCCTAAGTCAGCTGCTTCTGAGCTAGATAATTTTTCCAAATTTAAGTCAGTTAGAAAATTTTTGTACATATCTCTACTAGATGCAATTTCGGAAGTGTAGAGTTTTTTATAAACACATGAAAAAACTGTATTTATTTCATTTGAAGTGGTAAATATCTTACCATCTGCCGACTGTATTGCAGAAATGCATGCCCGTCGCTCATTAGAGCGGAGCCGCATAGCTAATTCATGAGATGACCTGCTGCCATTAAAGTAATGGTGTTCTCTAGACTTTTGAATTAGAAATTCAGCATCTACTCTAAGAAGTGCATTTAGTTTGTTTTTTTTTCCACCAGGCTAAGCTGACCTGTTCGTATAGCACAGAAGGAATTTTGTTGAGCTTTATCCAGGAATGCTAGCTGACTCTCCAACTCAACCGTTTTTAATCGACGAGAGCAGTTTAAAAATGAAGCAAATGATGTAGCATTGTCTTTTATAAAGCCTTTAGTGGCTTCCCAAACAAACCTGCAGTCTTCCAGTGAATCCAAATTAAGTGCAATAAATTCCTGTAACTTAGATTTAAATTGGGAGCAAAAGTCATTATTAGATATTAAAGTAGTATTGAAATAAGCACTGTCATTTGATACTTTCTTATTTAGCCGACTCTTCCTGCATAATGTTCCTCCTCTACTTGCCTTCATTTCTTTCTTATTAGAGAGGAAATGTCACTGTAACAACTAAAAGAATACTGTCAGGGCGCTCTCTGACCTTTTTACTCCCATCTCCTCGCTGCTTATAATGTGGTGATCTACAAATTAAAGCTCATCCTCTTGGTGAACTCACTGATTACCCAGTGAAAAAGTGGAATGTAAACCCACACATCAGAATAATTAGCATAATTGCGTGATTAATCCACAGTGTCTCTGTGGATGTACCAACACTGCAGTCACATACAGACCGGCAAAGACAAACAATAGGATTTGCACTAAATGTAGATATGAGAAAATGGCTTGAAGGTTAATTTCATGTCACTGTAGCAGAATTGCAAAAAGTTTTGCGACATTTTCCATTCCAACCTTTTGGGGTTTAATACAAAGTCCATGACGAAGTTAAGATCTTTAACCTTTTTGTTTTTCAGGTGGGATGTAAAGCCAGCCTGGTGTTTTTTCAGTACTTCATCATGGCCAACTTCTTCTGGCTGCTGGTGGAAGGTCTCTACCTCCACACTCTGCTTGTCGTCATCTTCTCTGAGAACAGACACTTTATCGTCTACATGTTCATCGGCTGGGGTCAGCGTTTATTTCATTTGAAGTTTATAGCATTTTTTTGAAATTAAGAGAAACTGACTCAGATGTTTAAAGCACTCTGCAGAGCTTACAAAACTTTTAGCCTCTTTTAGCTTACAGTTTTGATTTGCACAGTTATGGTTTTTGATCACTCTCACCACTTTCATCAGCTTTATTTCTAGCAGCAGCAGGCAGCTGTTTTCAGTAAAACAGGCTCTGATGAACCCACTGTACTAAATCCTGCACAGCACCAAGCAGCAGACAGGCACAGTTAGCATCTAAAGAGCCACATATCAGGAGTTAGTGGAGACTGAACCAGAGCTAAAAGAAGAGTGTATATTTGACCTAAAGTCATCAGTTGGACACCAATCTTGGAACCCATCAGCTACGGTCTGACGACAATATTGCCTCTGGACACAACTGCCAATATTTCTGGGATTGCAGATTCTGTGGATTTGCAGGCCAAGGCTTTCTCTTCTGTACATTGGTCAGTGCCCACACAACATTTTAAAAAATCTAATAAAGGCTAAAGTGTCATCAGACGATGGCTGATGGGTTCTAAGATTGCATTTTGGCCAGTGTGTTCCTCCTCTTTTGCTGTCTATATTAGCTGTTTACCTGCATGCAACCAAAGCCTGCTCAAATGTGGTTGATCAATACTACTCAGACTACAAATGGAAACCTTAAAGCTTTCCACACCAAAATCTTGTCCCGTTGCCTAAAGACTCCAATAACGTATCAGCTTGTTGTTGAGTTCCTCTGCCCCTAGTGGCCAAAATTTTAGCATTGCAGCTTTAAACTAAATTAACCTGTCATTGTGTCCACTTTTCATCTCCACTAGGCAGCCATTTTAAGTGCTTACAATACATTAATAATTTCCATAAAGATTCTGTCCTTTAGTTCCACAAAGAATAATTTCAATAAATGAGTCAAATGTAATGTTTTAGTCAGTAATGCTCATCTGCTAAATCATTCCTTTCTCAAAACCTTTGCAAAAGAAAAATGTGCACATCAGACTGATGCTTTTGTTCAATTTCATGGTAGTTTGTTTTCCAAAAATATTATTTTAATATTTTAATGCTCAAGACTAAAGTTACAAAGGATAATTCAGTATGTAATGTCGTGTTATGAGGATTTAGTTTTGTGTTAAAAACAACATGAGGAATACGTGTGCTAACTGTAATGTAATGGATTTATATTGATTCATTTAAATCTTTATATTGTAGTTATTCAATCTATGAATAAACAACTTGTAATTATAAATGATAGAAAATGATTTTGATAAATAGTAAAATAAACATTAGCAAAGAAGTGGATGTTATTCTTTCATAACATATACAGTAGATAAATAATGTTTTACCTACATTAACATCAATGATTTCCTTGTGGTGTTTTGGAGGAATCCCCACGGTGTTCGTCTTTGCGTGGGTGATGACGAGGATTTATCTGGAGGACACAGGGTGAGTGTTGCCAGCTGATCATGAACCAATCACTCATCAGCATTAGAACATGATTCAGATTTGGTATTTGCGTACAACACAGCATCCTTCAATCATATTACATAGATTAAACTGTATCACAGGAATCTGCATGCCACTTGTTGTCTGATTAAAAACTATCTGCAATTTACACAAACGTACGTCATGTGCTCTTTGGAATTGCATTTTCTCCCTAATTACATGATAGGAGACATGGAATTTCAATCGCGTTAGAGAGTGGCACATGCTGATATTCAACGGGGGCTGCATCTGTTGTTTCATTAAGTCCACAAATGACATTTTATCGATTAGATTAAGCCATCCAATGTGAATGTGGTTTGGTTTCCACAATAATTAGACAAATATCCCCCATGTCAAAGAGCACTTTATTGGATAATTCAGCTGGTGGGATTTGCATTGAGTTGGTATCATTATGAGCCTGGTGCCATGGATCTGCTCGGCTTGTGTTGCACATTATTGCAGCTGACACTGCAGCCCATCATTGAGCAAGTCACACTGAGTGGGCGTATTCTTAAAAAGACTTTGTGAAGAAACTCTGCAACAACAATTATAGAGCAGCAGTGTGATAACAAAGGACAGCAATGATATAGCTCCATAGTGTGAGGGGACTTTGTGAAGAATGACAATGAGGCTTGAGCTTGGAAGTTCATTCTTAACCTTAGGAATAATTTCTTGACAAAATAAGCTCAATAGTTTGCTCCGCAGCTTTCCACCACTTGATAAAGGCTGTGAGATGCAGTTAAAAGGTTCATGTAGACCTTAAGGTTTTTGAATGTCACAAAAATTACGTCTTGGGAATTGACTTTGACTTGACTGCTTTCAGACTTGATTGACCTGAGACTTGATGTGAAATTTGAAAGCATTTCAGTTATGGCCATTTGGCCATATCACAACATTGGACAGACATCGGACTTTTTGTAGCCAAAAAGTATTGATCGTTAGTAGGGCTGTACCCAAATATTTCACTATTTGGATTGCTTGTTGGGTAGGTATTCGATTTTCCATTTGGGATCGGGATATTCTTTTTATTTTTGAGAAATGACAATAAATAATGTGGACGCTGTACTGGAATGTCAAAAGGAAGCAGAGCCACTCCCAACTCTTCAAATACCGAGGCTTCGTCAGTTGCCCAGGCGGCGGCATTTGTTGACACTTCAGACAACTATCCATCCATCCATCCATCCATCCATCCATTTTCAACCACTTATCTGAAGCCAGGTCGCAGGGGCAGTAGGCTGAGCAAAACATTCCAGACGCCCCTCTCCTCAGCAACGCTCCTCCATGGGGATCCAGAGGAGTTCCCAGGCCAGACGAGATATATAATCCCTCCAGCTTGTTCTGGGTCTGCCCCGGGGCCTCCCACCAGTTGGACATGCTGGAAACACCTCTAATGAGAGGTCCTCCTTACCCTGTCTCTAAGGTTGAGCCCAGACACCCTTCGGAGGGATCTCATTTTGGCCACTTGTATCCATGACCTCACTCTTTTGTTCATTACACATAGGTGAAGGTTGGGATGTTGATGGATGAGTAAATCAAAAGTTTTACCCTCTGGCTTAGCTCTCCCTTCCCCACGACAGTCCGGCACAGCAACTGCATCATTGCAAATGCCATGCCAAATCACGTTCACCACATTCTAAGTTAATTTTAAAAAAACACTGTATACATTTAATGAGCAGAAACTGTACATTTCCTGTGAAAACTTTCCCTGTCATATTTTGACATCATGGGCCACCGACCAAGTGTCGGTATTTTAAGAGTTTGGAGTTAGAATGTGTTAGAGCCTAAAGACCCAGCTCTCAATTAACCAGTCGATCACTTCCCAACCTTCACCCATGGTCATGAGCTTTGGTTAAGTACAGTGGGAATGAGATAGCAGATGCAAACGGCTGAAATAACTTTTCCTAACAGGGTGCCTTGTGGGTTCATCCTCAGAGATCTCCTAAGGAGTTCAGACAGCAACAATACGCTCAGAGTGGAAACGCTACTCCTTCATGTCTAAAGAAGGCAATTAAAATGGTTCAGCTCACCGATAATGATGCCTCCCGTTTTCCTGGCATATCCAACTGGGAGGAGAACCAGGGGCAGAAGCAGAACATGCAGGAGGGATTAGATACTCCTGACCTGATGTGGTAATATCTTTGGACCCTCAGGGAAGAGCTGGAGGATATGACTGAGGAAATGGACTGGGCTAACTTGCTTAGCCTTGAACTACTGCAGCCCAAACCTGGATAAGTGGGAAAAAATATGGATGGAAGGATGGATGTGTGACTTCGACTTGCCCTTAAGGACATGAAACTTACTAGGGCTGTCAGAACAAACTTCGCTATTCGAAAACAATTTGAATTATTGTAAAAATAAGCATATTCGAAGTTGGAAACTAAGGTTCGACTATTTGACTTCCGGTATGACGCAAATAGGCCTGGGACGATCAGCAATCAAATAATATATTGGCAATTGGAGGGTTGCCAGGCGATTTGCTGGATATCAAGGCGATTTTGAAAAAACAAAAACAAAAAAAAACGGCACTCTACCGTGCATTAAGAGATGTTTTTTGGGGAAATACATGACTGTCAGAGAAGCCCCATTTACAAACAGACCTACAATCCACCTCCTCTCCTCTCCTTTCTCTCTTCTCAGCGGAGAGTGCCCTGTCAGCCCTGCACTGACAGTGACAGGGCGCATCTCTTTGATCTGAAGTGACATAGCCCGTTTGCTCATGCTTCGGGGTCGTTCAATAGAGTAATTGCAAATAAATATTGTTTTACTGTGTAACTATTGAAATGTTCACAAGGGCTTTCATAAATTCCTACAATGTTGCTGCACTGCCGCCTTTGCAGGTTAATGACAGCGACTTAAAGTGAGGAGGAGCAACACGTCGGTACCGACACCGCTGCGCTGATAAGCTGGAGACGCTCACTTTTGCATGTGATGCAAAATATTAAAATAACGTCATTATAACACAAAAAATATAAAAATGCAGTGGTAGGCCTAGGCTATATCCTATACCAAGGAAAAATTTGAATGTTATTCTAATTTTTAACATAAAAAACATTAAAAATTAGAATCTGAATTTGGGGGAAGATTGACAGCCCTAAAACTTACTTATAGATGTGACTGACTTTAAAAAAAAAATCCTGAAAAAACTAAGCCAGACTAAACCTTGCAAACTTTTCTTCCCACCAATCTTTCAGGTTTGACGAAAATGCGTCGAGTAGGTAGAAACCTGGCTCTCCCTCTGCCTGTATCCATCCACTCTCTTCTCTTACTGTTGTGTTTCACGGATATATTATGTATATGATATAATATAGCAATATGGTTATTTATGATGTCCTCAGATGCTGGGAGAGGAATGACAATCCTATACCCAACTGGGTAATCAACGGACCAATTGGATTCTCCATTATGGTAAGTTGAGGTTCATTACCTCCTGTTTATGTACAGGTGTTTCACATAATGCTTGTTGATACTAAAAGCATCTCCAAATGGAAAATGCATGATGATATAAAGGATACAGGTGGTAACTCCCTCCCCCCTGTGTTACTGTTAAACTTTCCAATATAGAACTGCACATATGCCATTTATAACAATATATGCGGTGGCAGATTTGCCACTTGAAATTCGTGCCAACTTTTGTTAAAATTCGTCCTTGATTTCAGACAGAAGGAAGCAAAAGCAGGCTTCTCATTGTAGCTGACAAACATTGAAGTGAAACTGATGGTTCATGTAGAAGACAGAAGTAAAGGAGCCATTTCTTGTATTGCTGGGTAGAGTTTGTTAGTCTTGTACAATAAACGGTTGAACAAAAACAGATGCTGTTCAGTTCAATTTTGTTGACTTGTCCAAGTAACACTGTAGTACACCTATTGTTCCATTTTAGCTTTGGCATGTGAAGAAAATAAAGGTTTGCCAGGTCCAGTGTGCGGGATTAAGGGGCATCTATCGGCAGAAATGGTATATAATAGGGCCGTAACGGTACATGTATTTGTGTCAAACCGTTCGGTACGCAACTTCCGGTTCGGCATGACCCTGTACCGAATTATTGGGCGCAGGATATTATTGTATTTTATTTTGTTTTATTTTAAGTCTGTTTTTACGAGCCGAACCATTTAAAATATCTAGTTCCCCAACAGAAATAATTGAGTGATGGACCGAGTCCCGTAAATCTCCGCTTTCACTTTGTGCAGCGCATTCTCGCATTTTGACAACATGGCAAGTGAGCCTGACGAACCTGAAGACCCACCCACAAACCTTAAGTCGTCCGTTTGGGAACACTTTGGTTTCAGGGTAAAATATGAAGATGGAAATAAACAAGTGGACAAGACAAAAGCAGTGTGCTGACACTGCAAAACAGTGGTCGGGTGTGTACTTGGAAACACGTCTAACATGCTAACGCATCTAAAGCGACACCACCCGAGTTTGAACGTTAACCAGCACGACTAGAAAAAGCAATCTGGTGCAAACTACGATATCATCATCGTTTAAAAAGAAAACGCGTTTCCCTGACCATCGCGCTAAAGAAATAATCACTGCCACTGGAGTTGAGTAAAATTGTTTAAGCTGCACTTTAGATATAAGCATGTTTTGTTTACTGCACTTGAACAAAGGGGGAAAGCTAAGTAAGTTCCTAGTAAAACTGAATCTGAGCAGGCTTTAAAGCTGACCAGCTGCACTACACTTTTTATTTTAATTGAGTAAAACTGTTAAAGCAGAAATTTATGTTTATATATTTCATTCAAAAAATGTGTTAAAAAAACAGCAGGATTTTATTTTTCACTTTTATATTTCTATTTTCATTCCAACAATGTTAAAAAGCAGGATTATATATATATTTGTTTCATTCAAAAATTGTGTAAAAAGAGTTAACTGCTGTGGTGGTATGTTTTAATAAGGTTACCAATAAGTAAAAGATATTTAATAGTTGTCTATTTTTTTCATTACTGTACCGAAAAAAACGAACCGTGACTTGTGTACCGAGGTACGTACTGAACCGAGATTTTTGTGTACCGTTACACCCCTGGTATATAACATTCATGACTATATTTGCATTAGTTTATTATCACCTGAAAATAAGAATCGCTGTGCTTTGCCCCCAGAATGAGCAGTTTGTATCTACATACAGAGCAGGTCCTCTCCCACAGAGTCCACCAGGTTGTTTCTACAGAAGCCCATAATCGACAAACCAAACGCTGGCTCTAGATGGGGCCATATGCATTTCATGGCCACCATTGCTCTCCTACACACTTGGCACATGGGAGAAGTTTCAGTTCTGCCACCTTTGTTAAAAACAGAAAGGGAGAACACACATGAATCCACCGTAAAACCGAAACTAAAACAGAATCTTCACAACCTTACCACTAGATACTGTTAAATCCTACACACTGGACCTTCATTAATGCCAATTACTAAGATATGATTAGACAAATTTCCTTCTAGCAAACAGACAAATAGCAGCTCCATATAGCAGCATAAAAGCACTGTTAAAAACAAATCCACAAGCAAATGCCCCCCAAATCATATCAGGTGATTTCACAACGTCACTATTTCCATTTGTAATGCTTTAAAAGGAACCAAAGATGCGCCAGAGAAAAACATTTAAGGTCATTCAATCCACTTTTCCCCGGATGAAACTCTCACTTGCTATTTTTGAGTTTCCTCTTTGTGTTTCTGTCTAAACTTTTCATTCATTGCTTCCTGTGGGTGGAAAACTGTCCAGCACTGCAAAGCATAATCACCCCTTGTGGGTTTCTCTGACTCTCTTTGTTTGCTCTGATATTTCTGTTATTTCCTCCCTGTCTCAAAGGTGAACTTTATCCTGTTCATCAGCATCATTCGGATCTTGGTTCAGAAGCTGAGGTGTCCCGATGTGGGCGGCAACGACCAATCACAATACAGGTATCTCACATGGGGCATGGACTTTAACACTCTTTAAAGAGCA
Source organism: Epinephelus fuscoguttatus (assembly GCF_011397635.1). Taxonomy (NCBI): domain Eukaryota; kingdom Metazoa; phylum Chordata; class Actinopteri; order Perciformes; family Serranidae; genus Epinephelus; species Epinephelus fuscoguttatus. The sequence goes on along the minus strand of NC_064766.1, from coordinate 10,982,827 downwards.
TGAACAGCAGCTACACAGAGATCTAAATCCCATTTCTACCCACTTGGATGTGTGCTACAAACTACAGCTTCAACTGTTAATAAAAGGTTGTGTCACCATTTAAGGAAACGCTAACCTTGCTCATGTGTCAGTGTAAGTTACTGTTCATGAAAGAGTCAGCTAAATGTCTCAAAATATAAAAAAAAAACCAGATAATCTGAGACACCCAGAACATTTTTATCCCCTCTGTGTTTGCTCTTTGGAGAGATAAGAGTAACGCTAACTCTCATTCAACATGAGGGCAATTCATGATGCAGCCTTTATGAAATGGAGAGAGGTGGGGGTGAAACCTCTATGCCTCTTTGGAGCGGCACGTTCTTGCACGATTCAGTGTCTGAATCCCAGTCAGAGGCGGTGTGTTTAATCTTCAGGCAATTTTACCCTGCAGAGAAATCTTTAGCTGTGCTGAGCTGTCAGGTATTCTCGTGTCCTGTGGCCACAGGAATCTGAGATTCAGAGGCGAGAGGTGATGAAAAGCCTGGATAAGCCGCTGCAGAATCCCCTGTTAGTGTAGGTGAGGATATGATGTCAGCGCGGTTTAGTTTAGTGTATGGCTGAGCAGAGTCAACAGCCTGGAGAGTGATACTGACAGAGAGAGAGACAGAGAGAGACAGAGAGAGAGAGAGACAGAGAGAGAGAGAGAGAGAGAGAGAGGATTTTACCATCTTATTTGGGTCTTTAATTGGAATTACAATACTGAATGAGTAGTTTTATTATCCAAATGTGTACAGTTCCCATTTTCCCAAAGCAATGCAGATAGTTTCAGTTTTGTTTGACCACATTTTGAGCTATCCACTGCTGAGATTTTCCTATGGGCCTAGTAATCAAGATAGGGTCCAAATTTCTGTCTAATCAGATAGTGTGATTCTTCTTTTCTAAGGAGTCTTGGGTGTGTGAATCAATGTATTACATAGACAAGGGGAACTTTCTATGAGCTCTGATCATGAGATGCATCATAATCATCACTGGAGAGACATGTTTTTTTGAGTCAGATGCAGAGTGTGAACTGTGAAGTGTGGGAAAATTGACATGTATTGCTGGTCTTTTCATCCAAGGCTGTTCGACCTGACTGCATTTCAGGCCTGGTCTAATTATTCTCGAGTGTATTTCGGATCAGGTGTGAGTGTCCTCAGGGCCCTGTTGGATCAGGTCTCCTTTTTTAAAGTTTATCCACGTTTCAGAGGTTTTCCACAGGTACATTTTGGATTGGACTCTGTGTCTAGAATTTTGGACCTCTGCATCACAGTACAGTGGAGGATAATTGAATTGCATTCGTGGTGGCCAAAACATTAAGTGATTAATGGTCATGACTGGATAATCTATACATCTCAGTGTGAGAGGTTCTCATATGGAACATTTTCTGTGATACTGACAAGTGTTTACAGTCATTGTAGTGAACAGGAAATCCACTGATATATGAAAAATCCCAGACATGCAGAGTACTGAATTGTGGAACAATTAAAAATGATCATATAACAGCAGCAACCTTTAGTGTTGTGTTAAAGCTATTGGAAAAATGTAAAGAAAAATACAAACCCAGCAGGAATATTTTATATAAGGGTCTGATGGCAGTTGTGTTTTATTTGCTATTTTATTGTCAGAATGTTATATTAAAAATATGTGTCTAAGTATATTTGTGGTTGGTTGCGCTTACCTTTGAACATGTCCAAAAGAAAAAATGATCAATGAATCCCCAAAAAGAGCTCTTAATTGGTGTTTCTCACAAGAGAAAATCTACATTTTTTATCAGCGAGTCTAATTTGCTCTTCAAAGACACATTGCCATTAAACTTTTCATAATTTTTTAACCTTAACTCTTAACACAAGGCCTTTTTCTGAGCTTTCACCATCATTTTAGACAACTATTAGCAAAATGCATCCACTGATAAAGGCTTAATAAAGTTAGTAAGTGGACCTTGAGTTTTAAAAGAACCTTTTTGTCTCAGGGACACGGACCATTAAACCTACACTATCCACATGATACACACCTTATATTTTCTTGGGGCAAACTGATGCCCTACGGTAAATTGACTCTATAGTTTGCTCTCAAACACAAACACTCTATCTGTTACAGTTGAATGGTGCAACAAATACCTGTTCACTGCTGGATTTTTCCCTTTAGGAGGTTGGCCAAATCCACTCTGCTGCTGATCCCTCTGTTTGGCATCCACTATGTGGTCTTCGTTTCTCTCAGTGAATCCATCGCAGAGGATTATAAAATATTCTTTGACCTGGCCCTCGGATCCTTTCAGGTGCTTTATTATCAGTCCCCCCACTTCTATTACTACATGTTATTTTCATTAATAATTCTGAAGAATTGAAGTGCTTGTCGGACTTAAATGTTGAGTCAATTCTGATGTTTGTCTTTTTTAACATCACCGTGATGTTTTCTTCAGGGTCTGGTGGTGGCCATTCTGTACTGCTTCCTAAACAGTGAGGTAAGCTTTCATTATATGAAATGACATAGTACAGTGTAGTGTTTAGATATATTAATAAGAGGTAAACACTCAATTTAGTGTGGCACTCCAGTCAACATCTATTTGCATCCTTTTTTAGCATTGGATGTTAGAGAAGCAAAACATTATAAAGCTTTAGAAATATTCCCATAAATGTGTCTGCACTTAGCTGATAACATGCTTATTTAAAACCACAACGTTCAATTTCAGCGTGGTCTTGGTGGAAGAAGTGGAAACATTTGATAAGCAGAAAATTATATTTTTCTTTGGTTTGAGCTAAAAATTTGTGAGTGTGTCCAAATTCCATTATTAGATTTTTTTCCCATTAAAATATTTTGAATTATGTTATTCAAACACCAAATGCTGAAGAAAGCAGAGTGGTATTTGTTTAAATATGACTGCTTGCCATAATTCTGCAGCTTCACCTTTCTTGCAAACACCAGCATCTAAAAGAGTAAGAAAAAAAATTTCAAGTGAAATCTGACCAGGGGACTTTGCGTTCCAGTCATCTCAAGTCAAGTTGATGAAACTGATAAAAATCAGAGAAAGATTTCATCTAATTCACTGACTAAAACAGATCAAACAAGAAGGCACCACATCATTAATACAAATAAATACATTAAAGCTACAGTAGGTATCTTTAATGAAAGTCAAATTTGCTGAAACTGTCACCCTCACAGTAGTACTGTCAGTCTTAGTACATAAGAGAGATATTCTGTTAAAAGATCATGTTTCTCTGGCTCCTCCTCGTGCTCCTAATGGCTTTTGCAACAATCCACCTACCCTGAACAAAAACAACTAATCAGAGCCAGGAGAAGCATGCTCTCACTCACTGATCATATATATACCTGCAAAAAGTAATGTATCACAATTCATATATAACCCACATAATCATGAGCCAGAAACTTGTGTATAACCCACATAACTGGGGAGGCTGTGATCACGTACCTAATGTGCTAATGGGACTACAGAAGGAAGTAGTATAAAGACCTAAAGTCCATCTAAGGCAACCCAGTCTCACTCCAAAGTCATCAAAATGAGTCCCTGAATTCCAGTGTCAGACACAGATGAAAAAAGCCGTCCTTTCACACCGACATGATACATGTTCTGTCGCCATTATAGTTTAACAGTGCCTGGAAGCGTCAGGGGAAAGGTGGCGGGACGACAACGAAAGTTGGGGCAGCAGAAGTCTGAGTAGGGCAGGTTGGGGGGATGGTATATGGGTCCAGCAACCACTGGCTTTCACCTGGAAGGTGTTCTTTTACCTGAATCCAACCACATGCTTTTGTTGCCTAAACCCAACTATGGGCGTGTGTTGGCAAAACCTAACCACGTGCGGTTGTTGTCACAGGAAAAAGACATCAAATAGTGGTGTTGTACGGATGTAGTACATTTATTTTGAAAGATACCGATGCAAACTGTATATTTCCTGTGGAAATGGAAGTGTATTTTGCCCCCAGGGTACCTTGCACATATCTCGATGTGGAAAGTCCATGGACAAATGTCGATATGTGACGAGATCAGAGTAAGAATGTGTTGACTAAGGGCAGAGGTGAGGTGGTGGATGGGTTAAATAACACAGGACTTTACCAGTGTTCAACATAACATTTTTTCCCCACTGGCCCCCCAGGCTAGTAGTTCAGAGTTTCACTGGCCCCTTGTATATTCTTACTGGCCTGAGAGAGAGAGAGAGAGAGAGAGAGAGAGAGAGAGAGAGAGAGAGACAGACAGACAGAGAGACAGAGAGACAGAGAGAGAGAGAGAGAGAGAGAGACTCCATTACAACTCACCGTAGTGCGTGATGGTATAGTCCTCACAGAAGCTAATGTATGATGTCACAGTTTCTGTGTAGTCATCCAGACTGTTGGTGGTGGACCTGAAAACACCCCAGTCAGTAGTGTCCAAACACGCCTGGAGATCCTCCACAGCATCACTGCTCCACTTGTCAGAGCGGCCCAGTGCAGCGTGGGGAACAGCGTGATAGGCGTTGTTAACAGTTGTGTAACAGTGATCCAGGATATTCTTCTCTCTGGTCGGACATTTCATAAACTGTTTGTATTTGGGGAGTTCATGTGTGAGGTTACCTTTGTTAAAGTCGCCAAGAACAATAACTAAGGAGTCTGGGTAAGTCCGCTCCACACAGTATCTGGTCGGTGAGCGTGCGCTGTAGCCTACCTCCTGCACATTGGCCTGCAGTGGGATGTAAACACTGACCAGAATGAATGAAGCAAACTCACGGGGGGAGTAAAAAGATTTGCAGTTGATGAAAAAAGATTCCAGATCAGGAGAGCAGTGCTGCTGGATCACTGTCACATCATTTATACCAGCCACTATAAGTATAAAAACAGATATCTCCACCTTTAGTTTTGCCGGAGAGTTCCTTGTTATGATCCGCTCTGAAGAGTTGGAAGCCTGCCAGCTGCAGCACAGAGTCCGGTATCAATCCACACAGCCACGTCTCCGTGAAGCACAAAACTGCTGATGTAGGAAAGCCTCCGTTTTTCACCATCAGTAGCTGAAGTTCATCCAGTTTGTTGGTCAGCGAACGCACTTCGGAGAGAAATATACCTGGCAGCGGTGTGCGGTGTCTGTGTTGGCAGAGACGCACAAGTGCAACGGCCTGTTTCCCCCTCCTCCGGTGTTTCACTGCACGGGCAAAGGTGAGGGCAGCTTTGGCCAAAAAGCCCATCTCAGGCACACTGAGCATAGAACGTCTCACTGAGCTCTGACCTGTGGCGCGTGGCACGGTTAAAAAAACAAACAAACAAAAAACTTACAGCGTCACTGGCCCGAGCGGGCCTGTGACTGGTCAGTCAACTTGCCTGACATACTTTTTGATTGGCCCGGGGCCATCGGGCCATTGCTTATGTCGAACACTGACTTTACTCTCAGAACCATTTGAAACCAAGTGAACTTTGAGTTATTTTAAGGTACATCATCACCATGTTTATTTTTCTTAACCTAACATATAGGTTGAGTATGTAAGTATGTAACTTCTCATTAAGTACTTAATGTCATTCGTGGGTCACTAATTCGGTAGACATCTTACAAACCATTGTATAAGGATGAGTGGCCTGTGCATGAGCAGTGATCAACACTGCGTTAGAGACTCCTCCGGGCTCTGATTGGTTGTTTTCGTTCAGGCGCGGTTGATTCTTGCAAATGTCATTAGGAGCACTAGGAGGAGTCAAAGGAAGATGATTTTTAACAGATTATCTGTCTGATGTACTACTCTCAGGACATAGTGACAATTACCTGTAGCTTTAAACAATGTGATAATAATATTATCAGGAAAAACAATCAAGCTAAAGCAGGTGAAACATAAAAATGACTGAATTAATGTGATAATTATTTCTGTTGCACAGTGTTTGTGTGTTTTTGTACTTCCCAGAAGTCAGCTGTACTTTTATGGTACTATGACTTAACAGCACAAAGCAATTTTAGACATGGCATGATGGCATACATACTGAATGGTTACAAACAAGTGGGTGCAAAGATGCTTTGTGTTTTAACATGTTAAAATGTTTTAACTTGAGTGAAAAAAAAGCATACATATGAACCTGAGGCTTTATTGACCTTGTTTTAAACCTCCTGGTGAGGTCTGAGATCAGACTGTGGCTGAGCTGTCCCACAAAGAAAACACACCCCCACAATACGCACACATGTTACAAAGCTGTCTGCACTACTGATACATTTGCAGTTTGGGAACACACAGTCCAATGCTCAAATCTGTGCAAATAATGCAAGATGAAATTTGCTTTGTGTTCTGTCTAAACTTATTTAGAGTTTGAGCTTCTCAGATGGGTGCTCTTCCCTTCATCTGTACAGGCTTGTTAAATAAATTGTCCATGCTAGCTACTTCTTATATTTACTGCAAACAAACCAGAATTGTGAAATGCGTGACCCAGTGTTTTTATCAGGAAAAGGATATTAAGTCCTTTAAAGACCAATTGCTAAACTATTAGGAAGTGGGTTAATGTTGTGATGTTGCACTGTGATCAGACAACATAATGTCGGCCCAATAATGGCAGCACTCAACAGATGTTGTCAGATGGGTACAAAAATGAGCATCAGGTATGACTACTGCTTATTTGGTCCCATATAGCATACAGCCCCTATATGTTATTCGAAACGATGAGCCATTTTTAGCATGTTTGTGGCTAAAGGAGCAGTTCAGTGTTTTGGAAAGCTTTGCATGCCCCACCACTTGCAAAAGTTTGATTCACTCTAGTATCTGTAACATTTAAACTAATCCAGTTAAAAACATGTTTGTTTGTTTTTATCTATTTTTGCAGGTTCAAGGCGAGCTCAAGAGAAAGTGGCGGAGTATGTGTCTGAATTGCCGTCTGAGCAGAGATCACCACTTCAACAGCAACTTCGCGTCAAGGAACGGCTCAGAGCACATGATGCAGTTTCACCGCAACTCCCGAACCCAGTCTATTCTGCAGTCAGAGACCACAGTGCTGTGAATAAAAAATACCACAGTCTCCAGGTTGACCTGGGTCGAATAGTTTTACAAAATGATTTCAACACAGTTAAGGGGAAGTACCACATGGGTGGGACCTGCACATTTTGGTTTTAGCTTTACAAATCTCTGCAAGCATTCAAAATGCACCATAAGTATAAGTTGTTGCAACATCTGCAATACTCATCAGAGAATGTAGAGTCTGTTGGCAAACCCCGGAGATCTTGCCTCCAGAAGAAGAGCGGAAGAGCCCTGGTTTCCGGTTGTAGGCTGTTTGTAGTCCGCGTGATATTGACCAATCACGTTTGAGCTGGCCGCAGTTGTTGCCAGGTTAAACGGTCCCATGCAGTGAACTAACGAGGCAGAACATAATTGGCGTCACTGCAAACTCTGAATCCATCGCAATGGTTCAGCATATTTACTTATATATAAACGGAAGTTGGAAACGGAAATTCGCCTCCTCCGCCCAAATCAAACCGGAATGCCAAAAGATCGGGGGTCTGCCCCCAGAGGCTGTATCGCCGTATGCCGGAAGTCAAATGCCAAATACAGCCAATGGGTTCCGAGAATGGTGTGGAGGTGAGGATGGTTTGCATTCAGCTGCAGGATAATGAGTTGTGGGGATGGTTCACGAGAGCAATGCCAGGTGCGTTGATTGGCACAGCTGGTGCTTGTTCACAAATTGGTACAGCTGGTGCTCATTCGCTAATTATGCTCTCTCTTTAAATGCTGTAATGTGCTGGACCTCAGATGAGACACATAGGCACCCAAACTGTAAGATTTGATTCGCTCTATGACAGGAATCTGTCAGGAGTTTGGAGCAGCTAGCCTTCTAGCACCTTGGCAACCAGGCACACGGTGAAATAGTTGTGTATTAATGTTGCAAGTGTGTGTGAGCACAGTGGGGGTGGGGGACTTGAGTCACATGACTTGACTTGAGTCTGACGCAAATTTGAGAACTTGAGACTTGTTTACCAACACTGATGAAAGACTTGACTTTGATTTGGTATTCATGACTTGAGACTTGACTTTGACTCAAGAAAGATGACTTGAAAGGACTTGACTCTTTATTCAATATTAATATTTTTTAGAATCGGAGACGCTACATTTTGTTGTTGAAACATGAGGACACATATGTTGCAGTGGGGAAAGACCCGCTGGCTGATATTCATGCCCATGCTACGAGAGCTCTGTCCTCCTTACATTGACAACGTTATTTATTCAACAAATGCCCCCGGTCAGCATGTTTATTTCAAGAGACAAAGCTCTCTAGTGGTCGTAGGGAACAATGGCTCTTGTCCATCTGGAGGATGGTCCAAAGGACTAACAGTGTGACGTCACTAACAACAAACCACTGGATATAAATGTGGGAGACCAGTGTTTACTTTGCGTTTATTACCATGAGTTAATGTTAGTTTCTTTTAAATGATGACCACGGTTACTCAGACATCTTTGCCAAGTAGTTTTTGTGCCTAAATCTGACAAAACCTTATCTTTGGCTGTGTCAGATGAGAAAAGGATTGTAATTTTGAAAAACTGAGTTTCGGAAGGCACTGACAAATGCCGTCGTCTTGTCAACAGTGGTGTCAAATCAGAAAAATCTCAACATGTCTCATTCCAGACAAGCTACATATTTTGCTTATTTTGAAGGACTTGCTGGGGTTAAATGTTCTGGTGGATAATTTATACTTTTAAAATCAGTTTTACTTTGGTCAACCCATTGAGGTTTCACTCAACTAAGCACCAGAAACTTCTATATAAGAAGTTTGTTTGATCAAGCTACTTGTGTTTGAAAAATTAATGGTTTTCAGATCATGTTGTGTGCAGGTCAGCTCAACAACAGCAACATTTTTTTCCACGACTATGCATTAAAAGGTGACAACTTGTTACTTTGGTTATGTATTTTGTGGTCTGTAATGGCCACACCCACCCATCTGATACTTGAAGCTTGTTAAAATCACTGTTAAGAATGATTCACAAAGGCATTTTGACCCAGGTCAGCACATGAGCCCTGGGTGTCTGGGCTACTGGTAAAAAACACTGGTAAACAGGGTTGTTTTGTACTGATTCAGAACCTAAACTGTTCTAACAAACTGCATACTTTTTAATGTACATGTAATGATATGCTGTTATCGAGAAGTGCTGTGCATGTGCATGTTTGTCTACATGTTGTATTTAATTCTTGCCACAAGACAAAAAAATCCTGGTGACACTTTGCTTAAGGCATACAGATTTTTTTTTCTTTTGTTTCTTTGAAACAGCACTCCCTACTGTTAAAATCTTTGGTGACAAAAGACTAAAATGGCTTACTGTCCTGAATAAGTGCCATAATAATTTGAATTTGTACAAAATTTAATTTTATTAGTATGAAGTATGTAACAGTGAATAATTTTATTAGTATGGAGTTTGTGCTACTTTTTAATTATTTTCATTGAGATACATATTTATTTATACAGCACTTCAAACCAAACTTGCACTCTAATAAATATTTAACTAGGAGCCAGACCCCACTGTGCCTTAAAAGATGTTACTTAACACAGGTCTGGACCAAATACACTTTTAGATTTATTCTTAGGTGTTACCCAGAATCTTCTTGATAGTATATTATGGGAAGCAAAATAAGGAATTCATACATGTTTTTGCCAGATTTGGTAAATTTATTCCACAGTTTAGGGTCCTGGAATCTCCTGGTTTTATAGATAAACCTGAGTATCATCTACATAACAGCAGACATTTTTGAAAAAAATATTTGTCTCACAGATGTTTCCATGAGAGGGACTAGGATTCAACCTTGTAGAATGCCACATTTGAGATGAAATGACGCAGAATTCACCTTGTACTACAGCAAGCAGAGTTCAGTAGTTTTGCATAGTCCGTTCTTTCTCCACAGTGTTATATCAGCGCTAGAGAAGAGGTGTGGAATCACTGATTATCTTTCTGCAATAGGGAAAAAACACTGCATTGCCTCTGTTTCTTTAAACCATTCACAGTTGTCTTGGGCAGCACTAAACCCAGCGATTGCTGCAGCCACAGTGCTCTTGCAAAATAGTGTTGGGGGTGTACTTGTTTTGTTGGAACATTTGCACGTAGGGAAGCAAGAACTGTTAGTAAAATGGCCCCACAAAAGAAAACGCTACGGAAACATTAACAGTCCTATGCCACTTGTGATTCAATTTTTAGTGATTAAAAAAAGACGATTATGGTATGATAATTGATGCACTAGGAGTAAAGTGTGATTAAACTTAATCTTTAGAGAAACTAATTAAGCAAGTTAAAACCAAGAATCGGCGAACATTATAATGATAATATTATAGAAGCTTGTGTGAAGGGGAATGGATCAGTACATGAGTAGTCACTGCCACTGGCACATGCCGCTGCCACATTTATAAGATGTGGCTTCATCTAGTCTGAGATATTCAGTTTTTGGAAGCAATTGTCATATTTGTTTTTCTTGAAAGTTTGCCTTGCAGATAGAAGTATTGAATTCTGGTATTCTTTGGTATGATCATCTGTTTTGTTTCAGCTCTAAATTTTAAAAGACCCTGTCAAGGTTTATAAAAATATATTGATTTGTGAGATATACAAAAGGTTCTGATAGAAAATCAAGCATAATAATCCAATACAGCTGTATGCCTTAAAGGGAAATTTTCAACCAGCTCTGTGTCAGTCACCAAGTGTGCAGATTAATGGTGCGCCTCGTGAAATACTGTAGCAGGGTTCTGCTGGTGGATCTCCCGATCCTAACGACATGGGGGAAAACCAAACACCTTTCACAAGCACACACTGCCCACACTGCTATGGCTCAGAGCTGGTTTAAAATTGGCAAAGTTTCCCTTTATGAAAAGTGTTACCAAATATATAACAAACCAGTGTATCATAAGACATCTATGTGACTGTAAGTGGTTGAGAGTACAAACACAAGACCATATACAACACTTAGTGTTGGTTTGTCAAGTGATTTCATATTTAATGTTGACTGACATGATGCTGAGTATCATGTCCTTATTAAACACATGTATTTGTATAGACACCATGAATGTCATGCAAAAGATGATTGATAAAGGCTATCTTTGTAAGCACTGTACTGTGTGAATGTGTAAAACTTAAACTGTTTATGCTTTTAGAAGCCTATCTTACTTATTGATAGGAAATATGATTTCCTACACAGTCCCTTATAATTCATAATTCATATTAAAAATTGTTTACACTTGGAGTGAAGTTCCTTAGTGCAACTTTAAAGAGGAGGCATGTTTTGTGATTATTTGGGCCGGCTCCTAAGAATACTCTCAAATTTGTATCAACGAAATCCAACAAGGTATTTTGGTCATGTAATTTAATCACTGTAACAAAAAAAACTGCAAAGCTCCAAGCAATTTGCAAACTCTGTAAGCAATTCTATTCTTTTGTTAAATGTTAAACTGAGTATAGTTATATCCTGGTCAGTCACACTAGCCGATACAAGCAAACAGTGCCTGCCACAGAGTTAACGCCATATTCACGTCATATGGGGTGGAAAGTAATGATGCGGGATTCCCAACTTTATGAACTGCAAATATTTATGTCATGCAAGTGCTCTTGCTTTTTTACTCTTTTGTGGAGATTCCACTTGTCAATATATTTAACTTTCTATTGTTCTGTTGTTAAGATCCCAAATGGACATGACTGTAACCATCAAATGTCCAATGGATGCTTCTGCATCATGTCTCTGTTGTGGCTCAAATGTCCACTAGAGGACATATTCATCTGCCCTTCAGCAATCAAATTTTAAGTATTGTTTAAAGTTAATGCCAGGTGTAAATGGGGCCTTATTTCTGCCTTGCTACCTAGAGGACAAAATCTTAAATTAACTCAAACAGGATGTGAATACTGCAAACACACACACACACACACACACAAAATTGTCTTTTCTTCCTTTGCCTGATCGGACCTCTTCTTGGGGCTGTGCAGTGTGTAAAGCCTTATCTCCTTGACTCTTCTGTTCCGCCTGTTCACGTTCAGGTGAGGTCTAATCAGACATAAATGAAAAAAACCTGAGCAGGTACGGAGGCTATTTATCCTCATGTAATCTCTGTCAGTGGGCTGAGGGGAAAAGCAGCATCACATCAATCAATATCTGTCTCATAGTGTTTTGTTTGCTTTGTGACTCTAATGTTTGCTAATGTTTAAAAAAAAGAAGTCAGATGTACTCCTGCCAGCTGTAGTGTATTGTCACTGCTTCGCTTCCCATTTTTCATCCTGCTCTTGAATGATGCCATGCTCTTTTAATGATAATAAAAGATGGCTTCCTGAATGAACAAGGGGGTTACTATCAAGCCATTAAGAATGAGAAGAGTGGCTGTGTCAGTGGCTTCACCTCTTTACATAGTGGTATCTGACAAATGTCCTCATCCAGTCTTTTTAACTGCTAAATAATTAAGATGCTATTACGCAGAGATATGCTTGCTTTTAAGTGCGCATTTGAATACATTTTATTAAGACACAAAGTTGAGGGAGGGTGACAGACTGTCTGTGGGCTACCACATATAAGATTCACCCCTTGCTCCTCCACAGCTCCACTCTCTCATCCGAATATGGTCACTTCTGGCTCCAAAACACCGAGATGGTGATGATCGAAATGCCAAACTTGAGGCTTCAAAATGACATCACGGTGACTACATCCATTATTTTATACAGTCTATGGCTGGAAATAGGAAGTAAGGAAGGGGCCACCCACCCCTTCTTTACTTCCTATTTTCAGCCATGATTTACTTTTCTGAATTGTCTGTAATGAACAGAACAGTTAATTTGGGCATCTAGTCAAAAGAGATGAGGAGCTTTAAACTTTAGGTAATTCCAATGAAAGAGATGCCACACTCACTTTTTGACTTACCAGCACTCAGAGACATGAGATGGATCACATAATAAAAAAAAACAATATCAAGGCGTACAGCTCCTTCATTTTCCCTCACTTTCCTTCTTCTTCCTCTCTCATGTCCTTTCTACATGTCGCTCCATCCTGGGGGCTGCCCAGCCTAGAGGTGGTGAGCTGGATGTTCAGTCATCTCAGAGAAGACGGGCTGCCTTGATCGGAGCTGACAGAGCAACTTGAGGCGAAGACACCGCTAATTGGGAGGAGGAGGGCACGCTGAGCGAGGGGTCTGTGTTAAGGCTATGACTGAGCACTTGGCTTCATGTCGCTGGTTGCTATGTGTGGAAGCCAGAGTCCTCCAGACAGTGAAACAGAATCTTTACTGCAGTTTGTTCAACAGCCAGTAGTAAAACAGAGGAGAAGACGATAAAAACCAGAAACCTTCAGACATTTTTTAAAAGGTTTGCAATGACACAACCTCAGCTTTAGTGTCAAACAGGTTGCTCAAACCATTTAATTTAGTAAATATGAATTTAGTCTTGATTATATTTCAACAAACAATCAAACAAAAAGTCACCAGTGTGCCAGCAGCTTGTAAATACAGCTTTTAGTTTTGTCTAGTTTCAAGGCTGTAACTACCATTGAGGACACCAAGGTCATGACCTCTGTATTTTTTCGCGACCTAAATGAATGAATAAAATGAAAATAAAAATAAACCATTTCATCTGTGCGGTGAAAGTACGTGGGAGGACCGATGGAAGGTGATTGAGTGACTCTCTCTTCTCTATAATAATTATTTAAAAAATAAAATTCTGGTACTCTTGTTTGATCGACGCAGCTTTCATACAGCTTTGCACACACATTATTCTTAGATGGATTACTCATGAATGCAGGGTCGCACAGAAATGCCACACATATCACATGAAAGTGCAGGACCAGAGCTTTCCGAGGATACCACACACATCATTGTGCTGTCATCCCATCATGCTATAAATACAGATCAATTGTCTACAAAATAAAAACCTGACGAATTTCTTTACAATCCATTATACAGATCTTGTTATCAGTCACTTCATATAGTGAGGAATATCATATCTTACCACATCTCAGGCTTGCATGTGTTTCTCCCTGTCTATCCACATTTGTAGTCCGGCTTTCAAGATGCAAATATCTCCATATTCTCCAGTTGTCACTCAATGAAACTTTGTATGACAAGACCAGCGCACTTCACCTTTGCACACCCAGACAACTGTAGCCTAATTATGCATGTGTGACAGGGCTGTAGTCACCATATACATTGAGGGGGACACGTCCCCCCCCCCATGCCTAAAATGTCCCCCCAATATATAACTGAAACTGAAAAACAACAACAAAAAACGTTCAGGTGAGGCCAAAGAGCAGCACAGAGCACAGAGAAGTAAGTCAAGATCATGTCGACAAGAAAATGTCCAGAATTTTTTTTACTGCAAAGTGGCATTATTATCTTGGAGGAGATCATTGCACTTGGTTGACTATTTTTCTATTATCTCAGATGTAAATATTGCAGGTTTATTTCAAATGAAACACATTTTTGACTTGTGAATGAGTCAATGGAATTTCTTGCAATAATGAAAAAATACTGGCAATCATGTCCGCCTGGCACAAACCACATGTTTAGGACAGCTGTGACGTGACAGAATGTCCCACCATCATGATTCTTATATTGCCAGATTCCAGAGAGTCTCCCCTCTTCATATATGGCAGAATATGTCAGCTTCCAACTTGCTATGCTGAGATACATGTAAAAATGTAAGAATTTAGTCACACGGATTTGTTTTTTTCATTGATATAAAAATTAATATAACTGACAACTGACAGATGAAGAGAAGTACTTCCTGCTAAAGAATAAGTGGTTCAAACATAATTATAAATACCCACAAACAAAGTTTGGTGAAAGGCAATTACGCTATAGTATGAAGTGGGAAGAGAAACATGATAAGATGGGATTAATCTAATATGATGTGTGTAGTTCTTTATAGATGTAGCCTCTTAATTTGGCTGTCAAAGTACACCAGATTGAAGGCTTTTGATATATAACTGACAAAAATTTCTGACCCCCCCACGTGCACCACGACTAAATGACCTCGGTATTTCAAAAATCCTGCGTACGGCCCTGTCTAGTTTGATCAGAGAAATGACCAGCTGACTTCCAGACACAGAAAAGTAAAAAGAAAGATGATAAATTTCAATCGTAACTTTTAAGATTCGCATATGTGTATATTTGTAATTAATGTACATTTTAACTTGAGATGTCTTAGCCTTACTTCTCTCATTTGTAACAGCAATTTAATTAATCAAACAACTGCTTCAGGTATTAATATAACCGCATAAAAGTGTTACTTTTTTTGCCTTCAAACCACAAATTATTGATATGGAAAATTGTTATTTTCTTTTTATTTTTTATTGAATAAAGTGACAAAAGTGCTTGAATGAAATAACAGTGAATTCAGGCCATAAACCCTGTGTAAGCATTATTACTTTGTGCAATCAGGGTACACTAAACAAACACTTAACACTAAACAACAACAGGGGACTACCGGTTTGCCAATGTGTTGTGTCTACTTGGCGTAATGACTACTTTGCACTTGCACTTAGCATTGCTGCACCACTTCCTGGACGAACAGAGCCATCTGCTGCACCTGATGATTTTGCTCCACCCCAGCATCTTTGGTTTAAAGTCCCCCTGAAACGATGGTTTTAGATCAGGCCAGTCAAGTCAGCAGATGGTGGGACCCTTTCCAGAGTGGGATTGTTGTTGAAGAACAATGAAAGGAAACTTTAGCATGTTCAGAGCATCACTCATATGTTGAGTGACCTCCATCATCCTTATATCAAAGGGGAATCAATGGCAATGATATTTACGGTATGTGTTTTGACAAAGGTAATGTTAGTCCGTACACTTAACTGTCTTCCTGACAAGGGAAGACTGCTAAAGACAGCTAATATCATTGAGCACAGAAGACTTTGGAAGTACAAGCTTGAGTCTAAGTTTTTATCCAGACTGAACTGAGCCACCCATTAACCCTCTGATACCAGGAGAGCAGCAGCATATCTCTGCCTTTTCTCAGGGTTTGTTTGAGCCGAACTGACATTCATTATCATCACTAAACATCAAGAATAATCACTTCTTTTGCACTTTTGTCAGGGGACAGTTCTGTCAGTTGATAATTTACGTGACATCATCTGAGCAAACAAGGGGGCCTATTGTGATTGTAATGCCACAAGCATGCACAGCTGCATTATAGATCATATTCTACACATAGTTAGCAAAGTGCCTATAACCTAACATCTGATGAATCAGTCTATCAGAGCAAAAGTAAACAACTCGTGGCCACTAAAGACAAACATTCAAGACTCCTAATATCCTCAGATAAATAAGTGCTGATCAGAGGTCTTTAAAGATCAAAAGATTTGTATGATCTGAAAGAAAACCTAACCAAATTTGAAAACCTAACCAAACTTGATGTACATGACTTGAAGTGAAAGTGATGAAAAGCTCATTTAATTTTTGGACAAGGGGTGCTGCATTGCCCAAACTATCTAACTTTCCTAAACCGTCAACCTGACAGCCTTGTCTACTTTCCACAGTGTTTGGCAAGGTGTGCATATGTGTGAAAACATGCAAGAGTTTGAAGTGCTGTTAAAATCCTTTTCGCCACTTTCCAGCAGTCTTCCTCTTCTTCTTCTATTTTCTCTCCTTCTTCTTCGAAAGATCGTGTTGTTCACCACTGAACTACCCAATTGCCTCTGTGATAGCTGTGGTAGACAGACTGTGGCGTCTGAGAAGAGACAGGAGAGGTGTGACTGAAATCTTTATTAACGTTTGAGAGTTCCTTAGAGCTGTCTGACAGACTGTTCCTGCACCCATTGTAGGTAAAGTAATCTATTTTTCAAAGTGTCATGCACCAAAAGGAGCCCAGCCTGTGTAGGCTGCAAACATCACAAAGTGAGAGAAATAACATGATGAAAGTGAAAGAACAAACATAATACACTTCCATGCATGTCAAACAAAGTGTTAAAGCAGATGTGAACACAATCCTGTTTCTTAGACATTGTAGTTACATAACTAAGGTACATCGAGGCACAGAGTATGCCTAAGCGTGTCAAACAAAAAGCAACCTCCTACGCTGTTGTCAGACAAATGTCTGACAAACTGTCAGCATCTTTACTTCTCCCTATTTTATGACACTGGATTTGAAATGAAACAGTGTTGGGTAAAGAGGACCTCGGGAGGTTCAATCCCAGAACTGGTAGAATAAATGTGTGTGGGGAAAGTGAAAAAATAGCACCTGCTCCTTCTTTATTACCACCACTGAGGTGCCCTTGGGCGAGGCCCCTAACTCCAATTGCCTCCAATGGAGCTGCTCAGAGGCCAGCAGATCAGACTAGGGTTGCACTGGGCAGCTTCCAGGTGTGTATGTGTGTCACTGTGGGAATGTGATCAGGGCGCTCCTGCAAAAGAGAGGCTTCCTCTCAGTTAAAACCTCACTGAAATAAAACCAAAAAAAGCAAAAAAGACAATGAAGATGTAGATGTAATAAAGGGATACTAAAACATGTAAAATAGAAGGAGTCTCAGTCTGTCTGTCTGTCTATATGTCTGTCCTTTGATTTTCCTCACAACCATTTATCCAATCGACTTCGCACTTGTCGGGTTTATTGCTGAGGACCAAAGTAAGTGCAGCGTCGAGTGTGAGCTCTTGAGCTCTATGGGACATATTTGTTAGTTGTGCCTTACTACAGAAGTACACACTGTTCAACATATCCTCATACACTTGTGGTTAGTATGATATTCTATGAATTAGTAGCTCACAAATGACATTTCGTACTTAATATAAAGTCCGGAAGGTTTGCTTTAGATAAGGAAAGTTACTATGGTTAGGCTAAGAAAAAAAACATGGTCACAATGTACCATAAAATGACTCAGAGTTCACTCAAAGTTCCCACAGTTTCAAACACCAGCCTCCTGAGGAAAGTCACGGGGGAATGTCACAAATGAACGGAATGAATTTTGGGACACATTCACCACCTCAACTTGCCTCCCTAAGGGACCACTTCCTTCTTTACTCACTTCAGTGCAGTGGTCATATGATTGCAGCCTTTCCAACTGTGTGGCTTATACACAAATCACTGCTTCATAATAACATGGGGTATGTACAGATTTTGTTGCATTGCTTTCATAGGAAAACCTACGAACAGTGCATGAGAACAGCCGGCACTGTGTAGTGTACTGATAGCGGACCCCTATTAACTGTTAGAGAATTGAGTACAGCTCGCTCTCCATCACTCACTACAGTACATTCAACAACAGATGAAAACAGACAAGCCGCAGATGTAACAAACTCTTACATTTCCAGCATTGCCAATGTAACTTTTGGAATTAACGTGTTCCTACAAATAGCCACAGTTTGACTCCACTGAAGCCATAAAATATTGCATTGATAGGGGGCTCCCTAACAAAGACCACACCATATGTAAAGAAAAGTTTTATTGGATGACTGGAGGATCAGGCAAGGTGGAAAGAGAATCAAGTTCGATGGGATGATGGGGGTCAAGGGGAGGGATACAAGGGAGTCATTTGCCAGGGGATAAATGGGAAGGTTGTTTCGAGTATGATGGCATGATTATGGGTGGAGGTCAAGGAGGGGGATGAAGAGAGGTTGAACTCTTGGGGATAGGTGGGGTCGTGGTGAGGCTGGGGTCGAGACTCAGAGTGGAGAACATGTCTTGATGAGCTCCGTGCTGGGTAATCCCTCCATGTTTCATATCAAGGACCATCTTGTTGTTAGGCGACTGTGCTGGTGGCTGAGCCACTTTGACTTTGCTGTCCTGCTGAGAAGGACGTGAGGAGAAGAATAGGATTTAGGGGGAAGTGTCATGAGAAGTGAGACAAACAGAGGAGAAAGGGTTGGACATGCCTATATAGGTTATGGCAGGTGGTTGAATTGATGAGGCACAGATGGCTGAATTAGCAAGGTGCAGGTGATTTGAATTAGTAGGAGAGAGAAGCGTGGTCTTTGTCCTGAACCTTTGTCAAAATAACTTAATTTGATGTATAGCTCATGACCCATGAAATTGTTTGGAAGCAGCAATAGCAAAAGCCAAGCAATCGGCCTGTTACAAATGGGCACGTTTTGAACAACCACTGCACTAGTATTGCTTAAATTAAAACCATGATTTTAAAAAGTCATAATATTAAATATTTGGTTGCAGAACTGTTGACCCACTGACATCTGCAGATACTTGTTTACCTTCATGTCTCATCTTTCGTGAAACACTTGAACACCTTGGCTGCTTTGTTTGTGTGTATGTAGGATCATAATTGAGCTTTACACGACATAAAATTGAATGCACTATAATTAAAAAGGGCGATGGCTCTGACACTGTTAACCCAGTAAAGACACACTGTCCTCCTACTGTCTGCTTTATGCTTCATGCATAATATCATTTCCTCACTCACTTTCTTCACTGAACATGTCAGACAGTACAGTTTTTTAATGAGCAGTTGGTGAATCTGTGAGAAACAGATCAGTAAGCTCAAAGAGTCAGACACCTTCAGCCATCTGGTGTCTCCATCTGTCAGTGATAAGCATCTGTTCACCAGCGACTTTCATCGAAACATCATGGTCGCCGATTCACTAAAACTCAGACTAAAGTTCTGGTTTACAAACCCATCTAATTACAGAAGCTCAAAAACACAACTTTAAGTCATTTGATTTTCTTTTATTCCACCAGCAGCTTTTCAGCACCACAGGCGTTTATTCAATTGAATTGGATTTACATCTATAAGCTATGGCCTCATTTAGTTTTGTCAAGTCTTTCATCTAAGGAAAATCTAGACACAATTTACAGTAATAAGCCTCTGTTTAAATGTAGCCACATATTCTCCTTTCTGCTCTGGCAAAAGTGGAAATAGCAAACCAGTGATCAACTGTTGGGTGGTTTGGTCCAAATTGCCAGCAGAAGTGAACTCTCAAAGCTATGTATACGCCTGGTCTGCATCTGTGCATTTCTATGATGCACCTTGAGCTTGACATTTGCCAGCACCTGCCTGTATTGACCAGCTGTTTTGCAAATCAACAAGCACACAGCTGATGGCACCACTGTAATGATGCTATGAACTGTCACAAATTGCTGGTATGGCCTCTGAGAAATTTTAAATATTTCATCAATAAATAGGCTTACATCTTGGTACCTGCTGAGCTTGTATAGTTATCTGATGATTCCTGATAATTGTATAGTTATCTGAGATATAATATACTGTCTTTTCCTGCTTATTATGGCTTGCTCTCAGCTTTGGGGTCTGAAGCTTATCACAGCATACATTGAAGGCATAGACTGTAAAAATGGGTGACATCACAGTTACCTTCATTATTGTAACAGTCTATGCTAGTTCGTTAATACTGTTGTCTCGTGGATCTGTACAAACATTATACAAGTAAAATTAAGTCACATATGCAAAATTAAGTCAAATATGCTAAACTCTGATACATTTGTGACAATTAAATGGGTAAAAACTATAGAACTGGGTATTTATATACCTTAAATGTAAGTCCAGTCCAAATGAAAATAGGCTTTCCACATGCCTCTGCTCTTTCCAAAGATCAAGAAGTTATCTGCTTTTAAGAAAACCCACTGTATTTGAAAACATACTTTATTTTTAATGATCAAAAATGATTTTCCATGTAGCTCCGAAAAAAACAACACTTAACTGATATAACATTCACACTGACACTGTCTGAAAGTTATACAACCTCTCAATGCCCCAAGATGGTGCATTGTAGTACAGTGAAATTAGGCAAAATGCTGTTTTCTGTTTTCTACTTTTGAGATGTAATAGTCTTTCCTACACTTAAGACTCCACACACTCACAAGACATACAGCTCTATCTCTGTGTTGGCTTACACTGATGTGAACTGACAGAATGTAATGACAGAGGACAGGATGTGATAAGTGTCTTTCATGAATGATGCATCATTTCCATGACGTAGGCAGGTGGAGGTGGCAGATTCTAGACGTCTCTGACTCCTTGACAACCTGCCAGTCTCTGTCGTTTCTCCACAGATGTAGTTACCTCGGCAGTTCATTATTAAACGGCTCCTAATTCTGGCTACCTGGACACTGCTAACTAAATGGGGATAAAAATGATGTGATCATGCAGCTCTTCTATACTGTCCAAATGTCTGAGACTGAATGGATCAAATCCTGATAGTGATACAAGTCATTTCACGGGTCTTGTGATGCTCCAAAAAGTTGTATTCACTGATTTACAGACGGTAATAAGTCTTTTGGGGCACCATGGCATCATGTTAGACTCTGAAGATGTAATGCCACATTTGGCCACTATATAAAATTGGCTCCAAATCTTGATACCAGGGGCGTTTCTTGGGACTGAGAACATTGGGGGCTGAGCCCAGAACCTTATAGGGAAGTCTAGGGGATCCTACCTGGGAAAAAAGCTCTATGCTTTCTTGAGCCTTATTGCGTCTTGTCTACAGCCAAATACTGCCAACATGTACTTCAAAATGTGTCAAAATAAAATTATATTACATTGATAGAAACAGGATGATGCACTTATAGATAACACAGGAATTAAAGCCAAAAAAATAAATATTTTGTAAATATTTTGACTGAAGCCAAGTCATATTCCCCCTCAATTTTTAAAAAATGTTAGAGGTTACATGATTTGCGATTTTTAGTTTGCTTTTTTTTTTTAACACCAGACCATGTGAAAAAGTTGAGTGATGATGCCTACAGACTATATCAGGAGCCATATTTTCCCCAAAAAATGCACATTACATGAGTCAGTTTAATTTTTGGTATTTTATTTTTCCTTCCTTGCTAAAGTGGCACTCACTGGGCTCAATTATATTGTTTTAATTATGAAATACAAGAGATGGTAGTAAAGAGTTTAAATGTTGCAACAATATATGAGTAGCCTAATCAATAACAACATTGACAAATATCTACATGAATAACTGTATACATGCAGGCAAAATGAGATAGAGGTGCTCGGCAGCGCTCGTCAGCCCTTCGGAAGTCCTCGGGAGTTTTATTGTGAAAGCTCAGCTTTCACAATAAAAAGAAAAAGGCCAACACTTCAACCCACACAGCAACGTTAGAATGACATAACAACAGTTACCTAGTTGTGTGCGGTATCTCTGGTAACTTATGTGAGAAAAATATCACTGAATTTATGTGTGGGAAAAGTCGCCAGCCTTACCGAGCATTCAGGGATTTTCAGCCCGCCTAAGAGCGTCTATCACCGGGGAGGACTGTCCCGCAGCTCCGCCGGCACGCCCCCCTAACACTACACGTTTCACATAATTTTGAAGGAATAAACAGAATTTAAATTATTCATTTACCTGTTTCTGGTAACGGCTCCCCGGAGACGTGAGCCTCAGCCGAGTCAGCCTCCTTGTTTTTGAAAAAACGTCTTATATCCATGATCTTTCGTGTTGTTGCTAAAACGTCTCCCTCCAGCGCGCCAACGGTTTAGATACCGGAAGAGCAATCAGCCAATAAAACACGGATGCTTCGCGCAACCCCTCTCTCTGATTAACCAGTCTCGATGTCATCCTGTGTTGCATTCACTGAAAATGGAAAACTACAACTTCTTTAGTGGCTCGTTAATGTACAGTTATCATTATTTCTTCTGAAGTTGAATTATCCGGGGCTTAAGAATAAACGTTCGGGGCTAAAGCCCCGGATGCCCAGGCCAGGCGACGCTACTGCTTGATACTGTTCCTTGATGAGTCTTTAGATGGTGAAGTAATTTACTGGCTGTGAAATCCCCCTAGATAGCTTTGTTGGCAGTACAACTACAAAACAGAAAAATATACTGTTACATGTGCTTAAGACTTCTTTATTTCATCCATTTTTCTGAAAAAAAGTGTGTTCCTGGGCGTACAAGAATCACTACTATGAAAATTAACTAGCATGGGTTATTGTATCAGTGTAACTTCTCATTTTGTCCACCCTTAAACCTGCAGAAAGTGAAGCATTTAGCAGCGGAATAGGAAGATATTTCCTTCATAAACTGATAGAGACTAAAAACAGAGCTAAAAGACAGAGACTTCATGAGTTGAACAGTAACACCACTCTATCCACCATTATAACAGATACATCCTTAAAACTGCTGACGGGACAACTCAGAATGCAAACAAGCTCAGTTATGACCTTAATATGAATTTTCGATCCTTGGAAGCTTTATATTTGTAAAACTTTCCTTTAACCAAGAAAAGTGATTTAAATTTTTGTGACATCATCAAAATATAAAGTCTGTAGGTCGAGTGGGAACTCAAAGGTGGGGCCAGCAGGAGAAACACTATTGCTCATATTCAGTGGGCCACAAGTAAACTGAGAAGCCAGAAACTTTTTCGGCGTATGAGCCAGACAAGCAACTTTCACTGGACTGAATAGGTCCCATCTTGGGGTCTGGTATGCAGATCTCATACATTCATGTTCACAACTTGTTTCCACTGCTCCCAAGTGGCCAGAAGTGTAGCTTTAAACATTAAAAAAAAAGAAAAAATCCTCATACTTTCAGTTGAAATTTCAGGGTAATCTCAAACTTGTTAAGACAGATGTATGCATATTAGTGTGACCTCACACCTCCTTGTGTTGATGTAGCCTTTCAACAAAACGACGAATCAGCCGTAAGCCCTTTGCTTTTCTGTTCTGTTATTCCTGATTAAACATAATGTGGTAAAACATTTTATAAAGGATCTAATTCCTGCCAAATAAAATAAGACCCCAGCTTTTTGGTTGGCTGGGCATACACAACTCTAGCACAAGTAATCTTTATACCGCCAGAACACTCGGAGTGTTTTTATTACTCCGTGCCTGCAATAATCTTGGCCGGAGGCATTATATTTTCAGGTTGTCCGACGGTCCCGCCAAACTTACGTCCGTCATATTCTTGTGAACGCGATATCCCTTTGCCTGCCCTTTCAAATTGTGCACAAATGTTCTCTTGCTCTCAAGGATGAACTGATTAGTTTTGGTGGTCATAGGTCAAAGGTCAATGTGACCTTGTATCTGTCTCATTTTCGTGAATGTGATATCTCCAGATCCCCTTGAGGGAATTTTTTCAAAATTGACACATTTGACAAACATCCACATAGACTTAACAATGAACTAATTAGAATTCGGTGGTCAAGGGTCAAGGTCACTGTGACCATGGGTCTCTCTCATTCTTGTGAATGCAATATCTCAAGAAGGCCATGGTGAAGTTTCCTCAAATTTGGCACAAACATCCACTTGGACTCAAGAATGAACTGATTAGAATTTGGTGGTTGAAGATCAAGGTAGGTATGACCTCACAAACTAACACATTGTGACATTTTACATCCAAAAAGTAAAAGGTCAGCTTTACTTTGACATAATGTTCTGCAAAGACATTTTTGTGACCATTACTCAACATCATAACTCAGGAACAGAAGGAGAGAAATTTGGTCAGATACTGAACCTGTGACACTAACTTCAGGACCCCATCTTGAAACTGTGCTGTTTGTATAGATCTTCTGTCCTGTTGAGGGGAAGATGTGTGTGAAGCATCCATGCTTTTACAGACATGTATTTAAATGTAAGGGCAAATTAACTGGTTTGCGGAGGCATAAAACCGCTTGACAGTAATTCTAGTTTTTTTTATTTATTCTTTCTGATGTGTCCTCTACCCGTCACTTGAATGTGGTGAGATTGTGTCTGAGAGAGCTCTGAGGGGACGCAATGGTGTGTGTGTGTGTTTATGTGTGTTTGTGTGTATAACTGAAGGGTAAGGTTGATAAGACTGACAGTCCACAGGGGCAAGTGGTGGCCGGTAGAGGCTTGACGTCTCCAGGGATCAGGGGTCACTGGCGGAGAGAGTTGTTACGGTAACAACCAGAGGGGTCGGGGAGGGTGAGCTGTCACTCTGCCTCAGCCGACAAAAGTCGAGACGTGTGTCTAAGTTCGCAGCCAAACTTGCAACTATCAGGCCGCTGTCAGTCATCTGAACCAACACTTTACCTTGCCACCATGGAGGAAGTTCAAACAAATCAATTCAAATGAAAGTCAAATTCATTTCCTGTGTTTTTGACCTTTTGTTGACCTTTACCCCGACAACAAATGGGCACATCACACCCTTCTCTTCAAGGATCTCTGCCAGCCATTTTAAACCTGCACAGAATTTCATCTGATCAAGCTGTAAGATTCAGCTGCACTGAATATTACATGGAGACCTTTGGGTTTGTGAATACTATCATATTTAATCCCATTCAGGATAACTCTGAAATCATGTCAGAGGATTTGACAACACAGGGAAATACAATCATAACTGTTTGAGTTTGGCTCACTGCCCACTGAAGGAAACAATTTACTATTTTTCTTTATAATTCAATTTTCCAGTTTTCTTTATTTTGTCTTCAAACTTTAAAAGAAGAAGACTTGTTTCAAAGCTCTTTATTTGAAACTCTCAAGCATTTTGAGAAATATGTTTATTTGCTTTAGTTCCAAGAGTGAAATGAGAAGATCAGTGTGTTTCTGTTAGCTTAGCAAAAAGACTTAGCCTGGAAATCCAGACTCAAATCTAGGAAGATTTTGAGTCTGGCCCAAAATGTCCTTCCTGGAAATGAAGGCTTCTAGGGCAGTCTTCTGTTCCTCTCTCAAGGAAAAAGATAAGTGTAGTTGGTTTGGCGTTTCTTCCAAAGATAAACTGAATGGACGCAGTCCTACGGCAGCTGCCATCTTGGCTGTTTACTTTTAGATTCTTAGGGCGCAGTGCTATTGACATCACATTACGCGTGCCCAGAGCCCGCCTCTGTCAGATAGACTGATCTGATTGGTCTGATTTGAGATTCAACAGGCTCTGCTCGTCAGGGCCAGATTCCTGTGCAGTGCAAATTTGAATTTGCTAGGGGCATCTGGATTTCCAGATTAATAAAGACTGGAAGCAGAAGAAGACGGTTAGCCTGGCTCTGTCCGAAGTAAAATAAAATACACCTACCAGCACATCTGAAGCTACATAAATGTTGTGAAATCCATACACATAAATGTTAAAGGTCCATTGTGTAGAATTTAGTGACATCTAGTGGTGAGGTTGCATAATTCTCCCATGTGCCACACATGTAGGAGAATTATGGTGGCTGACGTGAAAACATAAATTGCCCTGTCTAAAGCCAGTGTCTGATTTGTCCATGCTGGACTAATGTAGAATAACTTTGGGCGTTGGGGTGGTTATGATAAACAACAGTAGGCCCTTTTACACTGCCAGATTTTCCGCGAATGTTGGGCCGTTTTGCCGGCAAGCTACGAGTGTCTAGACACATGGAGCAGGATTGGTGAGTTGAAGCGAGGTGCCCAATTTTCCGCCTTGCAGGGTAGTCATATTGGCAAAACCCTTTTAGTTTAAAAAGACTGAGGCAGCCTTCCACAACAGGAGGGGCTGTTGATGACTTGTGGGAGGAGTTGTTGATGACGCCGCATGTGCGACCGACTGGCGGTGGATAAACAGGAAACAGCTGATAGCAGGAATGAGCAGCTAGTAGCAAGAGGGAAACACAAACCTGACAGACACTGTAAAGATGAGCAACTGGAGAGACAAGGAATTGCGCGCCCTCCTTGTCCTCGCAAACGAAGAGGCCATTTACCATCAGATGACGGAATGGTGAAGAACGGGCCGACTTACGAGAGAATCGCCAAAGGACTGACCAGCCGCAGCTTCCCTCCCACATCAGTGTTTACGTCACATGCTGAGCTACACGTTTTGTTACTTGCTCACGCCCCCCATTGCCCCGAAAAAGGCGCATTCTGTATGAACAAAAGTAGGTAGGCAGCATTTTGCTGCACTCCCTGATTTTGTTTTTATACTGCCAATGCTGAAAAAAGACTGATTGGGCTTTCCTGCAAATTTCCACAACTCCTATCTAAAAAGGGCTTATGTATCTATCTGCCCAGCTTTTCTCTGCAATTTAACTGACTCTGGGAAGTCACTGTGTTTGAAATCACTTCCTATTCACTAAGCAGCACTACATTTACCCTCTGCCATTTTGTTTGAGTGTTGGAACTCTGAGTGTAAATTATATGCCCTATAAAGTGTCTTCAAAAATCCCACAGTAGAATGGAAAAAGTAATGTCCATATACAGGAACACTGCACGAACAATCCCACAATACAAAAACCTACAAAGTATACTTTTACTATTTATTACTTCCTATTTTTATAATAAATATGTTAGTTTCTTTTATAAAGGGTGCATATAGTAGGTATATAATAGTGAATAAGTGAACCAGGCAGCTGGAACGCAGCTCCAGGCTAGCTGGTTCCCCCTGCTTCAGGTCTTTATGCTAAGCTAAGCAAACACCTCTGTATTGACTCTGTATTTTAAACTATACTTTTAACCACTGGTGTACTGATCAGTGTACGGGACTATATTATCTCCAGAGGTTTGTGTACAACAGTATGGCAGATGATGGATTAAAGAAACTGCTTCAAACATTCAATGGAAAATCAACAATTTGGGTTTCACTGCTGCATGTAAAATCCATGTTGTAACAGCAGTGCGGTCAGCTGGATCTTCGTGTCAGTCCGAGTTAGAATCAAGATGTCTTCAGATGACACACACACTTACAGACACACAAGCCTAGCTGCCGTCCTGAGGATAACATCACCACTCACTGTCGCTGTCACACATGAAAGAATCTTTTTTCTTCGATTATGGATGCTCAGAGCTCAGAGCTGCCTGACAGCAAATTAATACATCCTTGTAGGAAGCTCTCAAGAAATTGTGTTGTCTGTGGAAAGACGTGCCCTGTAAAGTTTGTGAAAGTGCCTTTGTGTTTTCTCTTTCAAAATCCACTCATCACTCTGGATGTGACTCTGCTCTGGGTGGCTCCACCTGAAAAAAAATATAAATGGTTCAATTATTTGATCTGACATATAGTATGTAATTGTTTTTGTCATCTATTAATGATTTTTAAAAGAAAACTGTCATTGCAAAGTGATTTCCAGAGCAGCAGATAGACAACATAAATGCCTATAAAAACAGGGTGGAACAAACACATCATGAAGGATAAATTAGTCATCAAATGTTCACTGTCATCCATTAAGATTCAGCTTTCCTTGTCAGTCCTTTACAGAAAAAACACATTAAAACATTGAAATTAAAAAAGGAACATGCTGTGAGAAAACAGCAACAACATTACTTAGACTTTGACGTCAGCAGACAAACACAATCAGAGATATAACAAATGACTGAAAATTAGTTTATACAAGGAAGTGATTTTAGAGGGAAATCTTCATATTATCATTGTAAGTATTAATAGACCAGATCAGCTCTATCTGTCTTATGTTTCAGTGTTTTATGTGTGGTTTGCTGATATGCAGATGAGAACCGCTTATGGAGCAACAGGAGAACAAGTTTTAATCAGTGAAAGCCTCTGATCTGTGCACTTTGTGGAATCAATATCCAATAAAGAATAAGAATTTCTCCAAAGGGGATTAATAAAATAATTCTTCTTCAGTTTTTTGCTCTCTGAATAAATCTTGTGAACCTGATAGTTTCATGGATTGTCTCATTCCTAATTGTTATTTCTGTCAACAACTGAAGCGAGCCCTGCCTGCTCCAATTCTGGTTCCACGCTGACTTGACATACTCCTCTCACCACAACACAAATCCAGCACACCTTTTGATCGTGGCTGTGTATTTTAGTCATCCTTGCTGTGCTCATTGTTTTGCTGCATGCCTGCAACCACATCCCTCACCCAAATATTAATTTGCTACTTGCTGCTTGCTGCTGCTGTCTGCATTTTAAAAGACCCCCCCCTCCACCCCAGCATCCACCTGTAGGCTTTGATTTCAGCTGCCCGCTGAGCTTGATATCCACCTGTGGGGAGCATAGATGCCAGAAATTAATGCCCTACATATTCTACATTTACATAACAATCTTTTCCACAGGAGTTAGCTGACTGAACTTTATATGGAAACCTTCTTTGTGAAGGCTCAGGTGGGCTCATACCGGAGAAACCAAGACTATGAAAAGTTTTGACAGCAGTCTGTGGATTATCTACAGTAACAGGGATTCTATTTTTGAAGTGATGCGAATGCCATTTTCTGTTCTGTGAGCTCCACAAACTAGAACCCATCCACGTCTTTTGTATCGGAGGAGGAAGGCAAAAAGAACTCTCAGCCTCAGTCTCTATCACCCACCAACCTCCATCTCTGATGCAGCATTTAATTATAATTTACCTGGATTTTATTTTTAGTTTAGCTTTTGTGTAACCTGGATTAAGGTAACAATTTAAATTGGGAATAGATACAAGACTCATATCCTTGTAAACCGTGGCAGTTGTTAGGGTCAGAGGTTTGACTTTTCTGTGCTTTTTAATCAGGCAGTGCTTAGAAAAAGTAAATCTAATTTTAGTTATTTATAGTGTATGATGGTTGGTGACCTGCTGCTCTTATGTTGGACTACGTGTTTGCTCTATGGGATTAAATGGGATTGATCAGAGACGCTTACAGGCATTCAAATAATCTATCTAGCTCAATGAAACAAACCTCCCACACTACACTCAATATCTTGTACAAATCTGCTCTATAGTTAGATTAGAAAACTTGGATTGAAGAGCACGGCCAGCATGGCTGATGCTTTTCTGTATTTTGCATGTGGTTTGATTTTCTTCGCTTTTCCATCTTTTTTTCAAAGCTGAGTTTGCAATCTCTCCAAATATCTAAAAGTGGGACAACCCAAAGAAAAAAAAAACTCTATTCAGAGGGCTATATATCACAGTAAGCACATTGGCCTTGCTGCTCATAAATTAAACAAAAGGAAGGAAAGAAAAGAGGATAAAAAAATAGTTTAAGTGGTCTTTTTCTTTTTTTCCCAGTCAATTAGTTACCTGAGTGTGAAAGCAGAGCACTTAAACCCCAACTTATCAAGGCGGCACAAATAAGGAATACATTTTCTTGCTCAAGGGCAGCTTCATTAAAGTGTAACTTCAACAACAGGCTAAAGAGCAGAATGTTGACAAGGATCTCCTGCACTCCTCCCTGCTGCCACCTCCTGAGGGAATACTTTACTTCTCTTACCTTAAACACACCAAAACCACAAAAACAACATTTAACAAGCAAGAAACACCCTACCCTGAAAGCTGTTTTGTGGACTGATTTGTTGTGAAGAAACAGGCTAAAATTTCTCAGAAAGTGGTGAATACAATTTTTGTATCAGTATTTGGTAGCTCAGCTGTATTGATTAAATTAGAAGTTAATTTGATTTGATAGAACTTTCAAATTTTTCACATGACACCTCTGCAGGCTGAAGTTAGATGGTTCCGGTTTTGCCAATCCAGTCTGGTGCAGAAGCTTAAACCAGTTTGATTTAATGCAAATGTTTGTGTATGTTTTTTTGTAACAGAGCCACTAGTGTTAGACCTTGTGGGCCAAGCACAGCAACATGAAGATCAAATTTCAGTAGAAGTGGTTTGGGGGATAGTGGCACACATTGTGTTTGCTTAGTAGAAAGTTCATGTGTTTTTTGGGGTGACAAGATGAGACAGGGCAGAGTTAGTTTCTCAAGAAAACTACAACTGTGCCAATATGGGAACATTTTCAATTTGAAGCCAAGAAAAGAGGTCTCCTAAAACTGGCTGCAAGTGATGCAGTGGTTCATTTTAAGGTGAACTTTTGTCTGACAACAGGTTTCTATTCATTCTTGTCGTTTGTTTTGAAAGCACCACAATGAACAAGGAATGGCTGATTCATGAAGTTGAATTGTAAAATGTATCTACACCATCAAAAACAACAACAAGAACCTCAATAAGGTGCTGGAGGGAGATCACCAGGGACCTGTCATTTATAGTAAATATCACAATATAAAACGTGTTTTTTTGTAGGGAGATAGCAAGTAGGCTACTCACACATCTTTTAAGTGGTTACGTCACCAATCTGACCTCAAGCGCACAGCTGATAGGTAGCTGTGGTTTGTTTACATGACGTAGGCGTAACAGAAATGCACATATGTGCACATTTAACAAATTCAGTGTGGACAGAGAGCTCAGATGTTACATGACGCAGAGTGATAGTCTGACGCTCGTGTACAGTTGGAAAATGGCGTCATTATTTTTCACCCGGGAATGGCCCCTGAGTCAGGTGTGACACCTAGTGGCAAAATTTGGTATGGCTGTCCAGTCTGATCCAGCTCTTAATATCAAACTGGCTTAAAAAAATTTAAACCGGCCCAACCCTAATACACATAGTGTCTGGGGTAACTCATCCATCCATGTTGCCATGTTTGCTTTTCATTAAAAAAAACATTTTTGAATTAAAATGGTATGAAACAGTTTTAACAATGTAAATATTGATGTACCGATGATGATAAAGCTTCCCTGACATTAACCAAGAGGTATTTTATCTAACACCTTACACCTAACCAAGTTGTTTTCGTGCTTAAACTTAACTGAACCTTAACCATAGAGTTGCCGCATCATAAAATTTATCATTATTTATTATTATTTTACAACAGTGTAACAGTTTTGGAAGACACAGACAAATGTTGTCCTGCTGAAAAGTGCTGCATACACAAAGTTACTTCCTCACTTCCTCCACAAGCTGCCAGTGGAGGAGACTCTCTGCAACTATAATGAAGCACATGTTACACTTTGTAACCTCGACAACAGGGGTGCTGGGATTATATTCTATCGGCTTCCCATATGCTGTATGTGTGAAACAGCCTCAACAATTCGCTTTTATTATTTTGAATCTTAGAAGAATATGTTCTCAGCATAGAGTTGCCGAGTGCATGTATTATAGGCTGAGTTGCGATACCTCTTCAGGCAGATCTAGTCACGTTCCAGTTTGGTGCCCTTGAGGAATTCTTGAGATTCTGCATACTGTCATAAATAATAAAGTTGTCGCTTGCTATAGGGGTTGAAACAGAGAATATCATCCACGGATGGGTAATACAGGCTCACAAGTGACGGTTCATTGTGTGTCCCCAGTGTGTAGAGTCTGACTCCACTGTGGTTATTTGTCATGACAGTCATTGTATCCATGCTGAATGAACAGTTAACATGTCTCAGAGGGATGTAAACTAGCTTAAAACATGTCCCTGGCATCTTAAATTTACAGGCCACTGGCTGCAACCAACATATTCTGAGACCTAGACACTAATTCTGCAATTAATGCGTACAATGCAGATCCTGTGCAGTAGCTCAGTGCTTTGTGTGGTCTGCTGATGAGCTGATTAAAGGACCGTGCCAAGGTGCAACGAAGCCAAACACTGGAATCCTGTGGGAATATTTGCTGCACAGAAACGTGTCAACTTTGTGTGCTCACAGAGAGTAATTACAAGCGGAGAAGTCTTACTATTAATCTCTCAATCAATGACAACAAGGCCAAACCAGCAGATGTCT
Source organism: Epinephelus fuscoguttatus (assembly GCF_011397635.1). Taxonomy (NCBI): domain Eukaryota; kingdom Metazoa; phylum Chordata; class Actinopteri; order Perciformes; family Serranidae; genus Epinephelus; species Epinephelus fuscoguttatus. The sequence continues at coordinate 10,950,597 of NC_064766.1, read as the reverse complement.
TGTGGGAGAGTTTCCCAGAGATTTACTTCTGGTAACATCCAAACAAATAATGACTTCAATGACAGAAACAGCACATACTTAGTTAGGAAAGGTTAAAAAAAGAAAATGTTTCTGTTACTTGTATGAATGCACTGAAGCGTACGGCTACAACAACTACAGCTTTGGGGTGAATTCACTCCCAGAAATTAAAACTGGAATCCAAATCTGACGTTCACACAGTAACATAGCCTTTTCAAGTAATACCTTTATCATGGCCAAACATAGTAAAAAGAACATCTATCACCAGGATTGACTGAGGTATCAGCTGTGCAGGCAAGTACAAATGTCTTTTTCATGTACTTCCTCAATGCCACACAGCCGCAGGTGGAGCTGTTAATATGTTAATCCACAGGATCGGCACAGCACAAACACTGACCTTCTTTTCTCTGCTGTGTCTATGTGTTTCTGCAGCTCTGTGACAGTTTGGTTTTACCTACCTGTGCCTCCGCAATGTGAATGTGTCTACATACAGGTATATGCAGTCAGTGCATGAGTGCACCTCTGTGAATCAGTGTGAGTCATGACGGTGAGTCATTATACCCCTTTTCTTAGCATGTGTATGCAGGCTTTTTAAATGCAGGAACACACGCTAAAAATAGGCAATAGACTGCTTTCCCACTGCCAGCTGACAAGAGCCATTTATGCAGCTCTGCAGTAAACAGGTATGTTTTCTGTTTTTTTATTTTTTATTTTACTGCATCACGTAGAAGCTGAAAAACAGGTTAGTAAACAGTAGAAAGCAGCATGGAGGCCAGTGAAAATGTTACAGTGGTTAGGCTACTTCTTTAAGAGTATCTCTTACTTATTCAGTCTCTCTTTCAAACTTGGTGCTGTTGGTGACTAAAATCACTCTGATTAGCAGTTCAGCTCAGTGCACGTGAAGAGAAACAGAAGTGAGCAAAGCAAACAAGTGACTAAAGTCAAGAGGGCGTGAGATCAAAATAACTTATGTTAGGTAAGATTATTTTTTTCTAGCCACTGAGCTCTTAAGCAGAGATGGTTTGTAATCATTTTTCATTAGTGCACGATTATTTGTTTTTTCAGTATCGGGTTGTCCTGTTAATGTGCTAACCACAGAAAGTAAAAAAATAATGTAGCTACTGTGTTATCATCCATTTTCTATTTAATCCATTTCCATCCATTTGTTCACTCCCATTTTGAAGCTTTGAGTTTGGCTTTTGGGGCCTTTACCATCTTGGGTTTATGGAGACAGAAATGACCACATTTGGATGGGTGGAGATGTGGAGTAGCAGGGGATGGATCCAACTCATAGACTGTAGTGACGCCTTGCAGACAACCTGTAACTCAAGTGTCCTTGCCCTTAAATATTCTTAACTTTAAGCCTTAAATCATCTTTTGCATCAGGCTGTAAAAATCTTTTTTCCATTGTGAAGTTGGTCATCTTAACATGGGGACTGTTGGGACTGACTGTGTTTTGGAGCCAGCCTTAAGTTGCCAATAGATGAACTGCAGTTTTTAGCACATTCCCTTGCTTCATTTATCAGCCTCAGAGGTTGTTACCTGGTCTAGCCAAATAGTATCCTAAATTTGTCAAGTCAGTCTTCTGGTTTCCCTTTTTGAAAGATGAACACAGACTACTGCTGCCTGCTGGTATGAAGAGTTATCCTCTCTCCTGCAGGCGCATAACGTATAGTGCTAGTTGGCTGTATTCTTTGTTGTGTGTTCAACTGACACTTTTTGGCCTAGACAGAGGCACCGTGAGGTGACGCAACTGTCGGTTTGGCGTGCTGGGCCAAAATGTCTGACCATTTAATCTTTTGGACTTGTAAATTTGCTGAAAAGCAAACATACTGTGCTTTTCCAATTCTGCTAAACAGGGAGGATAGGTTTTTTTGGTTTTTTTGTTTATTACCCCTTTTTAACTTAAAATTCTTTTCATTTGAATTGACTTCCATACAGTCAGGGGGGTTTCGCAGCCAGTGTGTTGTGGCATTAGATGCAACTTCCATATTTAGCTGCAGTTTGGACTAAAATGACCCTGATAAATAATCATGTGAAGAGTGGGAAATGAGTTTGAAAAGCCAGGCATCTAAGACACTGAGTCACTGGAGACTCTTTCCATGAAAAAACAGACCATCAGTCATTTGTGAAGTGAATTATTAAATCAAACTTTATTAATATAGTATCTTTCATGCTCATTTTTTAATACAAGGTCTTGAACAATACAATGAAATTACAATAACAGAATGAAAATAGATGGTAATATAAGAGCATGATATAGGAAATATCAGGGAGCGACAGTACAAGAGGGGAAATCTGAAAATCAACATAAATGGTTGTTGTTGTTTTTTTAAATTAAAATGGATTAAGAGTATTCTGTGTATTAATTAAACTTGAACATATAGCTTTCATAATAGATTCAATTTGGCTTCTCTTGGAGTAAAGTAAAACTAAATGAGAACATGAACAATGACGAAATCAGTACCTGGTGGGCTGAGTGATAATCATTATCCTTGGGCATTTGAAAATAATTTTAAAAAAGATTTTTACATTTCCATATATGAATGCTGCAGCAAAGGGGAAATGTCTCCATGCACATGCTTGTTTTCATGTTTTCAAGTTCTGCATCTGCAGGGTTTTTCTATGTCAATACATTTTTCCCCAACTTACACCATTAACAGCTGGGTGTTTTTATGTCATGAATTTTTAAAACTACAACAAGGCCAGCATCTCAGCAGCTGTTGGATGAATTGTATTTTTTGTTTTTACAAATATTCAGGTGCCCAGAAGATGAATTCTAAAGACTTTCGTAACACTCTGACCTTTGTGTCAAACATTTTTACTTAAGCACAATTAATATTGTATTCAAAATTAGAGCACTCTCAGTAAGTAAAAATGCAGCTTGAATTACATGCAAATTAAATTATATTTACTAAAAAATATGTTGTGAAGTTTTATATAATAATTGGTTTAAAAGTAAAATCAGTTACAACAAAAACCTTACACTTCAGCGATGGCAGCTTGTTTACTTCCAGCCACAAACAAAATTTGTCCAAAGCTTTTCTCCCTCGTGACATGATGTGTACTTACTGCTTTATGTTACGACTACAGAGTCATCACACTGGCAAAATACAGTAGCAAGGTCCTTTGGCAGCATTTGTGTATGTACTTTATGAATTCATTGACTTGACTTTAAGCTTTGGCAATCATAGTGACAACTGTTAGCATAGCTTTCCCTGTTCTTTCCTGTGTGTCTGTAGAAAATGCATTTTACAGTGTTAATATGATTATGATTATGACTACATGTGCAGTGTAGCTGTATTTAGATAAGATTCAAGATAACTTTTATTTGGCGGTGCCTTCAGAGTCCACACTGCTGAAATTTTCCTATACATTATTCTCTTTTCCTCTGTTATCAGATAAGGTCCAAAGGAGATGGAAGTTGTAAAATGCATGGTGAGAAATGAGTTGATAACTGCCTGTCAGTGTCTCCAGATACTTGACTGTGGCCTGAATCAAAGTAAAACAAAGTGGGGAACAAAAAGAGTTGGAAAATAACTTTCGCAACACAGTCTTCTTCCTATCTAGTATTTCTGTCAGTGGTTGAAATGTATCTGGAGTTTTAAAGCAGTTGTGTAGTTGTAGAAAGTTGTAGAAAACTTTTTTGTAGTTGCTATAATATGAAAGAAACAGTTTGTCAGATCTGGCTCAAACATTACACTGGCTCTGCAGACAGCTACTTTAACAGCGCCGTGTCTGATGGATTTATGGAAAACAAAAGACTTTTTACTGCCACAGTCGGTTTAGCCTGTCTGATACAACAAAGAGTCAGCGCCTGCAGCGACAATTAAGAAGGAAATCTAATCCATCAGTGAGATTGTGCAGAGCAGGTCACAGTGGATGAGAGATGCGCGGTAAGTGAAGAAGAGTGAGCGCCTGCACAGTTTTAATGATGCTCCTGCACACAGTGTTAAGAGGAATAAATAGAAGCCATGTAAAAGTAGCTGTAACTTTGTCCTCCAGTCTTGTCAACACCCATTCTGCCTGAAAGCTAGCAGAGAGCTGCTGTAGTGACTTAGAATGCACTAATGACAGACACAGGATATCATCTTTTTACATCAAATTATTCAAACTGAAACCTGCATTAACAGATTTATTTGGCTGCTTGAGGGTGAATTGTGAACACAACATAGCTATCTGAGTTTTTATAGCATATAGTAAACAGTTGCTTATTTACACATCCAGCAGTTCCAGTGCAACATGTTCATTAAAGGTCCCGTGTGTAGGATTTGGGGGCTTCTGTGGGCTGAAATGGAATTTAATATCCATAACTATGTTTCATTGGTTTATAATCATCTGAAAATAAGAACTGTTATGTTTTTGTTACCTTAGAATGAGCTGTTTATGTCTACATACAGAGCAAATTCTGCCATGTTTCTACAGTAGCCTAGAACAGACAAATGTAAGACTGGCTCTAGACGGGGCCATCTGCGTTTTGTGTCAGCCACCATAGTCTTCCTACATGTTTGACCCCTGGGAGAAGTTTCAGTCCTGCAACCTCACCACTAGATGGCAGTAAATCCTACACACTAGACCTTAAAAGAACCCTGTAAAGCTGAAATGATTGAAATTCACTTGCCAAGTATTTTGAAAATTGATTCATCAATTTTTTTATTTTTTTTTTAGAAAATGTGCCAAAACTACTGTCAGATTTTTTTGTGAATAATTTAGGGCAACATCTGAATGAGATATTATCTGCTACATTCTTGCTATTTTTCTATAGATACATGATTGCAATTATCCATGTGGCAAAGAATGGATGTTGCCTTTGTGCAAAGAACACAGGAGGCAGAACAATGGCATGTCTCTCCTACATGGGGACACAAAGTGGCAGTGGACAACAGCTCTCCAGCTCTGCTGTCAGTTATGTTCATATTTTAGGGAACATAATTTATATTTGTCTCATTACTGATGTACTATTTCACCCTTCCACAACCCATTGGCTATTGGTCCTCACTGTGAGTGGTGTATTTGCCCTTCTGCTTGACTCTTCTGCACATATGAGCTACTGTGTGAGAGCTGCAATGATGATTGTGTAATCCCGGCCTGTTGGCTGGTATATGTGTGGTAGGCTAATGAATGTTGTATCAGTGACATTAGTGGCAAAAAGAAACATGAATCAACTTCTGAGTCGACTGCGCAAACATACAAGCATAGATGTTGCGGCCGGGCAGTTCTGAGTATGAATAAAATCCTTGTTATGTTGTCCATGTTTTACAGAGGACATTTGTAGTTAGTTAAATGAGAAGTTAGAACCTTTTGTTTATGCTGCATTTGGCTGAACTTTCAATGACATTTGTCTTGTGCATAGTGTCCTCACACTAACAACAGGCTAGGTAAGCCAAAAAGTTTATCTCGTACGCATGAGATTATATGTTGTACGCAAACTAAGGTTATCGCTAACATTTCCTGCAGTTTTTAAATATCACAGTTTAATGATGTCCTTAATATTATTAGTAGTAGTGGTGAAATAGAGAGCCATGTTTACTCTGTCTGCGAAAGACCTTTGGCTCTTTAGTCAAACTGTAGGGTTAAAAGGAGGTCAGAGATGGTTTTGAGATGAGACAGTATAACGTCAATACCACAGAGATCAGGGTTACAGGTCTGTAACTGTTAGGTCCTGTAGTTCCTTGTCTTTTGGGGACAAGGATGATGGTGGACATGATGCAGGCTGGTATATGACATGTCTCCAGTGAGGTGCTCAAAATGTCTTTGAACACCAGAGACAGCTGATTAGCACGGTGCTTCAGGGTGGAGGGGGAGACCGTTGGTCTGACTGGGGTTCTGTCTCTTGAAGAGCCTGTTAACGTCCCTCTCCAAGATGAGGAGGGTTGTCCCATTGTCGGCCCACTGCAGTCCCATTGTCTTTTGACAGTGGAATTCATTCAGGTGGCTGTCCAGGTGCAAGTTGTTGGTGGAGTGAGAGGCTTTAGTTGTGGAGTTAGTAATCTATCTGAGAGCCTTTCAGACAGGAGCAGAGTCGTTTGCTGAGAGAGGCTGTTGGAGTTTGTGAGTACAGTCGTTAGAGTTTGTATTTAAATATCTGAACACAAAAACAACCCCACTGTTGAATTTCTATCCAACTTCTGTTCACTTTTGCTCAGAACAGAGGAGAATGTGATGTAAAACACTTTGCAATAAAAAGCTTGAGTAGATAGTAAGATACCCAATAAAACAACATTTTATTCATCTCTTGAGATTATAAGCACTAGCTAACCAGCAGTGAGGCTAAGGAGCCCATTTTTAAACAACATACAGGATTTCCTGCAGACTCCAGTCCCACCTTCCTGTTGTGACATTCTTGGTCGAAATTAAGAACCTGGTTCCCTTGTTTGGCTCTGCAGGGGCACCATGAAACACTGAACAGAACGCTCACTGCCCAGACACTGCGGAAGCTCCACTTTGAATGATGTGACACATGAACCAAACTCTTCTTCATGCAGGGGCACCAGAGCCACCAGCTTGAGGTGGATAAGAAAGGAGCACTGTGATCACGGTGCTGCTACGGAACAGGGGACAATCTGATGTCATGTACAAGGACACTTTGTGTTTTGAGCTTGAATTTCTGGAGATGGTCTAATTTAGGAGACTGAACAAACTGAAACTGAATTTACTTGTTTACCAGAAGTTGTTGTAAAGTGGCTGACCGCATTAGTTCTGACTGAGAGGTGTTCAGTGTTGGTGTCAGTGGTTACTTTTCCTGAGCGTTCTCTTATTGGGCTACTTTATACTTCACTACAGTTCAGAGGGACATATTGTGCTTTTTTTCCTCCTCTACACTGATCTGACAGCAGTTAGGCTACATTTGACAAGTTCATACAACAGAATGCTGTGTTATAGATTATATTTGTGACTCCCGTAAGAGGCTCCTTGACAGATTCAAGACCTCAATATTGGCACACACAAATTTGTGTAGCAAGCCTATATTTTTTCCCCCTCTTGTTTCCTGAACTATCAATCATCTCTACTGACCCCAGATTTAACTTGTGACCTGACCCCTACTTTGGTCAGTGTGTCAGATGTGTGAACACAAGCCACACTAACACATTTCCCCACATTAATGAGCTTTCAGTGGAACTCTTACGCCTCCCAGTGGCTGCTCAGTTTTTGACAGCTTGTAAAGCTGGTCGTGACATAAAGTTTCACTTCAGTTTATTTGAGAAGGGATCGTGCAAATGAATGAACGAATACACATAGTATAAAAATGCCAGAATTAACCAAGAGGCTATTCTTCACTGTCGTGTCGTCCCTGCCCAAGGTGTTACCAAAGCATTCATACAATAAATCAAAGAAACAAAATGAACAGTGCATAGAGTTTCAAAGACTTCCTAATACATATCAAAACAAATAAAAATATACAGGTAAAAGGAAAAGGACATACAGTTTGTAAAAGCAGTAGATGCAGTAGTGACATATATTCATTATAAAACTGCAAACAAACAGGAAATACTGATTGCAGCAGCAAAATGAAAGTTTAGTGCTGACATGTGTATGTATCACTCATCCATGTCTTAATTAATTTGTCAAAGAAGAAGTATTTCATTCTCTGGTGAGAACTGGAATTATATTTATGCTCTTGAACCTCTGACAGACCAGGCTGACTGGCGAAAAGCATTTTCTGCAACAGAACAGTACAATCTCCTCTTACAGACCCCCAGCTGACACGATTAGTATTTGTTCTTCTGTTGATGTAGGCTGGAAGTGGCAATGGAGCAAAGTCACAGGTGGCTTCACCAGGCACAATATTACATATTTTATTAGGTCATCCCAACTTCAAATCTGACATTATTTTACAATCAGACAGTGATGAAAGTGCTTTTTTAATCTAGTGTTTTGACTGCATTGGTGGTTTTAGTGCACTATGGTTGGCCCGTTACCAGCTTGTTTAACAGTTCAGTTTGTTGTTTGCACCAGTAACAAAAACCATGGAAGCCTGACACATTAATGGACAATAAGGCATTGTGGTTTTTAGAATTTTACTTTTTATGTTCCCGTATTCCACAGTATCTGAGCATGGCAACTTTAAGGTTAGGAAAAGAAAATTCTTTTCATACACATTTTGTCCTTGTCATGTGTTTGACTCTTTGTCTTTACAATCCATTCTTTCTCCTTTCTTTCTTCTGTAAAGCACTTTGTTACAACAGTTTTAAAAAGGTCTTTATATATGTAGCCCTTTGAAAAACAGACAGTGTATGTATTTATGAGAAGAAGCTGCCCTCTCAGTGAGAATGTAAAAAAACTCCTCTGATAATGAGACTGGTTTTACAATGTCGGCTTCAGCTGTGAGCTAATTCAAATAACTCCAATATATACATATAGATATTCTACATATAGACATTTTGGATTATTTTTGTTCAAATCCTCACTGCAGGAAGAAACACATGGTGAAACTTGCACTGCCGCTTTAAGAGAAACCTGTCTTCCTGTTTGAATGCAGACAGCCTGATAACCCCTCCTCCCTCTTCTCCCGCTTTCAAACAGCACCCTGTTCCCTCCTCCATCACAAATGTGCAACTGCGCAGATGGGTGTAAACAACATGTGATAGGGCAGAAGCTGACGAGCGCTATTCATGAAGATTAGCAAATGAACAGGAACAAAAGGGACAGACTTCTGTTATAAGTCAGACCACAGATGTGTTTCTGTGCAGAGAAACTCAGGCAGTCGCTGCAAGAGGTGAAATGGCGCAGAGAGGAGTTCAGCTGGACAGAGAAACCTTCTCTTGTCCCATCTGTCTGGATCTACTGAAGGATCCGTTGACTGTTCCCTGTGGACACAGCTACTGCATGTACTGTATTAAAATCCACTGGGATGAAGAGGACGTGAAGAAAGTCCACAGCTGCCCTCAGTGCAGGCAGACCTTCACACCGAGGCCTGTCCTGCTGAAAAACACCATGTTAGCAGTTTTAGTGGAGGAACTGAAGAAGACTGGACTCCAAGCTGCTCCTGCTGATCACTGCTATGCTGGACCTGAAGATGTGGCCTGTGATGTCTGCACTGGGAGAAAACTGAAAGCTCTCAAGTCCTGTCTCATCTGTTTGGCCTCTTACTGTGAGCAACACTCAACAGTCTCCTGCCTTTGAAAAGCACAAGCTGGTGGACCCCTCCAACAAGCTCCAGGAGAACATCTGCTCTTGTGATGAGGTGACAAAGATGTTATGCCTAGACCACAACACAGTCGCAGCTGCAGCAGAGAGGACTGAGAGGCAGAGAGAGCTGGAGGTGAGTCGACAAAACATCCAGCAGAGAATCCAGGACAGAGAGAAATATGTGAAGCTGCTTCAACAGGAAGTGGAGGCTATCAATAGTTCTGCTAATACAGTAGTGGAGGACAGTGAGGAGATCTTCACTGACCTGATCCGTCTGATGGAGAAAAGACGCTCTGATGTGAAGCAGCAGGTCAGATCCCAGCAGGAAACTGAAGTGAGTCGAGTCAAAGAGCTTCAGGAGAAGCTGGAGCAGGAGATCACTGAGCTGAAGAGGAAAGACGCTGAGCTGATGAAGCTCTCACACACAGAGGATCACACCCAGTTTCTACACAACTACTCCTCACTGTCACCACTCAGTGAATCTACAGACCTTTCCAGCATTGTTATTTGTCCTCGGCGGTACTTTGAGGATGTGACAGAGGTTGTGTCAGATTTAGCAGAAAAACTAGAAGACTATGAGTGTGAGGAATGGACAAACATCTCACAGACAGTGACTGATGTGGATGTTCTCCTGTCACAACCTGAGCCCAAGACCAGAGCTGGATTCTTAAAATATTCATGTGACGTCATAATGGATCCAAACACAGCAAACGGAAAGTTGATATTATCCGAGGGGGACAGAAAAGCAACAGTAGGGGGAATATTTCAGCATTATTCTAATAACGCAGTCAGATTCTATCCATGGTTTCAGGTCCTGAGTAAAGAGTGTCTTCCCAGACGTTGTTACTGGGAGGTGGAGTGGAGAGGGAGGGGAGTTTGGATTGCAGTTGCATACGAGAGTATTGGCAGACGGAGGATTATGGAAGAATGTGGATTTGGACTCAATGACAAATCTTGGGCATTGCATTTTAACCACAGCAATGGTGGTTTTTCAAGGTTTTGGCACAAAAATGTCAGCACTCCTGTCTCAGGTCCTCAGTCCTCCAGAGTAGGAGTGTACCTGGATCACAGTGCAGGTATTCTGTCCTTCTACAGCGTCTCTGAAACCATGACTCTCCTCCACAGAGTCCAGACCACATTCACTCAGCCTCTCTACGCTGGACTTTGGCTTCAACCATATGATTCTGTAGGAGACACAGCTGAGTTCTGTACACCCAGCAGTTTCTCAGCGGACGTCACTTGTTTATAAACATGGGTGGTACTTTAAAATCTTCTCATTAGTTGGACTGCAAATGTTTTGAGTTTCTTTAGGTGGCGCTCCTTCCTGTGTCTGTTTAACCATGGAGGCTGTCACTGCACATGATGATGTTTGTTTACATGAACTGATATTTCTCTGCACAGAACTGTGAACATTTCTGTGCTCCACATGTTTGGTGAATATTCAGTATTTGCTGTATTCTGCTCAAACACTGATTCTGTGGATTGAAATGAATCTGTACGTGAAAATCACTCAACAACAGTCATTTTGCAGACTTTGCAGATGGGATGTGAGAAACAAACTGAAGGTTTACATGATGAATAAACAAACATAAACAAAGTATTTCTTCTTGTCTTCATTTCAGGGTATCAAACAAAGCTGATGGAGAAAATGTGACATTGATATGAGAGTATAAGTGAGACAGTTTTCCTCCTGAAACACTACAAAGTACAGTGTTCATGTTCAGAGCAGAGGTGCATTTATTAGTCAGGAACAGCTGTCACCAGGCTGTAATGACGACATGTGGCAAAATACTTTGATATTACAGATTGTGCTTGTTGTTTTTGCATGTTAATTTTAGAACAATCATTCATTCTTTTATATGTACATTTTTTTTATCCTTATTTTTCATGATAATAATAACAATGATATAGGATGATGGTGGAGGACATGTCTCCAGTGAGGTGCTCAAAATGTCTGTGAACACCAGACACAGCAGAGTACCACGATGCTTCAGGGTGGAGGGGGAGACTGTTGGTCCGACTGGGATTCTGTCTCTTGAAGAGTCTGTTAACGATGAGGAGGCTTGTCCCATTGTCATCTCATTGCTGTCCCATTGTTGTCGCATTGTCAGCCCATTGCAGTCCCATTGTCTTTTGTAACGACAGCCATTCAGGTGGCTGTCCAGGTGCAAGTTGTTGGTGGAGTGAGAAGCTTTAGTTGTGCAGTTAGTAATCTATCTGAGAGCCTTTCAGACAGGAGCAGAGGCTGTTGGAGTTTGTGAGTACAGTCGTTAGAGTTTGTATTTAAATATCTGAACACAAAAACAACCCCACTGTTGAATTTCTATCCAACTTCTGTTCACTTTTGCTCAAAACAGAGGAGAATGTGATGTAAAAGACTTTACAATAAAAAGCTTGAGTAGATAGTAAGATACCCAATAAAACAACATTTTATTCATCTCTTGAGATTATAAGCACTAGCTAACCAGCAGTGAGGCTAAGGAGCCCATTTTTAAACAACATACAGGATTTCCTGCAGACTCCAGTCCCACCTTCCTGTTGTGACATTCTTGACCTTTTTGAAGATGGTCTAATTTAGGAGACTAAACAAACTGAAATTGAATTTACATGTTTTCCAGAAGTTGTGGTAAAGTGGCTGACAGCATTAGTTCTGAGAAGCATTCAGTGTTGGTGTTGGTTTTTGTAACACCTTGGTAGCTTACCGGTCACATGTTACCTAACCCAGAGTTTCAAATTTAAAGGCTTAAAATGAAGCACAGTGTTCTGATCATTGGTGGCAGCAAGACACCTTATACTATTTAGTTTATGAGAAACTTACTAAAGAAGAGACTGCTGACCAACCAGCATTGGTTCAAGGGCTTTGTTAAAAAGATTTTCAGGTAGAAAATCAAAAATGTACTTGAAGTTATTTCACAGTTGGTGTTCTGGTGTGCATGTCTGCCATTTTACTTCAAACAAATAGCCGATCCTGACCTGTGACCCTTTAGAGAAGGTCAAAGGTCAGGATCCACTCAGGCAAATATTTCGGGGTTTGAGCAGATCGGCCACAACTGACATTTTGTTTCTCCAAAGTACAAAAGCTGTTAGTTTAGACAATTAGTTGTGATATAGAGAAATCAAATACATTAATTCAAGTACTTGAGGTACTGTTCATGAGTGTTTTCTTACTCTCATGAAAAAATGTCTACAATATTAACCTCTGACTTGATGTGCTGAAAGGTACATGTATTCTATGTACCTTTCAGCACATCAAGTCAGAGGTTAATGTTGCACACACTCAACTTGTGTAGTGGGGTTGATAAATTGGTCAGACTGTGTTATCTCAATGATTTCAAATCAATAACAAGGAAGGACATTTTAGTGCAGTAAAGCAGAAACATATTAAGGCCTAGTGATGTAGTGAAAGAAGTCTATGAAGTAGGAAACCCAATGTATGCAGGTGTAGCACTCTATGCACCATACCAAAATCACACAAATGTATGTGCCATTGATTGAGAATCAAGCTGTTGTTTCTTGGCCTGTTGAATTTATGAAAACATGATTTCATTTTTCATTTTACAAAATATTAATAAAATGTCTTTCAAAAAAACAAAAAACAAAAAAAAAAAAACATGCTTGCTTCCCTGCCCTGAGGCCAACAGGCTGCTGGCTTTATGTTGTACTAACTCTGCTGTTTGTTGAAATAACTATATTTAATGTAACCATATCATGAGATCATACATGACCATAAACATAACATAGGCCTTATTTAAGAAATCCATGAATGTCTTTTTTATGTAGTTGCAGCTCAATGCAATATCCTACATTCACAGGCCTGTGTCCCAAATGACCAAACCTACTGTCCCAACTTACCAAACAATTTGCGAAAAAATAGTTTTGTGTCAACACCTCTATAATAGAGTGCTGTGCTCTCACAGAATATTTTTAGTACATCATTTTTTGCACATCAAGAATGTAGACACCTAGAAGGCGTACAAGAAGGGCCAAAGCCGCTCCACCTGCTGAGGAGGCTGAGGTCCTTTGGAGTGTGCAGGACACTGCAAAGGACTTTTCATGACACTGCTGGCAGCATCTGTCATCTTCTACGCAGTGGTCTGCTGGAGCTGTGGAAGCACAGAGAGGGACAGGAAAAGACTGAATACACTTCTCTTTGTCCCGACTTTAGAGAGCATCTGAAAAATGAGTGGCCGCGGAAAAACCGGTGGTTTCAGTTTTTGCTTCGGTTCAAACTAGACTCTGACGAAATGAGTGGTCGCGGCAAGGGAGGAAATTGATTGAGTCATCCGAACCCGTCAGTGCCCGCGAGGGCAGAGAGCCCAATGGCTCCCCTCAGCAACACGCCCGAGTACTCTGACAAGTTTGGCCAGAACTGGGTGCGGCTGAAGTACACAGGTGAGGGCGAACTTCCCACCAGAGACTATGTCGGTCAGAGCCTTTTGTTTGATTCTTGCTGGATCAATGCCACAGACATTTATTCTTTCATTGCTCTACCAAATAGAAGAGACTTTGAACTGTGTTTCTTCCAGGAGGCTCCTTTAAGGCGCTTCTTGGAAATTCAAGCAGCCAAACATGCTGAGGAAAAATGGAGACTGGACTATTGAATCATCCATACAAACTGATGTCATCACTTTGGTAGTCAAATTCTGGACCGGCAGAATATCCGACCATGATATTAATCTATATTTACAAAGATACTGCACTATTCTACATTGCACTAAACCACTGGATAAATTTGGCATCTGGTACGGAGTCAGAAAGTACAAGGTCAAGATGCACAAAGACAGAATCGATCAAAATACTGCAATACCAAGTTCCATCTCTCTTACAATGGTCGTATCATATATCCCGGACAGTCATCCAGCTGCTTCATATGCAACAGTACCGACCATCAGGCTAAACGTCTTGTCCAGCAGATGAGCAGCCCAGCACTCAGACGGCTCAGCGGCAGCCGCCCGGAGAGCCCACCATAGAGCACCGTGACACTCCACCCGTGCAGCAGCAGCAGCAGCAGCATCATCATCAGCAGCAGCATCATCATCAGCAGCAGTAATGCAGTAATGAGTCAAACAGTAAGGTTCTCACTGAGTTAGCTGGAAAGAAAAGGCCAGCGCACTTTACCTCCCATAAAAAGGAGAAACGGTTGGATGACAAGCCTACACCTTAAGACTGACATAAACTACCATGGGTGTTCTTAAAGATGCCACCTGGAATGCTCGTGGTATTCAGTCTATGTCATTAAGAAAAGAAAAAATGGAATATCTTCTTAATACTGACTTTGATATATTATGTACTCAAGAACTGAGACTGACTACGAACAATGATGTTGAAAATGTTAGTAAAATGTGGCAAAAAGGGAAAGGTGTAATATCTATAGGTGAAAGTAAAGCTGATGGTGTTGGTATATTTTTCAGACATCATGATGTTAACATAATCAGAAGAAGAGATATTATTCCAGGAAGACTTCTGATGCTGGATTGTTATTATCAAGTGAAAAATATCGCATTATTAACCTGTACACAGCGCCAGATGCTCGTAAGAAGGTCCAGTTATTTAAAAGACTTCGAGAATTGTTATTGGTTGGATATAAAATTATTTTATGTGGTGATTTTAATACAGTAACAGATGAAAATGACAGGTGCAGCACAGTCTCATTTAAACTGAGCCCAGAAGGTAAACTCTTAAAAGAAATCTGTAATGAAGCTAAATTAACAGATGTATGTAGAGCTGTTCATCCTTCTGGTCTTCTTTTTACAAGGTTTGACAGTAAAACCAAAACTCGTATTGATAGAATTTATGTGTCTTCACACTTCAATGTATCTCATTATTCTGCTGTTTTCAGCGACTTCTCTGATCACTTCTTAGTGAAAACATTTCTGTCACGTGGAACCTCCACTAACAGAGGTTTCTGGAAACTTAACACCAAGTGTTTAAAGCATATAGATTTATTAATAGAACTGAAACAAGAAATCCGTAAAATAATACAGCTAAAAAGTCTATCCAAATCTGATATTAAATTATGGGAAATATTAAAACATAGAATAAAAGATTTCTTTAAATATAAATGTAGAGAAATAAATGTAGTTAGAAATATAAATTATGATACATTACTGAAGACATATATTAATCTTAAACAGAAGAAGGAGCGATCTATTGCAGAGGAAGAAACTATGTCAGATATTAAACTCGAAATAGATAAATATAACAATGAACTGTTGTATGGTATCTATAATCAGACAGAATTTGAGGGCAGAGGAAATTTAATCCATGCAATTAAATCAAGACACAAACAAATCCAAAATAAATTTATTAAATCTATTAAAAATAATTTAGGTGATACTGTCCATGGTGAAAAGCAGAAAAGAGAAGTGATCAGAGACCTTTGTGCTGATGCATATAAAAAAATAGAAATAGATACTGACTGTGTAAATATTTTGTTAAAACATGTCCCTTTATACAGCTCTCTGACCTTCACTGAACTCGCAGGTAATATTCGAAAAGATAAAGTGGTGAATGCTATTCAACAATTGAACTCTGGTAAAAGTCCTGGTCCAGATGGACTGCCCACTAAGTTTTATCAGTTATATATTGATGATGTAATTGACCTCCTCACTGCGATGTTTAACGAAGGTTTAAACAGCGGCTGTATGGGGGACTCATTTTATCAAGGAGTTTTATGTTTGTTGTATAAGAAAGGTGATGACACTGACACAGATAATTACAGACATATAACTATTATGAATACAGATTATAAAATACTTGCTAAAATAATTATGAATAGATTACATGATATATTAGATAAAATTATAAAGAACAAACCTGTGCAATTAAAGGAAGATTAATGTGGGATAACCTGAGCATCCTTAGAGAAACTGTGTACAAACCAGACAAAGGATTCTTTATTGTTGGGCTGGATCAAAAGAAAGCCTTTGATTACATTTCCAGAGATTATCTCTGGGCTGTTATGAAGGCCTATGGTTTCCCTGGTGACTTTATTCATGTAATTAAGTGTCTGTATAAGAAGTCCAGTGTCTGTGTTAATGTAAATGGTGTTTTATCTGAGCCCTTTGAGGTCGAGAGAGGGGTCAAACAGGGCTGCCCTCTTAGTGCTGCTTTGTACATTTTGGCCATAAGCCCTTTAATCAAAATAATCAACTCTGAAAGTTTAATCTCTGGTATACGTGTGGGTCACATGGCCAAGTTTACATCAATTGCTTACGCTGATGACGTCACTGTTATTATAAAAAACCAATTGGAAATGGACGTTCTAACTAATCATTTAAATCTGTATGAACTAGCATCTGGCGCCAAGTTGAATCATAGTAAAACAGAGGGAGTTTGGATCGGAGACGAGAGGAACAAACTGAACATTAATGTTCAAATTAATCATGAAATAAAAATTTTGGGTATAACATTCAGTAGGAATGATTGTAGTGAAAGAAACTGGGAGCAAAAATTGACTGAAACCAAAGAAGAAGTTAAAAAATGGGAGAACAAAGGTACCAGTTATAAAACCAGAATCAACATAATTAAAACTTTCATCCTGTCCAAACTCCTCTTTCTGGCTAACATCTTTCCTCCGTCAGAGAGAATGATTATGAAATTAAATAAACAGTGTGTTAATCTAGTGTGGGGTACAACCAGAGAGGTCACTAAAAGAGAAATAATGTTTAAAGGTAAGGAATATGGGGGTTTGGGGGCTGTAGACCTAGGCATAAAAATTAAAGGTCGCTTTTGTCAGAAATGTATCTGCTGCATTTCTCAGAAATGCTCTCTGGATAGGGAACAGATCACTGTGGAGAAAAAGGAGAGGGAGAGCCAGAACTGGCCCATATTATAAATTATTATATGCTGATTATCTAATGGAACACCAACATTTAAATATTGATTGCAGTAGTTCATCCAGCAAACATATTTTTAATACAATTAATGATTATAAATATGGAGGCCTTATGAAATATAAATACATATCTGATAATCATAGCAATGAAGTGATAAATATATTAAAAAATAAATCCATGTCAGAGAGCATTAGAGACAACAGATGGCTGACATCAGTGGGCAGACTCCGAGTGAGAGCAGTTGTTTCATGGAGTTGTTACGTTACCACCAAAATATGTCCAATGATCAACTGCTCCGAGCCTGAAACTCAAGAACATCTGCTAATGAACTGTTACAGAGCACACGAGGTGTGGAGCATTTTAAAAGGTCTGGGTGTGAATTTTAAAGTGTGCTACAAATCTGTTATGTATAGACTCTTGGATGAGAAGATGCCCCCGAAACACAAAGAGTTGTTTCAAATGATCATCAGAGTAGTTTGTGTTAAAATATGGAAAACGAGATGTGCCATGACTCTACATCAGACTGTCATAGACAGCAACATGGTCGTGAGGCAGGTACTCACAGACCTCCGGGGGAGGAAAACAATGGACAAATCTAAGTGCCTCCCCTGGCACATCTTGGAACTGTAACTCTGACTAAAGGACACTTCCCATCCTTTTGGTTGTTTTGTTGTCATGTATTGTCTTATTTAATTTGTATTCTGTCTGTACTTGTGCTTGAAATTAAATAAAGTTTATTATAAAAAAAAAGAAGAAAAGACTGAATAAGCTGGTCAGGAGGGCCGGCTCGGTCCCGGGCTGTCCCCCAGGGACACCATCCAGGAGGTGGGTGAGAGAGCAGGATGTTAGCCAAGCGGATATCCATCACGGACAACACCTCTCACCCCCTACATGAGACTGTCTGCGCACTGAGCAGCTCATTCAGCAGCACACTGCTGCACCCACAGTGCAAGACGGAGCGCCACCATTTATCCCAACAGCTGTCAGCCTCTTTACCATCCACATCTGACGTAATGTAGCATTGTCATGTCTGCTGCATAACACTGTTTTAAACCATCGCTGCTAAGACCCTGTGCAATATCCCATATCTTTATTATACTGTGTAAATATTGTAAATAGTCTTGTGTGTACAATAATTCAATTTAGAGCCTTACTTTTTTATTTAATACATACATACATACATACATACATACATACATATATATATATATATATATATATATATATATATATATATATATATATATATATATATATATATATATTTATTTTTTTTTTCCAACCTTTAATTTTCTTTTTCAAGTAACATTGTCACCCTCCTTTTCTGTCTGTGCTTTGAGCTGCTGGGACATGTGATAAGTCAAAGTGCACATAATAATGAATGCCCTCTTGTCTGTTTCAACACTGTCACGGCCATCGGATCTTACCTTATGACATTTTTTTCTTTTCTTTTTTTTTTTGTTTTTTTCTTGCATTCCCCGACATGTGTCCTGCTCAAGTGGAGTTACTCACACAGCGGGCACTTTTTCTACACTTGGACGCGTGACTGTCTTTATTGCCAGCAGCCTAAATGTTCAAAGAGCGCCGCCAGTCCATTGACTCCATCATGTGGTTGAAAATGGTACTGCAGCTTATTTCTCTCTGCCACCTTGCGCAGCGTGGATGACATTTGGATTCCATGACAGGAGTGGACACATTAAAAACATAACATGGCGATACAATAATGTCATGGCTCGTGTTTCTAGCAGATACAACAACTCAACAGTGCTAGGGTGGAAGCTGTAGCTAGACAACAGCTGGTTTCTGCCACTGCCCACCTCACCAGTCAAGCACATAACTGATTGGAGTTCATATTTTATGGATACAGCAATTCTTAATGCACATATCCTACAACTTCTTATTAGAATTTACCCATAATTCCATGCGCCAGCCTCAAATCAACCAATTCAAAGCCAATTTTGTCAAAACTACAGCTATTTCAATTCTGAAAACACTGTGTGGCAAGTCAGTAAAAGAGCCAGAGTGTGTCACACGTGGAAATAGCCAGCGGAAAAAGCTCAACACCCTGAGTGAGATGTCCACAAGACTAGAGCCCTATAAATACAGAGAGATCAGCAGATTGTTTTGTGCTCAAATGAGGCTGCTGCTGTAACCAGGGAACCTGGTGGAACGTATGCATGCCCACAGAAGCACCACTGGCATATGAGCTGATACAGTCTATGAGATCCGCGCATACTGACAGTGTAATAAACTTTTTTTCTTTTTTCTTTGTTTCGATCTCTGCCAGTCAGCTTGGCGACACACACCCAACAACTGGACAACAAATAAACAAAGAAATAAAAAACACCATATCAACCCATTTTACACAACAAGGGCCCTGCTGTCTTTTCAATGCAATTCCTGCACTTCACACACTATAGGCCCCTGACGGGGGGGAGCAGGCCAAGTGCACAGCCCATCAAAAATGCTCTTGCTGTGCTCATAAGGATGTGGCACTGTGGTCTGTATAACAATCTTGCAATATCACTTTGTGTGTGTGTGTGTGTGTGTGTGTGTGTGTAGGCTACATGGGCTCAAAATACACAATGTCAAATCCCTATGTGAAAATATAGCTAAATGTAAAACCATAAATTCCATATTTCTGCATCACATCTTCATGGCAACTTAGAAACATGAATTTGAAGATATTAGTCATGCGTCCCAGGGTTATGGGATAGAATTTGAAGTTTTTACTAAAATCCAGCTGAATCATGCATTTTCTCCTGCCTCCCCAGCAGAGCAAACACGCACCAAATAATAAGCAGTAAAATTAATTGCCTGTATTTTTGTCGTAATTTTTTCCATTATTGAGGTTTGCAAGCTATTGTTGCTAAAAATAAATAAATAAATAGATAAATAAATTAATTAATAAATAATAATAGTGATAATAATAATAATAATAATAATAAATGCCAAGTTTGTGTTGATTTGGATGTTGATAGCTTTTAATCAGTCAATCAATTTTATTTATAAAGCCCCTTATCACAAATCACAATTTGCCTCACAGGGCTTTACAGCATACGACATCCCTCTGTCCTTAGGACCCTTACAACGGATGAGGGGAAAAACTCCCCCCAAAAAACCATTTAACGGGAGAAAAAAAGGGTAGACACCACAGGAAGAGCAACTGAGGAGGGATCCCTCTTCCAGGACGGACAGATGTGCAATACATGTCATACAGAACAGATCAGCATAATAAATGAACAGTGATCCGTATGACACAATGAGACAGAAAGAGAGACAGAGACAGAAAGAGAGACAGAGACAGATGCAGGACAGACGGTAATGACAGTATAGCTTACAGCAACATTAATGAAAGTAATAATATTATAGTTATAATTCTGGCTATTGTGGTACAATATGTTGAAAGTATATATTAATATCTGATAGTACAGCCTACATGTGTGACAATAATCCTATGTGTATAATAACAGTAGAAGTGTGACTAATGATAAGAGCAGCAGCAGCAGCAGCAGCCCAACCACACATCACACTACCCATGATATGATATGATATGATATGATATGACATGATATGATATGATATGATATGATATGATATGATATGATATGATATGATATGATATGATGCACCACAGTTCCTTGAGAACTGCAAAATCAATTTTGCATAAGAATGTCACTTCATAAACTGATCAGTTATCAGTCACTTTATTTGGGTTGAAGCTGAGAACTAACTGATTTGATGTGATTTGTTTACCTTCTGTAACAACATCAGCACTTAGGTTATACAGCAGATAGGCTTCAATCTGCATTCTGTAAGACAAGAGGAGCGCAGCAGAGACAGAGGGAGAAATAAGTGGCATACACCAGAGGGCACTGAGAGACAGAAAAAAATGCCATATGCTGCATACACCTATATACAGTCTGCTGATAATAGGCCTACATGCGGCTTGAAGGCGTATTTTCACACTGTGCTATCAGCACTTTGACTTAGTGAGTGAAAGTGCAAATGCCCTCTTGTCTGTTTCAACACTCCACACTGTCACGGCCATTGCATCTTAGCTTAGCACATGTTTTTATTGGTATTTTGTTTCCTTGTAACCTGCCTTCGCAATCATGACAGGCCCCCATCAAGACCATGATCAGTTGGCTTGGTTGGGAACTGGGCCAATACCCGTTTTTTCAGACTTCAGGAGCCGATTATCCGCCGTGGCCGAGCGGTTAAAGCACAGCACACAGCACCAATCTGTAGTGCGCACGCGCACCTGCTTGAGACTCCGCATATGGCGGTTCCATCCCCGCTCGCCCGCCCGCCACCTCGCCATCGCGCTTTACATGAGAAGGCGCCTTTCCATCCAAAGCTTTCACCGCACGTCCTCCTCCACAACCTGCAGCCACCTCACCCTAAGCCTAAGCACTGCCTGCTCCAGCTCCTCCAGGTCCCCTGCACCCTGCGCCACAGGCAATGTAGTGCTACAGGCCAACTGGAGGAGAGGGACGGGAAACCACACAGCCCTCTGCAGCGCCCTGCTCCTTCTCTGCAAAGGACTTTTCATGACACTGCTGGCAGCATCTGTCATCTTCTACGCAGTGGTCTGCTGGAGCTGTGGAAGCACAGAGAGGGACAGGAAAAGACTGAATAAGCTGGTCAGGAGGGCCGGCTCGGTCCCGGGCTGTCCCCCAGGGACACCACCCAGGAGGTGGGTGAGAGAGCAGGATGTTAGCCAAGCGGATATCCATCACGGACAACACCTCTCACCCCCTACATGAGACTGTCTGCGCACTGAGCAGCTCATTCAGCAGCACACTGCTGCACCCACAGTGTAAGACGGAGCGCCACCATTTATCCCAACAGCTGTCAGCCTCTTTACCATCCACATCTGACGTAATGTAGTATTGTCATGTCTGCTGCATAACACTGTTTTAAACCATCGCTGCTAAGACCCTGTGCAATATCCCATATCTTTATTATACTGTGTAAATATTGTAAATAGTCTTGTGTGTACAATAATTCAATTTAGAGCCTTACTTTTTTATTTAATACATACATATATATATATATATATATATATATATTTTTTTTTTTTCCAACCTTTAATTTTCTTTTTCAAGTAACATTGTCACCCTCCTTTTCTGTCTGTGCTTTGAGCTGCTGGGACATGTGAATTTCCCAGTATAGTCCTTAATAAGTCAAAGTGCACATAATAATGAATGCCCTCTTGTCTGTTTCAACACTGTCACGGCCATCGGATCTTACCTTATGACATTTTTTTCTTTTCTTTTTTTGTTTGTTTTTTTCTTGCATTCCCCGACATGTATCCTGCTCAAGTGGAGTTACTCACACAGCGGGCACTTTTTCTACACTTGGACGCGTGACTGTCTTTATTGCCAGCAGCCTAAATGTTCAAAGAGCGCCGCCAGTCCATTGACTCCATCATGTGGTTGAAAATGGTACTGCAGTTTATTTCTCTCTGCCACCTTGCGCAGCGTGGATGACATTTGGATTCCATGACAGGAGTGGACACATTAAAAACATAACATGGCGATACAATAATGTCATGGCTCGTGTTTCTAGCAGATACAACAACTCAACAGTGCTAGGGTGGAAGCTGTAGCTAGACAACAGCTGGTTTCTGCCACTGCCCACCTCACCAGTCAAGCACATAACTGATTGGAGTTCATATTTTATGGATACAGCAATTCTTAATGCACATATCCTACAACTTCTTATTAGAATTTACCCATAATTCCATGCGCCAGCCTCAAATCAACCAATTCAAAGCCAATTTTGTCAAAACTACAGCTATTTCAATTCTGAAAACACTGTGTGGCAAGTCAGTAAAAGAGCCAGAGTGTGTCACACGTGGAAATAGCCAGCGGAAAAAGCTCAACACCCTGAGTGAGATGTCCACAAGACTAGAGCCCTATAAATACAGAGAGATCAGCAGATTGTTTTGTGCTCAAATGAGGCTGCTGCTGCTGTAACCAGGGAACCTGGTGGAACGTATGCATGCCCACAGAAGCACCACTGGCATATGAGCTGATACAGTCTATGAGATCTGCGCATACTGACAGTGTAATAAACTTTTTTTCTTTTTTCTTTGTTTCGATCTCTGCCAGTCAGCTTGGCGACACACACCCAACAACTGGACAACAAATAAACAAAGAAATAAAAAACACCATATCAACCCATTTTACACAACAAGGGCCCTGCTGTCTTTTCAATGCAATTCCTGCACTTCACACACTATAGGCCCCTGACGGGGGGGAGCAGGCCAAGTGCACAGCCCATCAAAAATGCTCTTGCTGTGCTCATAAGGATGTGGCACTGTGGTCTGTATAACAATCTTGCAATATCACTTTGTGTGTGTGTGTGTGTGTGTGTGTGTGTGTGTGTAGGCTACATGGGCTCAAAATACACAATGTCAAATCCCTATGTGAAAATATAGCTAAATGTAAAACCATAAATTCCATATTTCTGCATCACATCTTCATGGCAACTTAGAAACATGAATTTGAAGATATTAGTCATGCGTCCCAGGGTTATGGGATAGAATTTGAAGTTTTTACTAAAATCCAGCTGAATCATGCATTTTCTCCTGCCTCCCCAGCAGAGCAAACACGCACCAAATAATAAGCAGTAAAATTAATTGCCTGTATTTTTGTCGTAATTTTTTCCATTATTGAGGTTTGTAAGCCATTGTTGCTAAAAATAAATAAATAAATAGATAAATAAATAAATAAATTAATTAATAATAATAATGATAATAATAGTGACAGACTGCTGCACCCACAGTGCAAGACGGAGCGCCACCATTTATCGCAACAGCTGTCAGCCTCTTTACCATCAACATCTGACGTAATGTAGCATTGTCATGTCTGCTGCATAACACTGTTTTAAACCATCGCTGCTAAGACCCTGTGCAATATCCCATATCTTTATTATACTGTGTAAATATTGTAAATAGTCTTGTGTGTACAATAATTCAATTTAGTGCCTTACTTTTTAAAAATACATATAAATATCTATATCTATATCTATATATATATATATATATATATATATATATATATATATATATATATCCTATACTGTTTACACATATTTTATATTTTTCAACCTTTAATTTACTTGTTCAAGTCACACTGTGTAACCAGCATGAAAAATCAGGTTGCTAACCCTGTATTTGTCATTTAGACAGTTCCAGTAAACGTCCACTAGGGGGCAGTGTTCCCCCGTTAGTGTCTGTATTCCCCGTGAACCTAGGTCAGGTATCGCGTGAAGTCTGCACCCGTGAGCAGACGCCATTTTCTCTAAGACACAAGACAAACGGCTGCAGAGTAGATCATATCGAGAGAGTCGGTTGCAGAAAAAACAAAGAAAACACGAAGCAAAGAGTAGCAGACAGCCACGGATGAAGGCAGAGAAGTCCGCAGGCAGACCCGGTAGTCACAGGCGAATCCAGGTTTCATCCCGATAAGCTGTGAGCCGAGGAGAAAAACCCCCTTTGTGAGAGTAAATGCTTGAGACTCCGGTGAGTTAGCACACAGTTAGCCTGCAGTTCGATAGCTGCTCAGGCGGAAAGGATGCATTTATTGTGCTGTTAACTTGGTTTAAGTTGGTCTATATTGCTTAAAATATGCCATAGGACATTTTCCAATGTCTTTGTGTTACGTTGTGCACTTTATACCGTAGCTTATTGTTTGAAAAAAGATCGCTAGTTAATGTTAATAGCGCCCGCGATATGCTAATCGTTAGCTGAAATGCTAATTTCTCTATTGTTTATGCTTATCTTATGCTAATCGCTTAGCTAAAGCTAAATTTACACAGTTTGCAATGAGAGGATGCAGTTATGTATTTTTTATGCCACTTGAACTGCTCATTTTGTGTTCATAGCCACTGCGATGGGTAACAGTACCATTTAAGGTATGGTATATTTCATTTTTGATTAAGAAATTGCACTTTTGTGTATAAAAACTGTAATTAATTTGATGTTAAAGAGTTAAATATTAATAAGGTGAATTAAAATAGTTGAGAACCAATGATATAAGATAAATAGAGGTTAAAAAGGATGCATAAATTATGTGTCTGTTAGAAATAGTGTTTTTGTTGTGATAATTCATTCATAATTGAGTACATTTATGGTTAAAACTAATAGTTTTAATTCATAATAATTCGTTTATTGTGTGTTTATGTATTCCCTCGATTTTTGGTGATATATTTCGTGTTTTTGAATTGAGAAAATGATGAGATCTCATAAGAAACTGATAAGAAACTGAGACAGAATCAGGTGAAGTTCCTTACAACTATGCACTTTCTGTGTAGGTTGTTTTTTTTTTTGCTAGTCTGAACTACTGTCTGAGAAATAGAGAGAGACGATTAAGATGGCGAGCCCAGCCCAGCCCAGCGATTCTGAGAGAGAGTGAGTTGGAGATGCAATGTGGCCAGCTGCAGAACCTACCTTGACGACTCCAGACCATCTGAATCTCACACTCTGAGAACAGATAAGACACACACACTCCTCACCTACCTGGGTAGTAGTTATAGAAATTGAGGACAAAAGCAACTGAATGGACATTGATACACAGAACACACATACACACACATTGGATCCTTTTTTCTTGAACTGACCTTACCAGAACCCTTCGAGCAGGAGAGCTCGGGTTCTATGGACTCTTCTTTTGGTTTTCTTTTATTTTATGGCGCCTTATTTTGGTAAATAAATGTACAGCCAAGCTGTTGATGTTTATCATTTGTTTTGCATTGATATTAAAATATCACCTGTTCAAATGCCAACACCCACTCCCTTTTGTGAGTCACTTCCTGGTGCAACTCCTACCGGAGCGATGTGAGTATCCATTAAACCTAAAAGTCAAGACTAAGGGTGCTGCAATTGTCACCCTCCTTTTTCTGTCTGTGCTTTGAGCTGCTGTGACATGTGAATTTCCCAGTATAGTCCTTGATAAGTCAAAGTGCACATAATAATGAATGCCCTCTTGTCTGTTTCAACACTGTCACGGCCATCGGATCTTACCTTATGACATTTTTTTCTTTTCTTTTTGTTTTTTTCTTGCATTCCCCGACATGTGTCCTGCTCAAGTGGATTTACTCACACAGTGAGCACTTTTTCTACACTTGGACGCTTGACTGTCTTTATTGCCAGCAGCCTAAATGTTCAAAGAGCGCCACCAGTCTATTGACCCCATCATGTGGTTGAAAATGGTACTGCAGTTTATTTCTCTCTGCCACCTTGCGCAGCGTGGATGACATTTGGATTCCATGACAGGAGTGGACACATTAAAAACATAACATGGCGATACAATAGTGTCATGGCTCATGTTTTTAGCAGATACAACAACTCAACAGTGCTAGGGTGGAAGCTGTAGCTAGACAACAGCTGATTGCCCACCTCCAGTCAATTCTCCAGACCAGGCTGACTTTTTGCAGTCTCCTCTTACAGACCCCAAACTGACACAATTAGTAGGCCTATTTGTTCTTCTGTTGATGTAGGCTGGAAGTGGCAGTGGAGCAAAGTCACAGGTGGCTTCACCTAGCACAATATTGCATATTTTATTAGGTCATCCCAACTTCAAATCTGACATTATTTTTCAGTCAGACAGTGATGAAAGTGCTTTTTTAATCTAGTGTTTTGACTGCATTGGTGGTTTTAGTGCACTATGGTTGGCCCGTTACCAGCTTGTTTAACAGTTCAGTTTGTTGTTTGCACCAGTAACAAAAACCATGGAAGCCTGATACATTAATGGCATTGTGGTTTTTAGAATTTTACTTTTGGCCTACTCCTGCTTTCCACGGTATCTGAACATGGCAACTTTAAGGTTAGGAAAAGAAAATTCTTTTTGTACACATTTTGTCCATATTATGTGTTTTACTCTTGTTTTTCCACTATTCCACTCTTTCTCCTTTCTTTCTTCTGTAAAGCACTTTGTTACAACAGTTTTAAAAAGGTCTTTATATATGTAGCCCTTTGAAAAACAGACAGTGTATGTATTTATGAGAAGAAGCTGCCCTCTCAGTGAGAATGTAAAAAAACCCTCAAATAACTCTGCTTTACATATAGATATTCTACATATGGACATTTAGGTTTATTTTTGTTCAAATCCTCACTGCAGGAAGAAACACATGGTGAAACTTGCACTGCCGCTTTAAGAGAAACCTGTCTTCCTGTTTGAATGCAGACAGCCTGATAACCCCTCCTCCCTCTTCTCCCGCTTTCAAACAGCACCCTGTTCCCTCCTCCATCACAAATGTGCAACTGCGCAGATGGGTGTAAACAACATGTGATAGGGCAGAAGCTGACGAGCGCTATTCATGAAGATTAGCAAATGAACAGGAACAAAAGGGACAGACTTCTGTTATAAGTCAGACCACAGATGTGTTTCTGTGCAGAGAAACTCAGGCAGTCGCTGCAAGAGGTGAAATGGCGCAGAGAGGAGTTCAGCTGGACAGAGAAACCTTCTCTTGTCCCATCTGTCTGGATCTACTGAAGGATCCGGTGACTGTTCCCTGTGGACACAGCTACTGCATGTACTGTATTAAAATCCACTGGGATGGAGAGGATGAGAGGAAAATCCACAGCTGCCCTCAGTGCAGGCAGACCTTCACACCAAGGCCTGTCCTGCTGAAAAACACCATGTTAGCAGTTTTAGTGGAGGAACTGAAGAAGACTGGACTCCAAGCTGCTCCTGCTGATCACTGCTATGCTGGACCTGAAGATGTGGCCTGTGATGTCTGCACTGGGAGGAAACTGAAAGCTCTCAAGTCCTGTCTGGTGTGTCTCGTCTCTTACTGTGAGCAGCACCTTCAGGCACATTATGAATCTCCTGCCTTTGAAAAGCACAAGCTGGTGGACCCCTCCGACAAGCTCCAGGAGAACATCTGCTCTCGTGATAAAGTGACGAAGATGTTATGCTCAGGCCATGACACAGTCTCAGCTGCAGCAGAAAGAGCTGAGAAACAGAGAGAGCTGGAGGTGAGTCGACAAAACATCCAGCAGAGAATCCAGGACAGAGAGAAATATGTGAAGCTGCTTCAACAGGAAGGCTATCAATAGCTCTGCTAATACAGTAGTGGACAACAGTGAGGAGATCTTCGCTGACCTGATCCGTCTGATGGAGAAAAGACGCTCTGATGTGAAGCAGCAGGTCAGATCCCAGCAGGAAACTGAAGAGAGTTGAGTCAAAGAGCTTGAGGAGAAGCTGGAGCAGGAGATCACTGAGCTGAAGAGGAAAGACGCTGAGCTGATGAAGCTCTCACACACAGAGGATCACACTCAGTTTCTAAACAGCTACTCCTCACTGTCACCACTCAGTGAATCTACAGACCGTACTGTCCGTACAGGCGGTACTTTGAGGATGTGACAGAGATTGTGTCAGATTTAGCAGAAAAACTAGAAGACTATGAGTGTGAGGAATGGACAAACATCTCACAGACAGTGACTGATGTGGATGTTCTCCTGTCACAACCGGAGCCCAAGACCAGAGCTGGATTCTTAAAATATTCATGTGACATCATAATGGATCCAAACACAGCAAACGGAAAGTTGATATTATCCGAGGGGGACAGAAAAGCAACAGTAGGGAGAATATTGCAGCATTATTCTAATAACGCAGTCAGATTCCATCCATGGTTTCAGGTCCTGAGTAAAGAGTGTCTTCCCAGACGCTGTTACTGGGAGGTGGAGTGGAGAGGGAGGGGAGTTTGGATTGCAGTTGCATACAAGAGTATCGGCAGACGGAGGGTTATCGAAGAATGTGAATTTGGACTCAATGACAAATCTTGGGCATTGCATTTTAACCAAACCATGGATGGTTTTTCAAGGTTTTGTCTCAGGTCCTCAGTCCTCCAGAGTAGGAGTGTACCTGGATCACAGTGCAGGTATTCTGTCCTTCTACAGCATCTCTGAAACCATGACTCTCCTCCACAGAGTCCAGACCACATTCACTCAGCCTCTCTATGCTGGACTTTGGCTTCAACCATATGATTCTGTAGGAGACACAGCTGAGTTCTGTACACCCAGCAGTTTCTCAGCGGACATCACCCGTTAATAAACATGGGAAATCTTCTCATTAGTTGGTCTACAAATATTTGAGTTTCTTTAGGTGGCGCTCCTTCCTGTGTCTGTTTAACCATGGAGGCTGTCACTGCACATGATGATGTTTGTTTACATGAACTGATATTTCTCTGCACAGAACTGTGAACATTTCTGTGCTCCACATGTTTGGTGAATATTCAGTATTTGTTGTATTCTGCTCAAACACTGATTCTGTGGATTGAAATGAATCTGTACGTGAAAATCACTCAACAGCAGTCATTTTGCAGACTTTGCAGATGGTGTGTGAGAAACAAACTGAAGGTTTACATGATGAATAAACAAACATAAAGTATTTTCTTCTTGTCTTCATTCCAGGGTATCAAACAAAGCTGATGGAGAAAATGTGACATTGATATGCGAGTATAACTGAGACAGTTTTCCTCCTGAAACAGTACAGCGTTCATGTTCAGAGCAGATGAGCATTTATTAGTCAGGAACAGCTGTCACCAAGCTGTAATGACGACATGTGGCAAAATACTTTGGTCTCCCTACTGAATTTTATCAACTATACTTAGATGACGTGCTGGATCTCCTCACATCTATGTTCAATGAAGGTTTACACAGTGGTGTATTTGGTGATTATTTTTATGAAGGGGTGTTATGTTTATTAAATAAGAAAGCGGATGAGACCGATATAAATAATTACCGACACTTAACTATTATGAATACAGACTATAAAATATTAGTTAAGATAATAATGAGTAGACTAAATGATATATTAGATGATATTATTGAGAAGGAACAAACGTGCAATTAAAGGACGCTTTATGTGGGATAACCTGCGCACTTTGAGGGAGCTCTTACACAAGAGTGACTTTTATATCATTGGTTTAGATCAACAGAAAGCCTTTGACTATGTATCTAGAGAGTATTTGTGGTCTGTGATGGAAGCTTATGGTTTCCCCAATGCATTTATCCATATGATCAAGTGTTTGTATTTAAAATCAAATGTGTGTATAAACTTAAATGGTATCTTAACTGAACCCTTTAAAGTGGAAAGAGGTGTAAAACAAGGCTGTCCACTGAGTGCCGCTTGAGATGTTTTGGCAATAAGCCCATTAATTAAATCTATTAACTCTGATCCACTAATAGCATACATGTAAATAACAATCTTAATGTGAAAGCCATGGCATATGCAGATGAAGTCACGGTCATAATTAAAAATCAGTTAGAAATGGATGTATTACGTAACCATTTAAGTTTGTACGAATTGGCCTCTGGTGCCAAGTTAAATGACATGAAGATGGAGGGAGTTTGGATGGGAAAAAGGAAAAGGAAAAAAACCTGACTTAAATATTCAAATAAAACATGAAATTAAAATACTTGGTATAACTTTTTGTAACATAACATAACTGGAATGATAAACTGACTATAGTACAAGAAGAAGTCAAAAAGTGGCAAAATAAAAACACTAATTATAAATCAAGAATCAACGTTATTAAAACGCATATCCTATCCAAACTCCTATTTCTAGCGAACGTCTTTCCTCCTCCCCCCACCATTGTTAGAAAATTAAACAAACAATGTGTAAACTTGGTCTGGGGCACTACTAGAGAGGTCACAAAATGTGAGCTTTTATTTAAAGGCAGAGAACATGGTGGTCTGGGTGCTGTCGACCTAAGTATTCGGTTAATTGTTGCCTTTATTAAAAATGTGTCAGCTGGTATCTCTAGACATGCTCTCTGGGTTGGAAACACCAAAAATTGGGACAAAAACATGGCAGGGCAAGACAAGGCCCTTATTATAAATTAATCTATGCTGATTTCGTAACTGAATATATTAATTTACAAATAAACTGGACTAGTGATTCAAGTAGAACAATATTTAATAAAATAAATAATTAGAAATATGATGGAATTATTAAATATAAAAATGTCCCAGACAATGCATCAATAAATATAATTAAATTATTACACAATAAAAAATACTCAGGGAATCTTAGAGATGTCCACTGGCTCATGTCCATAGGCAGAGTTCCTGTTAGAGCTGTCATGTCATGGAGTTGCTATGTTACAACAAAACAGTGTCCCATGATTTATTGTGACGAAGATGAAACGCAGCAACATCTCTTCATGGACTGTTACAGGGCCCAGGCTGTTTGGTCTGTCTTGCAGGGCCATGGCCAAGTTTTTGATCTGAACTATGGTTCTGTCATGTACGGTCTCCTGGAAGACACAATGTCTCCAAAAAAAAAAGAACTGTTCCAGTTGATCATCAGCATCGTATGTTTCAAACTGTGGAAGACCAGATGTGTCATGATCATTAAACAGACTGTTATTGACTGTGACATGATTTTTAAGCAAGTTCTGACAGACCCCAGAAGGAGGAGAACTTTGGACAGGGCTCAGAGCCTCCCCTGGAACCTGCTTGACTTTGAACCTCCAGACTGAACTGTACCCCTTGCTTAAAGTGAAATATGCACTTTAGCACTGGTAGCACTTTATAATTAGATATATTGTATTGTGATGTATGTTTGATTGGTATGTGTGAAATCTCTTCAATAAAAGAATGTTAATTTAAAAAAAAAAGCAAAATACTTTGATATTATAGATTGTGCTTGTTGTTTTTGCATTTTAATGTGCACATTTTTAAACGTAAGGAAAATGAGCAAATACAAGAGACAGAATGTTACATATAATAAGGATTAGGGCTGTATTCTCCTGATCGTCTAGTCGATTATTTGGTCGCTATGCTCTCGTCCGACCAAATTCTCATTGTTTGTATAATCGCCGTGTTACTTTCAGAAGGAGAAAAGTGCTACATCAATCAATCAATCAAACTTTATTTGTATAGCACTTTTCATACATTAAAAATGCAGCACAAAGTGCTTCACAGAATAAAAACAAACAAAAATAATACATACATATTGAAAACCTGCCCCTCCCACCCCCACATATAAACACACACACACACACACACACACACACACAGTCAGTATAGTCAAGAACACAGCTGGGCACTGAGGAACCAGGTGAGGAAAGAACCACCTATGGGGAGCCATCCACACTGAGAGGCGCTACAGCCCACAGCCACAGGGAGCGCCGCCACAGAGACCAGACAGACCGGGGTGGACTCCACACACGGTGTGGAGATTAGGAAAAATTAAAGAGTTAAAGATTAAAATAATATTAATAATAATAAATAAATACATTAAGATTTAGAGACTAAAATGCATAAAGATTTAAAAATAAATCATTTAAAAGCATTAGAAAGTAAAAAGAACATAGAAGAATTAAAAGAGTAAAAAATCAGTTAAAAGCCAAACTAAAAAGGTGAGTCTTGAGCCTCCTTTTAAAAACATCAACAATTTCTGCAGTCCTGATGCTCTCCGGCAGGCTGTTCCATAAGTGAGGGCCATGATGGCTCAATGCAGCCTCCCCATGGGTTTTTGTTCTAACTCCTGGAACAATTAAAAGGCCGGTACCTCAGGATCCGCGAGGGTTGATAAGATAAAAGCAGGTCAGATAAATAAGATGGCCCAAGACCGTTAAGACATTTAAAAACTAGTAAAAGAACCTTAAAATCGATCCTGAAACACACAGGGAGCCAATGCAGCGATTGTAAAACTGGTGAAATGTGCTCCCGCCCTCTGGTCCTCGTCAGCACTCGTGTGGCTGAGTTTTGGAGTAGCTGCAGGTTAGAGATGGTCTAATTGCTTTCCAGGATTAATCCATTATTTCCTGCGGCAGGGGGACGGGCTAAGTTACCTGTGAAAATAGGACAGAATGTTGACAGAAAGTTGAACTCGCCCACCTTACGCTCAGCGTCACGGTGACGCAGACCTAGTCCTGTCTGTTTCTGTAAGCTGAAACCATTTCCCGGGGGGGCGGTTCCAAGATGGCCGAGTGAGCAGATGCTTTCTACCGAGGTCTGCAAACTTTAACTCTGAAAACAGTAAACGGGCTGAAAATTTGCATTCACCAAAATCTGTAAAGTTACCCCGATACCTCTATACAGCAAGAGAAGTGGCAAAATGCCAAACCGACGTAAACGAAAAAGACCCTCCGACTGTGCTAAAGTTAACACTGAAGTTGCTATCACTGCTAAGGCTAGTAACGTTAATGCACTGATAGATAGCTGTCACAACTACTGCAGTGAGTCCTCCAGCTGCCACAGCTGCCGGACATGATATGGATGAGTTCCCACCTCTGCCTATTACTCCATCCAAATCCCCTGTTCCGAAGAAGATGTTGTACACCTCAAGTGCCGCTTCTCAAGAGCAAGTCAACTCAGGTGAAATAATTGCTTCTCTGTCTGCACTGATAAATACAAGGTCTGACAACCTTGAGAGCATGATCAGTGCAAATGCGCTGAAAATTGAGGGATTAAAAAAGACAGTTGACTTTGCCTGTGCAGAAATTAAAGACATGAAGGGAAAGGTGGGCGCGCTTGAGAAAAAAGTTGCAAAGGAGGAGGAACGAGTGAACACATGTCAGCAAAGTCTATCCGAGCTAGAAAGATACTCCAGGAGATGGAACCTCCAGCTCTATGGTGTTAAGGAGTCAGAGAAAGAAGATGTTTGTCGGAAAGCCATTGAAATCTGTCAGGCTGCCCTACTAGAGCAGAAGAGCGGGATTGCTGATGCCATCCACACAGTGCACCGTCTCGGTGCCAAACAGCAGAATATCTCCAAGCCCAGAGGAATAATTCTCCAGTTCGTCTCCCGAGTCTGTAGAGATGCAATCTGGAAAGCAGCAAAGATATCCCCCTTCCTGCAAGATAAGAGCCTACGGTTTGCAGAGGATCTCTCAAAAGAGGACAGGGATCGCAGAAACAAGTTGTGGCAGGCGATACAGAAGGCTCAAAACGAGGGCAAGACTGCATACTTTATCGGAGGTTGTGCATTTGTAAACGGATCTGAGGTCTCCCCTCCCTGATGACTGTGACAGTTTTGTTCACCAAGCATCACAAATCGTGACACAAACATGGTGAAAAAAGTTGGACAAATTTGGCTCTGTTACTGTTTATTGCCTATATATTGTTATCAAGTTACTAGTTATGCCGCAAAGTGCCAACATATAAATTTTAGTTAAATTGCACTTTATTCTACCAAGCAAAAGGCCTTCTTTTTGTTTCTTACGTTATGGACCAGTTTTAAGGTCATGGCAGCAGTTCAAAATGCTGTAACGTACTTGATATGTTGACATATGATATACCCTTTTACTGTAGTTTTTTATTTTAATGATGCAGCACTCGGTCCCCTTATCCAGTGTTACACCTCCCGCTAAGCTAACTAGTAAGTGGCCAACTGGATATATTTTTCGTTTTCTTGTTTATTAATAACTGTGTCTTTTTCTGTAGTTTCCTTTAATGCCAGGGGTTTAAGACAAAATTGCAAACGTAAAGCCTTATTTTTATTTGTGAAACAGTTCAAAACTGACATTTGTTTTATTCAAGAGTCTCACTCCACGTCTGTAGATACCAGCTTTTGGAAATCACAGTGGGGTAACAATATCTGTTTTTCTCATGGCTCCAAGCGCTCTGCTGGAGTCACTACAGCTAAGAATACCTTCAGCGATGGAATATTACATACAGACTGTGATTCTTTAGGACACTACATATGTCGTGTGGTTAGATACAATATCACTTTCATTACTGTCAACATATATGGATACAATACTAAAAATGAAAATGATAATTTACTCAAATCCATTGAAAACAGAGTTCTCTTCTGGCTTTCTAAATATCCAGATTTCTTCTAATTGGTGGGGACTTTAATATTTCTTTAGATAATGCAGTTGATAGATGGCCCCCAGGACAATGCTCTTCTTCTAACACAAGCTTGAAAAGGTTTATGGAAAGTTTGATGTAATTGATGTGTGACGAGAAAAAAATCCTGACACCAGTTCTTCACTTGGAGCAATAGAGACGGATCCAAACAGTCACACATAGATTTTTGGTTGATATCCAGTCCTTTTAACAAAGAGAATGATTCAGCTAATATTCTTACTACACCTCTTAATGACCACAGGGCAATTCACATTAACATTCAGTTGCTCACACCTGCCAGTACATGTAGATTTTCCTACTGGAAATTAAACAACTCATTATTAGACCATGACATAGTTCGATCAGAGATAAATGGATTAACCACTCAATGCTGGACAAAAGCTAATAGGGAGAAGTCCTACAGAAATAATTGGGAGCTTTTAAAATATGAATCAAGCAAATTTTTGAGAAGATATGGGAGTTTTATTGCCAAGTCTAGAAGAGTAGAGGAAGAGCAGGTAATTACTAAAATCACTTTTTTTTTAATCAAAAGCAGCCTACTGATATTTCTGAAGAGGATAGGCTCAATCTGTTAGACCTTCAGATTCAGTTAGATGGCTTATATCAGCGCAAGGCAGAAGGAGCCTTTATAAGAGGTGGCTAGGGGAGGGTGAGCAAAATTCTGTTTATTTCTTCAGATTTGAAAAACATCACTGCAAAAATAATTCTATTAATCAATTAAATATTAATGGGACCATTTCTGATAATGCCAAGCCAATTTCAAAATTTTGTTTTACATTTTACAGTAACTTGTACAGTTCGAATTATAATGAAGAGGCCACAGCCTTATTTTTGAATTCAGTAAAGGATTTAAAATCCACTAACATAAATGATAAAAAATTACTGTGACTCTCCTCTTAGCATAGAGGATGTAATTGATTCCATTAATTCACTTAAAAATAATAAATCTCCCGGTACCGATGGCATAACTACAGAATTTTATAAATCATTCTCAAAGCAGCTAGCCCCATTCTTGTTACAGGTTTTCTCAGAAAGTATACTACAACTGAATTTACACTTATGGAAAGAACTTGGCTAGAATCAATATTAAATTTATTACAAAAAATATATTGTTTTCTTTTCTAGGATTCTTGAGAAAACCAAACACCACATTATCCCAATATAATGTGAAATTTTCAGAGATATTGCCAATAGTGAATAGGTCTTGCCAAAATTTCTTGGTGTAAGAACAGTGCCAAAATAAATGTAGAACTGTTTCTGGATCTTTTTCAAAGAAAGGATGGTTAATATAATAGGACAGTTAAATAATATCTCTTTTGAACTTCTTCAAGTATGTATTTACCGGGTAGTTTTTGTGAATAATCTTAAAAGATACCTTCTTGATCTTATTCACAATTAGGTATTTGTGAAGAAGTAACCACACTTTCTTCCAGCATATGTCCTTTACAAAGCGATTGCTCTCCCTCCTACCCTCACTCAAGGTCTAATTACATTGATTCCCAAGCCCAGAAAAGATATGATCAATTCATATTCCACTCCCTTGAAAAATTCAGCTTTGGCAATTTTTTCTGTAAAGCTATTAAAACTCTGTATACCAACAATGACAGCTCGATAAAATTGAAATGTGGCACAACCCAGAGATTTAATTTGAATTGTGGCATCCGTCAAGGTTGTCTTATTTCACCATATCTTTTCTTACTTTGCACACAAATTCTCACATCCCATTTCATCAATAGTGATATACAAGGGATCTCCATAGCTAATAGGGATATAATAATCAGTCATCTGGCTGATGATACAACACTGTTTTTGAAAAATGCTAGTCAGATACCCGTTGCCCCTTATGTGATTAATGAGTTTTCTCAAGCTTCTGGTCTGCATCTAAACATAAGGAAATGTGAACTGTTGGCAGTTAAGGACTGTAATGAACACACTTTATGCAATATTCCTGTGAAGAAAGAGGTTACGTATCTGGGACTATCTATTTCTAAAGACCAAAAGTCAAGATGCTCTTCCAACTTTACTCCTCTTATTCAAAAAACCCAAAAGAAATTAAATCAGTGGTTATAAAAAGATCTGTCCCTGAAAGTAAGAGTCTTAATTACTAAGGCAGAAGGACTATGTAGACTC
Source organism: Epinephelus fuscoguttatus (assembly GCF_011397635.1). NCBI lineage: Eukaryota > Metazoa > Chordata > Actinopteri > Perciformes > Serranidae > Epinephelus > Epinephelus fuscoguttatus. The sequence continues at coordinate 10,913,640 of NC_064766.1, read as the reverse complement.
ACATATGCGGCTCTCTCCTTACATCTTGACAATAAAATCAGTAAAGTGATAGATAAAGTGCTCTTTGGTTTCATCTGGAAAAATCGCATACATTATATTAAGAAAAGTGTTAGTATGAATAATTATGAATCTGGTGGGCTCAATTTCCTGGATTTTACTACACTAAATAATGCTTTCAAGATCTAGTGGAAAAAAACCCACTTCGTTATGGAACTTTATTCCCCATCACATTTTTTCTAGATTTGGTGGCCTAAGTTTTATTTTATGTTGTAATTACAATATTGAGAAACTCTCTGTGAAGTTATCTGCATTTCATAAACAGGTCCTTCTAGCACAATTTCTCACCACACAGTTACCTGATTTGGAACAATAGAGACATTTTGTTCAAAAATAAATCACTGTTTTTTGAGAGATGGGTTCAGAATCAGATTTTACTGGTAAGTCAGTTGTTTAATGGTGATGGTCTCTTACTTACTTACGAAGAATTTCTATCTATACACAAATTCCCAGTAACCCCTAAGGAGTTTGCTATAATTTTCGATGCCATTCCAACAGGGACATTGATGCTGTTTAGGAGTACCTCAAGGCCTACACCTCACAGTATATCTTTACCCAACACAGCTGACACCTCCATAGGAAAAATTTGCTTTTCATTTTGCCCTCAAAAAAGTAATAGAGCCATTCGTGCCCTATTTCAAAGAGATGTTGTCTCTATTCCATATGTCACGGGATACTGGAATCGCTTTGTAAAGGACATATGCTGGAAGAAAGTGTGGTTACTTCTTCACAAATACCTAATTGTGAATAAGATCAAGAAGGTATCTTTTAAGATTATTCACAAAAACTACCCGGTAAATACATACTTGAAGAAGTTCAAAAGAGATATTATTTAACTGTCCTATTATATTAACCATCCTTTCTTTGAAAAAGATCCAGAAACAGTTCTACATTTATTTTGGCACTGTTCTTACACCAAGAAATTTTGGCAAGACCTATTCACTATTGGCAATATCTCTGAAAATTTCACATTATATTGGGATAATGTGGTGTTTGGTTTTCTCAAGAATCCTAGAAAAGAAAACAATATATTTTTTGTAATAAATTTAATATTGATTCTAGCCAAGTTCTTTCCATAAGTGTAAATTCAGTTGTAGTAAACCCTGTTTTGTTGTTTTCCTGAAAGAGGTTGAACAGTATGTGGGAGTGCTCTCTAGCTCGATGAACAAAAAAGCTGTGAGAACGATTAATGTCTGTACGTTTTTTGATGTTTTTGTATAATGTAACGTACCCCTGGCTCCCTTATTTATTTTCTGTTTACATGTACTATAGGCTACAGATTATTATTGATATATCTCTGAAACTTCCTGTAATCTGTATCCTTGTATCTTTGCAATAAAGTTTAAAAAAAAAACAAAACCTAAAACCATGTCCCTCAGTGGAAACGAAGCTTGTATTTACTTGTATTTCACAGAAACAATAAATTGTGAAGTAAAGCCTCCACTAAAGTAGCATTTTAAGTCAGTGTGTGTGATTTATACTTCGGGATTTATCCTGGCTTCATATGAGCAGAAGAAATCTCCGCTCGTCGCTAGGCTAACGTGGCATGTTGTATTTGCTTGGAAAATGTGTTTAGTCTAAGAGAGTTGTTTGTCGGTGAATGTTGTGAGCTGTAATGGAGCCAAATTATGTACTGTTATCTTTGTTACATGTTGCTGTTGTCCCTGGTTTTATTTGAGAAGGGGGAAAGATTGCTAGATGCTAGGCTAATTTATATAATGTAAAATGCCATAGACTTGTGCTAATAATGTTAGCATGTTGTATTGGTGGAGGAAATGTGTCCAGTTCTGCAATTTATAGTGAAGCCAATTTGCGTTTGATTTGAACAAAACTTTACAGCACTTAACACAGTCCTCCACCGCCAACTAGTGTTTTGGAGGTGTAACTGCAGAGTGACACAGACACACTACCGCAGAAGTAAAAATAACATGCAGATGTGTTCTTTTTTTAAAAATCAGAATTAGTACTATCTGTCTCTTATTTATTTTCCTTCATCTCTCCTGTAAAGCTCATTCTAACAATAGTTTTTAAAGATTATGAAAACAATTTGTTGGTGTGGCACTATTCTGGGCCGTATGCATAAGCTGTCCCTGTAGGCCCCCTTACCTTTCTCTCTTTATCCATGTATCTCTCATGCATACTTACAGTCAGTTTGCTTTCTTTCCTTTTCCTTTTTTCTTTTTTGGAACCCTGACTTCCCCTTTCTTAGTAAAAGGCATGACAGTGTACGATGGTGCTCCAGCAGCATAAGCAGGCACTCACTCGGGTCTAGCTGCATTTAAACCCCTTTTCCAACATAATTAACACATGTACGCAGGTTTTTTAAACACAGACAAACCCACTAAAAACAGGCTATAGACTCCTTTCCCATAGCCCAGGAGTCGGCAACCTTTACTATCAAAAGAGCCACTTTTGGACAAACAACAACAACAAAATCTGTCTGAAGCTGCAAAAATGAAGGTAGCACAGTCTATAAAGTCTTAATTACTAGAAGGTCTAAATGGGCATTTGTTAACATGTTTTACCTCAAGGTAACTTCTCTGCAGTGAGCTATTTATGATTATTTGATAATTATATTTTGCAGCTTTGTCGGAGAAGGCCAACAAATCTGTCCATGCAATATTAAATTATTTATTTTCCTAGAAGACTTTTCCGCCTTTGGATTTGGACTTCATAACCAGGCGAGCTAGAGAGACCCAAGATGAGCCACTGCTACGGAGGTTCAGCAAAATGTAGTGAAAAAGGCGCCCAGCCATAGATGAGTGATGCACATTTTAGTTGACGAAATTTTAAAACATTGTTTTTACCTGGCGTATAAGTTACACATTTATACAGCTGAAGAATGTAAGAATCACTTTAGGCCTATGACACTGAAAAATGAAAATGAAAATGTTGAAAAGTAATAACGATTTACTTTTATAGTTTTTTGTTATAGCCACATGGAGCCTATAGAGAGGGGCTGAAGAGCCGCATGTGGCTCTGGAGCCACAGGTTGCCTACCTCTGCCATAGCCAGTAGACAACAGTGGCTCTGCAGCAGAAGAGTATGCCTGTCTCTGTGTGTTTTTTTTTTTTTTTGTTTGGTGTGTTATGTTCAAGATCACAGACAGACCAGAGAACAGGTAAACAGTAGAGAGGATCATGAGGCCTATGAAAACTGGTGGTTACTTTTTTAAATGTATGTATTATACAGTCTCTCTTTCAAGTGTATTTTGTGATGGTTTATCATAGCATCTCACCAGTAAAGGAGCAAATATTAGCATGTTCACGCAGGTGTTCCCATCAATGCCGATCAGAGCTGGAGCCGATACATACCTGTGTCTACTGTGGAGTAGACACAGGTATGTGTCTACTGCAGAGTCATTTGACCCCGGTGTGAATGCCGCTTAAAACCTTTTCTATTACATTAAAGAGCCAGATGTTAGCGAGTGTTGGCTGGTGTTTTGTGCAGTGGGAAAGGGTCATAAGAGATCAATCCTAGTGCAGGGCTGACTTTTGCACCATTTTGCACCTTTAAGGGGTGAGAGGGGCCTTTTAACCAATTTATTCAGCCAATTTTATTTAACCAACCAGCTACATCTACATTAAAAGCTGCAAACAAAACTAAACTTTTCATTCAGGCTTTTTGGGGCTCTGGGTAATCAGTCCCACTTTTCCCCCCACTATGACACCCCTGCGTGCTGGTAACAAACAGTCACATGTGAAGAAGCTGTTTTCCAGAGAGGATTGATTACCTTTACAGTATCAGCGTCAGTTGTGAGCCGACACTAGAAACCCAGTGAAACTTGCACTGCCCCTTTAAAAGAAAACCCCTTCCTGCTGGTATGCATGACAGCCTGATAACCCCTCCCCTCCTCCCTCCTCTTCCTGTCCTCAAACACAGCCAGCCACACTCTGTGCACCCTGCCCGTTCCTTCCCCCCTCACAGATATGCAAGCGTGCTGATGGGTGTAATCAGCATGTGATAGGGCAGGAGCTGACGAGCCGTATTCAGTGAAGATTTGCAAATGAACAGGAACAAAAGGGACAGAGAGCTGTTTTGAGTCAGACCACAGACTTGTTTCCGTTCAGAGAAACTCACAGGCCTTCACTACCACGAGGTGAAATGTCTCAGAAGAGAGTTAAGCTGAACCATGAGACTTCCTGTTGTTCAATCTGTCTGGATCTACTGAAGGAACCAGTGACTGTTCCCTGTGGACACAGCTACTGCATGGACTGTATTCAAAGCTTCTTGGATAAAGAGGATCTGAAGAAAAGCTGCAGCTGTGCTCAGAGTAGCAAGAGCTCCACACCGAAGCCTGTCCTGGAGACAGACACCATGTTAGCAGTCTCAGCTGCAGCAGAGAGGGCTGAGAGGCAGAGAGAGCTGGAGGTGAGTCTGAAAAAAATTGAGCAGAGAATCCAGAATGCAGAGAAAGACATGAAAGTGCTTCGGCTGGAGATGGAGAAAATTAATGACTCTGCCGATAAAGCAGTGGAGGACAGTGAGAAGATCTTCACTGAGCTGATCCGTCTTACCAAGAAAAAAAGTTCTGATGTGAAGCAGCAGGTCAGAACCCAGCAGAAAACTGACGTGAGTCGAATCAGACAGCTTCAGGAGAAGCTGGAGCGGGAGATCACTGAGCTGAAGAGGAAAGAAGCTGAGCTGAAGGAGCTCTCACACACAGAGGATCGCATCCAGTTTTTACAAAATGATCTCTCATTTGCAAGTCTCAGTGAATCATCAGAGCTACCCAGCACCAAAATCCGTCCTCTGAGGTACTTTGAGGATGTGACAGCGGCTGTGTCAGAGCTCAGAGATAAACTACAGGACGTTCTGAGAGAGAAATGGACAAACATCTCACAGCCAGTGACTGAAATGGATGTGCTTACCACAAATCCACAACCAGAGCCCAAGACCAGAACTGAATTCTTACAGTATTCATGTGCCATCACTCTGGATCCAAACACAGTTAACACACAGCTGTCATTATCTGAGGGGGACAAAAGAGCAACATTAATGAGAGATGAACAATCTTATTCTAGTCACCCAGACAGATTCATCAGATGGCGTCAGGTCCTGAGTAGAGAGAGTCTGACTGGACGTTGTTACTGGGAGGTGGAGTGGAGCAGGAAAAGAGTTACAGTGGCAGTCGCATACAAGAATATCAGCAGAGCAGGGTCCATGACTGAGTGTGCCTTTGGATTCAACGACAAGTCTTGGGCATTAGAGTGTAACAGCAGCAGTAGTTATAAATTCATACATAGCGGCAACAAAACTCCCATCACAGGCCCGTGGTCCTCCAGAGTAGGAGTGTACCTAGATCACAGTGCAGGTATTCTGTCCTTCTACAGCGTCTCTGAAACCATGACTCTCCTCCACAGAGTCCAGACCACATTCACTCAGCCTCTCTATGCTGGACTTTGGTTTAGTGGTTATACTGGAGCCACTGCTCAGTTCTGTGAGCTGAAGTAGATGGACAACATTTAAGAGGGAAGCCGGGAGATTTTTTTTTTTTTTCTGCTTAGATTTTTATTCCACACATATGTAACTGTACACCAGATGTGAAAGAGCTTCCAGAAAGTTTTTAAATCAGTAGCTTTCATGAATGGGATATACGGTGTCAGTAACTGTGGTAGAAAATTACTGAAATGTGTATGTTGAATTCTTGAATCACTGTTAAATCATCTTTTGATTAACTCAAAAGGTTGGATGACCTCCGGGTGTATTAGTATCTTGAGCTATGCCTTTTAGTTCTTAATGGATTTTGATAGCTCCTCCTTGTTCATCTTGGCTATAATACACTATACTGTATTGATGTGTGTGGAGTTGGCTTCCTGGTACTAAGACTATAAAAAGCAAAATAAATTCATCTTAAAACTGACCTATGAATGTTTTTTTCCTTGTGTTAACTCTGTACTTTAGCATACAGAATTGGAACTTAGTGACTGGTGTTAAACTGCTGATTTTTACATGGTTTAATATTCTCTATCTTCCCCCTGTATTTCATCTAAATCAATGTCCTATGTCTTGTTTTTGTTCCAAAAAAAAAAAAGTATTTGATTTAAAATCCTTAAGTGGAAGTAGAGAGGTATTATCAGGAAAATGTAGATAAATTTTACTGTAGTAGCTGTTTGTGGCAGAGCTAATTTTATCTGCTTCCCAAACTGTGAGGTATTCAGAGGTTCTTAACCTATAGAGTTTAGACCCCTCAGAAGGGTCACAAGATAAATCTGAGGGGTTGTGTGAGATGATTATCATTTGTCATTAAACATTTAAGCCTCAAACAGTTATTTAAATGAAATCTTCTAAGAAGTTTGGGGGGTGAATGTCTCTTTAGTGGTGCTGCTATCAACTTGTGGACATCTTAGGAGCCTTCTACTGCTTATTATTATTATTATTATTATTATTATTGTGAAATCAGAAAAGTAGAAATGTGGTGAAATAATTATATAAGTATTTACCTCTACCTCGCTGTAGAGTGAAAGTAGCAGATAATGGCAATATTTAAGTGAAGTACAAGTACCTCAAAACTTTATTTAAATACAATACTTGAGTAAATAGTCACTTTTCAGTGCTGCACATGACCTAGTTACTTACCAGCTCAGCTGCTTCCTGTTACTCATTAGCCTCAGTATAAATAGTGGACTGTGCGCTTTTATAGTGTCAGATTGTATGTTGCTGAGTGTGGCTTCGTTAACATTTTTTCCCGCTTGTTCTCATGATCCACTGTCTGTGTTTTGTCCTTTGCTTTCGTTTCCTGCATAATTCCTGTACCAATTATTTCACCTGTTGCAGGCATTCAGTTTAAGGGTTACTATTTTCATACATAATCCCCAAATTTAGGAGAACAGAGAGTAAAGTAGCGCAGACTACAAGACTTTTGTACTTGCAGTTGAAGCACCTTGGGGACAAGTGTTACTCCCACTGTGTGTGTGTGTGTGTGTGTGTGTGTGTGTGTGTGTGTGTGTGTGTGTGAGAACAAACTGTTTTAAGAATGATATGATCTGGATCACAGCAAAATTGTAAAAAAAAAATAAATAAATGTCACATTAAAGTGAATTCAATCTAAACAATCCAACTGGGAAGTGAATTCAATCTAAACAATCCAACTGGGAAATGAAGCCCTTTTTATGCAGAGATCCCAAATAGGGCCACAACAAAGGAACTTCATTATGCAGGCTTTGCTTGTTTATACAGAACCAAACAAGGCAGGCATAAGGCTGCTGCAGTGTGTGATTTTAGACACCATGCCAGCATTCCAGAAGTGAAAGAGGACTGATCAGGGCCCCAGGAACACTGTTCAGCCTTGCTTTCACTTTTTCCCAGTGGCAAAAAAAAAAAAAAATCTGCAGCCCAAAAAGCATTTCCCATGGACCACGATTATAAAACAGACATTTGTAAAACTGTTGATAGGGCACCTTGAACTGCAAGGTAATTTATGACTCTTTCTGTTATGAATTTACCTAACCATGAAGGTTTTATAGTTGTAAAACTTTCCTCAAGCTAAGAAAAGCAATTTAAAAATCCACGGCACGATCACAATGTCTATGAGCAAAGCAGGAACTTGTGGGCAGGGCCAGCACCACCACCACACACACACACACACACACACACTCACAAGCTACCAAAGATAATGGTATAGCTTGTTGGGAAGGCTAAAATTAGGCTAAATTTCTCCCCTAAACTTGTGAAGGCTTGTTCCCAATAAATGTTTTGTTCCTTACAATCAATGTACTCCTTCAAAATAAAGCTGTATGTTTGTCTTTTTAAGGAAAAGGACAACCCTATTTGAAGAACAATGCATTGTCTAACACATGTATATACATATAACCTTTTCAAACAGGATTGTTGTGGAACTCAAAATGTAAACTGCATTGGTATTAGTCTCTTAACATCAGATAATTAGTAATATTAACTGTAAAATTCGAAAATGAAGTGTATGCAATTCTATAACTCTTCATTTGACATATTTCAAGTAGCCTGTATGGGCTACGTTAACAGTATCATGGAATTCCTGAAATTGGGATAGGGCTTTTGGTTTTGGTGTGCCACCTCAAGATTTTCAGAGGTCTCATGGCCACCCTAATGAAAATTTTTTAGGGGCACCACTAGCTCTGAACTACTGTCAGCTGCTTTTTAAATCTCCCAATGGTGGGTCACATACATAACAAATCATCAGAACACGACCTCTGTTCCCTTTACATAGACATTGATGTGGTGCTGTTACTACCTCTAGTGCCGGCTAAAAGGCAAGACAACTTTGTCCCCTCAGTCAGTAATTGTACCTTTTATACAGAACGGCAATGCAGTGTAATAGAGCGACACTCCTGCCTTGAACAGGCTGTGTTAAAAGGCCCTGAGACTCTGTGTTCGATTCACTGGAGGTTGATCAAAAGGTTGGTCTGTACATTAAATATGGGGAATTGAAATTTTAAATTGTATATTACATTTTTTCCACTCAATCCAGATATCCAGTAACAAATTTCAGTATAGCAATTTGTCAGCCTCTGTTGATGACAGACAGGGTTGTCCTCATGGGAAGAAAGAAGGAGTTTTCTCCTGGAGAGTTGTTCATTTAAACATAGAAATGAGTGAAAGTTCTTCAGAAGGGCTTAGGAAATTGAACAACGATAATAAAAGTTAATAATGAATTTCACAACAGGAAGTAACCTTTTTTGTTCTTTATATCTCCATTAACTTGGCTAGAAAATTTGAAAAGTATGAATAAAATTAAATGCCTAACTGCTGTGAGCTAAATGTCAAAGCTTGAAGTTCAACTATTCTTACTGCACTTTGTAAATGACAGTTAACACAACCTGCTTCTTCTTCTGGAATGCAATAAAGCCTGTTCTCTTTATCTTTATGTTTTACTGTCACAACCAGAGCCCAAGACCAGAGCTGGATTCTTAAAATATTCACGTGAAATCACACTGGATCCAAACACAGCAAACACATACCTGTTATTGTCTGAGGGGAACAGAAGAGTAACATTAATGGATGAAGAACAATCTTATTCTAGTCATCCAGACAGATTCACTAAATGGTGGCAGGTCCTGAGTAGAGAGAGTCTGACTGGAATTATAATAAATGTGCACTTGGACACAATGACAAATCTTGGGCTTTATATCCTGACAACAATAGGTATCAGTTCTGGTACAACAACATCAGCACTCCTGTCTCAGGTCCTCAGTCCTCCAGAGTAGGAGTGTTCCTGGATCACAGTGCAGGTATTCTGTCCTTCTACAGCGTCTCTGAAACCATGACTCTCCTCCACAGAGTCCAGACCACATTCACTCAGCCTCTCTATGCTGGACTTTGGCTTAATTCAAATGGAACCACTGTTGCGTTCTGCAAACTCAAATAAACAGCAGTCAATGAGGGGACAATGGGTTAAACTCTGTGTTCTTTGTCTTGAACTTATTTTGTCTTCATAATTGTTGCAGTGAGCTGATTACTGAAGCATTTCTTTACTACACAGAGATCAGATGTCAATCAAATATTGTGGGTGGTACCTGGACTTAACTTCCCAGATAAGATAATATATTGTAGCTTACTATAAAAACTGTAATGATCTAGATTGTAATCAATAAGAGGATAATTCATTAGTTTTGTGTACTGTACATTGCTTAGATTCTGGTCTGATTATGTGGATGAAGTGAATCTGTATATGAAATCACTGAACAAGAGTCATTTAACAAACTTCACTGGTGGGATGTGAAAACAAGTTGAAGGTTTACATGATGAATAAACAAAGTATTTTCTTCTTGTTGTCATTTGAGGGTACTGTATAAAGCTGAAGGAGAAAATATGAAACTTGTACAAGAGTATAACTGAAGCAGTTTCCCTCCTGAAACCCCCAAAAGTAAAAGCATTTGCCATTCAGTCTCTGTCCTTTCAGCTTTCCCCATCATCATGATGCAGCATCATTGTTACTGTAAACAAACTAAACTTAGTGTAAAAATCATATATATTTAAATCTCTATACTGATGTTGTTTGAAGCTGCCAAAGGCTCAGTTAGGTTTTTCCTGTTCATCCTGTAGTGAACATCACAGCAGGTTAACAACTGAAATGTGAAAACTGATACACAACACAAGAGGGCGCCTTCATCCTGCTAACCAGGCCTCAGATATGCTACAGTCAGTGAAGGTTTTGCTCTGCCCATTTTACACAAAAATTAATGTCCTGTGTTTGACATTTTTAAATAGTGTTATCCTTCTTTTCACTAAATTTAGCCTGTACTTCCAGTTAGTAAAGTTCAGGTTCACTACATTGTGTCTAGGTTGCGTGAGTAGGTTGTTTTAATGTTGATGCTTTTCAGTTAATAAACACTAATCACTAAAACATTAAAAAAAATCCTGATGTGCTGAGAAGGTAACTGTTACAGTAGTACAAGTTTATTTGTTGGGACAGAATTCAGAGTATATTAATACATTTTCCAGATTCATCCAGTCACTCAAGTCTCCAGCAGTGTTAAATAATCTGGTGCATTCAGGTCGTGTGAGATTCAGTGTTGCAACACTCACTTAATTTATTTGTTTAAATGCATCTAACATTAAACAGACACCTTGAAAACTCTTAGATGACTTTATCATATAATATTGTTTCATGATATTTCATTACATTATTGGTGTTTCATTGCCTTCACAGCAAATTCATTTCTCTGTTTTATCATCTACTGTATTTGAGTTATTGTTAACAATAGATAATGATTAAAACTAATTACAGGATAAGTCAGTAATTCTGAAAACTGGAGTTTTTGTTCAGAAACAAAAAGTGCAGATTTTAATCAGGTCTATAGTAATGTGTAAAAAACAATCTTAATCTAGTCACCCAGACAGATTCACTGAATGGTGTCAGGTCCTGGGTAAAGAGAGTCTGACTGGACGTTGTTACTGGGAGGTGGAGTGGAGAGGAGTAGGAGTGGATGTTGGAGTCGCATACAAGAATATCAGCAGATCAGGGAGTTTGACTGAATGTGGCTTTGGACTGAATGACAAATGTTGGGCATTAAGATGTGACAAACACAGTTATGTGTTTTTGTACAATGGCGTCCACACTCCTGTCTCAGGTCCTCAGTCCTCCAAAGCAGGAGTGTACCTGGATCACAGTGCAGGTATTCTGTCCTTCTACAACGTCTCTGAAACCATGACTCTCCTCCACAGAGTCCAGACCACATTCACTTAGCCTCTCTACGCTGGACTTTGGTTTCGTTACGATTATGGAGACTCTGCTGAGTTTTATAAACTCACATAAACAGAGGTCTTTGGGTGGGCAGTTGGTTAATTTCTATGTTGTAACTCTGAAACTTACTTTGTCCTCTAGCCTATTTTGTTGCTGAGAGCTTATTGTTATGGCATTTCTTCACTGTACAGGGGTCACCTGTCAATCAAACACTGAGGGGGCCACTTTGCCATCTTCTCATCTGTTTTTGTAACTGTTTGAGCTTCTTTATCAAAATCATTTTACAAATGGGTATTGTGGTGTATTAAAGGTGTATTAACAGACTGAATGTCTACATAACCAATATTTTATTTCCAACAGTGAACAAAGTATGTATCAGTCACCTGTATCAATATAGGCTAGTCTGATGGAGAAAATGTGAAAATGATATGATAGTCATGGGTGCAGATCCGGGGGGGCATGATGACAGAAATGGGAATCCGTGAGAGGCGAGAGATGAGAACGTGAGTGGACATTATATGCCTGAGACCCTGAAACTAGAAGTAGCATTAACTAATAGCGAAGCAGTGAAAAGGAGGGTGATGGCTGGTTCCATGTACTACTGGCTGTTTAAGAGAAATAAACAGTAAAGGTAAGCATATGATTCTCTTTGTCGTGCTTTTTGAATGACTTGGTGATGGTGATGAGCCTCTATGAAATCGTGAAATATGCTGGCAATCTCAAGCGCTCTGTGGGCATGATTTGCACGCGTGCAATTAAAAAAAAAATCACAACTGATTGTCCCCCTCAAACTTGTCATCAGATCTGCACCCATGATGATAGTATAATTAAGACAGTTTTCCTCCTGAAAAACTACAGTGTACTTGTTTAGAGCAGACAAGCATTTGTCAGACAGTACTGTTTATATTTTACTATATAAAATATTAATAGCAGCCTATAATCAGTACAGTCTGTGTGTATTTGTACATAGCAGATAAATATGTGTACGTCCATTTTGTTGCTGTGACTTTGCTTCTTCTTGTATGTGTACATACCACTAAAGTTGGCCATTAAAGCTGATTCTGATGAAACTGACTTTGACGTGTGAAATCGCCGGACTGCCCCTTTAATTATCCCGGGTACTACGTGCAGTAAGTCGGATTCCACCACTAGAGTTCTCCCTCTGGTTCAGCGGCTCCGCTCGGCTCTGTTGGCGCTGTCTGTGTTTACCTCCCAGCCCAGCGCTGCTGTACTGTGGCCAGCTGGACACAAACCACCATCCACAGCCTCAACTAGCCCGAAAAATACTAATGTAAGCTGTCTCGCGTTCAGTCCTTTGCGGATTTCCTGCAGCAGCTGTGTGTGAGCGACACCGTAGCAAAGGTAAGTTTGATTTTTATTCTGATGAAAATGGCACACGCTCACTGACAACACTGCGGCTAGCTCGCTAGCCAGCGACCAGCACCGTTAGCTTAGCTGCCTTTCCTATCCCGTGATGGAGGATTGTGAACATGGCGCCCTCCAAAACAAACGAGTAGGTAGCTAGTTAGCCGACTGTGTGTCGCTGTTTTGTGACGGCGGATATAGCTCCAGGTGTACCCGAAATAGTACTCACCTGTCGCTCTGAAAGTGATTAACGTTATTTCCTCGGTTCGCTGACAAATTGGCTAGCTAAGGTTTACCTACCAACCAGCTACGATTAGCTACGTAACAGTTTACTAGCATCGCTAACAAAAATTAACACACCACGACAGCCTGTCTGCCAGCCTACCATTAATTTTAGGTGCTTGTTCGGGGGTTTGTTATCATTCATTATACAAGCAATGTAAATTGTATGGTTTACGTTATTTAGTGGAAATGGAAACAGTTATTTAGTGTTGACAAGCTTGAGGGTTGTGCGTTAGCTAGCCTGCTAGCAGCTATATTCAGCGTCTTGAATGGCAATGCCCGTGGCCTTCCACGGCTAACCCTCTTTGTTGCCACATCTATGAGTGGTGTTTAATGTGGCATTCAATTACGAGATTTGTTGTTGAGTTTTGATTCACAGTTTGATGACTCAGATGATCTTTCACAGAACGGTCCATTTGGTCCTCTCATATCAGTGTCAGTATGGTTGCTATTAACTGGCTAACATATTAGGACAGCACTGCTTCCCTCATACCTGTGTAGTTGATTTAATTGATATCAAGGCTAATAGGGAAGGTTGTTGCAGTGGATTCACGTTTGGAGGAGCTGTCAGGTTTCCCTAAAAGGGAACAACAGCGTTGTGTATGCTCATTGTTTACCCTGGGAGCCACGAAACCCTCTCAACCTGTACTGCCTGTCATCTAATTGGCCTCTGGTGTCGCACACCTTGTCTAATTGATTGGGGAGCACACTGGCGTCGGCCTGTCATCATGTAGTAGTGTGGGCTCTCTGGAGGCAGAGGTGCAGGCTGGCAGCGGTGTGCCAGGCAGACGTGGATGACTGTGTTCTGTACATGCCAGCCCATCAGACGCATATGAAGTAGGGAGAGCCGCAGTGGCCATGCTGCCTTGGCATCATGGTACAGGTGGCCCTCCTTCACACCTACTGCACTTGACACAGAATAGGGGAGATCACATTTCTCACTGTCACCTTACTGCTCCCAGTCCCTTTAATGTCCCCTCTGATGTCTAGGTCGATTTCCCTCACCCTCTTGCCCTGCCAACCAAGAGTGTTGTGAGGTTTTAAACCAAGATGGGTGAAAAATGGTTGCCTCATACAGTAGTTCTGAGTAGCATAATGTGCGCCTTAATGTAAATGTCATATTTATACCCTGTTGCCATTACCAACAATTACATCTTATCTGCTTTTTGTAAAGAGCCTGTTAAAGCTTTTAATTTAATCAGTTTTCAAAGTGACATGATGGTAAAAATCCCCTTATACCCTCTGGAGACAGCATTGTTGCATTCAGTCTGAAAGTTAGAGGCAAAACATTTTCTCATGTGTAATAATTATTTACTTTTGTGCAGTATTTCTTCCAGAGCTGTGTTCTTTTCGAGCACTCTGTTTCAGCTAATACTTTGGGAAATTACTGAAGCAAGGTACAATTAGATTTTTATTCAATAAAAAAAATCTATTAGATAATTTAGTCACATTTTAAAGGAATCCAGATGGTGATAATGACTGCTTTTGGTGAGCCTGACTAGCAACCGTAATAATAAATGCATCAGGCTGATATTTGTGTACTTAAGCCCAGGCCCAGATCTCATCTCTACCAGTCTGAAACAGAGGAGATATCTAAAATACTGTGCAAGAGGTGATTATATTAGACACTATCTCAGCTTAAGAAACCTCCTCTTTGACCACGACCAAAATATGAACCATTATATTTCTAGACAATATATTTTGCCTGCTTGCTACAACTGACCACATGATTTGTGTAGATATTAGCTTAATTTGCATTTAGTTTTCAATGATTTGGTGATTTTTATCAGCACCACATTCGTTTATTTTATTTATTTATTTATTTTTTACATGTTTTTCTTTCACCTTAAACCACAGTTCACACACTCATGAGAAAAGTGTGAAGATGAACATCCTCTTTCAACAACTGTCACATCGTCTTCTACCACAAAGTGCACTAAAGCCAAAGCGTTCTCCTTCATATAAAAATGCTTCAAGCATCATTATGGTTAGCTTTTGGCTGCGATTTATGAAAGTGACATCTTAAGTTTCATGGATGGTTAAGAGGAGGACCGCGTAAAATTGGATTTGAAGATATTTGGGGAAGGCCAGGCTTGTGCACCGAAGTAAAGAGGCAGCCAGTATTATTCAGAACCTTTGAAGGTCTCTAACAGTTTTCCTTGTCACATTTCCTCCGATATTTTCTGAGCATCCAACGGCACTACAGTATTTGTTTTAATGTTCACATGACACTGAGGGAAAAGGCCTGAGGTATTACGAATGTCCTCCTAATGACAACAAGGCATGATATTAATTTGTCCGATATGTAGGCTAGTCATTGCTTTTCAGAAGGATTAGGACTTACATATATGAATTTTAAAAAGTGGTGCTTTGATAGGACGTAATGCTAAATTTATGTCTGCAGTACAAAGTTGTTCATAGCTTTAGTTTGAGTTACATCAAATAACTAGCATGCGAAAAGTGATCACAACAGCAAAACATGTTTAAACTACTGTGACTGCATGTAGTTCTGAAACAAATGACCTTGGCACAAATATCCCAAACATGTTTTTAGCAGTTTGCTTCACAAACTTGAAAAAATGATTCAGTTATTGCTCATCTTAAAAATTATTAAATAAAAGGATGTGTAGTACACGTAGCCACTTGACATTCACAGGGTTCCTACACCAGTATGGAAAAGTATGGAAATAAATTTGATCAATTTCCAGGTATTAAAAAGTATGGAAAATGAAAAATAAAGTATGGGAAAATATTTATGTTTCCAGACTATTACCACTGTGTTTTATGCCGGGCCAAGCACAGTTTGTGTGAGAGCAAACGTCTCAGAAAACATACCTCCCCTTTTACCTGATTGACAAGTGGTATGTCCAGTCCACTGCCCCATGACCCTCCTCCAGCCCCCCAGGTATCAAGTTTTACTCCAACACTGCACCTTCGACAAGAAGACGAGTTTCACATGGTTCACAATAGGTAGATGCAAGTTTTTGGATGGATGGCTTGACAATATCGTATATAAATACTGGTTGGCCAAGGATTCCCAATTCACACACAGAGCTAGATGCAAGCTTTGTGTGAAATCGTTTGACATCGCCAACATGGGGGGGGAGAGGCAATTCTGAGCCACATGAAAGGAAAAAACACTGACGTCTCGTTAATGCATCACTTGCACCCAGAGTCCAACCTTTTTGCCTCAGCCCAGACATTGAACTTACCTGAGTTTTTATTGCATGCCATTATGGTACTTGGCTACAATCGCCTATTAGGAATAATCAAATATGATGTGAAATATGATACACTGATATATTTACTTAGATGTCCAGTATTCTCTGAGGGGAAAAAAAACCGCAGAGAAGTCTGGAAATTAGGATATGGAAAAGTATGGAATTTTGAAATTCCAAATGTGTAGGAACCCTGCATTCAATCAGCATAGGAACCATAATGACAACTAAATAAACTGAGAAGGGAAATGTGAAAAGGCAATCAGTCAGTGTAGCCATCCAGATTCCCTTTATGTCCTTTACTCATATTTGTATGGTACTTAAAATATTACAGAGACAATAAATGTAGTTTGGCTCCTAATTTGAAACTTTAAGGCTAACAGAATGGATTTTAAAGCATTATGATTTATGAATCTTCTCTGAATGTAAGGTTAAATCAAACAGCCACATTTTAATGGTTTAATGGGACATTTTATTTTCTTACAGTTTTTATCAGTTGTAATGAGGAGGATGGATGAAGAGTTTCCAAGTGAGTTTTACCTTTGATTCAGATTATTCAAGGATGATTAGCGAAGGCTGAAGTGTTTTGTCTCAGACGCTTAGAGCTCAATTAGGATAATGAGTTTGGGAGTTTTTATTTTGAGAAAGCCTTCCTCAGCAAGTCTGGACAGATACTCTTTGTTTGCATTGTGTTGCTATTGTCATGTTGTTTAAATGACTGTTTATCATACTCATGTGATATCATGTCATATTGATGTATGTGTGCTTTTAATTTGATAAGCAGATTTTCTTTAAAATCTGACGTTAAGAATGCAATGTACAACTGTATGGAAGTATATTAAGCACATTTTTGTTTGTTTTTTTTCACTATTATGACCATTGATTGCAACACAAAGAACCACGGTTTGATTATTAACGTGATTATTTCAGAGGTATAAGACTTTTTGCTGTTCAGCATTGCTGATTAGTATTATGTACTGTCTTTGGCAGAGCAGTGAGGTACACAAAGAAACACTATTACTACTGTTACCATCACTATAAGCAGCACCACTGGTGTCCTTAAATTGGTAGTTCTGTTAATATGAACTGTGCAGCCTCTCGTTTTATTTTTGGTACGACAATCTAAACATAGTTTTTATTTACAGAACAAAAGCAAATACGCATTTCTTTGTTTCCCACAGTTGTGATGAATAAGGAAATCATGTCACGCGTGGTGAAGAAGAGGCAGGCGGACCCTAAGGTGGTTCAGTATGTGTGGGCGGCCATCGAGGTCGTCCGCAACCAGAAACAGATTGCAAACATGGACAGGATCTCCAAGTAAGTTAATCAGATAAGACAGACATGATGATGTGTATCTTTCATGGAATGTGTGAACATTGTCCTTTGACCAAAGTTCACACCATTCTGTTAAAGGCTACTTGTAAGGATTAGTTCAAATAATTTTCAAAAAGCATAGTTTTCCACTGATCTGGCCACGCAGGCTGCTCTGATTTCATCTGCTGAGATTTCAAAATATGTGTCCCTTGAGTGTTGTTTAACCAGCCCAGTACAGATGAGGCTGAATAGGATTTTGTTTGTAGTGTTCACAGCACTGAGGAGGGACATGTGAAAAAGTCAACGGCCATGTGTTCTTTCAGAAACAACGTCCAGGTTACACTGGATAGTCCACAGACCTCAGAGACAGTTATCACTCTGACGTCTTACATTTTTGTTGTACAACATAAAGTGACAAGAGACGTAGATAAGAGTGAGAGGGGTAATGGACTTTAGAAGTATTTCAGGGTGTGATTAAATTGAATATGTCTTGGCCCACTTATACACAAGGATGTACATTTTTTGAGACTTTAAAGGTGAAAATGCAATGCCTTTTTGTGAGGAATTTTGTCTGGAGGGGATCTTTAATCTATAAAAAACTTTTATGGTTTCGTCTGCTTATGTGTCCTCAAGCAAGGTATTACCTAACAGCTGCCTATTGAAAGGGTTTTAGGTGATTCAGATCAGCACAGCGATGACCTGAGGCGAGAAAAACAGCTCCACACATGAACATGCCATCACTTGAACCTACTATATGTGGACATGTTGTGTTACATGAATCATTTCTCAGGCTTTTTATGTTACTACGCAGGGTGTCTGGTGTCTGCCAGAGCTCTGAAAAATAGCTACTTTGAAATGAAATATCTATATTCAGGGCAAGGGTTGGGTATTGTTTGGGGTTTTTTTGATACTTGCTTAAAGATACTTTAAGAATACAACCAAAGCCTGAACGATGTTTGAACCAGTAGTTCTAAACAAATAAAGCACAAAACGATGGTCAGTGATGTTAAAGAACAGGGATTTTTTAAATTGCAAAGTGAAATTGAAACTTCAAATTGAATAATACATTAACTCTTAAAAAATATACTGAAATATATAAATATGAATCAATAAAAAATACTGATTTCACTGGCTAACTTCAGAGCTGACCCCCTTTACTTTAATCAGCAGGTAGAAAATAAGACATGGTAACTTCTGTTGGGTCTTGAGAAGCTGTAGCATTTATTCACTGACAAATTGCCAAAATGGTACTCGCATTGTTCTGCTACGCTCAACTTCATACTCTCTGCTGTGGTCATTGCAGCCTCACTGTCTCGTGTCACCATTAAACACACGTACACCTACACACACACACTCTCTTCTTCCCTCTCTTGACCACACACTCGCTACGCGCTGAAGGAAGACAGAGAAATCTGCTTTGAGATTCGGTTCAGTAGGAACCGGTGCTGTAAGAAATGGTGTCATATTAGCAACTGTTTACATTGTTAGTCTATTGATATATATTTTAAATAATCAAATAATAATTTAGTTTATGAAATGACAGGAAGTAGTGGAAAAAATGCTATATGATATTACATTTACAATGACATGAAACCCAGAAAAGCAGCAAAATCACACATTTGAGACGCTGGAACCTGAGAAAATTGTTGTTGTTTTTTGTTTGATAAACAATTTAAGCCATTAATCAATCATCAGAATAGTTGCCGATTAATTTTCTGTCAAAGAACTAATTGATTAATTCACTTAGTGTGTGGTATTGTTGTTAATATGTGTGGATTATACAAGCAGCAAAGGTAAGGCTTGGATGTGCTGTTGAGCTCTGTTTGCATTCGGTGCCACACCAGGCAGTGATCAATATTAAGACTGACAGATGTTGGAGTTTTGGTATTCTCCAGCGGTTATTCACTTAAATCAGCCTATGGCCCCCCTCCCCCATGTAGAAACTGGGCCTAGAGTACCTACAGCGGGTTTGGTTCATGATGCTCTAAACATCATTCTTTTATCCATGGAGTGAATCTTAGATTGTTCAAACAATGAAAATCGATGATAAATCATCCGCGGCATCGCTGATCAGTCGTTCCTTTCACTCGGCGGATGGAGCAGAGACTAAATGAACACTTAGCACATCTCATACAGCAAGTTGGCGAGCACCTTGGAGCTGGCTGCCTGCCAAATCAATACCCGGCAGCGAGTGGCTGTTGTCATGGCAACAGTAAGCAGCAGCATGCAACGGATAGCCCCAGCTCCCCCCCCCCCAACACACACACACATACACACACCTCCAACCTATCCAGTCACAGTGTAGTTAAATTCCACCCTAACGGGCTTTGTGTCCAAGAGGGTGATGACTTTGGTTTTGTGGAAATAGAGGAGACTAAAGTCAGCAAGGCAGCAGCGAATAATTAACCGCTCTCTCACACATGATGAAAATGCAATTTCCTGGTACGGCAGGGTCACAGCCACAGCAGTCGGACTGTTTAGAACCTATTAGTTAATCATTAACCAAGCTAATTGTTAATTTGCAAAACCTGATAACCAAATGTATAATTCATAGAATGTTTGACTTTTGATTATTTTTTTTAGTAAACATTTTATAGCCAGTTATAGTCAGTTGATAAGAGCTGGAGTAACCAAGGATAAAAAAAAAAGTATGCATTAAATATGAAGGAGTTAGAGAAAAAAAAAACACAAACTGTGAATTTTCTCATTTTGCTAAATTTCTCTCACGTGTATTAGACCTAAGTAAGTTTGGGTTTATTTTTATGGAAATAAATAAGTAGAAGCACACTGGATTGGTTTAGTAATCCTCAAAATAATGTCATCCAACAACAACTAGACACGCATTAGCAATTTGGAAGTGATTAGACTATTGACAGAAAGTGAACTGGCAACCAACATTTGTCAGTCATAGGAACTCTTACAGTTTTTTAAGCATAAAAATGGCAAACTTCCAACGGTTCCAGCTTCTCAAATGTAAGCATTTGCTGGTTTTCTTTGTCTTACGTGATAGTGAACTAGATATCTTTGAGTTTGCGCTATTTGTAAGACAAAACAAGCAATACGAATATTTCGTTTTTGGCTCTGTGACTGCATTATTTAATATTATCTTGCATTTTATCACAAAATGATAGATTTGATAAAATAACCATTTGTTTCAGTCAAGTTTCTAATGTTTATTTTTGTACTCATAAACTAAGAGGAGGCCAGAATGGGTTGATAGTTAAAGTCCGGTGTTCTTAAATTTTCTATATGAACTAACAACATAAGACAATCATAAGTAAAGTTGTAATTTAAGTACTGGTCAACCCAACTCAGAAACTTTGCTTTTATTAAACAATACCAAATGCATTTTTTACTCAGTCAGAGCTCACAGCGACATATTGCCAAAACAGCATCAACACATTTCGCTTGTTTGATCACATTCTAAACAACTGATTAATTGATCGTTGTTTAATCATTATCATCCCTAATAACTCCAGAATAAAACAGTGTGAGTGAAAGATATAGGTAGAAATTTCAGTTGTATACATTGGAGAGCTCATCCTTTATTTATTCTGGGAGCCTGGTGGAGTCTAGTCAGTACCTTGGTTTTAATATCTTTGCTTTAAGTAATTTGGTCTGACTTGTGTTCACCTCACAGACATATTATAGGCCTCTCCATTTTAACTCAGGAGTAAATACAGGCTCAACCTGATTCCCCACTGACATATTCTGTTCGTTGGCTGTCTGCCACAGTAGAGGATACATGACCTTGCTCAAAGAGGTTCACTGCCAGTCAGCAGGCAGCTGCAGGAATCAAGTGGACTGTTATTTGAAATGGTGGGATGCATTAGAGGAGGAAATAGACGAGAAAGACTGTCTCTGTAATTTCAAATTGCACGTATCTCTAATTTGTGTCTTGGGTAGTATGAATATAATTGATTGAGGGTTGGGGTATTGTTGGGGGAATATTGCAAATCTGAGAGGCGAGTAATTTTTAAACCATTGAAAATACATGCTCTCTGACTGATGATCATGTATATGGTCATAAGAGATGGTTTCAAGGATGTGAAGCCATCTTGAGCAACAATTTGAAATTTTAATATTTATCACAGCAGCACTAATCCAAGTTCTTCTTAGGTCTGTGCCGAGGAAAATATGGCTGCCATACACACATAGCTCAATTACTTTTCAACCCTTTACTTGCCTAGGTACCTGAGCCGTGTGTTTGGCATGCACCCTAAGGAGACTGCCAGACAGCTGAGCTTGGCAGTGAAGGACGGCTTGGTGGTGGAGACCCTGACTGTTGGTTGTAAGGGCTCCAAGGCCGGCATCGAGCAGGAAGGATACTGGCTGCCCGGGGATGAGATGGTAAGTCCAGTATCAGTTTATCTGGTTCCTAACACAGCAACAGTAAATCCTTTTTCTAGATTCTGTGTTATTGGTCTTCAAAAGCAAGCAAATGTGTTCATGTCGCTCTGTCGGTGTATTCACATTGTGAGCAACATTTTTGAAGTAATCACTGGAGGTCCAACATTTCACAAAGAGCTGAACATTGGAAGTAAACTTGTTTAATGACAACTAAATAACTTTTCTTTCACCGTTTTTATGATGTAGTTTGAGCTGGCAAAAAGAAATAGAATTTTAGCCAATCAAGTTCGACAGGTCTTTAAAACATTTATTAGAAAGATTATTTTCATGATTGGTTAACCTGCTAAGTATTGTTCTTGATTGATTGATCACTAGCAGGGCTTGACGCTAACTTTTTTCCCAAGGAGCACATGTGTTCCTAAGTTGAAAAAGTAAGGAGCGCACAAAGTACTTTAGGGGCACAATGTAAATTGATATGAAAATAATGTGTTTTCCGTAATAAACGTGATGGAAATAGACATTTACAAGCACTTTGCAAGCCTATTGCAATTTAATTTCGTCTTTAATGTTATTATCTTACATATATTATCTTTGCAATATGATTATCTTATATAATGTTATTACTATCCTAAAACATTCTCCAGGTCCTCTGAAACTCTGCAGGACTTAAGCCTCTTTCACACAGAGCTTTCGCGGCGCCCACCTCGGGGTATGGTGCCGAGGACAGGATTTGGGGGAGTACAGGCTCGTTCAGGAGAGCTACAGCTCCATGGTGACCGCTTCCGGCTCTACTTCAGACTCTTCTCTGCTATTTGACGCGCAGCGCCGAGGTTTCATCACAGCGCGCAGACGCCGCGACATGCGCCCTCTCGCGCGCTGCTCAGCTCGGCAGCAGAGCAGTGCGCACTTGCGCCGCGGTAGCACATATACAATGAATGGGTTCGTCGGCGGAGGTCTGCACTTTGCGCGCTCTGTGTGAAAAAGGCTCTATTTCCACCCTGCCCAGCAGCGGTACCGTGGCGAACGGTCCCTCAAGGCCTCTACACATGATCAGCTGTAAAACCGCTTTGCGCTGGCTGTCCCATTGTTTGTCTATGGAGAGGGCAGCAACGTCTGACAAAGCGGCACCGCTACCCTTGGCGTCGTGCACTGCTCTGATTTTCCGCCCGAGCACTGCGCTCAGAGTTGAAATTATTTGAACTACGGGGAGAACGGAGCAGGCTTCCCCGGAGATCCACCGCTTAACCCGGTCAATCTCCTCCACACTTTGACTTATTTCCACGCTGCCAACAGTGGGACTTAAGCCCTTTTCACACAGAGCGCACAAAGTGCAGACCTCCGCCGACGAACCCATTCATTGTGTATATGCTACCGCGGCACAAGAGCGCATTGTGCCGACATTGGCTTGGAAAGCCGCCCATAACCATGTCACACGGGGAAGAGGAAAGAGGGAAGGCGGCTGGAGTTCCTCCAACATTTGTGGTTAGATTATCATATTTTTTTATTAACAAAAATATAGGCTGCTTCGGCTGATTTTTTTTATGCGCACATGTGCCCCTAAATATTTTTTACAGTTTGCACACATCTAGTTTTAGTCGCAAATGCGAGTGACACGCTCGTACTGTCGAGCCCTGACTAGTTTGGTCTAATAAAACTAGATTATAAAATCAGAAAACAGTGAAAAATGGTCATCACAGTTTCCTAGAACCCAGTGTGATATCTTTTCTTTCTTTTTTTGACCAACAGTCCAAAACCCAAAGCTGGAATATGAATTATTAAAATGAAATTGATATTCTTGCATGAAAGATTGATATAAAAAGCTCTTAGAATAATAGATCAACTAATTGTTGGCAGCTCCTTCAGGGATTATAATAATTCTAAATAGATATAAACCTTGTAGAATGGCTGCATGTGTCACTGTCATCTATGGGTGTGTCAGTATTTTTTTCTCTGGTTTAGACTAATTTTAGATTAGTGCTTCAGTTTATAATGGAGCTATGTCCCTATATGTCAATTGAAGAAGAAAAAAAGTGAAAATAAACTCAGAACGACAAAGATCAGAGCAGCAATAAACAGACCATTTGGCTAATAAAGAAAAACTAGCCTGTTTGGTAACACATTTTCAGTGATGAAGTTGCCACATGAGCCCCATTTGATACAAGCACACAGATTCTGTCAGGTTATAGCCACCCATCTGTCAAGTTGCTCGCAGTGTGAACACCGTGTTAACAGAGTCACAGCACACAGACATTACAGCGAGCAAATATTTACAGTGATCAAGCATGATGAAGAAGGACTTGGTGGAGAAATAAGAGCCAGACAGAAGAGGTGTTTAAGTTCAAGAAGAAGAGTGATATTTTGTCCAAATCAAGGACTTAGTTCTGTGTGTATATGAAAATGCACACCATTAAATATGTATCATGTTTTGACTCGCTCAGGCAGCCCTCTGCTGTGCAGCGTCGTGATATTAATATTTTACCTTATTTCATGTGAAGTCCTTGTTTTCATTTTCTCTTATTTCCCTTGTTGGTTTACAGTGTAGCGACACTTTCACTTGTCTCTGTCACAGTAGCACTGTCATTTCACAGTGTATCAGCGCTACCTGGGGAGCATCCTCATGCCTTTCACCATTTGTAATGCAAAGAGCACTTAATGGATTACTATGAAAGTTCCATTAACATGCATTTGGTGGCTGCTTTAATCCCAGTGCTTTTTGCACCAGGGTGCTAACACCCTGGCAGTATCTGTTATACTTTACCCATTCAACTATAACATAAGCATTACCAGTGAGCTGTAAGAAAGAAAGATCATGCAGGAAAAACAAAAATAACTGATGTAATTTCTGTCAGAATAGTTGTAATATATAAAGAAACTAATCTGCTTTTCTTAGTGCTAACACAAATTAGTCAGTGGTTTTAATTTTGACATGCTCATGTGCAAAACATGGAGCAGTTATATCGAATGAAAGTACATTTTATAGATAAAATATTTGCATCAAAGGTTATTTGTTACAATTGCAGGCCAGAAGGAGTAGTTATGGACATTGTGGAAAGAAACAAGCAAGATTGGGGAATTTAATTGTTGTGGGGTCCATGTGTACAAAATAATTATATTATTGGAGACAAAATAATCTCTCTCACAACATGACACTGTCCAATGTCCAGCGGAGCTCAGGTCGTTTAGCAGCAGGACTTTTAAACACTACTCTCTGAATCACTTGCAATCACAGGAGCCGAAAGCCGAGGGAAGCAAGGTAAGGACTGCATTGTTATTTTCAAATTCAGGGTTTGTTCCCTCATTTGATCCCCTCATTCTCTCCCCCCCTCTCAACTAACATTCATTCTGTGAGAAATCGGTTCTGCCAAATGCAGTGCTGTCAGGGATTTGAGTGAATCTTTTTTTATGCAGGTTGCAGTAAGTCTAAACGGCATATTGTAATGTTCTGGTAAGCGTAAAAGTTGTAGGCTATATTAAAATTAGACGGAAACCCATCTGTGCCAGTGGCAAGAAATTCAGTCTTCTCGCACTGTGTAATGCTTGTGACTGAGTCTGCTCGCTGCACCTTAAACGAAATTATCACACAAGGTGAGAGCTGAAAACATATCAGGTTTCCGTTTGGAATTTGCCTACAGTGCATTATGTTAAACACATTGCCAGACGCTACTTGCTGTCATTCAGCTCTGCTGTAAAAAGCTTCATGAAAGTCCATTGCAGCTCTGTTTCTACGGAAGTGAACAGTGATCTTGATGAAATATGTGCTCGCTACTTATCTACTGATGTGCCGTTGCTTGGTTAAAAACAAAAACACTCACTTGGGATAGCTCAAAGCCGTATCTGGTTCTCAGCAGTTAGATGCTGCCAACCAGAGTCAAATATCAAGTGTAAATATCAGCTTAAACACTAAACAGTGTTTGTTAATTGAATCATGTAAGATGACAAGCAATGCTAGCATAGCCGCAGGTTGGTAGCAAGCATCTGTGCGTTTGTAGTATTTTGGTCTTGGTAGTTGTAGTTCTCCTCAGGGGGTGGGGGTGGGGGGGGTGTTCTGCCGTGTTCTTAACTTCTGTCTGGCATGCATTTTTTTCTTCATTTTTAATTAATGAAACAGGGTGGAGGCGGGGGGAGGGATGTGTGGTTGTGGTTTGTGTGGTTGTGCTCTTCAGTTTTCTTCGTGCCTGCTGCTAGTAACACAGCCAACTGGCTCTTTTAGGTTAGCGATTACTCGGTGGACACAGTTTGAATGTGAGACACAGAGGCAGCTCTTCCTCTACAGGTGCCTGGATTCAATCCAGCTGGCATGTGCTGTGTCCTTGTTTTAACCTCAGGGATATTTACTCCTTAAACTGATAACCACAACGTTTCAACACTTACCATAACATTTAACTAGAGACCGTCTTGCGATGGGATCACTCCAGCTGCAATGCCAATCTGTATCTTAAAACAGATGTGGGCCAGGGGTGTAAAGTGTGTGGGGGGCCAATGGTCTCTTTCCTACTTCTTACCCCCTACTTGTGGCGCCTTTGCTTGAACACCTATCTTTGCACTTGGCCTTTACTGTGATCTCTACTACAAACTTGTCAAGTTTTGTGACTGCACCTTGCATGTTTGACATGCTGTCTTGGTGACAAAATCTGTCCACAGGCAGACAGACGGATATATAAACACCTTGCAAAGTACTCAAAAGGGTCTGTGTGGTAGTTCCTGTTAAAGTAGGTTTCTCACCGCATTTTGCCATGATGATACACATAAACACACACACATACAAATAGCTCTTAAAAACAAGTTTTTGAATGCACTGCCTCAAGTCAGATTGGATTAAATCCAGGTTTGCTCGAATTAATTGCCTTTATCTGTGAATCCATAACCTAAATTTAGCATATTTGATAGTGTGAATTACATAGTTTAATAGTTTGAAAGTTTGGTGGTTAAACTAACTTGAATCGGCGCACTTGTGATGCATGATAATGAACGTGATATGATGTGTTGATGCACTTTGACAGTAACCATTTATACACTGTAAAAGAGCGCCCAAATACACATTATGTCATTTGATTTACTAACCCACTATTTTGACAAAGAGTGGTGAACTTACTGATTCAAAAGCTGTTGTCATCTTTATACTGTCCTCGGTGATTTTACTTTGTTTTTAAACCTTTTTTCTGGATGCTCTACAAGGGTCTAAATGGATGATGCTCTCAGATGAATTTGTTTTGTTCATTGTGTGAGAACACTGTTAGTAATATTACTGAACGCAGGGTCTCCCGGGGAGTTTCATAATGGAGGTTGGCCACTTCGCTTGAATCAATGACCACCTCCACTAACATTAGAAATAATTTTTACAGTCATGAAATAAAATATTACCCATGGGGAAGAGGAATAGAGACACTGTTTTACACAGTTAATGCTGTGTATTTAACGTGTGTGGTTTATCATCTTGGTTAAACCATTTCCTGAAGGAAATCCTGAAATAGAGGTGGGCTATATGCTGTGAGACGATATAGATGTATACTGTTTTCTCTACTGTTAGTTATTTATAAACTGTTTTTTTTTTTTTTTAACATTATAACAATACAAGCCATGTTTCATATCACTCAAGAGGACCGTTTCATGGCGGTATTTGACTAATTTGAATTTTGCATTACAGTAATGAAGTGCCTTGAAGTACAGTGCTTTGATTTGTTAGGAAGTTCATTTTCTTAATAAGCCAATACCAGACATTTATATCAGGCTATTCAATCCATCTGCAATTATTCCGTTAATTTCTAAAATTTGTTTTATTAACAATACACATTGATTTTTATTTATTGTAATTCCTTATAGTAGTATGCAATATTCAGAGCAAATCTATGATTTAGAGTTTTATTCAGGTTGTGTGTACACAGTTCTCAATATGGAGGTGACTGAATTGGCAGCTGGCAGCTAATGGTGCTAACAACAGCAACAGTACTGAGAGAGGCAGCAGTGTTTACAAGTGGGTATGGGCGTTGAACAACGAACGGAGAAGCTCAGATTACAACACACACACACACAGTGTGACTTCATTCTCTTCTCAGGATGCCATTACTACCCTACATCTTTACATAGCAAATACTTGATTGCGGCTATGTTACTACTCTGTGTATTGTATACAGGTCCTTTAAACCGTGGTAGACAATTTTATCCATGTTATTCACGCCTACCCTCGAGTGGTATGTAGCACTCAGCTCTTAACCTTGTTCGTAGCTGGCAGCTAATGGTGCTAACAACAGCAACAGTACTGAGAGAGGCAGCAGTGTTTACAAGTGGGTATGGGCGTTGCGCTTCTCTGAAGATGTCGTAGGTTGGGGTGGCGTTGTTAGTGGTGACCACCAAATTAATGCAGTGCGGAGTGGCATCAATTAGCTAGCCAGTGGGATATATACACAGGGACTTACATGGACGCACCGTTGGCTCGTTTACCACAACAACGAACGGAGAAGCTCAGATTACAACACACACACACAGTGTGACTTCATTTTCTTCTCAGGATGCCATTACTACCCTACATCTTTACATAGCAAATACTTGATTGCGGCTATGTTACTACTCTGTGTATTGTATACAGGTCCTTTAAACCGTGGTAGACAATTTTATCCATGTTATTCACGCCTACCCTCGAGTGGTATGTAGCACTCAGCTCTTAACCTTGTTCGTACAAAGCATGTAGTACACAGAAAAAAATAAATATTAACAGATTTGATTATAATTAATAATTAATCTTAATTTTGTGGCAGTTGCACTTCTGTAAGTAATATGTTGTTGGTAATACATCTCATTTGACATGGGCATCAACAGGGGGAGGTGTGAACACTAGCCAAAATCTTGAAATGCAGTCAAGAATTTACTGTCTGAAAATAGTTTTTATGAGATAAAAACCAGTGGAAAACTTGGTTAAGCTTAAAGAAGTGCATACTCGGTTACAGGGCAGTGTCAGATTTATGTGGATCTGTCAGACTACATGTGATGCAGTTTACCTCTAATAACAGAAGGAGGTGGAGATGAATCCTGGGGTTTGTGTGTAGGTCGCTAGAAAGCATGCCCACCCTGCTGCTCAGCCTCTCTCGGCTCTCTGGCATGTCCCAGCTTGAGACGGACAGTGCAGAGCTGTTAACCAGAGTAGGAAAGCAATGGGAAAGATGGCTTAAGGCAGCCAACGCTCTGGCTGCGCAGCTCCTCCTCTGTCACCATCCAAGTCCCTGCCCTTGTTGGCAGCTTTTAGTTGAGGCCCATTTCTCCCTCCAAAACACACAGAGGTATTTAACGGATGTTTAGAGAAGTGATCTGAACCCCAAAGCAGATTCTCTGGCTTTGTTTTCAAGTTTTTTTTTCCTGATTTTGCTGGTAAGGGCTTTGGTTTAAATCAGTTTTATCAGAATGTCTGATATTTGCATGACATTATTTTAACAAGCATTATGTTGCTGTAATGATATCTGATTTTGCTCGGGCCCAGTCCTCTCCACACTCCTGTAGAAACTCACTTTGCTGTGGAACCACAGACACTGTGTCTAGGCTCAGAGAGCTGCAGCTTTTGAAGTCAGCCACTTGTCTTTCATCAGACAGCCCAACAATAGGGAAGTGCCTCTTGACATTCGACAGAACACGAGGACCATTTCTATATTGTCAAGTGTTTGTGTGGGTGAAGAGTCTGTTACGCTCTAAAAAGTAGAAGTCCCTTTGAGGAATCTGTGGATGGATTTTCTGTGTGTATTCACACCTAGATGAGCTTTAATTGTGAACTCTGGAGAAATTTCTCTCCTTCAGTTCTGATTATCTGAGAATATGTGGACACAGTAGATGCACTTAACAAAGACTACTTTGTTCTCAGTTGAACCTTTTGAAGTGGGGATGTGATCTGACCATTATGATAAAAAATATATTGATTTATTAGAGTAGGGTGCAACAAATGATCATTTACCTTACAACATATAAAGATGATATATATATATGCAATATATAGAGATGCAGTCCCAAATTCGATCGACAAATAAATTTATTGATCTTAAGAATCTTTACTAGCATCCCGTGGGTGGTAAAAGTTTAAAGAATATTTGATTCTCATGAGGTATGGGCTAGGCAATATACTGATATTACATCAGTTTGGGACTACATATCGCCTTGGATTGTGGATATCATAATATGGTGTTGTCTTGTCTTGGTTTTAAAGGCTGCATTACGGTAGAGTGGTTTAATTGCCTGAACTTACCAGGCTGTTCTAGCTGTTCTATGATTTGCCTTTAGCCTTTATTTATTAAAAATCCAATTGTGAAAATATTTTGTAAAAGCACCAATAGTCAACTCTGCAATATTGTTGCAATACTCATATAGAGGTATTTGGTCAAAAATAACTCTATTTGATTTTCTGTACATCGCCCAGTCGTAGGTGAGGTATCAAACAGTTTAAGATTATCCCTTAACAGAGCCCCCAATGAACCCCTGGATTTCAGAGTGTGGAGTGCTTACTCCTGGCAGGTCCTGCTTCTGATCAGGGCGTTTTGTCTCGCAGCGACACAGTAGGGTGGTTGTCAGAGTTGTCCTCAATCCTTTTGTCCTCATGACTATTTATGGTTGTGTTTGGGCTCGTTTCGGCCCTACACTTCAGACAGAGGGGCTTTAAATCTGTATTTTGCTTCTGCAGTGTACGTTCTTGTTAAAGTCTTCTGCTTATCAGGGTTATTTTGGAAAACACTTTCCTGGTAGGATTTTCTTTTGTCATCAAAACCACCATGTTGAGCAACCTCTTATCAGTGAGAGTTCCTCAGAAAGTTCTAAACCTGATCATCACTGCAATTATAAGCTTAATCTAGTGTGCTTCCTCCAGCCTACAGCACATGAACACATGGAGAAAAGATCAAAAAAGAGACTTTTTTTTCTTCAGGTTTAATTTAGCAGAACTCAGTCACGACTTTACTGCTCTCCCCTACTAAGTCAGTCCAGACTGTGAGTGGGAGTAGTTGGACTCTTGACAGACTGATAAGTAGTTGAATTTTTAGCGGTTCATACTTCCCGTCTCTGTGCCCTTCACTTGAACCCCTCATGGAAACTACTACTGCATCATGTATGCATTGGCATTCAGGAATGCATTAAATAAGTTGTCAGATTTGCCTCGTTCCTTCCAGCCATGAACACAAACACACAGATAATTTGATATTAAACTTTAAATTATCACAGAATAAGGCAGTTTATGATCTTTTTTTATTAAGAACATTACAATATGCAATGTTTTCCTTTTTACAGTGATATAAAGTACAGCACCTGAGTTTTGGTGCTAATACCTTTTATGATACTAAAATTCCTAGCTTTGATAAATATAACAGATTTTTTTTTCTCCTGAAGAGTTCCAGAATCAAAGTTCTCAGATGGAATAGGTTGTGCATCTGTACAAGATCTTTGCTGTAGTCTGAATTTTTGATTGAATGAAGAACTATCTGATTAAAGAAAATGAAAACAAGACTACAAATCTGACCTGGTATTCAGAACCAATGTTTGCTATTGGGCAGATTTTGATACATGCTGCTTTAGACCAGTTGTTCGCAACCTTTTTCATGTCAAGGACTCCTAAACTGATACACATTAGATCAAAGACCCCCATTTGATAAGATTTTGCTTTAGGGACCTTCATCTGAAAGGATTTTGGTTGTTAGATATGATTGAGACCACAGATTCTGTAGTTGTCACACTGGGCTCACGTGTATTGAGTAAAATTGTGAAAATACACTATTCCCCATTTTTTGGGGGGACCGTCTGGAACTCCTCTGGACCCCAGGTTGAGATCCACTGCTTTAAACACAATTGTGGTATGTACAAAAAAAGTATTGGAAGTTTGATACCCAGCCCTAAGGCAAACCAATAACTATCTAATAAGAGGCACCAGACATTTCCTTTGAATACACAAAGCGCTGCTTGGTGAAACGCACATCAGTTTTTTTTTTAAATTTATTTATTTTTTTAAAGAATGGTTCAGACCTGTGTGTAGTTGTACAAAGACTACATGTACTTGATACACCGGTGTGTGGTACATGCACAAACTTGTCAACAATACACATAACTGCTTTTTTATGTAGTTAATGTATTCTGGGTATAAGTCAGTGATTCCCCCCCTTTTCCCTGTGACACTCAATCATTACATATTTTTTAAACTTGATTTATTCTGGAAAGGATTCAGAAGATGTTTTTTTTTTTAATCGGAGTGAAGTTTGGCAATAATACAATTCTACATATTCACACTTGGGGGCAACTCTGTACAACAGGTTTATTTTTTTCTTTTGGCACTCCGTAGCTCCACAAGCAGAAAAAAAGGTCTCTTGCTGAAAAGTGTATTTTTATAGAAGGGTGGATTTTTTTTTCTCATCCATTTTTCCACCTACATCTTCTCAGCGGGTTCACAATTTGAATGGGCGACCTTTTGGCACAATGCCATGAACTCCATGCTGTCACCAACTGCTGTTGCTAAGGCCAGTGTGACTTTTCTAAATTAGCTTTACAAAAAAGTCACCTCAGCTTCTTTACTCTTCCTTCATTGAGTACTGTTACAACAGGTTTATTTCCATATTCACCTTCAGGAAGAAGGTAGAATTTCTAAAAAAAAAAAAAATTTTAATTTTTTTCATGGAGCGTATAATTTATTTATTTTTTTTTAAACTATTATTATTAAATTTGCATTTAGAGTGCCTCGTGTAGAATTTCATTGAAATGGTGTATATTGAAGTTGCTAGGGAAATACACTGAGTATGCCTAGATGTAACCAGATCTGGAATTACTTAGTCACCCTAGCTGGAATTTATTAACTCTTATTTTCTATGCAGTGCCGGGATATGTTGGTGCATTTTTAAACCGTAGCAACTAAAAAGTAGTGACACTTTTTGTATACCTTGCGGTCACTTTTAACAGGATTCCAGTCAATATTCTTTTTTATTCAGCTTACAAAGTGGAATACAAATTATACAAATGCAAAACAAATTCAGTTACAGGCATCTAGATGTTTTTTTTGCTTTTGCTTCATCGAGTGAGGAGGTCGAGTTCAGTGGTGTGGGATCGAATTTGAATCACCCTGACACCCAGGAGTCCAATCAGAGCCAGTTTTAATTCAGGATGGAGGATGAAGAAGGTTGTTTGCCCCCCCCTGCTGTGGTTCGCAGGTTGGAGGGGGGGGTCACCCAAACTCTGTGTTCTGCTGTGTCTTTCCTGCAGGAGTGGGAGGCAGAGAGCCACGACTGGTACTGCTTTGAGTGTCACCTACCGGGCGATGTCCTTGCATGTGACAACTGCTTCCGGGTTTACCACCTCAAATGTCTGTCAGAGGACTTCAAGCCCAGAGATGGAGGGTCCCACTGGCAGTGTGTCGTCTGCAGGGTAGGTGGTCACACAGGGAGTGTGTACAAACACTCTTTAATGGCTATTATGTATGGTTTTACTTCAGAGGGCAGTTTAAGGATTTGGAATAGGGTTTAGAGGGAGAAGGTAATCAAGTCAAAAATTATGTTTTAAACAAAAGCTGGCACCTTTCCAAAGGTGATGTAATGAGAAAAAAGGTGATATAATTTAAGCTGCAGACTCTCTAAGTGATTTTGTATATAAAATGTGCTTCTACAAGTTATGATCTTTCATCCTTCCACACTGTGATACTGGAAATCTTTGTTATTCTCATATGTAGTAAAATGTAATTTCTTTAATAATCCAGTGTCGACAGAGACAAGTCAGGTTTGTCCTGCAGAAATCTTCCTGACTCAACTGAATTTCTTTTAATCTCTCTCCCAATTAAAGGTTTATTTTCACAACATTCAAGAAATTAGTTTATTGCAGAAACACAAAATGTGTTAGTAGTGTCAATATTTGCCATTTAAACTAATGTTGGTGTAGCCAGAAAGCCAATAACTACCTGTTGGTTTCACTGCAAGTGCCAACAGAGATGGCTGATCAAGAAGAACAATGAACTATTACTCAGTTTTTCTCATTTTTTCTTTCTCTCTTGTTGGCAGCTCTTTTTCGGTGTCTCGTTGTCTTTATTTCCCTCTTGTTCCTCTTTTCACTTCCCGTCTCCTCTGCAAGGCTCTTGCCTTTGTGTATTTTTGCTATGTTTTAGTGACATAAATTGGGCGATTATATATAAACATTTTAAGTGTATCAGTGTATGAGAGCATTTGGATTACAGGGTCAGGTCAAAACTAATGTAACCTTTCCCTCTCTCTTTCCTGGTCCCACCTTTCTTCTTGCAGGGCAGTAAAAAGAAGAACCTGAACAAACAGGAGATGAGTAAATACCTGCGCTTCATCGTGCAGCGTATGAAGGAGAGGGTGAGAACAACTATCTGTTTCTTCTGATGCTTCAGCCCATCAAACCTACTTGTGACAAAACAGCAGATTGTTTTCCCAATCCTATTGCTCAAATTCTTTTCATATTACTTCAGTAAGAAATACATGTATTTTTTGGCAGATTTAGGCTCTATTTTGCAAGGTGAATGATTGTTGTGTTGTGCTTGATTTTACTTGAGTTGGACTGTATTGATTATTTGATATTATGACCACTGGTAACAAGAAAAAGCTGCATTATTCTTATACTCTAAGAATTTTTAATTTGTTAAATGAATGCAGCATTGCATGAAAGTCAATGCAGTGATTATAAATTGCTGTTCACCTTGTCGTCCTTTTTCATACTTGCACTAGGCCAGATTATTTAGTACCCAGTTGAGTTACCAGCACAAGTTTGTTCACATTGTATCTTGACAGGTGACTGTCACTCAAATACGCACACTAGTCCATCCAGTCAGAAGCTTGAAGGCAAAGGGATTTTTGAAATTACTCAAAATATGAGTTTTTCTATCTTGAAATAATAATAAAAAACTTATCTCAACATCATTTCTGACTGCAGAAAGCACGAGTTGTATAATTTTAGTTGGACTTGAAGGCCTTAATTCTTCAATCAGTCTGCAGTCTGTGGTTGTAGCTTCTGTTGTGTTCTCTGAAATATTCCTCTAGTATAACCACCCAAATGTAAATGTTCTAAATATTGAAGGGGATCCCCCCCCCCCCCCCCGGAAATCTACGCCTATGTAACAGACCTGCCAACCTGTACGCATTTTGCGTACCAGGCACGCATTTTGACATCAAAGTATGCTGGTATGATTTGATTTTCTAAAAGTACGCATATCACTCGATCGCGCATTTCGCCGGTTTCAGTGTATTTGTCTATGCAAGATGTCACTCAAGTTGATACCCGGTGAATATAGGTGCGTAGGCGGAACGAAAAGATTTCGGCCAATCAGATTGCTGCATATTTTTTATTTATTTTTTTACGCCCTCTAGTGTGTTCACTCGTGTGTGTGTGTGTGTGTGTGTGTGTGTGTGTGTGTGTGTGTGTGTGCGCGCGCGCGCGCCCCCAACGGGGCCATACGTGCGCGATACAGAGAGCAGGGGAGGATTGTAAACGCGCGACCATGTAGAGACAGAAATGACACGCTGTCTGTAAATAAGATAAATAACATAAGGCTATTTAGTTTGTTTAATAAAAGGACAAGGTATAGACCTGTTCTATAGGAAAGGTTACCTTAAGTGACTTCTTTGTGATCTGGCACTATATAGAAAATAAAATTAAATAAAATTAACTTGACCTTCAATGGGGACAGGCGGGTGCCCCCCTAATAAAATGGTAGGGCAAACACTGAAGTAAATAGTGTCAAAGTCGCCTGTTGTCGATACAGTGCTCGTGAGAATTGTACCAAGGTAAGCAAATTGCAGACAAATTTAAATAACTATAACACACTTATGATAAAAAGACTTTATTTTGATGAGTCTGCTGAATTTCTATAAGAAAAAAACAAGGCAATAAGAAGAGAGTAGTTCTAATAGGTGTCGTACTACACAAGAACATGATGAGGAATGCTAATGTAATGCACTTGTCTATGATCTATTATCTATTTCTGTATGAAACTGCATGAAAATAGGATTTCGCCATGTGATGTTTCAAAATTTTCTCGAGGGAGAACCCCCCGGATCCCACTTGAAATCTTTCTTTTTGTCAAAACAGGACATATTACTGTATTTTTTAAGCAGATGATCAATACTACCATCAGATTGATGAAATTGACCTTGATCTGCGCCATAAAACAAATATTGGGCGTCTATGGACGTATGTGGGGCTTAGGCCTATAGATATGAATATGTAAACGTACACTCTTTTCTTCTGTTTGCCACATCTGCATATTGACTTTTATGGTAAAAAAAACAAAAAAAAAACAAAAAAGTGCCGCTGTGTCCGCATATGTTCATGACCACGCACAAGTGTCTGGTAAGGTGGTACTCATAACCTTTCTTCAAGGTTGGCAGGTCTGATGTAACAACTACCCTCAATTAGGAAAAATACCCTTCATTCTCTCTTTACCCCACCCTTCATCTGGATTTTCCTCCATTACATCTCCGTCTACTTGCTTGTCTTCAGCACTTCCTCAATCCCTCCCTTTCTCTTTTCCCTCACTCTCCAGTCTCCACTCTTATTAAAGTTGTGTTAAATCTCATTACTTGTCCGCCACAACTCTCTTGTTCTCCCCTTCCTGTCTCCCTTCATCCCACTGCTCCCTTTAAAAATCTTATCAGATCTCATCAGTTGCCCTCTATGTTGCCTCCATGTGTCCCTGCTTCATTACTCCTTCCCCCCCCAACTCTCCATAAAGTGGTATTAAAACATTATCCCTCTCCATTTGCAGGCAGTGGACCTGAACAAGAAAGGGAAAGACACTAAACATCCCATGTACAAACGACTGATCCACACTGCGCTGGAAGTCTCAGACATCCAGGAGGTAACCATCATGCCCAGTGTCTTCTGTTTAATCATTATCACTTACTTTTAAACCCATTTTCTAATTCATTCATTTATTCATCTGAGGATTTTTTTTCCTCCGTTTCCAGTCTCTCAAGTTTAAAAACAAAATGAAAAGACAACTGCCTTGTTTCTATATTAATTATGTATGTGTGGACATTGAGGAAAACGATGTCATTGGAAAGTGTAAATCACAGATAATCTAAAAATATGTGTTTCATGCCCATTTTGTACAAATTTGATCGAGTGACTCGGAGAAGGAGTGCCAATTGCTGCTATCAGGTGCTAAGGGTTGTAAATTACCTTGTAAATTGT
Source organism: Epinephelus fuscoguttatus (assembly GCF_011397635.1). NCBI lineage: Eukaryota > Metazoa > Chordata > Actinopteri > Perciformes > Serranidae > Epinephelus > Epinephelus fuscoguttatus. The sequence continues at coordinate 10,876,749 of NC_064766.1, read as the reverse complement.
CTGAACTACTGAGCGCTTTATTGAATTTCTGTTTTATTTTATTAGCATTTATTGTGGTTTTAGGTCATATTGGTAACACCTTATTTTATTGTGAATTTGGTCATATTTCGTGTGTGTGTGTGTGTGTGTGTGTGTGTGTGTGTGTGTGTGTGTGTTCGCTGATACGTTTGACCCCTCATACACACACACACACACACTGCATTCACTGCGTACTTGATACGTGTAAATTGTGTGTGCAACCATCACTGTGTACTTGCTTCGCGTGCACTACGCGTGCATTCACCGTGTACTTGTTACACATGCAATGCGCATGCAATGCCTGCACACGCCTAGACGTGTGGTTATTAGACGTGCATGCGTAGACACATCATGTAATCACAGGGGTCAAAAGTGTCAGCTGTTGAAGCAACAACGTGTCGTGTTACGGACGTGTGACACGTAGCATCGCTGTGCTAACTAGCTTGCATGCTATTTAGACGTGCGTTCGTAGACACGTCATGTAATCACAGGGGTCAAAAGTGTCAGCTGTTGAAGCAACAATGCGTCGTGTTACGGACGTGTGACACGTAGCATCCCTATGCTAACTCTGCTAATTGGACGTGCGTGCGTAGACACGCAGGTGTAGTGTATGTGTAGCATTTGTAATGCGCTGTGTAGTGATTTGACTCGCCGTGCCGAGGCTTCGAAAGCGTGTGTCGAGTAATCCAGGAACTGTTTCCGCGATGCACGTATCGAGGCTTGTGTCGTTTCAGACGAGTGACATCATTGGTGACGTCCGAAGCCTCGCTGGCTGGCTGTACCACGCGACTGGTTCGGGAAGTGGTTCAGATCTATATATACAAACCACTAAGTGTAATAGCTTTTTTTGTCCAGTAGATTTGATGAAAAGCTTCAATGCTTCATGAAGCTTCATCTGCCCATCACTAGCGCTGTGCACGTGTACTGATAAGATGTGTGAGCGCGTCGTGTGAGTGGAGCGCACAACGCCTGCGCGTCATGTAGCGGGCGTGTGTGTAACACTTATGTCTCCATAGTAACCCTATGTAAAATGTAGGCGTGTGCTCACACGGTTTGATTAGATCTGATGTGTCCTAAGTAGGCGCAAGTGACGCGTTGTAGTGTGGTTGGGTGAAACGTTTGACCCCTCATAGTGTGTGTGTGTGTGTGTGTGTGTGTGTGTGTGGTTAAGCAGGACTCCAATGTGCTGTGGTCAGTGGTGCATCACACCCAGCCTCTGTCAGACACACTGGAGCACTGCCTTGTGTGTGTGTGTGTGTGTGTGTGTGTGTGTGTGTTAATAAGTATACTGCCCTCTCCTGGACCCCTCACATGTCAGTCACCAAACACACACACACACACGCACACGCACACGCACACACACACACACACAGCATGTGAATAGACCTCTTTGTACTTGTCGCCTCTCTGTCTCACCAACTGTCTCTCTCTCCTTGTTTTTTTCCTCATTCTGTCTCTTTCTCTCTGTCTCGGTGTCTCTTTCCCTCTCTCTGTCTGTGTCTCTGTTTGTCTGCCTCTCTCTCACAGAACCTGTCTGAAGGAAAGTATAAAAGCTTCGAGGAGTTCAAAGCAGATGCTCAGCTCATTGTTCACAACACTGCCATCTTGTATGGAGGTGGGTCAGAGTTTCAATATGTTTCCCTCTGTGGTTTAGAGCTTTTTTGACATTTCATGTTAAGAAGTTATTAAAATACAAAACCCCTATTTTATTCAACAAAAGACGCTAAAATTGTCAGCAGTTGATTGATCACTAGCACTCATACAAGAACAACAACTTTGTATTAATCAAAGTTTAATTGTTTTTATTAAATCAGGAACTATCTGATCAAAGAGTGAACAAGATAATGTTCCTTAAAAGATAGTCAACAGTTGATACAAGACAGTTTTCAAGTAGCAAGTATTGACCCAGCACAATCTGTATATGGAATTTTATGATTCTGGTTCTTTTATTCATTTTGAGACAATGCTCTCTGTATTCTCAGAGAGCATTAGATGATTTGGTCAGTTGTCCTGGGAAGTACAAGAATATTAGGGAAATTTATAACTATGATGTGGTCAGAGTTTTTCATAAACAAAATATTAGATCACACGGGGCCCTGTGCCCTTGAAAAAAATATCTGCCCTAAGGCCACAGTGGCCTTGATGCCCTGCCTGCACTGCCCCAGGTGATTTTGCGGTTTTCTCCTCTGCCTCTTTCCTGTCAACACGGCTTTGATACCTGCGGCTATTGAGAAAAAAATAATGCGATGACATTCTGGAGTCGTTGGGCAACATCAAATGAGATGATGCGTAGCCTACATCACCAGTGGGGGGGTTTGATTCGAGCCTGGCTTGAACCGCTCGGACGGGCTGTAACGACAGTTTGACACAAGTCTATCACCGGGCCAACCAGGAGGCTTCATCAAACGCCCGGGCAGGGATCGGTACCGAGACCCGGTATTAAACAACCCAAGGCAAGTTTAATCAAGACCGTAATAATAGTAAGCGCTGCTATTATCGGCGTTACTTTTTAAAGTTTCAGTGTCATGTATCATCATTCTGCAGCCTCTCTCCTGCTCTCTGCATGTCACCCCTCACAGCGCACACACAGACACAAACTCAACAGCAGAGAGGCTGCGGTGCAGATGAAGGGAATATAACTTCAAGATTACTCTAGTTGATGACAGCTGTGCTTGTTACTGTGAGTAACTGCAATAAAACCTCTGCCAGTCAAGCCAATACTTTATCAATACATGTGATCAGCATGTACAAAGACATATTTCAACCCGCTCTGTCCGCAGTCTCTCATTGACCGCTATTATGATTTATGATTGTGGTTGACACAAGCACATCGCGCTGGCGGTGCTAACAGCAAAGTGTTAAAGACAAACTAAATGAAAGCTGTCTGTATGTAGGCTAACACTTTATCTGAACATGTACCTGAGGCAGCCGACCTGCAGACAGTAGGGATGGGTCACGATTTTCGAATTTTCGAATAGTCGTTTTATTTTGAAAAATCGATTTTTTAATGCGACTATTACTATTCGCCGTCTTATTTCCCCCCTTTATTTGACATGCAATTCAGCTCCTAACCGCACGAGGGCAGTCTAGGATTGCTACAGCGGTGTGAGATGGGCTGCCAGCTAGTTTGATGCTCTTCTACAAACAGGAGAAACATGCAGAGAAAGTGACTACAGTCATCAAAAAGTTCCGTGTGGAACAACTTCGACAAAATAAACGAAAATGAGGTGCAGTGCAAACTCTGTGAGGCAAAGCTTGCGTATCACAAGTCTACAACAAGTATGCACAGTCATTTGAGAGCGAGGCACGCAGGAGGCGGCGAGGGACTGTACGGCCGGGTTCAGTGGCGCGACACGTCTGCAGCGCGAGTCCCGTAGCAGCTCGCCCCCCTGTTAATCAATTACAGCGAATAGTTGCCATGATTTTCGAATAGTGTTTTTGCTTGTGCTGCCCATCCTTAGCAGACAGTGAGTGTCCTCAGTAGAGGAGGGACAGAGAGCAGGATGAATGACTGATACTGATGTTTGTCCTCATGCTGAGATAACGTGACTTTCTTCACTCAGTATTGTGATGTCAGGAGGAATATTTATATTCCAGTCAGATATTATTGGGTTTTAAATAGTGACTTTGTTGTTGTAAACATGACTGTTGCTGCCATGGACTGTATAAAACTATATCCTGTGTAACTGACCTTTAAGGAAAACATCAGGAGGTGAGGTGTGTGTATGTGTGTGTGTGGAGGAGAGGGGAGAGGGAGATGCTGGTAGAGAGATAGTCTGTGTTGTTAGATACTGTTAATGTCACTTATTTTGCTTCTGTGCATTGATAGCTCTTTTTAGTCTGTTTCTGCATCATGTTGAGGAGGGCCATGCCTATGTATATAAATATATATGTATGCAAAAAAAAAGTGGATCGGTTGCTCGCTGCTAAAAATGTGGCCCATCGACATGATCTGATTTTGAAATGCGGCCCAGTTGAAATAGTAATTGAATAGCCCTGCTGTAGTTTGTTTGTTTGTTAGCTATCTAACAACACATCAGAAATAATTATAAGCCGGTCTTGTTCAGTGAATCAGTTTATCATGTACACTCAAAAAATATTTAGGCCTATTTAAGATTGTTGCTTATAAATACATAAACCTGGTTGTTCTATATTTAAAACACATTGGGTTTATTAGTGCTATTAAATAAATCACATTATTACTTATTATACTCATTATTATTGCTTGAGGTTGTTTTATTTATTCATTTCACACATAGTTATACATCCTTAGTTCTTAAATTAAATTCATTATGGACGTGGACTTAAAATCATTGTTTTACTGTATGGGCTCGCTGCCCTGGCTTTTGGCCTTTGTGCCCTTAAAAAATTGACAACGTGAAAGGCCAAATGGTCTTGCCCCTAAAATGATGAAATCCCAGGCCCGAGATCACAGCAGACTTTAGTTTTTTGTTTTCAGCCCACTGGTGACTTTTAATCCCTTTTTTAAAAAATTGAATTATAATAAGTCAGAAAGACATAGTTCATAGGATGTACTGTATGTATCCATCATTTTCTGTAGCCTTTGGCCTTATCCACAACTGGAAATATGGCCCAGCATTTGGGAAAACAAGATGAACATGAATCACAAAGAAATAATGGTCCAAAAACATAGCAGTTACTTGAGAGTTACATATATGTTTCTTGATGGAATATGGACAGAAGCAAAAGTGGCTATCAACAATCGCTGTCCAAAAATACATATAATAGAGGAATTTATTCAATTCTTTTTGTTCTCTGGCTCTCATTAATTCAAATATCACTTGTGTTATTAGTCCTAATGGATGTCTTTTGGTTTAAACATATTTCACTTAACTCTTGATTTAACTTGACCTTTTCTTTCTTGCTGACTTTCTCAATGAGCATTGCCTGTTTTTGTTTCAGTTAACAGCGACCAGGCGGAGATCGCACGGCTGCTCTTCAGCGACACATGCCACGAGGTAACATTGTTTTACTTTTCTCTCTCACACAAGTCACAGCAGTGAGATCCAGTTTTGTTCCTAAGTTTAGAGCTTTTTAGTGTACATATCTTAAACGTGTTGAGTCCAGATCTGTTCAAGAAGTTGTAAAAGTTCTTGTACATTAAACTTTTCTTTGTTTTTCTTTCCCTCCTTGATCTTTTCCCCCTCATTCTTTCTCTCTCTTCTCTATCTCTCCCTATCTCTTCTCTTCCAGTTGAATGAGTTGTTGTTGTGCAAGAACTGCTTCTACCTGTCGAATGCCCGGCCAGACAACTGGTTTTGTTATCCCTGTGTGAGTACAATCAAACATGCTTTCGTCAGCTTAATGGGACAGAACTGCTCTTTAGTGACAGATGCACAGTTTTATTTTATTAGACCCTATGTTTATACAGAGGGGTTGAAGTTCTCCGGTACAGTGCCGGATTTCCGGCGTGGCGAAGTTTCTGTCCGGCATGCGCAGAAGTGCTCTGCAGTGCGAGCATTTCACTTGCATTTGCCCCTAAAAATATACATACATGTGTGAACTGGAAAAATGATTTAGGCGCACAGTGTGCGAGTAAACACAACCTACTTTTTACCGTAATCGGCATCAGACGTTTATTCATCAGTAACCAATCAAATAAATGTATTTTAAAACTTGCTCTTTTGGCTCTGATACAGCCTCTCCCTACCTGCCTGCAGTCCCCACTGCACTGGGCTTTCTAACAATGTCCTGCCTACAGCCCCCTCTGATTGGTTACACGGCACAAGTGATAGCCAATCAACACTGACGCCTGTGCAGGCTTGCACATCATGTCACATTGAGAGACAGAGCTCGGACAGAGAGGGAGAGGCTCCGGTAAGCCAGCGGTAATTTTGAAGGTAACGGTAACAGAAACCAGACAGAAACAAAAGCTGCAATAAAAATCCTCTATGCTGAAGTTTTAAAGTCACCACCACAACATTATATGATCCATTTCACTGGTGACATGCTTGGCCAGAGGCGAAATTTCGACGTAACTGCCTGTTTAATTCACATCAAGCGTGATACAATTTTGCAAACAGCCTAAATGATTTAGCTTCTAAAAATAAATAGCACCAGGGCAAAAAAGAGATGTAGGAGCTATAAGTCAAAAAGTCTGGTAACCACTGAAAGTTTAGTCTGTATTTATAAATTCATTATGCTATAAAAGTTTAATCTGAAAAGTAACTACTAAAGCTATAATTTTTTTGTTCGTTTTGATAATAAACACGTTCCTTTGCAACACATACATGTCTATTTCTTCATTTTGTGACCGCAACACCAAGCCCCCCATGCAACTCCTTGCAATGCGCTGTTCTGCAACGTTCTAAAATTGTGCCGGTTCACACCAATGCAACTAAATGAGATGGTGTATCATCTTTATGCAACCTCCACTTTGTGTGCAGCTTTTCAGGCTTATTTTGTGACTGAATATGATTTGTAGCTTCCTAAAATATGAATGAGGATAGTGACAGTGAGATACTGGCTACAGTTGCATTTGTGATGAAATGGTGAAAAACAAACAAAACGAGCATCAGATGAACTAGGCTTTAAATGTAATCTGAGTTTTGCTTGTTAGATAGACACTGCTGGGTTGTATCGTTGGTCTATTAGGTCTCTTTGTGTGTGTGTGTTACCTTGGCAGAGCCCCAGCCATGACTTAGTGTGGGCCAAGATGAAAGGATTTGGCTACTGGCCGGCCAAAGTCCTTCAGAGGGAGGAAAACCAGGTGGACGTACGCTTCTTTGGCCACCAGCACCAGAGGTCAGCACAGCTGGCAGACATCAACAACAATACACTGCATCACATTTCTCTACGATTAGTCTTGGCAGAATATCAGCAGGTTGAGATTGCTTGTGTCCCTATTACTACAGGGCACCTTCATTTTTATAACTCTTCAGAAAACACTCAAAGAAAGAGTGTTCCTCCTCTTCTCACAGGTGTACACACCATTTAGAAAGCAACTTTATGCTGCTGAAACTAGTTTAAGAACTTCTCAGCTTTGAAGCTATTGTAGTGAAAGAGGAAATCCAGCTTCTTAACCAAACTTCAACCAAAACAAACGAAAACACAATTAGACTGTGATAAATTTAAAAGGTGCAGTGCTGTTTGGTAAATTACGAGCAATGTTTTCCCTTGCCCTTCCCAGAGCGTGGATCCCCTCAGACAACATACAAGACATCAAAGTGAGTGTCCAGCAGCTGCAAGTGAAGCGCAGCAATGGCTGGAAGAAGGCCTGTGAGGAGCTGGAGGTCTACCAGCGCTTCCTGAGGGAGGGCCGTTACTGGAAAACAAAGCTGGAGGAGGGCAACATGCCGTCACACCAGCATATGCAGCAGAGCCAGAGCCAGAGCCAGAGCCAGAGCCAGACCCAGACCCAGACCCAGAGCCAGCGGCAGCAGCAGCAGCAGCAGCAGCAGCAGGAGGGCAGTGGGAGGACGGACAGGCTGGAGCGGACGGACGAAGCAGAGTCCAGCATCTCCTCCACCAGCAACGAGCAGGTCCGACATGTAAGTGGAATGATTCAGGAGTCACTTAGACACAAAAACATGGGAAAACACATTATTAAATAAATAGCGTACTCTTCTTTTTGCTCACAAGCAGGCTGTTTTATTGTAGTTCATCATGTTTTTAATGTAATTGTAACTGTGTATATGTAAATAAAATTTTCTATGAAAAATATTTTGAAATAGTTTTCACAGAAAATTAAAGTTAATAGAAAAAATTACAAGACTAAGTGTTTCTTCAAGTTAATGTGGGCCTTTCTGTGATCTTGAAGTTTCACAGACCAGTCAAACAGCTTCTGACACGACTGTCACAACTCATAAATCATTAATGCCTTTTTACCTCAACTTCCTCCGGGGGTTTTCACTTCTCTTGTACCTTTCTGTCAGGTCTGTCAATATAAACATGGATCTGCTGCAGACATAAAAACCAAAACAGAAACACCAAACCAACATGTAGTTTGGTGTGAAACATATTTAAACCAAAGTTATACAGTGATTTAGAGAAAATGGATGAAAGAAACAAAGATGAGACAGCAAAGTCATGAGGTAAACTGTCAGGTGAAATACATTAAAATGACAGTGGAATACTGTAGAGATAAACACAGCAAATAGTGCCACCTGGTGGCTGAACTGTACAACAATGAATGATGATAAAGTAGAAATAAAATGATAGCAGAAAATGAAGGTACGCGCCACAGTTTAGCTGGGCAGTAGTGGTATTCTTAAATGAATTATTATAAACTACCTCTTGCCTTTGTAAAAAGGCATACAAAGATAGATGTAATTTAAAGTATTTATTTGTAAAGTTGCATCTTAGTCTCTTACATAGTTGGCAGTATATATATATTTTTAAAGTTCTGTGATAAATTCTCACATTCAGGGGAATGACAGCATTTGGCTCAATAAAGTTTTTTAATGTCCTTTATGATTTTCTGTACAGTCTTATTTTAAATTTCGCTTTTTAATGTAGATTTCAGATTTTAAACAGCATTTTCCTAAGGCATCTAAGCCATTTGTCACTTTGCCACTTTTTTCAAATATGTAGATTAATAAAAGCATTTGTAAATATTGGTTTTAAAATTTTAGCTTCCAGTTTCCCTCATAATTACCAAGTAAAATGCTTTAAATTAATACCCCACATTGTTTTGTCAGTCTTTATTGGAACAAGAAAGGAACGCCCTTTAGATACTCCTTACATTTTACAAAATGTTAATTTTTGTAATATTCTGTTCTTTTATTTCCTTTTTCCAGCTCAAAGGCAGCCTCGAACCCAAGGCCAAGAAAAGCCGTCGATCTCAAATGGTCGAGCCCAAAGAAGAAGCCAGTGTAAGTTAGACTCACGTCATCACACACACGATAATCTAATAACTGTTAGTAGTTTGACACATTTGCTGTCTGTTTAGGTTAGAATGTGTCTTATCTATGAGCTTATTGCGAAGCTAGATTGCAAGATTGGACAGATATTACAAATATGTTTTGGGTTTGTAGGTAAATCTTTGTCCTTATCAAAATTGTCTGTCTTTGTTTGTTCATATAAAAACTGAATGCAGTCTGAAGATTTTTCTTTAACTCTTAAAATATATTGCTAATGAACTGGAAAAAAAAGAAGATTAAAAACCAGACTTTGCACTCAAACAGCTGACTGATTTCTATTTAATATTTACCAGACCAGCTTTATTGTCTTTGCAACAGAAGGAAGTGAATTGTCAGGAAAATGCTGAGATGAATAATATATCCCAAAAAGTAATTTTAAAGGCATTAAAAGGTTTTCAGAAGCACTGAATTTGAATTTCCTCCCAAAAAAAAAAAAAAAAAAGAGGATGTATTAGAAACTCTTGAATTTAATTCAGAAATATTATCTCTTGCGTGCTGTAGGCAGTAATATTATTTAAGAAAATGTTTTTGTATCTGATTGCAAGCTGCAGGGAGACATTATACATCTATAAACTAGGATAAGTATTGTTGCTGCCATCACAACATCATCAACTCACAATGGGCACGTGTCAATATAAAACTTAGTTTAGTTAATAATTTTTCATCAGTTAATACATAAAAATGTGTCATTTTGTTTGTTTTGTTTTATCTGACTTTCAGTCTGTGACTCCATGCTCGTCTCTCCATCAGGACCCAGAGCCAGAGATGGAGGCAGTCAGCTCCAGTCAGGAGATCCCGGTGTCCTCGGCGCCCCAGCAGCCCGAGAAACTATCGGTGTCCACGCAAACTAAGAAGGCCAGCGGAGGGTCACCGCGCACGCTGCACCGCGGCACTCAGACCAACAGCGACGGCGCCTGCCAGAACATGTGCCACGAGAAGTACACCAAGGTCTTCAACGACGTCAAGGAGATGATGAAGGCTGACAACAAGAGGGAGACAGAGAGGGTCGTCAGAGAGGCTCTGGAGAAGGTGCGTTTGTGCTTGATGATCAGGAAAGGTCTGCATCTGTGAGAGAGTGTCTCAGTTTAAATACCGAGTCTGTCTCTGTCCCCTCAGCTCCGTGCAGAGATGGAGGAGGAGAAGCGTCAGGCAGTGAGTAAGGCGGTGGCAGGAGCTCAGGCGGAGATGGAGAGGAAGTGTAAGCAAGTGAAGGAGAAGTGTAAAGAGGAGTTGGTGGAGGAGGTGAAGAAGGTAGTGGCCCAACACAAACAGCTCATCTCCCAGACCAAGAAGAAGCAGTGGGTGAGTTATGGATAAATTAGCTGACTCATACTCGTGTGTTCACTTCAATAATTATAAGGTTGAATGCTCATTTTATGATAAAAGTTTATTTAAAAGTTTATTAAAATCACCATTGGCTGGTGAGTTTAATGGTCATCATGAACTAGCCATTTAATAAAGGCCTTTTAACTTTTACACCAGAGAAGAGTTGCCTTGGATTAACATTTATACATGTTCATCTGCTTCTCCTCTACGCTCAAGTAGCCAAAAATATATACATACCTAAAGTTACCTGACTGTTCTGTCATCTGCCAATAACACGGCTCAGTTTTTATATTTTCTTACACAATAGAGCCGTTAATTGCACATGCACCTCTAACTACAGATAAAAATTTGCAGTCCTCCAATAATAAAATTTATTCTAGATTGCAGCTTTAAAAGTTTCCCATGGTATGTCTTACATTTCTAACAAACACTATAAATCCCTTAAATTCCAATTCGGTTTTCAACTTGCCGTCAAGTTCAACAGTTTGATTTGGCCTGCTGGTATACAATAATTACAACAAATTAACGCCTTAAAATGAATATGGTTTTACACAGCACTGCTGTTTATTTATATACAGACAGTAATGTTGGTGTCATGGTTTTCAGATGAGTTTTGCGACCGGCAAGTTTGCTACATTACTACACTTTATGGATTCTCTCTTTTTCAGAAACACAAGAAAACTCACCAAAACTGTCATGGTTAGTCTTGATAGTTCTTAAGTCACCACCTCTGGTTTGGTCAAAATAAACCCTTAATTTACAGGGTTAGATGTGAAAATAACCAGTTTTCCCTGTGGTGTCTCTGCTGTCACAAGCATGACATGGGCCGGCTGTTTATAGTCAGTCCTGTTGTGTTTACCTCCACAACTGGTCAGCTCAGCTGCCTCTTGCACCACGCTGACCTCTAGAGGCATGTGAAGTGCACTACATGCAAAACATCCTCAGTACAGCCTCTTGAAAGCTTAATGTGGTGTTTGTTTAGATATGCAGTATTTTGTAGGTTTAATTTAAGTCCTAAAAAAAAAAAAAATAATAATTATCAAAAAAAAAGTAGTTTGCACAGCTTTTCTGTGTTGTACATACTTTTTTACAATAATTTAAATAATTATATTGTTTTTAATATTTAGCTACAATTTAAAGTGTTATAACAAGGATTTCCTCTCGACCCTTTTAATGATTTAATTTGAATTTATGCATATTATTAGTGTTGCATCAGAGTTCATCTTCACTTTATTCACTCTTCCTGTACTGATGTAGTCTCAGTGTGTGTTTTTCTGCCTAAAATTAAAGTAAAAAGTAACTTTTTTCCTGTTTCATTTTCATTTTCATGCTCTAGTCTCAGTTTGTCCATCTTGCTTTAGTGCTATAAATGAATTTGCCTTTCACCTCAACCTGTAACCACTTGCTGGTTGTTGTTTTCAGTGTTATAACTGTGAGGAGGAGGCCATGTATCACTGCTGCTGGAACACCTCATACTGCTCCATCAAGTGTCAGCAGGAGCACTGGCACGCCGACCACAAACGCACCTGCCGCAGGAAGAGATGAACAAGACCGCCCCCTTCTGACCTTACACAGCACGCCATTGGCTCTTGCCCTCTCCTCTTGTCAGTCAGTGTCTACAACACACACACCTAATAGACACAAACACACACACACATACAAACACACTTCCTGCTTCTCTACTTGCCTTCCTGAAAACTTTGTGGACCCGATGTTTTCTGTGTGAAAAGAGCAATTTGTTCCCTTTTTTGTTTTCATTTTGTTTCTATTATTTAATGTACCCATTGTATTGATTTTTCTTTCTATATTTTATGTTTTTTCCTCTAAATCGTGAACAGATTGCTCGAGAGCATGGCTCGAATGCAGAGTTATGGTATGATTTTTGTGTTCTTTTTTTCCTCTGATTTTTTTTTGTTTTGTTTTTTTGTCTTTACTGAAGTGCTAATTTTGAGCTTGTGTCAGAGAATGTGTTATTTAAGTGTGTAGTAACAGATGAGCGTTAATTGAATACATTTTATTACCTGAATTTTTAAAAAAATCACTTTTCTTACTGTAAATGCAACAAATACACACCGTCGATCTTACAAGAAAAATTAAAACATACCGTAAGTACTATCGCAGCACCAAACTAGCGCCGCTTTCATAGAGAAAACCTATTTAAAAAATGATAAAAAACTACGTAAGATATGGATTTGTGGACATCATGGCTCACCGACGTAATATATTTTTTGTTTTTCATGAAACTATTGCGGTGGATGGCACCTTTTTATCATTTCTACCTAAAATCTTATTGTCCTCAAGTCACTTATTGGGAACAGGGTCACAAGGTCGGCCTTAAAAGACGCCGGCAAAATAAATCTTCCATGTATTATTATTATAATTAATATTATTATGCACATTTTGAGGCTCTTTTTTTCAAATAGACTAGTTTTTATGAGTCACATATTAAAAAATGAAAGATTTTAATTAGTTCTAAATTGGGGAAATGTAAAGCAATCTTTCCTGAGCTGGATCTTAGAGAGGTTCCATGATTTGACAGTTTTTCGACTTTTTTGCACACTTCGTTTTCTTAACAACCCAAATGCTTGTAATATTGCCAAAAAAAAAAAAAAAAAAAAAAATCAAACATTTTGTTGAACCTACCTGAGAAGATCTGGTGAGTTCTCCCTCCTCCTGCGTCCTCCTAAAACCTTAAAATAATATGTATATTTTTCCGAGCGTCGTCAGTGTCATTTTTATAGTGATGTACATTCAAAAAGTTCATTCTTTTTTCTTTTTCTTAACCTGAAGTGACTCTTTCACTGCTTATGCTGTAGTTGGTGGTCAGTGCCTGTTTCTCTTTTTCTTTTCTCATCCTCTTACTCCCAGTAAGGCGGCATGCATGTTGATAGTTACATAGTTTGTCTTTTTTTATTCATTACGGTAAAGCTAAAAAAAGAAAAAAAAAAAAAAAAGACCAGAAGCTTGCTGGTGTTTAATGAGCAGTGACGACGGATGGACCAATATAAAACTTTATGCAAATGTGAATGATCAAATGAATCTTTTCTATAGTTCTCCCTGCGCTGGATGTCAAGTGTCAATGGTGTATAAATATGGTGCTTGGAAACTTTTTTTAAAGGGGCAATAAAATTGCCAGTTTTTGATTTTCTTTGAGAAGTGTGACACTTTTAAAGTTTGATGACTGTTTCCTCAGTTATGAAGATTGACTGAACGGAGGAAAATGATTCAGTTACTCTGTCGACGCATTGCTTTTTCTTACACACAGACTGCTGTTAATCAGTTTGTGCTTCTGTTAACGTATGACGAATAAAATACCGTAAATTCTCACATAGTGGACAGGAACTTTTTTTATAATCTCAGCTAAAGAGAGAACCAGACTTTTATATCCAATTCCTCCTATTTTATCCCATTTCTAACACCTGTTGCTTCTTTTTGATGTAAAGGAAAACTCAAATTCCACGCTACATAATAATTGTATACAGTACGTACAGCATGCTAAAAGTTTGCTGCAGACAGAATGCATGAAATCAAGTTGCTCTTCTGTTCAGTGGGGAATAATGCAATACGTGAACCAACAGACTTCCATCAAACAGACAAAACAAAATGTCTTTCAAAGATTTTTTTATTCTAATATCTTTGTGACGCTTGTCCCAATTCCACACTGCTGCATTCTAACAGAATCAAGTTTGTACTTATGACTAATATTGGTATACTGTTACTGCAGTTAGTGCACAAGAAATCAACGCACTTCACTGTTTTATACCATCAGGAAATCATGAAATACATGTGAATCAATTGCCTCTTCTAGGAGCACCACCGTTGTGGCTCCTCCAATTCATTTGTGTCTAGTTAGGGCTGCAACTAATGATTATTTTCATTTCATTGATTCATTTATCCATTGTTTATGTGTTTAATCTATAAAATGCCAGAAAATAGTGAAACTAAATAATTTACATTAATATAAAATCACATTTAAGGAGATGGAACCAATAAATCCTTGCAAATTATTATTATTTTTTTTAAACTTGGTTTTCTTTTTCAATGTCAAGTCGCAACAGACGTAAAACTTGCTTAGAATCAGTGTAAAGTATTTCATGTGGAAGTTGTTTTTTGTTAAACATGTACTGGAAGTGTTGCATTACATAAAAGGCCGTTGTTGTTTTATATTTTGATTATTGTTAAAGGAATCCCATAAAAAATGACCAAAACTAACCACATATTAGTTCGTCTGCAGCAATGTCTTACTTCCTGTTTGTGGCTTTCAGCTCTGAGCCCATTGGGTCCTACTGAAGATATAAAACTTTAGAAACACAAATATCTAGTTTTATTTGTTTAAAAAGGCTCAGTAATTTCCTAAAACAGCTGGTCACTTTAGTTTTTGACCAGAAACAGGGGAAAAAAATTGTAATTAATCCACATTCGGTGCTTTAGTGCAGTAGTTCTCAATCAAGCGGCAACCTCCGCTCCATGTTGGAGCCAACATGGTTCTTTGAACAGCTACTTGAAGCTGGTTCCAGAAGCCATGTAATCCCCATAGATCCCTGTTAAAATGCCCAACTGTACCAAGGGCGTTTTATTTTTTTTTTTTTTTTGGGTAACTCACTCATTTACATTTTATTAAGGCTTTAAGAGCATAGCTGCTTTGAGTGACAGGCTGTCTGCTGATGGTGTTCTCGGCTCCCTCAGTCAGAGCCACCTCTCGCTCCTCCACAGTGCCAGCATCTCACCCAAATGCGGTCACTTCTGGCTCTAGAAAACCAAGATGGCGACTGCTGAAATGTAGAACTTGAGGCTTCAAAATGGGTGTCCTCAAACCAGTGGGTGACGTCATGGTAGCTATCTATGTTCTCAATCAGGGGTCCTTAAGGGGGTTCCATGGTATCCCCTGAAAATGGTGGATAGTTTATTTACAGTATTCAACTCACTACAGAAGTGAGACAGATGTGAGCAGGAGCCATAAGAGTAACTATTCTGATCATAGGTTTCACTTCCTCTGCAGTTATCTCTTCATAGAATTCTGGTCTTAATCATTTCTAACAACCAAAATCGTTTTAGCTGGGGGTCCCCAATGCCAAATCTTATTAAGTAGGGGTCTATGACCTATTATGTATCAATTTAGAGATCCTTAACACAAAAAGTTTGAGAACCACTGCATTAGAGAGTATTTGTGGCGTAGGACGGTTTATGTGGGATTGAGTCAAAATAAATTACAGGATATGTGGTCATGGTGATGAAGGAACATGACACCCAGGACAAAGGAGCTCAATGACAGAGAGGAAGAAGATATATAATATTTGATATACACACAGTACATGTTAGTAGAGGCTCATTTTTGTTATTTTAATTAGATTTGATGAGGAAAATACTATTTAATAAGAACAAACAATCATGTTTGAAAATGGCCCACTATTAGAGAATTTACGGTAACTGTTGTTCCAGACTTTAAAGACTTTAAAACTTTTCTCTCACTTGTCTCTGAGTCTTTTTTTGGAAACTCATTTAAGTGTATCACTTTAAGATGTAACATGTTATTGTACAGTTGGACTTCTCTGTTCTCATCCAGCAGTTTGTGATTTACTTTGCATTTCTGGAAGAGTTCTCTAACGTTCTCTTGTGTTTTATCACAGTTCTCCTCAGCAGGCTTTTTTTTCCTTTCTTCTATCATCATTGCACTACATGTAAATAAATCTCTCCTCCATCATATTATATGTACATTGTAAATGGATTCACAAATATTAGATTTCTGTTGTATTTTTTTCTGTGTTCACAGTGATCTGGATGACTGTTAGTTCTAGTTTTGTACAATGTACAACCGTTAATCATATCAGCTTCCATTGTTCCCACCACACTCTGGGTTTGTTCAGCACATTTCTGGTTTGGTTAAAGTATTGTCATGATGAAAACCAAACCAATAATTTTATAAAGAACTCCCATACCAATCACTCGTTGAAGGTTACATGTTTTATGTTACACACCTTTTCTTTTTTTTGTGACTTTTTATATTCGTCCATCCAGCCGTTTTTAAAAAAGGATTGAGTGTGAAAAGTTTTGGAAAACTTTTTGATGTCATTCCAGTTTGTACCTCTGTTTTTTTTTTAAGTGCATGTGTAACGGTGTGTTTATCTCCAGCTCCTTTTTTCTTTTTTCTCTCCACGTTAAAAAAAGACATAGTTGCACTCCCTCAGAGTAAAGCAATATGACAATGATTTTTTTGTTTCCTGGAACTTCAGTCTAGCTAAAATCTTTTGAAGCCGTTTTCAGCTTGAAAAAGTGAGTAAATCGATCAGATTGTTGCCCTGAACCAGACTTTTCACTGTTCTTATTCCACAGTATTACAGTACAAATACTATGGGAGCACTAGGTGACATTGTGCCTTAACTCACAGAGTATTTATGTACTTCTAACTGGAATAAAACCAGTGTAAATTTGACCCTGTCCTCACCTCCTGTAGGTCATCTTCTGTTCTGTCCATATGTAAACTATTAATTGTGGCTTAACATTTTCTATGCTCCTGACATTTCTTTTTTTTTTTTTTTTTGATGCTTTAGCTAGCAATATGTATATAAATATATTCTATGTGCTAACATGGAGGAAATAAATGTATCAACAAGTTCCTGTGTTTCCAGTTTTTGTTGTTTTTGAATTTCAACAGAGATGAATACCTCTAAAAATATAGGCGCTCTGTCATATTAAAAGATAGTTTACCCAAAATACAGAACATTTTTCCATGTACCTCTCATGGTATTAAACTTTGTAGACAGTTTTTTTTTTTTTTTTAAGATATTTTTGGGGGCATTTTGCATCTAATGGACAGGACAGCCAAGTGTGAGAAGGGGAGAAAGAGAGAGAGAGAGGATGACATGCAGCAAAGGGTCACAGGCTAGTGTCGAACCCAGGCCGCTGCAGCAACAGCCTTGTACATGGGGTGCCTGCTCTGTCCACTAAGCCACCAATGCCCCCGACAGTTTGTTTTATTTGTCCAGATTAAGAAAAGTATCTGCTGAGAATATTGAAAAATATGTAGAAAATGTAACAGTAACACATCTTTCCAGAGGCAATATTGCAGTTGCTCTCGATGATGAACTTGGAACTGCGCTGCTCAAAAAAAAAAAATTAAGGGAACACTTAAATCACACATCAGATCTCGATGAACGAATAATTCAAGTTAAAAATCTTTACTGATAGACACTGTATAATTTGTTGAGAACAATATGACGTAATAATGGTCAATGGAAACCAAAATCATCAACCCACTGAGGGATTAAAAATCACAAAATCAAAGTAAAAAAATGAAATCACTAGCTGATCCAACTTGTGTGAATTTTATCACCGTAACATGAGTCAGTAGTGTGTGTGACCCCCGCGTGCCTGTATGCACTCCCAACAACATTTGGGCATGCTCCTGATGAGTAAGCAGATGGTGTTCTGGGGGATCTCCTCCCAGACCTGGATCAGGGCATCAGTGAGCTACATAATGTCCCATAGGTGCTCAATGGGATTTAGGTAAGAGGAACGAGAGGGCCAGTCAATTGCATCGATGCCTTTGTCATTCAGGAAGTGCCTACACACTGTTGTCCATGAGACCAGGCATTGTCCTGCACCAGGAGGAAGCCAGGGCTCACCGCACCAGCATAAGGTCTGACAACTGCTCTTAGGATTTCATCTTGGTACCTAACAGCAGTCAGGATACTGTTGGCTATGACATGGCGGTCTGTATGACTCACTGTCAAAACGGTTGTACTGAATGACGTCAACCACGGCGTCTCCAGACACTTTAATGCCTGTCACATGTGCTCAGTGTAAACCTGCTCTCATCTGTGAAGAGAATGGACGGACTTTAAGTGTCTGCATTTGGCTGTGACACAGGTCCCACTAGAGGATGTCAGGCCCTCATGCCACCCTCATGGAGTCTGTTTCTGACAGTGTGGTCAGAAACATGCACACCAGTAGCCTGCTGGAGGTCATTTTGTAGGGCTCTCGCAGTGCTCCTCTTGTCCCTCCTCACACAAAGGAGCAGATACCAGTCTTGCTGCTGGGTTGATGCTCTTCTACAGCCCTGTCCAGCGCTCCTCTCCTCTTGAGACTGTGCTGGGAGACACAGCAAACCTTCTTGCAACCATACATAAGGATGTGCCATCCTGGAGGAGGTGCACTACCTGTGCAACCTGATTGGACTGCAGCTACCACCTCATACTACCAGCAGTGATAAGGACACTAGCAGAACACAAAAAACTAGAGAAGAGTCAGTGAGGAAGGATAAGGAGAGAGCAAATGTCTCTGGACACCACATGTAAGACCATTCCCTTTTTTGGGGTTGTCTTGCTTTTGCCTTTCCATTGCACCTGTTGTCACTTTCATTTGCACCAAAGCAGGTGAAACTGATTCACAATCACTTGTGCTTCCTAAATGGACAGATTGATATCCTTGAAGTTTCACTGATTTGGTGTACTGAAGAACTAGTCCCCATAAAAACTCTTGACAGCTGTAATTTGGGGACTGTTTCTGCAAAGACTAAAAAGAGACAGAGGTCTCAAAACCCAGACTAAGAACAACCAAAACTACCTGCATGACGAGATACAACTACAGGTAAGGCAGAATCTCTTAATTTTGTTTGAGTACAACAACTACATCCTCCATCGGTGTGAACCACTGTGGTTTATAGCCCTGTGGGAGCTGTAGTTGTTGAATGCTGACAAAAAAAAAAAATATTCTGAAATGTTTATGATGCCAGCGAGCAAATCACTAGAGTCATTCTGGTAATTTTCTTTTTTAATATTGACAACAGATCCCGTTAAAATAACAAGAATCAGCAGTGAATGTATCTGCTAACAAATATTGTGTGTGTATTCAAAGTCTTAATGTCTTCTTCTACTGTGCCAAAGAGCTCCATTGTTGTTCAAAAACACATCGATGAGCCACACTGTTGCACTGTGTGACATGTTCCTTCACGACCATGAACACACACACTGTTTTGGTCATTTCATGGGATTTGATGACAATAACAAAAATATAGAATATTGCCAGCCTCTTCCTTTACATAGCCTTCATAGTCTTGAAATAAAAGTTAAATTTAGGCAGATCAATTAGATATAATATTTAAATATTTTGTCAGATCATCATGAAGTGAATAATTTAGATAATAATTCTGAAATCAGATTAGATCACGTGATCCAGTCTTGGTTTTGATATGGACCAAACCTTTATTTTGTTTTGTGCAAAACTTTTTAGAATGATTGGGATACCTTTGATCCAGAAATAGAAGGCTGGATTCATAGTGGATTTCAGGAACAAAATATTATAAAACTAAAACTAAACTGGTCAAAAATATATACATATATTTATATTTTGCATATGACTTGTTGAACAGTTACTGTAATAAAGTAGTAGACTTAAGACTATCTATTAGATACTCTTTGTTTGCTATTGACAGCTAATTGAGGGATTATTTTATGTATGTGTTCAAAATCCTTTTTTTTTCTCTACTGTACTAAAAGTCTTAAAGTTAGTCTGGAAGACTAATGTTCTCTTTGGCAGATCCTATGGTGATAAGTGGTAACTGCAGTGTGTTTGTTGACAGACCGCCTACACTGTGATATGTAGTCCCATTTAGAGCACTGGTTATTCGGATTTGGCAATCTTGAAAAGATGTATCTGAATAAGGGTGATTTCAATCCAATGAAAAACAAGCACAGAAGTGCGATAGATAAACTGATCCTGCACAGCAAAAAACACATTTGTTGAACCGTATCCCAAAAACATGACTTACAATAAAAATAATAAATACACCAACATCCAATGTTATTGTCAAAATTGTTGAAATATTTATTTAATTGAAAGACTTTATGTCAACTCAAATAAGACATTTTTAAAACCTTTAAAAAAAAACGTACTGGGGAGGGGACGACATACATTTTGCTGATAAAAGAAAGAAAGAAACAAACTGTGAAGAAAGTGCTTTTTTTCTCTTTTCGTGTGTTGAAACTAGAACATTCTCGTATTCCTGCGACCTTTGACCTCTCCACAGCTCTGCGCTGAGTTTAAAGGGTCTCTGGTAAAACGCCTTCACCGTCTGCCTCCTGTTTTCAGTCATTTATTCCTGTCGTGACATCACTGTATGAGCCCTGATTGATCTGTCCATGTAAAAAATATGAAGGACTTCTGACTCTGATATTTACAATAGTGGTGGCTGCTCGCCTACCTGCCGTTATGGGGACACTCCAAGGTGTTGATGAGGATTCAGCTTTTCTTAAAATAATCCAGTGCTGCTTGTTGGTCTGTTTGAATCGAGGAGTTTATTCCAGTAACAAAAAAGAGAAATTAAAACTTAATTCCTATTTATTACCTTTTAAAGATCAGAAAACCTGTTTGTGTCCTGATAAACATGATATATAAGGAGTTCTGAACCAAAGTGAGAAATCCTAAAATTTTGGAAAAGTTGTATCACTTTCAGTTACAGAAAACTTGCTGTATACTTGTTTTCTTTAACGTCAGTGTTGTTTTAATTTCTCCTGGTCACCACTGGAGGTCATAGATTCCCTCACATAGCCGCACAGAGCCCAATTAAATACATTTTTATTAACAGAATAAGTTATGATCTTGATCTTTAATCATTGGTGGTCCTTAGATTTTTTTAGGCTTATGATATGCAATATTTTCTCCAAAATTAATAATTTGTGCCCTGAAGACCTTCCATTGGATCACTCAGATTGAAATTTTTATCTTGATCTAAGAGACAGTAAATGAATATTCACAACTTTATGTAATAGGATGAATGAGGGTTTTTATAATATTCAGCCTGAATTTTTTAAAGTGGATCAAGAGCTGCAAATCATTCTCTCATTTTGCCCAGCAATTTCTACTTTTCTTGTGGCACAAAGTATGACTGTGATATGCCGATTTTAAATTCATATATATATATATATATATATATATATATATATATATATATATATATATATATATATATATATATAGATATATGTATGTATATATATATAAACAACTGAAATTTAAAAAAGAAAAAAAAAGAAAAAAAGGCTTTTTTATTTAAAAAAAAAAAATCTTGGCTGAGTTGTAAACACTGAATGAAAAACATTTACATTGTCTTGAAAATACCCTTAAAGATAACACTTCACCAAATGATGATTTGTATATCAAATACTCACCCCGTGTGACATTGTTTTGGACAGAAATGTTTTCAGCGGCTACAACTCCTTCAGTGTACATATCGCATGTGTTAATACAGACCTAATAAAATCTGAATCTTTTCTGATTTTTGCTTTTTTGGATTATCGTTCATTACATAAAAACATTTTTGTGTAATTGTAAATTTTTACTAATTAAGGCCAATGAAAAGAGGTCATTAGGGTTAAAACTCTGTTACAGACTGTATCCAGTTTTTAAAAATGTATATTCAAGGTTTTTGAATGACTGAAAGTTTTACTGCTGCCTTCCCGAAAGAAAGAGAGATATTTTAGTTGCGTTATTACTAAAGTTTCTCACTTTAGTGAGTTTAAATAACTTTCACACTGTTTGAAGGGAAAAAGTCAAAACGTTTACAGATTTAATAAAAGATGACGTTTTGGTTCAGAACTCTTCATGTTGAATAAAACTCCTCAAAGCTTCACTTCTAATTTGACGGAAACATTTCAGACCAACATGCAGATTAAAAAGCACGGCATGTCAATCTGCTTCTGTCTGGTGTGAATCCTTTACTCATATTTTAATATAATCTATAATCATATATTTCTATTATTCCATAGTATGCTTGACGTGAGTGCGTTTCACTCAAGATAATACAATGCTTTTTTGTTTTATTTTTATATTAGCAAATATTCAAGAGCAAAACATTCTTGAATGTCTCGTCATATACTTCTAAAAGAGGAACAAAATAAATTAAATCAGTTTCTTTTTGTACATACTTACATGATATGAATTTATGTATTGTTTCGCTTCAGTTGAAGCATGTTTGTGTGTAAAAATAAACGGAGTTAAAGGCTGCAGCTGTTAGCTATGAGCACACTGATTCCCCGCTGAGTCGGGACGGACGGTTCAGAAAATAATGAATTAAAAAACAAAGAGTTAACACTTACAAAAACAAAAAAAAAAAGCTAGCATGAAACAAACATGTAGTACCTCATCGTAAAGTTGAAGGACAGCTGCGATTTGCCCCCTCGGACCCCGCCCTCGTATCAAAACATATCTCGCTCTTTGTAATCGGTTCATATCGTAAAATATCATTTTTGCCACAGTTTGTTTTGTTTTTGTGTAAATATCCTTTTCAAAAAATAGCCTAAACTTTTTCAAGGGAGATGTTAAAAAACAAACAAAAACAAAAAACAAGCGACTTCAGCAAATACTTAACAGGAAAATATTAAAGTGAGCCACACACAATTTAAAAGCCAGAATCTTTGTCAACGATTGTCCTTTTCCACCTCCGGGACGCACGATTGCCACTTTTCTGTAAACAGCCAGCACAAATAGGACAACTTTCCTGCTCTGGGTGGGGGTGGCTGCATTTCCTCTCGAGCTTGAGTGCAAATCTCGCCTCCTCCAAATTAAAACCATGGCCTGAACACTAATAACCTAAACATAACCACTTGATTTTGGGAGCTAGTTGGCAGCAGCACATAGCCTGAGGGTAAGCGCTGCATGAGAAAGGTTGGCTACCTTCTCGTGCCTCAGACTCTGGTTTCATTATTTTCAGTCGCAGGAGCAGACCGTCTTTGCGTCCTCCTAAAGAATCCTTTAGCCACCTTCATATTGTCCACCAGGGGGCGCTACATGTTGTAGGCCACGTAGATGGGGTCCAGCTGGTCAGCCAGGAAGCCATCACGCAGGTGCATGCGTTGCTTCTCACCGCGGGAGTTGATGGGGATGACGCCGATGTCGACCACCACCACCACGCCCACGATCAGGTAATGCTCCTCCAGGACCACGTTGGTGACCAGAGGGACCAGGTCCAGGGCCTCGTGTTCCGAGCCGTCCAGCTCCACCACCACCACCAGCAGATTGGTCCACGTGAACACCGCGCTTGAAGAGAGAGAAGAAGAAGGAGCAAAATGACATATGTCCATCTACGATCTCACAAGTTTCTTTGTGATCACCCTAAAATTTGTGATTTGTTATGTGATGACAGTATGTTTTTTGTCAGTTATGATAATACCAAACACACACACACACACACACTAGTTGTGGAAAGTAACTATGTTTATTTACTTATGTGTTTCTATGAAAAAGTCATAAAAAATGTTATTGTGTACTATGTCATATGAAAGATCAAATGTCAAAGTATTGTACAATGAACTGAGATATTTTGTTGCTGCTCCTTTTTTTTCATGAGTTGAAATTAAAGATCTAAGACTTCTTCTATGTGCACAAAAGGCTTAGTTCTCAAATTTGAATGTGTATGAGCCAGCATAATGTTTAATACATCCACCAGGATGATTAAACAACACCATTACTACACAGGTGTGCCTTGTGATGGTTACAATAAAAGGCCACTCTAAAATGTGCAGTTTGATCACACAACATAATGCCACAGAAGTCACAAGTTTTGAGGGAGCGTACTGTTGGCATGCTGACTGCAGGAATGTCCACCAGAGCTGTTGCCTGTGTTTACTGTGAATTTGGCGTACATCCAACCAGCCTCACAACCACAGACCAAGTGTAACCACACCAACCATTAAAGATCATAAAAATGTTGTAAAAAAAAAAATCAAAGAACAATATGTAATAAAAAAAGTCATAGTACGGTATCACATAAGTAGTCACAGTTTAATATGCCATTAAATGTCAAATATATTGTAAAAAAAAAAAAAAATAAATAAAAAATCAAGGCACAGAATGTTATAAAAAAAATCATAGTAAGGTATGTCATTAAAAAGTCACAAAAAAGTCATAGTATAGTATGTCATAGAATGTCAACAATAATGTAAAAAAACAAAAACAACACTAAGGTACAGTGTGCCATGAAAAAGTCACAGTATAATATGTTATAATATGTCATAAAAATATTTAAAGAAAACGTTAAGGTACAATATATTCAATTCATAAAAAGTCGTAAAAAGTCATAGTATAGTATGTCGTAAAAAAGTTGTAAAAAAGTTAGTATAGTATGTCATAAAAAAGTTGTAAAAAAGTCATAGTATAGTATGTCATAAAAAAGTCATAGTATAGTATATCATAAAAAAGTTGCAAAAAAAGTCATAGTATAGTATGTCATAAAAAAAGTTGCAAAAAGGTCATAGTATAGTATGTCATAAAAAAGTTGTAAAAAAGTCATAGTATCGTGTAATAAAAAGTCATGAAAAAGTCATAGTATAGCATGTGATAAAAATTCATAAAAAGTCATAGTATAGTATGTCATAAAAAAGTTGTAAAAAAGTCATAGTATAGTATGTCATAAAAAAGTCATAAAAAGTCATAGTATAGTGTGTCATAAAAAAGTCATAAAAAGTCATAGTATAGTATGTCGTAAAAAAGTTGTAAAAAAGTCATAGTATAGTGTGTCATAAAAAAGTCATAAAAAGTCATAGTATAGTATGTCATAAAAAAGTTGTAAAAAGTCATAGTATAGTATGTCATAAAAAGTCACGGAAAAGTCATAGTATAGTATGTCATAAAAAAGTCATAAAAAGTCATAGTATAGTATGTCATAAAAAGTCGTAAAAAGTCATAGTATAGTATGTCGTAAAAAACTTGTAAAAAAGTCATAGTATAGTATGTCATAAAAAAGTCATAAAGTCATAGTATAGTATGTCATAAAAAAGTCATAAAAAGTCATAGTATAGTATGTCGTAAAAAACTTGTAAAAAAGTCATAGTATAGTATGTCATAAAAAAGTCATAAAAAGTCATAGTATAGTATGTCATAAAAAAGTCGTAAAAAGTCATAGTATAGTATGGCATAAAAGTCATAAAAAGTCATAGTATAGTATGGCATAAAAGTCATAGTATAGTATATCATAAAAGTCATAGAATAGTACGTCATAAAAGTCATAAAAAGTCATAGTATAGTATGGCATAAAAAAGTTGTAAAAAAAGTCATAGTATAGTATGTCATAAAAAAGCTGTAAAAAAAGTCATAGTATAGTAAGTCATAAAAAGTTGTAAAAAAAAGTCATAGTATAGTATGTCATAAAAAAGTCATAAAAAGTCATAGAATAGTATGTCATAAAAGTCATAAAAAGTCATAGTATAGTATGTCATAAAAAAGTCATAAAAAGTTATAGTATAGTATGTCATAAAAAAATTGTAAAAAAGTCATGGAATAGTATGTCATAAAAGTCATAGTATAGTATGTCATAAAAAAAGTCATAAAAAGTCATAGAATAGTATGGCATAAAAGTCATAAAAAGTCATAGTATAGTATGGGATAAAAAAAGTTGTAAAAAAGTCATAGTATAGTATGTCATAAAAAAGTCGTAAAAAGTCATAGTATAGTATGTCATAAAAAGTCACGGAAAAGTCATAGTATAATATGTCATTAAAAAGTCATAGTATAGTATGTCATAAAAAAGTTGTAAAAAAGTCATAGTATAGTATGTCATAAAAAAGTCGCAAAAAGTCATAGTATAGTATGTCAAAAAGTCATAGTATAGTATGTCATAAAAAAGTCATAGTATAGTATGTCATAAAAAGTCGTAAAAAGTCATAGTATAGTATGTCGTAAAAAAGTCATAGTATAGTATGTCATAAAAAGTCGTAAAAAGTCATAGTATAGTATGTCATAAAAAAGTCATAGTATAGTATGTCATAAAAAGTCGTAAAAAGTCATAGTATAGTATGTCGTAAAAAAGTCATAGTATAGTATGTCATAAAAAGTCGTAAAAAGTCATAGTATAGTATGTTGTAAAAAAAGTCATAAAAAGTCATAGTATAGTATGTCATAAAAAAGTCATAAAAAATCATAGTATAGTATGTCACAAAAAGTCACGAAAAAGTTATAGTATAGTATGTCATAAAAATTCATAAAAAGTCATAGTATAGTATGTCATAAAAAGTCATGAAAAAGTTACAGTACAACATGTCATAGAATGTCTCAAAAAAAGTTTTAAAAAGTAATAAAAAAATGTGTACCATAAAAAGGTTGTAAAAATGTGGTAAAGCTGTGTGTGCACGTTTCAATTTTGACCGTGTTTTTGCAGAAATGAAGCAATTTGACATAAAATAGGAAAATCTCAGAAATGATGCTGGAATTTGTTGTATTTGTGTTAGTGTACAGTAATTGGACACGGTGACTATTTTAATCTTCACAAATTTGTACCTTACCGTGAGCAACACTTAGATGAAAACATAAATACATATTGCTTACACTGTCATCATAGTTTTCTCTCTGTAGTAATGAAGTGTAAGGCCAGCAGCACACACAGGCCATGATGTCACTGTGTCTCATGTTAGCTTGCTGTTGTTCCTCACCACTCTGTGATGCTCTTGTGCGTCCTGATGACTGAGGTCTCGATGTCAATGGGATGGTAACGCATCCCTCTCAGCTCCATGGCTTCTTCCAGAGCACCAACCACGTACAGGGCATCATGACGCTCTGCACACAAACAAGTTACACATTTATAACTTTGTTTTCTGACAATAACTTCATCATAAATCTACTCTCTTCAATTGAAATTCTTTAAATCTGTCATTTTTCATACATCTCAAAAACAATAAACACTTCCTCTTGGATATAAGAAATAAAACAGACCAATCTTGATACTTTTGCAAGTATACTGTGTTATTTCACATGATTGTGCTGCCATTTAGTCCTAAATACTATCAAGAAAATCGTGTTAAAGGTTAAATAATAATTAAAATAAAAGTGCATAGACAGAATATGCATGCACAAAGATTCTCCACTGATCACAGGATTAAATATTTTACTTGGCCTGACTGACAATGCTAATCTAAAATGATTGGATAAACTCAGCTTTTCTTCACTCGCTGCATTAAAAGAAAAGGTTTAGGAGTCTTAATGGCTCTGGGTCAAAATGGTTGTATATTTTTGAGGCTTAATAATGATATTTTTGGATCCAAGCAACACATTTTCTACCAATATTCAGTGTGTTAACATCTGATCAAGACATATATAAAACAATAAAACACAGCAGTGACAGAGATTGGTGCTCATCAGACAGGAAATTCCTCTCAAACAGCATTTAGACCATCACATAACTCTCCAGTGAAACCCTAACTAATGGATTCCTTCAGGGTTGGCAGCACTTAAAATCCGCCCTGAAGCTGTTTAATCCTGCTCTCCGTTACACGGGAACACTAAAGGTCAGTGTCGGCCCCATCAATCACACATTCACATCATTCCACCAACTGATCATTCCCATCACGTCCTCACCTCCGCTGGCGTCGGTCAGTTCGGTCCTGCGGAGGAAGCCCAGGTATCCTGTTCGAGCCCAGACTGTTTGCGTGTCTCCGAAGCTGAGTCTGGAGTTGAAATGGTCCGACTGCAGCGCCTCGTCTCCGTAGACGGTGAAGTAACCGCTGGCGTTGTGGCCGCTGTGCACCCAGATCTACAAACATACATCAGGGAGCAGGTGGAGCTTTTGTTAAAGTTCTGCTGTTTACTGCTGAAATACTGCTCTAATATCTAATGTGTAAAAGACAGAAACTGACTCTTATAAAAAAAAAAAGACATGATGGTATGACTGATTATGTTTGTTTATTTATTTATCAATTAACTTTCAATTAATTAATGACTAGGCAAAAGGATAAATGGATAAATCCCATCACAAACCATTGTCTTTCATTGATTTTTTTTCTATTTCTTACTGTAATAAGTATTTTATTGATTTTTCATATAAACTGTCACAAATCAGATGACTCCTATATAATAAAAACAAAAACAACACCAAAAAAATCAAATATAAATTCCTACAATAATATGCAACATAATCTTGTTTTAGTTTTGTTTAAAATTATATAAGAACATTGTAGCAGAAACAATAATGTTTTATTTAATAGACTACTTTAAATGATAAACAGATGATATAACTTTTTTTTTAAAATGCAATTTTCTATCATATTACTAGCTGCCTAATCCAACAGATAGTTTGAGGGATAATAATTTTAATAAGTATTATAATTAGTATTGCCCCAATTTGCCTATTAAATGTTTACTCATATTGTTGACTACTCATTTATAAAAATGTTGAGAAATATTTTCTTAACACTGGGAAAAACAAAAAATGGAATAATTAATGAGATCAAAGTTGTTCCAACTTTAAGTGAGTACAAGCAGAGTGTGTTTTAATTTCAGTCTGTCCATGTTAATGTCAAATATCGAGTGCCGATAGGTGAAGGTCATGTCAGAACTGAACAGGAAAGCACAAAACTCATAATCTTTGTTTGTTTGAAAAGTGATCTGTAGACAAACCTCGCCCAGATGCGACTCTCCCATTGGTCCCTTTGTCTCTGGGTTGGCGATGATGATTCGGACCCCGGGCAGGATCTGTTCAGAAACCAGAGACAAAACATCAACATTTAAATGATTTCAACATTTTAACCGCAAGAAAAGCAAGCAAACAAAAACACCTCACCTTCCCAGACTCCATCAGAGGCAGGCTGTGTGGTGACCCCCTCTCTACTAGTCTGACCCTGTACAAAAAAACAAAACAAAATCTGCAGCATTGGAAGACGAAATCTGTTCACTAAACAACATGAACACAGATTCAAGGAAACAAGATTGTTTTAATTAAAAAGGACAGAAACAAACATAAAGACACTCCAATGAGGAACACATTTACGTCCCAATTATGTGAACTACACATACAAAATTTCATTTTTTTTAATGGTACAGTATATAATGCAGGAATTACTGGTTAGTGATTGTAAACACAGTCATCAGAGAAAGTGAAAGTGACGTCAACCCCAGATTCAGTGTCATAGTATATAATTCATTTTGTAAAATATTTGTAATTTTTTGAGTATATTTTCATTGTTATATTGTTTTTACCTCTGTTTTTTTTAAAAGGACATGGTTTGACTGACATGTGTAATATCTGATAAAGACCCAAATATTTTTTTTTCTTCTGAGAATAAAGTATTTCATGTTTTTTTTTTAGTTTATGGTTTTGAAGGCTTTGATTTCCATAATAAACACAACATGTTCAGGAGCACTGTGAGCTGGGACAGGACAGATTTAATCTGTAAATACATAATTTGAGATGAAGTTACAAAGAATGTTGACCAAAAAACATAATTATACTTACTTTACAGTTAAAATTAAAATGAAAATATTGATCCTCAAAAAGGAACCTGACAGAAGTGGTTGGTCAGATCATAAACGAGAAACACAGAGTGTCTCTCTGTTAGAAACAGGCCTGCTTAAATCAACAGTGATTACATGTAATCATGCACACTGACAGTTATATTTATACACAGCAGGACTGAGCAGCTTCGTTGTTTCATGCACTGTGACTCCTCTGTGGGAAATGACAACAGAGCGGTCGCAGGCTGAAAGCCATAATGACCTGCTGGATCACAGAACAGGAAGCCGAAGTTTCTCCAGACATGCTGGGAAACTTTCTGGAAACAGCTCCTGACGTGTTTAAACTTAATTTTACATCGTCAGCTGTGAGCTGGTGTCTGTCTGAGCTGAAGTGGTCTCCGTATTGTTCCTTTAATCCCAGCGGACCACCTTGCCAGGAGATATTTGAATAAATTTAAGTCTTGCTTGCCATTGTGGAGTTGTTGTCCATCTCTGTTGCCTGGAAACTGACAGTTTCACTACCGTAAGAGATGAAATCTGACACTAATGTTGAACCCTCGTGGCAATTTTCAAACCTCCAGTTGGTTCATAAAGTCAGATTTCTCCCCCAAAGCCAAAACTCTGGCAGAACAAATTCTGGAGACTCCCAAGTTGCTATTTATGGTGTCACCCAGTATGACATGTGACTCACACATGGGATATAAGTGCATCGTTCTCAGACTGGATGTGTTTTAGAGGCTGTGAGGGTGACAGCCGGGGCATCAAGCTGACATGTCTGGAATTGTCATATTGTCTTGAAGAAACTTTTCAGCTTCTCATTATATTCAAACTTTTACTATCAGCCAGGGGTGATGGTTCCTAGCTGTACAACAAGTCGTGCACTGGAATAATGCCCAACTTTACTGAGCACTTTATATATTCTGGGAGTGTTTGCTGAGCTGCATGCTCTCCATTCACAAACACTCTGCTGCTACTCATTCATAAAACTTCACCACATTCACATTGAAGCTGCCCAGGAGAGACTGCTACAGCACGAAATCCCACAGGAGCCACACAAAATGCTGTGGGCACAGAATCTATTTCACTGATGGAAAACAGATCTGTTGTGAGATGAAATGTACAAGAGGACAACCAGGCCTGACAATCCAAAAACCCATAATTAAATCAAATGTAGTTAAAATATTAACTAGAAGCTGATTTTAAGGGATGGGCGGCACGGTGGTGTGGTGGTTAGCACTCTCGCCTCACAGCAAGAGGGTTGCCGGTTCGATCCCGGGCGTGGGAGCCGGGCACTCCGGCTTCCTCCCACAGTCCAAAGACATGCAGATTGGGGACTAGGTTAATTGGTAACTCTAAATTGTCCATAGGTGTGAATGTGAGCGTGAATGGTTGTCTGTCTCTATGTGTCAGCCCTGCGATAGTCTGGCGACCTGTCCAGGGTGTACCCTGCCTCTCGCCCGATGTCAGCTGGGATAGGCTCCAGCCCCCCCGCGACCCTCAAGAGGATGAAGCGGTTAGAAGATGAATGAATGAATGATTTTAAGGGGTTTATTAAGGTTTGTTCTAAAAGTAGTTTGTTAGACACTTATGTATCTGTATTTAAATTTCCTCATATAAAATCAATAGGGCCTAACTGAGTGCTTCATTTCACGAGTTCCCTCATTTACTATCACTTCCTAGAAAGGAGGCAGTACGTAACATTTTAATTCATAGGCAGGCTCCTGGAAAAGATGTTCAGTTGGGACACTCCCAATTATTATTCCTGAATAAGTGATGTGCAAAAATGTGAAATCTGTCAACAGGCAAGCGTATAATTCACCACTTATGGAGAATTAAAACATTCAATAAAAAATGAAATATAACAGATATTCAGTGGGGTTTAAAGAGAGCTTATTACTGTACGGCTTTAAATTCAATAAAACAAACCAACCTCAAAGTAACTTCCTATTTTTTTTCTTAAAATGATTAGTATTTAATTACACAGCTTTTTCTAGGAACCCTCAAAAGGAATTATTGGGAAATTACTAACCGCAGAATAAAATCAAGAATTACCTCTTCACATTATGAGTATGATGTAACAGATAATATTGGGAGTGGGTGAGAACACAATGAACTGTTGTCCAGAACAGCCACACACGCCTACAGCTGAAAATGACATTCAAAAGCACCATATCAATGGTTTTCTATGTTTTAGCTCAAAAACAACCAATAATTGCAAATTTGTATGTTAGCATGTTTGTAGCTAACATGTTAGCTTTTGAATGTTAGCAAGCTGACATTTGCAAGCTAACAACACCCATATACTAACATTGATTCTGTAACTTTTAGTAGAGATGGGACCAAGTCATTGTTTTAGAGGTCACAAGTACGTCTCAAGTCATTGCACTCAAGTCCCAAGCCAAGACCGGCGAGTCCTGAGTTGAGTTCCGAGTTCTAAACTTTGAGTTTCAAGTCCTGAACAAGTCACAATGTTCCCTTAACCAAATGTAATGCCATTTTAACAAGAGTAGCAATGTATTAAAATAACTGAAATCAGCTTTCTGACCTGCACGTTTTGTATCTTGTAATTTGTTTTTTGTGTGCAAACAAAATGATCTTTGATATGATTTTTTTTCCCCAACACATTTCCACGCTGAGTAACATAACATTAGTTCTTTATGGTTCTCTCCTACAACTTGATTGGATGCTGTCTGATTGGTTCAAACAAAGTGGATCTGGGAAATTAAGCGCTGACTTGCGTTGCAGGGTATGAATAGCGCTGCTAGTTGATTCGGGAAATAAATTGATTAGTAGCAGGCTTTTTAAATAACGTCCTTTTTACTCTTTGCTTGGGGGAAGGTATCAAGTATTTTCCAGTCAAAAGGCTCAAGTCAAAGTGATGTCACAAGGCATTGGTGTTAAAGTCCAAGTTGAGTTTCAAGTCTTTTTTTTTTTAATTTTTTCAAGTTGAGTCTTCATATTTGTGACTCAAGGTCAAGTCATATGAATCAAGTCCCCACCTCTGACTTTTAGCATGTTAACTAGCTTTAGCATGGATTACATAGACAGATTAACAGTGTAACTGTGGCTAACACCAACTTGGACATTATATTTAGAGGGATTCTCTCATGAACTTAAATGATGGATTGTTGGAAATTTCTATATGTTGGTGGCACCAAATGAAAGGTCAAGAGATTACCAACATCATTAGGTATCATCCTCTTTGTACTACAAATGTATGTACAAAATTTACAGAAATTGCCATCTTAACACGGAAAAAAAAACCCACAGAAAGTGAATAATGATGAAAAGTAAAGGTATATTTTAACATCTCCAGTGAATGTTGTGGAGTTATGGGAATATATTTTGTAAACCACATAATTTATCAGTGCAAAAAGACTGAGAAACAATAAGGTAATGACTGATTCATCTTTGTTTTGACTTCCACCTGGGAAAGCATCTACTTTCATTAGTTCTCGGTTACATAACAATGAATAAGTCAGTTTTAAATGTGTGATCCACTCACCTGTCGTGCCGTAGCGCTCTCATATCAACAAACACAGTCGTGGGATCGGGTCCTGAGGTGCCCTGAGAATCACCAACAACAACAGTTAACATTGCAGAGTCACACAATGTCCTTTTATACAACTAGTGCCATAGTACAACTGCATGACAAAAACTTCTACTACTACTGCTCCTACCAGTGGATGCTACTGCTCGTGCATTAGTGCTCATAGAGACAAGCTTTCCCTCCACAGCAGGGGGAAAAGCTTTGGGTTTGAGAGCAAAGACGGGATCCTACATAACCTCTACAACATTTTAAAAAATGGAGGGGAGAACAATGTGGGAGTGACAGCAGTGGGATGATTTTTGAATGAAATCAGCGAATAATAACAGATTAAAATGAAAACAAAGATATATCCCAACATAAAAAAATGCTTTATATAATCATATTCCTCTTGTTCGACATGCAATCAAAACGTCACAATAAAACTGTCATTTAGAGGAAAGAAAAGAGGGAAAAGTGATTCCAAGCCAGGAGAAAAGAAAGATGGAAAAAAGGGGTGATGATGACATGATTACATCCTGGTACATAAAAACCCTGAAAATATATTTACACATATAAAATCTTTGAAATATGATTGGACCTATGCTGGTGTTGTATTTTTCAGCTAAATCTCCTCGTTCTGTGTTGACAGCTGTACTCCTAAATGTGAGTGTGAGTGCAAACTCCAAATCAAGTCAGAGAAAAAGAAAGAGATAAAGACCCCCGTTCCGACCTCTCTCTTCCTCCACCATCCCTCCATCCCCCTTTTCTCTCTCAGAGGTGATTAGAAACCTTTGCAGAGGGAAACGGTACACAGAGCCCACCACCGGACACACAGCGGCATGCTGGGAGTCAGAAGCCCACACACCCAGAGCACAAAATGGCAGATAGCATCATCTCCATAGGGGAGCTAAATAAACTACTTTTCTTACTTTAAAACTCCACCAGAAGAAGAATACATAACTACTGATTAAAAATTGTGTGGAACATACAGACCAATGGTGGAGAAGCAGTTTGAGAAGTTTCTGTAGACTTTTTAAAATGTTCAACACATGTTTTTTGTTATGATACTGGATCACCATTGGAATCTATTGGAAGTGGCCGGTCACACCAGAAAGTGGCTCCAGAAAATTGATTTTCACGTCTTTGCAGGTGATGCTGAAAGCTTACCACCGTAGATAACTGTCAGTCTCTAACCTAACAATAAGTTTGTTGAGTACAGACCATGCTGCATTACTTTTCTTAAAATGGTAAACTACAGCTAAGACGATAGGGTCCTCAATTTTTATACTCTTTGTCTCTCCGTTTCCTCATACATTGTCAGACTTACGATGGACAATTTCAAAATAACCATGTCAAAACCTGATGTGCGTCATGTTCACGCTCTAAGTTAGGCTACTTCTTGAGTTGTGGTGAGGATGACTAAATGTGAGCAACTGCAAATGAATACAACCAACACCCTCTGGCTCATAAGCATATAGTGTATGCAGCAGTGTATGGAAACATTTTGGTTGCTATACAGCTGAGGGGAAAAAGGACCTGCACTAGAGCCACAGTATGTAAGTAGATTCATCTGTTTATTTTAATTATGGATCATTACAAATATGCTATTTTTAAAAGTAGCAAGAGAAAAAAATAAATCATGTATAGGTATCAAAATTTTTTGATGCATCATAATTGTTTCATAATCGCATAGCAGCCCCTAAAATCAGAATCCAGTCATGAGGTGCCTTGAGATTTCCATCCCTAATATACAGTAGTACTTGCCCACATCTGGAAACACATGTAAACACACTTAGATGTGTATAACAGGTGGAGTTTCCCTTTAAGATAATTTGCAGTTGCTCAGTGGTGCAGATTTGCACGTCAAAATTCAATTCAAAGTTGAGCTCAATGTGAAAACACTGAGCAAATTTACTTTACCTCTGCAGCTATTCCATTGAACTATGTTGATTTTGGCCTATTATTCAATCAATTCGTCATAAATGCTGGTGTGACCAGGCCCTAACTTTGGTGAATCCAAACTGAATACACTTCCTGTTGTCTGCCACACTGTTCAACACTACAGGAAGTACTGAATACTCAAAATAATCCCTAAAAATGCTGATCTAAAGCCAGTTGATGAGTGATGTGCCAACAAGCAGTGGGGTGGAGGTGGTGGTGGTTGGGGTGGGGGGACTGATGGTGGTTCCCTACCTGGTCGGCAAGCTTTCCCAGCCTGTGAGGCTACAGCAGCAGAGAGGGGTGGAGGAGGAGGAGGAACAGGAGGAGTAGGAGGAGGAGGAGGAGGTAAGGAGGGAGGGCGGAGACAAAACCAAGTATGAGATATGTGGGCGGGGTTATGATTAAAACAAGGAAGGAACAGGGAAGGAAGAGAAATGTCAAAATGGAAAACTCAAAGAAACAAAACAAGCAGTCAGGACTGGAAGAACTGTTCAGCCAAATGTTAGTTTAGTCATTTAAAGCTGCTAGAAATAGTTTGGTTATTTTAGATCACAGAACAGTCATTCAATATACTGTGTAATATTAGTTGTTGTGCCGTAATATTAGTGTAGATTGAAGCCGTGCAGTTATAAATCACTGTTCTGCACAACAACATTGTACTACTGATTAGATTATGTTCATAATCTGAAATAATATATTAAATTCTTTGTAAAGGCTTGAATTCTCACTGACTGTTACCATTAAAATCTATTAAACAGTCTGCAATGTTTTAATTTAATTGTAACTTGGAAATAACCATAATTTAATTATCTAGAGCAAATCACAAGAGATCCTTTTCTTCCTCTGCAGTTTTTCTACGGGATTTACAAGAAATAGCAAAAGGAAAAAATCTGTGACATTTACGTATGAACTTTGGGAATAACCTAATTTTAGCCACTGCTGCAAATCATATCCGAAATGTAAAAGCAATGATCAGCTTGAAATGGAGGGATGACGCCGAACCCAAGGGACAAACAGACAAAAGGCTGAATGCCTCAAAAAACAGAAAAGAGAATGGCTGTGGCTTTAATTTGGATGTTTTGCCCAACTACAGAGACTGTTATCTCCCTGTAAACTTGTAATCTAGTTGCCCACAATCATGTCACTGTCACAGGCTTCATACCCTGTATCAGCAAGAAGTGCATTTGGTTATGCTTGCATTGACATCCATGTATAGTTTTATACTTCAAAGCCAGAAATGGAAAGGTTTCACATGCGCAGGAGATGGGAAAGGCATCCATCTGATTAAACACGATAAAAACTTTGAATGCAATACAGCCAACATTGCAGTTATGTGGTTTCTCCAACCTGCAAAGACTGTAGGGTAAGAAAATCAGTTTAGGATTGTTTCTGAGATCACTGAGTTCACTGTCCCTGAAAGCACCAATTCATCAGCCAGACTTTCCTTAAAGAACTGTCCATTCTCTGTATATTCTGTTAAAGCATTTCTCTGTCCAACCTCTGAGGAAATTGTTTTTCACAGAAGAAAAACACAAATGAAGTTCCTAATCCGCACAGAAAGTTCAAATAGACCTAAACATTTATATAAAGACGAGAAGATGGATATCAGTTTCTCTGTGCATCCAGTATAGAGATGGTCGAAGACATAACAAACTAGGATATGTCAAAATACTACATTTAGGGGTTTTCAGAATTATTGATTGGACATCTTACACTAGACTGATTTATCTTACAAATACGTGTCTTACTGTCTTTTTTAAGAGAGGTTAGATAAACAAGATACAACATATAAATACAACAGTCTCTGAGTTACAGGAAGATGTGTTTTTCATTTTTGACGACCAGGTTTGCAGTTCCCCCACCTCTAATCTTTTTACTACACTAAGCGAGACTTAAAGGAATACTTCACCCACAAAATGACAAAAATAGAATAAAATAGTATGTTTGCCATTTTCCATGGAGGCATGCATGACAAACAGTTTTCTTAACAAATTCAAGGTAACACTGCATGATTAACTGATTTACAAATTGTCATTTTGTGGGTGAAGTATTCCTTTAACACACTGTGGACACAGAGATCTGACTGTTTATTTAACTCTGGATAGAAAAGCAAAACAATTCTTGGATCTTGTAGACTACACAATCTACTAACAAAACGAAACTAAAACTAAAAACTTGATGCACATTATACAATCACAAACTTATTATTACTAGCCAATCCATCATTTAATGGACTATCTATTGTCTTAACCAAATAACGAAGCTAAAATGCCTTTACATTTGAAGCTAATAAATATTTAGCAAAATACAAAAATACCTGCTGATAAAGAGCTCAGCTTCACCTGATTTTTACTACAAATAATATTAATAATTAAAAAAGATGAAGATGGAACATTAACTGTCATAGAGAGCAAAAGCAGCGAAATTCCAGATTTCCAAAATGCAAATGCCGAATGTCAATGTTCAATCTTGCCCGTGTCACACCAAGAAATGTCCTGAGTCTTTGGAAGCAGAAGGAAGCAGGAGCAAAGAAAGTCCAACTGACCTGCAGGCAGATCGCCAGGTTGACCCGGCATCCAAAGGAGGTGCTGACGGCTCGAGGGTGGAGTCCCAGGTCCTTGAAGAGTTTGGAGAAGGACTGTGTCAAGGCTGTCCTTGGACGCTCCTCTGCTACAACCACACAGGTCCTCACCCGAGACAAGTCCAACCCTCGAGACTGAAGGGGGACGAGGAGGATGCAGAATGAGAAGCTGTTGTCTGTGATCCCTTTTATATTTGCATGCCACTTTAATCTTTTCCGAGGTCTCTTGTTAATTGAATTTATACAACATCAAAGGTAAAACACAAATTCTTCAGCCCCTTTACCTTCAGTAAGTCGGTCTGCAGGCCGAGGCCTTTGGTGCAGAGCTCCATGACGCTGTAGGAGCAGAAGGTGTCACGGACTTTGTACTGACTGACGGCTGACAGCCAGAGAGCCGGGTTCACCTCCAGCTCAGATGGAGGAATCAGGATGGACTGGTGACCTGAGTACACACTGCAGAGAGAAACAAAACAAGAGGAAAGATGAGCATGGGGGGATTATGTTGTGGTACTGATGGAATCATTTCTTCCATAATGTAGAAATATATGTTGAATCTAACATGCTAGCCATTTCTAATACCAGTGGGCATAAGTCAAGGTGTAAATATGCTCTTTGAAGCGTCCTCTTAAACGTGCCTTCAGACATTCTTCTGCATCTGCCCCGCGTGACTAGAATAGGTATTTAAGTAACTCCACTTCAAAGGTTCAGTGTGAGGGATTTAGGGGGACATATTGGCAGAAACTGAACATAATATATATGTTTTCTTAGTGTATAATACAACTACATAGGGAGCAGGTCTTCATCCATTGAGATCACCATGTAACACTGTCATGTTTCTACAGTAGCCCTGAACAGACAAACCAAACACTGCTTAAGATAAGGCCACCGTAGTTTGCAACCCCTCTGCGCAAGCAGCATTGGAGAACACAGAATTGTTTAAGGTGAAACTGCCTTGTTCAATGTTTTTACCAATTTAAATCACCAGGTCTGTTTGTTTTGGAGAGTAAGAGACCTCTGCAGATGATTTAGCTCCAAGTAAAAACCTCCTTAACAATGAAAACTGAAGGATTTTCTAACCGGGAAAAGTTTCAGCTGGTTGTAATCTCCTGTCCTCAAGCTAGATTCCACTTAATCCCCCAAAATCTTATACACTGTTCCTTTAAGTAACATCTTCATTTGGATTCACAAATCCAAATCACAAATGCCTGTTTTTAATGCCTGTACACTGTTTTCTTTGTCTGACCTGCAAAGGCACCAGAGGACGAAGCCCAGGCCGCAGTACGGGTCCAGGCAGATGGCGACCTCTCTGGACGGGTAAAGCTCACACTGCAGCTTGATGGAGCGGCAGAAGGCACTGGTGGCTGTGTGAGACATCTAAACAGCAGACAGACACATGACACTCAGAAAAGAATGCATGCAGTAGATCCATTTCATTTTACTGCAGCTTCAAAACAAACACTGATTTTATGTAACTACTGTCAGGCAACAAGTTGGGATATTTTCATTGGTCTGTGTACTTTTGTTATTGTTCCTTTTTTCAGCAGAAAAGAGAAACTGTAAATGTTTCTTTATGTTTCACACACACAAAGAAAATCTAAAGGTTGGGTTCAGGACCTCCAGCCCTGGTGGTGCCAAAAACGATTAATTAACTAGAAATGTGTCCACAGTACATTGATTAGCATAACAAAACCGTGGGTGCAGCAGTGACCAGATGAACTGACCGCCTTGTTTTTTCTCATTGTGTTTTGGCACCAGCGCTGCCTGCTGTAGCACTAATACTCCAGCACTGACTGATTTGCTCATTAAGAACGGTGATTAAACATAATGGACAGGCAATTTAGCCGCACATGAAAAAATATGCTGGCATTGTTTCCTCCTGCCCTGTTTTACCTCTTTGCTGATTAGTGTGTGTTTCTCAAAACATTCATTAATGAGGCTTTTTTGTTTGTTGTGTTTCTTTGTGTTCATGATGCAAAAATACATAGCAACAGTCACTAATGGCGTGAACATTGTCACAGAAAATATTTTGTGGTATGATACAATGACCAGAAATGGAGGATTATTTTATAGCTGTTTAGCTATGATATTTTGTGAAGTGAGCTTTTTACTGTCCAGCTGTATATAGTGTAGCTGTAGGAGGTCAGAGAACATTGCTCCAATCATCATCTGACAATGTCTGAAATCTGTTCAGTTCTTAGGCTGCATTCCTAACAATAACCTTGGGGTTGTGGCTATAGCTTTAAAAGTACATCTCATCAGAGTGAGGTTTTGTTGGTTCTTCAGTTGGCGACAACATGGTTGTACCAGTCTAGAACTAATCCTGTTAGCATTTTAGGGATTTACACACTGAATGATTTACAATGACAGCAACTAACGACTGACTTTACAATTCCAACATAAAAAGCAAGCAAAAGAAGTCAAGGCTCAGAGCAGTTCCACCCTGACAAGAGCTGAACAGATTCTCCTGTTTCCCTCATGAAGAAAAGAGAAAATAACATTTTGATATTAGCTAAAAATGAGCAGCTTCTCCTTCATTGGAGAAGATTTCATCTACAATTACCATCAATTTTCAATCTCTAATGTATACTGTTATCTCAGGTCGTTAGAGGTGAGACTGATAACTGATGAAATGTCGTGCTGATTGATAGAGAAAGACAGAGAAAGTGTCCCGACTGGAGGATAGAGTCAGGACCCTGATCTCATTTAATCTGTTAAATCTGGGTCCAGCTAATAGAAGACACTGAGCGGTCTCATTTGGTAAATGTGGGAAATACAGCCATTATCTGAAGTTCATTTTCTGTCTAGGTTTTACTATTTTGGCAACTTGAGGTTTACATTTTGAGCTCTTTTGTAAAGGTATCAGAATGTTCTTAATCTTTTGCTGTCATTTTAAGAAATGAATATGTTTCTCTTCTAAAAAACGTTTCAATTATACCTTAAAACACGCATACAAAATATTTACTTTTACTGCTTGTTTCTTTCTATTGTCTGGAAACACATAAATCTCCTCTATCCTCTCTCTCTGGGCATCTGCAAGCAGAGAGTGGAGAAACAAAAGGTTTTAACATGGGTGGATTAGAGACCAAACAAGAAGAGGTCTTGTTTAATAAGAGTTGGCTACATTGGATTTAACCACACACACACACACACACACACACACACACACACACACACACACATGCACACGCACTTCCACTGGATGAATAGTGGCAAAGAAACATGAGTTGAGCATAGGATGCAGGTTTGTTTGATTTGCTGCAGCAGGAATCAATGGGCCCTTTAATCTTTAAACTGTCACCACCGTCACAGATCTTATTCTGTTAAATAAAGCCTTTCACTCAATATACACAGAGACATATCAGCGCCTATGATGATGATGATGATGATGCAGGCGTCTCCTGCCGACCTTTAATCAGTGTTAATCAAGCCAATCAGTCTTAATTCTTCAAATGTCAAAACATAAACGGGCTGATGTTGTCAAAATCAGACTAGATATGACATTTTACTTATATATATTTATATAATGCCGGGTCAATATAATATATATATATATTTACTAATATAAAGCCACTAACTACCCAATCAATGCAATGTTTTAAACAAAACACGAGAAAATAAATACTGAATCAATGAAAAAGGCAATCTTTGA
The DNA here is from genome assembly GCF_011397635.1 of Epinephelus fuscoguttatus. NCBI lineage: Eukaryota > Metazoa > Chordata > Actinopteri > Perciformes > Serranidae > Epinephelus > Epinephelus fuscoguttatus. The sequence goes on along the minus strand of NC_064766.1, from coordinate 10,835,611 downwards.
ACAACAGGGGGGAAAAGTTATGTCATAGGCATGTTGCTACCTTAAAAAAAGAGTTCTCTGAACTAAATGTTAAAGGAAAAAAATATTTTTTAATCTGGACCCTAGTTTCCCTTGTTATTTTGTCTAAGTGACTACTGGAGACAAGTCTTGCTATGCGTTCTAATCCCAGTACTACCATACTATATAGTAGGGCTGCACGATTCTGGAAAAAATGAGAATCACGATTTTTTGGCTTATAATTGAGATCACGATTCTCTCACGATTTTTTTTCAATATAAAGATATATTTTGCTTATTTCCTGATACAAAAGGAAAAGTAACAAAAATTATAAATAAATAATAAAAAAAATATCATTAAATAACAAAGCCTATGATTGTGCCTGATACAAGAGACACAAGGCACATAAACTCTGGTCAGCAGAGAGGGAACACTCCTGTTTTAGCTTTAGTCTCTTGTCTTTTCTTACAGCTTTTGAACAATTTTAACAATAACATCAATGTTAAAAACATTTTTCTGAGATAGGTGTTCCAGGCCTGGAATTAAGTCAAAATTAAATGTTTCAATACCATGCATTTAGGAGTATTCACCTAACATAGCCTGCATATCTTTAATTATATAATTATTTATATGTCTCTATGTATATTTTTACATAAATCCCCAATATTTTATTTGCCTTTACAAAATCCTCTTCCTTCATTTAATTTGACAATGTTTATCATATTGTATTATATGTATTAATTCTCCACAGGATCTTGCATGTTCTTTAATGTGTGTTCAATTTATTAAAATAAAAAAAAAAAATAAAAACATTTTGGTGAACCCTGCAGCAAAGTGAACCCTCTTCCTCAGAGAGGATCTTTGCCTCACATTTTGTTCTTGGCAGTAGAGCAGAGTGATCCGTCTTTCTTCTAAGAGGATCTTTGTCCCATGAGAGCAGGTACTCAGCTGTTCTCCGTGTCTGCAGTGTAAACAAGTTTCGCTGGCGATTTGTCAGTCACTAGAAGCACATTATGACCCTTTGTAAAAGTTTTTGTGTGGTACCTGTGTTGTACATGAGCTAACATTAGCGGCTAAGGACCGAGAGGCTGTCCAGTATGTGTGTGTGTGTCTGTCTGAGGAGTGTCAGTACGATAACTTGTTAGCCGTAGCCTTGCTGTTTGTCATGTTAACGTCTGCAGCCCTGAATAGCTTGTAAAGCTTTAGCATAGTTAGTTAACACATTTGTTATCGGCCCATCTGTTTACTGCTACAGAAAATTTATAAATTGGTTTATTTGCACAACGTCGCCTCTCTGCCGTCTTTTATCACGCTTGCTAACTCTAAGTTAACTTTACCAGCAGATCTGTATAAGGCACAAACTGAGGCTACAGTTAGCAGTGCCCCCCTGCCCCCCGTCTCGCTGCTTTCCAAACTGCCGGCCGGCTGTCACTCTGCATCACGTGGTATAACGCTGCGTCGTTGGGAGCGCTTGTTTTCATGCAGATGATGTCCCGACTCCCGGCATGGGCGGGGCTGGCAGAATCGCTGTCATTGAAAAATTAGATGGCATATGCATATGAATCGAGATCACGATTTTATTACGATTAATCGTGCAGCCCTACTATATAGTATACCAGAAAAATGATTTAGTGTGTTCCAATACAAAGTATTTCAAATGCAGAATGCCAATGCTACCAGGATGTTGTATTACAACTAGTCATATTTGCAGTTTGCAAGCCAGCACATTTTTCTGGTTATTTTGACCCATAATCCTCTGCAAAGCAGAAGATTTGTCACATTTGCTGAGCTGCAGACAGATGACAGCTTGACAACTCGTTGAAATCTGTCAGACACCTCAATGGCAGATGACAGTGCATTCAGGTGACTGATGACCAGTTAATAATAGGAATACTAAGTGAACAAAATAATCATAAATATTCCAAACAACAATAGGACATAACTATAAAAATAACAATGACAGAAAACTGCGGATGTAATTTCACTGTTGCAAATATAATATGAACAGCTGAGCTCTATGGGTTGATCTCCATCTCTGGTGAACTTAGTGAGTGGCGTTTGTTTTATCTCCAAGATAATGGATATAAAAGCAAGAGGGTCAACGTTCAGGGCGCAATGTTATGAGAAAGTAGGATGTTCCAATTGTGTGCGTACTGCATGCAACAGTACATACATTTTAAGGGCAGCTGCAGTACCTACTAAAAGTAAAAAGGAAAAGTATGCGATTTGGAACACGCTCTTAGTTTGTCTGGTCCTCAAACAGGACATCTGATTCAGCTCAGTGTGTGTGTGTGTGTGTCCATGTGTGTGTTTTTACCTTGACTCCAGCTAGCATGCCGGTGGTGGAGACACTGAAGTCCAGGTAGGCCAGGGTGTCGGGGTTGGATGGTTTATACAGCAGCGGAGGTTTCTTCTTTGGCAAATCGTCTGAAAAGAAAATCAACCTGGTTCAATCAGTGCTGCTTTAAAATACATGTACAATATGCAGATTATAATCATTCTTAATTTTATTATTTTTTTACTTATCAAAATTATTTTAATATTTTTCTTCAATGATTGTCTGTCTTTTTTGTTGTCATTGTTTTGACATTTCTGAACTGATCACCTGTCTATCAAAGAATGTGAGGTTCATCAGTTTTTAAATTAAATTCTTAAAATTATTATTAAATTAACACTAACTAATGATTAATTAATCCATGGTGCCCTTTGACCTGGTGCGTCATTGAAGACCACAGTGGCTTTGTCACATGATGGAGGAAGACGAGACAATGCTGCTTGACACTGTGAATGGAACATTCACATTTTAAAAAACGGCCAAATGGAGCTGCTGATAGGAGCACCGTTCTCTGCAGTTTCTGCAGCAAGGAATTTTCATTCCAGAGTAATACTTCAAGCCTGAAATATCACCTCAACACAAAGCCTTTAACAGCGAACCCAGAGGTCTGAGCTAGCACAGCCTCTGATGCTAGTGCTAGCAGCCAGTCTCATCAAGCCACACTCAACTCAGACGCAAACTAAGTAAGTCTACCTGTGACCGACTTACTAACTGCCTTGCAAAATGGACTGCAGACCAGTTTTGGTGATAGAGGACACAGGAACAGTTATGTCCAAAATCAAGCAGCTTTACAACTGAAACATCTGCCAAAATTAATTGGACTTGAAATGTTTTAAACACTGTAACAGCAAGAATTGATGTATGTGATTAATTAATCACAGAGCATGTGATTAATTGGATTCATTTTTTAATCGCTTGACAGTCCCTATATGTATATCTGTATTAATGAAAATCTGTTCGTGTGTGTGTGTGTGTGTGTGTGTGTGTGTGTGTGTGTACCTGTGTCCATGACAGGGGGCCAGGTCCGTACATCTACGGTGGCTGAGGCTTCCTTCGACCTCAGCAGTTTAGAGATGAGCTGTGTGGTCATCACACACACCGACCGGCTCACCTGCAAAACACAGTACAGACTACTTACCATCTGACAACATTCATCAGCAGAAGCTAATGTGTTATCCAACACCATGTAAGAGAAAGCCTCACTTTAAATCGCCCATTGAAACGAAAACGGTTAAATTCGACTGCTTGTGAGATTTACAGTGAAGTACCTCCAGCTCTGACCTCCTACATCGCCTCTTGCCAGCTCTCTTAAAAAATGAACAAGGCTTGCCGTTATTCACAACTCACATTCATTCACTCACTTATTTTTCCAGACTGCTGGCTGGTTTCCTGGTTTCTGCAGGCTGTCGAATCCTTTGCCCCTTCACTCTATCTTTGTTTGGTATGCACTCCGTCTTTTCATTTTTATGAGTTGAACACCAGCAGCTTTTATTTGTATTGTGATTTCATAGCTATAAGACCACTTTGTAAAATAGCTTTTTGACAGAGAAGGTTCTACAAGGCAGGGATCTCTTACTATTTGAGACACTGAATGGAAATATACAGAGAGAGTAGAGTAGAATGATGAACGATTAAACTGATTAAACTGATTAAACATGTAGGTGTCACCTGACATATCAACATTCTTGCTTTGATGAATTACTTTGTGTGAGCACATTGACTATGGGTTGAAAAAATCTTCCAAACTTGCTACTTTTTGTTTTTGTTTTTCATTTAAAACTTTTATTGAGGGGAAATCTGCTCTCTATGTGTTAAATAGTTTTGGTGTTTCCATCTGGTCTTTCCATTTAGGGGCTTTTTACCACTCACATGCCCAAAATGATCAACACAGTTTTTGTTTTCTCTGCTGTGAATTCAGAGTTTCTGTGAAATGGTGACTAATTTGTTTCAGAGTATTTCAACTTCATAACATTTTTTTTTCTTCATGAATGTCATGTTGTGAGTGGTAAAACATGAGAAAGCATCCTCTTTGGAAGGTATAAATAATCTGTCAGATGAAGGCATCAAAGTGTTCATTTTTACCTCCACGATCATCTTGACAGTGGGCAGCGTGGTGGCGATGTTCTGTGGGTGAGGCGGTCGCACCGTGATCGGCACGCAACCGGCGTAAAGGCAGCCGTAAAATGCCACGATGAGGTCGATACCTAGAGAAAAGACAGGAGGAGAGAGATGACGGAGGATAAGGAAGAAGAGTAAGGAGACAGGAAAAGGAGAGGTTGGATGTGAGGAGTAAAGTGGAGGTAGCAACAAGGACAAGGAGGAAGGGAGGGGTCAAAGGGCAATGTAGAGGGAGGAGGACAGAGAGGGGAGAAATGGAGGAGAGACAAAGGGAGGAGTAGGAAGGAAAAGGGAAGGTGAGAAGGGAAGATAATTGCAGTAAGACAGGACAAGAAAGAAAGAAGGGAAGATGTGAATGAAGGAAGAGAAAGTAAGGTGAGATGGGGAGGAAGGAAAATGGAGAGAGACAGAAATGCACCAGAGAGGAACAGAGGACAGACACGCGAGGGAAATAAGGAGAGATGGGAGGAGGAGGAATTGATAAAGCAAAGAAAACGGAGAAAGGAAAAGGAGAAAAGAAATGGTCACACATACACCCTCACAGAGGCCAGGAGGTTAAGTATTGAGCGGTGGACTCTGGAGGCGATTAATTGAATGCTACTTTAAGACAATCTCCTCGTGTCTGGGAATTCGTCCTGCACGGCTGCGTTCGTCCCGCCGAGATGGACACGAGGCTCCGTGTCTCTGAGGGGAAATTACAATTCTTTCTTGTTCTCCTTCATTTTCCCTGTGGCGCTCCCTTCGATCTGACTGCACGACTGAACTGCTCTGAATGTCTTTGTTGTGTCCTTCTTCATTTAAAAACATCCTGTCTGTCCTTGTTTACATGTCAGCATACTAATCAAGGGATCGTTACAACATTCTGGTATGTTTCAATCAGTTTAGTGCCAACATGTGTACTTGATAATAACAGAAATTTGCTTTTCAGACGATTAATGGATTTGTTTTACGTTCATTTGATGTTTAAGGTATTCCAATACATCATGTCTTATTATGTAGCACAGTAATGCAGACTTTTCAAATCCATCTGCATTTATACCATTACTTTTTTACAGTACCCATGGGCATTAATCTGCTGCTCTGACAGTCTCCACTTTTCTGGTTTCAGGCTTTCCATCAGATTTTAGAATCTGGCTGCAGAGATTTGCTCCCATTAAGCCACAAGAGCATTAGTGAGGTCCAAAGGCTCTGTGCAGATCAGGTTCTTTCATACCTAACTGGAAAAATCATTTCTTTATGGAGCTGGCTTCAGCTATTGTCATGTTGAAACACAAAGCGTCTTCTCCAAACAGTTGCCACAAAGTTGGAAGCAACACCATTGTCTAAAATATCATAGTATGCTGTAGCATTTAGATTTTCATTAATTGGAACCAAGAAGACCAAACCATGAAAACAGACCCAGACCACACAGTTAGTACGCTAACACATGTGTCCATATACTTTTGGCCATTTCCTGTATTGCTGTAATATACACAATTTTGAAAGTGATGCCGTCACACCAAACATATATGAATAAATAAACTGAAATTGATATCAACATGCAAAACATCAGGACATGGGGCTCTTATCACTTCTTTATTTAGTGCGTCTTTTGTGTTTTCTCCTTCCTGTGACCCGGATATTGATCTCAGCACACCATCTTGATCGATATCTTAATTCTTGAAATGCATCTCAGATGATGATGCGGCTGTGCCACACGTCATATTTGATCAACGGCACTCTAAAATGACGGCTCCAAATCATGGATGTCTCATTTTGTTAGATGCCTGTTACTCAACTACTCTCCTCGTGTCTCCTCCTTACCTCACTCACATCTTAGGTTAGAGGGACTAAGATGCAAGTAGAGGAGGCAAGGAAAGAAAGTGAGGATGTTCAAACTGAGAAATGAGAAGAGGGAATGGAGTTGATACTGATATTGATATGAGGTCAGTGTTTACCTGGAGGGTAGACCAGTGCAACGTGGTCTCCGTCCTGCAGGTGGCCCCGTTCAGCCAGCATGCCTGCGATCTTCTCTGCCCTCTTATGCAGCTGAACACAAGTCAGAGAGCTGGCTATCGTACCCTGGATGAGGACACACACACACAGACACACACGCACACGCACACACACACACACACACGCACACACACACGCGCGCACACACAGGAAGATGATTGACACATTCAATCAGTGGTGTGTATCAGCCAATGTCATGTCACATTTTCCGTTGCAGCATCTCAGTACTGAACAGCTGTAAACAAACCAGTGGATCATATTGCCATTATGCAAACTACCAATTCATACACAATGTCATTTACAAACTGCATCATAATAATAACAATGCCTATTCTTTTGGCCCATTCTGTGATGCTGTACAACAATCTTTCATACAAACAAACGTATGAATAAATATGTCATGGATCAGTCTTTCTCAGTCAGTCTGCACACTGAATATGAAAAACACAAAGGCACTTTAATATAAAGCAAATGCTGCAACATAAGGAAAGGGATCTGGCATTTTTTAAATTTTCACCTGGGTAGGTTCATTTAAAGGTATTGTGTAGACCTTTTATATTGACCCCCAAACCCCACATTGATATGAACATATGTGTGTGTGTTTGTCTGTGAAGTCTTACCCTGGAGTTGAGCAGTGTGTACAGGACGTGGTCTGGAGTGGTCTGGGCTCTCCACTGTAACACCTCTGACAGGAAGAGGAACTGAAAACACAAATACAGGAACATTGAGACTAAGTGATGACACACAGATATATACATACTCACAATTAAACACACACACGTTCATTCTTGAATAAGTAAACAGTCAATCAACAATCAATTTGCAACTTGTATCACAAGTTCATGACTTGAAATAATAACTGAACCCATAGGTTGGCTGCTTGTTAAATCACAACACCTCATTTTATTTTTTTATTTTTCTACATCTGTTAAGGACCTGACACACCTAGCTGATGGTCGGCCATCAACAACTGTTAGGCCATTAATGATCACTCTGATTGGTAGTTCAGCTCAGTGCACAACAAGGTAAACAGATTGAGGAAAGTAAACAAACAGCTAAAGTCAACAGGGAGTGAGACCAAAGAAAACTTGCTACATGAGGTTAAATTATTTTTCTTTAGTCAATGAACTCTTTCACAGAAATGTTTCATGATGGTTTGTGTTACACCATAAATATGCTTTGAACTGGCTTACTCGCGTCAAGACAATTTTTCGATTTCCCTTTTTGAATGATGGTTGAAGTCTTTGCAGTGTGTTCATGTCCAACTTTTTGAGGCGACGCAGCAGGGGGCTTTGTCTTCGCTAGTTCTCTGAAGTCAGTTTGGTGTATCTAGACCTTTGAATACATGTGGTTTTAAAGTTTTAAAACGTACCGCTGGAGCTGGGTTAATGGGCCGAAGTGAAGTAACCAGTAATGCAGCTAATTACTTTTGTTGTTGAGGAATGTAATTACTGCATTTAAATAAGTAACATATCATGTGTAAATGATTGTGTTTCAAACTTGCATAATACTGTGTCATTTCTTGCTGAATAAACTTTGCAATATTACCATTCCATTTCTTGGAAATGCAGCTGCAGATTCACTAGTTTTGAGCTTCAGTAATGATAGAAAAACTGCTGGCTCAAAATCTCAAAGTGTTTTAGAGTTCAGGAGCTTTGCTGAGATACTGACAGTGAATACCGATAAAGTATACTAGCTCGGTGACTTGCAGGGTATTGGAGTATTGGGGAGGGTGCACTTAATTTGTAGAAGAGAGAGTGAGAGAAGGGAAAAAGTTAATGTAGATCGAAGTAGGAGAGCAAGGTGAGGTAAGAAGGCTTCCTACTTTACAACAGCAGAGATGAGAAAAGAGAGATGGAAATTGGAGATGGAGGAGAGAACGAATCAAGAGAGAGAGTTTGTTTCTGGCCTCATGAATTTTTCAAGATTTGCTGCCGAGTGTTGAATCGCAGGGAGAGTAATTCATGTTACATTTTGTTCTGCCAGAGAAAGTCAGTTCTATTTGTGTGTGCGCTGCCAGCCGGTCGCCATCGGTGATGAGGATTCAGCTGTCAGAGTCTTAACCCGGCCAACCGCAAAACAAACGGACCTCCACTCAGCACCACATCGTGTTCGTCACGTCTGGGAGGAACTCTGGGCGCGCTTGATTTGTACTGCAAATTTCCCCGACTGTTCCAAAGTGAATTATTATGCTGGAGGAGCTCACATGTGAACCTTCGTTCCTCCAGCTGAGGGTTGAAATAAGCAAGTGTGATTCTTTTTCTGTGTCACATTCAGGCTGCTGCAAAACAAATAATGGGTGAAACTGATGTAGATTGGATTTGATATTTTGCTTAAGGGCACTGTGGGAGTTACTATGACTCAAACGTAACCACTAAACCACCAAGTCCTACTGACATATGAACAGTACTGTGGAATGGAATACAGTGGGAAGATTAGTGATATCAGTATTCATATTATACTTCCTGAATTGTATGTTCAGGCTGTTTAACATATTTATTGGTACTTGTTTAGATATCAAAAGACTCATTATGTCTTCCAGCTTTCAAGTCAAAACATACCAGAATTAGGGATGTTGGAAGCAGTGGCTTTTTTACTAGGGGTGTAACTTCACACAAAATTCATGGTTCTGTGTGAACCTTGGTTTTTGGGTCACGGTGCAGTGAGTTTTCGATATAGCAGGGGAAATGGAAAAAAATGCAAAACATTCAACAGTGGCAAATGGTCATATTTTTTACTGTGACTTGGCTTGGCAATCAGCTTGTGGTGCTCAAAGCCTCCACAAACAGAATAGTGTCTAAAAGGTAAATAAAAAAGTCAAATGCCTTGATTGTGTTTCTCATTCATACCGTAAGACTGTGTGATCACTGTACTGTGTGTTTTATACAAGCTGTCACAAAGACTAATGCCTCAGTTGTCACGATTGTTAATTTAAGAGATTCTGTCATACATGAACCCTTAAAGTGGTAAATATAACCTCCAGTGTTCTACTGAAAACATCACTCAGCTCCACATCGGTCAAGGTTTCCTGTTTCACCATTTAAAAACTCATGTCGTAGACTCTCGGAGTTTGGCTGACGAAACACTCTCTCATCTACTCACCACCAGCTTCATGCATTGCAAATCTCTCGGGAGTTAAAAGATTTAAAGACGGTTTTCCCCCCATGATGAAAACATCACTCAGCTGCTTGTCGGCTTGACTCTGAGCTTTCATGAAACTTTCATAACGGCAAATGAAAGTCTACTCCCTTTCCAGTTTCCTGCCTTATACATTAACATCTACTGTTTGGTGGAGGCGTTTATCTAAAATGCCCCAAAGCACCACAAGTGCACACACATGAACCCTAACAGTGTCAAAGTCTTGATTTAGCCACTGAGTCAGAAAATGGTCTCCTGGTAATGGAGCATGTGACACAATCTTCTTGATAAAACATGACAATCATCCAAAACCTCCCACTAAACCATAACTTTCTTAGAAACTTCGATAAGGGGTCTTATTATGAATGTTATATTCAAATTTTAGCAAAGCCAGAATCTCAAATTTATAGTATCAGTGGTGTAGTCTCTAAGGACGCATTCACACTGGTGCTATTTGGTCCGCTTTAAACGAACCCTGGTCTGCTTCCACGGATAGTTCAGTTTGTTTGGAGTGGTGTGAACGCTCATTCGAACTCTGGTGCGGACCAAACGAGCGGACCCTGGTCCACTTAAAAACGGGGTCTCGGTTCATTTGCAAGTGAATCCTGGTGCAGTTCATTTACAGTGGGAAATGCAAACAGACTATCCAGCAAACCAAAGAGAGGAAGTGAACCAAAGAGAGGAAGTGAGGTAGAGCGCATTGCATTTTGGAGTTTGGTGTTTTTGTTGTGACCAAGTCGGCTGAAGAAAATGGATTTCTATTTTCGGTCTTGGCCAAACAATGAGCCAGGTTTTCTTCTTCCTCATGCTTTTTTTAAAATTTATTCCTGGTCAGTGGTCGTTTCGGGAAATACCGCCCCCAAATGAGCAGCTGTTGTAACTGCGAGACGTTGTCCAGGTAGTTTGGTGTGCTTTAAAAAGTGCAGTGTGAAAGTGAACAGAACCAAATGAAGGTGTGAAATTTTTCGGCATTCCCCATCCAATCAAACCGAGTCCCCCTGACTATCCTGTTGTGAATGCGCCCTAAAAGTCATAAACTCAGTACAGTAAGATTTGGCATGTAGGTCACCCTTCCCTACCAGAGTCACCATCGACACACCTGCCAAAACATCTTGTCAGTAATTGGTCAACGATTCACTTTGGCCAAAATATTAAAGCCATCAGTTAAGTTTTGGTGCCATCTAATCCTGGGACTCTGGATTCAGTGTTTAATTAGACAATTATGGGTGACGAATGGCATTATTTTGTTAATCAAGGTCTTAGCCCTCTGTTTCCTTGAAAAGCATTTTCAAATTTGTGCCAACATGCAGTCTGACTCCTTTAGAAAATGCATTAAGTCCCCCACACTAAACCACAAAATATGTTGACTGTCACAGAAGGTCTACAGGTTTCAGACCCTTAAACCAAATGCTTTTAAAGACCTTTTTAAGATGATTTTTAACCAAATTTAAGACAGATTTTTGGACAAACCATCTTATTCGTATTTAAGCACTGCAGGTAAGTATAAAGGTAAGTAGATACATTTTTTTGCCAACAGGTAAATGCAAGTAGACTTTTTGACAAATTTGACACAAAAGATTGATAAATAATATTAGATCGACTGTTTGTGGCAATTGAGACTTCACCAATTTAAATTTAGGACTGTTGACTTTTAAGGCCTTGTATTTATCAAACTGAATAAAGACACTTGGATGTCCCTATCAGAAGGACAAATGACAAATGATCCTTACAAAAATGTTTCAGCAGACTGTTTTGTCATTGTTTTTTCTGATTTGTCATCGCTGTGGTTTTGGTTAGGTTTAAGCACAATAACTACATAGTTAGGATTAGGCAAAGATTGTACTCATTGTTAAAAGAAACCAACATTAACTCTTGCTGGAAAATGGGATGAGATGAGTGATCTCCTATCCATTTGGCCCAACATCTTCTCTTCAAGGTTTTGAAGCACTAATGACATTGTCACGCAACTTCCACCTTTGCTCAAAATAAGTCATACATCACACAAGCACACAAGATCAAGTAAAAAGTAGGAAACATAGCAGGCTGTGTCTTTATCCAATCCTTACAAGAAAAGAAAGTACATTTCTCAAATACAAAAATAAAATGCTAATAAAAATGTGTTCCCATCAGTTGGACATAAGTGAATCAAATGTTCTTTCTGGAACATCTGGCACAGTAGAAACAGATCCTCGCAAGATAAGATTTGTTTCGGACATGATGTTCTTCAGTGTTATTGCTCATATTTCCTGCTTTAATCGAAAATCCCAAACTATTTTTTATATTAAGAGTGTTGGTTTGGATGTACAGATTCAACATTGCTTTAAGAAGAACAAGTACTTTGACCAAAAAACTTGAATGATGAAACTGAGTTGTTGCTTATTTTTATAAAGTAAAAAGTAATGTGAAAAGTTTTTGTACAGTTTTGCTTTTGGTGTTTCAGACAGTTTTTAAATCATAAAAAGGATCAAATCTGGTATGTGTTGTATGTTAAAGAACCTGTGACCCCAGGTTAAACTTCCAGAGCTCCACTGAAGCCTGAGATAGAACAAACTGGAACCTGCCTGCAGATAAAACCCATGTTATCTGTATGAGAGAGGACTGGCATGCTAAATACCAACACAAAGACCCTCTGTGTCTGGTGTGTATGTGTGTGTGTGTGTGTGTGTGTGTGTGTGTGTGTGTGTGTGTGTGTGTGTGTGAGTGTGTCTGTGTGTGAGAGGAAATCCCAGGCCATAGATAGATATCTGGTCTCATGCAGTACAGTTTTATCAGTTTATGAGCATCAGTGTTGAATTCCTAACCCTAACCCATGTTAATACACTGAAGTCTGGAGCTCAGTTGTATCTGATGTCATTATCAGATGTACACTAAAACCCAACACACCGACCACCTGGCACTAGAAGCACTTTACTTTGTTTAAATTTACATAAAGAAAGTGGTTAAATCCTTCCAGCAGCATCTATTGTACCAAGCAGCCTGTGAATCTGGGAAACTGGCACAGGATCAAACAGCAAAGACAGCAAGCAGTGCTTCCCTTTCTAACCCTCCTCATTTTAAAATAAATATCTGAAGAAGATAGAAAGTAGATAGTAGCAGCAGAACGGTAGAAAGATTACACACCAGTAACATCTATATTTCACCTAAAATGTATTTTTAAAAAGAGTGAGAGGGTCTTTTTTCAGAAGTTTGACATTTCCATAACAGCCCTCATGTTTCCCAGTTTGAAACTCAAAAGCAAAGACATCTATGTGACTAGTGTGTTTGCCTTCTTACATTTGATCTGTTTTTACAATCCATGCTATGATCCTTAAGATTTTCAGGGATAAAAAAAGTCTGGATCCTATTTTTTATGATCAGTATTTTTTTTCCAGAAACAGCGATTTAATATCTCTATATATTATAGTTCATCCCTAATTTTTAACTTCTAAGACTATTTTATGTCTTAGATTCTCATTTTTTACTTGTGTGACTTTCTTTTTATACAGATTTGTCTAAGCATTGTTGGAGGGAGCCTAAAAAATTTTGAATTTATTGCCAACAACTGCTTCATTCATTTTCCATAACTGCTTATCCAATTCAGGGTTGCGGAAGGTCTGGAGCCTACCCCAGCTGACATTGGGCAAGAGACGAAGTACACCCTGGACAGGTCACCAGATTATCACAGGGCTGACACATAAAGACAGACAACCATTCACACTAACATTCACATCTATGGTCAATTTGGAGTCAACAGTTGACCTAACCTGCATGTTTTTGGATTGTGGGAGGAAGCTGGAGTACCTGAAGAAAACCCAGCAAATGCAAACTCCACACAGATGGCCCCAGTCAGTGGAGTCAAGCTCATAACCCTCTTGCTGTGAGGTGACAGTGCTACATCACTGTGCCACCCTGCTTCTTTGTTGTGCATATGACACTACAGAACATGACTTGAGCTGGATAAAGTTACTGTCAATGCCAACTGAACATTTCCAACGGCTGATGCTTAACATCAAGTGTTCAACTAGCTTTCCCGTAGTCACAGGAAACACAACATAGTGGTCTCTTAGTTCAGCCCTGACAGCAAGCGTTCATCAAAACTTTTTTAGATATTACAGTGAATTCATGGAACAGGAAGCCACAGTGAGCTGTGGGTTTTACTATGTCCAGCTCTTGAGAAGAAAACTATTTAAACATATGCATAGCATAAAATCAATTTGCTGTTGAAATCATCATTGACCCACTTCTTTATTAAAACAATGTGGATTTGTTTGGCTGCACTATAATCAGATACCACAGCTGCTCCTTTGTTGTATTTCTGACAAAGTAGCTGATCAGTGAGTGTTTGCAGTGGTATTAAACCACACTTGCTGTTGTTACCAATAACCAAAGGTGTTAACAAAACATCCAGGATTGAAATCTTGAAATCTTCAGGATAACATCTATGAAGGAAAAATCTACTCTACATGCTGCTAGTTCTCAAATATGTTAACACCCAACTCTGCTGAACATGCTCAGTGTGCATTCTCACAAAATAAACCTGCTCAAAATAGCTTCACAAGTATATCTTTGTATGGTGAAAAGGTTGTGGTTTCTATATACTGTAAGCTATAGTACTGTGTGTTTAGTTTCCTTTTAATTAAAAACAATAGGAGTTTTTTTCAGTCATTGTCTGGCTTTGCTTTAAACAAACAACACTAAGATAACAGAGGTGCTCTTGAGCAAAGAAATCAAACTGAGAGGCTGAGCTGGTCCCAGTGTGAGTGTTTAACAGAGTCAGTGTGTAACAGCACAGAGCTCAGTCAACCTTCCCTGGATACATAAACAGTAACAGAAGAACAATCTGAGAAGATGCTCAAAGTAGATCACATTTCACTCTATAAGATTACACTGACACACAAACACACACACACACACAGAACATTTTAATAAAAACAGGAGCTTTTTAAAAAAGCAGCACCGACAGTTTAAAGAGAAAAGGGAGCTCATTCACACAGAGGGCTTGGTTTTCAGAGAGAGATGTTACACATGCAGTGATCGATGAATAAACAAATCGATGAAGGAATGAATCAATGAGCATATCGATGATGAGAAGCAGCAGAAGCAGCAGCAGGAGGCACAAGCACAGTAAGATTAAGCATAAATCTGCATCCTCTAAACCTAATTCACATTCAGCAGGCATCTTTTGCATTTTCACACAAAATCCCCAAAACACAAATTTAATTTTGAATGAAACTTCCCCCTCTGACCTTGTGAAAAATAACAACCTGCCTGACAAATTAAACCAAATTCACCATACAATTGTTCCCAAATAATAAACAAATTTTGCAGGAACACTGACTGACCAACGCCGCTTTATCTGCTGGGAAAAGTTGCCAAAGTCGATTAAACCGTACTTCAACAAGGAAGAGTAAACACGTCGCTCTGTAAAAATGATGCAGTCAAAGTCTGAGCTAATCACTACAAATATCATCATCCTGTTTGGAATTGAAAACATGGCATGAAGCCTCAGGACTAATGGTTTCATTTGGAAAATGGCAGAGCAGATTTATATGCAACCCTGTCTCCAAACCAGTGATACTGAGGCCTTTCCTAAAATAGTCCACAGATACTTTAAATCTTTAACAACTTAAGTGTGCACACATAAAATGCAGCGATTTAGTTAAAGCATCAGCCCCCTCATACTGTTCTCACATGTTACAGTAAAACAAAATATCTGTAGTTAGCTGATTGAGATGTGTAAGAAGACAGAGATCCATTGTAACAATTCTGACAATTGAGTAAAAAGAAACAAAGCTCAGGTTCATTACCGCAGATATTTCCATTCACTTTTTCTCCATCTTTAACTTGCCTTTACACACAACAACAAGAGTTTCACAGGTGAATTGTTTCCTTGTGACGGGACTCTGTATCCTTCCAGATGGATGCTCGATATGTGAACAAGACATGATTTACTGCCAATTTTCTTCCTAACTTTGGACAGAGCCAGGCTGGATGTCTCCAGTCTTTGTGATAGTTTTGCTGCCATAAATGTAATTTATTTACATTTAAGGCTTCTAGTGAGGTTTTCGAATGAAGCTTCAAATGTCTCTCGTCATATTTTATGGTGTCATTACCCTAAAAAACATATATAAAAACTTCTCAAACAATATCCTGAATTTGAATAAAGAGATTCATCAGATTGAAATCAGGTGATTTGTTTTTTTTTAAAATCAAATCTGCTGTCTTTTATGAATAAACATAATTTATGGTGCTGGTAGTTTGCTGCTAGACTGCCCCATTAAAACAGATGGGGTGCTCCTGTTGTGTGGGAGAGCAAACCATTTTTTTTTTACCACAGTGAAAATGTTGTTTTTGAATGGCTGAACGCCAGCAAATATGGATTGGAGCAGAACATTTTATTAGATAAAAGTATGTTGTGCGTTTTGGATTTTTTTTGCATTTTAATTTAAGTCTTTTTATAGGTAGCTAAAATACATTTTGCTGCAGCCCCGTCAAAAGAAGCAAATTGCTAAGCTTCAGTGACGGTAGATTTGGTTTATCAATGACTCTAAGCAACACAAAGCAGCACAGCACAACACATAAGCACTGCAGATACCTCAGACAGGTTGGACCACTGTGTTCTACTATACATCTTTAACATTACAGTTATGGTGGAATATAACAGAAATAAACAAGTTTGCCAATTTCACATATCTCCTCAATTCAAATCAATTGCCAACTGTCTACCCAGAAGTGATTATTGTTCTCCGCACAACGTCACAGAGATTTAGTCTATTGATTGAAGAAAGCGAATAGGTGCATATCTCCCAAAATAAGCCCTAATCTGTTACATACATACAAGAGAACATTTTGCGTCAGAAAGTATGTTTGCCGCTACCTGCGTGGTCTAACATGTCCCGGCAACACTGTTCTCTGAGCTGCCAGAAGCCGAAATTTTGGGAAGCTTGGGGAGTTTAGTTGGCAAGAGATTGATAACACAGTTCATCAACATCTATTTGGTGACATCCAAACAAACAAGCAGGCTTGCAGTGTGTTGCGAGTGTGGCTGGTGACATGGGCTGCTGCGGTGTGCTGCCGTGGAGGTGGCGGTTGTTATTATTTGGGGCCTGTCTCTTCTCATTAGAGTCTACATGTTGTGTGCAGCCGCCGGCTGCCTGACATTGTAACTGATGACATTTTCAGCACGAGAGAAGCGAGGAAAATCAGTTGTGTCGGTAACACACACTGCTTGTTTCTCTCTCACTCTCTCTGTTGTTCTCTTTTTAAATTATTCTTTGCTGTTTTCTCGTATCAGTGTTTTTTCTTTCTTTCCATTCTCTCTTGTCCAAATGTTCTCTTTTTTCATGTCTGTTTTTTTTCTTGCCCTTATGACCTCTATATCTTATTCTCAGCCTTGTTCTCTGGCTTCTCTGCTTATGTTTCCTCACTTCCTTTCCTCTCCTGTCTTGCTCACTTTTGTTGGCACAAATGCGACATGAACAGTGCCGCTAAAGCAGCTGCCATCACCTCCTGGCATCAGACTTCCCTTTCTGCTATATTAAATGCTTTTTAATCTCCAGTCACAGTAAAAAAAACTTAAGGAAGAAAGCCACTTTCCATCTTGAATCTTGAGTCCTCTCATAGACACTTCTAAATGCACACAAAGACAGTTTTGCTCTTATGATAAATATTATGATAAATGTTATGATAAATGAAAATGTGAAACGTAAACCGCAGCATAAACTGCAGGCCAAAGAACTAATAAGAAATGTTCCAAAAAAATGATACAAAATGAGGAGTGTGACTGGGAATAAACCATGGTGGTGGAAAACATGAAGTGATCCAAAGGTCCCATTACATATATATGTGTGTGTGTATGTGTGTGAGACAATGATGATGATGATGGTGAAAACCAGCAGCCCCCGTCTCACACACACCTTTCTTGCCTGGTCATTGTCTTCGATCTGACCCAGATCCCTGCCGCTGGCCTGAGCGATCCTCTTCCCCGACACCAGATTCCCGACCATCACAGACGCAGGACCGATCTCTGAGGTGGAGAAGTAAGTGAGGTAAGAGGAAACAGCATCTCATCATACACCATCACATATCGTTTCGTACTGTACCTGGTTGTTTCTGCCGAGGTTTGGGCAGGTTGGTGACGCAGGTGTGCGGACACATGAGCACGTTGCAGGGATGCAGCGCCCCCTCCAAGAAGAGCTGCTTGGTCTCTGACAGGTGGATGCCACCCAGAGGAGTCTTGGGCAGAGTGTTGGAGGGCACCAGAGCCAGGCAGTACACCCCTACCTGATGGATACCGTCTATCGCCTGGAAAGTTGATACGGGTTTACTTTTAATGACAGAATAAAACTGCATTTTTACTTCCTTGATCTAATTCCTGTAGAAAATGGAGGGTGAGGTAGGACATTAAACAGTAAAGGATGGAAAAGTAAAAGGTCGGGATTTCTTAAATACAAATACTAATTAAATATTTTATTGGTTAGATTTGATATTCACACCTACTAGCGCAAAATAAGGTCACCATTCAAGATTTGCTGTTCTCCAGGATGTGCCTTTCATTCTGATGAGGCTCTTCAAATGTTTGTAATATAAATATATGACCAAAATAATTATATAATGTTTCTTTGCAAATTGAGTCACATGTAAAAATAGGGAATAATTTTCTGTAAGAAACTTCCAGCAACTGCATTTTTTCCCTTAACAAACTGATCAGCGATAAAATTGCATTTTAATTACTGCCAACAGATGCAATTACAGTATATCATATTATTTAAATAGGATTACATTAATATAACAAGCCCTAGCTTAAATATCTTAAACACCAGATATAATTGCCGGTTCGATCCCGGGCGTGGGAGCCCTTCTGTGCGGAGTTTGCATGTTCTCCCCGTGTCAGCGTGGGTTCTCTCTGGGCACTCCGGCTTCCTCCCACAGTCCAAAGACATGCAGATTGGGGACTAGGTTAATTGATAACTCTAAATTGTCCATAGGTGTGAATGTGAGCATGAATGGTTGTTTGTTTCTATGTGTCAGCCCTGCGATAGTCTGGCGACCTGTCCAGGGTGTACCCTGCCTCTCGCCCGATGTCAGCTGGGATAGGCTCCAGCCCCCCCGCGACCCTCAAGAGGATGAAGCGGTTAGAAGATGAATGAATGAATGAATATTTTGAAACATTTTCAAATTACCTACTTCTTTATTCTTCATACTTTTGACCAAAAATTAATGCTACAGAGCAGCCCTCAATCAAAAACGCTGAGTATGTGAGGAATCAAAGGAGCTGAATGGAAAAACAGCCAGGAAGTATCTCTGATGGTAAAGGAATAAAGAGATTTGGTTTTTACTGCAGCTGTAAAAATGCAGACAGCTTTTATAGTTTCACCACAGTCTCCATGCCGGCTTATAGAGATCTGGAGCTGGAGCTCGGACTGAGATTTTATCTGTTCATGCACAGTGTGAATGTACAGCACAGTATCATATACTGCATGTGTTTGTGTGAGTGTGAGGCAGACAGAGTCAAATAGACAGAAATGTGGTGCTAAAGAACGTGTGTGAGCTGTTTTGTGTCTTTTGGATGTGGCCTGCTAAAATGTGTCTGTCTGGTGTGTGTCCTGAGTGTTGACAGTTGTCTGATGTTATTCAATAGTTTTCTTATCATCAACAAATCCTATGAAAAGACCGAAAACTACAATGTGTGTGTGTCCGTCTCTCAGTGCTTTCCAACTTCTCTGCCCTGTCTGTGGCTTTAAATTCTAACTGCACTGGTTCCTACTGAAGATGTAAATCAGAAATAACAAACATATAGTTAATTTCCTAAAACAGCTGGTCACTGCTGTGTTTATTAAACAATCAGCATTTGTTGGGGACTATTTTCAGCAGCGGATTAATCCTCATTTGGTACTCTGGTGAGTATTTGGGGCAGGATGGTGTATATGGGATTGAGTCAAAATTAACTACAGTGTGCCAGGGACCATATCACCCAGTGTCCTTTTAAAAGTTTTCAGATAACAATGGAGCTCTGTGTCATAGAGGAAGAAGATATATCAAGCATCTTATCTGTTTATTTTTAGGATATGATGCTTATATTTATAAACCATGTTTATAATGCATATAAAATGTGTGTGCATGTACCTGCAGAACTCGGCTCATCCACTGGAAGCTGTCTTCCTCGGTGGAGTCAGGCCTCTGCTCTGCCACGACCACGATCCTCTCATCATGAAGCACTGTGATGGAGAACACTGCTATCCTGAAACACAAACACAGACAGCGTTAGCATGCTTCTTAGCCACATACAATTATGAACTGGGAATAACTCAGCCAGCTGTTTATCAGTGTCACAAAATGAGTACAGTTCTAGTACATACAAGCTAACGAAAGGCTCTGCTATCTCCCCAACAGTCTAAATTACTCTGACTGATGTACACGACTTTAATTTTCAGCTGACACTGAGGCCAGCTGTTCTATATTTAGAATAATTAAAGAAAGTTTACAGAAAAACATCCTGCTCATATAAAGTTAATTCAATGGTTATGAAGCACGACGAGGCATCCTGATGCAGGAAAATAACAGGAAAAGCTGAGTTTAAAATTTCTAAAACATCAAATAGGAGTTCTTCCAACAACTGTATTGTTTGTTTTACCAGGGAAGCCTCAGAAAACATTAAGATTAATGCTGCATCAAGCACTTACCTGCCCCTGTAGACAAACTTCATGGGCTCCACAGCGAGCGCCGTGGCGACGATGTCATCGGCGTTGTGCTGACGGCCCCCGACCACCATCAGACCGTCCATCTTCCCTGCCACAAAGATCAGACCCGCAGGCCCGATGAATCCCAGCAGGCCGGTCCTGGTGAAGGGAAACTCACTGATGGGAGCCCCGGTGTTCGTCACAGGGAAGACCTGGGGAGTGTGTATGGGGCAGAAGGTGAGATGAAGTGTGTTATTTAACCAGAAAGAAAATGCAGGACATGAGAAAGAAGACTAATAAAATCCTTGACACACACACCTCGAAGGTGTTCTTGGTCATGCCAGCCAGACCGTAGTAGGATGTTCCCGTGGCAACAGTGCAAACGCACAACTCTCCTATCTCATCTGTTTTACAGAGCTGAGGAACACCTTCAGGCTTCACCACACACATCATACCTACAGACAGAGAGAGAAGACATGTTGTGATTTTATGGATGAGAAATTATTGCAGTGATATGTGTAGTTTTATTTTGTTAAACAACACAAACATTTTTAGGAGTGTGTTTGAGTGAAATGCAGGGCAAACATATTTTAAGATCAGTGACACAGGTACTTTACTTTTGAAACTCCTAGAAGAATTCATTGGGACTTAATAAAGGACAAAAATTACTGATTGATAAGATTGATAAGAGGAAAAAGAGGAATGGTAGAAGGGAATGGATGAATATAGGATGAAAGATGAAGGAAAGACATGAAGTCTGGTACTGGTTGAATAAATTCTCCACCACTGTTGCATTATGTCAAACAAAGCTGTTTTCTTGGATTTATCAATACGTTTTTCCAAAGATCCTGACAGCAGTCACATTTATCTTATGTAGGATGTAAAATATGAATCTACAAACTAACAAGTAACTCCAGCAATCAGATAAATAGTAAAACTTGAACTATCTCGCTTTGAAAAGTAGTGGAGGAAAAGCAGAAAGCAAGCACCAGGACCTTCTGTACAAAACGTGAGTATCACGTTCACTACCTGACACCAACTGTCTCACCTCCAGGCATGACGGAGCCGACATCCTGCAGCGTGAGGACCGACAGCTTCTCTTCTGAGTCCACCCGGATCACGCCGTGACTCAGACCCTGCATGGACAACACGCCGCGACCTGGAGGGGTGCTGCCCTCCTCTAAGGGCCTGCAGGAGGGGTGGAGACAGACAGTTAGATGACATGGAGGTTGATAGAGAGCTGTCTATCATTGTGATAATAAATTTTAGATCCTGAGTGACAACATTTTTATGGGAGGTGACAATATTTTTATGCAGTAAGGAATCAGGTTTCTCAATTTTTTTTATATTTTTTTTTTCGAAAGCATGGAGAACCTGGAAAGTGAAGACATTTTTGGAGCATCACAATATTCTTGTAATGTGAGGACATATTTGCAAAGAGAGGGCAATTTTAAAAAGTTACAATATTTTTGGAAGGTGAAAACATTTTAGAAAATATGGACTAATCTTTTCCAAAGCAAATTTAGAGGGTCAGAATATTTTGGAAAGTGAGTGTCTGAAGGTTTGAGGCTTTTTAGGGAGATTTAGGTTTATTGTTAGAATTAAATTGAGGTTAATATTAGCGTCCTCACAAATACAAATACAGCTGTGTTTGTGCATGTGTTTGTGTGTGTCCTGTTGTGTGATTTTTTAATGAGTTTCAAAGCAGCTCTTCTGAAAATAAAGTGAGTTCATTACTACCACACCCGCTGAGGCCAAGTGCTATTTATTAGGCTCACACCCACACACCCACACACACACACACACACACACACACACACACACACACACACGGCTTTTACAGTGTTGTAATTAAGAGTTTGAAGCATAAATTACAGCCAACACGTGAATGAAAGCCGCCCTGGTTGACTGTAATGCTGTAATGTGGTTGAAGTACAGTGTGGATGATGAAAGAGGTGGAAAGGTTGTAAGTTTAGTGTTTCAAAAGCCACAAAACTGTAAAGTCGGGGGTGAATGAGCTAAAATAAGAGCGAGTCATAGAGGAAGGAGGGCAAAGCCACAAAGAAGCTACTTATTTACTGTGGAGAGTGAATAAATATATGGATCTATACAAGCGAAAAGTGTTTGCAGGGCCTGTGGAAATAAATTGGGTGTTTTTATAACTTTATATTTCATGATTTCTGTTTTAACCAGAGGATTTGATTCATTATGATGTCAACCTGATTATGTTTAAAATAGTACGTTTAGAGCTGTACATTGAAAATTTCCACTGTGAAGAACACCAATGAATTTTCAGATTTTCAGTATTTATCTTTTTTCATTAAATTTAATCTAAATTGTGTAGCAACTCTTCATATCACTTCTGTGTGTGTCTTGTGATGTTTAATGTGCAAACACCAATAAAAAAACACATGCGTGTGTGTGTGTGTGTGTGTGTATGTACCTCCTTAAAGCTACAGTCAGGGCCTCGGGGGAGCTGGCACAGGGACATATAACCTCCGGCTTCAAACCTTTAGTCTGGAAGACGTTGAGGAAGGCGTCACAGGATGAGATCGACCCTGAAAGACACAATTTAAAAGTCAGTGCTTCTTTTTAAGTGCCTTACAGCAAAGTGGAAGCTGCTCATTACAGCTTTTATTGATGGTATGATTGCAATTTGAATTACACTTTTTATTGAATCTTTAGAAATTGGACATATGTTCAAATGTGAAGCTTGGCTACTTAAGATACTGTTGGACAGTTGAATCTAGAAACTGTGCATTTTCAGTACAACAGTTTCATTTCTATTTCTTTAACTACCATTATTATGAAAAGCACAATGTCTGATTTCAGCATGATGTCATATGTGCTATTTGCTGAAATAATCTTTGTGGTTTGTTTGTTTGCTTTAATAAATACCTGAAAAAACGCTGTTGTACTGGTCAAACTGCCATTAAATTTGTGGGGTTGGATATTCATGGTCCCCAGAGGATGAACCCTTTTGTTTTGAATGAATTCATGAGCTTTACTTTCGCACATAACATTTTTAGAGAGTGTGCTCTTACAGGGATTTGAGCCGTCAGCCACCACCAGCATGCGCAGGGAGCTCAGGTTGATGTCTCTCTGCTCCCGGTGGGCCACCAGAGCCCAGTGCATATCCCGCGACTTCACACACGCCACCTTAGCTACAAACAAAACACCACACATATATTAACAAACATTTAATAAAAACCTGCCTGATTTCTTTTCAAAAGTTACTTCATATTTTGGTCCAGGTGCTCAACATAATGAAATCCAACATGTGACTCGGTGTCAGAGACCAATAAATGCAACTCTGAGCCAATTTTGAGGGCTGCAGTTTTGGGGTACTTCTGTATTAGATATGGGTTATATTTTATTACATTGGATTATACTGA
Organism: Epinephelus fuscoguttatus; assembly: GCF_011397635.1. Classification (NCBI taxonomy): domain Eukaryota; kingdom Metazoa; phylum Chordata; class Actinopteri; order Perciformes; family Serranidae; genus Epinephelus; species Epinephelus fuscoguttatus. The sequence goes on along the minus strand of NC_064766.1, from coordinate 10,811,975 downwards.
GAGATGTTTCTAATATTTTGTTCCCCACTGTTTGCAATCAAAGGTTAACACAAAACAATAAAATACAGTCAGTACAGTCAAACACAACCAGTGGCATCTTTCTGTTCTGTGTTGTGAAACTATCCAGCAGGTTTCTACTCACAATATAATTGGCTGGATCACAATATGAAATGTACAACAAAAGAGAAAAGAGGCTTCCAGTGATACCCTGATTAGTTTACAGCAGGTTAAGTAACATGTAGGTACATGATTTAGTGATGTTGAATTGGGACCTTTCCATTCCTTAGCATTACTTTATTTTTGAATAGTATTTATTTGTGCTGAGTTTGGGTTGATTAGATTACCTTTGTACTGGCAGCATTTTTGGATCCAGGACAGAGGGTTGACCTTCATGAGGGCATAGGGAATACTGATGACGTGCATCATATTCATTACACTCTGACAGGGACAGAGAGAGGGAGGAAATAATCCAGTGTGAGGGATGTTTTTGAAAAAACTCAGAATATGTATAACTTGTTTAAAAGATACATACACAACAAAACAGACATAAAGTTGACATTTTTTTCATTTTAATATTTAACTCTAAGTTTAATATTCATGACTCAGAAGCCACTAAATGGCAAAATAAAAAACTTAATTTAAACCTGTCAGTTTAATTGTGCATTTATACTTTCATTCATCATTTTAATTGATTAAGCAAGACCGTAATGTTTAAGGTGTTTTTCTTACAGTCAGGACGGCGTGCCACAGTCCTACATCCTTCTTGAAGTCTAATACATTCACTATGGTCTCAGCTGGAGGAAGAGAGAGAGTGAGACACAGAGAGATGAACCTCAATGCCACATTTAGGGAAGAACCACACATTACTTTATCTCAAGTGGGAGGAATTTAAAGTAAATGTGTGTGTGAGTGTATGTGTGTGTGTGTGTGTGTCTGTGTGTGTGTGTTACCTTCTGTGTACGAGCAGGACTGCGTGAGGGACTGGCAGTGTGTGAGCATGGCTATCCTCATCACCGTCACACCTAGGACACTGCCGTCCTTACAGGTCTTATACTGGACACACAAAGACAGAGAGAGTGAGGGGGTGTACTTGCAGTGTTCAACAGCTCACTGAATCAGTTTTTGTTTTGACAGATTATTACAGAAATATTTCCAGAAAGGAACATGTACAACATGTAAGACGACACAGCTGATTGGAGTTTACTCCAAATGAGGTCCTCTTGTGATGAGGACAGCTCAGAATATTCTCCTGGTTATACATGCCAGAGTAATCTATGACATTGTAATAAAAGGTAAGTCAAATAATTTAGACTGCAAATGGAGTTTTTAAAACCTAATTTAAATTTCTGTATAATTGCTCTCTTAAATCTAATTTGAAAAAAAGCAATACTGGAGATTAACATTAATAAATCTGCAGATACTTTTAATGAAATTAAATCAATTCTAAAAATTGTATGAATCTTTTTTTAATTACCATTTAATTTCTGTAGATGCAACTTTTTATTACCAACGCAGGAAAATTACTATTTTCAAATTATACAGTTCATCACTGAACTAAATATCAAATCTGTTATGCAGTACCCTTATAACCATAGGGCAAGCACACTTTTTTTGTCATCATTTTTTGTTTTCTACACCTAAAGTAACAGTCCACTTACATCCAAAATATCTCTGTTTTGTAAGTAGACAGTCATTAATTGCTTAATAACAAAAGAGAATGCCCTTCTACTTACATGCTGTGGTGGAAAGTAGCTATGGATATTTTAGCAAGTAAATGTACTTACTACAGTTCTGAGATACTTTACCCTTTCCACTTTATGCAGCTTTAACCACTACTCAGAGGGAAATATTGTACGTTTTACTCCACTAGGTTTATTTGATGACTTTTGTTATAATCAAAATAACTTACTGTCATGTTTGCACTATATTCTGAAAATACATAAAACAAATAATCTGTGGGAAAAATTATGCCCTTCCTCCTCTCCCTACTGCTTCTAACAACATTCACTAGAACCTACTGTGGCGCACAGACAACAACAAATCAGAGCCGAGGAGTCTGTAACACAGCTGTCAGTCATGTGTATTATTGTTTGTGTGAATTGAGACTGTTAAACTAGGCAGCGCTGATCAAATATGAATCAATATTTAGTTTCTGCATTGCCTATTTCTTCCCTCAAATGTTTTCCTAACATATTTGAGTGTACTGTTTAGCTGTAATATGAGAAAGTTTATGATTGGATCACCTTGTTGAATACAACTGGCCTAGGTACCAAGCACCACCAACCAGCTGGACCGACTTTCTCATTTTACAGCTAAACAGTACACTAAAATTGGTTTCTGAAAACAGTTGAAGTGAGAAACAGACAATGCAGTAACTGAATCTTGATTTATTTTTGACCAGCGCTGCCTAGTTTGACAGACCATAGTTCACGAGAGCAGTGATTGACATGAATGAAAGCTCCTTTAGAGACTCCTCAGCTCTGATTGATTGTTTTCGTTGACATGCAGTAAGGCCATTAGAAGTGCTACAAGGCAATAGAGTGGGAAGAGGAATATGATTTTTCATGTTTCACATATTATCTGTCCCATTTAGTGCTGTGTGATTATAGCAACAGTTTCAGCTGTAACCTTGAAGTGATGCACATATTATACATCAATTATTATAATCCAATGATATAATATACTGAAAGGGGCTGTTCTGTTTAATAAGACCTTTTGGTACTTTTGGTATTAAGAATATCTTAATGCAAATACTTTTGTATTTTTATTTTTATAGTCAAAATATTGTGTACGTGAAAAGATATCTCAGCTGTCAGTCAACTGTGAGACTAGAAAAACATGAAGTCATGTTGACACATTGTGATAAAAATATTAATGTATTTTTTGAGGCCTGAATCAGATGTAAAAATGCTGAGTGATGAATCTGAGTTTCTATTTTTCTTGAGTTCCCAAAAGCAAAATGATGCCTGAGTGCTGTGGAGTCGACAGTAATGGATGAGATTCTTTCCAAAATAAGATCTCTGTCTGAAAAGTCTGGCACATTTCTGACAAATGACCGCTGGAATGAAAATGAAGCACATTATAGGCTGCTATTAAAGTTATGAATCATGGTGAGACATTAACACAAAAACGTTAGTCTTACTAAAAAAAAAAAAAAAAGAAAAAGACAAATTTCCTTGAGTCACGGTAATTTCATCTGTCTCGGCTGTCTGGGACGCCGCCTCTGTTAAAAACAAAAGGTCGATCGTTTTTCAATCATCCCTCTACTTTCATCATTTTCCTTTCGGCCTTTTTCAATCCCCACTGCAATCAGGGAGACATTTCACCTTGCTGCTGGTGCAATTATTGCCCAGCTGCTTAAAGGTGTGTCAGGTAAATTTAAATCAATCAGACAAGATGATAACATTGATCAGCAGCCGGCAGAGAAACAGTGAAACATCCACTCAGCTGCAGTGTGATTCTAATCCAAAAGACATGTAGCGCCATCGATCTCCATTCACCAGATAGTAATGACTGAACTACAGGAGTGGAAATGTTTGGTGCCCCAGAGCAGACACGCTTCAGTGTTTGTACCAGCGTGTGTGTGTATATGTGTGTTACCTCAATGTAGGCAGTGTCCTGGTTCGCGTCCTTGATATGTGGGAACCAGTCTCGGGGAGGTTTGGAGAGGTGTTTGGACTCTGCAACAAACCACAGCACCTTGGGCCAGCCTGGACACACAGGGACACAAAACAAACATCCTCAATGTCCCCAGTGTTTGTAAAAGGTTTCTGCCGTGAGCAGCTTGCTACTGTTTTTAGCTGTTGTATTTTGGCAGTTCTGAGACCACTTTCATTTGAACATTCATAGTTTGGTTTTTCCTTCCTGGTTTAACTGCTCAACCTCATTTAGACTGAACAGACTCTGGAACTAGGCTTTTATCTAGCGCTAGGATTGGATTTGGATTCAGGATTCGTTGTGTGATCATACTTAGATTTTGCTTTTTTTGGCCATTAATAAAAAAGTTGAATAAGGTTACATGAACAAGAATCCAATTGCTGGTTTCCAAAAAGGCACAGACATTCTTTTTGAAACTAGAGATCATCTTATGACGGGATCACTCTAGCCCCAGTACAGTGATCTGCAACTAAGGGAATGTGGGCCAGGGAAGTAAAGTGGGATAGCCCATTACCCCTTCCCTACTTCCTACCCCACCACTTCTGGCCCCCTTGCTCGGACCACACCTACCTTAGAATTTGGCTTAATTTTTGATCTCACCTACATACCCGTCAAGTTTCATGACTGAATCTTGCACGGTTGCAACATTATTGTGTTGGCAAAAATCTGTCCATTGAAAGACAGACTGATAGACATATATAAACACGTGGCAAAATATTCCTGACTGCTTTTGTGATAGTTCACGCTACAAAAGGTGTCTCAAGGACCACATTTTGCCATGATGACATGCACACAAGGTGAACACAATACCAGCTGTTGTACCCTTTTTGTGGATGGTACAGACAGACTTGCATCAGTTTGAATATGTAAATAAACTGCTCCTGCAGTTACTTTGCGGGAGACCTGCAAGCCACCTTCGGAAATCTTAATGAACTAGTGGTAGTGCTTCTATAAAACAACTGGACATTTAAAAGGGCATCATAACATGGTGTGTGACAATTTAAACAAAAAAGTAATTAATAAAATAGAATTTGCATGAGAAAATGTTCAGGTGTAGAGTGGGTTAAAAGTTTTTCCCCAATTCCAGTTCATTCTGATAAAAGGTGTTTACATTTATATTCTGATCGGTCTGTTGGTTTGATTAATGGGGAATAAAATGTTACTTGTAAAAGTCTTTTTTTCTATATGGTTCACTTAGGTTCACACCCCCCAGTTTTACATGACATTGCAATCATTTAACAGACACTTTTGTTCAAAATATCCGTCATTAGGGGTATTTTTCCAGTGTTTTGCTCAAGGACACTTCGACATGTGGACAGACGAGATGAACCAACAACCCAATAATTCATGGTAAATCCCTTTATCCACCCTAGCTTGTACACAAAAGTCACAAAATTACACTGTAAACTAATAACATTTGATTAAAAACAGGACTGTTCAACAGTATTTTGTTAGCAGGTTAAAGTCAAAACCAACCCCTAACTCAAAGAGGACTGTTTCAGATGTGTCTTTATTGAATTTAAGCATGGTTTTGGACATCCAGCATGTGACGACAGATTGCATGCCATCCACATATCACTAAAAAGAAATGTTAAAACTGTGGCTTATTTGGCCAAGTGGGAGCACCAGTTTTACTCCGTCCGTTACAAGGATTATTACTCTAGTGAGGATGTGTTGCTCAGTGTTTGAGTGTTTACATGAGTACATGAACATGAGTGAATGTAAAATCCTGAGTATGTGAGGGGCTGTTAATGTCTGAATTAATGCTGCGCGGGCGGTGAGACAGAAGAAACAATCAGCCATGTGAATGAGATGAGTTTAAAGCCTGCCGATCGATAAGTGGAGCACTCCACGTTAATGAGACACACACACACACACACACACACACACACACTCCTAAATCCATACTGAGTGAGGAGCAGTAAATCTGGCGGCATCATGTTGCTATTTATACATCCATTACTGAAAAGCAAACAGTCGTTATTAATCACTGGGTTACTCTCGCTCTCTTTCTGTCTCTGTTCAGTGCTAATGTCTCTCTATTCTCAATTCATCATGCGTCTCTTTCTCCCTTCCTTCTTGTCGGCTGCTTCTCCATCGATTTACAATACTGCTTCACTGCGTCTCTCTTTCTCTCTGTCTTTCTATTTCTCTCTGTCTATGTGTCTCTATCTTTCTGTCATCCGTTACTCAGCCTCGCTGTCTGCTGCCATCAGTCTGTCCATTCATCCTGCAGAGAGACAGGAAAGCTGTCCTGAAACAAGAGAGGCACCGATACACTCTGACCTCTGACAGTGTGTGTGCAGTGCACTGCTTTGAGTATAGATATCAGTGTGATTGTCACATGAGGTTAGTCTTTTATTTGACTTATTACTGCCTTATAAATGCTTTACAACAGCGTTTATGGTCCATTATTTTTTGCTCATTTTTATTTAATTGTATTCAATTATAATTCCTATTTATTGTGTTTTAATAAAAGAGAGAAATGACTGCAGCTGAAAGCTAAACCAGTTATTTTGCTGTTAGAACAGAATTTTATGGCTCTACTTCAGTATTTAGCAATGACAGCAGCTGCCTGACATTGATGATAAGGTGTTTTTGTTTCAGTTCATATGATTGTCCTCAGTACACCAACACGTGCAAAAACATGCAAATAATTCCAGGTTCCCACGTGTATTTTTTCGCAGGAGTTGATTTTTCTAATGCTGGGATCTCGATTCTTGATATTTAACACTAGGGCGTATAGAGTTCATGCATGTTGGTACAAATACACTCTTTACTGGTATGTGCACAGGTGTGACAATAGGCTCTGTGTGTGTGTGTGAAACCTTTGAACTGTGGGATCTCTCCTGTGGGACTCTTGGGTAACCCTTTATGGCAGGCGTCGCTGGTCAGAGCCACTGTCACTCCACAGCTCCCCAACAGAAACCCGATCTGCTGACTGCCGGCATCCTGGACAGAGACAGAGAAATCAAATGTGACTAATCATCTGAATTGGATTGTAATTAATCAATAACTGCTTCTTGGTCGTTCTCAGCTTCTCTGTGCAATACAGTTGTAAAGTGGGAGGTGGGTCAGAGTTTGTCACTTTCTCATAGACAATTTTGGGTAACTGACAGCAGCAGCATTGACATGAAACTTTCCTGGTTGAATCATTACTTCCACTGAGTTACAAACTGACTGGTACAAGCCTGTGGACATAAAAATGAAAGGAGAGAAGTCAACTACAACTCCTAAGGTTCCTTTTGGTATGAAACCATCCGATCACAGCCAGAAAAAGAGATGGTTATTACCCCGTAAACCTACATTTACCCTCCACTACACTGCTGAAAATGATACTATTGTACAGATACTACTTCATATGGTCAATATACCAGCATGCTCGACAAGCACATGCCCATATGCTCGTAATCTAAACATTTCTTTGTGGTTTTAATCTCTTCTTATAATTGCTGCTTGTAGAAATGATTCTGTCCCTGTAAGTTCATGCAATGGTCAGTGTCTGGAAGACTTTCAAATGCCTTCACAGAAACGCACCTAGAGACTAATAGGAAGTTACATTTCATCTAGATTCATACTATAAACACTGCCCACAGTTTTACACATAGCTCATGTTTTGTAACTGTACCATATGACCCCCCTTTGGGCTGATCTGCCAGATTTATTTTTTTGTTCTGTTCTCATAAAACATTCACATTAGCTGTCTATGATTTCTTGCAGTACAGTCAGATGAAAACACGTCATTTTAATCTAAAACATATGAAATTGTAAAAGTGTTCTCCTCCTTGTGGCCAAGATTTTATGGGGAATAAATTTAAATAAAAATGACTTCATGGAACAGAGACATGTGGCTTTTACTTCTTCTGCTTTTTTTTTAAGGCAAATTTATTGTTTGAGCAGATAATAATAGTACTTCTCACTTAGTAAGCTTGTTTTTTGTAGATTTGGCCATGAAAAGATGTTTGTATGGTGTTTTAAATATTGTATTTCAACATGTAGCAGAATGTTGTGGACATATTTATTGTATGAAGTTGTACAGAAACAGTTTTATGGATGTTTTATGGACTAGTCGCGGTGTAAGTAAGAAGATTTAGCCTTCACTAACAGTGTTAAAGTGTATTTTTTAATGCTACGACAGATAAAACATGCAGTGGGGTTTTTAGGTGGAAAAAATAGTGGGGCGATGACTAACGTTACTTTGGACAGATGCAAAATCAGATAATAACAGTTTGACATAACGCACTGTTTCACAATTCAAACACAGTTTAACACAAGTGATAATCTGACTGAGAACATAATGTTCTCCTTAGTGTGTTACTGCTCAGCTCCCTGTTTATACGCGCTGTCAGTTTGGGTAATGTTTGCGGTTTGGTTTAGAGTAATATCCCACGGGTTGTGGGCACTGAGGTGTTTAATATCCAGTTTCCCTCAAAAGGCAGATTTTCAAATTCGGGCAGTAGAAGATAAACCACATTGTTCACGGTGACTACATTTATAATCTCCTATAAAAAAAAATACTAACTAATGTTAGGAGCAAATGACGACAACAGTAGTTCTGCATCTGGTCAACAGCCAACGAGATTTCAGTTCACAATCAAAACATTATTTCAAAACTATAATATCAGCCAATGCCTTTATGTTGTAGAATAATGATAAAAAACAGCAACCAAGGATTTTATTTATGTCATGCATTGATCCAGGATTATATTATATTAAGTTACACAGTACCACTAAAAAAAGGAAAGACAGTATATACATACAAAATATTACTTAAAAGTAAAAGTATTGGGGCGTCGGTGGCTTGGTAGTGGAGCAGGCGCCCCATGTACAAGGCTGTTGCTGCATCGGCCCAGGTTCGACTCCAGCCTGTGGCCCTTTGCTGCATGTCACTCCCTCTCTCTCTCCCCCTTTCACGCTTGTCTGTCCTATCAAAAAATAAAGGCTAAAAATGCCTCCCAAAAATATCTTAAAAAAAAAAAAACAAAGTAGTAAAAGTATTATCATCAAAAATACTTACAGCGCCTAAAATGAAAGTACTCATTATGCAGAACATCCTATTCCAGAATCATATGTATATATATATATGTATATATATGTATATATATATATATATATATATATATATATATACATGTATATATATATATATATATTGACGTATATATATATATATATATATTGACGTATAATGTGTAAGCATCACTGATGTTGCAGCTGTTAAACGTGGAGCTAATTTCCACTACTGCACATACTGCCAGGTGGCTTAATCCATAATTATACATCATAATTTGTGATCTGGAACTGCAGAATAACTAATATTGTCAAATACATTTAGTGTAATGAAAAGGGCAGTATTTCTCTCTGAGAAGTATAAAATAGAATAAAATGAAAATGCTCAAGTAAAATCCAAGTACTTTAACACTGTACTTTAGTGCAGTACTTAGTGTATATATATTCCATAATGGGGTTCAATGAGTTGCTCATTAAGAAAGTGATTTAAGAAGAGCTCGCATTAAATTTCAAAGAGTTTGTGGTCCCTTTGTGCTCTACTCTTTTATCTATTTATGTACTTATTTATTTTTTTGAGTAACGTACCTTTTCCGTTATTTGTTTTCTGTAACTTTATAAATGTTTTTTAACATAAATTATTAAAAGATAAAGAAGAAAGCTGAAATTCACAAAGCCACATTCAGACCTCCACTGACTCTGACACACACACTTGGGCCTCCCGATTCGTCCCAGACAACGTTACAGTGCGCCGTGATAGCCAATCCAAACTATGACTCAAACAAACCTACAACAACAACAGCAACAGCAGAAAATGTTTCTTTGGGGACATTTGGCTTTGATTACACCTCAGCAGAGCTCAGTGTCCTCTGTGCTGCACCATGACTCACCAAGGCGCCTTCTGATGACTCATGTTTTTAATACAATCCCCCGGTGAAGAATTAGCTCCATTGACTGGTGTGAATTAGTGCTGTTGGGCTCTGCTGCGTGTCCTCTTTTCAACTCACTAATGCCGTTTGACGTGAAGAAAAAGAAGAAATGGCAACCAAAACTTCTCTGACTGCCTGAGGCCCAACTGTTGACTCAAACAACGCAATACAGTCTTCTTTTACTCTCTTCCTCCAACTATCTTTCATCCTCTTTGGATAATATCTGGGCAGCCTCCTTTATGTTTCCTTCAAAAACCAAGCTGCGGAACACTTAATGTATGTAATGCAACAATGCAATGATACAAAACTGCAATAAATCCTGTTTTTGCAAAGCTGCTAACTTTTACACACAGGCTACAACTAATTTAAAAGTCGTTAGCACTTATTTGTTTACTATGTTTTACTCTTGTTCACTATGTCTACCTTTCTTCTTCTCTGATAATATAAAATAGATATGCAAAACTGTTTGTATTTGGACACATTTTTCAGCATTTGGTTGAAGTTCTGCACTATGACAGCTTACCTTCCTGGTCAGCGGTACTTCTATTGGCACAGGGACGACTTCGGCCAGCAGGCAGCCGTAAAAAGCCGTCATAAAGGCAGCAGGGTCGTTGTTTGGGAAGACCAGCGCCACCTACAGGCAGACAGAGACAAGAGAGGTAAGAAGTATATCTGTAGAGTGTAAAGTTATGTTGTTGTTACCATTGTTAGACAGGAAATACGGTAGATGGTTGCATCTCTGCCTTTTAAACCTGAAATCCTATATGGAAACATTTACAGGTGGGTGACGAAGGAAAGGAAAACCATCATCAAGTGAGCAAGTAGGACAAACAGCTTCATCTTCATCAAACCATTCAGTGAGCCTGGCCTGCATAGCAGCATCTGCATTCACTACGTTTCTACAAATGTTTGATTCAATTTGTCACCAATCTGTAAACAACACAGAAGCATTCTGTGTGTGTGTGTGTGTGTGTGTGTGTGTGTGTGTGTGTGTGTGTGTGTGCGTGCGTGTGTGTGTGTGTGTGTGTGTGTGTGTCTGTGTGTCTGTGTGTCTGTGTGTGAGATGTTTAACGGATATGGACAGTTGCCAGAAAGGCAGGAGTTGAGCTCAGCAGTTGAATAATTTTATCAGAGAAGAATAAAGCCAAATCTTTTGAGAGGCATCTGTTTCATATCTCCTGCTTGCGCTCTCTAAATCCTGTCCCTTGTAACTTCCTTTTTCACTGTTCACTACACTGTTTAACTTCCCTCTCCTCTAATTCTCTCCAGTATCCAGACTATCCCACTGTTTGTTTTCAGCTCTGTTTTACCTCATTCCACTTCATTTCAGACTGTTTGCACTAATTAAACTACTAAAACTGCTACATAACAGCAGCAAATATGACAACTAACTTTTGGCTGTAAAGAAGAGAACAATAAATAGTAAAAAAGTGTGAGTACGTTTAATATAAATCAAGAAAAAAGTAGGTGAAACATTTAATAAACATCTATTTATTTCACCTTTTCTGTGCACCTGAAGTACACATCATTAATGTATCATGCAAGGTTTGGTACTGTGAACTAGTTCTGAACTGGGGAAACTGCCTTTTGTATTAATGCACATGTAGAGTGACGTGTGGTGCTCAGACGCATTTAGTTTAGTAATGAAAAAAAGTATTTACGGCAAAAGAGGATTTTCTGCAACAGGTACATATCCTTCCGTACAAGTACCCCACAATCAGCTAATGCTGAGACATGTCACTAAAGTAAAAACAAATGTAAAATGGCACAATTCGCTTTATTTGACCTTTTTGACCTAAAACAACATGAGTTGACTGAGCTCTATCAATATTTTTTGTAGACAACAGCAACAGAATATTAATTTCTTCTCCACAGCTCATTCTGTACATTTCACTACATTTTTCATGGTTGGTCAATCATCCCAAGATCATGTCTACGCCATGAAAACTCATGTTCTGTGTATTTCTTGTGAGGGAGGTTTCTATCTGCCATCTCACATGAACAAAACAACCAGCATCCAACATGCTTCTGCAACGTCACAGCAGAGCTTTTATCGCCTACTCAGCCATGTTGGATCCAGTTTGGCTCCAGTAGCATGTTGTGATGGTAACGGTGAACCCTGGCTTAAGTGCTGCATAATAGCCTCTATATACAGTACTGGGCTGTGTGTGTTTGTCTCTGTGTGTGCTATGTGTGTCTGCATGTGTGTGGGGTTGAAGCTATAAGCTAAGTGCACCTGAGTGAATGAGAGCGGTATAATGATGCTTTAACAGGACTAATGTTGACATGTGACCGTCTCATTGGAGCCGTTCAGGTTTCAACTGATGATACCAGAGAGAGTGGAGGGAAAATGATTCTGTTACCATGTGTGCCTGAGGCTGCAGAGACTTAACAATGTCATACTGTATAAACATTTAACAAGGAAGTTCACCTGGTATTTTTGTCACTTACGAAAATCATACCTTTCACCACCTGATGCTTAAAAATTCTTACAGGCTATTCCCAGATTAGATTTCTGTTCTGTTCAAACCTGCACTGCCCAATTCTCATATGCACCTCACCAAATCACCTCCACTTTTATCTAACTTACACTGGCCTCATGTTCAGTCCCACAAAATCCCCTGCCTATCCATTCTACAGCAGCCCCACTACAAGCTGAAAACTTTGGGCCACAGAGCCCAACTTTTATACAGACTTAGAAATCTTGTCGTCTGGCACTCTCTGTTACTGCAATGTTATGTGCCTTTATGCTGAATGTTTTTGTTTTCTTTACTGTCTGTACCTGCAAGTCTTTGTGCTTCTCTGCCTGATGCGGTTTTTTTTTTTGTTTTTTTTTTGCATCTTGTCTTTGGCAATTTAGTTAATTCACACCTCCAAGCCAATCAAAATCAAGAATTTTGCTATATAGAGGAAGTAGGGGTGGGGGGTCTGCAGCATCCTTAGCTCACTGATTGTATTGCTGTATTGTAGGATTATTCCTGTTTTTTTCGGACACATAACACCCCACTTCTTCTGTTCCCACCCATGATATCCTTTATCCATAATTGTGAGCAGTCTGTTGTATAATATTTCATACCGTCATGACTGACAACTCTGTGCTTTCCACTGTAAATTCTAAAGTTTGAATTCAATTTTAAACTATACCATTTTCATATCATCATCTTGAGTGGATGATAACATATGAGTCAAGATGTCAACATGACATTTACAATGATGCTATGCTTTACTGCTCTGGTTTTATATTTTAGGAAAAGTTTGTCAAATATGTTCAAATGACACTTTAATATGCAGCGGCCTATCTAATTTATTTTAAAATAGACAAGATACTAAAATGCAGCACAAGAAGGGTGTTTATTTTGCAACTATTACTTTCAAAATCAAATTTTCCCCTCTAATTTGTGTGATTTTTTGAGATTTTAATATTAGAAATAACATATATACATAACAGATTTGTACTCAGAGATAAACTTGTGATGTCACTCTTCTTCTGTAATGGTTTATGTTGAGTAGTTGAAAAAAATATAATAATTCCTGTCTTTGGAACATGACCCCTACATATTTCATGGAACTTATTTAAAATCCTTTCACTTTAGTTGACATAAAAATGAAAACAAAAATGCAATGCCTAAAATTCTGAAAGTCACTTCACATTCACAAACCACACTTGATCCTTCACCAGGCTCATTTCCTGAAACTGTTTTTCCACATAAAATGACTCAACCTCTAATTCATAAAAAACGACTTCTGTATAATTTCTTAGAGTAATTAAATCTCCTCCGCCCTCTAAACACTCTCTCAGTAAAACTCATTTCTGTAATCATCCTGCAAGACACATCCCTCTGTCAAAGAAAAGAAAGAAATAAGACACTGTAATTTCTCTGTGTGCAACTTGTTATAACTTCAGTAAAACTGTGAAAAACACCAGTTTGTAATTCACGCTGAGCGGGAGGGAAAAAGGAGCTGTAAAGTGATTAAAACACACACCCTTCCGGCTGAAATACATTTAAAGAAAAAAGAAAAAAAATCACCACACACTGGCACTGTGCCAGCCTTGACTTAGTCTCCAGCTGAGAAGGAAATCGAGCTTAAAATAATAAAAAATAGATGAAAAAGGGACAAGAAGAAGGAGAACAGAGACGTTGGTGGTGTCACATGGCAGCAGACACATGTGGGACTATCACTGAACATTCTTTTCCACTTCAGCGTGATCGTCTGTTCATGTGTGGAGGCGTGTGGGGCGCTGGTTAAAGAGGCCCCGAGTGTGACGTGATGATTATGCTGACAGGAAAGGAAGGACAGACTACACATGTGTCCATTTTTAAAACACTGAGTAATGGCCATGTGTTGGGTCGGTACCCAAAACTCTTGAGAGGTGATGTAAGTAAACTGTTTTTTTACCCGGCTGCTCTGTGATGTGTTAATACCAAAGGAAACCAAAGAGACAACACAGGAAAAAGCCTGATGTTTCTGAGCCCAGCTGACTCTTGTTAAAGAGTCGGTTCTCCCAAATTACCAAAATAAACTGTCTCATTCACCTCCAGTTGTTTTTTACCTAGCAGATGGTTTGGTTGTGTTTGTTTCTGATCCAATACAGTAACAAGTGGAACTGATATTGGAATTTATATTTGTGCTGCTGAAAACATAAAAATTTACATTTGAAAATTTCAACAACATCTATGTTGTACGTAACTACTTTCTGCTGAAGTAATTTGGGGTAATCTGGGCATTTTTTTTCTGGACATTGCTGCATACAAAGCACTGTATAAATGCAAACTACCAAGCACACAGCTGATGCAGTTTGGATTTTGGTGTCTCACTCACACTCGGATATGTATATGACCTGCTCTTCCTGCTGAGTACAGCTGCTCCAACATTGTTTTAGGATGTTATCCACACCAGGTCCAGTTAAGGCTATGCAGTGTCTGAATATCTAACTATAACAATGCACAGGCCTAAAAATGAAATATGCAGTGTAAGCAGCTCTGCAAGGTCTGCCTGAGACTGACTCACCTTTTCATTGTTTCAAGGTTTTACTTAATCATTTTTTCCACAGTGGGAACATAAGACCACAATGAGCCCCTGCCATTGTTCCCCATCTTTTGCATCATGTTAGATTGCAGAAGTTCATTTTTACAAGCTCATCCATCTCTGTTCTGTGCCAGATTTCAGGGTTTTACACGGTCAAAACTTTAGGCTTGATTGTCTTTACTCTCAGGTCGTAGGTCAAGATAAATTTTTAGTTTGTCAAGTCTCACAGCAATCACGTCAAGTCAAATGTCCAACTCAAGTCCAACTCTTAACTCTGAGGCCTCAAGTTGGGAAATCACTCGAAAATTGTGTACTTTGTTAGTTTTTGTTTGTTGTTGTTTACTTTTTACTTACCCGGTCTCCAGGTCTGACGAGTGGTTCCTGTTTGGTTCCCAGTTTGTGCAATAGGTTGTAGGCCACCTTCACACTTCTGGACCACAGTTTTCCTAAAGGCAGATTACAATAATTAGAAATATAAAACTATACAAAGTATACAGGGGGGTAACAGGAAACCACAGCGTTTAAAATGGCTGATATAGTTTAGTGACACGTTTGTGAACTAGAATTACCTATATGCCTTCACAAACCAGTCAGGTTGCAGTTCCAGTTTAAACACGAATGCTTCACACACATCTTAAACCCAGCAGCAAAGAAGATCTATACTATCAGCATAGTTTCAAGATGGGGTCCCAAGATTAGCGCCATCAATTCAGTATCTGACCAAATGTCTTCCCATCTGTTCATGAGACACAAAGTTGAGTAATGGCCAGAAAAGTGTTTTTGCAGAACATTATGATGTCACAGTGAAGTTGATTTTTGATCTTTTGGATATAAAATGTCATTGTTTTATCTTTTTAGTCATCTGTGTGAAATTTTGTGATAGTTAGCGTAAGAATTCTTGAACTTTGGCCAAAAATATGTTTGTGAGGTCACAGTGACCTCTAATATAATCAATTCACCCTTGAGTCCAAGTAGACATTTGTGCCAAATTTGAGTAAATTCCCTCAAGGCTTTCTTGAGATATTATGTTCACAAAAATGAGAGGGTCACTGCGACCTTAAACTTTGACCACCAAATTCTAGTCAGTTCATCCTTTACTCAAAGTGGACAAGAGAATGAGAGAGATGCATGGTCACAGTGACCTTGACCTTTGACCCCCAAAATAAAAAAAAAAAAAATCTTCTTTGAGTCTAAGTGGATGTTTGTGCCACATTTGAAAAAACTTTGACTTTGACCTCTGATTACAAAATTCATCAGTTCATCACTGAGCCCGAATGGACATTAATGCCAAATTTGAAGAAATTCCCTCAAGGCCTCCCTGAGATATTTACCGGTACATGAGCATTTACAAGAATGGAATGGACAGCTGGATGGATGGACGGACGGACGGACAACCTGAAAACCTAAGGCCTCCAGCAAATGCTGTCGCCGGCACAGATGCATAAAATTCTAACAAAGAGATTAAAGTCAGGAAACATTTTGGTGTCCTATGAAAGAACACATGTCTACGATGACCTTTTTCTTGCAGTTGCATGGTCGAACAAAGGATGACATCATGACTCCACATGTGCAAGAAATTACTGCACTTATATGACACTCATGTTAAAGACCATTGTTTCACCTTGCGGGTGGACTGGTATGGAGATGATCACACAGATTTCATAACATTCAGCAAACCAGAGCTGCTTCATGACGGTGAAGTAATTGAATCCATATAATACTTTACACACAGAGACACAACCACAGCACATCAGAGGAAGTCATACAGGCCACATCAGTATATAATTACAGTGATGAAGACTTGTTGGTATCCTGATGAATGTATTTAGATTTAGTGTCAGTGCTCATGCACCTTCAGGCAATATGAACCATTTACTTCATCGTAAAAAAAAGAAACGACTTGAGAATTATTAAACTTCTTGGAAGGTGTATTACAACATAACTGCTGCTTTAAATATCTCGCTGTATATATTATAATGTTATCTAATCTTTCCGATCAGTTTCATTTTACCCACCAGGCGAGCTTGGCTCTGTTCATTAATGCAGTAACTCACAACAAAAGAATCAATTTCCATCCTTTGCTTTTTTTCCCTAATTCAGACTGGCAGACGCAGATATTATGCATGAGCAATCCAGCGTGAATTCCTCATTGTTTTTCACACTAAATGAGGTTTTTTCTGATGTTTGTCAGAGCTAATGAATTGAAGGAACGGAGAGCTTTGGAATCCCACGAGGAAAATAGAAAGGAGAGAAAAACAACATAAATGGCAAACAAACGCAGAGAAACACTGACTCAGTCACCATAGGTGTGACTACAGTTTATAAAAAGTGTGATACAAAGGAAGGATTTAATTGATCAATTCAGAATTAAGGGCCACAAAAAACAACCATTTGTGTCTTTCAGGAGTATAAAACAGATTTTTCCATTTAGACTTCATTAGGGATGCCAGGAGAGCTTAGAAAGCAATAACTGCTGGAAATCTGCCTAGCCACTGCCTTTGTAAAGACCTGTGCATCTTTTGGGGTTACATGTTTGGGGATACATGTCATGCCTAGTCTACACAACTTTTCTGTGTCACTTAACTCTGATTTCCCATTAGCCAATAGTCTTTGGAGCTCCCCAACAAAAGCCCAAGATGCTCCCCAGTTTTCTCGCAGGCTAAATAGCTAGTCCCGATCTCAAGGTGTGTGTGTGTGTGTGTGTGTGTGTTAGAGAGGAAGAGACAGAGAAAGAGGAGAAGAATGTGGAAGGTGGACTAACGCACGCAATGTGTCTGATGGCAATAATTAACCTGTATCCGAAGGATGAGTAGTAGAAAGTAGGAGACGCTTACATGAAAAAACACTCATTTGAATAGTTTTCAGAGGCCTGGATAGTTGAACTCTCCTATATTTTGCCACAAAAAGAAAAGGTTTAGAAAATTTGGAAAAAAGAAAAAAAATGTTTGTGTAGACTCTACCTAATCAATTATCTCATGATCCCCCAGACCTAATTTGCAACCCTTTGGAGTCACGCTGACACCCAGGGTATGAACCACTGCTCTGCAGGATGCCTCTACTTGCTCCATAAAAAATGCAGGCATTTGAAGCTGATCATGTAAAAGGAGGTCATGATTAGTAGGTCAGTTATGAGTAATAATGCCACCGATAAGTATCAGGATAGTGTTATAACAACATTAAAAAAAACTTTACTAACTGATATCCATGGATTGCAGAGAGCAGTTATTTTTTCTGTAGGTGCAGAAACTTCTGCAGTGACCCTGAATCAGTTTTGGGATGAGGATGCCCACTTTAAGGGCACTTCAGCAGTAATAGTGGGCACCCTGGAGGTGACAGCCAGCCATCCTCCAGCTGAAAACATCTCCAACAATCAGAGAAGAGGATTCCTGCTGAGTTGTTGGAAAGTGTCTCTCCTGCTGAACTGCAGAGGAGCCCAAATCGCAGAGCTGCAGATGTAATCAGAGTGTTTCTGTCCAGAGCTGGGGTCAGTTTTCTGTGTTCTTCTTCTTTTTTTAGGATGACATTACTCCGCCAACCCATGAAAGGCTCATCCAGCAGCCTTTTATCCCCTGAAACCGAGGAGAGGAGCAGGAAACTGCCCAATCATCTAGTTTAATTTAATTGAAAAGGGCACTTTTGTTCTGAAATTACGTGTTCGCTGTTTGAGAGCAGCAGCTACTCTCAGAAAATGACTCCAAGAACAAAAACAGAGACAAAACTAATTCATTCTGAGAAATAGTAGGTCACATACTGAGCCAATGTTTAACAAAAGGATTACATAACATCTCTGCAATGGGACACGATTTCAGACAACTATGTGTTGTTTTTTTGTCCTTTCCACACAGCTTTTTTTGAAATGGTCTGTTTTAACCTTTCAGTTTGCCTCTGTGAGAATGATTACAAGCTTAACCACTGAGGCAAACAGCTGAAGAAATTAGATTTGATGATTATCATTGTCGAAAGTTTTTTTCTTTCTTTCTTTCTTTTGTTTTTTAGAGATTGCAAAATTTGTACTGACTTTTGTGGTGTTTTGCATATTGTTATATACAGTATTGTATCACTGTATGATATAGAGCTGGGCAATACGTAGAAAATCAAACATCAAAACATTTTTACCAAATATCTCAATATCAATATTACACCAATACTGTAGGGTTGACTACTAGTGCATTCACAGAATATTTACACAATGAGATATTTGATTAATCATCATCAGTAATGTGGATATAATGACTATGTGGGTGAAGGCAAATAACAGCTAGAACTGTAAGTTCAGAAAATTCCATCACTTTACAGTAATGCAGCCTTTATCAGGTAAAGACAACACTTATGATGTTACAATATCCAAAATCTAAGACATTATCTTGTCTCATATCCTCCTGAGACCTGTACTTTTGTTTGGTATGCCTTTTCAATTTCTCCTAGCTATTTGTGATTATTTGGACCTAATAAATATAAAAAACATAAAACTGTCAACGACAATAAAATCCCAGTGTCCTCAACTGAGACGATAATAAAGTCCCGATGTCATCAAATAGACTACATCCCAATGCCCTCAAACCAGATGATAATGAAGTCCCAAAGTCCTACAACAAGACTACTTCCATGTCCTCAAACCAGATGATTATGAAGTCCCAAAGTCCTCAAACAAGACTACGTCCATGTCCTCAAACAATATGATAACAAAGTCCCAATGTCCTCAAACAAGACTATGTCCTCATACAATATGATAATAAAGTCCCAGTGTCCTCAAACGTGATGACAATAATGTCTGAATGTCTTCAAACGAGTACTTTCTAATTAACACTGGCTGAGCTTGTTACTGTTGCTACAGCAAATTGATCAATTTGTTGACATGTCAAACTGTGAACTTCATTAATCATAAATGAACAAGTTTCAACAATAAAATGTGATCAGGTCCAGATTGGCTGCAGACTGACTTGGCAGAGATGGCTGCAATCTTGTTTGTACATGGATTAGTGTATTGTAGTCTTACTACCACTAGATGGCACAAAAAGTGTCCACGAATGAGGACAACAGGTCTATGTTAAGCAGAATAAAGTATAAGGTCCAGTAAACCCAAATGTAATGCCTTGATATAAGGGCACAGGGACTCAAAAGGATATCACAACATCGATATAATCTCATTATATTGCCCGGCCCTATAGCATATATTGTATGGTGTCATGACATACTTCATCATGTTGTACAGAGTGCATCATTTTTTACAGTATCATAGTATCATACAGTACAGCCTGGTTATATTGTCTTATATCATTTGATATAGTATGGTAACATCGTATTGTGTTTTATTGCATTATATATTGTTGTATTACATGATTTTGTATTGAATCATATAGTACTGTATCATCATTATTGTTTAATACAATAATATATTGTGCTGTATAGTTTAACGAGCGGCATGGTGTTACAGTGGTTCGTACTGTCACCTCACAGCAAGAGGGTTGGGGTTTTAAACCTGCTGGCCGGTTGGAGCCATTCTGTGTGGAGTTTGCATGTTTTCCCTGTGTCAGCGTGGGTTTTCCCTGGGATAGTCTCGCTCACCAGACCTTTCTCAAGAAAAGAAAGGTCTGGCTGGGCCGCCTCTCACTTTAAGATTGGAGAAAAAAACGCCCCTGCTGCTTGTATTTCTTTCAACCAATCACAATCGTTCTGGGCGGTGCCACAGTAACGGTGCGCTTGCTAAAATATTGCCGGGGGGAAACTGGTTTTGGTATAACACGCCCACAAAAATATCGCCTACAGGACACGAACCATGGCAGAAAAATGGCTACACCCCCGCAAGATCAAACACCGCAAAAGTTAGTAAAGGATGTGTTGAAAACGGTTGAAAACTGCTACACAATCGGAGGTGGTAGGGCGGGACTTCAGCGGGTGGTTCGTTCCGCCCAATGAGAGGCTGATCTATGCAGTGAATTTCCGCCCACTCAGACTATCCCCGGGATAATTGTTGCCTCTAAATTCCTTTAAATAGGTGTGAATGTGAGCATAAATGGTTGTCTGTCTCTATATATCATGTATCTCTATGTAATAATCTGGCGACCTGTCCAGGGTGTTACCCGCCCCTCACCCGGTGTCAGCTGGGATCGGCTCCAGCCACCCATGACCATGAAAAGCATAAGTGGTTACAGATAACAGATGGAATGTACGGTTAAATATCATATTGTGCAGTATCGTATTGTGTCACATTAAACTGGGCAGTGTTTTATCGCCTCACAATTTATCATATGATAACTTCTCATATTGTACCATAAAGAACAATATCCTACAGTACTGCATTATATCACGTCATATTATATCAGATGTGCCTTAGGGATGGAGGAGTCACCAACACATTTTTCAAAGTTCAGGAAAGTGAAAACGGCGTTAATTTGTGTACTGAAATCAACAGCATGCTTTTAGTCAAGTTACGTTTTTTGGCACTAGACAGACCTGTAAAGAGATGGTCAAGAAGCTGTAGCTGAAGTATAGTACTGTAAATCTTTCCTAAAATGATGTAACCGTAGTTTTTACAGTAAAGCCAATCCTAGAAAGGCTACAGGAGGGGGCAGTGCAAAAAGTGGTGATGAAATTCTTGCTCATTTTAAAACAGAATTCACAGTTTACAGAAAACACTCCAAACGAAAGCAGATGTACACACACATAATAAACAAAGAAAAAGAGAACACAGCACACAGAGCTTTAAAAGTTTATGTGTCCTCCTCATGCTGAACGGAAATCCAAACCTCTTTCTCGATGAGGTGATTTCCTGCTAAATAACATCAGCCATGTTGTTTATACAGAATCAAAGCTCCCTGAGACTCTCTAGGCTTGTTCAAAACTTGTTTTAAACAAGTACAGAAATGTTTCTCTCCTGCAAATTATGTGAGGTTATCTGCAGTGCAGCGCGGTGAGGGTTGAGTTTAAGGACAGCGGGAGAATTCGGTATCATGAATTCTCTCTGTTCTCAAGGGGGGGGCGGAAGACGACCCGACAGGAAGAAACAAAGCAAGTTTGTCCTTGTCGGCCGACATCAAAGGGAACGACACCACAGGAATGAAAGATAAAGGGAGAAAGAGATTGAGATTTAGATTCAACACCGCACACCGCACACACACACACACACACACACACACACGCACCAACACTGTCTCACCATGTTGTTGTCTCTCTGGTGGCAGACTCCTGAGTGCTGGCTGAAGACATTTCACAGTCTGGTGAGCACACATCGCCTCATCATCAGCTGCAGGCTCACTCCTCTCCAATCAGTTTGTTCAGTCACTCACACACACTCACAAACCCCCCTCCACACACACACAAACTGTACGCCTATTTGAAGAAAGTTGATAGGGATAAAGCTGAGTCTGGGTTAATGATTGTGTATGTGGGAGTGTTTTGAGAGTGAATGCCACCAACTTCAACAGAGGTGGAAACTACTTTACAAGTACTGTACTTCGAATATAACTTTTCTAACTTAAGATCATTTCCACTTTTCCTCCACTATGTTTCAGAAGGAAATATTGTACTTTTTACTACATTAATTTAACAGCTGGGGATACTAGGGCTTGTTTCAACAATTGTGCAACATGCCGGCTACATTACAGCTGATTTTCAATGTTTCAGTGATGGACTCACAGTTTAATCATCGTTTGTGATCTGCATGTAAACAGTGTTTGTCAATAGTTATTGTGCAATGCACTGCTGGTTCCTCAGATTTCACCATAACTGCAGATAAGATGATAATTTCCACTCTGTCTTCCATTTCCTTTTTTACTCTATATTCCTCTTATTTTCTTCTTTTTGTTTTTCTCTTATTTTTTTTGTTTCCCTTCCTCACTTCCTTTCCTATTCTGCTATTCCCGTCCTTCCTAGTTTCCTTTTACCTTTTACTCCTTCTGTTTTCCTTGTACTACCTTTTCATTTCCGTCTTTACTTTTTTCTTTTCTTACTCTTATCCTTCCATTTTTCTTTCCAATTTTCTTAAATTTCTCATCCTCTTCAACTGACTTAAAGACCTGAAAATCCTCTGGAGATAGAACTGGAGATAGAGCAAATCAAAACTCTACTACATAATAAAAGAGAGATAAAAACACCACAGCCAGCTCCAGCTGGTTGATGGAAACTGTCAAATATAACTGAAAGCTGTGGGAACAGTCAGCAAGTGGACTTCTGATTTGAGACGACGGCCAAGAATAAACTTCCACGCTCAGTTCTACTCTCCTTCACAGTGAATAATTTATACTTTTGAAAATAAACTTTTACTTTGATGTATTTTTCGCTGTCATTCAGGGACATACTGTAGTTTTAGGTAAAAGATGTGAGCAGTTCTTTAAACTTTAAACCTGGAACGGTGAGTCTGAGTTCATGTGCGTTAATGTGTTCGCTGCTGTGTGATGTATATAAGTGTGTTTGTGTGTCCTCTTGGTGCCACTTCATTCTCTCCGCTGTGCAGCAGGGAGGTCTGACTCTAAATTCATGAGGACCTGAGAGAAGCGGCTCTGTTCACTGCGGCTAAATCTCTTTACACCCTCCGGACCTGAAGCCATTTTCTCTGCTGTCGACTGGGGAGATGAATAACTTGGATCTGTAGTCTTTAGGGGCTGAACAAAAGAGTTTGTTCCAATTTGAATGTAGACTTAAACAGTGGCACTGAAGCGAAGGTTAGGACGTGATGTGATTCAGCTGAAGTGAATGTGTTCAGGGAGCTGGGACGGTGGTAATGCTGCAGGCGAGACGGTTGATCTGTGTTTTGCATCATTTTTGTAACACTTTTTACCCACTGTGTGTTTCTCTTCTCACTTTTGGCTGCTAAAGACTTGTTTTCCTTTACATTTACTGTTTTCTCTGAAAGATTAAACACTAAAGGTGGATTTTGTACGCCTGTGTAAAGGAGTCGTTACGTGTGGCATAGGAATATATACTTAAGTGTCAGATCACACCTGTTGATAGCACCACCACAATAATAGAGAGGTGTATCTTTAATTATATAAATAACCGATGGCATTCACAATTTTCACCCGTCTGAGGTGAGCAGATGTGTAGTGTAAATGGATTTGTTAGATCATCATATCTGTTTGGTAACATCACTTAGCCTTTCTTTAACTTGATTAACGGTGTCTTTATGTTTAAGGTCTCCAATGGCACCAGAAACTTGTAGTACATGTTTTCACAGGTTCACTTGTTTCCTATTAGCCAAGATCCGCCACCAGAGGCTGAGTCAGGAAGGGTTCAAATTATATCCGGTCTAATCAGATCAGGTCTAAGGTCTCAGGCGTGTGCCAATGTCTAACCCAAGTGGACTTTTGATTACCTTCGAAGTTCAGGACAAATTACAGGTATTTATTTCTCCCTTATGTAATTCAGCTGTGTTAATTGCATTTTGAATCAGGCTTAATTATCTGCTCATCTATTTCGGATCTTATCTGACTATCCTCGGACCCCATCAGAGTTTTTGAAAAATTCATGAATGCACACTTTGTTCAGGTAGGTTTTCTATGTGCCATTTTGGATTGGGTTCACACTTTTACTTACAGTTCTTATGGTCTCCATAGCCATGACAGACCTGCATGTCAGCTCTCATGTAGCCTCTGATGTAGCCATGAAGGCTTTGTTCAATGGCTCCTTATGCAGAGGTCTTAGTTTAGTTTCAGTTCATCCAAGTAAAAAAAAGAGCGGTGGCTATCAAATGTTAGTATCTGTGCCAAACACTGCATTTCTGGATACAAACTAAAGGTCTGGAATTAGTCCAGAGATTGAACAAACTGCTCCAAGCACACATCTCGCAGCCAAGACTTTCTACAAATACAAGTAAATAGCTAAACAATAAAATAAGGAATGAAATCCACCAGTTCTGTCAGCACCAGAGTTTGACCTACAAAGACTGTCCTTTAAGTCACTCAGAATATATTCCTAAAAATGTTCATTAATATAAAATATTCTGAAAATGGGCCTTTGGGATAAAAAAAACTTTCCCTCTCTCTGTAGCAGAGCAGCTTTCTTGAAAGTGTCTTCTTCACACTTTGCTAATGTGCTTAGTGTTCTGTCTGGGTGCCATTAGTGGAATTATGCTCACACAGCGGGTGTTAAACATTGTTTGGTGCTTCGGTTAATCAGCTTGGGAGAGCCACCATATGTGCGGAAAAAAACAGTAAGCAACTCGCAGAAAAACCTGCTGTATTCACATACAACAAAAATAATTTTTAGTATTGATCATTATGTTATGACATTAAATTAAGAGCTTGACTATGATGACTGATTTGGGGTCTTATGGGCTGTCAGATATGTTTTCATGTGAAGGAACTTTTATTTCATGATGTATATAGGTCACCTGCAACAAAAGCTATTGAAGCAGTCATTGGCTGTTAAATGTTGGTCAAAGATCACAGTGAGAAGTCTTAGATTTATATGTTTGATCCATAATATTTGTTATTGTAGACTAACTGAAAACAACCCCAAATCATTTAACAAACAGAAATCCAGGAAAAAGACGCCATTTTTCAGCACTATCTCTCACACACACAGTTGGCATCATTTTCTGATGACATAGTTCCTGATTTCAATCAAATTTTACACAATTTCATTGTCTAATTTTATTATACCACCCAGAGTTTTCCCTGTGTGTTTCCCGACCCAATCTGAATAAAAGCCAGGCTCTGCTTACCGTACGTGAGCACGTAGAGTGGCTTGCCGTTGGTGTCCATGGTGGTGAGACAAGGGGCCTTTGGAGAGATGGTGCCCCACCTCTGCAGAGCCGCCTCCAGAGACGGGGGCCAGTTTGTTACCACGCCCAGCTGCTCTCCCCGTGCAGCCACCATCTGGGCCCCCTCGGCCTTGGGCTGGTTGGGGTCTGGTTGCTGGACTGGAGGAGGGAAACAGAGGCGAAGAGTAGGAGTTTCAGATTTGTTGACAATTTCAATAATTAATGCCAAACAACCTCCAGGAACAAGTAAATTCCATTTCCTCCCAACTTGATGCTCCTGACATGATATTTACAAGTACAAATACACATCTATAACTGAGATACCAGACACCACACAATAATTCAGAATGATGAAATAATACAGGTAACACATTTACTGTGGTATACTTATGTCTTCCTAATAATGAGTTTGCTTCTTCGTATGTGATATAAGAGAGTGGGCATGAAAACTAATGCAGCATGTCCTATTATTGCTGTATCACAGAGACCGATTATTGGAAGGAATCAAGCTTTTAATTAAGCAAAATACCAGGTTGATTTCTGTGGCACGCTGAACAAAGCTCGGTCTTTCCAACGTTTACTATTCGTGCTTAAATTATGAATTAACTTCTGGCTCTGCAGCAATTGATGCTGGAAACAAAAAGAAATATTCATCAGTTGGTCTCTGTCTGTGTCACAGCAGACATTAGGGAATAAAGCGTCAACAAGCTTGGTGGGAGTTGATACAGTGAGATTTTTTAAAATCTGATTTTTACTGGCTTCATTTTGCTGTTGATACCACTACCAGAAGCAGCAGCATGGCACATTATCATCAGTCTCTCCCAGCACTTTAGAACTGTGAGGCATTAAAGGGCCATTCCACTGTTTTTTGTGTTTAAGCCCATTTCACAGCATCATGAGCGACTTAAAAATGAACAAACAAATTTTGTTTTTTGTTCCTGGCAACCTCTATTACCTCTTTTCCACCAAAATTTGAGTGTGTACACAGATTTTTTAAACATGGTCAAACACACTAAAAATATTTGACATTACAGAGAGGCCAGAAAACAGGTTAGTAAAGAGTAGAAAGCAGCACAGAGGCCGGTGAAAACTTCACAGTGATTATTTCTTTTTATATATCTCTTACTTATTCAGTCTCTCTTTCAAATATGGTTCAGACTGAATTTGGAATGGTGTTTGAGCGCCGCTTGGGCGGAGACAGGTGGTATTTTGTAGTGGCGTGTCATTGCATCTCGCTGGTAAAGGGGCTAAAAATAGCGTGTTCAGCTGGTGTTGTGTTTTGAATAATGCCGATCAGACCCGGAGCAGATAAATACCCGTGATTAAAACCATTCCCATTTCACTGAAAAGCCAGATGTTTTTTTGGGGTGTTTTTTGGCTGTGTAAAACGGGCTTTTGAGTTTACTCATTAACCTGGTTAAGTTTTTGAATACATCCCAGTGACCATCAAGACTCATTTTTGTCAAGTGGCATTTTTGTTGTGTAGTCCAGACATTTGAAATCAATCTGCAGTGAAACTGATTTACCACCGCAAACACTGTGAAACACAAAATCAGTGGGGAACTAGCATTAAATGTGATGGATTACATAACTCAAACAAGTTTAATGAGTGTGCTTGTAGAAGTCATACTTACAGAAAAGAATGAAACGTATCTTTTAAGAAAACCTACAATTGCATAGCATTCAAAAAGTCAGTAAAATGTTAAGTATACATAATATACTATATGACTATATAATACAATATGTAATCCAAGAGCAAAACCTGTAAATACTCTGATCTCTTCAGTCTACAAGTAAATACTGTACTTTTTACTCCACTACACTTTTACAGATTTACAGATTTAGATTATTAATATAAACCATGAATCAACTCAAAAATTATGACTTATTATGACAGGTTAAACTACCCAGTAGTATATCAAGTAGTTTAAATGAGCTACACCTTTACCAGCTCCAACATTAAAGTGATGTACACATGTATCGATAATTAGAAGCCAATAATACAATAAATATTATTGTGGAATGTCTAATACATAAGCGCTTTTAATTTTAGTTCCTCAAGCATATTTTGATGCTAATACTTCTGTACGTTTACATAACCACATGACCTTTACTTGTAACAGAATGTTTCTACACTGTGGTACTGCTACCTTGACGTAAGTACAAGATTTTCCTCCATTGCCTACAGCCTTACAATCAGTAATCAATCACTAAACAAGATGATGTACTGTATGACAAGTAAAGAAGAGAACACAACAAAAGAAGTGAAGTTGTTACCCTCCAGAAGCTCCTCGAAGTCGTCGACAAAAAACTCTCTTAGCGGCGGTCGTTTGGGTCTCTTCAGAGTGTTGACGAGTTGCTGGATTTTCGCTGAAACTCTGCTGCTGACTGGAACACCTGCAAAGGACCAACACACACACACAAACACACACACATTAATCTAAGTCCTAGACTAAACTCCTAATTGTGCTCTCACAGGTGTGCGTGTTGAAGTAGTCGTCACTTTCACATTCAACTGAGCGATATCCTGAGTGCATCTCTGATACACAAAAACATCCACAAGTTTTAAATCCACATTAAAGTGGTACGCTTTCCTCAAGTGAGCAATCAACGGAGCCGATGCTGTGTGATGGGAGAGACGTGAAAACAGCATACGAGATGAGGTACAAATTGCTCTTTCATTCAGGCTGATTTTAAACCCAACAGAGTGTGGAGCCTTGAGACGGAGAGATGTGGGATGGAAGTCTAAGCGCTGAGATGTGAAGACAAATAGATGTTTTGGCAGACTTGTTTGGGGCAGCTGGGTGAGCCAAAGACATAAGTGAGTGTTGGCAAACCAAGAAATCAGTGTGCTGTAAAATCCTGTGGAGGCAGAAAGTGTATGTCTCTGTATGTAACAGTCAGGAGTTCATTCTTGTCCCTCAGTCTGAGCTTTCTATTTTTACCTCCACTAACCCATGGTAAAGAAATCTTTGTAGCTGAACACATAATAAATAAACAGAAGGAACATGTCATCTTTACATGAAGTTTTCCTTGACTTCAGTCCTGGACTGTTTCACATCTGAACAGTCACATGGTGTGTTCATTAGTACAAGGTGAAACATTTTCAACTTATTATCCCTGCCCATTTCCCGCTGACATAATGCCATTTCTCGTCCACTTTGTCAGCATTAATTTACTATACAATATCGATCAATCTCTAAAATTTGTAACACTTTATAATATCCAATGTCCATGTCAAATATAGGGGGTCTCTGCAAAGGCAGCTAGGGTCAGATAGAGTATATTATTATGTGAAATAAATAAATAAACAATAAGTATATGCTCAAACAGCAAGAGATAAAGTGGCGCAAACCAAAAAGAGAACCATCCAAAAAGCAGGTGCAACATTTTCTCTGGACGAAGAAAAAAAGAAGAGAGAAAATACAATGGAAAAAAATAACACTAATGCTCACTGCATTTTAGATATTTCTGACTAAAGCCCTGTAAAATACATTTTACTTGTGCTAACTGAGTGTGAATTCGATTAAACTTTGCATATGTATTGTTTTGTAGGTCAGTAATAGCAGTGAAAGGCCCCCAAACACCAGATAAATGGGGCAGAAGAAATCCTTTCCACACAGTGAATCAAAGGTTAAATCCTCAAAAATCTAAAAATCCAAATCTCTGAGAACAAAAAAGGCACAAGACCCACAGTGTGCAACATAATACAAAGATGACTAAATCCTCTCCGTGTTCCGAAAGAGGGCCTCAGCTTTGTTGCGTCTCTTTCAGCCAAACATCACAATAAGCTCCCATCTGTAAACCCTGGCACCTGATCCGTCAAGCTGCTTTGCTGTGAGCTGCGTTCAACATCTCGGTCCACTTCGGCATCAATCATAGCGTCTGATGAATAACTCTGTCTGCTGCAGCTTCATGTCCCTCCAGAGACAGAATTATTAAACTATGAACCAGCAAACTGACGTCCTCTGTTATCTCTGAAGAGACTACAGAAATTTTCACACTGGAGGATGATAAATTCGTCAACAAAGGGTTGATGTCAAATTCGGGATGCTCTGATTTGTTGTTTTGTTCAGACATTAATGGATCAAAATATTACACACAGACTGTACTAAAAAAAAGAAATTTTATCAAAAAAAAGTAAACTTGAATATAGAATATAATTCATGTGACACAAAAACTTATTTCACATCAAAAAACCTAAAACACGTGAATACTCCATCAGAACAGCAGGGGGTCTGTCATACTTGAAAGCAACTCAGTGACTCAGCTTTCATGTTTTCCTACATAAAAACACATGCCACACATGGATGTGCCGGTGAATCCTCATCACATCAGACTGCAGACTTGGATCCGACGCTGTCGAAAAAACACAGCAGCTGGTCTTCAATATGTTTCCACATGACTCAGAGGTCTCCAAATTACTTGCTGGAGGTCACAATCAGTGAGGCAATGAAAGGGAAGTGAGTTTTATTTAGACTGAATAATCAGCAATCCAAAACATGAGACATTCTTTCAAGACCTGGGTTTCTTGTCTTTAGAATCACATCTTGTGGTTTTATTTGGAGACAAATGTCCAAAAAAGTGACCTCCAACTGATTTTGATGCACCAGTTCTTGGATATAAAGCTATGATCTTCAGAACATCCAAAGGCAGGATTTACTTGCTAAAAATTGGTACAAAACCAACTGCTGTTTAAAGTTTTAATGTTTAAAAGTCAATGCTTTAAAATCTGAATTAATTTAATAGGAACCCTGCTTCAAAGCAGAGCTAAATCCTCAGCTTCAAGTCCAACTGCTGTTTCTTTTGATTAATGAATTGCTCATATTTGTATCTGTCACCCAACAACATCTGGAGATCTTGTGTTAATGCAATAAACTCAGTTCCATGTTATAATGATTCCCAGCCTGAAAAGGTCATACTGGAAGATAATGAAGGAATATTGGTCTTATTTTATTTTTACCATGATTATTTAAGCCATCTCAGACTTTTCTCCCCAGATCACATCCCCGGCCCCGACTCACCGTCTCCGGTCTCCATCAGCTCGGCATTGCCGTACTTGGGCGTCTGTCTCTGGGCCGCTGTGCCACTTCCCGGGGCTCTCTCCACCTGGATCCCGTCAGTGGTGGTGGCGGTGTTGTTGGTATAACCGGTGACATCTGGAGGGGCAGAGTGGTTCTCTGGGATGTGAGAAAACGGGGGGGATCGAGGAGGGAAGGAAGGCCTGGTTAGTTCCCCCACACCCCCACACATCCTGCCGTTAAAACATTTTTAACAGGGACTCTTACAATCAGGACCAGTTAGACAGATACATCAGAAAGGTTGGTGTTAATTATGTAGTTATAGGTCAAATAGATGTCCCACTGTTGTAACACATGATAAGAATAAAAGGACTTTAACTCACAAAGTAGATCACAACTTTAGAAACTTTAAATGTGCTCACTTGCAGTAAAATTGCAGTTGCACATTGCTAACAGGGTAAATAACTTTTTTCTTTTGGCTTCTCAAAAAAGAAGCACTTAAAGTAGTTTAAGTTATAGCTGAAGCTGAAGCAATAAAAGGGGTTGAAATGTTACTTGAAGTGTAACCACTGAAATTATCAGAAGTTTCAGTTGAAGTGCAGTGTTCGAAACCAGCTGATGTGCTTTCTGAAGTGTAAGTTCAGAAGAGTAAATTAGTTTATACTATTAATATGTATCTTGATTTTAGAAAGACATCCCATTTTTACAGCCAATTCATTTCTTTTTTACAGGATTTTCAACCTCTGTTTCTTTATAATATTATTGTTGTTCCAATATTTGACTCCTTTCCCTACAGGAACTGTATAAAGGGGGATTAGTTATGTCCATAAATATTCAATTTGCAATTAGACTTTATAGTTAATCACAATTTCACTTTGGCATTGAAGAGCTGCATGCTTAGTCTATGCTATTTTGCCAGTAACACCTGTTGAATTCTTCTTGACAGAATATTTTGTTTGTAGCCTCCTGCTTCTCTACAGAATACTCCACCAAACAACACATTGAGCACACATGCCTTTGTGCGTGCTCATAGCTCACGCACAGCCTGTAGAGATCCACACCACAGTGTCTCATGCAAGTGTACATGAGGCTTCAGTTCAGAAAGTAGTTGAGGTGTTAGTTCAAGGTGTGAGGTGTCACTTGAAGTGTCAGTTTAAGTTTGAATTGAGGTTTAAGTGCTAAGAACAGTTTCAGCTGAAATATTGAGCATAGCGTTGGTTCAGGCAGGACACGATGTCAAGCTCAGCTCACAGCCCAGCCACATCAGCTGATCTCAAACAGCTCAATCAAATGATGGAGCAGCTGACTGATGGAAGGGAGTCAGGTGATAGATCACATGATACTTTTCTATGCAACTAACTGGCAAATATCATGCAGGGTGCCCTATTTAAACTGTTCTGGCCTGCCTACTGTTGCTGCTTCCTCTGCAAGCCGCTTTGCAACCCGCCTCCACCCCAGCTCCTCCTTGTCACGTTGTGTGTGACTTATCAATGTCATCTCTATTTGTCATTGATACTGGCTCTGTTCTGTTCCCAGGTTTTTTTTTGCTACTGCTCTTCCTGCCTTAGGCTTTCCATGTAGGCGCATGGAAGGGCAGGGAGGTGTGCTCTCTCCGCCTTAGGCTTTCCATGCAGGTGCCTGGAAGGCCGAAGAGGTGTGCTACCTCCACCTTAGGCTTTCTGTGTACACCTAGGAAGGCAGAGAGGCCCCAGAACAGAGCCATAACGCCAAATGTAAAATTGCAATGCAAATAACGTTTTCTTTGACTGAAGCAGTCCTGTCTGAAGTCAGTTAAATTTATGCACTAAAAGCAGTTGAGGTGATTAAGTGTCAGTTAAAGTGTATATGCTGAAAGCACTGTAAGCGTCAGTTGAACAGCAATTGTTGAAAATAAACTCGTCTAAGGGCAAAAAGAATGTAAAACATTATGCAAGTGAACCAGTGATTATAAGATCCGTTTAAAGTTTAAAAGAGAAACTGATTTCTATTAAATGTTAAGTTGGATAAAAGTGGATTTGATATATGTGTCCAATTATAGAAAAACAAGGCTGAGAAAGGAACAAAACATAACAGAGAGAATGAAGTTAATAACTTGCAGCTAAACTGAAGTATAAGCCTCTAGATACAGTTATTTATTATTTATCAGGGTTATGAATAATAAATACTAATTCACAACAAGTTAACTGAAATGGTTGCAAAATAGTTCCCAGATGATGAATTCCATTTAACATTTGTATATTTATCAAATGATTTATACAGGTAGCATTTAGAAACTAACTGCTAAATTGAAACATGCAGCTCAACACACTGCAACAAGTTGGCACAAGGAAATTAAAACCCCCACAAGTATCCGAGGGGGATTTCTATCACTGACTTCATGTAGAGAAAATTTCAGGAAAATTATGTTGGAGCTTTGGTGATCTGACACACTTCACAAATATACAGCGAAAACCACCAGAACCACTACCGCAACTCACAAATGTCTCATTTCTAACTACCCACCACCACATACTGTGATGCTTGCCTTTCTCTGAAGAAAAAAACGACTCCGTTTCCATCACCCACACCTTAACATTCCTTTTTTAGGTCGTTTCTCCCCCGTATTTTGTGCTACATTTGGATTGTGTTTCAGCCTATCTGCTGCGCCTGATGTTTCAAAGCTCCCACCATACCTCAAATTTTTCACATTTACCTCTTTTCAAGAGGCTCAGCTGCTGTTCGACAACATCAAACAATGTTTACTGTTCTGCCCAAGGGAATCTTTACTTTGAGTGGTCGGAGCATGAAATGATGCAGAGAGAAAGACATGTGTTGAATCTAAAAAAGGGAGGTGTGTTGGTGCAGCCTGTGGTGTCGTTTACTGTCCCTTTGCGTTCCATCTGAGCTCTCAATCAATTTGATTCAATAGAACATATTAGCATGTAAAGACGGATGTTATATTCTCAGATTACAGGGCTGCAAGGTTCTCAATGGTCCACCGAGAACAATTTTTGTCTTTAAGGGCTTTAGGCATTTGGGAAACTCTTTCTAACTGTACTTAATTGATCCCTGGAGGTCAGAGGTTCAGATGTAGAACAACCACCGAGCTCATGAGGATGGAAAATGCCTTCAAATGGAAAATGAGAGGTTCATTTTGCATGACCACAGCAGGAAGTGGTGCAGATCAGTGGTTCTCAACCAGAGGACTGGGTAACCTCTTGGGATTCTTGAAGAGGTTTCCAGGGAGTCCCCAGAAAATGAAGAATAGTTTATTTTCACTATTCAATTCACTCTAGAGGTGAGCCTAATATAAGTGACGGTCTTAAGAGGTTAGGTTTCACTTCCTCCACAGTTATCTCCTTAACTGTAGTTGACAACTACAGAATTCTGGTCCTCATCAAATCAAAAACCAAAATCTTTTCAGATTGAGGTCCCTGAAGCTAAACCTAATCAAATGGGGATCCATGGCCTAATGTGTATCAGTTTAGGGGTCCTTGACACAAAAGGGTTGAGAACGAGTTGTCTTGATGATGTGCTTAAAATCCAAGTCATGAGTACCCTGCTGCTACTATAGATATCTAAACAAAAATGGATCTCGCCAGGTTCTTGTCCCCTCACATACTTGTGATGCCCACACCTGTGGTTTGTCCAAATGGTCTCTTCTTCTGAACTTGGTAAAACCATTCAGACACCATAAGCGCCTTCCTAAAGGGATGTTCAGCAGGGCAGGGGTTTGAAATCATCAGGTATTCAAACAATAGTCTTGCAATACTGGGACAGTACCCTGAAAACCAACTGCATAATGTAAAATTTGCATAATAATCAACCACAATTTCCAAAGATGAGATGAAGAAAGGTCAATGAAACACAAGATGAACCTCATTACATGGTGGTGTATAAATATGTATACATTTATGTATGAATAAATGAGAAGTAGAGGCGAAAAAAAATGATTGCAAGGTGTTTACGACAAAGATAACCAATCTACTGAAGTCTGGAAAAGCTGACATTCAAAGATACAAATTTTTCGGTTGACTGCATTGGAAATCAAGCGTGGAAGGTGTGTGTGTGTCTTTTCTTTATGCTGCTTTTAAAACCCAGAGAAATGGACACTGGGAGATGTCACTACTTTAGATGATTTGAACGAGAAATCTTGAATCTTGAGCCTTCGCCTCTCTGCTCCCTTATTTCCCCTCAGCTTCCCTCTGGGAACTCCACTGCTTAAGTCAAGGACCAGAAGATAAAGGGGATCAAACTACTTCAGTCCACCGCCCTTCACAGCATGAAGGTTCCCGCAGTGAAAAGACGGCAGAGCAAGTTACATTTGCATACTTTCATTCTGAAGTGCAGCTCATGTTTACAAAGAAAACACTGCCATCAGGCTGTCACTGAATCCGCTAATGATCATTTCTTTAAAAAGTTTTTTTTTTTTTCAAATGTTGAGAAGACCTTGAGGGGGGCAGAATGTAAGAGACTATATATAATCTCTGTATATAATGCAGTCCAGTCCAGTGCAGTCCATTAATCTGCTGCAATAATAATAATAACAGCCTCCACTCATTTGGTTTTAGTCTCTCCAACACATGTTGGAAAGAGATTTGCTCCAATTAAGCCAAAGGACCATTAGTGAGGTCCAACACTGATGTTGGGTGATCAAGTCCAGCTCACAGACAATTTCCAGTTCATCGTAAAAGTCTTTACACTCTAAGCTGGTGGTCAGCCATTGGTCAATGTTGGTCTGTGAGTGTCAGGGGTCCTCGTCGCTATGGTCTGTCCTGCACTGCTGGCCTTCGACAGCACTAGTCGGCTTTTTTCCCCTCAGATTCAGCGTATTGAATCCACATCGGCAACAGCAGAGCCTGTCGGTGAATGTAATCACTCTGACTAACAGTATTGCTCAATGCACAAGAAGAGACACAGAAGTGAGGAAAGTAAACAAACAGTTAAAGTTAGGAGGGATTGAGAACAAAAAACTTTTTACATAGGTAAGATTATTTTCTTTAGCCATTGAGCTGTTTAGCAGAAATGTTTTGCATTGGTTTATGTAATTGTTCACTGGTGCACGGTAAATATGCTTTGTTTTTCAACATTGGATTGTGTTGTGAAAGTGCTAACTGGCTAACAAGCGTCAAGACGGTGTTCTGGTTTCTCTTTTCGTATAAAGTTTACAGACAACCGCCATCTACTGGTGTCTGGGGTTATTTCCTCTCACACAAGCACAGAACATATGTGCTGCTTTGCCATCAACTGAAGTCTTTGTGGTATGTTCATGTGCAACTTTTTGGCTGAGACACAGGCGATGCAGTAGGAGGCTTTTGTTGCTGCTTGTTCTCTGAATTACGTTTTGTGTGTCGGGCCTTAAGGAGTTGGATGTGGTTGAGGTCAGAGCTCTGTGCAGATCAGTCAAATTCTTCCACATGCTGTGTGCATGGAGGCATTGTCATGTTGTAAAAACAAATGGCTTCCCCATATTTTGGCCGCAAAGATGGAAAAAAAACTACTGACTATATATTACCGTATCAATATTCATTAATACTGATGGGCCCAAACCATAAAAAACAGCCTCAGACCAAAAGCACTAAAAGGATGAGGAAAGTAGTGTCGTCACACTTTTGAGCATATAGTGTTTTACATATACATACTGTATTCCATGCTTTTCTCGCAGTGAATATCTGCTAGTAATACTCACTATATTTTTCTATCATTTTTACCCTCCACTCATACAAACAGAACTGAATTAAACATGTTCAGTATTCAAAGAAACAAAACTCACAATCTCCCAGCAGTGGAACAAAGATGTATTTTTGCTAGATTTCTCAGTCTCCCACTTGCTTAATATTTCATCATCACTTTTTCTCTCTAGGAGAAATATAAACATATACACCCCACTTCCTTTGTAATGCGTATTGAGTTATTAATCAACCTTAATTTACACTAAAAATAAAGACTTTTATGCCAAATTCACATAATAAAAGTATTACTTTAAATGACATTTACAAGACATATGCTGAATTTATTGTCTCCTTAGAAAACAGTAATGTAATCTATCTTAGTGTCTAATTTCTGTGGATTCATGTCCTCCATTTGTACTGTTTGTTGTCTGCATTTGTCTTATCCATCCCGTCATGCCAATAACGCTGACTAAGGGTGAACTGAATGTGATTTGAAAGGCTGAGAAAGAGTCAGAGGAGAAAGATATGTAGTTGGAGGACAAAGAAACAAGGGGAGAGAGAAAGCGGGAGATGATTCCCAGCAAAGCACCGTGCCAAAGCCAGCGAGACCAAACAGAATTCTTTATCCAGACATGGACTGCATATCAATACTGCAGCACACAGCACAGGCATGCTAATTACTGTAGCACGCTGTACATTCTGTCTCTGCAACATCTGGGCTGTCTGTTTGAGCTACACTGAACTAGACATGCACTCTATGAAGTCGCATGCTGTTATCTGCCTGGGAATATGTGTGTGTGCGCGCGTGCACACGCCTATCTGTGTGCACATGCACAAGTGTCCAGTGACCTCATCAGAATGTATTTAAGATGATGTGTGATGAGGAGGAATATCAGCACTGGCTGAGGAGGATGATGATGATGATGAATGCCTCCTTCTCTGCTGGAATACCAATCAGGTCGGCAGAGGAGGCTGATTCAGGGACGGGACAGTTCCATCAACCCGCATGGGTCAAGGAGGGTTTAAAGGTGGCTTAATGGTTAAAGAAACTGCAAAAGGTCGCATCCCATAACTCTTGTTGAAGTGTTTCGGTGGATTAGTGAGTCCGCCAATCAAGTCAAGCACACAAAAAGTGACTGTAATCTGCAGAGTAATGTCAGCACTTCAGTAGAAATGTAATTAGTAGTGTGACACTGGTATACCACCACAAAGAGATAAAAATATATCTGTTCTTAAAGCGACAATATTGTGGTTAAAGTTTGGTTAGCCTTCCACACAAATATCAAGTTCTGTCTAAAGAAGAGAGAAAAGTCTTGTTTTTGGGTCAATATGGTTCAATAGTCTGTCACATTTAAACTTAAACATGTGGCAGTAATCCCTGTGAGCGAAAAACCTCAGGCTTCCCACCATTCTGAAAACTCAGTTTCAAACATTTTTTTCTGCTTTGGCTACAAGCTGATGTCAGCTCTTGATGATCTGTTTACATGGTCATCTGCTCCAGGCACGTTACTGCAACTGTTTACATTACGTACACTGCTACGTGAAGCTACATGCTAACAGGAGGAAAACATGTAGTCTTGATTGTTGATATTGTAAATTTCTCCCAAATATTGGATTATATTCCTGTTGGAACATGTCTGGTTGTGTTTAGAAGCTTTCGTTGATGATATTTTACAGTAGAAAGTGCTGTTACTCTCCATTATAATCACTCTCAGGCTGCAATAACAGAGCAGAGATGCTGAGATATGGAAGACCAAGAAGCACTAAACCAATCAAAGCAGACTGGGCTTTTTCAGTAGTGGGGCACTAGACTCCATGTCCACCAGATTTCTCCTCCATTGTTGTTGTTGTTGTTCAGCACATGTGCATGTAAGATGTGGCGTTTGTCTTCGCAATAGTAGTCCCTCCTCCACTGTGATCTAACGACTGAAGTGACAGTGACAAGCAAAGTGTTTCGACATTTTTCAGCTCTGGGCTCTCAGACACAAAAAAAGCCCAACAGGCATTTGTAGCACAGTCTACATATGCGGCACTCCCATCACAAAGAATTAAAAAAAATATGTGGTCCTCAGAGAGAACGCTTTGATGGACAGGACCCTAAAGAGACAGGCACTAAAATAAAGTGTCTCGGACAATGAGTGAATACAGGTATTTCAGGACAGATAGTGTAAGGAAAATACAGTGTTTTTCAAACATTAAAGCACGAACTTTAAAGAGTTCCCTTTAAAGTTCCGGTGTGTAGGATTTAGGAGGATATATTGGCAGAAATTCCATATAAGATTCATAACTATGTTTTCATTAGTGTGTTATTGCCTGAAAATAAGAATCTTGTGTTTTTGTTACCTTAGAGTGAGCCGTTTATATCTATATGTGGAGCAGGTCCTCTCCCATGGACTCCACCATGTTGTTTCTACAGTAGCCCAGAAGGGACAACCAAACACTGAGAGGGCCATTTGTATTTTCGCATCAGGCACTGAAGTTCTCTCACAAGCTTGGCACACAGGAGAAGTTTCAGTTGACTGCAATCTGCAACTGCAGCAAAGAAGTCTGCACAGGTTGGACTTGGGAGTCACTCGCCATGATGTTGTAATCTATGTTCAAAAAACATTTTTTTTGCCCTGCTTTTTTTTATCAATAAAAATGAACTTAATTCAGTGAAACACAGAGATACCTTGTAGGCTAAGCGGCCTTGTAACTTGATGCATTGTAAAACAGCCACTATACAAGCTTTATCAGAGAGAAAGAAGGCTGGATTTATAAAACTACAACAAGTCAAGATGATTGTCTCAAGAAAAACCTCAAGAGCAATTTTGCATCTCATTCCTCATGTCCCTGAAGCAAACACTTCACTCACCCTAGTGTTATAAGACACCTGATGAATAGCATCCAGGAAGCTGTTGAACTGTTACTTCTCAGGCACCACAGAGTATTCCCCTGACAGATATGCAGCACTGACAGGGATGCTATGCTACAGTGCAATCCCAATGGGCCTCATCCAGACTGTAGCCTTAATTACACTGAATAAGGGAAAGCTTCCAGAATGGTGTTAAAGGATTCAGGGTATATATTTTTTTTCTGACAGTGATGAATGGCTGATTAAAAGGTCTAGTATTCAGCCTTTTCTTTAGCTGTATGCCCATGGTTCACCACAGTGTTGATCACTTTGTATTCGCAAGCAATCCACTTCAGTAAATGAGAGAGTCAGCTGCTGTCTCTTCACATGCCAAGCAGTGAGTTGGCTGATGGAGTCTTCAGGTCGTACCTCTGGTGCACAATAAGCCAATATTATTCAAGTTTTTGTTTTTGTCTGGCTGTTCTTGAGAACCTTTCTTAACCATACAAAACAGGTGTTACATTCTTTGATGCAGTATTTATGATCGCAGGTAGCAGATTTAAAGAATACTGCATTACAAAAGAGAAAAATAAGGAGAGGACGCAGGCAGGCAGCCTACATTCCTCCACCATCTGCTTTCTGGCTTAGATGAAAAGGCATTTTTGAAAGCAGATTGCCTCTGGCTGAGCAAACAACTAAAAAACATGCTGCATAATTAGCCAAATCAATAAACAACATCAAACAGAGTAACCTTGAAAAGAGGAAAAGCTGCTATCTCGCCCCTTTAAAAGCATTGTTGATTCTCACCATCAACAATCTTCACTCTAAAAAGCTGTGAGCGCCAGCTTTTTTGTTTTAATCCACACAAAAACACAATAGTTTCATGCATCTACAACAACGCTCAATGCTAGTGAGGTTAGCATTGAAATATTTTCTTCTGCACTTTCACAACATGTCTAAGCACAAATTCCATTAGGAGGAAACAACCAACGAGGGCACAACTCCAACAGCAAGCATATGATGGAAGACACTGGGGGAAAGAGTCACTGCAACTTATAAGGGGAAAAATTCGACATCCCTGCCGTGAGCTCTGAGAGGGATGGCAGGAGACTGACCCTGCTTCTTCTCTCTGCCAGCCATGCTCCGATCTCAACTTACCGGAGCGTCGTGGCCCAGAGTTTCCATTCTCTACCATGCCAGCTGGCAATGCCCTCCTCCTCCTCCTCAAGGAGAGGTGGGTTAAAAGGCCTGCATGTGAGGAACAAGAAGGGAGGGGAATCTTGAAAAGTGGTGTCAAGTTGTGTGTCATTCAGGAACCTCACTTTCAGGGCACTGGAGTCTTTTCTCTTGACACAGTGCAGTTACCACAGTGTTATATATCCTTAAAGGGACAGCTCACTCCAGAATCTGAAATACATATTTTTCCTCTTACCTGTAGTGCTATTTATCAAGGGCTGTAGGGATGTCTGTTGTCTCTTGAACATAATGGCACTCACCGTGTGGTGCTCAAAATGCCAAAAAATACCTTTAAAAAATAAACAGATATCATGACCCAGTTATTCATAATAATCCACAGACCTTGTTGTGAGCATTTTCATGTAGGAACTATTTTTTTTCTACTGAACCACACCAGCCAACTGTACCAAAGCCCAGAAGGAAGCATGCATCTACTCACGGACGGCCAAGATGTAAACATTAATGGCGTCCTCTTCGGCTGAGCTGTAACCAGTAGTGCGGAGGAGGGTTTCTGCAGGTATTCAAGGTATGTGAACTTACGAATACTGGGATAGTGAAAGAATGGCCCGCCTTACTCTGCCTCTGATTGGCTTACCCTTACATTCCTACCCTGAACCTATCCAATCCACCCAATGAAGGCAACAAGCACGAGCCATCATAAGGACAGTAGGGCAGGTCATTCCTTTGCTATACTAGGATTTGCAAATTTGCTAAGGGTATACCCACCTCTTTTTCTGCCCGTTACATTTTACCCACCTATCAGCCCCTCGCCCCCCCCAAAAAATTGGACTATATATGACCCATCTAACTACACCCACCTCATCAACTAAACTATACCACTGGCTGTAACGTTAGCTAACATAGTGGTGCTAGGTGAACTAGAGGCAGATAAACACGTCCTTCTGCGTCATATAGTTGGCGGGTGTACTTTGGTAGAAAGATAACAGTAACCGCATCATGATTTCTGGAAAGAGACATTGTTGGTGAGTTTTCAAATGAATTTTTTTTTTTTTTTGGCATTTTTGAGCACACAAGCCAAATGCCATCTAGTTCCATTATATTGGAGAGAAGGCAGACATCTCTACAGCCCATATCTCCAAAACTCTGCAACTCACACCAAAACAATTCAGATTGGTGAACAGCAGTACAAGTAAGAGGAGAATTATGTATTTTTGATATTGGGGTGCACTGTTCCTTTAAAGAGACACCTCTATCTTGAAACACAGTTCAGTCTAGTTAAACAGGGCACTATAAGATTTCATCATGTTATAGTACAAAAAATATATTACATATTTGCAAATCAGTGCCTGTTTCTTAAAAAAAAGGCAAAGGAAGTTACCAGCTAACATCCCCTGACTCTTAAAGGATTTGAAATTGGAACGGACTAAAAATGCTAAATATTTCGGGTTGATTATAGATCAGAATCTGTCTTTCAAAGCACATCTGAAAAACATGGTTCACAGCTTTAGTTCCAATTACATTGATTCTCTTTTCAGGGAAGGAAACAACATTTATTTTAACCTGTTCTTCAGGAATGTACCAGTCCACTGTCTAAAAATGTTGCTTACCATACATGTGCTGGATATTCAATAACTGGGTTAAGCTGACATTCACCGCTGGTTGACTTTTATATATAAATCTCTCTTTGAGTTGGTTCCTCTTCACCTGTATACAAATCTGTGCTGAATCAAAACATGGCCTGAACTCTCACAGATGTTCTGCAGATGTTAGTCGACTCAGTTAGGGAAAAAACAACAACTTTTAAATACATCGTTCCCTCATGCTGGAACAATGTTGAATGTCAGAGGTGGTTATTTTTGGTGAACTGATGATAATTTTAAAGGGTCTTATAAATTGCACTCTCAGTTGCTTTTGTTTGTAATATGTAGCAATTATTTAATTTGAATAGCCTTGGAAGATCAAGTACCTCCATATATGTTTTATCTGGACATTTTTAAAACCTTTTGTGGTATTTACAGTTTAAGTTTGTTTTGTATTTCTAGTTGTTTTTGTACTGGCCTCTTGCCCAGGTGTCTCTAGAAAAATACTTTTTTTGCGATTAAAGGAAGCAAAGATACATTAAAAGTTGTACTGTAAAAGTTAAATAATTTACTGATATACTATATCACTACGTGTGAGGAGACAATCTATAATCTGACATTTGAATTAAACCACTCATTAATGTACCAAGGAGGAATGTCAGATCTGTATTTGTTCTCAATAAAAAGACTCTGAGTTTATTTTAGTGCTCGCAGGTGCTTGGGATTAAATAAGTTTCAACTTTCATCAAAAGAGCACCACATGTCTCTAAACGGTTTTCAATAATCACATAGCAACAGCAGCACAACTGCACAAACAAGCACTTACTGTTGTTATCTGAAACACAAGAGGCACACAGTGACACAAACACATTGTGCACTATTCAACATAAACTCTACAAAATGTCAGCCACAACAACCAGATTGTCCACAACGATCCTGTAACAGGGATGAAAGGAGGGATGATAGACTGGGGAGAGGGAACAAAAAGTTATCTGCACGAGCAGGCCAAGCTGCTCCGATAAGAGCTGAATAAAAAACGAGGCTGTGCAGAAAACGATCTCCCTTAAGTATTAACACACACACACACACTGAAAACACACGCCAGCTGCTGCTTTGGCCTTGAACAAGGAAATGAGAAACAGGGCTGTAACTCACACGTGTACAAGGCTGTGGATTTCCTCTGTGATATACATGAAGAAAAGAGTTAATGAAACTTTACACCAACTGAAAAATGTACAATGTAATGGAAATGTGTAACCGTCAGAACTGGCTATGAAAAACACATAAACCAAATAATAAACTACAACCAAAGATAACCCTGGACAAAAGACTGTACTAAGACCAAACCAAAACCATCCTCAGCATCAGATGACATGTTTTTTTTTTTGTCTTTATAGTTGGATAGTGCATTAGGTATGTAATATAATACAGGATTAATAAAAAAAATGATGTTTCAATCTACCTGCTTTTAACGGATTTTCAGTTTGCACATTAAAAAAACCCCCGAGTGGAATTCCAGGGGAGTAAAATCAGTCAAAATATCATACAAAATATCATACAAAATGTAATAAAACAGACTAAATGGTTGAATCCTGATGTTCACAAAGCGTGTAACTTTAAGCATCACCGAAGAGAAAGAAGAACTGAAATAAACCATATCTCCATCAGCTGTTTATCCTGATATATACTGAATAATGGACTGAAATGCACATTAATAAAACACTGTCTTATATAGATTTCTGACTTCACTCCAACGGTGGATGTTTACATATAGTATATAGTAAATATGGTGCATTCCCCCCATTGGTAAATGTGTGACTAATCTATGCTGCATTCCTCCGTATAACAAAGATTCTACGCCTCTGCCATGATGTCTGTACTGAGAATACAGAGCTAGCTTCCACTTATAGATAGCTAGTGGTGTGTGATGCTACCCACTTCCCCTGGGAGATCTTACCCACTCACCAAAGTTACATAGTGCAAGAACAGGTGTTTGGGTGTGAAGTGGGAAGGACACAGGCGACATTCTTCCTATTACATGTGAGTGTACCATCACAATTATGTTAAAGCTGTTATTTTAACTTTAAAAAGTTGCATGATTTAAGGTAGTAATTTTGTTGTCAGATTATTCTAAGCTATTGTTACCTGTTTTTTAGTCTTCACCACCTTTCATTTTCTTGTCAGGAAGCATCATAGGGAAGAGCTGCCAATTTTTGTAAATTTTTGTTTGTTCTAATATTTCTTTTCAGGCAGTTTATTTCGCTGTGGGATTTGATTTTACCTCCGAGCCTGTCTTTATGCTTCCATATTTGCCAATAAAAGGTTAAACTGCTGAACAACTTGGCTCCTCATATTCCTCATCTAACTTTATGTTTCTCCCTGAGACCAACCTGGGGATATAACAGTATTCAAGGTTTTATGAATAAAAATAAACCTGCATGGAATTATTTCTCATCACCTGCTAGTGATGGTGGATGTGTGGGTGACCCAGGGGTTTGATTACTTTGGCAATGCTCCTGACCCGACGGTGATAGTCAAATGGCTACAGGATCACTAAAATGAAATATAACAGCCACAAACTGAGAAGTCTAAATGCAGAATTAGGTCTTCAGATGATATAATACACTACCAGAAGCCAGTTTGATTCAATGATGAAGACGTGAGAGTTGAAATCTCCAAAAGCAATTAAGCAAACCTTTGAGTTACTATTTTACTCTTTTGAGGAAGCTCAACTCTACCCCCAAAAGTCAAGAATGAAATTTCTGTATTTTCTCGTGGGTAATTTTTATATTATGAAGTAATGATAATGTGAATATATTTGAATGTTGTGTGTTAGTGTGTAGCTAAGTACAAAAACTAGTGTAGGTAGTTTGTGCATTTCAAGATGCAGCTGGGTGAATTTCATCTCAAACATCAAATAGAAAGAGCTACTTCTAACTTTCACCTGCAGTTTATTTCTTCCGATTTTATCCGAAAAGTTCTGAAACACATTTTCCTCCAGTATCCTCACCATCTTTCTCAGCTCATTCTTTTGAGCAGCCTAAATGCCGCTCTGCAGAGGCCCACATACTTTCAGCAGCTGCTCCTTTGCTAACATCTTTCTGCCTTTACTAATTTGAGACTGCAGGGAACGGTGACACAGTAAAATAAACAAACTGGTAAAC
Source organism: Epinephelus fuscoguttatus (assembly GCF_011397635.1). Lineage (NCBI taxonomy): Eukaryota > Metazoa > Chordata > Actinopteri > Perciformes > Serranidae > Epinephelus > Epinephelus fuscoguttatus. Next base: position 10,767,209 of record NC_064766.1, on the reverse strand, counting down.
CACCAGCGTTGCACAGAAGCTCTCCTGTCACATCTGAGCTGTGAAGGAGGCGGATGCTGGCGGGCGGAGCTGGCAGGGGGCTCTCTCTGTGTCTGTCCATGCATTATCTTCAGAGCTGGGTACCAACCGTGCCAGCATGAAAACAATTTAGCATTTAATCACAACGTTACCTCAGCAAACAGCGGGAGGAGGCACAAACAGGATTCTGTGACAGCAGCGGGCCAGTTTTTCACTTTCATGTGTTTACTGTAGGTTTATGGTTGCGGCAGCTGCAAAGGAACTTCCGCCCTGCTGTAGTGTTGGTGCCACATTCTGCCCTTTGAGCTATGCAGGAGAATGGTGTGTTAGTGTGGTTAGGAGTTCATGCTCTGTCCTTTGGTTGGTATGTTTCTCTGTAAATCCCTCAGGCTATGGTTTTAAAGGGAACAGGTCTAACATACTGTATGTAAATAGCAGACATCATCTCGCAGTCACCATATCAACTGTCAGGATACATCTCGTATTGTTACCTTGTTTTTTTTCTGTGGGTGACTGAAAACATTTAATTCTTGTAATAGATTATAATTAATAATATTGCCAAGATTTCAGTGTTACTCCATTCTTGGTATTGACAGGTTTGCTAGTGTGGCTACTGCGGACATTTCTCTGGGCTATTAAAAACAGACCACCTTTACTGTACAATAATGTAGAATTTTAATTAAGTCCATATAACTTAGAATACTTTAAATGACTTGTCATAATATATATTAGTCATGGTAAATTATCCCACTTCTTGGGCTGAATAAACAATCTAAAAACTCCCTGGATTCTTTGAAAAACAGGGCTGTTTGTCCCTGTTACTAAAGAGTTGCAGCATATTTTTTAGTCAGAAAAGTATAGTCCAAGCTTTAACTTCTTATGTTGGTCTGATCAAAACCAATCGGATGTGAAGGGACACCAATAGCACAAAAACAGATCCGATTTACAGCTCCTTTAGGTAACATTCATACTATGAAAAATGAAATATGTGGTTAAAGCCAAAAAAGTTTTCAAAAAGTGAGTAAATAGAAAATCTAGAAATAAGAGAGGCAGCTTAAAGTGAAGTTTTAACTGTTGTTACTTCAGACATATAACACGTAGCAGGACACTAAAAAACACAGAGTTAATACAGGAAGCAGAAGCACTGTAAAAACCTGCATTTACAAACTCTACACAGAGATACAACCCTCCAAATAAACAAACTTTACCACCCAATATCCCCAGTTAACACATTTAAACTTCAAAGACTGAACAGTAAGCCCACCCACTACACACACACACACACACACACAGTCCTTCCAGCCAAACACATTTTATTAGAAACCTCTCAACAGCCAACTAACTTTACCTACAATGAATAAACTCAAGGATACGTTGCTTTATTTTAAGACCAAATCAGACAAGCTTTGAAGTTCTCGTTGCAGTTTTCAGCCCTGTTGTTCCCAAACTGGGATTCGGGGACCTCCACGGTGTCTTATGAGAATTCTTTGGCAAAATATGGAATAGCTTAAAGATGCAGTCAGCAATTTTAATCCAAAACACTTTTTATCTAATTCAGCAAATATCTCCTCACAGTTTGCTGGCTATCTGTTTTGTGCGCACTGAAAAAAATATCCAGGTGTTCACACACAGCTCTGGCTCTCTAGATGGGAAACAAACACAGTAGCTCAGACCAAGCTACAAAAGACTAAACCTGCCAATCGGCTACGAGGGGCATTTGTGCTTGAGCACAGGACACGGAAAAGGTCATGGATGTATAGAGAGAAAGGCAGTGGGAGTGAGAGAGATGGTCAATTTGGCACATGCTATTGTACATGCTATTAACAATCTTTGTCCGGAAGAAATGACACCACCTTTAAGTGCACTATTTACAGTAAAAAAAAAATATTCAGAGAAATTCAGACTGCAGTAACATTTCTGAATCCCAATTTAAGATAGACAACAGTCATGCTTGATCACTTTTTATGTATACCTATATCTTCTTTTGTTTTGTCTTTAAAATAATTCTAATTATTTGACACTTTGACATGGTGACATTTAATTTTCCAACAACTTCTTTATGCTTATGAATTCCTTTTAAAGTTTTAGTATGCTGAATGTGCAGCATTTTGACACTGCCTTTTGGGAGTAAAGTGGTGTTTAAATTACCTTGAAAGCAGTATCAGGACAACTTCTAAAACACACTGAATTTACATGTTACAGCCATGCATTTGCATCCTGTTCATCCATTTCATCCTGTTACAAATAGTTTTAATTTTACCCCACAGGCTAACAGCTCACAAAAGAACACTCTCATAATAAGCACATGATTTGTGCTCACAAGTCATCAGCATTCACCAGCCTTCAAACATCATCTCTAACTGTAACAGCAAAAATACCCAAACACGTTTAACTATTTCCCTAACTGAGAAGTTAAATATAACATCTTGTGTGATGAAACCTGTGCTGGATTTCAGAAAACTTCATCAAAACAGTTGAGTCTGGGTTCGGTCAGGACAGATGTAAAAATATTGTGTCTACATTTAGCCAATTCTAGATCTAAATTTGGCTGAGGGTGTCAAGAGATAATTGAGGGTGTCTGGAATTTGCTAAAGATGTTTGAATGTGGCTAAGTACCAGTTTTCTGGAGTTTGCAAACAGTGTCTGGCTTTGGCAAAAGGTTTTATGACTTGGCTAAGGATGTCTTGCCTTTCTTAAGAGCCCCTGCTCTTTGCTGAAAGACTCTGCATTTTGCCAACTCTAGACAAAGATTTCTCAAGAGATGTCAGAGGGTTTCTGGACATTGATGTAGATGTTTTAATGTGGCTAAGCACCTTTCTCTTTTGTTGTGTAGGTTATCTGGAGTTTGCTAAAGGTATGAAGGAGCATAGGGTTTTAGGAGTTGGCTCAGGGTGTCTGGCCTTTCTTAAGTGTCTGGAGGGTGCTTTAAGTTTGCTTGGGATGTCTTCTGTTTGCTAACTGTGTCTCTGTTTTTTTGCTAAAGGAGTTTGTACTGTACTTAAAGTGTCAAGATTTTTTTAATTATTCAGAGTTTGCTAAAGAAGTAAGAAGTCTGCTAGGACTGTCTCAAGACTTTTCTAAAAGAGTCCGATTTTGTTAAGGATGTTTCTGTTTGCCTATGATCGTCTGGACTTTGCTGTCTAAAGTTGCCTAAGGGTCTCCTTCATTTGCTTCAAGAGTTTGTGTATTTCTCTAAAGATGTCTGTATTTGACTAAGAGCTTTAAGATTTGGCTAAAGGTGTCAGGATTAGAGACACCCAGACCAGTTCAGTTCTAACCTCTTACCTGTCTTGCGGTGGTGGTGGTGATGATGGTGGTGGCGGAGGTGTTGGTGGTGGGCAGAGATGTGGACGTGTTGGGCCAGGACGTCGGCCAGCCTGCCTCCAGCTGCCCCACTCCCCCCACTGCGTGTGGAGGAAGAGGACGATGAAGCCGTGGAGGAGGTCGTAGTGGTGGTGGAGGAGGTGCCGTGGATGGCCCGGCTTATCCAGTGCTCCATGCTGATGCTGCCTTCCCTGCTGGATGAGGTTCCGCCGCCACCTCCTCCATCCTCTTCTTCGCCATCTCCTCCCTCCTCTTCATCGCCGTCTCCCTGACCCTCGCCCTCTGAGCCCGAGGATGTATCTGAGAAGGTAAAAAGATAAGACAGATGATGGATGATGGAAGAGAAGACTGAATAAATGAAATAGAGTCTCACAATAGCAACAGTTAACATTGTGGAATGAAAGAATTTATTAAACAACAGAGAAATAAGTGGTTTGATCATATCTGGATAGCTGTATAATCTGCTATATTTAGAGTTAGACAGAGAAATAGTATCTATGTATATCCCACTCTATTGTCTGTAGCCTGGGAAGGTTTTAGCTCCCATCTGTTGGGAGTTGCCACAGGGGGGGAATGGAGTAAAGTTTGTTTTTGAAAGTGTGTGTGTGTGTGTGTGTGTGTGTGTGTGTGTGTGTGTGTGTGTGTGTTTGTGACAGACAGTGAGAAAGAGAGAAAGAGTGTGTGTATGTGGGTGTGTGTTTTGCATGTGATTTCCATAATGCCTACAGCATTATGAGACCGATGGTAGTGATATGAATAACAACAGAAGCTGACCCAGTTCTCACACACACAGGTGCTGTCCGTGTGTGTGTGTGTGTGTCTGTGTGTGCTTGCGCTTGCAGGGCAATGGCAGACACACAGTAAACGAGTCCAACAACCACCCAAACAAAAAGAACCAGACATTTCTGTCCAAAGTCTGAGTCAGAGTTGAAAGGAGAGTGAATGTTGGACTCATGTTCATCAGGTGAACAGAGGCACTCCGCTCGGTACACTGAAATAACACAAGTACACAATTTGCTTTGAATTCAGCTAGTTTTAATCCTGAGAATCTGGTTGTGATGTGACTGACTTTCTTAAATGGTTAAGGACTTTGTGTTTTCTACATTTCCAAAGAAATGAACACCTCCTATCAGGCTGTCCCTACCTGGTACCCAAATCTGAAAATCTAAAAGCCCGAGCCCCAATATAAATACTCCTCATCTTCTTAAGTGACAGTTCACCCCCAAATAAAAAATACATTTTTTTTCTCTTACCTGTAGTGCTATTAATCAATCTAGATTGTTATGGAGTTGTTGAGTGTTGGCGATATTGTCTACAAAGGTGTATGTCTTCTCTTCAGTATAATGGAACTAGCTGGCACTCAGCTTGTGGTGCTCAAAATATAAAACTCAACATTAATGCCTCTTTCCCAAAATCATGAACCAGTGACCCAAGGCAATCCACAGATTTTGTTGTGAGCAGTTTCATGGAAGACCTATTTTCTTTCTACCAGACTACACCTGCCAACCACATATCACCAAGCAGAAGGAAGTGAGCCTCTACTGCTAGCTCACCTAGCACCTCTCAGCTATCCAATGTTACAGTTCAGCAGAGGAGAACGCCATTAATGTTTACATTTTGCGCTGTCACAAACAGCCTCTCATCCATGAGAAGATGCACACTTCCTTCTGCGCAGTGATATGGTTGGCAGGTGTAGTTCAGTAGAAAGAAAATAGTTCCTACATGAAACTGCTCACAACAGGGTCTCAAGATTATCCTGAATAAGTGGGTCATGATTTATAGAAAGTGACATTGCTACTGAGTTTTTCAAATGTATTGTGGGGGGCTTTGAGAACCACAAGCTGAGTGCCATCTAGTTCCATTCCACTGGAGAGAAGGCAGACATCTCTACAGCCGATATCTCCAACACTTCACAAGCTACACTACAGATAAAAGGTGAAATATGTATTTTTTAAATTGGGCGTGAACTGTCCCTTTAAGAAATCCAAACAAAATAAGTTTGAAAGTTATATTTTATATCAAAGACAGTTTCCTTGTTTGGTTGCCGTTAACTTTAAAAGGTGACATGTCTTGTTCGTCACGGATTACAACTGACATTTGCTGTTTTAAAATGCCATCAGACTGTATGCAGTCTCGACATGTTAACTACCCATGGTTCTTTTCTGACATGTTTACAGGCAAATCTGTGCCTCGTTATCAGCGAGACCCTGTGGAGGCTACCAGTGACAAAACACAAACATGTTGACGAAAATATCATGCTGCCGGGCAACCTGGGAATGTCATGAAATAAACAAAAACATACAAAGAGAATAGACAGAAAGAGAGTTTCTGACACAAAGCAGCCCTTCAGAAAGCTGAAATATATTTATTGAGAAATTGAGAAAATGCAACAGTCAAAAGCCAATAAAAAGCACATCAGAGTCCTGCCTCACTTGTCATCTCTGCACGATACGACATGCTGCTCGGCAACACGCGACTCTGCCGTCCTCGAATGAACCTCTCTGGCAGACAAACAGCCGTGTATGTGTGTGTGTGTGTGTGTGTGTGTGTGTGTGTGTGTGTGTGTGTGTGTGTGTGTGTGTGAGACTGCTTTTACCGCTCCCTCAGGACACAAGCTTTCTAAATCTTCAAGATGGATTGTGAGTGTTTCTGTGTATCATGTGTGACTCTTCGCTGCTTGTTTACCTTCCTTTATGAAAAATGGCAAAAATAAAAACATAAAATCATGTGAATATTGTGCCAGTGTGTGTACATATAGTACTACTCTGTGTAACATGTCTTCACAGTACACAAACAAGCTTCAATTGCATGTGTCATGTATGTAGAAAACATGGTTTTACATTCATATAGGATTTGATGTTAATGGCCGTTGATATATACATATATTTCTATAAACATGAGTGACATTTTCCTTCATCACCATGAACACACATGCTGTAGTTTGTTTTGACTCAACCCAACACACACCATGCTGCTGCACCAAATGTGGATTAATCCACTGCTGAAAATAGTCCCCAACAAATGCACTATCTCCTCCTGTTTGTTTAATAAAAATAGTTACGAGCTGTTTTAAAAAAAAAAAACAACAAAAAACAATTAAGTCTGTCAAACACAAAATCTTAATTATATTTTATATCTATATTTATATTTATATTTTGTGCTGTTTTTAATGATATATATCTTTGGTAGAAACCAATGGGATTGGAGCTGGGAGCCACAGACAGGAAGTCACACAGTATTGAGAGACAGACTAAAACATTCCTGGTTTTGCTCCTTTTGGGGGATTTGATGATAATAAGAAAAATGCAGAGTAAGGCCAACCTTATCCTCCTTATCCTTTTTAAGTTGTATACCTTTCTCATACCATATTTTATCGCTCTGAAATCTTTTAATAGCAAAAGTAGGTAGTGTAGATAAATAGACAGATAAAGGTCAAATCTGTAATATGGTAGGTTTATTCTTAAATTATAATACAACTTGTGTTAATGAAAATTCTTGAGAGTTATAGAATTGGAAAGATTTAAGTTTTCTAAGTTGACGTGAAGGGTTTAGTGGTATATATTGGCAGAATTGTAACATAATATAATGTGTTTTCACTACCTTAGACTGAGCTGTTTATGTCTACATAGGGAGCAGGTCCTCATATACAGAGACTACAGCCATGTTTCTACAGTAGCCCAGAATGGACAAACCAAACACTGGCTCTAGATAGGGCCATTCACGTGTTAATGTTGGCCATTGTAATTAACAGCCCCTCTGCAACAAGAGCATTGGAAAAACATGTTGCTTTTTTAAAACTTGAAACTGCTTTATTCAGTGTTTTTAGCAGTTTAATCTACCGAGTCTGTTGGAGAGTCTGTCCGGACAGGAGGAGATCTCTGTGAATAATTCAGCTCATAGTAAAGATTTCCTGAACATCTGACTAACAAATAAGGGACGTAAGTTATCAGAGAAAAAAGGTGAGCCCACATTTGCAGGTGCTGGGCAAGCAGGCTGTCTACAACGTGCTAAACAATATCAGCGAAATACTGATTTGTAACATGAAACTGCTTTATTCAGTGTTTTTACCTGTTTTAATCACCTGGGTAGTTTGTTTTGGGGAGGAAGAGACCTCTGCAGATAATTCAGCTCCCAGTAAAAACCTCCTGAATAATGAACACTGAAGGAACTCTTAACTGGAGAGTTTCAGCTGGTTCAAATCTGCAGTCCTCACCACTAGATGTCACTAAATCCCTCTAAATCTTACAGACTGGACCTTTAACTTGACTCATATGTGATATCACTGAACGCCAACCTTTCCTGAGTTGATTCCCAAATATTAATTGAATAAAATGTTGCTTATGTCACCCATTTTTAGATCCCATTGTGGTGTAAATTGAACACATCTATCTCCATCTAGTTTTGGATTGATCCATTAACATACCCTCATATTTAATCTTTGGCAGCTGTAACTTCTTTGTGCTGTTAGTCTAAATCACGGCTAGTTCAGTGGAGCTCTGTGAAGCTCAACCCTGCAGCCAGAAATATAATGGCCTCGTTAACACCCTCATTAAACGACACTAGTGCCATTAAGACATGGATGACTGCCACTGCCACCCACCCCACACAGATCCTTTGCACACTACAGGGATGAAAATCAGCACAGCAACTGTGTCCGGTGCACATTTTAAGAGAAATGATATCTATCTTAGGTATTTACATATGCTAAATGTTCATAGGAGAGGCCAGGGGGGCACACAGCAGGATTCAACAGCAGCAGGGAGCGAATCTGTAACTGTTGACTAACAAGTATGAGTCCTGCAGTTCTTCTCTCAACACTAACTTCAAAATATGCAGTCACATGGGTGTGGAAAAAAGAAAAAAAGGGGGATTTTCAGGGTTGTTTCCACCTGCATCCGTGCTAACTGACAGCAGTGTTGCCAGGTCAGAAGGAAATGAAAAGCCCAAGAGCAATACAGAATCCAAAACTATAAAAACCTCAAACTGATCCATACTGATTATAGCTCCCTCTGTGCAAATTCTCTGGAGGGTTTCTGTCCTCCAACAAGTTTGAGTTCTGAAATACTTCCAACTATAAAGTTGTAAAGTCATTTTTTATGGAAAAGGAGACTACTAATTGAGGCGGCAATATATCATGATGTATCCTCTTCATCACTGTACGACAAATTGCAATGTATTCAGTAACTGCAGATTGTTAAACTCTGCAGTCGTTCTGGTTTGTGCAGGTTTTGCCGTTTGTTAGTTAATTAGGACATAGACGGAATATGACACAAAAAGCCCCTGGGCCCAGATGTAAAAGGCTCCCATCCCCACAGAGTTAAAGGTAAGGGGAGAGAAACACTTACTTAATATGTATCATGATGGATTCTTTCTTGTGACACTGTCAAAGAGGATGGTTAGGCTATTCCTAGGGGGCTCTGCTATTGACGTAAATGCCACAAAATTCAAGAAAACTGAATACAACTCATATTTTACCAAAAGAAAGTGGTTCCTACTTTTGAGAATTATTTTACCATTTGGTTCCAGTTTCACAGATCTCATGATGTTACCTAGATGACAGACTCTCTACAGAACATTTGGTATTGCAATATTGCCTGTATTGTGATTTTCTTGTCTTTTTGGGCAATATATCATGACATTCTACTGGTTATTTGGTAAATATTTGCAAGTTAATTTGCCTAAGTTGGCATACTAGCATGCTAAATGCTAACCATCACCATATCAACATCTAGTGGTTAACATGCAAGTTGACATGCCTACATTAGCTGGGCTCTGAGCCAAAAGCTGAACATTAGCATTTAGTTCTTAGCCTAGCTGAGCCCAAGTACACATGTGGCTGAAAGCTGCTCAGACTGCAGAAAAATGAGTCAGTTTAATCTGTCAATGTAGTCACTGTTTGGTTCCATACCTGGTGGTGTGTAGGCGTCCATTGAAGTCTGGACCACCAGCGACCGCCGCTTTGAAGGCATCGGCACTGCCATCTTCCTTTCTTTGTGCTTGGCCAGGGCCGCCTGCACTGCCTCTGTGTGCACATCTGGAGACACACAAACAGTACGTTTCAATGTCACATTCATCTTTTAGAACCTTACAAATTACAGATACTTGGGTATCATGACTTTTACATGGTTTTATTATTTAAACTTAATCCACAGTGGAGTTTTCCTGTATACTTTATATTAGTGGCGGCCATCCCAGAGCCATGCTACAGTGTTTTCTAATGAGTTTTCTCTGTTTGCCAGACAGCCATTGATTTCCCTTCATTTCTGTGCAGTAAGAAAATGACCTTGTAGATACTTAAAACTTGCTTGAGAATAATGATCCACCATGCCTGCAATTTATTTTATCAAATGTTAATGCTGCTGTATAATGCAGTGTGAGATGAACGGTACACTGAAAGGAGAAGCTGCACTGAGGGGGAAAGACACATTTAAAACCTAATGGTGAGTCTAATATACTGTCTCTGATATTTAGTGCATGGGTTAAAACACAGAGCTGTTGTCCTTTACTACTTACTAGGGATTAGCAACATGGTCTTAAAATAATATCACAATATTTCAGGGTATTTTTACAATAATGATATTCCTGAAAACATGACAACATACTGCAGATGTTTTTTTAATTAATTTCAAGAACATAAAGTTGTAACAAAAAAAAGGTGTCATAATTTTATATCTAAAAATTGCCTCTCAGTTTGCAAACAATACAAAATGAACCACAAAGTACACACACACAGTTTTGCATTTATTTTGACAGGTTGTTTAGTTACAAAGATGCCACAGTTTTTGTTAAGCTTCATATCAGGATACATTATGACCAAAGCATTTTCATACCAACTCCTCATGAATTTGCTGTTTTGCTAGTGGACTTAAATGTCTAAATATGACACTCTGGGTGTCCTGCGTCTGTTGTTGCCATTTCGTTTACGCTTGTTGCATGCATAATTTCTGTTAAAATACACTTTAAACAGGAGATATACAGTTTCAGCTTTTTAGATACTTACAGTCTTTTCAAAATACACACACAAGGTAGGTAAAATACTAAAACACTGTTTTTACATTTACTTCCGTGTGCAACAAAAGCAGGTGGTTAGGTTTTGAAAAAGAACGTCATAGTTTGGCTTAAAACTCACACAGGAATCGAATAACAGGCTCCTGGGTGAAAGTCCAGGGTTACATTAACCTCCCCTCAGGTCCGCACTAGAGGGACTTTCCAGCTCTTTATATTACGTGGTTGCAGGCAGGGGTATCATATTGCCACAAAAGGCGCCTTTGTGCATTGGTATCAAACATCAAAATTACTGACAAAGCGGCGGTATTTGACAAGTTGGAAATGAGAACAGGCTGATGCTGATTCCTTATATGTTTACTCTGAGCAGCAAGTGGCTAAAATGGTATGAAAAGTTCAGGGCTGCTCATAAAACATTCAGGATGTCCAGGCCTAACAATGCCACTGATTCCATGATACTTAACTCCTCCACCGCAAAGCAGGTAGAAATTTTGCTTTTAGCAATGTTGCTGTATGTAACAGTATGGCGTCATTATGTCAGAATATTGCCATTATCACAATATCAATTTTTTTTTTATCATATTAAAAACTGCACCAGTTTTTATCTTAAAGGATATGATATGGCCCCTATACACTACATATCAGAGGCAAATGTTTGTAACATCTGTAACATACCTTTTACTCCACTACATATATCACACAGTTATTGTTAGATTTAACGTAAAATCATATGACACATTTATAACAGATTAAAACAGTGTCTTCCTGGAGGCCCTTGTCATGTTTCAGATGTCTGTACATTGATTCTCCCTTTTAAACTCTTCAGACTGTTAAATTAAAATAATTTTGCAGGGCCTAAAGTATCTAGTAATTCTTATTTGGCATTAGAACTTTGTTTTTTCTTCTTTCCCCTCCCAGTAATCATCTCACGACCTCTCAGATTTATCTGGTGACCCTTTGAGAGAGTCCAACCCCTTGGTTGGGAACCACTAGACTAAACTACTGGAACTAGCTTCATCTCGAGCAGCTATAACAGCAGCACCCGGCTTACAGATTCATGTTTTAACCAATCGAATGATGTAACATAGATCATTATAATGGTCACAGGGGGAATTTTATTTTCTGCAGAACAGATACTGAAGTATATTAAGAGTATAATACTTCTGTACTTCTGCATCAGTAGGATAGTTTGCAGGACTTTTTCTTGTAATGGAGCATTTTTATATTGTGGTGCTTTTACTTAAGTAAAAGGTCTTACTACTTCTTCCACCACAGCCAACCATAAAAATGGCAGGCTGATCAAATAACTGAGGAAAGACGTTGAATTTTCAGGCACCAGTAATGTGGTGTCCAGTGTAAACACTGGGGAAAGGGTGTTAAATAATAGAGAAATCAGAGAGTCTATCCAGCCAAAGCACAAAATTAGAAAAACAGCAGCAGCAGGACTATCAGCTGTATTTGTGCTGCAGTGTTCTCGTTACAATGAGCGTCGTGTTCCCATTTTTTCACATTCAGTTTATGTACACAAACATTCCCAGCTTGACAGCAGCTCCCACGAGGCCCTGTGGTTTCCGACTGGATTAAGTTTGGGGAGCGTCGTCAAAGACATTTTGTAAATTAGTGTTTCTATGAGTGAGATAAAGCGCTGCCATGTATCCACAGCTGGGTTTGTTTGAATGGTGTCCATTGCTGTCAGAAGGCAAACACACAGGCTGCTGGACCCGATAATGACATAAGTAAGACATTTGTGAGAATGAATGGGGCTCACAGATCTACGTTTGTTTGACTTGTGTGTGTGTGTGTGTGTGTGTGTGTGTGTGTGTGTGTGTGTGTGTGTGTGCTTATGTTGAGGAACGGAGGTAATTTAAATCTCAAGTGCACGTTTATTGTCTTATGGTTGACTGAGTGTGATGCCACAGTGTGTGAAAGTGAGTGTGTGTGCGACGTTTAAAGGTGCTCACACAGCTTTTCTTTTTCAATTAAATGGGTTAAAAGGTTTTTATGGGATTTATTTTCTGTCAGAACAAACTCAAACAAACTCTCCAACAGCATGTGGGACTAGAATAATAAAGTAAGCCAGGTTTGCCCACTGGTCCAGGAACTCAAGTCTGTTTCTTTTCTTATTGGACTACTGCATATCTCTGTTATTAACCACAAACGTCACCGCAGCGAATTCTTCCATATTAATTTCAAATGAGATGCCACTGAAAGGAATTTACCCAAGTTAGAATCCACAGTTAATCTTATATTTATCTTTACTAGACACCAGATGAAACAAAACCAAACAATGCATGTTGCAAGAGCTGTGGCAGATTTGTCAAAAGCTTTTTCCACAGATCTGTGCCAAACACTGTACTTGCTGCAGCCCATTCTGCAGAGAAAGACTTGGAGTACTAAACAGGGCACTGTGTCATAGTCAGGATGACCGTTATCTGAGGCAACTGGGGTTAAGTTAAGAGATGTTCAAGTTTTATATCCAAAAACAGACCTGTGGAAAACCTTAAGGTGCATAAATATAGCCTATATATTTTTTCTTTTAAAACCACTCAATCCGAAGGGGAGCTGAAGACTAGAGCTAGATATATATGACACAGATGTAAGACTAATAAAACTGCAGACATAGGTAATTTAGAAACTGTCACCATTATATAATTTCTCTAACAGAAAGAAATAAAAAAAAAAGCTGAAAAATGTCACACAGTATGTATCTTGGTCACAATTTAAAAAATATATATATATCCCAGTAATCAGAGTCAATATTGTTTGTTTATGTAAAGTAAAAGAAAAAAAAATATTGGCCAATATATCTTACATAGTTTATCTGATTACTCCCAAATACCAATATCAATATTCGCCTCAACAACCCAGAATAGGTCGGACTATACTAAGGACATAACCGAGGATAATTTGACCTGGCAAACTCAACAACTCTTTTATTCTCGTCTTTTATAACTGTTTACATGAAAGACTTTTACCTCATTGTATTCCTTATCTTTAAACCTTTTTCACACATGGGAAAAGAACATCTTAAACATAAATAATATCCCTGCATGTCGATAAGAGCTATCACCTCAAAAAACTATTTTTTTCTACTGTGATAATTTGAGGCATCGTGTTCAGAGTTGATTGTAAATCTGCTCAAATCCACTCAGGTAACATATTGACACCACACAGACCCAAAACCTAGAGCAAAGGAACAGGACTCTACTTGGACTCGGTTAGACCCTGTTCAGTCTCAGTTACTAGGAATCTGGAAAGATAAGATCTGGAGTTTTTGAATACAGTGCAGCCACTAACATTTTGACATGAAGCATGTGTTGTTGTGATGAGGCAGTGTAGATGTGTAAAACACCTGAAACCAGCTACAGCTGTCTAGGATGAAAAGGTTTGGGACCTTGCATATACAGTATTTACTTTCATATCTTGTCATATTGCCACAGCATATTTAAATATATATCATAAAACCATTTGAGTTCCTAGAAAACATTGTTGAACAGTCACAGAAAACAAGATACTACATTTTTTTTATCTTTCTATTTAATCCATGTTAATCTATGTTCAATACATAAATAAAGTAGCTTTACCTGTGAATCAGTTTGTTGATAAAGTCCTCTTCCCAGACAGGGTGGAAAGATGTTTTTTTAACACCCTAGAATTTCAAGGTGTTATTGATTCCATGATCTGAATTCATATGATGATATGTCATCACTTCAGTTTTATCTCTTTCTCAATAACAGTTTACCAGAGCTGCTTTTCAGCAAAAAAATAAATAAATAAATAAATAAAAATTACATTATTTAGTTGTATAATATTCTTACACACATTCCTCCACATTCCTCTGACCTGTTTAAAACTAGGCACTGATAATCAGAGAGTATAAATTAAAAATGCTGACCAGGGATTTAATACTACACTTTCTTTAAATTTGGGATCTTGTGATAGATAGATTGAAAACAAAACAGTCAAGATTTAAGCAGCAGTAGTCAAGATTAGGCCCTAGCATAAGGACCAAGCACCCAAAAATACTGGATCTTCCATTTCCCATAATGCAACTTCAAAGTGTCCTATGGTAAATGGCCATGTCACATCATGACTTTGATGTGTAAAACTGGTGGTGACCCTTTAAAGGAATACTTCAGACCCCAAATGACCTCTTAAATATCAAATACTCACCCTGCAATAGGCAGAATTTGTTTAGAAAACTTTGTTTTTCTCACATGCTTCCACAGTGAACGAAGAATCCAAAAAACAGAAAACAGAAAATCTTTTAATCCTGGGGGGGCTGAGTTTAACAACAACAAAACTATATCAAAACATCTGTTTAAAAACACTTGTAGAACTTGTGCAGTATCATCCAAGTCTAATGTATCCATGTATTTTCACTTAGACCTAAGTATTTAGAACTAAATTGTAAGTGAAACGAACGGTCCGTTGGAAAACTGAAGATCAAGGACGCAGCGATGCGGCCCTGCCACGGCAGCCGCCCGTGGGCAAACAAATCAGTTTCCAGCGTGCCGCTGTCCAGCAACCTCGAATCTGTAGGGGGGGTGGGGCGGACAAGACTCGCGGCAGTATTTTGAATTTGAGTGCATTCTTACATACAGCGCCTTTAAAGGGTTAGTTTAGATCAGTAAAAGTCTCACAATAACCCAAACACACTACCAATTGAGGCAGTGGTAGACCAGAAGCTCCTAATAACTGTTTTTGTCAATGGGGTCTGGCTTTAAAGGGAGCACAGACAAGTTTCACTTTTATTTCACTTTTAAACTACACTTTCAGCAAAAATTCATATGTTGGGATGCACTGAGCATATGTCCAATGTTTTAATACAGTTTTCTGGTTTTTAAATGTGGACCCATATGACTCCAGTTTATCAAGAATCTTCTCCATTTTTTGATTCATTGTTTACTATGGAGGCATGTGAGAAAACGTTTTCTTCATAAATATAACATAACACAGATTGAGTACTTGATATACAAAGGATCACATGGGGGACAGAATATTCTTTAATACACATACAGTACAGTGTGTCTATGTCTCTGCACTTCTCTACAGATGGGGGATATTATTATGAACTCCATGTATTAAAGTATGAAAGAGTTATAGCAGTTATAAAAGCAGGTTTCCTCATTGATATGCAAATACATGCAGATACGACCTCCAAATTATTATCACAGCATCACCTTTATTGGAAAGATGTAAAATTAAAAAATGTTGCCATGTCTTGCTTAAGTTATCACACACACGACCCACTATGCTAATGAGGTGATTAATGAAGCTAATTAACATAGTGATTAGCAAATATTTCTTTGTCAGCAAGTCAGCCATTAACACAACATTGGTGATATCATCTGGGAGTGTTGAGTTCTTCTGGTCTGACAGACAAAATGTATGGTCAGGGATAACCCTTCCTCTTACCTGATCGGTAACGTTCATCTCTGGAACCAGAAGACCGCCGGCGGTGGTACCGTGAAGACGAGGACGGGGTGACCGGGGTCCTCCTCTCCTGGCCCATGGATGGATCCATTCCTGGGACAGAAATGTTTGGATTTAAAATGCAGCCTTCATGTTTCCAAATTAAAAATCTATCTCTAAAAACACTTCTGTCTTTTGTATATTCCTTGTGTATTCTGTATGATTTTGTACATGTATACTTTTGCTTTTTCATATGTATTTGCAAAGAAATCAACAGAAGTTTTTCACAGTGAGAGACCTGAATTCAGAGGTACAGACCTACAAGTGTTCTACAAACAATATGAGGATAGTTATTGTAATTAGTCTGCAGATTTGGTGCTTTCACCAACACGGTCAGCAGCTGCAGCAAAGGCTGTGACTCACAGCTCATGGCCACAATCAAGGTGCTTTTGAAACCCCAGGGTGCCCCAATATTGCAATTTTCTTCAAAATTCATACTCCTTCTCAGAGTTTACTTGGAGGAACTCAGTGAAATCTGAACACACAGACATGATGTATATATCTTTAGATCCAGTGTGACTTACACTTCTAAATGATATTATCTGCAATGTCCATCACACTGAAACATCATCATTAAATAAGACAATCCTTGTAACTCCAGAGCTTGCCTGAGAATCTCATGTTTCTAAGTGTTCTTCAGTATCAAAGTAATCCAGTGACAGTTGTCTATACATAAATGGGTACACTGCAAAAAGCAACTGATAAAAGCTAATTTAGCATACTTTTGATGATCCAAGTTGCCAAAACATAAACAAAAATGGGGTTGTAGTGCAGTTGTCTCATTTTGTCTGCCTCACAGTGTCCGACTTTGAAAAACTCTGATACATGACACATCACCACTTCACCACTATGCATTTTTTTCTGTTACCCGAGACAACCGCAACACATTTCTTATTGACACTATTTTTTGTGTTGGCAGTGTCACACACAAAGAACAGACTGTTCAAGTAAAACTTATTCAGTGAGATAAAGTTGAATTCTGACTCTCCTACAAACAATAAAAAGCTATAGGATAAAAACTGCATGTGTAATTGAAAATAAATGCATTCATAAAGAACTATAAATGCCTAAAAACAACAAATCTAAAATCTTTTTTCTTGAACCAAACCTGCCCTGTGAGATACAGAAACAGAGGTCGATCCACACACCCCCACGCCTGCACTCACACACACACTCACAGAGTAAAATAACCTCCCTACACACCAATCAATAAGTCTGATGATAATAACCACCCTGTTACTGACAGCTACGACCGCTCCGGAGCTGCTGATCTATGAGCATCCATCTCAGCTTCACACTTTCACCCTCGTCTGTCTTCATTAGAGCTCTCAGAGTATCGTCACTGCTCAGGAGAAAAGCTAAAAGTTGATTAGCCGACCATATAACGACTACCAGCCAGCGCCGGAACAAATGACAGGTCTGGGAAATACCTCGCTTTGCTGTTTCCTCTGGGGAGTCTGGACGGATGGATTTCCCCCTCCTGACTCGTTCTACTTCCTCTTTAAAAATGTCTTATTTCTCTCTCCTTTCTTCTTAGTCAACTTCTTTTGTCTACAGACTCTTTATACTTATTTCTTTGTTTGGTTTTTTATTTATTAGTCACAGAAAAACTATGCAATATTTACAATTTTCGGGATTTCAGTGTCAGTTTGTCAGTCCACAGCTTTGGTCCAGACTGGATTATGTCCATATCTGGTTGATGGATAGCTGTGGAATTTGGTACAGATATTCATGGTTCCCAGAAAATACAGTAAATCCTGATGACTTTATTGACTCTCTTACTTTTCCTGTAGCGCCACCAGCAGGTCAAATTTTTCACTTATCTTGTGAAGTATCGCTACATCTACTGGATGGTATGGCACAAAATTTGGTACTGAAATTCATGACAAAAGATTAATTCCAATTACTTTGGTGATTCTCCGACTTGTAGCAGCATTATCAGGTCATAATCTAAACTTGTCCAACACTGTCCAGAAGGGCTGGGTATCGTTTATTGAGATGGTTTAATGATGTCTGATGTTAGCTGCTGCTGCATTAGCTTATGCTAATAGTGCAGATGCTAAACTGAGGAAAAGGGCAGTTTCGGAGATGGCTGCAACAGAGAGTTTGCTGATCCTGCAGGGAGTCAGGACAATCCGAAATCAGACTGCGGCACAAAAAGGATCGAATGCAGGTATGATTTGACTTGAGACGATTCTATACTAGTTGGTACTGGGTTACGCCTGTCAATACCTTAAATCTATCAAATACCGATACCCACTCATATCATCCAGTGCTTAAGTACGATGGGAAACATGTTAAATATGACACCGAACCTGTTTAACATAGCATTCTAGCACTGTCTTTGTGAGCATCTTAGCCTTCAGCTGTGCCAGAATACAGAGCTGGTGATATGACTGCAGACTATGTGGCTGTCTTGTTTGCTTGTGCAGGGCATCTGCAGAAAAACGGGTCTGTTTTTATAACTTTCCGAATAACCACCAATCTATAAACCTGTCAATAAAAAGAAGTGCAATTTCACAGACTGTACTGCAGGGAGGGTTTCCCAGGGCGCTGGACCAGCTGTCATTACGCACGGCTGAGGTTATCTATAGTGCATTTATTATTTATTCATCACATAAACCTGTAAACCATCACTGGCAGTTTTATCTGAACCATCTTTACACTTAAGAAAGCTGATCATAATTTAGTTCATAGCATTCATCTTGAAACAGTGCTTCACAATAAGGTAAAAAATAATGCCTTCAGAGTGATTAAACAACGTTTTTAGAATTAAATGTGTCTCAACTAGGCATGTAACAGATCAGTGTAGACTACAATGAATCAGTGAAATTGGATAAAAACCTAAACTAAGATTGTTTTATTTTATTAGATAACAACTCTTTATTTTTCCATCTCCACTTTATGATAATACATGTGGCTGGCTCTATGGAACCATTTGTACATCTGGTCTGAATTATCTTTAAGCTGCACACATTCTTACTCCACATTACCAGTTAACATGCAGGAAATGGTGTATGCGTGGTATGTGAACATGCCCATCGTTTATACATCTAGCCCATATGACTGCTGATCCAGAGATTACAAGTAATTCTACTGAATCTGGCTTCAGACATCCTGCTAGTTGGAAGTGACAGCCAAAATATGGAGTGTGTACTGGGTAAATTAGAAAAAAAAGATGAACAGCTAACACATGGTATTTTCCCACACACGTCTAACTGCAAGAACCCTTCATACAAGGACACTTGACTCATATCTTCATGTACTCTTTATTGTTTGTTTTAGAAATTCCCAGGTGTCACATGGGTGTGGTTTGTAACATACCAATACAGCTTCTGCCGGGAAAATACAACAAGGAAGCTGACATTGCTAAATAAATCATCTGACATCATGTTAATTCCCCAGTTGTACCCCATCCATCTGATACTCCTTACAACAAACACTCCAAACACGATTTGAAGCAGTCGCACACAGTGAAACTTTAAAGGAAATCAATACAAGCCTCTCATTCATTCCTTTTCTGTCAGCAACTGCAGGTGGAGAGACACATAACCCAGTAAAGAACTGAGATGGATGAGGTGGACGACCCTGACACCAACAGTACCTCAACTACCTTAAAAAGTAACAGCAAACACCCGTGGACTGCAGTCCCTAGAGGTTTGATTTTGTTTTACACTAAAAACACTCTTGCTTTGGACCACATACCTGATTTAACACAACTAAGACAAAACTTAATTACCATTGACAAAGAAATAACAATTACTATACTAAAATACAACAATTATATATACAAAATAATGTTAAAAAATATAATCTAATTTAAAAACTGAAAGAAAAAGATACCAGAAACATGCAATGGAGCATGGGCTCACATTATCAGCCCTTGATAAAACACAAATTTCAATTTACAGATGAAAACAATACATGTACAGTGAGCAGAAATGAAAATTTGCATATTAAGAAATCTTACTACAAATTTAAAAGATGTCTTCCAATTACTTGAAAGTTTTCCCACCAGTATAAATATCATTTTAGGAACATGAAACACTAAATCTTATCTCCGCTTTAGAGTCTCTCAGCTGTTCTTAGTGTATAATTCAAAGTTTGTAATGTGTTCCCGGATCAAAGACGAGTGAAGAGAAGCTAGCTAACAAAAGGCCTGAATTAATCATTAATTAATCATTAAAAAAGTTCACACTGCAGGGCTCACAGCCTGCTCTGAATAAGAGATGAGCTGAAGTGCTCCCAGAGGGATAGTACATAAATGCTGAACAGTGGAAGAGGTGGTTGATCTCATTTGCCAGAAGTTTGACTCTCTTCAAAGCAAGGTGTACCTTTTAGGCTCACACTGACTTCATACAAACTAACCAAGAATTAGAAACATAACAAGCAACTCATTCATTGGACAGGTTTGTGCACCGACAAGTCTGCATCATCATGCTTGCATACAGCTGAGTGTCACTTGAAGTGTTTCAATGCAAGTGCCAATATAACTTTGGTAATGACACCACAACAATACTTTTATCAATATCATGAACCTGATGTCAGACCCAATAGCCTTTCAAGACCTTTGGCTAAATAAAGCACTTTAAAAATATTATTCAAATGGTGAAATATCAAAAAACTGAATATGTGAAGAAAACTAAGAAGATGATCAAATATTTGATGATGTTGTACATGTTGTATAACACAATACCTAGCCATAATCAAACTCACGCATCAAGTTAAAATGAATTTAAGTCATTGAATGATCACAAACAACTGAACCTCATCTTTATAAATATTAACAGGAAAAGACTAATGTTTCACTTACTCCATAAAATATACAGAGCACAATAAAGCAACAAAAGACTTTTTAAACCCCAAACTCCTGTGTCACTGACTGCAGATGTTTCCTGACATAATGTGTTTAGTTAAGCTTTGAATTCAAATTTGTTTGTATAAGTGAAACATATCCACTACCACATAGCTTGTGGATTGTCTGCTTTGCATTCTCCAACCATTACATTTAGACAGGCCTAGTATGACTAATTATGACTTTAATCTTCATGAATAAATAAAGTAGAATCTTTAAACCCCCATATATGCCTATCACAGCCAAGCAACACAAATGTTCAGAGAGTGCACTGGTGTTTTTCCTGGTAATATTACAGAAACATATTCAGAGCTAAGGCAGTAAAATATACAAAAGAAGTGGGACATTTATGATCCCATATTGTTATTTTAGTATCAACTAATTGTGCAATGTTCACATGATGATGACGATACTTTCAGCCTGACAATTTGCTTGTTTTTACTGGCAGGATCTGATGGAGTCAAATGTGAGTAGCAACATTTTTGTGATGACATACTGTACATGTCACACGGAAACCCGCTACTGTTTTTTTCCTTTTGTTTCCTGTTAGATATGAATCAAAAGATATGAATCATCAATCACAATATGAATAATGAACCACTGTATTAGTGCCAACTCACAGAGAAGCCACTGTGCGGGAGTGTCATTGATTTTGAACATGCACTGCCAATCAAAGTCAACCACAATGTGACTTGAAGACGTAGACTTTACATGGTCGGTTAAGTTCAAAGTGTGTACTCACTATCTGCATATGTGAACAAGCACAGTAACGTTAGACTCAAAAGTCTGTAAGTTAGGCAGATTAGTTGGTAAACATAGATACCAGCACTTTATTCTAGGGGCCCATAGTTTCCAAATAAATTCAAACTGTTTCCTGGATACAAGTCTGTAACTTGGTACCACTTAAAGGGAAGATGGAGACAAAGTTCAATGGGAATCATTAATCAGTTGGCCTGTTACCTGCCAATGTAACCAAGTCATTTAGTCAGTGCAAAGCAAGTCAGTTGATGCCAACACTGCTTGCTGCCACAAGTTCATCACCTCCTGTGCATGTAAGGGTAGAAACACAAGCAATCTTTGTAAACATCTAGCAAAACTGCATCACATACAGACAGTAAATGCGCCATTTTGACTGCCTACCTCGTAGTTCATTTCCCATTACCCCATCCATCTCGGGTTTGTTGTAGTCTATAATAGTAATTCATTCAGGTTGCTGAGTTTCCTACTGTTTTTTCCCTGTTAAAGGGTTTTCTGGGGAGGAATTTTTCCTTATTCACTGTGAGGGTCCAAGGACAGAGGGATGTCATATGCTGTAAAGCCCTCTGAAGTCAACTGTGATTTGTGGACTTTATAAATAAAATTGAAAATTGAATTTAAAATCTAAACAATGCTCTAGCAGAATGTTAATTTATATACTGTACAAACATACATAGAAAATGAAGCAATGTTCTTATTTCTTTAAAAAAAAGTCTCTTAAAAAAGCCCAAAAGTAAAAACAAATAGTACACTAAGTTAATAAAATAACACATTGTTTACCTCCACAATAGTAAGAGTGTTTAGACATCCATCAATAGTTACACCACAATGCTTTAAGTACTTTCACTTACATGGTTTACTTTTCATGCGTATACTGGTTAAGTGTTCCTGCATCCCGTTTGAGTGACAGCAGATATCTGCTCTTCAATAACTCCTGTCAGCTTGAGCTAACACATCTCAACAGTAGCCTCATCTGAAAGCCACAGTCCAGCATAAAGAGGCTGTGTGAACTTGGTCTGGACTCCGTGGAGGAGAGTCATCGTTTCAGAGACGCTGTAGAAGGACAGAATACCTGCACTGTGATCCAGGTACACTCCTATTCTGGAGGTCCCCTCCTGCTGAATGCGAGTTTTTTTGTTGTTATGCTTGAATTGACAGCTATTTTGGCAACAATCTAATGCCCAAGACTTGTCATTAGATCCAAATAGGCAATCACTGAGGTGTCCTGCTCTGCTGATATCCTTGTATGCAACTGCTATAAAAAGTCCTCTCCCGCTCCGCTCCACCTCCCAGTAGCAACGCCCAGTCAGACTCTCTTTACTCAGGACCTGCCAACACCCTTCAAACCTTTCTGGATGAGAAGAATATTCCTGTTCTTTCTGCATGAAAGTTACCTTTCTGTTCCCCTTGGATAGTGACAGATGTGCGTTTGCAGTGTTTGGATCCAGAGTTACTTGGCGTGTGTACTGTAAGAAGTCAGATCTGGTCGTGGGCTCTGCCTGTTGATTTGATGGTAAAACATCCACTTCATTTACTGTCCTTGAGATCTTTGCGTATTCTTCACCAAGAACCTCCTGCAGTTTATATTTGGCCTCTGACAGAGCCACTGTAACCTTCTCAAAGTACCGCAGTCGGCGCACTTTGAGTTTGGGTGGGTCTTTAGATTCACTGAGACATGCCAAAGAGGGGTAACTTAATAGAAAATGAGTGTGATCCTCTGTTTGTGAGAGCTTCTCCAGCTCAGCATCTTTCCTCTTCAGCTCAGTGATCTCCTGCTCCAGCTTTTCCCGAACCTTTTTGAAACGACCCATTTCAGTCTTCTGCCGAGATTTAATCTTTTCCCTTACATCAGAGACTCTTCTCTCCATGATATGGATCAGTTCTGTGAAGGTCTTCTCAGTGTTTTTCAGCGCATTATCAGCAGAGTTTTTTACAGCATTTTCCTCATGATGGAACAAATCCACAGTTTTCTCTTTGTCATGAATCCTCTGCTGGATTTTATGACGAGTCACCCAAAGTTCTCTCTGCCTCTCAGTCCTTTCTGCTGCAGCTGAGACTTTGTTATGGCCTTTATGGTCATCCTTCGAACAGAGGTAACAGATGCAACGCTGATCAGTACGGCAGAACAACTTCATCACCTCTTGATGACGAGAGCAGATGTTCTCCTGGAGCTTTGCACTTGCTTCCACCAGCTTGTGTTTCCTTAAGGGAGCTACATCATAGTGAGGCTGGAGGTGTTTCTCGCAATACGAAGCCAGACACTGAAGACAGGATTTGAAGGCTTTCAGTTTCCTTCCAGTGCAGACATCACAGGCCACATCTTCAGGTCCAGCATAGCAGTGATCGGCCGGAGCAGCTTGGACTGTAGTCTTCTTCAGCTCCTCCAACACAAATGCCAATATGTTGTTTTTCACCACAGCAGGCCTTGACTTGAAGGTCTGCCTGCACTGAGGGCAGCTGTACATCCTCTGATGATCCTCTTGATCTAAGTGGTTCTTAATGCAGTTCATGCAGTAGCTGTGTCCACAGGGAATAGTCACTGGATCATTCAGTAGATCCAGACAGACTGAGCAGCAAAATCTTCCTTGATCAAGTTGAATCGCTTGTGCCATGTTGCTTTCTGACAAGAGCAGGTGTCTGATGACTGAAAGATATGAAATGACTACAGGTCTTTCACTTTATCTAAATGTGTATAAGATGTGTAAGAGAGGGAGGGCTTTGCAGGCTTTGCCAGATTCCTGAAAGAGGAGTGGCTTCGAACAGGAAGACTTTCCTGGTTCTCGTAATGTCTGACTATTCAGGTTTGAGATGTTGTGAAAACAGTGGGAACAATATTAGATTGAGTCCTGAACATGAAAAACATGTTTTTTAAAGAATGTATCAGATGGTCGTGGGTGTACGTGTTAAACAAACAGTATTTTAGGTTATAAATTAGATTAGAATTTGAAAAAAATTACAAAACATTAGAATTTGTCTGGGTTTGGGTGTAATTAATGTTAGAGTTAGGTTCTGGCAAGACAATTGTTAAATGACAGTGGTATTCAAACAATGAGCAAAAAACACCTAACATTCTGCCAACCTAATGTGCCGTAGCCCCAGGGAACGAAAGCAAACTGACAGGTCTGTCTATGTTCTTAGGCTGGCATTGGCTGAGGGTATTGTTGGATGTTGGAAGGAATTTTGAGGAAGTCCTGAACAAAACTGACATACCCACGTGTGGAGGACAATGCCAGTAAAGTCAAAAGAAGTCCTGCCAATCACTCTGACCAAGGTCACAGTCCTAGCTGAAGAAACCCAGCTGGGGGTTGATAATATTCTTCCTGAGAAGCTGGCGGCTTCCGATATTGTCTGACTTTTCAATAAATGCATGAAGTTCTGGGTCTGTGTCCATGGACTCCTGGCTCCTATGTTCAAAACATGGAAGGTCAATTTATCAGAGCATCACACTCCAGCTTCCTCAGTAAATTTTACACCAGGCTGACAGACAGGTTAACCTCCCCTTCAAGAGAGTCACTGTAGGTGTGTCTGTGCTGGTCATGGAACAGTGGGCCAGTAACTGACTTGTGTAAGGATACTGGTGAGGTCATGAGTGTTACCCTTTGGTGTACATTTACTTGGTGGACTTGGGGAAGATGTTGGACTATGATATCCCATTCAGACCGTCACAGTAAGGTGGGTCAAACCCACATCACTGGTCTATCTAGGTCAACATATATCAGCCGACCCCCATTCATAACCCTCCTCCTGAACAGGCATTCTGAGCTTTGGTGAACTGGTATTACAACCAGAAATGGACATTAAATCAATGATACCACACATCCACATAATCACATGTGCTGTCTGAAAGGGATATAACAGTGACTATCTTTACATGCACAAAATAATCTGATTTTTGCCCTATTTATTTTTCAAAGACAAAATCCCTACTAAGCTGTTGACATAGCTGATGAAAATGAATATTTCACTAATAATTTTCTTTACAAGCAGCCATGCATACTCTGATGAAAGCGAAGCAGCTGGAGCGACTTGTGTCATTGTGTGTCTTTGAGTCAAGATAGGATTTTTTCAATTCAAAGTTTTTCAAACCAGCGAGAGACTGTTTTGCAAACTGCAGTAAAGACCCCAATGGAGATGCATTTTTTTGAATACAATGTATACATGTCCAAAGAATGCTCCTAAAAATAAAAAAAAAAGATCTACATATTAAACATGCCTTAATCGGAACATGCTACATTCGGATTAAGGCCTAATTTGGAATATCCAAACGGAATATGCTGTTCATGTGACCAGTGTCAAATTCAGAATATTGTCATATTCGGAGTAATAGTAAAATATCAGTATACATTTAAACTTAAAGGCCAGCAAAAGCCTGTATCCACAGTGGTCCAGGTCTATCATGGTGAGAAATGCCTTTATCTCTCATGTAATCGAACTGCTAAATGCTCATAACGTTAAAAACATTTTGTTGGTGATGATGGTGATGTTATTTTAACCACTGATGGTTGGCTTGGTAAAGATGATGAATGGATGTACCACAGGTTTTAAGCTGTCACTTTATGAAGATTGTCTTATGCATTTTAAAGTCTCATGTTTCACCAGGTTGCAATTTTCCAAAGTAAATTGAAGGTTCCAAGATGGTAGCAGTAAAAAGCCAAACCCAGGAGCCTTTAAAATGTTCCACACAAAACCTACAGGTGACCTTACATCAATGCATCGATGTTTCTCTAGTCTGTGACTTAAAAATGTATACTAGTGTATTAATTGATGATAGCTGGTAAGCAGTTTCACTTTTTTTATGGCTGATATCAAAAGGACACAAGCTAAATCTCATGATATTAAAGTCCCCTCTGAGTATACTAAACCTAATCCATAGTGTGAAACCTTGTAAATCTTTGGTAACTGAGGAAACCCATTGCTTTGAGCACTGTAACTGCTTTAATCAAAAGATATCAGCCTGACTGTGTACCAAGCAATGTGGATTAACAGGACTTAGAGCTGAAACACATCACAGGGAAGAAAACTGAGTCACTGTGTTACTATGTGCATGTGTGTGTGTTTGTGTGTGCACTCGCATGCACAGATATGTTTGATGGAGAGAAAGGAAGCATTGTGTTGCTGGTTGTGTGTGATTGAGTCTGTGCATGTGTGTTTGAGAGAAGGCCTTAAAATGACAGACGGGGAGTACTGTGTGCATGTGTTCAAAGTGTTACTGGTAAAAGTGCATACAGGTTTGAGAAGGAATGAGCAGTGTAGTGTCAGAATACAGTGTGTGTGTGTGTGCGTGCGTGTGTGTGTGTGTGTGTGTGTGTGTGCGTGTGTGTGTGTGTGTGTGTGTGTGCGCAGGGGAGTGTGTGTGTCATCCGGTCCCCCAATAGTGAACTAGGGACGACCCCCCACTGGGCCTGGATGTGAATACCACACATTTTCTCCATCCCACACCCTTCATTCCTTCCCATAATGCACTTCCTGACATCCCCCCACCCTATGAACGTGCGCCCACACACACACACACACACACACACACACACACACAGAATATATTCCAGTAATAGCTTTGGCAGTGCCAGTGTGTCTGTGACGCTTCAGTCCCATCCTCAGCAGTCAGCCTGATGCGTCTTACTGCGAAATGGACTTTAAATCCTTTGTGGTCGGACTCAATAACATCCATCCGTGGTTTGTTACCAAAAACAACTCAACTGGTGATGATTTATTAAATGTATGAAGACTAGAATCAACACATATCCTATAGAGGAAAATCAGAGTCGACAGTTTCCTTTTAAAAGAAAACCAAACCCTAACAGCACATATTGGACAAAAACAAAAACATCTAAATAAATAAATGAGTATTCTTCCCCGCAGGGCCCTTTCAGTGAAACAAAGATCACTACCAGCTTTATAAGAAAAATTCTCTCTGTGTAAAACCAACACATAAGTGCCCAAAGTTTTCTTAGTTTTGGTCTTTTGGCAAAGTTTAAAAAGAGATTTTACTCTGTGTCCTGGTTAAACTTCCCCAACATGTCAACAATGTGCCATCAGGCAGGGGTCCCACACATTTTCAAGGATAAAACTAGAAAACTTTTCCATGACCCAGGCCCCATTATATATTTTCCAATGACCACTTACAATATGTGACACAAACAGAACTGTATAGTACACTTAACTCCAAAAGTTAAGGGTAATATTATGGGCAGTCCACAGACACGTAGCAGGAGAGCTCCCTGAGTGGGGGAGTGACAGCCGACAGTTTGGTTGGCTCACTGGTTAATTTGCTTGAAAAAACATAATGATCTGCACATAGGAACTACCACACTCTGCTTTCAGAGCAGTTAAAATGAAATCAAGTGTGCAATGGCGCTCTGAGTGACGGTTGAATTCCCTGGGCTGCTCATGCCAATTGCTTAATCTCAAAAATATGGTTCAATTTAAAATGTTTAGTGGGGCATAGGTATGGAAACTTTGGGATTCATGACCCTACGTGTTAAATCTAAAAGTCACTGTGTTGTTTTTTCTTGCCCCACTTGCCCCGCATTATTCAAACATATCAGATCCAAACTCCATTCAAACATAGTTCCAGCTAGCATACATGGAGGGACAGATGGAAGGCAGGGTGAAAATGAAAAAAAGGTATTAGGGCTACTTCATGTCAACAGCTACAGAAAATAGATAAGCTGTTATGTTACAGTACGTGGAAGGTTAACCATGGAAGATTACTGCTACAATTACTGTCATTACACATCAAAATTCCATGACTTTTCCAAAATTTCCAAGGATTTCACCAAATCACCAACAGTGTATGAACTATATCCCCTACCCACCATGGGGAGACCAGTTTAAAGGTAAAAGAAAAAGACACTACTCTCAACTTTACCCAAAAAGGAGACTTAGGTTTTATGCATCTATAATCAAGTCCAGCAAGAACATCCTGGACACCCAAATGTATCAGCTATGAAAGAATGTAGTGAATACAAGCTTTTCACTTTGCAATTTCTATTAGGATTAGGACACACATTTTAACATAATGTAAATTTTACTCCTGTGTGTTTAATATATATGGGAATAGAATCACAAGAGCATTCAGATCAATTTGGTTGAGCAAACTCAGAATTACAATCAGGTTAATTGCCAAGAAATGTTTCACATATGAGGAATTTGCCTTGGTGTTTTGGTGCATAACAATAAACATGGTAAAAGAAAAGTGTCAAGTGTCAAAAAATATTTAATATCATACTAAAATTGCTGCATTAAAAGGTGAAGGAAAGTCAGTTTTACCTGGTGTTTGTGGAAAGAAGGCTCCAATCAGCTTGGATCGCTTCTTCTCATAGCCCTTCTGTGTGATATCACCTGCCAGAGACAACAGAGAGAGAGACATTTACTCTCTATGTTCTTTTATATAACTTTTAAATGTAAATTTGGCGCCTATAAAGTCATACAGAATAAAGCATGTCCATTGTTACAAATGCGTGTTGTTAATTGAACTGAGTTGAATTGAACTTTGTTTCAAAGCTCATTAATATATTAAAGCTAGAATATCAAACCTAAGGCTATCAATTGTACAAAAAGATGCACAAGAAACAAACCTAAGGAAACAAATGACAAAGAAACACTGCGGCTGCCCTGAATGTATATATTCCACAAAAAGCTGCAATCTAAGACATCACAACACAAAACAGTCAGAGAGAAAGCTGATCGCATTATGCTTAGTCATTCTCTCCACTCAACCAAGACCAGATGGTGCATGTATGTGTGTGTGTGTGTGCACGTGTGAGTGTATGTGCATAAATTTGGACCTCAGAGTACTGCAGATGCACTTAATTCACCTTTCACAGTGTGACTAACCACCTCAAAACTTGCTGACTGATCTCCCCGAGTGAAGCGATAAATCAAGCCTACCTAAAGGTACTATCAGCAGATTCCCACGCACAACATCTGAATCCAATAGCTCTTTTAGAAAAGGATTCTTGGCGTTCTGTTTTATCCTCCAGGGGATACCAGGCGGGAGGAGTTTGTCACATTTACAAAGAAAGTTTTAGAAAAGAGAGCCAGATTTTTTTTGGGAGAATTCACTGGAAAGTAAATGAATGTCAGCTGAGTGCTTGTTTCTGATTGACAGTGTAATTAATATGCTTAACTCCACCCAACTTGTACTCCAAGTGAAGTAAAACAAGCGCTACGAGTCAAATACTTTTTGCATGACATAAGGCAACAACTTGAGGGGAGAACAGAAAGCAAAAAACAGAAGCATCATGGGAATTGGAGTTTAGGATCTTACAGAAGAACCAGTAATATTTTTTGATGGCAAATCAAAAGCCAAAGACACAAAAAGAAAATGGTGCTGTGTGTGAAAGCAGAGGAGAGAGAGGAGACATGGGTAATGCAGTTTGTAATGTATAGAGTGGCATGATGGAGCTCTCTGTGCAGAATAACCATTAAGACCTGTCTATCAAACTGGTAATTTGAAACAGGGAGGTCCCATCAGTTGGGATTGAGGAACATGAGTGCATTAAATGGAGATGCTCAGCCAGTTTGGAAATGTTGTCCTGAGTCAAAAACGATAAGAGGAGGAAAAGAAGAAGATAAGCTGGTGGACAATGAGAATGGATAAAAGGTAAACTAGATATAAAGGAGGAGAAGTTCAGATGTGTGTTCGAGGTGTGAGGGGAGAAGGAGTAGGTGAAAAATCAAGATTAAGACAGGAAACTTGCATGTCATATACAGTTTGTGTTACTTCATTTTATTCGAATGCCCATGTAATGCTTGTTGTTTGTGTAATTTTTGGTTTTGTGTATTGTCTATAATTGGATAAGTGTGTCACATTATGTGTTTATTGTTTTAAGCAAACCAGTTACACTTAATGCACAAAAATCTCCAAATGCAAAGAATTCCTGCATTAAAAAAGTAAATATTCATTCTCAAACACTTAAAAAGCCTTAATGTGCTTTCGTACACAGACGTGAAATGTTGTGACAGCTGTAACTGAAACTGCCGATGACCAGAGATGAGCTGTGGAACAATCTCAGGATTTCTGTGACTGGAGGATGACTAAGTAAAAAGAATAAAAAATTCAGAGGAAATCAGAGTGAAGAGCATCTCCTGACTCAAACAGTGAGAGACGCATGAAACAGACCTGAGTGAAGCTAAATCTGCAGCGGATTTGTCGAACATGGAGAAAGCTGTTTGCGCGGCTGACTTGACAAATCCTTCTTAAACACACATAGATGTGACTAACTGGCTCGGATCAAGAAACCGACGGTGGGCACGGACGTCATCGGTGACAATGCCAGCACTGTGTGTGTGTGTGTGTGTGTGTGTGTGTGTGTTTCTAGTAGCATGAAGGCGAGGCACATGGTAATAATTAGCATCTCTGGTAGGGGAGCTAACTACCCTGCAGAGAGCAAGAGGAGCTGGCAAATGTTTTTGAAAAGAGAAAAAGAGACACTGAGAGAGACACAAGGGATGAATGGAGGGAGGTCTGACCTTGTCTTCAAAATACTAACTTCTTAAAGTGACACACTAAAACACACACACACACTTACACACACACATTCCACATATACACACACTCAGCTACAAACCGTCTTGACTTTATTTTATCAGGGATGAAAGTCTAAGTGAAATGAACATGTCAGTCAGCGAGCTGTTCTGTTAGACACTGAAACAGCTCTGTGTAGCAATCTCCACTCAATCAGACAGCCAGATGGGCAGTCAGTCTGTCTGTCAGTCTGTCAGTCTGTCTGGTCAGGAGCAACAGTACTGAAAACTACAAGATTAACACTGTCAAATGAATTTTTAAGTTTCTGTATTCTACCTTTCTTCTTGTGAATGATGACAAGTCCTTTAAGTAAAATGACAAAAATACTTAATTTGTCCTTGCTCTTTAGAACAACACTACGTTTTCTGATCTGATGCCTCTATTGGAAATTCAAAGAATTTCATTAGCAGTGTGGTTAACCCAGCTAATGAACTATTGCAAACAAAAGAGGAGAGGAAGCTAGCGAGCTAATGTTCTAAAGTGACATTCAGAAACTTGGCTTGATTTGTCATGTTCTGTAAACCAGGCCCCATTCAGAAAACCTATAAGTTTAAAATCTACTTCCGTAAGAGAATGGATACAGATGCAACAATCTGTAAACCACCTAGGTAGAAGCTACCCTTTAATTCAGCCTGACATCAAACAAACCAGGCAGCACTGTTTTCTAGTTTTCTCATCTATCATTTGGCATCATCTTTCTTCTGTGTTGTCCAAAACTGTAATATATCATTGTTGAAAAATGAATCCAATTTATGATGTCACAGCAGTATGGTTATGGTTTGATTAGTTTTAGGTTTGGGTTCAATTAAATAAGTACCTAGTTATGGTTAGAGAAACCTGTGTTTTTGATTTTCATCACAAAAAATGTTGTGCTTTTTTCCTTAGGAAGCATTTCACAGATAGTGCTGCCACAAACAATTATCTTTATTTAAGTAATCGATCAGTTATTGCAGATTCATATGACTAATTTATTAAAGATGAAGCAGGAAGTCTGCCTGTGAACGTGATGGATATTCACTGTAGACAGTTTGGGTGATGATTTTACCAAATTTTTGGCAAATAAATTTGTAGAGCATTATAGAGAATTTCCTCTTCTGACTGCTTGTGTTTGCGGACCTGTCGGACCTTTCTTATGGTTAACTTGGTTACGACAATGTTATTATTACTGATAAAAACAAACTATGAAACTATGACAATATCATCCAAGTTGTAAAGAGGCAACAAAAATCCTTCTCCATTCTCCTACCAGGGACAGGAATGAAGAAGCAGCTGGAGAGGATGGAGGGATGAAGATCTTTAAATAGAGACAAAGGAAGGAAGGATGACTCAGGCTATGGTATTCCTTTGCCGCCTGCTTCCAAACTGTCTGTCTCTTTCTTTGGGTGACGTTGCCACGGGCCGTTAAAGACAGGTCAGAGACAGTTGGTGTAAGGAGGTTTCCTGCTCATCCAAACACACACACGCACACACGCACGCACGCACGCACGCACGCACGCACGCACGCACGCACGCACACACACACACACACACACACAGTGCCTGACAACATGTTTTATATCAAAGCGGTTTAGCAAGAGGCTAAGATGAAACCTTTGACTTCAAACTCTCTGAATCACACACACAAAGTTAACAGTTTCTGTCAGTTTGACCCAGGCGGGAGATGAAAACTTACTATTTGGAATACTGTTGCTAAGAAATGTAAACCTATAAAAACATGAGCTAGAGTGAGTACAATAAATAACAAACACTTAAAATATTCCATCCACGTGGGAGTTGATGTTAATAAAACTTTCAATACATGACACCTCTCTCTTGTTTTAACCTCAGAGAGACCATTTATTTGTCATTTTTAAGATAAATCAGTGAGTTTTTAGATGGCTTTAGTAGATAAAGATAAGGGAAAATAAACCTATAAAAGAAGATTTCAATCTTCAGTTTATCCCTAGAGTTAAAGATCATCAACAGTGGAGGCACATGGTCTAAAGTGGACATGATGTATATGTCGCACGCACCGTGAACTCATCACTATCTACAGAACTTCATAATTTAAGTATTTCTTTTGCTTTCTTTTTGGTGTTATTTTCTGTATGTTTCTTTTTCTCTTGTTTTTGCAATTGGGGCCTGCTGTGCTGTAAGACACATTTGAATTTCCTTTTTTGAATCTCTCCAACATGGAGACTCTGATATATTCATGATAACCCAACAGCTGATAATATTGGTATATAAATGTACTAGAAGTCAGGCTTTATTACTCCATTTAGCTCTTACAATGACGTGATCTGTATCTGGATACAGGAAAAAAAACATGTCATGTGGCCAGAACCACAAAACACTTATTAATACCAGGTTTACAGGCACAGGTCTGTGGATCAAATGTCATTGTCCAGATAATGTATCTGCACACAGTTGGATCACATTTTAAAATGGGCGTAAATGCAGATGTAATACACACACTCAGCTCAGCTCAACTACAGTCTTATCTGTTGGCCAGCTTCATGCAGAGAACTGGAATAGTAATAATAGTTTCAGGGTCAAACTCTTCTGTCATAAGCTCCATTCTCTAACATTTAGTCCGAAGTCAACAAACTTAAAGGGAAGTAAATATAGGGAAAGTAAAGGTAAAGTAAAAGCAGCAAATTATGGTCAAATGAGGACCATGCAGGTTTGAGATCAGAATGCTCTCAAACAGCCAGAATCACATAAGGTACACCTCCAACCACAGTCCTGCGTTCATCTCTGAGTAAAGTACATTAGATTGTTGTAAAATATGTATGCAGCAGCCTGATGACAGCTGTATAACCTCACTATAAGCTCCCCATGAATTATTGACAGTCATACATAAACATATTGCCGGCTGCACCCTCTGTGACTCCCTGCATTGACGTCAAGCTCATCTGCTCTTAACCTTGACCTTGGAGTTAAGCACTGTGGGTAATCTACATATAAATCCTTCCTTTACACACTTACACTGCCTCTGTGGGTGAAGTCACCATAGCAACTGATGATGTAATCACAACTAGATTATGTAATGACTCCAAAAACTGCCACTTGTTGCGCTAGATTTACAATGGCTTTTGGGTATATGTTTTTATGGAATATCAATTCCACTATGAGGCCATAAGTATGTGGACACCCTGACTTTTGGTCTGCTTTATATGGCTTTACCTTCCAGTTATTGGTAATCTTAAAGCTACAACACATAATGATATTTTAAAGAGTAGTTTTCTTCCAACTTCCAACAGTGTTTGTCTCTTTACTGTTTCAACATAACAATCCCCACAGACACAAAGCCAGCTCCATAAAGGAATGGTTTTTCCAGTTTGGTGTGGAAACACTTGACTGGTCTGCCTTGTGTTTGAACAAGAGCAAATCCCTGCAGAAACCAGATGCTTGGGAGCTAGTCATATAGGCTACAATCACATATGGGTAAAATGCTCAGGTGTCCACATATTTTTGGCCACATAATGCACAAATATGCCTGCATACAACCACAGCATCAGAGAACAACTCTGCTCTGTAAAATAACCTTGAGTAAGTTTGTACAGAAACAGCCAGGCTGAGCCTCTATGACCATATACAGTAAGAGAGACAGAGACAGAGACAAAGACAGAGACTGGGAGAGACAGAGGGAGAGAGAAGAGTGCTAGCAGTGACATAAATATGAAGAAAAGAGTTAAAATGATGGAGAGAAGGAAAGAACAAGGAATTAAGAGCAGAGGAAAGTGACACTGATAGAAAACAAATATTCGAGAGACGGGAAGACAAAGCACAAGAGGGAGCAAGAAAGAGAGAGTTGCATCTATCCAGCACCTAAAAAGGAAACAGAGTTGATTTTATTATTTCCACACTGCAACACTAGAGACAGAGAGCAAGAGAAAGAGAGAGAGGACAGCGACAGAGAACTGAGAGCATACAAAGCAATGTTCAATAAGAAGAGGGAGACAAGGAATGCAGGAGAAAACAGGAGAGAGAGAAAGAGGTTTCTGTCATGTGACTCCAGGCCACTGGAAGATCAACATAACGAACATGCATACCATAACATCTCTCTCTGTCTGTCTGTCTGTGTCTACCTGTCTTAATATTTCTCTCCAATAGTAGCAGGAATACAAGAATATGGATTAAAGATTGATGACAGAATAACTGCAACAGTACTGTCTGTGATTAGGCAAAATACCAAAAAGACTCTACAAGAGTTTACAGACATGGTAGAGGCTTTGTGTGGCTGCACTAGAGCTGTGCTTTGAGCTAAAGGCTAACATTGTTAATGTCCACAATGACAACTAACATGCTGATGTTTTGCAGGATTGTTTACCCATTTCGCTAACTCTTAGTTGAGTGTTAGTATTATGCTAATTAGCACAGATAAAACACAAAAAATACACGAAAGCATAAAGTTCAGCCGAGAGTCATTGATTTCACAGGTATTTGGTCAAAATTATTGACAATAATAAAATGATATATAACCCAAACCATAAAAAAAGTCTTTGACAAATATTAAGAAGTAGGGCAGCACATTCAATCGAAATATTATCAAAATCGTTATATGGCCAAGTGTCATATCTATCACAAAAGCTACAAATTTTTGATAAAGGTAAAATGTGTCACACCATTATAAAAACACATCATAGTGCTACAGAGATGCCCCTACCTACAAATCAAACTCCAGGCGTAAGGGAACATTTTTATTTGGTACAGACCCCCGTTAATGCAAAAACTATCTCATGAAAATTCCCTCTCATATCAAAAGAGCAGTATCTGTCAAAATAATCGCAATACAGCGCTTGTTTCACCATACTGTGCGGCCCTGTCCTGAAGTTATAAGTCAGGTTTACTCTATGTGCTTGTTTGCTGGTTTAAATCCCACACAGGTAGTGCAAAGCTCTCTCCTCGTGCTGTCAAGAAGCTGTTGAGCAAATGAAACCTTGAAACATGAGCGAGTGGAGCAACTCCTTGTTTTTAAGCTGACTGTGAAGTTCAGAGAAAAAAAACAGGTTGACATTCTTACAGTTGACTAGAGTGGAAAAGTTTGTGTACTGATAAAGAGAGAACAATAAATGCTAAAAAGAAAAGGGACTTGTGAGAAATGTGGTTCTATTTTGTTTCAAAGATGGTCTCATTTGACTGTCATTATAACAATTTAGTGCCTTTTATCTTACAAACACATGCTGGTTTCATAACTACCAACACCATCATTATTATCATGAACATTTTAGTGACTTGCCAGCTGCATTCATGCTGCACAAGGTCCTGCTACATACAACAATATTTTGAATTCTTGGTCGGATTAAATTAACAAAAAGTCTCCAAGCAGTTGTTAAAAGTTAAAGACACACAAAAAGTATTTTTATTAAACTGGTATATTTTTTATGTATTCTCAGGTTTCTAAGGTTTTTTTTTTATTATATGCTGCAATTAGCAAAATTATGAAAGATGATTAGTGATATATTCACAACAGATAATGGAAAAGAAGTAAAATACACACACAATCCCTAAAATACAAAGAGCTGTGTATCCATAAAAGCACACACACACACACACACACACACACACACACACACACACACAGTTCAACCAAGAGGAAACGCCCAAGGACTCCCCTGGGGAAACCACAAACACACACACTCACATGTTGGAGGCAGCAGGTGTGTAAGCAGGTGTTTACAGTAACAACACGCTGAGTCAGGACTGAAACTCACCTCCACAGAGGCAGAAACACACACACCCTCACCCTCACACACACACACACACACACACACACACACACACACACACAGGAAGAAGCTCATATGCAGGCACCTCAAGCTTGTTTGTCCCTATACATTTGAACTTTGCATTTCACAGTTTAGAATTTCATCATAGTCAGGTGAAAACCTAACTCCAGTGTTTGTGCTTTTTATGTTTTACCTTCACTGAGAAGGATTTTCTGTGCGCTTGGAAAATGGTCGGAAAATTAAAGAATCTTTCGGACTAAAAATCTGAGGGTTGTCAAGCTGAAAAATGGCTGTTGGTCTCAGATTCATGAGCAGAGAACATTTTAGAGTTATGACATTTTCCCTGGACAGCAAAACTGTGAAAGCTTTTTGGCATCTTTTTGCCTACTTGATGTTGAGCAGTGTCATTTTCCTTTCCTTTGTGTTTCCAACTGTAGAAGCAAAGAAAAAAAAAAGAAAACCAAATATGCTAACGCTAACATCTCCCATCTGAGCGATAGACAAAGTACACATGGCTACAAAGCAGCACACTACTTGTCAAAAGGTGTTAAAATAACACACTTCCCCCTCTGGCTGTCATAAAATTTGAGAGAGGAGCATGTAACCGTTTTTCCTCATGGCACATCCAGTACAATTATAAATGTATGTAAGTTGAAGACGCAGTTTAGTTGATTTACGGGCCCGTCCTGTGCACCTCTGGAAAAACAGAGCTAACTGTGCTGGCTTCTGTTCCAGTAAAACCATTACATGCACAATAAGAAGGTCTGGGTGGAAAGTCCCCATCACAGTTTATGTTTGACCGCATGAAACGATGGAGGAAATGAATTTGTCTGCAGCGCGTGGCTTCATTAGTGCAGTCAGTTCATTAAAGTGCAGACTGAGTTAATCCATTTCATCAGACGGAAACGTGTCAGTAAATAATTAAAAGTTAAATAACAAGATCAACACTGTTTAATGATTGAACTACCGCTATTTCTCTAAGACTACTGCTGCTGTGAGCTATCACCAACACTACTGCTGCAATATTACTACTGCTGTCCCTGTTTCTCATGTCAGTATTACTACAGCTACAGTACAGCTGTTTTATTACTTCTGGTGCTGCTGATAATACTACTGATCCTACTATTACTACTACTTCTACTACTGCTGTTGCTATTATCACTAACACCAGTGTTGGAAGAAGTACTCAGATCTTTTTCTTAACATTATAGTCAAAATATACATAAAGTACCAAAAGTACTTACTATGCAAAATGGGCCATTTCACAAAAATATAAATTAAAATTTGGGGTTATAACTATTGAATGGACTGCACTTGTATAGTGCTTTTCTAGTCTTCCGACCACTCAAAGCACTTTTGTACTACATATCACATTCACCCATTCACACACACAGTCACACTGGTGGCCGAGGCTATTATACATGGTGCCACCTGCTACTCAGTAACCATTCACTCGCACTCACACACCAATGGAACAGCCATCAGGAGCAATTTGCACAATGCACAATGCAAGATCTTAAGTTGAAAGAAGTAACTTCAGAAGTTTAGTCACAGCTATTACAGGTACTGTTTATGTTGCAACATTAGATGCTTCTTTACTACGTGTAAGTAAGTAAGTGGTAAATGATAAACATGCCCAATGATACTTCAACATGGGGACTGGAGGAGCCGGGGATCAAACCACTGATTTTCCGATTAGTAGACAATCCGCTCTACTTCTGAGCCACAGTTGCCTACAATAATGCGTTAACATGTAAGCACCACATTAATGTTGCAGCTTATACAGTCAAGGCAGAACTGATTATAATCACTTTATACACTGCTTGATATCTCAGTTTGTTATACATCATGACTTATTAATTGATGGTATTTTGCTTTAGTAATATGAATCAAAGTACCTATATACTGCTGCTTTTACCACTACCTATGCTACAATTATTGCTGATGCTAGTACTGCTAATACTATACGAATGATACCTATCATGCTGCTACTCTGGCACCACTAATACTGCTGCTGCAATGTGACATCTTTGTAGAGAACACATCACATTGTACTTACAAGTAAAACACAGAAGCAAATGACATGAAAGCAGATGCACAATGCAAGATCTCAAGTTGAAAGAAGTCACTTCAGAGGTTTATTTCACAGCTACTATAGTTACTGTATATGTTGCAACAGTTTGCTTCTGGTAATACTGAATGACTGCCATTTGTTAGCAAAGTGCTGACTGAAAAACATCAGCATCATCAGAGAAGCAGCAGGTTTTTGACCTTGAATGGTTCTGAATGTGCAGCATGAACACAACATCCCATAGAAGTCTTAAGCTTTTGTGGTTAATGAAACACTCTACCGTCATATCTCAGTTAGTTTGCATTCCCTTACATATTGCCAATCTTTGCAAGCACTTCACTTCACACATGGCGATAGCATGACCACAAACAATTCTTGCCTTAGATTGACAGACATCTATTAAAATCATGAAGGCTGTAGTTACAATTGCTGAAATACTGAGACAAACATCCTTGCAATAATTCATCACTGCTCTAAATTAGTGCACAAATTTATCAAACTGCTAACTGCAACAATACTTTATGCGCAATTAGTAGATAACAAACAACAAAGACTTTAAACGCAGCCTCCCTGTAAATGGAATAATGGATTAATACACTTCCAGGTGTTCTGATATAATATGTAATGGTCTCTTTAAGGAAACACCTGTTTTTCATCTACACTTAGTCCTTTATTCTCTTATATCCGCACACACTTTTGTGCATTATCGCCACAACATAATCTTAGTTTAACCTGAAGCAGATACAAAATATATTGGAGAGGGTATCATATAACCCACTTCACTTCAATTTAATGTCGACAGAAACAGTCAGCAGATTGTCTCAAGTACAGCATGGCTCATCATATCACGTCATCACCATCATGTGCGCACAGACACGCAGCAAACAGCATTCACACATAGTAAGAAGCACATGGCACAGCACTCAGAGGAACCACAATGACATTATGTATTGCACTCTGCTGCTATTATTGCCACTATGAGTTATATTACTGTTTGTAAGTCATGGTCCTCGTGATAGTTTCAGTACTACTGGAACAACTAGTTAGAAAAATAAACTAGAACTTTCACATTGTGCCAGAGTTAATTTAAAAATGCTGTACAATCCAAACTCACACTTACCCCTTTCATCCATCAATGAGAGAAACAAATAAGTGGAGCCAAAGAACTGTGAAACATTTCTCCAATTAGACTAATTAGATCCA
Organism: Epinephelus fuscoguttatus; assembly: GCF_011397635.1. Lineage (NCBI taxonomy): Eukaryota > Metazoa > Chordata > Actinopteri > Perciformes > Serranidae > Epinephelus > Epinephelus fuscoguttatus. The sequence goes on along the minus strand of NC_064766.1, from coordinate 10,727,262 downwards.
GAAAATCAGCTAGTACAAACACACACACACACATCCCCCCCCCACACACACACACACCTGATATCTGGCACATGAAAACATACTCACCAAGCATAATGCTAACAGGCAGCAGGAGTATAAAGCTGACAAACTCAGCTTCATGCTCCTCTCAGACAAGCCCCCGTCCTCGTCTGTGGTCCTCCCCGCCGCTCAGTTTGTGAAAACACTGGTTGCTTATTCCCCATTGGCAGGACACACACACTCACACAGGCTCACACACTCTGTCTCGAATAGCACGCACACACAAAGACAAGCAGCTTATTAGTTTCAAAGAGGAGCAGGTCAACCTCTTCCACACACACAAAGGGCTGAAGGTGTCTGCTGACATTTAGCTACTGATGGTGCCTTTGTTGTTAAGACACACACACATGCACACACGTACACACATGCAAACACACACAAACACACCTACACACACACACACACACACACACACACACACTCTCTGCAGCAGAGGATTGGTTGGCAATTATGTCACCTCCTTTAGTCTAGGAAGAAACTACTTTTTCTGTGTGTGTCTGTGTGTGCGCACACACATATACAAACACAAGTTCTTTCCCCCTGTCTCCCTCAGTTGGTATGGTCCAACCTGCCTGCCCAAACATGCTGCCCGGCGACATCAGCAAAACAAACAAATTGGTTTATTTGTCGGCCGACTTCACAGTGAGGTGAGAGAGAGGACACACACACACACACACACACACACACACTCCCCTCGGGCTTGTCCTCATATCCCCAGCTTCTGCACCTCGGGGTGTATAACTCCCATCTCTTGTGGTTACTATGGCGATAACTGCCAACATAAGGGGGGCAATAAAGGGGGACTGAAATAAATATTGTGATAATCAGCAGAGTGTTATCTCAAACATATCTATAGATAACTACAGAAAATTCACAATTCCACCTCAAAAAGTTAAACTTTTGGTTCATTGGTTTGATATGTTACCAAACACAGTCATGTAGTTTAAATCTAAGACACTTTCAGGTACCTTTCAGACCTCTGAATATGACACATGGTGTTAAAAATGAAGTTATTCGTTGTCTCTCCATACATATTCCACACAATAATGACTTTACTGACACTTTGAGTTTAGACAGACGCAGCTCCTACTCTTTAACATGTGACTTTGTTTACATTTAGAATCACCTGATCGAAAGTGGTTTTTCTACTGTTGAGTCTAACCGAACACAGAGCTGCTGAACCTCATGACCTTTCTATGATGATGTCTACTGTTACCTTCCGCAAACTGGATGACAGAAACAGAAAATAAAACAGTAAGTATAAAACCCTGGAAAGTTGAGCAATTTTCCAGCACAGCCCTGTACACACACATTTACAACTGGAATAAATGTTCATCTCCTGGTGGCCACAGAGTCATGAAAGTCTTCCCTCATCTAAGAAGGTTGATGATCATCTAATTGTCCTCAAATGGAACTCAAGAGGTCATATTTTTCTAACTACAATGGGGTCATCACTTTACAACTCTGCAGAGGGCAGTCATAAAGACTTTTCACTTGAACATGGAAAATACAACCCAACTTGCAGGCACCAATATGTCAGTTTGCAGCGTCTCATATAAAGCCTTAACTTTTCAAATACAACTATCTAATACAGAAAAAAATCTGTTTTTCTACTTTCTGAAACAAATTACTGTAAAAAAGAAATTGCAATTTTTTTTGGACAAACCAAACAAGAATCTGGTGGTTAGATGATAGAGCCACAATGGATGAACATTAAAGGAAAAGAGCGCCCCCAACAGAGACTACATCAAAATAAATTCAAAGACATCTGCTTGGCAGCTGAAGTGCAAAGCAAACGCCACAGGGAAGCGCATTAAATACCTAAATGTCAGCAGGATCAAGAATTCTCACTTTGACTGATCTTGAAGATTTGTGACCACAACTTCTTCACATCAAATAACATTTGTCGTATCTTTGTGTGCCTCTTTAAATTCCTCTCCACCCAGGGGATCCCTTTTGTCATGACAATCAATTCATGATGGTCAAACATAGGAAAATTATTCCCACGCTGTAAATAAATCTGAGCTGTAAGTGTTCCCACATCTATTCATAAAGTGGAGATCACTGTATCTAATTATCCTGGTATCAGACAAACATATGCTCACAACAGATCCGGAGCACTGACAAATTATTTCCTAATAAAACTAAATAATGTATCTTCAATGAATCTTCAGGGAAGTATAAAATCATCCTTTCTGAGTGACTTCATTTCCTGAAGCAGAAACAGACAGCGAGGGACGCACTGAGGGTCGAGACAGAGATCAGGGTTCACATTAGTAGTTCAGTCACCTCTGCGGTCCCAAGCTTACAGTATGTGTCAGAGGAAAGCCCCCTGTCTAGTTGGTTGTCTTATGATTTGAACGGAGCGACTCGTGGTCAAAGATTTAGATCAGTTTTTTACCAATTGTCCGTTAGATTACTACCAATTTAGATTAAAAACACATCTTGTAGAATGACACTTTCATTACGGGCTGTTTTATGATCAGGAATAAGGTTGCACTAATGAAGGAGAGACTGATCAGGAGCATCGTTTTGTTATTTTGTTTAGACAACTTGTTGTATGAGCTGGAGGGGAACAGTCAAGAAAAGTGTTATATTTATTGAAGAAAAGGTTATGTACATTTAATAATTTTAAGACTGAGCACAAAAACATGCTGAGTTAGTGTTAAGTCCGGTGTAGTGTAATTAAGTATGAAAGTAATATTTTCATTTTAATCAATATTCTACAAACAACAGGAACATACAGAAAGTAAGGAACACAAAACGCTTTGGCTTGAGACTGTACATCAGTGTGCGTGCGTGCGTGCGTGCGTGCATGCGTGCATGCGTGTGAGAGACCAACAGACCGGATCCAACAGCCAGTAGAAATTTGCCTACAGAAGTCATTCCCAAAATAGAACTAGATAACCTTTGATACTTAATACTACTGCAGTCCCACTGTGCCAACACACACACACACACACACACACACACACACACACACACAGAGCTTGCACCTGCTACAGGTAGAATTGGCTGTCAGTCACATGATATTTACCTTGAGGGCTGAAATTTTGACAGTTAGACTTCTGACAAACACATGAAGCACACAAACAAACTCTGTCTCTTTTTACAGCTGCACCTCTCTCTCATCTTCATTGACATTGTGGCAGTAATAACACCAAAGCAGAAAAACAGAACTCCTCACTGGACTCCAGTTGACCTTTGACGTCCCTGTGGAGGGATGCGGGTCAAGTGAAAAGTATAAATGTTTCCTTTCGGGATCTAAAAATTGTAATTTCCTTTAAATGTCCATCAGAAAAGAGGAAAAGCAGGTAAGACAAGAGGAACAAAAGCAAGATACTGAACAAAAACTTCACTACACTGGAGCTAAAACTTCGCGCAACAGTTTGAACTACAAGTCATTTTAACCCAGAACTTAAATCAACAGCGCAAGATGGCGAAAGACCTCCAGTTCACCCTCTGTTAAATCCATCATGCAGTCTAAACAGAAACCTCCTCAGTCACACTCAGTCAGTTTCTAATGGGCTGTATTGTAGGTACATGGTACTGCAAGTCTACTGAGAGAATTAACAGAAGGAACAGATGAGTGAAGGAACAAACACTGAGCAGAAGTTACAGTATGACAGATGGATGAGGGGCTGAGGGAGCACATGTTGTAGTCATGCTGGGGTTGAGCACTGTGGTCTCCACTGGTGATTTCTGAACTTATTAACATTATTTTTATATATATCTATGCTTATGACATTTAGAAACCCACCCACTTTAGAGCCCTTGCAATGACTTAACCTTATCAGAGCTAGGCAGTTAGTTACAAGTAAGAAGTTAAGTGACGCCAGACATTTTTTGAACATTCTGTAAAGTTTAGAAAATCTAAAACTGGAAAGACAACACACAATGGAAACAGAAAAATCAAACTAATGCACACTGCACACTCGTGTTGAGCCTGGGTTTCAAGAGACAGAAAACGCTGAGTCACGTCAGGTTACCAGTTCTGCTGGCGTCTATTTGCAGTAAATAAAGACAGTATTTATTGCCTAGCAACCAATATTTGGTCAAACAAAGTACTTCAAGACAAATATTATCCAAGGCAATGGTGTAAGAAGATAAATTGGAGCAGGGGAAGCATGTTTAAGAACTTCATTAAGTGTTTATTAATGCAACTGTCAATTGCTATGCAGCATTCAAAACTGGTGTATTAAAAGGTAATAAATGCTTGATAACAGTAAAGTATGTCATTATTAACATGCCTTCAGTTTCTTTGGTTTACACATTTACAAACACAAAAGGTTTGGTGCAATGAATACATAAGGATCTGTTTCTTTCTATTTAATTTGAACAGACAGGAGTGCAATTGTCAAAGACAGACAAAACCTTACAAGGACCTGAGGTGACATCGGCATTTTCTCTCATTATATAAACAAGGAACATTGCAAACACTTTAACAACACTGAACAAACACTTTCCTAAAAAGCAACAGGTTTGAAGAGGCTATAAAACTTGAAAATACAAAACATTTCCATGAATTGTTTGGTTTTTCTCATCTCTGCACATCTGGATGATGCAATCAATGTGCAGTAGTGGAACAACATCCACACACTGTCCTTGTCTTATAACCTCTCTCTTAGATAATCAGTGTGTTGTGCTGACCTCACCACATATTGCTAACGGTGTACAACTAAAAGTTTTTTAGGGGAACTTGTGCTTGTGAAGTTAGGCTCCACATTACATGCATTAATCTAAATACCTTATAGTCTGCTTGAACCAGTGTGTACCAAACCGTGACCCTCATACTGTGAGTTACACAAACCGCTAAAGCCCTAAAACATGTGCATATAAACTGTTAATAAAAGCTTTATAACACTCTGTAACATTGTCAGAGTATTACAGTTCTTTTAGTTTGTTCATTGTGATGCGTAACTAGTTACCCAACTTCCTTTTGAACCCCTCCAAAGGGAGATCAGAGGTCAGCAACAGGGCAAAAGCCCAGACAATGGCAAGGATCCATTTTCTCACACATCTGATGCTTCAACAGGGCAGATGCTGGCAAACAAGTGGGCAGTCAAAGTAAAATCCATTTTGTCCAGATTAAAGACAATCCCTGCTAACCTGACTGTTCCTCTATGCTGCCCTTTTCCTCCTTTTTCTTCAGCCTAAATGATGACAAATAATCTCCAAATCCATAATTGACCAACTACAACGAAGAAAGAAACCACTTGAAAGCTCTTAACAACAAAAAAGAAGGTTAAAAATATAACCAAATACGAGCTGGCATGTGAGAAAGTATGCACCCCATCACAGTAAAGATCTGATAGAGATCACTTCAGCGCAGACCTCTGCCAGTCGATAACCTCCAAAGTGCTGTGTTATCAGGGGAGCCCGGCGCATTTCACACGCCTTCAAACAAAAGCTGCTTTAAAGAAAATGAAAATGGGGGTTTAATGCCCTGTAAGGCTATTGGGTTTAGCAGTGTGTGTGTGTGTGTGTGTGTGTGTGTGTGAGAGAGAGTCTTATCAAACCCCTGCTAAAAGCTACTTAGAGGAAACCCACAGGAGCGACCACACACACTCAAAATAGACACACACTTCCCAAAATGCACCATGTGTGATTGGAGCCCACACGCTCTCATCTGGGTCATTTAGAGGAATACGATGCTGCCTTGCGATTCAGTGCAATTATCTACTGAATGAGGAAAAAGGTTGGGTTTAATTTGCCTCATATCAGCGTAATATCTGCCAAGAGTATAACTGGTTTAAAGAGTGCCAAAAATTTCAACAGCATTACCATGTTTTCTTATTTTTCCTCTAACAAAGGTTATCTATCTGCCTTTAGTCTGACTCTCTGCCTGGAAAAAAAATAAAATTACCGTCTTGTGGTTGTATGCTTCCACGAATCAGTCAAGTTGCAGTTACAGTTTACATCCATGTCTGTCCAGACTCATATGTAGCCATGACAGTTGAAAATGCTGCTGTAAAAATGCTAAATATCCTAAAACATGGATGCTTCACACACATCTTCAATCCAGCAGCACAGAAAATCTATAAAATCAGCACAGTGTCAAGCTGGGCACCCAAAATTAGTGTCACCGATTTAGTATCGGACCAAATGTCTCTTCATCTGTTTCAGAGATATGACACTGAGTAACAGCCAGAAAAGTGTTTTTGCAGAACATGATGATGTCACAGTGATGTTGACCATTGACTTTTTGGGTAAAAAAATGTTATCACTTCATTATTATTTTTTTTATCCAATTTGACCTTTGTGTGAAATTTTTGTCATAATTAGTGTATGAATTCTTGTGTTATGGCCAAAAACATGTCTTATAAGGTCACAGTGACCATTGACCACCAAATTTAATCAGTTTATTCTTGAGTCCAAGTGGACAGTTGTTGTTGCCAGCAGGGAGGCATAACAATTATTCCTCTGGAACTTGGTAGAAGGATGGGCAAGCCACTTATCTATTCTAGTTTTCTGAATTAACAGAGTCTTGATGTGGTGATTTAAATTTTGGATTTCAACCATAGTACAATTACAGTTTTTGGCAAAAGCACCAAAACAACACTATATAATGTGGCCACCTGTTGTCAAGTTATTTTGACATCACCAGATGCATTTGAAAGCTCTGATTATAGCTAAACAGCAGCCACAAGTGGTAATGAAGGGGTAACAGCACATTTAATTTCAGTGAATTTCAATTTTGAGTCGGTTATTTCATTAACACTCCCTATATTCCACATCACTGACTAATAATAGAGTGTAGAGCCATACATTTAAAAGGGTAGTAATGCAACTTCAAGGATGCCAACTGTCAAAAGATTTTAAAGAAGAAGAGCCAACTGAGAGCTCGTCAGGTACAGCGCGATACGTTTTTAACTTTTGTAATAAAATCATGAGGATTTATTAGTGAAGGTACGAATGTTTGAAACAAACAGAACATTCGGTCCAACAGCAGAAGTGGACTATGCTGCTGATTTAAGATATTTCTTTGGATGTAGTATAAAGTTGCTATGTCCAAACTTGAAACTACTGTGGGGCTGTATAGATGGACTAGTACCTGACACATCTGGAGTACCACTGTGTACACCGAAATATCTGTCTTCAAATTTTTATTGATATATTTATAAAGCACCAAAAGAGGGATCTTCAGTTATCGATGCAAGAATCTACTGATGCTGTTGACAAAATTCTCAAAACCCTTCACCCTCAATCCTGCAACACCTGACACCTAATCAAAGGTTTTTATGCAGACCACAAAAGACAACACCCTGTGTACAACGTAGTGAACTTCATGACCTTATCAGCCAATGGGTGGTGAGTTAATGGTATTTATTTCAAACTGACAAAACAGAAAGTTACAGCTAGCAGGTTTGCATGGCCCAAAATTATAACTGACTTTAAATGGAAGTGACAGGAGTGATGTGTTTAAGTGTGACATCATGTGTTGGCAGAGTTTTTTTGCCTTTCAGTGCCTGAGAGTTTGGCCTCAAGATGAAAGACTGAAGACATTTGGACAGTGGAAGTGAAAAACAACCTTAAAAAAACACTGAAATCTTATTTGAGCAAAACACTTGAACTCTTGATTGCTTTGGCAGACGTGCTAAGTTGGCAGACAGAAAGCTGTTGTACTGGGCAGCTCCCAGATGTGTATTTATACAGTATGAGTATATGACTGTGAGGCTGAACAACAGCATAAATGTTCAGCAAATCCTTCCTCAGCATAAATCAAGACTAGATTTTTAAGCTTTATTAATCCTAACAGTCACTGCTTACTCAAAAATGTATAAAAAACCCAACAGGTACCTGTTCCTATTTTCACGCATCACATACATCCTTCTATTGCGTCCACAGCCAAAACACAAAGCTTCCTCCTTAATTCAATTACATCCGCCAGCTGCAATCTGGAGAAAAGGAGGAGGAGGAAGTGTTGACCCAGACTTTGGCTCTCAGTGTAGCTGACTGTGATCTCAGGGGGGGAAAGAACGGCTGAGCAGCTGTGTTAGCCAGGAAATGTACAACACAGCACAGAGAGGTGCAGTGCAGCAACTACAAAATTTCTCATTGGTTTTTTATGATGCTTGAGTTTATGTTTCGTCCCAGCGGTAACAGAGGCGACAGAATTAGGAATTAGCTTTTTGAACCTCTGTGTGTATCTCCATTCCCTTTACTTATTATTTATGTAATATATTGTTATTTTAAGGATAAGGCAAGGCAAGGCAAGGCAAGTTTATTTGTAGAGCACAATTCGTACACAAAGTAATTCAAAGTGCTTTACAGAACAAGAAAATGCATTAAAATCACAATACAAAATAAAAACATAAATAATCATTATAAAATGAACTTTAAAAGAGAAGAGTGCAGATAAGATCCTTTCAGTCATATGTACAGTGAAATTGAGCTGTTTTGAGCCTAGATTTGAACATTGTCAGAGTAGAGGCCTGTCTCACATCTTCAGAAAGACTGTTCCAGATTTTAGCTGCATAAAACTGGAATCCTGATTCCCCATGTTTAGTCCTGACTCTGGGCACCAGCAGGAGGCCGGTCCCTGAGGTCCTCAGAGTCCGAGATGGTTCATATGGCACTAACATGTCAGAGATGTACTTTGGTGCTAGGCCGTGGAGAGACTTGTACACACGCAGAGCTGCTTTAAAGTCTAGCCACAGAAGCACCATCAGCTGGTATTTTGTAACACTGCACATGTCCTAAAATAAATAGCTTTACAAATATCTGAAATACTTTGGGTTATTTGTTTTTACTTATTTATTTTTGCCTGTATGTGATAAAGTTTTCACCATACCCTAAATATCATAAATGGGGACAGTGTTAGTGTAGAGGGTAATGGTCTTAGTGTCCAATTTTACAGACCCAATCCAAAAAAGACCCATGGAAAATCTACAAAGATCTGATGTGTATCAATTCATCATTTAAAATAGCCACCTTAATTGAAACTAGAATTACCGCCTTGCAGTTGTATGGCACTAGGACCAGTCAAGTTGCAATTGCAGCTGTCATCCATGTCTGTCCATACTCATATGTAGCCATGACAGTTGATAACGCATCAAACAGGGATGCTGCTGCAAAGAGTCTACATATTCCAAGACATGGATACTTCACATTCATCTTCTCCCCAGCAGCAAAGAAGATTTAAACATTCAGCATAGTTCCAAGGTGGGCACCCAAAATCACTGTCACCAATTCAGTATTTGACTAAATGTAACCTCCTTTGTTCCTGACTTATGACATTGAATAAGGGCCTGAAAAGTGTTTTTGCAGAACATTGTGATTCCACAATGTAGCTGACCTTTGACCTTTTGCATATCTGATGACATTGCTTCATCATTTTATCCTATTACACATTTCTGTGAAAATTTGTCATAATTATTCTATGAATTCTTGAACAAAAATATGTTCTGTGAGGTCACTGTGACCTTGACCTTTGAACTTCAACCACTAGATTCTGACCAGTTCATTGTTGAGTCGAGGGGGAGTTTGTGCCAAATTTGAGGAAATTCCCTCAAGGTGTCCTTAAGATATCACGTTCACGAAAATAAGACAGCTGCAAGGTCACAGTGACCTTGACCTTCCACAACCAAATTCTAATCAATTTATTGGTGAGTCCAAGTGGACAGGTGTGCCAAATTTCAAATAGATCCTCAAGGCGTTCTTAAGATATCACGCTCTCAAGAACGGGATGGATGGACAGACGGACAATCAGAAAGCATAAAAATAAAAAGTCAACAGAGGACAAACAGAACTGGTCCAAAATAATCCAATTTCTGACCAAACAGTCCAGCTGGAGTCCACCTGGATCCATTTTGCTATCAGATATACATTGACAAACAGACCCAAGACTCATGGCAACAGACTGAATCTAACTTAGGCCTGGCTGAGTCCTCGGTCGGGTGTCTGAACTTGTGCTCAAAGGATATACTGCATGATAGGACATTCTGTGCTGAGCACAAAAGCTCCTTTTCATGGATTTTGTCACTCCAGTTGTTTTACTTTTTCATATCTCTGAGCTACATGTAATATCATTTACATTTTGGCAACTCTGCACCATGAAAAGTCGTGCTGTATTAGCTCCCAGCAGTTCCTGTTTCCACTGTTACTGCTAATGTACAGATAAAAATCACCTGGATTACTTTTGATACTGAAGAAAATGTCTTAATCTTCTGATTATGAGGCAAGATCTGAACTTATAAGAAGCACACTTTTGTAAGATTTCTGCTTCGACTACCTCTGTGGACATCAGAGAAACTGCTAATACAGGAAGTTCCACTGATTCCAGCAACATGTGTCTTGTGCTTTGGGGCTAGGAAAACCAAAGTTTGGAAGCTCAAATATCTAGACCTGGTCAGAAAACGAGGGTGGGGAAAGATACTTTCAAGACTCTTAGCAGCTACTGTCCTTTAATTGAGTCTTTTAACAATAAACAGAACCCAATTTCCGGCAGCAGAGAAGCTCAACAGTCACCAGCAGACAAACGCTCCTGTAAATGTGTGAGCTATAAAGCAGGGCGTTGCTGTAAAAGAACATGTGTGCTCAGTTAGCTTTCACTGGATAAATAAAGCCTCAATAAGTACAGGTTAACCCAATCACAAGCCCTTCAGCTGGGGGGATGTGCTAATGGTTAGAAAGCTGAGCTTGTGAGACGACTGTTGCCAGTTTTCTTCGATTTTATTGCTGTTTTGGTTTTACTGTGTGTACTCTGCTTCTGCTATGGCTTGATGAGAGTGCATTTAATTCCAGCAGATTATATATTTTACAAACACATACACACACATATGCACACAGATGAATACTTAATCCAGTGGCTGTGTAAAACCATCACACAGTATTAGCCTTTCACACCTAGATCCCAGATATAACTGGCTTCTTCCTAGTGCGTGTTTGGAAATAAAGTATCTCAGGCCAGAAAATCACAGAGCCACAGCCATGCTGCGCACTGCCAAATTGCATTCTGGGTTGTAATGTGAACTGTGTGAACCTGTCGCTCTCTTTTTTCAGCCAGCTATCAGAGGAGACATTTGTTTTTGTTTCGTGTTTTGGCAGTTCTTCATAATTTCTTGCATTTAGAAATGCAAAAAAGTTGCAATCATGCACCTAGATCAAAAGTGGCCTTAGGCAGCCTTTAGCATCTTTATAGGACACACCAGACTTTCAACTAACTCCAATGTAAACCCATCAACAGCAATACTTGAAGCTGAGAGCAACTGACGTAGTATAATGAGAAAGTCAGCACAGGGCAGGAGGTGGATGGGTCAGACAAACACAGACTTTCATCCAGGAGACCACAGTTCATGTCCTGTGTGAAACCAAAAGTCAGTGTTGATTAAATACAACATCAAGTAATTTACGTAAGGTAGGCGCACGCTACCATCACTCACATGATATATTTACATCACATTACGTAGAAAATGTACTTATTTCAACCCAAAACTTGATCTTTCTATTAAACCTGACCACGACTGTTTCACAACATCAACTACGTTTTCGTTGTGTTTCAGCTGTGCGTCACATAGATACACTCAACAGTCCCTTGTGTGTCACTATGAGACGCTCTGGGGAGTGACAAAGTGTCAGTACTTTAAGACCTGGGAATGAAAACAGGTTTTGTCCCATTCAAATACAATTCCAATCCAAAAGCAATCCACAATATCCCTGACAAAGTACCCTGATGAGTAGTATGAGAAGTATTTCCTGCTGTTGTATTGTGCTGCAGTGATCTAGTGATTTGCAGATTATAGTACAAATATGATTTTAGGTTTAAAGGTTAAATTTAGATGTGTAGTTCACATAAAACTGTTGATTTAACAGCATTTTAATTACTATATTTTCAATGTGGACATAATCCCGCTCCATAATGAAATATCAATGTTTAAAAGCTGTTGAAAAATGGTTAAATGTAACCTAGATGTCTTAAATACTCACTTTTCAACCAAATTTGGTCTGTTCGACAAAAAGATTTTTACTCAGGGTCCACTTACTTGCTTTTTCCAGAGTTCCCAGAGCAGGTGGACTCTATTTAGTTAGTCTCTATTTAGTTTATTTAGTATTTAAATGGACCTTGAGTTGTGTCCAGTTTTAACCAAGGTACGGTGTGTTCAACTGCAAACCACTACAGCTAAAATAAAGTCATACAGTTAGTTGTAACCTTGATGTCTAAATAATTCGGTCTGGTTTAAAGATGGATATATGCACATCATTTGACCTGCAAATCACCAATTAGTTTTTTCCTGACCTAATAAGTTTAGAAGTTTAAAGGTTTTTGAACGGTTGCAGTGTTTGATGCTACTGAAGCCATTTTATCCAAAGCGGTGCCACAATTTGTGACTCGCCTGCCTGTCAGTGCTCCTTACGAGCCTGAAGTTGCCAAAACTTTCCTTGCATTTCATTCCAGCTGACAGACGGAGCCTGAGAAAGTTGCCCAGTGCACCCTTCAACCCTCCAGGACCTAACGACTAGTGATGACTTCTCCCTCTAAAGTATCCCTCTCTTGCCTGGCATTGCGAGAGCAGCAGAGGTACTTCCATGTGCTGCTGCAGAGAGTCAGCTGCAGTGCTGCTTGGCAAGGCACTCGCGTTCCCCCCAGTGCTCCACCCAGCAGCCCCCGAGCAGCCCGACCGAGAGGAAATACCAGCGTGTGCTGCTAAAACAATGTGGTTTTAATCTGAGAGGAGTGCAGGCCTTTAAAGCTACGATCACTTTCTCCCTCAGTCTCTCAGGAGTTCTCTCTCTCTCTCTTACCGCTTTCTACAAGAAAACACTTTCACTCCTCAGGTTTAGTCAGCAGAAGATTGTTCATCTCCATCTCTGTATTCCCTTCTTTCTCCCTTTGTTCTCCTGTTTTTGATCATCTCTTCCTCTTTTCTGTCTCTTCGTTCTCATCTCCCCCCTCGCCTCTTCAGCTCTCACATGACTGTCGCTAATGGACTCCTACACACTGCGAAGTGTGGGAACACAGAAACTCTCTTAACCCTGATGCCTCGCTATTCACACTTCAGGCCTCCTCCCAAATCAAACATGGCTGCAACCATTACTATTAGACCACCAGAAAAGAAGAAAGCCTCAGAGTGTGGTACAACAGCAGCTGAGAGGACATCAAAGTGGGCAGATGGTTTAAAAACACAACTGAAGGACACAGTAGATGTCTCTTCCTGTCACTTTTGAATCTGGCTGAGACGTCACACTGACCTTCCAAAGACTTGAGAGCTGTCTCAGGAAGAAATGTGAACTTCGGTTTAAAAAGACATTTCTTTTCCACTCCTAACCACAGCATAATGAGTGAGGGTGGTGGCAGAGTTCTCCATCATTTTACGGCTGAGGGAAGAAGCCGTCTGGGGTGGAAGGCTCTTTTTTTTTTGCAAAATGTGATCTTCCATAAACAGATATAACAATGACTCTGGGAAAGCAGTGAAGTATACTCTGACTACCATACATTTCACCTCTATAACTCACCTACTGTATATCCCAGTTAATGCTAAAGCTATGAAAGAAAACATACTCTCATTCCTACAGTTCAGAGCAGATTTAAAGCTGTGTGGCAGCAGAAATGTGAAATCTGAGGGCGTTACAACTAAAACAGCCTGATGTGACCACAGGAACTGGGTGTGAAACAGCAGCTCCGGTTCACCCAAAGTGGTGTTTGAAACTTGGCCAGCAGGGTGAGCTGATGGTGAACGAGATAAAATAATAAGATATTGTTCAGGGAAGGTTGCAAGGTTGATTCTACATCTCCTAAGTTAAATATGTCTTCAGCATGGACAATCGAAACCAGAATTGTGCTCCTCTTAAAGAAGTATTTCCTTTTCATAAAATTGGATGCAAATACTTTTGAAATTAGTGTTACATGACCAGAGAAAACAGAGGAAAAGAGCTGTGGCATTTGCATTTGCTCGAGAGCTAGAAACGCTCCCACTGGTGGGTGACATAATGCAAGCTAGTTGTTTTGACAAAGAAAACAATATAGTGGCTGGCTGTTAACAAATAATCTCAAATTACAGCCAAACAGTGCACTACAATATGTTTCTGAGAAATTTTAGGTGACAGTTATCAGAGAAAAAAGGTGAGCACATTTTAGTAGATGGTGGGCAAGCAGTGTTATTAAAACACAGATTTTCTTAACATGCAACTACTTTATTCAGTGTTTTTAATGGTTTAAATCACAGGGTCGGTTTGTTTGGGAGCAGGAGAAACCTATGTGGATCATTTGACTCCCAGTAAAAACCTCAAGAACGTCTCGACCTTCAGTTATCAGGGGAAAAGTTCAACATACAGCAGGGCCATCTCCAACATGCTAAACAGCATCAAAGAAACAGTGATTTGCAACGTGAAACTGCTTTATTCAATGTTTTTACTGGTTTTGATCACCTGTTCTGTTTGTTTTGGAGAGGAAGAGACCTCTGTGGATAATTCGGCTCCCAGTAAAACCTCCTGTATAAAGAACACTGGAGGAATTCAAATAGGGAGAGGTTTTAGCTGGTTGCAATCTGCAATCCTCACCACTGGATGTCACTAAATCCTCTTAAATCATACACACTGTTCCTTTAAGCAAAAAACGAAATATTTGTTTAGTGAAGTTAAGTGCAAAAAGCAGAAATATTTTTGGTTTACAATCATCAGCACAATGGGAATAATGATGAAGACCGTCAGATGAAAGTCATGGAAAGCTTGACTTCAATACCAGATGGAGAATAACATAAACTGGAAACTTTGTTCTGCTGTACAAATACAGGCGGATGGTAAAATGACCCAAATTGGCATTAGCACAAATAAAACTGCATCATACCAAACTTCATTTGATGACAGATATGACATTTGTATATGACAGTTGTAAACAAACAACAGGGTAATCCCTCCACCAACTGTCAAACAACAGGATTCAAACCTTTCATCAGTCTGAAATTAAGTGACAGGTTTTCATTACAAAGTCTGACACTAGGAAGATTTTGGGTTTAAAAATATAAAATCCATGTACCTAAATCCTAGATTTGGTTTATTGATGCTGTTTACAGTTTGTCTTCATCAGCAAAACAAACTTGAATCGTCTGTCATTTGGTCATTAATATTTTATAATGGTGACGATAACGTCCATCTTAGTTTTACACAGTTTATCTTTACCCTCTGTATTTCTACATGTGTCATTTAGTATTTAAATCAAAAACAGAAACTCAAATGGAACAAATAAGGAGGGAAAACTTCAAATAGTGGAAATAGTTTAAATGTTTAAGAAATTATAGTATTTAAAGTAGTACAAAATGACGCCCCATGTCGCCTCTCCCTGTAATTCTGCTAACAAAACAGTGGCTGAAGCTGGACGTCATCCTGCAACCCTGAATTCCTCAGACTGGATCCTGGCCATGAGACTGGGAGCCCAGAAGCCTTAGCTATGCCTTAGTTATACCAGCAGGTTACACACACACACACACACACACACACACACACACACACGCACAGCTGGTGCTTAACCACCTCTGGTGACCCCAATCGTTCCAACTGTACAGATTGAGTTTCCACAGCATCTGTGCCGGCCACATGTGTGTATCTAACAAGGCTAATATGGCTAATCCCTCGGCCCACACATACACACACATGTGTACGCACACACACACACATTGAGACCATGGGTGGTTGTATCTGCAGTGGTGGGTGGATATCAACAAACCAAATCCCTGTTTGACCTGCTAACAGAGCAGCTGCTGACTGCAGACAGAATATTCAAACTATAGGGTATCTTAAACCCGACTGTTTCTGCGGAGCAACAGAATTTCAGAGCAGAATGTTCTACTGAAACCCATCATCTTCTGTGTTTATGGTATTCAGTAAGTACACAGTGTACAATACATATGTAGCCTAGAACTCTGCAGTGCTACCCTGTTTTCCCTGTGATACAATATTTGCTGCAGTTTATTCATCTATTAGCCAGTCACAACCAGTCTGATATAAGACAGCTTTACTCCTTGAATTAAATGTTTGTCATTTTCTATAAATGAATATCTTTCAAAAGACCCTTCATGATGGTTATGATCAAGGACAAGTGTACCCGGCCCGGATACAAGGGTGCTGCTTATAGTATTTTCTCCCTCCTAAAACTCAGTCTCCTCCTGAACAACGATCTTACTATTCAAGCTTGTGTCACTCTGGTTGGTTTATGTGGTCGCAGTCAATATGCATTCAAACCAGGTGGCTCAGTGGTTAGCGCTCTCACCTGGATAAATCCTGCCCACCTGTCCAGTGAATAGACACTCTCTTTTGCCTGGTGGAGGCTTCAGCCACCCCATCATGATAGTGTACGTTTGTAAGGGTAAATTTAGGGCTGAAACAACAAGTTATTTTCATTAATATGCTAATAATTTTCTAAATTAATTGATTCATCTTTTGATCCTTAAAACTTCTTCACAAAAGACGTAAAGAAACAGAATACCGTCACAACTAAGAGGAATTTGCTTGATAAAGTTAGCTTAATAACTTATCGCCTGTAGTTGGCTAATATCAGGTTTGCATGTTTGGTGCCATACAGCAACCAGATTTTCTTCCAAATCTGACCCAGTGCCTCAAAATCAAAACTCAGTTTTTACCATCATGGTCTCATTTGTTTAAAGTAAGTAATTTGTCTCTAAGCTGATGTTATCTCGAGATACTGATGTTAAAATGATGCTCACACAGCAGCATATTTTAAAGCACACTAAAGTGAACCGAAGTGAACTCTGTAAATGAACACAATTTGCCTCCTTCTAAATATTTTGCTTTCCCAGCAGCAGCAGACAGACACACAGACAGACACCCTGTCTCCACCTCAGTGCTCATTTACATTTAGATGAGCCCATTAAGATCCATAAATGACCAACACCACCTCAACTGCCCCTCCTCATTCGTCTCAGGTTGTTTTTTTTCTCCAGTAAAACCAAATGATTTGGGGATTAGTTGTGGTAATGAAATGACCCTCCATATTTTCCCCCTACTCCTCCTCCTCTTCCTCCTCTCCCATCACCAGCTGCTGTTTCAGAAAGCAGCAGCTGGAACCCCACCTCCTCAAATAACTAATTTCAGGTGTGCGAGTTTGTGTGATTAAGGTAGAACAAAACTAAAATTGTTCTAATGAAGATGGACGCATAAGATGGAGAGATGGAGGTGGATGTAGCTGTAGAAATAAACTAATTGTGACGGGTTGGGTGGTGTCCCTTGAAATAAGACTAAACAAGTCAGGCAGGTGCATTACCAAAATGAAATATGTTGACTAGATGTTTTGAAATAATCTGTGCTGGACAAAACGTGAATAATTTTGTGGTTTGTGGTTTTCACAACAAAAGCACTAAAAACGTTAACAACTTGCTCTTTGGGCATTTCAGACTCTATCAATCTCACACTCCTGGTGTTAAACTGAGTGATTCTCAAACTGCGCAGCACACAAAACAATTAGGATTCAGATGAGAAAATGTTCATCGAACAGCAGGATGCCACGTTAAGTACAGGAGGGATAGATTTTTGACAGGCAACGACACGACAGGTCTATCAAGATGTCAAAACTGATGTCACGAAAAAGCCAATCACACAGATTCACTGTCAATGTCAAATGTCAAATTATGATGCAGAACTATGAATTGTAAAGACTCGCAGAAAAAGATATGTGTGTGTGTGTGTGTGTGTGTGTGTGTGTGTGTGTGTGTGTGTCAGGAAGAGGCTATGATACTGACTTAGACAAGCATTTGTCAAAATCTGGGTATATCTACCTTATTAAGTTACCATGTAAGACATGACAAACCTTCAGTAATAATATTAATATTGATCTTTATCCAGTATTTTTCCTAACCTTAAAATGTGCGTAGAACTCATCACCTTCTGACTGTAAAATATCTTCTAAATACAAAAGATCCAATCATCCATCCATTTCTGTAACCGCTTATCCTCTTGGGGGTCGCGGGGGGGCTGGAGCCTATCCCCGCTGACAATGGGCAAGAGGCCTACGGACAATTTAGAGTCACCAATTAACCTATCCCCAACCTACATGTCTTTGGACTGTGGGAAGAAGCTGGAATACTCAGAGAAAACCCACGCTGACACGGGGGGAACATGCAAACTCCACACAGAAGGGCTCCCTCCTGGGACTGAACCAGGAACCCTCTTGCTGTGAGGCGACAGTGCTAACCACTACAACACCGTGCTGCCCAAGATCCAATCAGTTAAACTGTTATTGTATCACACCAAAGTCACTTAAGTCACATGTAAAAATTTCTATCATTAATTTCAATTTTCTTGAAAGTAAAGTATTGATGTTAGTGCACTCCAACATCAATAGATGCCAGCATCAGTTATCTCACCACCACCAGGGATTGATCAGTTCTGCCTTGCAGCCTAAAACCACAAAAAAGATCTATTATGGGGGCTGCGAGCTGCATCACCTGGAAGAGCAGGGTGATTTGAAAAACCCCTTCATTAACTAAACTCATATTCAGTGGAGGGAAGTTGTGATATTCATTGGAAGACAAAGAAAACCTGAACTATTTTTATCCAAACACTCTCACACTGCCTAGGAGAAAAACACTCTGTCATGTTGTGTCTTCGGTAAAGTCAGAATAAGCTTATCGATGTGTTATTCTGCATGTAAGTATTTGCACTCAGGAGAGGATTATAAAAAAAACCCTATGAAATCACAGTTTTTCACCAAAAGGAAACAAACTCACAAAATCACCTCCTAGTATGTCAGTACAACCAATTCCCAACCTGAGCCTCGCTTGATATCAAAAGGAAGTGAGAGGGAAAGAGGACTCCTACTCGATATTTGGCAGAAACTAACAAGGGAAAGAGAGAAGTGCTGTAAATGTGAGTTATAAGGACTGGCTTCCTCACAGGCAGGAAACAAGCGCTGCTTTGATGGAGGAAGGAGGATGTAAAACCTGAAGGGGACCCCAGACGTACAGGCCAAAAGCCCGAGGCAGAAAGTGAGAGGAGAGTGGGAGGCTGGGAGATTTACTGTAGACTGTACTTCATGTTAAGGCCAATATCAGCCAAGAGTATCAATTTCATTCATGGAGAGGAAGCGTAAAGGGGAACTCCGCCGATTTTACACAGCAAAGTGTGTTTACAGGGTTTGTGGAGTAATACTACATGTGCAAACTAAGTTGTTTAAGGCCTCTTGTGGCTCCATGCTACTGGCATTACACACCAAATTCCCTAACCAAACTGTGAGTGGCATTGTGGGTAATGTAGGCACCAAGTTTTGATGAGGAAGAAGAATAAATATGCATAACAAAAAGACAATATCTGGAGTACTCTGCCTTACTTTACGATGCATTATTAATTCCTTTAAAGGAAAACTAACTTTCAGTTAGCAAAATTACAAGTCTACATACTGAATTGTTCATTTACAGAAAGTCTTATTCCTAAGCCATATGACAGCCAAAACTGTTCAAATCAATTTGAGAATTATATTTTAAATTCTAGTAAAGATCCTCAAAGATCCTATCCTAGTAAGTGTCCTCAAAACACAAACATGCCAGGTTGAATTTGGGGAAATGCGTATGAAATGATGCGCAAGACATCCAAATATTTTTATTTGAAAAAACTCTGTGTAGACACGACAACAAGACCTCCCCACTAAAATACATCATTGTCTTCCAAAAAGACCTCTTCAAAAATTATTCATATGAATGTTTTCATGTCGTCTCAGGTTTGGTCAAGTTTAGGCGCACAAAGAACTTGTTGAAGGTTAGGTAGGCTAAAACGCACAGCTTGTTGAGTTAGTTCATCGATTTCCACCTCCTTCCTAAGATGTTTTGCAGCGTTAATAACATTACCTACATACTTTGTGTAGTAAATGTAAACATCCCCAGGTTTAGGTATTATTAGCGCTGTTGTTCTTGATGACCTTAAACATGATGTAGCTTCAATGAAAAGTCCAGTCACCAGGAGTAAATGTTGCCAATTTACATTTCTGCAAACCACAGAATGTTACATTTGTACGTTTCACTGATATCATATCAAATTTCTAAAGTATAAGAGCTGAATTTGTCATCAAGAGGTGGAGGGGAAGGTCAATGGCATGAAACCTGTTAAGCCACAGACCACTGCAGACTGCTGTTTGAGACCAACAAACAATGAAACCAGTTGCTTTTTGGTGAGTCAACACTGTGTTTCCAGCGGCTATTTAGCCACCAAATGAAGGTGCTTTTGTTTCTTACCAAGACATCGCACATCGAAGATTGTGTCACCCAAACTGGGTTATTTAAGGCAAAACACAGTCTTTTTCTAACAATATCCAAGTGGCTGTGGTGCCTAAACATAACCACACATTAAAAACAGTGTTCATTCATTCATCTTCTAACCGCTTCATCCTCTTGAGGGTCGCGGGGGGGCTGGAGCCTATCCCAGCTACATCGGGCGAGAGGCAGGGTACACCCTGGACAGGTCGCCAGACTATCGCAGGGCTGACACATAGAGACAAACAACCATTCACATTCACACCTACGGACAATTTAGAGTCACCAATTAACCTAGTCCCCAATCTGCATGTCTTTGGAAGCCGGAGTGCCCGGAGAGAACCCACGCTGACACGGGGAGAACATGCAAACTCCGCACAGAAGGGCTCCCAAGCCCGGTATCGAACCGGCAACCCTCTTGCTGTGAGGCGAGAGTGCTAACCACCACACCACCGTGCCGCCCTAAAAACAGTGTTGTTGAAATGTAAATAAAGGTAAGGTTTCAACATATCCGCTACACAATAACTTACAAATGTAAAGTACGCAGAAACATACAATGCCAACATTTATTTTGGCTAGGGGGTTGGACGCAGAACATATATATGACACTCTCTTTCATACGTGCACTAACATAATTTCTTAAACCTTGAAGCTACTTGAAGGGAAAAAGGAGAGATGAAAGTAGTGCTAGAGTGCAACGTCAGAGAAGAAACATAATGACATAAGACAGAAACCAATCAACAGGTGGTCTTGTGTTTGGAAAACATAATCAAAATATATTGAATGTTAAATATTAAAGCCATTAATTTGTAAAATCAATACTGATCAATGTATTTCACCCTTGACATGTTTTGCTCAGTTTAATGGATTACACGTCGAATGAAACATATAGTCTGCTCTTTTATAACCATTTCTGTGCACAAAGAGTTCCTGGGATCTCTTTTAGTATTTAAATACAATATTGTTTTAAATCATCATCATCACAATCTGCAACAAACAGATTTCTGTCCTCTGTGTTTCCTGGTGTCCTTTTAATGCCATGTATGTGGTGCATGGGGGAACGGAGGAGGAGGAAGAAGTGGCTCAGATTTCATTACATTCTCTACATGAGTAAAATGCCTGGGAGGCTCCTGCCTGCTTCCCTCCAAGCTCCCTGCTGTGTGTGTGTGTGTGTGTGTGTGTGTGTGTGTGTACATACTCTGTCTCTTTCTTACCCTCCCTCTCTCCCCTCTTTTTCTTGCTCTCTCATACAGAAGATAAAAAAGCAGTATCTGTCAAGATTTCAGGTTTCTAAAATGGATTTATCCCACGGGGTCGCTCGGGGCTGCTCCCATGAGCCACTGCTGCACCAAGAGATGGAGAGAAGTATAAAAGAGGAGAAGAGAGAGAGGGAGGGGGGAGAGGCTCTGCAACACATTTGGCAGATGTTTACAGTTATTTTTTCATGATAAACTGCTGCTATATTCAGGATCTTTTGGCAGCTCGGCTCATGTAACATTCATACCAATAAACACTAATGAATTGAATTCAATCGAGAGGGAGGCGGCGTATGATGCAGCAAAAGACAGCGGCACACACACTCTCACAAACACACACAGGAGGACTCACACACCGTGACTCCCACCTTAACAACTTGCCTCAAAGCAGCTGGTCCATTTCATGCTCAGACAAAAAAAAAAATGGGACGGATCGATCGAGGCAAAAAGCAGAGAGGGGGAGAGAGAGAGCAGCAGCAGTCATGATTTGTGATGCGTTCACCACAGCAACATGTTCCAGTCTCGTCTATCAAACCCAGGCGCATACTGATGAGCCGCGGCTGCAAACTGTTTCCATCTGGGAGGCAAAAAGCTTTCTATTGCAAATACACTCGGCTGCAGTCGTCGCCATCACCGCTGCGGTCTCAACAGGTGGCGTTTTCACTCTCTTCCATCAGGCTGAGACTTTATATACACTCCACACACTCTAAAACAGCCGTGCTGCTGCACAGTGCCACGTTATCTGCTCCTGTACTTTTCTGCTATTCAGGTGAGATGATGAAAACCTGAGCTCAAGGACGGGAGATTGATTTAGAAGTTTGTGAGGCTGGAAATATGATTGTCTATCTGCTGTTTCAGGCAGAACTGAACCACATTCAACTATTCAATGAGTCTCTGTCAGTTTCTCTGTGTTGTTGTTGAAGAGATGTTTGAGACTGTAATTTCTGAACAAAAAGCAGATCTGAAGAGAGTATCCTCTCCAGAATAACAACAGAAATGGTCATTCTTCTGTTCATGTCTTTCGGTCAAAAGACATTTCGTGACTGTAGTGTATCAGAAGCAAAATCAGGAAATACATGACTTTTTTGTGCTGCTAAACGTCTTAAAGAAGTGTCTGAATTCAAAAACGTAGATGTCTGTTCACCCCATTCTTCTAAAGTCAATCAACATTGGTAGACCTCGATTTCCTTTGACCTTGACCGTGATCTTCCTTTGCCAAAACTTCAAGAAATAGTTTGAATTTTGGGTGGAATACACTTTGCTTTCTCCAGGAAAGATTGGTGCCACCCTCCTGTCTTTATAGTAAATACATAACTGTTAAACTACCCCTTCAATCCTAACCACAGAGGTGCAACAGCCATTGCCACAGTTTTGGACAAACAGTGACATCCTGCTAAAAAGGAAACCACTCTCACTGGTCATTTTTAGAAATCAATGATGGATTTGTTGATCTGAAGGCAAAGTAAGCCCTATATTTCAAGACCATGACATGTAGTTTTTCGATTTTATGACAATGGAGTCATGAAACATCAGCATCAGTATCTACCAAAGATCATATCTTATAAGTGTCTCTATTATCTTTTCAACTGAGCTGAGTGCTGACAATAGATCTTAGTCTGGTTCTCATCAGAATATATCCTGCTATTTAGCTAATTTTGTTTCAAAATCGGGTGCCCAAAGTCAGTGTTATAGAGATCCTTTTGATCCAATTTACCTCTAAAGGTATTTAGGCATCCAGATAGTTTGGTTTTAGAAATCATCTCAAGTCATCCATCTGTTTCTTCCTCCATCTCAGTACAATGGAGCACACTGGAATGACGCTTCAAGCATTAAGAAATGAGGTAAGAAAAATTCTGTCCATAAACAATATCCTTGAAACTTTGGATAAGCCACTGATGAAGTTTTACCTGGAACTACATTCTACAAAACAAATATGAAAACCCTGGACAATGAGGTTCGTTGGGTACACTGAATGAATATTCTGACAGTTTCTGATACAGTTTCTGGGGTGACACTGTGCTGCTGACTTTTCTTTTGTCATTTGCAATGCGGTAAACTGCGGAATTTCATTTTCCTCCAATTCATTTGAGTGAAGGCAACAACCTTGACACATTAAACCTATCTGCATAGCAAGTTATAAAAAGCAATGAGTAAGAACGTATGTTTTTTGTGTTTTATTACAGCTGTTTAAAAGCCTAAAATGAGGGCAAGGAGGAGCAACCGTTGACTTTGCCGTCTCTTTTTCTTATCACGTTTCAGAACCTGTCAGGCGGCCACATTTTTTAATGAAACCGAAAACAAAGATGTGTCGTGTTTTTTGTCGTGTATAAGAAAAGTCATAACACAGAATCTTGTTTGTCCCTGACATCCTTCACCACGGTCATCCTTTGACTCCAACACATACTTCCAGTGACTGATGTTAATCAGCTGACTCACACATCAGGACGAATGTGGGTAACCGTTAGATCAAAGGGATAAACAGTTGAACAGTGTTGTAACGGGACACCAGAGTTTATTTATTTAGCCCGCAGGCATAGGCTGGCGACGGAACACGCCCAAAACGGATCGATTTTACCTGGAGAACCAGTTGTCATAGCCACCTGCTAAAAGAAGTGCAGTGTGCTCCGACTGTAGATTTATACACTATAACTGTCTCACACCTGGTACTACAAAAACCAACAACACAATGAATGCAGTCACGTTATTTACGACTGCTACTGTACTAATATTGTACCATCATAAAAGTTTTGGAACACCACTATCATAATAAACACTGCCAGTGCTACAAAAAGTGAAGTCAAGTTTGAAGATAGAGTTTTGAAGTCTTAGTACCACTATAATTACAATTACAACCCCAACAAGGCTGCGATTGATATTTACTTTCATTATGGACTATTTAATTGATTTGATTCATTGAAAAATCAGTTGAATGATGATAAAAATCCCCATCAAATAATGACAAACAAAACATAAAAAACCCAAAATCTTAAAAGTACTGACTTCTGAGAGGCAGAAGGCAGCAACTGTGTTCATACAATTTGTATTTTCAATTAATAAATAACAGTAGTTGATTGTCAAAGCACTCTTAACAACCAACGCCCTCTTACACCTAAATGACAGGCAAGTCCAATATCCACTGACTTCCAAAACAACATATATTACCTTACTAACAATCACAGCTTTGAACCCGCCCTTAACGTATTGAAACCACTGCCATTACAATACACAACTTTGTGGTTAGCTTGAGGCAACAAAACTAGGCAGTTAGATTTAGAATAAAACAACATGGTTTGGCTCTCATATGTACTTTTGTTACAAGCGTAACACATGCAACACAACATGAGTCACATGACAGTTGACAGAAAGTTTCTTCTCCTCTGTGCCCCTGCATCGTCCGCAGCTGTCTGTTCCAAAGAGTCACGTGAAAGTCAAGAGCGCTCACTCTGCAGCAAAATCTGGAAACCAAAACGTCCCCAGAAGTACACTCTCCGACACATTGATCAACAAAAAAAAAAAGAAAAAAGACTGCTCGGCTAGCTCAATTTGAGGCAATCTCAGTCAACTGGGAGGTCTCTGACGGACATCTCAAATCTTCGACCTTCAGAGGCAGCCCTTGTAATAACTATAATAGCTATTATAATATATAATTTCAATGTTCCAATTATCCTACCAGTAAAGCAAGCAAATCTACTACTAGAAGTAGGGCACGTCAACAGACTGTCGCAAAGCTGACATATAGAGACAGACAACCATTATCGCACACTCACACCTACAGACAATTTAGAGTCACCAATTAACCTATCCCCAACTTACATGTCTTTGGACTGGAGTAGAAACAGATTCAACTTTAGCCCAGTATTTCATTTACAGCTCACTGAGATGAACTTAAATGCTGTTGGCCAGTGATGGAGAAAGTATTCAGACATGTTTAGTTTCCGTCTGTTTAGTTTGGTGGACTTTGATCTTCTGGTGAAGTCATGTGAAAATTCATGTTCAGGTCCCTTTTGTGTGTCGAGACTGTAAAAAACCTGTGGTTATTGTGAGCCCTTATGTGACCTCAATCGTCTTCATGGTTCCAGCTTCACAGGAACAAGAACCCAGGTGTGTGTTTATGTATCTGTGTGTGTTACATATGTGTGAAAACAGGATGTTGGAAAAAGGCTGAAGGGAACTGAGAAGCCGACCCAGTCAGGACGCAGACATCCTGCTGAGATACAAAACACACACATGCAGGTTCAAACACATGCACACTCTAATGTTAAGTCAAACACACACTTCTACATCACGGTGATGACATGTTAACACAGATAGCACAGCACAAACAGAGGACACATAGACTGACCTCAATCCTTCTCCTTGTCGCTTCGCTGGGAAGGTAAATGCTACTCAAGCCACTTTAACAATAGCCTACAATTCCCATAATCCCACAAGGAGACAGGCAATTTCAAACCACTGGACACTGCTGAGCAAAAGAGCAGCTTCTCATTTTACTCTGAAGTTCCATAAAAACCTTCTTTTACATCCTGCGGTTCAAATGGTAACAACAGGCCGCTGAGCATCAAATTAAGATCAACCAGTGCCTGTTTTAGATTTGGCTGAACATTTTCACATAAACACACACACAAACACACACACACACACACACACACACACACACACACACTCTTTAAGCGGCTCCCATCCTGCTTGTGACAGAGCAGGTTATTATTGTTGGTGGATTTATCACAATGGTTCTTTTCTTGCACTATTATCAGATTTCTGCAGCTCTGGTGTCACATTTCCTTTCATTTGCCTGCTGTCTTGTTGAATTGAAAGTTAAGAGATTTAGTTCAGGGTTTGAAATTTGATATGTTTGAATGCTCTGCTGTTCTGTATAAGACAATGAAATGAATAAAACAATGTACAGATACACAAATATCCATTTGCTGGGCATTTACCCAAAACATCTTAAACCCTTTGAGTCATCTACCAAGTTCAAGAGTTTAATTTATTTCTAGTTATACTGATTGCTGTGTTGGATAAGTTTGTAGTTTATTCATAAATCTCATTTGCCACTCAACTTTAATGCTTGACTTATTCTTAAAATCTTCTTGCTCTTGATGTGTTTACATGCTAAATTGACAAACAAAGTCTTTGAGGATGATCAGATCAAGCAATAAAAAATGTTGGAAAGGCTTTAGTGGAGATTTATGAAATATTCAGTGTGATAATTTAGTCCACATCTCTTCAAGAAAAAGCAAATATGTCAAAAGTTGCCACAATGGTCAGACAAAGTGGTGTTGTTTTAGAACATAAATAGGTGCAATTTGTTGTTTTAGTATTCATATTGAACATTAAATTAATTGTGGGTGACATATCTGACACTCAAGAACAATTTGACCGATACTAATCATTCAATTTTAAGACATTCAAACAGAGCTTATGACAATTTTTTAACCTTTAGGGAGCCAGTTTATTCACTTCAACTCAGCTGCTGTAACTTAACTCATTCACTTGTTTTCCTTAAAGGGCCAGTGTGTAAAATGGGTTGAAAACCGTTGAAAACAGTGACATCAGTGGTCAAATTCTAGATTGCAGGGCTCACTCGCTCACCCCTCCCGTCGGGTAATTGACGGTGGCCTCGTAGGGACAAAAAGCCTTGCGCACGAGTTTTTTAGGAGTAGGTCTATCTAGCGACGAGGTGAATGTTTATTTAGAAATCTAATCCATGTTACGATATTGTAATGAATCCCTCACGAGCAGGAGACCAGAGGAGCATTCGGGAAAAAGGCCCGTTTATTTGATCACTCCAGAAACTCCGGTAACACTCCACTCCGTCCCAAACTCTGACTCTTCTAGCATAACAGACACACTTCATAACTTTACACACATACTCGTTTACCATACCGAGTGGGGACCCCCCTCCCCTCTCTGCTCCGCCAATCTCCAGCCCGTACACTGACTGACAGCGTAGCCGGTAAACAGAGCTCAGCTGTTTATGTAGCCTAGTAATATCTCCGGACTATAGTAGCTGCAATAGACGACTTTGAACACGATTTTGAAGAGTTTCTTGTAGCGGACACAGACCCAGAGCCATACCTGTTTGAGCCGGAGCATACAGATGAGGACCTCCATGTGTTTGATGCTGAGCGGGCGAGAAGAGAGGCTGAATACACAGAATGGGATTCGGTGCTACTGCTACCATCGTTGGGGAGATAAAAAAAAAAAAGCGCCGCAGAGAGTGCATCACAAGGAGTGAAGTTGCGTCTTCTTTTCCTCACAGATGACGGTTCAGGTTCATTCTCTCCTGTTGCGTGGTAAGTGTGGTCCATTCGCAAACTCTGTAACTAAAAAAACTTTTCACTACTCTCTATCGACGAACTACTAACGCTCTCTGCTGTTTCCTCCTCCTTTTTCCTTCCTTCCGCTGTCTTTGTTGGTTCATTTATACACGCGAAACGCGTTCTCTGGCTGGCTGGATTGTCCACTCGGTCTGCCGTACATACATGGCGGCGCAAGACGGCGATCGAAAACCAAATGAATTTTATTTTATAGCGATCATACACTTGTATAAACATATTAATGGGTAGAATATTCAGATTCAGATTCAGATTGACAATAAACCATGCCAAATATTACACACTGGCCCTTTAAATGATGTTTCAATTGTTTTGTTCAATCATAGATTGACTGTTCGCTGTTCATATCACTCTCTACATTCAAGGTTACTTGAATGGAAAAACTGATCAGTCGTGTTTAACTTGAGCATTTTGTAACTTAAAAATGTGAAGTTCAAACACAAAATAGAGCAACAGACAGCGTCAACAAGGTGGCAGCTGTGCTATACTGAACAGGAAGTCTCCAGTCCATAAAGAAGAGTTTTAAACTCCATTAAACAGTGTGGGGTGACAGAGGGTTGGGACAGATTACCAGTGCAAAGACACACACACAGACCCCGGGGTCTTATTCACAAGTGAGGGTAGAATGGAGCATAATGATGGATTGGTTGGTTTGGCACAGCATCTGTAGTGATGCTGGTGCTGCACTTAACTGTTATGGTGAAGAGGGAGCTGAGCCAGGAGGCAAGGCTCTCGATTTACTGGTCCATTTATATCTCATCCCTCACCTATGGTCATGAGCTCTGGGTATTGACCAAACGAATGAGATTGTGGATACAAGCAGCCAAAATGAGTTTCCTCTGTGGGATGGCTGGGCTTAGTCTTAGAGAAAGGGTAAGGAGGTTGGACATCTGGCAGGAGCTCCAAGTACAGCCACTGCTCCTCTTCATCAAAAGGGGCCAGCTGAGGTGGTTCGGCATCTAAACAGGGTGCCTCCTGGGCACTACCTGTTAGAGGTGTTCAGAGCACATCCAACTGGTGGGAAGCCCCGGGGCAGACTCAGAACATGCTGAAGGGATTATATATCTCGTCCGGCCTGGGAATGTCTCGGGATCCCCAGGAGGTGCTGGAAAGCGTTGCTGTGGAGAGGGGCGTCTGGAGCGCAATGCTCAGCCCGCTACCTCAGCGACCCGGCATCGGAAGATGGATGGATGAATGATATACATTATTCTGGAATGGGACATTCTGCATCATGAGTACTCTTGTTACTGTAAGTATATTTTGATGCTATTACTTGTGTGCTTTTACTTGAGTATGATTTTGAATGCAGTTTTAACTTCTACTACTATTACTGCTACGACATCTTCTGCTACCAGTGTTGTTTTTTACTGTATTATTATGAACAATTGCTGTTATTGTAAAGTATTCAGACTAAATGCAAAGTGATTTTTAGAGTCAACACAACTGTAAACAAAGTCAAGGGTAAGATGTGAACAATGCAAACAGGCAGCATGAAATGAGACAAAAGAGGTAGAAGTTTGCTCTTATCTTGAACCTGCACGACTCCACTTCATAAATGCATAAATGGTCTGTCGGTTTTGTAAGACAACACTTACGAACACACGCTACAAACACTCACACGGTCAATGCACGATGTTAGCTAGCCAACAACTGCAACTAATGTCTTTACAGTTGGCACTCTGGGAGTTTGTGGAGATTAAACTAAATTACCCTAGATAAAAATTTGATGAAGAAACTTTTACTACTACGAATTGCACACAAGACATGTACCTATTGTACACAATCACATGGATGAGTGCTCATACATACACACAGTATTCCTTCTTCCATTTAGCGAGGCCAGGAGGCTAAAAGAGCTGAGGCAGGGAGATCCCAGCCGAGCTCAGTCTGAACAACAATCCATCACTCGGGGGAAAAAAAAAAACCCAACAACTTCACTGCGCTATCTCACCACTTCATCTGCAGCCACACAGATCTATAGCCACACAGGGGAGCACTGTGAACTGTGCTGTGTATTACAGGGAAGAGTGTATGTGAGGTGTGGAGGTAGAGAATATTAACTTGGAGTATTTGGACTGAATGAAGGTAAAGATCACACTTTGTCTGTGTGCACAGATACAGCTTACTCCATATCTGCAGTTTTAGTTGGACTTTGGATAAGAGGACATACTGTTCCACTAAGTCATGAGCTTTGCTTTCATCCCTCTGCACTGCTGCAACAATGATATTTTGGCTGTGTTTAAGTCTTTTGTCATGCTCATGTTACCCTGTTAGAAAGCAATTTACGGTCACAAAATCTGTGCTAATTACATTTCTGTAATCTCTTACCCCATTTCAAACACACTACATATCTAGCCTACATGCATTGATAGAAATCAGATTACTGCTGCAAACTGAAAGTAACCAGATTACTTAAATTATTCTATTCCATCATCTGAAATCTTATCTGTTTTGTTTTTTTTTGCACTTTTTAAGCTATTTGCTCTGCTCTAATTGGAAAAAAAAATCTGTACTGTGAGTTCAGTGTTGTTTTGATTTGTAGTTTGATTTACTAAGCTTCTATGTTGTGACCTTTTTGTGCAAAGTTAATTTCCCTTACAGGAAAAATGATGTTTGGGATTCCACTCTCTTTCTGCTCCCATGAAACCACTTAAAATCCAACCACTCATTGTCCTAGAGGCACAGCATAGAGTGTTATAATCAGTTCTTGAAAAGCAAGCTGTTTAGCATTATGACAGAGGCAGTGGCAGCAGCGTTCCCCACCCTCTCAGCATATCTGAAACTAGACCTCGAGGGGTTTGACCCCCCCGGTGTTCAGCTCAGTCAGCAGCTCCAGCTCAGGGTTTGTCGCAGGACTCGAGGGGAACGAGGTGATGTGTGTTAAAGGTACACCAGGAGAAATAGAGAGGGAAGTTGTCTGCATTGTACTGCTATAATCCCTGTATTACGTTACATCTCTCCATTACACTCCACCAAATCCCTGCAGTCTTTAAACATGGGAACAGATGTGGCTGTTCTACTTGGAAGACACCTACGAAGATGATACCTCACACACTAACAGCTGAAGAGTTATGACTATAAAAGGGAAAGAAGAGTCCACTTTAATCCATTTATCTCAGTCTGTTTATTATAAATACCTCAGACACAGCAGGGGAAGTGTAGCACTTCTCTACAGCTGCAAACACACACATGCAAAGAAGACTCAGTGAATATATGTAAGTGTAAAGTGGCCTGATAAGACAATAAGAGACAAGGAAGAGGTAAAGAGCAGCACAATGCAAACTGAGAATTTCCTCTGTTGAATCTGTTCCTTTCTATATCAGGAAACTTACTTAATAGGGGACATGCTTTGTCTTTATCCCACAATAAGAGAAGACAGGACATATAGAAGGGGAAAAAAATGCAACATATGTCACTGATGGGACTCAAAATGAGTATGTCGCAATCGCATGACCACATTCTTAAATCTTACAAGGAGGCCCCTGAGTAATTATTTTTCAATGATTAACGCAACTAATTCAATTTAATACAGCTTACCTTGCACACTGATTTACACATTGATTTGTGCTTACTTACTGAACCTGTCAGCATATCAGAAACAACAGTTTTCTATGGCAAATGTGTAGAAGATGGTTAAGATTTGTTAAGATGATTTTATTGTTCTTTTTCTGCAACATGTCCATTTGAGAAAGGAAAGTAGTCCTGTCACTGGTTTGCCCAACAAACCAGAGAGAACACATCTGAGGCTGAAATAAAGTCACTGATATCTGCAATCAGACTGAAGTCTATGTTCTGTCTGTTTGGGCTGTTCACTTTGCTACAATCACCCATATTTAAAGGGCATAACGTAATCTGTATTCTACTGTCTGTATTTACACTGATATCTATCCATATGTATTAGTAAATGAATGACACCTTCATTATCGTGTCATACATAAAACTATGCGCAGCCCACAATTTGCCTACAAGACACCATAAATTCATACACCCCACAATTAGCGTGCAGATTAAATAACCTATCTTGCCTATTTTCCAGGCTTTTGGGACAAAGTTAGCAAACTTAAAGAGAAAGCCCCAAATGATACGTATTATTCTTCTTACCTGTAGAGCTGTTCATTAAGATAATCCACAGAACCTTGTTGTGAGTGGTTTTAATGTTACAACTATATTTTTTCGTACTGACTCGCTAACTGTATCACGCGCAGAAGGAAGCATGCATCTACTCATGGACGAAAGGATTGTGCTCTTGACAGCCAATGATGTAAACATAAATGGCTCCTTTCTCTGATGAGCTGTAACATTAGCTAACTCAGTGGTGCTAGGTGAGCTAGCAGTAGATGCACACTTCCTTCAGCACAGTGATACACTTGGCAGGTGTAGTTTGGTAGAAGAATAATAGTCTCTACAAGTAACTACTCACAAGAAGGTCTGTGGATTATCTTGAGTAACCAGGTCAGTCATTGCTGCTGAGTTTTTCAAATGAATTTTTTTAGTGCTTTGAGCAGCCAAGTGCCATCAAGCTCCAATACATTGAAGAGAAGGCAGACATGTCTAAGGCTGGTATTTCCAACACTTCGCAAATCACACCAAAACTGTCCCTTTAAACACATTAAATATGCACCAAAATATTTCACGGTTTTGTTGAGCCATTTCATGGAACATTAACATTAACGGTACAACAGAAAATGGGACTTACTTTCCACTTAATTGGCCAACTTCAGTGGCCAGAGGAAGAATACCAGCTCTCCACTGTCCACCTAAAATAGCATTTATAACCTACTTTTCACTGAATGTTTAGCACTGTGTCTGACAGACAGACACCATTTACAAACCAGGAAGCATATTATCCAGCACAAATGACCTGCCCGACACCAGGGTTAACAATTTTTACTCCTCTGCTATCTGAGCCTGCTGTCATGTAAACAACGCCTCAACAAATCAGACTACAAAGAGCATCAGTGCTTCAAACACCAGCGGAGGGAGAGAGGGCCAAACAGAATCAGAGCAGTTTTCAAAAGACCAGTTTTGATGCAGAAATGCAGAAAAGGAAAGCCTTTGAACAAGGCAGACAATGATTTTCTGGTGTCTGACAAGAATAACATTACTCTCAGGCTCTCCTCAGTGTCCTCATCTGCCCTCGCAGCTTCAAAACCCAGTTACCCCTCTGCTCCTTCTCATCAGCTCTAATTACACTCTCTTATTTAACCGTCACACAATTAGGAGTTCATTCAGCGAGGACGACACCTCGGCAGCTCCGTTGCACCAAAAGTCGTAATGAGTCTTGTAAGAAATCACTCATATTCTGGAAGAGGAAGCAGCTCTGTCTAAGTCTGGAGTCAGACGAACAATTTAAACACTGGTTTTGTCCTGAATTAACTTTTCACTGCAGCTCACATCACATAGAGAACGGCACATTAATTATAACAGGAAAGACACTGCAGTGCTGTGTGTTAACCTCTTTCCTGCTAGTGTTGATAATTCCTTATAGAAGGTCAGTATATTGGAAAATGAATGATGACCAAACTGTAAAACATTTTCTGGTCACCGTAAAGTCATTTTTAAATACAATAAATCTCAATGTACTGTGTATGGTCTATTTCATTCTAACCAGCTGGGTGCACTATTCTGCACATGAAAAAAGCCAGTAAGTCAAGTTTAAATTGGTTTACTGTAAAAAAAAAAATAAACCCCTGGTTCTCATATCTTGACCTTCTTTCTCCTTCAGCTGCAGCATCATGAGCAAAAAGCAGGAGAGATAGATACCTGCTGCATTATGATATCTGGTTGTGGCTGAGGATTAGCCTTGCTAACTGCCGTTAGCAGCTAAATCTGTCCATCTAAAGCCGTCCGCCATCAGAAGGGAATGAGGCGGAGCGGAAAATCAATTTACGACGGCCCCAGGCAAGGTCGCCTGCTCGCAGCCACACTGATAAAACCACCTGAAGGTTGAAACTCCATGCAGAAATGTAGCCTTGTTAGCATGAATAGGTGTTTGGTGCTGTTTTTTTTCTTGTGAGGCTTTTTTTTTTTATCATTCCTCTCAACACCACTGTATGTGCAGGGGGTTGTTTTTCTCACCATTGTAGAAAATATACAGAAATGGATCAAGCTGATGTTTCCACCAATAAAGTGTGGCGTAATGAAACTTTGGCTTACTCTTAAAAGGTGGAACTTTTATTCAAAACTGTTCTATCCAAACTAGCATGCACTAGCTCTACACGACAGAGTCCTGTTGTCCTGTTCATTTTCTGCGTTGACAGTTGGAGCATGTTAAGGGTGGAATGGACATGAAACTCTGGTTCTCTGGTTCAATCATCAATACATAACATCCTTAATTAGAAAGTCAAAAGATACATGCCTGTGGACAAATATGCTGAATGCAAGCAGATTAAATCAGTTCACTTTTAGATTCTGGGCTGCAGTGACCAATCAGTCTGATTTTGATATAAGTTTCTATTAAATATCAATGGCACCTGAGGCTCATGAGTATTGTAGTAAACTTCAGAGGCCAAACTGACAGAAAGGCAATTATTTTCCTATAATTAAGTTTTGATCATAGCTATGAATGACCGTAACATTTAACATATTATATTATATTACTATTATTTAGTAATTATTTCCTGTGTTTCATTCTGAGGATCACTGAAAATATAATTTTTAAAAAAGAAACAACTGAAAAGGGAATTGACAGTGTGGGAGCCAGAAACATATTTTACTTTACTTTTTACACTTTTTACTTTTTACAGCAGTGCAGCTACACTTTTTAGCTGTAATACGAGAGTCTGTAAACAGGAAGTGGGCACCATATTGTGTCCTGTATTGTAAAAAATCAAGGTTTAACAAAAATAGAACTACTAAAACTAAAACTAGGAAGCGCTGATCAAATATGATTCAAGAATCTGTTACTACATTAGCCATCTCTCACATAAAATGTTTTCAGATGAGCAAGTCCCATTATGTCATCCACCAGCAGGAGCATTATTGGTCGGGTGTGGCACAGTGCATTAGTAGGTTGTCAACCTCTTGAGCAAAAGTGAATGCCGCAGCCATTTTTCTTTGTTTTCTCTGGTCATATAGCACAAATTTTAAAAGGGTTTGCATCTTTCTACTGCATAGACAGCCCAGTTTTGTGGAAAGACCATCCTTTCAGCAGTGAAATACTTTATTAAGCTAAGCTATCACTAGGAATAGTAAGATAATTTAGCATACCAATTAGCCTAAATGGTTGTTTATATAGTTCATTATATTATAAATCTTAAACTGTAGACCCTCCAAGCTTATGTATAAAATGTAGCTGTTATGCCCCCAAAAAGCTGACTTTATTCCTGAAAAGCTCAAATATATATTTTTTTGTACATGCAAATCTTGAATGAAGCCACTGGTGTTTCAGTCACCTTGGGAATGTCTGTTGAACCCAAATGTGATGCTGATCATGAAGTATGGACTCTCCAAGCTAAACTGTTAGCCTAGCTTATCTTTTTTTAGAGCTAAAGTGGTGACAGCTGCTTGTTCTTGGCCAGATAAGATGCCCTGGCTTGCAGTGGAGGAGCTGGCCAGAGGTGGAGGTGTTATCATCAGGGGGAGGACACCTCCTTCAACAGGGAGCCGTGCCTCCTCTCCTGGCTGCTCGCGCTCCGTCACACCAGACAAGATTAGCAAAGCATTGCAGCACTGAGGCCAATAGAGATAACAGCGAGTGCTTGAGAGGGAGAAGCAGGAAGACAGACAAGATACAGTTCATGACCAAAAGTATGTGGACGCCTGAGCATTACAGCCATATGTGTTTAGTGAGCGTGTCATTCCAATACATGGGCGATAATCTGCTGTTATAACAACTTCCACTGCAGGGATTTACTCCCGTTCAGCCACAAGAGCACTAGTGAGGTTCAAGATTGATGTTGGGTTATAAGTTCTGGCTCACAGTCGGTGCTCCAGTTCATCCCAAAGGTGTTGGTGGGGTTGAGGTCAAGGATCTGTGCAAGCTAGTCAAGTTCTTTGACAGAAAACTGGAAAAAAAAACATTTCTTTATGGAGCTGGCTTCATGCTTTGGCTTCACCAAACTCTTGCTACCAAGTTAGCAACACACTATTGTCTACTGTCTACTGTTGCAGCATTAAAATTTATGTTGCGCTGAGAGACCTATAGCCCACAGCAGGAAAACAGACCAAAGGGTGGTACATGATTTTGATCATACAGTGTGCATGAATATAAAGAGAGGAAAATTAAGTGATAGAGAGAGACAGAAAGTAAAACTAGACTTACCGAAGCAGTGTTGGATTTGAAGGTATAGTCAAAGCAAAAACATTGATTTTCACAGGTTATTTGACCGAATACCTTATTTATCTAACCCTAACTTAACCAAAACTGAATCCAAGTTAATGTGAAGTTGATAATGCCAATGCCAATGTGAAAAGACAAAGAAAAAGCTCTACAACAACGAATAAACCAGCAGTTCAGAGAGTTTAGACAGAGAGATAACAACCCTGCTGGTGTCTCTGCACTGGTTGTCATGTTGAACTAATGTTGATCATAACAGCAACAACAACATGAAGCCCTCCGCTGAAAGATGGATGGCTAAAACCATAGATGGAGGAGTTGGTTGTATTCCCTCAGCAGGTGGTCCTCTGAAGGGAATGTGACGACAGACTGACGGAGAAACGTGTGGTATGCTGATAATGCAGCGCTCTGCTCACTATTGTCAAACACCGGCAGTAAATCCTCCTCTGTCGTCCACCTCGAGGAGCAGCTGTGCCTGTTTTCACAAACACAATTCTGTCTTCATTTGAAAACAGTCTCTGCTCACTCACAAAGCTTTTTCTGCAATCGCTTTAATTGTTGATGCAAGGATAGGCAACAGACTGATGTGTAGTTGCAATCGAAGCCCAAAGGACTCAAAGAAATTTGTTGTAATCTCTGGAAAGTCATGGCTGTTTATTCGCACTGCTGACAGAATGCAGATGCAATCGATCCACATCTAAATCCCTAGAAAAACTGAGTGACTTAAACCAGAAAATTTAAGTATTACTTTTGATTGTTTCATCATTGAATATACGAATGGATTGCTGATTTGTATTCTTACAACACCTTCCCCACCTAGAGATCCAAATCCCCAAAGGGGTACCAGGATCAATCAGAGGGGTTCAGGAGATAATTAAAGTGATACGTGACAAAAAACTAAAACAAAATAAAACACCCTGTCATAAAAGTATGCTCACTTTCTCTGACTTTCCTCCAATTTTAGCTTTTAAATTAAGAAATACTTGACACTTTAATGTCCTTTGGACTTCAAAAACCCTTCAAAAGGTAACAAATAAGTCAGTAGTTCCCAATTTTCAAAGCCATTTTTTATATATAATTAATAGTACATCACTTACCTTCTCTTTCACAACTACAGCTTTTGCAAAATTCAATAAGGTTTTGCATTTTTTTTTTCTTGTACTGGTGAATTTTACTGCTAAAATCCCCATTCATTAACTCCAAACCTCTGCCTGGTGTGTATGCTCCTGTCATTCACGTCTGACAAATCAACCCGTTCTCATCCCAAATCATCAAATACCTAAACATTTGTGGACTTAAACATCAAAATATGACGTGCAAGGTAGCCTCCTGCATTGGTTTTTAATGTGCATGGACAGCGTCTTGATTGATGCTTTTTAAATGCATTGCCTTTTCAAAATACATTTCCGTTTTCACAGGAAATGGAACATTTCTGTTTGTTAAATGTAAATAGTGTTTTTCAAAGTAAACCTACTACATAGGTAAAACACTTTGTTTTTACATTTATTTCCTTAGGTTTAGGCAACAAAACCATGTGGTTAGGTTTAGACAAAAACATCATGGTTTGGCTCAAAACATCTGTGGTCCTTACTAACATTATTCTCGTCATGTGACATACGCCACTAGTGTAGCTTGCTACACATACTAGCACACTATGTTGTTATTAAAACTACATTGACTCCTGGTTTCAGAATCAGAATCAGAACCAGAAATACTTTATCGATCCCCGAGGGGAAATTATTTGCGTTACAGGTGCTCCTTGCAAGAGTGGAAAGATAAGTGAAAATAAACAAACACACACTAAACAAACAGTGGGCTACTGGGTAAAAGTCCGATGTTTGATTGACCCGTTCTCCTCCTCTTCTGCTCAGCTTATATGGACTTTCGCACTCTTAATACTACAGCAGTTGCTGGCAGTGTCAGACTGCCGCCCGATGCATATCAAACTGCCGCGAAAAGTGCCTCTGTGCGTTGGCATCTTACGCCAAAATCACTGACAAAGCGGCAGTATTTGATGAGTTCAGAGAACAGGCTTGACAAATCAACCATTTTCCCACTGATTACTCAGACATTAACAAAAAAAAAAGATTATTTTTAGCATTTTCGCATTTTTATGTTGTATTTCTTTGCCTATTTTAGCTAATGTACTGCATTCATTTCCATATTAACTTAGAGGTATACTACGCAGGATTGTTGGTTGCTGTTTGTAATCACACTGACCAGCCAATGTGAAAGTAAGAGCCAAACCCCATTATTTTTTGGGGTTTCATCACGCTATATTTTTTCTGGTGCTATATCTCTTAGATGCCTGCTGGTTATGGTCCGATAGCTGGTTGCTACCTTCTATAAGGCCCCAACCTCAGGGCAGTCTCTGCAGAAAACCCACACACTTCTAGTGGGACGTAAGTGATGATTAAGAGGGATTACTTCCATATACATCTACACATACAGTATGTTTTATTCAGGAAAATCATGCATAGTATATGTTTAAATACTTTTGTTGTTTTTGCATGGTATTTCCTGCAAACATTCTGACATATATGTCATATATTCATACATATTGGGTATCTTCACCTCTTCAGTCCTCTAAAACCCTTTAAATGAAACAAATAACTCAGTGGATCTGGAATTTAAAAAATATTCCTGGAACCTACATTGTTTACATCCATGTTTGTTAACTAGCAGTTTTCTTTTCCCCTTGCTTTAGCTGACATGCTGCAATGTGGATTGCATCAACCCTGTGCATGTGTGTGTACATGTGAGCCCTTATATGTACAAGTAAAGAACAAGATACAAACAAAACAAACCGCTCATAGAAACTCAGCTCTGTAGCACCACTAGTGGTCTAAAACTCCACAGGGTCCCTTTAAAAAAAATTCCTCTTCGTCCACCATTTGTAATTTCAACCATTTGATATTATTGAAAAAGACTATGCATCATTAGTGTAAATAAAGCTTTAACAACCTCTATGGGGAAACTCAACACATGCAGCTGCAAGATGTAACAGGATACATCAAAGAACAGCTTGTAAAAGTAACCAGACACAGATCAACAAGCCTCTTTTATCATACCTTTCTGAACATGCTGTATATCTGTCAATCTGTGGACCACTTCAGCTCCTCCCAGCTCTCTCCTGCACCACCAGCGTCTCCATCAGTGTCCCACCCAGACGACCAGCCCGCCTTTTCATCTCCATCAATCTTTCATGCCGTCTAAAACAGCACTAACATACGTTGGAACAAATCCCGCTGACAGACCCTTCCCCTCCTCCTGCTGGGGAAACAGGTTCATGAACACATCGGAGACCTCTCACCACTCTCCCTCTCTCTCTCTCTCTCTCTCTCTCTCTCTCTCTGTTTCTCCGTCTACGCCCCCCTCTCTCGCTCTCTGACAGCCTGACCTACTGTGTGTTTCCTCCTCTGTCTTCTGTGTCTCTACCTTTATGCCGCCGTCTCTTTCATCCTTTATTTGATCTCCAGAGTATTCCTCTTCTCTCTGCTTCTGCGTCTGGCCTCAATATCTGACAGATACTGTCCACGCCCATCCAGACCACACTCAGGATAAACAACAAACTGTAGGAGCATGCACTTGTTATTTTCTCTAACACACACATGTACACAATATAAAAAAAACATGCAGAAATTCATGCATAAACCCTTGTGATTGTATAAATCCTTTTTGCTTTTCAAATCCAACACGTTTGACCAAAAACTATTGTGATAAAGTATCTCATATCGCTTGGTTACATCTAATGTCAGTGTCTAATGTTCATAAATTTCAATCTTCTGCTAAGGGTCAAACCACCTCTTATTCACAATTTTTATGCCACTACATCCAACAAATGACTGATTACCAAGATAGTAAAATATGCTTGTTTTGTCATTTAATGTTCCCTTTTTTATTTTTTATATCTTTGTTTATTTTCTTTGATTTGCTGCTAGCTATTGTGTTGCATTAATTTATAGTATCTCACATAAGTGAGTACACCCCTCCCATTTGTGGAAATATTTTATTATATCTTTTCATGGGACAACACTATAGAAATGACACTTTGATATAACTTAAAGTAGTCTAGTATAGTAGTATAGATTTACCTTCCTCTGAAAATGATTCAAAACACAGCCATCAACATCTAAACAGCTGGCAACATAAGTGAGTACACCCCACAGTGAACATGTCCAAATTGTGCCTAAAGTGTCAATATTTTGTGTGCCAACCATTATTATCTAGCACTGCCTTAACCCTTTTGGGCATGGAGTTCACCAGAGCTCACAGGTTGCTTCAGGACTCCTCTTCCACTCCTCCATGATGACATCATGGAGCAGATGGATGTGAAGACACCTTGCGCTACCCCACCTTCAGCTTGAGGATGGCCCACAGGTGTACAGGTGAGTTTAGGGCTGGATACATACTTGGCCAGTCCATCACCTTCACCTTCAGCTTCCTCAGCAAGGCAGGTGTCATCTTCTAGGTGTGTTTTGGGTCATTATCATGTTGGAAAACTGCATTGCAGCTCAGCTTCCGAAGAGGGGCGATCATACAGTCACTATACTTGACTGTAGGCAAGGGACAGTGGTCTTGGTGCTCTTCACCAAGGTGCCACACATGCTGAAAGAGCACCAAGACCACTGTCCCTTGCCTATAGTCAAGTATAGTGGTGGCAGCATCATGGTTTGGGGCTGCATGAGTGCTGCCTGCTCTGGGGAGCTCGGTTCATTTAGGGAAACATGAATTTCAAGCAGAGCATGATCGCCCCTCTTCAGAAACTGGGCTGCAAGTTTTCATTATCAAGTTTTCCAACATGATAATGACTATTTTAAGTTATATCAAAGTGTCATTTCTATAGTGTTGTCCCATGAAAAGATATAATGAAATATTTCCAAAAATGGGAGGGGTGTACTCACTTATGTGAGATACTGTACATGTTTACTTAAAAGGGAGCTATTTTGCTTTTCCTTCATTTCTGGCATATTTATAATATTAAAATGTCGGATGTTAATATATGTTAATAATAATATCAGTTAATAATAATATCAAACATGACCAAATTCTAATAATAAGGTAAACGTATGTAAAGAGCTGCCCCCTAATAACAGACCAAATGTTAGTCGACCAGGAGGTCTTTAGTCAACAAGATTTTATTGGTCGTTTAGTCGCAGAAAAAAAATTATAATAAAACAAACATGAAACTCTATTAGGAGCTTCACCTCGTCAAAATAAAACAAAACCATAAGACTGCACTATGGTGGGAATTTAATTTGAAAGGACAGGCACAGGAAGCAGCCACACTCAGCAGTCAGACAGGAGTCACATTACAAACCAATCACAGCCGACAGATATCTTTCCTTTCTTCCGTAAATATCCAGGCTGATAAATACGGAAAAGTTGATCATGTTAGTGCAAGGCTACCCAGAGCTTTACATCTGGCCCACGGACGATAGGCCTACACACTTCTAAAAAAGTGCCTGGGAGAAGATCAGCTCTGCACTCAGGATTTCAGGTAAATAGGTTATACGATTCTTGTTCACGTTACTTAGCAACCTCTGACGCAAACTGCTGCACTATTCTTGAAAGCTGGCACAAAAAAGGCACAAGAGTAGCGCCCAGCGCCCAACCTCGCATTTTTCTGGTGGTTAAAGACATGGCATGTCTGAAGTGTGGGATCATTTTGAGAAGGTTAAGGTGATATGTTAACTCTGCAGGCAAACTTTTGCATATCATTCGTCGACTACAAACATAACGCATCATCTGACACGTGGAAGTAGCTACATGCCCATTAGCCACTTAGCACAATCATTATTGCTTTGCCAACAGCGTCAT
This sequence comes from Epinephelus fuscoguttatus, assembly GCF_011397635.1. Classification (NCBI taxonomy): domain Eukaryota; kingdom Metazoa; phylum Chordata; class Actinopteri; order Perciformes; family Serranidae; genus Epinephelus; species Epinephelus fuscoguttatus. The sequence continues at coordinate 10,685,318 of NC_064766.1, read as the reverse complement.
TAACAGGCGGCTCGCTCAGTGTGTGACGTGTGCTTGTAGATATAATATAGACCTATATTAATGAAGGTTCATTAGTACGGTTTACTTACACTATTCTTTCCCAGACCTTAATCTCAAACCATTGTGTTGCTCCGCCCAAAATATATAATTTAATAATTAAATTAACATCGTAAACATGCGGGCGACTAGTCGACTAATGATCCTAAATGATGACTATTGGTCGGCTAGGAATATTCTTAGTCGGGGGCAGCCATAAATATGTAAAAGTAATTCCTGTGAGCAAAAATCTCAGACTGTTCTGAATACCTGTGACAGATTTCTTTTAATGGTCATCTTCTCCTGGCAAGCTACTGTAAGTGTTTACTGTACATACACTGCTACATGTAGCTTCATGCTAATGGCATGAAAGCCTGTAATCATGGTGACCGATTGTTTGTCCCCCAGCTCTAATCATATATCTGCTGGAACATATCCCATTGTGTTTAGAAAGGGGTGTCTTTTTTTGTGATTTTTCACGCAGAAAGTGCCGCTATTGTGCCACTGATGACGGTGCAGAGAAGCTGAAATGTGGAGAACCAGGAAACACTGACCAATCAGAGCAGGTTGTGCTTTTTTGGAAGGGGAGCTTAAAGACACAGGCACATACACAGAGTGTCTCAGACAAAGGTTGAACACAAGTGCTCCAGTACAGACAGTATGAAGAAAATATAGTGTTTTCTGACCATTAAAGCATGTAAACATGTTCCATTAGAAACCCAAAATACAAGTATGAACCTGAGAATGAGCATAATAGGTCTTCTTTCTTTTTATTATTGCAGCGTACTGAATACATTATAATTCACAAAAACTTTGTTCCTGTGTTTTATGAACCAATTATGGCTTCAAAGTCAGGATCCTGTTCCATCCTTCATTTTAAGCAGATGGTACACATTAATGAAAACATTTCTCTGTTCCCACTTTGCTCTTAGTAAACAGTGAATTGCTGATGCTATTTCCAATTAACCAGCTTTTACCAAACTCACTCTGCCAGGCTTATTTCTGTATTCCACCAGAGCAGTCTTACATTAAGTTAGATGATATACTTCAAGTTGCTTTAAAGTTCATCACAAGTGCCAATCATGTTGCCAAAAACTGCTTTTGTTTCCCTATTCACAAGATTTTTAGAGGCTGTGAATGAGACAAGAGGCTGAATCTCACCTCTCCTTTGATAACAGCACTAAAAATCTACACAAGTAAATCAATGTGACACTGAACATGACCTCAAAAACCAGAACTGCAACTAAGAGAGTACACACTTCTCAAATCAGGTGTCAGCTGAAATATATCAGTCTGGACAACACACACACACACACACACACACACACACAAACACACCCACAAGACCTTTAAGAGCCCTTATCTGTGACTGCCAGTTTGTGAATGTGTGAAAGGAGGAAAGGCCAGTCAAAAGCGTGCAAGGCTGGAGGTGCTGCATGTTTATCGTGTGTGTGTGTATGTGTGTATGTGTGTGTTTCCCATGGAGCCTCCTGCAGTTTTAATAACAGCCATTATTACTGTGGAGGAGCGGGCCTTCTAATTACATGACAAACAGATAAACACACACTTTTATCTCAACATGCTATTGAGTTCAAATTGTTGTCTGCACCAGGTGGAAGCGATTTCGATCTTTCTTTCTTTGTAGTCTAAATAAACAAACTTTAACAAGGACTGGTTTGTGCACCGACATGGATAAAATTGAAGATGACACCATTAAAAATGTGAGGAAAATGCCCTCTAATAGACCTAAGAGAAGCATTTGTAAACATCAATTTTTAATTGCTCCTCACTTATTCAGATCAGAGCATTTTGAAGCATTCAAATTACTGGTAATGTTACTGCTTGAGTTTTTCAAAGACAGCACATTAACAATAAGTTACACCTTTAAGGGTGCTGTATTAGAAGAGTGGTACCACTTTTTTTTTCAACTAACAATTTTTTACATTATGGAGTAATCTGCAGATTATTTCCTTCAACAATCAATTCACCATTTTGCCTATAAATTGTCAGAGTATAGTGAAAAATGCCCAGCTGGCGTCTTTAAATGTTGTGTTTTGACTGATCAATGAGCCCAAAATACAAAGACTGTCAGTTTACAGTCTTGTGTGACTAAGAAAAGCATAAAATCAGGACATTTGAGAATTTGTTCCACTGCAAAAACAGCACACTCTAACTTCTTCTGATTAATAACACAATATTACCAGCCACAATCTGTTTACAGTAAATACACCAATATCTTAAAATTAATATGCTGTCGATATAATCAAGTAATGATTCCATCCATTTACCTGCAGAGTAAGCAGTAAGCAGCACGTTGTTAAAGGTCCCTCCGTCAGCTTGTCGCCTCTCCCTGACTGACCTCCAGACTGTCTGAAGGGTTGCTGTCTCTGCTGGGTGTCTGGCCTCAAGTCTTCAGACTCAGACTGTGTCACGAGGAAAACGCTCCCTAGAAACACGGTGGCTCCATCTCCATAATTCAGGTGTGTGAATTAGATCTGCTGCATTATTAAATGTGTGGCACAGTTGCAGTGGCCGGTCTCCCCCCGCTGATCCAAATCTGTCACTTCACCTCGTGCTCGGCTCTGGGTGACAGGGCCCTTCTGTCCCGACACACACACACATACAACACACAGGCTGACGTGTGTGTACATACAGCTAATGCAAGAAATGTACCCAAGCAGAAATATGTGTCCCACCACACACACACACACACACACACACACACACACACACACACACACACACACAAACACACACATAAAGATAGATGCAGCCTGTGCAGTCACTTATAAGCACACATACACACACAGGCAGACAGAAAGACCCATATACTATATTATATCTAATATCTGAATATATTATACACACTCACAGAGACACACACAATTGTAACACACACACTGCATTCTCAGTGCTATCTAGGATGTTGTTCTTCCTCCTGACAGGCCACCAGTTAAGCTCAGTGTTTCGCAATTAAAGAGCAAATAAGCACATGCACACTGTATTTGAATAAAACAAACATAACCGTTGTCAACAAGACTACAACTAGAATTAGAGGACATCGCCTGGTGTAGAAAAATAGACACTGCTGCAAAGCTGACACAACTCAATGTTATGGCATCATGGCAAAGATTTCGAGGTAGTCTGACTGAAGTGGACAGAAACAGGCAGTATGGCTCTCTGTGTCACTCTCCATAGTGTTAGCAGGCATTCTAACCAGACACTGAATTGTGTTGGGGGTGGCGTGTAGCTTCAGGCAACTGTAAAATGAACTATGATCCCAAAAGTTCATGACTTTAAAGGGTTATTACACCCTGAAACATCGCAGCAGTTCAGAAATATGATGAGACAAGATTTTACAACTCTGGAATATTGACAAGGTGACAACCATAGTAGTGGTCATTTCACCATGCTCCAAGTCCTAGCCAACTTTAGGCCTGTACACATTGGGGGCAGGTTTTTTTAATGCAATTAATTTGCAAGTTGATATATGTTTTTCGAACTTCTGTCACGAGTGCATTCACACAAAATGCGAAGATTTTGCTGTGAAAAAGTGACTTTTTTTTCCAGAAAAAGGTAATTGTGCATCGTGAATAAAGGCATCAACCAATCACGTTGCACCTATACTTATGAGTATGACTTATGATTATAAAACAACAACAACAACCTTTCAATCTTGATAGAGGCAGTGCATACCAGATCCACTCTTTACTTCCTTACCTTTCACAATAAAAGCCCTAGAAGCAGGCAATGTGCACAGCACTTAAGTCAAAGACAAATTTCCCTACAGAGACAATAAATTATATCGTATCGTATCGTATCGTATCAATATACTACAAGACCGAAGGGAAGACAAAGTCACTCGGAGCATTTTGCTAAAAGGAAACTCAATAAAACAGCTTACAGTAGCTTTGGCTACACAACCTAGACAGACTGCCGAATGCTGCACATTTGTCGCTGAGTCTATTCGCATCAAAACCTTTGTTGAACAAGTGTTGCAACTGCATAGCTACCTGTATGAGAAGGTTTGATGAATATTTGAGCAGTGGTCATGCAGTGCTAACATGAATAAAGGCAGATATAAATATTTGAAAAACTTCTCTGTATAACACAACACAGTTCAACACAACCCGCAATGTCAACCATACAGTTGAACTAACACCTCAACAAAACCTGTACATTATAACCGTCATGAAGGAAGGATTTAGAGTAACGAATATCAGCTTCTTAGGAATCTGACTAAGATGAATGTAGTCTGAAGAAGAATTTAACTTATACTGTACTGAAGAGGTTTCTCATCTTGTCATCACTCTGGCTGACTGAACCTTTATTGGGATGAAGGTGGGTGCGGGTCATGATGGGAGTTTTCTGGGGTCACTAATAAAGTAAAAATGTGGGAAAACTAAAGCTTGCTATATGTGGGGGCTTTTAAGAGGTGGTGTAGTGGGAATGACGAGCCTTTAACCTTGACCTTTGACCTCTGCAGGAGAAAGGACATTGAGTTCATGTAAGGATAGTGTTAGTAGGCTGGCGGCATTTGCCAAAGTTTCAGGGGATCTCTGTTTCTGTTAAAGGAAAGACGTTTCTTTCCTCTTTTCTTCTCTTCTTTTAGGACTTTGGCGTTTCCTGTGTTTGGGTTGGCTAACGGATCACTTTTCCCCCTTACTCGCTCTCTTCTTCTGTTTCATTTCCTTTGGCATTCCTTCCTCTCCTTGCTTCAAACTCTCTCTATTTAATTTCATTCTTTCTCTCTACATTTTTCACGTTTTTTTTGACCTCGTTCTCTCTCCTGTTGCACTATTTATACACCTCTTTTTCACTTTTTTCTTCTTCTTATCTGCTCACTCTTTCTATCCTCTCTCCCTTCAGTGTGTCCATTTATGGGCAGTGTGCTCGGAGCTAAAGCTCCTTCAGGCAAACCAACACAGAGACTCCCCTGGATTTAAGGTGGAATGGAGGTTTGATCCTTACAGCAGACACATTCTGTCTTAAGGTCTTTGAGAGATGCAAAAGACAGGTGACAAATCATGTGTAGATAAAATGATAGCTCACACACGAGAAGACCTCTAGAAACACTAAGCCAAGCTAAAGTTTTTTCCAGACCACAGATGCTTAGGTTTAGTGTCTGACATCCTAAATTTAGCTCTTTAGCAGTCTCAAACAAGCTCATGTGCTGTTCCTGTAATGATCAAAATGAATGACAGAAGTCCTTGCGGTGTCCTTGAGGCTTTGTGGTCTTTGACACACACCACATAATTACAAAGTCACTGTTTCCATCATGGACCTTTGTTCCATGGCATCTCTCTACATCCATCCACGTTTCAAATAAATGCACACTACCAAAAAATATATATATTCCACCAGTCATCAAGACTGTTTTATGACTGTGCTTTCCTTTTGTCAGTGATGAAGTCACCATGTATTCATTTGCATCAAAATATTGAATTTAATAGGATCAGACTTGAAGAAACTAACTTTCATCTCAGCAAGTTGTTCCTTCTTTGACTCATTAACCTGTGAGCTCCTTCTCTTTGTCTTCAGCTCAGTTTCTATAAATAAAAGTGACTTTCTAAAATGTTCAATAGAGGAAGACGCAGATAAATTTAGAGCTTTAACAATGAATCGCTTCATTGATTGACAGAAAACTTATAGGCAACTACTTTGATAGTTAATAGGTAATTCATCAAGCGAAAATGTCAACGTTCTTTTAGCTTCTCCACTGTGATGATCCTTTGCTTTTTCTGTTTTATATCTATATAAATTGAATAGTGTTGGGGTTTGGACCATTAATGTACATTTTCACTGTTTATGACTTTTCATAGATGAAGCAATGAAGTGATTAACAAAGAAAATGATAATACTAATAATAAAAATAATCTTAAATCACAGCTCCATATAAATTAGTTTCAGAACTGGAGTGTAATCTATTGTGAAATTGAACAAAAACTATGATATACAACAATTTCATACTGGAGTGGGCTTACGATGATAGATGTATATCGTGTGTGTGCATGTGTGTGTGAGTGTGTTTGTGTTGTTTGGAAAGAAAGAGTCAATGAAAAAGAAACAGGCAAAAAAGTAAAAAACACACACACACACACACACACACACACACACACACACACACACACACACACACACCTAACTCTTGGCATGCAAAAGCATGGATATGCCAGCGGGCATGACAGTGTCACAATCTGCAATCCCTTCCTGTATCCACTGTGTGTGTGTGTGTCCACCCCAAGTGAAGGTTGACTAACAAGCTCCTGCTGAGACTGCAGGTGAGTATGAGGACGAATGAGGATGAGCACAGATGGGTAGCGCTGACATTTTTTTTAGAAAAAAAGCTCATGAACAGTTTTGACCTGTCGTCCTCTGAACTACGAATAAATCCCTCAGATATCTAAAAATTGCACATATCCTGATTTAAACAATTGGCCATTTTGCATGTTTTAGTCCAATTTCTAGAAATCAGGTTTTCCTATACATGAAATTTGGTTTAAAATTTTGATGGAAACACTGCAAGTGACGAGTGTGAGATATTTTACCCTAAAATTGTGCTGGTGCCACAAGGCCACACACACACATACACACTACACTAACATACATGTAACTCAGATGGGAGAAGGGGGGGTTAACATATGGTTTCCCGTGTATCAGGCGACAGTTTGGAGGCACGTGTTGTTGACAGCACGCAATAAATAATGCAAGGTTTTTCCCACAAGCATATGTTTCCAATAAGCAAGTGTGTGTGTCTGTGTATGTGTGTGTGTGTGTGTGTGAGAGTGAGAGAGAGAGAGAGAGAGAGAGAGAGAGAGAGAGAGAGAGAGAGAGAGAGAGAGAGAGAGAAATAATGGCCTTGGGGGTATTTCTGATATGTATCCCAACATGTACGCTACCTGTGTGCTGACTGGCTTAAGGCGTTGTAACTGGAGAAGCAGACTTGTGTTAGCGTTGCTGTCTGTGAGATTTTTATTCAGTAGAAATTTAGCCACAACAATTTACCAATAATTAGTTAATTCTGCAAATGTCAGCATTTTAATTTAAGCCACTAACAGATGCTTCCTTCAGTAACTATTTGCAATGGTGGAGCAGGTAGAAAGGTGTTTGTTTCTATGCTCAAGGGAACGCTGGCAGCTCCGAGGATCCAATATGATTAAAATTAATCACAAAATACAAAATACTTGTTTGCACAAGTGCTCACCCCCTTTAATAGGACACAGCTACATCATGACTGCTGCAGAGTCACATGATAAGGTAAATGGAGATCACCTGTGTGAAGTCAGGGGGTTCAGCTGATCACAGTATAAATACACATATATCTGGAAGGTGACATCATGGTACACAGACACAGACAGAGCACCATCCCAATACATATCATATAGAAATATGGATTAGCACACAGCTTTAAAGTCCTATTTAATATCAATCTGTCTCAGTATCTTTTTGACCTGTTTCTGCAGCATTGCTATATTAATCTAAGTACTGTAATCAAGTGCAGTTTAAAGGTACTTGTCCTTTACTTGAGTATTTCCATTTTATGCCACTTCATGCATCTCCTCCACTAGATTTCAGGGGCAAACATTTACATACATATATTTACATAAAAAACAAGATATGCTATGCTAATTAATTTGTCCTGTAGTAGCCTTTACAAAGCATCAAAGACTGGCTCCACTTGACAAAGTACAACCTTAAATTGCCTGTATATGTATTGGAATAATATAATATTTAGGGATGTCAGTTTTGGCTAAGTTTGCTTTCAATAGCCTGGCACTCATTAACCAAATAAACAAACTGCTTATTTTTTAAGATAATCGCGCAGAATGAGTGGCGGTTCCCTTTAAGTCCAGAGCTCCTTTGGCTCAGCACATTTCGAAGCGCTATCTATCACTATCAGATGATGGACACAATGTTCCTGCAGTGACGACATCCCGTCACTACTGGTTGGGAATCACCCAATGAGCGGCGCTGTAAGCTAGCTCCAACCTGACCTGGGTAGTTAGCAGTGGAGTAAACTTAAGAGTAGCAAAATTAACCCATAGACTAACACATGTAACCGGTCAAAAATATTCCCGGTGGCTAACAGATTAAGGGTTGACCAATTAACAGTTTATCGTTGACGTCCCTAATAACATTCTATAATAATATAACACTGTGAAAAGAACCATTCTGAATAACAAGTGCTTTTACTGTTGATACTTTAAGTACTATTTTGCTGGTAGTATTTCTGTACTTTTATTTAAGTAACATTTTCAATAAAAGTTTTTCAGTATTTGTAGACGATGGTATTTCTACTTTTACTTAAGTAAAGGATCTGAGTACTTCTTCAACCCCAGAATTTACCCCCCAGTGATAAATAAGACTTATCTTTTCTTATCATACTTTATTATTAGTGGCAGCAAGCTGCAGCTTTCTTTAGTCCTCCATCCACCAACACCACACACTAATGCCATCAGCGGGGTTCAAAGAGGAGCTGAATACACAAGGACCAGTTGTAATTAAGTCGAGTGTCTGGAGGCTCTTCTCACCTGCTGCCTCGCTAAGCACTGCTGACACTCGCTGAGGCTGACCAATACTTCATTATGGCTTAAGTGAAAAAGAATCAATAGCAGCTAGCGGAGCAGTCAAGTCTGTATGGACTCCGTCTGGCTTCCATGTCAGGCATCAATCACAGACAGAGAGACAGACTGAAAAAAGCTGAACAGCAAAGCTTCAGAAGAGAAAGGAGAATGCTGATAGGAGCAGCTGGCACTTTTTGTGATGACATTAACAAAAGACGAGTCTCATTGCAAGATGAGATATCCAGCGTGTGAAAAAAGTGACACTGAGCACTTAAACTGCCTGGATCCTCTATGTGGTTGAGATAAGATCATAAATCTCTATCAGACTTCAAAATTATCGACACAGCTGAGGTAGGAAAGAGCTTGTACTGCAGAACACAATGATACAGAGAACTGTGCATAAATGTGCAAAAAACTGTGCAGAATTTCCCCTTAAACATCCATAAAAATACAACAAAATCATTAAAAAGGCTGTGGTAATGTCCGCATTCTTTGTAAAAAAGAAGTGTTCCATTGCATCTAATCATAGAATAAAGGGTTAAGAAATGCACCAAACTAGTATAGGTCTTCTTTTTCATATATGAGCTCTACAAGTGGCTGAAAGAACATCACTGTGTCAACACGCCAAAGTGACTCTTCAAAGAGGAGAAAAGCAAACACAAGCCATGCACCTGGCTTTCCTATTGTTGAGAACAACTATAGCTCAGTTAAATAGCTTTACTGTTTATGGTTCCATATGGCTGTGAGTAACACAGTAAGGACAAACCTGTGAAATTTGAATTTAGCACAACAAAACTGGGCCACTGAAGCAGCCTTTAGTAATATTTTATGTTAAATTATATGTAACAGCAGAACAGCAGAAAATCATCGATAGAAAATAAGAAGAGTCTCTGAAATGAGAGAAATGAGCAACACATTTGTTTCCTTTTTTGAAAGTCAAAGCTGTCAACCAGTCATGCAAATGACCGATTTTATACGCACTCATGCTACGCCGCTATTTCCCGTGCTGTCAAGAATAATCAGTGTTGGGACGTAGCTCACAACAAGGTGCGACCTTACGAATTTAACAGCATTCTCAGTAGCGTGGTGGTGACGTCACTACTTTCTGAGTGAAATAGCTTTTCAGTAGTGAAGTTAATTGATCAACCGAGTAGCACAGTAGCATCCATAAAAGTTACAAACTCTTTTTCCCAGGAAAAACTCTGAAATGGAGCAAACTCTTTTCCTGCAGAAGTCTGGATAAAAGTAAAGATAGTAAAACATTTACGAGAAACTCAGTGCGCTGTATAGTTGTACTGAATTTTAGTAATTGAATTATTCGAGTTACTCAAGGAATCATTTCAGCCCTAATCATGGTCAAGATTGGGATTTATATAAACATCTGTAACCATCACTTTCAATGCAAAAATGTTAGTAAGCAAAACATTAGGTGTATAAAACACTGAATTGACAGATATTTATAAAGACTTAGTGAAAAAATTATTTTTAAAAAGCTACACAGTGTACTTCGATCTACTGTATAAATCCTGAATTTATAACTATGTTTTTCCAGGAAATGTTTTTAAAAATATGGAGCTCCAAGAAATGCTAATTCAACTCTGCTAATCCTACTGGCCATTCGATGGCATTGTATTTTAGTGTGCTCAAATATTTAATGGACACCAAATGAGCTTTATACCCAAAGACCAATACTTCCCCCATTATACTGCATCAGGTTGTTCAGAAGTTTGCGATGTCGTGTCCAACACCTGCATATTTCAAGGACCTATTAATATGTGTCTAAAGCATCAAGTGTAAATATCTTTCAGTACATGTTTGGTCAGATTCGTTGGCTTGTTTACTCATTCCTTAAGGAGATGTTTCCTGATCTAAAAAAGATGAAAGACAGAGTGAAACCATGCTTATTATTCCCCAAAACTGGGGTAAGTGTCGATTTTAAACAGATATCAAATATTACAAAAAAGACTAGAGTCCAACTAACATGTATAACAATTGTAAGCTAAACCATGGTGCCAAGTGGTAAAATTAGTATTCTCTGGAATGAACTGCCTGCTATTGTGTAGTTTCTGTAATTTCTGTTCAGTTCTGAACAACTTGCACTGAAAGACTTACAATAACACTCTTATAAATACAGCCTATATGCAAACAGGTAAAGTGGAACCAGCCCAAGCAGCAACACACACATACATAAAACCCTGTATGGGCTTATGAGTAATGTCCACTAAGCAATACCATACTGCATCCACATTTTAACATTTCTGCAGAATGTAAGTATCTCACTGATCTCATAAGATAAACAAGCCCCATCAGCAGAACTGTGTAAAACCACAAGTAAAACCTCTTCCAGCAGGAAAATAAAGTCCAAAGGAACTGGACCCCTCCCAGCTGATTGTTCACTCCCTCTCCGCTAATGACACCATCCTTTCAGACAGAGATCTCCTCTATTAAAAGGCAGCACTCATGCATGGATATGAGGACAATGTAGAGCACAGTGAGCATTCATGTTTCCAAAAGAGGGTGCAGTAAGTGATTCCTGCTCCCAGTTCATGAATGAGATTCATTAGAGGATGTTGTGGGCCTTGGTGTGTTAGGACAGGTGACTGCTGTGACTCCAGCCTCCACAGGGTAAGCAGAACATCACTGGATTCCCTGGGTGGTTAAAAAAAGCTTGGACTGGAAAAATGGATGCCAGTGAACAGAATCCAGGCAGCAAATTAAGTTTCCTCCAAAAGGCTTTTGGCGAAAACCATTTAGCAGTGTATAAATGTAATTTTTAGGGAGACAGGGTTTAATTATAAGACTGTAGTTCCAACGATTATGTGGTGCAGTATAATACAGGTAAATGAAAGATTTAAACTGTATTAGGTGAGGAAACAGTACAGCTGGTGTTCATATAAAGTTTAACATATTCATGAAACCATCTCTAAGTTAGGTGTTGCAAAGACATAAACAAGTGAGGAAACATTTGAAAGGTAATGTTTCATTGTCTATTACAGCTTTTGATCTATTTGGATTTCTTAATATACAATATTGTGTGCGTGCATAAAAGCTTTGTGTGTGACTGTGCTCTTTGGTGATATCCTTCATCTGTTAAAGTTAGTCTGATAGCAGTGGACAGAGTTTGAAAGAGAGGTGGTTAAAATGAGTTGTGTTTGCACAGGAGAGTGCAGGAACGAGCACTGGCTTCAGAGTGGCACAGCTGGCATAAAACTACACTCCTGCAACAACACATCAAATATTATTTCCACCAGACTCTGGCAAAACACTCCCAGACAACAGGCCAGACTCCCCAGGTAGAAATGAAACAGACAATTACAGACAGGCTGACTGAAATGAAAAACTTTTCACTGCACAGGTGCTAAAGAAATCATCAATCCTTAAAGTCCTAGAAATATCCAAAAGCACTGACAACTTTCTTTTTGAAAGTGAGACACAGAGAATTGAGGCCAAATATCAAATTCCTCATTTCCGAGCCGGTGAGCAGCTCCCAGAGCCGCCGGACTCATTCAGCCATGATGTGGAGTAACACAATCTAACCTCTTCACTTTCCAACATAATTACCTGAGTCGACACTGAGGCCTCGAAAGGTTTTTATGTGAATGAGGCCCCGCCATGCTTAAACCGTGCTAATCCAGATTAACGCCTGGTCGGGGGCCTTTTCTCCACGGCGGTCATACACAGTGATGGAAATCCAATTAATACAATAGCTTGTTTCAGCCATGAAATTGTGGTCAAAGATTTACCTCCAAAAACATAGAAATGACTTATCATGCTGGAGCTATCCCCCAGATAAAGAGACCAGAGGAGATATTTGAATGTGCTTTTTAAAACTTGGTTATCTAGTAATATGACTAATGTAATACTGCTCAACTGTTACGTGTCTTGCAGCATCCTCCTGTACTGTGTGTGAGCTCCTGTTGCCATCTGACCTCCCCAAAATTAGAGATAATGACTTCACTACTAGAAAGGATTATTATTAAAGGAGCTGTATAGACAATCAGAACATTAATATTGCAGCAAACCAATACATGCTTTGTGAAGATATAGTGGATTAATGGCGTGCAGAGCAGAGTATCAAGTCACTCTCCCTCTGTGTGTTGTAATCTAAGTTTCTCTGTTCTTTGTTGTGGTAGCTGGTCCGGCCACATGTGCATGTTAGATCATTTGAGTCCTTCGGTGTGTGTGTCACACTGACTAGCTAATCACTGTCGCTTTGCAGTGCGCTAACAGGGCAGTTACTGCTGATAAAGCAACCCGATCTCACTTCAAAGTCGTGAAATAGCGGCACTTGGTCAGTGACTTCCAGCGTCAGACACCAACGAAAAAAGTCGTCCTTTCACAGTGGCATGATACTCAGCCAGTTGCTCAGTCATTGAGTTATTGTTTAACAGCGCCCAATGGCATCGGGGAAACGGGGGGTGAACGTCTGAGTAGGGCAGGTGGGAGGGGTGGTGGATGGGTCCAGCAACCACCGACTTTCACCCAAGAGGCTGGTGTTCGCTTCCTACAAGACTGTAAAGCCAAACCCTGTTTTTTTTTCTAAACCCAACCCCCTTGTTGAAGGAAAAAACATAAATTTGCGGTGTTGTTCCAATGTAGTGCGTTTATTTTAAAAGAGACTGTATGCAAACTGTACGTTTCCTGTGAAAATGGAAGTGTATTTTGAAAACAGACAACGCATGTAATAGACTGAAGTTGACACAGTGTCCCAGAACGTCAACAACCAATGCAGCCATGGTACCTTGCACGTCAAATCGACGTTCAAAGTCCATGATCAAATATCAATATGTGACGAGGTTAGAGTGAGAATGTGTTGGACAACGCCATCTTGACCCACTGTGGCAGAATGGCGTGTTGCCTACCCTCCGACTCCCTCCAAGGTAAACAGTCTTACCTCTGTCAGCACTTTCGTCAATGTTAGCTCCGTTCACACTGTTAGCAGTGTTAGCTGCATTAGCCGCGGTAGCAGGCAATACCGGCTAAGACTCTGAAGCATAGATATACTGAATAGTGTCTACAGCTCCTTTGACATTTATGGCAAACTTTTTGCGGCAAACTGTTTAAGAAAATGAAATGACGATGGACAAAAAAAGAGATGGACTAAAGAATTTAGATCATTTTCTCTGTGTTGAAAACTACATGGAACTTTGAAATACAAAGTGTCATCTGGCTCAAAGTTAATGTAAAATACTACTGATTGATAAAGGTTTAAGAAATACTTCTGTTAAGAGCATGTCTGTGAGCACTTGTACCCAAATACGAGCCGTCCTGCATCATTTTTACTGGTTGAAGTTAAGATTGCAGAGCAGTAGCTGCACCAATTTCAGTCAGCTCTGTGCTGTTACAGGCAGGAGAGACTCTCACAACAGGCTATAAACCAGCTGACCCTAGTCCAAAAATGGCTATCCTGTAATGGAGAAAAGAAGCATTCCTTAAATACTAAAGTACACTTGGCACAATAATGCATCTGTCCAAAGATAGCCCTGCGGCGCTGCCTTGGAATCCACTTGGATTTCATTGAAAAAGAGCAGGAATGTTGGGATTATGTAAGTGCACTCAGAAAGACTGAGAAATCAGAAACACCATTGTTTAGCTTAAACTATACGTCAAACAAAAGCATATGGACGCGGGTCTGACATTGTTGACACAGTGATGCCCAGTGCCAGCTGAATATTTGCTCTCCCCTGAGATTTGTGGCCATTAAACATCCCTGCAAGCGGTGACACATCAATCACAGCACCAACTGAGGCAGCATTAATTAAAAATATGAATTTGAAACAAATTATCACTGCTCTGGGTTACAGTGTAACCCATATAGCGCACACTGAGGCCACCAGAGAGGGAATTAGTGCTCAGTTAATTATGATACACTGATACGCATGTTTCCTGGGGGGGGGGGGGGGGGGAAACAACACAGTGCACAAGGACTGCAGTGAAATATCCCTCGAGGTCTACCAGCTCTACATGGTTATCTTAAATGGCCAACAATGTTCTGGTGTCAGCAACAAATGCACTTATTAACTACACATTTCTCATTCATTTACATCCTGGTAATTTGTTGTTTAACCCTTATTTAACCAGAAAACACGAGAAATATTTGTGTTGCTCAGCATGTAGATTGTGAATGAGTGGATCAGGGGATTTTCTGAGAACCATGCACATATTTAAAAGCAAAAGCTAAGATCTTCACATAAAAACACCATATGGGAATGATTATGAAAGCCCTGATATATGATTATGGTGGTGCAGAACCATTTTTCCATTTACTGAGGAGAACCCTGACTAAACATGACAAACTATATATTGAAGAATCACCACCTGACTGCCAGCAATTTTCACCCAAACTATGAGAAAGAAGTAGTCATTATAAAAATTTCACAGTCTAGTCCATTAATTATTCATGTAAACAGGTAAGTTGTCTTTTGAGATGTTACTGCTGATTTTTTTTTCCATAACTTTGAACGCCTCAAAAGAATTTTCATTCACAGATACCTGAAAGCCTAAGAAAAATAAATCCACTTTCCATTCTTTTTCTTTTTATATGCCTCCACACCAGCAATAGGTGTAGCCAGAGGCATTATGCTTTCAGGTTGTCCATCTGTCCCATTCTTGTGAATGTGATGTTTAAGAACGCCTTGAGGGAAATCCTTCAAATTTGGCACAAACCTCCCCTTGGACTCAATGATGAACCGATTAGATTTTGGTGAACACAGGTCAAGGTCACTGTGAACTTGGGGGGGGGGGGGGGGGGTGCTAGTGGATTCAAGCATTAGACTTTTATGGCTTTCAGCTGCATAACAGCCAGGGCACTATAACTCAAAGCAGTTTGTTTTGGGGCCAGAGACTTATCTGACTGTTCATATATTTAATATTTTTCAGTCTCTTTTTAACTCACTCTAACATAACATTCTGTGACATTGTGAGATGCCTTAGAAAAACAGGTAACATGAACCATTACGCAAAAAAGTATAGAGAAAGAGCGCTGCAGCACGATACAGGCTGCAATGTACATACATTTAAGGTGCTCATTTTGCCACTGACAGGCTCAGACTGTTATCACAAATTGTTATATTATATTATAAATATTACCAATGCACAATAACAAACAGACTGGCTCAAGGAAAAGGTCGAGAAAACCAATTTATTTCTCTGTCATTACAATCTGAGCCTGTCGGTAGCAAAAATAAGCACTTTTAGAGGATGTACATTGATGGTGTGTCATTGTCCCAACAATTACATTGTAGCCCGTTTCGCAGCTGCCAGCTGCAGCATTACTGGCACAGTTTCAAAAACTGTTGTTCCAGTTAGTAACTGGACAAAAAAAACATAGGGCCCACATTAAAAAATACCAATATTTCCCTTTAAGGACTGTAGTCACATCTGATAAATAGAATTAAGCCTAAAGTAGTAATGTTTGACTTGTTATGTATTTAGTAGTTTGTTAGCACATGAAACCAGACCACACAGTGTAAAACAAAATTTTTTTTAGTTATCTGAATTGTTGATTTTAAAATTCATGTTGGATTTTATTCAGCCATAACTGCCAGTGATGGTGGTTTCTGCAGCCACTTTGCTACCATTTTAGCCCTTTCCACCACATAGCAGACATTGTAGCTGTCAGAAACTCACATTATCCCAGACAGTGACACGAACATTGGCTGCTCATAGTTATGCTCTGTAGAATACAATGTAAACTTGGTACAACTCCAACAGACACACTGAAGATAGACAGATTAAAATTTGCTAACCTTGCAGCATTATAGCTACAAACAACAACCCATAATACTCTTAAACATAATGAGCTTACACTAACACTGGAGCCAATGATTGTTTCATTCGAGGAGAACATCTGTTGTGATGATGTGAACTCCTAGTTTACAAATGTAACTGACAGAAAAATGATTATCTTATATTCAAGCTATTGTAGTAATAATAACAGCAGAAAGCACACAGTATGTGGGTTTCTGTACAAGCACACACACACACACACACACACACACACACACACACACACAGACACACTCACAGTCTCACCATGCCAACAGACAACTGGTCTTCTCTGCAGTGCCCACATGGTCGGGTGCAGAAAGACAAGCATGTCAGCAGAAAGCGTGAACCGTGTGTCACTTCTCATTTTGATGGTGAATGTCAAACACAGTCCACCGTGTTTTGAACTGGATCCCACTTGTAAAAGCGGTCAACTTAAGTGGTGCCAGGAGTGAAATACAAAACTGGTTAACTGTCACATAGAGCGCAAGCTAATAAAGTTGTCCAACAAGCGTTTTCATTCGTGTTTAACTTTCGAAAGGACATCTTCCAATGTCATGAAATACTGTCTATCAATCTGTAACCTTTGGCACTGACATGAATCATGAAAGTTTATAATTACTCTGGATATTACGTGATACTGAGCATAGTCTAGACCTTACTAAAGCTGCTTTATCAATCCCCAAGGGGAAATTCAATTTTTCACTCTGTTGTCATATACACACAGGCCCGAAATGGCTGGGCTGTCTTGGACAGGCGCCCCAAGCAGTTGGGGATTCAGTGCCTTGCCCAGGAGCACCTTGGCAGTGCCCAGGAGGCAAACCGGCACCTCTCCAGCTACCAGTCCACAGTCTGTACTTGGTCCGTATGGAGACTTGAACCAGTTACCAAACCAAGTCCCTGTGGACTGAGCTACTGCCATCCCTTAAACTCAAAAAACAGTTGCATAGAACATAGATGACAAACACCAACAAGTGAAACCTGGTCTGGATAAAACCAAACTCTGCTGTGCCTTTAACTGATTGGTTTTTCTGCTGTACTTTTATTTCCTCTGTTGCATTTGGGACGACGTACTACTGCACAGTAACTGTATTTGTGGTCTGTGTCAATTGTATTTTATTTTATTTCATCCTATTTTTAAAATCTAATTTTATCCTATCTAAGTTGATTTTATTCTGGTTTTTACTGCTTATTGTTTATAAATGTCATTATAATGCTTTTCTTTGCCCATATAAAGCACTCTGAATTGCCTCTGCATTTGAAATGTGCTTTATAAGTAATGCTGCCTTGCCTATAAAACCAGTAACAACCCCAAAAATAATGCAAATGACATAAATGCTCAGTTTTCTCCTGTTTTAAGACGCTTTTCTTGGCACATCATTTGTATCTATGAAAAACAAAGAAATCAACGTATGTTCTTTTAAATACAACAGAATAAGCTCTAAATATTTGTTTGTCGCTGAATATTGTGTTTTTTGGATTAAAAACCAGTGTGTGTTACTCAGGTCTTGGCTGTGAGATGTGTTGCTCCCCGAGGCTGCTGGGAGAACAGAAAGCCGGCTCTGACGAGTCACTGAGTCACATGTTTTAGTCTATGCCAGCGTCCACAGTATCGCCAGAAAACCCTGCAGCTACACACTGTGTCAGTCCCAAGAACAGTCAGGAGTCCTGTCCCATGAATACACTACAGTAAGTGTGTCTGTGTGATGCTTGACTGTGTGTGTTTGGTCTGCTCCAAATCTCATCTTGGTGTCCCCAGCTGAGGAGCTTGGCGCTGGTTCGCTTGGTTTGACCGACTGATTTATTTGTGAATATGTGGTGTGATCAGCCAGTAAACCAGTCTGACTGTAAACCAGTTAAGCAGTTAACTGGTCAGTCAAGGCATCAACAGAGAAGTTATTTTAGGTGTCCTGAAGGTTCTTGAGCTAAAAGTCTCGCTCCTTTTCTCAAAGACCATGTTGGTAACTGACTTTAAGATTTGGATGGACATGAAATTCTCCTGTACAGAAGATACAGCAACCAAGTTAGAGCTATAACTGTTTTTGAGAAGTTGCCGTAGTTGAAATAGGCAAAAATACATCCATCTGTAACTGCTTATCCTATTCAGGGTGGCGGGGGAGCTGGAGCCTATCCCAGCTGACATTGGGCAAGAGGCAGGGTACACCCAGGACAGGCTGCCAGACTATCACAGGGCTGACACATAGAGAAAGACAATCATTCATGCTCACATTCACACCTACAGGCAATTTAAAGTCAGCAGCTAACCTTATCTGACCCACCCTGCATCTCTTTGGACTGTGAGAGCTAGCCAGAGGACCCAGAGAAAAGCCACACTGACACAGGGGAGAGCATGCAAACTCCACACAGAAAATACAACAAACTAAAATGTAATGTGAAACATATTCATGGTCATCGTTTGGTAAACTGTCTTTAAGTTTATTGGTTATTTTGAGCTGCACTGATGAAAGCTATTCAAACCAGGTGCACGTTTTAACAAACCAGGTTATGGACTGGCTACCTTATTCTCTCCAGATATAGATGAACATGTATGGGACAATGTGGAATGACATGTGCACCATTGTGTCCTTCTGTCAGCAGCAGTTGCTGAACTTCATACATCACTACTGGAAGAGTTGAATGCAATTCCACTGGGTGAAACCAACACCCCTGTCACCTCCATGCCCTGTCAAGTGCATGCACTAATGGATGCTAACAGAGGGCATGCAAGATGCTGGCATTTGTTTACATCTACTGGGTTTATTACCTTGTTTTTTTTTCAGTTTTATTTTGTTTACTTATATTTAGTTTGCTGTGAAATTATGATCTTGAATAAATATATCTAATGTAGGAAACAACTGACCAAAACAACAACTGGAAAATGACTTTGTTGCATTTTTAATGCATCTTAGTGTAAGTATAATCTATGGCTGCTACAGCCAGCAGCTACTGTACAACTAAAGGCACCTTATGGTTTGTTCAATCTATTTATTTAATCTCTGCTCTCAGAAGCAGGTCAGATGATGCACGTTCAGAAGTTCAAACCAGGTACAAACTTGGTATTTTAGTTTTTAGTTTAGTTAACCAGTCAATCACAATAGTTTAAACAAAGTAATTAAGGTATCTTAAGTACACACACATACTGCTATTTCTCTCTGTGAAGTGCGGAGTTGAAGTGTGTGTGTGCTGATATCAGAGAGGAGGAATGCCTCCGCCATGTGGGATTACTGTGTCACCCTGACACTTCTATTAATAACACAACATTTAGCCTCTGTGTGTGTGTGTGTGTGTGTGTGTGTGTGTTTTCACAGCTATCTGGATATATGGTTCTGCATACTACAACAGACTTTTAACCACAAAGTTTGAATCACTGGCTTGTCAGGGAGCCTCATCTCCTCCTCTTTCTCCTCCTCCTCCTCCTCCTCCTCCTCCTCCAGTGACTACTGCCCACGTGCCACTGAGCAAGGGGTAAAACCTCCAGCTACAAGCAAGCTTCAGTATGGAAATGCCATTTGTCTACACACACACACACATACAAATTGTCCGAAGCCTCGGAGTCGAACTGTGTGTGTCTTTGAATGATTATGTAAAGTTAAACAGCTGAAAGAGTGTGTGTGTGTGTGTGTGTGTGTGTGTGTGTGTGTGTGTGTGTGTGTGTGTGTGTGTGTGTTCAGATTCTTTCCCCTTGACTGACTGTGTCCCTGACCAACAACTGCAATGTCGCGCACACACACACTCACACATACCCACAAAGAGAGAGAGAGAGAGAGAGAGAGAGCGAGAGAGAGAGAGAGAGGAGGAAGAGCTATGTGATCTGATTCACCTCTGCTCAAACACTGCAAAGTCAGACACTTGTGTTTAGAAAGACTGTGCTGTTATTTAGAGGGTTGAAGGTTCATTTCCCAGGCATTCACAAACTGTGGTGAGTAAACTGATGGCAGAGAGTGGAAAAGATGTAAGATGGCAGGAAAATCAAGAAGAAAGGAGGGAAAGGAGGGACAACTGAGCAGATGTGTGGAAAGAAGGAAAAGAAAGAAAGGCAGATTAGAGAAGGGGGGTGGATTTAAGTATAAAGAAATAAAGAAAGAAAGCATAAAAACGGAGATTAGAGGTGAGGAAGCGAGGATGTATGGATGAAAGGATGCAAAGAAGGATGGGAGGAGAGATGTGAGGAAATACAGATGGAAGACAAAAGGGGAAAGTAAGGGTGAAAGAAGAAAGGGATATAAAGTGGAAGGAAGTGAGGAAGTAAAGCAAGGGAGTAAAAAAAGGACGGAAAAACAGAGTAGAAGTAAAAGTAAAAGGAAGGGTGGAAGGAAGAAAAGGAGGGCAAAAAGCAGGATGTAGGGAAGTAAAAATGGTAGGGAGGAAGTAAAGGGAGAGAAGGGAGGGGGAAGGGAGGAAATATGTAAAATGGAAAAAAGGCAGTTTAGAGAGAAAGGTCTGGTAGTAAGGGAGCATTAAAGAAAGCAAATGGGAGGCAAGAGGGATGCAAGGATAAGGGGAGACAATAATGAGGAGATGAAGGGGAGGAAGAAAGGAAGAATTGAAGGATGCAAAGGAGGAGAGGGATGGCTGTAAAGGAGCAAGAAGTAAAAGTGGAAGAAGAGAGGGATAATAAATGGGAGGAAGTAAGGGGGGGTAATATGGCAAGGAAGGAAAGGAGGACAGAAAGATATATTAAGGGGGTAAAGTAGGAAGCGAGCATGAAAAGAAGCAAAGGAGGACAGGTGTAAGGATAAGTGATGGAGAGAGAAGAAGGGAGAGAGATCAAAAAGGGAGGAAGCTAGGAGGAAGGAAAGAAGAGAGATTAGAGACGAGTGAGTGACAGTAAGGAAGCATTAAAGGAAGCAAAGCTGGATGGGAGGAAGGATGCAAAGAAAGAAACATAAAGATAAGCAAAGGGAGAAAGATAAGCAAAGGGAGAAAGTGAAGAGGGCTTAGATGGAAGGAAGTGAGGAAGGATGAGATGAGAAAAAGACAGACTTTAATTACATTTCCCCATTTTTCTGTCAGTGCCTCCTTCCTTCCTTTTTTTGCTCCCTGCCCTCCTCGTCTCCTCTGTGGGTTAACCAGGTCGCTCTGCCACGACAAATGATCATTACAGCTCTGTAACAGCAGCAGCCCTCTTCACGCCAAAATGTCACATCTGATTATACTGCACTGCCTCTAATGTGGCATCCATACTGACATTCCCAGTGTCAGCCGAGCCGGTGGAGAGAGCAGCAGAGCCCGTAAATATCCGTGAACATGGAAGGATGGGGTTGCTGAAGGAGTGTGAGAGGGGGTTAATCACCAGCTCATTAATTAATAATGAAGATAATTAGCTAAGTGTGAAGACGAGTGCTGCGTGTGCTGCAGAGGGGGCAAAAAGAATGAAAAGTGTAATTAGAAAATGGGTCTGTCTAGTATGAATTCTGCTAATAAGCAGACGGTCTGTTCTTCCTCAAGTCTCTCAGTGGTTAAGTGATTTGTCAACATACAGTAATAACAGTACAGTGAGGATGCAGCTGTGTGACTGAAGGGTTGCTGGCTGTTTTAGTGGCTTTGGTGTCAAGATTTTTTCAGGGGTAGAATAAGAATATTCAGATGTTTCAGATGTACCAAAGTGTAGAAATACTTTGTTACAAGTAAAAGTCCTGCATTCAAAACCTGATTTAAAGGGCCAGTGTGTAAAATGGGTTGAAAACAGTAACATCAGTGGTCAAATTCTAGATTGCAGGGCTCACTCGCTCACCCCTCCCGTCGGGTAAATGACGGTGGCCTCGTAGGGACAAAAAGCCTTGCGCACGAGTTTTTCAGGAGTAGGTCTAGTAACGAGGTGAATATTTATTTAGAAATCTAAACCATGTTACGATATTGTAATGAATCACTCACGAGCGGGAGACCAGAGGAGCATTCGGGAAAAAGGCCAGTTTATTTGAGCACTCCAAAAACTCCAGTAACACTCCAGGGTGTAAAAGACTCCGTCCCAAACTCTGACTCTTCTGGCGTAACAGACACACTTCATACACACATACTCGTTTACCATACCGAGTGGGGACCCCCCTCCCCTCTCTGCTCCGCCAATCTCCAGCCCGCACACTGACTGACAGCGTAGCCGGTAAACAGAGCTCAGCTGTGTATTTAGCCTAGCGATATCTCCGGACTACAGTAGCTGCAATGGACGACTTTGAACGCGATTTTGAAGAGTTTCTTGTAGCGGACACAGACTCAGAGCCATACCTGTTTGAGCCGGAGCATACAGATGAGGAACTCCATGTGTTTGATGCTGAGCGGGCGAGAAGAGAGGCTGAATGCACAGAATGGGATTCGGTGCTACTGCTGCCATCGTTGGGGAGATATATCATCAGGAGGAAAAGCGCCGCAGAGAGTACATCACAAGGAGTGAAGCTGCGTCTTCTTTTCCTCACAGATGACGGTTCAGGTTCATTCTCTCCTGTTGCGTGGTAAGTGTGGTCCATTCGCAAACTTTATAACTAAAAAAACTTTTCACTACTCTCTATCGACGAACTACTAACACTCTCTGCTGTTTCCTCCTCCTTCTTCCTTCCTTCCACTGTCTTCGTTGGTTCATTTATACACGCGAAACACGTTCTCTGGCTGGCTGGATTGTCCGCTCGGCGACCTCTCTAAAGCAAGGCCCTTGCTATATATATATATATATATATATATATATATATATATATATATATATATATATATATATATATATATATATATATGTATAGCATAATTATAAGGCTACGAAAACCAAACGAATTTTATTTTATAGCGATTATACACTTGTATAAACATATTAATGGGTAGAATATTCAGATTCAGATTCAGATTGACAATAAACCATGCCAAATATTACACACTGGCCCTTTAAGTAAAAGTACAAAAGTATTGACGTCTAAATAAAAGTACCATAAGTAAAAATAGGCCTACTCATTATGCAGAATGCCCCATTATATAATAATAAATAATATCTGAAGCATTGTAGTTATGACTTTAATGTTGCAGCTGGTAAATATGAACCTCATTTGAAGTGCTTTAGTGCCCATCTAGTCTTCTGCACACTCAGAGCACTTTTTCACACACACATTCATACACTGCTGGCCAAGACTACTATACAAGGTGCCAGCGGCTACTCAGTTAAACATTCACACACTGGGGTTCAGTATCTTGGCCAAGGACACCTTGACATGCAGACTGGAGGAGCCTGGAATCCAACCACCGATCTTAAAATTAATGACAGCTTATAAGCCACAGCTGCCCCGAACTTATAATAATATTCATCATTTATTGGTTGATTTATTTTATTTTTATTTTATTTGCATGAATAACCTGAATCTGCAAAGTAACAAAAGTTATTACATGAATGTAGCAGTATAAAAAGAACATAATGTCCCTCTGAGATGCATAGTAGCAATGTAGGAGTGTAAAGCAGCACAAAATGTAAATATCCAGGTAAGTACATCAAAACTGTCCTCAGGTAAATGTACTTTGTTACATTCCACCACTGGTTTTTGTGTATGTGATATTGTTTTTGTTGATATGACTATATCCTAAAAAAAAAAAAATAAAATGAAAGAAAAGAAAAAAACAATATTTAAAAATTCTTGAAAAAGTTCGTGTTTTACTGTATGTATACATTTCAAATCTGGTTTCTGGCACCCTCATACTCCTCATACTTGCCCATTCTTATTGATCCCCTCCTCACCAGGTAATGATTTAATGTGAGAAATCAAAGACACACTTTAAATCCTGTCAGTGTGCCACTGAGCAAGGCAATAAATACCTGTGACTTAACCCAGCTGCTCCTTTCTAATCTTGCCATATTAAAAAGACTTTAAGACATAATTATTTAATGGAGCTACAGACTTATTTACATGTGTGTTTTCTGGGCAGGTAGCCGGTGCTTTAACTCAGACAGACTGGAAATGAATGAAGCTGGAAGGCTTTAGTGTTTTGGGGATTGAACCTGTGACCCTTTTCCATGTGCAGGCCAGCTTCTCTGAGCTCAGAGCAACCCTGCCATCCAAAACCAGCCTGCTGGATGAAGCTGGATGCACATGCAAATAGGAATCCAGAGATTCAGCGCTTACAGCCCAGCGAGAGGGATTTACATAGAAAAATGTCTTAATGACGCCGTCCGTCAACCGTCACTCAGGATCCCTTCACTCCAGAGCTATTCAGTTACACAACAAGCACCAATCAAGCAATGAGAAGTCAAAACTGAGCTGTCAGTGTCGGGACACTTGAAATATTTTTTTTTTTTTTTTCAATTGCAAATTCTCGTTTCTGTCGCCTGCGGGGTCGTCGCCTCACCTTCACTGTCACCTTGTTAGCTGGGAGTGCAGGTGACACCAGGATGTCTGTTTGAAACGCTGCTGCTGGTTAAATGTTGAGATGAATGGAAAAGAAATGGATAAGTATAAATCCTGGAAGTGACAAGACTGAGCTATGATCTGGTTTTAGCATGTCACAAAACTGCTGAGATTCAGCTCAAATGAAAATGGCTGCTGGTTTGCCTCAAATAAGAGATTAAGTGAAAGGTAAACCCACCTAATGTTTGTTACTATGGTATTGTCCTTAAGTTTTAATAATGTAATTAATTATATCACACAGAGAATAAACTGTATCAGAGGGGCAGCAGGGTTACTTAAAGAAGAAAACCGAAGTTATTTTGATATCAATATGAGTACATTTGTCAAACTAAAGTGAATATACCTGACATAAAACTGATGAATTTGTGAGCGCTGGTGTTGGATCAGTATGTGGCAACCCTCAGTAACACTGAGTTCAGGTGTTTAAATTGGTGCCAGGGAAGAAAAAAAAGCTGAACATAGAGACACATCTATTCTACTAATGAACTCTGTGATGTCCAGAGACTGCACCAGCCAATTTGCTTAAAACGAGAGCAAACACAAATGACAAATGGAGTCAGCGAGAGCATTTCTGAAGAGGATGAAGATAAAGCTGGCAATAATGTTCTGCAGCAGAGGATGTAATGAGGGCTGGACGCAGGGTTGCTGTGGGAGTCGGTGAAGAGGGGAAGTGTTGTAAAGCTTTTTTTTTATTTTATGTTTCTGAAACACCAAGGCACTGAGGGCACAGCACTCTAACTTTATTTTTTATTTAGGTTATTGTTTATTTTCTTTATTTTTTAATCATCTGCGTGATGTAAGCGCTTAATATTCTTTACTGTAAACTTACATCAAGTAATATATTTAAAAGCGTCCTGTGTTTTAAATTTAAAAAAGGATAATTTTCTGAAAATATGATTGATTTGTTATAAATAGTGGTTAATTGCCTAAAGTATAAATGTCTGTCTATTTAAAAAACATATATTTTTACTTTACTGTCTTATAATCGCTCCACGGGAAGCAAGGCACTAACAAAGCCGGGGTTGTTGGTTTGATTGCTGATGATAGCGCCCCTACTATAAATGAAAGCATGAAAGCATCCACCTAACAGCACAAATATTCAGTTTCAATGTCAACCCAACAGACCAGCCTCACACTCGACCCCACCTCCCTCATCTCACCAGCCGCTGAGCTGCGATTGGTCTAATTGCCCAGATTTAGCGGGTCAACGATGCTGTTGACCTATCAGTTGAGAGCGAGAGCCCTCGACCCTCCTCGACCCTACAAGAATGATTCAGCTAATCCTCTTAAAAGGTATGCGTGTGTGTCCGTGTGTGTGTTTAACCACTTGAAACCTCTTTTGTTTCAGTGTTTGTCACAGCATTCGATCGATTAACCCTGTTGAGTTTACCTTTTTTACTGTGCTTCCATGAAGCTGTCTGTGTGTCTGAAAAGGTACAAAGTAAATATCATACTATTGAATCTACATCATTAGAGATGAACACTGCAAGTTCATCTGTTATAACTGATGAGATTTAATATGTGTGGATGCATGTTTTAAAGGTAAACTTTGCCGATTTTTAACCAGGTCTGTGTCACCACAGTGTTGGAAATAGGCGCAGGTGACTGGTATTTGTGTCATCCCTGTGCCAACAGCACCAGAAACTCTTTGCTAATGCAGTGAGCAAAACATTTTGCATCATCAATAATGCATTTAGGCAGAGTTTTTGAGGCAGCTGGGGAGCTCCGGGGACTTGAGGCAAGGGGGTAAAACAAACACCGTTCATCTGCGCACACTTCCCACACTTCAGTGACACAGATCTGGTTGAAAATCGGCAAACACTTCCCTTTAAGAGATAATGAGAGACAGATAGCAAAAAGAAAAAGAAGACTACAAACAGAGACATAAAGAAGGCTATTTCTAATACTAGTAATAAGCTATCTGTGTATCAAAAACAATGTGATGGACAAATAAGAAAAACCCACCAATTCACATCCTATATACTATATTGAACAGTTTTTACTCTCCGCCATTTTGTTACAGTATCCAGATTCTGAATAGGTCAATTTCCCCACTATACAAAACATTAATAAATAAAAAATACAACAAAGGTGTCCATAAGATGTACACTTACTTCTGCTATCAATCTCACAATGTATCTTGCCTTTTTTTTATAAATATGAGAATGACCATTGTGCAACACAGCAGCTCTCAGTGATGATGCAAAATGCTGATGATGAGTGCCTGAAATTTCAATGTACTGCTCACCAAGGAGTGAACAACTGAGCGTCTAATATACAAAAAGTGGTGAATAAC
This sequence comes from Epinephelus fuscoguttatus, assembly GCF_011397635.1. Classification (NCBI taxonomy): domain Eukaryota; kingdom Metazoa; phylum Chordata; class Actinopteri; order Perciformes; family Serranidae; genus Epinephelus; species Epinephelus fuscoguttatus. The sequence goes on along the minus strand of NC_064766.1, from coordinate 10,658,283 downwards.
TTAATGAGTGAGTGATTCATTCACAAGAGGAAAAAATACTTAACTCTAAAAAATGCAGACACAAAACAAGTCAGGTCCTGAGGAAACTCACACCAAGTAATGTATGCTGTTGCTTTTCATCCACCAACACAAGGGCATTCTGGGGAAAGCAGGAAAACCACAGACTAAAACAAATGAATAACAAAGGAGCATTAGTTAAAGTTGGTTCAGCAACTTATTAGAATTTTAAAGTAGTTCCTAAAACATCACAGATGGATGATATCTGAAAGCAAAAAATGATACAAAGGTAGTTTTTGTTTTAATTTAGGCTTTTCTGCAGCACAAGTTTTCAATATTTGCTCCAGTTTTTAAGTTTGCATTTAAGATGAGAAACTATTTTTTGTTTGTCGGCATAACCTCACATCTCCATCGCAATGTTTCAAACCTCACCCCTTGTCCAGTCATTTTCTTGTCCTCATTCACCCATATGGGACGTCTGCAAATCACTTCCAGTCAGAAGTTACATTATGAGAAGCGACAGCAAGAGAGACTTCTCTGAAAGTGTCTGGACTGGTTTCAGGAGCAGACAAAAGATGAAGACAAACGACCTGATAGAAGAGCAGTTCTGGTAAATACTCGGGACAAAAAGCTGGCGCTCATCCAGCCGACGGGACGAGCGGCGATTGGAAAATCACTCCTAATTGTCAAATTGAATCAAGAACTAACAAACCGTATTATGAGGTTAAAGACCTCGACAGCTCCAGTTAAACTCAGTCAGAGGAGACATTGTCTGCTTGTTTCTTTTCATGTTTGTCCTATCAAAGGAAATTTAAAGTATTAAAGTGCCGTATTTCTTTTAAATCCAACATTTAAGCAAAGATGATTGGAAACTCTGCTTTGTGTTGATATTTAGTTTTCAACATTTCAGCAGGGAGAAAAAAGCCTTGCTTAAGGACATTTGGCAACCCTGAAACACAAGCTGCCTATTTTCTACAACAGTTTTTTTCCAGCCTCAAACATACCAACTAGTATTGTCTGCCCCATTTCAATGATTTTCTGGATGAATAAAACAAATTCCAACAACTCTCTGCTTGTTATTCTGCAGAAGACAATCCTGCAGCCAAAAGGTCTCAGGTTCAATTCCCACAGCAGCCAGCTGTGTCCATCAACAGTCACTGAGCCTCTTTCTGGCTCGCTGAAAGTCATTTTGAATCAGAGCATCAGCCGAAAGCCTAAAATATAAATGAACTATGCAACACTTTCACATCCAATCCAACCTGTGTTTATATGTCATCCCCTCTTAAATAATTAAGGTGAAACAATACTAAGTCTGTAAAGCATAAAGTTTCACATCAATAAAAGTTTAAGGACATAAATTAAATAAAACCAGCAAGTCCTGCAGTAATCTGCTTGTGGCAGTGAGAGTAAATGTCTGTTTGCTACTTTTTTCACTGTTTGACTACATGGTTCATACACACAAGTATAAAGAATACATTCGTCGGGGCAGATACTCAAACAAATGTTCACTTCAGCTTCAGATGCTTCAGGTTTGTACGATAGTTCAGCACACACAGCCTTATACACAATACATGTTTGGCAAACTTACAAAATACACTGCTAATTGTATTATCATTGTTGATATTACTGAATAACTTGCTGCTAACTGGTCCCACGTCAGCTGCCCATTGCCAGATAGCCAACTTTGCATGTTGTTGGATCAGTATAGCATATCAACTAATGGTATGGTCTGCTATAGCTGTGTCTAACAACTCTGTGCTGTGTGGCTTATGTGTTTAGGTGAATACTTTTAACATTGACCAGCATTATGACTGTCATATTTCATTTATGTCTTCTTGGTTATTGCTGCTCTGCCCGTCTGCAAGTATCAAAAATTGAATATGCTATTGCTCAGTAGTGTTTTATTGCTTCCTGTTGCTCAGCATAGCTTACGTCTTGAGGATGCTTATTTTGTTTTATAAATAAATAAATGAAATGTTATACTTTGATTATAGACTTTGTATTTCAGGTGTCTACAGCAGCATCTCTAACCTTAGACTAGCTCATTAAAGTCTTTATATTTGAAGCTCTACGCACTGCTTGCTCTTCCTGTACACATGGGAGATACATTTCAGTGTTATCAGTTTGTAGTATGTCTTATTTAAAGCAGAGAAATGAAATAATTTAAAAGGAGTTTGATTGACAAGTGATTTCAGTGTTGTATACATTGCAGAAATGAAATAAAAATGGAGAGAGAATTGAAGATCTGGTGGATTTATAAGTGGACTGAGTGAACCGGCTCCTGTAGCAGTGAGTGTATTTAGTGTGTCAGGGGTCAGAGAGGTCAGCTGGAGGGTGAACTCTCAGGAGGCCAGAGTCTATGTTTACCCGCCTAAAAAAAGACCAAAGAGCTGAACTATAAAACAGGAGGAGGCTGGGGGTCATATATATACACATGGGGACATAAGTACATCCTAAGGGGCTCACACACATAAAGAAAAAAATCAAAACCAACACAAAGTCAAGAATGAACAACATTTCAGTGATCTCAAATTCTGTTAAGAATGAAGAAGGTGAATTTCAGCAGTGATGTTTTTTTAGTTAAATGACACTCGCCCATACACCGTATTTAACACACTGGGGTGTAACAGGTCACCTATATGAGGCGCCTGGAGGTCATGAGAAGCAGCAGAGTGGCGGCTAAATAAACCTCCGACAGCTGGTTACACATACATCTCTCTCTCTCTTTATTAAAATGCTCATGTTTCACAGCACTTCCAGAAAACCACAACACTTCATACACTCTTCAATAATCTTTCCAACTCTACCTGGAGTTAGACTTTAGAAAGCCATTCACTGAGATAGATGGAAACAAAGAAATAATATTTCAAGACTGTTTAAAGGCGCTGTATGTAAGAATGTGGCCAAAACGGTCACTGCACTCAAATTCAAAATACTGCCGCGAGTCATGTCCGCCCCCCCTCCCCTACAGATTCGAGGTTGCTGGACAGCGACACGCTGGAGACTGATTTGTTTGCCCACGGGCGGCTGCCGTGGTAGGGCCGCGTCACCGCGTACTTGATCTTCGGTTTTCCAGCGCACCGTGCAAGCAAGTCCGGCTTCTCTGCTGCTAACGCTGCTGCCAGGATACAGCTAAGGAGACTGCTAATGCTATGTACTGGGACACTGCTAATGCTGCTTGCCATGCTGCTGTAGCTCAGTCGTAACTGTAACTAATGCTGAGACTCTACTGACTGTGTGACTGGTAGACGGCGCTGGGTGGCGCAACAGGCCAAAACACAAATTCAAAACATAAACATGATTGATATGCAAATATTCTGGCTGTACTATTGTTGTCGGTGAGATCAGTATGTTACATGAACATTATTCCTTAGTCTCTGTGACATATTAGGAGGATTTTATGACTATTTGCTTTAGATTTCTTACATATAGCTCCTTTAAGGACATCTGCTCGCAGGCATAGACAAACACACAGAAACACAAAAATAAAGTCACTTTTCGTAAACTGGGAGGTAAAAGATCTTCTTTTTGCAGTTATTTTTTATGTCTGGGTTACGTTCAACTGTTATGGCCTCCACAGCATTTTAATGACTGTATTTCCCTAACAACATGTTGAAATACAGTCAGTAAAACAGTTGTTGATAAAGTGGATAAAACATACATCTTTTAACCTAATTTAGATGCACTTATTCTGGATGTCAAGGCACCTGCATATCACCAAATCAGTTATTACTGGAATGACTGTAAGCTGAAGGCTTGGTTTTGAACTCCACCTTCATATTTCCACGCCAGGAACTATGAAGCCACAAGACCTAAACTCAACTTTGAGTCCCCTCCTGTACATTCTTGTTTACATTTCTACCACGTGCCAAGAATGATAACTGATAAAACATTAACTGTATTATTTGTGGCATGATTTTCATGGATGGGGAAAGTGTCTTCTTTGTACTTATTCCTGCATGACTGTTTTTGAGTTAAACTACCTTACAGTACGTTCCCTCCCTCTGAGAGTCAGTTGATGATGTGTCACCCCACCACCATTCCACACCCAATGCACAGCCACTATAAATAGGGTTTAACCCCTATAAACTGATCGCTTTTACAAGGCTGAGGCTATTTGCTAGATAAAGCATCTTTACAGCTGGTTCACTTGTCTTTCACGACAAGTTTAGAACTTTCTAAAGTTTTTTTTCTTTCAGGTCTCAAGTCAAGACCATTTAGTCAACCTTTTCTTTCTCTCTATTAATCTGCTTAGAAATCATGGGAAAAAAAGGCACTCCATATAACTCAGCAGAACTTGCCTGTGAATCATCACATTTTTAAGTTGTCTTTAGTAATCCAGAGATAGTTTTCCGTTCATACGTGGGTGCGCTGCAAACAGGCAAAGCTAATAGCTAATTCACCATACTTTTAATGGTCAAAAAGTAAACAGACTTAGGCCATAAAAAACAGTATTCAAGTCCACATTACTACTAATTATTCTTTATGTTTAGTTTGGTCGAGAACTGCTTCTTCAAAAGGTTCCTGGAGAAGTACCCGTGGTCACAAAAAGGACCATTAGAGTCTTCAAGCTCAACAAACAGCCACTCTGCTCCCAACAAACGAGTTCACAACACAATTAGAGCTGCAGCAAGACGAGCTGCAGTGAGGAGGACACAAAAGAGCCGAGAGCCACCGCTCAAATATTTGTGTTAGATATATTTGAAGCCCAGTTCTATTCAATATGATGTGGGAGCAGTGTGTGTGTGTGTGTGTGTGTGTGGTTGTCCTGGTACTGTATTGTTCTGGACCACACATAAACACACACAATACATAACACAATAGCCTGTTTCACATGGTCTCAGCCCCTGAACAAACACATTAAATATGAATCAATATACAGAGGAGCATGAACACTGTCCCAGTTACATTAATGAAACCAACTGTGTGTGTGTATGTGTGTGTGTGTGTTTTGTTTTCTGCAGGAGAGGTGTGTGATAGTGTATGTGCATGCATGTGTACTTGTGTGACAGTGTGTGTGTGTTCATGGTGACCTTCAGGCACAGCTGAGGTTCTCACTGCCAGCGCTGCTGTTCATATGCCTGGAATGCATGACTGAATGCCATCCACAGCAACGTGTGTGTGTGTGTGTGTGTGTGTGTGTGTGTGTTTAGGTATCTCTTTAGCAGAATTGGCTGTAAAACTGTCATTCAAGGTCCAAACAGGAGACGCCAGTTTGCATGTTTCTCAGTACATGACGTTTAAAGTCTGTGTGTGTGTGTGTGTGTGTGTGTAACCCTTAATACTGCAGGCTGTGTGTCCTGTATGCTATGTGATAGACAATGTCCACTGTGTGCATGTCTATCTGTAGTTCTGGTGTTGATGAGGTAGTCATAGATACACACACACTCTCTAACGAGTACAAAGAGAGCTGTATTCATTCACCCAACCACCCACCCACCCACCCAAACACACACACAGCAACTGTTGCATACTCCGTCAGTTAGCTAATCCATATTCAAAAACACAAGGAAAGACCAAAGATGGCTGGTTTTTTATAGCTGCTTTGGGGCTCTACAGTCAAAGTGCTCTTCAGCAGAGAACTGAAATGCCTCATTGATTCATGGGAACTATGAGTGGCCAACAGTTCAGAGTTCAGTTTGAAGTATCAGAGAATAAAAGACTAAAGTCAGTTAACATACTAACTTTAGGCATGTTGACATGCTAATGATCATAGGCAAGTTTTGGTCTATTGTCATTCAAGACAAGTCCTTTAGGTCAAGATTAAGTCATGGCAAATCAAGATTAAGTCTTTTACGTCTCTGGTTCTGGGAATTAATCGGGTTAAACTTTTTTTTTCTTTTAAGTCTTGAGTTACTGGGTATTTAGACTGAAAAACTGTGGTGCACTGGTGCAGTTCCACTTGTGTAACTGACTATCAACATAACTTAGCGTTCAGTCAAACTTTTCTTGTGGTACAACAGAAGTCGAACATATTTGTCCTGAGTAAGTGTGACTTGAGGATATCATTATCTCTCGTGTATATCGTGAATATAATTCCATTAATCTGCTTAGAAATCATAGAAAAGAGATGCTCCTTGTAACTCCAGAACTTGCCTGAGAATTCTCACATTTTAAAGTTTCCTTCAGTGTCAAAGTAATCCATTGATAGCTGTCTGTATATGCATGGGCACACTGCAAACAGAGACAGCTAGTAGCTAATTTTGCATGCTTTTAAAGGCAAAACATAAACAAGTACAGATTAAAAAGCAGATTCAAGTTGCAGGCTACAGTTAATTAACTGACTTAATACACAGGTTTTCTAACACGTTTAGATTTTAGATGTGACTTAAGAATATCATTATCTCTATTAATGTATTTCCATTAATCTGCTTAGGAAATCATAGATGAAAGATGCCCTTTTAAGTCCAGAAGTTGCCTGAGAATCATCATGTTTTCAAGTTTCCATTAGAATCAAAGTAATCCAGTGATAGTTGTCTATACACCACAAACAGCAATGGCTAACAGCTATTTCAGCATACTTTTTAACGGCAAACTCATCAGTCATCTATCAATCCCCTTAAGCAAGGCATGTTGACTGCTAGGCCTGGGTATTGTTTAAAAAATTATGATACTGCTACAAATACAAGTATCCTTAAGGTGATAGAAACAACAACAGAGTACTGTATTTAATACCTTCTTTCTACTTCATTTGACAAATAGCATGTGAATAGAAGCATTCAGTTGCCACCAGACACCACATGCGTCCAATCATATGTTGCATTAAATCAAAGAATGCTTGTGGTGAGTGGCTGCAAGCAAATAACAATACAAATAGTCAGAAATTTTGATACTGTGTATGGAGTTATCTTAATACCTTAAAGGTTTAGTGTGTAGCAAGTTGTGGTCAGCACAGATCTGGAATAAATGAGTCAACTTTTCTTGGATATAAAAACTAAAGGCTCAAAATGAAAAATTTTAATGTAATTTCTCCATCAGTCAATTCCATCCAGCATAAAAAGAAAGCTGAGTTTTCTGTTTCATCCCACAGTCTCACTACAGCACATTTTTATTCAGAGCCGCCCCGGCATTCAGTCTAAATAGACAGCGATAGAATTACACCACTCAGAAGAAGACAATTACACCACATCAATACTATAAGTGAGGAGCGTCGCTGCGCTCGGCCATTCAAAGCTTCCCCCCTCCCCGCTGCCGAAAGGTCGTCCATCTCGGAGTCTGAAATCAGACTCTCAAGGGCCAGACGGGGATGATGCGTGATAATTCAGAAATAAAAGATGAGGGCCGGAAATAGAAACAGAAGAGAGAAAAGGGGAGGACAGACAAAGAGAGGACCAGGGAGGACAGGCTGTCTTTATAACATCATCAGGGACGAACTGAGACCAGATAATATTTTACATATGAAAATATAACATGACTCAATGTGGACAAAATAAGACAAACTCAACCAAACTACACTTAACAGTGGTGCAGTGGTTAGCATTGACGCCTCACAGCAAGAGGGTTCCTGGTTCGAACCCCAGGATAGGGGGGTTCAAACCCAGGGGTGGGGGAGCCCTTCTGTGCAGAGTTTGCATGTTCTCCCTGTGTCAGCGTGGGTTTTCTCTGGGTACTCCGGCTTCCTCCCACAGTCCAAAGACATGCAGGTTACGTTAAATGGTGAATCTAGTTTGCCCAGTGGTGTGAATATGAGTGTGAATGACTGTTTGTTGCTATGTGTCAACCTATTTGACCTATACTATTTGATACTTTCCAGGTGTCACTTTGATGAAAGGGAAACCTCTATTAGCTTTTATTATGAAAAAACAACACTGTCACTGATAGCACTTATGTGGCTCCACTCATTCCTGCTCCAGGGAGCACTTGCAATGCAGAGCAAACCAAACACACTAATATACTGATTTAAGTTTTTAATTTTTTACTTGTGATACTGTTTCAATGTTTTGAATCCAGGACTTTAATTTGGCGATCCTGCTTTCTTTTATTTAAGTAAAAACTTTTGAGTACTGACATATAAAAAGAAAGAGACTCCATCGCTCAACTCATTCACTCCTGTACTTTTATGAGCGGTGCCCCAGCTCCCACGCATCCCACAATTCCTTGTGGGCATGTCGGCACACAAACAAACACACACAAACACAGGAGCTCTTTTTGTACTGACTGTTGGAGGCCGGTGGCATGCACATTCATGCACATAAACACACACACAGATGTTAGGCCTGCCTCGAGCAGAGCATCTGTCACTGGTCATCAGAGAAAGAGAGAGCATTCCTCTTCTACCAACACACACACATTCAGCTGCATATCCACACACACATGAAGTTAGTGCAGCAAACTCCATCCACATTCCCTGTATCCAAAAACAGAAAACTGCCTCTCAGCAGATTGAAAATTGAAAACAGCCTGAATGCCAAATACTCCATTGCTTTCTGTCTTTTTCTTTTTTTAGCTTTTGAATTCCTGCAAAGTTTGTCCTGCAGTGACAAAACAGAGCAGACAAAGAGTTTCAAAATCTCAGTTATATTGACTTCTCATGTTCCAACATGAAATGAGGCTTCACCATCCACTACATACTGAGGAGGTTTTATGACATTAAAAGAAGTATAAAGTGAACATTATTTGTTGATAAAGCAAAAATTCATAGGTGGGTAGTTTTACTTTATTTCTGTCAACTGTAGCCACTTTTTTGTTTCAACACCTCATTGACATTTTGAATTTATAGTTAATAGGATGTAGTGTTGAGACTTTGTTTCAGTTCAGTCATTTACAGACTGCAGTTTGAGGTTTGTTCATATTTTCTTACAGGATGAGGCAACAATGGATGCAGTGTTCTGCATGTTGGAGGACTGAGTGCACCTGTTCATGTAGCTGCAGGATGAAGCTGTCATTATGTATATGTGGTTAGATTAAAACGCCACAGGGATTGCTTCGGCAGCAGTGAGAAATCTGGCTGGTTTCTTTACTATTTCTCATTGACTCAGCAAAAGAAAGTATTAGCTTGGAACAGTTTCTGTGAAGTTGGCATCTTAAAAAATTATGACTTTGCACCGCTATTCATATTTACACTGGCTAACAGATTTATGGGCCTTAAACTGACAACACAACTCAATAATAACCATGATTTTTGTATCCCTGTTGTCCTGGGGAGGGTTGAACTCGTTCAACTGCCCAGATGTTAAAACATGTTGTTGGCCTAAATCGTTGGGAGTTTCCGCCACATTTCCACCGCCAACACTTTTCCTCCTCAGTCTGCAGGAGGAAGTGACCTGGACGACACCTCCTCCAGACAAACAGTGTCAGACACACAGAACCTGTTGATTCCTTTATCTGTTTCCTTTCCTTTCTGTTTCCTAACACTATTATAAAAGGACAGAAATGTCTGTGTAAACAGTTTGGGATGAAATTCCTTTGAGCTCATGTTGAACACAGTCTGTATTAACCATGAATAACAAATGTTGCATTACAAAGAGACATGCATGTAAGCTCTCAAAAACCTGGCATGTAGAAGTGTATGAAAATGCACTAAACAAACCATTCAGCACCAGTTTATGTCGACTTTATTCCATCTGAAACTAAAAAGCGGATCCTGCTCAAGTAGATGTACTGAAATGTACTGAAAGTTACCTTAAAGAGAAAAACTGCACTGGTGTAAGAACTTAAGCAGTCTACATACTCTCAAGATAAGTTATAGTGAAAAGTTACCATACTGTAAGTCTATAAAGCATGATTAAAAAAAGTTATGAACTTTGTACTGCAAAAAGTGTTAGAGGACAGGAAAAACAACCAAGTTAAAAATATAACATTTCAGTAACTATAAAAGTTTTTGAGGAATGAAAGATCCTCAGACTTTTGGGCTGAACTATTTTATTTGGCTTAAGGCCGTGTCTGAGGGCATGCTAACAGAAAGTCTACAAGAGTAAAGAAATGAATAAATCTATTTAAATCCCTAAATCTTTTTGTAGTCTGAGCCAATCACTGTGTTACTTTTGATAACATTGTACTCGCCAAACTAATCGCTAAGATCTGGAATTATGGGGTAATCACTACAACAAAGACAGACTTTGAATGGCCACTTGAGGCTGGCTCCAGAAGCCAGTCAATTCCCATAGAGGCCCATGTCAAAATGCCAACTTTAGGGCAGAAAAAAATGTTTACAGTCTGGTACAAAAATATGGTTTTGCTCTCCATAGCTAATTTCAACATTCATTACAACTCTGCAGTGGGTGATATTTCATATAACTCACTCATTTACATTTTATCAATCATAAATAAGGCCTAGGCTGCTTTGAGAGACAGGCTGTCGATAGTGTCCTCCACCCCTCGCTCCTCCACACAACTTGCCCAAATGTGATCACTTCTGGCTCCAAAAAACCAAGATGGCAATGGCTGAAATGCCAAACTCAAGCCTTTAAAAACGTCACATCAAGCAGCCACCTCCATTATTTTTCTATGATCTAAACCACTCTATTTGGATGTTAAACTGAAATTGAGTGAATCTGAAATGTCGATCATAATCCCTCCTTGCACAAAACAGTTGGTTTATAAACGGTAATGGATGCTTTTGTTTTATTACCTGAAGATATTCAGCTGACCTGGAAGATTGTTTCCAGCCTGGCGGATCCTCCAATTTTTTTAGAGAGCTCGCCAGATCCCCAGTTCTCAGCTGTAAGCTTGTTGTTCGATAAAATTACAGCCAAAACTATGAAAACGAGACAATGTAATTCACCAGAATTTATCCACTTTTATTGAAATTTTACTCTATAAATGCAAAATAAAAGCTGCAAAATGTGTACTTTGTTCAAAAATAAGGTTTATAATGTACCTAAATGCTAAGTTTTACAACAGAAGAAGAAACTGAGTTACAATGTTGAGTGTAACTGTAACCCTCTGGAAATAATTCCTTACTTTCTTTGTCCTCTCAGAACAAAAGCAGCTCTGTACGTCTTCAGATGACCACACAAAGTTTCTTTTATCACAGCAGCACTACATGAGCTCAGCACAATGAACATGAGACTCAGGAACTGCTGGACTGAAACAGACTTCCAATAAAGTCCTGAGGATTAAACACATATACTGAGTCTGTTGTTGTTCTTTAAAGGAGCATTCTTCATTCTTCAGCAGTTTTTACTTTGCAGACTTGAGCTACGCCCACGTTTCCATCAGAGGGGTAAACACGCATGGAGATGGGCGTGTTTGTTTGTGTGTGTGAGACATGTGTGAAACAGTGACAGAGAGTGTGTGTCTGTAAGAGAGCGAAAGAATGTGTGTGTTTGGAGGCCAGAGCACATGACTGCAATCATGACAGAGAGAGAGAAGGAGGAGAGGAGGAGAGTGAGGAAGAAGAAGAAGCACAGAGGAGAAAGGGAGGGAAAGGAATGGAAAGACAAGGAGGTGATTAAGAAAAAATAGCGAGAGGAAGGGAGGATGGAGCAGAGGAAAGAGAAAATAAGGAAGGACAGAAAAGGGAGCAGGAGAGGAAAGACGAAGGAAGTAAAGAGTAATAAACGAAGGACAGGAGAGATAAAAGAAAAGGCGAGGAAGGACAGATGAAGGAAAGACAAAAAGAAGAAGAGAGAGATGAAGGAAAAGAAGAGGGCAGATGAGGACAGAGGAAGAGAGGAAGGAAAGAGGGGAGAGACAGATGGGGAGGTGAGAGATCAGAAATATGAGAGAAGAGAGACAGAAGAAAGGAGAGAGATGGAGCAAAAGTAGCAAAGACTAAGTCAAGAAAGAAAAAAGGACAGACTGGAGAGTATGGAAAATAGGGGGAAGAGGGAGGGTGACTCAAAAGGACTACAGCACCCCTTCCAGCTATAACATAACGTCAGATGTTGAGGTTTTTTGGAAACTTAAACTTTTAACCTGAACTTTAACAGGACAGTAAAACTAAGGAAAACAAACTCCTGGCAGGAAGAAGCAGCATGTGTGCTGAATTAAAATAATGGCTGATCTCTATGGCAACCAACCGTAAGCCTGGCCATGGATTTTAATTTGGCATTCATTCAGACAGGTTTCAAAGATATCACCTTGGGCTCTAAATTGTTTGGACATTCTTAACTATTTTCTGATGTTTTATAGACCAAATGATAAATTGATTGATTCAGAAACACTATATACAATAATCACTCACTGGTAAACAATTCACCTTTCAGAAAACATGATGCAAAACTTCAATAAGAATTTAATAAAAATTAAGAGATTCAGTTTTCAAAGAGTGTCCTTAAGTAATGTTATTAAAAATTTCAAATTTGTAATATTTGGTTACATGTCCTAAAATACAGTCAATAACTCTGAAAATGTCCTGCAGTGTCAATGCACTCTGCACCACTTTGAGTTTCAACATGTTCGCTGAGAACCATGCCAGCTTGCTTTTAGTCCACAAAGGAGGCATTTTCATCACCGAGTCAGAGGCGGACAGTCAGGATCTTAATAAACGTTCTGTTGACAGAGAATGTAAAGAGTTGCCTTCTCCCTACTGTCTAATGGTTAAGTCAAGTGGGCGCCTGCATTCTTAAGATCTGCGTCAATTAATGAAAGTACACATGTACTTTGTAAAGATAAATCTGTAATTCTATGAGTCAATCAAGAAAGCATCAGTACCCAAACTCAAATCATTGATCTGTGTGTAAGTCTTAAATTTGATTTTCTTTTTCAACCACGTAAAATGTCATTTTCAGTCGCTACATTTTACCAAAAGTCAGGGCGTTTGTTTACGTCCAATCCAGTCAGGGCAGAGCAGAATTCATGCTGCACAGCAAAACATTGTTCAGACCCACCAAACTTTTTTTAAAATTCAATTGGCGAACACCAAAGTTTAAAAAGATACCAAACATGTCAGGAGTGGTGCAGCCAGAGAAAACACTGTCCTGGGTCACTCAATGTTAACACCTTATAGCCTAAATGAAGAGAAAGACAAAACAGAACGTATAATGATGTTTACAGGTGTTATAAAGGTTTCCAAAACGCATAAGGGAAAATAAAAAGGGTTTTCATGGCTCAAAATCAGGCAACAGACAGAAATCACAGCTGTTAAGGGTTTTTCCTTGAAGTTATTCCTGTCTTGTCAACATTATATTAACTACGGGAAATAACACTTTTCATTTGGTCGCATTATGCAAGGCCGTCCTCTTTTGTGTTGCTTGTTTTCTGTCAGTTTCCCATGGCTTCCACTAGTTTCTGCAGGTTTGGAAAAGCTTTAACACTCTGTTTAATTTGCTTTTTTTTTTTTTTTTTGGTTTGCAGCTTCTCAATCAACCACCCACTGTTGGAGAATTTCAAACAGGCCCTAACTGTTCTGTGCTGGCTGCTGAGTGTTGCAGCTGACAGAGGAGCAGACATCACATGACTGCACATTCAGCCCACCAGCATTTAAACTGGATTCAGGGCATGGAGTTCAGACAGCCCAGTGTCACGGTCTGCCTGCCAACCGACGTCACTAAGACAAACATGAATAAATGAGAAAAAAAAGTTAAGTTTGAAATATGCATGCCACATGACTGCGGGAACACACCCTGCTTGAGGGATATGAAATCATGTTATCTGCAAAGAAAATCACTTTAATGTGGTACAATCACATCTTCCAAGATTATCTCAGACAATCTGCATCATTGTCTTTTATCTTAGTTTGTGGGCTAAAGGACATACCCTTAAATAAACCCAAACACATGTATCCACAGGGAGTCTACAATCTTCTGCTACAATTAATGAGCAGGCCTGACCGTCTCTCCTACAGGGAGGTGACCTCTGACCTCAACAGTGGGTGGGATGATGGGAACTGGAGTCCCAAAGTGGCCATACAGAAGCTCCAGGGAGCTGTTAAGGTTTTACAGGAGGGGGGGTCAACAAGCGGTTAGCCTGGTAGCCTGCAGAGCGAGCATGACAGTCATAAGATGTGTGTTCATGAGGGTGTTGAAGGGGAACGAAGTGTGGCTGCAGCTAACAATGAGAAAGACATTTTTGTTGTACTTGTTTTAGAAGTAAGATGTGAAGTTTGTGCCGATGGTTAGGGCTCTTAGAAATAAAACTTGTGACATAAATTGACAATCCCTCACATCTTTTTCCCATATTAAAGCTCTATTCTGACTAAAATGCCCTCTTCTTCTTAACCGAATACAATTTACCATTGCAGTGTTAAAAAAAAAAAAAAAAAAAGTTACAGAACCTCTTGGAAACTAAAATGTTGTACACTGCTTCTTGCAAAAATCAACCTGATACTGGATCTCATAATTATAGCATTATTATAGTTTATAGATAGTTTTTGTGTGATAATGACATTTTTCTTGTAATTATAAGATTTTTATCGTAATAATGTGATTTTTCTTGTAATTATTATTGTCTCACGATAGTGAGAGAGTTTTCTCGTAATTAAAACACTGACACTACTAAGTCCTAATTATCAGATACAGAAATAGTAATTATGAGATAACATATTTAGTGCTCGGTCTATGAAGAAACATACCGGTAAAAGAAGGTATTTATTAAAAAAAACTTCTAAAATATTTGAGTCATAAAAAATCAGTATAATGAAGAGTGACAGGATGTTAGGTTCCAGTTTAATGTCTAAAAAAAATAAAAGAAATAGCCCCATCTCAAGTCCTGAACAAAAGGCAATGACACTGAGATGATGCTGAAAGTTCTAAAAAGCCAGTGAATGAACCTTTATGCCTATATTATTTTGTTACACATACTGCTCTCAAAAGACAAAAAAATAACTTTCATTCTCAAATGAAAGCAATAAACGGCACATCCACTAAGATGTCTCACTTCTGTATTTACTGTGGCTAATATTCCATGATTAAAAAACAAATATCACACATTACACTTTCCAACACTACTTACTTACTTTGGAAATTATGTAAATTTTGAAAGGAGATGCTGCAACGTTCCACCTATTCATGATGTGTCATCACATTTTACCTCTCATTCCCAACAGAGGTGGTTGCTAGGCATCGTCACAAAATGTGCGAAGGTTCATGTGAGTAGATTAAAAAATAATCCAATTGTAGTGACACTCAATTGAGTCAAATGCATATATTCTGCAAAACAAACTGAAAGTATGTGTGAGTATATGTGAGTGTGTGTGTGTGTGTGTGTGTGTGTGTGTGTGTGTGTGTGTGTATGTGTGTGGGTGTTGGGACTGGTAAGATGCCTGTAGTACTCCCAGTCTTTCAGAGAACCACACACAACAGCAAACACACATTTCTGGATTTGGACTCTGTTCAAAAATTCATTAGGAAGAAAATTAGCATAGTAAAGCCGGAGCTTGACCGAGTTTTACCCTCTAAACCCGGAGGCGAGCCAGCAAGCCGTGAAGCTTTTATCAAACACACCAAACTACAAATAACCATGGAAATATCTCAATTGGATGGCGAGAGAGTGCTGAACACAGCAATATTCAATGAGAAACGTCCCTCATGTTAATTTAGACTCCATGAGTTGTACGTTATGTGGGTCTTTGCAGCAAGGCTGCATAGTTCAGTGACGCAGTTCACCACTCTGTTAAACAGCCAGTAGTTCCAAAAACTAAAAAAGGTTGCAATAAATCTAAAGGGGCCATAAGATGATACAACAGCACTGACAAACATTTTTTTAATATTTTTTGCCTCTTCAGGTCTCCAAAAATTATTCTAATAAAAATGTGCCTAACACTTTTTTAAAAGCCAGTAAGATCAGGAACCTGCTACATTAAGAGAAATGTGAATGTGAATTATTTGATATGCTGCACCATTGCATCAAATTAAAATATTCTAGATACGTATAAAAAAAATATTTACAAACACCGACACCGATCTGAAGCTTTCTGGGAGATTTATTAGCCAGTGGCGGAAGTGAAATTTAAAGATGCTGGAGGTTTATATAAGTGACTAACAACAGATATCCCCCATTGTTCTCTTTTTCTCTATTATCGGCAAAACTCTATTATTATTGTTTCTTCTTTCTACTTCATTTGAGCTCTCACTTGTTTTTCTGAATAAACGCACACTCTTCTGCTCTCACCACCTAACTCATTTATTCCCCCGAACTGTCTCATTATCTTTCCTGTCTCTATTTGTCATCTTGATTTCCTCCCCTGCTGTTAGCACTCACTTATTTTCTTCCGACGTCCTCATGAACGGAGGAAAGAAAAACTTTATATGAGACAGAGTCAAGGCTGAATGTTTATTTTCTATCAGTTCAGTTAGAGTGAGAAAGCCTCACAGTATAGGATGTTGAGTAAATGTGTGTCATCGTGGTAGCAGAGGAACAAGTACAATCTACCAATCTCCCTTCTCTACTCGATTCAATATGCTCTCATTTCCAAGTAAATAGTCCAGTTTGCTCTGAAAAGACAAAAACAACACACATACTGTTGAAGGTTATATATAACGTCGGCCAGTTTTGTAGTACTCAAGATCACGCTTGGTCTCATGACCACTTTTTGAAGGCATTTTCACTCTGCCTTTTCTCAGTCTCAGACAAAGATGACTCTTTAATTTCACTTACACACACATATACCGTACATGTTGTAATAACAGAGATGAATGAAGAGGTCATTTTCATTGGTGTTTTTATGTGAATGTGGATCTTTCAGATCAATTTGAGGAGTGCCTACAGTTTCCATGTTCCATATTTGTCTTGTCTTGCCTTATTGGTCTTGTCATGGTCTTGATTTACAGTCGGTGGTCTTGACTCCAATGCTGTCATTAGCTAAGCAGAACAAGTCATAACGTTTTGTAAAGCCTAAAGGACCCTGTGAGGCTGACAGTGGTACAGTCAACTGTTTCAGAAGTATCTGGTCACAAACTGAATAGTCAAGCAAGTGTAAAACCTGGCACTGCATTAACAGTCAGGTGATCTTTTAAGTCATTAGGATTCATCTTTTGAGGACTATAAATGCCTGCGCCAGAATTCATGACAATTCAAGAAGCAGTTGAAATGAGTTGTGTCACTTCTGTTGCTAAAAACGACAGGAGCCTCACATATCACCTCCACTCACCTGGTATCAGAGTAAACAGTTAGAGATAATGTCTTTCACCTGGCTTTACCTCACCAATGAACGTTAAAAAACAAGAATTATCTCTGCACACATCGCCAACCACTGCTGAGCTGTATCATCCAATCAGATAAAGCCACGGGTTGCGTAACAGCAGTTTAATCTGCAGCGTTCTTGAAGATCAGCTGATCTCGGTCAGGCATTGTCTCTGGACTCCATCCATGTAGGAACCACTAACTGGGTTTCTAGATCAAGTCTTTGGCTAAACTCCTGCCAAGATCCGTCATGAGTCAATCGCTTACCACGCTCGGTCCAGAGTAATGGCTCCATTATGCAATCTCCTCTTTAATATAAAAAGACTTTCTTTCCCTCTTGTTATTTTCTTTGCTTTAGGATTTAAGGGGAACGTAGGGGAGTGGTGGGAGGTGAGTGGGGGAGGGCACTCTTCAGTGGGGTTTGTTCTGGTCGGATATGTCACCTCAGTGACCCCTGTCGACCTCCATCACCTCCTGGTCTGGACAGGCGCAACATGTCACGAAGCTGACAGCATGGCAACAAGAGTGTAGGAAGGGAACGTGGGGAATCTCCCACTCTCTGTCTGTGTCTCTCTATCACTGTGTGAATTCTTCAGTGAAACATTTAGGCTGACTTTAGAGTAATCGCTTACGGTATATTTCAAGAATGAAAGCTCTTTTCTTTTCACTCTTTATCAACTGTAAAAGCAATTAAATGACGAAACATGTCCATTGTGATCTTAAAAATACCAACATACGATACATTTGTCACATCCCACTAGGGTCGACAAGACTATTTTAAGGCAGTTTGAGCAAAATCTGGCGAGGTGAATGAAATATACACAAAGGGTAAAGAGGCAAATGTACAGAAAAGTGTTAATTTGAATTTAGTTCCCATCACCTGGAGAAACAAAAGAAATCAACATCCTGAGTGATAACAACACAGACTGCAGTCATTCATGTTACTATCTTTGGTCTCAAGCATCAGCCATGATTCATGCTTCGTTGGAAGACAAGCTTTTACTTAACTGAGGAAATGGTTATCAAAATTTGACATATCTGTTCAACTCAATCAGCACGCCCTTGTTCATTTTAAAAAAGATACTTGAAACAAAACAAGATTTTGTTGTCACTCCCCCTCCCCCTCCTCTCACCAGCTCTGATCCATACGTCTTGTCATGGAGGATGTTTAAAGATAAAATGTAGGTCAGAGCCTACGCGCCTCCTTCACAGCCCTTATGGTAATGATGGAAACAGAGGGTAAAGGATTGATAGCGATGGTAGGTGGTGGGTGGCATGTTGAGTGGTTTGAGGATGTGAAGGAGGTTGTAAGCAAAACTCCCATCACCCCTGGGGTTACCAACGAGTCCATGGGCCATGTTAGCATCATTTCAACCCTGTTCACCTTCTTTACCAGCTGGGTCATTCCACGTCAAATAAGATATTAGATTTTAGATTTTGTTCAAATCTTGTGTTTTTACTATTGGAAACCAAAAACAAGATGAATTTTGAGAAATGCATATTTTTTTAGCCCTTGGGAATTTTGTCATTTTTACAGCCTAAAGAACATCTGAGGAGGGAAGCCATTTCAAACATCTAACACTTAGAGCCATGAAATTTAGTCAGGGCATAGACAAGACAGTGTACAACAAATGATTTAAAGGCACAAGCCCATAGAATATGTTTTATTACTGGCCTATAAAAATGGGAAAAAAGTGCAAAATGGGTGGTTTGGGGGCCCCAGACCACTCCCCAGAATATATACATATGGACGTTTATACTTCCAGCTAAGAATATAGTGCTGTATTGTACTTAAATTCAGAGGCTCAACATAAACAGAACATGAGATATGGCATGTGCAACAAGACAAGGTTGCCATTTGTTGCCTTTGTGAAATGCCACAATGGCTATGTGGACTCATTCCAAGGACCATGACAAGTTTCTTCCATGTTGTTCTCATGCTGTAGGTGGAGAAAATATGAGGCTAATCATTCTGTGGTGTTAAATAGCATTCACATAAACTGATAAACTGATTCACATAAACAAAATCTGAAATGCAAACAAAAACCTCTATCTGATTTGACACGAAATGACCCATTTACCTTCCTGTCTGTTCACCGCCAACGACGGTTGAGACAGAAGGGCAGAACATACGGACCTCTCTCAGCCTGCAGCAGAGAGAAAGGCATTGTGGGAGGTGTTTAGAGAGAGAGAGAGAGAGAGAGAGAGAGAGAGAGAAACAAAAAAAAAACCCAGAGAATGAGAGGACCTTGGTTGGAGTATGTAACTATATGTGTTGAGGCTACTGAAATGTGTTTCAATACACCTTTATGGCAACTTTGTTTTACATGATGTTAAATTTTCCATCTCAGCAAAGCATACAAACCTTTGTTTTTTTAAAATGTGTATAAAAAATGGTGCATAGAAACCTAACATGGCCACAGAGGTTAATTCCAAGACATAATTTCTGGAAAACAATTATTCATTGGAGAATGATATAACATGAAGTGTACAGTAGATATATATCTATATCATCATTTGCATTCAAGTAACCCTGAGATTTTGTGTCAGTTTTTTCCACTACTGAAACTGTTACTTTATAGTGCAAAACACATGCTACAATCAGCTGTAAGTCACAACTATTTTCAAGGTTTTTATAGTTTTTCCACCTAAAAAATACCCAGAAAGATCCAGTTTTTATGTCCCTATGCGTCAAATATTAATTGGGTTTCCAGCTGCAAGAAAACAGTATTTTACTGCCATTTATATTAAAAGGTTGTGGCAGGGACATCTAAAAAATATATGTTTCAACTTCATGACAACAGCCTGTACTAGA
Source organism: Epinephelus fuscoguttatus (assembly GCF_011397635.1). Classification (NCBI taxonomy): domain Eukaryota; kingdom Metazoa; phylum Chordata; class Actinopteri; order Perciformes; family Serranidae; genus Epinephelus; species Epinephelus fuscoguttatus. The sequence goes on along the minus strand of NC_064766.1, from coordinate 10,638,467 downwards.
TTATTTGACATGATTGAGAATTAGAGGGCATTACATTTGATTATGAGGAGAAATGAGCTGAGTTTGTACCGATCACATTTAGCTCAATCTCTTGGAAATCCATAGACAAATGTTACTTGTTCCTTAACACACAAGGGAAAAGATAAATGGACACTACATCTTAATAATAAGGATTGACGTTCCAGTGTCAGATTTTAACTGAATGAACTGCCAATTGACCCCCAATCCTGCCATCACATGCTGGTTGGAGCAGCAGATGCCATGTTTTTCTATGGCCTGGCAACAGTGACAACATACAGTCGGGCTGGTGATGACCTAATTCACAAGCCAACCTCCATCCCCAAAGGGCAAAGCTATAGTACGCAGAACAATAAGACACATACACTGCACAGCTCCATGTCTAATGTGGCTGGAGGCAAAATGTGACACAATGTGGGACCAGTGACTGACCCGAATATCACTGTAATCATCAGTTCTGAGACTGCTGACGGACTCTGAGATGTGGATGTAGCTGTTACACCATCAGGAGGTCACTGGTTTGATACCTGATGAAGTGCCACAGAGCAGGACACAAATCTCTAGTTGTTAAGATGCATTTAAAATGAGTAAAAATTAATAATTTCTTAACTAATATTCTTTTGTTGCCCAAAAACACACAACCAGTGATTGGCTCTCTTGACTTCGGTCAATAAAGAGTTTTAATTGAGTTGAGTCTGATGTATTGTTTATATTAAAGCTTTTCTGATGATCTAACTGCTTTTGTTCTTTACCATTGATCTCCATTTTCGTCATGTCACTGTATCCCCAGACCTCAAAAACTGCGACATTACGTCCCATCTCCTACCAAAGGTCAACATTAATTTCCTTATCTAAAAAGATGATCATTCTGTAGCCTTAATCAAGCATTTTAAGTTGGCTAAACTCAACCAAACCTTCATGATAGACATGATGGATCAGAGAACTGTCATATGACTCAACTTTGTAACAGTCATATGGGGCATTTCAAAAAGGCAAGCAGCCTATGCTAGACCAGCCACTGGAACAATGTATTATGAAAACTTACGCTTAAAGAATTCAGACTGCAACAACCCCAACCAACCACAAGTTAGCAGACAATTTTCCAAAACTCTGTACGTACAATAACAATGTATTTATGCAGACAGTTTAAAGCTATTTGATCCTAAATCCATGTCTGTCCAGACCCAAATGTAGTTACGACAGTTGACAATACTTCGAATGTTGCTGCAAAGAAGCTGCATATTCTAAAGCATGGATGCTTCCCCGACATCTTCAACATGGCAGCACAGGAGATCTATAAATACTCTACAGTTTCAAGATGGACACCCAAGAGCAGAGTCACCAAGTCAGAATCCGACCAAATGTCTCCCCTTCTGTTCCTGAGTTATGGTGTTGAGTAATGGCCAGAAAAGTGTATTGCAGACCATGAAGATGCAACAGTAAAGTGTACCTTTGATCTTTTGGATATAAAATGTCTTCACTTGATCATGTTATTCTATTAGATATCTGTGTGAAACTTTGTCATGATTAGCATATGAATTGATGAGTGATGACCAAAAACACAGTGACCTTGACCTTTGACCACCAAATTCTAATCAAAGTTTGTTCCAAATTTGAAGAAATTCCCACAAGCGGTTCTTGAAATGTTGCGTTTATGAGAATTAGATGGACGCAAGGTCACAGTGGCCTTGACCTTTGCCCAGTATAATCAAATCACTTCATCCTTGAGTCCAAGTGGATGTTTGTGCCACATTTCAAGAAATTCCCTCAAGACGGTCTTAAGAGATGTTGCATTCAGGAGAGTGGGACAGACTAACAAACGGACAGATGGACAGACACATGTCCCTACGAACGGCCAGACTACCTGAAAACATAACGCCTCCAGCCACAGCCTTAGCCAACTGACAGTCTAAAACTGGAAACAAAACTGTCCAATGGAGGGTTTGTAAAGTGTATATTTGCTAAATCATCAGATGACATCATCAGCCAAATATCTGTATGGCAGTTATTTCCCCTCTAGTGTGACAAAAGTGTAGAATTCGCTTTTACGTCTGGAACCTCCCGTCTATGACGGGCTTGAGACGCGCCCTTGTTGAGGACTTGGATCAGATTAATCCCGTTTGATTCAGCGGTGGGAACTTCTTGTGACCGCATGCCTTTGCTGACGTCAACCCCGCATGGAAGACAAGTGCACTACCCACTACACTAGTGTGACAAAAGTGTAGGCTTTTCCTTAATGACGCTGGCACAGCTGATGCCTTCATACCAATAAATTATAGACTTTTACATAGTGTATCACTAACATATGGTACAAGGGCGGCAGGAAGTCACAGTCAGTACCAAAGGGACAGTGTGGGACATACAGCAGCACAACACATGACTCGATGACGGCCCTGACTTCCATCCAAAGCCACAGCGACCATCTGCTCGGGAGTATTTTCCACACCGGCTGAAAGACAGGGATGGAAGGAGACTGGATAAGTGAGGTTTCACTTCTTTAAATGAGACGAAGCACTTTCGCAGACATTCAGAGTGAAGTGTTTCTGCCATCACACACTGACCTCGAGGCAATAAGAGCCACAGCCTGCTGCGTCAGGAACATTAAATATTTAGCAAAAACTGGCTGGAATAAGACGTGATTTCAAAAAAAGGTCGGATGGCAAAGGAAAAGAGATGGAGATAAAGGAATGCTGGGGTTATAAATAATTACAGCTCGGATTTCTAAATCTCTCAACAATCCAGGAAAAAAGACAGGACCAAAAGGGAAGAAAAGGGATTTCTGTCCTTGAGAAATCTGAGGAAACAAAGCAAGAAAGAAAAGAAAAAAAGCTTCATCCCACAGCTGCTGGTTTTGAATAGAGAGAATACAAAAAAATAAAACACTATAAGAGTCACATGGGGTTAATGAATGAGAGGAAGAGAGAAGAAGAGATGTGGGAGGATGGGGACAGGAAGAGAGGAAAAAGTGGGTGGAAAACAGTGAGGAAAAGGGAATACTTGAGAGAGAACTGAGGTATAATTGAGATGTAAAGGGTAGGTATATCTGTGTTAAAGGCCACCACAGTGAGCGACAAACCCATTACTGACCTTTGTAAAAGGTCAACGTTCGACATCTCCCTTCATCTTCCTTCGATCCAAAACCACTTAATTAGATAAATCCAATCCAACCAGACTGCTTATTGGCAAAGGGTGCATCTTAAAGCTTTATCTTTAGCTAATCACAGAAACGTCTAATTACACTTTAAAAGAATACGTTTGGGTGCACTAACTGTCAGTGGAGAGTTTTTATACATCTAAGAGAAGGGGAAAGAATGGCTTCAAACACACTTGGCAGTGGAGGGTGTATGGGGAACAGATGGAGGCATTTTACCCTCAAAGTAAACAAAATTGATGCTATTTTTAGAGAAAAACGATGATGAAGGGGAGTCTAAATACACATCTGTCCAATGGAAGTTTGGCTTCTAATGCAAAAAAAACATGCATCCAAAAACTTATTCACTTAAGAAAATAAAATAGCCAACTTTGGGAGTCCTTAAACACTAAACAAGTTATGTATGGGAGCTCATTTTGACCGTGGACACTGTGTTTGTGACAAAAGACATGTATCAAATTAAGTGAAATGAAATGGCAACTGAGTCCGAACATCAGACTACTCAGTTTCACTTATGCGCATTCTCAGAGCTTGACAATAAGAAATAAAACAACATTAACTAAGCAAAACCAGGGACAACGTCATTGACTTGGACCTCAATGGATCACCAGAGACCTTCTTTGAGTAGAGACAGGGATAACTATCTTCCCCCAAATACAACCACCTGTCAAAGTTTCACCCTTAGGTCATCTGATGACACCTGAGCTGGCTTAATTTGCTAATGAAGACAATGAGATATAATTTAAAGCTCTAAAGAAGCAGCTACTGGATCTTTGAGAGGAGATTATTTTGTTGCTGGCGGATATAATTGGTGATTAGTTAATTGGTTCAATTGTGTAGGCATCTGGTACATTTTAGGGGTTTCTAAAGAACTCAAACTTCAAAATAAGTGAAATAATATGTGTTTCCTATCCATGCCACAACACATCACAACACATCTAGTCTTATTTAAGACTGGACTAAAGACTTACCTCTTTGATAAAGCTTATAGTTAGGGCTGGCTCAGGCTTGCCCTGTACCAGCCCCTAGTTAGGCTGACTTAGGCTTAGTCTGCCGGAGGACCCCCTATAATACACTGGGCACCTTCTCTCCTTCTCTCCTTCTCTCTCTCTCTCTCTCTCTCTCTCTCTCTCTCTCTCTCTCTCTCGTATCCTATTACTGCATCTTGCTAACTCGGCCATTCTGGATGTCACTAACTTGGCTTCTTCTCCGGAGCCTTTGTGCTCCACTGTCTCTCAGGTTAACTCATATCGCAGCGGTGCCTGGATAGCGTGACGTGTGTGGTTGTGCTGCTGCCGTGGTCCTGCCAGATGCCTCCTGCTGCTGCTGCCATCACTAGTCATTAGTCATACTTCTACTGTTATTATACACATATGACTATTGTCACACATGTATACTGCCAGATATTAATATATACTTTCAACATATTGTACCACAGTAGCCAGAACTACAACTATAATATTATTACTTTCAACAATGTTGTTGTAAGCTACTGTCATTACCGTCTGTCCTGCATCTCTCTCTCTCTCTCTCTCTCTCTCTCTCTCTCTTTCTGTCTCATTGTGTCATACGGATCACTGTTCATTTATTATGCTGATCTGTTCTGTACGACATGTATTGCACGTCTGTGTCCTGGAAGAGAGATCCCTCCTCAGTTGCTCTTCCTGAGGTTTCTACCGTTTTTTTTCCCCCGTTAAAGGGTTTTTTTTGGGGAGTCTTTCCTTATCCGCTGTAAAGGTCCTAAGGACAGAGGGATGTTGTATGCTGTAAAGTCCTGTGAGGCAAATTGTGATTTGTGATATTGGGCTTTATAAATAAAATTGATTGATTGAATTGAATTGATATCACTATCATCAGATAAGGCGAGATAGTTGAGTTAATGCTTTCTTTTACATCACTTTTCAAGTCATACTTTCATTATGTAGCTCACCCTGATTTTGGTTAGTTATATTTTAATACTAATACTTCATCCAGGTTTTTTTTATATATCTGATTTCTTCTGTCTTGTAATTCTGTTTTAATGTTTTAAAGCACACTGTTACTTGTTTTGTTTAGAGAAGTGGTCTTGTACTAATGTTATCATTCTTATTTTTATCATTTATTGTCCTTAAATTTTATGATCTAACCTCATCAAGCAAAGTAAAACCACATACTATACTATGGTGTTTCTTTATTCTTACCCTTAAATTATTTCCTTCCATGAAATAAAAATTCCTGCGATCATATAATGTATACGTTGAGTGTTGTTATTGACTACATTGGTTCTTTAGAGCAGTTTTTTTTTTAAGAAAACATTATACAGCATGTCTTCTTCCCTAAAGCACTTTTGCATGGTTTTTGTCCAGCATTATGTTCAGCACGCAAGCTTCCTCTTCTCCAGTGTGTGACCGGACCGCTAGCAGGTTAATCCTCTCATCTCTGCCTGGCAGCTCAGTACATCCTGGATTTACACAAATGTCTCCTGTGTGTGTACATACACCCTTCTGTACATCTTACACAGTGTTGTATCAGCAGTCGTCCTGCAAATTTACATCTCAGTGCATTTCCATGTCTCATTTTGTGACACCAAATCTAGAGAAAAGATGTTTAACAACGTATATTTATGCACAAGTGCACAATCACACCTCGACAAGAATGAGAGTTAACAAGATCCCTGATGCACTCCTTTCACATCTAAGTGAAAAAGTTACATATGTCCCTTAAAAAATTTGCAAATTTAAATTTGTCTTGCCATGTGCAAATCACATGTGTAATCTGAAACACCAGGAGTGATTCATTATGCATAATTAGTGTCTTCTGGTGAATTTGGCCAAAAAGCAATGCATGTTTCAAGGCAAATCTTCAAAATCTGATTTCTACTTTTTGTGACTGTCTGACTCCATTTCTTGTTTTAGTCCAGAATCTGCTGTGAAGTGCTTCTAAACTCTGTGTCCACAGCACCGCCATATGTAAACAAACACTGAGCCTGAATGCAGCATGGCCTCAATTCCAAACTTTATTGAAGGTTTAAACTTAACTGTAAAAACTCCATGGGTTAAAAAAAGAGAATGTCCTGAATAAAGCAGTAAAAATAGCCTGTCTCAAAATGCTGGGAATTACAAACAGGCCTATCAGGAATGTGTTTATATGTGAAAGAAAGCATATAAACACTGTGTGGGCTCTCCACAGCGTCTTCAGTGTGTTTGTAAAGTGTTTATATATTTTCTCTCAATGTGACTTCCCAAACGCTTTCTCACAGAGCTGTGAATCCAACTTTGACCTCAACAGTGCTTCAGGTTTCAGTCTTCTTCACTCTGTCCTTCCATGCCTTTCTGTCTCTGTCTGTGTTTGTTTGTTTACCTCTTCATTCGTCTGGCATGACTCTGCCTTTCATTCTGTCAGCTGAGTTTCATTCAGTAGAGCTTCTTTGATAGTTGTAAACTGCATTTAGTATAATGTAGGCCTATGGTGTTAATTGTGTACACAGAGTTATATGTCATGATAATGTCTCCTCAAATGTCTCCTATAATGACAGTCATTTTGTTACATTTAGGACAAATTTCATTATATGTTTGCCTCTGTAGGAGAAACAGCTGCTAAATTGCCAACAATTTCCTAAATGTAATTACATTTTGCACAGTGATTACCACTTTTTTTGACTTGTTTAAAAGGTACATTTCACTATAATTGCTTGCAAGAAAGAGCAAAAAAAGCAAACTTAGCGTCTGTGACATCATAGCTTATGGCGACTAATGTTCACAGAATTTAGCTAGATATGTCTATGCTGCTGGTATTAATGACTCAGTTCACTGACTTAATGACTGCATTTACCTTTCTTATTCTGTTGGTGATCATATTCGGGATATGGTGTTTACGTGGAACATGAAAAATATCCAGGTTTCTGATCGTCTGCCTACAGGTGTGTCTTGATTTCTCACCATCTCAGCCACTTGGTAAATGGATGGTGAATGGAATTGCACTTGTATAGCATCTTTCTAGAACTCCAACCACTCAAAATGCTTTTACACTACTTGTTACATTCACCCATTCAGCACATGGGCAGCAATCTGGGGTTCAGTTTCTTGCCCAAGGATACTTGGAAAAAATACAGACAACCTCCTGAGCCACAGCCGCTCACTCCTGTACCAACAAAGAATATCCAGAGACTTGAATCAGGTGTTTAAACACCACAATGTCCTGCTATCAAAGTATTCCAGGTAGCACATCCAGGTTTCTGAAACCAGAATCGAAACATCAGCTGAGCATGAAACTCCAAGAACCCAACACATCTAACAGCATGTAAATGCACTTCATTACTCTTACACTACATTTTGCATTCATCATTTTCTTTATCAACTTCCACTTAAGGCCACGTTTCAACAAAAGTTAGAGTCAGAGAGGTTTGGGAGGACTTTATGAGCACTCATGGTCTCAATCAGTATAGGAGAATGAAACCTTTCAACTATAAAAATGACATAAAACTCATAAGTGTATTTTCTCTCACCTACATAACATTATATTGTCCTGTTTGAGCCCAAATTTTTTTTGAGCTACATTTTGTATTCTACCTGGCCAACAAAACTACACACGCACATGCACGTAGTTGACAGACATACTCTCCTGCCCACAGACTGTTTTGTCTGGGAGATAAAAATAAAAATCTGGATCCAGGCTGAACATCATGTTAATATCCCTGAAGCACAGAGTGGGAGAGATTATCTGGATGAGACGCTATCAGACAGAAACACGACTGCCATAGATAGATAAAATAAAAACACACACATAAAGCCCCCACCACTCACAGCTCGCACTCAGCCAAACACTTAGATAACACTGACAACATTGGCCAAAAACAGACTCTCATTACTGGAGCAATGCCACGATGAGGCCAGAGCATGGCAGAGCATCCTGTAAGTGAAAGACTGAAGGTTTGATCTCCACAACAGTTGAAAAGTGCTTCACAGAGAGACACTGAGCCTCCAGCTCACTGTATCGCAGATATCTCAAGATTAAACTGCCAGCCAAATGTCAGACGTTCTAATGTGTAAATGTGCCGAAGAAACAAATGAATGAGACTTGTGGTTTTTCAATGTTACGGGTGTCTTGGAAGAATATACTGTATAAGTTGCACAGAGCAATATTATATTGTAGAAACTCACTTAAATCAGGGTGCAGTTGTTGTAAGCACTAATGTGATGATTTCCAGGTCAAACATTTTAGCATGAAACTGGACTTGCCTTGAGTTTTTGTGACATGTAGGTTACAGATATTTGTTACAAAAACATTTTATCGACTATATTCCCATCGTGTTGCAAGAAGCTGCTTGACACTGAAATGTATTCATGTAGCTACTGTTGAACCAACGATTATGTGACCTAGATGTCTAAAAAAACCTCTCACTTTTCAATAAATTCAATAAATTCCTCTGACCTGAAAAACACAAAATCATCAACTACCAAATACAGAACAAGAATGTTTCATCTGCATGAAGAGAGAAGACTAAAACTGATATTCCCGCAGAGAGAGAAAGCTGGGCTCACCAACATTCAACCCTTTCCTTGTAAGTGTCTCTTTAATTTTGCTTTAAAGCCTCAAATACAAAAAACATGAGCATGTATGTGCATTTTTTCTAACTTGGCATTACAAGAATACCTTTAGTGGATAAGACAGTTTTAGCGTGAAGGGGGGGATCACACACAGTGAGGGCCCACAGGCTGGAATCGAACTGGGGCCGCTGCAGCGAGGACAGAGCCCCTTTACATGGAGCCTGCTCTATCCACTAATCCACCAATGCCCCAGCATGTACTTTTTAGGGAAGGCATTTTGGGAAACCATTTATTTGCAGTCTTGTCTGGAGTTGTATAAAAATCACCACAATGACAGATCCAAGATGTGTTTAGGCTAGCTTAGCACAAAGACTGTTACCCTCCACTTCCATTTTGTATACTTTGTTTACATGTTGTACCTTGTTCGCTTGCAAGGTAGCCACCAATACGTTCAAGAGACAGCTGGGTTTTGTTTATAGTTCAGTCAGGTAAACTTTAGTCAAAGAAAATTTAATTTCCATTTGCAGTATTATATTTGGTGGTATGGCTCTGTTCTGGGGCCTCTCTGCCTTTCCTCAGGCCTAGGCAGAAAGCCTCTTCCATTTGCCCACGTGGAAAGCCTAAGGCGAAGAGAGCAACCCTCTCTGCCCTTCCACATGCTTATGTGGAAAGCCTAAGGCAAAGAGAGCAAATCTCTATACCCTTCTGCGTGCTTACGTGGAAAGCCTGAGGCGAAGAGAGCAAACCTCTATGCCCTTATGCGTGCTTATGTGGAAAGCCTAAAGCCTGATTTATGGTCCTGCGGCGTACTTACGACGTACCTACGTCGTTGCCATGACGTCGTCGTGAACCCTTTGAACTTCTCTGTCACTCCATTTCGTCGCGGTGCAATTCACCGCCCGAGTGGTAGGAGACTGTGTTCCTTTCCTGAATGGTTATCGTCGTCTCTAGTTGATTCTTTGTTTAGCTTCCGGCTTTTCCAGTCACAGAGAAATGAATGCAGAGCACGGACAGACACTCCGTCCGTATCCGTATCCGTATCCGTATCCATATTGAACGTTGAGCATAAATGGGCCTTAATACTGCAGCATCTACATCGCAACAGAAGATGTTTAAAGATGGCGGGGATGGCGCAATCTGGAAATACGGAACCGGAAATGCGTTGCTACCAAGCAAACCAATCACAGCCCTCTCTGCGCTGGGTCTGCGTTGCCTCGATGTGTAGTTACATTTTTGGGGAGGTGCACGTCAGGCTACGCCGGGGGCTACAGCGAGCCTTCTGCGTAGCCACGTACCCTATGACGTAGCGACGTCGTTGATTTAATGCAGGACCATAAATCAGGCTTAAGGTGGAGTGAGCAAACCTCTCTGCCCTTCCACATGCAAATAAAGATAGCCTGAGGCAAAGAGAGCAAACCTCACTGCCCTTTCATCCCAGGAAGAAGACAGAGCTAACATCAATGACAAACAGAAATGACATTGATAAGTCTGACACAGCATGAAAAGGAGGAGCAAGGGTGGAGGCGGGTTGCAAAGCAGCTTGCAGAGGAAGCAGCAACAGCGCCCTGAATGAGATTCACCAATTGGTTGCATAGAAATGAATCATGTGATCTATCAGCTAACTCCCTGCCATCAATCAGCTGCTCCATCAGTTGACTGGGCTGTCTGAGATCAGCTGATGTAGCTGGGATGTGAGTTGAGATTGACATCGTGTCCTATCTGAACTAACGCTATGCTCAATTTGCAGTGTAGTGAATAAAGCCTGTGACTTCTTCTGAGAACAGGACTTCTTTCAACGTTTGTGTTAAGCTAAGCTAAACACACAGATGAAACTGATATATATCCTTTTAGCCTTTAGCTGCCACAGTAAAATACATGTTATTTCCTAGAACGCCAGCATAAAAGCAACCAGCTCTAAGGAGGTCAAGGGTCAAAGCCTCATATCTGTGATGACAGATGCTGTAACCACAGACTGATCGGCTGGATCCCGCCAGAGCTCTGTTAGCATGACATAATACTTCATAGTTCATGGCCCTCATTATATTCAAAGTAGGCCAGTGTTGTGTAACTCTGAAAGCATGTCCGTTGTTGGCTTAAACTAGTCAACTTCACTGTCACATAACAATCTGGGGTAATATTTGCCATTTGGTGGACACTTTTATTCATATCTTCCTGCAGTATTCTCAGTGTTCTCACTGCAGTATTAAGGTAGTCTCCAACTACAGACAACAGGAACATACAGCACGACTTAATAAGCACTAACGCAGTCTCACTTACTGACTCCAAGCTCCCCCAGTTGCCTAGTTATGTGAGAAAACAAACTGAAAAGAAGGGGGCCTGTGTAACATAAGACACCGTTCACTCTCTTCCCCCCCCAAAAAATAAAAAAAAAAAATAGTACAATGGCTCATTTGAAGCAGCACAGAAAAGTCACATTGTTGAGGATTACACAACAGAGTGAGGAACTGAGGAGGAGGTCATTTGATGCTATTGATGAGCAAATTGGGGGCTGTGGGTGGGTGAGCTCCGGTTTACAAGGAAAAGGGAACATGGAAAGCCATTTTTTGTTTTTAGCCAGAAAAGAGCAAGTGATGAAATCCCCATCCGTCCTTCCAGCAGAAAGAGAGAAAAATCAGCTCATATGTGAAGCAGAACATCCTCAGTCAGGGAGGGAGGACATCTACAAATCGTCCATCTTCATCACTGAGTTGGACTTGGATAATGACTTCAACACTTAGTGGGGGAGACATTGACACCCCCCACATATGCACTCCCTCGGTGCATTTAGACAGGCCATGTGCACATTAACAGATGACGTGGGTGAAAAAGGTTTCTACCCCTTTTTTTAAGGGTCAAAAGCTGCAGCACAGAATGGCTGTCACTCAATAAACTTGAGAGCTTTCTGTTCACACAAGTGCTGCAGCACTTATTGTGTCTTCACTGTTTTCCCACCATGTTGTTCATAAGTAAAGTTGCATGTATGGCAACTCTCAAACCACCAGTTACAAGTTGCTTCAAATCCCAGGAAAAAAAGGAAAAATAAAAAGTAAAAGAAATACTCATTACACACTAAATAGTGCTGAAATGTGTGAGAGAGAAAGATAAGGAGACCAAGAGAGAGGGAATCACAACTTGGATTGACCCGTCTTTGCAGAAATGGACTTTTAAACTCGTTCTGGGGCCTCTGTCTCGACATTACTGTGAACCTTTACTAGCATACAAACTTCTACCTGCCCCGGAGCTTTAAAACAAATCTTTATTGACAATTGTAAATAGCCAGAACTGTCCACAGAGGCCTATGGACCAATTTATTATCTATCTTAAATGTACGGTGTGAGCACTCAGGTCATGACTTGATGACTGGAGTGTACAGTGTGGGCACATAGATTGTGAGCTCTGGCTCTACACTACAGATGATTTACTTGTACAGTGGGAGTTGAAATTAAACATTTCTAAACAGGTTCAATTCGTACAATGTATGCACAACACTTTCATCATGATACCTGTTGCTGCGAGACTTGAAGAAAAAAGGATCATCATCATGTTCAATCATCAGTTTTTAGCATTTTTGAGGACTCTGTGAAATGTGTGGAGGGTATCATGTTTTACTGCCCAATTCTAATTTTGTCAAACATTTTTCAGCAATTGACATGTTCGCTGTTGCAGGGTTTGAACTTGTGACCTTTTCAGTTGCATGGCATTTTCCACCCCCCACAAAACTTCCTTAACACAACACGGCTACTGTTCTTTTAAGCTGAATTGTAAAATAGCAGCTTTTCTACATGAGCAGTTGGTGCAAAGTCATTTTCATGACTCCATAATCATCCAGAGACTGTTTCTCTTTGTTCATGTCGGTGTTGATTACACCGAGATAAATCCGCCCCCTGGTCATGGAGCCCAGCCAACGGCATAAAAATGCAAATGAGGTTCCCTCTGTGTTAACAAAAAAAAAAAAAAAAAAAAACATCAACGGTAAAAAAAGGTGTTAGTGCTTCTCTACACAGCAAGATTTCAAGATTACAACCCTGAAATGAAAATGACACAAAGAGGGGAGAGAGAGGAAAGAAACTGCTGCAGATGATTAATACGCTGTATCAAAACACAGAGACAAAAATGTCTTTCGGTCATCTTAAGTGCTAACAGCAAAGACTGAATCCCTGAAATATGTCTGGTCTTTAAAAACACACACACAAAAAGGGACAATTTCAACAATTATGTCCGGATGTAGCATTTATGTCGCCTTATATTCACGTGTAGTGAACTTTGACCATCAATTTTGATCCATGATTGTCATCTGCTGCCTCTGGGCCTGCTGACCTCTGAGGGGAAAGCCAACGTAATCATGGAAGAGTCACATCATATACTGTATAAAATCAATGACACATCTGCCTGAATATACAAAAGAAATATCTGATCATGCAGCAATGTCATCCTGCTGCTGTATTAGTCCACCTGTACAAGGAACTTAACCTCTCACCCTGTTAGTGCGAGTGCCACTAAGCAACATAACACCACAGAGTTAAAGATAGTTGTGCACGATCAGCACCTGGGAGTCACCAAACAATGTGAGGGAGGGAGGGAGGGAGGTTTGTATTTGTCAAGTACAGAGGCAGTTTTATTTACATATGTAAAAGACACCATCTGGAGTACTGTAAACCTCCAACGCCCCACCGAGCCACACTTGGCTGCGCTCCAGACTCCCAACAGTCAGGTCCGGGGTTGGATCCCATCGTTAATAGAGGGGAAGCGACATGGTTTGTATACAAAGAGGGAGGCAGAGGTCGAAGTTCTCCAGCGGTTCCTCCAACGTCAGTTTTAGGAAAGAGGCTGCCAAAGTCTCTCTCTCTCCCCGGTGTGCACAGACTGAGTCTGAGCCAAGAGTCTCCTCCTCCTCAGGATGAGCTGGAGGCTGGACTTTTTTGGGCAGGGGTAATGCCACTGGCTTTAGAAGGATTTTCAGGAGCCACATGGCCAGCGCATGGGAATGTACAGTTAAGAGATTCTTGTAATTCAGCTGCAGCATTTGACTCCGAGTCCATGCCGTGCCTCTTTGGTTTATTGAGTCAGTATGACATTGGTTGAAATGCAGATTACATTCTAGTTTGTGGGACATTAGCTCTGTTTAGCTGTGAGTGTGGTTTCCTGCAAGATTTCTAAGTGTTACGAGTTCACTTGAAGAAGGGAGAGGTGAGAAAGTTATATTCAGTTTATCGTCGTGGCGTGCGTGTAAGACTTTCCATGATAGTCGGAGTGCAGATCGCTCCAGCTGTTTCAAGCTGCTCTGGAAAACAACTGGTATTGTTCAAGATCTTTTTATTTTGCAGATTTTAAGCCTCAACACACAACTGCATGACCTGTTACAATAGTCTTTTTATGCACAGTGTGTGTGAGTGTGGTCTTGTTTTGGAAGGTGCTCAGTGAAACGCTGTCCACGTAGTACTGCAACTAATCTGCCAGGCAGCTTTTCCTGGCAGGCTCTTTGGATCTGCACTGCTCACAACGGTTTATCACCCCGACATACCGTGAGACAAACAAGCAGCCAAACCTCCGACTGCCCGGGCCTCAGCTCCAGCAGGCCGTGGCATTGTTAACATTCACAGCACAATGCTTCTCTTATCCGTCTCCTCTCGTCTCCTAAAGCCAACAACGTTCTAATCTCCAAAGTGGTTTAAACCAGTTTGGAGAATGTCTTTAAGGATGAGGGCAATTTTAGGCAGATTCCAGGGATAAGAAGAAAAGACACAGATGGAATTCATCACTTGTACTTTCTATGTGCAGACCAGGCTGCCTCCTCCTGTGACCCACAAGTGTTAAAAATGACTTTTAAGACAATAAGTTCAGCTTGATATCTGCACTGTGCTGAGCGACTCAATGGACTTCTTTCATTTGGCCTCGTGCCTTTCATTTGAAGGGGGCAATGAATTAGGATTTTACAAGCCAATAGCTCAAAACAACCAGAATATATGAGGGATGATAGGGTCATGATCAACATCTGTGATCTGGGCCGTCAGTGTTTCCTACAGAATTAGAATCTAAGTGTGGCGGTCACTGATGATGGAGGGGAGCGGGTGCCGCTGACTTTCGTTTTTTGTTTTTTTTCTTGCCTGCATGTCCTTGTGTATCAGCCTGTGTCCCCTCCCTTAATTTCTGAGGTTTTTGCAGGTCCATGAATGCAGCACAGGTGGAACTCTTCCAGTGGCAGTTTGTGGAGTTTTTTAGTCGCAGGGTTGATCTGATCTGATCAGAACGGATCAGATCAGATCAATGGATGAGAGGAGCAACTGTTTGAGAGTGAAAGCAAACTTTTAGACCGAGCACAATGAACAGTTATGTTTCACTTTGACTGCGCTCTGCTGCTCCGCCTGAGCCCAGAGTACACTCTGCACTGTGTAGTGCAATGAATAACTTAATGGTATAAATTCCAATAGTGCACCTAATGAGCGGTCCAGCCCCAAACATTGAAAATCATTATGTGGCAGCAGATGTTTTAATCGTGGTGGGCCGCCACAAATAAATCAGTGTTTGGGAATGGGAAACCCTGACTGTTTTCAGGTCCACAGGGGCAGGTCCGAATATGGTCTCAAGTCTTCAAATTACAATTAAGTTATTTCAGTTAATAAACCTGAAGATTAAATATTCCACTGCATTTTATGGCAGAGGTTGGCAACCTTTCCTGAAAAAACACATTGCCGGCCCTAAAGTCAGGAATGTGAATACTTTTTTTTGACATTAATGTTAAAGCTGCACTGTAAGCCCTATTGACAATCAATAGCCCTCCTTTTTTTCCTGAAGAACGCTGATTAGTGGAACACACTCTTGTAGCGTTCCGCACTTCCTGGCATGAGCAGCCGCTGCAAACTTTATTTCATTTCTACAAGCTTCCCTTTGTTTGCGTTTTGATTAAGGATGGGTACCAAAACCCGGTACGAAATTAGACCCAGGGCTAAATTATCAAAGACCGTAGTACTGATAAGGACTAACGGTATCGGTTCTTTTGTGCCGGGGCTGAACTCCTCCACACACACACACACACACACACACACAGACACACACCTACACAGTAACTGGCGAACAGCCGAGCGGCCGCGGTGGAAACGAAGTGAAGATAACTCGAAAATGATTTGAGTTGACGGCAGTTACTGTAAGTGACATTAACCCTTAGCGAGTAGGACGCCAATATTTTATCAATACATGTGTTCAGCAAGCATGAACATGTAAACATGTAGACAGCAATATTCAATATGCTCTGTCCACAGTCTCTCATCCACTGTCACTAACGTTATGTCTTACACAAGGACAGCACGCTAGTTCGGCTAATAGCGAATTGTTACTAATAAGCTCAAATGACAGCTGTCTGTATGTAGACTAACTTAGTTTGACACTTATCTTAAAATACTTTTAAACTTAGCTGCTGGCTGAGACAAACAGCCCCAACTCTCTACACCAGCATTGTGTTACCAGTAAACAAGCTGGCGGAGCCAAATACAGGGTACACGCTGAATCATCAACGTCATCAGCCTGATTGGAATAAATTTTCCAGAACTTTGAGGTGCGATGGAAACGCAAACCACACAGATTACCAGGAATTCTTTTACCCAGGTAAATAAATTCCTGGTAATAAAAATTCCTGGAAATGTTGGTGGAAAAGGGACCATTGTGTCATGTGAAAGGGGCTGCTCATAGTGACTAACTGTCAGAAAATATTACCAACACTGCAGTTCCTCTTCAGCTCTAAGAAGCATTTTAGCATCTGTCAACTTAGTTTTAGTTTCTATGAGCCACTTTACTGTTTTGATTCCTTCTCAGCACTCTAATTAACATTGTCTCTCACTTTTAAGACAGACAAGATTTGATACACGACCTGTCTAGTCAAGTCCAAGTGTTGAGTTATTATTTTTGTGACTGAAGTCCAACTCAAGTCCAAGTCTCAGGACTACATCCCTGTCAGTGACACCAAGCTACATCCCTGTCAGTGACACCAAGCGTGGTAAAGGTGCTTTCTGGCTTTTAAAACCTTCTTTCAGCGAGATATTTTGTAATTTTGGGGTGACATCTTTCCATCTTACACAATTCAGTAACAGAGGATGAAGCCAACAGTGAGCAACTGGTGTCAATTTTGAGCTTCAAGAGCTAAAAGGCCTTAATTCTTAAGCTCTTTGAGCATAAAAAAAGTATAAGTGACAGTTCAGTTGCCAGTTTATTAGATACACCTAAAACAGACTGGTGTTTCTATTATTTAGCCTACACTCATTGATATAAATGTGATGGACAAAATCACAAACAGCACAGCAAACTGCAGCCTCCAAATTCATCATACAGTTGAATCAACACCTCTCTAAAGCTACATTATAACCATCATGAAGGCAGCATTTACTGCAGGACTGCTGTATTAGGCTGAATTAGTTGAAGCAAAGTGTACCTATTAAACTGTTAAATAAGTATCTACCACAAGAGCTGTACAGACCTGCTGATGTGTCACATCTTTAAAAACATATTTTACAGTTTATGCATTTAACTCGTGATATTGTCTCTGTGTTTACACAGAGAGCATGAAGTGTGTCAGAATCCTGCTCAAAGACACTTCAACAGGCCTCACTGGTTGTTCATTTATCTTGCTAACAGCCTGAGGAAACAGAAACACCGTTTCCGAGATCACAAGGAGCAGTCTCTCCTGCTATGGCCAAACCTGTTTTCATACTACGACTGGTATCAAAGACTTGTACATTAGCTACTCTGTTAAGAATGCTTGCTGGCAGCGTGCGAGTCACGGGGCAGCAGTGTTTGAAGAAGAGCGTTTCCACACAGTGAGAGGAAGAGGAAAGACCGGCATACCTCTCTTCACAGAAACTGGTTGACAAAGCTACAGTGTCCTCCTGCAGAGACGGACGTGTTCAACCAGGCGGGGGGAAAAAATGTCAAACACAGAGACTTCTATTGACCCAGTGGTGCTACAAGAGGAGGTGGTGGTTTCGATTCGGTTTGATTTAATTGCATAAATGGTTAAAAATAGACTGTGCAGGAGTGATAAAAACCTCAGAGGAGACAAAGAAATAAAGTAACAGCATAAATGGCATCAAAGAAAGCCAAACAAGGACACTTAGAGCACTAAAAGATGCATAATTAACAAGCATGGAGGAGCAAATAAACTGGGAGAGAAAACACCAATGGTGCTGTTGCCAAGGCAGAAAAAACAAAATTGTAATCAGGCAGCCCTTGGCCAACCACATCCATCACACGGGAGCTCCGTATCTCGTTCCTCTGCTCAGAATCTAATAAAGCTGTACTATTTAAACGGATTAAGTGCCTCATTGTCCAACTTAGGCCGACTACTGTCTGCAAGCCCTAAAGCCCAACTTGGGCACAGTTCAACACCCCCTCCCCTCACCGGCTGGGGGAACTGTGTCACCCTTGTGATCATTAGAGTATTGTTCTCCAAGGAGCTCCAGACACAACAGTTGGGTTAAATATGATGAGTAATGAAGCTGGGATAAAGTTTTGGACCCACATTTACAAACCAATCTTAAGTAGTTTTGAACATAAAAGTGGTTTTACAGATAAAAACAAGCAGCATCTGCCACAGGAGCTGCTGGTAATTATCCACCATCAGCAACATGGAGAGGAAAATATTCATCACAGCGTTCCGGGTTGGTCGAGGTTAGAGGGATCAGAGGGGGTCACGCAAAGGGTCAAATCTGAAACCGTAAACCGACTCTTTAGTGAGCCCAAGCAGGATGGATACAGGAAACACATCATCTAAGGCAAATATCTGTGGCGTGTGTTTTGAGAGGAAAGAAAAAAATGAGTGTTTCCCTATCAGTTTCATTTATTTTCCCAGCAAGAGGGCAGTGGAGTTGTTGCTTTGCTTTTTTTGTTCCTTTCACCCCTCAAGACCTCGCTTTCTGAAACCCCCCCCTTCACAGAACGCCAGCTTCAGGGACAGGCGGGAAGTGGCGAAGAGGGAAGAAAACAGGCAAGAGAGGGCTGAAAGTGCCTGTCTGAGAGGCTTAATGATGCAATCTGCCAGAAACACCCCCCTACCCTCTCCCCCTCCGCCGCCTGCCCAAATCTCCCTCCCTCCCCGCTCCAGCGATGACATCACCTCCCTGAGAAGCAACATGGCAGAGAACAGTTGCAAGGCTGCATGCAGTCGTTGGAATGTTTTTTTGTTTTTCCGACAGCAGTTACGTTACTTCAAGCTGTCGCACCAGCAACACAGAGAATTGTTTCCAAGATGAGTGACTTCATGTGTTGTAATTCCCTAATTATAGAAGAAAATGTGGGACCTAACGATGAAAATTAAAGCTGGCTGTAAAGGAGGGTAAACCTCATCTAATGTCAACCAAATGACATGAGGATGTTACTTTTCTTAGAGAAAATGCATAAACTATTAGTCATTTCTAATGTCTGCTGCTTATAATCTTGGTTGTAGGCTTCATGATGATTAACTGGAGATCACATTTTATTTTCCACTGTGTTATACTGCAAAATAATTTCAGCCTATCAAGTAATTTCTGTCTGTAGAATTCTAAATATTACATTTTCCTAAAAGAAAATTTAAAAAAAAATCTGGAAGTGCACTTAAATTATCTTATTTTATTTTTTTTTAAATTAAGGTTTCAGTAATTTTTTTTTGTCATGTCTTGACGCAACACACAAAGAAGCAGATCGCTGCACTTAAATTTATTTATTTGTATCAATAATGGGTTGTAAGAAAATTCTTTGTTTGTTTTTTTTAGAGAAATGGCTCAATAATAGACAAAAATTACTTGATCAATTGGAGATTTTAAGAGTTATATGTAATTAACATCTTAACACACTGTCCAGTGCTGCAATGATGTGTTCACAAGCGGCCTCGGAGGACAGATGGAGAGTTATGGGGTTTAAATGATCCTGTTGTGGCAGAAAGTGAATTCCCCCTGTCAGTCTGACAGGATTAACCTACACAGCCTTCCATGGCTTAGCTCATCAGGTCTGGAGTCTGGACGCCACTGAAAAACAGACACCTCCCATTCAAACAGAAACATCACATGAATCACAAACAGCTCATTTACGGCCCAAAAGAACAACCAATTTAATAAAAATATTGTGAGGGAATAATTTGGTTGATTGTGAAACTTTTCTTATCCATTATCCGATCTAATCAGGCTCAGCTTTCAACATTTACAAGTAACGAAAGTTTGAAACTATTAATTACTAGCTAATCTAAAATTCTATATCTGCCATTTCCTTTTAGATGGCTGAGGAAGCAGAGACAGTTCGTGGTGGCAGCCTAATTCATGCTCACAACACGTAACTACAACCTGAAAACAACAGAAGCAGCAGAGGATATGAAATATGTATCTGAAATATTGAAGTAACAGCGGCACCTATTTCTGCACTAGGCTCAAAATAGTGATTTTGAGCTATTACAGTTTTAGCTTAAACTATTGACAGGTGACCATCAGCTGAATCTATGGTTCCCGACTTCCCGACTTTTCGGTGTTATTGCTTTTAATGATAGTACAGCTGAAGCAGGGCAGGAAAGGTAGGAGAGAGAGGGGGAATGACATGAAGCAAGGGGCCGCAGGTTGGACTAGAACCCTTGCCACTGCAAAGGACTCAGCCTACATAGGGTGTACACGTTTCCAGGTGAGCTAGAGGTCACCCTAGTTATTAGAGACTTTAAGGAGCTGTATGCAGCATTCAGAGAATGTCTATGATCTCAGAGTCTGAGACGAGATTGCCTGCACACGGCTCTCAACATGGAGGCGTCTAACAGCCAGCTAACAGTGCTCACACTGCTAACAATGGCAACAATGCTGACAAAGCTAACGGTGTTCACATGATTGTGGGCACTACACTTCTGCGATGACACCGTCCAGCAAACATGGGCCGGGTTAGCGTTATCAGCTGTTCCCCCAGATTACAATTTAGGGGTAGCATAACTCCAATCTCTGCTCAGGACAGCACTACTCATAGCAAATATTTGTTTGCTGCTACTTTAAAGGAATAAAAGTATCTAGTATTTCAGAGGAAGAAGGAAAAGTTTAGAGGACAGATCAATTTTAGTAGCAAAACATTATTTTTCTTCTTTCTGTTGCGGAAATCATCTAGCTGTGACCCCACAGGTTTGTCCTGCGACCCCTTGCAGCTGTCTAGAGAAGACTTCTCACTCTGCTGGATCTTGTTGAACTACAAAAATAGTTTTGTGATTATAGACATTACAGAGAAATGTGTCATTCCCCTCAAAATGCTTTTTGGCTGAGAGCAGACCCCACCTAATCAAAAAGCCAAGTTTCATTTTGAGTTGTAGAATCAACTTTCTATTAGCTGCAGCTATGTACTGAAAGTGATGTTTCTCATTTTAACCAGCAAAAGTAACTAAGAAATCAGTACCATAAATGTTCATTCATCACCCTATGCTTATGAAAAAGAGTCAAGAGAGATAGTTAGTTTTAGCTTAAGAGATTCATCAACATCTGTGGGTTGTTGAGGTTTTTTTTTTTGCAAAATGCCAAATATTAGCTGGTTGCAGCTCATATCTAGAGCATTCTGTGATAGTAAAGTGAATATCTTTGTGTTTTAGACAAAGCCAAAGAATCAGCTGCCAACAAATGTGTAAAAAGAAAATCTGAGCACCAAATACACACAACTGCAGCCACAGAGCAACACACAATCACCACAGTCTGGGAATTGTATACTCAGCTCATTAATTGTTGATTCTGCAGGAAAATACAACTTTTTTTATGATGATCATCCACTTGCTGAAGCCAATTAGGTGATTGAGGGGCTTTTTGCATCAGAGGCTGCCGTGCTTTAAAACCAGGCTCTGAAATCTGACATTGATCGGACTGACGCTGGAGGTGGAGCAAATGAAAATGCTGATTGGGGGTCTTCTGATTGCTCTAATGGCAGATGGAGTGGCTGAAGCCCATTACACTGAGCATCCAAAGGGTTTTTTACAAATCGCCTGAGCAAGCACAAATGCCATATCCGTTCAGATCATGAGGAGGGGAAGGATAAAAACACAGAGGGTTCATGTCTCGTCTCAGACATGTTGAGAGGAGCGCTGGAATCTGAAAAGATAAGTGCTTTCTGAAGTTGGGGTAAAGATGAAAGCAGCAGCTGCGGAAAGATCTGCATCTTATCAAGTTAGTTCTCTTTAATATTGAATCCTAACAAGTGAAAAAAAATCAAGTGTAGTCTGAATATTTAAATATCAGAGAGGTCAGAGAGGCACTGTTTGAAACTGCTGGTGGATCAGTCATTAGGACTGATTTTAAAGGTGTCTATGTTATTTTGTCTGAGTTTTTTTTTAGCGTGAAACTGCTTTATTCAGTGTTTTTAGCGGTTTAAATCACCAGGTCTGTTTGTTTTGGAGAGGAAGACCCCTGTGGGTAATTTAGCTCCTGGTAAAAAACCTGATCATCTGGATCTTAAGTTATCAGAGCAAAAAGGTGAGCACAGATTAGCAATCACCTGGCCCGTTCATTTTGGAGAGGAAGAGACCTCTGCGGATAATTCGGCTCCTGGTAAAATCTTCCTGAATATTGAAGGAATAATATCCAGAAGGAGTTCAAACTGATTGTAATCTACAATTGTCAATGCTAGATGCCAATAAATACCCCTAAATCTGATACACTTTACCTGTAAGTGTTAACTAGCTCCTTCCCCACAAAAAAACAACTAACACCTGGCTTACGTCTTTTGTGGAAAAGGTTGCAATCGGCATTCATTCCCGGTAGTCATGGGAATTTATCGGCTCCAGCTCCAATCCACTTCGACCGGCAGTGATGGCAATTTGACATCCACTTGGACACGCTAATTTTTTCCACCCCTTCTCCAGTACAATGTAAAGAACCCACCACAAAATACTGTCCATTAGTCAGCACCGAGTTTAAAGGACAGTCAGAATGATTAGCAGATGTAGAAAAGAAGTAACCAACTAAAATTTTTACCGGCCTCCATGCTGCTTTCTAATGTTTACTAACCTTGTGTCAAGTCAAGTGATTCAGACATAAACATGAGACCAAGACGTTAAATCGCAGTCCATGTCTAAAAGGGGCTTTAGCCACTTATTTTTACTCTACTTAAAACAAAAAACAAAACAAATCACCTGATATTGACTTCAAATAAAATCAGGGGGCTTTTGGGGGGATTTTTTTAGGGCTTCTTCTTAATTTGCTGTCAGTTTTCTGACTGGACATCAACCTGTCCTCTGTCTGAGAACTGACAACCTGAAGCAGACTGAAACAAACGGCTGTTCAACCCGCTGACATTTCCAGCCCTCTGATTTGTTTGTGCTGCAAGGCTGACAGCAAGAACAGATGAATATTTATGCTGCTTTGTGCCTCCTGTGAGAAGCCAGGGAGGACGACAGCTGATGGCAAACATGTGGACTGACTGCATGTTGCTGCACACTGCCTCTACCTCAACCTCATAGTGTGTTTAGACAAATTCTCAGTTTTTAAGCTTTGTTAATACACTGAAGATTGTTGTGTTCAGGTTTGCTGCTAAGGAGAATTACACCCTCAACATTCAATCCTACTGACTGTATGCTGAGAGTTGCACTGCAAAGAATATATGCATATGTAAAGGCATATATGTCTATAACTAAAGTCTTGAATTCAATTATTTTTCTGTATTCTGGTGTATTAACCTGTTTTCTTTGGTTTCAACATACAAACAGTATGTCCAAGAGAAACTAGCGTTCACCAAATTGTTACAGTGCGTGAAGCTATTGCTTCTATTAGTTTGTTCACCTCTTGAGCGTGCTGTGGAGGTGTATAATTCTTAGTAAGTGTGACTCTCAGCGGCCTTGTCCACCAACAGCAAAGTGCTTCATAAAGAAGAAGAGGCCACTCAGGGAGGACGAAAAGAGCTGCACCAGAATGATTTGCATTCACATGAAAAAAAAAGTGTTTGTGGATAAAGACAGCATTGGAGCTCTGGGGAATCCGATACAGCTGCTGTTTCATAAAGAAAACATAACTTTCATTTTGTTTTTCTTCCTTGAGTGGAAAGTTTTACATGCTCTTCTGTGTGCCGAGCGCGTTTTACGACCCTGTGGGCTTTTGAAACTCTGGTACAAAAAAAAAAAAAAAAAAAAGGCGAGACAATTTTTCTCCCTCCCTCCTGAAAAAACTTTGTTGCCCAGAGGAGGTTTTCACCCCGCCACAGCTGTATGTTTGGTGTGTTTGCTCAGCTCGAGAGGATGATCATCTCAGGCTGATGTCGCCTCACTGGATCTGAAGTGTTGCTCACCTCAGCCAGCTCGCCCGAGACTGTTTTTAACAACAGCCTGTGACTGCAATAAAGTGACAATTTCCGCGGATATTTCTCCGGCGGGAGTCAAGCGAGGATAGCGGTCAGATTTACGTGAAGCAACTGCACGTCTGGAGTCCTGAATCACCGCTTATATCGCTCGAGGGAGCCAACAAAGAGACCCAATATGAATTTATGGCCCTGCTGTGTGATAGAAGCTCTGTGCCACTAAAGAAGAACAAGCCTCTCTCCATCCCCACAGGTTGTAATCTCCCAGGAAGGAGGAGAGAAAATAACATCTCTATGGCAACTGCCGGTCCAAAGGTGAGACGTTACGATGCAGACGAAGACACAGCGACCACAGGCAGCAGGACAGCAAGCACAGACATAAACTGACATTTATCCTAAATCTCTTGAAGTATAACATATATTTACACCCTGCAGAGGACTGATCTTTAAATATAACACTGAATTAGATTTGGAAAAAGACTGGTCCACAAAGACGCAAAAACAACAGCAAGGTACTTTGGGGCTAATGGTAAAGTACTGATTTATTTACCTGTAGCACTGTAATACCAGTAAAATTTTCTTGCAGAGTAAACTGAACTCAAATACTTGCAGTTTATGCTAAAAAGCGCAATTAGAAAAGAAAAAAACGAAAATCACTTTAGACAAAGGGATAGAAAGGTCACTTGGAGCATCAGCAGTTGATGGGAAATGTGATGTCATTTTGCCAAAGCGGGAGAACTAGCAATGCAAATGGTGTGAGACAGCACCAGCCTCAAATGTTATCACTCAGTTGAATGGGCGTTATCAGTAGTTATCAGCCTCATAGATATGGGTTAGTAGGGGCCTGCTACACCTACAAATATTAGTTATTAGCCCATTAAATGGCTGTTATTAGTTTTCATAGGGAGCATAGATGACAACAGTGGTCCGCATACAGAGGAGGTCAGGTTGGTGGATGATCAAAGAATTGACTTTAACCTGTGAGACTACTATTCATGTCCTGGGTGAAACAAAAAGTCAGCACTGACTTAATGACACTGATGTAAACAAGTTTGTCACATCGCGATATGTAAAGTACAAACTTTAACTTTTAACCCAAACCATGATCATTTTTTAAAAGGCGCCTAAACTTAATGAAACCGAAAATGAAACTTAATAAATCGCAACCGTTGCAATAGGCTGAACCACCTTGTGAACCTACTGGTACATGTAGCAGGTCCCTTCTAACCCATATCTACAAGGCTGATAACCCCTGATTACGCCCATTCAACTGAGTGATTACATTTAAAAGGTGTGCTGATAGAAGAAATCAATTCCCACAATAATCTCATGTGTTTGTACCAAAGTGCAATGGTAAAATGTTTTTAAGTTGAGCTAAACTGATGAATTTTTACTGCAGCTAAACAAAGTTTAAACTAAGTAACATACCAGTGTTGTCTTGCTAATTTGTTTAGTTTCACAGCATGTATTAAAGATACATTCTGATTGTTATTTTAGTAGTTTCATCCATCACTACTTTCAGTAATCAGTAAAATGTATCTAAATTACCTAAACCTTTTTATTTGGACGTCAAACTGAGTCTGTTTTTAATAATGCCTCATTGAACACAGAAACTGTGTGCACAAAACTACAGTAAGTAGCCTACAGCAAGTTAAGAAATAAGTTTGGCTAATCTGAAGGCTTGTTTTCGGTACCTATAGGATGAAGAACTCGAGGAAACATGTCCTCCATACATGAGACACATGGAGAGTCTCAGCTGGTTCTCTCTGCTGAGATCTGGATTTAGAAACGTCAGTGATGAAACACACTGAAACACTTTCTATTTACATCTCTGAGTCATAGGCAATCATCCAATATTCATTCACAGTCAGTGACACTGATAAGGTGAGTGTGTGTGTGTGTGTGTGTGTGTGTGTGTGTGTGTGTGTGTGTGTTAAGACACTACATGTAATATGTTACATGCTCCCATCCAAAGGTCGGGCCACACCCAGTTTTTGATCGTCGGGCAACCAATAAAAGCCTCAGCAAAGTGACATCACTTGTTGCCGTGGCACCCAACTGTCACAACAATCAAGATGATGCCTGTCTTTTCAACTGATTCTAATTAAGTAATTAATTACATTAAATAAAATGGCTAAAACTTAACTTTTCTTGCAGGTTATTTTGCTTTTGTTTTAGTTTTTTGTAAATTATAATGACGATTTTTCATTTCTGCAACGCAACAACAGTCACATTATGAGTAAGTATGGTATATTTGGCATGACATATGTTTACTGCCTCTCCAAGTCTTACTCTTAATTGTGTGTCCATTATTTGTTTGGATGAATATTAACACATTTATCTGCTTCTCTTCAGACAAACACATGAAATACAGCTAGCAGACACTATGATTAGATAGCATATTATTCTTTATTCTTCTGATAAAAGTATCTGTTGGTAAATTGGTTTATTCATCTAACCCAACTGATGCAAAGTCATCCAATGAATGTTTGAATTTTTCCCACATCTCGCGTAAAATTCACTTGAAAGTTAGAAAATGAAAGAAGTTGAGAAAAAGAAAACTAAAGAAGACAGGAGACAGAATATATAAAGATGTCATTATTTAGCCCATAACTTGTAAGTGATTCAGTGAAATGTCACTGGCTGAATACATTAAGCTGTGAAGCAGGAGGCTTAGTGAGTTTGGCCTTTTATTAACAGCCAGAAATCCCACAGTTCAGTTCAGTCTGTTAGAGAGGAAAATGACATCTTTGTTGGAGTTTCAGTCACGAGTAAATGAAAAATGAATAAGGGTGTGGAGACATTTATCTAGACTGGGTAACAATTTATAGTTTTTGGTTTTGTTTTTTTTTTTTTACTATATGAGTGCACAAGAAAAAAAAGACAAGGCAAATTACATGTGACAAAGGTCAAAGGTCAAAGTCAGTCATATGAAATTGAGCTGAAATGATGTACATCTGTACAGCTGGAACAACTCGTTGATTAATGGATCAGAAATTAACCTGCAAGTATTTTGATAACCGTCACAATGATATCATATATTGATTGAGAAAACCCAAGCCCGCAACTCAACTTTTGTATCAACATATATTTCCTGAAATCTGATTTTAAACAAAATAATGCAGAGACGATAAATTACAAATAATTTCCAATTTACAAATGTGTACTTCACCCTGACAGAGTGAATTAAGTGTCAATATAAGTGACAAATGCATGTTTCATGATACACAAACAAAAACAAGCTCTATTCTATGATCAATGTCAAAAAATATTAATATGTTTTTCTCTCCACATTCAGTGAAATGCAACTGACTTATTCAATGCTGTATTTAATTTTCGGTGACAGAGCTCATTCCCTCAGACTCAAACTAATATACAGTAAATAATATAAGTTGACTTCTAACTTGCAAATCTCAGGTGAGGCCTGGGATTACTTTATTTCATGAAAGATGTAGCTTACTGGGCGTCTGAGTCTTCTGAGTCTGCACATGCAGCATGCATTTATCAATCGGGTGATGTTAAAAGACTTTTTAAAACAAATGTAACAAAGTCCACATCAGGTAATCAGAGCACACACATTTTATGATCTTTACATAAAATCAAAACCAACACTGTCTGGACATTTAAATGAGGAATATGTTAAATCAGTATAGGTGGGTGGCATTTGAAGATGCATGTGTTTATTGTAGGGCTGTGCCTCACTCAGTGTAATGACAATGTCAAATTGAACTATTCTTTTCTTTCTTTCCATACAGAGTTTGAACATGGTTCAGCAAGACGTTTAGGGTGACAGCTACGTCAGTGTAATGTCGAGCTAAATTAGACCTTAGAGCTAATGCACGCTAATAACACTGACAAAGAATCTTAAATGTTTAATAATACTTTTTGCCACCACTACATATCAAACAAAAGCCAGAGGCTATGTCATACTTAGTTGCTGTGAGCTGTAAATTCACCATGTCTAATGAAAAGGTGGAGGATAACATTATCTCAAAGAGTGACTGGGCAAAGCCTCTGTCTGTTCCTCCAGGCAGCTGTCTCACCCTGGGTCTGGGTCTGCAGCAACCTGTACCGGCGAGCAGTGTGAAAGTGTGGCGCATGCACTCTGCAGCTACATCTAGGGACCAAATGTCCCCAGACGTGCACTGCACACTGACAAAAAAACAAAACAAAACACGACTGCTTGACTTGAAGTATTTTAGTTGACTGAGGGTTCTCAGACTGATGACTCAAATCTTCCACTTTCAGGGAGCAGCCCTATTTTTATGTTTTGTTTGTGTTTAATGTTACCAACATTTGCCTCTAATATTAAGACTTAATTCTCTACATTCTCTTATTTCCCTCTACATCTTAGGAACTAAAGCAGGAATGTCTGTCCAGTCACACAGAAAAAGTTCATATTTCTCGACCTCTGACCTGCAAAATCTCAAACATAGTCAAATGAAAACTTTGTCTTTTTAGCTTGTTATTTCTTTCTAAAGTAGGGGCATACAATGTTTTCTTTAATACTACATTAGCTAAGTACAAACAGCGAGCAGCTGAGCTCACAGTCAGCAGAGAGAAGGGATCAGAGCCCTCCTTTTCCTCAAAGATGCTGTCACTCGTCTCTTGTCAGAAAAACTCCTGAGCAACTGTCAGAAATGTCACAACACATCCTGTCCTGGTGACAAGTGTGAAGCAAAGCACCAGAAGACCTGTCCTTTCCACTACAACATCCTCTTTATGGTTCATAGAAACAGGTTTTGATTGCCTGGACACTGAATAAATCAGTTAGTCGCAGTAATGGGATGTTACATTTCCTCAAGCACTGTACTGAAGTAAATTTTTGAGGTACTTAACTTGAGTAATTCTATTTTATGTAGTGTTATACTTCTACTCAAGTACATTTGTGAGGCAAATATTGTCCTTTTTACTCCACTGCATTTTTTTAATTAGTATATACAATTCTGAATGCAGGACTTTTACTTGTAACAGAGTATATCAGCAGCACTGTGGTGGTTAATTTACTGTTTTCTGATATTTTATAGACAAATAAATGATCTTAATTTATCAGTAATGAAACAAATTCCTAGTCACAGCTCTACACTTCTGCAGAGCCCTCTGGAAACGGAGCTCAAACAGGACAGCAAACAAGTACAAAAGCCTCTCTTGAGCTCAGATCAGCCTGAAACCAAGTGAACCGAGACGTCATACGTTTGGCGAGATGCATTCTGGGAACTGACCCTCACATATCCAGGGGCCTGCACCGAGCTCAGACTCACACTTAGAGCTACTCTCAGAACAGTCAAGACAGCGTCTGTGGGCCAGAACAAGGCGGATAAATCATCCACCGACACTGTAGTCCTTTTTCAAACAGACTGTAATTATCACAGCTGAGGTTTCTGCTCTGCCATGAACACAAAGATCTTTCAAGAAAGAGAAAGGAGGACAGAATAGTGAGAGCTTTAAAATAACACAGAGGAATCTTATCAAGACCAGATGTGACTGTAGGAAGAGCGGAGGAACTCTACAGTGTTATAAAAGAGGTGCTCAGTTTCGACATAAATCCAGCTTTGCACAAAAATTCACTTCATGTCAGAATGAAACAGTAAAAGCTTATACTACAAGTAACATTTGACACTGTTTTGAAATGTCATACCAACACTGTTCTAGCCTGAACATGCCTCCTCCTTTCAGAGGAGAAGAAAATAAAGAAGGCTTTGGGGTAATGAGTACCAGAGCATCTGTGTTTTTCATCCCATCACAGCTTCACTTTGCTAATGAACAAACAGCCTTCTGCTAGAGCAACTTAGCTTGATTACAATGATGAAAACGATGCTTCTACTTTATACAAACAGGCTGCCAGGAAACTTTGCGAAAGCTCCTGTAATGTCCAGAAAGATCCCTCAATGAAAAATCTATAAGTTTACAAGTGACTAATTTTTACTCATAAAAGCCTGGAGGCAAAACACTTGAACAGACTCTGTCGCTTTCTAAAAGACAAGCAGATCGCTTCTTTCACTGATTAATTACGATCACTTCATCAATCAAGACACTTCAGACTGAAATAAATAAATTATTTAACAGGGATTTCAGGCTAAACTCTTCAAATGTCTCCTCTTCCTAATTCATTTAAATAACTCACTCAATTAAACTGTTTTGATTCTCTGTGACACGAAATGATGCGTTTAAGTTTTCTTGGATTTTTATTTATTTATTTATTTATTTATTTTGGATGGGGCAAAGGACGGCTGAATTCAAGCTGAAAAAATGCATGCAAAAAACTAAATAAGACCACACTGTTTGTTGACAGGTGGTATATGGAAAGGTGCACTACAACAATACAGCAGATACAACAACGCACAGGTCAGGTGGGGTTAGCTTGGTGTGTGTTTAACTCTGATTTTGTGTGTTTCAGTGTGTCTGTGTGTGTGTGTGTGTGTGTGTGTGTGTGTGTATGTGTGTGTAACGTGCAGTGTGTTGAGGTGGACAGCTTGTTATCTGGGCTGAATTGCAGAGCTTAATATTCAGCCAGCAGCCAGATTAGTTCAGGACAACCTGTCAGTCTGCAGCTGCAGAGAAACACACTGGTTTCTACTGCAGAGCGTGTGTGTGTGTGTGTGTGTGTGTGTGTGTGTGTGTGTGTGTGTCTGATCATGTACCTCTATCTTTGTGAGGACCAATTTGAGTTTAGTTTGATGTCTTTGGGGAGGTGGGGACATCTTCTCTGGCTCCTACTTCCTCAAAGCGCTGTCTTAGAGAATTAAGGTCAAGGTTGAGGTTAGGTGGCTTGGCAACGCTTTTTATCAATGAAGGTCCTCACAAGTATATTATATTTATCCCACTGTGGTGACAGTTATATTATGGGATTCACCTCCTATCTGGAGACAAAAAGCTGGTTGCCACAACTATTTATTTTCGGGTTGAGACTTAACATTAGTAGCACACACTGCACCTGCCACACAGACAGAAGAAGTAGTCAAGGTACAGTAGCCTGGATGTGTCAATCCAGAATACATACATGTTAAAAATTTCTGCTTTTCTGGAGAGTGAACAGTTATCTGCAGTAACTTAACCTTGGTCACTGCTACGTCAATACGCTGCCATTTTTTGGTGTTACATAGAGAACAACAGCTAGGAGTTTTTTCAGAACTTACATTATGAATGGGCAGACTGTGTATGGGTTGAAAATTTAGGATAATACTGTCATACATGTACAATCAATGCGTTTGAAGAGTATGGCTTATTTTGTTAAAAAACAGGTCTAATGACAAAGATGTGTTTGAACTCAGCAAATGTAAGGTATGGAGAGAGGGATCGTGCTGTTATTAGTACTGAAACTCAGGTACCACAAATAAAGACAGTGTCACACATCACATCCCATACAGTGCAGCAGTAAAACAAGGTTTTGCATTGAGGGACTTTCTTTCCAGAGTCGCCTATTTGCACCAACACTGAGCAATCAGTACGAGACAGAAAAACTCATTTACACACCCACAAAAGCAACAAATATCCCAGAATGCATAGCAGCTGTGAGACAGGTTGGCATTTCAACCAAAAGGCACCATTCTCATTTTTATCTTAAGCACAGCAGCTGCAACTGTTGCTCTTTCCTCTGGCTTCACTCTTCACCTAAACATGTAGCTGGATGCTGCTAACTTCACTCGCTTGCTCCCTGGGGGTTGTCAAATGGCATTCTGGGAAGTGTAGGAACTCACTAACTTAAAAGGAAACAGAGAGGAAAGGTTGAGAGAAATTCAAAGCTACGAAGAAAACACTGAGCTTGTGTTTGACAAAGTGGAGGTTCTAGCACTTGACCCTCCCTCGTTACTACTGTTGAGATGCCCCTGAGCAAGGCATTTAACGCTTAACTTTAAGCATTTGAGCTTAAAATAACTCTTGGAATACAGTGAGGTGCCTTGACTTTATTTTTTCCTTTATGTAAAGAAGCTGTGATATGAGTGTTTGCCTGGTCGTGCACCAAAGGAGAGTTTATTTCTGTTTTCAGTCAATGTGCATCCCGTCTCTCACTCCTCTCCCTGGAAAATAAAACTACAATTTCAAACCTCACAACCTCAAAGGAGCTGTGAGGATGTTTTCCACCTCCAGACGACAAATAAGCATGAACCTTCAGGGAAATTAGGGAAGGGGGGGTGGATAGAGGAGTTTAATGCCTTGCTCGAGGGCTCCTCGAAAGGACATGTGGCCCCTGTGAAGCTGTAGTGACACCTGACTGTTGTTAATGTCATCTCCTGCTGCCATTCGCCCCCCGGCAGTGAGGAGCTCTGGAGGAGGAAGGGATGATGCGTGGAAATCAAAAAATTAGGTCAAAGTCTGCGGGATGCAGGGGGAAGCTTTGCATTCACTGCCGGCGCACATTTACAGCGTCAGCTAAGCATGTAAATAATGCAACGGGGCATCTGACCCCATTTCCCCCCAGACACACTTGTTTACATTGGAGCAATTCTGAGCTGGCAGTTTACATTTTTTAGAAAAAAAGAAAGCAAGAAAGAAAAAAGAAATGTGTGTCACCTTTTTCCCCATCCTCCCTCCCCTCCTCTCATTTTCTCTCAGCTCAGATGCAGATCCCTCTGAAACCTGCATTTGCAGCAGCAGCAGCAGCAGCAGTGGAAACATTAAAATGCAATGTGTGCATTTGCAGTCAGCTGTTAAAATCGCTTCCTCTCTCCCTCTCCCTCTCTCTACCTCTCTGCCTCTTCTGTCTTTCTCCATACATGGCTGAGCTCCGCGAAAGCCTCCAGACTCCATGAGAAACAGGGAAAACACTGCTCGCAGGCAGCTGAAATATGACACTGTGATACTCTCCAGGCTGAGAGTGAGTTTGCAGCAATGTGACATATCAATCTGAGAAAGAAGAAGAGGAGGCGGCGGGGGGGGGGGGGTGCTAATGAGAAAATCAATATGGAGGCTGCATATCAGGGTCTTGCAAAAGAAGCCAATATATGCTCTGGTATTATGGAAAGAAGCTGGAATATAATGGGAATCATTCATCCCCTCCAAAAGCTGCCTGGCTGCAGTGTGTCATGTGAAAACTGTGTCTGGTAACAGCTGCACACTCTGTGCACATAATCTAAGCAGCATGCAGAGCTCTGCTGAACGGGATTTTCCAATATGACAGTGATGAAAAAAAAAATCTCTACGACAACTTCTTATTGACAAACCCCAAAGATAAATCTCTGTAGCATTCCTATGATATTCCCCCTGGGGGCTATAATTCCTCCCTGGTGCTCAACAGAGACTTTTATGTGTACATCATGGTGGTGTTTATCTGCTGTGATGTAAAGATCAGTCCACTAATTAACAAAAACTACAATACTAATGATTATTTGCTCCTTTTTTGATGATATCACTGTAAACGTATTATTTTTGGTTTGCAATTTGCAAAAAGAAAAAAGCAATTTGAAGATGTTAAATTGGGTTCTAGACACTTGTGGACACTGCATGATAATGATTTCAGGGTGAATATAGTGCTTTATAGAAGTTTTTATCTTGTATTATATTTCCTTACATGATATTCCTATGATACATGCTGCTAAATATTGTCTTTATGATGTTTTTCTGTATAATTGTATGATTTTTCTGTGTACCTTTTGTTTTATTTATTCTCCAGTTAGACAGTTTTGATGCTAAATGTGCACTAGGACATATCAAAGGAATGCTATAAGAATACTACAGTCCTCCTAAAGCATACTATTCTGACTCCACTGCCACACCACCAAAACACCACATCCCCTGCATCCAAATCACAGCCAGACACACCAAAGCAGTGTTTATGGCAGCATGTGTGTGCGCGCGCGCGTGCTTGTTTAATAAATATGGAAAAACGGACTTGAACTTGTGGCAGTAGGAGTTCAACACTTCTCTCAGCTCTAAACTCTGAACCGGTTGGTCCTCTCAGCAGAGACCGACCAGCAGCGACCCAGACACCCCACAGAGCAGCAGCAGAGCCCGGGCAGAGCCGCCCGAAGCTCGGCGGTGAAATTCAAGTACTCACCCTCGGATAACTCCAGCTCCAGCTCGGCCAGTTTGGCCCGCACCTCCGCAGGAAGCGGCACCGGGTCCCGGTCCGCCATTCCGCCACAAGAAACCGACTTAAACCTGTGTTTTTACGGCTCTTTCTCCTTGTTTTCTCTCTCCAGGCTGCTCCTCAAACCCCCAAAATATCCAAAGTCAGTCAGACAGAGTCTCTGCGTGTCGCTCTCTGTGCGGCAACAACGCTGTTAGCCCTCTGCACACCGACGTCAAGCCAGACAACACATGGCGGCTCTGCTTCCGCTGGGTTTATTTTAAAAATAAGAGCCTAACTGGCTGCACAGAGGCACATGTAACAGCTGTCTTCTACTGTTCCAATCAGTATTGGGACTCTAATATTGCTTGTAAAACACATTTGATAACTGTAAATAAATAGAGCACAGATACAAGTGATCTCTAAAAAAATGGATCTAGATAGTTTTTTTTGGACGATGACATCAAAATCCAAAAGTGGGTGATACAAAATATAGCCCAAATAAACAAATAAATTATAATAGATTGAACAATTTAGCAGTATATCAGATAATTTAAATAAGCTCCAACGTTACAGGCTGCAACATTACAGTGATGAACACAATAATGAATCAATATTTATGATACAGTTATATCATACTGAAAAAAACCTTTGGTAGTTTGAGCACATTTTGATACTAATATTCTAAATATTTCAGGATGCAATGAGGTAAAAAAATAAATAAACTAAAAAATAAAATGGTGGTGTGATTGTTTTAATTTCAGTTTTGATCATTACAGTGGAGTCACAGTAAAAGCTCATTCCAAGGTTGTGAAAGTTTAAAAAAAAAAAAAGAAGAAGAAGAAAAAAAAGAAATTCTCAAAAATATGAGATAGCAAAGTCAAAATGAGGAGTAATAAGTTACTATTGTGCTGTTCTCAGGTGAAATAACATCAGTCACTTTTTTACTTGTCATCTCCATATTTTGATTTGAGTCTAATTTTGATTATTCCTGAAATGTAGGAAATGAGAAAGGGGTATGGACATGCCATGCAACAAAGGTTAGAATCAAACTTTGTGGTTACACACATCGTAGACTAACAACCGGGATACTCATTATGTCATAATTTTGGCATAAAATGTCCAACAAACAAAAACAAGCCAAACAAATCCCACAGGTTGTTTGATTGATTTTGATTTTTCCATCCAACTAGATGAGAAAATATGGTTCCTAAAATGTTCCATTTTATTAACATAGGCCTACTATTCCACAGAGTCCTCACTGCGCACAAGACTATAATATAAATGACACATATAGATCTATTTATATTGATAATATAGATTTCAGATTGTATTAAAGAAAACATACTGTAGATTACATTTTACTTCTGAGGAGTTGATACCAATGATTTTTTTTCTAGTATTTATTTTATATTTTTATTTTCTGCCCATCTTGAAAAATTAACAGATCACTGCATGCATCACTATAGTTTATGTAGTTTATACATAAAAGCAAATGTCACACATTTTTAAAAATTCATTTACAAATAACAAACAGGGCACAAAAGGTCGCTTAAGAAAGTGAAATGTAAGGCTGACTGTACTGACAATGCTTTTACACCTGTTTTTTGGACGTTTTTCAATGTTATGTTGTGCAAAGGAGACACTACACTGTGCAGGCACCAGTACTTCCTTTGATCCCTCGCCGAACTGCTATTATGCTTTTATTTTGAAGGTATACTCATCCGTTTTCCTGTCTGACACTTGTTAATTGTTTGAAACTTAATGCACCTTGCAGGCAGAATATACTGGAGATGACTTTGGACAGATTGAAAACATCAGTGAGTGAATACACATTTATGTATTTTTATTGACTCCAGACAAAGTTTGTTGATTTGTTTTCTTATTTGAGGGGACACATTGAAATAATGGTAATAAAATAACCATGAGAGGGCGCCAGACAACATCTATCTATCTATCTATCTATCTATCTATCTATCTGTCTGTCTGTCTACAAATACAGTCAACAACAAATTCCTCATGTCTCATGAGAACAAATTTAGGATATGAATTAAAGGTGTCAGTAAAGGCTTTTTATGATTGTATTGTTTTTATTTGTTTTGTGGCCTTTGCTGTTTTGGAGAGGGAAATGGACCAACCCAAAACATTAGATTCT
The DNA here is from genome assembly GCF_011397635.1 of Epinephelus fuscoguttatus. Taxonomy (NCBI): domain Eukaryota; kingdom Metazoa; phylum Chordata; class Actinopteri; order Perciformes; family Serranidae; genus Epinephelus; species Epinephelus fuscoguttatus. Next base: position 10,602,360 of record NC_064766.1, on the reverse strand, counting down.
ATCACATGTAAAAGAATAAACTTAAAGCTGCAGTAACTGATTTTTATCACTTGGGGGCAGCAGACACGTTGTGAGCATAACAATGACATATTATCACTTTTTAAATTGTTATGACCACAGACATAGATGCCTCCTTGGCCACTAGATTATACATCAGCGGCGATGCTATATTTGAGAGGCACGATTACGATGAGACGTTTTTATGGGTTTATGATCTACACCAGGGTGTCCAAACTTTTTTGAATTGGGGCCAGATTGGATAATATGAAAATACCCAGGGGCCAGCTGCTTCTCGCATTATACAGGTTATAAAAAGGAATTTAAAAAAAATCTTATATAAATGAGACGAGCAACTGTTTCATCATTCAACTAGTAAGTATTCAACTTTCCACTACTCCTGAAAGCAGCAGCTCTTGCTGTCAACTTTACGCCTTTTCGTTGTAGCCATGTCTGCTATCCAGCAGGAAATGTCTGCTATCAGGTAACTATTCATTTGCTTGTTTGACATCTGTTTTTAGTTTCATCTCAGGTAGCTCCTATCTGGTGCATGCCTGTAAACTGTGTGACGTCCCACTATTGTGAGGTTAATGGAAAACTGCAAAGTGTACATGAATTGCCAGGGACAATATTTATCCCACTGGCCATAAATTGAGTGTCACTGCTCATAATCATCGCTCTCAGTTTCTTTTTTTTATTTCATTTTTATTTTGCTATGTTCAGAACATTTCTGGGCGTGTAGTCCCCAACCAATAACAGTGTGCAGGTATGGTCAAGACTTGATTAAAGGGTGGTGACCAGAACGTATGGAGCACACATTCAAGAGGAAGCTTTGGAAATCGCAGACACAGAACCAAAAAATAAATAAATGCAAACATAGTGAGGCAAAACATCGAGCAGATCAAGCTGGGGTTGGCTTTCACTTTCGCTGACAATTCCTGCATAGTATACCTTTAAGGATGAATTCAGTAAAAAGAAAATGATTCTGCAAGATGCTCTTTAACTCTAACTCGTCATTGTCAGCATTGTTTAATGCCTGGTTGAACAACAGAGTTCCCTCAGAGATTTTCTCTTCATGAAAACCACATTTCCCATCAGTCCAGTTGCCTTCTCTCCCAGACTGTAAAGAGATAAATGTGTTGGAAGTGATTTTTTTTTTCCACTAGTCTTTCTCTGCTTCCATTATCTTTTCTCACCACAAGCTTTGTGCTCAAGATGAGGAACTTTAAGGGATAGTTTGGATCTTTACCTCCGCCAAAGAGGTTATGTTTTCGCCGGCGTTGGTCTGTTTGTCTGCAAAATAGTTATGAACGGATTTTGATGAAATTTTCAGGAAAGGTGGATAATGGGACAAGGAAGAGATGATAACATTTTGGTGGTGATCTGTTGAAGCAAAGTGGATAAAATAATAAAAAAAAGTCTATCGTCTGAAAGCCTCAGCAGCAATTCCAATTTCTAAACACGGTGAAAATAGTGCCATCTAGTGGCCGGAAAGCACGTCTCGTTCTGCTTGCTAAATATTGTTGTAATTCTAAAGTTGAAATTAATGTTCTGTGTTGGGAAAAAAGAAAGTGAAAAATACAAAAAAAACCATTATATTCTGTGTTGGTACAAAATAAAAACAAAATAAATACACCAGTGTCTCCATGGTGAAGGCATATATAACCTAATAATGATAGTGATGCAAATAACCTAATTGTGATGCAGGCTGCAAAATCTGATGCAGAGGGGGAGGGAATATCACCTACCTGGCAGAAGTCTGCACTCTCTGAGTGCTTTTCTAGTTTGATGTGAGGTTGTATGAGGTACTTATCCCTAGTCAGCGTATTACATACAGTATGTGTCAGTCTGCATGGCCCCAGTTTGATGAAGCAGGCTGAAGTCTAAAACAGTGATTTCCAAAGAGGAACTGAAGGCGTTATATTGCTTTATTCAAAGCCAGACTCCACTGAGAAAAGCAGTGATTTAACATTGCTGAACACAGGAGCTGCTGGTCCACTGCTGCCTCCATCAGTTATTGTGTTTGTGTTAGTGTGTGACTTTGGTGTTTGAACGGTTAGTTTGGATTCACCAAGTCACACAATCTAACTAACTGAGTGACGCAGCCATAGACAAGCAGCTCTTGTGTCCAGCACTGTTAAATCACTGTTTTTCTCAATCTGGTGGCTTCAACGTGAGCATAGATGGGGAACTGAAGCACGGCTTCTCTGTTGGCACAGGCTGATGGAAAGTTAAGGGAGTGAAAATACTCTCAATAGTACACTTTAACTGTTATACTTTTTTTTTTGGGTACAAAAAAACATTTTGCTGCTACCTCTATTCACAGCTGTAGATTGCTGAGCTTCTGTTTTGGCACTTCTACCTGCTTCGCCAAACTGGAGGTGTCCCGACCACCATCTACTGTAGGTCATAAACTAATTATGGATAAGCACCTCATACAAGCCCACTTAAAAAAATCCAAACTCTCTCTTTAAACGGTTAACACATCCTTTATAACACCCTTTAATTTTTTTCTCTGATTCCTCCCAGTTCAGCTGTTACCTGGCCTCAACCATAAGGAACAAATTTATGATAAAAATGCAACTTAGAATCTGTGTTTTCATCACTGCAGGGCATTTCATTTAAGTCATCATCATCATCACCATCGTTGTCTCCACTCCTGGCAGCAGCAGCAGTCCCATCATCATTACTTTCCCATTACTGACCCGGAGGCTCGGACTTTCTGCTGCAGGTCTGAAACTGAAGCCTCACTCAGATTCACCACAGACCTGAGAACAAAGAGCAGCAGCAGTGTCAGATATCTGCATATTCAAGTTTAGACTTTTCATTATTCCTGACCCCTGGAGGTGGTGCAGTGTATGGACAGAGTGACACAGAACAAAAAACACAGAAATGTAGTAAGTTGGTGTTCACTAGTGCTGACTGGTGATATTTCACGCTTATAATGACAGTGTTTTCGAAAACAATCCAAAACTATGAAAGAACTCACATTTTGTTTGCACGAGAAGTCAGGTGGGAGAAGAAGAAAGACATTTAAAAAAAAAAAAAAATCAAACAAAACGTACATAATGATTTACTCTTCATCTTTAAGGAACAATGTTACATTTTGGGAAATGACCTGGTCGCCAAATGAGATTCAACATGTTAACTAATGACCTTTAGGGGTGCTGGTTAATGGACTTAAGTACGTGGGGACATGGGGAGGTAAATACACATTACTCAAAAAGTTTAACTATCACTTAAAAGATTAATAAATGAACAAAATAGTTGACTAGTCCATTCATCTTCTATTTGTTTCAGTAATAAAATCAATATTCAAGTACCCCAGTCAGGGTTGCAGTCACTGAAGCAGAAAAAAGAAAGAACATTTTTTATTGAGAGTAAAAACAGTGACAAGCAACATAAATAATAGAAATGCAAATTTAAGCAGGAAAAAACAATGACAAAGCTTTTATAGAATAAATGATACTTTTTATTATCTGCCAGAGTGCTTTGTGGGGTAAACAACTCTAAGCAGCCATACAATCAAATTCACAAAAACTCTGTTTGAATACATTGCTCTTCTTAATGGGTTCAGTTGACTATTTAATCTGCAACTTCCTATGACCTGTATCCTAAACACATACCATGTGAAACTGTGCGTGGGCAACTGTGCACTCAGTGGGTATGGACTAGTGTTCTATTGTTTTGAATTGTTTTAATCAGCTATAATCTTTATTTTTATACCAATATATTAAATGACATGTGTGAAAGGAGTCACTCGCAGTGATGAACCTACAGAGAATTATCAGCTGAATCTGCAGCTGCTATCAGCCTTACAGAGTTTTATACTTGTTTATCTGTCCATCTCAAAGCGTTACTGAGCTCCCTCCAAGCATTTTCAAAGAAAAAGCTGTAAAAACACTTTTAAGCTACTATGTCAGTAAAGGATTTGAAACATATTGATTTTGGTGTCCCCAGGGTGGAAGTATAAAAAAAAGACAAGATGGCAGACATCAGTGTGTGGTGATACAGGCTCATAGTAATAAATACACTGCATCTTCATCTGAATTGTCAGGGCTTTGGAGGTGAATCTGTGTGGCAGAACAGTGATTTAAAAAACAAATGATAGATAGATAGATAGATAGATAGATAGATAGATAGATAGATAGATAGATCATTTTAGAAGGTGTAACTTATGGGTAAAAGTGAAAATGACAAATTGACAAATTTAGTAATAGCTGCAAACCCTCCCATCACCACCACCACCACCATCACTATCATCATCATCATCATCTAACAGGAGAGAGGTGATGAAGGAGGCACTTCTGCACCATCCTCTGTGAACATGCTGCCATCTTGTGGCTCTTTGCTGTCATCAGGACCAACTGACACCTGAAACTGAATTTACAAGTTTTTCAGAAGCAAATTTCATTTTAAATATTCCTTCCCCCTTTGTGATTTAGCTTTTAAATACAATAAAATAATAGTGGTATTTATGATGTCTGGCAAATGTAGATACATACGTACTGAATGATTTCCTGCTTGTTTATGTCTTGCATTCTAACAGTCTATTATAAAGATGAGTAAATACTACATGCAGTTTATTATACAGTATGTATTATGGTCCTGGGGCACAGCAAGAGTGAGCACATCCTGCATCTTCACTGAATACTGTACACTCTTTATTCAGAACACAGTATTTGTTTACTACCCTGTGTACTCCTATACCGCACACATGATCAGACTTATAGATTAAATTGCTTTACAATGATTTGATGACATAGATGACATATTTCATCCTAAAACTGTTTGAAAATGAGAATTGGAAATCTGAATTTCTCTCCCCTCACTTTGTTTAAATATGCTTTACATAGGCTATTGTCATATTTGTCTCTCCATACATCATCTGCATACATGTGACACTGTGGGCATTAAGCTGCTGCTTTAACAGCCTCCACTCTTCTGGTTTCAGTCTTTCCACCACATGTTGAACCTGGCTGCAGGGATTTGCTTCCATTCAGCCACAAAAGCGTTAGTGAGTTCCAGCACTGATGTCAGATGATAAAATCACAGTTCACAGTTGACTTCCACTCCACTCAAAAGGTGCTGGGTGGGGTTGAGATCGGGGCTCTGTGCAAACCGGCCAAGTGTTTCCACACCACACTGGGAAAACCATTTCTTTGTGGAGCTGGCTTTGTTGCAAAGGGACATTGTCACGTTGAAACAGGAAAGAGACAAACACAAACTGATGAGCACAAAAACATGGAGGAAATGATTGCTCTTTATTGGAGCAATACAGGTGATACAGATGACTTGAAAAGTGGACTTGTCGGACCACAGCACACTTTTCCACTTGGTGTCAGTCCATCTCAGATGAGGTCGGGCCCAGAAACGTCAGCAGAGTTTGTGCATGTTGTTGATATATGGCTTTCACTTTGCATGGTGGAGTCTGAACTTGGATTTGTAGATGCAGTGATGAAGTGTTTACTGACAGTTGTTTTCCAAAGTGTTCCCGAGCCCACGTAGTAATATCCTTCATACAGTTGTGTTACTTTCAATGCAGTGCAATCTGAAGGGTCAAAGGTCACAGGCATTCAATATTGCTTTTCAGTCTTTCCCCTCACATGCAGAGGTTTATCCAGATTCTCTGAATCTTTTGATGATATATGGAGTGTAGACTGTGAAATCCCCTGAGTCCTTGCAATTGTGTAGGATGCTCTATAAGTGTTCGGACTGTTTGCCCACACAGTATTGTCATCATCCTTGATTGTGAACAACTGAGCCTTTCGAGGATGCCCTTTTCATATCCAATAATGACTTTTAATCTGTTACCAAGTGACCTGTTCATCTGAGGTTAGTGTTTTTTTGAACATTCGACAACTTTCTCAGTCTTTTGTTGCCCCTGCTCCAACTTTTTGTAATGTGCTGCAGGCATCAAATTCATGATGAGAGTGTATTTTAAAAAAACTTTTTCAGTTTTTTTTTTTATCAGTTTGAATATGAAATATCTTGTCTTTGTACTGTGTCCAACTGAATCTAGGTCAAAAACAGATTTACAAATCTTTGCATTGTGTTTTCATTTTCATTTTATACAGGAGTTTGGGTTGTATTTTCACCACTGGTTGCCTTTTGTTAGCAGTCGTTTAAGGTGGATGGATTTGTGGTCTAATTTGGTCAAATGTCTAATAGCGAAATGTGTTTGCAAAACATTTGATTTTTGAAACTTGGTACATTTATGTTACGTTCAGGACGAATAATTACTTTAAGTAACTCCTAAACTTTTCCTCCAGTGCCATGAGTTAATTTTGTCCAATACTTTGATTTATGACTAAATACCTAAACTATTAACTTAAGCCTCAGCTGTATTTTGTGTTTGGCTCAGAGGTAGAGCGGGTTGTCCACCAATCGAAATATCAGCAGTTCGATCCTCCTCGAGTCTGCATGTCGAAGTATCCTTGAGCAAGATACTGAACCCCAAATTTCTCCCAATGGCTGTTCCATCGGTGTGTGAGTGTGGTAAAACTGAGTAGCAGGACTCGGCAACCAGTGTTTGAATGTGTGTGTGAGCGAAAGTGATTCGTAGCGTAAAAAGCACTTTGAGTGGCCAGATGACTAGAAAGGCGCTATAGAAATGCAGGGCCATATGTAATTGGCTTAACAATTTTAATTAACAATTATTTGGAAAAAAGTAAAAACTTAAATGAAAATATATGAAATTCCACCATATTTAAGATGCTAATTTGCTCATAAAAGGCCCGAAAAAAAGAGACAGTGGCTCCTCAACAGTGCCTAAATCTTTATTTTTCAGTAAGCTACATTTTTTCTTCAAATTAGACATTTTTTACATCATGACACAGAGTAACTTAAATTATCTATAGCTGACATGTACGCTTGATTCCAGTCTCGATGGAAGAATAGACCTAAAAAAAACAAACAAACCAAAAAAAGAAAAAAAAAAGAAGCCCTCTTGAACACAACCTCTGTTCCACATCTGTTAAAGGTGTCGTTAGGCAAATTATCTGTCCAGACCCCAACAGGATGGAGTCATCGATTGTCCACAGCTGTTAGCGTAGCATGGTAAGAGTGTTAATGAGTTAAACCACAGTGAGTTGATAAAGAGATCGAGTCTTGTTCCAGTCAGTTGGTGTGCATTCGTTATTATATCTTTAAGAAAAAAAAAAAAAACACCCGCAAGGGGGTCCATTTTTATGACAAGATGCAACCCTTGAGGAAAAAACAAAACAATGGCACTGTCAAAAACGGGCGAACAGGAAGGAGGAGACTGAGAGCTGAGGCGACCGACAGGCTGATATGAGGCTCCATGTAGAAGTCCATGACAGAAAGGAGCTCCTCAAAACGCCACGACATGGGCGTTTGTGTTAATGCCGGCGATATAGGAGAGACGTGCAGAACTCGCGGCCGTCATTACCGCCAAAATAAGAGATCCCTTCGAAAAGCGGTATCATCCAGTCTGAGATACTGCACTTCAGAAAAAAAGTCATCTTTGCATTGGGCTGGATTTCTGGGTGGTACATTTATTAATCCACACATGCACACATTCACAGTTCAGGGATGCCCAGTTTGTAATCAGCGTCTGTGTTTGACGTCTCAAAAGTTTGAGGTCGAACATGCCTCGACCTCAGCTAGCATCGACCGCAGAGTTACAACGCACAAAAAAACTGCTCCTACAGTCAGTGATGTCACATTGCAGATTTCTCCAGATGTGAGAAGTCTTTGATGGACTTTCAGGAACAAAAGAAAAATCACATCTTGAAAATAAAACACGAAACTAAAAGCCAGGGATGGCAAAGCGCTCAGCTATGTACAGGTTAAACTGCCCAGTCAAGACAAAAACAACAGTTGTGTAATGGCACAGTTAATGGTTTCCTTTGCCACATCAAAATGCAGTCCACACGTGATCAAATGGTTTTAACAGACATCTCAATCTGCGTATGTTATTGTATTGTATGTGCCAGAACAGTATGTCGCTCTCAAACATGTTAAGAAAACAATGTGATTCCAGTTGAGCCTCTGCGTCTGTCTCCAACTCCCCAAAGACAAAACAAAAAATTTATTTTTACATTTATTTCTCAGGAGAGGAAGTCATGAAAGCTGAGGAACATGAACAAGAAACCTCAAACGTATAAATCAGAAGGGAAAAACAGGTAGACATAACAACACTGAGCAGGTTTCAACCGCTTTTTGGCTGAGTGGATGTCTCGTCTGGTAGCGACATCGACACTCGGGTGGGGACATTTTTAGCTCAACCTGCCACGACGACAACAAATCAAACATTTCACTTCATTTCCCAAAAAGTGTCTGAAGAATTGAGCCCCCTCCCCTTTTAAGTCACTAAATTTACAATCCACGAGCCCAAAATTCGTCGTCCCATTTGCAGTTGGCTTCCAATAACCTCCCACCTCGAGTGTCGTGTGCTGTACAAGCTGAATGTTCTGAAATGTGCTTCAAATGTGCTTCAGTTTGATATCGTCCATGGGCATCAACACATCACAATGCCTTGAAGCACAGCGTGTCTGAAGACAGAAGACAAAACAGACGTGTCCATCAGGCATCACTCTTTTTTAAAGTGGCTAAACGAGGTGCAGCTCGTAGGGAAGGGTAAGGTCAAACTGACATCAGTGCGCCAAAATATGACGGTAACATAGAGAGCCAAAGTTCTGCCAGAGTTTTCTGTTTCGCTTCTGTTAAACTCTAGCTTTCAAATTTTGGACTTTGTCAAGATGGTTTCATTTGTCAGGAAGTTAAAAACAATAGATTTTTTTGTCCATATTCTAAGAGAAACAAGCAACAGCTGCCCTTGAAAAATCTACCAGAACCAAGTTACTAAATAAAAATAAATAAATAAAAATAAAGAGATGACCCAATCCAAAAAAGCTCAACTGGAACCAAAAACAAAAACCAGCACTGATTAGACATGAACACAATTTAGCCCCATTTTTACAAAGATAAACTCAAAATTTACCATCATATCAATCAATAACTACATCTCCCATGAGTCTTAGCCATACATACATGATCAAAGCTCATAAGTAGGGATGGGTATCTTCAGTTTGATACCATCCAAACTGGAAACCAATTGTTTGTCGAGCTGGCGTCTGATTGTAATCTTGTTGGGTCAGAAAGTTTCTGATATACAACAAATTTTAAATAATTTGATTCAAGCAAAGTTCTTGTTCAGCTGCCTGTGTTTTCAAAATGAAGTAAGGTATCTATTGGTACAGAAACTGATATTTTATAGGCATTAGTCCCAATAATTGAGATCGTTAATCTGCCTATCTGTTTTCTCTCTGAGAGGAAGATGAGAAGTTCGATACCACTCCAAATGTACATAAGTACAGAGCTTGAGTCAGGACATGGTTAGCCTAGCTTAGCATTAAGACTGGAAATGAGTGTAAATAGCTAACCTTTCTCTGTCCAAAGATCAAATATGACTGATTGATGTTAGTGGGAGTTATGTGCTGGAACCAATACATGATGATTAATGGGCTTTAGAGGTGTTGGTGGATGTATTTTTGAACTTTGAACAGAGCTAGGTTAGCTTGTGTTTCCCCCATTTGATGTCTTTGTGCTAAGCTAGGTTAAACAGATCCAGCTCTGTACAGGCATGAGTGGTATCAATATTCTCGTCTCACTCTCAGAAAGAAGAAAGAATATTTCCCTTGATGACAAAATGCACAAATGTTAACATCCAGTACAGTAAAAGATAAGCAATCATCTTTGAATATGGACAGAGAACCACAAATAGTTCGAGCAAAACTGGAGTTAAGTCTTAAACAAAGGCAGAACTTCAACTCTTTGTTGTATTAATATTGTCTAACATTAGATGCTGTCTTGTCATGCTGCCCACCTCGTGGACATGATATAGTTTGATTATAAGCTGTTGAGCTGCATATGTATGTCACAATCAAGTTGGTATATCCATGTTCAGTATTAGTGTCATGGTCTACATGAGGATACTTCTCCCCTGAAACTATTACAATTCTGTTGGAAAACATTAATACGTTTACTATAGCTTTTCCGTTACATCGATTCATTTTCTTGGTTTTGTAACAGTAGTATTTAAAGATGTCGAAAATACCTTGCATTAGTGGCTGCAGCTGTTGCACAGTGACGGAAAAAAAACATGTAGTGCTTTTATTTTCTGCTTAACAGCTTCACACGTATAGATTCTTGTGCTAAAAGAAAAAAAAAAAAAAAACAGCAAAAATATCTTGGGGGGAAAAAAAAAAAAAAAAAAAAATCCAAGCGTAAACAGTAGAAGAAACAAAAGCCAGAGCTTTAAAGAGGATGTTGGTGGACACGCAGCTTTGTAGGGTTCGTTAATAAGATGCTTGTCAGTACCACAGGCTCTTTTCAATTAGTGCACAGTCAGGGGGAGGTCGGGGATAAGGACACACCTGTACACTCAGGTGCAACCGACCACACAGGTACAAAAATGGAATGAAAGACATCAAACAAAAACAGAAAATGTACAATCAGACAAGGTTCCCACCCCGCAGAGAGGAGCAGAATTCAAACTCTGCACACCAAAACTAAAAATAAAAAAAGTTAAAGAAAAATATTTCCAAAAGCACGACATTACGTTTTGTTTTTTTTATATCCTACATCCAGCTCGATAGCGACATTAATAGTTCAACAAGATCAATATATTTTTATTATCATTTTAAGGTACCTCTTATATTTTTCTGAGTATTTACAACTGTACAAGCAAAGCACACACTTCAAAGTGCACAATTTTAATACAGTATTGACTAGTTTTGCATTTACAAGGTTTATATTTTCCCCAAAACAAAACAACCTGAAACTACGAGAAACAAAACAAACAATCAAAAAAATTATTCTTTTTCGTACATTTTACAAAAACAAAAAAAAGGGAAAAGAAAGAAAACGCTGCTAGATTTGTACTCTCTCTCTCTTTCAGTAAGACTTGTGACGTCTGGTACGACTAAATATTTTCCACGTGTCACGCTTCGTTAACATTTTGGGGACTTTTTTTTGGAAAAGAAATAAACTATGCTTGTCTTGTATAAAAGTTAAGGCAAAGTCATTTTTCAAGTTTAAATAAAATTCAAGTTTCTCAAACACTGGATGGAAATTTTTTTTTTTACATTTTGTGAATATATATAGAGACCTCGATGCATCTCTATTTATTTTCTTCTCCCTAAAAAGAAAACTTAACGATATCTCTCATGGAATAAACAGCATTGGTTTATAAATAAGTGGATATGGTGCATTTCTCTTTTACCATTTCCACCAATGAGGAAAAAAAATTGACCCATCCAAGTGCATCTCAGTCCTTCAAAGAAAATCAATATATATATATATATATATATATATATATATATATATATATATATATATATTTTAGCAAACTCAAGATTTAGCGTCCAAATCAAAAGCAGCTATAAGGGGGATTACAGGCTTTTTAATGAAGCGTTCCCCTCTCCAGATGGCCTGTTTTCTCTCAGTGGAATTATCCAGAATGCTTCTTGTTGCAGGAAGACTTTGGTGAGACATGTGAGGTCCCATGTCGTGTAGGTTTGTGTTTCCCCCAGAACAGATATTGTGTATAGTACAGTGGTTTTTGTAAGGGCGTTTTTGCATCTGAGGTGATAAAAGATTAAACCCAAGCACACAACTGATGATCAGGGAGGGAAACTCACTTCAATTCTGTTATGCTGCCCAAAAAACTAACTATTGACATTTCCTACTTACAGTTTTGTCATTCATCTGTTATTTCGAGTCATTTCAGAACTCCTGTATCAATGATTTTTACAGATTTACCAGCCAATTACATTTTTAGAAAACAGTAACACATCCAAGACTTGGTTGGCTATCTGTCAGAGTGGCTGCTACAGTAGACAGACCTCCCAACCAAACCTTTAAATTAACACAAGTTTCCTCCCTGCATTCGAATTCTTGCTACTTCACTCTGACCGAGGAATCGAAATGTTCCACCAGCTCCCCAACAAACAGCTGTCATCCGAAATGTCGCTCGATTTGAGTCCAACTGAGCCTGCACTGTTAGCTTCTCCATCATGAAGCACATTCTGTGGGCTCAAGGTGAGTAAAGGATGTAAAAGGTTGGTTTCCTTTACACTGTGCTTTAAATTTAACTCGTCAGGTGCAATTTATCCCCAGAAAACAGAAGTGAAGTAGTAAGAAGGACTGCGTGCTTTGGTCAATCTTTTCTATATATATATATATTTTTTTAAAGAAACAACTCAGGATAAATCAAAGTGTGAAAACTCGAACTAGAAGAAACAGACGACGGAACATGCTGACAGTAAAACAAAACAAACAACAGACAACCCCAGTGGTAGAGACTGTGTGCTGAAGAAGAAGGGGAAGCTGAACATTTTCATCCTGAGGATGGATTTTACACGACTGCTTCAGATTTCCCTCATCGTGTTCCTGCTGTAAACCCAACTGCTCTTGTCTGCCTCTTTGTTAAACGCCTAATTATTTAAAGGATGTTTGGTTTAACACGAGCCCCAACAGGACTCCCGACAAAATCCCTTTCACATTCCAACATGGCAAACTACATTCCAAAAAACCCACTCATCATTTACCTTCATCAGCTTAGTTTTTGTTTTCATAAAACATTCTAGGTCTATCCAACCATCTCACTTTCCAACTCAACAGTTTTACAACCACTCTCTCCATGAAAATCCTCATTGATACAGAACCAGAGGCCAAAATCCAAACCACTGCATGCCTGTGCGAGCACCAAGTCCGTCAGCAAAAATAAATATTAGCATCCGCAACGAGCAGTCAAAAATACAACAAGCTAGATAAATCTGTAAAGTCATGTGACGCTGCACAAATGTCCATCCTTCACCACAGTGTGTTCAACAGGCATCCACAAGGCACGACAACGAAAAAACAAAAAGGCTTCAGCGATTGTGTCTATAGAGATGGTGTTGCAGGGTTCATTTGCTCCTGGAAAACTGAATTTGCAGTTTTTTTTCCCCTCCCTTCAGGATCAATTCCCTTTTTCGCTTCAGGTATGATAATCAAATTACACATTTGCCTTTGAGTCTGAGAGAACGCTTACAGTGCAAATTAAGTTCTGTTGACGAGAATCAAGTATTTTCTACATACAATATCAGATGAGCTGTAGTAACAGGTTCCAGGATTCAACATCTAGCACCATTTCTAGAGGAGAAAAACAAGAAACATCCCACTGCCACCTCTCTGTACCCAAACTCCACTCTTGAGTGCAGGAAACGAACACTTTATGTCCCCTAAAGAGTCACGTTGTCTCAGCAGATGTTCAGAACAAGAACGCCTCCTCCTTATGACAGCTGGTCACCTGTGACAATGATACACAGACCGAGCAACTGAATGCTAGCTAGTGTTAACTTCCTCCCACCCACAACTCCAGAGTGAACTGAACCGCTTCAGATGGGAAGCGGACATTTTATTGTCACAACTGAATTTTAAATTTGTCGGCCGACAATCCTCCCCATGTTTTCCTTCGACGGTATGTGCCTGATTAAAGTTTTATTCCACAGTTTTTATTAGGAAATGAGAAGAGAGTGTTGCAGCTGTGAAAGCTTGTTCTGCTTTCCCCAAAAATGCAATGCTGAGAAAATTTTGCTTCCTCCGATTCTTTAAATGTCTTTACACACACTGCGAGCCGTAGAAACACACACCTTAATCCACTTCAAGACTTTCTCAACAAACATATCTTGGGTGACAACAGGTGTCTCAATGCCCAAGTTGTCTTTTGGTTGCAGATATCCACATGCCCTTCTTGTCCGACGCTAAAAACAGCACTGATATCACATCACAGCCGTTAGATACAAGCTAAGCAATACAGCTAGCTAGTTAGCAGTGTTAGCAAACAGTAAAATCAACAACAGCAGAGGGAGGCGATTCTTTACAGAGAGAATGATCAGAGGAAGAAATCGCTGAGGCGACACCCAGCAATGATTACCAGGAGTAACGGTAAGTCCACAGACAAAGCTCAGCTGCTGAAGAAAACAAAAACAACAAACAAGAGTCATCTAGTATAAATAAATCTGGGGGGGGGGGGGGGGGAAATCAGTTTGAGGCAATGTACACCAAAAAGGATTTGAATCTCGTTGTGGTGACATTTCGATGTTAAGTCTTGCATATGGATATGAATATGTATTGAAAAACACATCTGCTAATTATGACCCATAATTAAGCTACATAAAGTTGCACAACGGTGCCACTCAACATGCAAACAAACCCCTCACTATGAGAGCCAAACAAGGTGGAGTCTGTTGTACGCACTCTTTCCCATCATCCACTGGGGTGGCTTCCAACAATGCCCTGCTGCTTCGCACACAAGACTAATTTAATCCCACAAGGCCATTTGGACAGAATGAATAAATTTCAGTGTTGTCTGTGCCGACTTATAGGCTGACACAACTACGTAATGCAAAAAGAGAAAAGGAGAAATAAAACTGACAAATAAAAAAAAGCAAATAAATAGAATAAAAAGAATGAAACGGTGCTCTACATGCACAATAAAGTGCTTTTTGTCTGCAAGCCCTGATCCAGAAAAGAAGGCGTCCTCTATTCTTGTTGTGACTGGTGATTCTGGGATATAAGTATTGAGTAGCCCTGACTTATATTTCCTCTTTTTAAACGCATCTGTGGAGCGTAGTTGGGGGGGTTGGAGGACTCAGGGAGGGGCAGGGAGTCGCCCTACTGCGGGGACTTGGGTGGGGAGTGGTGGGGATCTTTGCTGGGGGTTTTCCCTGGGTGTGGGGGTGGGGAGGCCCACCGCCCGCCCGGCCTTCGGGCCTCCCTCGGGGGTCTGCCCGGGGTGACGGCAGCCGAGCCGGGTTTGGAGGAGGGAGGGTATGTCTCTCTGGCCTTGGCCTCCCCTGCAGGGGTGGCGGCATCGGAGCACTTCCTCTCCTCTCCTGCGGGGGCAGCGCAGGCTGGCTTGGCTTCCTTGGGGGTCGGTGGTTGCTGTACTGTCGGGGCGTCCTTCACTCGCTGGCAGATCTCAGCATAGGAAGGCTTCCTCAGCTCCTGGCAGCAGAACAACATAGTCATTAAATATTCTGCACATCACCTGCACCTGTCCAGCACTCTTCTACTGGCCCTGACAGGTTAATCATCAATGTATTTCCTTCTGAAAGAAAGAAAGACAAAATCCTCCTGCTGGACTGAGGTCACATTTTGCCCTCTGACAACTTTGGTTAACTATTTTACTCAGAAAACTAAGGAACAACTCAAACACTTCTGTATGACAATGTAGGAACACTGAACAAATACTTTCCCAAGAGGCAACAGGTGACAACAGGCTGTAAAACTGAAAACATCTCTTACTCTATGAAACTGAAAATAACAAAATACATATAACAGAGGTGGGAGTAAGCCACACATGTGCAAGTCACAATCAAGTCTCAAATCATAAACTTCAAGTCTCAAGCAAGTCACAAGTCAGGACTCCACTCACATAACATACCTGCTGCTGTGAGGTGAGGTAATAACGCACTGTTAAAATCTCCAAAGTCACTGGAGATACTATCTCATATCACGCGGATGCACACGGCAAACGCACATACACTCACAGATAGTGAACTCATGTTGGGACAGCAGGCAAGAACGGTCATTACGCACTGTGGCAGTATCAAAACCTTGTACAAATAAGAGGAGGATCTCGCATGTATCATGCAGATAGAACTGAATAAAAGCACACAGTGAAGTGAAGCACATGATGCTGCTGTACATACTGCCATTCCTCTGAGGAGAGCTACAGGCAGGAGGTAGTAGTAGCATGGGCATGAATATCGGCCAGCAGGTCCTCCCCCATCGCGATATGTGCGTCATCATATTTTAAAAACAAAACGTAACTTCTCAATATCTAGAAAAATACAAATAATTACTTTTTAATAAGTCAAGTCCTTTCAAGTCACCTGTCTCAAGTCAAAGTCAAGTTTCAAGTCATGAATACCAAGTCAAGGTCAAGTCAAGTCAGTGTTGGTCAAACGAGTCTCAAAATTTGCAATTTGCAGTTGGATTCAAGTCAAGTCATGTGACTCGAGTCCCCAACCTCTGACATGTAGCAATAAAAAATTTAACTTGTGCATTAGGAGGAGTGTTTCAATTTGTTCCACCATGGCTATACATTCAAGGCATCCAAACACCTATCATCTCAGTGAGCAGCACATCTAGGTGATGCTGTCGAATGTGTGTTAGCATGTTGGATGTGGTTCCATTTCCAGACCCTACAATTGTGGAGCAATTCCGACACACTATTATCGTCTTCTACACAACTCTTTCTCTGTTGCTGTTGTAGCTGACTGGCAACCTGCAGTCGGGTCTTTTAGCTCCAGCACTGCATTTGCCCTTGCCCTGATGTGACTGACTCGCACATCAATCAGCTTGTTGAACATACCTCAGCATATTTGTTAACAGTGTACAGCTAAAAGTTTTCAGCCGAAACCTGCGTTTGTTAACTTTGAATTGACATTACATACATCAGTCTAAATAATGCGCGACTATGTGCATGTGACTGTGCTGCACGCACCATGATGGTTTGGCACGAATGACTAGGGTTGGGTTCAACTTAGAACTGATATTGACACCTGTATGTTGAATATGGTACCAGTACCCAACAGTACCCTTTAACAAGCTGCAGCCAACAAGTGATTCTGCTGCTCTGCTCTTTTTTTAATCACACACGGAGCTAAGTCTCTGTCTGGCTGCTTGCCTGTGTGCATGTGTGTTTGCTCACCTCTCTCACTCTGTTTAGACACAACCGACAAATATGTGAACTAAGTATGCCATTTTAAAAACACAATCACATACAGCAGTGACTCTAGGCTATGTCTAAAATAAAATAGAAAAGAAAACAGACTAGATCTCTTGCTGGAACACTGATGGAGCTCCCTGGCTGGCTTCCCAGCTTTGGGGCACTTTGCAGTGCTTCTGCCTCCTTTCTGGCAACTCCACAGAGCTCCGCTGCAACGGCCCAAAGCCTTGAAGACAGCCATGGATTTCTGCAGGTGCTTCATGGCTTTAGTGAGTTTTGCAGTGCTTTTGCCTCCTGTCTGACTCCTACTTTCTATTCCAGGTGCGCTCTTAGGGTAAAATTTGGCACTGTTTGATTTACCGTGAATTGGTACTCTGTAGTACCGATGTAATTCAGTCGGTACCCTTAAAAGCACCATGTTCAGTACCCAACCCTACAGTGCCAATGCTATAGTAAGACAAAAGGGACGTGTCTCCCAGCACAGATATTGTTATACGTCCACCTTTACCAATCTACTGAATTAAGTATCACATATAATAGACTTACTAGACATTTTCATTTTGTCGTTTTGTCTGCTAAAACTAAAAAAAACCTAAAAACTACATTAAGACAAATGATCACATATGCCATGAAAATGTGGTAGATATTTTTGACAACATCAAAAAGCCACTGCCGCTAACCAAAAACATGGCTGTTACTACCACTGCACTATCCAAATCTAAAAAGGCAAACATTTCCAGAGATTCAACCTGACAGCAGTGATATGTTTATCAAACCCACATTTGGTGTGTGGACAGTATTTAATTTGCTGCATCCTATATTACATTTCACCACATCTTACAGGTCCTTTGGGGATGCCTGTTCACACCTACACACGTCTGAAGTCTCAGTCTTCTTTCTATCCTCCTGTTTCATCAGCTGCAGGCATTAGCACTTGTGTTTTACTGCAATGCTAAAACCTAAAGACGAGGGGGAATTTAACTAGTGTTGAAGCAGGATTTGTTTTTCCTGCCTAAGCCCTTAAAAGGCACCGTTTCCTTATGGGAGATTGGTAAGTGCAGTCAATTCTAAATAATCACAAAAACTTTGCCTGCAGTTGTTACAAGTAAATGTTTTAGACTCATATCTGTATCTGTTTTCAAAATGCACAACTTTTGTTTTCCCAGCAGTTGACTGTAAGTAAAATCAATACAAGATGCTGCAGAATTAAGGGGCGATTAATTTACCTCCTTTTGTTCATGCTGAGATTGATTTATCTGGGAGGGGGTAAGCATTAAAAAGAACTGAGGTGAGACAGGGAAAAAAAAACAGTAAGGAAGAAATCAATACTGACTGTGGCAGCACCGTTGACTTGCACTGATTTGCTTGCAGTGGACAGAGTGCCAGGAACTCGCTCCACAGACATCTGCACCTCCTTCGGCTTCACCTCCGTCACCTTCACCTCCCTGAAATAAACAAAAACAAGGACACACTGCCAAGTTAAAAAAAAGGGTGGTGAGACTTAACAGGAACTTATTGTGAGCAGCCAGATGCACAAGACAGTAGCTGCATCAACAATATTTCTTCAATCCAACTGAAATCACTCTGATTAGATATTCCAATTTAACTGTTTACATGGAGGCTAGATAAAGTGATTCAACAAGATGTGTGCTTACAAGCACCAAAGCATTTTATTGCAATGTAACATTTTGACTTGCATAAAGTGGTTCCACCTGCTGTGAAGCATCTAATCTGCCAAAAATATGACAGGGGAAGAGGGAGGTTTCACCTGTTAATACAGTGGTTGCACCTGTTGATACATTTTAATAGTAAGTTAAGTTTAACCCAGGTTATTTTCTGTAGCTACAAGTTACAGATGTCCCCTGAACGCCTCACATATAGACTATCTGTAGATAATACAATTGACCGATGTCTCAAGCAGGATACTGCTAGGAAAATATGCCCAGCGACTCCACGATTCAGCCAACAATTCAACATAAGGCTACTGTTTCAAAATCAAAAAATATACTTTTTCAGAGCACTCACATGAGAACGTAGCACTAGCAGAGCACTAAATATTTTTTCAAATTTATCAACTATTCTGTCAAAAATAGCAGTGAGAGGGGTAGGGAAACAGCAGCATGTGCAGTCATTGTGAGGCAAACATGTGCAGAAAGAATATATTAATTCCAACCAAAGGGAGACAATGAGATTAAGCATTTACATGGTTATTAGGTGCTTATATTTTCCTTTTGAACGGACTGTTAAAGGTTTACACCACCCCTCTCAACCTGATTGTAAATTCCTTCTTCTCTTGGGCCAGGTTACATGAGGCATTTAATTTGGGTCCATGCAAATGCATCTAGTATCATATTTTTCCTGCTGTGTTATTGTACAGAGGAAAATACAATGACCGGACACAAAGCTTTACAAAACTAGTCTTGTCTTGAAAGTCTTTGACTGAAACTGTTACTGTTACAGTGAGGGGTGATGGAAAAGGAAGGTAAACACCTGAATGGCGCAGAGACTCACACCTCTGGTGCTGAGGGCTAAACTAAGTCGGCAAAAGTACTCATGAACCATATGCTGGCACATCTTCCTGTTCCCATCATCACTTTGGTGAATATATCCTTACAGGTGGAACATGCTATGTGGGTGCATTGCTGTAGTGCAGTATAACTGAGGAGAAGCCATGAGTAACAAAGCATTTTTCATAGTTCTAGATAAGAAGTCTTACTGAATAACTAAGGAACCACTCAAGGAACTCAGAGTTAGAAAATTTTGGTTGAGCTATGGTCCTAATTTTGACACACCTAATGAGTCATCAGCATGTCTTGCCCTTTACTGTTTGCTTTCAGGAGTTTCCTTAAATGTCATTGGCTACTACACTTGTCTGGAAAACTGATTGGCTGCATTAGTTATCTGCAGCCTTTTGAAGTATAGCAACATACACAATGCCAGCATGATTCTTACACTGCTGGGAGGCAGGGAGCGGGACTGTGTGGTGGACCGGCGGCTGGGGTCAGGATCGGGGCAGAGGCTGGGGTCGGGGTAGTTGGCGAGGGCTGGAAGCTTGTGGGCATTGGGGAGGTGGAGGACCGAAGAGGCTCTTTGGGGCCCGCTGGAGAGGGAACTCCTCCAGTACTGGAATCAGCAATTACATTCTGCAATAAAACAACACATGGACAAAGACAGAGTGAAGCAATCAAGCAATTAATTTTTTTCTCTCACAGAAGCTTAACAAAACTAAAACTACATTTCATAAAAATCTAACAGGTGCTCTTTAATTCAAATGAGATGGATGCACTTTTAAACAGTAAGAAACCCTGAGATCTACTGGCTTATGGAAGGTTTATTTCATTGTTAGTTTTTTTTGGACAGCTAGGGAATCTCACTCTGTAAATGTCCTGTACACGATAAGGTGGTAAAGTAATAGTCTTTTGTAGAATTGGATTATTTCTAACTAACTGGGGTAGACACCAGCTCACTCTGACATAACCTGACGTTCACCCCAAAAGATCTCTGAACCAAACTGCATAAACTTAAATACAGAACTGTAATTATTTCTTTTTCAGTAATAAGTTGAGGGCTGAATCATGTATGCATTCATCCAAACAGCATGTAATATTTGCATGGAATAAAGGGTGAGTTAGCTCAGGTTTAGTATCAGTCCTTACCCGTTCCTTGGCGTTTCCGACAACTACGCTGCTGGCCAGCCGGTTGTCGAATACGTCGTCTGTTTTGAGCTGACCGGCTGCTCCGGGAAGGGGAGGGAAGCTGGAGAGACCTAGCTCAAAGCTAGGAGATGGAGGTTTGGGAGGAGGAGGTGGCGACTGTGGCGTCACTCTCTACACAACGGCAAGAAACACAGAGTCAGCACAAAACTCCAGAGGAGGAGGGAAAAGAAATTATCCTAAATCACAGATGCCTCATTTCCACCGAAAGGTTCGCCTCGGCTCGACTCAACTCAACTTATGTTTGGAACCAGGTCCTTTTTTCTATCTCAGTTCCCACTGCAGGTAGTACCTCCTCAGTTTAGGTGCAATTCTCAGTTGATTGCCATAGCGACACTGAGTGAAATTGCTGTGACAGTATCCTCAATGTGACACTTGCTGAACCCTTTCAACAACCAAACAGAGGAATGTCTGCACTTTGTCAATTGTATGGCATAGTGTACTTAGTGTACAACATAGTTTTGCAAGCTGATATTTTTTCAAATCTGGGAGGCGTAGATTAAAAAAAAAAAATTGTGGTTGCTTTTGACAGTGGCTTGGCTATTTAAAAATGTCATGTTTGTGCAGGCTATGCAGTGTCGCACAAGTGATAATACTCTGACCAATCAATGGTCAGCAGTATTTTCACTGCACCTTCTGGTATTGGCTCAGCTCACTTAGAACCTTGACCCAGGTGGTGCTAAAAAAAGTAGCAGACACTATGCACGACTTTTGTCAATGGAAAACCAGAAAAGGGCGAATTGAGTTGAGTAGAGAACTGCTGTACCAAGCAGTGGTAAAAGTCACACTACAACCAGTCAGTCAAACGACAAGGCGTCTGTCAACAGCTCTGCAAGAGCTGATAGCTCTAGACTGACTAAAAGCTTAAAACGGAAAGGAAAACAATGAAACTACTATGCATAATTTCATTCAATCCCACTTTAATTGTTTTCCTTTTCATTAGTCTCGACATAAAAAAGTCACCAAAGCTACATTAGAACATCAAAAAATACTTACTGTAAACTTTTCGTCCCTCTTTTTCCTAGAAGTAGAAACATTTTTCCTTTAAGAAAGAGAACACTTTAATTTACAAACATCCATTCTATCTGAAACAATGACTTCACCTAAGACACACACAAAACGAATCACTTCTGCACCACATGAACCATATTTTAGAGTACTCACATCATTTAATATGGCAACCGGCATTTAACTATTTACGTTTCAGATTGACAGAGCTCAATCTAATCTCCAATGTTATCGAAGATGAGCAGCAGAGCTCTATTTTGCAGATATTTCATGTTTTTTCCACATAGAAAGACTATGTGGGCTACTTCCTCCCCCTTTTTTCCATTCATACCATAAAATAAAATGTATATGCCTCAAGCAGATGCTAATTTGCAGCTTACTGCTGTGAGGTGCATCATGTTTGAATATAGTCATTATATTTTTTTTTATGTTTGTTTTTTGCTTTTTTTTTTTAAAGCTCAAGTTTCCAATTTTACTAATTTGAAATTGATGAGTAATGCTTGTGGTTGCTTTTGAACTGTTTGTACAATGTACGATCAGAAAATTTGAGGAAATGTGTGTCCGTATCATCAGGACTCTGGTGGGGAGTTGCATAATACTGCTGTCAGGTCACAGAGTGTTCGGGGGCACACAGCAGTATTTATGCATTAAAGCAGTGCCGTACCTTCCTCGGCCGATACCCAGGGAGTAGTCTGGGGTTGTGGGCTCGGTCACTCGCCCCGTGCCCACGGTGTCCCTGCGGGGGAAGGCTGCGGTGGAGGGTAACCTGGTTCTGGGTTGGCTGGTGGGGAGTCGTGTCGGCGGACTGCTGCGAACCCCGTTGAGCCTCTCACTGGGGAAGCTGGGGAAGAGACCCGGGTTGTCCAGGAGCCCCGTGCTGCGGTCCGCTGTGGGGATGGTTGGCCTCAAGTGAGGTTTACTGTGATTCCTGCAGGAAACCGAAACCCTACAGTCAGAAAGTGTGCCGTGTGGAAAATCACTCAGCTACAATCAGTAATAAGCTGCAATTAAGATGTCGCAAGACTTTCTGAATGGTTTGTGTTCATTTGTCAAGAAGAAACCAGACACTTTAGAAATTCAATTAATCACATGTTTAACCACATTCAAGACTTTGTGTTTAAATGATATGTCCTAAGACCTTGTAAGGGGAAAAAAACAATATGTGATAGACTTCTGGAAGTTGGTTTTCAATATATAACATTCTCTAACAGCAGGATTTCACAATGTTTGTTTTCCTGCATTGTTCCTTTATTAGTGAATGAAAAGCCTCAGATACAAACCTGTTCCTGGGCGAGTAGTGTCTGACTGTGAGCGGGGACGTCGCTGGTTTGAAACTGTGTGATGTGGTAAATCCATTGATGAACTGGTTGTTGTGAAATGGTGCAACCTGGTAGACAGAAAACAAGATTCATAGGCTGAATAAACAGACATCAGACGTCAAAATTACAAATTTAGATGAGAAAATGAGTATCTGCTCAGAGAGGAAAGTGACTTAAGATATTTTTGGACCTTATCTTTTCATTTGATGGTTTCAAAGAAATACGCATACAGTAGCAGAGCAAAAACAAAGTTGTCTTCTGGGATTCAAGGTAACACAGCTTGACTGATTGATTTAAAACTTGTCTTTTTTTGGGTGAAGTACTCCTTTAATGCCCGGCTGTTAAATTAAAGTGCATCAGTAAGTAAAAAGCTCTGGTAAGTACTTGCTGACTTTTAAGGCTTTAAATGTAGAATTGTACCATTTTAACACCCAAACTGTCTTATTACATCCCTCTTCCTTAACTTCAATGATTCAAAACTACTCTTATCTTTCTTAAAAAGACTTTAGAATTATCATTGTTTGTAGCAAACCAAATCTACCAGCTAACACTTACCAGTGTGGGGTCGATGAAGCTGTGTGTGGCCGACCAGGCCTGTGGTGTGATGAGGCTGTATAAGGGGAACTGTTGCTGGGGGCTGTAAACCGGTGGGATGTAGTAGGATGTGTAGCGCTGCTGGGCGTACGGGTTCACCTCCACCGGCCGGTAACCGTTCTTTGGCATGAAAGTGTTGATAGCGATTGCCTTCGCCTTTATCCTCGCCTGGCGGAGAGAGCCAGAACAGGGTAGCAAATTAGTACCAGCCAGCAATATGCATATATATGTAATATCCTCAGCATCAATTCATGTGTAACAACAATATAATGTACTTAAATATAAAAATGTACCCACAAAAATTAAAAAAAAAAAAAAAAAAAAAAAAAAAAGGGATGAAGCAGGGCTTGACGCTAACTTTTTCCCCAAGGCACACATGTGCTCCTAAGTTGAAAAAGTAAGGAGTGCACAAAGAACTTTAGGGGCACAATGTAAATTGATCAAATAAAGACTGACTGGATGAAAATACATAACAAAGACTCTAACAGATAATCATGTCTGTCTGTATGACTCTGTATGATTATGCTTTTAAAAAGAAGCTGTTAAAGCAGGTTGCGGAAAATCTCTGCTACCTCAAACATAGATATATAGATATATAAAGGAATAATAAGAGTAGCCCTTATTGCCATCGCTGAGGTTAGCTTGAGCATGACCCTTTGTCCCCCCTACTGCTCCACTAAAACCAGTGTTGTATTGGTGTCCCATTAGGTGGGTATATTGGGGCTTTCAACAATAATAATGCAGTTTCAGAGTCCAGTTACTTAAGTACTGGACTTAAAGGCATACTTAACCCCTCAAATGACTCATCCTGTATTACACTGAATTCGTAACAGAAAAAATTGTGTTTCCTTGCAAGCCTCCACAGTGGACAAAGAATTAATAAACGTGATGCAAATAGACATTTACAAGCAAAATTATGTAATGAATTTGTATACAAAATGTACAGACAGGTAAAATCATCAAGTTTTGAAAAAGTACTGCAATTTAATTTTATCTTTAATGTTATTATCTTATATATATTATCTTTGTAATATGATTATCTTATATAATGTTATTACTATCCTTAAACATTCTCCAGGTCCTCTGAAACTCTGCAGGAATTATTTCCACCCTGCCCAGCAGCGGTACCGTGGCGAACGGTCCCTAACTGTGGGGAGAACGCAGCAGGCTTCACCAGAGGTCTGCCGCTTTTCCCGGTCCCTCTCAGAGGCGGTCCTGGCTAGTTTTACGCCCTGGGCGAACCATCCCTCCCCTATGAGCCTCCGCCGTATTCCTGTCTGTGACCGCCGTTCAACCCACAACCGCCAGGATTTGCCTTTCCTTTCTGCTGCTGGTTGAAATAATAATAGGGGCGCCCCAGCGCCCAGTCCACTAACTTGACGTGGAAATGAGTGGTAGTCTAGAAAACTGGCGAGTTTTGTTTGTTTGGTTTTTTTGGGGGTTTTTTTTGGAGGGCGCTCGTGCGCCCTCACATAGATTGTGCCCTGTTCGGTCGCCCACATTGCCCATAGCAAAAAACGTCCCTGGTCCCTCTTTCTCTGCCACACTTTGACTTATTCCCACCCAGCCGACAGTGGGACTTATATTTATTGTGCCGACAGTGGCTTGGAAAACCGCCCATAACCTTGTCACTCGGGGAAGAGGGAAGGTGGCTTGAGTTCCTCCAACATTTGCAGTTAGATTATCATATTTTTTCACTGACAAAAATATAGGCTGCTTCGGCTGATTTTTTTATGCGCACGTGCCCCTAATTATTTTTTACAGTTCGCACACACCTATTTTTAGTCGCAAATGCGAGTGAAACACTCGCAGTGTCGAGCCCTGGGATGAAGAGAAAACCAAACTGAAGCAGGAAGGAAAGTCTGCTAAAATTTTATAAAGAGCAAATAGGAGTAAAAGTGAAGGATTTTTTTCATTTATTTTGCACTCAATTCCAAATTTTCATTTTAAGCCCTCTGATAAATATCGGCCTGTGTCTACATCTTTTTCTTTGTTTATCTGGTCTTTTTTTTAAATAAATATATATATATTTGTACCATTAGCTTCTTGCTAATCACTTAGTAGGAAACACGCTGCCTGGTGAAGCTTCGTAAATGTTTCAACCTGATTAATATTGTCAGTAAGAGCTAGCCAAATGCACAGGTAGCCAGCCACATATAAATTTTCACATACAACATGTGGTGACTGTAAGCCAGTGTGACCTGAAAACAGAAGTTATTGTTGTGCTCTATAATTGAATGTATTCATTAAGTGTAAATTAAGTGTTGTAAATGAAAGAACCAATGAAATATAACTCTGGCAGTGTGCAGTTCAACAACATGTTATATAAGAGTAGCAGGAAAAAGAAAGATTAGAAGGAGCAGCTCTACCCAGCCAGGCTTTTCTTCAGTGGTGTTAATGGGGATTTTCATACATTAGTGGAACTACTTAAAAGTGTGAAGTCACATCACCTCTGAATAAACCCTTTACGTGAAGGTCTGTGATTTGAGATTTCACTGCCAAAAACCTTGATGTGTGCTTCTTTGTGACACTGATTAATTATGCACGAGGAAGGATATCTTAGTCCTGTTTTTCACTAATGAAAATTCAACATTTAAGACTTTGTGGGTGCTCGGATGTGCTTGAAGCACATAAACTGACTGTGACACAGTCCTTTCATCACAAAAAATAAAAGAATTGCCCACAGACAGACGCATGGCTGAGTGGGTGAAATGAACAAAAAGAAAAATTGGGTGTTGACCGGTACTTGAAAGCAGAAAGTTCACAGCACAAATGAGTGCTTGAGGGTGTTTAATGTTTTTCTTTCCTGAAATCAGGCAACAATTGACCAAAGTTCATACTGATGAAGATATGATGCTCTTAGTTTTATGTCACTCGTCCTTATAGAAAGTCAGTGGCCTCAGCTGACTGAGGAAGCAGTGAGGAAAGTTCTCTAACATACAGTCAAAGGTTACTGTTTACATAAGAGTGAATGATATGATAAATATATGTATATTTAACTCATAGTAGGTCAATAAAAATGGTTATGTATGTAGTAATTTGAATGTTGGAGGTTTAAGTTGTCACTTTGTATGACATTGTTGGGTCAGCTTTTGTTAGTACACGACAATAATTGTAAATTATCTTTGACAAAAGCCTAAAATCAGAGTAATGTAGTGTAATGTCATCTACCTTAATAGGCTTCCCTTGGAAGGTCTTCACCTCCTCCCGGAGATACTGATATGCCTTTATCAAGACACAGTGAAAAATACCACTTTAAATAACCAGATGGATATAAATGACACACAAACAGAAATACAAATGATGACTCGATTCATCTATGTGCTAGAAGAATCTTAAAGTATCCTATTACTAACAGGGCAATCACTCAACCAGGATAATAAATAATGCCGGGAAACCAAAATCATTGGGAAAGAGTTTGTTTTAAGAAAAAAGGGGCTATTTGAGAAAACTGAGATGTGATCTTGTACATATGAAGAGGACAGAGAGACGGGAGACGGATAATGGAATATTGGCTTAAGTGAAAAGAATATAAAAAATACAATTCCCAAGGTGTAATTCTGTTTCCCTAGACTCAATATGCACTTGACCATTAGCTTATGGGACTAGTAGCTAGCAGAGCAATATCATGGAAGGTGCATGTCTGAACGTCAGTAGGACAAAACTTTATTTACATTTCTAAAAGACTGTGGTTGACGGCTAATCCATGAATTTTACCCTTATCCTCATCCTCCTGACTAAACCATGCAGGTACTTTGGTGTGTGTGAAGGTCAACAGGCTGGACATTAACTCCCTTTTTTATTGTGACTTCCAAGGAAAATAACAAATAACACTAAGATAATACAATATATTATCTTGTCACTTTTGTTACCTGCTGTGCATCTGCTTCTGATTCAAAGGTGATGAACCAGTTATCATTGTAGGCAAATTCACAGTTGATGAACTTGGGTAAGTTGTCCCCTTTAAAAAGAGCCTCGACCTCCTGCAAAACAAAACAGGAGATGAAGTTATTGCCTCAAGTTATTTTCATGGTGACGCACTCAACAACCTTTCCAGAAAATAGCAGCTATGCACCAATAAATAAACAGTTAAAGCAAATGAATGAAGATTGAGTCATACAGGAAAAAGACTGGTTTATCTATTACTCTGACCTAAAACAGATGTGAACTGTTAGTGTTTATCAACAATTTTTCCTTCTGTGCAAGAGCAAATTATGTAATTGATTTAATTTATCATGTGTTAAAACATAAAAGCTAGTATAACTCAGGATATTGACGACACATAGTACATAATTTTAGACTTCTGCAGGGCCCAATATGACTTCAGGCTTGTTCTGCCTCAAAACAAAACCCAAAACTGATTATCGTCTCCATTTCTTAAAAACAAAACAAAAAACAGACCTACTCACTTGCCACACGCAATGAACACCAGACTTAAACAACAACAACAAAAAAACACACAACCCAAACACAGAGTATAGTTATGTTGTAGGCTGAGGTACTTTGAGCTACTTTGTTTGCAGAGAGCCATAAGGTCAATTATTATGTCTGAGCGCTGCTGTAAATAATTGAGTTGGCTCTGAATACTTCATATGGCTGATACATTTAATTATGTAACTCTATATAAAAATTAAAATTAAATAACAACACTAATAAGAATAACCTTGTCATTGGTTCTGATTAAACATCACTGAGATAGTTAAACATGATGCCATTTCAGTTATGTAAGTAAGCACATGAGAGTTGTCAAGCTCTATGGAATAAAATCATCCAGCTGCACACATAACAAGCTGTTAGCAGAGACTTCCATTGATATTCTCAGTTAGTGAAGCTGAAATAAACATTGACATAGCATTTTCTGCCATACTTCCTTAACATTCGCACAACATGATATAATAACAAATTGTTGTATGTGAAAACATTAATTGGACATACTGCAGAGCTGAAAATGTACTTGGTTGGTTGGTTGAACAGAAAATGATCTGCCATGCTGAGGCAGATAAGTAACTGATATTATAAGCATTCTGCAAATACTGAACCACTTGACTGTTCAGGATTTTTCACTGTCTGCTGCTGCAGCTGGAAAAGGCTTCAGAGTAACATTAAACCTACTGAAATCTGCACTGTGGTGTGTGGGTGATACCTGTGCTGTGGCTGTATTAGTGGAAAAATGGATGGAGTGTCTCCATATTAAAATCTTGACTGGGTGTAGGGAACAACAGGTGAGATGTTTAAATTGGATGTGTGAATGCAAAATGAGCTCCCTTGTCACCACACCACTGCTGTCATGGTTTATTCAACCGATTCTACTACACAGATGGTGTTCTCCAGACTGAATGCACCACCAAGACCGAGGAGTGTGCAAGGTACTGATATTAGCTATACTGGTGATGGATTTGCAATTCAGTTTCTCCGTCTCTTTTTGTATAGGTTATGTTATATATTATATATATGGCTGCCATGAGGACCATTCATTACACTGACTTTGCTTTGTTTTAATATAGATCCAAACCATGCGGGTATAATGTCACCCTGCTGTGTGATTTAACATCGTATGCTGGCATTCTGGAAACAAAAAAAGATGTGACAGGCGTGACTTGTAACACAACAGCAGCAGCCTCTAGTGTGACATATAACATTACACATCAGGAGGTGCCTTCTAGAAAATAATGGTATAACATGGCGATAACAGTAATTTCTGTCCCTGTTGTGTGCCCGTTGATCTCATCCTCTGCCTGGATGGTAAGCAGCTGCTGGACCTCATTGTCTCCCCACTTTGCGGACATTTTCTGTTGCTGCTCTTGTTTGAGTTAGCTGCTAACTGTTTCTAGCTGCTTTTTAAATATCCAGGCCAAAAGTCGCACACATTATAGGTCATTAAAACGTCACACGTGTCCATTCCTACTGGCTGTCCTTTTTACACAGATGTCCATTTGATGCTGTTACTACCTCTGCTGTCAGTTTAAAGGTGAGACATCTCTGTCATCCAATTCTGTGATCATACTTTTTAATACAGAACGGTGAGGTGGAATAATGGCACAACACCGTACAACACCCACTGACCTCTATGGGCGTGCTCTCAGGAACCTCTCTGAGGATCACGATGCAGCGGTTCTGATTAGGTCGCACCTTCTCCCCTTTTTCATCCACTTGGACCAATGGCAGAGCTGGAGATTAGAATGAAGCATTCACAGATTATGGTTTGGATTTTGAAAAATAAAAATTACATTTACCGGCTTTTACCTTCGAACCCTTCACTCTTAGTCAATTAATGTGAAAATTGTTAGTACTGAATGCCTCAAATCTCAGTGAAAACGATTAAATACAAGTACATGGGGCCTAACAACAGCACAAGTAAGTTACAGTTTGCTTACAGTATCTTGTCCAATTTCATTACATAAAATCTTGACACTGAGCCATATAATAAAAGTGCAGCTTCAATCCAGACAGGATTAATTTAAGTAGTAAATTAAGTATGTGTACTGTATAAATCAAACACAAGCAGGTAAGACTCTGCTGAATGCACTTTAACAACCTCTCCAGGGAAATCAACCCTGACCACATGCTGATAGAAATTCATCGTGGCTGGTGAGTTTGTCTCGTCAAACAGCCCCCTGAGCACATGAGCAACAATCATCAAAGTCCTGCTTTACTCTAAGATGCTGGTTGGTGAGTCAAACCATAAAGTGAATAACAAATGTCAGAAGGAAACACTCACATCGTAAAATGTCCACGATCAGCTCCACGTCAGTGCTGAGCTTTTTGACGTGGTCCAGGTTGGCCACCGTCACAATTGGCACATATTGGTCACTGTCCATCTGGGAGATGAGGTACATGTCACTGGCCAGATTCTCCCTGATAATGAAGAGAAGAAGCAGAAGTGGTTAGAATATGTGTCCTTATAACTGCGTGGAGGTGAAATTTAACCCTTGTTTACACAGATTAAGTTGACTGCACTTCTCTCATTACCAACTACAGTGTCCTCACCTTAGAGGTAGCACATGTAACCACACTCTGCATCTAATGAACATCAAGCAGCTTTATTTGGGAAGCCCAAGGGTAATAAATATGGGAACGTGAACCAGTGAAACTCATGTACCTCTCAGATACAGCTGTTGCACACTTGGCTGCTTTACTAATGTAACTGTGAGCTCAGTGGTTTTGTCAAAGGAAATGTTATGTAGGTGTTCATGGTTTCACCATCTCCAGATATTTTCTCATTCAGTATTTAAATACTTGACACTTCTGGTTTCACTGTGTTTTTGACTATTGGCTCCCCATGTCTAGTCTTTGTTGTTTGAGTTTTGTTAGTAGTTCTTTGTAGTTTTGGAGAAGGTAACAGCACAGTTAACTATACTGGATGATTTGTGCCAAGAGGAAAGAAAAAGAAAGAAAAGTGTGGCCTTGATTTCCTCCAAACCAGCAGCTAAACCACCAGAGGCATTCAACACTATGACATAAAGCTTTCATTCAGACCACGCCTGACGCCCACAGAGAGAGAGAGAGACAGAGAGAGAGAAAGAAAGACACAGAGAGAGAGAGACAGAACAGTACACTGATGGCAAAAAAACATATATAGCTAATAATTAATTAGGGTTAATTAGCATTACATTAATTTCTGTATATGAGGTCAATCATCAAATGATTATATAATGCAGTAAAAAAAATAAAAATAAAAATAAATAAATAAATAAATAAATAAAAATAATAATAATAAAATATATATAGTATTTTTGTTTGTTTGTTTAGTTTAAAATAAATAAATTTATATGGTTAAAATAGGGAATACCCTACTAAAAATGTGGGCTTGGCTTGGCCTACCTTTATGCACTGTACAGACTGTAGAGATTAGCTATGACATGCAAGTTTAATGTCATGTACCTAACACTGCACATTCATGCTATTTATTTTCTCGAAATGCTAACATTACTGGACTGGTACGCCCGATCACCATTCTGCTTGTAATGTAATACTAATCTATCAGTTTTGCTGTATGGATCTGTGCAGTTATTCATAGATAGCAGTTACATCACTGCATCCCATCCAAAAACTTTGAATACAGAACAAGGCCAATTTAAGCTTGTAAGTATGTTTGGTTTTTTACAAGGCAAACTGACATCAAAATCAAGTCAAATCAATCATGCCCGTCCCTCTTATCAATACCTATATTTTAATGTACCAAATGTCACATTACTTTTATCGCAGCTTTATTCTTATGCCACAAATTGATTGTAAGTAAACATAGATAAAAACATTACTACTCATACAACAATGTGCTTTCTTAACAAATGCAGCAGTCCACACTGTCTTACAATTAGCCAGAGATTAAGACTAAGAAATGTGATTTTATATTTTTTCAGTTTCATGATGGTGCACACTGGTTTTGCTCTAATTCAATTGAATACCATTCCACAGACGGAGACCTTATTTTGATAAAGCCAATCAAGTCTTGCATAAAGCAGTTATATCAGCAGTGTATCATAGAGCAGAGGCAGAAAGTAGCTACACAACACAAGAGCCACAGACTCTGAACAACAACAACCTACATTAGCTCTCCTGCTAGTCTCCTTCATACATCACATACAAACATGAACACCTGTCTTGTCCTTCACCTTAGCTTGTTGAAAGAGCCACTAAACCCTCATTCAGCTGGGAAAAGTGCACTGCTAGCGTCAGCTGCAGCACATTTAACAGCATGTTAACTGATATTTCCCCAAAGGCCTTTGTCTTCCTTGTTACTTATTAACGATACATTTAAAGAACAGATTGACATTATTTTTAAAGTGAAAAAAGGGGTGACTAAATGTGACTCCAGTTGGACTTTAAGGATGCACAACCCAGAAGAACAGTCATCGGATAAATCATCATTTCCATTTATTAGGATTTGAGAGGAGTGCCGATAAGCCAAGATATGAAGCTTTACAGTGTACTAATTGTTATTACACATTTTGGGTGTTTTATTTTTTTTCTGTGTTGCATGTTTCAACTTGGGAACAATAATAGTGAAGTTGAATTTTGGTAAAAGTTGCAATAAGGAAGATTTTTAGGATGAAAGAGAAGCATCATATCAACAGAAAAGGTCAAACTATGACAAAGTTTCTTGTCCTGCCAGCAGAGGAGTAAGAGATTCAACTTATTTGCTGAAATCAAACCTCTCTCCAATATGCCTTTATAAATTAGTGAGCGATGACTGCATGCAGAGAAAGCTCAACAACAACCTCAACAACCACCTTACTAAGGAGGTGGTTGGGATTTAGATTTGAGGAGGGTGACATTTATTTTAGGCAATCTATTCACATTTAAGACCTCTTGAAATCTACAAAAACCCATGAATTCCATAAACATTAAACTGCTGGATATTCCAAAATGCAAACACACAGTTAACACTATATTAGGTATCTGTGTGGGTGTAATGTTCACATATGAGCTCTGGGTGCACACACTCCACATAGCTGTAAATGCAGACATCTACACAAGTGGGATGATTTAAAGACTGAACCCTCATGGCAATGCTGACATAGTTTTAGCTTTTCGTCCTATGTGAAGCTGATGAATGTAATCAATGTGTTGACAGCATATATATCTATATCTTTATCTATATCTTTCTCTCTCTCTCTATATATATACATATATATATACAGTACAGGCCAAAAGTTTGGACACACCTTCTCATTCAATGCGTTTTCTTTATTTTCATGACTATTTACATTGTAGATTCTCACTGAAGGCATCAAAACTATGAATGAACACATGTGGAGTTATGTACTTAACAAAAAAAGGTGAAATAACTGAAAACATGTTTTATATTCTAGTTTCTTCAAAATAGCCACCCTTTGCTCTGATTACTGCTTTGCACACTCTTGGCATTCTCTCCATGAGCTTCAAGAGGTAGTCACCTGAAATGGTTTCCACTTCACAGGTGTGCCTTATCAGGCTTAATTAGTGGAATTTCTTGCTTTATCAATGGGGTTGGGACCATCAGTTGTGTTGTGCAGAAGTCAGGTTAATACACAGCCAACAGCCCTATTGGACAACTGTTAAAATTCATATTATGGCAAGAACCAATCAGCTAACTAAAGAAAAATGAGTGGCCATCATTACTTTAAGAAATGAAGGTCAGTCAGTCCGGAAAATTGCAAAAACTTTAAATGTGTCCCCAAGTGGAGTCGCAAAAACCATCAAGCGCTACAGCGAAACTGGCACACATGAGGACCGACCCAGGAAAGGAAGACCAAGAGTCACCTCTGCTTCTGAGGATAAGTTCATCCGAGTCACCAGCCTCAGAAATCGCAAGTTAACAGCAGCTCAGATCAGAGACCAGATGAATGCCACACAGAGTTCTAGCAGCAGACCCATCTCTAGAACAACTGTTAAGAGGAGACTGCGCGAATCAGGCCTTCATGGTCAAATAGCTGCTAGGAAACCATTGCTAAGGAGAGGCAACAAGCAGAAGAGATTTGTTTGGGCCAAGAAACACAAGGAATGGACATTAGACCAGTGGAAATCTGTGCTTTGGTCTGATGAGTCCAAATTTGAGATCTTTGGTTCCAACCGCTGTGTCTTTGTGAGACGCAGAAAAGGTGAACGGATGGATTCCACATGCCTGGTTCCCACTGTGAAGCATGGAGGAGGAGGTGTGATGGTGTGGGGGTGTTTTGTTGGTGACACTGTTGGGGATTTATTCAAAATTGAAGGCACACTGAACCAGCATGGCTACCACAGCATCCTGCAGCGACATGCCATCCCATCCGCTTTGCGTTTAGTTGGACGATCATTTATTTTTCAACAGGACAATGACCCCAAACACACCTCCAGGCTGTGTAAGGGCTATTTGACCAAGAAGGAGAGTGATGGAGTGCTGCGGCAGATGACCTGGCCTCCACAGTCACCGGACCTGAACCCAATCGAGATGGTTTGGGGTGAGCTGGACCGCAGAGTGAAGGCAAAGGGGCCAACAAGTGCTAAACACCTCTGGGAACTCCTTCAAGACTGTTGGAAAACCATTTCAGGTGACTACCTCTTGAAGCTCATGGAGAGAATGCCAAGAGTGTGCAAAGCAGTAATCAGAGCAAAGGGTGGCTATTTTGAAGAAACTAGAATATAAAACATGTTTTCAGTTATTTCACCTTTTTTGTTAAGTACATAACTCCACGTGTGTTCATTCATAGTTTTGATGCCTTCAGTGAGAATCTACAATGTAAATAGTCATGAAAATAAAGAAAACGCATTGAATGAGAAGGTGTGTCCAAACTTTTGGCCTGTACTGTATGTATATATGTATGTATATATATATATATATATATATCTTCTATCTATATATATATATATCTATCTATATATCGATATCTATATCTATATATATATATCTATATATATATATATATATATATATAGATATATATATACACACACACACACACACACACACATACATACATATATATATTTTTTTAAACACACTGAGATGATCTGTTGTGCTGGTGATGAAGAAACGGATCATCAGTATTTCATGAGGCAGAATAACCAGAGAGGAGTCTACAATGAGTCATCCACAAGAGCCTTTCTTCTCTGGTCTTGGTGTTCTTTAATGATCACTTAAAAGCGGCCATTTTTCTTGCTGTGGCTCATTTTAAGTGCTTTTTTCCATTAACAAGTGTGAAACAGCTGCTAAGCAATGAGAGAAGTGGATGGGGTCTGAGATTTTAGTTAGTTGCTGTTATACATTAAAGGAATTCCCCAACAATTTGAGGTTTAGCATCTTTCTTTCTTCCTTCTTGTGTTGTATTATAGGGAGAATGCTTCCATACTTCCAGAGTTTCTTAAAAAAAAAAAATGGGATATTGACCATCTGAAGAAAACTACTACCAATTATACACAATGACTGATGACAACATGGCTTCAGACAGTTTAGTCTATAATTTAGAGGACTTGAATGACTGACTTCTTTATTCAGTGTCTTCATTTTCAAGGGAAAAAGACTATTTGCTGAAACCTCACTGGAAGCAAACCTACTCATAGTCATGTCGAAAACAGGCCCAGGCTCATTGTAATGTAATGTAGCGTGAAGTTACGGAGGAGAACTCACCGGGAAAGACAGAACTCCAAGGTCTTCTTCAGGTGCTCCCTCAAACCCTCCTGGGGACTCTCTTGCTGGGGATCACTACCTGTTCACACACAAGAGGAAATGTTGCGGTAAATTAAAAAGCACCTCAACTAATCCTTGACCCTGAGAGCAAAACATTATTCAGATCGGTAAAATGTAAAGCCTGCTTAATGCTTTCTGCATCCACAAGGGTCCAAGCAGGCCACTATACGGACATCAGCATGCAGCCTAAAATTTCCGACCGAGCGGACTGTGTGCATAGCACTCTGGCTGCACATGCTCCAGTTACAAAATATGATCTTTTGTTCCACACTCCAGTCCAGTTGGTGGTATATGATTCTCTAACTGGTTGTCAAGAAGGAGGAGAAGATGGAGAAGAAGGACAAGAAGAAGAATAAGAAGAAGGAGAAGCAGCAGCAGCAACAGCAGCAGCAGAAGAAGCAGCAAAAGAAGAAGCAGCAGCAGCAGAAGAAGAAGAAGCAGAAGACGAAGAACACGAAGACGAAGACAAAAACAAAGATGGATTGAAGTGGAATGAAGTGTGGATCAGGAAATGTGCAAGCATGCAGCCCCAGACTGACGCCAACCCACAACTGTAGTATGAATGGAATCACATACACGTCTGCACGACCGGCACAAGTCCACAGCTGTCTGCGGATGCTCAACACGGACAGTATGTCCTAGGCTTAAGGCTGAACCAAACAAACTGAATTTTTTGGGATTAAATGGGATGGAGAATTTCACCTTTATTTTAATTATTTTCAAAGGGGAGATTTTTTAAACAAAGTTTTAATAGTAATTACATGTTTGTTCAACTGAAAATAACTTTTTCGTTATAATTATAATTCTGTAATACTGTGAAATCAAATATTTTCTCAGACAGTTATCGTACTGTGAAAATCTCGTACCGTTGCAACCCAGTGATGAGTGATGCAGAACATTACATTAAAAAGTCCACAAAAATTAAATTTATACACATAACATGTAGCAAACTTGTTAGTATTTCTCAAAGTTGCTTAAAAATCAATAAAGAATGTGGATACAATTTTGGAAATCATTTCTAAGGCTTTAAGTTTTCATAAAAACATTGATAATTCGATTATATTATTGCTTTTTCGTAAAATAAACTAATTTTGGCGTCTGTCATTCCAAAGCACAACTTTCTGAACTGTATCGGTGGCTCATATACAACCTCCTTTATTTAATAATCTTTATTTATTTATTTGCCTGCCTCCAAAGGGCAATTAGTGCTCAAGTTAATCTGCAACTGTTCACTTAGTGGGGTGAAATCTCTGGAAACAATGGGAGAGGCCTGAGATGTGCACTTTTACATTGTTTTGTAATATTTCTCTAAACACTAGCCCACTAGCTTTGTGTTGTTGTTGACATTCCTTTCAGGTAGAGGGTATTTAGAGATAAATGTCTTGTCACGGATAGTGTCTGGTACTGGTCAATTAAACTTTAATGCGACTATAAATAAAACATAAAACAAATAGCTCTTAAGCAGTCACTGTATGCCTCCAGTCAATATATTCTGCTACTTGAAGCTGAATGCAGCTCTTAATAACATGATGCAATTTTATTCCAATCACTAAGAAAATAAAGAGACAATACTGCTAGCATCACTCAGAGATTTATCACTCTGTAACTGTGATTATTCACTTAATCTGTCAACGTAAACAATTAGATACAATCCGTCTCAGCTAAGAACACTTTGACAACTAAGAATCAATCAGCTGCATTTAAAAAAAAAAAAAAAAAAAAAATCCCACTGTATATCTATATATCTTTTAAAGCCTAAAAACTCCCATGAACAGAAGTTTTTAATTTGATTCTGTTTTACTCCAGCAACCACATATATCCACAAAAAAACCTTCTTTATGTTATCTATTCAATAGGTTTTAAACACGTGTCATCAAGGGGCACACCCCTCCAGGTGCAGATCACATATTTGGTTGTCCCTGACCTGCTCTGACAAACAACTAATCACTAACCAGCCCACCTGTGCGCCCTGGTTGCCCAGGCTCGGGGTATTCTGTGTACGTTGGCTCGGAGCACTCCAGGGTGACGGAGGCCACGGGGGCTGGCTCTGCCAGCATTACTGGCACCGGTGGAGGCTCATCTGGGTCAGTTAGTAGGGGCTCCTTGAAAGCCTTGTCTTCACTGGCTTCATAGCCTGTGACAACCAACAAAGGGAGGTATAATTATTATTAAAGATGTGAGAATAGGAAATCTCAAAGGGCAGTTAAACTAAAACTAGTGCTTTTTGAAGGATTAAGTGCCTTATATCTGAGCACGTCTCCAAATTAGCAAAGATATACCTGTGCAGTGGAAAAAAGGCTACTGATACCTGCTGAAGTTATGTATGGCAGCTGGCCTGGCATCTATGTTCAACTTTTTTTTGTTAAGTGCCCGCTAAGACGGACGGTACAATCAGTTTGCTTCCTTTCTCCCTTATCATTTTTATATCACTATAAATAAGCTGGTATTCCAATAATGTGAGCATCTCCAATAATATATGGGGGCCTGGGCAGCACAAACAAATAAAGCTTGGATAAAACATTGAGGACAAGGACACCTTAACTATGACATAAATTATAAATTCATGTCATATGCTGCTCTGAGTGAAAAACCACAAAATAAAAAAATAAATTAAAAAAGGGAATACCCTTTCAATATCTCATATTTTCCAATTTTACTCTACTGTGTTTGTCTTTCACTATTAAGCATCTCTCAATGAAACATGGGAAAATCCACCAAAAAAGGAGGAATTATATCATCTGAACTGCTTGAGGGCTTTAACAGAGTTTCACTGAGAGTACCTTAACAGCAATTCAAAAAATGGCAAAGTGAAAGTGGCTGGGTATGATTTGAGAATGGAAAAATGGTTTTCCTGGAGAGGGGAAACTCAGAGCAACA
Source organism: Epinephelus fuscoguttatus (assembly GCF_011397635.1). Taxonomy (NCBI): domain Eukaryota; kingdom Metazoa; phylum Chordata; class Actinopteri; order Perciformes; family Serranidae; genus Epinephelus; species Epinephelus fuscoguttatus. The sequence continues at coordinate 10,563,960 of NC_064766.1, read as the reverse complement.
CAATGGTGAGTATGACATGATCAGGTTGTTGTACTGACTGAATTAATGCTACAGAACAAATGTTTTACTAAATAAAATCAAGAAAACATGGAGAAAGTGTTTAGTTTGCTGGAAACAGCATCAACAGCAAATTAAAACAAGAAAGAGATCAGAAAGTAAGGAGACATCTCAAAAGGACATTGTAAAACATACTAAAAATACATACATACAGACATAAAGATCTGTATCTGATATGAAATCTTTTCAAATCAAGGCCTTGTTGCTTGTGCAATTAAGGTAAATGAAAGGGAACTTTTACAGACTGATAACCTTTATCATTCTTGTTAAAGCAACGACTTTGATAGCCAAACAGTGCATACAATAATTTCTGTAACTTGTGACAATGCCATACAAAATATTTTATATTATGCTGGCAGGACAAGGGAAAAAACCTTTGCCAATATAAAATAAACCCAGACATCACAGCACAGCCTACACTGTATGATTGGCAGGTGACCTCTGAGAAGTGCAGCATGCTTCTTGACAAACGGTGGTTTTTGCAGGTAGTGAACCTGCCATTATCTGATTCATAACAGTCTTTCAGACATCCACCTAGACCTCCAGTTATCCTTTTAAATTTACCAAAATCATAACATATAGTCCAAAAACTACAGACATTTTCACAAATTCTAGACGGTATATATTGTTTGCAACAGAGGATGTCTTTCAAAAAAACATCACAAACACTAAATAGAGAGTTAATACCCAAAATGCTAAGGTTTACTTGAGCATGTAAATCTAAAGCCTGTTTACCAGACACAGATAAAGACAAATCCTTAGAGAAGGAGGCATTTAAAGGAGACACTGGAAAGTCCACCTTAATACACTAGATTTTTAAAGGGTCTGGTAATAGGATTTCAAGGAGATGTGTATTGAGAATACTGAAATAAGGACAAAGATCAGTCAACTCTGCATCAGTCAAATCACCATTCCTAAAAGTGTTCATACCAACATAAAACAATGGTGAAACTTAATTATGTTTAGTGAGTACTCATATTGGGATACAAGTAAATGAACATCTTCCAAAATGCTGTGACTTTGTTCAAAGAGCCTTCAAATTTTAGACTGGGAAACAAACAAGTTACTTTCCACTAAAAAAGGGCCATCTGAAAAAATTGAAAACGAGTATGAATGTTGAAGGAAACATTTATGAGAGCACCAATGGTAGTCCTGTGCTGTGTACCAGTTCATTTGGTATACTAGTTTTAATTCATTTTACGTATGAGATTACTAATTTTTCATATACTGTATATGTACTGTATGTATATATAAAATACTGGTTTAAGGCTGAAACACATGCTGCAACTCCTCGATAGGCAGGAAAGCGCACTACTGTCAGCGCACACTGTGTAGCGTGGGAGAGGGAACACCTATTGACTGCATACTCTTCTTACTAGCAGTTATAACTATATAACACAGCAATTAATAACTCAAACTAACTCTTACATTTACAAAAATACACAGCTGAACTGCATGCTGGGTACTGGTACCACTGGCTGGCTAGCCAGGCAGCATGAGGCTTAGAGTCCATTAGCAGCTGGAAGATGCTGCGTTGCTTCAGTACATTTACAAGAACAGAAAAGAGAGGTGGAGGATGGAGAAACAGAGACGGGAGATGCACGTGACAAACTTGTGCCCTGGAGCCCTAAAGCTGTCTGCTGTTTGGGAGTTTTTTGTTTGTTTTACAAAATCCGACGTTTGTTGAGCCATTGTTGTTGCTACTCTAACTCTAGCAACTTAGTCCATCACCTCAGCAAAAAACATTTTCGAAAACCAAGAGCGTATGTGATCACTATTGTCAAATTGGAGGCAGTCAACCTGTGGTGCCAGTACGACAATGAAACCAAAGGGTCAGAGGGGCATTTGCTTGAGGCGCAGAAAGGCAAGCTGTAGAGCAACATTACCAATAACAATCCACCGATGCAAGGACAGAGTCCAGCTACAGACAGTCTAGAAAGACCAGTGCAGGGCAATGACATCAATGCTGAATTTGAGGCATGTCTTAACGAAGCAAAAATATTTCATAATATACTGTCAATTAATATTACGATTGTTTCTTACTTGTGTGTTTGTGTAATGTGTCTTTGAATACTTAAATACTTTGAGTATATACGTTTATAATGTCTCACAGTATTCTGCTGCCAAGAGTACATCAAATATAACATTTTAGGCATAAATGTACTGAAAGGTTTGACTTGTGTGTTACAACACAATCTGGTGGTCATACCAACAAGCACTGATTAGTTGTGAATTTATGATGCAGACAGCTTCCATTTCAAATACTGAAATGTAAATCCATAACCCCTTCACAGTGCTGAGCAAAACACACAAATAAAACTCTACTTGCAGGTGCTTTTTCCTGAGGATATAGCTAGAGTGTCACTGAGTGGCTGAGGTGGGGGAACTAGCCACTGTTGGTGCTGAGGGAAAGAAGTTTCCGTCCCTGATGGCAAATTCATAGTGAGTTTGTAGTGGTGAAAAAGGCCACTACATGAGTGGCCAGACTATATTAAGTTTCTAGTCTTCTGCAATGAATTTTCCATAAATGTCCTCGCAGACGTAGGACACGAAATAGACCGGCACGTCAATCAGAGTCAGACTAATCAATAATTTCTGTTTCGCCACCATATCCATGTTGCCTCTGCGTTGGCTATACTTGGCTGGGCACATTAAAGTGAGTGATTACGGTCATTTGTGTAGAGGGAACGGTGACTGTGGTTGGAATATTCATAGCTCATACTAAATTGAGTATGAATGATTAAAGAGGCGTCTCCGCATGACGAGGAAAGTGACAAGAATGGACAGAGGCAGGCTGCAAAGTAAAATAAGGGTTTGTGAAAAGAGCACAACTGTTATTTCAACAAGCTAACAATACTTAGGCTTCATTCAAACACATCAGCTCCTTTCAATGCCTCAACGCCACCTCACTGTTCAACCTCAAATGACTCCTCTATTTTGTTAAGTGTTTCAAAATTAAAGCAAATTAACTAGTGTTCAAGTCAAACTGACTGATACTTTAATTCCTTCTAGTGCTTCAACCACACATCATTACCATACAACTCCTATGAATTAACTTTATAAAGACCTATATAATACACTGTTTAATACGTTTAACTGCAATTTATCATATTTGATGTAGGGTTGGGTGATAAATCTGACACCCCCCCCAAAAAATTACGATTTCGACATCGCCTCGATTATCAAAACAAAACGATTTTGTGCCACATGAAAGTCTACCATTGCTGCTCCCATTTTGTCTTTTATTTTGTAAATCAAGCGCACCCTTTTCCAGCAGAGGTGCTCAGACCCTCCCTCAAAACAGTGTTGCCAACCTGGCCACTCTTCAAACCCTCTTATGCCAGGGCCACACTGCCAACGAAGTGCTGCTAAGCGCAACGCACCGAAATTCTCGCACGAGCTGGAGCATTTCCGTTCACATCAGACGCTCATTTCTCCACGCCAGTCGACAAGCGCTTCTGCTCCCAGCTGTTGTCTCCGTCACATTTGGGGCTGTTTTTCCATCATGGGTAAGTAAATAACCTCATAAAATTATATGCCATGTTTTCCTAACAACTGTACACTTCTTAGTAATGAGTATATGTATATAAACACACACACACATATATACATCACATTTGTCAAACGGGGTGTTTTATTTTGAAATTTTTTTGCTCGCGGCTTGCACAGAAAATAGACCAGACGCTGAAACAATCGCTGCAGGGCCAGCCGCGGAGCTGCACAGTGTGGATGACACAATCGGTTAACATGGGCACTGAAAGGAAACTGGCTTCGCTTCTCGGCGCTTCGAGGCTATTCGCAGCGCTTCCGCGGGCGGTGTGGCCCTGGCGTTAGCGACTTCAAAGGACAGAGGGATGTCGTATGCTGTAAAGCCCATTTGTGATATTGGGCTTTATAAATAAAATTGATTGATTGATAGATATTCGGCAGTTGTGTGTGTGTGGCGGAGAGAAAAAAAAAAGACGGGGATGTTGCATTCATGTGATGTCCGGAAAAATCGAAAAATGACTTTCAGAATGGGATAATTCATATGAACGAAACAACTCGGCTTGTATGTTTTAAATGTATTGTTTAATGTGGACCCCAGGAAGACTAGCTCTGCTTTAGGGGCTAATGGGGATCCTTATAAATAAATAAATAAATAAATAACCTAAACAACTCAGCAACTTGGATCTTCCGACACCACATGAATGCAGCAAAAAATGCAGCGTGCTTTGCGAGCGCAGGGGGCGGGGTCTCAGGCTACTGCGATGGAGGAACAACAACAAGAGCTCGTTGCGAAAAAGAATACAAAATCCCCTATTTGGGATTATTTTGGATTTAAACTGCACGCAACCGGCAAGCCCAAAGACACAAGTCAGGTAATTTGCCGTCTATGCAAACGGGTGATGCAGCAAAAGATTCTAACACCACCAATTTGCACGAGCATTTGCGAATACACCATCCTGAAGAGCATGCCAAGTTACCACCGAGAGAGGCGGCTCCCTCAACTTCCACTGGAAAAGCCATGCTTCACCCGCTGAAAATCTTACCTGCTTTTGCCAAATCCACTAAATATCCGAAGGGCAGTCCGAGATGGACACAGTGCACGTTGGCTGTGTCTAGATATCTGACCAAAGATATGATGTCTTTTCACACAGTGTAAAAGGATTCTTTCATGGAGATGCTGAGAACTTTCGACCCGCAGTTTGAGATTCCCGGGAGGAAGTACTTCACTAAAACCGCCATACCAGATCTCTACAACAAAGTCAGGGCTGAACTAAGTAAAGAGCTGGAGGCAGCGGACTTTGTCGCTCTGACTACGGACATGTGGTCAACAACAAACATGGTCCCCTATATGAGTGTAACTGCGCATTACATTACTGAAAATTGGGAACTTCAAACAAAATGTCTGGAAACAACATATGTTCCTGATGACCACTCAGTCGCGGTGCTGGCTGAAGAGCTGCGAGAGTGAGCTCAAGAATGGGGAATCGGAGAGGAAACGGTGTCCTGTGTCACAACCGACAATGGAGCCAACATTGTTAGTGCCATCAGGGAACTTGACTGGCCATGGCTTAATTGCTCTTTGTTAACAACCTGAATGTGGCAGTGAGTAATGCCATGAAGGATAAAGAAAAAAACGACAGAGCCTTTGGAGTATGCCACTCCATCAACGGAGCCTTTGCGCACAGTTGGCAGAGGCGAAGGGAACTGCGCAAAGCACAAGAGGAACTTAACCTGCCACAACATTCCCTGATAACGGTAATATAATATTTGTATGCTAGCAGATTTTGTTCTTATTTAATTTAAATTAAAATTATTTCTTCTAGTTGCTAGAATTTTTAATAACATAAAAATTATGGCAAAAAGGTAGTTTCTTGCAACCCTAGAATTAAGATAAAAATATATATATTGTTGGCGATATATTCGTCCAATCGCCCAAGCCTACCATGAACAAAAAGCAAAGAGTAATTTATTAATGCAGGTTGCAGATATATGAATTTGAATTGCTATACATGGTTTATATGCTGCGGTTTAATACTTTAACCCCTTTCACTGCTTACAGTCCAACAATCAATTTAACTACTTTCACTGTTAAAGTCCAACAGACAACTGACACTGACCGCTTTCAGTAATCCAACTACAACTGACATTTCAGTTCCTTTCAGTGTCTCAGCTCCCACTGACCCAGCAACTGCTTCAAATTTTTACACTTCAACTCCTTTTGTTGACTTACTACTCTGATGTGCAGATGCAGTGCATTTATATCTAGTTTAATTTGCTACAATTGCCAAAAAAACAGAAACACAAAACAAACAAACAAACAAACAAAAACTCCACAAATGCTTTGTACAAATGTGGCCAACATATTTTGCATCCCAAATCATTGGCTGACCTTCTGGGCCGGGGTCGGCCGAACTATCGCAGCCTTCCTTCCATGGCTGCAGGGCAGCAGTTGTGGTGTCAGCACTTCCGCTGGGGTCCAGGCTAAACATGTGGTTGGCCCATGCTTTCGCATTGGGGTTGAGGTCTGAAACCTTGGCGGATTCCTGTGAAGAGGACAAGGAGTTTGATCAGAGCTATGAATGTTAGCAGAAGCATGTCTGCACAATGATAGTTGAAAATGAATGACAAATATTTACCAACTCACTGTGCTTGAATTTTAATTAAATTCTGACTCATGATAGGAAATACATGTTGAGTATAAATGGGCAGTAAACTAAAATGTAGTAAATTGTTGCCTACTAGTTATTATGTAAAAATATTATACAACATATTAAATTTTATTATACTGAGTGGAAAGCTGACAAACTCACATACTGTGCATTTTAACCTGACAGTAAAAATGTGGACAAGGAAAATAGACTGTTAAAACTTAGTTTTAGGACATCACAAGATACACTGTAGTCTGTGAACCTTTTACATTTGCCTTTAACAATGTAGTTATTTTCATTTCAGAAATTTTGGTTTCATCAGAATTTTATAGTTGACTAAATTTGTACTTATTTCACCATGCAAGCTGAAAAAACTTAAGTAAAATGCTTAACACATATATACACACACAAAACACTGCCTACAAGTCTATTAGCTCATTTGACAATATCGCCTGTTAGAAGTTAGTGACTTAAGTGTTGGCAGATGAGCCAGGAAACCAGACAGTGGCTTATTATAATTTAAGAGCAAAGGACATCTTGCAAAACCGCATTTACTTGACAATTTTGTGACAGACAGCGTCATTAAGAAAACCATATGGCAAAATCTTCAAAGACAAAACTTTAAGTTTAAATAGCCCACCCAAGTAATTTCCTCTGCTAAGCTCACTGTCAAATACAAGTAATAAATACATTTGAATGACTTTGAGACTTTCACTGAATCTTTGCATGAGTAAGTACGATACAGAAATGGCCACAGTTCTAATGAATTTTCTCACTTGAGCAACAGAACTCCTTTAATTTCATTTGCCAACAAGGCTCCTCAGACCGACAACATCTGACAAGAACTGCTTTAACCAGCAGAGACACTGGTACAAGCTGACAGGGACCAGGCCCATAAAGTCCTGCTGGACATACTCACAGGATCAAAGCAGCAGTTCAACATACAAGTCTCACAGGCTAGCAGACTGTAACCCAGAGCCGTGGTCAGAGCCAGAGTTTCATTGAAGTCCTGAGGCATCGCGGGCCAGGCGCTTCCTGACGGTGGTGATATAAGGCTCCACTGCATCCAATCCATGATTAACACACACAAAAAGAGTCTAAATATCTCCACAGGCAGCCAGAGGGACACTCCCGACCAACATGGTATGCCTTAAGGCACAACCTGGGCTCCTTCAAGTGAAGCAGCCACCACCGCACCTCTCTAAGTCATCCCCGTCAAATCACAGGCACTTCAACGCTTCGTCTGGCCCCTCCGATCCAAGCTGCTGGGTTGATTCAACAAATCTGATGACAGCACTGAGGCTCTGTTGCCCTGGTGGGCTAGGCTGACGTTGCAGAAGCTGACTGGCTGTCTTGCTCCTGTTGAGCAGCCGTCTCTGCTTTTGTTTTGTCGCTGTTGCACTGAGTCATTCTCCAGCAAAATACTGGAGCTGTGGAGGGAGTGTTGAGTTGCACACCTGAGCTCAAACGAAGCCTGCTCCAGTGATCCACGTGCTAAATCAACCCAGAGGCATTGCTCAAATTAAATCAGCCCTCTTGAGCCTTGGTTTTAATAGATTATTCTGCTAACGAGCTGAGTTGCTGAGGCAAAAGAAAGGCTGGGAAAACCTGGTTCTTATTTAAGAAGCAGCAAGTTGAGTTAAATATAGAATTAGTCTCAGAAACTAGGGAGGATAGATTAAAGGAAACACAGTTAAGGAGATAACACTGACTTGATACAAGATGAGCAGCAAAAGACAGCGTTCCTGGGTCGTATTTCACAAACGCTGCACTACGAGATCATTCGGGATGTGTCTGGCCAGACAGACACACACCCCCACCTCTGCTAATAATCCAGCCCTGCACTAATGAAAAACTCCCACTCCTGTCCGAGCTGGCTGCCATAGAAACTGTTGCTGACATCACCGGATGTGTACGTTCTGGGCACCGCTTGACCTTTCAAAATTTTTAAAATGTTCCCTTCCTTCACACAAGAGGAAAAGGTTATCTGTTAGCCTGATTGAGGGCGTATTTTGGGAGGAGACGAGAAGATGTGATTCATCATGAACTGCAGACAGAGACGAGTTATTGTCGGTGTCATCGGAGGGCAGCCAGTGTAGTGCTGGGTTTATTGCTCTGCCTGTGTGATGGAGGCGAGCTCGCAGCAGCAGCAGCAGACAGAAAGACAGAGACAGCAGACATGCAAGAGTCCTTTAGGGCAGAAAACAAAAACAGCTGAATTTGGTCGTATCTGTCTGTCTGCAGACCTGAGGCTCATCTTCCCTCTCTGACAGCTACAGAGCTAGAGGGGACAGCGGGCCAGATGAGTGCTGAGCAATCAGGAAGCTAACGCATCACAACTAATGTAAAAATGCTTCGTCCTGAGTACCATTTCCTGCTAATACCACAGCATCAACACACGTGGTTTAAAGTGATTAAGTAATAGCAATTCAGTTTCTCTCAATGTAAAACTGCATACAAACCAAGTGTCTCCTGTAGGTGAGGTTTCCAGACACAACACAACAACACAAACTCCACTGGCAGGCAAAATTATCAATCTACATCATTTGTAGATAACGCAAAACAGGCAATTTCCCCTTGATGGAGAAATAATGGACCAATCAGAGCTTTGTAGAGAGGATTAAAAATAGGGACATCATCTTTCTCCAAAGCTTGCAAGCCACCCATCAAATGAACAAAATGTTGGGAAACTGAGCATAAAATTGGTGATAGGCATGTGTGAGACTGATGCAGCTCAGCTGTACAGGCTGCTGTAAACCGACTTACAGAAGTGACAACTCTCATAGGGATCAGCGTAATGCATAGATAACAAGATTTGGTCAAAACCTAGTATACACGACTGGACCATGTATGAAACACTAGAGGGCATTTAATTTGAAACAGAAAGTTGTAGGATTCACTCAGCCACAATTTTTCATTCTGACAGCGCTGGCCTTGCTGTTGTGGTCCAGCCAAAAAAATTAATGTAAATACATGTTAAAATGAAGAACAATACTGAGACATACTCACACAGCAGAAGGGACCTGCTTTCTCTGGAGCTGTACACACTGATTGAGAACCTTTTTACTCAATTTAACACAACCCTCCCCTCTTCAGCTCCAATCAGTGATGCAAGTCTCCACGTGACAGGTGGAGGCTGCACAGCCGTCAGCCACTATCCTAGTGTGCGATAGATTCAAAGTCAGTGAATAGCAGTCATAAATAAAATGGCTGTATATACCCCATGAGGACGTGATGAAGAACTTTAACAGCAGTCGATAATCTTTCACATCATCTGCGCAGTAAATGGTTAAAACTTATGCGTCATCTGAGGTTGTACCTGTACAGTTGTTTATGTTGTGCAATAATCAGCCATGTAAAGTTGTTAAATATCAGTCTGACATTAGCAGCTGCATGTCAAGATGTTATTTATATTCCCTCTTCATTTCTCAGCATTTTATTTCTGCCCTCATATTTTTCATTACTTCTGCATTCATACACAAACAAAGCATTTTTATACTTGCAAACTCTTTAACTAAATTGCCACTTGGTTGTTACGGTAAAGATCCCAAAGGAAATGAGGATATGAACTGAAGTCCTCCCTTCTTTCTAGCTTTTGCCTGTAACCGATTAGATTTAACATGCAGAGCTATAAATAGGTCAAGTTCAATTTCTGCTCCGTTTCTAATACATATGTGCAAAGCATATGGTGTATCGCTCTGTCTCTCTGTGTGTGCAAGCATGTGTGTGAATAAGGAATGAGGTGGAAAACACATGGGTTTGGTAGCACCACATGGCATGTGTTACTGTGGCACCAGTTTGATGTGGGGATAAACTAGATTTTGATCGAGTCATTTTGACTGTAATTGACTGTATTATTTTCCAATGTTACTGTTATGTAATTTCTTATTTTACCCTTTCTATTTTAAGATCTACTAGGTGCTCTTTGTTAAATGAAATGTTTTAATACTACCCAGTTAAATACTCCATAATCAATTATATGATTTTAATAATGTTCTACAGTGCATGAAGAAATAGTGGTGCAGCATGAGCAGTGGGCTCATCTAGCTTAATTCTGACGAAATTACTGACAAAATGCATGTGGTTGACATTACAATTTTACTTCCTGTGGTCTCAACACTTTTTGTTATACAGTTTCCACACAATGCACATTTGGGAAGTCTTCTTAGATATACTGATAACAGCATGGCAGCAAAGTGACAAATTTATAAGCAAATGAAATGTACATTTGTAAAGATAACCTGTAATGAAGTACATCAACTGCGGACTTCTTATGCATTTTACAACTTTTTAAAAACTGAAAAAAGTACTGGAGGGAAAGACTTTCTATGTCTCAGACTTTGCTCCTGAGCCTTAACATCCTGAACTGTGTGTATTCAACCCTGGAAGCAGTGTTTTGGTTCTCTGACCGCTTTTCCCACCACTAATCCCGGCTTGTAATGAGACCTACAGCCTGAAGCATTAGCCCACTGGACTCAATCAGGGGCAAGTTTGCTCCCTCCTTTTCGCTGCCAATCTTCTTTCCAATCTTGAGCATGTGTAAATGACAGTGGAAAAAAGACAGCGGGCTCTTTCCATTTCCTAATTTTGGAGCTCTCAGGAAAAATAACTTTTTCTTTGCCTGAAGGCCATCCGCTTACTTCTTACCCATTTCCTCAGCTCCACATTCTTTCCTATTTGAAGAAGTTGATTGAAACCCATCAGGGAAACAGGCACATCCCTGTGCTAGCTTTATGACAGACTCAATTCAATTCCCCTTTGTTTCCTCAGTCCTGTAGCAGCAGCCCTAAATTACCATGGCTAGAGAGAGTGTCAAGACCAAGAAAGATTTTCTTCTAAAAAACAAAAAGAAGCACCATCTCTGATCTGAAGAAGAATGATTTAAAGCGCTGGAGCCTGAAACATAACTGCAACCAAACAGGGCATGATCTGGAACTTGAACACTTTCCACCTCAAGCCACAGTGCTGGTGCCAAATCCTGCAAGTGTACAACTAATTTTCAGATTTTTAATCTAGTTTACACAACTACTACAACTCACCACCCACCTTCAGTCTAGCCAACCATGTCTTTTCTGAGGAAAGAACCAAAAATCTAAATGGCAGTTGGTTAAGTGGCTGGTAGAGGAGGCAAGTTTACTCGTCGCAGCCAGAATTTGCAGTATTTGGCCCGAGGTTGGTGTAATATGCCACCCTGGTGACCGCATTTAGCCCCGGTGGCGTGTCACATGCTGAAGTGTCACATGTGCTACCATCAATCAAACCAGCAGGGATGGGTCGCACCATGGCAGAATGATAGGCCATACAGTCTGACTGAATGATTTGAGGAGTCTGTGGGGACACAAGGAGGTCAGTGAGTATAAACAACCCAGGTATAGCCATCTTAGCATGAACAGGACTTCCTCCTTGCAGCATAATTTGAATCCTACAGTGTTTTGGCTTCATTTTTACTTCCTGAATGTCCAGGCTTTTGGCACAGTCACTACATTTTTTAGCTAGACATTCCCCATTTCCCTCCCAGGATAGGTTTGGGTACTCAAGAATGACATTTGTGGTATGTCAGTGCAACTATACATGTTCTAGGGCTCTTTTAAAAAAAATAATAATAAAAAGATGTGTTCTGTCCAGATGTTTTTAATGAATAGCAAATATCTGTATGTAAATACATGGCTGAGTGTCAGTTTTCCAGGGATACAGGAACCATGCTGGTGGGACATTCTATGCCTGTACTGACAGAAAAATGTACCGGTCAAGTCTAATGGAAAGAAAATCCATTTTACATGGATTCTGTGATTAATAAGTGTCTGTTGGAAACCGCACACTAACATATTATTCATGCCATGTGTGACGTAAAATTAAACATGTAATGCGTTGTGACTGGATAGTATGTGGATTTATGTATGTGAGAAATGCTTGGGTGTATACAAGATAAGCAAGAATTACTGGGTATGCTAAGTGAGCTTACTGGACGTATTCACTCACCTAAGAATAAGAATACACACACACACACACACACACACACATATATATATACATACATACATACATACATACATATACACACACACATATGTGTATATATGTGTGTGTGTTCTCCCATGTCATAACTTGTGGGGCCAAAAAAGGAGTTAGCCCACCAATCTTGTGGGGACCACTTCAGTTGTGGGGTCCACACAAGATTTTTCATTTAAATCAACTCAAGAACATCTCCAGAATGCTACAGCTAAGTTTCAGAGGGGGTCCCACATGTCATCATGATTTTTGAGATTGTGTGTGTGTGTGTGTGTGTGTGTGTATATATATATATATATATATATATATATATATATATATATATATATATATATATATATATATACACACACACACACACACACACATTAATTAATTAGGGATGCACTGAATATTCGGTAACCAAATATATTCGGTAACCGAATATATTCAGCCGAATATTGCAAAAAACCACACATTCGGTATTCAGTGGAATAAGTGAAAAGCAAGGCCGAATAATAATGGCGTGTTTTAATAATGCAATCAAACAGCGTGCCGTGACCGGTGGAGTAAAATGTCGGCACTTGCATTTGCGACTAAAAAGAGTTTTGAGCGAGCAAAATAGGCTTAAATCATTCAGCACGCTGTGTGAGCAACCTACAGATTTCAACCAGCAGCAGAAACAAAAGGCGAATCCCACCGATTGTGGGTTGAACGGGGGTCACAGACACAGACAGTAATGTATTCCTGTCAAATACGCTGGCCATCGGCTTACCAGCGGCAGAGAATTCGGCTCCAATAATATCCTCTTCTTGGCGTCATGACTGCCCAAAAGTACCTGAACAGTTGAGCCAGCCGAACACAGGTATGTGATGTGTCAGAGGAGAAACGAGCCGTTCACGGCCCACAAACCTCACCGCACTTTAGGGACTGTTCTTTACTTATGAAGGGACTTGTCAGGGGAGGAGGGTGGCTGGTTGATTTTTATTTTATTTATTTATTTTATTTTGACCCCCCCATGTTAATCACTGATTGATGCTGTTTTTGAAGTATGAATAAGTCAATAAGTAATTTATTCTATTGAAATATCATTGATGTATTATAGAAAAGTGATTTATCTTTTTATAAATGACAAAAGGCACATCTGCCTCATTTTCGCTGTAGTATCCTGATACTACTCAGAACCATGATATTTTCATTGGTATCGTACAATGGGTCCCAATATTGGTACCCTGACAACACTAATCTGGAGGGGGTTCATCTGTAAAAACTAATGAATTTCATTTCGGTGCATCCCTAATATATATATATATATATATATATATATATATATATATATATAAATATATATATATATATATATATTTTTCCTTCTCCTCAGGATGATGGTGTGATATGGTAATTTACAAATTTCCAGTTCAGATACAACAGTGCAAAAACAAAGATTTTTGGGGGGGAGATAACTCACTTGCCACTCAACAATTTGGCTGATAACATTAAGACATTTGAATGTGTCAAATAAAGACAGGCAAATCTTGGTTCCTGTTTATCACCATATACTCTCTTTTTAAGATAATCAAAGCAAATGATGGCAATTGAACAGGCCTGTTTCTCCAAACACCCAACTCCACTACATCTGTTCTACATGATTGCTTTGTTTCAATTTACCAGCAAGTCTTTTGTGCAGGTGGCTGACAGCAGATGTGAGGCAACAAAAAGAAAAAAAAGAAAAAAAAAAAAAAGTGCAGTTATGTCATCAAGAGAAAACTTGTCCAACTACTGACAGATGCAATGCACGTAATAAGTTCTCCGGACACTTCTGACACTCTGAAAATAATGGCAAAAAATAAAAATAAACTTGTGAAAATGTTTATGAAAGGCTTAACATTGTGTGTCTTTGACCCAATTGTCAAGGTTTAGTCAACCAGGACCTAGGTATACAGTAACAGGCCTGTTTCTCCTTAAACTGTCAAACCTCCTCAGCCAAAAGGAAAAACGCTCAGTCACGTCAGTCAACAACCAGGTTTTAATCTACGTTTGTAGATACCCACGTCCACCTATCTCTTGACACGGTGCTCAACTCTACACACACAAAACAGCAGGTTGGGTTTAAAGAGTGAGTTACACTGTGCTGTTGTATTTATTATTATAGCCAATTCTTAATAGGTACTTTCCTCCATTTACTTGTCCAGAAACAGAGTCACACAGTTCCTCCACACCTCTAGGGCTGGATTGTATAAAAAAAAAGGAAGGAAAAAAAAAAAAAAAAAAAAAAAGGTACCAGTATCCTCAAAGTCATACAGTTACCAAAGTACTTTATTTGATCACTTTTTTTCTACCTACTTTGATACACACCATGTGCATGGAAGCATTTGTTTGCAGAAATGCATGTAATATAACCACACTTTTTGTTTTGGTGGCATGTCGGCACTCTGAATACACCATGCTCCACTTCACGATGCAACAGGTTGCATGGGTTGTAGCTGCCCAATCACTCGTCACATTAATTCGACGCCTGCAGTAATTGGTTGCAAGTGAAACCATACAAACAGTCAATTTTTTCTATATCTGGACACAACAAGGATTTAATGGAGGTATTGTTTGACTGGAGAAGTTTCGATACTACTTGGTCCTGGATTATTCTGGTCAATACTTTAAAAGGTATTGAGTATCAATATCCTGCCCTATGCAGCTTGAAAAGTTCTCTACTAAAGCCTGCTAATGTTAACTCATTTACATCATCTCAACCTCTCAGGAAAAAGTGTAGCAGTGACTACAACACAATATTGTTTAGTTTGTGTGATGGATGAATACAGGCAGAGCACTAAACTATCAGCACAGAGAAAACACAGATGCAACCTTTCTACAAAACAGCTTCCAACACAGTAGTTACAACTCTGCTGGATGTTCCCCCTGTATTACTATGATGAAAACTATTGACTTGGTTTTAAGTAATAGCAAATGTCTCATTGACACCCTGATGACCTTTTATAAAACCAGACACACCCATCAACAATAGAAAAGAAGGATTAATGCTGAAGATGCTTTACGTGTTGCACAGTTTATTCTCAGTAAGTAATGACTGGAGGCCGCAGAATGAAACTGGAAGTTATTTAACTGTGGTTGATCTGGCAGAGACAATATGTGCAGAAGACTTAACAAAAGTACATTTCAGGCACTTTGCGCAAAACAAAATGCTCATGGCAAGCTGTTCATACCTGGTTGAACAGTTTTTCTTCCTTGTAACAATCATAAACTGTCCATGGCTGCATATTATAACTCCCTCTGCCTACTATTATTTCAATAAAAGTAAAAGATATAATTCAGTAGAAAAGCTTAAAACATTACATTTTTAACAACAAATACATTTCTAATTTCCTTAAAAAGAGCACTCTGCAGACTTAGCGTAGCATTCCATTCAACTGCATATCATTGACAGACTCATGGTGGACGGTTTATAGACGAATTCAGCGAGCGATTTGTGTATGCTGCCATCTTGCTGCGGCGCCATTGCTGCGGTGGCATGTGACAGTCATCACTTCATTATGCTGTCATTGTGAACTGACTCTCTACAATGACAGCATCATGAATAGCTGGATTGATGATGTTAGACAGTGGCCTCCGGTAACTGATGAAGGTATCTTAAATGAGTACCAATATTAATATAGAAATTAATAATTTGTTTGAGCGATATAGAACATACACAAATCGCTCGCTGAATTCGTCTATAGGGCTGAAACTAGGGCTGGGCGGTATGACCTAAAATTTATATCACGGTATAAATCGAATCCCTTCACGGTAACGGTATATATCGCGGTATAAATTTAAGTGTAAAAGTTGTAATAGAAGTGTTTCTTAATGGGTTTTGTAGTCCCTTAGCAAAGCTAAATTGATTAAAAAAACAACAACAACAACAACAACAACAACAAAAGCAAAGATATAATGTATTTTTTAGAGCATTTATTGTGCAGAATGCAGATCTCAAAACTCAAAATTAAAACCCAGTACTCTATGGTGCAATATATCAAAAGGTAATTTCCTTCTTTTAGCAAAATCCTAAATGACTGAGTTGTGTTTTTTCCACCTGGACCTTTATGCTCTGCCATTTCTCCTCTAATCATCGCGCTGTAACCTGTGACAGGCTGTAATGATACCACAACTATCACACATTCACATATGGAGTTTTTTGTGGAGCCCCTAGCGTCACACAGGTTTACATTACCAAAGGTTTATGACAAACTCTCTTGCCGAAAACCAACTCCGGCGAGAGAGGAGAAGGAGAGACGCTGTGCTGCTGCCAGAGGAGACACTGAATGAGTTCACTCTCAGTGGTAAGTCGCTAAAAGAGTCTGAGAAGTCCAGGGCTGTTCATAAGACATTAACTCACTCACTCACAAGTTCTCCAGCAACACATGTTGCACGTGCTACGCTAAATCTCGGACGTGAACCAGCTCCTCTTGCTCCGCTGTCTCTGTGCTCGCAGCCATTTTCACACTGAGGCAGGTGCGATGACGTCATCGACAATAGGACGGTAGAGCGCAAATCTCTACCGTGGGCCAAATTTATATCATTTCTACCGTCTACCGCATATACCGTGCAGCCCTAGCTGAAACGATTCCTTGAGTAACCTGAATAATTCGATTACTAAAAAGCCTCGATACAAACTATTTGCCTCAATTACACAGTGCACTGAGTTTCTCGTAAATGTTGATTTCTGTTAGACAACCCACTTACGTTACTTCCGCTGTAGAGCTATAGGTTAATCGTCAATAATCTGTCTGATGTGTTGTAATGAAGACTGACATACTACTGCCATGCTGGTTTGCAGGTAGGGCTACATGTGATGCATTAGAGGCACGGGCACTATTAATAGCCACAGCTATGCGTAACGGTCGCACGTAATGATGGCTGTTCTGTCGGAGAACCACATTCGGTGCGAGACAGTCTGTAAAACTGCACTTCTTCTCTGCCGTATTTTTAACTGACAGATCTAATGAGTGGTCGAGCGGGCACAGATATCGATATGCAAACTGACTGAAGGGTGTTTCTGCATCAATTTGTGTCTCACTGTGTGAGTAAACAAAGCTCGAGCATGTGCGCCCAGCTCCACAATGACTGAGATATAAGTGCATGTGAGGCTTTATGAATCCATAAGCTCCATAAGTTTAATATCTGGGCATAAAGGGACCTTCAGATAACTTTATCAAGCAGCCAGCGGGTCAGTGAGCAGCTAACAGTGGTCCTGAGCGGAGTCTCTGTAATTATGGCAGCGATGACGCTGAGTGACAGACCTGCCATTATGTGACATTCTCCTCGTGATTTAATATTTCTCCAATATGTCTCATTAAACTCTTTCCACAGAAGTACGGGACGAACTGCATCCCGTACTGAATCAGTAAGGGACAGTACATTTTATTTTTCAATATGGGACAAGGGGCAACTCTGTCGTCTCATGCCTTGGTGTAGCGCTGGCGTCAGTCACATCACTTATGCTCAGTTTTACTATCCTTACTTTTATCCAGACCTCTGCAGGAAAGGAGTTTGCTGCATTTCAGAGTTTTTCCTGGGAAAAGAGTTTGTAACTTTTATGGACGCTACTGTGCTGCTCGGTCAATAAATTAACTTCACTACTGAAAAGCTATTTGACTCAGAAAGTAGTAACGTCACCACCACGATACTGAGAATGCTGTTAAATTCATAAGGTCGCACCTTGTAGTGAGCTACTTCCCAACACTGATTATTCCTGACAGCATGAGAAATAGAGGCGTAGTATGAGTGCGTATGAAATACTCATTTCATGCTCATTTCTCTCATTACAGAGACTTTTCTTAATTTCTCTTTTATATATTGTCCTTCAATAAAGCTAAAGTAATCTAATAAAAAAACACGCAGTATTTCTTATCCGATTACTCGATTAATTGCCAGAATAATCGACAGAATACTCGATTACTAAAAGAATTGATAGCTGCAGCCCTAACGGTTTAAAAAACACAATGGCAGTAGAACCAGAGCTAAAGTCATTTTTATTCCATGCATTCTTCTTTCTTGTCCAAACCTGGCGCCAGCATTACCCACAAGGAGACTCAACCACCAACAGTGCGGTCAGAGATTCAGATGCTAGTAGCCTCAAACCTCTAGCTTCTACCAGAGATGGGAAGTGGGCAACAGAAATCCACACCTTACATTTTCATACTTGTAGTCTTCAGTCCCAACTGACGCTGACTCAAGTGACAAACAGGCGGAGTCCCCTTTTAAGACTTGTTAAATAAACAACAAAGCATCAAACCATACCAAGCCATTTAATATTACCATCCCTACCACAACAATGGAAATTATGTCATCAACGGAGGACAAGTAACCTGACTACTGGTGACTTTTACCAAACCTCCCCTGAAATCAATAAATAACTGGACACTCTCTCTAGGACGGACTGCTAGGACCTACTGGGTGACAGTCACGTGACCGACTAGAGGTAGCCAAGCTAGCACTACTGCTAATGAGCTAATCTGCAAGCCATTATCACGGTCTTATCTCATAGACTGCCGTGGGTTTAACAAAATTGTTTTATGAGTTGTTCTTTTGTAAAATGTACAACTCAAATCACAACTATAACTTCGTCATCACAACATCATCTGATATTTTTCAGCCAGACAATGACAGTTATCAAAATCTCATTAACAAGAGGTTATGTTTGCTTGATTATTTACGAAGGAATGAATCACAGTGATAAGGTATTGGTTTAACGAAACTAATTAGATGTGAAAGTTGTTGTATTGTGTGCTCCCTCACTGATTACCTTCTACAGAACAGGATGACAAACTAGCAAGGCTAACCAAAATAGCCTAATATCACTTTGAGTCTCCCATCTTTGATATCCTACCACTGATGTTTTGTTGCCTGCTAAAGTGTTTAAAGAACCAGGACAACAAACACTTCATGTCATGTTCTCCAATGAATACATACATCTTTCACAATAACTTCAATAAAGCCAAAACTGTAAAACATTCTCTGCTTACTAAACACACAGTTTCATAGAAAACCAGTGATTAGCTTCAGCAGCTAACCCCGTATTAAGAGGGAAACATACTAATAAAAGGTGTAGACAAAGTGATGGGGCTCTGCTGTGTTTGGAGGTAATTCTATGTCTAGGTCCTGACGGCAGAAGGAGTAGCACTGTATATTTTGAACTTTTCTTAAAGTAGCAGCCATCAATCTAAAAGCTTTTGCATCAACTTTACTGATTGTTTCTATTGGTTTACCGTCATCAACATTACAGGATTCTTTCACATTTCTGTACAATGTTATTAAAATTTAGTAATCCATCCATCAATTAACCAATTTACAGAAAAAGATGGACACCTGTTTTGCTGAACTTATGAATAGTTAATTTAATAATCATGCGAAAAGGACAAAATCTTCATGGTTTAAGCTTCACAAATGTGAGGATTTGAAGCTCTTGTCTGGTTTTAATCACTGTAAACTGAATTATTTTGGACTGTGTGATGATTTGCAGCTTTCCGGTTTTATATTCCTGCAAGTTGAATAGATACGGACTTTTGGTCAGACAAAAACAAGCAATCTGAGGATGTGGAATTCCTCTTTGGAAAATTGTAATGCATAGTTTTCACCATTTTCTGACATTTTTACAGGCTTAGTGATTTATCAGGAAAAGAAATCTGCAGATTTGTCAAAAACAAAATGATCATTATTTTCAGCCTCATAATAAAGAGTGTTTAGTGAGAAACACAATTCAATGTGAGCCACAGTAGAAGACTAAAACACTACAGATTTTATAAAAAAATAAATAAATAAATAAATAAATAAAGGCCCAAGAAGTCTGCCAAAACCAAGAAGCGCAAACTTGACAAAGGAGCAGCTAAAACATAGCAAACAACAACATCCACACCCAGGATGATAGTAATTTAACATCTTACTCTTCAGTCCCAAAAACTCTTTCCAACAAGGCCTCAATTTAAGCTCCAGTTTGTTTAGTAGATAGAGCATTATGTTATGTCGTCACATCCCATAAAGACATGAGAACCAAGTCTCTGCTGCTACTCTAGTGTCCCGCTCAGTTTTCAGTCTTTGCCTTCTCACTCCAACAAGGAACATAATGTCACACCTGTGATCAATAGGGGCCAATACAGGCTCATGAAAAGTGAGAAATAAAAGCAGGTCATAGTTATTTAGTTACAAGAGTTGCTTTTTTTCCTCTGCTTCATGTTTCTTCACAAAGTACTTCTCTATTATACATAATCAGTGTGGGAAATCAATGCCAGTCAAAAGCAGGCTGAGGCTAGTATGATGCTCTCTTTATCAATAAGCCAGTTTGGAAGGACACTGACTACGACTTGGAGTGCTTTTTCTAAACATCCAGTTGGTTGGCACGACAAGAGTGGGAGAAAAGTACGAGACTCCAGCCACAAAAATGTTCTTTTTCTCTGAATTTAAACATACTAATATCTGCTACACTTCACTATTGGATGCTTGTCATGCTGGTGATGTAGAAACTGAAACTTCCTCTAATGTTGCACTTGTTAAACATCACTCCACATAGGTTCACCAGCTAAATGCTACAGATGTAACATGCAAAACATAAACAAAAAGATAACTGAGTGCTTCAGTATCAGAACACAAACCCAGTTTGAATAGAAAGACAAGGTTAAAACAGACAAAACGAACTAGTACTGCGCTAGGTAATTAGTTAATAACATAGTACTACAAGTTGATGACGACTACTGACAAGTAGAATAAAGCTGGCATGACTCAAACTCATTAAACAGCACTGTTGAAGTTACTGCCAACTACAAGCGAGTTTGAATATATCCTGCTATGCTTAAAAATATTGACCACTGACCATCTGCTCAAGCCACACAGCATGCATGTGTATGTAGTGCCAAGACTCTGCCATTCTCCAGCTATAAGTTCCTCGTCCAAATTCAAAGACCATTTCACTGTTTAACTCCTGAAGTCTTGGTAAAACTGTGAAATGCCCACCCATAATCTGAATGTAACACATGTCAGGCACTGTATGTGTATGTGTGTGTATCTATATGAGCTCAGTCCACATTTTTAGCTTAAAAACCACCGAAATATCATTGAACTTCTGATGCAACACAATTATCCATTCAGCTGATGGCTGCAATAAAAACACACAACTGACAAGATACAGCAGCAGGTATCTCACATTCAGCTGGTTACACAAAGCAAAATGTTGATGACGTGACAAATATGTAATTACCTTAATAAAATCTAAATAACCTAAATCAAAATAGATAAACAGCTGTTAAACATATGTGCCAGCTTTAAGTGTACTGCTGCATGATAGCATACAGGTGGGGGCAATGTGATGTACACTGTGAGAAAATATAATATGTCAACTATCAGAGATTTCTCCATAATATTTATACTGAGATATCTGAATAATCCCTGAGCAGTTTTGTGATTATATTGGATTCTTCTTAAAATTTGCATGAACCTTAATTTATCAAGTGCTTACTTTGATTTTGATTTGTTAAGTTTTGCAGCTATTTTGTAGGGATGCACCGAATATTTGGTAACCGAATATATTCGGTGGAATAAGTGAAAAGTTTTGAAGTTTTGTTTTGATGACGCAATCAAACAGCGTGCGGTGATGGACGGAGTAAAATGTCGGCAGTTGCGACTAAAAATAGTTTTGTGCGAGCAAAAGAAATCATTCAGGAGCACGCTGTGCGAGTACAGATTTCAACTAGCAGCAGAAACGAAAGGCGAATCCTGCCGGTTGTGGGTTGAACAGGGGTCACAGACACAGACAGGAATGTAATCCTGTCAAATACGGCGGCCATACTGCTCCGCAGCGCAAGATAACGGCTTACCGGCGACGGAGAAGCCCGGCTCCAGGTCCATTAAGACTTCGTTGGTGTCATGACTGCCCAAAAGTACCTGAACAGCTGAGCTGTGGCGGCACACAGGTATGTGACATGTCAGAGGAGAAACGAGCCATTCACATTTCTCTCTTTGTGGCAGGTAACGGCCCACAAACCTCACCGCACTTAAGGGACTGTTCTTAACTTGTCAGGGGAGGAGGGTGGCTGGTTGATTTTTATTTTATTCATTTATTTTATTTTGATCCCCCCTATGTTAATCACTGATTGATGCTGTTTTTGAAGTATGAATAAGTCAATAAGTAATTTATTCCATTGAAATGTCATTGATGTATTATAGAAAAGTGATTTATCTTTTTATAAATGACAAAAGGCACATCTTCCTCATTTTTGCTGTGGTATCCTGATACTACTCAGAACCGTGATACGTGGTCCCAATTTTGGTACTGTGACAACACTAATCTGGAGGGGGTTCATCTGCAAAAACTAATGAAAAACTAAACAACAGCATTTGGTATTCAGTACTCGGCCAAGCGTTTAATTTTATTTGGCTTCGGCTTCAGCCACAAATTTTCATTTCAGTGCATCCCTACTATTTTGTTGACTGCTTAATTTTTAAAGTCATTTTTAAGTCATGATTGATGAACATCGACTAAGAGGTAAAGTAACTGAAGATAAAAATAATCGCTAGTTGCAGCCTTAATTTAGTTTGCTGCATTAGCCAAAAAGACAAATTCATATTTAGTTGTTTATTTCCATAGTTTTTTTTTTTGGATTTTCCAGAAAATTAACTGTATAATAAAAAAAGTGCATTTGAATGAGGACCAAAAAAAAAAAAAAATTAAAATCCAAAAATAAAACTACACATACCATGATTAAAGAATTTTGTTCATAACGCCCACCTCTTATGGGAAATGCCACAATACTACAAATTACTACATTACTGACGGTAACTGCTGAGCAATTAGCTGTGAATCTACTCTTTGTTTGTAATCTGAAAATGTGAAATAAAGTTTGTAATGCCAACAATTTGTATAAGGCAAAGGCAAAGGAGAATTTTCCTTCTCCATTTGTCATAATATTTTACATTTTTAATACATTTTAACTAAAAACAAACTTAAGAACATGTTGGAGATTTTCATGGACAGTGGAAGATGACTCCAATCTGTCAAAAATGTGTTTGTGTATGTCAAAAACTCACCAAATGAGAGTTCTCTTTTGCCTCTTGTACTTGCTGCACCTGTGGTTCAGCTACAACTTTCGTGTCCTGGTCAGAAGTCATGAGCCGTCTGCTTCTTGGCTCCTCAGGGAGAAGTCTCTGTGTCACCAAGTAAGCTACAGGGGGTCGGAGGGGACAAACAAGTTAGATTCAAGAATGGATGTTTATCACAGAACTGTGGCATAATATCAGTTGTGACACGTGTACGATGAAAAGGGCCAGGGGCCAGTGTCCGATAGTTACTTTACAAAGGCCTGTCGAGGACTGGTGAACTTTAAAAATAAAACAGAACTACCTCCAGAGAAAACTCAATAGACATGATATGCTTTTTTTTTATACATGTGGCTCATTTTCATTGCCAGTTTGTGTACAGAATAATGTGTATTATAGCAAATTAAATAAAAACAAATTTAGAGCTATAACTCAACATCAGCTCATTCTTACCCAACAGATTCGTTTATTATCTTTAAGAGCAAAGCATTGTTAGAGCTCTACAAGTCCAAAGTGCCACACTGACTCTGAGTGATTTATCAAAATCTATCGGCACTTGGCCAGTAAATAATTTAAGACCCTGACAGAGGGGAAAAATACAGTTAGGTTCAAGAGGCTAAATTTATGTTTCATGTCAGATTTGGCTGCAGTTTAGCTACTCTTGCCAAAACACAGAAACAGTACTTCTAAAATAAGCCGTACATTCAAACCAATGTGAAAACAAAATGTAAAAAATCAACCTCTGCTAAAACATTTGAGCTTTAAATTTGGTTTGACAAGTTTAGTAAAAATTTAAAACATAAAAATAGGACCAACCAAACAAACAACCTCAAAGTTTAAACTCAAATCTTCACCTGGACTTAATGTTCCCACGTGTTAAAAATATGCGGCTTCACCTGTTGCCTGGGGACACTGTTCACTGATTTATGAGAACATGCTTCACATGATACCAAGTGAAAATAAAAGTAGGGAGATATTGCTAGATAAGTTCTAAAAGCCCCACCCACATTAACTCCGTACAAAATTGTATTTTTTCACTCAAACTTTGCATTTAAGTTTTGCACTTTTCGAAGATATTTATTAATATTTTTACTGCTTTATGCTGCAGTGAGAGACAGATACGACAGTGTAGGAATGGAGGGAATGACATGCAGCAAAGGGCCCTGGGCTGGAATCGGACTTGCACTGCCGCCTTAATAATATGCACTGTACCCTCCAGTGAGCTAATGTTAACGGTAATGTTTTTTTCCCCACTTGCCTGGCTGGGTAAGTGAGTCAGAATTCAGCTTGCCTGAAGTCAGATTTTACTTGTCCCAGTACAAATATATTGTTTATTTATTAACAGTTATCAGATAACATCAAAGACTTGAGTTCATTGTCATGTTTCATACAAGCATCGGCAAAGCCCTGCAGGAGGGGTTGTTGGAAGCCCTCTATGCTGCCATGCAAGCGAGATGCTCTTGGCTGTTATGGAACACCAGAACATTTTTTGGAAACCTGAAATGTCAGCCCTGTTGAATCCAATTAGCTCACAAACTTGCAGCAAAATGCACAAGACAAAGTTGGCATTTCACCCCCAGGATAACTGAAATCAGGATTCAGTTAGGATAACTGCTCGCTTGCGCTTCAGCTCATTAACTTTATTTTTACTCCACTGTTATGTTCTGCTGAGTGCCTACGTTTATTTTTTTTTACGAGCAAACCATTTGGCCAGATTTGCCAGATTCGCTGGCCTGATGTGGCATTTCACTTGCCCATGGTAATCCTTATTATTAAGTTGAACAGATTCCCTGTAGTACAAAACAAAAATAATGATTAACCACAGATTGACTAAAGAAGGGCACGAACCTCTTGCTAAGACAAAAAACATAATATGCAACCGTTAGGGCTTTGACAAACAATTAGGACAACTTTCTGTTCAACCAATCAATTAATCATTTACTCTATGAAATGACAGAATGGCAAATGAGAATCACCAGAACAGCAAAGAGTAGAGCTGAAATGATGAGCTTGGTTTCAGAAAAATAACTGTCACCAATTTTGATAAATAGATTAATCTTGTGAGTAATTTCTTAGAATAATTATAAAATAAAGTAAAACAAATAATCACTGATTACACAGCTTTTCACAAGTGAAGAATTGCTGTTTTTCTGTGTCAATAAACTGCTGATCAGACAAAACAAACATCTAAAAATGTCAACTGAGATCTGGGAGCCTGTGAAGGGGATTTTTTTTTTTTTTTGCATTTCTGACAATCTATACACCAAATGATTAAAACAATGTGTGGAGTATCAAATAACAAAATATTTGCTAATTGTAGCTCCAGTGGGGAAGCCTGCAACAAGTTGCTTTGCAGATTTAAGAAAAGCTATTTTTCTGGATATCAAAATTTGATTCAATTCAATTAACTTTCTGTCAATCAGCACTTAAACTGCTTCAGCACAACTGACCATCAACTCCACACCTTGGTTAATGTAGCGTACTCTCCATAGTAAACATTTTCTGCACTCAAGTTTTCAGCATCGTTCTTACATCTTTACGACTGCTATTTTCAGTACTAGTAGCCTGAGTGGTTATCACCTCTACTACATCTGACCTCAACATTACACATTCAGAGAAAAAAGTTAGTGGGAGGACCCCTATGTGTCCAAACACCACTGGAAACCCCTTCTTTTCTGTCCCGTTGGAGCCGTTTGTAAAGCAGTGATAATCCGCCCCAACAATTGGGTGCCTGTCTCTGACACGGGCCCTCGCTGTGTTTGCATACAAAGCAGAAAAAGAATGGCATTGCTGTAAAGCTGGTGACCTTTGATCCACATACTGATTCCCATACACGGCATGTGTGTGTGTATGTGTTTGTGTCATGCCACTTTGATGAATGGGGCCTAACACATCTCTCCATCAATACCGGTCAGCTATCAAAGCAGCTATTGCGTGATAGACTTTTCTGAACAGTAGCCTTAAAACTTGTTTGCCAGCTCAAACATACATTTAACTTCTGTGACCTCTATGTGTGTTTTCTTCAGCCACACCGTGGCACATCAATAACACGTATATCAGGCTGAAGTGATGCGTTAAATTAATATATTTCTATGGTCTTGCATCTTTCACATAAAGGTTTAGACCAAGATTTCTGTGAGTCATTTGAAAGTCTACTTGGCAAAGAGACCTCTTGAAAAGGAGAAAGAAAAGAAAGAGCAGCTGATCTACACTTGGTCCCACACATCCTTCTCTGATGCAAATCCTGACAGTTTGTTGTGATTGGGAAACTACATACTCCTACTGTCATGGTACGCTGTGAAAACTTAAAGCTAGATTTCCATTTCTTAAATTCATGAGGTATTATATCCTCTTAAATGAGTCACAGAAACTTACCAGAAATCTCAAAATGCACAATATTCATCTTAAAACAAGCTGGTTTGCCCCTTAACCCTGAAAAACCAAACAGTTTAGAGATTTAACCTAACCAACAATGTATTTAATACCTTCTACGTTGTAATTTTAAACTGTTTAGGCCAAGATCTTTCACAAACACATAATCCATCTTGCAGCACAATGCAAAAAATGAGTGACCAAGTCTTGGTATTTATGTAATATGGGACAGAGGGTAATCACAAGACTCCTGACAACGTTTACAATGCAGTTTGACTTGATGCATCCCATAAAAAGACTGACCCCGGCCACAGCACATGTCATTTCCTCTACAGATGCAGTGAGTCAATCATAACGTCTAGACAAGGCCTGAACCAAAACACACGCTTTGCTGGTCCTCCTCCTCCCTCCTCTGCCTTGTTTCCACCCTACATAATCACAAGAGGTGATTTACAACCAAAATGCTACTCTGTTGGTCTAGAATAAGCCTTGTGGCTAAAAAAATGCAACAGGGGCCAAAGAGGTTTATTTATAGTCGATGGGTTACCACTGGTGGAGGATGGTCACCAGGCATCTAACATGTCCCTGTGGGGGTGCTGAACCAGTGTTTATCTCCATCCAGACGAGGCTGCCACTCGCGTCAGATGCGTTTGTTTGCATCAACTTTACTAGTCGAGCGCTGCAACTTCTACTAAAGACGCAATGCAGGCGTATTTAGTAGCTGACACAGCCGAGAAAGACTGCAGCTCACATGCCATGCCCATGCCAAGGGGCCATGCACAGCGACACTCCTTCACTAGGCAGTCTGCAGGCTTCGTGGGAGCGAAGTGCAGGCTGAATTTGGGTAATAAATGTGCAGTAGGAGGTGTTTCAGTTGTAAACACGTTATAACGTTATGTTTTAAAGTTGAGTCTGGCCAGAAAGTAGCAGCCATGTCTAGTTAGCTGGCTTGCAATAGCATCCAATGAAAGATGGCGACCTCCGGCGTGATTTCGCGGATTCCCCAACCCCCCCATCGTTTTGAAACAGGCTAATATTTAGTTAGCAAGCAAGCTAACTTAACCTGACTTTAGAGAGAAGCGGTAAGACAGGGTCTATCCGTGTGTTCGTTGCTCTACTGTTAATCCACTTTGACATCAGAATAAGTTTGAAAACAGTTTCTTACTCACCTGTCAACTCTCACTGCACGGCAATGCAAATACTGTGGTGGTAGTGGCAGCTGATGGTGGTGCTGGACTGAGGCCTTGAGTTGGCTTCCAGGCTAAATACGCAGGGTATTAGCTAGCAGGCTATATCGAGCACGCTAGCTAGGAGCAACCGGCTTACCGCTCTAAACCTCACCGCAAATAGTCTTCAGATTTCAGGGGGGAATGGCCACGACTAGTTGCAGTGCAATGACAAAACGACGCCCCCCAAACTGTCTGCAAAAAATGGGCTCCTCCGACCAGCACTGCAAGCTAGTTAGCGAGTAAGCTAGCCAAGAGTTAGCTAGGTGGCTAGCTAGCTAGCTTGCCTGTCAACTTTGTGCTCGATAAATCTGGCGCCTGGAAATTACACGCGAAGCAAATTCCTCACGGTCAACAGCAGGCTCTACGGGAGGGGGAGTCAAAAACCAGCCAAGAAACCCTGAAACCGAGGAATAAACGTTACTCGTCTCAACGCTTCCGATCGATCAAACACTCGGTACAGCTAAAGATGAGAGAGGAGGGGAGGGGGGTCGGAATGGAGAAGTCGCTGTTTCCTTTCCCTTTCGTGTGCAGCACAAAGATCGTCTATAATGTTGTTGATGGAGCACTCCAGAAAAGGCTAGTCATCCGGTCTCAAACTGTGCAGCAAAAAGTCCAATATTTCTTTAGTGGAGCAGAAGTATGAAGTAGCATAAAATAGAAATACTCAAATCAAGTACAATATGTGTTTAGATATCATTTTCACCAAAAATACCAAGGGAAAAAAACAGTATCAAAGACAGAGAAAAATAAAGATAAGATAAAGATAAAGATAAAGATAAGGTAAGATGAGCCTTTTTTCATTTCCAGAGAGGAAATTCTGGTTTATCAGTAGCACAAGCACATAAATAAGTACAGATACAGAGAAAAGTTAAGAAATAGAATTTAAATTGTTAGAGGTGTGTAAAATAAAAATAAGAGTAGAATCATAGAAAGAACAACAGAGCAAAGACTCAAAATTACAATGCAAGCAGTATACAAACAGTACCTGCAACCAGAGTTAGATAAAGAGCTGCAACTATTAAGAGCTTTATTCGATTAATTGTCAACTGTTAAATCAACTGCCAACTAATTTGATAATTAATCAACTGGCTTGAGTAGTTTTTTAATAAAAACAAAAATAATAACAAAGCATTACATTTGATCTTGGGCTTTGGGAAATACTGATCAACATTACCATGATAGAAAGATTAATCAGCAAAGGAAATAGTCGTTAGTTGCAGCCCTAATAGATAGATAGATGTCCTTAATTGATCCCAAAGTTGGACATTCTTGCATTACAGCAGCAGGTTATTCAGGCATTGCACAGGAGCAGTAAATAAATACATATCAACACTAAAAGAGAGAAATATATATCAACTGAAAAATAAACACAACAAATAATATAAATGAAAATAACCTAATACAGAATACAAGAATGTACATTGTATTGTTGTACTTGAACTATTTGTGCAATACCTTTTCAGGCAAAGCTACATAGTAAAGTTATATGATACCAACAATTATAACAGTGTACATGAGAATACTATGGTATCATAAAATGTGGGATACAAAGTATACTATAAGGTGAAAAATATTGATTTAGTATAACATAATAAGAAATAAGATAAGATGGTCCCTTTTCCCAATACAAAACTAAAGATTAGACAAATTAACCTAGGAGACAACATGTTGTGCAGCAGTAGGAAAAACATAAACACAAGTGGCCTTGTGAAAATAAAAAAGTTGCCTTTTTTATGCAGGAAGGTGCAAGAAGTCCAAGCAAAGTAAGGTATGGTATGAATGTGCAGTATAATAGGCTACAGCAAGTCTCTGATCTCACAGTCTCTGTGGATAAGTCCATTGTCTGACTGAGCCTAGTAGAACAGATGTAAGCTTTACAAGTGGGCGGTAAAGATAGTCTTAGCAGAGTGGGACCTCTTCGTGTTTTTCCTCTCTCTGGTGCAGCACTGAACCCGGAGGCGTCTGTCGTTTTCCCCAAAATTGTCTAGCTGCAGGCTCGCGGAATTCCCACTTCACATCATGACACACCCACTTCACTAAACGGCACACCCACATCACAACAAAACCACTCCCTCCCATGTTTCTGATATGACAGGGCTTTTGTTTCCTTGTTTTGTATATTTGCTTGTTATTACTTATTAATTCTTTGACATTTCAGTTACATAACAAAAACTTGTAACTCCAATATCCTCTGACTTTTTAAAAGAATATATAGCTGTTTATAAGGGAAGCCTTTAATTTAGGCATCACTATATCATCCCGAGTGTCCAGTGCACTTTTCTTTAATTGTGTGTTTAATTTGGTTGTTTATTTAATCATTATTATTTCACAGTTGCACTTACTTTAAAATCTAATGCTAACGACATGCTTTGAATGAAATTAAAATAGAAATATTAATAAATTGTTGCCTTAATTGTTTGCTTATTTATTGTGGATATTTCACTCAATCTATGAATGGTTACGTGAGTAATTCAAATTCAACAAAATTATTATTATTGAATTATTATTTATCACTTGTTCTCATATCAGTTGTCATAATTATCTCTATCATTATCATTATCTATTTATCATTATAATAATAGAAGTGATCTGTTCAGGAGCAGAGCAGATCAGCTGTTTAGGAGAGGGTTTTTTTCTCTCAAAGGTTTGTCAGTGGAGCCATCATAATGGAAAAGTTGCAGCAAAAACATTTAATACTTTTAATTTTGAATCAGAATCAGTACCAGGTTTAATGCCAAGCAGGTTTTCACATACAAGGGCTTTGCCTTGGAGTTATGATGCATAACAATCAGCATAGTGAGAGAAAATAAAAATAAAAGCAAATACTGCAGGAGTCAAGAAACATAAATATAGAACAGATGGAAACAAACAATAAAAATATGAAAAAAGCACTATAAAATATATGTACAATATCTATTTTTAAATGAAAAAGCTTTACAGTTTTGTGCAGCTATGTGCAAAAGTTCATAAAAATAAAATGTATAAATTCACAAAATTTAATTCATAAACAAGTGTAGCTTACTTTTAGCTCTTTTAGTTCTTTTTGAAAATATGAGAGGAAATGAATAGAAATTGATACAGAAAATAGATTTTTTTTGCCCCTGCTCTGTCTGTGTTTGGACGCAGGGGGGCGATGTGCAGTAAAACTCGCCAAAGTGTCATTAAGCGTCTCTTCCGGTTTAAACGGAAAGAGGTGCTCTCTTTCCCCCTGTGCCGTCAGCGGACTAAACGTGTCCGACAAAATGGCACTTTATAATTTTAAGAAGATTATGGTGGTTCCCACCGCAAAGGTAAGTTTTGTTTCTCGTCTCTAGCGTTTTAAACATGTGTTGTTTTGCCTGCTTTGTCATTGAGCTTTGAGAGACAGTGGAAGTAATAAAAACATGGTGGGATTCTGCAGGGAAGGAAAACACGTGCTGTGCTGGTGTAAAGAGACAGCAGCAGGTTTCCAACCCAGTGTGTCCAACTGCCTTATATAGTTACAGTATCAGAAGAGGAAAGGAGACAAAAGAGATGAAACAGCTAGCTGTTGAAACTGACATGTTTTATGAGATGAATAGACCTTTTCCAGTTATTGACACAGTTGACATAAGACAAGATACGTTCTGCACCAAACTCCGTTAGAAAATCTGGAAGTTTAAGACTCCTTCCCCTCCCCGTGAGCAAGGAGACGCCATCCATCAAACAGCTCACATTACATCAAGATAAACTTGTGCTTGTCACCTGTTACCGTACTCCAACAGTGTATGGCCATTTAAATACCGTGTCGCTGAGAGCTGTAGGATCAAATCACAAAAGTTAGGCTCGTCTGAGAAATAAAGCTGTTTTTTGTATTTTTTGGATGCCGAATTGACAAGAGGACATGGATTATTTGCGCACATAATACAAAACATTATAATAAGTAGTCTACTCTTGCCGACAAGCTATTGTACATTTAACTGATAGATTTGTTAATGAAGTTTGATAGGAGTCAAAAGGGAAACCGTTTACATTAGAGTTTGCTTGGTGGAAATGTAGGGAACTGCATGTTTTTGTGTATAAATATTAACTAGATGTTTTATTGCATGTTACAGTATTTATAGATATGGTATGCAAGTACTGGGGCAGTAAATTTTGCAGTGACCAAAGGCTCATGTAATAATTCCTAAAGTAAAAGAAGTGAAGACTGTCAAGGCACAAGGCATAACTGATGAGGCTTATTTTAAGTTACAAGTTGTTTTTAAGGAAAATTTTTTTGCTTTCCATAAAATAAAATGGTAAATAATGGCTTATTTTTCAGGTTTGCAATCAAGTGAGTGCTGTTGAGAAACATAGTCACTTCCCTTCACTAAAACCTTGTTGCCCTCTGTGCAGGATTTCATCGACATCACTTTATCCAAAACACAAAGGAAGACACCCACAGTGGTACACAAACATTACCAGATCCACCGTATCCGACATTTTTACATGCGAAAGGTGAAGTTCACCCAGCAGAACTACCATGACCGCCTCACGCAGATCCTCACCGACTTCCCCAAGCTCGATGTAAGTTAAGATGCTCTGAAAAGTCTTTTGTGTATTTTAAATAACCATTTTTCCTTTTGCTTGACACCAACAACAGTTAGTTGTTTTTTTTTACCTCATATTTATGATCAGTTTGTGAAATTTGATAATGTGTTGTTTTTCCTTCAGGACATCCATCCATTCTATGCTGATCTGATGAATGTGTTGTATGACAAAGACCATTACAAGTTGGCCTTGGGACAGATAAACATCGCCAAGAATTTGATTGATAAGTATGTTTTTTTTCTTAGTGTCTTGCATATTGTTGCTCAGTGCTGTGGTTGACTGGAACATTAATGTGGTGTGCCTTTGGTTTGTTAAACTGTCAGTCCATGCTAACAGTTCTTCTTCCAGTAACCCTAAAAGCAATGGAGATGACTGAGATTCAGTGGTGGCAGCTGGACCCCAAATCAAATCAATATAATGACGACAACTGTAACTGCCATACATTAAATTGAATTTAAGGGTTTTAGTTTTTCCTGCTCAGCCTGGATAAAGGCTGGTGCTACCAATTGAAAAGTAAAGTCAGCAAATGCTTATTGCAGGGTCAGTTAGTACAGACAAATATACATGGAACAAGATCCAACACTTAATTATAATAATTATAAATCAGAAGGAAACAACACATCAATTTAACATAACCTAGAAATGGATAAAAGATAGGTTCACAACACACCATATGTCTTTTTTTTTTAGTGTTGCTAAAGACTATGTGCGTCTGATGAAGTATGGAGATTCTCTGTACCGGTGTAAACAGCTGAAGAGAGCCGCTCTGGGTCGTATGTGCACCATCCTGAAACGACAGAAGTCAAGTCTGGAATATCTGGAACAAGGTAACAGAGGAGTCTTATGGCTGTAATGCATCACAGAGGTCTCACATAAAATAGAAATGATTACTTATTGATTTCAAGTTGGTTAAATGTGCCTTTCAAATACTGCTATTGTTTTAGCTCTGTTTTTAGTGTCCTTTTGTCCTTTTACTGTCACCTGAGAGATTTTTAGTAGCCTGTTTTATACCTTAACATGTCTTTTCAGTCTTTTAATACGTGAAAATAACTAATCTCTCTGTTGTTTACAGTGCGTCAGCATCTGTCCCGTTTGCCGACCATTGACCCCAACACGAGGACCCTGCTTCTGTGCGGTTACCCCAACGTTGGCAAGTCTAGTTTCATCAACAAGGTAAACAGTTCTCTAGAAAATACATTGGTAATAGCTGTGTACGAGTCTGCTCATTCTTGATGGAAGAACAAAGTCTAAGTAATAATATCTTTTAAGTGGTTGTATCATGTAATATTTTTTATTCTCAACAGCTCTGTAAATTGTACAGGAATCATTGGTTTCAGGGTGTTTCAGCCCCTCAACTTCCCTTTATTTTACATAGAGCTAAAGGGGTATAAATGGTTTTCTTTGTCAGGTGACCAGAGCGGATGTCGATGTCCAGCCCTACGCTTTCACCACCAAGTCTCTGTTTGTGGGTCACATGGACTACAGATACCTCCGCTGGCAGGTAAGACGTTGCAGCTATTACTGCTACACATCACTTATGGTTTATTTCCTCCTTTACATACATCTTCTCTCGCTTCAGATGTGCTTTTACTCAAGCTATATGAACATGAACTGGAGATACAGTGCACCTAAAAAGGACTTGAGCAGTGAAATATTTTTGTTGCTGAAGTCTAATCTTTAGATTTCCTACTTGATTACCATTCATATCATATAAACAGTGTACCACCCTCTCCTAAACATACAAACAAGACAACCAACATCTTTTTATGGGTCTGCTCTGTTTGCTCATACCAAATACTAGAATAGTGGCATGTGTTACTGTTTCATAATGTAAAGGCATATGAACATGTTCACCCCAAAAAGCAGAGCCTTGATTTTACATAAATGTTTCTCCAAAGTGGAACAAAAACAGAAAATGAATGAAATAACAAGCACTCTCTAAATATTCATGTTTATTTGTCTTTGCCCAAAACACATTTAAGTGTCATTTTGTATTTTTTCATACATTTGTATGTTCTGATATTTACAATAAGCTCCATGACTAATAATTTAATAATGAGGCCAAAAAAATTTAATTCTTTTTGACTGGTTCTAAGTTAACTCATCTATAATCTAATACATGTAGAGAAGTTTATTATTTTTTTTATAAAAGGATTTTTTTTAAGGGAAAACCTAAAGCAATGCCTGTGACCTACTATGTTGAGCCTTATGTTTTCATGTTATCATTTGTACCAAACAATTTTGCTAAAATTTTATGGTCTAAAACACTGCTTTAATGTTGTTGTTGCCATGCCAGAGGGCTTTACATATATTCACACACTGTAATGTCATTTTAAAGGTGTTAAACTTGCAGAAATGTGCAGACATCTGTGTTTCCTTTTTATTATTCCACACTTTCATCCTGTCACCAGTCATTCTTATGCTAACTTTGTGTGTGTGTAGGTGGTGGACACTCCTGGTATCCTGGACCACCCTCTGGAGGACAGGAACACCATCGAGATGCAGGCCATCACAGCTCTGGCTCACCTGCGAGCAGCAGTTCTGTATGTCATGGACGTGTCCGAGCAGTGCGGTCACACCCTACAGGAACAGCTGGAGCTCTTCAACAACATCCGACCCCTGTTCGCCAACAAGGTCAGACTTTTTTAATGTTACAGCTCGTTTGTCTCAGCAGTAAATGACAGAGTCAACATTACTCATCACGTGATAATGATGTCAGAAAACTGCAAACCAATTTTCTTCCTCTTGATATCTGATATGACAGAGATGTGAAATATTTCTGCTTTTTCTGGATGGAGCACTTGCTTCTGAATGTGGTGCTGTAAAGAGTAGAGATGGGCCTGTGATATGAAATATAAATCTGCTTGCCCCTTCCTCATCACCACTGTGGTGATGCAAGCAAAAAAGTACAAAAGAGAGCTTGGCCATTAGTGAAATTAAAAAAGAGATGGTTTTGGATTTTGGAAGAATTTGTCTGGATTTAGATGTTGAGGTATATCACTTCAAGAGATTTAGGGCAGTAGATTTATAGCTTGCACACACCAGCAGTTGTAACAATTAGTTTCTGACCAAAATAATAATGAAAAAATAGAATGACAACACGGTATATTTGTGCTGTGTCTTTGCGTAGTTTGTTAATGCAAATTTCTTCTGATGACCACTTGCAAATCATGTTGACAGTACTGACCTTTAGGGGAACGGTACATCACTACTAAGTTTCCAACACCACCTGTTTTTCCAACACCACCTATTTCACATTGATGCACAATTGAATTTTGCTGTACCACTCTGGTTTGAAAAGGCTCCTATAAACCACTGTAAGCACACTAAATGCAAAGATATTTTGCAATTTGTTTTGGCTAAAATATAAAATAAAGAAAAATATAAATGATCACAATCTCTCCTGAACAAGCCATATCAACCACAGACTTAAATCTGAGCAAATGAGGTGCATCCATAGTATCTCTATTAGTATCCTGCATACATGGCAGGTCTCTCTGGGGATGAAATAAAG
The DNA here is from genome assembly GCF_011397635.1 of Epinephelus fuscoguttatus. Taxonomy (NCBI): domain Eukaryota; kingdom Metazoa; phylum Chordata; class Actinopteri; order Perciformes; family Serranidae; genus Epinephelus; species Epinephelus fuscoguttatus. Next base: position 10,528,039 of record NC_064766.1, on the reverse strand, counting down.
ATGAGACAATGCAGGCTTGGCTGTGTAGTAACTGAGAGTGCAAGTAATATGGAGTAATGTTGATGTCTCCCTGCAGCCTCTCATCATCGTGGCCAACAAATGTGATGTGAAGAAGATCAATGAGCTGTCTGAGGAGAACCAGGTGGGTGATTACTAGTTAAGACACAGTTTGATCTGCGTGAAATGTCTCAAAGGCTTTGACTGTATTCCACAATATCAGATGGATGAGGTGAGCTGGAAATGACCTTGTAAGAGTTAATTGCAGAGCTGCTTCTAAACGCAGAGTACATTTGTTTGTTTTAGTGAATCTAATTGTCAGAAATGGATTGTTAAATAGCACGTGCTAGAGGTTTATCTTAACTTCATGGTCACGTCTTTGACTGTTGTGTTTTTGCTGTTAGAAAATCTTTGCAGATCTCTCTACTGAGGGAATTCCCGTGATTGAGACCAGCACCCTGACCGAGGAGGGAGTCATGCAAGTCAAAACTGAGGTGAGCTGCAGCAAACTTCAGGCTGCGTCTAAGCCCTGGAGGTGTTTAGGAACAGTGTGTCGTATTGTTGCTGTGAGCGAGGACGTTGTGGTTCATGGTTCATGTGTTTGTCAGGCCTGCGACCGGCTCCTCGCCCATCGTGTTGACACCAAGATGAAGGGCAAGAAAGTTCATGATGTCCTCAACCGGCTCCACCTGGCCATGCCCACCAAGAGAGATGAGAAGGTGAAAACAGTCATTAAATTCATTTGAAGTCTACAAAAAAACCCACCCTCTCACTTTAGCTTTGTAATAATATGAAGTCGTATTATTTACATTCTTTCTTTCTTCGGTCATTTCCAGGAGAGGCCTCCGTTCATCCCAGAAGGAGCCTTGATGCGCAAGAAAGCGATGGAAGTGGACGCACCCAAACGCAAACTGGTATGTCCCATGTTAGTGCCAGGCATAAGGTCACAGACACAACAGAGCTGTCGTTAAAATTACATGACACATTTAACAGCTCCCTGTATCGCTGTATAATAAAACACTTTATTGTTTATCTTGCAGGAGAGAGATCTGGAGATGGAGCTTGGTGATGACTATGTTCTGGACCTACAGAGTAAGAAGTGTTTTCAGTTCAACAGCAAAGTAAATCTGTAGAAAGTAAATACTTATATCTGCCATGCTGATATCGTTTTGTTTGTTTTGTAAAGAATACTGGGATCTGATGAATGAGGATGAGAAGCATGATAAGATCCCTGAAGTGTGGGAGGGCCACAACATTGCAGATTACATTGATCCTGAAATTATGAAGGTGAGTCTACGGAGCTAAGTGGAAATATTTCACATTATCAACTGGAACCAGAAATTGGTTTTTAAACAAGTTACTGGCTCGTTTACAACACATCTGTTGCACCCAGTTGCTACAAAACTGTATGTTAGTGTTGGAGGATGAGGAATATATCCATAGTGAGAAAGACAACAGTACAAGAACTCAACTCCATCACTTGTTTTTCTATATTCAAGTTAGTTGCTCCTTTTTGAAGACACCAGTTTACTCTTATTTCTGAAGCCATGTTTGCGTCACAAGCATGTTGTGTATTTTGTTTTGTGAACCTTGACTATTCTCTTCGTATTTTATTGCAAGTCTGTCTTATATGTTTTGTAATGTATCTGACTCAGAATTTTGTCAGTCAAATTGGATTTGGCTGTTCAATGTGAATCTTTGACTGTTGGTCCTTTTTTTGTCTTGTAGAGCATCACTTTATTGAACTGCCAGATCAGAAAGACTTTTAGAAGAGCTGTTTTAACATCTGTACAAATATAAGGTTTACATGCCAGTGTATTGGCTTGTACATACACTTTGCAATGCTGGAACCGCACATTGTCATCATCACATAGATCAGTCCTGATGATGTGCCCCACATACCTGATTCTTACCATATTTAGCACTTGGTCTGCCTATATATGCCATGCTATATATTTTATAGGTTATGTTATATGTAGTGCAACTATCTTGGCCAGGACACTCCTGTTATAGATATTTTGAGTAAATATATTGCCCCAAAATAGGTCAACAGTTATGCCCTTCATCTCTATTAGCAGTCTCCAAAGCCCACACTGAACTACATGATGGGGGGGGGTTTGGTTTTTGCACCCTGGGCCCTCTACAAAAAGTTTTCTAATTGGGAAAAAATATTCTTTTGCAAAGATTTTCAATAATTGCTATTTATACTTAACCCTATCTCTTTTGGCTGTTTGTTTTGATAATATTTATTATATGACACCTTTACACTTGTCTTATTTATTGATTGATGGTTTTGTCTGTTACATTTGACCAGTCTCTACATTTTTATTTATGGTTTTGCATATTCATTTTGTTATGTCTGATCTTGTGTTATTTATTTCTATCACCTGTTTTCCACTGATCTTAAACTTATATCTGCCTGTATTTGCCAAGATACTGTGAGGCTTACCTAGTTAAACAAAGATGAAATAATAATAATAATAATAATAATAATAATAAATACATATATAATAATTCCTTGATTTCCTAGAGGAGCAAAGTTGAGAAATGTAAATGTGTTTGTATTCATTTTTCTGTCTTCTAAATGGCTTGAGGTCTTTTTTTCTTTCCGCCTTACAGAAACTGGAGCTGCTGGAGAAGGAGGAGGAGCTGAAGGAGCGAGCCGGGGAGTACGACTCTGATGATGAGAGCGAGGATGAGGAGATGCAGGAGATCCGCGTTCTGGCCAAACAGATTCGCGAGAAGAAGCAGCTCCTGGTCATGGAGTCCAAAGAGAAGGATGTGCATGGGCCTCGCATGCCTAGAACTGCCACCAAGGTGAGCATACAGTGAATATATTGGCCTGCTGCCAACCTACCTCTGACAACAGAAAACTTCAGCCATACAAGAAATAGTAAATACATTCTCTGATTTATATACATGTTGGTATTATTTCATAATTATCAATGTTGGAAGGCAGAGAGAAATGTTAACATACAGTATGAGGAATATATCTATCTGCCTTGAGATTCAACTGCACTTCAAAATTTCATGGGTTCTTCATTGGCCCATGCCACACACTTCCACTTCCACAATAGTTTTTCCATTACCGTGCAGACAATCAACCAAACAAACCAACAAACTGAACATAACCTTCATGGCTGAGATGATTGGAGATGCTTTGTATGCTCTGGTGTGAGACCTTCAAATTTTGCAACTATATTAATAGTGTTTTTCCCTGACATTAAAAGCAAAACAGTGCACCAGTTTAATTAAAATTTGAAAAAGCAGACAAATTTCAAGAGTAACACCAGAGAAATAATCCATTACATTTTGACAGCATCCTGTGGGCATTTTAATTTGACAAGCCCCTCAAGTGTGCCTTCTCTAAGGGTGTCACCTAGTGGAGGGTTTCCCATAATGCCTCCATGTTACAGGTTTTTCCAAAAAGTGTTTCCATTGGCATTTAACCCATTACCCATTTTGTTTTATAAAATGAAATGGTTGCTTTTTGTAACATGAGCTTAGATTGGACTCAGAATAACCCCTAACTCCACTGTGTATGTGTCTGTGTTTGATATGTACAGGTTGAAAGAAAGAAGCTAGAGAAGGAGATGGGTGGCCTTGGTCTGGACATGGATGACAAGGATGACGTAAGTTCTTTCTTTAGATCCGAGCCTACAGGATATATAATTGCTTCTATAGTGTGGTAAAATTGAGTTAATTATATGAAATATGTCCTGTCTCATAATTAAATGGGAAGATATTACATATCAAAGCTTTTTAGAAAGTCTGACATGTAAATGAAGTACTCTGTACTTACAGTTGTGACTACAGTATTAATGGGGATTGTAATTCTGGAGTTGCAGTGGTCAGGGCTCCCATCCTGTTGCACTGCAAACTCCTAAAATAATGAATTTGAGGAAAAACTAAAGGAATTAAAAGTTTTTAAGTTGTAACTTATTACTTTAACTTTCTGTGTTACCTTTCTTTGCCGTTGGATCATAACTTCACATCCTGTAGAAAGGCCTGTGATGGAAATTTTCAGTTTTTCAGTAGTTATTTCAGTTGTTTTTGTTCCATGCTGTTTTTGCCAACATATCTCAACCCAGAACATGACAGAGTTTAGTTGTTTGCCAAATAAGACCATGAAGATCATGAAGTAGTTCTTGTGAATGCCTGAAACCTTTCTTCTTGTACTTTTAGAGCCATTACGCTCAACAGGCCAGGCGGTCCCGAAGTGTCACAAAGAAACGTAAGCGTGAAGCCTCAGCTTCAGCCCCTCCGACCTCCAAAACCCGTAGCCAGAGTGCCTCCCGTCCACCACGAGATCAGTCTGGATTACGAGATAAAAAGGTAGGTGACAGTGTCTTTGGTTCCACCTCCAAACACTTTTATGTTAAAAAATGTTTTACATAAAAACAAATGAAGGTTTTGTATATGATATGTACACAGACACATTCACATGTCGGAAAAACTCTTGTAAATGTAAGAACAAGGCAGTGGTGCATTAAATAAATCCCTGGTTCTGAATCTTAATTTGAAGAGAACTCATGTCAGTGTTTTCTTTCTTTGTTCCTCAGATGATAAAGAAGGCAAAGACCATGATGAAGAACTCCCAGAAAGGAATGAACCGCCAAGGCAAGAAGGGAGAGGCAGACAGACATGTGTTTGACCTTAAACCCAAACACCTCCTGGCCGGGAAGAGGAAGTCTGGCAATACTGATCGCAGATAAAACTGCTTTTTCTGGACTCTTGAGACCTGGACACTCTTTTGGAGAGGCTTCTGTGTGGAGATAGTTTGTCTTCATTCGCTACATTTTCCCCAGCTGTAAAAAGAGGAACATGAAATATGTTTCCCTTTGAAGCCAGGAAACTGGAAAATGCACCACCCATTTAAATGATATGTAATCATAACAATGTCTTTTGTTTGTCCGCTTTCAAGGTTTTGCTCTCAAAAGTAAAACTGCAGATCTCAGAAAACAAAACTATATGGAAAAGCAGGGACTCAGAAAGCAGTTGTGTAATAGTTAATATCTTTATTTTGTCACTGCAATTGCCATGATCAAACATACACCTTGATTAACAAAAGATATGTCACATATTCAGATGTTAAACTGATTTGTATAATTTCACAAGTTTATCTCTTGGCAAAGCAGTAAATGAACTTTTATGCCTTACATCTTGTCTGTGACTCAGGAAATACTGGGTTTAATTTGGATAAAGTGATGATGATACTTCCTTTGCATGTCTCTGAGTAGCATACATTAACAAGGGAGCCAAATAAATACACCTCAACTAAACTGTCTGACAGGTTGTTTTACAGAAATTCCTCTTTTGTCTTAAATAACTGAAGTCATATCTGGAATGTATCTTTGTGTGTTTCAAATTCACCTGTATGAAACTGTTATTGAGTTGGAAATTTGGTTATGATTATTTTATCATTACAGTCGATGTTCAGTTCTCTCACAAGGAGAAAGCGGCCAGACCAATCTCTACATGAATTTTTAACAATTTAAGTGTTTCATTGCATCTGTCAGATATACAGGTGATAAAAGTCGAGTGAAGATGTTGTACACCTGTCAACAGTAACTGTTTCATCCAGCAAGTTGGAGAAGCATCTACAGTAGCGATACAATCACATTTTGTGTAAAATGGTCGTCGGATATGTTCAGAAAAAATACCTACGTGCTTAAATGTGCCACTGTAAATCATTTTGGATTTTATTCATAAATTGAATCCCATGGTAGGTTTCTAATATGCCGAATTTACAAGCGGGTATAATATATTAACAAAACATATTAAGAATATTTGTTTATATGTTGGCGTGTGAACATACCCTAGAAATCAAGAAACTAACCCTTTTTGACTGGAGTATGGTCTGGAGCAATACCACAGCTGATGAAGGTGGCTTTTATTGTGAAAAACCCCGGGCCGGAATTGGCTTCGTTATCTTCTCTCACGTAGTGGAGCTCGTCAACTGTCAACACGGATCCTGGACAAAAAAAACCTGCGCTGCTTTCTCGCACATAGAAGAAAATGTTAGAAACGGCGACATTCCCCACAGTATCCCGGAATAAAACTTCGTATTTGTAGACTTTCTGGTAAGTTGAATTCCATGTTTGGGAAGGTTCTCCTGTCGTTAGCCTATTACCGTTAGCATGTTGGGCACCACCAGCTAATCGGGATAACGGTAGCTTTGCTTAGCTTAACGCTATGTTGAGCACTGAGCATCGCACTTCAACGAGGCTAGCACTGTCTAGACTTGCTAGTGTTAATATTCACGTACAGCTAGGGAATTGTATTCATTCTTAGCCGTCGTATCTTGTCCTCAAATGTACCGAAACACAATGTAGCCAAAATTTGTTTTTTCCATATCCCTCAGTCAGCCAGAGGAACTAACTACCAGTCACCAAGGTGTCTGATAGCTAAGTTACACAAGGCAGTTTCTTATGTCAGCAGAAAGAGATACTTACAGATGACAGAAGCAATGTTGTGTTTGTTAGAGGCTGGCTACTGATTCATGTGTCCATAGACCTTCTTATGTCAACTCAAGGGCAAAGATTAGTGACAGCTGGAGCCAGGCTTATGGTGTGTCATTACTGTGATATGAGCATCCATAACAATGACTCCCTCATCCTGATACACATATGATTGAGTCTTGTATGTCACTGTACGTATGTCTTTTGAAGTGAGCAAAATAAGATGAGAAAATAGGAAGCTTGCTTTCCTCTTAGCAGTCAATATGATAGCATACATCATTATTATCTGATCATGACAAACCTTACAACATGCAGGCTAATTGTAAAATTAATTATTAAACTCCAGTTACAGCAAGGAATAGGCGAGATATCATTATCAGCTTTCTCATCTATCATGAAACAGTGTGTGGTTTATTTAATGTCATGAATCCTGAAGAACAAGTCAGTTGCACGCCCTAACACTGCAAAGAATGACTAAGTAATAGTTCTTCCTGAATGATTTCTGAAATACAGTGATGAAGCAATAGGATGAACACAATCAAAATGAGTAATTTATTAAGCAAAAATGCATAAAACATTTACTGGTTTCACCTTTTGTCTGTTTCAGGTAATATATAAATCTAATTAGAGTTTAGACAATGAATGGATTAATAGTTTAATGGATAATTCATTTCAGAAAATTATTTTTTGAATTAAAGGTACCAAAAATTAACTTGTTACAATCTCTCAGATGGGAAGATTTGCTTGTTTATGCACTGCAATTACTAAGAACAGTCATAGTTCCTGGAACACAGTCAGTGTACAGTGATTGGTCGGACACATGAACCAATGCTGCCATTTTTAAAAAAAACCCATTAAGTCGTATAAACAACAGACAACATAAAACACAGGCAACAACTTGTAATGAAAAAATGAGGACAAATGGGCCGACAGTGAAGTCCAGGCTTTTCTGAGCATGTATGTTGGCCGGTAATGTGTTGCGTACAAGTGACATTTCTTTACTAATTGCTGGCTGGCATACATCAGTCACTTAAGTATTACTTTGGTGAATGCAAACGGAAAAAGCCCTTGAAGGTATGTGGTTGTTGGGGGAGCTCCTCATAAAGTAGTTCTTCTCAAGGAGTCCCCAGAACTGTCTGGTCCAAACACACCTAATGTGATACATGTTACAATGACTTCTATCACGAACAGCTCAGCGTTTAGGCTATGTTTTATTGTTTGTTTGTTTGTGTATCCTGGCATGACAAAATAGATACCGCCCAAGTCTAATTCTTAATGATATATTTAATGCCTGTTAAAAATCACAGTTGCAGCTTGCCTTTTAGTCCAATATGATGAACACTAGATTTGGTGAAGTGATTTTGCTATCAGAAGATGGTCTTGTGAATATTGTAATTGATTTTTTTTTTGCCCAGCTCTAGTTTAAATATTTCAGCTTTTTTTTCCACAAAAAAACCCCAAACAATTTCTGCTTTTTAAAAAAGGAAGAAACAATTCTGTTGTTGTTTCACACTTCTCAGTTTCTGTCCCAGTAATCCCTCATGTTCCACCTTAAGGTACCCACTATGCATGTGTGGAGTGGGAACACTCAGCAGCGCTCTGTCTCACACTCATTCACTTTGTCATTTCACACATTCACACAAGGAAGCTGCCAAATACAACCGCTGCCAAATGCAACAGAGTCGTCTTATATTTTCCACTGACGATTGTTGTTGAGTGAGGCACTCGCACCCAGATTATTTCAACCAGGATTTGTTCTCTTGACCCTTTTGGCAACTTTTTTATCCTATGATTTTGTACTTTCAGATTGTTGTAACATCAAGTTTGGAAGGAGGGATGCCAGTGGAGAGTGGAAGCGGTGCTGCTGCCCGCCAGGCCAAGCAGAAGAGGAAGTCCCACAGCCTGTCCATCCGCAGGACCAACAGCACCGAGCAAGAACGCTCGGGTCTGCAGAGAGACATGCTGGAGGGACAGGTGATGACTCGCTCAATTACACAGTGATAATACATAGAGTCACAAGGAAAATGCACTAAATTATAGTCATTATTTCTAAGTAACAACCACTAGAATCACCAGCCTGAATTCCAGCTACTTCTCCAGTGTGAAACTACACTCCTGTCTGTCATCATTAGCTTGCTGTCCTGCTGTTGCTGTCAGCACCCGTAAGCACTCTTGTTGTAAGCCTAAGCCAATTAGGTTTTTATGCACCCGTTTAGAGGGTACATAATGGTTTATATTGTTGCCGGCTTAAGCATGCAACAATTACATCATGATTGTTGTGAGGTTATTTTAACTCAGTGGTTCAAACAGATGGATTCAGTACAGGCTTAGGCATTTGCTCTTCGCTCAGGTGGATTGGTTAGATCAGTGGTGCTCATTCCTGGTGTCTTGGAGTAAGAGCCCTGCTGGGTTTCAATTTGGCAAGCTAATAAGGAACTGAATTACTCCTGGGATGCAGGGTAAACAACACAGTGACCTACAGTAAATTATCTGACAGGATGGTAAGCCAAAAAAAGGAGTGAAAGCCACTGAATCAATGATTGGCTTCATTCCATTTAGATTCAAATATTGAGTGTGATTAAATTGACATAAATATCCCCTTAATGAGGCTTAACCTGGTTAAGAACATATTTAGGACATGGTGTTTATGTGAGCACAGAGAAATTAAGCTATTCATATTCCCCATACACATCCATGTTTTCTTTCAGAGTACTCCAGCTGGCATATTCGGGTTTCTCAAAAATGTAATGTGGGGTTTACATGCTCAAACACATAAACAGGGTACACCAAAAGCCTGATCTTAAAGGGGTTATTCATATCCATGTAAATGCACATCATATCTGCACTCTGTGGTTAAGCTCAGTGAATTTTTACCTGCAAATTTGAACAACTTGAACATGTTTAGGTTCTCTGCTGTCGCTCCTTAGTTCCTCCCGAGCCACAGAGGACAATATACCTGGTTTTCACAGGCTCTGTGATACTATTTCGGTAAACTGGAGTAATCTGAGCATCGTGTGTGGTTCTTTTGTGTTATATGATACAGCAAAAAGAGAGGTTGCATGGTTTGCTGTGTCATGCTAACTGGAGATCAAGTAGTAGCCGAATACATGAAATCACAGTTAACAGTGTTTTTTGTGCCCCAATTGGGAAGAATGTTTCTTCTCAACTTTTTATGGTTAAAATGAAATGAAATTGCACACATAGTAACAGTAAAGACTGTCACTTGAGATCTCAAAATCTTAAAGTTTAAGGGAAGCTGAATTACTGTATGCAGAGTCAAAACCTAGACCATAATAAGTTTCAACAGTGTAGTTTCATTCATGTGAGGTCTGCTTCACCTGACCTAATACAAACAGCATTAAAGGGCCAGTGTGTAAAATGGGTTGAAAACTGTTGAAAACAATGACATCAGTGGTCAAATTCTAGATTGCAGGGCTGACTCGCTCACCCCTCCCGTCGGGTAAATGACGGTGGCCTCGTAGGGACAAAAAGCCTTGCGCATGAGTTTTTCAGGAGTAGGTCTATCTAGCGATGAGCTGAATGTTTATTTAGAAATCTAAGCCATGTTACGATATTGTAATGAATCCCTCACAAGCAGGAGACCAGAGGAGCGTTCGGGAAAAAGTGCCCATTTATTTGAGCACTCCAGAAACTCCGGTAACACTGCAGGGGGTAAAAGACTCTGTCCCAAACTCTGACTCTTCTAGTGTAACAGACACACTTCATAACTTTACACACAAACTCGTTTACCATACCGAGTGGGGACCCCCCTCCCCTCTCTGCTCCGCCAATCTCCAGCCCGTACACTGACTGACAGCGTAGCCGGTAAACAGAGCTCAGCTGTTTATTTAGCCTAGCAATATCTCCGGACAATAGTAGCTGCAATGGACGACTTTGAACGCGATTTTGAAGAGTTTCTTGTAGCGGACACAGACTCAGAGCCATACCTGTTTGAGCTGGAGCATACAGATGAGGACCTCCATGTGTTTGATGCTGAGCGGGCGAGAAGAGAGGCTGAATGCACAGAATGGGATTCGGTGCTACTGCTGCCATCGTTGGGGAGCTATATCATCAAGAGGAAAAGCGCCGCAGAGAGTGCATCACAAGGAGTGAAGTTGCGTCTTCTTTTCCTCGCAGTTGACGGTTCGGGTTCATTCTCTCCTGTTGCGTGGTAAGTGTGGTCCATTCACAAACTTCACAACTAAAAAAACTTTTCACTACTTTCTATCGACGAACTACTAACACTCTGCTGTTTCCTCCTGCTTCTTCCTTCCTTCTGCTGTCTTCGTTGGTTCATTTATACACGCGAAACGCGTTCTCTGGCTGGCTGGATTGTCTGCTCGGTGTGCCGTACATACATGGCGGCGCAAGATGGCGACCTCTCTAAAGCAAGGCCCTTGCTATATATATATATATATATATATATGTATATATATATAAAAGCGTATATATTATATAGCAAGGCCCTTGCTATATATATATATATATATATATATATATAAAAGCATAATTATATAATTATAAGGCTACGAAAACCAAACAAATTTTATTTTATAGCGATTATACACTTGTATAAACATATTAATGGGTAGAATATTCAGATTCAGATTCAGATTGACAATAAACCATGCCAAATATTACACACTGGCCCTTTAAGGTATTTCTTTGAATTATTCCTACGTATAACTTTTATGCAATTTGAGAATTTGGATATTAAACTTTAGCCTATACTCTTTGCAGAGGTGTTTTTTATTGATGGCTGAACTCTGTTTAGCTGTGTTGGCTTACTAGGACACTTGAACAAAACAAAAGCATCGTTATTGTTTGTATTAGTAGCACCTGTACTTCTGCAATGAAAAGTCAAAATGTTTGCTGTGTAAAAGGCCTTTAACCTCATTGAGAAATTACACCAATAAGCTTTTGTACTGATTTCCCCGTGGTACATTTATGGGAGGTAAAACCTTCATAGAGTGCAAAATTTGATTGTGGACGAAATGATTAAGTCTTACTTTTTTACATCTATAGAATGCTATTAATCCGAAAAATGTCTCTTGATGGTGAGCAGAGGTTACTTCTTTTTTCATAAATACATGTGACATCATAAATGAAAGAAAGCGGTTTTATTATTGCTACCTTGCCAGTGTTTAAAGACCCACCGATTGTGAAGCTGAACTTTTGATGTATGGTTGAACCTAAATAACTATGCAGTCCCAGAGCACAGAATTATTCTGGATTTTGGCCAGTTGCAAGGAACAGTTTCTAACCGAACATGGTGCAAACAGTGTAATCCTTTCCTCATGACTTTTGTTTTTTCACTCTGGTCCCTTTTGATCCCAGTCCTCTGATAATCTGGAATCCCTCATGAGAATGGAGGTAAGTTTCAGGTGTCTAGCCCTCCGTGTTTCAGACAGTAGTGTAACGTCCCACATAGTTTTTAGTGCTAGCTTTCGTTGTGTAGGTTTGGTGTAGTTTATGTTTGATTAGAGCTCAGAGGTGGTGTTGTATGCTGGTTCTCAAAGTGATCTCTCTATTTTGAATCATTCTCTTTTTAAATGTGATATTCCAGATATTCCAGCTGAGCAATAATTAGGGTTCAATCACACACCTACAGTAGTTTTTTATTTTGCTAAAGGGAAGTAGAGTCCCTGTCAATTATAACTTGGGACCCGCCAGAAGTGTGTAGCAGTGTATTTATCTACAGACACGCTGTCCTCCACCTGTATCTTTTAATTTTCTTCTTATTTTACTATGTTTGGGACGTTCCTGGGCACAGCGCACAGGTGAGGTCAGGATTTAATAAAAAGGTAGCAACCAGGTGTCAGACTGAAGCAGCACACATCTAAGAATAAGCTTTGAAATTCATGGACACACAAAAAACACAAATATAATGAGGCAAAACACCAAGCAGACAAAGCTTGTTCCGAAATGAAAGTGACTTTGGGGTCTGCTTTTATTTTTACCTTGGCTGGCGATACTGCTTACAAACAGTAACCAACAATTCCCGCACAGTGTGCTTATGAGATGATTTCTGTTCAAATGAAGGTTTTGGAAAGCTGTAGGAGGTCTGGGCTCCTTGGCCTGATTATGTTTCCTAATCTGAATTTCGAACATGCTGAGTAAAATGTGCTCCCCAATCTTACTATATAATGACAAAAACTCTGTGTGTGTGTGTGTGTGTGTGTGTGTGTGTGTGTGTGTGTGTGTGTGTGTGTCTGTTCCACGTTTTTCTCCTCACTGACTTGGTCAATCCATGTGAAATTTGGCACAGTGGTAGAGGGTCATGGGAGGATGCAAGTTAACTAATATTACATCAATTGGCATGAAAACTTTGCACAGAGATGCCTCTCCTCATGAGGAACAAATTTGCCTCAAGAACCCATAACTTCCAGTTATATAGATTTTCCACCTTTTTTTTTTTTTTTTTTGAAAAACACTTCAAATCGATCTCTTCCTAGGAAGTTTGACCGATCTGCATGAAACTTGGTGAACATAATCTAGGGACCAATATCTAAAGTTCCCTCTTGGCAAAAGTTGGAAAACTTACTAAAACTGAGCTTCTATAAGGCAATGAATATTGCGGAGGGCGTGGCTCATCACATAAAGGTGTATAACATCTCAAGGGTTTCACCGATCACCATGCAACTTTGTAGGCATATGACCACACATAATCTGAGGGGACCCCTCCATTATTGACCCCATCAAACAAAATGGGGGCGCTAGAGAGCTAATTTCTTATCTAGGCCTAACCACCATATCAGTTTTACTAAACTTGGTAGATATGTAGAACAGGATGCCTCAAGGTGACTGGAGAAATGTAACTATAACTGGCAACTGGGTTGTGCTATAACAGCAGAAAAATGCTTAAAAATGGCTAAAATGCGACCAATCGCTGTGCTGTATAGGCACCTCATGTCAGATATTTGGTTCAGTCTTAATTACTATTACATGTTTAAATGAATTTGAACAAATCAAACAGGCAAATACTCCAAATTAGTTGCTCCATACAGTAGTTTTGAGTTTTATTTCTTCATAGGACGTGTTGTACAGCCATTGTCAATGTATGCAAGGCTTTATGTGACATGCATATGTACATTTCCTTCATGCTGCAGCCTTTACTCTTCCTAAGTCTTTTTTCTGTGTGCACTGTAGCACAAACCTTTCTTCTGCCAACATCAGCCTGTGAATGCTAACAGCACACTTGACTGATTTCTTTAGAAAATGTAGCTGCAAGCAGCAATTCAGCCCAAGCAGGAGTGCATTATATAGAGTGCTCTGCAGTCAGGTACAAAGTCACACTGACTGAGCAGTTTGATCGTGATTGGAAAAAGCTTTGAGTTGTGGCCCACTTCCTGTTTGTGTCTGTGCTGCCAACCCTGTCATAGCAAATCTGTCTGTAATGAATTATGTTATGAACTGCGAAAATGTTAGAACTATCTACTCACTACAGGAATAGCATATTCAGATACATTGCACTGTAATTCATAAGTAGGACATATAAGTTTGTATTCCTATTTTGAAGAGAAATGGGGTATTCATTGTTGATTTTCAGTGGGTTTAAATCAATACAAATTGCATTTAATAATCAATAATACAAAATTCCATGTGGAAGTTAGTTATAAAAACACCAATTACAGTACAAATATTTAAACTTCTTAAATTTAATGATTTATTGTGACTTTTTTTTAACTTACTTTGAGGCACAAGTCAGCAACTTATAGTCATTTTTTCCCATATTAGTCTGTACTCTTTATTGCATAAAGAATATTGTGATCTCTGGTCATTACAGGAGGATTTACTATAATATAAACTAGTATTGGTTGTCGTGAACATGTCTTGAACACACTATTGAGTTTAAATCTCTGATCCTGAGGTAATATGTATATATGTGATAATGTAGTTTATATCACACCACAAGCAATTTATGAGTTTTGAATACTTAAATGTGCCTCTTATCAATTAGATAAATGGTATCTTGTCTATAATTTGTTTTTAACTGAAGCATTACACTGTGGTACGTTAGAATTATGCGTTTGCTTCCTAAGAAAACCAAGCCAACAGTCTAAAATTTAAGACCTGTTCGTAGGCTCTCTAAAAACACATTCAGGCATTTGTAAGGCGCCAACACATCCCCAGTGTTCCATAACCCTTTTATCAAGTTTTTCCTTTCATGGATACCTTTATTGATTCTTTCCTGTTTGAGCCTGAAACAGGAGTACGTTCCTATTTCCTTCCTCAAGGTTTTATTGTGCGATATGAGTCTTTTCTTCCGTTTTGTTGCAGTAATATGCTTGTTATTGGTGGTGTCAAATGATAAACTTTCATTGTGTGAAGGCTGTCATACGCTCCACTGACTCTCATCTCTATGATATCTTATTTTACTGCATAGTTTTAGTTTATTTTGGACATTGGGTTCTTTTTTCTGACCTTTGTGATTTATATTTATTTTTAAAAAGCCTTTTGTAGACCTGTTTTTTTCCATGTTGAAACCCATGATGATGAGATAGCCAGTGGTCTAATCGCCTAAAATAGGAGCTCACAATCTTTTATTTTCTAGGACCTCCAAGCAGATAAGCATGTGGTATTACTGCCAAGAAATTCACATCCCTAAAATCCACCAAAAAAGAAAGCCAAACATTCACCGGTTACAGCTTTTCAAATGTCAGGATTTGCTGCTTTTCTTTGTCATAAATGATACTAAGTAGAGCATATTTGGGTTCTGTACAGATTGTCAGATAAAATAAGGAATTTAACAACGCCACCTTGGGCTTTATAATTTTTCAGTATTTTTTAAAATTGTATAACCAAAACAAATACTCACTTTATCAAAAAGGTAGTTGTCTAAAGTGAAAATAGTTGTGAGTTGCCATACATGCACACTGCAACTAGTCCTTAACTCAGTATTTGTCCTGAAGCACCAGCCTCACACACCTCTCCTCAGTGATAAGATGATGTTTCCAGGTTGTTTCATGTCCTCCTTTTGTCTCCCTGCAGGACTCCAAACTGCCTCTGTCTCTGAGGAGCAATCTGCTGGACCTGTTTAGTCAGATCGAGAGGGAGTTTGAAAACCTCTACATCGAAAACCTGGAATGTAAGTCAGAGATTTTATGGGTTTTATGCAGTCTATCAAAAGCCAATGTAGCATTTGAATGAGAAATGTTTTTGATTGTGTCATAAAGAGCAAGAACGCATTTACAAAACATAATAAAAGGAGGGCATGTCTGTCAACCACCGTCTTGCTATTTAACAGATATAACTTGCAAAACAGTTTTACTTTTACAGTAGTCAACATTGAAATTAATAAATGGTTAATTCCATTACAAGCACGAACATCTTTGGTGTCAGTGCTGAGTCTTAGTCCAATCGCATGAGAGATCTCTGTCTTGAAGAGACCATTGCAGGACTTTTTAAGCAGAATAACTTCAAAATCTCTCTGCTCGTGGAACAATTATGTAATACTTGACTTGTTAGCCATTTACCTAGCAATAGCACAGCATGTATTGTTTTTTTCTGACGTGAGCCTCTGTGGTGGGTCTTCATATGTACAAAAGAGGTGTTGATGGCAGGGAAATCTGTGCTGTGTCTTTTAACATGTGACCTGTTTGACTCTCAGTACGCAGAGAAATCGAAACGCTGAATGATCGTTTGGCTGCAGAAGGACAGACTTTTGAAGGGGCAGATTTAGCCAAAGGAGCACTGAAAACTAAAGGTGGGACCCATTTCACTTCCTAGTTCACCTCAGGTTTATGTACATTTGCATTTCAAGTTTATCAAGTATTTTAGATAGCAGTTAATGTATGAAATGTCTGCCTGAATTTCATTATTATAATATTAATTTATTATCCATTTATATCTCTGTTATTTCTGACAATCTACAGCAAGTCATAGCACCAGCCAGCTATCACAAAAGCTAAAGACGACCTACAAGGCTTCTACAAGCAAGGTATATAGTGTTTTAATTTTTTGCCATTGCAAAACAGGTAGAGTAACTATCCAGAAATATGTAAATCATTGTTGTGCATATTGTTGGTTATAGTCTGCTTGCATAGGTGTGTGTTTACATTTACTGGCTTCATCAAAGCATTGTTGAAGATGCAATGGTTTGAGAAATCTTTCCATTGACTTGTATCAGGGAAGGTAGAATACAAAAGCGTGAAAAGTTTGAATTGGTAAATTGGCTCCTTTGTTTTCTACCTCGTCAGTGCACCATCACATGACTTTTGAATGTTTAAGAGAAGAACTGCTGTCTTTTTTCACCTTTTTGCTCATAGCCACGTTCAAACTCTTGCCATGCCAGAGTAGGTGGATCCCGCAACTTCAGCGTAACCAGTTGGGAGTTGTGGGGTGGAGACTCATGGGTAACTTGTTGATTTCTCCCCCTTGTGTGCCAATATGCATGAACAGCCCAGCCAGGGGGTCGACACTCCCTCCCCAAGAGACTTGGTCATTCAAATGTAGGAGTTTGAGCTTTTCTATCAGTTCTGTGTGAGATAAAACATGACTTTTATTATCTCACTAACAGGCTTTTTTAGTTGCACCTCCTTGGTTTTCATTTAGCTTCTTGTTGGCAATCACATAATGGTACACTATGGAGACATCTTTAACACAAAGCAGTTGTTACCTCAAAAGTGCTTTTTGTGCCTTGATTAATAAAATACTCAAAGTGGAGGAGCTGCTTTAGATCATTGCTCAGTCAAGGCAGAGTGTGTGGTCTGCTGAAAAGTGCTTGGTCACATCGGATTTTGCTGATATTTTTGTATTTTGGACTGGACTTGATCCCTTTTGTATCTCTTAACAGAGAATTATCAGATATAGTGTCTTCAAAGGCCCAGACACACCAAACCAACATCAAAGAACTAGTGATGATGAATGTTGCGTCAACTCACACGTACATTCTGCGCCTACGTGAGAAGAAATAACTCAATAAAAGCAGGCAGCGGAATTTTTCATTATTCAAAAAAAAAAAAAACCCAAATGACTGTCAGGATTCAAGATGCTAGTTAGCACATTAACCCAACCTGGTGTTAACAGAACAAACTATTTTTATCATGCACTAGCAAACTGTAACAAAAACCATCATGAGCCGTTTCTGCTAAAGAGCTCAATGACGAGAAAAATAATCTTAGCTCGTATAACAAGTTTGTTTTGAACTCATGCCCTCTTGACGTTAGTGTCAAGAGGGCTTTAACATCAAGAGGGCATGAGTTTTTGTTTGGTTTTCTCACTTCCATTTCACCAAGGGCCGACTAGTACCAACAGTGCAAAAAGTATCGCGGTAGTCGATCGCCAGTGGCCCGACATTGACCAACAACCAATCGTACATTTGGTGTTTCAGGGCCTTAAAGAAATCAGTTTTCTTAAATTACAAAAAATTAAACAGTACATAATGCAAATGATATCAGACCATGTATATTCAGTAACTTTTAGATTAAGCATGACTCTCTGACATCTAGCTCAACCATCACTAGATTTTTGAAGCAGATTCCAATATTAGTATTTGAGAGCTTAAAATCTCATAACAGTATGTTATTTTTTTTAAATAGGAAGACGTATACATACGTACTTTCATTAATTATTCGTTGACATATGCACCATTACCAATAAACATACAAAGAGCTAATGTCAGCCAATCTAATATGGAAAATAAGTGCAAATGTTTCCATAACTGAAGTTATATACTGATGCAAAATGTATCTAGCTAACTGATTTATTGACAGTAAAATTGACTGTAAAAAAAAAAAAAAAAAAAAAAAAAAAATCTCGATATGGCTATGGCAGACTGCACACTGAAGCAACAAACTGTAGAGCATTAACCTGCTGGGTGCATTAGATTTGCCGCTCAGCCAGTTACTTGAAGCTTATTTTGCGATGCTTCGCATTTCCTTAAACCTTCTAGTCCCTGAGGCTTCTTTTTTAAACGTAGCATGTTGCATCAGTGTTTCATTTGTGCTGGATTCACCATCATTCTCAGTACACAAATTGCTGTCCATCCAGAGTCAGCTTTCATTTTTACATTGCCACACTGCATTTGCATTAGCTGACAAATCTTAACTAGCAAAATCATTTTATGCTGAAGTTAAATAAAACAAAAACCACACTGTTTATCATTCATATAGCATAGAAATGAAATGCTTAATAGATTTATATTTTTTATAAGAGAATCTGCCATGCTGCTTGCTAACAACCAGCAACCACTGGTTCCCACCATGCTTAGCAATGGTATTTTTCATCCCATCTTTTTTGTCAATTATATCTGTTTATTTTGACTCTAATTTGTTGACTTAATATGTTTTTAACAGATAAAGAATTTGAAGGATCCTCTCTGTTCTATATGTGACCTGAGATTTATTTTTCACATGAATGATGCCGTTCGTTATGCTCTCCTGTTTCATTTCAGTTGGAACTTATTTAGTGGTCTATTTCCAAAACGAACCGAGAGTCCAGTTTGTATCATCCCCATCTTTAATGTAAACACTTTGGCCAAACCTTGATACAACTGACAATAACTACTGATCAGTTCCTTGTCTCACTATAACACAGTATTTTTTGCCCCCTCTTCTCCCCCTTCTAGATTTTTTTTTTTTTTTTTTGTTGCAGTTTTGCATTTCTAGTAATCCTGGTACGATAAATGCAGTATACAGTACTGATACTTAATGTGGCTGCATTTGTGTTTATACCAGACTTGGGTTGACTGGTCATTAATGGTGTTTGTTTTAAAGCAATAGGAGCATCAGATTGGTGACAACTCCACGTAGCATATAAAATCAAGCTTAAAACAAACACCAATAAAGACTTTATTGGTAACCCAGGACTGATATGAATAACGCTGTTGTCAAACAAAGCTTCTTAGCCCTGGCATACTACAAGGACCCTGCTGAGCAGCTCCTCAATTCTGCTGACCCCGTCCTCCCTATATCAGACCAGGGTTCCTACACACCTCTGCAAAAGTCTGGAAATTGAGGATGCCAATTTCCATGTATGGGAATGCTGAAACATGTCTCATGAGTAACAGACAAATCAGTCTTAGGTAATACCCTCTTAACAAAAAGATGTAGAAGCTATTTTGAGAAGAAAAGTGTGGAGGAACCCTGTAAGGTTCAGTACTGTGATTTCCATCTGTGTTAATGTAAATTTGATGTCGGTATCAGATTGTGTCCAGTTTCAAAGCAACCACGTCCAGAGCAGTGTGCCAGCTGGTCAGGGAGTATGTCGGCCACAGAGACGGCATCTGGGACCTTAGTGTCACCAGGACTCAACCTGTGGTGCTTGGTACTGCGTCGGCAGGTATTTTACTCATTTTTCAAACATTTTTTTCTTTTCTCTGTCTGTTTTCTGTTGTAACACATTTCATGTGTCTATTTTATGCAACCCTACACTGAAGGATCATTTGACAGTTTCTTCCTTGAGTTAAATGTCAGTGTTCCTGCTGTTCACACAGTCATTGCTGAACAATTTAGAGCTTTTTGTCCCTTTTAAGAAATTCGATCCGTGCTGGGCAAACAGTTAATTTCATGTTAGATTTAGCTTCAGAAACTGTGCATTCAAACAGTCTGTATACATCGGGCATGTACTGTAAAAGCATTGTTGAATATAGACTGTGGTTAAAAAAAAAATTCAACTCTAAATCTAATGTCTTTCCTTTCTTTGTGTCTACAACGTGCCTCAACAGACCACACTGCAATGCTGTGGAGCATTGAGACTGGGAAGTGCCTCCTCAAATATATGGGCCATCAAGGATCAGGTAGAGTTAGAAATGTAAAGTGCATTCATGAGAATAGATCTAGGCTAAATAAATCCATTAATACTGTGTTCATAGACAGAGCCTCTCTTCAGGACTGTTTTTCTGAATCCAAGTAAAAGTTATGCAGTGTTATAAAGTTGTTCATAATTCAGGAATGTAAGTACTCTTTTAAAAATTAATTCCCTTTTACCCCGTCAAAAAAGGCTAATTGGAAGCATCCATCAGAAAAGGAGGTCAGAGTTGAAGCACAAGTTATTAGTGTGACATTATGACGTGATGTAATACATCTGTGTCTCTGTCTCACAGTCAACTCCATCAAGTTCCACCCCACTGAACAGATGGCTCTAACAGGTAATGATCAAAACTAAAACATCTGTAAATTCTCAAGGTAACAACCACATCAGTGCTTTTTCTATATATCTGTTTACTACAGCAGCTGCTGTCCTTTGGCTCATGGTCTTTCCACAAAATCTTTGGAAAGTCTGAATCCATTTGAAAGTTATGAATCTTTTTGTGATAGGCCTCTGTCATTGCCAGGCCCCCTTTTGGCCAATTGAAACGAACACATAAACACACCTTTACACACACACTTGACCTTATGTTGAATTTCAGCCTACTAGCACAAAAAACTGTGGTTGCCAAAGGGTGAGGAAATGTTTGTGGATGACCGACCGACCAACCGACAGAGCTAAAAATGTGTGTCAGAATTAACCTCAAAATCTACAGCAACATTTCAAACATTTCGTGTCATTTTTATCCACCTACAATAACACATAAACAATCAACTCTATCTGTTCAGTCATTTTTTTTCATAATTCCAGGAAGGGTCATCTCAGCTTTAATAGTCTTTAATTGTCTCATCTCTCTCCACCTTAGCCTCCGGAGACCAGACAGCTCACATCTGGAGATACATGGTGCAGCTGCCCACTCCACAGCCTGTTGCTGATATCAGTGTAAGCAGCAACAGCACTACAAACCTATTTATGTGTGTTTCTGCACTCCCAATTGACTTTCTGTTTGGACCTTTAATTTTTTCTGAAACTTAATTCTGTCGGTAACAGCAGACACCCTGCGAAGATGATGTGGACTTTTCGGATAAAGATGAGGCTGACGGTGAGGTTGAGGGCCCAAACGACTGTCCTTCTGTTCGTGTGCCGACCACGACTCTGCGCAGCCATCAGGGTGTGGTGATCGCTGCTGACTGGCTGGTGGCGGGCAAACAGGTTGTGACAGCCTCCTGGGACCGAGCCGCCAACCTGTATGATGTGGAGACCTCAGAGCTGGTCCACTCACTCACTGGTAGGATGAAGGGAACATTGCACTGATGCTGTTGTCAGTATGTGTTTATTATAAAACTTTGGTCCCCCAACAACATTTAAAATGTAGTAAACACTGAAAACATGTTATCATTATGTTATGCTCAATGATGTATTATCATTGTTATTTTGTGTGCACATATATCTGATTCCCAAAGTCTTTTGTACCTTTTTTTACTGTTCTCTTTAGACAATTTATTACTCTCACAAAGGGATTATATTGAGTGTTGAGTACTTCAAGCAGCAAGAACCCATTTTTCAGGGGAAATATTTTCCATGTTTCAGTTTTGGCAATAACGATACCTCCGCTCTTAACAAGGAGGTCAAACTGAGGCCACTTTGGAGCTAGGAGAGATTTAGGAGTTTGTCTCCCCACAAGTCAGCTTTGAACACCGGGGTGTCAGTGTCAAATACACCACCCTGCTGTCTGACACATTTTCTCTCACTTCGTGTTTTTGTGTTTGTATTTGTGTGTGCGTGTGTGCTTGGTCAGGCCATGACCAGGAACTAACCCACTGCTGCACACACCCCACCCAGCGTCTGGTGGTCACCTCATCCAGAGACACCACCTTCAGATTGTGGGACTTCAGAGACCCGTCCATCCACTCTGTCAACGTTTTCCAGGGACACACTGAGTCAGTCAACACACACACACACACACACACACACACACACACACACACACACACACAAACTATCCTATTCACTTTGCTCTATGTGTAGCTTGTTTATCATTTTTTTGAGTGAAGTGAAGTAATAAGGTGTGGCTATAATCTTTTTTTGACATTACTTTTTTTTTCAGTTTCTAAATTTTTTTTT
The DNA here is from genome assembly GCF_011397635.1 of Epinephelus fuscoguttatus. Classification (NCBI taxonomy): domain Eukaryota; kingdom Metazoa; phylum Chordata; class Actinopteri; order Perciformes; family Serranidae; genus Epinephelus; species Epinephelus fuscoguttatus. The sequence continues at coordinate 10,505,708 of NC_064766.1, read as the reverse complement.
CTTTAAGTGAACAAAATGTAAATACACTTCAGTTTAAATGTACATGCTCATTTTGTTTGTGTCACAGGGGGGCGATAAAGCCGTTGTAACAGCCACATATGAGAGACTTGAAGCAGTGTATAAAACAATATATTCAATATTCAGCTGAATGAATATTAAATAATAAATACTGCTATCTACAAGTGAATTCTTAAAACATATATGGTTGGAACTAAACATCTTTATTGAGTCTAAACAAACCTGTTTTCTTGTCCTTCACAGCACAGTGACGTCTGCTGTTTTCACTGTGGGCGACAACGTGGTATCTGGTAGTGACGATCGAACTGTCAAAGTGTGGGACCTGAAAAACATGAGGTCGCCCATAGCAACCATCCGCACCGACTCCGCTGTCAACAGGTGTGTGAGCAGTGAATAAGCTGATAGATGTGCAGTGGTGTTTTGATATATCTCTAGTGTTTGTTTTCATTTAGTTGTAGACATACAGCTGAATAAGCCTCTGCAACTGTCTGTTTATTTGTCTTTGACACAGTTTATAATCCCAATACATGATCTGTTGTAATTTGATTTGGATGTCTGTAATTGGGTTTCATTTTCGTGATAACAGCCACAACTGAGATTTTTTTAAACAATAGTGTAGCTGCTTTACTTTTTTACCTTTATTCTGTTTATTGCATTATTCTTTGGCTGAAATGTTGTGGGACAGCAAATGTTTAACTGATTGTGAATCAAATGTAAGTTTGATATGTAAACAATCATTAGTTGATCACAGACACTTGTTAATAATTGATTATGCTTAAGTTATTTATCAAGCAAGCTTACAAACATTTGCTGATTTAAGAATCGCAAATGTGAGGATTTGCTGCTTTTCTCTGCTTTATATCAGAGATCATTATATATGTATCTCTGGTTTTGAACTGCTGGGCTCTGGGTCGAGGTTTTTAGATATTTTCTAACACCTAATGGACTAAATGTTTAACTTAAAAAAGGAAAATATTGTTAGTTGCAGCTATAATTGGATCATGACAACAAAAGACACTTATTTCTCTTGGACATGGTTGCAAATTATTATGGTTATAATTCATACTGATGCTACCCTTAGACAAAACAGTGCCATGTGTTGCATTTGAAGTCTGATTTCTTTCATACTGAATCGTCCTGCTGTTGTGTCCAGGATCAGCGTGTCGGTGACCCAGAAAATCATCGCTCTTCCACACGACAATCGGCAGGTCCGGCTGTTCGACATGTCCGGGGTGCGACTGGCTCGACTCCCGCGAAGCAACAGACAGGTCAGTCAATGGAGGAGGAATGGCCTCTCACTGGCCCTTCAAAACCTACACACACACACACACACACACACACACACACTTTCTTTTCTATTCTTACCATTCTTACCTGGAAGGTAAGAATGGTAAGAATAGAAACCAAGGAAGACAAAAGATTTTGTATTTGCAGCGACTTGTATTTGCAATGTTTAATAGAAATTCTGTCAGAAATTCTGACTCTATCATCATTAGATTACTATGTCGTTTGTCACACAACACTTCTCTTGTGGTTCAGGGTCACCGGCGGATGGTGTGCTGCTCTGCCTGGTGTGAAGACAACACCTCCTGCAACCTGTTCACCTGCGGCTTTGATCGACAGGCCATCGGTTGGAACATCAACATCCCCGCCCTGCTGCAGGAAAAATGACCTCCACCTCCTGCTGATGTCACTTTACAGTGAAACTCCACCCAGAGTCTGTTATCATGCACGATCCTGCAGGCTTAAAAGGTGGCCTTAAAAGTTTACTTTCATCTTTCTTTTGTCTGTGAAAACTTGTCACATGTCGTAACCGATATAATTTTAGCAATCACTCAATCAAAGTTAAAATTACAGACTTTTAACAGCCGTCTTTTGAGTCTGCAGGAGGTCAGTATTTGACACTTAAAGCTCCTTGGGGTCTGACCTCCCCAGGAGGAGGGCAGGAAAGAAAAAGGACTTGTGCCTGCTGTCTACTGCATCTGTCATGCTGTCTAACTCACCGCCGCGAATATATACAGAACACATTTGTGTGTCTTTTTGCATGGAAGCAAATCCTCACCATCTAAAAGAGAAAAAAAAACCTGTGTACCACTAATGAAAAAAGCACAGAAACATAACACAGAGGAGCTTCTTTGATAAAAACTAAAAAGCAGATGCTGATGCTCAACAGTTAGATCAGTAAGGTTCTTACTTTAGCAAATGTGATCTGTACCAACAGATTTATGTTTAGAGGAAGAATGGCAGTCTGTTGCTTTAAAAGAAATCTGTAATAACTTGCCCCTTTAGCTTCTGCTTTACTTAAATTTCTTGATTTCTGTGATTGTTAAACGTTTGTGCAAAGTGGCAGCACTAGAAAGAAGCCCTCGCTCTTTGATTCTCAGAAATTGAAGCTACAGTCTTCTTTTTCCAGTCATCTTTTGAGTTTCTTAAACATTTTCTGCTTCTGGATATAATTTGACAACACAAACATTGTCTAAATTGTGTTTGACTGGTTATCCATTTCGGTTAGCTGTTTGTTAACAATGTTAAAAGCGAATTTTTCCTCTTGAGTTTCATTCAAAATGTTTTGTCTGGCACCTGATTCATAGCTTAAACTCTATAATACACTTTAATACTGGCGATCATATAATCAAAGCAGCTCTCCTCTTGTTTGTCACTGTGACAGAGTCATAGACTCAGTAACAGAGTTCAGGAGTCTCTGTGTTATAAAGTAATGCACCTTTTTGAAAATCCTTACAGCTTTTTGTTGCTGTTGTAGAAAATTAAAAAAAACAAATGACCTTTGCAGCTTCTGTGCATTGTCAACACAGTCAGAAGGGACAACAGCTTTTCTTGTGAGTTTCAGCTGGTGGCTGATAGGATTGTTGTCTGCACAGTCAGACACTTTGGCACATAATGGTCCTATTCTGTAGTAGATGGCTGGTAGAGGAACTGAAATCGACTGATTTCTCTTGTGTGGCAACCTGAAAAAAAAGTGATTTAAAGCATTTCCTGTGCTGGCAGTGGTGCTGTGTTAGTACTAGAATGGTTTCTCTCCAGCGTGGGTCACTTGTACTGTGGTTTTGTTGTTCACCCTGAAAACAGTAGTGTCACAATACATATCAAGATTCTGGGTGGCTTTCACACTGAACCTGAGCAGGTCTGTTTAAAGCAGGAACTCACTGGATGGCAGCAAGTCTTCTTAATAACCTTGAGCTAAAGAACGTATGCCTGGTTGGTATAATGCTACACAAGCATGGTTCACTCCAATAGAGAGGTAGTGACTTCCTTAAAGGAAGATATATGTGATGTTACTGTTATTGTGCCATTTGCAAAACTATATCTAGCCTGCATGTGCTAAAAGACACAAAAGTATAGAAATCTTAAATTACAATGATAGAGCCTGTGTAATTGTATCCTACAAGAGAAATGAGACCCATTAAATGGTTCAGCTCTCTTCTTGCTGTGGCTGGGGACTACACACCCAGAAACATCCTGTACAAAGCAAAATAATAAGAAGTTCAGAAAATACAGGCAGAGCGCAGGGCCTCCACAGATAAATACATCGCCACATACTTAGAGTGGGTCACAAGAGATGACTGAGGGGCATTACTTATGTATGACTTTACTTTTTTTATTAGGAAAATCCTGCATACTATACCTTTAAAGTTGTTACAATATAAATTTGCAGACTGACTAAAAGGCTTTATGATTAAGATGTTTGAGCTCTGTTTGACAGCCATCCAGGACCATGATACATAGCACTAGTATCTACTGGGATCAGTATGTGGTCATATGACTGCAGCACTTATTTTCTGGTCACAGTGGTATGGTTCCTCTCTGTTTTTCTGCACTGTGGGCCACACCAGTATGGCTTCTCTTCAATGTGTTCTCTCCTGTGAGGAGACTTTAGTGTTTTGGGTGTGTTAGTTACTGACTGGAACTTCTCCAGCGTCAGTCCTAGTAGGCAGGTTTTTCTCCAGTATGACCTCTCACATGGTCTATGTGATTAGTCACTCTGCTCACAGTGTTGACATCTGGATCTGACTGTGTTTGTGTTTCTGTAAAGCCATGAACCAGCCACTGTGTGTCTAGTAGACAAAAAAAAAGTCAACTCCCTGCCCTGTTGACAGTTTATTGTTAGAGGCTGATAAATGTTCAGACATACAGGACCTGTGTGTAGGGAGGAAAGGGGATTGTAGTGTTTCTGTATGTGTGCAAATTAAATGTTTAGTCTGAACAACACCTGTTGAAATGGTTGTAGGGCAGGGCTGGGTACCGAGACATAACACTTAAGGTACTCTATGTAAAACTAATTGTTGGTATCGTTTTCATTTTGAAGGCCTACATGGACTCTTAACGCCCTTTTTCCACTGTCAACACTTTTCCATGAACCAAGGAGCCTTCTTAGGAACTAAAGAACTTCACCTGTGATTTGACCAAAGAAACCAGGAGCTAAAATGATTTCCTGGCCTGCAAAAAGTCCTTACTTCAGGTGGCAGTACTATAAAATGGCTCAGGAACTCTTGGCGTCAACTTTGTGACAGATTTAAAAGATTCAAGATGATGAGTTTGTGACGCGAGAGCTAGCTTGTGAATGTACAAACAAGAAAAACACCTAATAAAAAAAAAAGAAAAAATCAACACAAATAGACAACAAGCAATAAGAATAAATATCAAATAATAAAAGAACAGGATAGGTTTCCTTGCAGTGTGGTGAACACACACACACACACACACGCTTTTTAGTTCCTGAGTTTAGTTTCTGGTGTTTAGTTCATGGAACTATTTGGTCAAAAAAGGGCTTTAGGGAGTTTTGTCGACTGGTCCCATAATGCAGTATATAATGAGATTAATGACACCATAATCATTTGTGTGTCAGATATTAATCCATAAACATATGCCATCTTAATTATAATGTTAACTTGAAGCTGCTTCTTGACCCGACTTGTTAAGTAGACATACAATTCTAAAATGGTGCACTTTAAGTGACAGGAATACTTCACCCATAATTTCATCGACAGTTTTGTTTACACAGGAAGTAAGAATAAGTAGCTAGACATTTCTTTACTTAAGGGCTTGAAAAATGATGAAATGTTTTCAGAAACAAATGTATCTATTGGCTCCCATTATTAGTGTCTTCAGCTCAAACTTATAGCTACTAACTCAAACATCTGTCCACAAATCCTTAAACCTTATGGCACAAAATGAATATGAATACAAACATAAAATATTGTGCCTATAAAAATGTACATGGATAAGTCTACACAGAGATAACTCAGGGTACTAAAATGACCACTGGATCAAACTCTCATCAAGCCTGTAGAGTCCTTTTTTTATTAGTTATGAGAAAGTGTTACAGAGAAAGTTCTCATGTAAGGGCTTTTTAGCATGCCGGGAATAAAAGGGGTCTGCTGTTTTCAGTAGAGAAAGCAAATAATTTGTACTCGTTACAACTAAAGTAACTTACTTTAGTATAAAATGAGCTGATTTAATTCAACAAAAAAAAAGTGAGTAACTGATGTTTCTCGGATGCCCAGCCCTGCTGTTGTACCAATACTTGACATTATTGTAAAAAACAACAACTTTTTTCTAGTTTATCGCAGTGCCCTTTAGTCATTAGTGTTGAAACACTGTCGTGAAGATTCTTTCAGTGTCATGTTTGTTATGGTACTTAAAAACTAGTGAAATTTTTGGGGAGTGTCGTGATGCATTTGCTGTCACCTGCTTTGCTTTTCCACTGCCACTAAAACAGCCAAAGCTGCATTTAAGTGAATGGGAGAGGCTGTGATGATGTGTGTGTGTGTGTGTGTGTGTGTGTGTGTGTGTGTGTGTGTGTGCTTGTTTTAGATGATACCATGAGAACAAAGTATGTGTGTATGTGTGGTGATACAAATCAATGTCTCAAAACGTGTTAAATGTGATAACAGGCAGTTCCGACTGCAGTACAACTGTCAGGAGTTACAGCATTAACACAATGAGCAAGCACAGTTAATATCAAACTGATTGTTTTTAAGTCTAGCTTTAGATTTGTGGAGCGTTTTGCTGGATTGTAACAATGGTGTTCATTCACACAAGTACATTGACATGACCAACATTTCTGGGTTAAAAACAACTTTTTGTGTGTGTGATATACACAGATTCAATGTGTTTATATTTGATAACACTTTACAGCTGCCTTATTGCAGTGTATTGGCCAAGTGAAATGTACTATTAACAGTAGAAAAGTCCAATACAAATTTGGAATTTTGGAGGTGCAAAAACAGCATCATTACATTTAAGATCAAATAAATGGAGATATTCAATAAAGTAATTACTTGTCAAAAGGCAAATGTAAAGTGTTAACCTCCTCTTACTTTAAAACCATAACATTTGTATAATACAAATTGTAATATATGGAGAAAATAGCCAGTTTTGGCTGTATAGTGTATTTCAGCTGCAGCAGTTTTATTAGCCTTTATATCTCGATGACATGATCCTGCATTTCATTTGTTTTTATTTTGTGTAAATCCATTTTACTGCTTCATGACTGATGACATAAGTTCATCTGTGAAAGGCTTTACATTCACATCAAACTGAGTTCATTTGGGCATTTATACCAGGGATGGCAAATGTAAAAAAAATGAGTCCAAATTAGAAGCTTTGCATCTGGCTATTAGTGTGATGCTAATTATTAATTAGTAATAGAAGTTATTTATATCAGTTCCCAGGTGTAAATTTATATATTTTTAACTGCAAGAAAGCCCTTTTGCTGAAAGTCCTTAAATGACTTGCAACATTATTTTGTCTTTATTCACTTCAGCTACAATGTGCAATTGTTAACTATAGTTTTGGCAGACACTGGACAAGAGACTATTGTTGTGTATTTCCCCAAATCCCTTCTGCACAAGGAGTCATCCCTGGTATGACTGACAAAACATTTTGTTTGTGTGATGGAAATTAAAAAGTTGTGTGTTTGTGTGTGTGAATGTTCGATCTTTAGTTTATCCAATACTGTTTTTATTCCTTGCGGAAAATTTAAACAAGTTTCATGTACTAAACTGCATTTTCTACCAACACTGAGCCACTCTGCTGCCACATTCGTAATAATGTTAATAATGTTCAGCCACACCGTTCACACTCTCAGTCATGATGAAACCAGATCACATCATCACTGAGCATCGGCCATCTCAAATCCACCGTCGTGAAGCCTTGTTAAACTGTGGCTCCTTGGTGTTACCAGTGTTTTGTGTGATCAAAGTGGTTGATGTTGAACAACGCACACCACAGCTCAGTTCTCAGAGAAAAAAAAAAAACAACCTGTTGGATCTACTTGACAGCAGTTTTGTGGGTTATAGCTGTGTAACAAGGAACAAGCATCTGCTTGTGAAATCAGAATAAACCATTTGTGCTGTTTGAATGTTCTCCAGTAGAGTTATTTTTGAGTTGTTTGTTATTTTCTTTGCAAAGTCTTCAGATTCAGTTAACTGTACCTGCTCAACACTAAACAGCAGACAGACTTAGCAACTAGCTGGTGAATAAAGTGGAACTTTTAGCAGCTAAAGAGCAAGGTGTTATTCTCAGGAGCTGGTGGAGACCAAACCAGAGCTAAAAGGAGAGTGAATGTTAGACCTGCATCAGGTGGACACGAACATGTCTCCCAATGAAAAATGACTTTGTTTAGTATCTGTAGTGGTAGTAAGTTGTTTGCTAAAATATGTCAAAATAACTAAGTGATACAGTGAAGGCTGTGTTTTCGTCAGCTTAATATCTTTATTTAAACAAATCATCAGTTTGGTTAGGGTGGCACGGTGGTGTGGTGGTTAGCACTCTCGCCTCACAGCAAGAGAGTTGCCGGTTCGATCCCGGGTGTAGGAGCCCTTCTGTGCGGAGTTTGCATGTTCTCCCCGTGTCAGCCGGGCACTCCGGCTTCCTCCCACAGTCCAAAGACATGCAGATTGGGGACTAGGTTAATTGGTAACTCTAAATTGTCCATAGGTGTGAATGTGAGCGTGAATGGTTGTCTGTCTCTATGTGTTTGCCCTGCGATAGTCTGGTGACCTGTCCAGGGTGTACCCCGCCTCTCGCCCGATGTAGCTGGGATAGGCTCCAGACCCTCAAGAGGATGAAGCGGTTAGAAGATGAATGAATGAATGAATCAGTTTGGTTAATTCAGTTGAAATTACTTACTGCGCAGACAGCCTGGTTAATGGTCATCAATCAACCACATGCTACACAATCGAAAAAACAAAATGTAAAATGTAGAATGTTTACCTGGAGACCCAAGAATTTTGCAGAAACACATCATTGTAGTGCATTTGTGTATTTGAAATTCCCAGTTGCTTTTGAACTTTAATTATTTTGCTAATTTTTTTGTCAAATAGAGACATTTGTCATTATTTTATCTGTACGTAGTCTATTAGGGGCTTATTTTATATTACTTATCTAAATTGTGGACATAAGCAAACATCTATTAACCTCCACTGACTGTGTAAAACTGGAGTTGCTATCATGTCTCAGTAAGCTAAGTCCATGAATAAGCTTGTGTGGCATGTGTGCTTAAAGTGTTTTTATTTTGTGCATGTCAAGGACACCAGACACAATATTAAGATCCTTTTTTTGGACAGTGTGAAGCACTACTGAAAGAGGCCATTTTCACACACCCGATCAACAGAAGTTAAGCTTTGACTCTGATGTGATACAAACACAGAAAGTAACACAAATAAGATCATTTATTCCCAGTGATAAAAATAGTCATGACCAATATAGACTACATCCATTCTGCATACCTAATAAAAGTTTACATAGCATTCAACACCAGAGTCTTTCAGTAAAATTACTCTTTTTACGCAGTTGTTACCTCAGATGACTTTTCTATAACTGAACACCAAAACATAAACTAACAAGAATACTTTTTTTTTCTTCTTGAAAATAAAAGCTTTTGGGATACTTTTAATCAAATAAATCATCTTAAGGGATAAAAGGAGAAAGGACCAAAAAATAGAAACACTAAACAAAACTTAAATTATAAACATTTCTTTTTTCAATAAAACCTAGACTCCACATCTAGTCTCCCTCTAGATGGCAGCCCGCCTTCACTCCAGGGCCTCATATACACTCTGGAACTCTACAGCGCTGTTCAAAATGCATGACGTGAAAACATCAACATAATTAACCAGGTGAGACATACAGTTACACCAAATGTACATTACTGAAACAAAAACTAAACAAACACAAACAAGTAAGAATAAAATTAAAATGTGACATGTAGTATAGAAGTAAAATAAATCAGAAGCTGTTGTTACTAATAAAACAAATTTTGCTTTGCAGTCGTCAGGTATTTTGTATTTACCACATTATGGGGGAGATAAATCTGCTCACAGTCACATTGTGGGGACTCACTTCCTGTTGGGTAACAAAATGCCAGTCCCCTCAACAAAAACCATTAAATTTTAAGGGTTAAGACTTGGTATTTGGTTAAGGTTAGAGTATGGGTTGGCATTCGGCATGTAATGGTAAGATTAGGATAAATCACCCTGGCATTGATAGAAGCGGATGTAATGTCCTCCTAAGTGACAAAAACAAGTTTTTTTGTGTGTACTTCTGTATTGTAGTTTGTGAGGACCAGTGTTAGGAGTAACTAGTTATATGTAATTATAACTAGTACAAACAAAGGAAATTGTGATCAGTTACAGTTACTGAAAAACAAATATGGATATATAATATTAAATTACAGTTACTAATCAAAATGTTGGTGATTACAAAGGGGCTACATATATCCTTTCCAGTAAAAGGTTTATACGTAAAATAAAACATTAATTCTGGTGCTTTGTATTGTAAGTAACCAAAATATAATAAATTACTTTATTCAAGTAACTGAAACTTTAACAACTAGTAATCTGTAGCCTGTTACATTTAAGTAACTTAAGTAAGAGAGGACCAATATGGGTTTTAGACTGTAAAAGTGAGGACACTACTGGAAAGTGAGGACATTTTATTCTCACTACAAAAGGCTGATCCGGGGCTTCACATTATGTCATTGAAGGTGTCTTACAAGTATATAAATACAAAAATTACACAAGATAAAATGGGATGAATGGGTCCAACTGTCTTTGGGTATTTAATACTATTCACAACACAACCCGTGACCCCCATTCTCATTTAGGAGTGTCTTTCAGTCTATTTCCTGTGGGACTATGCAGCATTTAGGCCATGTTTGCAATAAGAAAAGAGATGAAAAACCGCCTTTTATTCTCATTTGTTAGCATCCAGAGTTATTCCAAGATGAATAACCCCATGGCTAGCCTTGTAGTCACAACAGATCATCTGAAATTAAGCCTTAATTGTTTTTTTTTTTAATTCACAAATTCGTATGCGTTTGTCAATAAATACAACCAGATTCAGTGCGTGACTCCGCTTCTAATAAGCTGATTGGATTTTTGTCACCAGTTTGTTGATGTTCTCTGTAGTTCTTTTCACCAGGGAGGAGATTACGTAGCTGTAGAAGTTCCTGATATCAGACAAGTGTTATTATAATTATTAATATTACTATTTGTACTCAACCCATTTCTACACATCCAGCTCTAACTGTGCAGTTGTTTTGCAAGGTAAAAATAACTGATTAGTTAAATTCACCTCTAACACTGAAATGAAATATCTTCAGTATTACTATGAGGTTTTAGCAATGTGATTGTTAAGATTTAAACTAGCCATACAAGCTAGCATTAGCTTCCAGGGCTGAAATTAGCAGTTTCGATGTAACTTAAGCAAACGCTACACACGAAGAAGTTGACTTTTTCCTACATTTGATTTACTTTTCTGAATACTTTGAGCTCATTTGCATAATGAAAAATTCTTTACTTTTCTGTCTAATCAGTTAATTAATCATTTCTAGTAGGATATTATAAATTAAGGTGAAATGAACTTTCTTCACAAATTAGCATCACATTCTTTGTACCTTATCCACTCACAAAGAAAAACATACATGAACTTCACTCTGACCATCTTCAATCTTTAACGCAGAGTTTTTCACACACTGATGTTGAAGTGTCCTAGTTCTGGAGGTTTTCTGAGCCAAGTTCCCAGCCCTCCACCCTGTAGAGCGCTGGTAAACTGCTGCATCGCCCTTTGGTAGCGCCCGGCAGCCATCTTGAAACCAGAATATGTCCCTACAGTGGCTTCTTCACCATTCAACTGAGAGAGAAAGACAGAAACATGATTTGTGTCATAACAAAATGCCAAATAAAAGTGAGATTTGTGGATGGTTAAGGAGATGTTTCGCAGTGTTGCGAGTACATCCACTGTTTGTGGTGGAGTAAGTATTGAGATCCTTTACTTAAGTAGCCTAAAAGCACCAATGCCACATTGTGAAAATAATCCACCACAAGTAAAAGTCCAGCAAAATCTTACTTAAGTAAAATGAAGTATTATCAGCAATATTTAATCAAAGTATCAAAATGGTCCCTAGCTGTTCTTTAATCTATAGCAGTGCATCATATTCTATGACATCATCATATGTTTGTAGCATTGCTGTCCTGTAAGAGCTACATACAGTGGTGGAAAAAAGTTTTCGGACACCCTTAAAATTTTACACAATCTCAAATATTATCATGAAATAGTTGTGGAAAAATCTTTTTTTGTGTTTCAAAAGGTGTGGCTTCATTAGACAGATACAAACAAATACAAATTATATTTTTTTGTTTATTGTTTACAAGAAAAACTAACAAAACTAAATTCTTGACAGTTTCAATATGTCAGTTCTCAACATTGTCGGTATCAAAGTCAACAAATAACAGAGAATGTGTTCAAAACTGAACAAAAAATAAATAAACCATCACATCATCAAATTAATATTAAGTAGTCCTGCCACTGGCACGTAGTAGAGCTCTAATCCTGGCTGGCATGTTCCCCACGAGCCTTTCACACTGTGTAGGGGTAATCTTGTCCCATTCTTCTTGAATTACTGCTTTTAATTCTTCTAAATTCTTTGGTTTATGCTTTGAAACAGACCTTTTGATAATCCACCACAGATTTTCAATGGGGCTCATGTCCGGGGATTGAGCTGGCCACTCTAAGACCTGGATACTGTGCTCCTGCAGCCAAGCTCTACTGGCCTTAGATGTGTGGCAAGGGGCATTATCTTGTTGAAACATCCAGTTTTTACCTTGACGGAACAGTGCACGCGCAGAAGGGAGCATGTGGGCTTCGAGAATGGTACGATACTTGGTAGAGTTCAATGTGCCATCACAGACAGTGAGATGACCAACACCAGCAGCACTCATGCATCCCCAAACCATGATACTGCCTCCACCATGCTTGACAGTAGGTACTGTACATGCTGGAGATAATGCTTCGCCTGGCCTTCTCGTGCCCTCACATTAGTAGGAGGAAGATAAAGCTGGAAACTGGACTCATCTGACCACAAAATCTTCTTCCAATTCCTGGCTGTCCAGTTCTTGTGTGCCTGGGCCCAACGGCGGGCTAACCTCTGTCTCTCATCGATCAGGGGCTTCTTGATAGCCTTGTAGGACCTTAAGCCATGATCTAAAAGTCGGCCACATTACAGTCACGGGTGGAACACTGGACACCAGTTTGGTTTGACCACTGCTGCTGAAGCTCCTGTGATGTCATTCGCTGGTTTTGCCTGCACATGCGGATCAGGATGCGATCATTTCTTGCTGAAGAAACCCTTGGACACCCAGATCTTGGTTTGTCTTCCAAGCTGTTGGTTCGTCTGTATTTCTGCAGAGTGTATCCAACTGCTGAAGGACTGCATCTGCACTTCCTGGCTATCTGGCGGCAGCTGTACCCTTCCTGGCTGAGAATCTTTATCTTCAGGCGTGTTTCCTGCGTTAGGTTCCTTGTTTTACCATTTTTGTGTCTGAAGAACTTTCAAATGTGCTGGCTTTATGTAGACACGAAGCTTGGCAACAAAAATTGTGTCTTTTAATAAAAAGAACGACCTTCATCTTTCTTATGTATTTTTATGGAACCAATCAATTTTAAGTTTTTAATGGCTATTTTAGGATTTATTTAGTATTTTGGCTGTGATTGTACTAAAAGAAATTGCACTTGAAGACCTAAGAGTGATTCTTAATGCAATATTTCACAAATGCATGGGGTGTCCGAAAACTTTTTTCCACCACTGTATCTTGAAAAAAATCTTTTCATGGTGTCAGAAAACCTGCTCTGTTTTCAGCTTTGTGACGATTCATTTTTCAGCTGATCCAAGAGGGCTTTTAAAGAATTAATTAGGCTTAAGAAGTGGGAGAATTTTCTTATCTCATGAAGGAACACATCATTCAGTTTATCACTAACATTTAAAATCAACACATCTGGAGATACATGTTTTTTACTGGACAGGTAGGGGATGAAAAGTTCTCAGATAAATGTGGTGCAATAAAAAGTACAATCATTCCTGAGATGTAGTGGAATAGAAGTTTGTACTTAGTTACATTCCACCACCGCCAAGACCAGTGTCAGTCCAGTGAGCTGCACAACCTGCCATGTTGAGTTCCCAGCTAAAAATAACATTTGTCAGTCATCTGTTGTTCAGCTTCCTCAGACTGACACCTGTCCCATGAAAATGGATATTTCACACATTTTGACATTTTGACTTGTCAAAGCAGGAAAAGCACAGGTATAACTAAAACCATTAATCATTAAAGTTTCCCTGTAAACCACACAGCTGATTCAGCAGCAGGGACCCGCAGCTGACACATCTAAATGGTCAGTAATGTTATTGGTCACACCTGTGTTTGATGGGTCAGAGTATCAGCAGTGAGAAAAGTCTAATAGGCTTCTCCTGACTTAGCCTGCATGGCTCAAACTTTAAGTCCAACTTCTCTACTGTGTTCACGTTTAATTACTTTATGTTCTGCTTCTTATTATTTCATTCGGAGTTTAATGCTGAAAGGCTCTTTTCACATCCATCTGTGTTCACCTTAATGCTATACTATGCAGGATTGTCGGTTACTGTTTGTAAACCTGCTGGTCAGTCAAAGTAAAAGTAAAAACCAACCCCAGATTCACTCTTGTTCGGCATTTTACCTCGCGATATTTGCATTTTTATTATTATTTTTCTTGGAGCTGTGTCTCCTGGATGCCTACTGCCATGGTCTGGCACTTAGTTGCTACCTTTTTATAAAGCCCTGACCTCACCTGAGTGCTGTGGGGGTACTCACCCACAATGTCCCAAACACAGAAAATAAGAAGAAAACAGGAACTGGTATTAGTAATGATAAATACAAGTAATAATATACCAGCAGAGGGCAGAGTCTCTGCAGATAAGTACACTGCCACACACTTCCAGTGAGTCATAAGAGATTGTTAAGAGGGAATATTTCTGTATGAGTCTATACAGACTTAAATTTCTTGTAAAAAACAACAACAAACAAAAAAAAACAACCAAATTATTATTTCAATTAAAGTATTTTCTCATGAGGATATCAATAGATAGAGAAATGCAAAGTATAATGTCAAGTGCATTTATGGGTCAAATAATTCAAAGATGTTGAAAAGCGTATGAGTCCTGATATATTATTTATTATTATACATATTTAACATGTGTTTGTTTGAGTTTGACATATGTCTCAGTCAGTCATGGTTAACTGTGGTGGATGTTGTAGCAGCAAGCAGTAAATTAAAAAAAAAAGAGCATCATGTTTTCACAGACACAGATGTAAACTTTAAGTGCAACTTGACAGGTTATTATATATATATAGGTTATTAATACTATAAGCTTTGGGTTCCTTTTCTTCCTCTCTGCCTCTAGTTTGTAGTCCACCTTTCACGTTCACTTCATCTAATTGCTTTTCAGGTCACTAAGTCTTTAAAACACTGTATCATTGTCTAATCTCTTCCCCTCATTGAGCCTTTAGAGCTCTGTCTCCTCCTTCTCTGTGGCCTGTGTCTTCTCTTCCATGTGATCTGTGAGCAGCTCTTCTTACAATGAGTCCGGTTGCTTTTTTAAATAATTACGACTCTGTCTGCCGTTGTTAAATTTTAAACAGAGGCCATTTGGTCCAGCACAACACTCTCAGCATACATATTTTAATTTCACAGTGGAAGTTAAACCCTGCTTTTGAAAACATCATTATATTGAGGTGGTTTTGTTCTGAGTCAGACCTCGTGGACAGTTTGGTGTGTGCCCTCAACTTTTTTGTATGCTTTTTATTGGTATGTGTCCAATCCCCTGATTCCCATGAGCAACCACTTTCGTTAAGAAGCCCAGGTGATGACATCCTCCCTGCATGAGTCTCCTGAGCAGGTTCAGTATTTCGAGTCTCTGAGTGTCTCTTACCCACCTGCTGGTGCAGCCTCTGCCAGTGGGCGAACATGGAGCGCCTGCAGAGCCGTGACGGTGTCCCTGAGTCCCTCCTCCATCCTGTGGAGGTGCTGATCTCCTCCAGGCTTCCGTCCCCAAAGCTCCAGTTCACGCTGACATTTGGGGCCTTCCCTGTCGGCCGAACCTCGCTGCTGCTCAGACCTGGGCAGAGAGAAAACCAAAGACAGTTGTTGAGACTGGTACTCTCATACCAAATACCATGTTGTGTCAGAATTGTTTTTTTATTTGTTGTTTATTTACCCAGTGAAATATCTCAACAGCTATTGAATAGATTGCCATAACATTAGGTTCAGACATTCACGCCCCCTTTAGGGTCACAGAGCCACTAGCATTGGCTAATCCAGTGTAAAAATACTTCATTACGATTACATTTTTACTTAAGTTGAAGTACAGAAAAAAATTATTTAAAACAGTATTTAAAGTACCTAAACATCATGTACAAACATCAAATGTAAAAATGCAATTTTGCTATGACTGCTCTTGCCAACTGCTCCAGAAACCTTATGTGCATCAGGTCAGACCTACCAGACTCAGAATGAATAAACTGCCTTGAACTGCTGAGGAGGATTTATATTCAGGTGTGTTAAGCATTTTGGACCTACAGCCGAGCAGCAGCTGCTGTCGTCGATATGGGAAGGGCAGGTGCTTGACTGGTGCAAGGCGGCGTGCCATGGCCCGGCCCAGGTGACCCGTGTGGCTGAGCGTCCCTACCGTCACGCTGTGCAGGTAAACCGGCTCAACCAGGTGAGACAGGAGAGCCCCCTGGACGCCCAGTGCGCTCCACCTATTGAGACAAACCATTTAAAAAAGAAAAAAACAGAGCAGAGTTAGTTATGATGGCAGTTTGACGGCTTTTCAGCTGAAAAGATTTTCACTCAGGGCCCATTAATGTTTGACCGGTGTTTGACTGTCTAGACTGCAGCAAGCTGTTACCCTGCTGTCTGAACTGAGTGAACATAATATGAAAACTAGCTGCAGTGTCCCTGAAATAGACCGGCTCGGTGAAAGACATCCACTGAGATCTTTCAGAGGAAAAGGAAAAACAGAAAAGAGGAAGAGAGAAAAGAGAGGTGGGATGAACTGGTTAACTGTGGCTGAACTTGGTTTTTTTTTTTTTTTTTTTTTTTTGTAAATGGGAGTTCATAGATTATAACCCATGTTTGGACCCAAAATAGTTGACAAAATCTGCTATTTCATTTCATCTTTAGGGCTTTGAATTTTGACTGACTGTTTCTCAAAATTAAGGTGACCCAGTGCAGTTTTGTGTACTTTCCGTCTGACTGGAGAAGAACAGTCATTAACAAATACTGACATGTATTAGAGGATAACTCCACTTCATTCCATATAGGGTCATAATCAAGGTGTTATCTCCAGGTCTGAAAAGTGAAGCCAACAAGGACGTGCAATAAACCTGCATTCTTTCTAATGACCAGCAGGGGGCAACTCCACTGATTGCAAAAAGAAGTCTGATTGTATAGAAGTCTGAGAGAAAATGACCCTACTTCTCACTAGATCCATTATCTCATTAAATATTTTCTTCATAAGTTTATTGTTTAAATTGCTAGTTTTGAGTCTTATTCAATAGAGCATGGTGTTCATCTTGTAAATTATGGTCCAATTTAGAGGAAACTAAAGCAGGGTATGCTTTATGCCGTGGCTACCTTGTGATAGAAAAGTGGCTACCACGGCAACCTGTCAATCAGACTAAAAGTGTAGCACCGAGTATCCTCCACAACTCCACCCACTTGTCCAAAAATGGCCACTTTTGACTCCCAAAAAACAAGATGGTGAGGGCCAAAATGCCACACTCAAGGCTTCAAAATAGTAGTCCACAAACCAATGGGTGACATCACAATGGCTACCTCCACTTCTTTTATAGAGTCCCTGGTCTTAATATTTGTAATAATATTGTAGATTAGTTATTGCTGAGATCTGGGAACACTATGATGTCACTATAAAGAAGTCAAAAGTGTCAAGAAATTCAAAAATGATGATTCAGGTAATGAACCAACAGTTTATCCAGATTATATGTTGCCTTGTTTGGCTTGTTAAACAACTTTATTTACAGGTAAAACTTAAAGTGGCTGTAGCTAAAACCTTGGTAATAATGGTTTAAGATGAGAGCCATCTGTAAAGTGCAATGAACGTTTCTAACTGACAGTTTCAGTCAATCATAAGTTGATATAAATGATGTCCAAAACTACAAAAACAAGACCCAATTTGTAATAAACTGGAATTATCCTTAAAAAAATAATACAACTTAAAAATTCTTTGAAAATAATGTATGCAGATTTTGATACACTATCAGCTAAAATAAAACATCATATTTAATAATATATCAGGACACACCTTCCAGGGTTGATTATAAACTCACTTTGCCATCTTGTCTGTGCAGGACATAGTGACAGGAGGTTTACCCGGTGCCACACCATCCCACTTCTGATTGGCTGTTCGCGTCGTGATGGGCAGCGTCCCCTCGCCTCCGTCCACCTTCACCCTGAGTTGACAGTGGAACCTCCTGCTGGGATCTGACACGAGAAGAAAAAGTTGAAGATGGAGACTTAGACGGCTGTAACTGCTGAAATGCTCTTGAGCAAGCCATTTGAGGAACACCCTGAATATTACTTAATCATCATGTTCAGAATTGTTTTTTGTTTTTAGCCAAGCTAACAGTATGACTCTAATTTGTTTTATTCAGTCACTTTTCCTCATCTACTGCTACTCATAGTAGTAATTTGTGTCATGCACATACAAGTACATAACACTAGTGATTACTCACAATAACCCAGTCAACATGAACTTATAAGACACCAAAAATACCTTTGACCTGAATAGCAGTGCCTACTTCTGTTCCTGGTTCCTACATTACCCAGAATGCCCAGGATTTTTACAGACTGGTTGTAAATGTTACACTTACACAGCTCTTCTTATTCTGTAGCTGCACTGTATCTTAGTCTATTCCCTGTGACTCTCTTCTTCACCTGTGATGGATTCCTCCCTGTCTAAGCATTCTTCTTTGCAAAATGGCAGCTTTAGACAAAAGTTCTCACTCTTTAATTTTTAACTCTTTTGATTTATAGTTCTTAAAAATATGTTGATGTAGATGGAATTATATTCAGCCATCTTCAAGAAGAGGAAACATAGACTAAGCTGTTTAATACAGCCAGAAGTTCTGGTACTTATTAATTAATGTTTTCACAGAGCTTAAGTGTTTTATGGTGGATTTTTCCTTTAAAAATTAATGAAACTGTCTGAGGTTAGTGGGCTTGTGCAGCAGAATATAAATAGCTGCAGAACAAATAGATTATTAAAGGTATTACAGTATGTGTCTACAACAAAGTACATATTGTTGATACAAAAAACTATGAGAAACTAAGAGGAAAATGTGCATCTAGATCTGGTATAGAAGCAGGAATGTTTCATGATGTATTTTTGACATTATCATCAACATCATCATCATCACCATCGTCTAAATGTGCTGGTCTCACATGCAGCTGTGGTCTCGTAGGGGCAGTTGAGTCGAGCATCTCCACATGGCGAAGAGCTGATGTACATGTGGAAGAGGACACCGTCACTCAGCCGGAAGCCACTTCCGCCATCACCTTTATTTGGTATGAAGATCGATTGTTCCTCACAGTTTTCTGGCTTACTTCAGGGAGAAAAGACACAGAGAAGTCCAGCATGAGACAGAGACAGGGTGAAAGAAACAAGACCAACTTCTGACAAAACACTGACGGCACAAACTGAAAACAAGATAGATGAAACTCTATTGATCCCTGTTAAGAAACTTCAATAATTATTCAACAATCAGTCAGTTTATAATTATTGGAAAGCTCATCAACCCATGCAGATAAAGCTCACGGACCCTAAAATATTAAAGAAAACATAGATTCAGTTCTCTGTGACATTTGGTGATTGTAGGCAACAATCAAAGTGAAAATTAGAAAAACACCCTGAGTTAAAAATACTCAAATTTTAATTGTCATTTGCAGGCAAATGCCCCATCAAGAAAAGACTACAAAAACAAACCAAACGCTAGTTTCAGGTTCAGGGCTGAGGGTCGTACCAGAGTAGCTGCTCCAGCTGAGCATACAGGAATCGAACCAGCGCCCTCCGGCTGACAACTTCAGCGTGGCAGTCGCTGAGCGTACTGCCTCGGTCACTCACGTTGTCCGAGTCCAGACACTTAGTCCCTGTGGCCAGAGACACAACTTGCGCTGATCTGAGGTCAAATCCTTGAAAAGACAGATGGGAAAATAAGGAACATCTGTAGCAGCTCAGATTTGTGGTGAATTGTTGAGCAAATGATTGACACTGTGATGGAACAAGTCATTCAACAAGATGCAGTTCAAACAAGACGCCACATTTGACTGTCTCTCTTTGCTCTCCCTCGCCTCAACATCCCATCATAACTAGAATGTTAACAGGCTGAGACGAGCTAATGAAAAGTGTATGACTGAACAATCACTCCAACGTCTCAAAAACATGCTGTTGTGTTGCAATCTGGCCTCATGGAAGATTCACAGGACGGTAAAGATGATTGTCTTCCCTCTGGATTGGCAGGGTACTTTGAGGTAACTCCTTTGTTTGAATTGCAGTGGCACATTTTCATGTAAGAAGGATTCAGATGCTCCTGCACTGTTATGTCTGCTTTAAATGACAAGTGGCAAAATATTTTCATCTCCGTTTTTAAAGTGATAATAAAGAACATCTGCAGTGTTTCTTCACCCCTCATGTGACTCAGACACTGCGTTGGCGGTATTCTGACACCTCTTTCTTTGAATTTCAACTGATGAAGTCAGGCAGTTGGATATCATTTGAAATGTTTTGATACTTGTGTTGACAGTGAAATATTACCTTTCAAAACTGGACAAAGACAACCAGATCACTTTTTGTTTTCCACAAAGCAACTCAGCTCTTTTTCTTTTGCCGGATAGACTTTGTTTTTTTCTAACATCCGCCATTTCCACTACTGGGAATAGTAACACTAATTCTCTCTAGTAACTGTGGATAACTACTGATAACTACTGGGAAAAAAACAAAAGTACTATCCTTGTTATGTTTTGGCTCCACAATGGCACCAATCTAAACAGGTACAGTGTCATTATTATACAACCATTACATTGCGCAATCCACATTTACTTTATAGCCTTAAATAAAAGCAAAAACTTGTCTATTTCCACTTTAACTTGACAGGGTGAACTTGCTTATTTAGATATCCAGCAGTTCCAGAGCAACAAAATCAATAATTAGGACTGGTGTTTGTGTCCACCTGATGAATGTTAGTCCAATATTCACTTTATTTTAGCTCTGATTTTGGTCTCTACCAACTCCTAATGCTTACAAAGTAAACTGCGCTGTACGTTGGAGTTGTTTCACAGTTGAGACAATGGGGATCAAGACATGGAATCGCACATGCAGAGCAGTTAGCACAAAAAGTAAAGTCACTTTTACACTGCCTGTTCAAGGCAGGAATATTGTGCTGTTCTGCCACCTTGCCATTGTGTTTATGAGGTACGATTGGGAAAGGCAGACAGAGTTGTCTCACCTTTGAGCCGGGAACAGAGGTAGTAACAGCCCCGAAATGAGATCTGTGTAAAATGTAAACAGATGGGTGGAACAGATGTGGTGTTTTGATTATGTATTATGTTGGCATCCCACCACGCGGGAGATTTAAAAGCAGCTGTTTGCAGTTAGTGGCTAACTCAAAGAGGAAGAACAGCAGCCGTAAATGTCCACAAATCAGGAAAACAATGAGGTTCGGGAGGTCCTTACCCTCCAAGCAGAGGCTGCCATATAACAAAGAAGGAAAATGATTGTGACTGGCATGTTATGCCATTGTTTTTGTTGTTTAGAAGGTGCTGCCAATGCATATGTTATATGTCACACTAGAGGCCAATGCTGTTGTGTTACATGTCACACCTGTCATTCCTCTTTTGATTGCAGGAAGACAGGATGCAGTGTGAAATTACACACTGGAGTAGAATGATGCTGACATTATTTGGTTCTGTGTAAAAATACAAAGGAGCAATAAAGAAGGAACTTTGTAGCAGCCCTTGAGGAGAGTATATTTTTTGACTTTTGGTGTGTATTTCCATCGCAATTTTTTTTTACATTTTCTTTTAAGTGCTATTTAAAAGGCCTAAAAAGTCTTAATTTCAACATGTTTCTACATGTAGACACACTGAATGTGAATGCCAAGAATACAAGAAAAGAAAAAGCTGAAATATCCCCCCAAATGGGTTTTGTGCTTGACTGAGGTGGAAAACTTGTTTCAATAAAAACTATATGGGATAAAGTGAAATTGAAAAAAGCGTACATGAAGCATGAGACTCAAATGTCCACCAAAGATTCCATGAATGATGAAAAATATTGGCAAATAAAATCATCAGATCTGTGTAGAGCGACAAGGAGACTTAAGAGTCCTTTAATAATGAGTGAATTAAACAGAAATGTAAAATTTTCATCATGTTTTCCCACTGTCTGAGCTTTGACTGAAACTCTTTTAATAACATGATCTTGTCAACAACAGGATATGTATTTGATTTGTTTACTCTTTGTGTATTTTCATGACAGCGACTTCCTCTCAAAGTGTCTCTACCACTCACCTCTGGTCATTACAACCCCTGCCAGGACCTTGTGGCGGGCATGTGAGGTAGAAAAAGAACTGTCTGTCAGCTCTGTGTATTTCTCTCTCACCAGGTGGAAAATCGACTCTGCGAAGAACTGCAGAGGAAGAAATGGTAGAGACAGATTTAAACAATGGAGGATGGAACAAACAAAAACAAAACAATAATTTTCATTTCATTTGATGCCTTCTCTGTCTCTGTCTATTTGTTGTTCTCCTCTTGTTAAAAGGACTCTTGAGGTGAGAGTGCACTTGTTCCCCTGTCCCCCTTCCCCACATGCTCTTCAGTGGCTGCAGCCAATTAGTGCCATCCTGCAGTTACCAGGCAGGTGAAGGAAATACGGGAGGTGAAGAGGAAAGAGGAGGAAACAGTTGCAGCAGCTAAGTTTACCAGTTTAATGAGCAGTTAATACCCTCTTGACCAAAGATGGCTGACCTGCCTCCTGTAAGGCTCCTCCTCTTGAAATTGGCCTTTTTTTAAATTATTTTTTTTGGGGCATTTTTAGCCTTTAATGGATAGGACAGACAAGTGTGAAGGAGGAGAGAGAGAGAGAGAGAGAGAGAGAGAGTGACATGCAGCAAAGGGCCACAGGCTGGAGTTGAACCCGGGCCACTGCGGTGACAGCCTTGTACATAGGGCGCCTGCTCTACCACTAAGCCACCGACTCCCCGAAATTGGCCTTTTTATTCTGCTGGTGTAGATTGTTTTGGGTCCTTCTTAGTAAAGCATGGACAAAGCAACAAAAAGAGATGGGATCATCTTCAAGTGTTGACTTAGACCTCTAGACCTTCTTTTTTCAGTGGACAGTGATTCATTCTTGATGGTACTCAGATGCTTTGTGGCCAGGTGTGGCACCCCCTTTAAATTTTGTCTGATCAAAGACCAAATCCTTCCTTCAGAGAATTTGTAAGGATGCACATGTGTATCCTCAGTGGGCAAAAAGTACCTACAATTCTTTGCTAACAGTTTGCAGGAATTGAAGGTGGGGCCTCTTCAACGACTCACACCTGGCCACTCCCTAGCCTGTTCTAATATGTGTTCACCAAATGCTAGAAAGGAGTCTTGCCTAGCCTCTGTAGAAACCGCCTTAGATAGACCTGTCCTGCCAAGGAAGCATTCTTGACTTTGAGAAGCACACACTCTCCCACACCAGGGTGTTTGCAGTTCACCTGTCTTAGTGGTCCAGCCATTTTTACCTGTCCCTCTTCCCTTGTTGTCTCCTCCTGTAACCTCCCTTTGGGTTATCTGCTGCCTACAAACCTGCTGCTCATATTTTGCTTCTCTCCTTTAACTCAAAGTGCTCTTTCTGGTACCTTGTTGCCAAGTTTCTGAATGGTCACATCCATAATCACAAAACTGCATAACTTTTATCTTCGCAGTTATGAGGATAAGGATTTTAATAGTTTAATTTTTCTATTTTTAAATTAATTGTAAAACAAATGACTCTTCTTGCTACCTTATATTAAATATTGTCCTTCAGGTTGCTACGAGCCAGGAACAAAGTCCCATACATTTATATAAAATATTTCATAAGTAAAAGTGAGCTCCCACAGATTGTCAGTTATGTAAATAATGGCAACACTCTTCTCCATTTCAGGAATTTAGGGTCCTGCTGTCCTCATTGTTTACCTTTTTTTTCATTTAGCAATGAAAAAAAAAGCCAAACAAACTGGATGCTCACTGTTACCCTTTTATGCTGGTTTAAAAAGACAAAAAGTAAGCTGTGATGAACATTTAAGTACTTCTTAGAGAAACACAAAGAGCAAAAACAAAAAAGAAATATAAAACAAACCCAAGGTAGTTATCATGTTAAACACATTGTTTAAAAAGTGTTAAAATATTTTGTATATCCAAATACCAAGAAATAAAAAGTGCACCTGCAAATAAATGCTTCATAAGGTTTATCAAAGCTATTTTACCCTTTTAACACAATATTTGCAAATGCCAAGTGAAGCAAGGAAAATTATTCCCCCTCTTAAATCTTCTCTATTTGTTAAAAACTTACTAATGCTATTACTGCTCAATGTTTCTACACATGAACAGTTGCCTGTAGACACTACCTGCTACATTCTGTTAAGCCTATATTTAAACCTGAAGACATTGTGACTTCTGCTGTCATATTTTCTTGAGACAACAGACCCCAAAAACAGGGAAAACTTTGAAACAAAGTCTGCAGGCATGTACCAACAGCTGTGACATTCGCTTGGACCATGAGTATGAGGCTGGCCAAAAAATGTCTGACAGTCCGTCAATGAACTCCCCCAGTGTGCAGAGGAAGAGATGTCACACTCCTACTTGTCAAAATATGGCTAATTATATTTTTTAGAGGTCTGTCACTCTTTTTGAGCAATGTTACAGAAACTTTGAGTTAGTTGCTATTTATTATATTCAATGAAATGCCAAGAGGAGCATCACTTACAAAACAAGTGTGAAGGGACTTAATAGGAGCTGATGATAATGATGCTTTTGACAAGATCATATATATATCATCTGGTCACAAACATTATTGACATATAATGAAAAGAGTAGAAGCCCCAAAATAGAGCTATGGGGAACTCCCTCATTTAAACCAACAGGATCAGAAATGTATGCACATATGACAAATTGCATGCGGTCAGTCAAAGAACTCTGAAACCAACTTACCATTTTACCATATGTATACAGACAGACAGATAGATAGATAGATAGATAGATAGATAGATAGATAGATAGATAGATAGATAGATAGATAGATAGATAGAATATTTTATGCTGAACATTTGATAGAAAACAAGACGGCTCTGTCCATCAGTCTCTTTCCTCCATTTGGAGGAAGCAAATGAAATATTTGACAGTCTGAATTGAGTCCACTAGTAGCTGCAAATAATTAATGATTGATTAGTGTGTATGTGATGGGTGGGTAAACTAGACTTCTATTGACTGTCTAGACTTTAAACTACTTATGGCACTCTCATACATGATCATCATCTCCATCAGCTTTAATTACATGAGGAATAAAAGTTGATATAATTTCATGTGGGACCAACACATTCGTGATGATGGGATTATATATCTATTTAAATTTTACATGTCTTCTGCATACTAATCAGGGAACATCTCGAACAATGTTCGCATTTCCAGACGAGATACTGTTTGTCGTAACTTCTGACTCATGTCAAAGGCTCCTCTGAATGTGTCTGGGAACTGCAGACATCTTAAATCTGCATTAATGATTATTGTTGCTACCCAGGGTGCAGTGGAAAAAGCTTTTAACACAACACTTACATAGACGGCTGCTAGACATTTCTCAAAGAAAAAGGCAGCGCACGTCCACATTCATGAGGAGGTCCAACATGTGGAATATACGTGCAGAATTTCAACTCTTCATGTCAGTAACTGCCCCAAACTCCCAGAAATGTTACCAAGACATGACATCAGTGTCTCTTACTATGCCTTAACTCATTTTGTAAGAGCAGGTGTTTGAAGGTTTTTTTGGGAGTGAAACTCTCTGGCTCAACATTTTCTGGATGACAGTGGCACAAGGTCGTGTGTAATAGGTGTGTTAAACAATTATCTGTCAGATTATTATGCTCTTCACACCGCCTTCCAGCTCCACCTCTATCTCCTCGGTCTGCTGCCGCTCCTCCTTCATCCCTAATGTGCTGTAATAATGTTCATTAATGCGTCACGCCGCCTGACAGACAGTTCATATTGAAGGGGGGGGTGATGCTAAATGATTAGTCGGGGAGGCTGTAAAAAAAATCATCTTCTAGACAAAGAGGAGGAGGGAAGCTTCTGCAAATTGTTAAGTTATGGTGCGGGGTGAAATCACCCTTTTGATCAAATTCAGAGCATCAGAATGCTTTTTTCCCAACCAAAATGTTACTATTGCACCCTGCATGTCTCTCATCAAACCCCTGTCCCCCCCAGGGTCTCATAAAATATCTACATGTCTGTCTAACAACTTCATATTCCTTTGCATACTTGGATGACAGTGTGGCTCTGCATTAGCCATGCTCAGTCACCCCCTTCAGCTCTGTGGAGCCGATCTCTGGAGACAAATGTTCTTGTATTCATAAAGCATGACAGCAAAAGACGTCGAGGACAATTCTCTGAGGCTCAGAGACATAATGAAGTTGTTTAGATGCTACAGACGATGCATACAGGACTACCATCCAGCTCTCAGGCCTCAGGACATGATGGCCATGCTGATGTGCGGCACACTCCATTTGGTAGCATACGACGCACCTCAGACCCATTTATCCAGACCATTTAGAAGTCTGGCGAAAGCTAAAGAGATAAGTGGTGAATTCAGTGTCACTGCTGATGTTTCAGAATAAGGGATATTTTACTGGATGAGTCTGTCTCCTTTCTCCATACTCTGTGTAAAATGCTGACCAGACAATTGCCTGCAAATGGAAACAAACTACACCTCTGCAGAAAAGTTTTATTGTTATGTCTGTTTTTTTGTTTGTTTGGTTTTTTTTTTTTAGATTTTTCTGTTTATGTTTTGTTCTTTATTAATTTGCAAAGTTTTTTTTATCCTTCAGGAGTTGAATGAAAATGGTCTTTGATTCCACCACTTCATATGCAAACTCTAATTGGGATCAAAAGCAGGCAATTCTGAGGGGACCAAAAACACTATTAGGAAAGTTGCACAGAAAATGACTTCATCCCTCAACGTATAACATAACAGACAAGCCAACAGAATATTTAAATGAAATTAACAAAAAACATGGGGCGGCACGTGTGGTGGTTAGCACTGTCGCCTCACAGCAAGAGGGTTGCCGGTTCGATCCCGGGTGTGGGAGCCCTTCTGTGTGGAGTTTGCATGTTCTCCCCGTGTCAGCGTGGGTTCTCTCCGGGCACTCCGGCTTCCTCCCACAGTCCAAAGACATGCAGATTGGGGACTAGGTTAATTGATAACTCTAAATTGTCCATAGGTGTGAATGTGAGTGTGAATGGTTGTCTGTCTCTATGTGTCAGCCCTGCAATAGTCTGGCGACCTGTCCCGGGTGTACCCTGCCTCTCGCCTGATGTCAGCTGGGATAGGCTCCAGCCCCCCCGCGACCCTCAAGAGGATGAAGCGGTTAGAAGATGAATGAATGAATGAACAAAAAACATGGAGAAAGTGACTTACAAGGTTAAACACCAGGCAAATGAGATCTGGAGTAAACCAAAATATTGGATTCTGGGGTGAACCATCCTTTAAGAGGATATTTAGCTGAGGAACGTAGGACTCCGGGAACATAAAAACAATGCAGACATCTATCCTCCCATTGTCTACACCACTTATCCTGTTAAGTGTCACAGCGTTGTGTAGGCTAGTCCATTATGTATTATACAGGAGGCAGGGAATAAAGACTCCATGAACCCTTGACTTTCTAACAGTGAAGACACAATGCCAAAACAACAACAGAAGACTGACCTACTCACCTGAGGTAGCTGATGTTGGGTCCTGCTGCCCTGGAAGCCCAAGATCTTCCTCTCTGGTCCCAGACTGATATTGTATATAGACTGCAGGGCAGCTGCGGCTGCCTGAGCCTTGGCCAGCCTTTTACTGTGACCACATCCTTCAAAGACCCTCCCTTCCACCCTAACCACCATGACAAAACTCCTCATTGGCCTGCCATGAAGTCTCTCTGTCAGGCACATGTACCTGAGTCCTGGTCGCAGCTCATTAAGCAGGGCCACTGGGCTGAGGTGCTCTAAGAATGAGGTGCTAAGGGGTCTTCTTTTTGGATTGGTTGAGAAAAAGTCCAGTGTGAGTCGGACAAGTCGCCTGTACCTGTAAATGCTGGAGAAAACTTCCTTTTCTGCTGTGTTGCAGTGCAGGAGATCACAGTTTTTAAGCAGCGATGGCTCAAACTCTTTGAGAAATGCGTCAGGGATGTCCAGTTCATCTGCTGTGAAATCTGCAGGAGTGCTGGTGAAGGTCTCCATGGTGGCATGAGCCTGGGAGGCATTTGGGAACTGGATGAATGACTGCAGAGCTAGTTCTGCTGCCCTCATTTTGGCCTGCTTTTTTGTCGGTCCTCTACCCTCAAAGTGGAAACCGTTTACCTCCACACCTACAGAAAACACTGGAGCATGCAGTGGGCCAGTCTTTGACATAAGCTCATACCGCAGACCAGGTCGCAACTCATTCAGCTGCACCAGTGCATTCTTCTGAGTGACAGCCCAGGCTGCTCTTTTACAAGTCAAATGGCTTTGGTACAGCAGGCAGTCTTTTCCATCCACCAGCGACCACTTCCTCTTCAGAAGTCTTGGTCCATGTTTTGGGAAACTTGTGTAAAAAGTTGATGGATGATACTTTCGTAAGAGGTCACAGTCCACCTGGCTTTTATCATCCTGATTCTCTTTCACCTCCAAACTGCTTGTACCTGTTGACAGATCAAAATTATGACAGGACACAAAATGTGAAGAAAAAATGTGTTTTTCGTTTGAACGTTAAAACCTTTTGTCAGCATGTAAGGGCCTGACACTACCATGCTAACAGTCAGCAGTTGGCCAATGTTGGGGTCATCAGTGAGAGTCTGCTGCCGTAGTTTTGGTGGTGTGTCCTGCACCATTGACACTTTTTGGTCCTTGTCAGCTTCGTTTTAGCCAGTTCAGCATGTTAAATGAAATCGTTCTGATTGGCAGTTAAGCTCAGTGCATTAGATGAGAAACAGAAGTGAGGAAAGCAAACAAATGGCAAAAGTCAAGAGGGGGTGAGATCAAAACAACCTGTTTTATTAGGTAAGTTTTTAGCCATTGAGCTCTTTGGCAGAATGGTTCCTTATTGTTTGTGTTACTGTTTTCTGACACATGGTAAATATCCTTTGTTCTTTGAACATTGGGTTGTTTTATTAATGTGCTGAATAGATAACTACTGTCTTGAATCCATCCTGTTGGTTTACTGATTTCCCTTTTTGAATGACAAATACAGACTGCTGCTGCCAGCTGGTGTGAAGAGTTATTCTCTCTCACACAAGCGCAGAACGCACATGCTAGCTGGCCGTTGGCTGTAGTCTTGGTTTGCTCAAGGTTACAGGTTACCTTTCAGCGCCACTAGTTCTTTGATATCAGTTTGGTGTGTCTGAGCTTTTAGTAACAACACTAGGAGTCTACACTTAACTGCTCTGTGAGACAGTACTTGTGGACTAAATGCTACAGCGGCACGTTTACCATCCTGCTGCATCATTGCGCTTTGTGTGATGCAGCAAAAAGCCATTCTGGTGCAGCACAATCCACTGGCAATAATGGGTTTCAGAATGTAGAGCTGCTGTTGTTGCATTTGGTCCGAAAGGCCCATTAGTTTAATGTGTTAGCATGCTAACATTTACACAAAACACAAAGCACAGCTGAGGCTGATGGGTATGTCATTAGTTTTTTAGGTATCTGGTCATTAATCAAAATATTGGATGCATTCAGTGCATATACATATTATACATGGACTTAAGTAACCAGGCTTCTGTATATCAGCATATACATGCAGTAGGGCAGTAATCAGATTTCTCACCTACCCCCATGTTTGGAACAATGGCTTTTGTGTTTTAAAAACAGAGTAGAGCTTTCAGCGGTTATACTCTAGTTTGTCTTTGGATAGAAGAATCATTTGATATACTGAACATGTAGCTCAGTGCAATGAGCTCTATCGTCCAGCCTCTATGCTGTTTACTTTTCCCTGTATGTATTTCTAAAAAGTCAATTAGAAACGCAGTTATCTGCATGCATGGGAGATAAATGAACATTATCCAGGAGAAATCTTCGCTGGTTTCTTGTTAACATGACATTCAAGAAATCAGCTGACTAGAGAAGGATAGCTGACTGTTATCAGATTACTGAAGTGAATGTTAACGCACTGATTTTCCACTAGAGGAAAAGTCCGGGGAAACCGAGGTTATCATAATTATTTCTGAGGGGATTGTGACTGACTGAACAAAATGTTAGAGAAATTCATCTAACAGTTATGGAGCAACAAATGTGCACCTCATTGTGGGGCTAGAGGAAAAGCCAGGAGATCACCAAAGTCAGTAGCACACATTATCTCTACCAATAATATTTGTACTAAATGTCATGGCAATCCATCTAATACCTGTTGAAATATTTCAGCCTAGATCAAAGTGGAAAAACAACCAACTGATATTGACATTGACCTTAAAGTTATGCTGTAAGCATGTCTAAAAATGCAATTAATGTATGCCGTATGGGTGATTTGTAAAGTGGACAAATAAATTGCTTAGCAACTGGGAGTATATAGCAAGGTGTAAACTTCAAAAGATGAAATGTAGTAAATGTAATAAGCCAAAGATGTTTTCTGTACCAGGCTTTTAACATGTGGGTCTGTGGGGCTGGCTTGCTTCTGAAGCCATTCAAGGAACTGGCTTC
This sequence comes from Epinephelus fuscoguttatus, assembly GCF_011397635.1. Classification (NCBI taxonomy): domain Eukaryota; kingdom Metazoa; phylum Chordata; class Actinopteri; order Perciformes; family Serranidae; genus Epinephelus; species Epinephelus fuscoguttatus. The sequence continues at coordinate 10,475,402 of NC_064766.1, read as the reverse complement.
ATTTTTCAGCCCTGGAGGTTTCCGTTGATACCGTGTGAGAAGACTTTATTAGTTTTGCACTGTTGCTCCTCTAATGTTACACATAGAGAAGACAAACAAAGAAAGGTTTCTCTTTCTCAATCGCTGTGAGCAGGGTTTGAACCTGCGCGGGGAATCCCCATTGGATTTCAAGGCCAACGCCTTAACCACTCGGCCATCACAGCCTGAAAAACTGTTCTACTTAGTTGCAGTGGTTTCAGGAGAGACCGGTAATGTATGATGAGGGTCATGTGACTTATGGGTGTAACTAGCACTAGTTTCTCCAGTGGCTGTGATTATGTTCTTACAGTATAAGTATGTTACTCAAACTTGCAAACTTACAGAAAGGCCAAATTTCAACACATAGTGTGTCTTGGTTACTTAGCCCTGTGGTATTGTGGTCATCATAATCTTTCAAATCTTTAGTTATATTGGCAGAAAAACACATTGTCAGAGTGCAAAAGGGATACAAAAGATTTACTTGAATTGTCTGCATCCTCGGCTGAAGATGGTCCAGTATCCCAGTGTCTTATGGGACTGATAAAGGTTGATAACATGTTGCTTCGTCCTGAAAAACAGCGTCATAAATACATCAAATCATTGAGCATTTTCCCCATAGCATGACACAACATCATATACATTACACTGACAGATGCAGTATTTCACCCTTACTTACATATAAAAAAAACAACTCATCTTTGATATTTTTGAGTTTGTAAAATGAGCCCAATTACTGTCACACTTCTGAACTCTTATACTGCATAGTTTTGTATTCACTCCCAACCATAGAAGTAATGAAATGGACTGAGGTAAACACATTTATGGTGATAGTGCAAATGTAATGTGTGAGGCCTGGAGGGCCATTAGAGTTCCCACTTAAATGAACGGAGTGAAAACAAACAGAAAAGGGGCTTGGAGCCAGCCGGGGTAATTGAAAGGTGTCGGTGATAAGGACTGACGTTTTCAGACAGGAAGCATCAAGGGACCTAAAGCTTTGTCTTATTAACCCAGTCACACAGTTGTTGAATTGAGCACAATCGTTTTTCATTAGATTTCGACAGATTTGGTGAGTGGTTTGAGGGTTTCACAAAGACAGGCATTCATAGTGTTTTTTTCAATCAGGTAGGCTGTAAAGGAAAATATTCTACCATTTTCCTCCAAAACACCATCACATAGGTTGGTTTTACAAGTACAAATTTTGATATTTACATTTTTGTTTTTGTTAGGCAGTGACGTATAGTGGCTGTAATAATTATTCTATATTATTCTATACTATAGAAGTCAGGTGATGGAGTATAAAGAGTGACAACATGCACTTTTACGTGGATGCGTCAAACAAACACAGTACTGTCATCCAGGAGACTGGTGTTCGTGTCCCATGTAAAACCAAAAGTCGAAACTGAGTCATTTAAACAATGTAATGTAGTAAGTCATGTCACATGATGTGATGTATGCCATGTGATGTATGTGACCTATAGCATGATATAAGCTACGTAGCATTATGATACCTTAAAAAAAATGTAATTAATGTTGGTGTATTCACACCGTGCCCCTTTTTTCTTAACGACACCGAGGAGTTTTATTGCTTAATGCTAACCACCTAGTTTTGGTGCAACTGTGACCGTTTCACAATGTTAACTATGTGTATAATACTGTGACCATTAATGGTCATATACAAGCTAATCTGTCATCCACCAGTAGGGGCACTTATTGACGAAACATTCCTGTAGGCTGTGGGAGCATATGACCTATGTGGTTGTATGGGTTAGAGAACCTGTTGACCTTTTCATACTTGGACAGTATTCACATTTTGTCTCACATAACCATGTTTCCCTAGATTTCGTGGTTTTCATCTTTATTCACATCCTTTCCAATCGCTCTTCAGAGATAGTTCTATTAATCTGCTTTTGATCAGTGAAAAGTGCAACGATGGGTTCATAGGTTTCGGTCAGATGTGAAAGGGTTTGGAGAATCACATTTGGACAATCTAACTTGAGGCTTCTCAGAATAAAGTGAGCGCAAAGGAAATGGTGAGAGGTCAGAGTGAAAGCTTATGGAAAATATTCTCTGACAAACATAATGTAAGTGATCAATACTGCCAAAGACCAAACCCTGCACATTTCTAACCCTGAACATACAGATGTAAGTTTTACTAACACGTACTAGGAGACATGTCAACAGATACTTTATATGATTCAGCGGAAGGATTTGGAAGACATTGGCTCAGTTTGACCTGTATAAATACAAAATAAATATGCCTTAATGTTTCCCATTGCTTCAATAATAATAACTAGAGCAAAAACTATAAAGCAGGTAAACCAAAATATTGCTCAGTATTGAATAATTGCAGCTATATCAGTATCAGTCTGCTGATAAGTAATAAGAAATTACGGTAGAGAAATTCTAAACTAAATTTGAAGTAATTTAGGAAAGAAAATGTCAACACTACATAATGTGGTTTTTTAATGAGAGAGGTATTGAAAAAACAAGTTTAAGGGATCCGTACAAAGATTGTTATTTATGTTATGTATTTGTGTAAAAGAATTTACTATCAGCTGATCATTACAGCTATTATTCTCCTACATATCAATGTCAGTATCAGCCTCAAAAATCCAGTATTGGTGGAGCTAATACATGTTCAGATATAAGAACTTTTTGACTTTTAGGTGTCAAAGTCATGTCACAGAATCATCTGTATTATGCAGGGACTAGAATACAAAACATTTCTGTCTTTTCCAGATTGTCACTACATCAAATTAGGAGATCATGGTACCTTAAATGATTGCCCTGTGGAACAGAGACACATCAGACACCAAACAATAAGCTCACAGTCCTCCTCTTGCATGACTAAGCAAAAGATGATGAGAAAGGAGAAGCGAGAGACAAACTTCCAAACTATGACATCCGAAGCATCACAGCGGCGAAATATTTCTGACATGTTTTTGGTAGTTGTGTATAATTAACAGAATGGTGTCTATTCCTGCTGTAGCCACCCAAGTGTGGGGGTGCACTCAATGCAAATTATGCCCAGAGCATTGTATTTCAAGTGATACGATGCAATGGTGAATAATTGTTCTATGTCTTTGTTGTTCCAGGCTAATCATTTCCTCTATGAATTGATAGAATATTGCTGGATGTAGCATTTATGTATGTGCATGCATGTGTACAGTTCCCTCCCACCCCTGAACAAAATCCACAGTCCCTTTTCAGTGTAGAAATGCATCAACATACCTTGTAGAGGTGTGTAGGTTTTTTGCAGGTGCTTTGTCCTGACACCAAACTTTAATTTCATTACAGCTATAAAAGGCTTTATTGTACATATTTGCTATGCTATAGTACTTTTTTTAAAGTAGCTTAGTCATATTTTTTTCTTGAAAATTTTTTGTTGTAGTACTTGCCTTATTTTTTATTGTATTTTTTTTTAGGTATACACCAAAATACCAAAGCAAATTCCTTGTAAGTGAAAACCCCTTCTGATTCCAATACGATGTATCCCTCCATCAGGGCTTCAAAACGAGGGAAAATTTGTAATTTACTGTAGTAACCAATCACTGAAAACCAAAAGTGTATTGAAAACTAAGTTGGTAAAAAAAAATTATACACTTTTTTCCATTCTCAAACACCTTCTTTTTACATGCAGACCTTTCCTGCCTTCCACAAACCCAACAATTTACTATATCTTCTACATCTTTTGATTTTGGGGGTTCAGCTTCAGGAAACACGTGCAGCTCCAACACATTAATAGATCACCTGATGATCCCTGTTGGCCCCTGAACCAGTGGCCCCATTTATCCCCAGTTAGATTTATCTCTTGCCCTGCCATCATTAACCAGCTTTAGTTTAGCAGCTCATGTGGGGCAGAATATCCTCCACACATAAACATAAACACAGAGAAATATGGGCTGCAGTGGCAATTATATTTGATGTCTATTGTTTATGAAATATTAATGGCTTCTTGCTGCAAGTAAAATATATTATGGACCAACATTAATATAATGAGCCATTTTGGGACATTATTATTTTATTGCCCTGGTATATTAGTTACAATTGTTTCCAGACACATTGTGTAGTATCATGGGATAAATAATTAATTTTTATTTTACCGTCAAGTTGAGAAAGTGTTTTAAATTCCAGTATTACCAAGAGTACCAACAAAATTGAGCTGTAGAATACATAAATCAAATTAAATCAGTTGAAGAAAAACTATGTCAAGCTGTTACACTACTCATCAAATACTCATGAATAAATCTCACGGAAACTGTGAAATGGTAAAATTGCTTTTGAAAAAACCCAACTTATTGGTATTAAGTAAGTTTTACTCCTGAAACAATCACTATAAAATGCACGTTTTTCTGGTGGTTAGTTTTACTGCCTGTTTGGCCCATTTTTACCTCCAGTGACTGGTGATTCTGGAGGGCACTGCAATGCAAACTAAAAGTCATTAGAAAAATGAAGAGTGCACACTAAACTATTGTGCATTAACCTTGCACCTTGCAGTTATATTAGGCGTGTGATGCCATTAAGTGGTGGGTAGATATGAGCGAGAGCTGTGAGACGGGCTGTGAATGTAATGATGTGAGTCTGGAGCTTCTGAAGGCAGCGGCAGGTGAAGGTTGGAGGTGTTTTAATGACCTGCACCATCACAGCTAATGGGGCCATTTATTTTGGGATGAAAAAGATAATAACTGTGTTTGTCTTTGCGTACCATCGGCTAAGCTCCTCGCACCTTCCCACACTCTCTGTCATTTTCACTTTTTCATTCATCTCTCACTCTGTTTTCTCCTCGCTCGTAAACACACACTCACTCTCATTCAAGGAGCACTTCATTAACTCACACCCATTTGTGAATTGCAGTATTGGAGTTTACACTTGATTTAAGTAGAGGTTAACCAGGTTGCAACATGACACATTTTTTGCCTAATCTACCTGTAATCTTCTTCGCAAGCAAATCTGCAAAAAAATGGGTTTGTGCAGCAATTTAGAGATGAAATCACAGCTGCCGTTGTGCAACACAGGTGATGTGAGGGTTTTTGGTTGAAAAAAGTACCAAGACTTGAGAACTGTTCAGCAAATAATGCACTCTATCAGTCAAGTTGGACCAATGTAAAAAAATAAATAAAGTGAGGGCAAATATGTTGGTTGAAAACTACTTTGCTTTTTGTTGATGTCTATTTGGACTTACAAATGGTAGTTATTTATTGGTGTTATTTCTTACCAGAACACGTAAAATTCACAACTAACAGTCTGTGAAGACGCCTGGCAGACAGCCTGTCACTCAAAGTGACCATGCCCTCAATCATGTTTATCTTAAAACCTTAATAAAATCTAAACAGGCTAGTTATGTAAAAATGCAACCCCTGTACAGTTGTCATTAATGTTTAAATTAGCTATATTGTACCAGACTTTTAACATGTGGGTTTGTGGGGGCTGGCTTGCTTCTGAAGCCATTCAAGGAACTGGCTTCATTTTTTCAGCCTTGGAGGTTCAGTTCATACACTGTGAGAAGACTTTATTGGTTTTGCACTGTTGCTACACTAATGTTACAGAGAGAGAAAGCAAACAAAGAAAATTTTCTCTTCCTCAATCGCTGTGAGCAGGGTTTGAACCTGCGTGGGGGAAACCCCATTGGATTTCAAGTCCAACGCCTTAACCACTCGGCCATCACAGCCTAAAAAGCTGCTTCAGTCAAAGAGATCAGATCCCAATCTGATCAAGCATTTGTGAGACAGACCGGTACTCTTAAAGTACTGTGTTAATGCATCAACAGCTCAGAGGCAAGTCCAATCCACAGAGGGGCACAGTGGACCTTCAAGTAAGACAATGTGTATAGTAAAATATTTGTTGTAATGTTTGGGTGCTGGCATGTATGAAACTTTAAAAACAATCACAGATATTTAAATCATGCTGACAGCGTTTGAGCCAACCACAAGAATGTGTGGAATTTCGTTGGTTTCATTTATTGTTTGTCCTGAGGGAGATGTCCCTGCTCACAGCGAATGATGTCCAGGCAGCAAGGCTCCGTCCAGCATGGACCAAAACACAGCACGGATGGTTCAGAAGCAATTCAGAACGAGTTAAAAGCAATTAATGCACAGACAAAGTGGTGTTTAAAACTGCATATATTGCTAGCAGATCTATTTTCTGGCCTAAAGTGCGGCCGTGACTGGTTCTGAATGTGGGCTTTAGCAGGCAGCCACTCTCTCCTCTTCCTGATACTGTGCACCGCCACTGAATCTTTTAGTGGTACGCAGTACCGGACCGTACCAGCTTACTTTCACCCCTGCCTGGATGTCCTGTATTCATGCCTCGACAGGTGACAGAGAGGTCTGATTCATAGTAGGGTCTCTAACCTGTTGGGCCATGGACATAGGAATCTGGGGGTTTTCAGTGGTGTCTGGCATTAAGGGATTGGCACATCCCACAGAAGCTCAATCAGATTTGTATCTTGGGAATATGGAGGCCAGGGCAATGCGTTAAGCTCTTTGCCACATTCCTCTGATCTTTACTGAATAGTTTTTGCAGTGTGGCACTTAGTGCCATATGGTAGTGCTGTTGCCATGAGGGGATGTACTTGGTCTGCAATGGTGTTTGGGTGGATAGTGCATGTCAAGTGGCATCCACATGAATGCTGGGACCCAAGGTTTCCCAGCGCGGCATTGTGTTTTACAAGATAATCAAAGTTATTAAGTTCAGATGTCAGTGGTTTTGATATTGTAGCTGATCAGTGTATAGCTGCATCTACTGAGGGAAGGCTCAAGAACACATCTTTGTTTTGTTTTTTTGTACCATTAGTTTTCCTGCCTAACAACTACATGGGATGATTCTTAATTCAAAGCATTCTCTGTCAGCACATACAGTATGAGAAATCTGGGGGCCAGGTTGACCCTTTGAACCCTTTTTGTAAGATTCCTTGGACTTTTCCAGTTTTTGTTGTGTGATGTGCCACTTGAAGGCAACTGTAATGTCACTTAACACAGAAATAAGGTTGACATTGTCAAACTACGCTGTGAGCAGGGTTCGAACCTGCGCGGGGAAATCCCATTGGATTTCAAGTCCAACGCCTTAACCACTCGGCCATCACAGCCTGAAAAGCTCCTCCCATTAGTTGCATTGGTTTCAGGAGAGACCAGTAAGACATGTATGGTGAGGGTCATGTGACTAGGGTGTAACTAGCACTAGTTTCTCCAGTGGCTGTGGTTATGTTCTGACAGTTTAAGTATGTTACACAAACTTGCACACTTACGGAAAGGCCCTGTTTCCTCTGTATGAACATGTGTCTTGGGGTGATCCAATCACAAGTGGACAGCAATGAATATAAGTGTGAATGACCATCAAAACGCACTGATCCAATCACTCAAACCACTTACTGAGGTGATTTGGGACACATTTGACCACATATCTTTGGCAGTGTAAACACGAATACATCCTGATGCATCCCTGACGTGGTCTATACCCTCAATGCAGCACGTGGTTGTTGTTTTGGTGGCAGCACAGTGGCACCATAAAACTTGCCCACCATTGTCGTGCCCTGTGCCCTATGACATGTCCATTTTTGCTGACAACAACATCTCTGGCTGTATCTCTGGATGTAATAACTGTGTGAGGGGCCCCTTTGATCTTCTAGCATATGTGACTCAGGCAGTAACGAAATCCGAACAAGTGATCAGCTGGAGACTCATGATAGACACAGGTGTGAACGGCGATGAGTTCTTTCCACTTGTGTTTGGATCACAGAAACGCATGTTGATACCAGGTGTAAACATCCTCAAAGTGAGCATAAACAGCCAGGAAAAGTATGCAACAGAGTCCATAGTCACTTGCTGAATTCATCGTGGAGAAGCTTTGAGCCATCATGTTACAAGTACAACTGACACTGTTTACTTACAATACAACTACTGCCCCCAAGTCTTTTTTTTTTTTTTTTTTTTTAAATTGTATTTATGTTCAAGCATTAATCTGGTGCAGCTAAAAGGTCAGAACATTGTCCGTTAGTTTGGACCTCTACAAAGTTAAAGTTCACAATGTAATTTCAAATCCAACCTCTTAAACACTCGGCCATCGCAGCTTCCTTCTTGATGCACACATCCAGCTTCAGCCTGCATTTTCTTTTACTTTACTTACTCTTTTATCTTTCTCCTCATGTTGCACATCTAGTGTAGGCATTACTGACAGCAGAAAGTGCAAATAAATGCTGATTAATGCTTGACAGAACAGTTACTTGGAGCGAAAAGACTATAATGTGCCGAATGAGAGAGAACAGAGACAAAAGAGCTGAGCAGAAATGAGAACAGGAAGATTGCATGGCTTCATATTCCACAGCGCTTGTGTTTATCAAACCTTAGAAGTGAAGTTTCTCCATCCAGCCGCTGTTAATGAACCTTATTTAATAGAATAATGAAATTAGGCATGGCAGGGGGGAAGTGAGAAGCACCCGCTCGCTGTCCGGTGTGTGTGTGTGGTCTGACAGCTGTGGATAATCTCATTTACTAAGCGTAATTAATGGCAAGCAGTTTCATTTACTTGTAATGTGGACTGTCTTTCCTCAAGGGCAAAGAAATACGGAAACTTTTTGGAATAATTTCTCTATCGACTGCCTCACTAGCAGTAATGATATTTGTAATAGTAGATGTTTATTATTTTCTTATTATTTAATAATAATTTCCTAGACCCTTCTTACTTATTACATCATTTTCTTTTATGGTGTTTATAGAAGACCTCTTTATCAATGCCTTGTTGTTTTGAAATCTGAATATTTCAAGGTAAAAAACAAAAGTATTAACGCAATAAAATGTTTTATTTTTAGTCACCCTACTAAAAGCTATGTTTGCAAATTATGAATCTACAGGTGTTGCTGCAGAAAACAGCATTTTTCCCTAACGGGGCTGGAAGATGTCAAACCCTGCTAAGCCTACCCAAGCAAAACTGAAATGAACTCAAAATTTAAAGAAGACTCCCCCACACTGGTTGAAACAGCAACATTAAAAAGGAGCCATTATGCTCAATTTCAGGTCTTTCTACTAGCAGCCATGTCTCCTAGAAATGATGTTTATTTACAACTAATTTAAAGCACCAAATATGTCCTTAATTAACGTGTCTGACAAGTTGAAAAAATGTTATTACTTAACGTATGCCCACCCTCCTCCTTGCAGAGCCTACGCAGTACATTAATGTAATGTTTTCTCTTCTGAAAGAAGCTTTGTCTCTGAACATAAACCAACCATTATGGTGCCACAAGAATGTAAATACAACAGCAGCTTAGTAACATACAAATGCATTAGGAGATAAGGTTGCTATTAGAACATGTTTACAGGCTTTGATGATTAAAAAAAGGCAAAACTTCCTCATCCTGTCTGTGCTGGACCATGCACAATTCACAGTCCATCTGAGAAGGCTCCATTGTAGTGCCTATCTCTGTAAGCCCCCCCTCCCAAAAAACCCAGTCTGCAATGATTGGTCAGCAACCAAAATTACATGTTTACCTGACATTAGCCTGTAGCTATGTCAGGCAGCACTATCTACCATGAAAAAATACCAATAAAAGCTTTGGAATACAACAAGACATGTTCCAGTAGGATTACCATCCAAAATCTGAATGGAAATTTACAACACCGGAAACAAAATTTTTGTTTCCCTTATGTTAGCATGGGGCTTTATGTGGCAGTATAGGTTATGTAATGTAAACACTTGTAGTAGTGTGCCTGGAGCAGATAACCATATGCAGAAATCTGTCACCAGCTGACTTCAGCTTGTCTCCAAGGAAAAACAATACATTGGAAACAGAATATTAAGAATACCTGAGGTTTTTTCCCCACGGGGAGTACAGAAAAAGCAAGCTTGCTGGAAATGTCATCATGCAACAAGGATCTTTCCAACAGTAATTTGATCTTTGAGTATGAAGTTATGTTCACACTACTTCGTTTTACTTGATCCGGACTCATACCATATGCACATGTGCTATTATTGGTGGTTACCAAATAATGTAGCATAGCTGTCTGTCCCTTCCCTGACAGTTCCCACGATCAGCAGATTAATTTTTAACAGTATAGCTTTTGAAGTCATGCTCAAATCACATATCTGTTGTTTTTGGTTTGCCTCTCTCTCGCGCCACACACAAACTGCTCCTAAGTTTGAGACAGCATACTCAAGCAATCTCGGCTGTTTGGTCGACACCTTGACAACTTCGCTAGATCATGTAAAGTTGTCAGTTGTACCTGAGACAGGCCCTTGTTGTCCGATACTGTCATGTGCCACAGTTAAATGAAAGCTCAGAATTTAGCCACTATAAACTTTCAATGTGCTTGAGCTGTGATGGCCGAGTGGTTAAGGCGTTGGGCTTGAAATCCAATGGGGTTTCCCCGCGCAGGTTCAAACCCTGCTCACAGCGTTGTTTGACAATGGCAACCTTATTTCTGTGTAAAGTGTCTATTGTATGCTATATTACAGTTGCCTACAAGTGGCACATCACAAAAACTGTAAAAATCCAATGTGACAAAACGGTTCAATAACTTTAATCATCTTGTAAAATACAATGCCATGCTGGAAAACCTTTGGTCCCGGCATTCATGTGGATACCAATTGACTTGCATTATCTACACAAATACCATTGCAGACCAAGTACATCCCCTCATGGCAACAGCACCACCATATGGCAGTGGTCCCCCCAGCAGGACAACGCTAAATGCCACACTGCAAAAACTACTCAGTAAAGATCAGAGGAATGTGGCAAAGAGCTTAACGCATTGGCCTGGCCCCCATATCCCCCAAATCCAAATCTGATTGAGCTTCCATGGGACGTGCCAATGGCCCACCTCGCAACCCAGAGGGCTCAAAGGATCCACCGCCAATCCCTTAATGCCAGACACCACTGAAAACCCCCCATTCCTTTGTCCATGGCCCTACTATGAATCAGACCTCTCTCTCACCTGCCGAGGCATAAACACAGGACATCCAGGGTACTGCTACGTCTAATGGATGACCAGTCAGATTAAGAACTGGGGACTCTGAAGCATGGTTGATGCCTTGGGCTCTTTGTCACAATCCTCGGGCCATTATTAAGCAGTTTTTGCAGTATGATGTAATGCATTGTCCTACTTGAAGGGCCATTGTGTGGATGGTGCCATTGGGTTGATGGTGTGTGTCAAGTGGCATCCACATGAATACCAGGTTTCCCAGCAGAACATTGCATTGTAATGAGATGATGAATGTTATTCTCTTCACCTTACATACATACTGCAATCAGGGTGCGCTGTTGCCAAGGGGGTGTACTTGGTCTTCAGTGGCATTTGGGTGGATGGTGTGTGTCAAGGGACATTCACATGAATGCCAGGACCTGAGGTTCCCCAGCAGAACATTGCATTGCAATGAGATGATCAGTGTTATTCTCTTCACCTGTATGTGGTTCTAGTGTTATGGCTGATTGGTATACAGGTCATTACATACATTTTGAGAAAACCAGGATGATGAATTTATAAAACAGCTGTGATGACCGAGAGGTTAAGGTGTTGTACTTGAAATCTAATGGGGTCTCCCTGCGCAGGTTCAAACCCTGCTTACAACGAATGAAGCCAAAACTTCAGTTATGTTTGAGAGTTTAAAATGTATTATTATGCTTAGAAATCTTGGGTCCTGGTATTAGTGTGGATGCCACTTGAAATGCACCCAATGGCAGTGCCCCTCAGGAGGACAGTGATCTCTGCCACACTGCAAAAACATGCTCAGGAAAGGTAAGATGGATGGAACAAAGAGCTCAAGGCATCGACCTGGCCTCCAAATTCCCCAGATCCCAATCTGATCATGCTTCTTTTGGATGTGCCAGTAACCCACCTCACAGCCCAGAGGACTCAAAGGATCCACTGCCATCATCTTGGTGCCAGACAGCACAGAACACCCATAGATTCCTATGTCCATGACTCAACAGGTCAAAGGCCCCACTGTGGATTGGACTTGCCTCTGACCTGTCAAGGCATTGACACAGTACTTCTGGAGAACCGGTCTTTCCCACGAATGCTTGATCAGATTGGGATCTGGGAAATTTGTGGCTTAGTCGATGCCTTGAGCTCTTTGTTTCATTCCTTGGGCCATACCTGAGCAGTTATGGTGGTGTGATATGATGCATGTCATGCTAGGAGGGCCACTGCAATCAGGGTGCACTGTTGCCAAGGGGGTGTACTTGGTCTTCAGTGACATTTGGGTGGATGGTGCGTGTCAAGTGGCATCCACATGAAGATAAGATAAGACAAGATAAGATACACCTTTACTGATCCCACAATTGAGAAATTCCAGTGTTACAGCAGTCAAGGTGAAAGAGTCAGATTAATTCTCACAGAGCTTCTGGACTTCTCCAGGTGAGAAAGAGCTCTATGCAGGAGGAAGATGACGGTGTCGTCCACCCCAATGCCAGGCTGGTAGGCAAACTGCAGCGGGTCCATTGAAGGGCCTACTGCGGGGCGGAGACGAGACAGGACCAGGCGCTCCAGAGTCTTCATGAGGTGCAATGTTAATGAAGGTGCTGAAGTCGTTGGGATGCGAAGTCTTGGGCACAGGTACCATGCAGGATTTCTTCAACAGCTGTGGTACTCTCCCCAGCCTCAGTCTCAGGTTGAAAATGGTTTCAGCTATCCCGCACAGTTGGTCTGCGCAGGACTTCAGGAGCCTGGAGCTGATGCCGTCTGGACTGGCAGCCTTCCTCGTCTTTATCCTCCTCAGCTGTTCTCTCACCTGACAGGTAGTGAAGGACAAGCTGGAGCAGGGGGATTGTGTGCTGGGGGGTGGAGGTGATGAGGTGGGGGGAGGAGTCGGGGGTGGTGAGGAGTCCGGGGGAGCGGGGGTGGGGGAGGTGTTGAAGCAGTGTGCCAGGAGTGTAGGTGGGAGGGAACGTGAAGGTGAGGATGTGGGGAGTTGCAGCCGTGATGAATGCCAGGACCCGAGGTTTTACACGACAGAACATTGCATTGTAACAAGATGATCAATGTTATTCTCTTCACCTGTATGTAGTTGTCGTCTTGTGGCTGATCAGCAGACAGGTCATTACACACATTTTGAGAAAAAACAGGATGATGACTTTATAAACCAGCTGTGATGGCCGAGAGGTTAAGGCGTTGGACTCGAAATCCAATGGGGTTTCCCCGCGCAGGTTCAAACCCTGCTCACAGCGAATGAAGCCAAAACTTCAGTCACGGTTGGGAGTTTAAAAAGCATTACTATGCTTAGAAATCTTTAGTCCTGTATTAGTGTGGATGCCACTTGAAATGCACCAAACACCTTATAGACAAAGTACACCCCCACATGGCAACAACACTACCCAATGGCAGTGCCCCCTCAGCAAGGAACAGTGCTTCCTGTCACACTGCAAAAACTGCTCAGGAAAGGTAAGATGGATGGGACAAGGAGCTCAAGGCATTGACCTTGTCTTCAAATTCCCCAGATCCCAATCTGATCATGCTTCTTTTGGATGTGCCAGTAACCCACCTCACAGCCCAGAGGACTCAAAGGATCCACTGCCATCATCTTGGTGCCAGACAGCACAGAACACCCATAGATTCCTATGTCCATGGCTCAACAGGTCAAAGGCCCCACTGTGGATTGGACTTGCCTCTGACCTGTCAAGGCATTGACACAGTACTTCTGGAATACCAGTCTATCCCACAAATGCTTGATCAGATTGGGATCTGGGAAATTTTTGGGCTCAGTTGATGCCTTGAGCTCTTTGTTTCATTCCTTGGGCCATACCTGAGCAGTTATGGTTGTGTAATATGATGCATGTCATGCTAGGAGGGCCATTGTGTGGCTGGTGCCATTGAGTGGATGGTGTGTGTCAAGTGGCATTCCCCTGAATGCCAGGACCTAAGGTTCCCCAGCAGAACATTGCATTGCAATGAGGTGATCAGTCTTATGCTCTTCACCTGTATGTGGTTCTAGTGTTTTGGCTGATTGGCATACAGGTCATTACATACATTTTGAGAAAAATCAGGATGATGAACTTATAAAACAGCTGTGATGGCCGAGAGGTTAAGGCGTTGGACTCGAAATCCAATGGGGTTTCCCCGCGCAGGTTCAAACCCTGCTCACAGCGATTGAAGCCAAAACATCAGTTAGGTTTCAGAGTTTAAAATGTATTATTATTACTGAGAAATCTTCAGTCCTGGTATTAGTGTGGATGCCACTTGAAATGCACCAATGCACCAGTGCACCCTCAGCAAAGACGGTGCTTCCCACCACACTGCAAAAACTGCTCAGGAAACGTAAGAGGGATGGGACAAGGAGCTCAAGGCATAGACCTGCTCTCCAAGTTCCACACATCCCAATCTGATCATGCTTCTTTTGGATGTGCCAGTACCCCACCTGACGTGTGTGGTTGTGCTGCTGCCATGGTCCTGCCAGATGCCTCCTGCTGCTGCTGCCATCATTAGTCATTAGTCATACTTCTACTGTTATTATACACATATGACTATTGTCACACATGTATACTGCCAGTGTCATACGGATTACTGTAAATTTATTATGCTGATTTGTTCTGTACGACATGTATTGCACGTCTGTCCGTCCTGGAAGAGGGATCCCTCCTCAGTTGCTCTTCCTGAGGTTTCTACCGTTTTTTTCCCCCGTTAAAGGGTTTTTTGGGGGAGTTTTTCCTTATCCGCTGCAAGGGTCATAAGGACAGAGGGATGTCGTATGCTGTAAAGCCCTGTGAGGCAAATTGAGATTTGTGATATTGGGCTTTATAAATAAAATTGATTGATTGATTGATTGATTGCACTGCAATGAGATGATCAGTGTTATTATCTTCACCTGTATGGGGTTCTAGTCTTGTGGCTGATCATTAGACAGGTCATTACATACATTTAGAGGAAAACCAGGATGAAGACATCAAAACAGTAGCTGTGATGGCAGAGCAGTTAAGTTGTTGGACTCAAAATCCAATGGGGATTCCCTGCGCAGGATCAAACCCTGCTCACAGCGATTGTAGCTGAAACATCATCGTGAGTTAAGTTTTGTCAATGAAGTTAATGCTTACAATGTATGGTTTTATAATCAGCCCATACAGCTGTCAGGCAGGGAAACTAATAGTGCTACAAAATACAAAGACATGTATTCCAAGCCCTGCGCCGTGCAGTTGAAGCTATACATCGATCAGCCACAGCGATAAAACTGATCATTTTGTTGATATGCAATGTTGTTATCATGCACCTACCACCCAAACACTGGAGACCGAGTACACCCCCAGCAGGACAGTCCTCCCTGCCACACTGCAAAAACTGCCAGGAAAGATAAGAGGAATGGGACAAAGACCTCAAAGCATCAACTTGGCCTCCAAATCCCTTCAGATTCCAATCTTATCAAGCTTCTGTGGGATGTGCCAGTATTCCACCTCACTGCCCAGAGGACTCAAACATTCCAACATTTTGGTGCCAGACACCACGTAACACCCCCAGATGGATGAAGGTGTCAGTTGTACCTGTGGGATGGGCTCCTCTCTGATATTGTCATGTGCTGTAGTTAAGTCTCGGATGTAATCCACTGTGAAACTAAAGCCAATACAGCTGTGATGGCCGAGCGGTTAAGGCGTTGGACTCGAAATCCAATGGGGTTAAATACTATAGTTGCTTACCAATTATGTACTTTATTTCAAGCATATGGAATCCTTCATAGTGTTGGGAGCCTTCAGTGGTACTAGAGAAATACATGTGAAATCATGCAATACAAAAAACAGACCATCCTGTAATCATGTTAAAAAGAAATTAAACTGAGAAAAAATAAATAAATAAAAAAAGCCTTGATCAAGCCTTCCAGCTAAAAACTTACAACCAGACCAGTTTTCCAATCAAACCAAATGGGGAAAACCTAGGGTTTGCTTGAACCGTACAAAACATGTTTGGTTTGAAAGAGTGAAAATTCAAGAAAAGTCAGAATAATGGCTGACAGCTGTGATGGCTATGTTTCAAATTCAGTGCTATTTCCTCTCGAAGGTTCAAACCCTGTTCACAGCATTTGAAGAAGCTTGACACATCCTAAACTGACTCTGTTTGAACTCTGCTCAAGTGGAGACTTTTATATAGAAAATAAAGTTACACAGATTTAAGGGCAGGGCCACTTGAGTGACAGGCTGTCTGCAAGGCATATCTACAGTCTGTGAGTCAAATCTACCCTTCAGTCCTCCACAGCTTTACCCCTCTAACCACATATGGTCACTTCTGGCTCTAAAAGAAAAAAAGTGAAATAAACAGCCAGTGCAGCTGTGATGGCCGAGTGGTTAAGGCGTTGGACTTGAAATCCAATGGGGTTTCCCCGCGCAGGTTCAAACCCTGCTCACAGCGATGTTCAATAGGATCTTTGCATTTAGATTACAATATATAATACTATAGTTGCTTATCGATTATGTACTTTCTGTACTAAAAGAAAACAAGATGTAGACACTTGAACTTCTGAACTCATGGCATTAAAACAGCAGTCCACAAACCAATGGGTAATGCCACAGTAGCTATGTCCATTAATTATACAATCTGTTGAACAGGGCCACAAAGCTTTTTTAAGTCTAACTCTAAATGTAGTTCAGTGCATCAGTCAAACTACACCCAAGCAGCTTAGCCAAATGTCTGCTCTCAGATCAACAGACTGATTATCATTATTTGGAAATGAGTGATTAAATTATTGCCTGAAACATATGGCAATGTGCAATGAAATTGCAATGAGAGATAATAACAATGACAGCAGTAATCTATGGCAGGCTGTTGACTGCTGACAATGGCCTCATTTCAACTTTTAATACTCTCGTCTGCTGCTTTACTGTCACTTTATCAGTTTGAAAGACTGGGTTTCATTTGTCTCTAATTGCGGATTATATGTTTCATTGTTTTTTCTTCTACTTTTAGATTACGCAGTCGAGTTCTGGGTAAAGCTATGTGACCGTTTAAAAGTTTGATTGCATCCAATCAGGTGGCTGAGAGGACTAATCTATATGTTTGAATGGTCTTTCATGTTTTCAGGTAGCAGAAAGTCCTCATTACAGATAGATGTTATTTTGTGTGAAAGGTTTCGTTTTGAACATGGAGAATAAATTGCTTGACAATGGTTCACACAGTTCACACTGGCAACTGAAAGAGCAGAAACAGAGTTAAAAAGAATGGAAGAAATCACAACTGGAAACGGGAAGCTTAGCATCAAAATGTTTGCAGATTTAAATAGAAAGTGTCAAGTTCACAGCCTATAACAAGTTGGAATTAACAGGCAACATGTTGCTGTAGAAAAGCTATTCTTTAAACTTCACAATAGGATTAGAAGGTTAGTTGAGGCTTGCACTATTTGAATCAGATATCAGAAAATATCAGCTGACATTAGTGTAGATTTCATGGGGGGACGCAGGGGCAATTGTTGCCCCCAATAAAAGCATGAAAGTAGCAGAGGACTTTTATTTTGACAAAAGTAAAGATATTTTGACTGATTTAAACTGATACAGAGAAGGCACAATTTTGTGCATTAGAAATTCACCAGAAGGCAGGAAATTAAGTGTTTAGTGTTCAATAAACAAAAACCCTTGTCAGCTAAATATACAGACTGACTAATCACAGCTTTAACATATTCAGTCCAACCAGTAATTATACTGCAGAGGGCCCAAAGAAAAATATAAAAAATAAAATGTTTAGAGCCCAATTGCACTGTTGTGGTTCAATAATGATTGAGGGTCACTTAATGCTTTTATGGACTGGAAAACAGGTTTGAAATTTAAGTTCCAACACTATTTCCCCCTGTAATGCAACACTGTGGGGACGTCGACTAAATCAGTGGTCCTCAAATCACCACTTTTACACCGTATATCACCACAGAAAATATTAGACTGTCCAAGTACCACCACTCTTACTATTTCTTGTTTTGACTGTTATTAGCCACAGACATGCTGTTCGGGTGGCACTAGAACTACCCCTTAAACTCTTCCACACAACTCTCTGCTGTGGAGACTCCACTGGCACTGCTTAAGCAGCCACCAGCATCCGGTGGATTGTCACCCAGTTTGGTTTCAACACCCATTGACTTTCACAATATCACTCCGCTTGTGTATGTGTGTGTGTGTGTGTGTGTGTGTGTGCATGCGTGCGTGTGTGTTTAATATTCAGATCTCTCACTGTGATAGCTCAAGATGAAACAAATGTAATGAGAGGGCCATTAAATTGAATTTACTGCAATTTCCCTGAAAAACATCTCAGACTGACTGGATGAAAATACATAACAAAGACTCTAACAGATAATCATGTCTGTCTGTATGATTCTGTATGATTATGCTTTTAAAAAGAAGCTGTTAAAGCAGGTTGCGGAAAATCTCTGCTACCTCAAACATAGATATATAGATATATAAAGGAATAATAAGAGTAGCCCTTATTGCCATCGCTGAGGTTAGCTTGAGCATGACCGTTTATCCCCCCTACTGATCCACTGTGTGTTGTATTGGTGTCCCATTAGGTGGGTATATTGGGGCTTTCAACAATAATAATGCAGTTTCACTCACAAAAAAACACAGAGTCCAGTTACTTAAGTACTGGACTTAAAGGAATACTTAACCCTCCAAATGACTCATCCTGTATTACACTGAATTCGTAACAGAAAATATTGTGTTTCCTTGCAAGCCTCCACAGTGGACAAAGAATTCAAAAACCAGAAATCAGTATGTTTGTAGGTGTTATTGTGTGACAGTGGTGTTTTAAAATGTTAGTTGCTGAGTGAAGTACAAAGTTGAGGTATTTGTACTTCACTTGTGTATTTCCATTTCTTACCACTTTTTACTTCTACATAAAATGTTTACCCCCACAACAGTTTTAGTTTCAATTTACTTTGCAGATTAAGATTTGTCAAACCACATTATGTGCTTAAATATAATGATATGATATGATATGATATGATATGATATGATATGATATGCACCATATCTTGTTGTCTGTGCCCAGTTAGCTAGCTACCAGTGTGTTATACTGGTCCATCTACACCTCCCACTTTGCTACTTTTCACTTCCCTCAGGCCCACCAAGCATTTTTTAGGAACTCTCTTGATTGCCATTCCGCATCCATCCACTGGATGCCCTCAGACCTTTCCCCCTGTCCCAGTCACCTGACTCTCTAACTCACCTGCTCACCTGTTTCCACTTCCCTCATCAGCCCTATCTGTGCATATACTAGCCCCCTTCTGCCCCAGTTGCCAGATTGTCAATAACGTGTCATGCATTTGTTTCCCTTACTTTGTACTCTGCACCTGCAATCTGCAGCCTATATCCTGAAACCTGTGTCTGTACCTGCACCCCTTTCCTGCTTCAGAGTGGTGCCCTGTGGATTCCCAGTCATCTCTGTTTGGACATGCTACCTGTGTTAAATTTAGTCATTATAATTCAGGAAAAATCTGTAAACTAACAGTGTTTCTCTGTAGAACTTTTCGTGACATCACTTTATTGAAGGTGTTTGATTGTAACGAATTAGGAAAAATCTGTGAAATTACAGTGTATTGTAGCAAAACTTTTAATGTAAACTTCTGTGAATTTATTGTTTGTAGTGTTTGCAGTGTATGTTTTCACTTGCCTCCCTCAGTTGTCTATGTTTGAGTTCTCATCCCAAATCGCTGCCCAAATTCACCGCAAAGATCCCATGAAATGGATATTTGAAGTACCAACTTGTTCTCATTACCAGGGCATCAAATACCAATGCTTTGTCACACCCCTTGGTGTCTGAACCCAGCACACTTCAGCGTCTGTAAAAGACGCGGCTGGCCTTTAACTAACTCCAATGTAAGACCATCAGCAGAAATATTCCAGAGCAAGTGATGTAGTAAAAAGACAGAGAAAGTTTGTTTTGGGAGGAGGTGGGGGTGGATAGAGGGGTCAAACAAACACAGGACCGCCACCCAAGAGGCTACTCATGTGACATGAGATGTTGTCAATGTCATTTTACCTAATCAAGTTGTGTTGACAAGACCTAACAAGGTTTATTTTGAAAAGACACTGTATGCATTACCAAAGTGGATGAAACTGAAAAGTCCAACAACTAATTAAAATTGTAGATTTGGTAAACCCTTGTCACTTGTGGAGTAAGATAAGTCAGAGTCTCTGCAATGTGGTTACTGTCATAATTTATTTATATATTTTGGGGTATTTTTGTTTCCAGTTTAGTTCAGATTGTCAGGAGAAACAATAAAAGGAAGAAAAATTGTTGAAATACAACACAGAACAGCTACAGATTTCTTCTTTTAATGTAACTTTTTTGGTGTATTCAGCGCCAGTGGGGCTCAAGGCTCAAGCCCTGTCAGTGTCAGCAGCAGTTCCCTTCACACTGAGCTGCAGAGAAAATGGGACCCCTAACCCTTGCAGAGTTAGTATCACACTTTACCCACCGAGCATCGCTGCAATTAAGTTAAATGGGCACACAAACCATATTGCTAATGTTTTCATGAAGCCAGAGCCCCAGAGAAGTATGGAGATTGCAGAATCCATCAGTGAAATTGCGCACTGACATGCCCCACTAAGTTTGACTGCGCGATGGAGCTCACTTATCCAAAATGCATCCAATATACAGATATGTCCAAACGCATGACGTGTCATCAGAAAACCACTGACAGGCCCGTCACAGACAGCAGCTGTTTGTTCCATGTTGGAGAATCATAATCCGCACTGAAAAGCGGGACAATCAAATGTTTCTCCGACTGGATTTTACAGCCAACAAATGACAGTTTGTTAAATTTAGACTGAAAAGCCAGCAGAAGGGGATTTTACAGCCAAATGGCAATTTGTTTTTACTGAAAAGCCGGCAATAACTTCATCCCATCATCTGTACAGACAAAAATCCTTATTAGCAAAGTCATTTCATTATTCTCATGTACTCAATAGAGTGTCCTGTAATTCAGCAGGGAGAGAGAAGTTTAGTTTTCTGTGACAAAGAAGCTAAAATAGTGTTACTCGCTTTTTCATATAAGATTCTTAATTTTCATTTTTTCTATTTCAAACTGAGTCAGCAATGGATGGATATTTTCCTAGTGAGCAGCAGCAGCAGCAGCAGCACTTTTATGATTTTAATTCAGTGTACAATTAGGACCTGCTTCTCAGTGATATGATCTTCAAACAATTATATTTAGTCTAGAAAACTAGAAAATATTCAGTTTTCAGCCATATCTACTTTTGATTTGAATTTCAGTGTTCTGCTACATGGGTTGTTTTGTCAGGCTCAGGCCAGGTTCACATGGTCAAATCTAATTTCTGTAGTTGTGGCGTGGTTAGCCTAGCTTTGCACAGAAACAGGAAACAAGGAAACAGATAGCATGGCTCCTTACCCAGATACACCTCTAAAGCTCACTAACATGTTCTTGTTTGTTTAATATTAACCAAAGCAGACATGTTAAAAAATGACACTGTGCCTGAACTATTCCTTGACAAAAACAGTTCATCTTTAGGCTGATCGGGGCCTCCTGACGAGATTTGTACTTAATGCACAGACGTGACATCTGAACACATTTTTCCAAAATGCTGAACTATTCTTTTTCAATAATTGTCGACAGAAGTTTTTATAAAAGAGAATGAAATTACTTCACATGAATAAAAAGACATTCTCACTTCTTTTAGAGAATTATGTGATTCTAAGGCATAATACCAGATTAAATTATTAAGTTAAACTGAATATTTCAGTGAAACTGCAAACGAAAAGAATTTGGTGACACCATGTAACTTTTTCTGTCCTTGTAACAAATAATGTAATAGTTGTTTTCAATTTGGAGAATCCAGTTCTCACTGGCTGCCCTCACTTGTCGGTGACAAGACTTGCAGCTATTTAAAACCCAATCTGAATCATATGTCGACATTAATGGAGTTAAATTTGTTCATGCATCTTTTTCTCTCTGTTTCAGCTCTCTGTCTGGACTATAATATGTATAAATTATGAATTAAACAGACAAAAGGTTATGTCTGGGTCAGAAAAGTGAAGCCAATGTGCAGCCCAGTCACCAACAGAAAATACTGGCATTGTAAATTTCAGCAAGCCATGAATACGTTAA
Organism: Epinephelus fuscoguttatus; assembly: GCF_011397635.1. Lineage (NCBI taxonomy): Eukaryota > Metazoa > Chordata > Actinopteri > Perciformes > Serranidae > Epinephelus > Epinephelus fuscoguttatus. Next base: position 10,453,373 of record NC_064766.1, on the reverse strand, counting down.
CATTTACACATTTCATATGTATCATGTCAATGTTTCTAAAGTGATTCAGTGTATATAAGCTGACTTTGTCATCAGGAGGGGGGGATGGTGATGGTGAATGGTGTGTCACCTAGGTGAGATGCTTGCCAAGCTGCAGATTAATGCAGACCATTGTTCAAGATCAACAAACAACAAAACCAGATATGGTGTAATGATACATTGCTGTGTTTCTGTTGGCTCTAGGCTCCAAACATTGGTGTTTTGCAGTGACCTATTACTGTTTTTCCAGTGGGGGTAGGGGCACAAAAGGCAGTTTTTTTTTTACCAAGACTTCCCTGCCCTGTGATTGTGCCGAAACCTAACCTCAACCACAACCTGTCAACCACAGCTTTGTTGAAACAGAAAGCTTCATCTTATCCGCTAAATAATAAGATGCAATCATAACATATCCATGGTTTGCAAAAACATACACTCCTACAAGGCCTTAAACCTGCATTCTTTCTAATGGCCAGCAGGGGGCAACTCCACTGGTTGCAAAAAGAAATCAAATTGTATAGCAGTCTATGAGAAAATGACCCTACTTCTCACTTGATTTATACTTGAGATTATGGTCTCAGTCTCTAGTTTTATGTCTTCTTCAATATAACATGATGTTCATTTTGTAAATTAGGGTCCTGTTCAGAGTAAAACAGACAGGGTATGCTTTAGAGCGTGGCTACCTTGTGATTGACAAGTCACAATGGCAGCAGTGTCCTCGAGTTCAGTCAGATCCACCCCTTGCTCTTACACTGCTCAAACCTCTCCTCCAAATATGGTCACTTCTGGCTCCAGAAAAGATGGCACAAGATGATGATGCAAATTTCGTTGTACTCCCAACAAATTTTGTTGTACTCCTTGTATGATGACAGTAAAGTCCATTCTATTCAACTTGCCAACTTGATTTTGTCAGACAATATCACAACCCTGAAATAATGATTTGGTCAGGAATGTGTGTATCACAGTGTTGACTGTCTTTTGATATTTGAAAGGTGTTTAGGTGTATGGATCGAAGTTGTAGTGGCCATTCTACATGCCACCAAGTCCCTAAACAACTTAGTCTGCAAGGTATCAGTCTTGGCTCATGTTCCAATGAAATAAGTTCAACTTTTTTGTGAAGACCCAATGTACAGGGGGTTGCAGAGACTTGAATGAGGGTTTATTTGAACAGAGCTCACAACATCACGGCAGGTGATTCTCATCCAGCTTACATCTCAGTCTGGTCCACTACCGACCTCATGTTCCAATAAATCTGTTCTAATTAGACTTTATCACATGGTCAATAACTTATAGCAGCTCCAACCTACTCAAACTTTTCTGCCTCATCTTAGCACTGAGTTGTCCAAAATCTTTTTTAGCCATGTGAACTTAAAACCACATGACAGCATCATCACCTGTCGTAAATAACAAACTATACTTGTATTCTAGCACTTTGTATCAGAATAGAAACATGGCATTAGCGTATTCCACTTATAATACATTATTCAAACTATACAGACTGTTGTATAAACTTCTTACATAACATGTAATGCTAACATCTATTTTTTGACATAATACAAAGGACTTAAGTGGCTACAGAGGTCTCTTCTATCATGACCTAGAAACGCTTTCACACAAAGACGTCCTTTTAAATGTACAACTTGATGCAGACGAACCCTGAGAGCAACAGAGAAACTTCACACATTGTTGAAATACTGTTGAATGGAAAAAGAATAGCAGCAGTCACACATCAAGAGTTTCCCTCCTGCTGTGCATTCAGAGAGCTCTATTGTCAACAGAGACGTCTGCCATTTGAGAAAAAGATGCCACCTTCTGTTCAGACAGCTGGCATTAAAATACAGCTCATTGTCGAATACAGTGGAAGCATTAGCTAAATGCATTCTGGTCCTAAAATAGTGGGATTTGAGGAGTAATGATTTTTCAAAGAGGACACGCTTTCACTCCCGCGCTGATGTACAAAAAAAGGCCAATGGCCCATTAATGAAAGTGGAATAGGCTTAGCGCACTTTGAATAACCATTGGACTTAATACAAAAGCCATCACGGAGTAATCTGCAGCATTTACTGGGGATTAGCATGTGGAGAACAATGCCAGTTTAATCCTGAAAGGCTGACCTGTTGCCCAGACTGCTGTAATTATGATTACCAGAGCTCGCATCATGATGAGACATTTCATTTACACGATAACAGAGTAAACAGAGTGAATATAGAGTATTGTCATTTATATAAGTCTTTTGCACCACCAGCCTCTCATCTACTTGTGTTGGTCTCTTTGAATTATGTGTTTTTGAAATATGAGCAGATATAAACAAACACTGACACTATTGTGACTTTCTATTCATGGTCCTCAGAGGATGACTCTTAACTCCTAGAGACTTTAAGAACAGGTAAACATGAGATTTTTATCATTCATCTTTGGGAGTAAAGGAGAGGCATGTCAACTTTTTGCATAACTTTTTATTGATACATTTAAAGTTCCTTTGTCTATATATAATGTCCACAGTTGAATATTGTATTTCTGTAATTTTGTAGTTCTTGGTTGTGAATTTTTGAGGTTTAATCTCAGTTTTATCCATACCAGCAGCAAGACGTCGCTGCAATGTTACTCCTGTTCCATAATTAATTATCTTGTCAACTATTGTATGGACTGCCATTGAATTATGCACATACATTAATGTTCCCCTCGGGTTCAATAATAATAACTTTCGTTATCTTTAACCAAGCTTTTCAACTTTTCTCCAGAACAATCAGCAGTTCAAAGATTTCATTTATCCAATATTTTGGTTTATGATGAAATACCTGCAAAACAAATGGGTTTCCATCAGCCTCAGCTAGACTTTGTGTTTATCTCTAATTAGCAAATGGTAGCAGGCTATACTAAGATGGTGAACATCATAAACATCACATGTTAGCATTTAGCTTAAAACACTGCTGCTCATATGTACAGCCTCATAGAGCCGCTAGTGTGGCCGACTTTTTATTTTTCTCAATCAGTGATTAAAGGATAGAGTCAAGGTCACATCACATGTAGCTGTCACCAGATCCACCTTTGAAACTGTGCATCTCTAAGTTGTGGCTGTATAAATACACTTGATTTGACCTTACTGAGTTTGAGTGCCATGAATAAGACTGAAGCTGCGACATGCAGTTTTGCGCAGAGGGGAGTTTTGATTCTGAAACAGACCTGAGTTCAGCCTCAGTGGCCACAGCAAAAGATACACCTTTTTCCCCCAACAACTAAGGCGCTCACCCAAATGCCAAAGAAGAGCTTATTATTAAAAAACAAAACAAACAAACAATAAAATAGAAAATTCAGTATTTTTTACCCGCTGGGATTTAGTCTGGCATTACAACTGTGATTATTTGGCTCTGCCCACAGAGACTTCACCCAAACTATAAGGTCGTTTCTGTCTCCAAAACACCATTAAGTATAATAGATCACTATCAACACTTACTACAAAAGGATTGTGGTAATTTGTAACTCATTCGGGATGCATCACCAAATAGGAACTGTAGTTTGATGACATGTAGTTCTTCCTGATCACACTTACTGTAAGTTGCTTTAAAAAAGCATCAGCTAAATGAATGTATTGTAAAGTTATCATATACACTATATATATGTATCATGGCAAATATTACAGCAAAACTCTAAGCCTACAGAAGAATATCACACTAGAATAAAAAATCATACCATAAAGTACACAAATAAAGTCTCTTAAGACAAACAACAGAGACAAGAATCCTGTAGAGGATGATTTTAAAGATACCATAAGAGATCACAATAAATCAGACATAATAAAGTAACTGTAAACCCACTATACATGAATATGAATACTAGTATTTTATCAGTATCCCACTGACAATCACATAAACTTAACCAAGCATGCCTGCTGTACTAACCTTTGCCTTTACACCTCCTCCTCCTCTTCCTCTTGGACTTTCCCTTCATATCACGGTCTGACCTCTCCATGTTTCTGCTGCAGGTCCCATTCACCAGTGCCATTCAGGAGATTCCTTCTTCTTTTAATTTTTCCAGTAGTTTTGTCCTCTGTTGCTTCTTCTCTTCTTCTTGTCTGAGGCAAAAACGCTCAGGGAGGATTGAGAGTGCAGCTCTGCAGCAGGAAGCCCTCTACAGTGACTGACTTCTCTCCCCCTTCTGCCGGCTTTAGGAGGCAGGCGGCTGTTCAGAGTGTGACATCATGAGGAGAGGAAGAGCTTTGGTTCAAGCTGTGATTCAGCATCACTGATACAAAGTCACTGAGTTTTTAGCCATGGTAATGGCTTGACTTTATAGATGGCAATGTCAGTCTGGCAGTTTGGTTCAGCTTGAAGTACCTCAATAACTATGTGATGGATTGTCATAAAATTTGGTACAATTAATCATTGTCCTCAGAGGATGAAGCCTGCTGACTTTGGTTATATCTGACTTTTCCTATAGCGCCGCCCTGAGGAAGTACTCAGATCAATTTTTATTCAGTAAAAGTAATAATACCATGAAAATACTTTGTTACAAGTAAAACTCCTGCAATGAAAATGTTACAAATGTAGTATCAAGGAGATGCTTATTAAAATTAAAGTACTCGAAAAATGCCCCCTGTTACTATTCTGTCCAATCAATAGTACAAACCTAAAAAATTATCAAAAATAAACTAAAATTGATCGAAGGAAAAACAGTAATTTCTGAAACTGAAACCATAAAATTATTTCCTGTTAATTGAGTAATTGAGTAATCAACCAGTCATTTCAGCTGTGTGGCTAAATTGTTGGGTAGTTTATAAGAAAACATCATATTTCATAAGCTCCTCATATGATTTGTCTGCAAGTGTCTTAATTTGTGTAGAACAGATTCATTTGGTGAGATTTGGAAACATGGTAACTTTACTCCAATAGATTATCTTTAAATTCCAATCTGCCAGTGTCTGCAGTGGGTGAAAAAAATATCTGTTATCTATATTATCAAAAAGGAAACAAGCAGATAGAGGTGCAGTCTCATTTCATTGATACTAACCTTCCCTTCCTTATGCAAATGTGTGATGCTGAATGCAAAGAGTTAGTCTACAAATACTTTCAACACCTCAGAGGACACCTGTCAATGCCAAATTTGTAGTGCATGGACTAAAACATGTCAAGCCACTGGTTGTGTCCTTCAATATCTAAATAAGGAACTCATAATCACCCATATTTTAATCTGAATTCTTCCAATGATGGTCTTTCATTCACTCCCCCAACCAGTTTTTATTTATCTGACTGTATTTGCTTTTTATGATGATTGTTATGTGCTATGAGCAAATAAGCTAAATTTTTAGTGGTCAGCAGAATGATGCACCTGAATCTCAGAGTGATAATAAATATATATTTAAAGCACACACAAAAAAGAAAAACAAAGACCTGTTATGATTAAACACTTCAGGAAAAATCAGCACTAGCTGCACGTACTGTTTATCTATGTTCTATATGCAGAGTTATGAATACTGCATGCAAGCAGTATTATGCTACTTTTGCACATTTGTACACATGTATTAAACATTACAGCACTGAAATGTGGGTTAGAAAGGTGCTCAAGCTGTGTTGTCTCTGCTGCAGACAAACTGAGCTTCTGTAGTCATGCAACACTTTTATCTCCTTTGTCTCTGCTGTCTGGTCTGCAGGCAGCAAAATGAACACTGTGGACGATTTAAAATACCTTAATTATAATAGATACAACAAAAAAATAAAGTGGAAAAACAATTCAGTTGTTTAACATAAATATATTTCATTTTTATGTATACATTTGCCATTAGAATTAGAATTTGAATTCTAGCCCAGATGTCAAAGTTTCCAAAGACATTAAATATGTCAAGCTGAACTTTGGGAAAATGTAGAATGTAGAGTATTTGACAGGAGGATGATGTCTGGAGTCTGGAGGTTTAAATACTTCATTCAGTGTACACATCTTGTAACATCAATAAAGAGCTGATACAGATTATATATAATGTATGTGATGCTGTTGGCAGTGTGGAATGATATGATTTCAACAACTTTAAAGCTACTGAATAGAAAAAAGGGGAACATGCATTTTTATTGGAGAGAACATTAAAAAAAACTATAATAAGAAAAATAACAAAGAAAGACCTCCTGCTCCAATTCGGCATTTCCACTTCACTATTTAGCATCATAAAGCCAACTTTGCATAATCTTCCCCACTTCACCTTTATGTCCAATTAATAGCAGCTGTTAAATCCCTGCCAATCACCTTCCTCAAACTGATAATCTGACTGCGTTACATCCAAGCTGGAGATCCAAGTCGTCCCCTCTGTTTTGCTCCCCAACATTATTTCATTGTTGCTATCATCACATTTCATCACTTCACCCCTCCTCTCTGGCCTTTCCTGTGTTTTGATCCCCTTGGTTTGCAGGTTTCCGGTGACTGACTCCCTCTTCAGAGGATTAGCGAGATGCTGTACCTCTTTGTTTATCTCCAGCTGAAGGTGGCGTGCTGCTGAGCCTCTGGGATCCACAATTCTTGTATTTCACCTCACTGACTCCCAGAGCTCCACTGCTGTGTTCTGCGTACGATTATCCACAGTTTCTTAGCACGTGCCGTGCCTTCACTCATCATGTCTTGAAAGTAAATCTGAGCAGGAGAAATAAAGAGAACTCTCCCTCTTTGATGTGACTTACCTTTTGGAGTATTATTCTTCTCTGTTAATGGGGAAGTGTTAGGGATTTGGCTGCATTTGTAAAGTGACTTAAATGAATATGTAGATGTATAGCTGGTATCTGTTTTTTTAGCCATGCTGAAATATCTCAACAACTACCAGACATTTATGGTACCCAGATGATGTATCTAAAGCCCCTTTCCCACTGAACAAAAAAAAAAAAAAAAAAAGACAAACCCCACCAACACCAGCTATTATCTGGCTCTTTTAATGGGAAAGGTTATACTTGGCATTTTCCCCGGGGTCAAATGACTCTGCAGTAATCACAGATATTTATATGCTCCAGCCTCGATGGGCTCTGATCGGCAGTGTTGGAAATACACAACGTATCCTTATACAACGGTTAGCATGATATCCTACGAAAATGCAGGCACAACACATCCTTAATGTACAGTTATCTAATTTACGTAAAATTACGGAGGTTAGCTTTAGGCAAGTATAATTACTGTGATTAGGTTTAGGAAAAGAAACATGTAGTGCGAATGTACCTTACAATGACTCAAAGTTCACACAGTCCCAAACACCCTTGTCCAGGGGAAAGTGCTACGGGAAAGTCTGGGTTTTTGTGACCCATCCACCACTTATCCTGCCTCCTTACAAGACACCTCCTCCATGGAGAGCGCCATCTTGCGCTGCCATGTTTCTACAGTAGCCCAGAACTGACAAACCAAACAATCGCTCTGTACATTCAAGATTTTGCATGAGCCACTGTATGGTGTCAGAGAAACACAGAATATTGAACATGAAACTGTTTTATTCAGTGTTTTTACTGGTGTAAATCACTGGGTCCAGAAGAGGAAGAGACCTCTGTGAATAGTTTGGCTCCTGTGAAAAACCTCCTGAATGTCTGGATCATAAATAAGATAAGCACACATGAAGTTTACCTGAGAAAATAGGTGAGCACAGAATGATCATTTAGCTGACAAACCTGCTACATTTAAATCCATGCCATAATAATCTGGGCCTCTCAAATTGCAAATAAAGTATACCCAACAATTCCAAGTAAAGTGGTCTTCCATACTTGAATACTACTTCATACATACTTGAATTAAACAGAAGAATATTTACTCAATTATAATAGATTTTTTTGAGGGAATGACATAGATTCAGGGCTTTTGAGAAAACTTGCAGGGCTGGAGCCCCAGAGGCCATTCCCCTGCTCTGCCCTTAAGTAAAAGTTCAAAGACATTAGCATTAAAATATACTTAAGTAAACATACTCACCATGCTGAATGGCCATTTTCAGAATCATATATTGGATTATAATTAGTAATGCATTAATGTGTACGCCATATTAATGTTGCTGGTAAATGAGGAGCTAATTTAGAATAATTTATGTAGTGCTGGGTAGTTAAAGATTTAATGATACATCATAAATTATTGGATTATTCATCATTTCTATCTAATGTACTGGAGTAAAAGGTAATATATTTTCCTCTGAGATGCAGTGGAGTAGAAGTATAAAGTAGTATAAAATAGAAATAGGGAAGTAAAGTACAAGTACCTCAAAATGGTGCTTCAGTGCAGTACTTAAGAAAATGTACTTAGTTCCATTCATGCACTGAACATGAGAGTGGTATTTAATCATCTTGCTCTCTGTAACAAAGATGCCCAAAAATTGAAAAGACAACATAATTTGATTAGTCCTACTGTATTTATTTATGTGTCACACTGTCATCAGAAGTGGATCTGTCTTACTCATCAACACTGTGTGAAGCTTTACCCTGAAGGTGCGATAAAACATGAGGCAAGCTCATGACTTGTGGTCCCTACATTTTGCACATAATAGTCTTAAAGCATCCACATTTACAGAAAAGTCTAATCTTATTTGTCACAATCATTCAAGGCTCTTTGGAACTCAAAACAGCAACATGTACTAGATTTGATGCCAAGTGTACACACCTATGCAGCCTACACAGAAATGCGCAGCTTCCTGATGTGTTCATCCATGTGATAGTATTATAACGTGTCCATCATCTCCTCCTGCTCTTCCCAGACATCCAAGCTGTTAAGGTGAGATAAAGTGGATGTGAGATTTTAGCATCATGCAGACACAACAGAGAGGCTATTACTGCGTCTGATGAAGAACAGATAAATTGTACTGTATTTCAGCCTGTGGCTAAGATCCCACAGGGCAAGCAGAATGAACTGCTCACCAAAATGAGCTCAACATTCCAGCAAATAGGACACAGCAGCTTCCTTGTGTACTCCTCAGGCCAAACATTATACTGTACATTAGATCTATCTCAGTGTCTCTCTGTAAAGAGTTGCAGCCTGCAGGCACGTACTCCCCAGCATCTTCAGTCAGATCTGGCTGCATGTATGGGATAAATGCAGGCGTATTGTTGAGTCATCTGGACATTTATGTCATTTTACAGAATTAGCATATTTATGTGTTTGTGTCAGTCTCCATAACTCTTTCTTCATCTCAGTCCAGACTTTCTTTTCCTGGTTTTGGATTGCTTTCTATGCCCTCAACATGTTGTTTCCTGTTTTATTAATAATTTAACTTGTTTCAATGTAAATCCACAGTGCATATACATTTTCTCTGAATATAATATCTTTTAAATCATTTCGATGGTGTACATTTTTTGTTTGAAGCAAAATGAGACTGTGTCAGTGAAAAGTTGTGCAATGCTGCATGCATCTGATTAAGTGCATTGCTGTCTGCCTCTGTTTCTTTTTTGTAAAACCACTGAGGGGTGACAAAAAGAGACAATTTCAAGTTTTACACAATAGTCATTGGTTCCAGTGAAGACAAGTGGCTTTGCTCATGGGTGAGAAGCCAAACAGGTTCAAATCCTGCTCACAGCAATGTCTGTTATAGACAAACTGCTGTATATCACACTATGGTTGCCTGCCAATGGCATATTTTGTTTCAAGCATACTGAACTCTTAATAGCAATTCAAACTGTAGCTGCAGAAAAAACAATATTCCCCATAAGGAGCATTGAATGGGACTAAAGCAATTGATATATGATCATATTGTATTTATATGCAGCAGTAAACACCAAAAACATTCTGACTTCATATTTGAAAATACCTTAAATTGCAAAAAAAGCCTTCTCAAAGCCTTCTAACTGGCAACTCTCACATTAGCAGAAATGAACCAAACCAAATGAGGCAGACACAGGGTTTGTCTGATCCAATCAAAACAGGTTTTCTCAGTGTCAGTGGTCATCTCATTAAAATGCAGTATCGTGGTAGGAAACCTTGGGTCCCAGCTTTCATGTGGATGCCACTTTACCTGCACCATCCAACCAAACACTGTTGCAGACCAAGTTCACCCCTCATGGTAACAGCACTACCCAATGGCAGTGGGCCCCCAGAAGAACAACTCACCATGCCATACCACAAAAACTGTTCAGGAAAGGTCAGATAAAGTGACAAAAGCTCCAGGTGTCGACCTGGCCTCCAAATTCCCCAGATACCAAATGCCCAGGATACCTGATCAAGCTTTCAGAAGACACGCCAGTACCCAACCTTGCAACCAAGATGACTGAAAGGATTTACTGCCAACACCTTAGCGCCAGACCCTGCTGAACACCCCTGGATCTCTATGTCCATGGCTCAAAAGGTCAGAGGCTCTATTGTAGATCTGTCTTGCCTCTGACCTGTTGAGGCACTGACACAGGACATCTGGGGTATGGGGCTGACCCACGGATGCTCAATTAGATTGGGATCTGGGGAATTTGAGGCCTGGTTGATGCCTTGAGCTCTTTGACACTTTCCTGGGGCCATTTCTGAACATTTTTTGTGGTATGGCATTATGCATTGTTCTGCTGTGAGGGCCACTGCCATCAGTGTTGTTGCTGTTAGTGGGTGTACTTAGTCTGCAATGGTGTTTCAGTGGATGGTGCGTGTCGAGTGGTCGTAGTGTTGTGACTGATTGATATACAGGTACATGTGGTGTCTTCCAGAGAAAGGGAATCAGTATATTGTAAAAAATGTTGTGGACAAATCATCTACAGGTGTTGGTGGTACCTGTGATATGGGCTCCTTTCTGATGTTTCATGTATCGTAGTTAAGTCTGTGAGGGCTCGCACATTTTCCACTGTACAATTGTCAAAGGTAACAGCTGTGATGGCCGAGTGGTTAAGGCGTTGGACTCGAAATCCAATGGGGGTTCCCCGCGCAGGTTCAAACCCTGCTCACAGCGATGTCTGACTTTCTGTATAGATAAGTAAACTATACTATGTTATACTTTGTTTCAAATGTATATACCCTAATTAGTGATGAAAACTGTAGCTACTAAAAACAATATTATCATCTGCTGGGAGACTTCAGCGATACAAGAGCATGATGTACGAGCATATTGTATTTACATCAAACATCAAAAATATTCTGACATCATGTTGAAAAATACATTAAATTGCCAAAAAAAAAAAATTCACATCGGCCAAACCAAATAGGGTAAACACAGGGTTTGGTTGGAGCAAACAGAACTGGTTAGGTGTGAAAATGAAAATTTGTAGTTAGGATTATGTAGGCACCAAATGCATTTTGTTAAGCTTAGGGAGAGATTGTGCTACTGGTTTAGCAGTGTTAGGGTCTTTGCCTAACCGTAACCTGAGTGCTGTCTAAACCTAAACACACACCTTACTTAGGATGTGAACCCTGGTGCTTAAGTCTTGCCTTTTCTATACCCACCATCCCCTCAACCACCCTGACCGCTTCCCAGTCCTGTGATCCTATGTGGTACATAAATGCAATGCTTTCTTCACCCAAAAGTTTGCCTCTGAATATAATCCAAGAAAGCAATTATGTTTTTATCTCAAGATAATTGGACGAAAAAATGAATAATGTGTACAATAAATATTTTACAGCACCGCTGTACCTACAGACCTCATTTGGCCACTAGCATGGTCTTGATCTTGTTTTTTATCTTGTGCAGAAACGTTCAACAGTTTTGTTCATTTATTTTCAAGAGATCTTTACACTTACAGATAAAAGTGCTGTACAACATTTTGTTTCTATGATGATGCATATTATTATTTTTAAGAACAAGAGCAACTGTTTCTTTCCCAAGCCTCCTTCCATTTATCTTTCCACCCTTTCTCCCTTTCTTTTTATTTCATATCTTTTTTCTTGTGTTGATGCACTGTATGTCCATGTTGCTTTCTTTGAAGTGTATTGAGACTTTGCACATTTAATATTCTCGATTTCCTTCTTTTTCTCTCTTCCTCTTTTCCCTGTTGGCTTTCTTTCTTCCCTTTCAGTCTCTTTCAGCTACCTTGTCATCGTGTGTGTGTGTGTGTGTGTGTGTGTGTGTGGGTGGGTGTGGGTGTGTGTGTGTGTGTGTGTGTGTGCGTGGATGAGGGGTGCGTTAGTTTTATTGTTTTTGAGAGCGACGCCGTGAAGTCAGCCACCCTGGTCACGGTTGAGTGAAGTGGCGGGGAGTTTCATTACGCTGTGAAATAACGATCACACCGTGATTAAGTTGATTAGATTTCATGAATATTTGAAAGGCGAACCAAATTGCTGATTAAATATTTACTGGTGGTTTCCTTCCTGACAGACTTGGAGATCATATCGCATCTCCCAAATGACTGACTGTACTGTACTGGAAAGTCTTTATGTCTTAGCACTCCACTATAATATCATATAACTGTAATTATGTGTTAATCAGGTTTATTATTGTCAGTTTCAATAACATTTAGTTTAAGTCAGGTAGCTGTTTACATGGGATGGTGTATCTATTGTGGATTATAATGACAATAAAAATGTGCAAACATTACAAATACTCTACTGAACTACTGATGCTAGCTGATGTTTTATTCATTTAACAATATGTGTGGAAGAAGTACTCACATCCCTTACTTAAGTAAAAGTGCCAAAACAACCACATAAAGGTGTTACATTGTAAATATAAGTCCTGCATTCAAAATCATCTGAAACGTATATGTGCAGTAAAAATCTTGTTCTGGAGAAAAATACCCCCTGTAACTGATATATCATTGTGTATTGCATTAATACTGATTGTTAATACTCACACATTAATGTATAAGCAGCATTTTATTGTGGTGGAACCAATATGAACTGCTTTATGTACAGCTTGGGAGTTTAGTCCAGGTCATGAGATGATTAATACGAAGAGGAAGAAGAAAAAACAAGTTCTGTTACTTTACTTTGTCTTTTATCTAATCTTGGCTTCTGTTGTGGAACAGCGGATTATTTCATCTATTTGGACCAAAAACAATTGCTTAATGAAACTGTATAGTTTAGAGGTGAAACTGTATCTTTGGTGGAACTGCTAATAACTATTAGATATCTGAAACATGACAAGAAACTGCCTTTTTTGTAAATTTGGGAATGGTTGTTTTCATCAGTGCATTGTGTTTTAAAACCTCATCACATGTTGTTTTGTGTAAAATCTGATGAAAAACTACCAATTGCCACATGTCAAAAAAATATTTATAGTGTAACATGAAAATGTTAATACTAATGGGATTTGTCTTACTTGGATTTTGGGAATAAAGTTTTGGAACTACAGTTCCCATTATGCATTGGGATATGTAAAGAGGAAGTATAATTGTTAGGCACATGTTTTTTTTTCTTGCCAGTATTAGTTTACATAGTGCCAAATTTACACATTAAAAATATGCCGAAGTAGCCATTACTAGTTCCTGTTTGCAGTGTACCTGTTGTTGTAGAGACAACTATCACTAGATTATTTTGTTACTGAAGAAAACTTACTTATTCTCTAAGTCCTACAGTTATAAGGAACATCTTTTTTCCTGGCTGGATTTATTCAACATCAGTAAAATGGTACTGACTGAAATACTGAATGGTACTATCCTTGGAAAGTGTTAGTCACACTCAGTCTAAATGTGTATCATGTCTGTGAGTTCAGCTTTGACTCTTTACTTTTTGGGGATGACCCTTGCATTGCTGAGTTCACCTTGACAAACCCCTTAGAGCTGCATCATAGAAGACATGGAACACTGGCGGCTCCAAGTGGCAGCCAGAGGTAACTGTGTGTTGTTCTTAAAATGTTCTAGGAATTAGGGATGCACACATACATATATGAACAGCATCTGATTTTTTTGCAACAGCCTGATGTTGCTCAAATGTCATTTCTACCTCATGAGCTGATACTGCAGCCTGACACCTTTGTGTCTGGACAGCTGATGGGACTATCTTTAAAACCACCTGCTCTATTTTACACCATTCATTGTCACCTGAAAAAGTGAGGGTTCTATTTTTTGTATATTTAGATAGCAGATAAACTTACTGCCATATACAGTATACATATACAGTACAGGCCAAAAGTTTGGACACACCTTCTCATTCAATGCATTTTCTTTATTTTCATGACTATTTACATTGTAGATTCTCACTGAAGGCATCAAAACTATGAATGAACACATGTGGAGTTATGTACTTAACAAAAAAAGGTGAAATAACTGAAAACATGTTTTATATTCTAGTTTCTTCAAAATAGCCACCCTTTGCTCTGATTACTGCTTTGCACACTCTTGGCATTCTCTCCATGAGCTTCAAGAGGTAGTCACCTGAAATGGTTTTCCAACAGTCTTGAAGGAGTTCCCAGAGGTGTTTAGCACTTGTTGGCCCCTTTGCCTTCACTCTGCGGTCCAGCTCACCGCAAACCATCTGGATTGGGTTCAGGTCCAGTGACTGTGGAGGCCAGGTCATCTGCCGCAGCACTCCATCACTCTCCTTCTTGGTCAAATAGCCCTTACACAGCCTGGAGGTGTGTTTGGGGTCATTGTCCTGTTGAAAAATAAATGATCGTCCAACTAAACGCAAACCGGATGGGATGGCATGTCGCTGCAGGATGCTGTGGTAGCCATGCTGGTTCAGTGTGCCTTCAATTTTGAATAAATCCCCAACAGTGTCACCAGCAAAACACCCCCACACCATCACACCTCCTCCTCCATGCTTCACAGTGGGAACCAGGCATGTGGAATCCATCCGTTCACCTTTTCTGCGTCTCACAAAGACACGGTGTGGTTGGAACCAAAGATCTCAAATTTGGACTCATCAGACCAAAGCACAGATTTCCACTGGTCTAATGTCCATTCCTTGTGTTTCTTGGCCCAAACAAATCTCTTCTGCTTGTTGCCTCTCCTTAGCAGTGGTTTCCTAGCAGCTATTTGACCATGAAGGCCTGATTCGCGCAGTCTCCTCTTAACAGTTGTTCTAGAGATGGGTCTGCTGCTAGAACTCTGTGTGGCATTCATCTGGTCTCTGATCTGAGCTGCTGTTAACTTGCGATTTCTGAGGCTGGTGACTCGGATGAACTTATCCTCAGAAGCAGAGGTGACTCTTGGTCTTCCTTTCCTGGGTTGGTCCTCATGTGTGCCAGTTTCGTTGTAGCGCTTGATGGTTTTTGCGACTCCACTTGGGGACACATTTAAAGTTTTTGCAATTTTCCGGACTGACTGACCTTCATTTCTTAAAGTAATGATGGCCACTCGTTTTTCTTTAGTTAGCTGATTGCTTCTTGCCATAATATGAATTTTAACAGTTGTCCAATAGGGCTGTCGGCTGTGTATTAACCTGACTTCTGCACAACACAACTGATGGTCCCAACCCCATTGATAAAGCAAGAAATTCCACTAATTAACCCTGATAAGGCACACCTGTGAAGTGGAAACCATTTCAGGTGACTACCTCTTGAAGCTCATGGAGAGAATGCCAAGAGTGTGCAAAGCAGTAATCAGAGCAAAGGGTGGCTATTTTGAAGAAACTAGAATATAAAACATGTTTTCAGTTATTTCACCTTTTTTTGTTAAGTACATAACTCCACATGTGTTCATTCATAGTTTTGATGCCTTCAGTGAGAATCTACAATGTAAATAGTCATGAAAATAAAGAAAATGCATTGAATGAGAAGGTGTGTCCAAACTTTTGGCCTGTACTGTATATCAGAAATAGAAATTGGATACAGATATGTTGTGATATAAACAACCACTGATGCAAATTGAAAAACACTAGCTTGCATGACACCCTCTGTTGGAATGATAATAATGTCCATTTAGGGCATAGTCATCATTATAATGTTTTTAAACTGGGCACAGTACACTTACATATTAACAATTCAACTGGTTTTATAAATACTTTAAACCAAAGGGATGAGACCAGAAATCTGAAAACTTTGTCTTGACAAGAGCCCTGGTGATGGTAAGAGACCACTGATTTCACTGTTAAATTTGTATTTGCTGTCTCCTGTGTTTAAGTCAGGTTTCCCCTCACACTCGTAGCTTTCATCAGAGGCAGATGTATCAACACACAGTAGATATGGCAAATATTTCTACAGACCACCAGAAGGACAGACACTTTAATGTCCTCTGAAGAACTATTTGGTTTGCAGCTATGTTATGAACATTTTAAGAACTTAAATCATTAGAATGAAACCTTTTGTGTGTTAGACTCTATCTACATTTTGAGCTTTAGCTTTGTTGAAGCTTAGTGACTTCATTATATGCTCAACAGTACAGCTGGCACTAAAATTAATATTTTTCCCTATCACCTCCTGGCAGACATTTTGATAAGATATCTTCCAATGAGCAGCTAGTGTATAGAACGAGGTTGATCGAAAGGATCTTAATTACAGCAGAAAGCTGAAAGTCACTCTGCTTTAAACAAAAAAAATTCCACCCTATGAGGTATATCTGCGTTACTGATAACGGAAACCTGGAGTGATCAGATTGTCGTTGAATTATAGGTTGATGGTAGACTTTATGTGTGAACATACTGGTGCTGTTTGGGGGAAATTATACTAACAGAGGCTGGGGGCCTCTAACAGCTCAAGGTCTGTTCATTTATATATTGTATAGAAAAATCTATACAGACTGATTCACTCTTTTCAGCAGATGACATCACATCTTGTTTTCAGAATGAGACTTCTCCTTGGAAGAGACTTAGACACAATGACAAACAGACTGAATCAGAGTGAAAGGTAAAAAGACACTTCAGACACTTATAATATCAATCCGAGCCTGTCTGTGGCAAAAATAACCACTGTTAAATTGATGTACACTGATGATGCACAATTGCCCTTTATAGTTAAACTGCAGGTGTTGCAGAGCTGCCAGTTGCAGCCCTCTCTCTCAGTACTGGACTAATTTCACAAATAGCTGTTCACATCAGTCACTTAGACACAAAAACACAGAAAACTAGCTTTTCTCGGCGCACCAGTTAAGTTGCAACTGCAGCTACAGCACAGAAGATGTATACGATCAACACAGCTTCAAGGTGGGCACCCAACATTAGTGTCACAAACTCAGTATCTGGCTAAGTGTAACCTCTTCTGTTCTTGAGTTATGATGTTGAATAATGGCCAAAAAAGCGTTCTTGCAGAACATTATAATGTCACAGTTTGTAAATGATTTTATCATGATTATTACATATTTCTGTTAATTAAGTTAAGTTAAGTTAAGTTAATTAGTCTATGAATTCTTGATGAATTCATCATGCTTTGTGAGGTCACAGTGACCTTGACCATTGACCTTCAACCACCAAATTCTAATCAGCTCATCGCTGAATCTATGTGGACGTTTGTGCTAAATTTGACGAAATTCCTTTCAGGTGTTGTTGAGATATCAAGTTCATGAGAATGAGATGGATGCAAGGTCACAGTGGCTTTAACCTTTGGCCATCAAAATCTTAAAAGTTCATCCTTGAATCCAAGTGGACAGCTGGCCAAATTGGAGATAAATCTTTGGTGTTCTTGAGAAATTATTGAGAAATCATGCTCACTAGAATGGGACGGGCGGACAGACTGACAACCCGAAAACATAATGCCTCTGGCCACCGCTACGGCTCTCCAGGTTGACAAATGCAGAAGTTACTCTTTAACACATAATAATCTTAACTTACATTAAATTAAGTATATAGTGGAAAGTAACTAAGGAGTTACATTTACTTATATAAAGTTCTGAGTTACTGTACTTTACTCAAGTATTTTGATTTTAAGGTACCTTATACTGCTACTCCACATTCAAAAGGGATGTATTGTACTTTTTACTCATCTATTTGGCAGCTGTATTTGGCTGTTGGCAGAACTGTATCTTAAAAAGATATAATTAGAATAATATAAAGACCTATTGTGATTTGGTAAATAACACCACCCAGCAGTATTGTAAACCAGTATATAAAGTAGCTCTGCCACAGCCACAGCACCAGCTTACATCGCTAAAATGCAATTGACATGATATTGCATCAATAATAATAATAATGATATAACATATAATAAGTAACAGTGACAGAGCCCATTTGCCTGCATAGTAAATACTTTCACTTTTATTCTTCAGGTGCATTTTTCTAATTATAATCATGTAATTTTTCTTAGTTAAGATTAATTAAGAGTATTCTTAAATATGGTTTTGGTCCTTTTAGTTACCAAGGTCTTAAAACCTCTTCCACCCCTTAGTATATTGAAGAATGTTTATTTCTTTAACTAACCTAACTGATTTAGTGGCTCATCGACTCAGTGAATATTTGAATGACGAGGCAAACGCATGATTAAGAGTTATTTTCAGTTTAGTAAAGCACAGTTAAGTACTGTACAGCTCAGTGCATGAATCACTGATGTGTAAACAGTGTCAAAGCCAGTACTGATCTTAATGATATATTATTTGCTGATTGGCTGATGCTGTTTTTCTTTAGATGTCTTGAAGCTGCCGTTCTTCATACCTGTCTAGAGTTTCACTGTTTCTATTCAAGTCAACATTTGATTACAGAGAAAAACAACTCACAAATGTTGTGTGTGACAATATCAAAGTAATAATAGCCCGTCACACTGTCTGCTGAGATGTTCTGCTGGATTTAACATGCGGTCACCCTGTGCTTAGTCATTCAGCTGTTTGTGGGGGGCTGTGTGGTGCAGGAGTGGGTAGGTCCCCCTCCCTGTCCACCAAAATGGATTCCTCAGCTTTGTGAGGGTACTCTCTATAAATACCCCTGACAGAATGACTGAAAGCTACAGACAGCTGCAGCCACCAGCCAACCAACCCGTGGAGACTATCTACAGCAATCTGAGCAGCCCTGTGCACGCTGACAGTCCTGCTGTGTCGTGGGGAGTGAGTAGGGTGCCCACGAAACTAAACCGGGAGAAGGAGACAGAACAAAATGGCTGCCATGACTATAGACCCGGTGGAGCAGCCTCGAATGTACCAACAGACTCTGCTTCAGGACGGATTGTGTGACCTCTTGGAGAATGATAAGTTCGTGGACTGTATCCTCAAAATCCAGGACAAGAAGTTCCCCTGCCACCGCTTGGTTTTGGCAGCCAGCAGCCCCTTCTTCAAGGCCATGTTCCTATCCGACCTCGAGGAGAGCAAGAAGCGTGAGATTGTCCTCAAAGATGTAGAGCCAGGTGTTATGGGGATGATCCTGCGCTACTTATACACCTCTGACATTAATCTGACAGAACAGAATGTCCAGGATATCTTCATGGTTGCTAACATGTACCAGATCCCCTCCATCTTTTCTGTATGTATGTCCTACCTCCAAGAGAAGCTGGTGCTAGGAAACTGCTTGGCTATCTTCAGACTTGGACTACTGCTGGATTGTCCCAGGCTTGCTCTGGCTGCGAGAGACTTCATCTGTGAACGCTACCAGGTTGTTGTCAGGGACCAGGACTTCCTGCAGCTGGGCCCAAGTGAGCTGGGCATCATCATCACCTCAGACGCTCTCAATGTTGAGCGGGAGGAGCTGGTGTTTGAATCACTGATGGACTGGGTCAGATATGATGAGACAAACCGCACAAAAGACCTGCCAGAGCTGTTGCACTGCGTCCGTTTCAGGCTTATACCTCAGGATTACTTCAGAGAGAAAGTAGAGCGTCACCAGTACCTCCGGTTCAGCCAGGAGATCAAGAAGGAGCTGGATCTTGTCAAGGATGCTTACAAAGGGCGTCTCCCAAAGCCCATGAAGCCCAGCAGGGATGGGGCAAAGGGGGGAGAGGGAAGTGAGGAGGAGGAGGATGAGGACGATGACGAGGAAGGGTACTTGCCCGGTATACTCAATAATAACCCTCGCTTTGGGATGTTTGAGCTGGACCTGATACTTATGATCAGTGACACAGGGACTGTGGCATATGATCCAGTAGGAAATGAATGCTTTGTGGTTGCGGAGTCTTCAGAAATTCCCAAGAACCACTGCAGCTTGGTGACCGAGCAGAACCAGGTGTTCGTTGTCGGGGGACTTCTTTACAACGAGGAGGACAAAGACGATCCACTCAGCTCTTACTTCCTGCAGGTAGTGTGTTAATCATGAAGTCAATCTATAGCTCTTTATAACCTGAGAAATAAATTGCTTTACTCTTGGTTTTTCTTCCTTGTGTCTCTCATTCCTCACATACCATTGTTTTCATCCCCAGTTTGACCCAGTAAGTTCAGAATGGTTAGGGATGCCCTCACAACCCAGTCCTCGCTGTCTGTTCGGCCTGGCTGAAGCTGAAAATTCCATCTTTGTTGTTGGAGGAAAGGAACTGAAGGATGGCGAGCACGCACTGGACTCAGTCATCATCTATGACAGACAGTAAGTGTGGATATCAAATTTAATATGGAACTTTTTGGAAGTCTTTTCTAGAAATAAATCCTATTGATCACTAATAAAGCATTACTTTAATACTTCAAATTGTCAGAAATTCACATCCACTTCAATAAAGAGTAAAATCAACACTCTCATAGTCATATGGAGGACATAGCATGAATTTCCATAAATATAGCAAATGATATAAAATGACATATGAAATGAGTATTTATCACCATCCTGTGAAAACCAAGCTGAAAACCACAGTTTACATCTTATTCACAAGTTTATTTTGTCTAAAAAGAGAATTTTCTTATTTTTTTCACTTAAACATTCAGTTCATCTGAGAGTTTCAAAATCACCAATTCTGGACCACAACGTCACTTCTTGAATTCCTGCGCATCTCCATCATCAAAATTTGTATCAAAATTATTGCTGTATGCATCTTTGGATGTAATGTTATATAAAGGTTCAATTCATGATCTTCTTTTCTTTTCTGTCCAAAGGTCATTCAAATGGGGAGAGTCTGACCCTCTGCCTTATGAAGTGTATGGCCATGGAACCGTATCACACAAAGGTCTTGTGTATGTCATCGGAGGAAAGTCTGAAAGCAAGTACGTGGCACTCTGTAACCTGTTTGATATGTTATCATTTGATTTGTGTTTACCCTGTTCAGCTTTCCTTTTCCGCTGTATGTCTAATCTGTGCATGTACTTTGAGAGCAAGACCGGAGTCAAATTTCATTTATGTGTACACATACTTGGCCTATAAAGCTGATTCTTATTCTGATGATACCTCAGGATTGTATTTGTACACTGTGGGTCTGTTGTGACAGTGCCACCATAGTGCCAACAAAAACCTTAAGGTACTTTCTTCTGTGTTGCTCTATCACTCATTTTGTAACATTAGGTGAACTTTGGATATTACAGAGAGTTTGACATTTAAGAACTATACTAATGTGTATTTAGATTGGTGCTCTAGTTATTTAGTATGACACTTTTGTAATATTGATGGACTCACAAGAGACAGATTATAATAAGCAATGGTGAAAATCGAGGCAGTAGAGGCCAAATTATCCTGATTTTTAATGTCTAATATAAGTAAAGTGTTGGAAAATGCTGGATCTTACATTTGTCATGATGCAACTGAACAGCATCTTGTATTAGATTCTCCCTGCCATCTAAGTACCCTCTTCCTTTTTACTTCAGAATAGTTTAGAATGCAGGCTTTCTGTTTAAAAAATGATGATGATGATGATGATGATGACATCATCAAGGTAATTTTTTTCCACAAATCAGTTTTTCAGTTTTATTTATATAGCTCAATATCACAAATCATAGTTTGCCTCAGGGGACTTTACAATCTGTGCAACATTCATCACCCTCTGTCCTTGGACTCTCACAGAAGATAAGAAAACATTACAGAACTGTGTTTACAGGCTGAGTAATACTACTTGTGACAAGTAAACTGAACGTCATGTATAAGTCAGTAACACACCGTATTTATGCTTCATGCAGGAAATGCATGAGGAGAGTGTGTGTCTACAACCCCACTAAATTTGAGTGGAAGGACTTGGCTCCGCTGAAGACTGCCCGCTCCCTGTTTGGTATCACTGTCCACAAAGACAAGATCTACGTGGTGACGGGCGTCACAGACACAGGCCTCACCAGCTCTGTGGAAGTCTACGACATTGCAACCAACATGTGAGACAACAGTTTCAGACCCACTTTATCTCATCGTTATGATGAGGCATCTGTCCACAGTAGTGAAATGACTCATCAAATGTGAATAGCAGATCATTAGGTCATAAAATAGCACTCATTGCACTGCTACGGGTGTCATACAGTAATATAGCAGCAGATTTAACACCATCATTATTGTCATGTTGTGCTCCAGGTGGTCTGAGTTCACTGAGTTCCCTCAGGAGCGCAGCTCTCTCAATCTGATCTCGATGGGAGGTTTCCTGTACGCTGTGGGGGGCTTTGCCATGATGCCCAGTGAGACCAGTGAGGAGCCTGTCCCAACAGAGATGACAGACATCTGGAGGTGAGAGCCCCCTTTACTTGCTCAGTACACATGAGTGACTAGAATGTGATCACAGTGGCTGAAGTAAAAAAAAAAAGCTTTACTCAGAGATTACATCCTGTAAATTAACCTACATGATCACATCTGATTTGGCTGATTACATATTTTTGAAATGAACATGATTATAGTCATCTTGCAGACTCCAAAACAGGACAAGGATAACTCGAGGATAACTCAGGTTATGTGCTACGTTTTTCTAATTGTTAAGAAATCATATCAAAAACCAAAACCAACAATTAATTGATACTAACAAGTACTACTTGTCAACCAAAGCCTCTGTGCCATAGAGCTTCAAAGAAGAAGCTCCTTTCATACTTGCTTGAGCACCAAATATGTATTAATCCGCAGCTGAAAATAGACACCTCAAATGCATTATTATCTCCTGTTGAATCTTTAAAAAAACAACAGTGCCCATCTGTTTTAGGACATTACTGAGTCGTTTTAGAAAGTGTTTAAAGATTTACATCTTTAGTGGGAACAAATGGGCTCGAGGCTGAGCGCCACAGAAGAGTTAAAGTACTGGGAGACTGACAAATGCATTGTTGATTTGGGTCTTCTAATGACATCTGTTGACACAGAGATAAATATAGAATAACACCAATAATTTATAATATTTTATAACAATGGCTGCACTCCAGTTAAGCGACCCAGTTTGAGGGTCCTGGTGTTGTGCATGCTGGCTTACTCTTACACCATACTGCCATACCCAAATGGTACTGAACCATCAATATTAATGTGCTTTTCCTGCTAACTCAATTCAAAATTTATGCCATAGTCTATTTTCTTTACATAGAAATATAGTTCATTAGGGTCTAAAATAGAGAGAGAAATCTCCAAAAACGAACTCCCTATACTTTTAATTTCTTTCCATACACTATTAATAATGGACTGACAAATGTCAAATCATTCTCTGTAGATGATGAAAAGCACTGAAATAGCATGTTATTACTATATGCTGTCTTATGATGGTATGAGGGCACTAAATATTGATATATTTATGTTTTCCACAGATATGATGAGTTGGACAAGTGCTGGAATGGGATTTTGCGAGAGATTACCTATGCAGAGGGATCCACTATTCTTCCAGTGCGACTTAACACTCTGCGCCTCACCAAGTTATAACTTCACTGAACTGTTGGTGGTGCCATTAAGGTTAATGCTGCACATTAGCACTGAACTAAATGAGTGTATTCATTATGAACATTGGCCCAAAATTGGCTTGGGGTAAATAACGTTTGGTGGTAGCAAATTAATTTGGTCTCTGAAGATGGAGAAGAGGTACAAGGTCAGCATCAAATTGTTTTATCTCATGTTTTACAGCAGGGGGAGACAGATACATGTTAAATCGACGTGGGGGTAGCAGTGAAGGACATGAGTTAGAGTATCACACCAAATTTATTTTATAAAAAGCTAAAATATTGATTTGTATGTCTGTGTTTTCTTTATATTATTTCATAATGTTTCTTTAATGTACCTGTTTTATTTGTTTAAAGCAGAAATAAAGATATGAATGGCTGATTGTACTGCTTATCGTGACGTGTCTCACTTTTAGTTGGAACGACACAGAGGGCCTCTCCACAGTGCAAATGGTTTAATTAATCTTCATCTGACATATTGTTCAATAACATCTTTACAGCTGATTCCACATACTATACAGTACACCATATGTACACAAAATATACATGGCAACAAATAAGAGACAGTTTAGTGACGTTACCACATGGCATGAGTGAGGAACGTTTAAATGTAAACATCGATTTCCAGTTGACACCTGAGTACTATTAAGTCATCACCACAAAATACATCATAAACCAATTCTTTAGCCGTATTTACAGTTTCACATGGTACATAACAGCTGTGTCTGAGGTACTTTCAGTTAGTTTCAGTTTTGCACGCACTGGTACAAGAAGAAAGGGGACTAAAGTAAACATCAAACTCAAACATGACTCCCACATGAAATGTGACACTGTCACTGTACAAATTAATGTCTGAAAATGTCATTTTTTTGTGCAGGAGGTGGCCTCAAATTAATGTTTGACAGCATTATTAAACAGAGAGGATAACATATACTATGCAGGGTGTCATTGAACTCAATAAATCCTATTACACCAAATGAGACTAACAATCTACAGCCAAGCTAACATCTGTGTGAGGCAGTGCTTTGAGTTTAATGCCAGCATGCTAACATGTTCACAATGACAACATGTTAACACGCTGATGTCTAAAGGGTCTATGTTCATCATGTTTGCCATCCTAGTTCAGTTTGTTGGCATGCCAGCATTTGTTAATTAGTGCTATACTCAAAGTATAGTTGAAGCTGTTGAGAATGTCATTAGTTCAGCAGTCATTGATCATAAATGATATTGTCACTATTAATGAGGATGCTAAATTAAAAGTTAAAGCATAGGTTTTTTTTTTTTTACAATTCATCCAGGTTTAAAACATGAATGTTTGAACTAAATTTCACACCAGTCCACCCAATAATTGTTGAGACATGTCATTCCAAACCACAAATGTTGACCTAATGATGGCAGTGGAGGAAAAGTTAGGGATCACCAAAGTAATTTGAATGAATAAAGGGAATAATGAATGTAGGTTGTCCAAACCCATGCAGTAGATAGTGTCATATTTCACTGATAAGTGGAAACTTTGACCTGCTGATGGTGCAAGATAAAAAGTCAGATAATCATCAGAGTTATTAAAATTCATCCTCTGGGGACATTGAATGTCTGTACAAAATATCATGGCAAACCATCCTATCACTTTCAAGATATTTCCATCTTGACCAAAGTGGTGGGCCGAGCGGCCAATGGTCATGGTGCTGGCATGACTAAAAAACAATATGGTACAATAACAATAATAATATCTATTTAATCTGTAAATATAGAGCAGAATAGACCAAAAGAGAATAGAAAGCTAACAATCAATGCAATGAAATGAATTGTCCATGCAGTCCAGTTAATGGAAGTTAATCAGTGTTGCCACATATTTATTCACAATGTTGTGTGTTGTGGACTAATAATGGAATACATCTGGTCCATTAGTTGCAGAAACAGTAAAACCGACGGTCTGCAAAGTGTCTGTGCACTCAGACAAAACTAAAAGCCTTTGTAATCTGAGATAAATTTCACAAGCGGGAGCTTTATCGTCTTCTCTGGAATGTTATCCGGCAGTAATTCAGCAGAGAGTATGCCCCGTATAAAACTGTCATAGACAGGATAGGAACATCCAGTATGTTGGTTATGCTATAGATTCCTCCTCTGTGACTACTGTTCATGACAGCCTGACACTGTCATTAATGTTGATACCATCGGTCCCCTAAGCAACATGGGCTATTAGGTTAAGTGCTTGGAGTCCTCTTGTGTAACACACCCTTTTAATAAACATCTTGCTTCTTATAGGACACAGCTCATCTCTGGCTCTGTCCATCTATTGCTTAACATCAGATGGAAAACTCTAGCCAAGAGCTCCATTTCCCTTTATTTCAGAGTGGCCATGAAGATCCCTCTTCCTGCAGTATTATGGAGTGCATTCATTATAGGAGACTTTGTTTATGTCATTCTGAGAGTTGATTTTTTAACAACTGACAGATCATGTGATCTCACCAAAGCTTTACTAATCTGTTCGCCTATCTATCAGTGTGAGACTAGCTCATATGTCAGATATGTGCCAGTCAGAGTTTTCAACCAACAGTTCCTTCCTGATCAAAGCTACATTACAAAAGTCTGTCAAAATTTTGTTTTTAAATTAATTCTTCATGTAAAGATAATAATATACCCATTTTACTTAACGGGTGCTACGTTTTTGTAAGTAGTTTCAGATGTCTCTGCACCCTGGCAAGAAAAACACGGATCACATCTGTTCACAGCTGATCATTATTTGATAGGTGATGGATAAAGTTACAATGAACAAATATTAGCTTCAGTACTAAAATGTCATATTGACCCTTCAGTAACCAACTAAACTGCATTGCAACAGTGCATGAGTGTACAATTCAGTACCCAATGATAGGAATAGAGAGGTGAGTTAACTGTACATGGGTCTCAGATGGCAGAGAGGTTCTCCTGACACTCAGACACCCTGCGTGTTGTGGGGCTGCATTTTGCCAACATGGTGATCTGGGTGCTGAAGTTGTTGCCGTTGCTGCCTATGGAGGGCTGCTGGTACTTAGTGTCAGCACCCAGGAACCGCTGTAGCATCCATCTACGCCACTTGCGCTTAATCTCAGCCTGTACCTGCAGGAGAGATGAGGAGGTAGACAAACAGGGTGAAGAGGGGGCGTTAAGAGGGCATGAAACGCCGAAAGGGGTACTGAAAAATGAGAAATAATGACGTAAAAGGAAAGTAAACATCTTAGAGAGCTGTTCTGTTTGAATTTACTTACCTCTCCGTTCAGAAAGCAGTACAAAACTGCAACAACAAAACCCTAAAGAAGAGAAAAGTAGATAAAATGTACTGCCCAGTTAGAGCTGTTGTTGAAAAGAAATACAAGTCTGATAGTACAGCTGGGGAAACACTCAAAATGCTTGTGTATGAATAATGACAGTAAGATTATGACCAACTTCAGCCTTAGACAGGAGGTTCATCATTTAGATCTCTGGGAAATGTTCCCAGGAGATATCATTCTCAGCTAAAATGGTTATAAATTAAGAATACTTTCCGTCACTAGGTTTCCATCATTGCACTTGGCTCTCAGCATTCACATTCAATTTAATACTCAGTAAATCAACAACCTCATTATTCAGGCATAAAAAATTAAACATGTCTACTAAACAAACCATTCACTTGCTTAATCAGACAAACTGTTTTCATGTGACCAAGCTGTTTTCATCTAACTTTACGGAATCAAAAGATCATGTCGATTTTCTATCTGGTGCCATATTTGTGGCAATCCTGTAGAAGCCAAGATACAGATTGGGTACATTAAATCCCTCAATTCATCAGTAGTGTTGCTTCTGTCTGACATTTGGAAAGTTACAAGGTTGCATACAGACTGTTAGCTAACACCTTGCATGCTGTTACGTGACATTACCTGAAATGACCCAAGAATAAGATCAAACACCATCCTGACTTGGGGGTGGATGTCGTCAGGGATGAAGGCAAAAATGATGTAGTTTATGCCAAAGAGCGGTATTAGCAGCAGAGTGGATTTGGCCAGTCTCCTGTAAAAGTAGAAAAAGCAAAAATAAGGTTTGTGTTCAGCCTTGTTAAAACCCACAAAAGCTAGAGTCAAGGCTGTACTTGTCACTATGCAAGAGCTACGACTGCTCACCGCCAACAACATATCGGCAGAAAAATAATTTATTCAGTGTCACCTGATAAGAAATGACTGTAACCCATGCTGTGATAGAG
Organism: Epinephelus fuscoguttatus; assembly: GCF_011397635.1. NCBI lineage: Eukaryota > Metazoa > Chordata > Actinopteri > Perciformes > Serranidae > Epinephelus > Epinephelus fuscoguttatus. The sequence continues at coordinate 10,425,722 of NC_064766.1, read as the reverse complement.
ATGTTGCCATTCTGCACTGAAAACCTACGAGTACTGATTGGATTCCTTTCTCCCGATGTCAGGGCAATTCATCTTCTGCCGCAAAATCCGGATAATACAGATGAAGAGGAAAAAGTTCACCTGCAGAAATAGTAAAAGACTGATTATTGTGATTGCATCATGAAGAGCTCAGCTGTTAATGAAATGTAACTTGCCGTGACTCACAAGTATGGTAACTAAAATGGGTGTTTTAATGATCCACCAAGGACGGTCATCTATTATCTCCCAACATCTGTCAGAACAAAGTAAATACAAACAAATTCTCAAAGCAATCAAAGAATAAATTAAGATAGAACAACCTCTTGAACTTTGTTACAAAGGCAGAAAACAGTAACTACAGACACACTGAAGATGAGAGAAAAGATATGAAGTTTTGAGGCTAGTCAGCCAAACTGGAGGCTACTTTAGGCCAATCTAAATGACACAGGAAAATCACAGTATTAACAAACAAAATGTGCTCTTTCAACTGTTGTTGTCCATTCTAACTAATTAAGTAGTATAATGAATTAATCTAGATTTTAAAGCAACCCTTACCTTTCTGGAAATTTTACACTTTTCTTTGTTTAAAATGCTATTAATACGCTGATGGCACACTAAAATGTAAGTGAATTCCACCAGAGATGAAAACTCATCATTATACCATTCTCATATGGCTCTAAGAAAATTCCGACCAATCATTGCATTCGGACCGAATGCAATGATTGGTCGGAGTTTTCTCCTGTCCTGTCTGTCTTCCCCACGTGGAGGCCTCTGACTGACGTAACCGCTCGCGTAACCACCCCCCACACCCTCCACCCCTGAGTCTGAGACAACAAACAGGTAGTAACAGGGAGGCTTGTGGATATAAACTAGTGACAGGGACCCTTGTGGATATAAACTTTTCTCTGTAACAAAAGCAAACAAATGCGGACCACCGCTTCCACCTCCAGTCGCTCCAACAGGGAAATCAGTTGGCAAAAGAAAGAAACGATGCAACAAGAAGTAAATTCATCAGTGCAATACAGTCGCAAGTTTCTAACAGACATTAGAAACTGCTGCAGAGATCTAATGCTACAACCAAGAGAGCTCAGGATGTGTAGCAAGCTTGGCCTGCTATGTCGAGCTAGCCCTGAGATGACCGTGGTTTCGCCGGGAGCTGTCCCGATGGGGAGATGCCGGCAGCACTGTGACAGGACGCGGGAGTGGGGGAAGCGCAGAGAGGTTAGCTGGGCTAAGAGCTAACCCCATCAAACCAGCTGTTCCCAGTGTCCTTCTGGCAAATGTCCGCTAACTGGACACGAAAATGGATTACATCCGACTATGGAGATCCACTCACCAAGGAGTGAGGGACTGCTGTGTCCTTGTGTTCACTGAGACATGGATGAATGGTAACATATCAGACTCCAGTGTTGAGCTAACGGGGCTAACACTACACAGAGCAGACAGGACAGCAGCATCATCTGGTAAGCTCCATGGTGTATACACAAACAGTTCATGGTGCTGTGATGTGAAGAGGAGCTCCCAGTACTGTTCTCAGGATGTGGAGTTTTTGACTGTGAAATGTCGATCCTTTTCATCTTACTATTGCTCTATATGTTATTTCTTATATGTTGCACAAATTGTTTTTATATGTTTTGTTTCTGTTTGCTTGGGGTATGCAAAATGTCATTTTGTTTTTGTGCTGGTTCAGTTCAGTTCATAACATTATGACAACACAGCATCCAGTTGCTAATGACTAACGTTAGCCTACTGTAGCGTAGCCTCTCAAACATAAACGTTATCTTCCTTGTGCGTTTCCACTTACTAGTAACGTTAACGCTACTATCTAACGTTAGCACTGTAACCTTATTCTAAAACTCATCAGTCATCACTGACTCTGTTGAGTTTTAAAACTCTGGGGTTGCGTTTGACTGTCTTTGTTGTAACATTACACTCGCTCTCCTTTTCCGTGTATCTAACGTTACCTTGCCAACAACTACGTCTATAATGAGGACGTAATGGAGGGAGGTGGAGTTGCAGGAGGAGGAGGATAGGACTTTGGAGGGAGGTGGCCCTTGTCAGCTTTTTTTCTGGCTCTCTGGCTTTTTTTTATGGAACTGAGGAACATAAACAAACAGCTAAAGTCAAGAGGGAGTGAGACCAAAAAACAAACTTGTTACATAAGTCAAGATTATTTTTCTCAAAACCACTGAGCTCTTTAGCAGAAACATTTCGTGATGGCTTGTGGTATTGTTAACTGGTGCACAGAATATGCTTTCTTTGTTCAACATTGGTTTGCATTGTTAATGTGCTAACAGGCTAACTAGCGTCAAGACGGTGTTCTAGATGGGTCCATGTCATTGGTTCGACAGCCCATCGGTTCGACATCCCATTAGTCCGACTGTCCACGGTGCTGAACGGCTCACAGCGGGCGTATGGTGCGCCGCGACCGGCTTGAGGCGGAGCAGGCTCACGGCTTATGTGTTTGTCACTTTCTTTTTCATTTTAACCCACACCATGATCTTTTCCTGACCCTAACCAAGTGGTTTTTATGCCTAAACCTAACCAGACCTTAACCACAGGGCATCATGATGATTTCAGAACGGACTTTGGAACAATGAGTTTAATATGGTCAGAACAATGGGATGTCGAACCAGTGGGCAGTTCCCGTTCTGGATTCTCTTTTAAATGATGATTACAGACTACTGCCATCTGCTGCTGCTGCTGTGAAGAGTTATTTCCTCATATGCAGGTGCAAAACGTATGTGCCGGTTGGCTGTTGGCTGTAGTCTTTGCGGTGATGCAGGCGATGTGTCAGTTTGGTGTGTCTGGGCCTTTAGTCGTGCGGCTCTTTTAGACTTTCAAAATGTTATCGTACTGAATAGATTAAATCTCAACTGTCATTTTGTGGGGGTTGTGACACTTAAGGTTGAAGAGAGAGGAGGAGCGCACACCAGGGTTGGAGAGGTGCTGACCATTGACGAAAAAATACAAATTGTGACACTTAAAAAATGTATCCACCTATTTATTATGATTTGTGTCTTTCACCAGGTAAGTCTACTGAAAAAAAGTCTTTTTAGGTCCCATGGCATCATGTGATGGACCTGGCTGTTGTTCCACATTTGACCACTATGTTGGCTTCAAAACCCAGTGCTGTTCCAGGGGGCTTGGTAGATTTGGCTAAGGCTAGCTGTGCCTCACTAACTAGCTTAAACTTAACATAGCTCTCTTGCTATGACAATGAATTTGTTATTTTTTCTTTTTAAGAAATTATACATTAGCCCACTAGCCAAACTGTATGGTTGAGCACATTTCAGTTCCCAGGGCTCTAGCTTAATATACTATTTTGGTCTCAGCAATGTTTTGCCGAAGGTCAAATACTCAATGTATGTTTCCTTGGTCAATTTTTTACAGCTTATGGCCATACTGATGTTATACCCTTGGAAACCTACACCCTCAGATTTGAAGGCAAGACAGTTTTCTTGACTTTAGACACTGATATCTTCACAGTGGCTGTATAGAATTCTAATATTCAAGCCACATTTGACACATCTCCCTTAATTTTTTGCCATTTGAACTGTGAAGGTGGCCCTTACCAATCTCTCACTATGCTGGTTTATACCAAGAGGCACATGCCCTTGGGACATAGGATGCTGGGAACATAGGGGTGACCCAGTTTTGAACAAATATGTATTTACTGCATTTTGACTTTGTAAGGTAGTGTAGCCATGAAATGTTCAGCTCTTGTCTTAGTGTTTAGCCTACTTTGCCTGCTGCAGATTAATTGTTCACCTCAGCACTCCACTGAGACCAGCTATTATCATTATATTTTGAGTGTGTAAATGTATATCATTCAAACCAGTTGTACTGATAAGTAACACTAATCAACAAGATTAAAGCAAACACGAATGATAACTCACCCAGGATCATTTAAATAAGCCTTTGTAATCACCCATGCTGAGATAAAGATAGTTGGAGCCCCTGCAAACAAGAAACATAAACAGAATTTGTTGTAAGTCATTTCAACATTAAAATGATCTCTATGACACAGAGAGAAACTATTAATTATGTCCACTGTGTTCAAACAAACGCCACACTGACTCAACACCACCAAATATGACGGTGAGCCTTGAGCATGTGTACACTGTTAATCTTTTGGATGGTTTTATAGCTTAAGTAATAATGCCTTTTGGGAATGCTTATCATTTCTAACTGGACTCATATGTGCTCTGTGCCAATATTGGCTCATCCTGGGTATCTGCAGGAAAGTCACAGGCTTGTTTCCATTTTCCTGCTGGCAGACACAACATTTCAGGCCTATTTATAGAGCTACTTTATTGCTGTGATGGGAAAAAGACCATCAGAAATTTGGGGAATGGTTGTTGAATATACATTTCAAAGCCAAGTGAAACTGGAAATTAAGGACCAAAAGGCCAAAGTAAGTGCTTGGAAGATGAAAATATAGGATCAACATGTTTTTAAGATGAAACTTTTATAAGTATTTTGATATACTCTTTCCTGTCAAAAGAAAATCCTTGTTGCCAAATCTAGCTATCCATTAAAAATATTAAGTTCAAGTCTACATTTTGTGATGTCTTAGTTTGGGGTGGAATTCTTCTATCAAGAGCATCGAAAGCATGGCAGGTCGCTTAGGTTGAATTATAACAGTGGAGCAGAGTGGCAGCTGCCTGCCGCTGCTAATCTAAAACTGGCAGCAAGACTTATTCATATGCAGATGGAAAGGCATAGCACTTTCCCATGCATGTATAAAACCTCACTTATAAATTAATTTACATATTATCATGTATGTTGTGGCTGTTGTAGTAAAGACAAAACAGACATTCAGGTTGCCTGACGATTGTCACTTGATGGGCTTTTGACGACTTCTGGCTACCACTTCAGATAAATGGATGCATCAAATCTCTTCAGAAATGAGCTATCTGTATTCATCAACATATGGCACACAGGCTGGCACTTACCCCAACCAATCAGGATATACCACCAGAAGTACTTCCTTTCAGAGAAGAAGGAAACTGCCAACAGAGTGTGGAGATAGAAGCCTTCCACCAGCAGCCAGAAGTAACTCGCCATGACCCCATACTGGAAGAAGACCACCACTGCTTTGCAGCTCACCTACAGGAGAACCAGGGCATCAGTGGCTTATTGCATTACAAGTGAATGTAAATAAATGCAATTCTATTACAATTCAGATGATGAAGACAAATTTGGTCTCCAGTGGACGCAGCTACACTGAGAATGTTTTTAGCAAATTACTCTAAAATTAGAATTAATAACTCACTTATATGAAAACAATTCTGTTGACTTGGCAAGTCACTTATCAAAAGCAGCAGTGAGGAGACAGTCATTATCACAATTAATATGAGCATAATATAATTTGACACAATTCTACAGGGGTTACCTGGTGCTGGTGTTGATTATAATAATTATGACTCCTAGACTGATTAAATCTGCAATCAAAGTATATTTAAGGTTCATGTTAATGTTTATATCTAAAGCCTCTCAGGGTGCATTAGGAAGATAACTGTTTTTGGTGGCTGAATGTAACATTACAGATAAAAAACAGTTACTGAACAGCTTAAAGACGTATAACTATTCCTGAATAACGGCCCCTGAGACAATCATATGGTAAGGGTAATCTATAAAACGTAGTATAACAGTAACACATGAAGAGAAGATTCTAAAGTAAGCAAATTAGCTCATGAAGAAATATCTAGCTTCATTTTGCTACCATTAGCTACCATTGCATGTTCCTATCAGACCAAGTAAAGCTGCAGAGGTAAAACACGATTGCATGCTTGCATTGCTTTTAGTGTTGATACATTCACCTCTTTATTTGTAAGAAGAAACTTGTGTTGTATCGTCTTTCAGATGTTACATATAGGCTCACTTTAAAGGGGCACTTCAGTGAATCGTGTGTTAAAGTAAGGGGACTCATTTAAGAGACAAAAAAAAGAAGAGTGATTAAAATTGAAGAAACTCACTAAGATATCTAGACTTTTAGTCAATAACAAGCATCAAGCCCAAAAGACACTGGGGGTCTTATGCTTCCTATGATGCAAATGGAAAGCATCTTTGATTGATGACTTTTAAACTCCACAGCCCCGGCCTGAAAACCTCTGTGATCTTGACTAATAAGCCATGACTAATTTATTAATATAAACAGCCTCAATCCCCCTGGAAACTTACCACTATTGCTGCACTCTAGCTTGTTTCATCGTAACTTGGTTTCTTCCATATCCATGAACTTCTTTGTGGTATTTCTGCCATATAAAAATGTCTTGAATGTTCTGCACTCTCTGTTCTGTTGAGCTGAAGACATTAAACCAATGGTGTCTAGGACTTATGGGAAACAGGGTTCATACAAGTATCTTTCCAGGGCTGAGTAGTGCTTTTTATGATGATGTAATTATCATGATGTGTAAAATAGGTGGAGTCCCCCTTTAATACGGTACTTTCAACAAAACTTTTTCTTTTCTTTTTTTTTCAAATGCTATGTTTAAAAACAGTTGAGAGGGTTCACAGCTGTGTTCGTTACCAGAACAGTCAATGCACCCTGAAGAGGAATCTATAAACTCAGGCATTAACAATCAGCACTCGGAGATTGTAAAGCAGGTGATTTACAGCAGATCTAATCCTCTCAGGTAATAAAGCCGTTGATTCAGCTGGAGCAAGACCCAACAAAACACCACTGACGTTGGCGACATGATCAATCAAATCTAAAATAAAATAGCCTTATTATATGAAACTGTAACCCAGTAGCTTTATCTAACTCCTTATCTTAACTCTGCACTTATGGTGTTTTGATAATATTACTATGGTCATGCTGTCAAGACAAAGTGATTTAAACTAGATATCAAAACTCTGAATGTGACTTATTGACAAAGCTCTCTGTGGTTCAGGTTTAATGTTCAGCAAACAGGACCTCTCACAACATCCTGCTGGACAGATTAATGAGGAAACGTCTTCTCAGGAGTGGAAGGGACTTGGCAAACACTGCTACACCCACAAGCACTTGAGCGCTTACACGTTGGGTAAACTCCGAGACAAAGCATTAAAGTCAGTAAAGTCTGAGTGAGTAATTAAACAGACAGTTTGCCTCAGCTAAGGACAGAACATCAGGTGGACGAGTTAACTTCATCTATGATGCAGGAATTTTGTTTCTGCAGGGGAGAAGATCAATAAAATGTATGGCTTTGCTAATAAAATGGACATGTTGGCGAGTGAGATGATATAAGGAGAGTGTACAGCCTACTCACAGGCGACTGGCAATTGTCCGTCTCCCCGACATCATACAGAACCACATCCTTGATGAAAACAGCCACAGCTTTCAGTATGAAAGACACAAACAGATGCATGTGGATGTAGTTTCTTGTGCAGTGCAGCTTCCTGCAAAGAAGGATAGATCAACAGATGATCTAAATTAAAAAAAGGAAAAGCATTATTGTCTTAATGAATTCCATCTGATTAAAGATGTAATATGAGCTGTTTACATGACCTATCCTGAAAACCATCTGTGCTCATGGCACCAAAGCATGCAAAATATCCACCAGAAACTCCACAGACTTAAGGGGCAAACATTCACAGAAAGCATGTGTATTTTAGCTGAGAAGGGTAGTCATTATAAGCACTTACTGAACACAGATATTGACTTGTAATGTTCTCCTACTGTACTGTGCTGTTTTTTAAATGTCAAGCTACATATAATTTTCAAGGAAGGCTATGTGTGTGTTTCATACTTGGATGTAGTTTCCCAGTAAAAGATACATTTATCAGGCAGAAACACCGCTGATATTCAGCACAGAGGTAAACAAGAACAAATCAGGAGTTTTTGCAGAGAAAATGTCACTAACATAAATTATCTCTCTCTCTCCTGGGTGTTCTTAAACAAATGCCTTCCCAGTGAGCTTATGATTGGGGGTGAATTGTGTAAACCCATCAGGCGAGTGATCCCAGCAGGACGGGTGCGATGACACACAGCATCAACCAGCTGCCTGAACACAGCGTCTGCAGCTGAACATTAGCAGCAAATGCTGTTTACATCCTGTGTCACTGCTCTAGAGTCCAAACCATTGGCATTCTATAACCTCGAGAAGTAAACACATCCCTTGTTGTTTGGCCCGCAACACATAAACACTCCTGCAAACACACCCAACTGAACAGAGAGGGCTGTTTATTAGAAGCTACACACACACCAGCCACCTAAGTGTGTTCTAATGATAAGTGCTGTGTCATGCCAACATGCACACACACGCTTTTTCTCTGCAACCCCAGGACTGAAGGTCAAAAGGAAGCATGCTGTGAATAATAGCAGCCTGTCTAAGTGGTTTGACTTTATGGCTGCTTGCACTTGACCGCTTTGTTTGAGAAATGTTGCAACAGCAGATAATGTAAAATTTGGACGACTTGTCCCACAAAATCTGGTGAAGTCACATTACTGTGTGAAAAACACTGTAAAGCCTCTATAAAATGCAGGAAGCATGACGTGAAATGAGAGATCAACAGGGTTTTATCACTCTAAATGATGGGAAAAGGTGTTTGATTGTCTTTACAGAGGGACATTAGGTGGCATTTTGATGGATCTGCTTACCGAAAGAGACACAGTATGATGATGGCGATTGTCAGAGAAATGAGGGACACGCTGTGACCAATGGTGTAACCCACTTTTATGGCATCGAAGAATTCTCCCTGCAAAAACACATTCAGTTATGCTTACTGAAAACAGTTCATCTGGACTGAGATTGACACTGAAATGAAGCAGTTACAACATGGGGCTGGAGAAGTTTTGATCTCTGGTTGCCATACCGAGGAATTATCATCCATGGTGTTGTTGGGGTTGTATCCACAGTCCATTATGTATGAGTCTATGCTAATTGGGGTCCAGCCGTCCTCAGTGCAGATCTTCGACAGGTTACCTAATGAGCAGTGAGGCAGAGGGAATAATCAGAATTAATTAATTCATTCATTCATTCATCTTCTAACCGCTTCATCCTCTTGAGGGTTGCGAGGGGGCTGGAGCCTATCCCAGCTGACATTGGGCGAGAGGCAGGGTACACCCTGGACAGGTCGCCAGACTATCGCAGGGCTGACACATAGAGACAAACAACCATTCACACTCACATTCACACCTATGGACAATTTAGAGTCACCAATTAATCTAGTCCCCAATCTGCATGTCTTTGGACTGTGGGAGGAAGCCGGAGTGCCCGGAGAGAACCCACGCTGACACGGGGAGAACATGCAAACTCTGCACAGAAGGGCTCCCACGCCCGGGATCGAACCGGCAAGCCTCTTGCTGTGAGGCGAGAGTGCTAACCACCACACCACCGTGCCGCCCATCAGAATTAATTAAAAAGTACAATTACTCTTGCAAGAATACAACTCAAGTATCAATTAGAATTCATTATTTCTATAATCACAATTATAATATTGTGTATATGTGTGTGTTGGGGGGGGGGGCTGTATGAGCCACAAGGCAAAACTTCTCCTACATTTACTCACACTTAATTATGTCACACCGAGGTGTATGTGTCTCACTGGAATACTTCCAAATACTAAAAGAAAATGGAGAGAATGTCTAAAGGAGATCAGTAGTCCCACCAGCTCAGACATGCCAGGACCGTTCCCTTGTGTATTTGCATCTGTTTCTTAATTACCCTCAGACTGCAAATATACACACAGCGGGAGGCCAGCAGTTGAACAGAGAGATATTTTTGCTCTGGCCTGCCCAACGGGGGCAGAAGTGAAAGGTCCAAGTGCATTAGAGTGACCATTAAGAGAGATGAGGGCATTTTTAAACTGAGAGGAGATTAGAGTAGAGCTCTGTACAGTATAGCACACTGCACTTGAGCTCAGTAGAAAAGAGTAGGTCTCTGTATAACTTTGTAGAGTACAGTAGATTAGAGCTTACTGGAGTATACAGTGCAGTACACTAGAGTAAAGCTCACTAGAGTACAGTACAGTATACTTGAGCAAAAGAATAGAGCTCTGTATAGCTTTGTAGAGTTCAGTACACAAAAGCTTACTAGCATACAGTATAGTACAGTAGACTACAGCGTACTAGAGAACAGTAAAATACAGTACAGCATCCACCTTATTCCTAGCCCCCATGATACCACCAAGGTTAGCCACCAAGAGTAGCCACTGGGACTAACCACAGACAGTCTATGGGACTAACTAGCTTACTGCTACTTCCGCTATCTCACTGGAAGTTGTGCACATAATCATTTCTACAGTAGTGCCCTAAGGAATAAGGTGAATAGTAGACTAGAGTTCACTAGAGATCAGTAGATTATCACTCAGTAGAGCAGAGCTCAGGGCTCAGTGTATTCGAGCTGAGTAGACTAGGGCTCAGAAGAGTAGAGCTCAGTAGACAAGGGTTTAGTAGATCAGAGCTCAGTAGACTAGGGCTCAGTGGGTTTGACCTAAGTAGAGGAGGGCTCTGTAAATTGGAGCTCAGTAGACAAGGGCTTAGTAAATTAGAGCTCAGTAGATTGGTAGAGAAGAGTTCAGGGCTTAGGTAGGTTAGAGCTCCATACAGATAAATATATTCATACTTGTGTTTAGCCATGTCATCGAGCAAGTTTGCTGTCCTCGTCAAGTATCTGTCACGCACTCTATAGCAGGAAACGGCACTTCAAAACAAAAGCTTTGTGCCGGAAATTCACTGTACTTCAAAACAAAGTGTGTTTTTTTACAAACTTGACACATTTACAAGTGAATTGCAGTCTATTCAGAATGGGCCGGTGAACCACCACCTGGGAACCACTGGACAAGAGGTTAGTTGAGCATAGCTCAGCAGGCCGTGTAGAGCTCTACAGAGACCAACTCTACAGTATAGTAGAGCTACTTTAGTCTACTCAGTGGATTACAGCTCAGTATAGTACAGTGTACTCAAACTCAGTAGGTTACACTACAGCAGAGCTCAGTAGGGTACAGCTCAGTAGAGCAGGGTAGAGCTCTATAGAATTCAGTAAGGTGCAGCTCAGTAGGGTAGACTAAGCCTCAGTAGATTAGAGCTCAGTGGAATAGAGCTTCAAAGAGTTAAGCCGTACACTAGAGGTTAGAGTATAGTTCTGCAGAATGCAGCCACAGAAATAGAATTCTATTTTTCTATTAGTACAGTACTATTGGACCTCAGTAGACTAGTGGAACTCTAAAGTAATTTAATTTAATTTTTTTAGTAGAGTAGAGCTTTGAGGCTAAAGGTTGCTAATGTTCTGTATAGCTGGCTTGAGCTCTGTAGAGTAGAGAAGAACAAATAGTACAGATTGAATGAATGGATACAAAAAACAAATTAAAAAGTGAATCGGATTGTGTGTTCAGGTCTTGTCCTTCTCCCTTCCTTGCATTATATGCACAGCTACCTCTCAGTAAATGACAGCTGCACAATAAGTACATTTACCAAAAAGAAAAATGATGTATTATTTATGTTAGCAAAGGAACAGCAAAATCAGATTAATGCTCTTTTTGTACTCTGTGGCAGACTTTTTAAAGAAATTGACCAAGGTAAAGGCTCAATGAGCTATTTCAGTAAGTGTGCATCACTTAAGCAGTTAAAAGCTACTTTGTGATGGCCTGAAGGTTAAGATCAGGGGCTTTTGTTACATTTCATCTCCATGTTCCCTGTCTGTCGCTAACATTTGTGAAAAGAGGCTAAAATGCCAAATAACAAATCTAAGAAATTAGGATGCATATAGGAATCCTTTGTAAAAGCATTTTTACCATTGGATCATATGCCTTTTTTAAAAAGTGCTACATGTGCAGATGTTGGGCAGAACATAGAGCAATAATTAGTAGTTTGGCTTTTTCAGATAGAATGTTTTCCAAATAAAAGAAAATGTATCAAGTTCAGATGAGACACTATTCATTAATTAGACTGAACCCCCTTCTTATAATGTTCATGAGGCATATCTGAAACTGTAACCAGCAGTAAGAAGCACAGATTGACATCTCAGTCTCTTATTGAGTAATATTTATTCGTAGCATTTCCTCACCTCCTTTCCTGTCAATGAAGAAAGGAAGCTGCGTGTGTTGACGTCAAATGTATCCTTGTACTGAATGCTGCTGTAGAAATCTAAATGTAGGACATTCCTCACATTTCCCAACCGTATCGCTGCACAGCCACTATCAAATCAAGACCGAGTTGGGAAATGACCAACAATCCAAAATCTTAGAATGTATTTGGCATCAAAATATGGTCAGCTCACAAATACCTGAGTGGCGTATTGCAGAGAAGACGGAGGCTTAGCTTCCTCAAACAACATGACAAGACACAAAGGCGATGATAAGCCCCTGCTGTTTCAGCCCATGCCACCACTGGATTTGGCTTGTTTGAGGGATTGCCAGAAGAATGCTTTCATCATCCCCCCAAAACATGACTGCAAGGATTTTCAGTGTCATGCATGACAACGAGGAGAGCTCAAACGAGTTAATCACCCCATCACTGTATTAATTCCGAGGCTTTTTTTAACCTGGCTTTTCTTTCAGCATTGTATAGTGAAATACTTTATCCTTCCTACAGTAATGATATCTTGGAGGAAGATTCATATTAGCATACAATGATTAGCATCAGCTGAGCTGAATATTATGGCACTGACAGCCAGGCACTCTGAGCTTGCAGAGCGGTTGAGTCGCCTGTGTTATTGAAAGAGATGAATGACTTTGTGTTTGTGTTAGACCTACTAGGTAAAGAGTTCATGAGAATGGCAAACTCTATCTCAACTAAATTTATGACTTGGCCCTGAATCTGTGTGGCGCCATGTTTCGTAATGCTTGTTTTTTTGTGTGTGAGGCTTGTAAAATGAATGGCTCGGGATGTGCCAATAACTTGAGTCTTTCACAAGTGACTGACAGTGAATAAGTTGATAATAAGCAAAATATAGTGTAGATTTTGGGAAGGGATGCAGGGGACACGTTTCCTTCAGTATTTAGAACATGAAAGTACCAGATGACTTTTATTTTGATGGAGAAAAAGAAATAAGTTTCCACCAAAAATGAATAGAGAAGGCACTTTGTGGTGAAAAAAACAAACAAACAAAAAAAACAGGAATGTAGGAAATTAAGACTTCCTAAGAATTTCCTAGTGGAAGAGCCCCAAACCCCTTGCTTCATACACGTACCCCCAATGTTGAAATGAAACCTACACCTTGACTCCATGCACAAAAAGGGCAACTTCTACAAAAGTATATATCATACATCTCCGTCTCCAACCTCTCAGAGTTCTGAAACCTTTTTAAAATAAAATGAATAATCTTTCAAATGCCCAGCGGGTCAAGCCACACAAACAAGGTTGTTTTTCTTAGTTTCTGTAATGCTCAAATTTGTAAGCAAAAGGTTCTTACCCAACTACAGCAGTAATTTACAATGCACTGATTCTCAGACCGTTCATCATCATCCCTTAATTATGTCCTCCTTACTTGACCTAAGAGCAGAGCAGGTTAAACCAGCAGAGACCTGCACTGATTTGTTGATTTACTGCATAATTGATATCAAGCACATCGGTGCAGCACAGGCCTCTTCTTATCCCATCTCTTTCTTTAAAGGCCCCTTTGATTCATCCTGGTCCCTTGATTCTGTGAACTCACTGTGACATGCCAGTGAAATATACCTCTCCTGCCTTCAACCCCACAAATCTGGCGATTCTTCATGTGTCCCCTCGCTCTTTTCCCTGGAGTGCTCTCCTCTCTCAGGTCAGACTACCTCCCATCTGGGTCACATCACAGCTTCCCAGAAAACCCTTCTCCACACTGAGCCTTCACATGTTGATGATAAATCCTCGGTTTGAGTTCCTCTCATGTCCTGAGTATTATGGGGGAAAATATAGGCCAGATTACAGGGGCAGGGACCCCCTCATCGTGTGTGCAGAGGCACTCAGGTGTATAAACGCACTGCAATCACTTACAACTGAAACCAGCAACTTTATACTTGTTCAAAGCACAGCACGTCTCTGGGTTTAGTTTTTACCAGTTGTCAGGTGTCATACACACAACCAAGGACAGGTACAATATGACAGACCACATTACATGCAATCCAACATATAACATAAATAAACATATAGGCAAACAGTTGTATACTTATGCATTCAGCTAACACAAAGCAAAATTTGCAGTCATGTTTCTGGCCATCTGGTGAATGTGAGTCCAAAATTAATTCCTCTTTGAAGGAACTTTAGGCTGTGCATATGAGTTGTCTTGACACTGTTCTCAACATGTGGGTGGCTGAGCTGATGGCCAACCACTGACAGTGCTAACCCCCTAAACAGCGGCAAACAACAGCAACAGTGCTGACAGAACTAATGTTATTAACCAATCAGGATTGGCGCTACGCTTCCACTATGACACCGTCTTGATATCAGCGTTAACAGCTGTATGAGCGCAGTGCAGAGCAGCAGCAATGAACTAGCCAACGGACCAGCTTACCACAACAAACCACAGAAAAACTCAGATTACAACACATAGAGGTAGCGTGACTTCATTGTCTGCTCGGGAAGTCATTACTCCACTAGATCTTTACATAGCAAATAGTGGTTTGCTGCTGTATTAATGCTTTGAATATCGCATACAGAACCTTCAAGCTCTGTTTAGGCCTCCGTCAATCATTGACAAAAAATAACTTGCTGAACGCTACACCGTGGTAAATGCTATTGTGCTGCTGTAGCTAGTTTCTATAGTTGTCTGTTTGTCTTTTGGTGCTGGGCAGGTAGCATACACTTAGTTTATCATAACTTTTCTGCTGGAAAAAGCTATCAGCTGCATCTTGAAACAAGGTGAAAGTTTGTCAGTAGGAAAACCGAAATAATATGCTGAAAAGGCTAAAAAGTGCCATAGAGCAGAATATCTGCAAGGTTGCATACTTCTTGTGGGTATGTCACTAACTGACATATGGGTCATACAGCCATCGGATCCATTGTTATTATAAAATACAATTTTGACAAGAACAGCTTTAGGGACCTGGGTTTTTACAGGCTAATTTCAGATTGCTTCAACTCCAATAAAGGAACATTTCTCAAGACATCAAGGTGAAATTGAGGCCTGTCTGCCAGCCGAATACAAACAAACAACTTAATCAATTCTTCCAGCATAATCACAATGAGGAGCCTCGGTGTACTAATTAGTAACAAATGGAGATATACGGGAAAGCTCTGTACAAACACACTGCAATTCATCCAATAAATCCTCAAGGGAGTGGTTCCCCTTATGCATAATTACTACTAGCACTACAGCTTCCCTGCGAGGCTTCTCATAGATCAAAAGTAGGACAAATAAACAGAATGCGTCTTTGATGTGTGGACAGTGCCGGAATGAGAAGTTGTTTGTCTTTTTATGACTCAGCTGTGCCATGTGTTTTCAGTTTTGCTGTGTTCTTTGTGATATATGAGATGGGGTGTCAGGAAAGATAGAAACAACAGGTGATCATTGGGCAGAGTGACATCATGGCAACTAAAATGCTCAGTGTACTTTGTAGTTCCTATTTCTGGTCTCAAATATTGAGCATGATTATACTCCAAAGACTCAACGACACGGTATGTTTGGAAACTCTTTGTCATTCTTTTAAATATCCTATAGGTTACTCCTTCCTCTGTGAATATGCACCCTTTAGATAAAAGAAGTATTTAGATCAACAGGAATGGCATAATGAGTATAATATTTGGTGTAATATGTATAGGCTGTTTAAGAACTAATCTGTGAGGTAATTATAATCTGACATTTTCAAAGAACATATATACACGATTATGTTTCAGGACTTCGTACTAGATGTGATCATGGAGATATCAACTTATAATGTTCATGTAGCGAACCGTTGCTTACTTAAACATCAAATAGACATGGAACAACGTAAAGATCAACTCTCTTTTAATCTCAGTTTTGATCTTCAGTGAGTAGGTGCTAACTTTGTTTGTCTGTGTCTGTTTGAGCATGTAGTGCACAGATATCTATTTTTACTGAAAACATATGCCTGCAGCTGGAAACAACCTAATGAGAGCATTAAAGTAAACCAAAATAGTAAAGCTGTGGGCCATTAACCAAAACAAAGAGCTAAAAGACGCTAAAGCGTTCCACAGAACTGAGAAGGATCTGCAAAACTGAGTGAAAATTCTCTGTGGGTCTGTCTCTCTGAGTGACCCCTTTTTCACATTACATATAGTTATTTGATTCTTTGTCAAAAAAAAATATTGATTAAAACATCTTTAACTAAGGTATTTAAAAGAATAAGAGATATGTTTAAGTAGCTATTGAGCATTTGCCACAGTCTGCTCATTGGTATATTTATTGACGAAACATTTATCTTTCTGTTTTTTATTTCAACCACTGTGTGACAGGTGTTGCTGTAGATTTACTTAAATTTGTTTTTCGTTCTTGCATTTGTATACCATCTTGAAGGGCCATGAGACCACTGACTGATGCATGACTACTTTCTGACAAAGACCCCAAAAGCATATGTGATTGTTGGCTATCACACAAAGAAATCTTTATAGTCACTTGCTTGCCCTCCCATCTACATCCTCTCTCTCTTACACAGACACACACACACAACCTTCTTTAAAAACCAGATTCTTACGTATGGGAACATCCCTGGAGAAGTAGAAGAGATATTTGGGACAAGGAATGGTGACCATCTCTCCAACATCGGCACTGGGCCAGCAGGTGATCTTGTCCCATGTCCCATTGCAACCTGAGCGAGAGAGAGAGAGAGGCCAACAATGGTGTGTTCGTAATTTGTCAAACATGGATACATCGCATGCACCAAGGTGACAATATAACTGTTCTTCTGAACAGTGTATGTGTTCAGCTGTTGCGAGATGACTCCAACACAGTGACAAACAGCAACCTGCTACAGGTGAAGGTGGCACACTGGCGTTCCCATGGCAGCCAAAATGTGTTGGCTCCAGTTGGCTGTCGTTACAGCCCTGGGTTCATAACAGCAGATGACCTGAGTTAACACCCTGCCACCATGACTAATAAAACAGGTCCCCGTCCTTTTCCTTACACACTGTTATTTGAATTCAGCAGACCACTGTGACTGTTCACTTGGTCTCAGGATGCGGAATGAGGCCACGGCACTTTTACATCCACACCTGTTTCTCATTTCATCGCTATGAAAAATCAGTTAACCAGGTGATATTTGCATCATCACCCTGAGGATTAGGCAGCATTTAGATTTGCTGGAATCTATAGGGAGCAAAAGGATATCTAAATTTAAAAAAAAAAAACAAAAAAAACATAATGAGTGTTTAATGACTTTTTCATCGTGTGAAAGTAAACAGAGACTCCTGATACATGTAGTTAGGATGAATGAGGTTTTGGTTACACACAGAGGTAATGGCTCAATGAAGCACGATTATCTCTCTGTAGAAAATAATTACGTGCTGCATGCTGTGTGGATGCAACACCCCACTTAGCAACACGTAATTCCAGCTTCATCAACAATAAATTGAAACAACAAATCATCTAAGTGAGTTTCATTGTTGCACACTCACTGTTGCATTTTTCTTAGTGGCATTTGATGAACGTGTGAGGCAAAAAGTGATCAATTAGACAGCTTACTCTGAAATTGAACACAGGCACACGTGACAAGAGGCTGGCATAAGGTGAAAAACAGTGTTCAGCCATGCAAAGTGAAATGAAAAGCCAGAGAGGAGGGTTGAACAGCTTTTGTTGTCTTTGGAGCTTGTTGTGTCACTTCGATCAGAACAGTGGATTAAGCAAATGATAAAGCAGAATAAAGGCATGTCAAACACAAATAAAAACTACATACCTGTTGTTCTGTTCTTGAGCTGAGCCTCACACAGGTCCCTTTCCTTGTCTATCTCCTTCACCATGTCACACATCTGACTCTGCACTGAAAACACCTGCAAAGAGAACATTTTGCACATTTTCTGTATATCTCTCAGGCTACAGTGACATTTGAAAGTGTCAACTGCAGATTATTTGTCTTTTAAGCGTAGAAGACTGCATGAGTTATGCAGCATGCGCTCTCTCAACAGTGCTTCACATGTCAAGGAAAACACATCTATTGTCTCCACTGGGATCTTCCTGAGATGAGCTGACCTGGGCTACCATTCATCTCTCCACCCCGACACACATGGCTGACACAAAATCAATCTTTTGGCTGTGATTCAACCATCGTATTCCTCAGATTTGCATGTGCGTGTTTGGAAGACGTGGAGTAAATCTTCATCATGAAGCTAAATCCATGAGGGTTCACCACCACAGAATATGCACACCCTCTGCAGGACTACAAGATTTATTGCCGTCACTTAGGTGAATGAGTCTCCTCTCTGTGGGCATTAATCAGACTGGTACTATGTGGCTATTGTTAGCCACATGACTCCAGCCTCTCCCTGCCACACAAGGTGACTCCTTCATTTAAGTTTTGATTTATCTCAGGCCTCAGGGTACGCAGCACCTCCTGTGCTACTTCACCCAGAGTGCACCCCTGGACTTTGATTGGGGAATATGTTGTCAGTGATGGATCAGTGCTGCCTTAAGCAGTGTGCATTAAAGTATCAGGAGAAAACTTCCTGCTCTCCATCATCGTGATCATTATTTTCTTACCTTCCCCAGCAGCAATAACAACCTATCTTTTCCTTTAGTTCATTTTCAACACTGAGGCACTGAGACAGTCTGTGAATGAGTTCAATGCAGATACAAAAACTAGCATGCAATTCAATAAGCTTTGACCAACATGAATCATACATTCTTCTCTGTGGGAGACAGTGATGGATAAGGATGCTGGAGAGCAGAGATTATAGAGACTAACAAAAGAGGTCATTGCCACGGTGCTTTGTTGGTAGACCAACACGCACCTTTTAACTTCTCCTGGTAATTCACCTTGACCTTAGTCATGAAAAAAGATCAGGTAAGACATAAAAACACATGAATGTCACTGAAAAACAATCACAGTCTGGCCCAACTGTTTGGTGCCAAATGTCATTTTAAAAGGCACTAAGACACAAAGCGGACTGTGAAACTGAAGTGAGAAGACTGGTGATGTGATGATGGGAGGGGAACTCATTCTTGATTTTAAAAACCTAAACAAAAAAAAGTTGAAATATGTATTTTAAATTGTCTTTAATAACAAAAGCCATGATGATGATGAGAACCAAACCGGTAGGCTACATACCGCACCCTTTATAGCCAAATCTATGCTTTTCAATGAGGCAAATCGGTGCGCACTGACCCAAAACTACTTTACAAGCGCGCCGATGAGCGCAGCAACTTTGGCCTATAGCTACTTGAAGGCAACGCTCTACTTGAAAGATCTACGTAGTCAACCTCACGTTGCCAAATTAGGCAAGGAACTAACGCAAAGGTGAAAACGAGTGCAAGTTCAAGTCATGAGAGAAGTCAAAAGTGTTTAAATATACTTACAGGTTCCAGCAACACGCAGGAGAGAAGGATGAATATGCTCTTTGAAACTTCCAACATATCGTTTACAGCAGCTGATCCTTTAAAAATGACAGATTGTGGGCTAAATGGTAAAATAATAATAATAATAATAATAATAATAATAATAATAATAATAATAATAGGTTAAATAAGTGAAAGAATTGAGAGTGTCGTGATAATCCGCCGCAGGTTGGTTTGGGTCTCCTTGCTGACTCTGTGCGTTATTGCGCTCTGAGTGAAGAGAATTGTTCCGCTCCTGAAATCCTCCTCCTCTTCCTCCTCCTCCCACTCGAGCTTTACCTTGAACAACCAACAAGTAACCAATGAAAGATCATCTGTGAACGTCAATACATAAGCACGTAAACACACTGTTACAAAGAAAGAGGGGGACTACTGTATACGTAAATTCAAATAAGAACATGTCTGACTCAATTGTTTGGTTTTCTATAGCCTTTTTGTGATAAGCAGAAATGTTATCGTGCAGGCTATGTCACAAAACTCTTTTGTAATGCCATATACGTATTTATTTCATAACTCTGGCTGAAATAATATGTTTTATCATACCTCGTTGCATTCTATAACCCTGTAAAAAGGGGATTCCTGTTCTCTGAGTCTGACAAGGGCAGAGGTGGAAAGTAACTAAGTACATTTACTCAAGTTCTATATAGTAGTCTACTTAAGATTTTGAGGAACGTGTTCTTTATCTGAGCATTTTCATTTTACCCTATTTTACACTACAGTTCAGAGGCAAATGTTGTACATTTTGACTTGATTACATTTATTTGACTAGAATATTTAGATACAGATTAGGAAATATAGTTTAAAAAATACAAGTTAAACTCATAAAACACAGTTTTAAGATTAAACCAGCGGTTTCCATTTTTTTTAGTACATCACTTAGAAAAAAAACCAAAGTGATTAATGGGGCCCTTTGTTGTGTTTCAGATGTCCACGAGTTGTTAGCAGTTCCACTGAGAGATATTTCCTCTTTCAAAAGATTTCTATAAAGAATAAGTTTGGCCCAAGCAGAAGAAAAAGTATCCAATGCTTTATACATTTAAAAAAAAAAGACAAGGTTAAAGGGAGAGTCCAGATTTTTTTTGAAGTGGGATTGTATGTGTTACTCATCCATAGACAGTGTACTACCTTACCAGTTTGGAGAAGCAGGCAGGAGTACTGCCACAGAAGCTAAGCAATGTACTGCAGTGGATGTGGGTCAGCAGCAAAATGTACTTTAGCAGGCTGGTGTGAAAACAAAAAGGCCCACCTTCAAAAATAAATATCAGTTGAAATGTTTGCTATATTTAGAATATTTTCACTGCTTTACCTGTCGCACATCCCTTTCTGATGGAAAACTGAAGCCGTTATGCCGCCCTCTTAATTGACAAAAACAGTGATTTTACCTCACTGAACACAGGAGTTGATGGTCTACCATTGACTCAATTAGTAGTTTGTGTTATTGTCGGACTGTGGTGAAACCAAACTAGCCCTTTAAAACACCAAAGTCACACAATAACACAAACTAACTAACAGATTGAGGCAGCGGTAGACCTGCAATTCCTGTGTTCAGTGAGGTAAAATTACTGTTTTTGTCAATAGAGTCTGGTAGTTTTGAACAGGGCAATATAACAGCCCATTCTCATTCCCAACTCATCAAATACTGCAGCTTTGTCAGTGATCTTGGCATCAGATACTGATGCACAGAGGCACCTTTTGCAGCGGTATGATCCACACCAGGTGGCAGCAGGTTGTAACACTGCCGGCAACTACCGTAGTATAAAGAGCCTGTATAGGGTGGGCTGGAGGGGCGGTGGATGGGTCATACAGACTCTAGACTTATACCTGGGATGCAGCTGTTTGTTTCCCATGTGAAACCAAAAGTCAGTGAAGTTATTTTAAGAACAACACATTGTGCTAATATGTGTAGCATGCTGCAGAGGTGAGGTATGCGACATGACATGTCACGTGATGTCACATAATGCTTGTAAAAAAACATACTTATTTTAAGCCAAGCCATGATGTTTTTCCTAAACCCAACCACTGACTTTTCCTGCCTATACTTAAGGAAATGAACATAAAAATGAGGTATTTTACATATGTTGTAGGTTTATTTTGAAAAGATTGTATGCATGTAATGAGCAGAAAGTGTACATTTCCTGTGAAAACAGAAGTGTATTTTGAAAAGTCACAATACATGTAATAACCCCCAAAGCTGAAGCAGTACCTAGCGTGTCATACTTGACGTTTAGGTCCACTGACAAAGCGGCAGTATCTGACAAACTGAGATGAGAATGTGTTGGATATAACGGCTTCAGTTCCCCATCAGAAAGGGCTACTCCTGGGGCGTCGGTGGCTTAGTGGTAGAGCAGGCGCCACATATACAAGGCTGTTGCTGCAGCGGCCCGGGCTCAACTCCAGCCTGTGGCTCTTTGCTGCATGTCACTCCCTCTCTCTCTCTCGCCCTTTCACGCTTAACTGTCCTATCGATTAAAGGCAAAATGGCCCCCAAAAAAAAAATCTTTAAAAAAAAAAAAAAAAGGGCTACTCCTGCCTACTTCTCCAAACCTGAGGTTGTGATGATCATAATCCACTGTAGGTGATACACAGTCCATGGATAAGTCCCTTATAGAACCCCACTTCAAAACACCCAAATCTCACTTTAAAGTCTAAAAGATGAATCGTGTGTGGGAGTGGGAACCACTGGAATGACCAGTCTTCAAACTAGACACACCTCAATCAGCTACAACAGTAAAACTCAACTTATGCATGATGCATCAGTATCAACCATCAGCAGTGTCATATACAATAATATCAGCCTCAGGGGGCAGTTTTTGCAGAACCAGCACTTTTACTTTAATACTTTAACTATATTTTCCTGATAAAACATTTGAAAAATTTCAACTGTGGGACCTCTATTTGGAAAGGAGTTGTTGTATTGTTACTATTGCTTAAGTAACAGCTCTAAGTATGTCCTCCTTTGCAGCTATAAGTGAAGATACATAAAATTATTGAGTAAAAGGATTATGACACCAAAATATGAGTCTACTAGCTTACAAACAGGTGACAAATTGAAAGGAAATGCCTTAAATAAATGTGTAGAGAAGCATAAGGGTCACTAAATGGCTTGCTAAGGATGAAAATGATAAGAATTGGCACCTTTCGAAGATAATTTATGTTGTTTCTTTCTGTAATTTGTCATCCATCTGTGCATATAGTGCAACAGCTAAAAAAGGTAGGCAACACAAACCTTACTGCATGTATAGATTGGGTCATCAGTTTCTCTTCACTGTGACTTAACATCCACAGTCCAACAAAAATACACACAAGCAGCATTACGACGTCTTCTTTTATCATCGGTTCAGAAGACCATCCATATTCACATGAACTGTGTAGTTACATGCAATAAAAATCAGACTCTCTCACTTGGCTTCCAGATATGGAGCCGGTCATAGCTGACACACTGCTCCCAGATAAGATAATGCTATATTGCTCTGAGAATGATGCATGGTGCACATATGTACTGAATGTGAAGTGGCTACAGCTATCTGATGCAGAATATAGAGAGCTATAAAGCTCATAATTCATTTAAAAACAGTGTGGGAAGACTGGAAAATATGTCTGCTTCCTCTAGAGGTTCTGCAATGTGAAAAACATGCAGTGTGTGCCTGTTTGTCTCTGGTCAGATGGTTGCACAGTCACCATCCGTGTGCACAGTGTGAAGAGATGAGGAGTATGTCATTTACTTCAGAATACATGTTACTGAAAACAATGCACAGAACCGGTCCTTGTTTCCATGCACTACACTCCAGTGGCAGCATTTGCTTTACCTTTTGTTTTACTGCTCTGGTTTTTACTATTAGCGAGTGGGTGACTCACTGAGGCTTATGAAAGCTTTGATGGATGACAGAATAACCTTCGTCTGGGAAGAAAGTCAAATGTTTGAGCTTTTGTGCTCTGTTGGATGTGTCTTGTGGAATTTCATGACAAAAAGCTCTCTATAAACTTTCTTCTTATGTTGCTTTCTAAAGCCAGATCTGTATGCACACTTCTTTACTTCTAATTTCTAACATTGTTTATGGTGCACAATCACATTTAATTCCAGAGTCAGTTAATTCGTTAGCAATGTCAGAAAGAAGTAAAATCTCAGTCAAAAAGTGTCAGTTAGGTGTCATTACAGCAAACATTTGACACCACCAGTGCCATTCTCACATAACTTTGGCAGTGGTGTGATCTTTGCTTCCAAAGAGGATCAGCATATTTACATTTTTCAGCTTTTCGTCTTTCTCTTTCTGTTAAAACTGTGGAAGCTTTTGTTTGCACTGCAAGATCAGTGACATCTTCCTGTTTTGTTCCATAAAGCAATCACATAACACTTACTGGAAAAGCTGATCATAATAACAAATGAAATACGGTGCCAATCATAAGGATCTCATTTACAATAATGAACACATAAACTGCTCAATATGGGAATCGTTTATTGATGGTAATTGCTGCATCAATTCTTGACACACAAGCTGAAACAAAAGTCTGCCCCCTCACAAGCTACCTGTGGGGTACATTGACGTGCTGATATGAATGTCAGAATCGACCTGCTCGCTGTCAGTCAACATATTACATATTTTAATGGAGGCAATGATGGTAGTTATGAAGGTGTATCAAACCCATCATACTAAATTGAAGATCAGAGAGTGAAATTATCTTCCCAGCAGGGAAACCAAAAGAAATGTTAATCTCTATTTGGATGTTTGATTTGATGCCAGATGAGAGTGTTCATAAATCAGGTAAAACAATGAGACAAGGAATACTATTTAATTTTGTCAAGCTTGTAATCACAAAAATATAATCTGTTAAGGAGCCAAAAAAAAAAACCCAGCTCTGTGCTTTGTTAAAAAACATGTTTTTTGTTATAATCTTGTGGGTGTTGAAGTTGCACTATAAACCATTTTAAAGTCTTCTCAAGCACGTCATCCATCTTTTAAAATGGAAACATGAAAGTCACCAAAACTGCATGTAAGCATCTCACACCTGACAGTGATGATGTGTTTTAGTAACAGCCCCCTGTGGATTTGCCACCTGCACTCAGTGGTTTTGTCATTCAGTTCATTTTAAGGTGCTCTTGGGACGGCAACATCTGTGTGTTGGCTGGTCAACACTTTGATCCAGAATGAAACATCTCAGCAATTATTGGATGAAGTTTTGTACATTCATCTACATCCAAGTCATAATTACAATGTATCTGGCTCTTAATAGTACAGAAGTGCCTGATAAACAAACAAATATGGATGCCTCACATCAGCTGAAGTCGTCGTTCAGTGTGATTACACCCATATTTTATGAATATGGTGTTGTATTGTCAATGCACAGTACAGAAAATAATAGAACAAAATATATTTTTATTGTCCAGTGTGGAAATGTATCTTTGTTCCACCAGACCCAAGAGACAACATAATAAAAATCAGACAAGCAGTCAGTAGAACAAGCAAACTCAGGTCATTACAAACACTTAACACATTAAAACAGCTCATATCATTGTCTGTCTAAAACTCATCAGTCACTTTGTTGAGTTAGGAATACTGATGGCACTTGGGATGAAGGGCTTCTTGAATACATGTTTAGTTGCCGATGGGACTGAGGATGTGAGGATGGGAGCTATGTGCCAAGATACCCTTCGTCTCTTCCTTGTTATTTCCGTAAAGAGTTGGGTCAAACGCTTTTGTGGCTTGCCAACTATGTTGGCACACTGTCACAATCCTAGAAAGTTTACTCCTAGATGTACAGTTTGACCGTAACAGGCAGGGGGGTAAAAAGTTAAAACACTCTCAACCATGGTTTTGGACACTAGTTCTAAAATCTGCTGACTAACACTGAGGCCACTAAGTTTCCAGAGAAGATAGTGTTTCAGTGCTCATACATCCATCTTTGTAAATATACAACCAGTTTCTATCATCCCTCCAATGTGATGGGAAAGCAGCATCAAAACAAAGGACATTGCCACCAGCCTCATCCGTACCTTCTTTGTTTTTAGTGCTAATTAGCCATTGTTAGCATGCTAACATGCTTAATAAAGATGGTGACCATGGTAAACATTATGTCTGTCAAACGTCAACATATCAGCATCGTCAGTGTAAGAATGATAGCATGCAATAGTATTTAGCTCAACTGTGTATAAAGTGCAGCCTCACAGAGCAGCTAGCATTGTTGTAAACTCTCAGTTCAGACTCTGTGGTCACATTTAAACCACTTCGCCTATGTTACTGACACGTAGACCATGTATTTTCAAGGCTGCAAAATCTTCTTGCATCAAGGGCCTCTGATGTACAGACATTTGTGTTAACCATCCTTTTTTTTAGCATAACCATCTATAGCTATTGTGCCACCAATTCTGCACTGAAATAGTACAGACGAGTACTTTGGCATGAACATACAGACCAGCTGCTCTAAAGCAGGGTGTCTTTTGTCCACTCTCACTCATCAGTGAGACAAAGGGCCAAAGGGTGTGTGCATCCTTAAAACAAATACAATTTAGAGCGGTGAAAGTCAGTAAGGAGGATTCCGGGATTTTTACTGCTGATGAAATAAGAATAACAACCATTCATTAGCCAGAATGTTTTTTAGACAAAGGTTTTATGCCTGCGAGACTTTTCATTTTGTCCTGATGTATTACTCTGTTTTGCATTAATTCAGTTGTGAAGCCACTGTATATCTTCACAGAAATATGAGACTGTCTGTGTTGTCAGTGTCATCAGTGGGGTTTGTTCCATGCAGGTTTGGAGACGCTGCACCAAGGTTGCACATGTTTGAGTGAAAAGAGTTCCAACAATAAGAAAAACTGACGTCATTATTGTGAACTGAATGCAGACTTGCTTTTAGTGAGCAGTCAAGGACAGACATATTAAAGAGGAATAAAGCAACGTCTGAATCAGGATGAGCATTAAGTAACTAAGGCACAGAAGCAGCTATAAATAAATGCATTCTTCAATGGCATGACTCATCTCTTCTCTTTTCTTTTCTAGGCATCAGGTGTTGAATTGAACTCTAATGTCGTGGTGTCAGAGATGCCCCTGAAGATTCACTACTATTCGTGGAAAAAAAGACCAAAAGAATTCTACTCAAATTTCCAGTATTTACTCCAGATACAGACACATTTTCAGTTCCAGCAATTCTTTTCACAGTCTGGGGAAAGGAGCTGGAAACGAGAGGAAGACAGTATCTAACTGACAGGTGAAAATATGACCACACATGTAAAACAGATGTGTATTCATAGTCAAACACTGTTTGCCAAGAGAGCATAGTCATCTATTCAGTACACAGAGGGAGAGGCAGAGAAAAAGGAAGCTGGCAAAGTCTGTGACGCTTTACTTTATGATGCATGGGTGTATTACGTTGGTTAACGCTGGCAACTTTTTGTAAAGACGTAATCAGAGGATTAACTGCTTCAGTGTTGAGTGTCGTCAGGTGATCTGGACCTGAATCTGACAGGTCATGAGATGATTATCAGGAGGAGAAAGGCAGTGCCATACAAAACTGTTTTACTTTTTTTGTGACTTTTCGCCCATCTTGTGAAAGCTGAATAGACCGACATCATCAGGCCAGTAGTCATTATAATAAAAGAGAATGGGAAATCTTGTCACAGTCTCTATAAATGCAGCATAACTCAGCCTGAAGCCATATCTCATTCATGACTGTATCATTCTGATTGGCAAGAGGAATCAGCATCACACCATGATAACAAAGAAGTAAACCTACTTTGTTTAGAAATTAAAGTAAGAGATGAAGAGACAGGGCCAACTCAGGAACCATTCATTAGTGTCTTTGCAGTGGTGGGAGAAGTGGTCTAAACAGAAAAGGTAACACCACAACATAGAAATGCACTGCTGCAAGTAGAAGTCCTGCAAGAATATTGGTTTGGATACTGCTGATACTTTAAATGTCTTTTAAGTATCAAAAGTAGAACCACTCAATATGCAGAATGGGCCCTGACAGTCTTAATAACAGATATTATTGATTTTCTGCAATTGATGCATTAAATAAGCTGCATTTTAAAACAGATGGTCGAAGTGGAGCAAATTGTAACTTATTCTGTTTGGTAGTTTAATCAATAACAATGCATTATATTTCATGAAGTGATCATATACCTCATAGGTAACATCTTGGAGCACCTGCACACCCATAGTCCACCCACACAGGTGTTTTCACTTGTTGCCTAATCAGACCTCTTTTCAGGACTGTGCGGGTCTGTACTGTACATACTATGCTCGAGGCCCTGTCTATATGTATACAGATCTTTTTTTAAACAGGCCCCTCGTCCACACTCAAACTCACTCAAGTTTTGGGTCACTGAAACAGAGATTTTTCTAAAAATGCCTTCTGAGGTGAAGATTTATCAAAACTATGGTTACAGTTCATCTGTATGGATGTGTTAAACGCAGCATTTGGGAACAATGATGTCATCTCCTCAATACATGCATGCCCATTCTTGATTTGTGTAGAGAGCAAATGCTCGAAACAACAGCAACAATAGCGGACTACTGGTTTGCTAACGTTTTGTTGGCACTGGTTGATCTAATGACTACTTTACACCACTTCGTGGATGAATGGAGACCTCTGCTGCACGCAATGTTTTTGCCCCACCTCAGCATCCGTAGCTTCTGGTCGAACCAGCAGATGGTGGGACAGAGTCTGATTGTTGTCACTGAGGAATGGAAAGAGAAGTTTAGTATGTCCAGAGTGTTACTTGTATGTTTTGAGTGAGCTCCTTGATTCTTATGTCAAAGGGGAATAAATGATGATGACCTCTTAAGTTGGTGTTCTAACAAAGGTATTATTAGTTTCTGTGTGGACAGAAATACTTTGTAAAATGAAGGTTGTGTGGACAGAATCATTTTTTAAACCGGAGGGGAAAAATATCTGTTTACAAAAATATCTGTCTGTGTGTAGACAGGACCATGCATTCATGGGGTGTCGGAGTAATTGGAAAAATGAGGTGCCGACAAGGAAGATTCACATGAACGCCCCTTAAGGTTGGAACAATAACTTGAGAGTTGACGAGTTGGCGTCATAAATTCAGAAACATGGGCGATCAAAGTAAATACTCAGTTGATGGCAACAAACATTTATTAATTCACATATTGCATGTCCATTTTTTGCTCACATGTAATTTGTGATCAGGTATTATCCATGTAGGGTGACCTTGATTAGTTATAAATGTTATTTATTTGCATTAGTCAATTGAAGCAACATTTTAGTAGTTTTGGGGGATGTATACTGATGCAACAGCAAGTCTGGGACAATATCCTTTTGTGATATAAAACTTCAAACTGTTATCAGCATGTGGTTTTGTCCATTCTAAGCAATAAAATACAAACATCTTCTTTGTAGGGTCCATGTTTTTTCCACACTACCACTTAAAGCTCATGAATAAACCATAGTTGGAAGAACAGCTTCACAAAGATGGTACCATCAGAGGAGCACATGAATGCAGCATGCCATTTAGTTGTAGCTGTGAGGGCGGGACATGTAACACTGTTCACAGCACCATCAGTGTGAAGAGTCTATGGCATCACATGACTTCCAGCATAGCTCCACCATGTGTCACACCTAACTAGAGGTCCAATCTGCCATACTGAAAACCTCTGTTTGCAGAGCCTTTTATTAGCAAAATAACTGTAAGTCATACTCGTACTCATACTCGTCGTCCTCCGCTTATCCGGGTCCGGGTCGCGGGGGCAGCAGCCTCAGCAAAGAAGCCCAGAAAGTCCTCTCCCCAGCCACTTCCGTAAGCTCTTCCGCGGGAATCCCAAGGCGTTCCCAGGCCAGCCGGGTGATGTAATCCCTCCAGCGTGTTCTGGGGCGGCCCCGAGGTCTCCTCCCGGTTGGACATGCCCGAAACACCTCCCCAGGGAGGCGTCCGGAAGGCATCCTTACCAGATGCCCGAACCACCTCAACTGGCTCCTCTTGATGTGGAGGAGCAGCAGCTCTACTCCGAGTCCCTCCTGGATGTCTGAGCTCCTCATCCTATCCCTAAGGCTGAGCCCAGCCACCCTGCGGAGGAAACTCATTTCGGCCGCTTGTACTCGCGATCTCATTCTTTCGGTCACTACCCAAAGCTCGTGACCATAGGTGAGGGTTGGAATGTAGATCGACCGGTAAATTGAGAGCTTTGCTTTCTGGCTAAGTTCCCTCTTCACCACAACGGACTGGTTAAGCGCCTGCATCACTGCTGACACCGCCCCAATCTGCCTGTCAATCTCCCGCTCCATCCTACCCTCACTCGTGAACAAGATCCCGAGATACTTAAACTCCTCCACCTGAGGAAGGACCTCCCCCCTGACCTGGAGTGGGCAATCCACCCTTTTCCGGCTGAGGACCATGGCCTCAGACTTGGAGGTGCTGATTCTCATCCCAGCCACTTCACACTCGGCTGTGAACCGCCCCAGCCAGAGCTGGAGGTCACTGTCCGATGGAGCTAGAAGGACCACGTCATCCGCAAAAAGCAGGGACGAGATCCTCCCGTCACCGAACCTGACACCCTCCACCATTCGGCTGCGCCTAGAAATTCTGTCCATAAAAGTTATGAACAGAACCGGTGACAAAGGGCAGCCCTGGCGGAGTCCAACCCTCACCGGGAACAGGTCCGACTTACTGCCAGCCACGCGAACCAGACTCATGCTCCTTCGGTACAGGGACTGGATGGCCCTTAGCAAGGGGCCACCAACCCCATACTCCCGGAGCACCCCCCACAGGATGCCCCTGGGGACACGGTCGTAAGCCTTCTCCAAATCCACAAAACACATGTGGACTGGTTGGGCAAACTCCCATGCCCCCTCCAGCACCCTGGCGAGGGTAAAGAGCTGGTCCACGGTTCCGCGTCCGGGACGAAAACCACATTGCTCCTCCTCAATCCGAGGTTCAGCTATCGACTGGACCCTCTTCTCCAGGACCCTGGAGTAGACCTTACCGGGTAGGCTGAGGAGTGTGATCCCCCTGTAGTTGGAACACACCCTCTGGTCCCCTTTCTTGAAAATGGGGACCACCACCCTGGTCTGCCACTCCAGAGACACTGCCCCCGATGTCCACGCAATGTTGCAGAGGCGTGTCAGCCAGGACAGCCCTACAACATCCAGAGCCTTGAGATATCCAGGACGAATCTCATCCACCCCCGGGGCTCCACCGCCTCGGAGTTGTTTCACTACCTCAGCAACTTCTGCCCCAGAAATTGGACGACCCGCCCCCGAGACCCCCGTCTCTGTTTCCTTACTGGAATACGTGTTGGTGGGATTGAGGAGCTCCTCAATGTGTTCCTTCCACTGCCCGACAATGTCCCCAGTTGACGTCAGCAGCTCCCCGCCCCCACTGTAAACAGTGTGAGCAAGTTGCCGCCTTCCCCCCCTGAGGCGCCGGACGGTTTGCCAGAACCTCTTTGGAGCCGATCGATAGTCTTCCTCCATGGCCTCACCGAACTCCTCCCATGGCCGAGTTTTTGCCTCAATGACTGCCGCCGCTGCGTTCCGCTTGGCCTGCCGGTACCCGTCAGCTGCTTCCAGAGACCCACAGACCAACCATGCCCTGTAGGCCTCCTTCTTCAGCCGCGACTGGCCCCAGCGGCCTTGCGGCCACAGCTCGCAACCGCCGCCTCGACAATGGCAGAGCGGAACAAGGCCCATTCGGATTCAATGTCCCCCTCTGCCCTCGGGACGCAGTCGAAGCTCTCCCGGAGGTGGGAGTTGAAGATCATCTGGACAGGTTCTTCCGCCAGGCGTTCCCAGCAGACCCTCACTGTTCGTTTGGGCCTGCCAGGTCTGCGCGTGGCGTCTTCCCCCACCATCTGATCCAACTCACCACCAGGTGGTGATCAGTTGACAGCTCTGCTCCTCTCTTCACCCGAGTGTACAGAACATATGACCGCAGGTCAAATGATACAACTACAAAGTCAATCATTGACCTGCGAGGCTGTCCTGGTGCCACATGCACCGATGGACATCCTTATGTTTGAACATGGTGTTAGTTATGGCCAAACTGTGACCCGCACAGAAGTCCAATAACTGAACACCACTCGGGTTCAGATCGGGCAGGCCGTTCCTCCCAATCACGCCCCTCCAGGTCCTGCTGTCATTGCCCACGTGAGCGTTGAAGTCCCCCAGCAGAACAATGGAGTCCCCGGTCGGGGCACTGTCCAGCACCCGTCCCAGGGACTCCAAAAAGGGTGGGTACTCTGAACTGTTGTTCGGTGCATAAGCACAGACAACAGTCAGAACACGTTCCCCGACCCGAAGGCGCAGGGAAGCAGCCCTTTCGTCTACCGGGGTAAACCCCAACGTACAGGCAGAGAGTCTGGGGGCTATCAGAAAGCCCACCCCGGCCCTACGCCTCTCACCCGGAGCAGCTCCAGTGAAGGAGAGAGTCCAACCCCTCTCAAGGACTAGGGTTCCAGACCCGGAACTATGTGTCGAGGTGAGGCCGACTATATCTAGCCGGTAGCGCTCAACCTCTTCCACAAGCTACGGCTCCTTCCCCGCCAGAGAGGTGACATTCCATGTCCCAAGAGCCAACTTCTGTAACCAAGGATCGGACCGCCAAGGCCCCCGCCTTGGTCTGCTGCCCAATCCACATTGCACCGAACCCTTCTGGATCCCTCTGCGGGTGGTGGGCCTGCAGGGGGAAATAACTGTAAGTGTCAAATTAATTTAGTAGAATTAGTCGTACAATATTTCCCTCTGAAATGTTGTGGAGAAGAAGTGTATGGCAGCAAAACATGGAAATACTCCAGTAAATTACAAGTACATCAAAACTCTACTTCAGTAGAATACTTAAGTAAATGTACTTAATTTGATTTCACTGCTGGGTGTTTGACCCCTTACTACAAAGCAGGGAAGCTGTGACTAGTTAAATTAAAGATTGATTTTCCCTGCTCAAAAAGTTTGATATGAAGAGGTAAAACTATACAGTATTTCACAAGAAATAACCTTTAAAAGGGTCAGATTGTTTTATTTTTCTTAGTTATCATCTTTTGATCTCTAGGTATTCCATTAATTATTTTTTGAGGTATGCTATGCTACTTTTTATGTCTACTCGGCTACATTTTAGAGAACATTTTACTTCACCACATTTGTTTGACAGTCACTTTTCAGATTAAGATTTTACAGACAAAACATATGATGTGTTTGTAAAATATTGTAAAATTAGTGCCACATCAACCAACAACATTAAACACTGACATGTGAACGCATCAAAGATAACACAAAAGTGAAAGCAGTCAACCTGCGTAATAAACTTTCACTCTTGTACTTTTGTTGCCAATACTTGTGTTATTTTACTCAAGTAAAATTCAGAATTATGAGCTTCTACTTGTACAGACTATATTGAGTGGTATTGTTACTTTTGTGGAGTAAATGATTTTAAAATATCTTCCACTATTGGTTTTATGTGAGTGCTGACTTAATGGCAAATGCAAATAGTTTCAAATAAATTACTACTGTTGTACTAAATATTAAAATGAACCATGCACATTTTGGAGTGCAGGTACGTAAAACGTCTCAGCAGGACACTGCTGTCACCTGGTGGTGATAAATCTTAATAGAAAAATGCTGCTTATTTCCTATTGGCTGATGAAACATGACGCAACGTGAGCAAACAAGGAAATGAAACCAACGTAGTTTAAGCTTTTATTTTCAGTTTATGACCACACTGCAGGTTTGCCAGTCTTTTACCTGCTAGTTTAACTGGTAAGTCTTACTCCACTTATGTGACCCTTGTCTAATTATTCGTCAAAAGCATACGACGTACAATGATAATTCCTGTGTATACAGTAGTTTACTTTGATCTGTGTTGACCATATGTTGTGTATGCTTTCCTTTCATAGACACAGATATGAGTGACCTTCCTGTAAACCCGCTGGTTTTGATTGGCATCGGGTCCAGCTTTGCCTTCTCTGGCCTTTTCTATAAGTTATACAAAGAAAAGAAAGAAGAGTTGAAAAAGCTAAAGGCAAGTACTGTATTGCTTGAGTGCTGTTACGGTATTCACACAGCTCTAGTCTTAAAAAAAATGCTCGTGCAAGTTTTATTTACATCTTTATATTACAGGAAATACCCATTTTCAAGCCAGACCAACATCTGGTCAAAATCCTGAGAGCATCTCCCCACAAGCGACTTCAGTATGTTGCTGTCGAAGGTACAAACATGCCAATGTGCATTTTAGTCAATGCAGTTTTAAATGGGATCAGTCACAGATATTTTACTGTTTCTTTTGTATCTGTTTGGAGGTCTGGTCCAGGCGGATGGGGAGCCACTGGCCAGTCAGTTTGTCCCACGATGCTTTGGTGTGATTCAGAAGATAGCAGTGGAGGAGCACTGGAAATACTGGAACTCCCTCACCAAGACATGGTACATTAGCCTACAGACTAAAACATTAAGTGTCTCTTTATCAATCTCCTAGCCTGTTCATAACAGTTTGATTATTTTCCCAGGAATTCACGGACAATGAACAGGAAAGAAACCAACAACACAGTGCCCTTCAGTCTGGTCAGCCCTGGAGCCTACATCACTGACTTGTACGTGAAGGTTCAAAACCCTCTGGAGGCCTCTGGGTGCGACTTGGAAAGGGTTTATTTCAAAGTAAGGCGTGCTGAGGAGGGCTTGGTGAATGTGATGATGCAGGGCATCAGTGGGGAGAAACCAGTGGCGATGGAGGAGAGTGAGGAGCTGCTGCGGGTGGGGAGCACCCTGACTGGTTTTGGTGAGGTGGTACTGGAGGGGGGGCAAGTGATGAGGCTGCAAGCCCCGCAGGACGGCCGCAAGTTCATCCTGGTGCCCACTGACTACAGGAGCTTCATGGACAGGCACGAGAAAACAGCCAGCATGTGGAAGGCGCTGACTGCTGTGACTGGCATCACAGGGGCTTCTCTTTTAGCCAAGGTGATCTATGGTTTGGTGGGAAAACAGGATGACAAATCAAAGTAGGATTGAAGATACTGCAGGTTTAACAGCTTAAAATGCTGTTTGGGAGTCCCAGTACTGCCTCGGGTGTTTTATTCTAAATTCCATAGCACCGTCCTGATGCTAATATATCTCAATTCATTGATGACAGGTATTATCTTGTCACATTGCAACATACATCAAAGACTACGGTGGCCATGAGGGGCAAATTGCATAATTGGACAAAACTGATTAGGGAAAAAAGAAAGCACAGCAATTCAGAGGAACACATTGACAAATTAGATAACACAAATGAAAATGCATAAATGTCAGAAAATACATGAACAAATAAAAAAAAGGATATTTTATGAAACAGAAAAGGCAGTGACAACAATTTTTGTTAAGATAGACAGCACTCAAGTCAATTATGTATTTTATAAACTGTTGTGGGTTCTAAAATGTTTTTGTTTTCTGAAATGTTTAGTTTAAATTTAAAGTATTATTTTCAATGTTCTGTTTTGCCCCTCAGGGCTACCGCACTTAATGGACCACTCAAAGGATGTTAAGCCGTTTTGTCAATAATTTTCCTCTATTGTACAAGAATTCTGTGTACTCAAATCCTGCACCTGATGATGTGAGCAAAGGCGGAGTGTAGCAGTTTAGTCTGGGGATTTTTTTAGAAGGTATTTGCGCCTAAAACTTTCTGTGTTGGAGGGATGAATGAAGCCTTGCTACAAGATAAATTCCTTGTAGGTCTAACGGTGTACAGTCACACGTCAAGCTATGACAACTACACATTTGCTTAACACCTGATCATGTGGCCTCCATCTCCAACTTCTTCTGCAGTCATTAGGCCATAATTATTCTAAAAAGTATGTGACAAGTGATTAACACCTCAGAGGATCATGCATGTAATGCAGGATATTTGACTTTATTAGATTTATTAACTTTAGAATTTAAACAATTCAAAGCTACTTTATCATGGGGACGTTTTATTTTTGTAATGAAAGTGTATTTTTTATAATTTACGATAAAATCATTAGTTTAAGGAGGTATGTGGTGTTAGCCATCTTTTATTTTCACAATCTTTTACTTTTACTTTTGATTGCAAGATTCTAACTGTGAGCCTGATCAAAGAAACTACTTACATGTCATCAGTGTCAGTCCAAGTTTCCAGTCACCATGTCCACACAGGATGGAATTAAAATCCAATAAGGTGATTTGGACTGAATCTATTTAGCGGATATAATCATCTACCTCTTAGATTTTTATGTTCTTGCTGTATTGTTTGTTTACTGTTCAATGTGTAGACAAAAAAGGACACTTAACACTGTGGCACCTAATGTTTTTAAAGGGATGTGGTGTTTGTATTTAATAAAACCTCTTTTCAAACCTTGAAGCAACTGTTTAACTATGATTGAAATATTTTGTGTTGTCAGAAGAGTGAGACAGATGATGATTTCCAGGCAGTCTGAGGGTCATTATTTATTTTGACATTCATAGCACACAGTCCTTACAAAATCTGGCACTGTGTGATATAATGTATATGTCAGCTTGAACTGTACAGAGGAGGTGGATATTAGTGGCAGAAAGCTGCTGCAGAGGGTAAAATCAACTGCCTGAATTTGTTTATTCACACAACAGATTTCAAGTTTTTCTTTGTCCTTTTTGAAGTGCTAGTCATTATTCCCCTTCTTCTTCTGAAGACTCCTCAGCCTCCTCCAACCACTGGATGAACTTCTGAAGCTGTTGAGGATAAACATAAGGGACAGGGCTGTGAGAAATCCATTATTCGGAGAAGTGACAAAAGTGCTCATAGGTATAGGGGAAAAAAACACAAATACATGAATGAAAGGAAAAAAGTTAATTGAGACCTTTCTTAATTGCAAACTGAGTTGTGATGTAATGTATTTACATAAAATATGTAAAATTTGGGGGCGTCAAGGATTTTATTTACTGCAGTATACACAACTGCTGAGAGGCCAGATGACTGAATACACTCCTCTAGTCAAAACAATAACTATCATTACATCAGTGTTACAATGTTATTCCCTATAGTATTTAGATATTGTAGAAAAAGGGAATTATCATTTGAGAAACCCACCCACATTAATGATGTCTTTATTTTTCTTTTCTTTTATTTTAAAGGTCCAGTATGTAAGATTTCGCAGGATTTAGTGGCATCTAGTTTGAGGATTGAAGATTGCAACCAGCTTAAACTTCCAGGTTAGAATTCCTTCAGTGTTTGTTGTTCAGGAGGTATTTGCCTGAAGCTGAATTAGCTGCAGAAATCTGCTGCTCTCCAAAACAAAGGAACCAGATGATTGAAACCAGTAAAAACACTGAATAAAGCAATTTCACGTTAAAAAAGATCTGTGTTTTTCCAAAGCTCTTGTTGCAGAGGGGCCGTTCATTTTTTTAATGCATTTTATTCTATATCTAAATAATGTATTTCTTAGCATTCAAAGAAGGATGAACCATAAGCCAGATTGTGTTTAATGAACTCTTATAACTTACTGCTCTCCATATTCAAATGTTTTACTTCTGTTGTCATGGTAGCACATCTAGCACTCATATTACCCATCATCCAAACTTCGACCCTTTAACGTGTAATTGTGAAATCATGTCATAAATAGTGTCTTATGAGACCCAAATATCCCTGTACCTACCCCCTGATTCTTGCGGAGCTGTCTGCTTTTGTCGGTGGTGGCTCCCTGGGAGAACCAGCGCAGTATCATCTCCTCCTCCAGGATCTCCAGCTGGTACATATTCATCAGGACCTGGATGAAGGAAAAAAACCACAGCATTGTCAGTATCAGGTACAGTCAAGGCTTGATGAACACAGAACCAACCAGAATTACATGGTTCCTGATGTTCGATTCCCACCATCTTTCCAATCAACCTTTGAATGAGTCAGCAGATTATTGAGCATACATAGTAGTGTGGATTGACCCTGACCTTGACCATAGCAGCCCAATGACTCTCCTGGTCCAGGAAGTGTTCCTCAAAGGCAGACAGACAGTCTAGTTGGTCCTGAGCTCTCTTCACATAATTCTTAAATACAGGCGCCCATTTCTTCAGCAACTAAGAAGAAGACAAAGACAAAAATGTGAACTAAAAGTGAGGATCTTTAATTCTATCATGTCTACACATACGTAAATGTGTAAAACATATTTACCGGTAGGAGCAGAGCGACATATTGTGATGTGGTAAGCTGTGGGCCCTGCTGCTGGAAAGGATACTCCAGCACCACTCTTGTTAAAATCTGCATCACCTCCTTCAGAGTGATGTTGTAGGCATACCTGAAGAGAAAGAGTGTGTCCAATTGAATGCGCAAAAACAATCTGACAAAGAGCAACAGAACTGCGGTTCTTAAGTTCCTCCTTACTTGAGAGAGTTGATTTCGAGTACAAGATTGTCAAAGCTGATGTTTTCCTCCAAACCTCTCTGAAGAGTCCCAAGCACCTCCATCTGGAAGACTACACAAGAACAGACCAAAGAACAAGAGTCAGGAAGGAGGACGTCTCACCCCAAAGACACAACAGGGAGGGTAAAGTCCGTACACTTTATTTTGACATTTTATAAACAATTAGGACATACAAAATAGTCACCAGACTAGTCTGTGATGCAAATTATAATTATTTGCAGCCTTTAAGTGATTAATACATTCCGCTCTGGTTTGTAATATATTTGTAGAACACTGACGTTTGACGTTATCAAATTTCAGATGTTCCGTCTGAAAGACACATGTCAACTTTGTGAGTGTAATCAGATTAAGGATGACAGGAGGATGACAATCAGTACTGGTTTTGCTGTTGGCATTTTGCTTTGGCCAGTAGGCAGAAGTCAAATTGTTCAAAAGACAGGTGACATTAACAACTCTCACCTTTGACATCGTCCATCTCGGGGGAGGGGATCACTGGATCATCAGGATCATCGGGCTCGCTGTCCTCACTTTCACTCTCGGGGTCAGGGTTCAGCACCAAACCTGTTTCACAGGACACAAAGCCAGGCTGTTGGGACATAGACCACAGCATCATGGGAAATGGTAGTTTTACGATGATGAACTCAACAAGCCAGCCACACTGCTGTCCTACCCCAGAGACACTGCGACAGCTCTTCATCCTCTGTGTCATCCAGACTGTTGGCCTTCCAGATGTAGCCTTTTCCTTCTGCTCCAACCTCTTCTGGGTTAAACACTGGAGGGCAGAAGACAACAGCTCATTACCACAAACATTTAAGCATTTTGTCCAATCATATATATGTCAGTACACAGGCAATACACACCTTTCAATTTGGTTTTGTCTTTGCTTTGACCAACCTCAGCATCGTCACTCAGGAATTCATCATCGTCCTCCTCTTCCTCCTCATCTGGATGGTGCATGGACACCACAGTGCCCTCAGGTAGAGAGATGTTTGGTCCAATCACCACCTTGAAAAAAAGTTCCCAGAAAATTAGGCAATGAGATAGAGACAGTAATAGATTCCACCAAATGGCACATAGAAAGCAGTGGATTAAAAAAAATCTTTCTCCGACAGAGTAAAACGTATATGTGCTGTACCAAAAAACTGCAGGACTCAGCAGCGATGGTCAAATCTGCACAGTGTTACATGACTGTTAACATGTACAGTCCTCAAAATGTCTTCTATTAGCTCTTTGCACGAACTTAATTATCATGCAAAGTTCTTTAGTGCAGCATTAATTTCAATAATCACTTATGTGTCATTAGAAGTGTGTAGCAGTGTATTAATCTGCATAGACTCTGCCCTCTACCTGTACTTTTTAGTTCTTCTAATTCTGCTGTGTTCAGGACGTCCTAGGGTGTGAAGCCCCCAGCCAATAACAGCACAGAGGTAAGGTCTGGACTTTAAAAAGGTAGCTACCAGTTGGGGGCAGCACACAACAAAGAGGAAACTATGAAAACTGTGAGCACAGTGCAGAAAAATGCATATACAGCATACCAAATGCCAAGCACAGCAAAGCTCCAAAACGATAGTGAGTCTGGATTGACTTTCACTGACACTTTTTCTGGCCAACACTGAAGGAGAGGATAAAGAGCAATGCAGAGTTGGCCCTTTTTCTGTTAGCTTGCTTAAGTGCTGGTTTTTCAATACAACAAATGTAAGCCAAGTTGGAATGTTGTGGTTACAAACGGTGACAGAATAATTCCTGCAATGTATACCTTTAAGGAGTTAAGTGAGGCACTGAAAGGATTTGAAGTATCAGCTAAAATGTAAGGACTGAAAGCAGTACACAGTCAATTAAAGGTTAATCACTACAATGAGCCGACTTTCAGTTGAAGTGAAAGTGCTGAAAAAAACAACTGAACTGTTAACTGTTGAGCTTTAATTTGTAGATACAGGATGGAAAAAGTGAAAATAAGAAAGTAAGAAGTAAGAAGTGAAAGCAGCTGATGGTTAAGAGGTCACATTAGGTGTAATCTCAGTGGAGGCACTGGAGACATGTCTAGTGTGTGCATGCAAAGATTTTCATTGATCTTTAACATGGAGAGTAGTTCTGCAAACTCATAAATGTGATCGATCAGCTTTTAGCTAATTATAGTAAAGATTAAATGATGAAAATACATGCATTGCTTACGTTATACGCCAGGACACACTGTTTATTCAGTGTCACACCTTCTTTAACCTCAGCCTTGTCGCAGACCACAGACTGGCTGATCTTCACCTTGCTGGCAATGTGAACATTATTCCAGATGTAGGCATGGTCCAGAGTGACATTGTCATCTGGTGTGATAAAAAAACAGACAGTTAATACCACTTTTATTGCGTACTTGTATAAAATCTCTACTTTCAAAGACACACAAATTAGCACTTTTGGCTTTGTATGCTGATAGTTTTTAGATGCTCACCTATGGTGCAATTGTTACCAATGACACTGTTAGAAATGTAACAGTTAGCACCGATGCTAGTGCCACAGCCGATAAGCACATTCTCCTCCATCTGGCTGCCGTGGCCCAGGCTGACACCGGACCCTCGGTAAACGTTGTGGCGAGAATACGTACAGCTCTGTCCCTTCTGGTCAATAAAGTTAGCCTCGGGGGTGAGTGGGTAGACCCATCGCCGCACGAGGTCCGATGACACCGAATCATACATGAGAAGGTTGGACACTCGGACGCCGTAACCATCTTTGGTGGTATGCATGTGTATCTGGTTGCCCAGAATCTAAACAGAAATAAAATAAATTATGCAGTGAATTGCATCTGTGGCATTACATGATCCAAATTAAAAAAACAATACAGCACCTCTTCATTGACCAGTATCCCTCTGACAAAGTCATTCCTTGTCTGGTAGTCAAAATTGTCGGTGAAGAGCTCAGCAACCTGAAAAATTAGAAAAACCCTTGTTACCTCAATCACCAATGATGAGTTCAATAGCTCCTGTCTCTGTTTGAAAACTAACCTGTGGGGAGCAGATACTGATATGACAGTCCAGGAGGTCGTGTCTGATTTCAAACTCATCACTTCCACTGTGGAAAATGTTCTGCAAAACCAACAAGAGCAACTGTCAATCATCTGTCCAAAGCCCAAGTAAGTTAAAGATGTGATAAAACATGAAACTCCTACCATGGGGAACTGTAGCCTCTTCAGCCCTTGTGTCTTCTGGTAGTGTAAAATCCGCTGGGTCTTCCTGTCCATTGCAACTATGACATCATCTTCATCACAGCGGGACCTGTGACCTGGTGATGATTCCTTGAAGATCATTGTCATCACTGAGATGTTCTTCTCCATCTTTCGACGATGCCTGTATACAAGCAAAAGACACATAGTATTAGAGCACCACAGTCATAAGGACCACTACTATTGTAGTTTCTTCAGACTATAAAAAAAGACTTAACTAATCTCTTACCTGTGCTCTTGCAGTGCCTGACTGATGTCAATATTCGATACCACATCTCCATAGACCAACACAAAGTCAGAGCGCACGAGGGACTTTGCATCAACATCCCTGAGCACATCCCCTAGGGAGCGGTACAGCTCTGAGGTGATGATGTGGACTGTGTTTGGAGAGGTGGGTCGACACCACTTTGACTTCCTGTCAGACACAGTGACAAGTCAAAATCTTTAGCTGAGATCAGTTTGCACAGATGTGGATAACTACACAGCCTGAGTGAAACTTACAACAAGTGCTCCTTGATTTTACTGGCCATCCAGCAGCAAAAGACAAATGTTTCCTGCACCCCAGTGGAAGTGAGGAACTCCAGGGTGTAGTCGATCATGGCAACATTACCCAGCGGCAGCAAAGCCTGTCATCAATTAAAATGTGACAGATGTCATGAGTGAAATAAAGCGTCATGATGGAAGTAAGTCCCAAAGCACTATAAAGTAAAACATACACAACCGGTCAAATAGGGACTTAGAAGGAACGTGTTTAGCTCTGCTGAAAATGTTTCATCAGTGTCAGAGCAGCTCTGTCACTGTTTTCAGCATGGACAGCAGTTAGCTACCATTAGCAGAACCGTTAGCTTAGCTCGCTACCTACCCTCGGCTGGTCTTTGGTCACCGGGAAAAACCTCCGGTTGAAGCTGTCAGCGACTAAAACGGCCTGCAGCGGCTGCTCCTCTTCCTCCTGCTCATTTCCACCTTTTCTACCTGGAAGGCCAGAGCCAGAACGACTCTGTTTTCCTCCTCTACCGGCCATGTTTGACTCCCAAGTGCTAACCAACCCTGTCGTCAGACACAGTTACGGTAGCTGCGGTGGGACAATCTTCGTGCTTGTAATGAAACAGGTGTTAGCAAGTAGAATGTAAAAGGACTGTTAGCGTTTACCTTGTTTT
Organism: Epinephelus fuscoguttatus; assembly: GCF_011397635.1. Classification (NCBI taxonomy): domain Eukaryota; kingdom Metazoa; phylum Chordata; class Actinopteri; order Perciformes; family Serranidae; genus Epinephelus; species Epinephelus fuscoguttatus. The sequence goes on along the minus strand of NC_064766.1, from coordinate 10,383,608 downwards.
ATTTCCTAGAAAATAATAGAGTCGCGAATTTAATTAGTGAATTTTTAATCACTTCTTTTAAGTGACAGAGATGCATTTAATGATTTCCAGGAAGCTTTCATACCAAAAAAATGAAGTCTCTAAAATGACTTTTCATGTGTATGTTACCTGTTCAAATTTATTATACATTCATTTTTTCCAGTATCAAAATCTTGTTTTAAAGCATCCCTTGTACTGCCTGGAATCAAACTGTTGTGAAAAAATGTGTGTTTTGTTTGTTGTTGGCCTAAAAAGGGTCAAACCAAGTACTGGATTGGAGCATGGTAGAGTAAAAAAAATTGCTGTAAAATTTGAATAAATGTATAAAAACATACAAGTAAAAAAATGGGCTTGGAATTTGACCTACTGTCCAAGCAAAAAATCAATCATTACAAATAAGATAATTTTACCTATTGTATTGTGTACACAATAAAACACGGAAAAAGTACCCACAACAGTACTTAATGTCCATTAAATATATATCTACAAGTTTACTTGCAGAGAAATATAATTGGAACATAGTTTTTTTGACTAACCCCCCCAAATCACCACTACAATCCATGTCTCATCATGTCTTTCAAATACCACAAAGACTCATTTTTGAGGTGGTCTTGACTGGTCTTTGGCCCCTACAAGTAATAAGTACAAATTGTAAATTACTGTCAGTCAACATAATAGTGACATCTAATGAAAACATATTTGAGAACCCTATTTGAAAAAAGGCAACAAAATTTTTAAGTTGTCCTCTATTATTAGAATCCCCTTAACTTAAATCCATCAATCCATGACTAAACACACAGGAGTTAATATCCAATATCAGTATAGCTATGGCAGCACAGTACATCTCTCTCCAGTCTTTCAGGGACTCGGGATATGAATATTATTTGAATGAATATGTTAGTGCTTTATTTTTAATTAAGTATCTTCATAATAATGAGCTTTACCATCACTGGTTGACACAAGTTGCACAAAATGTTGTATATGTTTTGTTTTGTTTTTTTCAGAAGTACTTTATTGCAGAAAAACTCAGTCACTGAACACCTGAACAAACATGTTTAACTTTAACAGAGACAAAAACATCTGGCTCCTGCCATCCAACAGTTTAGACAAGAACCTTCATTCACCGTTCTGTGAAAGCTGAACAGTTTTTCATTTGTTCTCAGCCACCTCAGACTGAAAAACACATTACACTGCTTAAAAAAAGAGTTAGTATTGGTGGTGTTTGGTTATCTTCTTGGCATGCTCCAACACTGACTCATAACGCAGGGTTTTGGACGTCCAGGAGGCTGGAATTCCCTCAAGTCCAATCTGTGAGAATAAAAAAGTTTATATCAAACACCCAACACTGGCAAAATATTAATATAATAGAGGTAAGATTAGCACATAGTCATACCTGAGCCCCAAGACAGGCTCCGATGAAGGACCCTCTGCTACAGGTGCATCCCCCACAGCTCATGGTATCTCTGATAGCCTGCTCGTAGTGCTTGGCTGTCAGGACTCCATGCAGCGCTGCTTGGAACGCACCTGGCAAACCTGAAAGAACATCAGCAGCAGGTGTGAATGACATGAAGGCATTTTACAGGGTTGTCTCAATATTGTCTAGTACAGTAAATGACAGCTGCCTGAGTCACAAGTAGTACTCGATTACTGAGCTCTGCTAGTTAATATACGGGCCAACTGATGACAGAGGATAAAATGAGCTTTAAATGAATACCTCAGGTATTTGGAAACACAGCAGGGATTAGCTCCTGAGGAGTCTTTGATAAATTCTCCTTCACCTGACGAAGGTGCCCTGGAATCAATCAGAAAAGACAGTCAACTCGTGGTCACTCAAATTTAAAAAACATCTCATATTTAAAAATTTAAAAACACATAAAACATACATTTTTGGATGATACTTTATTTTTTAATTGAGGAATGTAGTCACAGGTCATGTTAAAGTCTGCCCACAACATTACAAGCATAGTAACTATTCAGTATATTAAACAAGCACAAAATGAGGAAGTGTAAACCCTTTAATCCCATGACTCAGTCCCATGACATGCAGGTCTCACATACCAGTGACTGCTTTATCCAGATCCTGGGGCTGCTTTCTGTTCGGGTCACTGAGCTGATCGACCACCGTGTCCAAGGCTTTTGGGTCAGGACCATTCAGGATGAAATGCTCAAGGAACCTGGAAAATAAATCGGTGTGTAATCCATTATAAACAGTATTTCAATTTCAGTTTGGCCACCATCTCCTATTTGTTTTTTCCTCTTTCTTTTTAATAAACAGAGTGAATTAATTCAATCACTGTATCTGCTTCTGCAAATCTGATCTTTAGATGTGTAGAGTTTGAGGATTTCTACAGCACTGCTTTCCAACTTAAAAATTAAATATTTTCATAAGTAACAGAAATAAAAGATAGTAAAGTTAGAGCAAACTAATGCATATGGAAAACATGGAAAACATACCAACCTTGCTGCTGCTAGAGTCTCTGCCACACATGCGTCATTGTTCTGAGTGACACGGACTGCCTGCTCAACCTTTTCCAGCATGTCAGGCTTTCCTGCATAAAAAGCCACTATAGGAGCCAATTTGGCTACTCCATCAATCTGACAGTCGTTCTCACAGCCTGTCAAAAATACAACACATTAGTCTGAGCTGTTTTTCTTAGAGCCTGATTACACCTGGTGTTAGCATGCATCTTAGGTGATCCTATCACAAACAAGCGGCTCTATGTCTGTCGGTTCACACCTGGTGTCTCTGAAAGCATCTCCAAATGGGTCTTGAGGGCCCACTTGTGATTGGATATCACTTCCCCACTCTTTTTGCAAGTGAACACATATATTATTTCCGTTTGCAAAGGCCAAATGCATCGTTTTAACCGACAGGTGTGACAGGGCTAACTGTTAGCATCATACAACTGTTACCTAATGTTTATTAATGGGTGTAACGACAAAGTCAAGCCATTTCTGCATCAAGGTGAGTTTGCTGGGACTGTTAAATAGTTGCTTCTGTGTTAGCTTGTGTGAACCAAGCAGATATTAAACTGACCACAGCTCTGTGTCTACTGGCAGAGAGTTGACAGAGGAAAGATATCATCTGCGTAGACAGCCTTTCAATGTGGCCTTGGGACACATTAGCATAGATACTGCTGAGAGAATGCCGCCATGCAGTCAAGACCATTTCCAAATGTGGTCTGAACAATTAGATCTCAAGATGCATTGAGGGTGCATTTTGTGCATTAACCCTTGTATTTAGAGCTGTCCACTTGTGATGCCATCACCCAAGAAGTATATGTTACAGGACCTTGGTTATGTCTTAGTTTGACTTAATGTATTGCAATTACTGCAGAATTACCTGTCTCCTCTTTGCCTGCATCCATATTCTTCAGGAAGCCCTTTAAACTCGCGTGTCTCCATGGTCCCTCGATTGGCAGCTGAGGTCTTGGCCCTGGTATACACAAGGTCACACAACATCATCAGTATTCCCTACTAGGTGAAAATAGTTGTATTCATTCTCTGCAACAACATAAAATACTTCTCCACTTTTATTGGGCAGTTTTCCTACCTCCTTTCTCTCTGTAAGGATCATTGACAGGCGTAGCATACTCTGATCCTGGCCCAAAGAATTTCAGTGTGCGCTGCTTCAGATCGTCAACATTTAGACCTGGCAATGTAGGTTAAACAACTTGAACAAGGCAAGCATACTGTAAAGTCACACAATCATCATATTGCAGAACCTATCAGGACCTTTACATTGGCGTGGCAAGGGGCCAAATACATATAAACTATCATCTCATATCTTTTAACCATTCTCTACAGTCGGGGTGTAATGTTGGGATGATTCAGGTGTGGTGAGGATGAGTACACTTCATGTTCAGAACAGACGTGGAGCTCAATATCCTGCTCATGAGCCATCTAGAAGTGTCACAGGACTAATTATAGTATCAGCAATGGTGGGGGTGCACACTTAATGACAAAACCTACTGTCAACATCACTTTTCTGTCAGCATGCAGTTGAGGATTTATTTTTTTCTTAAATAACAAAGTTTCAACTAATGTAAAAGTCTGAAGTGACCATCAGGTAGTCCATTGGGTCGATAAGATGAAACAGCAAGCCAACCTCCACATTCAGACAAGGACTCCAGGAGGACAAAGGCCTGGTCTCCATAGCAGCTCTGCTGGCCTGTCTGCCTCCTGTAAAAGGGATTGGCTGACTCAGAGTGGAACTCAGGGTTTGGATCCTTAGCCAGAATCCCTTTCAGCTTCTGGAGGTCGTACACCCAGTGGAGTGGCTGCGCTGTAGGGGACAAGTCATCAGGTCAAGCTGAGTATAGAAAGGGTGCTACAACATGCCAAACCACTGGTACTATCTTTAAGGGAACATCTGCAGAAAAGTTCCTGCTGTCAGGATGGTCAAATTTTAGTGAAAAAAAGTGAGTATCAAAACAGAGGGTGGGACCAAGAAACTAATTTACCGTAATACATTTTACTGACTACATAACATACAAAACAATACTGCAGTATAATAGACTTAAACTATTATTACCTGCTGCATCTGCAACAGCTGAACCTATGATAGCTCCTATTGCTCTGTCAGCCAGAGCTGCAGCCATCTGTAAAAATAGTCACAGCATCATTGGAATTTAGGAGAATGGTTCATAAATGAATAGTTAAAGTTGTCAACATAAATCAATTGGCAGCAATCTTCATAATCATTCAGGTCAGTTATCAAGCAGAAACACCAAACTCTATCTTCTCCAGTGTTAGGATATGCCACTTATTTTAATATCATAGTAAACTGAATAGCTTTGGGTTTTGAACTGAACAAGACATTTGTAGATCTAAGTTTGCTGTACACTGAGTAAGGCATCTTTACTATTCTACAACTCACACAATAAGGAGTCATCGATAAACCAAAATAATAATCAATAGATTCATCGATAAATTCCAGCCCTCTGACCGTTAACTGTTAGATTACATACATGTGTAATGACCATAAACCTGACCTGAAGTGATCTATAATCGACTGGGGCATTGTCTCATAGTTGTTTAAGGCTTATCTGCACTCTACTTCTTTTCCTGAATTATCTAACAGACTGTGTACAGCTTCACTACTAAAGCTAATGGTAATTGTTTAACAGATATTAGCTCGGTGTGAAGCATCTCTCAGCAGTACCTTCAAGACCGTGAATGCATCATTGTTTATCCCTCTATAATTCCTAACTGCAGCAATACACTGTGAAGCAGCTGTGGAGAAAGCGGTAACGTACTCTCAAACACTGCAGACTACCAGCTAACGTCCGCTAATGTTCTTAGCCACATAAGAGGGTCTTGCCTTTAACTCCGTTGAAAGTATACAAACTAATACTGACACCCAGTCTGTACTGTAGTTAGTTTTAACCCGCGGCACCTACCTTAAGGAACAGTTTCGGTTTCACTCATCCATAAAATGAAGACAATCTTTAGGAGTGTTCCTTCAACATGTTATGAAATATTATTGTTCTTTAGCACCGCCCACAGGGCAGTAACAATATCACCCCGCCCCCTTCTGGTCATCCTTTGAACACACTGACCAACATTCACTGAAGTATAGATTTTATAGACATTGTCAGAGCTGTCATATAAAACACAAATACTCACTACTGTTAAAATGAAATTAATTCATGTCCTTTACATGTATTAAAGATAGGCTTCAATTAAATACAGTTGTATTAATATTTCATACACATATTAAACACCTCAAACACTGACTTACTGACAATAAAATAAAATATGTAAAGAAAAATGTCTGTAAAGCATACCGTGCTATATTTTAATTTTAACTGTACATTAAAAATTCTTAAAATTTGCAGCATCTAAACTGATAGTAAAGTCACACAGGGCTCAGCTCAACTCAGAGACCCAACTGGATTAGGATTATAGTCACAGTTAAAATTTAAGCAGAGAGTGTCATCTACTGACCAGCGGAGGCAACTGCTGTAGACATGAGTGAACAGAAATGAAAGCTCCCTCCTGTGGACAAACCATTACAAAGAGGACTCTCCACCTATGCACTTGTGTCGACTCATGATAACAAACACATTCATGATTCTTTATAGGCCTAGTGGGACAAACATGACCCTTAAAGATTAAAGGACTATTTTGATTTTTGGGGAGCAAATTTTCCACATCGTATCAGCATACTTGGAGAGCCTGAGAGCTACTAAAAAATACTATGAAGGTGTTAAGGGGATTTTCTAAAACGTCACACAAAAAGGTGAAAACTCTACAGAGGCCCCTTTTCGCAGCAACCATGCTGACTTTTTATAGCAAAGCACTAATAACAGTAACAATGGAGCCATTTTATTGTCCCATGTCCCATGACAATGTGACAGTGAACCAGTGTGCACATAAGGACTCTGAAACTGAGGCAGCTACATGAAATTCAGCAGTCATTAATGTAGGTATGTTGTTGTTGTTGTTGTTGTTGTTGTTGTTGTGTCTGAACAAACAAATTGTATGGCTCACTCCTCATAGTTAAACCACACATACAAAGTGAGGGAAATATTTTGTCATTTATAAATTTCCCCTCAAGTCATAGGAACAGAAAATGATTATGTAGGCGAAGGGATGTTCTGGAGGGTGTCATGTGACAGCATGGGATGTAAATGACACTCACTATCACTATCTCATATCCTTTTATTACATGTTTACAGTAACACAGTGAGCCACATTACTGCATACCACCCGTCTACTAAGGCTAGCTATGGAGTCAGCATTTAGGGGGACTGAGAAAGAATTTTAAATTTGAAAACTCATTTCCTAACTATATTATATGATTTATTATAAGCAAGTATATCTATACAATATACTATATGCAATACTGTAAGTGAAAGCTACTACTGTGCCATTAACATTTAACATAAGTTGAATTCATCTGTGAGCACTATTGCGTATGTGGTATTTTTGTACGGATTCTTTTGCAGATTGTTGGTCACTGGATGAGTGTGTGGCAAATTAACTGCAGGTAACTTAGCTAAAATAGCTAACATTACTGATGGTTGATTGATTAGCACTTGCAAATCATCATCCCATTTTGAGGGATGTGCCCCTGCCCTGCCCTGGACCATAACTACCACACACATACAGTTGGAGCATCTTTGACTGACTCCCTTCAAACAAAATCTTTCTATTTTAATACTGTAGGCTGCACATCCTGCTACAGAAAAGAGGGATGCGTTGTGTACGTGTGTTTTGGGGCTCTGATGGAGTACGGTACCATGTCGCCTGTGTTTATTTATAGCCTACCTCTTCCCTTTCAATCTGTAAAGTAATATCACATGCGATCATCTCAAGCACATGCACGCATTGCACTGGACACACGTGTACTGTATGTACAGATGGATCAGACTCAAAAAGATCCAAAAAACTGGCACATGCCCCCCCCCCCCGTAAAACTCTATGTTTCACTTTCTTCTTGAGTCAGGGCTAAGTGACACCTATGCACTGAATCTTCAGCAGGTGCACCGCCCTCTCCTCTCTCCATGTCCCAGAGTGACCCACCACCACATTCTAGCGCTGCGCCAGTGCCAGCAGAAGCAAACTAGACACCGGCACCCCCTCCTGATATGTACTTCTCTGTCCTGCATCCATTATTTTTAGCTGGGATCCAAGCCTCCATCTACACTTAATAAGGGAAAAGAGTCCCTCATATTTGCAGCCACCTCTAAATCCATCATAACAAGTTTTTTTCAGTTGCCGCAAAGCAGACGGGCTCAAGACACACAGACATAAGACACATACACATACAAACACACACACACACGTAGACGCACACATGTCCCATCCGTCTTTCTCTCTTTATTCCTTGCTTTTGCACCATCTCTCTCTGCCTCTATCAGTGTCATCTCCTGTTGGGTAGAGAGAGAAAGAGAGCAGGATGGTTTTCATCTCTTCACTCCACCCACTTTTACAGGTCTGCAAAACACACTCAAGCACACACACACACACACACACACACACACACACACACACATGCAAACACACAAAGTTGTCACCCCAGCAACCACAGTGGCCCCCACCTCATCTTCCCTGATTACACCCCACATAGACATACACTCGCACCTATGTCAAGCCTAGCCCAACCCCTCTTGTACCCTGTGCCCCACTGCTAGTTGCCCATGTGAGGTTTTTTAATAAGGTGGATGCAAGAGTTGGTCTTGCTCTCTTCTGGGTGACGCGGATTGGAAGGGGTTCTCCATACTTTTAACAAACTATTTTGTTTTTTGTGGTTTTTGGTGCCCCTTCTTTTACTTTCTGAATCTGTGAAGACACCTACAAAATCTTAGAGAGGAGCCATGAAGTGGACCTGGGTTTTTGTGACCGTCTTGCTGTCCTTTGGAGGGCTATCACTGGGCAAGGATAGCTTGGACTTTCCAGAGTATGATGGCAAGGACCGTGTCCACGACCTCAACCTCAAGAACTATAAGTCTGTGATGAAGAAGTACGATGTTATGGTGGTGTACTACCATGACCATCCTGGATCCAGCCGCGTCGCCCAGAAACAATTTGAGATTGAGGAGTTGGCCCTTGAGGTGGGTTGAGATGGGGACTATGGGTAGCATAGGGAGGATAGCTTGCTAATGAGAAAGCTTCATAATGCAAGGCTTAATAATGCAAAGCACACAGAAACATTACACAGCCTTGAACTTAAAGTTGCTTTGACAAGTTAAGTTGAAAGTTCTAGTCAATGCTGTATTTTGATCTAGCTTAATTTATTCCAGTTGCACAGGATTTGAATCCCGCTGTGTGAAGTTTGTGGCAGTATACTGCTGGTTTAAGAAACAAATGAAAAACATAAAAAGAGATTCATAGTAAAGATGTAACTGTTTGGTTACAAGGAGAGGAAATACATATTTCTCTTCATATTTGTTGACGTAGATTTGAAATGTGAATTTGAACACAGGGATAGTTATCATGGGAAAGTGATGCTACAAGGAGGAAAATAGCTTTGCTGGATTCAGAAATGCTGATTGGTGAAGTCCCAAAAATGTGTCACAAGCCTGCTGTGTGTCGTCAGTGTTGTCCACCCAAGGCAAAGAGCTGAGCTGTGAGGACCCAAGATATCATTTATTCTGGCAAAGGTTGAACTTGTGTACATTGTGTGCTTCTGTGTGTGTGTGTGTGTGTGTGTGTGTGTGTGTGTGTGTGTGTGTGGTAGTTGATGTGCTTAACACACCTCTATCAGTATACCTCAGGCCTCCTGTCAGCCTGAGTACTCAGCAATTTTATCACATTCCTCACAGAAACATTACATCATCATATAGCAAGCTTTCAGTATCAGCTCACAAACAGCATCAAACCACAGCTGACCTGGGTTGGTTCTCTGGTTACCTGGAAAAAAAAAACAAAAAACACAATATCAAATGTGACATACTCATGCACCGCATTTCCAGGAAAAGTTGTAGTTGCATTTCTTGTCCTCATCAATTTCAATATATCAAGTTGATTCCATGTTCACAGCCACCCAGAAATAGCAGTCGTTTTAAATTGGACCAAAGACAGAGAGCGAAATTAGAGTCTCGCACAATACAGATCTGACTGGTTCTCAAACAGCATTTTTGATACTGTTTCAAGACACACTGCACTGCACTTCTATAAAAAAAATAATAGGAGTTTTGTGGAATATATACACTGGATCATGTGGCAACCATATTTTCTGGCACCTGGCATGACCAACCACACAGTCTACATGAAAGGTGGCTTCCTTATGTTCTTGATGAACTGTTATTTTTTAGGAGAACTGCAAGCATTGCAGCTGGTTCCCTTTAAAACTGACATGCAAAACAGACACAAAAAAAACACTGAAAAAAAATACATGAAATGGGGAGGAAAAAATAGAAATAGATAATTATGGAAGGGAAAACATTAATACACACTGCTTCTCTTAGCATATCACATCCTCTTGACAGCCTCTGTCTCTGTATGGGAGCGTTAGGGCTCGGCCTCAGGGCTGAAGGCCAGCACTGGAGGTTCTGGCTCGGGTAGTGCCGGCTCAGCTCTGCGCTGTGATTGACACTTGCAGTACTGTACTTGTCAGCGGATCCCAGAGCACTGGGCATCACTGCCACCTCACCAAAATAGTCCCTGGGCTGGTGTGGCTTCTGGCGCTATATTTGTCCCAAGCTGCTTTTGTGGTGCGTCAAGCTCCTTGAAGGCTTGTGTTTCTCCTTATGAATGTATTATGATTTACATTTGATGAGGATTTATTATTAGTAACATACAGCAGCAAAGGGCTCAAATTTTCAGAGGTCAAGGCTCTCTGTTGGTGAAAGTAAAATGATATATGACATGATGAGAGTGAGGAAGTCATAATTAAGTGTTTTCTCTCTTGGTCAAAAACAAGATTGTAAATGTGGCCTGACACTGTGACTGAGGCCTATGTGTTCATGCTTAATAATTTTGTTTCCATGTAAATCAGAGGGCTTGTATCCTCCGGACTAAATGCACCACGCTATTAAATTGCTCACTGTCCATATAAACAGATTACAGATAATATAGTACACATGGATGTATATCTGTCCTCTTTAGGTGCTAAGGATATTAAAATGGGATGGCTCTGCACTAACAAGAGGAGAAATAATTTTCAATCCACAACAGGAACAGGAAATTACATTTTATCAGATGCTGCCAGCATTTTTTGACATATATACAGTATGTATGTCTCAGTGTACATCTACAAATTAATGGTATTTAAAGATAAAATTGGGTACAGCTGCAGTGTAATTTGCATATTGCCAAGCTGGAAAACATGTAGATCTAGCTATGAAATCCCATCCCAGATGCTGAAGTTGTTGGTTTAACTTTACATGCAGTCAGGGAGGATCGGTTACTCTGAAGAAATTATATCAGCCAGATTAATTCAGATACACCAAGGTCTAAAGACAACTTTGCATGTAAACAATTTTCATGTTGCTTCTATAAAAAAAACAGCAGAAAAAAAGATGTCCAGATGATTGGATAATTATATCTATTTATTTTACATATGTAAATCAAGATAAACAACCTCCAGTATATCCATGCAAATACATGTAATTATCTCAAATGTACCTCTCACTTGCAAATTTGTAATTTATTGGTTTTATCAAAGTGTTCATAAGAAAATGAAGAAGAAATAGGAAATTACCAGTATAATTAACCAGTGCTTTTCCCCACATCTGTTTATTACAATTTATCCTCAAATGTATATTGAAGTTGCTTGGATAGTATAAAACCTTTTTCACCTCAATCACTTGCCCTTCAAAAGATTATTTTAGCCTACTTAAATGCCAAAAGGTTGGGGTCTGCAACAAAATATAATGCAATGCAAAAAAGCTGAAGTCACAGTACAACCAAAATACTGGACTGAAAGATTCAAACTGCTTTCATAAAATGGAAATACTTTTAAGTGTATATACTTTTGCACTGTAACTTCAAAGATATAATTTGCATATATTCTGACATACCAAATTCTAAACTGTTTCACTGTACCCCACCCATGTGCAACTGCAATCAAATTAAAAGAAATGCTAGGAATTATCTGCACAACAACCTGCAGGACAGCCTACTTAGTCAAACTATTTATGCCAGTAAAAGCAGCTGCTCAAGATCTCTGACACCAGTGTGCACCCATGTGTGTGTGTGTGTGTGTGTGTGTGTGTGTGTGTGTGTGTGTGTGTGTGTGTGTGTTGTACGTGCACACTTTTTACCCTCCAAACACACTGAGACAACCCTCAAACCACTTCCTCAATGCAGTCAGGCTGTGAATGTGGCGCTGCCATTGGTGGAACCAACTGTCAGTCACAAGGTTCAAGTTTCATACAGATTTAGAAAGTGCATAAGCAGCGCTCTGAAAAGCAGGCTTTTATGGTAATGAAACTACTGAGTGAAACAGCTTTATCAAAAAGGTATAAATGTGCATAAGATACAGACATTTTACTGCACACTCAGGCAGGCTTGTATTCCCATGTTTTATTGACTTACACTAAAGTGACATATCATGTCCTCAATTATATGATGTCTTTGTTTTACAGCTTGTAGCCCAGGTCCTGGATGAGTTTGATGATGAAGATATCGGAGTCGGCCTCATTGATGCAAAGCTAGACAAAGCTGTTGCAAAGAAATTAGGTAAACACTCAGCAAAACTAATATAGCTGCAGAGACCTGTAACATACGCCAATATGCAAAATGAGACCAGCCAGTACAGCATCTCAGTCATTTGTCAAAGTCTTCATCTATAATGGCAAAAGGCATAGGTTTTGTTACAAGAGTGGGGGATTGGTGGGGAGGGACACATATAAAAAAGGAGGTTTGGCGGTCCACCACCAGAAAATATTGACCATCAAACACTTAATTTCCTGCATACTGGTGATTTTTCATGCACCAATTTGTGACTTTTCCACATCAATTTATGATGTAAATGTGTTTTATTGTGTCAAAATAAAAGTCTTCTGTTACTTGAATGTTTTATTAGGAGGGTACAAATGCATATGTTCTAAATAATGAGGGGGATTTGCCCCCTGCACCTACGATAATGGCTAATGATTTTAACTAACCTGTCTATAGAGATAATGTGTATCTCTCAGTGGGATGTGGCCTACTTTAATATTTTCTGTTCTCTTACTAAACATAACCGTAAATATGTGGGAAGTATGAGGCCAAATCGTCTAATAAGCATATCTGACCTTTGCTCTGACTGGGGCTTCTTCTCTTTTCCCCAGGCCTTGAGGAGTCCGACAGTGTCTTCATCTTCTCAGATGATGAAGTCATAGAATATGATGGCGAGTTTGCAGCAGACACTATTGTGGAGTTCATCTATGATGTTCGTGAGGATATAATCTCCCAGTTAATAGCCTGCTTTATTTTAGCAAAAAAAAGTCTCTAAATCACAGTTTGCTTTCTTCGAAGATGAAAATCTGACACTTGCTTCTTTTCTCTGTTGCCTTCAACTCCATTGTCTCCCCTCCTTCCTCTTCCATGACCCTCCTTTTCATCCATAGGTTCTTGAGGACCCAGTGGAAATTATTGACAATAGTAGAGAACTGAAAGGCTTTGAAAACGAGGAGGAGGACATCAAACTGGTGGGCTACTTTAAGAGTCACAAGTCAGAACGTAAGAATCTGTACTGTGATGGCATGATAACCTGTCTCAATTTGCTTTTTTATAGTTGCTTTCCAACATAATTGCTCTAAATTGCATATCAAGCAAGTGCAACAGAGACCAGGCTAAGATTGATTTGATTTTTAAAGTGGTTTTCAAGTGAGCACACTAGGAGCTGCATTAATGATGAAAACAACAAGTCTATTCTTAGATATTTCATACAGGAGCTGAAAAACTTGAAACTGAAACAACTTGATAAATGCCTGTAAAATTGCAGATTTCGAGGCTTTTGTCGATGCTGCTGAAGAGTTCCATCCTCACATCAAGTTCTATGCTACATTCAGTCCCAAGGTGAGTAACAATAATTATTATCATAAGTTTGATTAGACACATTTAAAACACTGTAATAGGACTAGGTAGAGTATGAATGGATGTTTGAAAATTGATCTAAAACTAATTAAAACTCAGAAATATGCTAACTTAAAAATCTGAGAGTATTAAAACAAAATTTCTACAATTAGCCAGTCATAGGCTTTTGTCTGTCTTTCATTTGGCACTGGGCAGGTAGTGCATAATGGGTTTACCAAAGCTTTTTTTTCAGCTGCTGAAATGAGGTTGATGAGAGAATAGTGTATGGGTCAGAGAGCCAAATCAATAGCTAAAAGATGCTAAAAGTTCCATAGAGATGAGAAGTGTCGGAATTGGGGCATTATACTCTGCCGAGTAGTCCACATTACATATAGCCTATAGCAATTTGATCCATTCTTGATATAAAAATGATTAAATATTGATTTAGCATAATTAAGTACAACATACACATTTTTGAAAAGCGACGGGCCAAATATTGAGCCTTGAGGAACTCCAAAGGGAGACTCAGCTCTCTTTGATATTTGATCATTGAAAAAAACATATTGCTCTTTGTGTATTATGCATCTAACACAACATTTAAGAACAACATCCTTAATTCCATGTAGGAAAAACTTTTACTAAAAAATATATGTCCTATATCAGGTTAGGTTAGGTTAGGTTTTATTGTCCCCAAGGAGAAATTCTATTCCACAGCACGGTACTTGTTGGACTCAGCATGAAAAACAATGACACACAAACACAAACACCGACACCATCAGAACACATCACACTGGCGAGCAGCACACAAAAAGCAACGACATATATACAGCATATAAACAAGACACAATCAACGGCGCCTGTTGTTCAGAGCAGCTATGGCTGCGGGAATCAGTAATAATAAGTCAGTATTACATAATAGTTTGCTGAGGCTTTTGATCGGGAATAGGTAACTATCATGTTCGAGATTAGAAATGTTGCCCTTTAAAACACTTAGATGGGAAAAGGTTGTCAGACAGCTTCCCAGATGTTCTCAATGATCATTTATTACTCATTCTCTTAATTAACACACTGAAAATGCATACAGTATCTTCACAACAGCTGTCATTCAAAACTACTATACTATACTAAACATAGGTTTTGTCATCAAACAGTCAATATGACCAATAATTTGCATTTATTCATACCAACTAAACTGGTAAAATGAATGTGGTTGTGTAAATGAAACCACTTCATCATTGTTCCCAGGTCCTTTATGGTCAGTTTGTTGGTTATAATCCTTTGGTCGTGTGTTACAGATTGCCAAGGCTCTGGATATGAAGCTCAATGAGGTGGACTTCTATGAACCCTTCCATGATGATCCAGTGGTCATCCCAGGAAAACCTTACACTGAGGATGAGCTGGTGAAATTCATTGAAGATAATGACAGGTGAGTCCCATTAATGCTTTGCTACAATGATCATGAAGTAAAAGCTTAGCCCTCCATAATGGAAAACATAACATCTTATTCCTCTTTGATTTTCAAGACCAACCTTGAGGAAGCTGCAGCCACACAACATGTACGAGATCTGGGTAAGAACTTTAAAACAAACTTGCCTGAAGGTCTTTTTTTGTACAACTGAAGAGGCCTTCTTGTAACTTCAACACGTTAACCCCAGTAGACTCAGTTTGTCTTTACTCTTTCCACAGGATGACGATATTGATGATGAACATATCATTGCTTTTGCAGAGGAGTCTGACCCAGGTAAAGGAACCCTGAATTGTAAATATTACTGACAGAAACACCGCCAGATTATGTTAAAATCATAACCAATAGCAAATGTATAGAAAGTATTATATGGGTCAGCAAAGGAGTCGGAGGAGGTTTTTGCATGGTGTTGAGACATGGTGTCAAGACAAATTTAAATAGACTGTCCCTTGCAATTATAAGTGTTTCTACAGGTGAATGAAGGATGAGTAATTAACAAAACCACCATTTTGCCCCACTGTCAATTGACCCTTATAATAATTGAGACTTCGTGTCATTGTTGTCCTCTCCACTCTTTAGATGGTTATGAGTTCCTTGAGATCCTAAAAGAAGTTGCAGAGGATAACACAGAGCACCCTCACCTCAGCATTGTCTGGATTGACCCTGATGACTTCCCGCTGGTATGAATATAAAACAGTGCAATAAAGCATACAGGAAATCAGAGAAGCTCCTTTGGGTGCTCCTTCACTCACAGTTAACTGAACACTAAACACACTGAAACATATTCTTCATAAATGGCACATTAATTTGACTGACACTGGCTGATAAAAGTTGAATTGGTCTAAATTTTATTTCTAATTTTCCCTGCAGCTTCTGCCACACTGGGAGAAGATTTTTGGAATTGACCTGTCCTCCCCACAGATTGGTGTTGTCGATACTGATGATGTGAGTAATATTTTGGTACTTGAGTCATAGAATGCCTGTGCATTTGTGTGTTTGCCAGACTCTGTTATAAACAAGGCTAGATTCATTTGTGGTCATTTGATTATTTGTGTGTGGGCAAAATATAACTAAAATGTCAGTCTCTGTCTGTCCTTCAAAAACTGTCCACCCAATTGACTTTGTACTTTGCACTTTGGGTGTATATTTATTATGTAATGTGCTATCTACACAGTGTGTAGTGTACTGAGAGGGGACCCCTATTAACTCTTACGCCACCAAAGGGCATGCTGGGCACAGTTCAGTCTTTGTCGCTCGCTACAGTATATTCAAGAACAGATAAGGAAAGAAAGACTGGACAGACTGGAAATATTTCATTGTAGCAAACTCAAACATGGCAACCTTTAGCAATGTTATTTTTGGAATGAATGCTTTAGTTCTGTAAATATCCCGGTCTGAAATGTTAGCAAATGACACATATACTCCAGCATTGCTACAGGACACAACCATGTCATGGCAGGTGTATTGCTCAGTACCCAAGGGACTACAGCGTCCAAAGTGAAGTTGTTTGGATGAGCGATTCTCGAGAAAGCTGCAAGCAGCAATACCAGAAGCCAAGCCATCCGCCCTTTCCAAACAGGCATGTTTGGAAAGGGCATTGCACTAGTGCACAATCAAAACACATATGCACTACAGTATTTGTTTCCTTTGCCTCAATGGGGAGCTCATGTTAAAATAAACTTTTAATAAATGTAATATTTCAGTTGATGTTATGCTTACTTGGCGCATATCCTTGAAGGTAAACTGTGTAGGAATTGTCAGTTGCTGTTTTCAAACACAACATTAAAACCTCCTTCTTGTATGTACAATGCAATCTACTATTTTAGGAAAATGAGTTGAAAACTAAATTTGCTGACTGCTGGGACCTATCTGTCCAACAGAAAACAGACCGACTTTGCATTGCTCCTCATCCTCTCCTCCCGCCAGTGAAAATGAAAGCCAACCCTAGATTTACTCTCTTTTTGTAATGAGCTTTGTCCACTTGGCGTTACATTTCGCTACATTTGCTTTTTTTTTGATACTGTGGCCTCAGTTTTCATAGCCTTCTTTTGAATGTGCAGGCTACTATCTGGTTATTACATCTTATAAAGTCCTGAACACATATGTGCCATGGCAACCACAGCAAAATAAGAAGCAATTATGAAAATACAGGCAGAGAGCGGAGCTTTTGCGGATGAATACAACACCAGTGGGTGAAAGATCCTCAGAACTAGGAGCTGAGCTGTTTTTGTTTTTCTTCACTCTGCAGGCTGACAGCATTTGGATGGACATGGATGACGGTGAGGACTTGCCAACTGTAGATGAGCTGGAGGACTGGATTGAGGATGTTCTGTCGGGTGAAATCGATCCTGATGATGATGATGATGATGATGATGACGATGATGATGATGATGATGACGATGATGATGACGATGACGATGACGATGATGATGATGATGACGACGACGATGATGATGATGATGACGATGATGACGATGACGACGACGACGATGATGATGATGATGATGACGATGACGATGACGATGATGATGACGATGATGATGATGATGATGATGATGACGACGACGATGATGACGATGATGATTATTAAATCATTAAGTCATGATTTACTATCTAAGTCTGACCAATGCAGTTTTAAGAGTCAACATCATTAAATCATCAGTAACATCTTCTTTTGTAACTAGTTCTCATGTTGAACTCGTCAGTCCATTTTGATATCTCATCTTTTCATCATCCTCTCTCTGCATCTCACCTGAACAATATTCCACTCCTCGTTTATCCCTGTCCCCTACATATTCACTAATCCTCCATGTAACAAAGATAAGAACCCACAGTACCTTTATTCACACATGTAACACTGTCTGGTACAATAAAAAAAGAAATTCTCTAAAAACCTTGTCATCTACTGCTATTGATTTTTATATGATTAAAGTTTTTTTTTTTCCAAAGTACTGGAGGGGTTGCAATATTGTATGCATTATGTCTGAGTCCATCTGTGGAGTCTGTTGCAGTCTGAATGTGTTTTATCTGTTCACTTATTTTCTTGTTTGCCCCAGTATCGAAACAACTGAGGTAAGATCCAAGGGTGCTAGCAGGCTTTTCTTATGGGTCTTAAGTATCACCAGCCTACTCTGTGAAATCAATGTAACGCTGTACACTGAAAGTGCTGTACACCATATGGATGTTTTCTACAATGATGAAATATGACAACAGCCATATTCTATTTTTGTAACAAGAGAAATTTAACTTACTGTAAAGTCTTAAATAAATGACAGCTTGGACAGAAACACCATTATTGTATAGTTTTTTCAGGTGTGTGCATGTGTGTGAACTCTAAGTAATAGAAATACATAATGATTTTGATGACATAATTATTTGTATTTTATTACAGCGTAGTACCTTTATGTACTAGAGTTGTACAGAGATGTCATCATCTTCTGTATCTGTCTGTCTCTGTGCGTGTATTCAGAAGGAAGACCGGAAGTGGATGTGCCTAATACTGGAAGTCACAGTATATCAGGCAAATGTTGTATCTTCTGGAATTGTAGATGTATAATAATAACTAGATATTGGACGCCAAGCTGGCACACATACAGTCCAATGGAAATGCTGGCCTGGTGCATACACCAAAAAAGGTTCAAGCTTGTGGTGTATGGGCCCACTGTATGTAAGCTGAAGTGTTTCTCCCACTGGCTCCGCCTGCAAGTTCCTGTTCGGCTCACAGACTTTATATTGTGAAGATGTTACCAATTTCTCTCTTTTTTTTGGCTCAAGGAAAGTTTTACAAATATAAAATCTCTATTGATCATAAATTCATAATAGAAAGAGTCATAATTGACCTTGTTTGCAGTTTGAGGTGTCCTGTCAACAGTTTTACAGACGTCTCTTCTATAATGGTGGTCCACAGAGAAAAAGCTTTTTGGGCCAAAGGTAACTGTTTGCTGCAAAACTGCAGGCATTCTCTCTCTTTAGTTTTATTTTAACCTGAACATAGGTGCTGTCTGAAACCCCACCACCTCTTAAACCGGGGAACATCGATCCATCGGACTGAAAAAAAAGTTCTGTGAATTGGAAGATTCTATTTTACATTGTTAAGAGAATCTATTTACAGTAAACATGAATAAAACCATGTATCCATCAGTTATAGAGAATAATCTAAATTCAGATGCATTTGTGTTTATTATTTTAAATGTTTTTTAATAAGATTAATTAATTAAGATTAACAGACTATAGCTTAAAAGTACAGGTTTTAAGCTTCATTTTGCAGGGGTTTGAAAGACATCAAGTTGCCACACCAGGCTTTTTGTCTCACTTCTCCCTGGTCTCCCTGAGTGATAGCTGGAAACAAGTGATGCACGCTGCAGTTGACTCACCTGCGGGTCCATTGTGGGTTTGAAAGAAAATATCACAGGTTCAGGCAAGTCAAAAAATGACAAATCAGTATTCCAAATGAGTTATTAATAATTTACACACAACTTGGAGAGCACCAGTGCTCAATCCTCTGTCTCTGTCCTTGTCTCAGTCCTAAGTCCTGACAATTCTGCCACTGCAATCCTTTAAGTGGGCGTTTAATAAGTTGGTGGATGTGGTATTAAAACTCCCTGACCTGCTCATACTGGAACTGTCACCTCTCAGCCTGCTCACTGCTGTGTGGGGCAACTATAGCAATAGCTTTTCAATAATGTGTAGTAAATAAAACAACTAGTTGGTGAAAACAAAGTCTTGTACAAACACGATTATCCACAATGATATGAATCAATGTGAAGAAACACAAAGGCTTAAACACAGACATGTCAATCATGTTTTTTCCTCCCTGAATTATAAGGAGCAACCCCTTGAAATAAATGACCTTGACTCTATTGACGTATCAGTGCAAAGTTTGTCACTAGAGAGGTGTTTTCACATTCATATCTGTGCATTTCCGGACAATGTAAGATTCAAACAAACACCAAGCACCATGGGTGATAATAACAAACAACTGAGTCTGGGTGTGACTGAGGCTCAAACCTGTTTGGCTCAATGGTTCAGATGTTTCCTTTATCGCCAGCCATCTTATTTTATGCACTGCTTTTTCACCAGTCAACCTGGTGTGAGCAGTGCTAGACGAAGTGAAAAGCAAAAGTTACCTAGGGGAATTTCTCAATCAGGGAGACAGAATAGATAAGCTGTTTTCTTTTTTAACAATTGCATGGGAAAACCTTGTCAAACTAAATATTAGTGTTAGTATTAGTTTAGTACTAGTATTAGTATTTTAACATATGTTGGACTTGATAAAGCTAATTATGGTAGCATCATACATACTGCCAAAAGAGTCTGAGTTTATCCTGGAGAATTTCCCACAAAATTCACTATAGAAATCCAGTGCTTATGTGGAAAGTAGTGTACTTTCAATATCTTTCAATGATCCAAACAGAAACCATGGGAAATTAGACTTTCGAGACAGACTTCAACCAGAGAGGGCAGAGAGACACTGGTGTTGAGTTACTCTTCAATCTGCTTCATTCATGCACAAATGGACACTTCGACTGGCAGCAACTCAGGTAGCAACACATTTAAAGCTTGGAGCTCTTCCTCAAACAGCATACATCTATAATGTCTAGCAATCACTTCTTGTAAATGGTGTACACAGGGCTGTCGATATGGAATTAGGGGAGACTGGGGTTGGTTGTCACATAGGTTGGTTGTCACCAGTGGTGTAGTGGAGGGTATATTCAGGTATACGGGGTATACCCATTTCTTTTTCTATCCAGTTACAGTATACCCACCTATCAGCTAAAAAGCAATTGTAATACATAGGAGAGTATGCTCACTTCCTCATTGGTAACCTACCTATCTACCTAGTAGTACACCCACCTCATCAACTACCACTACACCACTGGTTGTCACACTGCTTATTACAAACAATTGGCCGGGCATCCTGTTCATTTCTCACTGGTCATTTTGTGGAACACATACAAGAGAATAGCTAATTCAAACAAACAAACAATCACCTAGTTCAAATTCATGGTAACACAAGGGGCATTGATAAGTAGGCTACCATCGTAGAGGTGGTATTCATTTAATGACTTATTTGGTGTTTTTATCTTAAAAAACGAAAAAGTTACACATTTTTCATTTTTCCTCCTGATAACTATGGACAACCAACCCCATACATTGTGACAACCAACCCAGTGATGTCACAATGTGTCATCATATGTCAGAGTGGTTAATAACTTCTTGTTACATTAAGTTGTAAAAATTGAGAGGGATACCCATTTCAAACCAAGACCTTAAGCTTTCTTTAAATGTAGGAATGACTATTGAAAGATGATTTGATGATGAGCAATTCACACAAGAGTAAAAAGTGTGACAGCCAACCCCAGTCTATCCTACTCATAAACTGAGCCCAAGGTCTGTTTGTGGACACTGTCCACACCAGCTGGAAGACCTAAAGTCAGGGAGGGTGAGGACAAAAGATGCATTTTATTATCAGTGCCATTACGTCAATGTGTAAACATCACAGTCAAATTATCCTTACAATATTCTGACAGCCTTAAAATAAACTGGTGCACAAAGTGTCTTTCCAAGCAAAGATGGAATTAATTAATCTTTTTAGTGGAATGTTTCTTTAGTCTGATCCACTTTTAAACATCATCTTCTACACATTGCACCGGAAAACCGTGGTTTTAATGTTCCACTGTAACTTCTACTGATTATTGGTGTATAATTGTACATTTCAAATAAATGTACAAACAGCAGCTTATCATTGTGTCCTCTAAAATGGACAAAAATTCACTATTATGCCAGACTTTCATTTTGTATTAGGTTGAAGAACATTTTCATGATTTGAAAGAAATTTGGGCCTAAAAAATGACAGAAACACGGGATTTTTATTCTAAAACACACACACACACACACACACACACACACACACACACACACACACACACACACACACAGTTTACACTGTGAGCTTCTCATCTTTTTTCTCCTCCCTCTAATCCCGTGATGTAAAACCCCCTTCAGTATTCAGCGCGCGTGCGCCAACACACGAGACACGCCTCTTCTTCTTTCTGCGATTCACGAAGCCATGTGGCTGTCGTTGGTAAATAAAGCTTATAGCTAATCTTGAACTTCCATTTACTCTAAATTTTTGCATACAAACGCTGACTTTTGCACAGTCCGAGCAGCCAAAATGTCCGCGGGCGTCGTGAACCTGCAGGCGCAGGTGGAGTCGGTGCTGGGGGAGCTGGTCAAAGCTGCCACGGTGGAGTTAACCAAACTGTTCGAGAGCAGATACCGAGCCTCGGTGCTTGATGTGGAGGTGGGCCGCACTGAGGACAAAGAGCAAAAAAATACACTGGACAGTGGGGACACAACACGCAGCATCGGAGTGCAAGTGGACGAAGACATGTATCCGCTGTTGGAGCTTTCTGGTAACGTTTTGGATCTTTGGAGCGTTAAATGCATTGACTTCCTGTTTACGTCCACGGCTAGGCTGCAATAATTAATACACGCTGCTTTAATTGCATTATAAAATAAGAAACCAGCAGATTTTTGTGTGCAGTCGCATTTCGCTTTATGCATATGTGCATTTAGTTCTTGCACACACTTTGCTCATTTGTTGCTGTTGCACTTAACTCCTGCATGGTGCAGCCACATTGCAAACCCAATGTAAAGGAATGTAGGCTATGTGTGTCTCTCACTTAACCCATCCCCCCTTTTCTCCACAGCCCCCCCTTTCTTCTCAGATGGTGATTGTTTGAGGGAGTGCAGAGAGGAGGAGTTTGAGGTAGTGGAGGGGAGTCTCATTCCATCAGAAATCCTCCTAGCTGAGGATAATGGCCACGCTGACCCCGAGTGGTCGCCTCTGAAGGAACAGGTCAGTGAGAAGTTACTGGGGTGTAATTAACCCCTGGATTGGGGAGGAACAGGCGAGTGAAACTGTGAGCAGCTTTGATACATTAAGACATCTTGTTGTGTTTGCTTTTTAATGGCATGCTTTGCCCCAAAGTTGAACTTGTCATTCCACCCATTGTACTTCAGACATGCAAATTTCTCATGTTTCTTCTTAAACAGGTTCTGGCAGAGACTGTAGATATGGTGGAGTTGAGCGGGTGTCAAGCAGAGTCTCCGACTGACAGTAATTCACAAACTGAAGTTGTTTTGCATGGTAAGGAAAAGCACAGTGACCGTGAGCTGAAATCCAAGGCTCAAACACACTGACAGAGAGAGACAAATGTTAGGATGTTAATCAGACTGAGATGGCTTTTGTCTGCAGAGGATTTGATGTTCCATGTATGGATTAAACATATAGTACTGCAGCTGTAGGTAATATGTTTCCATTACACCAAGCACACATTACAAGAGGGAGTTGCAAATGAGAAGGGGATGTGAGACATTCAGACATTCAATTTTTTTTATTGTATTACCTCAGTGTAACCTGTGGATTAAATCCTGTTAATATTTTTCTAGACATCATCTGAATTCTATTTTGTGTAAAGCTTTTTATTCAA
The DNA here is from genome assembly GCF_011397635.1 of Epinephelus fuscoguttatus. Classification (NCBI taxonomy): domain Eukaryota; kingdom Metazoa; phylum Chordata; class Actinopteri; order Perciformes; family Serranidae; genus Epinephelus; species Epinephelus fuscoguttatus. The sequence continues at coordinate 10,360,178 of NC_064766.1, read as the reverse complement.
ATGTTAATTGTGCTGTTGAAGAAAAGCATAGGTAACCTCTCCCTGTCATTAGCTGGCAAGTGACACAATGAATGCTGGCATAGGCTCCACCCCAGTGACCCTGAACAGGATAAGTATGAAATATAGAGGGGCTTATGTTAGATAACATAAAAAAAAGTATTAAAACAAAAACCCAGAAGTCAAGTGATTGCACAGACACATGTAAGAAATTGTCCCTCTCAAAGGAGCCTTCAGTGAAATATGTCTTTATACTAACACCTAGTGGCAGCTCTGGGAAACTACAACATGGACAAGCGTGTCTGCCCCCACAAACCCTGATGTTCATCAAAAGCAAATCTACACAGGTCTTTCTCAGAAATAACAAATGTAGCATTAAGTGACAGAATATGCATCTATTTCATTTCATTCTATTACATTTCATTATTAAGTATCCACAGAGTAATTCACTGCCCAAGCCTACAATAAAATGTGCAGTCACATTAAATGTTTTGCCCACATAGATTTTACGTTCTGTATAAACTGATAGCAGGTTAGCAGATGGTGAGACAAGGCACAGTGAGAATATCGGACATTTGCCACACCTCACAAACAAACACTTTAAGTCTATACGGTTTATTTTGGCTTATGCTCACTTTACACTGGTTTTAAAATGTCCTGAAGCTCCAGATAGAAAATATCAACACTGTGGCAGCAATACCCCTCGGTGCTACTTAGACTTTTCACCTCAGCGCTGCACGACTTATCCAGAACCTTAGCCCTGTTTGTTACTGATCAGAAGGCAGTTAAACACCTTGGTCTCGTGTCTGAATAAGAAATGCTGTCACTTTATTTAAAATCCATGGTGGCAGTCTCACTAGGTCTGAATACCATTGGATTGATGTAAATGCTGCAAAAGGTGAAATGTGCAAAGAGGGAGAAGTGCGTATCTCGTACCAACTTCCAAGATCAATGCTGTACATTTTATTTGTCCTTTTAAAATAAGTTTTAAAATCCATCCAATCCATGCAGCCTGTGAGAGAGCCAAAAACTTTCTTCTACCTTGTTGTAAAACTATCAACTCTCAGCTGTTCTCTCTCACACAACCTTTCTGCTCCCTCACAAACCAGGTGCTAAATACCGCACAAGCATTGTATCCTTATGTTAATGTGCTGTCATGTCTGAATGACAAAAAGTAGTCACTGTAACAGATAAATGAATCCAGCAAGAAACAAGAAGTTTCTGGAGAAAGGGTGGAGGGATGTTGAAGGTGAATGGAAATGTACAATATAATTTAAAAATGTATCTTAATCTTTTTCAGTCTCTGCAGAGACATGGACGGAGACAGTAAGACATGGATCTATGCAAGGGTCTCCGACTAAACAGAAGCCTCTTGTGATCCAACCAGATACACGTGACGTCATTTCTGGGGAGAAGATTAAGTTTGTTTGCCCGTTGATCCTAAAGCCCGAGTCTTCAACCCCTAAACCTGACAGTTCAGAGAAGCCTGTTCAAACTGAGCCACAGCAAGTCTGTGGTAGCACCGCCAAGGGCACTGCCTACAGTCCATCCCTGTCTGATGGAGCAGTGACCCCTGCCCAAGTTGGGGTTTGGGAACGGATCCACACACCGAAGGAGAAGAACAACCTCCACATGAAACTGAAACTGACTTCTCCAGACCAAAAGCTGAAGCGTCCTTGTGTAGTACAACTGGTGGATGTGCTCATGATGCCTGAGTCAGAGATGAAGCTTCAGAATGCTATCGCCAAAAGTCATGATGCTACCCACAAAACAGGCAGGCCTCTGCCCAAAGACCTCCGCCGCCACCAAGGTCTTCACACTGGTCACCGCCTCTGCTGCTTCACCCCCTGTGGAGATGGCATATGGCGGCTTCAGAAGGTGGTCACCCATTCTCGTGATGGATACCCTTGCAGCATCTGTGGCAAGACGTTCAAGCGGAGGAAGATTCTCCGGCGGCATGAGCGCTTTCATTCTGGAGAAAGACCGTACTCGTGTTCCACGTGCTCGAAGACGTTCGCACTGAGGAAGAGCCTCCGCCGCCACTTGAGGTTCCACACGGGGCAGAAGCCACATACCTGCATGCAGTGCGGCAAAAGCTTCCGTCTGCGTGACAATCTGAAAGCACACCTGAGGTTTCACACTGGGGAGAAGCCTTTCAACTGCACCACTTGTGGCAAGACGTTCAGGATTGAGAGGAATCTGGAGAAACACAAACTGAGCCAGTGCGGATACTTTGTTCCTTCATTCAGGACAATTGCTGGCTTGTAGCAGTGGTCAAACAGATGTCAGTGGATGGTTGTGTTGGTTGTTCCACTTTCTACCTCAGACTGAAAACACTGTATGGCTTTTGTAGACAGCCGTCTTGAAACATCTAGATAAGAAAGTTAAATCTATGAGAGAAACAGAAACCATGATCCAGATCATTCCTGACACTCAGACATTCGAGAAAGGTTAGATTTTTTTTTTTTTTTTAATTAATATTATTATTATTATTTTTTTTTACAACAAATAAGAACAGGATGCAGCATGATTGGGGCATTTTTTACAAACCTATACTACTGATGGTTTTGTCTTGATTTCCTTTGTTTCTTATTCCTCGCCATGTTTTTTCCTCTTGTGGACCAATACCAGGAGTGGGAACAGAATACAACTACTTGGCATTTTTTAGCATTCCCCTCCACTTTGCACAGTTATTCAGCTATACTACATACATGTATGTACTGCTCCTTGGAGATTGTTTTGTAAATGGGTTGGAATGCATCAGTGACATTTTACGCTCTTTTGGGTAAAGACAGAAGATATTTGGGGATTGTTTGGTTGGGAAAAATACAGATCCTCACGTGCCAACCTTTCTGTGTTGTGGTTCTGTATAAAGTACTTCCACTGATGTTTGTTTTTGTGTTGATGCTCTTTCAATGTTGTGCTTTTTTAATTAACACCACTGTCTCTCAGTATCTTGGTTTTGTATTCATTGTTTTGATTACTGAATGTATGTAGACTTCTTTCCTCTGATGGCCTATATATCGAAGACCATCTGTGCTGACTTTATAAGAAATCTGGTTTAAATTTTAAAACCCTTTGCAAAGACAAAAGTACTATACTAAGTGTTCATATGTGATGTCATGTTCTCTTTTTAAATACTGTTTAAAAAGTTTTTATATTCCTCGAAACAAATACTTAACAAATGTTTGCTTTCATCTTTTTAAACTTCTGATGCTAAACAACATTTTTTCATGTGTATTAATAAAAATACTTTTTTGCACATAGATATTTTATTTCATTGTGTGAGCGCTCAACACACTACATGCAGTATGGAGGAAAGGCAGTCAACTAAATCCCCCGTTAGAAGAGGTTTATACATGGTAACTTATGACTTAGTTGATAGTTAATAAATAAATGACTAATGCTATATGATAAGTCATAAAGCACTTCTAGACTAATGGGAAAGTCACTGCTTGTCTTAGCAGGAAATTAGCTTTTTTTTTCTCTTCAGAATAAGACCAATAAACAGCTGCAGGTGAAGTATTCAGATCTGTTACAATACCACAGTGTAAAAATAATCTGTTACAAGTTAAAAAAAAAAAAAAAAAAATCCTGCATTTAAATTCTTAAGTCAAACTACAAAAGTATTAAGATCAAAATAAACTTAAAGAACTAAAAGTAAAGTAGTTGTAGTCAGAATGGCCCATTTTGTAGCTGGTAAAGGTAGGGCTAATTTTGAGTGCCTACATTCTGCCAGGTAGTTTAATCTGTAATATAATATTTTAGTTGAATTATCCTTTGTATTAATATTTCTAAATCTGCAAAGTAACTAGTAACAAGCTGTCAAAAAATGTAGCAGAGTAAAAGTATAAAGTAGCATAAAATAGAAATACAAAGGTAAATTTCAAGTCTTTGAAACCAGGTTTCCCATCATGCCTTGGGTGATATAAACAGGAAGTGTAATTTTACCATGGAGTTGGGAGCATGAAGTCAGTCGAGAGCTTTGCGTTATATGAAAAATGATTAAATACTATGATTGATACAGTATATAACAGTGTATAATACATTCATGGCCATACCAGCGCGTTTTTTATTTAATATTTACATTTTAGTTAATTTACACCACGAAGTCATGCTAAGTTAGCTAGCACTTTTGTTTTGTTTGCACCGTGGTTGTAAATTACAGACAGTGAGTGGACACATTAACAACCGTGACTTCATACAAAGCTAACGTTGACAGATATAACTGATGGTAAACGTGTAGCTGAGTAATGTGCTGGATAAGGGAGAGACGGAAAGAATAACTTAGGTAAGTAAACGTTATTTGGGCAAAGTCACGGCTCGAGATGGAGGTGCGACTTCTGACGTAAATGTTATCACTCAGTAAAGGTTTAAAATGTCGCCAGGGTCTTTAGTTGGGCTTAAAAGAAAAATATTAATAGCTGGTTTTATTTAAGATATATAAACAGTTTGCTAGAAGTCTGTTGGTTGCATTACATCACCACGCAGACAGGTGTTCTCTGTTTCTTTAACTGGACTGAAGGAACCCGCAGGTGTAGCCAATAACATTAATGATAGCTCTGTGCCATTTAATTTAGCCAGGACCTCTGTACAGCCAGGACTGTACAGAGGTCAGTGACGTCAACAAAATCCCCATCTAGCTACAACCAAAGTCTAATCAACAAAACACATCTGTTTATACTCTTTAAATGAATTAAAAAAATATTTCTCACAATTATTGTCTTATGTCTGTTTCATCCAATAATTGTACTCTGATTATGTAGTCCTGTATTTAAGTTTTCCATTGATATCTCATATTTAGAGGCCCAGTTACTCTGAGCCTCCTCCTCTTAGGCCCCGCCTCACCAGGAAATGCAAAAACAAACTCAGCAGTTTCACTTTTAGCAATGTCTTTACGGAAGATAGAAGACGCACAGTACTGAGGGTGTTTATCATTTTACAGATTACCTCTCATGATCTTGTGCTACAGCTCATGGGTTCTCTGCAGTTAACTCCTTCCTGACTGCTCTTTTCGTGCTCACTGGCAGTCATCAAAGAAGAGAAACCAAGAATGGAAGATACAGAGAAATCAAAGCTTGAGGAGATGCTGATGTGCCCAGTGTGTCAGGATGTCTTTAAGGATCCCCGGCAGCTGCCCTGTGGACACAGCATGTGTATGAGCTGTCTGGAAAACATAATGGATCACTCCTTGGATGTTCCCTTCCGCTGTCCAGACTGTAGGGCACATTTTGGCACAGTTGTCGGGTTACAAAAGAACTATGCGCTTGCCAACATCGTAGATGACTTCAGGGCAAACAGGAAGCGGAGGGTAGGCTATCTGCTTTTATCTTTTTTTTTTTTTTTTTTACCTACAGTGTCTTTAATCATGACACTTCGAACATGTAGAGAATAAGTTAAAAGTTGTGGAATGTTAAAGCTAATCTTCAAAGTGGACAAATGTCTAACACACCTTTTCCCACATGTATCTGATTTTTGTAAGCAGGCAGAGCAGTCAAAAAGTGTGTACTGCGACTACTGCTTGGAGAAGAAAACTCTGGCCATCAAAATGTGTCTAAAGTGTGAAGTGTCCATGTGCCAAGAGCATGTCAACGACCACCTGGAGCTGCCGGTGTTCACAGGACACCCTTTGGTCAGACCTCTGGGTGACCTCCAAGAGAGGAAATGCCCACAGCATGAGGACGAGGTGCTGAGGTACTACTGCAACACATCCAGGCGCTACATCTGCAACGTGTGTTCCCTGGAGAGCAAGCAGCACACCCTGGCCACTGAGGCCTCCACTGTCCTGCGGAGACAGCTGACTGTGAGTTTTAAATAACACTTTTACGCTATAAAACAGAGAAAATTGTATCATCTGTATTTTAATAATAAAACACCAGGTTGGATTTACAAAGGAAATTAGTAGTAGCAACAGTTTGTTATAAACAAGGTGGTATTAACAACACTGAGGAGGGAACTCATGTTGCTGCATGTGGTGAAAAAAAACAGGATTTACTGGTCCTTTTAGATTCTAAAAGTCTAACTTTCACCTACACACTCCACCTCATTCATTCAACCCTTGATCACTTAAACCCCACGGATGAGTCGTTACATACTGTGCTGTACAGGAAAACTTTGTGCAGTCCTATAGAACTGTATTTTAAATTGTAGTGGGGAGCACAGAGTTTCAAAAGATATCAAATATGTAGGGTTCACATATTTCACTCACTGAAAACATATAGCTTATGGTACATGAAAAGATGGAAAGGGCTGATGCAGAGTATACATGATACGGTCAGGCAGTGTGGATAAGATTTTATTTTTCAACTTAAAGCTTGAGGGAAAATAAAAGGACAAATGGATGTTAAGAGGTTTAAAACAGAACTGTGTGTATTGGCTTTCAACAGGAGTACATGGACCAACGCTTCAACATGCTCAGCAAGCAAATTGGAGAATCCAATCAATCAGTAAAAAAACTGCAAGAAAACATCCAACGTGAAGTAAGCTCTGTTAACTAAATCCTCTGTAAAAGTGATGTTAAAGGGGTTATAGTTTGTTTTCAAAACTTTCTGATTTAATATGGATTTTCCTCCCGACAGAAACAGAAAGTGAACCCTGCCGACTCAACCCTCAACAGTGTCACAGTGGTGCTGCTCTGTCTGTGGTTCATTGTTCTGTATTATGGTAAGAGAATGGCAAGCCCTAGTATCATGTTTGTCTTCTTAATGTGAACATGCGCTCACTGATGTCTGTGTTTGTTTCCAACCAGCCTACAACTACTCTGTGGAAAACCAGATGCTGACAGAAGCACTGGACAAGCAGCAGAACCGCGTGCATCACATTTATTCCACCATTGCAGGTAAGAAGGCAGGCTTTACATCCACATTCCTGCAAGCTTACATGAAAACTGCAAAAATATGGAATTTAGTAACTAGATTTAATGATAACATTTTGTCTCACAGTCTCTGCCTGCTTTGCTCAGCACATCTCAACTTCCATATTAATACATGCAGTCTGACGTTTGGTAGTGGGTGTGTATGGAGTTAGGTTGATTTGGGGAAGTAAACCTATTTGCTTGTTAGTTTAAAGGAGTAATATCTCTTTCATATCTACTGGCAGGTGGTTAGCTTAGGTTAGCATGAAGAGTGGGAGCAGCGGGAAATGGCTAACCTAGTTTTGTCTGAAGGTAACAACATCAACCTACCAGCCCCTTCAAAGCTCACTGATCAATACACATTTTGTTTAATCTGAATTACAACTTAAGTTTTGAAACAAAAAGTTGTATTTTCATAGGGGGTTATAAGTAGGACTGTCTCTTGGTCAGAAACAATGAGTTCCTTCCTGCAGTCTTTGCTGGTTGAGCTAACAAGATGGCTGTACCTTCATATTTACAGTATTGTACACAGTGTAAGAGTGGGATCATCACTTTCATCTTACTCTTGAGAAGACAGATGACAGAAATGTCAGACTATTCCCCAAGTGGCCTGATGTTAGTACATGCTGGGGAAATTCTCCATCTCAGTGCTGAGCCAAAATGTGTAAATCACAGATATACAAATACACCAACGACACTTTCTCAAGGACATAAGCTGAAGTCAATTGTTGTCTCATCTGATGCTCCACTTACACTGGAACCTCCTTACGAACTCAGCCAACTCGTATTATACTTTCTTTTCTTTCTCTTGTCTTTTTCTTTATCCATAGAACTTTTAGTCGGTCATCCAATGAAGAGCCACAAACCTCCAGAGACAGATGATCAAGGTACAAAGAGCTGATCTGTTGAAACATTAGAATGGAAATGTTAGTTAAAGGCAAGGAAAAGGGAAAACCACTGTGTGTTTGTGTTACAGCGGTGGTTCCCAACTGGTCCAGCCACAGGGTCCAGATTGCGTCTTTGTCATTTGTTCAAGGTTCACACATTTTAATATATTCAGCATCACACTTGTGCGTGGCCATGTTGTTGAGCTAGTTTGCTGTTTTCAAGTAGTAACTCACTCTACAGCACTTCAAAATAAAAGCAATGTGTCAAAAATTTACTGTAGTGAAACAACTCAACTGTTTTGCTAATAATTTTTAAGCAAAAAGGCCAAACGTGCTGGTTTCGTGCTTCTTGAATGTAAGAATTTAATGTTTTCTTAGTCATACAAGATTATAAACTTAATAGCTTTTGATTTTTGGACTGTAAGTCTGATAAAACATACCATTTGAAGACATCACCTTGGGCTCTGGGAAATGTCACAGGGCATGTTTCACTATTTTCCGACATTCCGATTACAAAATCATTAATTGATTAATCAAGAAAATAATGGGCAGATTAATTGATAGAATAGCTGTTCATTGCAGCCCTTACAAATACTGAGCATTGTGAGTTTAATCTGACCAGCAAAACAATTCAGATCAACCCAAAAGTTAAGCACAAAGACATAAAATAACACATGGGATTTCAGGGAAGTGCAGTGCAGAGACAGCACAGCAGTTACGGAATTCCTTTAATTCCAAAAAAGTAATAGTCTTGATAATCAATCAATCAGTCAATCAATTTTATTTATAAAGCCCAATATCACAAATCACAATTTGCCTCACAGGGCTTTACAGCATACGACATCCCTCTGTCCTTATGACCCTCGCAGCGGATAAGGAAAAACTCCCTCCAAAAAAACCCTTTAACGGGGAAAAAAAACGGTAGAAACCTCAGGAAGAGCAACTGAGGAGGGATCCCTCTTCCAGGACGGACAGACGTGCAATAGATGTCGTACAGAACATATCAGCGTAACAAATTAACAGTAATCCACATGACACAATGAGACACAGAGAGAGAGAGAGAGAGAGAGATACAGGTAATGACAGTAGCTTACAACAACATTGTTGAAAGTAATAATATTATAGTTATAGTTCTGGCTACTGTGGTACAATATGTTGAAAGTATGTATTAATATCTGGCAGTATACATGTGTGACAATAGTCATATGTGTATAATAACAGAAGAAGTATGACTAATGACTAATGATGGCAGCAGCAGCAGGAGGCATCAGGCAGGACCACGGCAGCAGCACAACCACACACGTCACGCTGTCCAGGCACCGCTGCGATATGAGTTAATCTGAGAGACAGTGGAGCACAAAGGCTCCGGAGAAGAAGCCGAGTTAGTGACATCCAGATTGGCCGAGTTAGGAAGATGCAGTAATAGAATACGAGAGAGAGAGAAGGAGAGAAGGTGCCCGGTGTATTATAGGGGGGTCCTCCGGCAGACTAGGCCTAAGTCAGCCTAACTAGGGGCTGGTACAGGACAAGCCTGAGCCAGCCGTAACTATAAGCTTTATCAAAGAGGAAAGTCTTAAGTCTAGTCTTAAATGTGGAGACGGTGTCTGCCTCCCGGACCGTAACAGGAAGATGATTCCACAGGAGAGGAGCCTGATAGCTAAAGGCTCTGGCTCCTGATCTACTTTTGGAGACTTTAGGGACCACGAGTAACCCTGCGTTCTCAGAGCGCAGTGTTCTTGTGGAATAATAAGACACTATGAGCTCTCTAAGATATGATGGAGCTTGACCATTTAGAGCTTTATAAGTTAACAGTAGGATTTTAAATTCAATTCTGGATTTTACAGGGAGCCAGTGCAGAGAAGCTAAAACAGGAGAAATATGATCACGTTTCTTAGTTCCTGTTAGTACACGTGCTGCTGCATTCTGAATTAGCTGGAGAGTTTTTAAGGACTTACTAGAGCTACCTGATAATAGAGAGTTACAGTAATCCAGCCTAGAGGTAACAAAAGCGTGGACCAATTTTTCTGCATCTTTTCGGGTCAGGATAGGCCTAATTTTCGCAATATTACGCAGATGAAAAAATGCAGTCCGTGAGGTTTGTTTTAAATGAGAATTAAAAGACAAATCTTGATCAAATATCACTCCGAGGTTTCTTGCGGTAGTGCTAGAGGCCAGAGCAATGCCATCTAGAGAAACTATGTCATCAGATAAAGAGTCTCTGAGTTGTTTGGGGCCAAGAACAATAACTTCAGTTTTGTCTGAATTTAACATCAGGAAATTGGTGCTCATCCAAGTTTTTATGTCTTTAAGGCAGTTATGGAGTTTAGTTAATTGATTAGTTTCTTCTGGCTTCTTCGATAAATACAACTGAGTATCATCCGCATAACAATGGAAATTTATAGAGTGATTTCTAATGATGTTACTTAAAGGAAGCATATATAGAGTAAATAGGATTGGTCCGAGCACAGAACCTTGCAGAACTCCAAAACAAACTTTGGTACGTGAGGATGATTCATTATGAACGTCAACAAACTGAAAACGATCAGATAAATAAGATTTAAACCAGCTTAGTGCAGAACCTTTTAGGCCAATTAAGTGATCCAGTCTCTGCAGTAGAATTTGATGGTCAATAGTGTCAAACGCTGCACTAAGATCTAATAAAACAAGTACAGAGACAAGTCCTTTTCCCTAATGACCACTGTAATTTCCATGTGCCTGTATTGTAAATAAGGTCACCATCAAAATTGTGTATTTAAACCCAGACTGTCTGTCTGTCTCTTAGGAATCCTCATGTGGGATCTGGACACAGTCAGTCCTTTCCTTGGAGTCTCAGCCGACCTCCGAACAGTTGAGAGAATGAAAATTCAGGTGGTCTATTCCGACAGTGACAGCCGCTTTGATGAAGCTCCGCAGGTCCTCTCCACGCGGTGCTTCTCCACTGGTATCCACGTCTGGGAGGTGGAGGCTGAGGGACACTGGGATATCGCTGTGTCCTACAAGAACATCCAACGCAAAAGCAAGGACAGCAGCACCTTCGGAAATAATGCAGAGTCCTGGAGCCTTACACACAATGGCAAAGGCGAGCTGTTTGCTCATCATAATAAAATAAAAACTGTTCTCCCTGGACCCTTGCAAAGCAGTCGAATAGCAGTGATGGTTAATTTTGAGAAGGGCAACATCACGTTTAGTGCTGTGGAGCCTACAATCACACAGCTACATGAGTTCAAGGCTGAACTGGCTCAGCCGGTGTGCCTGGGATTGGGGCTTCACCGTGAGGATCCACCTAGCAGAGCCTCTATTGTCAAAGCTACATGAAAATCCTACAAACTGTCACAATAATCAGCTAACACAGCATCCAGACTGCCTTATATGTAGCTGGTAATCAAGGAGAACTAACTTGACTTGCACTAAAAAGTGGAGGGGTCTGAAAGGAAAGACCTGAATATGTCACTGCCAAAAAATGAAACCTTTGCCTCAGGAATATGTTTTTGTATTTCAAGTTGTAAAAGTACTTAAATCATATGTGATTAAAAGATGTTTCCTTTCAGTGTGGATCTTGATTTCAGTACAAATGTGACTAGCTATGATATACTGTAAGACAAAAAGGTTTTATTACATTGTATTAATATCGATGGCTTTTAAATAGACAAAAATCAGTCATACAACTTGTGCACTGAAAAGAAATGAGCTCTTCAACCTTGAGCTCATATTTCAAAAACAGAAATCTATATCCTTGTAATATAATTAAATTCAACAAAGATATTATTGTTGCTGCTGTATCAGCTGAAAGCAATGTTAAGACTACACTGACTACCATTGTATCTTCTACACACAGGAGTCATTCTCTATTGTGGAGAGGACACTCAGCTTCTTGAGTCTGTGTTTAATGGTTGACCTTAGTGTAGAGTTAATAGCATCCCAGCCTCTGTCTCCTCGTCTAAGTGGTAGAGGAGGAACTAAAAACAAATCTGAATTTATGTAAAGTTTGCTGAATTACCAGCCACTCTGGCCACAAGTGCCAGATAGTACAGAATAATAGAAAATGCCAAAATTTAATTTTTATATTAACAGTGGAGAGGGAGTCTGAAAGTCAGCAAACTGACTTACTTATTAACTCGAGTTACACAGCAAACTGTGTGCTTGTGTTTCACTTTAAGGTTTTCTTTCTATATTTGTGACTTTTCCATAATGTCTATGAAAATATTATTATTATATCCATCTAAAGGTTGCTATCATGAGTCACCATAAGCAAGTCAGGCTGTAGCAGTGTGTTTAACTGAGCAAAGGCATCTTTTAGTTGCATATTCAAAAGAGAAAACACTAACTGTAGCAAAGTTGCTCATTTATTAAGAAAACATGAGTCAAGCCTTTTTTAACAACAATGAACTCAACAGAATGTGATACAAAAACATGAAGGCAATATCAAACCTAGAAAGGCCACTATTTTCCATACAATAACAAGGTATACAGTGATACAAACTGCTGGTCCACTCAAACTGAGGTATATTTTAGCCTTAGTTTGTAGTAAAAGAATTGGAAATGTTTCATTAGCTTTGAGACATGAAACACTAAAACACTTCAGGGCACAAAGTTCAAATCCGTGAGCAGTGTGCAATCATGTCTCAAACTGCTGTAAGAAGGCTGAAATGTTCTTTGTTGGAGCGTTTCCAACAGTTTACAGTAAACAAGTATAAACTGACCTGTGCGGGCTTTAGTAGAAAAAAATCTAAAAGAATACCATTATCTTGATCGACTGTTATACTTCATCGTACTGATCTTTCCTCTAGCTGCCTTGAATTCCCTTGATGCCTGACTAAAAGCTGTATACAACGTCAAACATAACACTACACTATTATCCTACCTTTATTAGAATAGTCTCTGTGGCAAAAACACTAACATGGATCTGCTGTCCTCATTTTGCAATACTACACGTTTATTGTCCTCAACAGCAACTGTCACACCTACAGTACATGCACACAACGGTTTAAGAACTGCGGTGAAATGCACTTTTGACATTTCAGTGCGGCACCAGTGCTGCATTTGTCTCACTGAGATGTGATCCCCATGTGATCTGTAGCAGCTGCTCTTTATTTCACCACTCCCATGGTCTGATTCCTGATCGAGCACCACGCCTTGAAAACATCTCTGAAAAACAAAAGAATATTAAGTTCAGCAAAGTGAAAAGTTACATCTGCTGGAACCATAAATTTAAACAAGTGCGTGTTTCAAGCCTCTACACACCTGCAGTGAGTGGCCACACATTCATTGCTGCAGTATTCTTTGTCCCAGTCGTCACTCTCTACGGCTGGGTTGTTACAGCCTGTCCTCACACACACACTTCTCATAGTTGTGGCGTCACTGGACCCATTCACCTCCATCTCCTCCTGAAAAAGTAGGGCATATTTGGAGAGTGTTATTAATATGGGTACCCAGTATTTCCTGTACACTGATCTGGGCTTGTCATAGTGGGCGATATTGTTACACCAGTGTCATTTTTTCCACAAAGCCCTACGACACTGAAAGCAAAAGTGAGAATAAATATGACGACTTTATTAATATTCAACCTCTTGGACTTTTTTTGAATGTGCTACTGTGTTTAAACTTTAAATCATAGTGAATAGAAAAGAGATTTTGTTTGCACTAACCAAGATAATAAGATCTGACAGACAGATAGAAAATACAAAATAACTGATTGCATAAGTGACCATCCTCTTCAAGTCAGTGTTCAGTTGAGGCACATTTGACAGCAGTTACAGCTTTGGGCCTATATTGCCTAAGTACATCTGGAAAGTGCATTTTTGCACAATCGTCTGTGAAACTCCTCCAGCTGTCTCAATTTGCATGGGTTGCTGGGTGAGTGAACAGCGATCTTCACTACCTCCTGATGTCATGTTTTAAACTGTGGCCGTCTCTTTGCCACTCTGCCACTCTAAAACTCGTAAAATACTCAGGCACAGCTTCTGTCTTCTCAGCCATGGAAACATGTAGCTACCTCAAGGCTGCAGTTGTAAGCCTCTTAGAGGTCCAGCTCCTCTCACACAGCCTGTGCCATATTCTATTGAATTTCTAATAACCTGACCCTACTCTGATAATATGCAGTGCCTTGGAATTTCTTCCAACTTATTAAACTTTTTTGATTTGTATTTGTAACTCATTTAGATCCATTTGTGGATTCGTTTTTACTCTAAATAAGTGACAAAAAGTCTAAATTACATCCACTCTAAGCCTGTTTATACCTAGTATTAACATGCACCTTGGGTGATCCAATCACAAGTGGACAGCGCTAAATACAAGTGTAGATGACCACCAAGATGTATTGTGATCTGATCGCTCAAACCGCAAGGTGGTTTGGGACGCGTTTGACGACATATCTTTTGTAGTGTAAACACTGATGCGTCCCCAACAAGCACATAACAGGAACATATGTCACCAGTGCAGGACGTGGGGTTGTTTTGGCGACAGTGCGCTAACATTCTATGACTTGGCCACTTTGCAACGAGTTGAATAAAGTGTTGGGTGATCATCGTGTTGCCTTATGGGGGGAGACAAGTTAAATTCTGCTGCTGACACAACGGCAGCAATGAAACACAACTTGGGAACACAAGTGGTCAACCACATGATAGACCCAGGTGTGAACGGCGATGTGTCTCAGCTGTTAACTTGTGTTCCAATCACAGACACACATGTTAATACTGGGTGTAAACAGGCTCTCTTATTCAATGCTCTAGACAAACAAGATTTATCTGCACTCTTGTATCAGTGAGTAGGAGGGATAGTATTTCACATCCTCTGACTTGTGAGGCAGAAAATGGCAAAGATTTGGCAGTAACAACTGTGATCAAGTTAAATTTGAATAATACTGTGCACTTCTGAAAATTAGGAAAGGGTTTCTATGACAACAGCTTGGCGCTGTCTGAGGATAAATTATAAACAAGCTTCAGAGATCTGAAATATCTTGAAATTTTTAACAATCAATCAAATTTTGAGAATAACAAAGGTCCCTGCCTCACACAAAATAAACCCAATACAAACAATAGCAATGAATTAAGGGCCTTTACCTCTTCTGAGTGCAGCACTTCTGTAACTACATCCTCATCTGTATTGCCGGATGTGTCTGTAGAATTCACCACCTGCACTGACACAACAGGTGCAGACTGGGCAGATGTAGTCGCAGAAGATGACACAGCCACTGTATTAGGGACGATAATTGGCAGGGACTCTTTGCCCTGCAAAGACGCAGGAACTATTTTTATCTGGAGTGGAGGCGGAGGTGTAGCCGTGATGGACACAGGGACACCCGGCATGTTGCTCCCCTCACGGGGCTTGGCCTGCAAGGGTGGAGGTGCTGGCGCCATTTGCTGGAGCCGTGGCGGAGGTGGTGCGTTCTGCATCTGCTGCAGCGGTGGTGGCTGACGAGAGGCACCAGACACTACCAGGGTGGGCTGCAGAGCATGGACCCCTCCGGGCAACACAGTCACCACCTGGCCCCCCGCCTGCAACATGTGTTTTGGAATTATGATCTTGGTGATGGTCTGGGCCGGGGGTGCTGCGGTTGCTGGAGCCAAGGTTTTGTTTGCTCCCGTGCGGGAACGTGTGGTCATCTCTGGGACGTCCAGGATAATGTTGGAGGCACAAATGTTGGTGATGGTGTTCTCTTCCAGGTTGTTGTTAACCGAGCGGATGGCCTGGTGACCAGCCAAAGGAAGGGCAGCAGGTGTCAGACTGACTACCGGTGGAGGTGGTGAGGGGGCAGTCTCCATCTCTTCAGTGGCAGACTATGATGAGGAAAGATTAAAAAAAATTAGACAGACCATAAATACAACAATCAACTGGTTTTCCTTTGGACAACAACATGATCTTACCTGTGTGAGCTGGTTGGCTTTATACGCTGCCAGTGCTTTCAAATACTCCTTTTTGGCTGCTTCTGTTTTTCTCTTATAAACCTAATGGAGACAAGACAAGTACCACTTTTGTAAATACGTATCATTTGACTGTACGTTACCACCAACAATCACTTTTCAAACCGCAAAACTGACAAAGGGCATCAATATAGCGTGTTCTTCTACCTGTTTCTGTTCCTCAGCCAGGCTGTCCCACATGGAGGCGACAATCTTTGACACCTCCCCAAAAGAAGCATTGGGGTTCTGACCCTTAATGGCTGCCTGGGTGTCTCTGAAGAACAGGGCGTACGCTGAAACGGGCTTCTGTGGTTCATTTGGGTCTTTCTTCTTCCTTCCTTTTTTAGTACCCAGTGCCCCAGTCACTGAGGCCAATGTGGCCGGCTTCCCTCCACCCCTTTTGGCCGTAGCTGGAGATAAAGATGTAGGGGCTGGATGGGAGGACATGTGGGAGAGGGCGGAGGAGGAGAGACACATCGGGGAGTCTACCAGCACACTCCTCTGAGCAGGGAGAGGAAAAGTGTAAAAGAGAGGAAAGGACATGTTAGCTGCAGGAGCTAAAACATGGCGTGGAATCCAAAATACATTTATACAAAACTTCCAGAAAGCATGCAAGCTAACAACAATGTAAGCTTTTACAGGTTTAACTCCTCACCTTGAAGTCATCCATGTCCTCATCCTGCAAGGAGCCCGCTGGTGATGGTGTTGCTGACAGTGGCTGCTCAGGTGTCTCTGAATGATGCCCAATGTTATCCCCCCCAAGACCCAGTGCCAGCTCAGATGGGTTAATAGTGCTCAGTTGGCTGCTTCCCAAAAGACCATGACTGATGTCACCTAGTTGGACATCGATGGTCATGGGGGACGAACTGCTGAAATGTGAACCACTGGAATTCCCCAGCTCCTGCAGGGATTTTAACACAAATATTAGCAAACAAGCAACATCTAAACACCTCTAACAGCATCCTGTCTGTGTGAAAGTGCACAGTTAAAGCACTCACCAGAGCAGAAGAGCTCAGCAGGGCTCCCCCTCCAGCCTGGCTCATTGCCCCAAGGTTCAGCTGCTCCAGTCCCTGAGACCCCGAGTTTACAAACGTTGAAGCAAAGGAAGGGTCATTGGCCTCCACCACCAGGTTGCTAACAAGGCTGCGGGAACCTGAAGGTCCCCCGGTGCCCTCTGACCCATCTGTCAACTCAAAATGGGACACTTCATCACTGATACTCAGAGTCGGGTCTGGATCAAGGGAGATAGGGGGGATCTCAAAAACCTCATCCCCGAGACTGGGAGTATGGAATGTCTGCTGTATGTGGAGAAAGAGACAGAGTAATGGGTCAGTCCTCATGAACTAGAACACGTGTAAAGATCAGTACAATGAAGACATAGTACACTGCACTGCCATGATGTGTTAACTCACCTCCGCGGACAAAAAAGGGTGGCCCGCTCCACTAATGGTGAGATAACTGTCACCGCCTTCTGGAAACTGAAACAGAACGTTTAGCATCTAACTGACTAATGTGAAACTTAGGCATTGCCATTAGTCAAAGCCAACCTCTCCACTGAAATACTGGGAATAATGAGTTACCTTATTTTCCTCAGAGTATCCACCATAGGCTTGAGTGTCCAAAAACTCCGGGTCAACATTTTGAGCACAGCCGTCCGACAGGTCAGAGTAAAAATTAAGGTCCATTTTGAGATGACTTATCGAAACAAACTATCTCATACGTAGTGTAGTTTCTTGGTAACTGGAATTTCTGACTTTCCTACCCATGTAGGTCAACTATCCCAGCATTAACTCAAGCTGCTAGCGGCTAACTAGCTAAACTCCATAGGTTAGCATAACGTTACAGTCGAGGGGATGATGCTAAGCTACATTAGCTTTGAAGCCTTGAGGAAAACTGGTTTAATTGGTTTTATTCGAGGTTGATAGCAGCCAAATAATCAAAATGTTACCAAAGTATTACGCATTAGTTCCCCGGTGGGTAAATCTTTGAGGAGGCCCAAAACACACCCATTCATGTCCTGATGTGATGCTACTACCATCCGAACCGAACTGCTAACGCTGCATTCAGGGGCTGTGGGGGAAAATTGCTTCATGAACCATCTGAATAGTACGCAAATTTGTCTTTCCTAGGATGGCGAGCGCATGACCCGTCCTACTCTCCCTCTGATTGGCTAGTGTCTTTACCTTCGTTGGTTTGATTGGTTAGATTTAGGCAAGAGGCGGGAGTTTGCTCAGGGTTGCCTTCGCCATCCTAGCGGATAACGTCAGTTAATCATTTATGCAGCTAATTTATTTAAACTCACCACCAGATCAGAGAATATACCTTAGCTTACTGTAGCTAATAAATAGCTCTGGTGCTGCTAACACTTCCCTGAAATAAATACATGTGGCATGATGAAATAAAAGTCCCATAAAATAAATAAAATGGCATGATGAAATGATGAAATAGAAGTTCCCTGAAATAAATAATTATTTATTTGTTTAATATTGACTAAACATGTATGTAAGGAAGAAGAAGCAAAGCATTAGAAGAGGATGAGGAGTTGAAGGACATAATGATTTGATGGGATAAAGAAGAGGGAGGAGACAAAAAAGCTGTAAGTGGTAGGTGACAAAATGTCAAATATTACATAAGACATTGTGAAAAATGCTGAAAACAAAACTTTAAGTGGTATTTAATTACAAGAGAAAGAGTCAAAATGCTACCAAATTATGTAAATACAAATGTAATATAATATATTATTTATTAGATTCAAAGACACAAAGAAATGACGACAGTAAGTTTATAAAACAGACACATTTTCAGCAGTGTTTCTTCTTGACCTTCTGCCTGCCGTGTCTCCAAACTGGACTGCAGAGCTCCAGTATCTCCTTTCTGTTAATGCTTGTATGCAAGTGTATGTGAAATATCTGAACTATCCCAACACATACAGGACAGATTGAAATGCACATATTTCACAGGATAAATAAAAGGTTTGACTAAAAACCCCATTTATTAAATTAACTGTTAGTATTGTGCAGCCTTGGCAGAGTTGTGTATCATACCTAGGGCTGGGCAATATGGAGAGGAGGTTGTGAGGGATTGTGCCAAAGGCGTTGGCGAGATCCAGAGGAGAACACACCAAGGTCTGAGCCCTCCTTCTTGACCTCCTGCATCTGATGCCAGATGGTACTAGTATGTTCCAGACGGCCAGAGAAGCTGGGGTTCCCTGCTTTTTGGACTGATGTGTCGATCAGATGGTTTCTTTCCAGGTATCCTGACAGCCTTTGAGCAACCACACTTAAGAAGATTTTTCCCTTTCACATTTAGGAGGATGATCTGGTGGAAATGGCTAATTTCTGGTGAGTTCTTTTTCTTTGAGATAAGGATAGTTCCTGCTCTCTGCCATGATGTTGGTATCTCCTGCTTACGCCATCCCATCATCATGAGCCACCAGAGGAAACACAGGACATGTGGTGCATTTTTGTAGAGCCTGTATGAGATTCTGCTGGGTTCTGGAGCTGATGAGGCCCACTCTTCCTCCATCATAGCAGGCTGATGTCCAGTTGTTGTTCTGGTGGCAGGACTGGTGGAATTCCAGGTGGGAGGGTGATGTCTTCCTGGGATTGGTTGTCAGTGCAGGACATCTCCAGATGCTTTTCAAGTTCGCCTTTGACTCTCCCTCTTCTCCTTTGTGAAGAAACCCTTCAAAAAGGGATCTTTGTAGAAGCTTGCTCTTGTCCATTCTATCTCCCTGTGTTTTTTTTTTAGGTTCTCAGCCCTCCTCAGTGTCACAAAGCTATCACAGATGGCTGATTGCAACAGGTATATGCCCTCATTCTCCTCCTCTCTGGCCTTCCTCCATTGCTTCTTCAGCTGCTTTCTCTCTCTGACTTGGTAATCGATTTTTCTCCTGGACTTGGTAGGGTTTATCACTGTAGTTTTCCTTTTCTCTACTGCTCCAAAACTCCGTAGCTGTAAGTTAGTTCCCCCATCTTCTCCACCCTCCTCACTGTTTCTGAGCATCTTCAAGATGTTGCAGAGGTCAGTGTTGACAAAAATGTATTAGAATAACATCAGAAAGGTTTGGGCTGGTATATCAGATAAACACATATAAGATGAATAATAAAATTATGGCAAAAACATATAAACATGCTTTAATTTGTGTTGTGTCTGCAGCTCTGCTTGTAGTTCCGCTGTTGTCCACCCGAGGGCGCCTATACACCAGAAACCAGCAGCTGACAGATGAAACTCACTAACGTTTTATTTTATTGATTACTAAACAATTTTTCCCTCACCACATCTCAGAGAGGAATATTATACTTTCACCATTAGTATTAGTTAATATCTTTAAATGTATCGATTATAGGCACAGTAAATGAAATAAAAGTGCGGATAATAATTAATAAACAATACAATTATAGCCTAAAAAAGTATGTACAGAAATATATTGAAGATAATAATGTAATAGCAGCAGCTGTTACATACCATAGTCATCTGATAAACCATACACAAGCCGTTGAATGGTTAGTAAATATAAAAACATTATATTATTTTGTTTATTTGATATATCTAGCCTATGTAAATACTTACATAGGCCATGATTGTGTTGTTTTAAATTCTTCTCCTCGCTTTTATTTCATTCATTTATTTAAAAATCTAATATTCCTCTATGCGATTTGGTAAATGGAGAATGGTTCAATAATTCATAAAATAAATTTAAAAGTTCACTGAGTGAGTTTTACCGGTCAGCTGCTGGTTTCTGGTGTAATGGCGCCCTCTCGTGGACAACTGTAGGAACTACAAGCAGAGTTCCAGACTCAACACAGATTAACGTTTAGTTTTTCCCCTCTAATTTTTTTTTATTTTTTCATTAAACAGTAGCTATCTAATACGCCGACCCAGCTCTTCTTTATTAGATTTAATGCATTTATTTTTAAAAACTAAATCCTTTCATTTTAATCTTTTTAATAGATTATTTTAATAGTTTTTAAATACATAATACCTTACTTTTATTTTTCACATAAACATTAAATTTGAAAAATATTACATTTGTTTATTTTATATATTTATGTAAATACTATATAGAGGCTTTAATTGTGTTGTTTATTATTTCATTTAATTTGCCTATAATTGATCAATTTAAAGAAACTGACGCTAATGTAGCAGTAGAAGTATATCATTCCCCTCTGAGATGTGGTGAAGGAAAAATGGTTTAAAAGACCTTGAAGTCAAATCCAACAAGATTTGCATTATTGTGGTGCATACCACCTGGTTCTCCCAGCTCCCCCCTAACCAGATTTGACCTCTTAACCTCTTCAACTCCTCATGCAGAAGGGTAAAGAAAGGAGTCCCTGATGGTTCAAACAGTATGTTTTTTCATAATCATATTTTGTGTATATTTATACACATCTGCCAAACACTGAAGTTTTTTTGTTGTTTTTTTAACTTGGAAGTTTACTTTGTGAAGGCTTCAGCATGGCCACTGAAGAAAAGTTTGTCACTTTTTTCACTGTTAGAAACTTCAGTGGTCCGTTTTGTTTTTCCTTTTGACCTTATGTGTGTGTGTCCTTATGACCACAGTAAGGTAAACTCTTAAACCTATATTACCATTTGCAACTGTTGTACACTGCATAAATGAAGTGAGTAAATTGAGTATCAGTGTGACTGCCTGACAAGATTGAGGACAATGTAACAGGCACATCAGTCCATCTTACCTCCACTGTCAGGATTCAGCACAGTTCAGAGGCAGCTGAACCTCCTCTCAGGATGTATAGTGCTCAAACAAAGCCTCATTATACAACTCCCATTCATGGTTCATCCTTTGGTGGACAGGAATTGATCTTTGTATATTTCTGTCATTCAAGATAATTTTTTTTTCTCCTGTATCCCATGTGCCTACATTTTCAATGTTGGTAATAAAGCAGTTTTCACATACTCTGAGCTCATTGGGTATCAATTGCACGAAAAAAAATGTGTGCATCATTTCCACTTAAAACACTTGAGTCCTTAATATATACCAGTCATACTGTCAGAAAGCAAGTGTAGCATTAAGCTGAATACAGCCAAATAACCCTTTAACATATCTGAGCTACCACGTTTCAGAAAGAATAAAAAAAAAAAGGGATGACATACATAGTTGAGCAGTGGCTATGTAAGGCATCTGCTCTCTAACTTACCTCTAAATATCTTTATGTAGTACTGTTCCTATCTGGTACTATTAAGTATTTATAGGTCTCAATAATATTGTGTATATATGTGCATAAGGACATTAATAACTAAGTTAATAATGAATGGAAATCATTTCAGCTCCTATGCATTATCAACTGATGTAAATAGGACACCATAATTAAACACTGTGCAGAAATGGGCGTAACTACTCTTGTACACAAACAGTAAACCTCTTTGCTTCTGCTGGATGAAAGTCACAATGATACACATGAACCTGCTTTCACTGTAGATTGCTGTTATTCATTTCACAGATACACTCAGATCATAAAACAAGAATAGTAACTCATTGCTGTCATCTTTGCACCATAGTACACAACTGACCAGCTCTACATTGTACAATACACCCATCCTCCTAGCACTGCTTCAGTAACTAATACGCCACTTTCCCTCTCCCTCCCTCTCAACCCCCACCCCTCCCATAGAGTGAAAACAATAACAGTACATCCACGCACTGGACCCCCTTTTAGTTCACAGACACGTCTGGACACAGGAGATATGACCAAACGAGATTGGGGGATTGTGGGATCTGGATCCAGGCTCTGCTCAGTACACATGTCCAGTTTCATGTAGCGCTAGAGGACCAGCATTGAGGTTATTTGATAAGAAAAGGGTATCTGTACAGCAGGGGTCCCCTTTTGGTCATGGCCAGGAATGTGATGGGAAAGAACAGGATTGGAAGAAGAGGAGGTGAATGACGAGTTGTGAAGTAAGAAAGCTCAGCTTTTTGCCATTTTGTCAGAGGTCAGAGAGGAGGATCAAGGAGAGAAAGATGGACATAATTGTGATGATAAAAAAGAAAACAGATGGGTGCAAACCTGCTCATTTCATGGAAAAAAAATCCCTATATAAAATAAAAGAATAAAAGTAGCAACAAAAACACATTCGTCCATGATTTGATACACAATATGGTAAAAATAAATGAGGAATAACATGATTCAATGTTGAGAAGGGGACTAAGTCAGATGTGTTTGGGGAGAGGGGTTCAGTCAATCCTCTGAGCTTGATGAGGAGTCAGAGTCCTTCTGTGCTATGATGACATCGTCCAATAGCGCCTCCTGATCCGAGCTGTCATAGTCACCTTGGGAAAGGCTGTCGCCACCCTCTATTTTAACGTCAAAGTCTGGACTGGTGAGGAAGTGATGGGAGGTCTCCAGGTCCTCCTCGTCCATCATGTAGGCTCCATCTGACACCAGTGTCTCCTCTTCAACTCCGTCCAAGTTGGGGTCTTCAGGGGTGGGCTCTGGAGCGTGGTGATGATGGTGGTGATGGTGATGGCGGCGTCGGCTTTTCTTCGGGATCTCTGAATGCTCCGTCAGCAGTCGGTGGAAGAAGGTCTCGGGCAGAAAGCCCTGTGAGGAGAACAAATATCATTAGAAACATTGGACAGTCTTATGAAAACAAAAAAGAAACAGGAGAGGTCAGGATGTGTTTTCACAGCATCTCCCATCTTTGATGCTGTGGTAACTACAGTTCCAGTCTTAATGAGCCAGATTTACCAATCAGGGAGAAACAGTCTGCATGGAAACATAGTGTCTGTCTTAAAGCAACATCCATTCAGTGCATAATGTAATACAGGCAGCAGTTTTTCCCACTTAAGAGAGGTTCAGAAAGCCACATTTCTAAAAGACATTACACAGTAGAGGTCTTCATGAGTTAATCCAGACCCTAGAACCAAGACATGATCTGAGACCCCTATGAGTTCAGGTTTAGTTTTATTATGGTGAATCGGAACTGGGTTGGGTCCCATACCATTACCACAGGTCCTGGTCCTGTTTATCATCATATGTAATACCTGATTAGATCCAAGAAGAACCGTGATGAAAGCTGATCACGAGAGAAATGTGTAAGCTCTGTGTGTGTGTGTAACTTGTGTGATGATTCAGCTGACTTGAGATTCTGAAAAAGTATTTTCAAAAATGATCTGGTTCAATCAGATCCCAGAACAAATTTCCCAGATCCATTAGGGTTCGGGTCCCTCATTTAAGACCCGTGAAGACCTCTAGTGCACAGCAAAGCCTTATCATAACATAACATCTTGAGTACGTACAGAGTTCCGAACAGTTTCAGACCAGTCGGGTGCTACAGCGTTATCAGGATTCTCCTCCAGATATTCCCTCAGGTCTTGCAGCATCGGACATAAAGCAGCTCCAACCTACGGAGGAGAAGCATTTGGATTTTTGTCTGTTAGTTAGAGATAACACAAAGCCAACAAATCAAGTGTATGATACCAATCATTGTATGTCTCACCTTCCTTCCTGTCCTCATGTTAATGACTTTGACCTTCTCGCTGCCTGTCAGGGCTTTGTCTGCCCTCCTCCTCCTCTTCCTCTTGCTCCGGTTCACAAGAAGCTGAATGAACAAGACATGTTACATAATGAAACAGAAACGTAAGACATTTAGTTTCCTTATGAGCCTGAGAACTTTATGATATGCCTATCGCATTTATTGCAGAATCACCTGACCATGATTATTTGAGCTGACCTCAAATCATTCAAACCACTGGATTCTGTAATCAAGAGAATTTAGAACCAACATTACCAGAGTGGCAAGAAATATATAGTGTAATATGTGCGTATTCATCTGCTTGGTAAATGAAGTGTCTACCAGAGCACAAGGTTTCGATGTCAGGGGAAAAAAAAGAAAAAGGATGCTGTAGATCTTGCTGCTGTTGAGCAGGTTCTTCAGTTTAAGCTCATATGAGACTGTATTTGTTACTCATGAAACAAGACAGAGACAAAGAGCTGCAAATAACAAGTTTCCCTCCGGGTGCATCAGTGTGTTTGACATCTCCAGAGAAGGTTATGGAGTTGACGCTTCAGTCTAGCTTTTCTAATGAGATCATTCACCTAACATCTGGATGAAAACATGGTGTTGTGAGAACAGCGTGAGTCCTTTCAGAAATAGCTCTGTGTGTAGTGTGAGCATAGCGACTGTAGCACCACTCCATGCTGTGTTTCCTTTCTGCCATTCTCTCACATGTTTGAAAGACTGCACACTAGCTTTTGATGTCACATTGGTTCCCACAGTCATGTAACACAGGCCACCTAAATATGCCAGGGCTGCTTTGGTACAAACATTATGCAAAAGTTCTGAAATGTTGGAAGTGATACAGCAACCCTGTTTTGTATTTAATCATATTTTTAGTATAGATATTTTTAAGGGCATTGATACCAAATGAGAAACAAGTAAGTATCTATTCAGTAGTATCACTCCACCTGTTCTTACTTTCTGGCTACAGTCATGAAGCTGGAGCAGGAATGGTTAACACTGATTTTGTGTTTCCCTGTTGCAAATTAACTTTTGGAAATAAAAACAACCTTCCTCCTGCATTAATTAACTGGAGCCTTGTTCTTGATACATTAGGTCTGTCTACACAACAGGTTTAGAACAAGTTATTAAAATAAATTATGCTCAGCCGACCGAGAGAAAATTTAATTCAGAAACAGTTTGATGATTGACACTCCTTTGCCAATGACTGCATCCTTTTAATGAGCAGCCATTCAAATAAACTTGACTTAGGTCTAGTTGCAAATCCAAACACAACAGCATTACTGTGTGGCTTAAAATAAACAGGAATACACAATTAATCACAATGATTTGTTGTCAGTTAAACGTCATGATTGTGACAGCTCTAAACTTACCTCTAGCATGTCTCCCTCCACCTCATAATCTGGGTTCTCCTTCAACCAGGTGGGAGGGTCCCTGCGCCGAGGAGTACGCTCCAGTGGATCACCGAGTCCATCTGGGTCTGATAACTAAAAGAGAGAGACAGACAAAAGAGGAAAGTTACCAAACTAAATCCTGATAGTTTTATTTTTGTGTCTGACCTGTACTGTACACGTAGATCTAATACACGTACCTCTTGGTCCTTGCGCCGCTTGCGGCTACTGCTCTCTCCCCCTGACCCATTGGGCATCAGGGCCTGCTTAGAGAAGGTCAGCTTCAGTCCCTCCTCCTGACAAGGTGACAAAGAGACCTCTGATTTAGCCATGACTTACAGATCAGTTACACCATGCAGTCTGTTTTGTGACTTAAACACTGACTGAAATTTACCTTACCCTAAACCTCTCAGATTCCAAAAGGTGAAATGATTTTATTACCAAAAAGCAACATAATCTTAGTTTGGGTATATTTTCAATTGCTTGCATACGACTCTAATGACATTATTTCATCCTCCACTGTTTTATCACCTTAAGGAGCTTGACAGTGAACTCTCCATCTTCTCCATCTTCCCCAGGGCCACCAGGCGTGCTGCTGGGTTTACGGATCACCCTTGTGTAGGCCATCTCGTCTCCCACCAGCTCTGAGCTAGGATTCAGTTGAGCCTCAGGCAGGTAGCGCCGCCCTGAGGGCCACTGACCAGTCAACACCAGCGTACACAAACTGTCCAGACGGTTGATCAACACACGATCCTGAGACAAAGGAGCCCCATGTATTAGTTATTCACAACAATAGACATGTTGTTTATTCCTTTAACAGAAATGCTTTGAAAATGTAATTAAATTTAGACATACATTTTGTAAATGTACATTAATTACCTTGGGCCAATCCACTCTGAGAGGATCAGGAGGAGGAATGCCATCCTGAGACGTAGTCATAGAGAGTAAACTGTTGTCCTCATCCACGTCACACAGCTTCATGCCCGCTAAAACAAAAATAGGAAAATATTTACATTTTTTGGTGTTTATTCATACAGCATTCAACATTTTTGTCTTTTACTATCAACTTACCTCTTTCCACCTCTTCCTCACTCTCTCCACTGTCGTCACTGCTGCCTGATCGCTCGGATGACGATGAGCCTGAATCAGAATCCGAATCCGAATCTGAGCCTCCCTCTCCCTTCCTTCCCGTTTTCCCGACCCTGCCCCTGCTCCTCTTGAGGCTCCAGCCCTGCCCTCGTGCCTTGCCGTCATGGTGACTCAAGGGTGTATTCTGCAGGTCAGCACTGATTTCACCTCCAAGCAACCGTGCGTCCTCTTCCCCTACCTCGTCCCTCACACCTGGCATGTCCTGCTCAATCTTCGGCTGGCTGAGGGGCATGATGGGCAGTGCCTGAGGCGGAGGTGGAGGTGGTGGAGCCTGCTGGTTCTGGATGAACTCTTCTCGTGCCTGACTGAAAGTGAACTGTGGGTCTGAGTAGATGGAGAGCTCAGTGCGGCTGACACCATGCAGTGCAGCACCCAGCATCAGCTGACGATCATGTTCTGGAATATTCCACCAAGCTGGCAGCTCGGAGCTGGTAGGAGCCAGAGGCAGACGCTCCTCTAGGGATGGGTGGGGCAGGACTCTCTCACGGAGGCGACGCAGGAGGCTTATACGGTAAAGGGTACGGGAAGCACGCTCCTCAGTGATGGGGGCCACAGTTTGGGAAAGCTCTGATGGATCTAAGCAGGATTGAGAGAAGAGATATTTACTGTATAGTAAATTGGACTTATCAAAAGACCTGCGTAAATGTAATTTAAGCCAAAGGAAGACTTGAGAGCACATGGTGTTTAACATTGTGAGCCGCCAAAAAAAGCAAGCATCCAACGCTTTAACTGCTGCTCAGACAGCTACGTCAACCTATTCTGACAGCACGTGTTTCAGTAGTTACCTTCACCACGGCCCGGGCGCAGGTGGCAAACTCTCCGGCACATTGCGACAAAAGAGCGGAAGTATCGGCTGAGGCTCTCATCAGTTTTTTTGTCCAGACGAGCAAAGGTACGGAAGCGGTTCCAGTCAAATTCAGGATCTCCTCCCTCAGGAACCCCAAGCTCCTTCTTTATCTTTTCCACACCAAAAGTCGATACCACACGGTAGAAGTCACATTCTTCCCTACGTGTCCACCTGGGAGAAAGACAGAGAGGCAAGTGAGGCGAAGAATGACAAGGAAAATATTGAATACTTGTATCCGCCTAAAATAAAATACTAGAACCTCCCTAAAGATTATGTTCTTAGTCTTCACTGACACTTGGCATGTTAATTACTTGACTTAATTGTCCAAACTTCCTTTTAAAGTCTTGAAATTAATGCCTCTACATGTGCACAAAGGTCCCTGTTTTTGGTGGTGACCGCATCTGAATGAGAGAGTGTAGCCGTGGAGGAGTGAGGGGTGACTGACTGAGAATCAAGGACACTGCTGTGATACTGACTTGTCAATCACAAGGTACCCATGTCCTCATCCCCTGCTTTATTGTCTATTTCACTCTAAATTTGATCATAATTTACAAACTGAACATCATGCTGTGTTGAGTAAGACTTGAAAATAGCGACTGAGACCATAAACTCATTAGGAAACTGTTAACTGAGGTAATAAATCAAATAAGAAGTAGTGTCATTTTCTCTCAGACTTCTTTTCGCAACCAGTGGAGTTGCCCCCTACTGGCCAATAGAAAGAACGTGGGTTTAATCCACTTGAGCATTGAGTGTATGTTTCAGACCCAGAGACAACCCCCTTGTACACAGCAATGGTAATTAATGAATGTGGGAAAAAAAATCTGTTTTATGAAGAAAGAAATGCAGTAATCACATTTTTAAAGCCTTAAGTAATGGGTTTTGTTGTGCAACACTAAGTAAACATAACTTATAACATTTGTTTTCCAGAAAACTCCACAGGTCCACTCATACAAAGAAAGGAACGAGCCTGAATTCACAGCATGACACTCTTTCAATGGTAAAAGCCTTTAATTGAGGCTAAAACTTGTCTGTGGAAAACTGAAGTATATGCTAACATAAAATCATAATTTTCCTAAGCCACTCGAGTTAATAGGAGAGAAAATAATACTGTAACACTGGTGTACCTCTGCTGGCGCTCCTGCCGTGCAATCTCCTTCAGCTTGCTGGCCTGTTCGCACCGCCTGCGCCTGCGGTCACCCTTTGCCTCTGCTTCGATCTTCAACTGCTCCTGCCTGTAGCTGCGCTGGTAAGCTGTAATCAGCCGCCGCAACCGCGCTGTGAGTGATGAGCTCGATGGCCAATCACATGCACCACTCTGGCTGGAAAAGCTTTCTGTTATCACTGGCCCCACTTTGTCTTCTACAGAAATCTCATCATCCACGTTCATGGAGTCAGGCTGGAGGACAAGGTCAAATAAAGACTCATTAAGCTGTTTATAACTATTGCTTTGTTCCAAAATATTCAACAGGGTCTCAGCAAATTGAGTAGTGCAGACGGAACAACTTCACTCTGATGGCCAGGATTCGTACCTCCTCAAAAAGATCTTTGGCGTGTCTTGATGCAGGCTTGAACTCTGGGTCCTCTGAGTACTTATCATAGTCAGCACTTCACAACACAAACAATAAAGCATCATTAGACAGGAAAAGGGCGAGACCTGTCCAACAGAGGGGCACCACTTTCCATTATGTTTTATGGAGTAAAATTTAAGACTCTGACCATTTAAATTCAATTTATGATAAAACTTTGAAACTGACACAAATGTAAAAATGTCAACAAATTACAATGTCCAGTTGACTTGTAAGCCTGCTATAAATCTATAAGCAAATTAAGTTGTAACTAGCCCAGTCAGCCAGGATTACTCACTCATCTCCAAGCTCGGCATCACCAGTGTGCTGCTCGGCATCAATGGCCTTGTCATCGGGCCGACCAGCTCTCTCCAGGAAGCAGAGGCAGGGATCAGCACGCATAGTGGTGTACATCTCATAACCTGGTAACAGAGAGAGTCAAAGCTGTTAAATGACAAAAATAAATGCACCGCACATTGTGCAATGACAAGTTTCGGATCTGAGGCAACTGCAGCAGCTTGACACGTTTAACAATAGCAGAGAACGTGTCCACCACAAAGCAAGAAACAACTTTGTTTTTAAGCCGTAACAAATCCTCACCCTATTTTCATGATTGTTTTCAGCTGACAGAGAGAGGGAAAAAAACTACCATGTTTGAATACGCCAGCAAGCAGTGAGCGGTCTGCCTCAGTATCCCACCATCCTGCGGGGACTTCCTGCTGCTCCATCTCAGGCATCCAGATATCAACATCCCTAAAAAAAAACAAAACAGTAAAATGAAAAAATGCATGGCATACTGAGTGAAGTGATCGCAGTGACCTTGAGTAACTGAGCCTGTGTTCTATCTGCATTTGGTTTACTGTACAAACGTCAGTATTTGATACCTGATGTCCGCCCCTTTCAGAACAGATTCGGCATGTTCACCAATCACCTCCTGTTTCAGGTAGTAGAGCATTCGCACCCTCAGCAACACCCTGAAGGAGAGGAGAGGTTTCAGTGTTAAATAGATGACAATGCTTTCACA
Source organism: Epinephelus fuscoguttatus (assembly GCF_011397635.1). Lineage (NCBI taxonomy): Eukaryota > Metazoa > Chordata > Actinopteri > Perciformes > Serranidae > Epinephelus > Epinephelus fuscoguttatus. The sequence goes on along the minus strand of NC_064766.1, from coordinate 10,330,089 downwards.
TGTACACGCACATACAAACACAAAGCTGACTGGGCTTCACTGACTTGTTGCACTGGTGCTTGAGGTGTTTGCGGTAGCTGTCGTCCAGAAGCAGGGTGTCAGGGTTGTACTTGCGGATCCACTCTACCTTCTGAACATCAAATGTGCTTTGGGCCTTTACTCTCTTACCCTTTCTGCCTCTTGGAACAGGGATAGACAGGCCTAGGCAGAGAAAAAAAATATGGTGTTAATCTCAAACATTTTGACAGATAACAAAGAAAGGTCACCAGCACTGACTATATGTGAAAGGTAATGGATTAAGTTGGAATACACTAATCCTTCCTCTTTTTCAGTTTGAAAAGTTAACATCCCCATTTAAAAATATCTTAAGAGACTCTGTGTGCAGCTCCTACCAGAGTGGTTAAGTAGTGTTTGAGGTTCACGCCCATTCTCAGGCGGTGTGATGAGCTCCCAGATGAAACTCTTGATGTTCTCATCCCCACGATAGTGGAGCAGACAAAAGACCAGGATGACACGGCAGATGGTCTCCACGTCACGTTCACTAAGACGACGTTTACATCTTGCATGGGATAAGATGTCCCGCCAGCGACCCCAACTAGAGAAGAAGAAAACAGGCACTAGAGTAAGAAAAAGATACAAGAGTAAAGAGTATACACTGAGAAACTGAGCAGCAAAGTCTTTGTACCCATAGACAAGCAGGTGTTTCTCCACCCGGAAACAGTCAGTTCGGCCGTAACCCCCTCCACTGTGGCGGTCAGAGCGCCGGGAGGCACGCGACTGTCTGGAATTGGCAGGTGGATACTCATCATCGCTGTCTAGATCAGACAGATCTCCACCTTCGCCTCGTAAACTGGAGAACTGACGGGTCTGCTTGCGGACTCTGGGAGTGTCGATCACAAGGGTGTTCTGCGGGGTGAAGAAGTAACCTTTAGTTACATATTACTCCAAACAATATAAAAACATTCAATATATGAGCCCACACAATCCACAGTATTTAAGATGCAATCTACATTTTAAGATCTAGAAGATCTACACTAAAAAAATATTTTGCACTTACCTTTCTGTTCATGGAGTCCATGTCTATGTCAGCTTTCTTGGCCCATTTCTGCCAGAATTCAGGGTCATCAAGGGCAATGTCATTGCGGTTCTCAGAGGCAACAAAGCTGGCCTTGGAGAATGTGGAGCCCTTGCCCTCACTCTCAATGGTGATGGTAGTGGCTCTTCGTTGAAGGATCTGGTCAATGTCCTCCTCGCAGAAGCGACTTCCTTCATCGTTCTCATCCATGATGGCAGCATAGGCACCCTTCCTCAGCAGGTCCTCAATCTCCTTCTTGGAGAACTGCTGAATCTGCATAAGGCAATGTAAAAAAACATTTACAGAAGCAGCCCAAACTGGATTAATTAAAGTCAAAATAAAGAAGATGTATTAACTGACCATCCCAAAAATGGACTGGCAGTTTGAGTTAATGAACGCTAAGTTCTCACCCCATTGACGTTGCTTTCTTTGTTGCCACTCATGCTCTGCAGGACAGCACGGTCCAGGCCAAGCTTAAGGCTTGCTTTATCCAGCATCTCCCTCTCATACGAGTTCCTAGTAATCAGACGGTAGACCTTTACCGCCTTAGACTGGCCAATACGATGACACCGTGCTTGGGCCTGATATAAGAAAAAAAAGAAGGGTCAAAAGAGCATCATATGCAGCTGCAGACATAAAAAATGAGAATGATTCCAACAAAATGTCAAAACATACAGTAAAAGAGCAAACAAAGAATAAATGTAAAGATTGTTTGTTGTTCTTGCAATCTTGTTGTTAGCAGCACAATCTCGTACCTGCAGGTCATTCTGAGGGTTCCAGTCAGAGTCAAATATGACACAAGTGTCCGCAGCAGTGAGGTTAATACCCAGGCCACCAGCACGGGTACACAGCAGGAAGACAAAGCGGTCAGAGTCGGGCTTGCTGAAGCGATCGATAGCAGCTTGTCGTAAGTTCCCACGCACTCTGCCATCAATTCGCTCATAAAGGTATCTGTAAAAAATAAGTGAATATCCTCTACATTAACACATTATATAAGTCATCATTACACTTTCAACAGTTGTGGCAATATTTATTAATTTAAAAAAAAAAAAAAAAAATTGGTTGCATTAAAATAAACCTTGGCTCTCTTACCTCTTGTTGATGAGGTAGTCCTCCAGAATGTCTAAGCAGCGCACCATCTGGGAGAAGATGAGCACTTTGTGGCCACCAGCCTTGAGGCGAGGCAGCAGTTTGTCCAGTAGCACCAGCTTGCCGGCTGACCGAATCAGGGCCTGCAAATGGAAGTCGGGAGCCATGGGGTCATACACCTCCCGCAATTCCGCTACAATCTTCTCTTCCGCGCCTGGACAAAGGAGAAGGCAGAGGCACAACTGTATTATGCTACAAAGCTATGCAAAATTTTTACAAGCAAATGTAGCTCAGACTGTATCATCTGCACGCAGCTATGGACAATCGTTCCACCTCTGATTTAATATCAGCTCACACTCCAAAATGGCACCAAATAAATGCGTACTACAATGACAAGTGTATTTCACCCAAGCAATGTTTATACTATTAGGAATTGCCCTTCAAATTATTCTATGGACATAATGACACAATTCAGGTCAGTCATTATTATAAATAGACAATTCCGTCCCTTAATATAACAGAAAGCTGTCCAGTACAAAAACCTAATACTGAGATGCAATACCATTGATGAGGTAGGGGTGGTTGCAGCACTTGCGTAGCTCCATCATAGTGTTGAGCAGGTTGGGGACATTGCTGTTACTGTTTGCCCCTAAACTAAGGAAACTAAAGTTCCTCTCCAGGATGGCCCGGTAGTACTTCTTCTGGACATCCGTCAACTCAACCTGAGAGAAAACACAGTCAAAGAAACAAATTGTTGCCTTATTTGTGTCATTCAGATCTTCAAACACAACCCAAAGTACATAAATTGAATGCGCACTATTTTGACTAACCTCAATGATGGTCTCTTGTTTGGGTGCCAAGTTCTTCTCAACATCCTCCTTGAGCCTTCGTAACATCATAGGTTTCAAGATGGCCTGCAGCTTCTGAACCTGTGGACCCAAGGGAAAAAAAAGATTTGCTTATTGGTAGCTATATAATACAAGTAAAATGTGCAGATGCACAAGATGAAGATCTTTGTGAATGAACATGAGTGTCTATTTCACACCTGTTCCTCTGTTTTGAGGTCTCCAAAGTCTCTGAGGAATTCAGTCTCAGAAGGGAACTGAGCAGGCTCCAGGAAATGAAGCAGACTGAAAAGTTCCTCCACAGTGTTCTGGAGAGGAGTGCCGGTCAACAACACCTTGTGTTCCTGGGAGAAACCATGGAACACAAATACAAGATTGAGAAGGACAGAGGGAGGAGATGCAGTGGAGGATGAAGTGGGAGGTAGGACCAAATATTCATCAGACAGAGAGAGAATGAAAAAATGTATGAAAGCAGTGGGCAATACACAAGAAACAGGAGAAAGAAGCAGGAAATAAGATGGAAGAGGAAAAAGAACACAACAGACGAGGAAAAGGTTCAAATTACGACCTAAAATCTTAATCAAATTCAAACTGTATGCATTTCTTAAATGCAACAACTAAACGACCAGCATCCTATTCCAAAATCCACACTTGGATCCACTCACCAGATCCAGCATCTTCAAGCTGTCCAACAGCTTGCAGTTGCGATTCTTAAGACGGTGAGCCTCATCAATGATCACACAACGCCAGGAAATCTCCCTCAGCTCTGGGCAGTCAGATAACACCATCTCAAAGGTTGTGATGAGGGCGTCAAACTTGTACGCACCTGGGATCAAGTGCTCCTGTAGACAGAGTGACAACTTTCATGAGATATGTTTAATATCAGTAGAATTATCGACAATCAATCAACAATTATAATCAATAACTCCACCTTGTCATCCTTGCAGTACATCTCATACTGCTGGATCATCTGTCGGCTGGCCAGGCTGCCATGGTAGACGATTGCGTTCATGTTGGTCCATGTGGAGAACTCCCTCTCCCAGTTAGTGATGGTGGAGAGGGGAGCAATGACAAGGAAAGGGCCTTGGATGCCAGCAGCGTACACCTCAGACAACAGCGCGATAGACTGGATGGTCTTCCCCAGACCCATCTCATCTGCCAGGATACAGTTCTGCCTGAAGGACAGGAAGCAGAGTTATTAGTGAAGCCTTGGGAGAAGCAATCAATAGGCAATATTCCAAACAAACAAACAATTTCCAGATTATAGACAGCACTATGCCTCCTTCATGTTGTCCTTTTATGTTATGCTCTACTACAATCCTAATTCTAAAGTTGCTACTAATTGTGCTACTAATTTAATTACAGCACCTCACCCAATAAACTAATCCAGTTTGAATGTGGCCTTAAAATGCACTTGGCTACAGGTGACCAGGGAGTGTAGTGTGTGTGCTTGTGTGTGATAAATACCTGTTGTACCAGTTGAAGAGCAGCCAGTTGACTCCTTCCAGCTGGTACTCTCTGAGTGTGTTGCCATTCTTGTACTCTCTGGTCTCCTCCAACTTCTTCCATGAACTGGCAGACGGCCGTGGCTGAGAAAAGACAACGAAAAAATGCATGAAAAGAAGAGAGGAGGTTATGAAACTGCTCCTGGCCATCATCCACTTGACTGCTCACCGTTCTCTTTAGGCGAGGTTGTCGGTTTTGGATTTTGCTAAATTCTTCGACCTTGCCCTCGTCTACGTCCTCTTTCAGTTCCCAAGTGGCGTCTTCATAAGGCAGAGAGCACCACTTGACCAAGTAGTAGATAACAGGCTAGAGAGAAAAGAGTAAAAGCAAGTATTTAACTATTGCAAACATGCTACTTCACAAAAGATGAGTCATATTTCTGAAAGAAAAACAAAACTAAACAGCACAGATCTTTTGTCCGGTTTCAAAAGTGATTTCTTCTTCTCTCACCTCGCCATTATCCTTGTCCACACTGTGGGAAACATCCAGGATCCTGTCCACCTCTACATAGTCTGGATTAAAAGGCTCCTCATCCTGAACAAAACCACAGAGTCAGAGGCAGTAGAAATATGTACAACTATGTGGGGTGTAACGTTATGTATATTCTTCCTGAACCATTCAGTACAGGATGTTTGGTTCAGTATGAAACACAAATTTGGTCCGCCATGTGACTCAAATGTCAAAATAGCCTATTTATGTGTACTACTTGACACACTAGTACACAAACTAGCACACTAGTTTCTGTCCATCAGCTGTGGCATGCTAGTTGGCTTACCCTTGTTAGCCAGGTTAGTCAAGCTCAACAGGGAATGATTTGTATCTAAATGTAGTCCAACATTGTTCAACTGAGGTTGGGTATATCTGTGGATACACTCCAAACATTTCATTTATAATGGCATCACCCGAATGTGTCACTTAGCAGAATAGGACAAAAACAGCCTGGAAAGCAAGTCCTTCTCCCAACAACATTAAGGCAGCCTCCCACTGCAGATTCATACTGTGCCGAAGAAATAAGTGGTGCTATAGTGTGTTTTTTTGCTACTTATATGTGACCACACTCGCACATACTGTAACTAACTTCGTAGAGAATACTGACATACAGCATATGGTCAAAGTGCTTGAGCCCTGCTATGATGTGCCTTCACTTGAGCATTTTATTCAGTCCGTTATGGCTGCTTTGTATAAACATACATAAGCTTAAGTTCAGGAATTATCAAAAGGTCAAAAAGAGTTTTATGATTACAAATTACATTTATATTACATTACTGACACTTTTGTTATTTATTTTTGTTTATTGAAAATATGACAGATTTATGGCCAATGAGCCACTGCTGAATGGTTACATACTGAACCATGAATTTTGCATACCACAACACCCCTAACAGTTTTAGTTAGGCAGCTGAACTACATCCTAAAATAAGAGGTTTCAGGATCTGCTCTCCTCTTACCTCCTGAAAGATGTGCCTCATCTGGGCGTGCTTGGTCTTGAACCTCTTGATCTTTTGATGGATCCTTTTATCTTTCTCCAGCTGCTCCAAACTGGCCCACTCACAGTGTAAATATGAACTGAGAACAAGAGAGAGTCAAGTCTTACTTATTTAGATATCTCCTCAAGAAACACAAATTGTCAGTGTCAAGGCCAAACTTATTCACTGACAAACTGAAACTTACTAGTTCTTGTATTTTACAAAGAATTCCTCAACATTGGTATACTGGCCCGGAGACACCTTGAAGACAAGAACAGATTTTTTTTCATTTGAGTCTCAAAATTAGATTAAACTGAACTGATTTAAAAATTGTGTTAGAATGAATTAATTTTAAATAACAAACATACTTCTTTCTTGGTTAGCCTCAAAGACAGAACTTTGTCTACAATAGCAGCGTCTTCCTCACTTGGGTTTTCCTGAAAACATAAAGTAATACACTTTAGAGTGTCGACCTTCACACCTTCAATCCTCATTGCTTGGAATCCAACACTACAAAATGCAATTACGCATCATGTATAAATCAACAAACCCTCCCCAATTCAACCAGCATCCATCTCTTTAGACAATCCTTTCAATTTCACCAACAACAAAAAAACTTTCACAATATTTCAACACTCACCACAAAGAACTGCATGCTGGGCTGTCCATCAACATCCAGCTCTAATTCCTGTTTCAGCTGCGCTGCTGTCCCGCCACTGATGGAGGCCACAGCTGCTGCGGTTGTAGTAACATCTACATCTTCCTGTTCATCCTCGTCGTCCGTGATCTTGATGTCCAGGTCCTCTGTGTACTTCTTCCTCTTCACCACACGATTGGAGCGTCTCTTCTGGTCAGAAGACATAAATATAAGTTCCGTGTGTTTTTAAAAGGTCAAGTAAAATTTTTAAGCAAATGAAAACAGAAATCCACACAGAAACATGATAATACAGAAGTATGCTTTGCATATTGTGTCAGTAGTCTGCCCCAGCTAAAACAGGTTTCACTCCAAATCAGTTTTGTCATTTGAGATGATATTATTCTTTAGAGCATGCACAACGTTTACAATTACAGTCACATTTGAATTTTGGCAGTCTCCCTCAAAAGCCACCGAAGTACCCTGTGCAAGCCAGGTACCACAAAATGTAGGTTCCTCGGGTCAGTTTTACGTTACGTGACCATAAATCCAATCTAATGTCAAAAAGTGCACTGATCTTATTTATGTGACCATGCATGTGTTTGTACCATAATCATGTCATCGTCCAGTGCAGCAGGTGAGGCAGGGCTCAACTCCCCATCAGAGTGGTCTGAAGATGCGTTTCTCTTTCTTTTCTTAGCTCCCACTAGAGTAATAGTGCTGTTGGAAGGTGGAGGGAGAGAGGAAAGACAAAGACAGAATGAAGTAGCAGCAACAGAAGGTACTGAATATTGTTGTTGTCTACAAGACTATACTTCCAACATACAGAGATAAGTTGCATTCAAATGATTCCATCCCTCTTATACATGTAACTCACTTTGTCTTAGTCTTGCTTTTGCTCTTGTTCCCAGCCCCAGGTATTATTGTGCCTCCAGCTACTCCAGTTGTTCCTCCTGGTGTCTTCACTTTGCCCTTTTTGTCGGCCCCTCCAGTGGTTTTGGGTGTCGTTGCTCCAGCTATGGGGCTTTTCTTCTTGCTTCCTCCTCCACTGGTCTTTTTCTTAGCAGCAGACACCACAGTCACAGTGCCCCCCAATTCTGGGGAGGTCTGTGTGGCTGGAAGTTCATCCTGGTTCAGGACTCTAGGCAGGTTCTTCTCACCACGTGCCTTAGCCCGAGCTATAGCTTCAGCCACAATACGGTTTGCTTTCTCCTGCTTGCAGAGGATCTCCACGCGTCGCACAGAGGCAGGCTCGCCAGGGGCCTTGGTGATGCGGATAGCCTGGGACGGAGTGGTGGTTGTGGTGGAGGGGCCTGCAGTCGACGTGTTGATGACCTTCACCACAGAGACTGTGCCACCAGCCGAGGATGCTGAGCTTGTCTGTGTAAAGGAGAACGTTTGAGAGTGAAGAAAACTTCCTGCCACACAGAAACCTTTCTCCACTCTATATAACAGTACTCATGCATAAAAAAAATAAGGAAATGTCATCTTGGGGTCTACCTGTGGCTGCAGAAGCATTTTGAGTGGCACTGCAACTCTCTGTCCTCCTTGGCCCTGTGAGATTTGCAACACCTGTGGACTGCCAGTATTGCCAGCTCCAGAGACGAGCTGGTACTGCAAGAGTGAAAGGACAGAGATGTCAAGTCACAGTCACCCTCAAAAATGACCAAGAAGTAGAATGCAAAAACTAAAAAAAATCCTGTGTCAGGTTAGATGTGACACATAAAACAGTTACTGTATATGATCTGAGAGAATTGGCAGGATTTTAAAGAACACTCAGAAATTTTGTGAAATCTGTTTGTTATCAACAGTCAGATAAGAGCAATATCAATTTCAACTTTGTACTCAATTAGAGATATTGGTCCGGGGTGTTTTCAGGCCAGACAGTTTAGCAGTTGTGAAAGACACCTATGACAGAGCTAAGCTAATGGTTTCCTTCAGCTTCTTAACACTAAGCTAGGCTAAACACATCCTGAGGGGTGTACTACGAAGAGAAACTAGTGGGTTAGCAAGGTAGGTCTTCCGCATTATGAAAATGGCTCTGTCTTAACCTGGCTAAATCACCATGGTAACTTATGCTGTAGACCTAACCTGGTCCGGACCAGGATGTGTTCAGAGTTTTGGATTAAAATTAGCTAAAAGGTGCGCTTCACGGATAAACTCCTTTGGAAATAGCGTCACTCTACAGTCAACAGTCAATCTATGAACGATACAGATCCTCAGCTGGAGAATACATTTGATATGCAAACTTGTTGAGCAGTAATGTTACATTAGTAAAGCCACTGAATGAAGCCGTGCAATTATAGTAACACAGTGCATTTTCCCCCCACCGCGGGAACCTATAGCATATTAGTTATGAAGAAAATCTGAGCAACAATATTGTTTTATTTTATTGTAAGGTTGTTCTTGCTTTCACTGAACTACTGAATATGTTTGAAAATTTGCAGGTAGCTTTATACAGTCCACTATATTATCAATTAGGATAATGCTTACTTACATGAAATGTTATAGCATTACCACTTTGGATTATGTTTTTATGCTTGGTCCTGATTTGCTGAAGTCCATTTTAAACATGGTATATTACAGCTGTTAGAAAACTGATTAGAAAATTGATTAGTCAATTGATATTTATCACAGATAATATTCAATAAATAAAACTAAATTGATTTCAATGTCTCCATTATGTGACAGTGTCAAACATGAAGGCAGTTCTTGAGTATAGGGTTTGAATCTGCTGCATCAAGTTTAGAGTCTAAGAGCTGTAGAATGTGCTGCTGTCAAGTTATAAATAAATGGTAAGCGTTTAGAGTGCACTGAGTGGTAAAATAAATATATTACCTTACGAATTTACAATTAGTAATTTCTGCCAGCATTCATCTCTTGCCAGCAACAGTGTGGCTTTTTGCTGTAATCATTTATTCATATTACATTGCACGCTATAGAATAGAATCAAAAGACACACCTAACGCCCCCTTTTATGGGAACGTGCACAGAGCCTAAAGAGGAAAGCCTAGATGAACGAAGACAGTTGATATCCACCTTCACCTTCCACCACTTATTCTGACAGTGACTTTAGGCTTTGATGAGCCAACTCATACAAAGAAAGCCTAGCTATGTTGAACTTGCTTTGCAGTCCAGCCCTCAGGACCAATGCATGTTATAAATACACAAATATGAAACTGGTGTTAATCCTTTCATATCAAAAAACACTTCACCTAATGTTGCCATGGTGCTTTAAGGTGGGTGCAAATACAGCCATAATAGCATAAAGCCACAATAAACTAAACAGAAGTATACTTCAAATGTATATCGCTACCATTTATGATGTTATGATCATTTAGAAACTTCATTATGATTAACGGTTATGTGGAACTCTATCTGGAGGATATGTACGTTTTAACAGCCAACAATCAATGTGACTGTAATGCTAGATATAAAGAGCCACATTGGTGATTCTTAACATGAAACCATTCACTTGTATGTAACAAATAAATCTATAAAATTTCTACCATTGTCTTTATCTCCAAATTTTCCTAGAACCCACTACATCAGATAGTCACTGGCTACAGTTAATACATTCAATACAATTAACGTCCTTATATGGCAAATAAAATCAACTAGCATTAACATGAACTGCATTAGATACTAGTTAGCAGAGCCAATGAGGGAATGTTCATCATTTGGACTGATCCGTCCCAGCTACACCAAAGTAGCCATTGATGTGGCATTGTGATACTGTACTGTAACAGCACATGCAATATTAAGTTTGCTTGTCTAAAACCAACTATTTCAGTCCAATACAGATGTTAGCAAGATAAATAAAATATCAGTCACAAAGAATAACATTTATTGTGGAAGCTGGGGGCATTTTGCTGGGCAGCCACATGTCAACTGGGATCAGATTTTAGAATACATCACTTGAAATAACTGACTACTGGGGAATGGTTGAAAAAATGACTGTAAGCAGACAAATGTCGATATCGAGTGTACTGGGAATAATTTTTGGGTCTGTTTTTTCAGTGAAATTCAAGACCTCCAACACCCACTTTCAACTGCATCAATAGAAAAAAAACTAGCAGCTTGCATGAAGACAGAACTTCACACTGTCACATTAGATAACATCAGAGCTCAAAGTAGTTTGTCACAAACAAGAGAAGAATAAAAACATGAGCCAAAAGAACATACATCCACCTTAGAAAAACACTACTATGATTAAACAAACAAATACTGCCAAACTCTAAAACACTTCTTTCTCACCTTAATACCTCCTTGTTGGTTCGGCTGCTGCTGCACCTGCAGCTGAATCGTGAGGACTTTGGGCTGCCCTCCAGCCTGGCCTGCAGCCCGAGCCTGGGTCAGGGCTGCTAGCTGGCTTCCCTGAAGCACCAGTTTGCCTCCAGGGAGCTGCCCCAGCACTAGTCTAGCTGGGGCCTGCTGCTGCTGCTGCTGCTGCTGCTGCTGCCCCCCTTGGGCTGTCTGAACCTGCTGGACTTGTGTGACCTGCTGCTGGGCTTGACCCGCTGGCGCAGCAGAGCCAGCCTGGGAGGGCTGCTGGAGAACCAGGGTGATCCGCTTTGCTTCGCCACCCTAGAGTCAGATACAAAGAATGAGACTCATTATGAAAAGACTGACCTAAAAATATAGCTGGTAAACCTGAGCAATGATCCCGATGGCAAACCCTCCTTGTGGTTTGCCTGCCGTAGCAGAGGAGATAATTCTTACCTGAGTTTGGGCCTGCATTGCTGGCTGGAGCTGCACCTGACCTTGGGTCTGGACTTGGATCTGAGCAGCTTGAGCCTGGGGCTGGACTTGGACTTGAGTCTGCCCTTGAGCCATCTGTGCTTGGGCAGGAATCTGCACCTGGACTGTCTGGCCTTGCGTCTGCTGCACCTGCTGGGGCACGGAGGTCAGCAGCATCTGTTTCACTGGCCCATTGGGAGACTGCAGCAGCCTCTGCACCCCTGCAGCACCCACCTTGACTTGGGCTTGCCCTGGGCTTGCCTGATTCAAGACTGTCCCCCCCTGCAGTATGGACATGCCAGGTTTAAGAGGAGTGCCAGACAACACACGGATTACCTTTCCACTGGTCTGGCCTGTGGCTCCTGATACAGTCTGCAGCACCTGGGCTTGACCCTGGGGACCTTTGAGAATGACAATTTTGCCACCAGCCTGCTGTGTGATGGCAGCTAACTGCTGTGGAGTTATCTGGTGAGTTATCTGTGTGAGCTGTTGCTGTGTGGTGGCGGTGGTGGTGACTGGGGAGCTGGAAACAGTCAGAGGTGAGCTCAGCAGGACAGTGCTACTGGTGGCCACGCTGGTGCTGCTGACAATGGGTATGGTGGTCTGGGCCTGGATCTGAGGTACAGTGTCAACCGGGACAGGAGCGGGTACTGGGGCTACAGCAGGAGCTGCAGCTATGGAAACAGTCTGAGCAGTCGCCACCGGCACTGACTGCTGTGTGGGGACTTGAACGGGAGCAGGGTCCGGGATGGTGGGAGCTGCTACAGATACACCAAGGCCTGCGTTGACTGTGAGTTCAGGCTCAGTTGGTGGGTCCACTTGGCCCAACGCCAGCTTAAGGGCCTCCTCCACAGGGTCTGAGGAACCCTGAGAGAAGGAATCATCCGGGAGGGCATCCAGGTTAAACAGGGGTGTGTCCTCAAAGAGGTCCATGATGGGGTCTGCCATCTTGCCCACTCCACACAGGGAGACGGGCACAACGTTAAGAAGACTCCGAGTTGGAAGCTAAATAATCACAGTCCAGTTCTTCACAACTTTGAAGAAAAGAGCTGGGAAAGGAAGAGAGACACTGGTGTCAATGAAGCACAAATGAATGACTTTGAAGTTATTTAAACAAATGCTATACTGATGATTATAAAGCTCAAATCTGTTTACAACAGCTGAAATTTGATGTGCCTCATATGATGGTTGCCACATGTATGTTTAAGCATACAAAGAAAAAAAGTTTGGCAAATGTGGACCTATATGGCAAATGACAATCCTGTAACTTCTTGTCCTTGGTTGCTTTTCAGCTGCAGTTTTTTGATGCCTATCATTCAACACACATTAAGGTTTGGTTGCTAACACACATAAAGAACTCAGTGTTTACTAAATCAAATACAACTTACATAGGAACACGCTTACCTTTATCTCCTCAGAGCTGTGACTAAAATAATCAAGTTTATGATACTGTGAGTTTAGTGCAATACACCACTAATTTATTTAATAATTATTTAGTTAAAATATAAAATAATGATATATAACACCCAATAAACAAATTACTTTCATTGACTTGTAAAAAAAATACTGTTTTTTAAAATAACATCCAACTCGTGGCCACCTTGTCCAGAAACCGGTTTCAATGTGGTATTAAAGGATAAAACAAGCAAATATAGACAGTTTCAATCGTAATTTACAAAGTTACGCTACCCAGGGAACATTGTACGAATGAAAATAGTTGGTAGTGAAGTAAGACGAGGAGGGTACTGATGCTGGAGAGGTAGGATGCTTTCCTCTCCGGTCGTATTGCAGTCCTTCTTACAAAACCGTCGGCTAGCATTAGCTTGTACCGCGACCAAGATGTGCCTATTACAAAAGCGTGCGTGGCACCGAAAACATACTCAGGCTTACTAAACATGATGTATTGTATGTTTCCAACCTTTTCCTCGCTTCTCGGTCATTTACTACCAACCATTCAGTCTACCGGACTCCTTCAATCTCATCAACAAACCGGACCAAACCAAAGCAACGTGCCACAATAACCATTGCCCGTCAACGTTCAGACACAGGTTAGGCCGCAATACTGTTTCGGTTGGTCTGCGTCTATTTTTCGGCAAAAATACATGAAAATAACCATCATATCCACTGCTCTAACTCTCACTGTAATAATTTCGGGGTGCTAAATTTACCTTTGCATCGACACACATGGCTTTCTCCGTCTCACAACACTGTACGATTACAGGAAACGGCCAGGGAAGAGCAGGAACTAACATTCTTGCCAGAGAAAGCGTAGAGCGCGTGCCCCTCGAATGCTATCAAAACGTGATTGGTCCGTTTTCTCCCGAGCCGGCAGCATCCGGCTATTTCATTGGCTGGACGAGCTATCCGTCATATATACGGCCGCTTTTGGGCGGGATGAGAGCCATAGTTTGATAGAGAAAACAATAAATGCGGCCTAGCTGGGATCATTTGACTGAGTGATCTTCAACATTGCTGTTTAACTGCCATGGATGCTCACGTTAGAAAGCGCAGGCCTTTTAGAGCTGACTGGAGAAAAATAGTCGGTGTTTTAATCATATCAAAGCGTTCATGGGCTGCATTACCAAACAGGCCCGTTTGTAAATGACACAGTCAGGTTTTTTCAGGGTTTTATTACATTATCTTCCTCATTGGAATTATCCTCATCCTGTGATATTTCTTTATTACTTAATAAAATATACATCCAGACCCCGAGAGCACATCGATGGATCTTTATTCATAACTGTTATATTCTGAGGTATCAACCACAGCTTTCTTTTAGGCACCGATGTGATGATTTGTGTGCTTCCATTAGTGATACAGCTATGTGTGATTGGGGTTTTGGCGCCCTCTACTGACCGCGCACTGAAATATGATTATTAGCCGTTTTGGCTCCTTTATTTTATTTTATTTTATTTTATTTTATTTTATTTGGCTTTTTTCCCCTTTATGTGGTTTCACTTAATAACAGTCACATATTCGTCTTTAGTGAGGTAGTTTTACACAGTGAACCACTATTTCAAATAGTGGTTCACAAAATTTAAATAAAAGAAGGGTATTTTTGGGAAATATAAATTATCCACTTCTTCCAGATGTCTTTAAATTTAATCTCCTGAAGCCTCATTGAAAAGGTGAGTCTTTCCATTACAAAGATTTCATAAATGATATCATACCAGTTGTCTATGGATGGGGCATCTGGCTGAAGCAATTTCTCTGTAATTGTTTTTCTAGCAGCAACACCCAGTATCCAAATAAATATTTTGTTTTAATATTTGTAGGTGCTGAAAGTAAAGTCCAAAATGTAGTTCATCCCACTTAAATATAATTGTCATTCTAAATATAGTCACTAATTCTCTATAAATCTCACTCCAAAAAGCATTTACTTTTGGACAGGGTCAAAATAGGTGGCCCTCTGGGAGCCACAATTCCTCTTGCAGTTGGGTGGTGACACCTGAGTGGTGACACCTCTGAGCAGGTGTAATAAAATATCTACTAAGACTCTTCCAGCCAAACGCTCTCCAAACAGTCTAACATGATATCTTCCACTGAAATTCACAATATTCCATCTAAACTTCTTCTGGGATACAGCAGTTAGTTTCTCTCTCCCATTTTTGTTTTTATATAGGTGGCACTTGCTATCTTAACCTAGCCTGTCATTTTTTATTTAAAGGATGACCAGGTTATCAAGCTAGGGGGTACCTGGGCAGAAATTAGCTCCTACATTAAATGAATTTATGCATTTAATAATATGCACTACGTAGGCAAAAAATAAGATGAAATAATAAAGTCACAACTAGATTTGATACAGGACCTCTCTTAGGAACAGCGCCACAAGATCAGGTAATAATATTGATATATTGAATATTAATGACATAACTACAAACTAATTGTTGCACAGGGTCCTGCAGCTTTTGCAGGTCTGGGTCTGGGGTCCCAGAACAATTTGTCAGTCTTGCATGGCTGGTAATCTAGCTTTGATTTTTATATCATATTTACTATTTCTGTTCTCCTCAACTTAAATGTTACAAAGATGTATGAGCTTTGAAATTACCTAGTCGAAAAATCAAAAATTTTGGGAAAGGCCTTAATTTTCTGAACAGGAACAAAGGTCAAGTGTGAGTCTGATACAAGGGCGACAGACAGAGATGGAGAAAGAGAGAGATGGTTATAAACCAGGGAAGCGTAAGTGACAACATGTGACAGTACACCACACTTCATCCATGGCAGCCCTGTAGAGAAGAGCCTGCTTGCTTGCCAAGGCCTCCATCTGTCTGCGGCCCGGCGAGGAGTATCCGCTATTCACCACACTTACACTCTGCCCCATGCTGGTCTGCTTGGTCCACGCCAACGCTAACTCTGCTGGTGGGAGCTATATTTACAAACAGCTGCTGTGGCACTGGGTACGCAGACCACAAGAGGAGGGAGAAATATTGTTTTGCGTCACGTCCCTGGAATATTACACTATCAACTCAATTATTTCTGTATGTTCGTCTAGCATTGACTCATAAAATAATGTGTCTGAGAATGTTTGTGGAGAGAAATATTTGACAATGCACACATAAAAGCCTTAAATACTGAGCCAACTTTATTTAATTTCAATATTTTCTCCTCAATAGAAATTTCTGTGTAAATAAACATTTGTTGCAGGAGATTAACAGGCATATAGAGGAGCATCAGTCATACGACACTGCAGAGTAAAGGGCAAGTTTGGCAAGTCTGTTAGCTAGACAGGGTGCCATGTGGAGCACAGCAATGTTTCCAACACTTAGAATGAAAAAAAAAAATCTTTGCACAGAAGCCCACATTGCACATGGCTACTTCATAATTTTGTCACATTTAAAGTATCTCTTATACAAACCAAACAAATATTTATTCACAGAAACAGAGCAAATTAAATCCACAGGTAAATCATTTTTACTGTATGTTTTTCCACTCCTGTTTTTTGGTCTTGAGTCAGAATGATTTTTGATCTGCACAATCTTCATCTCATTTTTGCATAAATCACATCCCTCAGTGCACTGTTTAAAGAGTTACAGTTCCTTTCCTTTCCAACAACTTTAATTTTTCTCCACCTCATTCTCACTACTGCTCTAACCAATTCTCCTATCACGCTTCCAACACCTCAACCACCTTAGTCACAGGGGGAAGACCAAGAACCCAGAGAAGGTGGAGTACTTCCAGCCTCCCATCAGGTTGCCTCTCTCCAGTCTGAGGTAGGCCTTGTCCCCCTTCTCCATTATCACCAGGCCGGCGTTTGTTGCAGCTTCCCTGGTCACATCCTGGTCCCCAGCAAAAGCTGAAATCATTGGCCAGCCGTTCAACATCAAGCTGACCTAAGAGAGAGCAAACAAAGGGATTAGAGAATGCAAGTCACTCGACTGCAAAAAAAAAACTATTAGTGTCATAACTGAGGTGTGGTACCTGAATAGTTTGTCTATTGTAGGCCTTTACAACATGGAAGTTGAAGCTATACACGCCTCTTCTTGGCGCCAGGAAGACACTGCTTTCTTGGTCAAAATGAGTGCCAACATTCACCAAAATCTGATGCAACACCAAGGGAGGGAGAAAAAGGAGTACAGCACTTGGGTCATTCTTTTTGTCCATGCAGTCTGAGCTCAGATCCAAAGTACTGAGTCATCTTTATGACATTTCCAAAAAAAGCACATAACTTCCATGAAAATGCGGCACGACTACACTGTGAGTCTAAAAGTTCAGTGTTTACCTTATTAGCATTTTTCCTCGCTGTCAGAATTCTAATTCTATATGCATCTCATTGGCAGAAGACTGACTACAAAATACTGGAATACAGCTTTCAGGAGGGGAAAACTTATCAACTTTATTTTATAATAACACTGTAAAAATATCCTTACAGGTTTTATTTGAACTTCAAAACTATTTACTGTAACTTAAAGGAGAACACCACCTAAATTAGGGATCTCCAGTATGGTATTTCCATTGCCTAGGGAAGTTCAATCAATTTTTGTGAACATGAGCTACTCTCTCTCAAAGCCAGATAAACCGGAAAAGCATGCCTCAAACTTGTGATGTCATCAAGTATAAAGTCTGGAGCTGCTCCATAGACGATAAACGAAAAGTAATTTTGTGGACCTACAGAAAGTTTATTTTCTTTTTTATACCCAAATTAGCTTTATTATTTTGTAGTGTTCTCAGTTGTGAAGCAGAAAATGTACCCATATACTCAGATCATTCCCCTGGGTGCTCTCTGTGTCATCTAGAACACCTCTCACCGTTCTCTGTCTATGGAGCAGCTTCGGACTTTATTCTTGATGACCTCACAAATTTGAGTTTTAGCATTCCAGTATTTAGATGTGGGAGAGAGTTGTTCATGTTTACCAATATTTTTGGACTGTTAAACCATAGGAGTAATGTGTATGAATTTTGGAAAAGGGCGTATTTCCTTCAAAGACACATAAGCATACTTACATTATCAAAGTAGATGATCATGGTGCGGTTGCTCATGTCCGTGGGCTCGTGGTTGGTCTGGCGGCTGGCAGAAAAGGCCACCCGTCCAGAGCCAGAGCGGACCGACATGCCCAGGGCGTTACCAGCAGGCTCGGATGAAGGAGTGGAGTCACACACGACCAAACATTTCCCCTCAAGGATGATAGGCTCTGTGTCATTCTGGCCCTGAGACTCCACAAGCCCCCACAACAGGAGCACACCCAACAGTATGGAGAGGTCGACGGTGACAAACCTGGGGTGCATGACTGAACCTGGGATGTTTAGTTGATTATCTCTGATTGATTTTGATGTAGAGAAGTGTCACTTTGGACAACTTGAAATGTAAACAAACATGCTACAGAGAAACAAATGGTCTTTGTGAAAATGTTTCAAACTTTATTAACCTCTATGTAGTTTTGGTTGGTACCAGCTGAAGGATATTAATATGCACCCAGGCAGCGAAAGAACCAGCAGATGGGATAATATTCAGAAAATATTCAGAATTCTTCATTGGCCATAGCTGTCAATCATTCCCTTTCTGTTTGTATTTTTCTTGTTTGCCCCCACAAATCCCAAATCTCTTCAGTGTCCTACGTGCTGTGTCAGCAGGGGCCAGAATGACAATCACAAAAAAAAAAAAATCCCTTGGTATTTTCAAGTTGATTTCTTCAGCAAAAAACCTGACAAGAAGGCAGAGGAGAAGTTAGCTGGCAAAAGGGAAGAAAGGTTTTCAAAGACAAGGTGCAGTGAAGTGTGCGAAGATCCGAGTTTAGACTATAGCTGATGCAGATGGAGGGAAGGATGGGGTGATAAAAGATGCTGATGAGAGGTGAGGAAACAAAAAAACAGATGAGGTAAGATTCTGGAGAGGTGACAGGGAAAGGATGTAGGACCCAGAAGGGAGTGAGAAAGAGAGAGGGTGTGGGGGAACAACTCCACTGAGTGACCATCTGTCTCCTACACTTACCCCCCTCCCTCCCAACGTTGCTCGACACGAATTCCCTCACACAAACACATACACACACACATACACTCTCTCACTTGTGCTTTTGTTTCACACTTACGGACACAAATATTAGTAGCTATACATAAAAAAATGTCACCTTTGCTTTCTGCATTTTTCTTTTATTTTCTCTCCATGTTTAACAGCCTTTCTGTGTTTAACTCATAAAAATTAAATGTTTAATTGGGGATTAGAGTCATTTTTGACCTCATGTGATGCCAGTAGGTTTGGAACAGTACATCTTAAGACACCATTCACATATCTCTGACTGAGATGAGCAACAGCGTGTGTGAAAACATCCTTTTCTTAGCTTTGATGAAACTTATTTAATTGCACACAAATACAGCTGCTTTCTGGTTGGAGAAGGATTCACACTATTGCAAACCAACTATTCTTCTTAAAACAAGTGCTCTAAAATCACCCTATTTTCAATGTACAGTACAATCCTAGCATTTTAAGTCAATAAAAAAAACTGATGATCACCTGTTTCCTTCTGAACAATCTTGTATTCCATATCAGGTGAAAACAATTGCTTCCTCACGGTTGGAGTACTGTTGTGTGGTCAAAAATAAATCCCCGTTCTCTTGCTACCCTATCACATTATTTCACAGCAAGGTAGTCAGTCTGATCGTAGCCAAGCCAGAGTATGCTCTGATCTTTCTCTCTCTCTCGCTTTTCCCTCTCCCGCTCTCTCTCTCTGTGCCACCCCCCTTTCCTTCTGCTTCTTTCTCACCCTCTATGTACCATCCACCCACTCACCTTTATACTGAAATAAAGAAAATGGGAAAATAATTGGGTATCTGAGCTGCTTCAAAGAGCAAAGTTAGCGAGTGAGTGGCAGTTGTTTTCCCTTTTTTCTTTAATACCCAATCAAATCAGTCATTCCTTTTTGTGTCTTCAAGCTGAGTTTAAAAAGGATCAAATGCACCTTCATGGGAAACTCCACCAATGCTTTATAAAGCAAGGTAGCTCCTATCAAAAAAGATCAGACTAATCAGACTGGATTCACACGATACAGCATCAGTTTCTCTGTGGGGACAATATTTTAGTGTTTTTTTGAGTGTATGACTACATAAACCAACCTGATAAAGATACAACTAATACACACATGAATATGTTTTTACAAAATTCAGCTTTCAGTCAAACAGGGGCAGACCATCAGAGATGCTTAACAAAGGATGGGATGAGTTAATGTCTAGTTTCAAAAACATCTGACAAAATTATTTCTGACATCAAAACAACATTTACAACCTTCTTTAACATAATTGTAATATCTTAAAATCAGTCATCTACAGTATGATTTCAGGGGAATGAAAAACACATATTAACAGTGCAATTTTGTCACCAAGGACTATTTTTTGCCCCTCTTAAAAGGAACCTCTTCATTTGCTGTCCCACCATAGGATCCCTTCATGTTCACTCACTGAACGCTCCATTTTCAGTTATCTGTGATACTTCCATGTGGATATCAGTTGATCACAGTTTTATAAAGTATGGTTTTGTCTCTTTAATGAGGACAGATGACCTGAGGCTGATATCTGAGGGGAGAGAAACATCAGAGTTGCTCAAAGTTCCATGTTGTGTGGCTCCAGAGGTGAGGAAGTAAACCAACACCCCTTTGTCTTTGCATGACTTTGTCAAAGTTAAACCAGCATGGTGCCCGTCGGTGGGATTTTCTCCACCTCAGACTTTGATGATAGTAATATGACTGTTGAGCTCAGCTTTGTAGAGTCCAAAGCCCAGGCAAACCGGCTCAGTGAACGTGGTGGTGAAAGTGTGGAGGTGGGTCAGATTGTTTGATGGTCCCAATTCAGAAAAGGTGATGGTGCCTGCGCCGTAGTCCACGGCAACAGCAACTCGGTTGCCAGTCATTTGGTACGTGAGGCGGGTCTTCCTGCGGTTGTGCCAGGCAGCCAGCTTCTTGTCATGCTGCTGTGTCAAGCTCCATGATAACTGGGAATTTAACAAAGACATTTTCATCATGGAACATGTTTTCCTTTGGGTTCAAACCAGAACTAAAACAATGGGTCAGTCGTTTCCTAAAGCAAAATAACAAAAAATCAAGATGTAAAGATTTGCTGTCTTTCTCTGTTGTCTTGGATAGTAGACCAGGTTATGTTTAGGTTTGAGACTGCTGGTCAGACAAAAAAAGCAATCAGAATTGCATTTTGGGAAATTGTATTGGGAATCATTTTCAACTATTTTCTGATATCCTATAGACCAAACAATTAACTGTGACATATGCATCATATTTAAATGGTTAGGTGTTGTCAACTTAACAGCTACTGTAGGTGGCATATATACCTTGTTGTTCCCAAAGGCATTGCCCTCTTTCCCCTTCCGTCCAATACTTCTATAGCAGACACCAATATCCCAGAATCCCTCAGCCTTCAGCTCCCAGTAGTGTGTCCCAGAGCTGAAGGTCTGGGCGGCGAGGACCTGCGGCCAGTGGTCGAAACGTTCAGGGTGAGCGGCGCAGGGCAGGCGGTTTTTGACCCGTGTCACTGAGCGAAGGTCGTCAGAGATGCTCAACAAAGGATGGGCCGTGTTAGTGTCCAGAGACAAGGGACTGGTTACTGTGTGAGAAATATAAAATGAAGTAAAAAAAACAAAAAAAACCCAAAACAAATACACATAGTTGTCTTCTAACTGACATTGGTGGATAAAACAGAGCCTACAAATATGGAGCAAAGCCAGGAGACCATCAGAGCCAGGCTAGCTGTTTCCCTGTTTGCAGTCTTAATGCTAAGCTAAGCTAACCCGCTGCTTGCTGTAGCTTCATATTTAATGAACGAGTATGAAAGTGGAATCAATCTTGGCATCGAACTAAGAAAGCTAAAAAGCACACTTTCAAAAATATGAAACCATTTATTTAAAAGTCTTAAATAAAGGATTTAGGGGAATCTATCAACAGAAATGGAATACAGTAATCATAACTATCCTTTCATTGGTGTACAGTCACCAGAAACCAAGAAATGTTGTGTTTTCATTTGCCTAGAATGAGCCCTTTATATCTATATAGGGAGCAAGTCCTCTTCCATGGAGAAGATATGTTGCCTGAGGGCTACCGTAGGCTGTCAACATGCTTGGATGATGAGGGGTGAAGGTAAGGGATTTCACTTGGTTACAATCTACAACCCCACAGCTAGATGCCACTAAATCCTACACACGGCTCCTTTAAGAAAGTTCAATAAATGGGGTGGGTGTGTGTCACCCATCTGCAACTTACAGAGCTCCCTCTTGAGTTCACTGAGGCA
This sequence comes from Epinephelus fuscoguttatus, assembly GCF_011397635.1. Classification (NCBI taxonomy): domain Eukaryota; kingdom Metazoa; phylum Chordata; class Actinopteri; order Perciformes; family Serranidae; genus Epinephelus; species Epinephelus fuscoguttatus. Next base: position 10,308,015 of record NC_064766.1, on the reverse strand, counting down.
GCGGAGGGTGCCGGTGATGAATCCTCGATATTTGCTCTCTATGTCCTCCAAGATGTGTTTTCTGTCCAAATTTATGGCATCAGGGATGAAAAGTGGGGTGTTCAGGTCAGCTAATAACCTAGAATACAAGAGCACAACATATACTGAAAACTATCTTGTTTAAAGGCTTATTTTCTTCCTGGTTTTATGTCTCATTGTCTTTTCTATCTCATAACATAACATACATACAAAGACTGCCTACATATACACACACACCAACACACCTAGCTCCACTAACTTGTTCTGGACTTACTTTGTGTCATCTGATTGAAAGGCCTGTGGAGAGAAGAGTAAGGACATAGGACAATTAATTTACTGAAAATATAACAATGTCACTGTGTATCTGTCCGGCTGCATTAGAATGTAAATAAACACAAATTTAAAATCTCACTCAAACATACAATTAACCACTTCTGTAGCCCTGTACATTTTATTAGGTAGATACGTACCATCTTTTTTCCACGATATATGAGCTTATACAACAATAATCACAATATTTGTAGTAAACATATTTGTGGTTTTGCTACATATTATATAAAAATATACTATAATAAGCTAAAACTGTTGGACGACAGCATCTTCTGATGAGCCTTTAATGGAGCCCATCAACGTTTTACCATTAGTGATAGTGTCCTATATCAACACCTTATAATTGTCAAAGTTAAACAGTTCTGGTTATTTCCCACAAGATACACTGTCTGTGCTGTTTTGCTTGTTTTCTTCTCACTAGGTTGGACTCAGTTTGAAAGTGGTGACATCACTAACCACACCTATATACATCAAATAATCCCTGTGCCACATTGAATTCAGGAAGAAAAGTCTGTTTGTTTTGTTGCATGCCTCCACAGTGAATGAAGAATCAATAAACAGAGAAAAATATTGAGAAACTGGAGTACAGGGGGTCCGAATTTAACAACAGACAAACTGCATCACAACATCTGTTAACACACTCTCACACAACTCATGCAGCATAATCCAGATGTTATTTATCCAGTCGTATGCTCAGTACTTCCGAAACACATGCGTATTTACTAAAACGTGAATATTTAAAACACTCAGTCTCATGCACGGACCAGTTGCAAATCTGGGCAGCCGTGTTCATTTGAGCTCTGCTCAATGGAATGCATGAGCAGAGTTTGACCATATGTGTTTGCCGATGTGTGCCACTTGTATGCAGAAGTGTTTTACATAGTAAGTTCCCCTTTTACTCCGACTCATGGAGAATTTTCTCTATTTTTGGTTTCTTTATTCACTGTGGAGGCATGTGAAAAACAGTTTTCTTCACAAATTCAAGCTAACACTGTGTGAATAACTGACACACAAATGATCCTTCGTGGGTGAAGTATTCCTTTAAACTTTCATCCATATTTAATGTTACAGAGAAGTAATGAAAAATAAGTTTTCAGGGGCTTTGAATTTGTCCCCTTTGTTCACAGCAAAGTGAAGAACTTATGAAAATGGTCGCCTGTTCAGTGTCAGATGAGGTGAGATATGCCACGTAGGACAATATAGTAAATACCAGCAAGTTGTTTTTATTTGGTACTTACCAAGACACAGGTGGGAAACTAGAGCTTTAACAAACAAGACTATAAAATCTACAGCCAGACAAGTGGCTCTGTACTTGGCAACATGCCCACAATAACAATTTCAATGTTTTTTAGCAAAAGTAATGGTTACCATGTTCAGTTTGGCATTTTATCAAGCTAACATTTGTTAATAAGCACCAAGTGCAGAGTACAGCTGAGGCTGATGGGAATGTTGGTTTTGGGTGCATTTAATCATAACTCAAAGTTATGGGCAAATCTAAAACTTGACCAGATGATGGCGCTTGGGGGAAATCCTGAAGGGTTTATGAATGCCTGTCAACACATTTCACTCAAAACCAAAAATGTCAACCTCATGGTGGTGCTAGAGGAAAAGTCAGACCAGCCAAAGTTAGTAGAACTCATGCTCTGCAAAGCTCAAATGTCTCTACAAAATGTCATACCAACCCATCCAATAGTTATTGAGATATTCAAGGTTGGACCAAAGTGGTGGATCGTCCATCTAATCTTGCCACTAGTGTGGTTAGTTGAAGGAGAACTGATTCAGCTGGGTTAAAACATTTATTTCCACAACTAACATCACTGTATCATATTATTTGCAGTGGCTATGTATAGCAGAGTATCTGTTCAGCAGCAAGTCTTACCCAGATGAGCAGGAAGGGGTCAGTCTCTGCCAGCAGCAAGGCCAGGTAACGCTGGATGTTCAGTACCTGGTTCATGTCCCCTTTCACCTTGGAGCAATCTTCATGCACACGCTGTATGACCTGCTGTCTCTCCCTCTTGGTGATCTCCTTTAGATCAGTCACCAGCTTCCTCACCTGGACCTGCAGGTCTGAGCCCAGCCGCTCCACCTGGGTTTCATCCTGCTTCAGAGAGTCCTGAAAACAAAGATTGATGGTTGGTGCCAGTTCAGTGATTGAGACATAATCAAAACATCTGATCCAATTGAAAAATTGATCTGTAGATTGAGGCCGGTCAGAGGGTTATGCATGGAAAGGATTTCAATTTGGGATCCCTTGTGGGTCATAAATTAAGCAGTACAGGGTGTACAGATCATTTACTGGGAGAGTCACTACATTGCATTATGTATTTTCACTCACAGCCATGGTTGAATCAATACTCTCATGCTCTTTGAGGATTCGCTCTCCATCTTTCAGCTTCTCCTCTGCTTTGCTGAGCAGTGTTTGGAGAATAACCTGTAGAATCACACATGTATGAGCAGACACACACTCATACACAAACAAAAATAAACATACACATGGTTGTCCAGCTGACCTTCAGATCCTCTTCTACTTGTTTCAGGGCTTTCACTTTGTGCTGAGCATGCCCTCCATCCAGCAGACAGTCACCACACACGTACACCCTCTCGTCAGCACAGTAGTAGCGCAGTATCTCTGTGTGTGTTGGGCACCTTCGCTGGGAGAGGTCCCCAAGTGGATCCACCAACAGGTGGGTGCTGAACGCAGGTCTCTCCAGATGGGGTTGAAGGTGTTCGGCACAAAGCGACACTTCACATCTCAGGCAGGTCTTGACAGCCAACGCCGGCTGCCCCTCTGATGCCTCGGGTGGGCAGCAGTCACACAGCACTTCTCCATGCTCCTCCTGACACTGGGGGCAGGTAAAGCGACTCTTGCCCTCATCCTGGACGCTCCAGGCCTCGCGGATGCAGGCCGGGCAGAAGCTATGACCACAGGGCAGGGGGTGAGCTTGGCTGAAGAAGTCTCGGCACACAGAGCAGGTCAGCTCTTCATCTAGGGATGCCATGGTGAGCAGATGGGGGGTCCCTGGTGTGTTTGTGTGTGTCACACAAGTCTAAAAACTAAACACTGGATACACACGAGATAAAATCAAAAACATGCTGATGATTTGGTTTGCTGTCAGTGATTGTACCTGCTGAGAAAATGTAACCAGACATCATGTTGTTGGCCTTCACAAACACCAAATGAAAGATGCTGCCACAAGTTACATGCTGCTGTTATATGTAAGAATGCGATAATGAGTAATAAGACAGCTAGTATTGAGCTGGTGACAAGGGGGAAGTCCTTGTTTCACTCCAACTGTGCACACAGACAGTAATCCTGTCTACTGGGCTTCTGCCTACCGTGCTCTATGAATAGAACACTTAACATCCACTATTACTGGGAAAATGTGTGGAGGTTGGACAAAAATAACACCTCATAACTATAGGGAAGGAAGCAGGCAATCAATATGTAAAAACAAAAAAAGACTTGCTTGCTATCACAGTGAGGGTAAATGGTGGCAGATGACCCCAGATGAACGTTAACTCGACTCAGACCCAAGCACAGGGGATCAGGAGATCATCCTTGACAGCTTGTTGGCCTGATTTATTCTCTACATGTGCTCTGCTTTTACATGTTTAACCACCAACTCACATACTATACGTTCATCGCAATTGAATTAAATGAGAATTTAAAATAAATGTCTAGAACAAAAGTGGGATTTCTTACCTGTTGGAGCCCTGGTGTGTGCAGGCTGTGGCCATTGGAGAGCGTGTGTGTTGTGCGTCCGTTTGTTGACTGCGGAGGCTAATCCCAACAGATTCACCTCCCGGGGTGTCTCCACTGGACTCAGGGAGGTCACATGACCCTGGGATGGGAGGGGGGTGTGGGGAAAATTATTAGGTAACTTTGAAGTAAACTCTTCTCAGAAGACTTGTCTCATTTATTTTTAGTGAATACTGTTTGTTCACATTAAACCACTATGACATCAGCTCAGTTGTTTTTATGTTATCAAATGAATCATTTTCTTTCTACCTCATCTTTTTAAACTGTATGGCAGTGGTCCTACTCAATACATATTATAAGACACTGTGAGTGTGGAAAAAATCATTTTCCCTCTGTCTGTGGTGCAGGTCTTTCCTGACATGGGCATGTACATCTTTAACTGCAGCCGCACACAGGAGCCCTGGTTTACTTTCACTACCTTGAGGATTTAACTGTGAATTTCCAAGCTATCAAACTTGCAAGATGAGTCTCACATACTTGAGAAACCAGTCTTTTTTTCCATAGGCCTTAAAAACTATTTCAGGCTGATACTGTAAGCATAGATTAACAAATGCTCCAGGTTGAAGGCAACAAGATAAAAAGGAAGTACAGGATATCCACTGCATGTGAAGGGACTGAATAAAAAAAGAATACACTGTACAAGTAGAGATAATGTATCCTGTTAACTCTGGAGATTGTTTAACTTTTCCTCTAGTGCCCCCGTGAGGCTGAATTTTGTAGCTTTCAGTGAAATATCTGAGCAACTGTTGGATGGATTGTCAAGACATTTTGTACAGACATTCATGTCCCCCTCAGGATGAATTTTAATAATTGACAATCTGACTTTTCTCAAATTAGGGTAACTAAGGAAGACTGCTGAAACAAATAGTGAGACATTTTGAAAAATGTACTTACTACTCAGGATTAGGTGAACAGCTCGATGCCACATGTCTGCCTGTTTAATATGAAGCTCCCTTTTTGCTCATCTAAGCATAAAGACTGGAAGCAGGAAGAAATGTCCAAAAATCCATCTAGCCAGAATCAGTCCTGCACATAACTCCCAGTAAAATCACAACTTGTCATTTTTACAGTTTGGTATTTGTACTGGTAATACAAACAAGATAACCTGTTAATTAGTGGGCTTAGAAGGTTCACATAGGCAGTACTTGGACGGACTTGGACAAGCTGTTTCCCACTGCTTCCAGTCTTCATATCAGGCCAGGCTAATCATCCTCTGGAATTTTAAATGTTAAAAAAATTGACTAATGAAATTATACGATGAGCCAGAAGCATATTTTAGATAATCTAACAAAGAAACACATTTGTGTGTAACATGAGATTTATTTGTCAAGCACCTGGAAAAGACCTGACCCCCCTCCTAAGGTTTAGACATGTTATATTGAACAATAAAATTATGTCATCTAGTTGTTAGTCTGTCAGTTGAGATTTTTATAAGGTCGAGTTGAATCGCATTATGCTCTACAGTGCGATGTTAGGATGTCTAAATCAATTTTAAGTGAGACTATGTAAAGTTTGAAAGAATGGTGTTCAGTCAAAGTTGCATAGTCTCACTTTAATGTATTGTGCAGTGATACTATAATACAGCCTGTGATTTACAGTTTACATGGTATTTGGAATGGTGAAATGACATACTGTAGTCTAAATATTTTACTGGGTACTTAAAGGGTATTTTAGGCAAAGGGGGAAATAACTTACACTGCAAGTATTTTTGTAAGTACTGGGTACCTATAAGGTACATTGTGCTAGTATATTTGTATGTCTGTATATGGTAACATTCATTGTTTGTGTGTATACTGTCTATATCATATGTGTGTGGGTTCAACCCTTGACTGGTCTGGCAAAATAAAAATAAAATTTTCTTCTGTATTTCCAGTTGAGGTATAAATAGATGAGGTCATTCAAACGTCCAGTCTGTCTTTCTGCATCACCCGCTAACCTGTTTTGTATATTATCACCTTAGGATAGTTGTCATGACTCCAGTGGTTGTTTAACATGTAACAAAATACAGACTTGACTTCCCCAGAACATTCATAAAGTCATATTCTCCAACAGAGGTACCATTCTGGTTTGCATAATTTCTCTCCCATGAAAAGGGTGGATCAAAGGTTACTAAAAACCTCTGACTGCTCGACTGAATCTAGCAGGACACAGAGGTGGAAATAATGCAAAAAGCGAAGATGCAAAGGTAAGTACTTGCAAATATAAAAGATACAAATATTTAACTTGGAAGCCTCTTCTGTGTACATGGCGTGTGGTTAAGGGTAATTATTTTTTGTGTCTGTCTGTGTGCTAGGATGTTCACAGGACGTGACACAGTATGCTATCTGATGAGACGATATTTATCATGGTGTTCACTGAAACTAGTCACACGCTTTCAATATGAGTAGACACGATAAATGGGAAACCGCAAAAAAATAACTCACTGTGAAAAACTGCTGCAAGCATCAAGGTTGATACGCTAAGGATGTCCAACAACAGCCAGATGACTGGGATACATGGAAATACTTCACTTCTCTGTGGAAATGACCCTGTGTATTATACAAATACCATGGGTATTGTGGTGGACTGGGTGATATTCTTCGTGGGACTACCTGAAGTCTGCCTAGCCTGCTACGCTCTTCTGTGTCTACTCAAGAAGGACAAAGCCGCTCCAGTCTTTGCCATAAACCTGCTCCTGTCAGATCTCATTCAGATTGGGATCACAGTCGTCTTTATCATAAGTCGTTTTTTTGATGCCACCTTCCACCCCTTCGTCAGGGCCCGCTGCATCGCACGACTGTTTGTCCGCCTGGGACTGACCTCCAGTTTGGGTTTCATGCTGCTGATTTCTGCAGAGAGGTATTTATTGGTGTCCTGTCCAGTGTGGTACCGCACTATGAACACTGCAAAGTTATCCATCCTGATCTCAGTTTGCACGTGGATCTTTTCACTGGCCTACTCCTCTTTGGATTATATCTTCTTGATTCACACCAGATTCTCCTTGTTGCTGTTTTCCATCATCTGCCTCCTCCCTGCCCCATTTCTTCTGGGTTTCTTCATAGCCACGTGGAAAGCCCTCAACAAGAGCACAGCCATGAGACATGAGAAGAAGAACAGGAGGAGAGTTTTGGGGGTTCTGAGCCTGGTATTGGGGACATATATAGTTTTGTTCTTCCCCTTCTGTTTCAGAAACCTCTACTATGCTCTCAAAGGTGATAATGCCTCAGACAAGGAGGACACTTTCAGGGATTTTTCCAGTGTTTTGACCAGTGCTCTGGTCTATCTTAGTCCTCTGATAGATGCTTTAATCTATATTTTCATCAGGAGGGACATAAGGGACACAGTGGAAGCATTTCCCTGCTGCAAAAAGCCTCTGACAAAGCTCAGAGAGTTTCAGGACAAGCTAACAGACACTTCCCAGGCAGAGACAGCTTTATAATTAATTTGATAAGTGGTTTAAAAAGGGAACTGCATCTCTGGGGGAGTTTTTCATCACACCCCTTGCATGGTGACTTAGACTGAATCATCTCCTTCTCGCAAGTTATGCCTAACTGCATTGCATTTCTGAACTGCCTCATGAACCAGAGGTGTCCTACATACATAAAGTCCTATCTCACAAAGTAGGAAAATTAAGTCAGCTGTAAAACCCAAACCACTATAATCATGCTCCACAAGTTTCTTATTTCAAGATATTTGTGAACACACACAATCACATTGTCTGAACAATTGAAGATGTCTTTGAGCACAAGCTGAAGTTTTCTAGGGAGACATTAGCCGACTTGTGAATTAATATAAATGTCTTTGCTTGTTACATGTTTTTACTGTTAGTTGATTTTTACTTTTACTTGATTGTTTAAAAAACAACATGTACTTTATCTACATCTGCGGTTAAAGTAATTATTAAAATGATCGAGTGGAAATTTGCCCTATTTAAATATAAGGTACTCAAGCTAATTGCAACAATTTCTGTCTTTGGGAGACACCTAGTGGCTTTACTGATGTAAAACCACAGCACCCGTCAGCCATGGTGTGCCAGGAGACGTGGTGGTGAATTGATAAGACAATGCGTCCAATCAACAAAAACAAAAGATTGTCAAGTTGGAAAATTGTCCAAGCAACAAGATGTTCTTTAACCAGGCTGCCGGTCCTGCCACAGCTCCATCTTTAGCTGACAGATACCATAGTGGGCTGCTCCTGTGACACTGCAGGCTACTGATGTACCCTGCACAAAAGACTGTAACACTCTCAAGCAGACTCATGTGGTGCAGCTGAACTGCAGAGGAGGAAGTGGGTGACTTATCTTAACCAAGATAATTAAGTTGTAGACACTGATATGCCATCACCACAGTTGGTCGCCTTTCAGCAACAGATACAGTGGGCTGAGTAAATGAATGAGTGATCACTGTAAAAATGCCCTAACAGATTTAGGACTTTTTTGGTTTTGGGTGAAATGTTCCGCCACCTATAGAATGGATTGACATGAAATTTGGTGCAGATATTCCTGATCCCCAGAGGATGAATCCCGATGGCTTTAGCGATCCTGTGACTTTTTCCCTAACAGATGTCAATCATTCTCTGTAGATGGGACACCATAGTCCACCTACAGAGAGGTAGGTGAACAAAGAACTAATATCCTACCTGAAGACCTAACTCGATGAGAATACTGACAAACTGCATTTTCATTTTGACACCAAAACGACATGCTGACATGTTAAAGAAAATGCAATAGACTGGGGCGCTTTTTACCTTATCACATTGAATATTGTCAACTGTACAGCAGACTAAAGCTTGATTCATGCCTAGTGCATTCACAAGTGTTTTCATGGCCAAAGAGATGTCACAGAATCAAGTACATCCTTTGTGGGGGTCTTGTACAGTGTGTTTTCGCCTGTCCATGCACATCCAAAATTTTCTAACAACCTGGACGCATGTTAACGCAGGTTTTTGATACAATGCATCCTACTATTTGGGAGAATATCAGTTTGCAGTGAAGAAAAACTTGCACGGAGTATAAAAGATCCAAATGTTTCTTCACGTGGAAAGCACAACTGAGGCTTAAGTCCTTAAAAAGGAAATGTGAAATCCCGTTATCATTTTCAAACTGTTATAAAATGGCATTTTTGTTTTAAGTTAAATATTACTTTGCACAAATGGAAAGTCAGGTTTATACTGCATTTTTATGTTCAAATTTGAATTAACATTTGAATATTGCCCACTTTAAAACGGGGTATGAATTTGAAAATTAAATATCAAACAGTTTTTCCATGTTTATTTCATTATGGTCATAGAACGCCCATGCAAGTATGTGAAAATAAAAATACAAAATGGATTATTGCATTTTCATTTTTACTGAAATAACACATATGAAACCACATTTTCACTTAAAAGTTTAAATGATCATTTTAATAAAGTCCTCTATGAGCTTCCATACAAGTCAGACTAGATTTTAAATGTGATTATCTTACTGATTTAAAAATGCATATATTTTTGCAGTGATCCATAACAAACCCAGGTGGGATGCTATAGCTATTCATTGGAATGTATACACCCTTCAGACCTATTTTTTGGCTTTATTCATTTCTATTAAGTTGCTGTATATTGTCTCCAGTTGACCAAAATGTGATGGGAAGAGGTCCAAGTACCTGCTTTTGACTGTGAAGATGGTTGCACTAGATGACAATCAGAGTAATTCTGGCTGTTAAATTAGACACAAAATAGCTAATTAAAGACTGGCATGAGAACCCACTGCATCCTTATACCACGTACAATGCCAATAACTTAACATTTGAAACAATTTTTGTCATCACTGAGACTAAATGTGATTTTAAAAATCAAAATATTAATTCTGGTTATTTTATGACAACGGGGTGGGGGTGGGGGGCAATCATGCACATCTGTCTAAATCCTAAATCACCGTCAGATTGATTCAGCCCTGCATTAGAGGTGTGTGTGCCCGGGCCTGCACTCCTATGTGAGATGCACACTGAGAGCCAATGTGGAGGTAACCGTGGTCACTGTTTCCCAGAGGACCGTCTGGCGGCGAGGGCCATTAATTATAAGAGACAGGGAGACAGACAGCTAGCCAGCTAACCAGACAGACAGAAAGACAGACAGTACCGCAGAGAGCGCAGACAGGCCTGACAAGAGCAGGCCCCGACAAATACAAAGAGAGGAGGAAGAGCAGCACGCACGGCCAAGAAAAATAATCCTCCCCGTGTAGCGAGTACAGCTATCTGCACCGCCCCTGCTTCTCCTCCTGCCAGTGGACTATGAGTAAATACATTCAGGCATAATAACCCTTTGTCATAAGAGAAAGAAACGCGTTTTACGACGGAGATAAATAATTGAAAAAAATGCGGCTGTCCGACTGCGCATCCCTGGGAGTGAATAGGGAATTGCTGCGCCAGTGTCCCGGCTGAGAGACGGAGCCGATCTTACCCAACATAAGCTCCTGAGCTCTTTCCCCCGTGTCATTACACAATATCGCTGCCAAAAATCATCGTTTCAAACATGGTAAGTTGTTTTTGTGTTATATTTATTGCGATTATGTCGGCGACGAGCGGCCTGTGGGGGAAATGCACATCCGGGACTGTATTTTTTCGAGAAGTCATAATATTTTATGAATCATAACTTGTTATGATGTGGGAGCGCGCGTGGCGTGCAACAGGTCGCCGTACAGTAGCGGGGACGCGCATCTCACCGCCGTATTTTGCGCTTGTTTCAAAACATTGGTGTAAAAACGTGCGACCGTCGTATACGCGAACATATTGGCAAGATGGCACGAAAAATACGAGTGCGTTGTTGGCACAATGGAGTTCTGCTTTATAAAAGCAACGATATTAGTCCATCTCTTTTGACTGTTTGATAACTATGAGAGTTATCACTTCTTTCTCTTTGACAAAATATTATCGATGACGCGATGACGCGCATGTTTATAGCCTAATTGTTCGCTTTTTAATCATTTTATAGCCTATTGTACGGAAACCACTGCTCGATTTGCATAGAAGAGTATCCAGTTCCACTACAGATATGATAAAAGTCCGGAGTTTAACTATCATATTAAATGAATGGGTCTTCCACTGTCCAACAAAGGAAGACCTATTTTAAATATTTCAGACACAAATCATTACCAGATCTGACTGGTAGGCTACCTTTTCAGGACCTATAACATTCCGACTTTATATCAAACCTCGGATGCATTTTATTATTCTGTCCAAGTCTCATAGAGACAGAGAGGACGTGGGAGGGTGTTGGGGGGTGGGGTGTCACAGGGCCCGGGTGAAAAATTATTTCCCTCCTCACTCTGGCTGTGTCTTTCTTTCACTACCTCTCTCCACGTGGTAAGCAGTCGGGATGAGGGTGAAAAGGGAGCATTGTGCCTCCAGTCAGTGGCCTTATGTGTTGGAGAGGCTCTGAGAGGGTGATGTTCACTCAGCTGTGCTCCCTCTACGCCATTGTTGCAAATTCCACCTCATTTCAGCCGCTCTGTTTACTGAGCTCACACAGGAGCCTGTTTCAGAGGTGGCGGAAGCACCATGAAACCTCACTCACCTTGAATAGACTTAGATATGCGTGTGACAAGGTGGCCTCTGGCACAATATGTTTGGGTTAATGTCAAGAAAAAAACAGATATCATTTAACCGAGCCTGCTTTGGCTTTTGCGCCCACCTGTGCATAGAGTTTCCTTCTGTTCGGCACAGGAAAACACACAGTGAGGTTCAGATTTTATATGCTTATATGAGTAATCGAAAGCTCAGGGAAAGGCCTTTATGTGATGAACTTGAGCGTCAATGTATGAGGGTTTACTAAAGAGAGGCAGTGGACTCTTGGCTCAAAAGAAGGGGTGTTCACTCGCCATTTGAATGCAAAGTAGTGGATGAACAAGTGAGCTGTGTGTGTGTGTGTGTGTGTGTGTGTGTGTGTGGAGAAGGAGGGCCAACGGTGAGTTTTGAGAAAAGGGAGACATGTTGAGAGAAACTGTCACACATGCCTCTTTGGCACCTCTGTTTTTCTTTGCACCACAATGCCACCAACGTGGACGCGCTTCATTGAGACTAAACAATCCAGAGGATCCACTGTCACAGTTTTGGAGATGATACCTTAGTTCTTCTTCCTTTTTTTCCTCTAAGTAATTTAGATACCTACTTTTTTCAGTGTGCAGGGAGACAGAATAAAAGTTGTGTGTTGGCCAATGCGCCCCTGCGTCGGTCCCATCCTGCTGAAGCATGTCCCGTCGGAAACAGAAACGACCCCAGCAGCTTATGAACCTGACCCTCGGTGCCTGTCGGATACTTGAGCATGGTGAGAAATAGTCTACATATCAAAAGAATGCTGGGAATTCAGTGGGATTGGATTTACATTAAATGGGATGTTTAGAGTTCAAATAATTCACTTTTTCTCAACATTACAGAGATTGTGCCAGTTAACAGCTAATACTGACAGTTTATTATGTTATGATATGTCTTGTGTATCATTCTAATGCGGGCCTTTTAACTGATGCTTTTTTGCACTTGTGACCTAGGATAACTTGTCCAACCTCATATGGTAAAAATCATATACCGAAATGTCATTATGGGTGCTTAAAACTTGTTTTTAATGTTGTTGATTAGAAAGTAATCATTTCATCTCCATTATTATTTTAAAATGGTTTCTTACCTTACTTGTTAAACAGTTGAATCTATTTAATTTGCATTATGTAATACTTGAACGCTAAGAAAAGCAAGGCTTGTTGGAATAATTGGCTCACAGACAGTCTTTAATTCATTCTGTGTGGTTGCAGCCATTTGCTGCTTTCTTTGCCCTGTAAAACTCAAATGTCTTCACTCTTCATCACTGCCAGGTTCAAAGAAACAGACCACCCAGAATGGTGGGATATACAGTTAATCCCCAGAGAAATAATTGGAGAAAAATAAAATACATTGAATTTGAAAATGTGTTATGAGAAGCAAGGTACAGGTTTGGTAGAAGCAAAGAGATGAGCATGAGAAGGTTGGGGAAAAGAAACTTTTTGAGGCACTGTATAAGGTGTTCAAACTGCAATAGCATTAGACCCCATTGTCCCCTTTCAGCTTTGTTGCTGGGCACTGAAGCATGAACATACCCATGAAGAAGTGTGTGTGTGGGTGTGCACGTAAGTGTGTGTATTTGTGTCTGTCTGTTCACTCCAGTTACAGGAGTAGGGCCCACATTGTGTCATAAAACTGTAGCTTTCCAGCAAACAGAAGTTCTGTATGTGTTAGCAAGTGCACGAGCAGCCCTGTGCATACAAAGTGTTTGCTCTTTTGTATCTGTGTGTTGTGCATTGACAGGTATACTGAGTGTAGTGCTTTCACATCTGTCTCTCTATGATTTTTGGGGCTAAGTTAGCTTGTTGATGGTCTGTGAGTCATTATGTCTGTCTGCGGGGCTGTTTGTTTTCTTTGCACGCCACCTCTCTTCCTCTGCCTGGCCCTAAACCGTATCAGGAATGCGACCTCAGAGTGTTTAAGGTCAAGTCTGCCAGCCAATCAGGCATCCAGTACAGTGTCCAGTACCCAACCAGGACCCAACTCTTCGCACCCCATAGGGCTACTGGGGGAAGGGCTCTTAAGGAGATGAAAGAAAGACAGATTGAATGGGGGAAGAAATGAAGAAAGAGGGGCAGGGATGGAAGAGTGTCTTAGTGTGGATGTGGCTTCTTTTTATTGGGTGGGGGGTTAAGTCCATTGTCTTGTGCGTGTTGCCCTGGAAACAAGGTAGGCTCCTCCACGGGTGAGCAGTGTATTCTTGCAGATCAGTGGAATCTGTGTGTGTGTGTGTGTGTGTGTGTGTGTGTGTGCATGTGTTACATGACTTTGTGTGTATGTGGTGGTGACAGTGGTCGGGAGGCTGCAGTTGATGAGGATAGACAGGACAAAGAGGGAAGGTAAGCAGTGGTGGATGATAAGGAGGTGGAAATGAAGCCTAGAGGTTCCAATTGTTCTCAGACAACTGAATTATTTCCTTTCCTAGGCATCAAGTAGCCCTCTATAATAGCATCCTTTACATCTTACTACTCTTTTTTTTAAGTTGTTTCTAAGTGTCCTGAAATGTGGATTAATATAGTAAAAGTAGCAAAATCGTCTTTTTAAAAATCTATATTATAGAAAAAAGACTGTAGACTATTATGTAAACCTTAATTATTTTTTTTACCATTAACAATGATAAAAATTACATGTAGATTTTCTTCTTTCAATTTTCGTAGATGACAACTTGGCAGTGAAGTCACACTCCTTTCAGTTGATGCTGGATTCTCCCTTGTGCTCTCCATCGTCCTCTCTTCAAAGTTCCCAGCTGCCCATCACTCTCCATTCATCTTTCAAGGGCTCTCAGACCCCCCCTTTACCCACTGAAGATCCACCGATATCCTGCTCACCGAGCCAGCAGCTCAAAGACCCAAAACCCTCCCTCTCTCCTGACTTTCCTGACTCATCCCTCTCTTCTCAAAATCAGCATCTTCCTGCCCTCCAACTGTCTGGCTGCATTGCTACATCTTCTGCAAGTGCCCTCATCCACCCTTCCCGAAGTGCACACATGGCCTCTCCCAAGTTGGGGCTGTCAGCCACCACCACCACCTCTTCTTCCTCCTCATCCTCCTCGGCCTCCCTGTGTCCTCCACCACACCCTGGAAGCCCCAGCCGTGTTCCTGAGGGCCCCCCAAGTCCTGTTACCCCCACTCCCAGCCCAGGAGTGACATCTGCCTCAGCTGCACCCTCTAGGGCCCAACTGAGCATTGCCCTAATCCTGGAGGAGCTCCGGGTGCTACAGCAAAGGCAAATCCATCAGATGCAAATAACAGAGGAGATCTGTAGACAGGTGCTACGCCTTGGAGGAGCCTCCTATACCATAGATACACCCTCCCAGCATCTTCTCCCTCCCCTGCCACAGCTCTGCCTGGAAGGTAGCAAAAGGGCAGCCAGCCCAACTACCCAGCCAACTGCACCCCAGCCATCCACCTCTGTTGCGCCTCTCCTGGCATGTTTCTCCTCCCTGCTCCCATCTCAGGGAGCTAACAAACCCACAAAGCCAAGCAGTTCCTTGTCTCAAATCCTGCAGCCCCACAAGCCCCAGATGGAAGGGACAGGAGGGACTGCAGGGCCTCATGGTTATCTGAGGGTGAGTTCTCGATCCTCAGCTCCCTCCACCTCTTCTTCTACTGCCATCTCTATGGCTTCCTCTGCCTATCCTCTAGCCTTGTCCTTAGCACTGCCCAACCGCTACCTTCATGAGAAATCTCCAAATACCACTTCAGTGAGTGGGTTCCTAAACTCATCCCTCCCCACAACAGTATCTATGGTGCCAAACTCCCCAAATGCTCTGCAGTCTTTCTCTGGAGGAACAGACTCTTCCTCTGTCTCCAGCTCCACCACTTCTGGCCGCCTCCAACATGCCTGCCGCTTCTGTGGAAAAATGTTCAGCAGTGACTCTTCCCTACAGATACATCTACGCTCACACACAGGGGAACGACCCTACCAGTGTCCAGTGTGTCTCAGCCGCTTCACCACACGAGGCAACCTCAAGGTGCACTTCCTACGCCACCGTGAGCAAAACCCGGAGCTCTCACTTTCACTCCTGCCACCTTCTTTATTTGGGGTAGCATTGGGGGCCACTGGGGGATCAGAAATGGGACAGACCATGAGCAGTGGTAGCAGTACTAGTGGCATGAATATGATACAAAAGAAGCCAAAATGCAGGCCTGAGGATGAAACATGTGGAGATAATGTTGAGGCCAGTGGTACTAACACTGGTTTTTCTCTGGGAGCCTCTGGAGGATCTACCCCTTCCACCCTACCCCTGCCCCCTAGTGTTGACCTGGCTTTGATTTCCCACTCTCTCCTGCAGCTCAATAGGGCTGCAGCTGTAGCTGCTGCAGCCTCTATCACCTCTGGCTCATCCCACTCATCCTCCTCCTCAACTTCCACGTCTTCTCTGGCTACCTCCCTCCTCTCCAACCCTTCCTTGTCTTCGTCTTCCACCATCACAGGGTTATTCAAGGGTGCCAAACAACAGCACTTTGATGAGAACACTCCCCCTCACGTCCCAATGCTTTCTCCTGCTGCATACTCCCAGCTAGCCCACCTACCTAAGCTCCTTTTCCCATCTGTCTCTACTTCCTCATCTACCCCTGCAGCACACCCATCCCTCTACAACCATCCAGCCTTGGGCTTGCTACGCACCCCACTACCCTCTACTCCAGGCTCCCACCAACTTGCTTCTTCCAGCCATTCTCAGCTTTCTTTCCCCTTCTCTTCATTTCCTAAAGTCCCAGGTCCAACCACCACCACTCCATCCTCTCTGCCCTCCTCCATGGCTACCTCCACTCCTACATCTGAAACCTCCAAGCTGCAGAGGCTGGTGGAGAAGCTGGAGAAGGCACCCTGCTCCTCTTCTCCTTGGACATCATCCTCTCCTTCCTCCTCCATGCTTGAGATGTTATCTAGCAGTGCCACTACCTCTTCAAGTTCAGCCAACAGTCGTTTCACAAATGCCAGCACTTCGACCACGTACGTCATGGCGTCCCCACCAGCTTCAACTCTCGCTTCCACTTCTGTTTCAAACTTCACCCATGAGATGGTTGCTGCCCTGGGCATGAGTGCCAATGGAGCAAGTGCAATGGCGGGGAGCTTGCTACCATCACTAAGCATCACAGGTCCAGCTGGTAACCTGACAACCAATCAGTGTGGAGTGTGTCTACGAGTTCTGAGCTGTCCTAGAGCACTGCGTCTGCACCAGGCTACGCACCTTGGAGAACGCCCTTTTCCATGTAAGATATGTGGCAGATCCTTCTCAACCAAAGGCAGCTTGCGATCACATTTGGCCACCCATCATGCTCGACCACCTAATGCACGTGTCCAGAACTCTTGCCCACTGTGCCAGCGAAAGTTCACTAATGCCCTAGTGCTCCAGCACCACATCCGTATGCACCTTGGTGGACAGTTGCCCACAGATGGCACAGATGATTCTGCACATGAGATGCAAGCTGAATCTAATGCCAAACCCTTGTCACAATCACAATCCCAGCCCACTGACCCAAATACTGTCTCAAGTAAAACACCTCCTCTAGCAGGCCAATCTAAGAGCCCAACTCCAAGCTCACCATTTCAAACTCCAGCAGTTGGTTCAGTCCCTGTATCTGGCAGTACGAAATCGGTTGAGTTTACCAAAAACCCCAGTAAATCTGGGTCCTCCAGCCCAGACCTCATCCCCCCTGCTGACCTTAGCCCTGACCCCTTCATGAATCCCACCACACAAACTCCACCACCAGGCAGTGTAGAACCCCCTGTTCTTTGTGTCAGTGCCCCCTTGCCAGCCTCCCAGCAGACAGCTCAAGCTTCCCCAGTTGGCAAAGACAACCAAGCTGAACAAGCCACTGCTGACGTCCATCTTCCTAAATCCACCCCCTCACCAATGTCCTCCTCTGTCACCAAAACCACGGTGTTATCTAATGCTATGGTATTGGACTGCAGAGAGGATGAAGCACCTACCTCCTCCGATGCCTTCCTTGGCTCCAGATCAAACCTGGAGGACTTACAAAGCACACCTGCCCTTGGTGACCCCTTTGCTTACACCTGTCCCAGTACCTCCTCTGACCCCATCCCAAGTCAAGATGTTTCTAATGTAAATGCAACACCAACCTTGGAATCAGAGTCAGTCTCCCCAAGGCCCCAATCACCAGAACCCATGGAAGAAGACAAAGATCAGTCCTCCACACCAGCAACACCAAAGCAAGACCAAGCAACTGTGCCTGATGATGACTCCAACATGACGTCCACTTCGGAGACTGCTGACACTATTACTGTTGAAGTAAGGGGTGCATCACAGAGAGCTGCCACTTTTGTGAGGGAGACACGTCAGAGCTTTCACTTTGGTTCGTTTGGAAGGGAGGACCGGGTGGAAGGTGTTAAGATTAGTGGACTGGCTTCAGTTGAAGCACTGGATGGTTCTGTCCCCATCAACCTTGCCCCAACCCTTCCATCTCCAATGTCTCGTCCAGAGAAGAAGACCTATTGCTGTGCTGAGTGTGGAAAAGAGTATGCCAGTCGCAGTGGACTGAAGGTGAAGAAAAAAATTGTATGAAAATTGTATAAAAATAACTATACTGACGAGATGTATGGATATATTGGCACAGTAACTGTAGTACAATGCTTTTTTAGAAGACTGAAACAATATTTTAAAGCTTTAGTGCAGAACTAAAGATCTAAAATATAAAATTCTTTATGTATAAAGAATTGCTAAAGAATGCTTTATGTTCCAGGGGCACATGAAGCACCATGGTGTGCTAACCAAAACAACACGCCCACCTGCCAGGAGTAGCCGTTCCTCTGCTGACCAACTTCCTTCTTCTACATCTATGACTTCCTTGAACATTCCTGCCACCAGGAGCTCAGCAGGCTTCTGGAACCAGTACCAAGCCTTCCTCAACACCAGTAACGAGCCAACTGATGACCCAACAGCTGGCAGCCAAGGAGAGAATGAGTCAGCACAGTCGACAAAATCACCCAAGAGATCTCAGATGGATCCAAGAGCCCCAGAGGAAGCTGGGGAAGAGTCTAGTGAGGGGTCATAACTCGACTAAGAGGAATCAGCTGGTTAACATTCTGGTGTTTTCAATCAATGTTTACCTTTTGGTGAAACTGTATGAACATTTGCGTAGTACTGCTTCCTTAATACATTTCCAGTAGCCTGTCAGTTTGATAGTCAGAGTAATATGTTTGTATGTGAAAGTTGTGAGTCAATCAGCTTGGTCTTGTTGTGTTAAAAAAAGGAGACAGCTAATGTACAAATAAAATGAAAATAATCAAGAAGTAACATAGTCCAGTTTTTGCTGGATTTGATGATAAAGTGACACTACCTTTGTTTGGCTGAAGTTGTTAATAGTTTGATGCACCTTCTATAAAAAAAAAAGTATCCCCGTTGTATCAATGTATCATATCAGACCTGGGTAAAATAATTTTGAGTTTTTGCTCTTTTCAGCAACAGGCACAGATGGATAAGATTTACCACATTTGAACTAATTTGATATTATTAGCTAATGTGTGAGTCATAGGATAGTACACTTAAAGATCTGTTTCAAATAACATGAATGTCAGTATGTAAACAATGCGGTACTCATTGTGTTGTGCCATGTACCAAATTTGATCCACTGACACCAAAGGAGGCTCAAGCTAACCAAAATTAATTTCTTTGCCAATGCTCCCAACCTAGGTCTGTTTCATATCTAAAAGATTATTTCCTTTTAGTCACAGAGGGAACTGACAAAAATGAGGAAATTAGGTAAGCTAAGTTTTGCTTTGCGAGAGCACACAAGGCCAACAAACTGAATGTGTTTCTGTGGGGAATATTAAGTCTTTTGTCCCCCATCTTGTGGTTCAGATAAACTACTCACTGATGTCATTGTGATTCACTTTTCACTATATTGTCCTGTCGAACCAGAAGCACAGCTGCAGTGTTTGTGAACCCAGTGAGGACATGGTCTTGTGTGTGACCTTTGACCTTTAGCTTTGTGTATATTATGATTGTTGTTTGGTCCAAATGTAATATCTGTAACACTTTTTCAGTTACTAAAACTTTAAGTTGCAATATATATATATCAGAAGTCTATGTCTGTTTGTTGTAAGCTGTACTTTCAGTATCTCCATATTAAAAACCAGTTTGGACAAAAAATATCTTGCTCTGTCTTGAGAGAATTTGACATCACAAAATGTGTATTAAGTGGTCTACTGACTTATTATTTTCCATAAACACAGCAGGTATACATGCACATAGGCATTTGCATGTCCAATTATAACGTCCATGATCCCTCACAGTTACACATCATGGATCTCTGCTCTGCCAAGACAATCAAAGCTCCCCTCTCTTGTGTCTCATCAACTAAGGGGAGTGGAGGAGGCCAGCTGTCTTTCCTTAGCTATGGCCAGCGCAGCAGCTGAGCTCCAGTATGTGTGCACATAAGGCTGGTGACAGGAAACATGTCTCAAGTCTTAGAAATTTAACTCAAAGTGTGTATATATTTATAACTTTGTCTCTGTATGCATGTGCACACATAGCAGATAATAACGCATCCCACCTAAGGCATTTATGGTCTGGGACCAAAGCAACATTGTCTTTACAAAGGTAGAGAACAACGATTTTCCCTTTTAAGTAAAAAGTGGCACACAACAGAAAATATTCCGAGGTCAGTGTGATACACGGATGTAGCAGGAGGTTATACAGGCTACCTCAGTTGACATGTCAGTGTATAAATGTATGTGCAATGTATGCGTTAGGGGGCGCTATTTCCCTTTTTAATACAGTTTGATGCTGCATAATGTATGTACATAGTATGTTTGAGGCCTTTTGAGCAGCACTCATGAACAATCAGTGTGAGATAGTAAACATCTGTTAGTGTTAAAAACATTTCATTACATGACAGACTGTAATAAACTGATAATGAGTTTCTCATGTTTAAGACCTAACAGCGTGAAAGAATTAGTTTAACAAAATTTGGTCATTGGTCTTATAAAAGGCTGAGGGGAAAACAGATTTTAAGCTGGCAGGATGGCTTAACAAACTGATTAATTGTATGATAATATATATATATATATATTTTCTTACTGTAGGCTTATTAATAAAACACCCTGAAATTTAACACATTTTCGAAATAAATTAATTGTTTTCCAAATAGTTTTTAGCCGCGTAATTTGTTAACGACTCTATCTATTGTGTTTGCGCACTCTTCTCTATAAATAATAACAGCTTCGTGCATTTTATGGAGCATCAAGGCATTTAATCACAACCTAAGGGTAAAATCAAACTATGCCAAGTCTAATGCGAAGGTCACCAAGTTGATTCCAGCCCTCCATGTCAGAGGGGCGGGCTGATTTCGGAGGGGGAGGTTTACAATCCTCTACTTTCCAGCTAAGGTCTCCAGGGAGTATCAAACTACCACGTCTGCAGCGGGGAGAGAGGGGAAGAGGAGAGGGGATCAAAATAAGCCGACTGGAGGACAGAGAAGAGAGGACAGCGAAGAGTCAGGACTGCTTCATGAAAACAAACTCGGCTGCAACATCTGGAGCAAAGCGCAAGCTGACTTTGGACATAAAATACGCACAGCCTGCAGCTCCAAAGCCCCCCTCCAGACTTCCTGCTTCCAGTAACGTCTGATAATCTGGTTAAAATTCACCAAAACGCGAGAAGAATGCACAAGCTGGACAAATACCTCTCGTGGTTTAGGTAACTCAAGTAGGCTAATAAGTTGCAGAGACGCATATCTTTTGGAAACTTTTTTTTGTGCTTTGCGCCAAGTCGACCTTGGTTGCACCGTTTTCGTTTATGGGATTTCGCAAACAATGTTCTGACATATAGCAAAGTTAAGATTGCGCAAAGTGTCACGGGAAGACCTGTCCATTTTTGTATTGTTTTCGGGAGAGTCAAGTGATGGCACCAGAGCTCAAATCGCTTGTCCGACTGCTGCTGCTGGCGGTGGTGTGGGAGCTGAGCGCCCAGGGAGCGACGGAGCGACAAGTCAATCCAGAGGTGAGCAGTAGAGGAAGGAGTGGAGAAAAAAATCCACAATGGAGGAATAAAGCAAGATAACGTAACAAATCCATGATCAAACAGTAAAGTTAGATAAATAAACCCAGGATCACGGAATAAAGCTAAATCAATACATTCAAACTCAAGAAAGTCAGCTATATATATCTAGAATTAAAGAATAAAGCCAGATAAATAAATCTACAGATTTGTAGTAAAGTCAGAAAAATAAAAGCAGAGATTAATACATAAATAAATGCAGACTAGATAAAACAAAATAAATAAATGCAGAATAGAGGAATAAATCAGATATATATTTCCAAAATACATCATTAAAACCTGATAAATGAATCTAGAGTTGAAGAATAAAGCCAATTATTATGAGATTGAGGTTAAGGAAATACATTAAGGGCTCAGAAAGGTTAAAGAAAGGTTTAAATTATGGGTTACTGAGAAATACAATTAACCCCAATATGTAGGATTAAAGGATCTTTTCTGTTACTAATTTTAATCACAGATTTTCTATATTTCACTGACCCACACATATCCTGGTTTTGTTTATGACTACCATAAAGTCTTTGTTTAAACTCTGCATCCTGCTGGATAGTGATATCAACAGTTGCCTGTAGTTGGCGCAGGGATATGGGAAGGGCTTTGACCCTGGGTTAGAGGAAGCAGCCTATAATGATGATAGCGCTCGTGAAAACACTGAGAAATGCTGAGAGGGCAAAAGCAGGAGAGCAAGAGAAAAAGCAAATGAGGAGAAATGCATGAGCTTGTATTGTGGTCAGGGCAGAGACAGAGGCAATTTTTGTGGGAATGGAGGGGGGGATTGATAGTTGTGGGTACAGTTATATTCAGAGGGATGGGGAGATGTAATTGTTGACATCTGTCCCGAGTTACGGCTCAGCGGACTGGGGGGAGGTGGGTTTTACAGTCTGAGAGGTTCTGCAGCATCTTAGCCATGGTCAGTTGTGGAAAAACACCCACACTTTGAACTCTGGTTCTGCACATTAAAGACTTCCAATAACCCACTGAGCTGAGGTATCAGCTCTAAGGAGTGATGTAGATCAGGGAGGACTGAGAGTTTCCTGTTCTTTTCTGTTCTGGTTTTTTTACTCAGATTAGATCTGTTCTGTTCTGTCCTGTCTGTGTTGCAGGAAGTGACATTGTTACGATACCCCCACACACCTGCTTCCTTTAGTATCATGAGTAAATACTTTGTGTTTATGTGTGTGTGTGTGATAGTTTGTGTACATGCATAAGACCAGAGAGGCCCAAATGACTCTGGTAGGTCATACAGTGGCGCCAAACGTCTCTCTAATCATTGTCCCCTGCCTATGGAATTATAATTCCAGCTGCACTAGTGGAAGAAAACTCCACTGACCTACATAAAACTGTCAACCTAAAGGCACAATCCATAATTCAGATGTAAACTGACAAGCTGGCCCACCACTGCAACTCAAAACTCAGGACTGGAACCACTTTTAAATTTTGTTATTTAAATCAACAACAGTTAAATCTAAGTTATTATTGTCTTCTGATGCTGTTACAGGGGTGTTTCCATCAGTAATATTTATAACAAGAAGGCAAAATAGGCCTTTATTCTCCAATCATGACCAATTAAGAAACACAAAATAATATATATATTTTTTCTCTATAAATTAAATTATATTTGTATGAGTCATGTTCACAGCAGCATATATTTAGCTTGTAGCTAGTGGCTGACTCGGTAGCTATAGGGAGGCAAATTTCAAGGAATTTACTTTATCAATTATTAGATGAGTTAACAACCAATAGTTGGTAAATTGTCAAAAGTTGACGCAATGCAGAGAGCATGTTTTTCCACAACAACAGCATTTCTAAACAATGCTTTCACTTAAATTTAAGGTGCTTCAAATCACTTTTTGAGGCTAGTCAACAACTGATCAAACAAGTTTTTTTAATCATTTATTGTAGCAAGTAATGCTAACCAACCTCTAGGCTTCAATAAAGGACATACTGTAAGTAAGTTGAGGCTGAACATGCTAGGCAGATCGAGCTATTTTCTTAGCAATGTCTATGCCATTTTTCTTGTATCAGCAAAAAGCTGCTGGAAAAGTCTGAGTAAAAAAGGTATTCACACATGTTTTTTTGCCTGTAGTTGTGGGTGGAAGACAACAGGAGTGTCATAGTAATCATCCTTTAATTAAATGTATGAATTAAATTAAGAAGATGTTACTTTGGAAATAGGTTTAGTCATACAGATATATAACACAAAGAGTCCCTTCATTTTGAGCTGATCAAAAATAAACCAAAAAAGACACGCAACATCGACATTCAACAGCCAATAATCCAACAATCAGAGCACAATGAACATGTCTAATGCCTGCATAAGAGAAAGCAGAACTTTAAGTTTCAATATATGAATACAAGTGATTTTTAAGGTCAAAAAATGGTTGGAAATTTGCAGTGGCGGGCTTGGCATTAAAAGCTCTGGAAAGTGTGTTGGTTCAATAAGTTTATGTTCATTTAGTGATTCACCTCCTCTGTTTTTAAGACGTTTTTCTTAAACCGCTTCCTGTGTCTATATATACTTCAGTCAAACAGGGGATGTTTGCCATCTTACATGTTGCCTCCGCAAACCCACAAGTCACCAGTATCGGGGCACAGTTCCGTTATTGAGTAGGATGCTTGTGTTTTAATTAACATTAAGTCATTAAGTGAGTGGTTGGTCAGTCAGTCTGTGTTGGTGAGATATATAGTTAGAAGTTGCAAGGATGCAGAGGTTGTTTCCTGTGGTTTGTAGCAGAGACAGGAAGTGGGCAGCGGGTTTTTGTTTCACCGCTAAAAACACCTTGGTGTGTCAGCAACCACCTGTCTGTGACACACACACACACACACACACACATCTCCTTTCATTTTTGCACAGATCTTATTCTTATGCGCACACACGCAGACATGGCTACAAGCTGAGGTCATTCACTACAGAGGAAGATAAATGGACATGAAATGAGATGATGAAAGCAAAGCATGGAAGACAGTGGGGAGGCTGTTGATGACGAGAAAGGGGGGCATTGTGGTGATGGGAGTGATGCAATCTGGGAAAAATACAGCTGGAAGATGGAGCTATTATCCAGTTTAATAGGGTCAGGATGTAAATCATAGATGTCATGCACATATCCTGTATGAATATATGTCTCTTTCTTTGTGCTGCTAACGAAAATAGTTAGCAGCACTGGGTTAAACTGGTAACTTGACGCAATTCCCATCTTCATGTCTTAGTAGTCATTTAGAGGAAGAAAGGAAGGGATGGGGGAAGGAAGGGTGCGTCGTTTTCAGACAAAGCCACATCCTAAAGATCACCAGTGGGTGGCCAGAGGGCATCGTCCCTGAGGAAAGATAGGAGGTGTTACAGGAAATAAGGTAATACCCAAAGTCATTACCTCATTTCCTGTCCATAAAGGAAGTAAGCAATGAGCCAAATTTCAGGGAAGCTTGTTTCTGCCATTGAGATTTGAGTGGGATTGACTTATTGCTCAAATGACATTGGCAGAGATGAGTGTTTTCCAGCTCTTGTGACACCAGGTTGTATTGTTGTTGGCTGGAAAATGATTGTTTTAATAGACAGCAGCTGGTGGATTTACACACACACACACACACACACACACACACACACACACACACACACACACTTAAAGACCTTTCTACATGTGTTGAGGAGCTCCTGGCCAGATGGGTCAGCAACATTGTAAATATCTTCCTAATGGAATAGCATTAGCTCTGGGCAAATGTTTAAAAAGAATTTTAAATGTTTGATCTTTAAAGTGTTGCGCTGAATATACTTTCAAACAAACTCCCCCCCACACACACGATCACAAGCCAATAACGAGCTGTTGCAAGTGTAGTGGGAAAAACGTTTATGACATCTGACATAATACTGCAGCTCTCAGGACAGACTGAGTGCATGTGTAATGAGGAGCTGTGTGTGTGCTGTATACCCAGCATGCCTCAGTTGGACTCCCATCGCTGTTGACCAAAGTTTCTTTCCATTGGCCTTCACCAAACGGAACAACTGACTCTCTCTCTCTCTTTTCTGAAACACAATCCCTCCTCCCTCTGTCATCCTATGCAAAATGAGCACTTTGCCTTTTGACATAGCAACCGTTGCTTGATTCTTGTGGATCTTCCATTAAACAATAAACTCACATCACTGCATATGAGCAAGCTGCGCCCTTTACCTCAAGATCCTGGATTTGGCCTCCTAAAAGTACCTTAGCTCTGTGCTTCTTTATGTCTGTAGATTGTTGGAAGTCAACAAATCAAGAGTGATTATAACACTTAGGTGTTTTTATGCAGCAGTTTCAAGTGCTCAGAGACAGGGCTGCCAAATCTCACATGTTGACCATGACACTCACACATCCATTTCCTCACACAATGAAAACAAATTATAAGTGATAACATCCTGGTGCAAAAAGAGGACAATGACCATGGCACATGGATAGACTAGCACCATAAAACACTTCAGTCAAGCCGGTCACCACTTGGATTTTGATGCATATCTATTTATGCTGTTACAGTACTGCTACTTGGAGCAGCCAAAATGGAAAAAGAAAGACTTGCATTACAGGAATAATTTTTCACATTTTATATACCAAATAAAACCGTCAGCTAATTTGATAAAACTGTTTCCATAATAGGTTTGTTGCTAAGCGCAATGGATTTCTGCTCAAAATATCCCTGACTATGTCCATATATAACCTGAAGTAGTTCCTCTGCACATTTCTGGACAGGGTTACGGCTTGAATGATACTGTAACACATTGAAAATACTTACTACTGTACTGTACTTATTTTGTACTGTACTGTACTTATTTTGAACCCACATAAATTAAATACTTAAATGTTTTCCTTCGGAGGTTGGCTGACATTTTTAAAGTAATCAAAATGACCATGAAGTTGTTTTACTGTACAGTTTTAGCAGATTAAAGGAAAAGCATAAGTTCAACACTTTGACAGTTCCCTCATATTTGATTGTCATATTTTTTTCATCAGAGGTTTGCTGAAAGTTTTCATCTAATTCTCTTTCCTAAAGGTAAAATCAACTCAAAATACATTGCAAGACTTAGGAAAAGTCCCCATGTTTAAACTCTCTCTTACTATGAACATGTAAAATCTGAAGTAATTGCACTATCTCACTCCAAACTAATCTGAAAAGTTGGCAGCCCTGTGTTCTACATCAGTGAATCTCAGCCATGGGGTACTGCACCCGAAGGGGTACTTCAGCAGTCGCCAAGGGGTGGCCTATGTGGAAACATTGTGGAGTAGCTCAACTGACTTGTGATTTGAATAAAAAAATATACACTCATATTGAGTCCACTTTAATATGTGAAAGAAAAAAGAAGCAGCGAGCTTGTAGTAATGGATAAACAGTTTAAATAGTTAGCTTAATGTAGGCTAATGGATAAATAATTGAAATTATAGGTTGTCAAAGAAAGGGGATTTGAGTTCATCAGACAAGGCTGTGAGAGTACAACTGACAAACGAGGTTGGGAACCACCGCTCTGCATCAAAAGACTGTATTAGCGTGGGCTGTCATCTCCTATGCCACAGTAAATAGTGACCATTTCCTCTTTCTGCTACTGCTTTACTTACTCAGCCCATTAGCATGGTCAAAAATAGCAGAGTGCGACAGTGAATAAGACTTTGTCAAGTCACCTGAGGGACCCATGAAAGAGGTGTGGTAGCCTTAAAGTTAAAACAAGTGTTCAGTGTCACTCAACAGCAGTCTTTTGACTGAGCTGAGAGAAAAGTTGGGATTTTGTATAAAATAAAACATAGTGGATGTGTAAAGGAGAAGAAAAAGGGTTCAAGCACATTCAAATCAAACCTTTTCTTATATTTACAGTGAAATACATTCTGAGACGCTAAAGTTTGTGTTTGACTTTCCCGCTCATGTGGATGTGCTGGAACAGTGGAAAACAGTGCGTCTTTATGTATCCACTGGAGCTCCATGGGTGAGTCAGAACCAGAAAGGGCTCATTCAGGGATGAAGTCTAAACACTGAGACCTCCATGTCTCTCAAGGACAGACGGAGAGGGAGAGATTAGACCTTCAAGGGCCTCCAACATGCCATTTTGTCATTTACTCCTACACAAACTTGCACAAGTATAGTCATGCGTGGATATACACCTACAGACCTGAGCGCATATTCATATAATCTATGTCTGCGCTACTTGTACACGTTTGCTTTGCACTGTACATCATCAGTGGAAAATTGCTGAAACAAGCCATTTAAACATGTTTTGCCTTCACTGTATTAAGCAACTATTAACAGCAGATGAGCTATACAGCAATAATTGGGTGGCTTTGGGTGTGGTTGTTCATAAGTATTTACCCTCAACTCTCTGGGTTTTCCATAAGAGAGGGATGAGGGAGAAGAGAGGAAAAGGGGTGGAGTGACAAGGCGAAGACAGAGACATGGACGTGGGGGAAGAGTTTGACTTTGAGGTTTGGATGCGCAGAGGAAGAAATTCCCACTTAAATTACTGACTGACGCTGCTGCTCGACTGGAGACATCGGCTGAGGTTGCCCAAGGCCTGAGTCTCACCCTGGGACACTCCCTATCTTTCTCTCTTCCCTCTTTTCAACGCCCTACACTGCACAAACACTCACTACGCCTATGGTTTTTAATCAGATCCACGCAAAACAGATCACATGAACTTACGTCACATTAAGCCTTAGCGTGCAAGGAACAATCAAACACATCCTAAAAGTGCATTACAAGCTCACAAAGTGACTACAGCAGGATATCAAAGTGGTCTCATTTTTCACTGCACTCACAATAGTGCCAGTGTTATTTTTCGGCTCTAGCTTGAGAGGGAAAGAGTTTAGGAGAAGCTGTGTGGGAGAAGTGCGGAGCGAAGCCGCTGGCACTGGTCCAGATGTCAAACCAGCACCGCAGTGAAATGGGTTTTTTAGGGGAAAGTAAGGTCAAGCTAAGCTGAGACTGAGGGATCTGGTGGCCTGAAGAACTCAGTGACCATCAGAATATGTGCCTGAATGGCTTCAAACCAAAACTTGCTTCATTTATAACTGTCAAAATCTACACTGAAACACAAACAAGTAGCTTCAGTAGTTACAGAGTAACTAGTATAGAAACTGAAGTTAATCTTTAACTCTCTGAGGGGGATTTCCCTGCTCAGTTTCTGTCTCGCAGGGTATTTTGTTTAAACCTTAACAGTCTTTGTTGGAAGCTTTTTGTGGGGGCTTAAGCTTGGCTTCTCTCATGTTGACCTTAGTTTCAGTTAAATATGGTCCTCATTGGAGAGTTGAATGTTGATGGTTGAATAGCTTTTGTATTTAGTCATTAAATGGAGACATGCCCGGTGCTTGAAATTACGTTGCTCCTACTGTCCAAATATCCCGATACGAAAACACAGAAAGATGTTACTCAAGAGCTTATTTTCGCTGTCAGTGAGGAATGTGTTTTTCCTGCAGTCGCCTAAAAACATCCTGAACTTGTAGTCCCTGTAACTCAGAATCAACATCAGACAAAATAGTTCCCTTACCCTGGTTCAGCTTTTTAAACAACAAAAATCAGGTGACATATGACTTGTTTATAAGTCTGTTTCTATGAGACTGGAGTTCCCTAGGTTTTGCAATATGTTTCTCATGACTCACACTGTTACATCCTTTTTGTTTTGCTTTTAAGTCATGGCTGCAGCAGTACGGTTACCTGCCACCAGGGGACCTGAGGACCCACGCCCTCCGCTCCCCTCACTCCATCTCCTCAGCCATCAGCGCCATGCAGAGGTTCTATGGCCTCACTGTCACCGGTACCTTTGACACCAACACCGTCGAGTGAGCACCTTCAGCTTTATTCTACATGTACTAAAAATACAGGCTTCAAACAGGGTCACCTGTAGTTCAGTATTCAAAGTAAGAATATTTCTTTCTCTCTGAGTGGACTATGTCTTGTCTTTGGCAGGGCAATGAAGCGACCGCGCTGTGGCGTGCCAGACAAGTTTGGTGCCGAGCTGAAGAGCAACCTGAGGAGGAAGCGATACGCCATCCAGGGCCTGAAGTGGAACAAGAACGACATCACTTTCTCGTAAGTGAGCAAAGTGCTGAATCTGCAGGAGCAAGATGGAACACTACCTCAAGCTATTTTTCACTATTGCCTGATTTTAACTTGTAAGAAAACTCAAACTGTTGAGGTGACTATTGAGCAACTGAAATGGTTTTCCTATGAAGAGGAAATAACTCCATGTCTTACCTTTCTCACCCTCCCCCCACACACACCTATACACACTTTTCAGTATACAGAACTATACCCCTAAGGTCGGTGAGTATGAAACCCATGAGGCCATCAGGAAGGCCTTTAAGGTGTGGGAGAGCGTCACCCCACTTCGTTTCCGGGAAATCCCCTACAACTACATACGGGATAAGGTGGAAGAATTTGCAGACATTATGCTCTTCTTCGCTGAGGGTTTCCACGGCGACAGCAGCCCATTTGATGGCGAGGGAGGCTTCCTGGCACATGCCTATTTCCCTGGCAATGGCATTGGTGGGGACACCCACTTTGATGCAGCTGAGCCATGGACTATTGGAAACAAGGATCTGTTAGGTGAGGCTTTGTTGAATCTATGTTGAGATAGAACTAACATTTTAATGAGGAGTATTTTTTTCTTTAGTAATCACCCTAAACCTGATGACACAAATGTTGGTAGTCGGGACTCTTAATTTTGCTGTTGTGGGCAAAATACAAGCAGCAACAGGTCCAGTCTTGTGTCAGTACATTTTAGGGAGGTAATGCCCTGGGCTATGTTGATACCACAGAATGGAGAAGTGTTTATTTCTGGAGTACAGCTTTGCACCACCAGCTGTTGAGTGTGACACATCTTCTCGTGATCTGTAGATCATTTTATTTTTGCTTTACTGATGTGATAAGTATGTGTGCGTTTGAGTCATTCAAAAATGAGGAAACAGCAACATTTAGCTTACCCCCTCTCCTTCAGTACTCATTGTCAGCATAAGGTCAACCTCCCCTATTTCACGTCTCTTACAGTACTTTCAGTTGTTTGAAAAACAGTGTTTTGGTGTCATTACTGTTTCAGGTAATGATATATTCCTGGTTGCGGTCCATGAACTGGGCCATGCTCTGGGTCTGGAGCACTCCAATGACCCCTCAGCCATCATGGCTCCTTTCTACCAGTGGATGGACACCGAGACCTTCCAACTTCCTGAGGATGATCGCAGAGGCATACAGCAACTTTATGGTGCGTTATTGACAGTTCGCTATCCAAGTCAATATCAGATAGAGTTCTATCTTTATTTTACCAACTTAAGTGGCAAGTGAGAAATCTGTGGACAGATAGATGTAAAATGTTGTATCTTTCTGAAGATGTATGGGACCCTTTCTGTTTTTACTAACTTTTTGTTTGTCTAGTCCTTGGTACTTGTTTTCTCTCCGTCATCTGTTATCACAGCAATCTTTTTTCCCCAGGGGGATTGTTAAGTTTCATTTGGTCTGACAGGACCAGCATTAGATGATGCGTAAGGTTAAGAATGGGTCTATAAAAATCATTCTTATTTGTGCTTGTTCACATAGGATCTGGATCAGGCCCTCAGCCTCCGCCTGTAACACCCCGTACTCCAAACCACAATCCTGAGCCCACATACTCACCAGACAAGCCTCGCTTTGGCCCTAACATCTGTGATGGACACTTTGACACCATCGCTATTCTCAGAGGAGAAATGTTTGTGTTCAAGGTAAACTCACACAACCTTGTTGGGCTTTTGATACGACACTTTTCTTGCATGCTGTTAAATAAATCTCTCTTTTCTTTCAGGATAAATGGTTCTGGAGGGTACGTAACAACCATGTTCTGGATGGATATCCCATGCCGATTGGTCACTTTTGGAGGGGATTGCCTACTCATGTCACTGCCGCTTTTGAAAGGGAAGATGGGAAATTTGCTTTCTTTAAAGGTAATTTGGCTTCACTATGTTAACAAACATGTACAAGATTTTCCCTCTTAAAAACAGTCTTAACCAAACAGGCAACACCTTTTTTTCTCTCCAGGGGACAGGTATTGGGTGTTCACTGAATCAATTCTGGATCCTGGTTTCCCCAGGACTCTAAAGGAAATGGGCACTGGGCTTCCCAAAGATCGCATAGATGCTGCTCTCTACTACACTCCCACTGGACAGACATTTTACTTCAGAGCAAACAAGTCAGTCATCTTCCGTGTGTGTGTGTGTGTGTGTGTGTGTGTGTGTGTGTCATATCCCACAGCGAAACTGTACTGAAGTTTAGAAACCACTGATTCCAAGGAAAATCCATTTGTATCACCACCACCACAGAAAAATACCTTTCAGTAATGACCATATAAGGTCAAAACACTTGAAGTCAGTCACTTATCCTGAATTACAAACCTGCTTCTCATTTACACAAACCTTGTGGAACTTTAAAGCTTGCTAAGCCTTCCCATATTTACAACATAGTCATCGTTATAAAACAGCTGAGTAAAATGTGGCAATCAGTGATTACAGTGCAAACAGCCACCTACATAAACAGAGCCCATGACAAGGGTAAGCTTTTATTTATTTTCTTTTTCAAATAATTGAGATTGTATATGCCCAAAAGCCAGACAACACCTTTATTCCCTGTCTAGTCTTTTCAGGTCTAGTCTGGCTGTCAGAAGCATTAACTCCAATCCATCTGCCATAATTCTGCAGAAAACTTGCATCACTCATTTTGTAGTCTGCCTGGTGGTTTAGTTCAGCAGAAACACACAAACATCATGTTTCGAGGGTCAAGAGTAAGTCAAGTCTCCCAACTACTAACTCAGTTTTGCCAAGTCAAATCTAGTTCTATAGGGCATAGGGCATCTCCAGGTCTTAAGTCATTCAAGCCAGCTCCATATCAAGTTTTGAGTCATGTCACAGGTCCTTAAGAGCAAGTCTAAGTCAAGCCTCAAGTCCTGTAGGCTAAAGAAAAGTCAGTTTTAGAGTTCTTTAGGTTAAAAAAAAGGTCAATTCTCCAGTAATTCATGACAGGTCCAAGCCAAGTCTTTAGACTTCTAGTCTAAGTTAGTTCTCAGTTGTGTCAAACAAGCTGCAAGTAAAGTGTCAAATTCTTTTGGGCAAATCAAGTGTCAAATCCTAATGGACAAGTTCAATTATTCACACTAAGTCCAAGTCAGATCTGATAGGGCAAGTCCAAGTCAAGTCTCGAGTCTGTTAGAACAAGTCTTAAGTCCATTAGGGCAAGTCCAAATCAAGTATTGAGGAATTCAAAACAAGTTCAAGTCTCAAGTCTTGTAGGGCTGTGAGTGAGACCATTAACTCACCATAGCTCTTCCTCTCTTTATCTTTCCCCTCTCATTCTTTGTTTAGATATTACCGCTTCAACGAAGACTCACGTACTGTTGATAATGGCTATCCAAAAGCTATTAGTGTGTGGCAAGGAGTGCCTGACAACATCAAGGCAGCCTTTATGAGCAAAGATCAAGGTAAGAATGGCATGTATAATATTACCTAGATTATTTTCTCACATCTTAGTGTAAACTGATACTTGTAGAAGTTGCTTTTTGTTTCACTTCAGGTTTGTTTCTCACATTTCTCTCCTCCATCCCTCAGCATACACCTACTTCTACAAAGCCAACAAGTACTGGAAGTTCAACAACCAGATGATGCGTGTGGAGCCAGGATACCCCAAATCGGCCCTTCGTGACTGGATGGGCTGTCCCAATGAAGACCCCAAGACGGACGGAGGAAGAGGCGGAGGCGGACACGACAAGGACAAGGAGAGGGAGAAGGAAAAGGAACGGGAGGATAAGGACAGAACTAGAGATAGAGAGAGGGAAAGAGAGAGGGAGAGGGAGACAGAGACAGAGAAGGAAGAGGATACGGAGGTGATCATTATTGAAGTGGATGAGCAGGAAGGGGTAGGGGGTGGCAGTGGAGCAGCGGCAGTGGTGGTGCCACTGTTCTTGTTAGTGTGTGTGATTGCAACGCTGGCTGCCTTGGTGTTTTTCCGTCGGTACGGTACCCCACGCCGACTCCTCTACTGCCAACGATCTTTACTTGACAAGGTGTAGACGGAGGAGAAGGGGCGGGAGAGAGGAGGGAAAGACAAGGAGAGAAAGAGAAAAAAAAGTGGAAGGAAATGTTGAACAGGGCAGAAGAGATAAAACTGGAGAAAGAGCAGAAGGAAAAGCACCAAACTTGCATTTTAAAATATTCGTACCACTGCCAGATTCCTTTTGCTCTATCTCTCAACCACTCCATCCTTCCATTTTTTTTCTCTCCCTTCTGTCTCTGCCTCTCTCCTCGTGGTTACTGACGCCAGCTCTTTGCTGTTTGTTTTAGCCTTTTTCAATGTCTTATTTTTAGTTTTTGTCAGTGGTCAGTGTTTGTGTCCTTGTGAATTTCCGCTTTGAACCTGCATCTCCACGACGCCCATTCTAGCATGTTCCTTCGAGTAAGCAAAGAGCGTGTCTGATCGTTCATTCCTCCCCCTTGTTAACTTGCACACACTCACATTAGTACACACATTTGGAAACCACAGTGGCGTAGTCATTGTGTTTCTTAATCTTCCAAAGAGAAACATGTCAGAGCCAGTATGGGCCATAAAAGGCAAACAAAACATTAGCTTAAGTCCCTATGAAGCATGAGATACTCTCATATCAGAGTAAAGCAATAAATATGACTGTGTCTTTTCCTTTTTTTTATATCAATGTCTTTAGTGCTGATTATTATTATAAATGATGTTGTCATTATTATTATGACTATTACTATTATTGTTGTTGTCCTCTGTGTAAAGAATGTGTTTTTGTACATTGTCATTAAAAAGTCCTGCTGGACAGTGACATACAGTTTTGAAAGTGGCCTTAATTTTATATGTGTGGGGACAGTGAATGGGGATGGGGGTTATGTATTCTTGAAACTTGATTGTTTTTTTTTTAATCTTGAATCCATCTCAAATGAAAATAAATTGAAGAACTGAAAATGACTCCTTTTTGTCATTGTACTTGTTTACAGTTTTCAAATCATGGTGCTACATTACTAGTGAAGGGTTAAAAATAGTTAAACGACAATGATAATGATACTAGTGATACTGATTCTGATAATGATCTAGTTTTCTCAATGAGACTGTGTTTGTGTTCTTACTTATATTTCAAAGCTTTTCTTACAAAATAAAGTAATTTCAAAAGGCTTTCTGTGCTTTGATTTTCACTTAGTAAAGCATTTACTTAATATCTTGTCTCTTTATGACATCTATCTGTCAACTGCTTTGAGATGAACTGAAGCCACTCACCTCCTTCATTGCAGTCATATTTTCACATAGGCCTAACCGCTTTCATATAATCCAGCTCTTACCTGGACTCCTCACTTTTACCGCTCATGTCGATCACATTACTCATCCGCCTGGTCTTCCCCAATCTTCCTGGACCTCCAGGTTTCTTGCTCCCCGACTGCACCACTCTGCGTTACTGGGGCTCGGAAACTGGCAGGCCAGAAACTGGGTCGGAAAACGCGGACTGGATCCAAAGCTTAAGTAGAAACAGGGATGAAGAGGATTGTGTAAAGCTGTTGCTGCACAGCAGGAAAACATATCTCAGCTATACAGTTAGAGAGAGAAGGTGTGTGTGTGTGTGTGTTCTTGTTTCTACACTTATGAGGACCAAAAAGCCTTCACAAGAGCAGGAGGATGAGAAAAGTGGAGCACATGTTCTTTTCTTCAGTGCTTAAAGTTTTTATTTAGGGTCTGATAAGCAGTGGAAGAAGTTTAATTCTTTATGATGAGCTCAGTGAGTGAATGTCAATATCAATGCAGGTCCTCACAAGTACAGCTAAAAACAAATCTGCTCTCATGCATGTTTTGCACAGCTATAAATGCCTTTATTTGTGCATTATGCCATGTGTATATGTACACTCCCATCCACCATGAGCCAATAAAAGCTCAAACAGCAAACTTAGGCGTCTCCCCACTCGTTAATGATCCCACTAATGAACAACTGCCATACAGCCATTAGACTGACTGTAAAGATGACTGACTGCAGGAGACAGAGTGGGTGGGGGTCAGTGTCTCTATGATATGTTATGATTACAGCAATGGGGCTTTATGCAGTGAAAATGATGAGGTATTTTCCTATTGTGCCGAAAAGATTTAGGGCGCCCATTTGTCTCCACTTTGCTGCAGTGTTTTGAAGAGCTGGGGCCGGGGAGAGAAGTCACGAGGCTTTTTGTGGGGGGAGAGAGGAGGGAGGAGGAGGAGATGAAGGAGGAGTGAGGAGGGTTAAGTCACATTTGGATGCCAGAGATGGAGCAGAATTCCATGAGCAACATCTGGAATTCCAACTGCATCATGTAGGCCAGACACGCAGCGGGACACAGCAATGAGGGGATGGGGGATGGGTATTGGTTTGGACCTGTTTAATTAACTTTTGACAACATCAAGGTCACAATAAAGGGTATGTAAAGAAAAGATTGTGTGTTTTGGGAATTTACTTTCTCCTCAGCAGGATTCAGTATGCGTCTTAAATTTGTGCATGATGTTTTCCTTGCTCAAATCATCTCCGTGGCCTGCACACAAGCCAGACATTTAGCTGTGGGTCACTATTTGATGTTTTCTGTCTTCCCCAGCTGATTCTGCAGAGTGAAGAAAACATTTGCCTCAGCATAATTCTTCCCCACAGTCCTCTCCTTTCTCTCCTCTCTTTGTAACTGGAGAGCTTTTCTTCACTGTCTGCAAAATGACTCACTCCTTTTTCACAAAGCCCAACAAAAGACCACACCACACTGCTCTGGCCTCTTCCAGCCACCTCCACTCTGCCGGCTCTTACATTTCACCCAGATAAATGAAAAGGTAATTTCTAGCCCCGATTCCAGTGAGTGCATCCAGCTTTCACAAAAAGCTGACTTACAAACTCCATCATGCCAAGTGCCTCACATCACATTCTCTAATCTCAAAAGCTCATCTCTTTGTCTACATTGAACCCTTCTCAGCAGACGTCATTAACAAGCTCCTTTTATGATTCTGTCTCTGTGCTGGACACTTCCTGCGCCTGTTTCAGTTGGCATGTGCATAGCCTCTGGGCTGATGAATGGAAACTTACAAATAGGGGAAGTCCCGCTCTTGGCCATTGTGTCTCGTAATAGCCAACCCGAACATCACACTAATTGCAGGACCAACCTCAGAGAGGGGACTGAGTAACTTTCCCATTAAATGAGACCGAATGATTAACAGAGACTGGTTGGTGTTGCACTCTGCCTGGCAACAAGGATTTGGGATGGTGGAAAGGGGCATTTCTTAAGGGAACTGGTGAGTGGCTATATAGGTTACACATGGTTCTCATTTGCATCAGTTAAAGCTCTGCCACATCCTGCACCAAGCACTAATACAACAAACAGGAACAGGGGGTTTCTCTCTCCAGTCTCTGTCTCTTACTCTAACACAAACAATCAACCACACACGATAGGATGTAAAGAGTTTAAGCTTCCAACAGTGTTCATTTCCTCCACCAAAGAGCGGAGGTGACGTGATTGCCTTTTGTTTGTAACCACAATGTTTCCGGAACAAATGAAACGACCAAAAAGAAAACTGCTTTGCAAGCTCACGCAGAGAAAGAAATGGCATGTTTGGTGATGTCATCAAAGCCATCACCATCTTGTTTTTTTGGCGACCGAAGTGATCACATTTGGATGGCAGAGTGGGGCTGTGGGGAGCGAGGGGTGGAGCTGCCTCATATACTGCGCTGACACCTCGCACACAGCCTGCCACTCAAGCAACCCCGTCCTCAGGATGAACTGTAATAATCTTAACTTTTCATCTAGTGCCAATTATCATCATCATAATTGCAAAACTAGTGTCAGTCAGTAGTCTCAGCTGTAGCCTGTGTCTGATGCTTAATAACAATGTTAGCATACTAACCTGCTAAACGATGAGCATTATACCTGGTAAATATCTGCATGTTAGCTTTGTCATTGTGAGCATGTTAGCATGCTGACAACAGCATTAAGCTAAAAGCATGTTTTTGCCCAAGTACAGCCACTCAGAGCTGTAACATGGCTATAGACTCTTGTTTTTTGCCTGATCTCAGCAGAAATAGGAACTGGAGTACAATAAAGCCTTTAACTAAATGTACTAACTAACTGGAAACTTTGACTTATTATACATTATAATACATGGGTCAATCCTATTATGCAGCAACATTTTGGCCTCAAAACTTTTGGGGAAAAAATGGGTTTTTCATGTTGTTGTTTTTTTGCATTATATAAGAACAGTGATATGTTTAACAGTGAGAAAAACATATTGGCCAAACTCAGGCACTCAAATAATAATCCGTGTGGGTGGACTGGTTCATATTGGTTTACAGCACAGTGGAAAAATTTGATCCAGATTTAGCTGGCTAACCTTCTACACATGAACAGAACTTTTTTTTTAGTTAAATCAGATGGGCTTTTTTTGTTTTGTTTTGTTTCAATCAGACCAACTTCATCATTATGTAGCCTAACAGGGTGGAACTTTAACAGTTTGATGAACTGATTACCATCACGAAACACAGGAAAGAAAGACATAAGTTAAAGTAATGCTTACCCTACTTAACTTCTTTCAGTTTCCTCTAAAAAATGTATGTCACTGGGTCAAAACTGGGTTTAATAAAATTGTAATGAACTGACTTCAGGGGCACACAGTAAATGATGAAATTGGCAAAAAAACAATATGACAATTATCAGAGAGAGAGTTTAACAGGGCCTAAAAATCAATCAAAGAATATTTTTGAGTATTTTATCATTCTATGACTTGTAGATCTTGTAGAGGTTAATTACTTTACACTGGGGACATTGTAAAATCAAGCACATGTACTAAAAAAGGCCAGTAAAGCATTAGAGGCAATTCATGGGGACAGAAATGTTGCTGCATAAATGGAATGATCCATATATATTTAAGTACACATACCTTATGTTTCTTAACATGTGTTTTTTATAGGATGACCCAACACAGTAATGAATACACAATGACTAACCTCTTTTACAGAAAATATTTGTGTCATAGCAGGAAAAGCACAGGTGTAACTACAATCACTCCATTCCATTTATGTTCACCAGGAAGTCATGCCTGTGAGCCAGGACACACAATACCAGGGCCTTGAATCTGGCTGACATAAATGACCATGGCCAAGGTTACTAGTTACACCTCTGCATTCCCTACTATGAGGCGTCTAAACTCTATGAACAGATTTTGCATAGAAGATGGGTACTGGAAATGTTCTGTTTTCCATTTGTAGTTAGTGTGTAGTCCAAACAGTGTTGACCAATCATGTTTGAACCTCTAGTAAACAGTCTTTGTGGAGAGGCGGAACGCATTAGATGAAATGCGTCTAGGAATCTATTGGCTATGATGTTTAGTTTTTAGCCTTTACATTAGCTTTTTGAAATGTATCTGCATTCATATTCTAACATGTGTTTATACAGTTTAGCCAACATGACCAGGGCTCAGAAGAGGAAGTCTTGGCTCAGATATCCAGATATCGTCATCAGACTGAAAGCTGATAGGTTCTGAGACAGTGAGACGTCAGAATGCTATGAAAAGGTCCGTCGTGTCTCAGTGGAGGTTTGCCCTGTAAGTGCTTTCTGGTTCATTCATTGTTTTAAAATAGAAAAAATGTTGACCTTTAAACAAGGTACAACAAACTCTGGAAGGGTGCAAGAGTAGCTCTTAGAGTAGAGCTGCTGTAATCGCACACATGCACACACACACGGTTTATTTGTGGTGTACACCGCCAGTGAAAGAGAGGGATCAATACCTAATACTTTTTCCGTTTGGTCTGCATCTTATTATTCCATTTAGCTACACACGGAGCTATGCATGGAAAATAACTTCCCCCATTAGTTAAACATAACTGTTTTTGTGTGCCCCAGATGTCCCAATCTAAGTTTTCTGTGTTTCATTGAATATATTACCAACTGTTAGGTTTGTGATCTTTGTTTTCTTCACCATGTAGTTTTACCAGCATCTGCCCCCTCAGTGCTGAATCTGCTTAAAGCTATCAGTTTAAAGCTATTTGCCTCCTTTTGTTACACTTAACACAATGTCTGCACTTTGAATTGGGTGTGGTGCTGCGGGAGCAGTCTCTTTTAAATGTCAGAGGGAGGTATTGTGTGGGCAAAAAAAATACAGGTGCAAGGAAGTTGAACAATCAACATTTCAACTTCTTTAGGTTGCTTTTTTTCAAACCAGTCTCATATGGCATGGTTTCCCAAGCCCTGCAGAAAACACTTCCATCATAGGAGATGCTGATTCAGGTTCTCCAAGCCCAGCTACCCTCGTCGTGACCCAGCCATATCCGCAAGGAAACCCCCCCTGCTTTGCTCAGGGCCTGGTCAGGATAGAGGGCGCATTTCATTTGGCATCTACATACAGTCACTGTCTGAACTCTCAAGACCACAAGAGAGAAGCAGCAAGACCCATCCTCACCCCCACCAACCCCACATTTCCTGCAGTCTGTTAATGAAGTATCATACAACCTCATGCTTGGTCTCTCTCTTTCTTGCCTCCTCCTTTGCAACAAGGCACATCTGGTTTCCATAAGCACATATATATGTCATCACAATGAGGAGGAGGGAGGAGAAAAGAGCGGAGGACTGAAAGGGGAGGGGGAAGGGTGTGTATGTATCAAGGGAAGTTTAAACTTCAAGGAGTGGTAAGACTGACTGACAAGATATCGCTCACTTTCATCATCTCTCCAAACCCTTCTCACGTGTTTTCATGACACAGGCCAGTTTCTCTTCAGTCAAAATATAAAAAGAAATCTGTAAAAGCAAGTGTGCATGTGTGAGAGAAAGTGAGGTAAACCAGAGAAAGAAAAACTCCAAGTCAGAGGAGAGTAAGAGGAAAGTCAGTGAGACATGCAGAGATCAGAAAGGCCACATCAGAGATTGCCTTTGAAAGAGGAGCCCATGGGCCTCTATGCTGAGTTCCTAACAGTGCTGGACACAAAGACCTATGTGGTTACACTGAGGAGGGGAGGGCTGAGAGGAGGGAAGGAGAGGAGGAGGCAGGGGGGACTGCTTACAGAGCGAAAAACATATTGTTTTTACTGCCCACTCATCAGCATGAGAGTGGCCTTGCTCAGCTGACTGGTTGGTCATGGAGGCTTTTACCATTGACTTGTGCTCTACATCAGACACAGGTGGTCTGCTGTAGTTCTCTGGCTGTCACTAGTGGTTCTACAAAAGTACCACAACTGTAGAAACATTGTTTTGAGTCATCTCTTCATGTGTGGACACAGCGCTGTCCAGCTGTTCAACTTTAGATTTGCTAGAAGGAGTTTCACCAAATCTGACTGGGCAGGTACAGGACTAGCTTTTCTGGGTACAAGCTGAACTGAGAGAACCCTTGGTTAAAGCTGCAGTAGGCAGTTTTGTATGTCGAAACGTTAGGACTTTGGTGTTCACAATGTGGAATTGGTTAACTAAAATTCTTCTTAGTAGTGCTTGAAGTTGGGGTTGTCTTCAGAGGGGTCAGTTTTCCATGGATAGACTGCTCAGGTATTGCTGCTCGAAGGAGACTATGGTCCTTTCTACAGAAAGATCCTGCAATATGGCCACAACGCAGATCCTTCATTACAGCGGCTTTGCTTTTTCAATAGAACCAAAGAACGCTAGCATAATGCCACTCCAGTGTGTGATTTCAGATAGCATACTGACATTCCAGAAGCAAAAGAGGCAGGTGTGTAACAAAACAGCCCCTGTCCCTAGTGTGACATATAACTTAAGTGTCGGGCAGGGTTTTCTGAACAATAACAATGGCAAAACAATCACTTAATGTCCCTCTTATATGGCAATGAATGCTGTCCTCTGCCTGGAGGGCGAGGAGCTCTCGGACCTCAGTGTCTCCCCATTTCATAAGCATTTTCAGTTGCTTTTCTTCTTATTTGAGTTAACTGCTAATTGCTACCAACTGCTTTTAAAATCTCCCAGGCGTGAGTCCAACACATAACACAGAGTCAAAATGTCACACCTATCCTGTCTATGGTCCCATCCTGCCAGTTGTTCCTTTCACGCAGGACTGGGCACTGTTGCCTACTTCCGCCGCAGGCTTTAAGGTGAGACAATCTTAATACGCGATCTCACCAGATTTTCAAAGACGTCACCCGCCTCCGTCCAGTTGTTACTGACCAGTCGTTAAGTGTATTGTCTCGTGTATTTACGAAGTCACAAGATTAAAGCTTCTTCCTGACTGTCAAAGACGAGAAAAAATCTGTGCAAGTTAGTGGACACAATCTTTATGTGTGGGTCGTCTAGTCTTTGTGCCAGCTAGTCTTCAGATTTGTCCCAAGCTTTAGTGGACAATACTTCCTACAGTGTGTTTACCAAGAGCAATCATAAACCTCTGCTGTTTAATGAACAGCACTCTTACAGTATCATTTCCAGTTGCAGCAGGCAGCTGTTTTTGGCAAAAAGGCTCAGATAAAGCCACTCTACGCTACCTGCTTAGCACTCAATGGCAAAGTAACTAGTTAGAGAAATGATTGGAATGATAAGCAGCTAAAGAGCCAGATGTTCTCAAGAGCTGTGTACCAGGCCCAAAAGAAGAGAGAATACTGTACTAGGATTGATTCCAAAGAATGCTGAAGTTGTTCAGTGTCTGCTGGATGTGTAAACAAGCAACTATTTGTTGATATTTGCCATAATAGCTTAATATATGTAAATGTTTTCAGCTTGTTTAACTGCTCCCAAGTGGCGAACAAAGAAAACAAAACAAAACAAAAAAACTTACCAACATTTAAAGATTTACTATGCAATATTTTCCTATGAACAGCTTATAGACTCATACAGGAGAAATCCCTTTCAGTCATCATCTATGACCCACTAGCAATGTGTGGTGGTGTATTTTTCCCTAAAATCCTGTATTTTTTTTCTTATGTTCCATGTCTAGGGCGTTTATGAGCATGTACTCCCACAGTACTGGGAGGTGAGGTGAGGTTGGGGCTTTATAAAAAGGTTGCGACCAGCTGGCAGACCATCGCAAATAAAGCAAGGCGAAACGCCAAACAAGATCGAATCTGGGGATGGCTTTCACTTTAACTTTCAGTGACGTAAGTTTTTACAAAAAGTAACTAACAATCCCGCATAGTATACCTTTAAAGGTACAGTGAGAAAGATTTAGGGGGATTTAGTGGCACCCATCAGTGAGGACTGCAACCTGCTGACACTTCTCCAGGTTAGAATTTCCTCAATGTTCATTGTTCAGGAAGTTTTTACCAGGAGTCAAATTATCTGCAGAAGTCTCTTACAAATCAGTATTTCCCCTATACTGTTTGGCATGTCACAGATGGACAGCTCACTCAGCACCTGTTA
The DNA here is from genome assembly GCF_011397635.1 of Epinephelus fuscoguttatus. Classification (NCBI taxonomy): domain Eukaryota; kingdom Metazoa; phylum Chordata; class Actinopteri; order Perciformes; family Serranidae; genus Epinephelus; species Epinephelus fuscoguttatus. Next base: position 10,265,046 of record NC_064766.1, on the reverse strand, counting down.
ATGCGTGCTCATCTATTTTCTCTAACTTAATGTGTGTTCCCTTTACTTCCAATCCAAACGTTCAGAAGGTTTTTACTGAAAGCCGAATTATCCCCAGATGTCTCCTCTTCTCCAAAACAAACGGCCCTGGTGAATAAAACTGGTAAAACACTAAACAGAACACTTTCAGGTTACGAATCAGTAATTCTCCCACGCTGTTTAGCATGTTGGAGACGTTCTGCTAGTCTCGGACCTGCAAATGTGTGCTCATGTTTGTTCTCTGATAACTTAAGATACAGACATTCAAGTGGTTTTCACAGGGAGCCAAATTATCCACAGGTCTCTTCTTGTTTGAAACATACACACCCAGTGATTTAAACTGGTAAAGACACTGAATAAAGCAGTTTCATGTTAAAAAATCTGTTTTTCCGATGCTCTCGTTGTGGAGGGGCTGAGAGCTACGCTGGCCAACATGAAAATGCAAACGGCCCTATCCAGAGCCAGTGTTTGATTTGTCCATTCCGGGCTACAATAGAAATATGGCGATCTCTCTTGACAAGGACCCACTCCTTATGTAGATATAAACGGCTCATAATAAAGTAACAAAAACGCAACAATTCTTACTTTCAGGTGATTATACATTGAAGAAAATATACTAATTGTTATAACCCATTTCTGCCAAAATATCCCCCTAAATTCTACACACAAGTCCTTTAAGGTGTGGTTGGCTGTAATGAGTAAGGCTGTAACAGGCTTTTGGACCTTTAAAAGGTCAAAAGGACTTACTTAAAGTGCCACTGACTTGCCTTCCTTCTTCTGCACCAGTCCTATTGTTTATTTTTACACACCCAGTTCTCAGACTCAACTGAAACAATGTCTAATTTTTGTTTGGCAAACACATCATCACTCTGCCCTAAACTTCAACTTATCTTCAAAACCTCCAACTGCCTGGCACAAATCGACACTCTGACACACATTCATGCTTTTCTCCTCCTGTTTGCTCAATAAAACAGTCATTAGAGATCAAAGACAAAATATCTCTCCAATGCTCTCATTCCAACTAGGCTGCCTCAGTTAGAAATTTGTCCTTGGGTTGCCAGAGAGATGCCAGGGTGAAGGATTCACTGGTCCTCACAGGGTCCAGACACACTGTGTTGCATCAGGGCAGAAAAATGTTCTGCTCAGCGACCATAGGGCTGTAATTACATAGGAGCACTGCTGAGCTCTGCAGGATGAACGTCAAGACCGGAGAGATGGAACAGGGGAACAGAAGAGTGAAGAGGGCAAATACATGATTTAGAGCAGACTGAGAGAAGGGTGGGTTACACAGCGATAGATGATACAGAGAGTAAACGCTCCCACCATGGCGGAAACCACAAGATTAAGATAGATGTTAAATGAAATAAAATGCCTTTGGTCATTACCTAGACATGGCACTGACGGAAAGGGAAATTTTCCAATATAAAGATAGCATGAGCTGCAAGCAAATTGGTGTTTCTGTACAACATTTTCTTCTTTTATATTCTTAGTTTTAACTCAACTGCACAAAGTCATTCCCCTTGTGTCAAATGCCACGACCGACCTAAGCCACAATGTGGTATGACTGACACCTTGTGGATTCTTAGTGTAACCACAGATTTAACTTGAACAATGTGCACTTAGCTTAAATTAAGTGATCCCAGTAACTAGTAAGAAGTTACATTTTTGTGTCCCAGGTCCAATAAACAAATTACCCTAAAAACCCATCAGCAGGGAAAATGGAAAAGAAACATCACAGAAATTTCAGTTTTTATTATTTGTACATTCACCACTGATAGGCGTACTCAAAGAAGAAATTAAAAAACAAAAACAAACCTTTGTACTAAAATGATAAAATAAAGATTAAAAAACAATATTAAAACCATTGGTGAGAAAAGTCATAATGCAACCTCCCCTCTTGGGCCTGTATTGACACTACAGGGTAAGAGAACTGGAGGAAGAGGAGGAAAGGAGGGAGGAAGAAGAGAATCAATGATAAGGACATAATTATAGCTTGTGTCAGGTGTGACAGACATGGATTCTCCCCCACCAGAGAATCGTCTCATCTCTTAACTAAATAGAGGGAGAGAGGAACACTGCATTGCCTTAGTAGTTATTCCACATCTGTCCAAAATACCCCAGAGCTGCCTTATTTAAAGACTTGTTTTTGAGTAATCTTATATGTCTGTACAAAATGCCAAACACACCTATTCCAATATTTTCAGATTTATGCAAGCCTCTGCACAGAGGGCAGTTTTCTCTTTAGGCAGGACTGGCAAGGAGAGCCTTGGACTACATGCAGCAACAAAAGGATTCCTCATCCAGATTTCAGAGCTGTTAAAACACTGAGGCGACGACAATTGATTGCAAATCATAATTGGCACCTACACTTGGGGGGCAAATGGGGAACATTGGGGGAAATTATTAAAATTACCCAGCGTGCCATACTGCTGAACTGTCAAGACAAAAACTTAAGAAAAAGAGAGGCAAACATTTAAAGAAAATATATCAAACCTTGACAGAAGCGAGACGTACAGCACTCTGGGAAACAACACTGCAAAAAATCATGGTCCCCTTTAAGCATGACTGCGTGTAGGTGTAGATGTGCTTTAAAAAAGGTGACAATTTGAGAGATGGTGACGACATCAGTTGGTCCTCTGTTGGGTCTTAGTTGTAACAAAGTACATGTAGTGAAAGGCAAATGGAAGAGGGTGGTCTCTAGGACAGTTCCATCAGTTGATTGGCCATTAACGTCGCCTTTCTCGCGGGTCACTGCGGCTGCGTGAGCGTCGGCCCCCGCCTGCCCCGCGGCCCTCTGGCCTACGGTAGCCATCCCTGCGTTTGTCGTTCTCCCTCTCCCTCTCCCTGTCTCTATCTCTACCCCGGTCTCTGTCTCTGTCCCTCTCCCTGTCCCTGTCCCTGTCCCTTTCCTTCTCACCCTCACTCCGCTCTCCGGTTGGGCCGCCTCCAGCTTTCATCCTCTCTTTGCGCTCCTCTTCCTTTTTTTTCTCCTCCTCCTCGTCTTGCTCCTTCCTCCGTTTCTCGCGCTCCTTCATCCGTTCTGCTCTGGCAGCTTCCCGTTGAACAAACTACAGTGAAGATAATGCACAGTTACACAATACTTTCAGTTAAGACTTGAATTAGATATCTAGGCCATGTACTTCAAAGTTATGCATTACAGGCAGCAAGCAAATAGCACTATTATGTGTCTCACCTGCTCTTCTGTAAGTGGAAGCCAGTATATGCAGGGAGCTGCTTTAGTTTTGAGGAACAGATCATCAAGCAGCTTTGCAGGAGGATCCTCTGCTGTTTTCTCTGTCAAAAACATACAATATTAGGGCTGAGCAAATGAAATGAACCTATCATTAACTTATCAATCAATTATCAAAATAACTGCAGATTAATTTTCTGTTGATTGACTAGTCCATGAATTGTTTTAACTCGGTTCAAAGATTACTGTACTACTGTAGACCAAAAGTCTATTTTTGCTAATATAAATACAGTCTAATCTCAAGCCTGCATCTCTTACCTTTCTTCTCAGTCTTCTTCTCCTTGCTCTTCCCCCTCTCCTTGCGTCGTCTCTCTCTGGAACGTGACCTCCTGGGACCTCCCTCCTTCTCCTCACCAGGTTTCCCAAACTCTCTGACTTTGTCGCGGTCCCACTCTCGCTCTGCTCTAGCCCTCTCCCGACGCTCCATCTCACGCTCACGCTCCGCCCACTGGTCTCGCTCTGGGAGCAGAGAGGGCAGCCCCGATGTTCGACCACGGCCTGAGGCAGGCCCCTGCTCTTCTGCTCCGGGTCTTTCGGCTGCACCTAAGCCTTTGTGAAAGTCCAGCTACAAAGCAGAGATATTCTCAGACAACAGATGGCTAAGTATTGTGGGCGTAAGAGAAAAACAGACTGATAACAATAAAGTCTTACCTCATCTTGTTGGCAGAAGTCTACGCTAAGGACTTTTGGGTTGCTCTGCGGCCATTTCACTCCATGAAGAGCTGCCCGTGTAGCAACTGCCTCCTCTGAGCTACAGTACTAAACACAGAATGAAGAGGATAGCGCCATAAGACACAGAGGAGCCTTCGATATGCTAAAAGTAGTCTGGCTCAGAGCTACAGTGCTCTATCAGAGGAAACACATGCTTGTAATAACTCACAGTGACGTAGCAGTGAGACTTGATTTTGTCAATCCAGAAGCCCTCCTCCACCAAGGTGCCAGTTCTGCTGAGCAGTTCCTTAAGCTGCCCCAGAGTGAATGGCCTCACCTAAACAAAATATCACACAGCACTTATCAAGACTGCTTTACACAATTAATGACAGCGTGAGTGAAAATACCAAGCATACATACATTAAAACAACATATGTTAAAATACACTGTATACATCATAAAGATGAACAAAAAGAAAAATTGTGCATTAAGTAATGACTACAAAAATATTTCTAGACATATTTTTTCTTTAGAAAGTGACAAAAGTGGAAAGGCCTCTGACAGATGCACTGTGGTTCATGGAAGTGTGTAAATTAACATACATAATGAGGTTATAATAAGTGTCTAACAGGTGAGCTAGAGAAATCTAAATCAATATTGAACTGCACTGGTGTTGAGGATAATCCTAGCATCACTTCAGATTTTTATCAACAACTAATATCCAGAAACCTCACAACCAGCATTGTCTATGTCAGCACACACCTCTATGCCACAGAACTCCACTGCTATCCAAAAACTATGAACGATTCAGATACAAGCCAAACTGTTGACATGCCATTAACATGGGCAGTGTTGTTTATTCTGAATCAATTCTGCAACAACATCCTTAATCTCTGAGAGCAGCTCTGTAGTGCAGACATCACTATACATGCTTGGGGAAGTGGTTGTGTAGTTACGTTAATCATGTTGACGGAGTACGTCCACTGATCAACCTATATGGCTCTTCATGCATGAGTGCGACTAAAATTAAAACTTTGTGGTTGGTTTTGGTCTTTCCGTGGTAAATAATAAAAAGATAAAATAACAGCAATGTAATCCTTTATATAAAATATCCTTGTTTCTTCTTATAAGGAGGCCAATGAGCTGCTTCAGTATAAAGGAACCTGGCTGCAGCATTCTGGGCTAAATAAAACCAGTATATTGAGGCAAAACAAGAGGCTGGGTCCGTTTATAGTAGAGCTTTGATTCTCAGCCCAAACTCAATTGGGCACGACCACCCAGGTTTCCCCCAGGCTTGAGGTCGGGTTGGCTTCAACTTTTTTGCAGACCTTATAGTCTGTGTATTGTCAGGAAAAATGTATGGGCTATGCTGCCATCAACCCATCTTCGGACTCAGGTCAGGCTTGGACATAAACTACGCAGGTTCATGTTGGGTCGGGTCTGTTTTTTTGGGCTTAGTCATAGCACTACCTTATATTAACATGTCTGCAAGCACAACAGTACCATCGGTGACAACATTTGTTAGTTTTTTTCCATCTGTGCAAACCATTATTAATAAATGCTAATAGTAAAACGGAGCATGTGGCGGCAATTTGGACAGTGTTCTCTCACCAGGTTACAGATGTGAACAATGTTGGAGACTTTGCCGCGAGGTGGTGAGGGTTGCCGGGCCGTGCGAACAGGGTCATCAATTGTGATGGAAACACCAGTTTTCTGCTGGCTGATGGAGCGACGAATGAGGGTGTCGCTGGGGGTCACTGGGATAAAGAAGGAAAAACAATCAACATACTGTCTCCATTACTACACTGACACTGTCCCTATAAAAAAATTGCTCAGTATAAAAAATAAGTAAATCACAACATAACAGAAAACAGGTCCAATCTGTTACCTTCACCTGCATATCTAGATGTCAATGCAGCATGTAGATTACATTGTGTTGACTATGAATTGTATATTGTTGTGTTGTTACATGGAAAAAATGGTTTAAATTAGCTTCAAGTTAAATTTATTTCTAAATCAAATACTGGAAATTATTTCAATGAATTCATTGCTAGATGAAAAATTCTTGTGATGAATCCATTTACCAGTGTTGATTTCTACATCATGGCTGGTATGTGAAGGAGAATGGGTTTCCGTCTCTCCAGGAAATGAGGTGTCCATCTGCTCTCCATGCGCCCTTGTCCTCTCTCTGTCTCCCTGTGGGTCATCCTCCACCATCTCCTCATGTCTGCTCCTCTTTGCCTCTTTCTGTCCATTCTCCTGGCTCTCTGAGTGCACCACCTGCAATAGAGGGAAGGCAATTCTTGATCAAAAGGGATTCATGGTATGTTGGACTTTAGTAAGGGGCATTTTATGTTTTATATTTAAGACAGGTCCTAACCTGTCAGTCATGTAAAACACCTAAGACTAACCTGTGTGACAGTGCGTCGGATCTGAAGGTCCTGGTCAGAGCGTTCCCTCTCTTCATCCTCAGCCCCGGAGAGGACAGCTTCCTCTGGGTGGAGGTCCACTATTGCCTCCTGCCCGAGACATGGACGGATGTCTGGGATCAGAGACTGAGGGCAAAGAATAGTGATGATACACAAGGTTAATGGACCTGTTATATTCAACACAGAGGCAGGGCTGGTGCCTCACACTGCATCTATACAATCACAAGAGCAATACTAGCATCGACAATCGTAATATCAGTGTTACTATGCTACAAATACCTTCAGTGAATCTGTGGTGATGCTGATGGAAGGTTTCTTGGCAGTGACAGCTGTGCTGGAGCCCCACCTCCTCTTGCGACCGGCCGTGGCCCCAGAATCCTGCTCGCCCTCTGCACTACCAGTGCCTGGGGACGATTTACTGCCTGACAAGTCAAGAAAAATAAACTCAGTGAATCCTCTGGCACACGGCATATACAACATAAGCATGCATGACATGACATCACCAATCTATGCACACACCACAGACGTCTGGCTATGTATTTTTAAAATATGGATGATTATCCAATCCACATTAAAGATTTATTTATATTGCATTCCAAAACCACAGACTAATAATGCCATTAATACATACATTATAATGAGGGGCACACAAAATCAAAAATAATGATCAGTTGTAAATGCGAATAAAGAAAAGGGCAAGTTGGAGGGTGTACTTACTGCTAATAGAGATCTTACGAGCTGAGAAGGCCTTTGGTGTCTGAAACACAAGAAGATAAAAACAACCCGATACATGGGAGAGGTGAGAGGCAGACACCAAGTGGTCAATGACAGTTTGGAGGAAAGGTGGAACAATAACAGGAAGGGGGACAAGAAGGGGCTAAGAGTGAATGATAGAAACTGCCGTGCAAAGTCTTTTTAAAATTCAAGTCTAATGGATGGCATAAATCTAATTAAGTTCAAAACTATTTGACAATCTACACCTAGAGATTCTTTAACATCACTTGCTTTAGAGAAATAAGCTGTAGTTGCAGTCTCTATCATACAAACAACGATCTGGTGGAAATACTGCAGTTTAATTCCTCTAATTTTAAAACTGTGTTTAAATAGACATGTCAACTCCAATTAGTTTCACAAAGGTGAAAATCAATGAAGATTAAATTTTTAAAAAAGAGAAGTTTAGAACTATTTTGATTAAACTGCAGTGGCCACAAATAAGATTAACTTTTTTTAAATGCTGCTTCTCCCAGCAAAGACTACACAGAGTATGACTGGAAACTAAGTACTTTCAAGATAACTGTATAAAATATAACATTGAGTAAATGTCTACTTATTCCCTGGTACCACTGACACCTGATCCTTACTGGTTTGGATATGGCCCAATCACGACTGCATGTACTGTATCTAGGCAACAAGGGTCCAATCAAAGGTGGCTGAGATGTTTGGATGGATATCTGAAAGCGTGTAGGCTGGCAGGATGGGATCAATAGTTCATTTGGGTAGGGGCTTTGAAATGCTTTTGGCCAAAGCCGTAATCCTCGGGTGTTTTGGCATTAGTCCTTTAAAAATGTGGCAGGCTGGTATAACAGTAGAAAACCATGAGTCCACTGACTTGGAGACCAGATGTTCAATGTTGTCATCAGTCACCGTGCACACAAATCCCAAATTCTGATGTTAGTGTTCAGTTGAGTTTGAGGAGCAGTAAGTTCATACTGAAAGTCACAAAGTGGCAAAAATCTGGAGACGGCTGTCGTAGAGAGGGACCCAAACATTAAGTCCTTTTTCCAGTTCACACAAAAACTGTCAAGCCCACTGGGTCCAGGTAGAAGCTTTGGCCTCTCTGAAACTGATTTATATATCCAGGAAGGGTGTTTGCTGGAGAATTTTGAATCTCATTTCCAGAGAATAGCAAAATCCAAAATGTCCTTTGCCAAGCATGTTACAGTTCATCAACGACAGTATACGGCATGTCCTCAAAGCCCCACATTTTTTTGCAGTGGGTTTAAAATGTCTCAAAGTGAAACAATATGAAATCTACCCAGTTGTTGAGAGGGTTTCAGAGCAGCCTTGATTTGATGTGAGCACACATCCTTGCTCGTCTCTTCTCCATGTTGATTTTACGGGTACAAGGCCTGATTGGTGGATTAAAGGCTAAGAGAGGTGGGCCACATTGACTAGCCAACCCCTTCTTTGAATCTTCAGGTCCAATCAATAGCTCTTGCCAGCCATATCCATGAAAATGAGACAGCCTTTGTTGCCAGGGGTGTCCCTCTGCAGTGCAGCCTTGGGGGCTTATCTGTGGTCAACTCTGGATTCTTGGGGACAGTGGAACAGGTGCAGCAGTAGCAGTAGTAGTGGTAGTAGTAGTAGAAGTAGTAGTAGTGGCAGAGGTAGTATGCAGGTACCAATAGGGGCAATGGAAGAGGCATGAGCACCTTTATAACAAAGCAATCATTTGGGGTTTAAACATCAGCCACAGTGAGAAAATACCCTTGCTGTTTCTGCTTATGACAGTGCCAACAAAGGTTTTACAAACAGCCATATTAAAAAATGTAATTTCCTACACACATTCTATCACTTGTGAAAAGGGCTCATTAACTAATCTAGTGGAAATATATTTTAAATGTAAAGGAAAGATTTTCAACAAAGAATATAGACATATTATCAAATGACCTAGATGGCAATGTATCCAGATTAATGAAACTATAAAAATATAACTGTAAAGGCTCAATAGGGTCCGTCCATCTAAGTCCTCAGCTACCAGCAGCTTTGAGGACCAGGATGATTTGTGGATCTTCAGGTGCCTTACCTCCTCGCTGGTCTCTGGAAGCTTCTCTGGCTCTGCCATGGCAGTGTCCTTCACCTGCCTGCATAGTGTGAAAGATACATATCAACAGGAAAAGAGGGAACAGATGAGGAAAAATCTTTTTCAAATCAATTATAAAACATGTTTTTTTTTTCCCATCAAGGCTAAACAAATGCACCAGCATACATTTAAGAAAAAACACAGCATATAAAAGTTTACTAAAACAATATTACTTTAAAAAAAAAAAGTGAGAATGCGATACAATTTAAAAAATGTAGGAATGTCATTGCATAAGCCCTCAGTCATTAGTCATTATGGACTGCCTTGGTATATAAAGTACACATAATCTGTATTTAAAACTACATTTAACATAAATCATTGAGCCATAAACATAGATATTACTTTCCCTTTGAAGAGCAGCTTTAAGAAAACGTATTACAGAATCTCAGCAGTTGAACCATCTCCACTGACATACACAAACAGCAACCTGGTGATGCTAGAATAACGGCGCCTGAACGCCTCTCACACACAGTCACTTTCACAAATACGTTGCTCTTAATTCTTCAATGGGGGTCAGAGGACTGAGCCGAGAGAGGAGTCAAGGAATGCAGAGCCACCGCAGTCCTCCTTTAGACCTGCCGAGTCCGTCCAGACAGAACTAAACGGTCACCGACAGCAACACAATACCTGACTAATGAGCGCGCACCTCACGTTCTCGTCTCGTCCTCGTGCGCGCACACGAGAACACGTCCACTCATTCCGACTTCAATTAACTTGGGAAAACTTCACAGCCTTGACACACAAACTGAGCTCGGTTAAAACGCAGCACACGGGCTGCGACTGTTGCTAAAAAGACTGCGTCGCAGCGAGCCAGCTCTCTCCCTCCCTCCCTCCTACCTCCCTCTCACCAGAGACTACCCTCCTCTGCCTCTGAACGCATTCATGTCCGTACCGGCTGGCAACCGAAACCTGCGGCGGACAAACCCTCGCCTGCTGTTTAGCTGAGCCGCTGCATGAAAAACCATAGGCCGGCATCGGCAGCTAAAGCCCTCGTCGGAGCACAGCCATGTTGCAACGAATGAAAAAAAAAAAAAAAAAAAAAAAAAAAAGATCGTGTATGAAAAGGACCCGCATCTTCTCAGCCACACCGGCTTAAAGGCAGTCTCATCAATCGCCTGATAGGAATGTCAATACCCGGCATCTCTTATGACATCGACAAAATTCATTCATAACCATAGATTCTCTAATTGAGTGGGATTATATGATCGGATGACAATGATCAAGTGATCTTATAGAGCATCATTTGTCAATGTACAAACAAAGGCCACATGATGTCCATTATTCGTGACATAATGTAAAATATGTCTTCAGTCAGAAGATTTTAAAACAATATTCATATTGTTTCATAACAATATTCAATAGCAATTTTTACCATATCACACCTGCATCTTTTGGGAGCACTGGAGATGTTCAGATTGAGGTAAGGTCTGGTTACTACTAAAGGGAAGCCAAAGTAGTCAGCCTGGCATAGTGTTCATGCATAGAGTCACTATTTAATGTCACAAGCAATAACGTATGCAGAAAAGAGTGGTCAATGTGGAAAAGATATTCCTGCAACTGTGTATTTATGCAAAATACTTTTTCACTGTGGGCTTCATGTAGAGCTGCATTAACCTCAAATACACGTGGTTATGTTTTCATGTCACTCAGCATGTCTTTCAATCAACTAGTGCTTTAATATTGTCAAGAGAGTGCCACAAAAAAAATCATATTTAGAGCACCAATAACTGTTATTTGACTCATTGTGCTTGTGGTATTTCTGGCGGAGTGCAAGTATGTAGCAATGCTGCATCTTGAAAAGTAGAAGCAGAGGCAGGTCCTGCAATGTCAATGTTTATCAGCAACATTTCAGCAAAGCCTATTTTGCCTTTTGTTGACATTTACAGGGTGACTTTTAGGTGAAAATTGTGCAAATAAGCTTGAGGAGTATACAGGAATCCTTTACTAACAAGACACAATACTGAAATTCATTTAACAATCACAGCAGAGCGAAGTGAAATGATTAATTCCCTTAGCTAGAAACCATTCAGAATAGCCTTTGCGTGTGATATCACACTGGAAATAAATAACCATAACTAGTATATCTTTTTTTTATCAAACAGGGATTAAACCAGGTTGTATATTGCTAGATACGGACTTTAAATATGGTCTGTTGAGGGAAGGGGTCAGACCAACGACGCTGTGCAGTCAGATGCAGACTACCCAGGATGGGTGTGAACCAAATTACTCTTGACAAAACCAAACCACCTTTTGTCAAACAGTTTCACAAACATGAAGTAATTATGAAATTCATTAAAAAAGTAGAAACCCCTGCCGGCTTTTATCTTTTGTAGTACTGATGTGTCATGACTAGCTGATGGACAGCTGAATTGAGGGGTTTATTGTTGACTATACAGATGCCCGACTAACCATCACTAGACACCCTGTTCACAGCCTACAGACTTAAGGATATGGATTACTGCACCTGTGTGTGTAAATCCAACACACACACACACACACACACACACACACACACACACACACACTATATCGAATGTGTTTAAAATAAGACCAAGACACAAAAGCAGACCTTTGTTTGTCTGTTTCCTCCTCTCCGTCGCTGTCCTTTCTCTTCTTTTTCGTCTCCACTCTGGTTGGTGCTTCAGTAAAGGGTTTCTGGGATTTAAAAAAACAGTAGGACATGGAATAAGATGTGAAATAATATAATGAATGTCAAAGTTTTTTAATTACTTAAGATTACACCTAGCCTGACATCGCTGGACCAAATTGCAAATACTTGTCAGGTCTTAATCCTCTCAATTCACTTTTGATTTCCGAGGGCATCATAAATGGCCACAGATTAAAATTCTTTTGAATACAATTGTATAGACCTACAGGTTATCGAAGCAGGGACACGTGAAGTAGCACTGAGCGATGGACAACAGACAACAAAGTGCAGAGATAAAGTGAGCTGTGATAGTGTAGCATCAATACATCTGTGGACAAACATTGCAGTTTTTGCCATCAGAATTTGAAGATTGTACTTCAAGTTCCACATGTGAACATCGAGACTATTAGGTAAGCTGTGAATGCAAATAGTTGGAATAGATGTTAAGAAAAAAGAAGAAGAAGAAGATGAAGACGAAGACGAAGACGAAGAAGAAGAAGAATCTGACCTTGGTGTGACTGTCTCCATCAACAGTAGTGTTACTTTTCTCTTCAGACATCTCCCTTTTGCAAGGGGAGGCTTTTGGAGTTTCCTTTAAACCCTCAGCCTGAGCCTCTAGTGTCCCCCTGTGCTTTGGTGAGGAATCTCTTTCAGGTCTCTCTTCCTAAAAACACAGAGACAACATTTTATACACTTAAAAAAATTAAAAACTTGCTATAACCATACAACATATAAACAGAGCTTAGAGAAAAGACCTACTGAAAACACCTGCTTTTTAGTAAAATATTTTCCCTTAGTCTGATCTGAGGGCATAGACATAGTCACATCTGACTTGTCTTTTGCATGTACCAAGCACCGCTCTTCTTGTAGGTTTACTAGTGTTGTGCATTACAAACACCTCAGCTGTATAAACTATAAAACACTGGGGCAACTCTTCACCTGGCCACTTCACATGCACATTGCTCTATGTTATTCTATATTCTGGTCACACACCCAACACTTAACTGCTAAACCCTCCTTGTTGTTCATAATATGTAACTTTAGTCTTTGTTGTTTTCTTAGCCACTCTTTGCTTTAGTGCCTCTTTATTTCATCCTTACGTTTTAAAACTCTCACTGTCAACACACAGTCAGAGGCATCTTGACACTAAAAGCCAAGAAGTGTTTAGTATGCATCAAAGGTAGTTTTATGGTACATTCAGACATACAGATACAAGAAGCACAACACCACTTATACACACTCAGGGGCCAAATAGAAACAAATAGGCCAGTTTATCTTGCCGATTTCAGCCATATTGTTGTACTTAACAATTTCAGTAACCTTAAATATTCCAAGGTAAATCTATAAGACATGAAAGTTTAAATGTACCAAATTGTCAAGCACCAGTAAACAGTGATAAGTCTCTTCTTGTAATGGGGTGTAATGATATATCTGGATCAATATATTGATTCAGTCATCAACAAGTCAATATTATCAATGCAAAGTGAAAACATTGATAAACATTGTGGCAGACTTTGTGTCGTATCACTGTCAAAAGCATCAATATATCATAACATGATGAAACTTAATTTACACCCCTACCCTATTTCCTGATAGACCTGTAGTCAGAAACATTTGCCCAATCAGAGCTGAATGCTCTGCTGAGTGCTAAAAACACCTGAAAGCCACAGACTGCCTCTTTGTATTCGTATGCCTTAATGCACAGTTATGCACACACAACATATCCTCGCAAATAAAAGTAGCAGACTGCAGTGGAATACCTGCTGGGATATGGCCATCTGAGTGACAGAGTGACTATTGGTAAATAAGGCAATATATTATGAATAGCTGACTGCTGGCTCTTAAACCTTCAGAGACAGGGGCTATTCCTGTTCTATGGGAGAGGTTCTGCTTAGACCACTTACCCTTCTACCTCTTGATGTGGAGCAGGTTTTCTCTCGAGAGGACGTGGATGAGCCAGAGGACCCAGATGATGAGGACCCAGAGTCCGATTCTGATGAAGAGGAATCATTAGACGATGATCTTCGTCTTGCTTGTTTTTCCTCTTTGTTTGTATCTCTTCCCCTCTGCTGTGTAGTATCCACTTGGCTTGTGGGGCCCTTGCTTTCATCCACTTCCGCTTTTTCGGTGGATTCCTCGGCGGCTTGTTCTGTCTTCACCAAATCCTTTTCTTTGTCATCCGATATGAGGTGTGTGGCCCCTTCTTTTTTGGGACTCGGGACTAGTGCGGTACTAACAGTGGTCTCCTTTTCCGATCCCAACGCCCTGGCAACAACCTCCTGTTTAGGCTGCATCTGTGGATCTTCCTGTTCAGCGGTGGATTTAAGTACTTCCTGCTGTCGTTCCCCACCATCAGTGAGGGACGAGACAGGTGATGCCCGAGGCTGGGGGGTATCAGAGAAGTTTCGGGGCCGCTTGATGACCATAGAAGTGGCAGAAGACTGGGGCTGAATTGGGGAGTCTCTAAAGAACCGGAACTTCTTGAAGGAGGACTGAGGCGACAGAGGTGTTGATGACATGGGTGCAACGGATTCTGCTGCTGCTTCACTCCGGGGCAATGGAGCATGGACATCTTCCTGCTCTCCTGCCTCTGTCGATGACTTTCTACCTGGTCCTGTGGAGAGGGGAGGAGGAGTGGGCAGGGGGGTGAGACCAATCTCACGGCCACGTTTGGATGGAGGGAGGTGACTCTCCCTCTCCTTTTCAGCCACCCTAGCTCTCTCTTTCTCCTGCTCCAGGGCCCTCTCCTGGTCCTCCTTTTCTTTCTGCATAGCCTTCTCCTTCTCTAACCTTTCAAGTTCAAGAGCCCTCTCCTTCTCCTTTCGCTCCTTTTCCAAGGCTCTCTCTCTTTCCAGCTTCTCCTGCTCTTGAGCTTTCTCTCTCTCCAGTCTTTCTTTCCTCTCCTTTTCTGCTCTTTCCTTCTCCTTCCTCTCCTGTTCAAGAGCAGCCTCTCTCTCCAATCTCTCTTTTTCCTCCCTCTCTCGTTCCAAGGCTTTTTCCCTCTCTATCCTCTCTTGCTCCAATGCCTTCTCCCTCTCAATTCTCTCCTTTTCCTTCCTCTCAAGTTCTAACCTCTGCTGTTCTAGGGCTTTTTCCCGCTCCAGCCTTTCTTGCTCTAAAGCTCTTTCTATTCTCTCCCGCTCTAAAGCTTTCTCTTTCTCAATTCTCTCTCGCTCTAGTCGCTCTTGTTCCAAGACCTTCTCTCGTTCTAGTCGCTCTTGCTCCAAGGCTTTCTCTCTCTCGATTCTCTCTCGCTCTAAGGCTTTCTCTCTCTCTAGTCGCTCTTGTTCCAGAGCTCTCTCCCTTTCTAATCTTTCTTGCTCTAAAGCTTTCTCTCTTTCTATTCTCTCTTGCTCTAAGGCCTTTTCTCTCTTGAGTCTCTCTTGCTCTAAGGCTTTTTCTCTCTCTAGTCTCTCCCTCTCTAGTCTCTCTTGCTCTAAAGCTTTCTCTCTCTCTAACCTTTCCCTTTCCAACCTTTCCTGCTCCAAGGCCTTCTCTCTCTCAATCCTCTCCTTCTCTTTTCTCTCTTGCTCCAGAGCCCTTTCCCTCTCTAGTCTCTCTTGCTCCAGAGCCTGTTCCCTCTCTAGTCTCTCTTGCTCCAGAGCCCGTTCCCTCTCTAGTTTCTCCTGCTCCAGAACCCTTTCCCTCTCCAGTCTCTCTTGCTCCAGAGCCCTTTCTCTCTCCTTCCTTTCCTGCTCCAAAGCCTTGGCTCTTTCTAGCTCCATTGCTCTCTCCAATTCTTCTCTCTCACGCTTCTCCTTCTCCTCTTTTTCTCTCTGCAGACGTTCTTGCTCCAGGGCCCTCTGTCTTTCAAGCTCCTTCTGCCTCTCCAACTCCAGGGCCCTCTCTCGTGCTAAGGCTTGCTCTCGCTCTTCCCTCTCTTTAGCCAAAGCTAGTTCCCTCTCCTGCCTCTCGCGTTCTAGAGCAAGTTCTCTCTCCCGCTGCAAAGCCCTTTCTCGCTCTTCTCTTTCTAAAGCCTGCTGTCGTTCAATTCTCTCTTTCTCCAGAGCTCTCTCTCTTTCCTCTCTCTCTAGTGCAAGAGCTCTTTTTCGCTCTTCCTCCATTGCTCTCTCTTGCTCAAGTTTTCTCTGCTTCTCTTGCCTTTCCAGCTCAAGGGCCTTTTCTCTTTCTATCTCAGAGTCCCTCTCTCTGTCCCTCTCTTCTGTTGCAGTGGCTTTGAGCACACTCACAGGTACTTGAATATGGGCTGAATGTGCTCCCGTGATACCCTGGTTGGCGCCTGGAATCATGGGAAATGACACATGGCCTGCAGTATTGGCTGTGTGAGTGATGGCAGATACCAGACCCTCTGGAGGCCCTCTGCCAGGAAATGATGTAGCCGGAGAACTGTTGTCCTGCCTATCACCTTCCCCACCGCTGCGGTGCCAACCTGCTCCCGAGAAAGCACCTTCTGACTCCATTTTACGCGCCAGAAGGGTCAGTGGGCCTGGCTTGCGTTCGGCATGTCCACTCCTCTGTGGCTCTGGGCTGCTACTGCGGCTGCCGCTGCTGGAGGAACCAGAGCTCGAGGAACTGGGTGAGCGCCTTGCTGGGGCTACATCTGGACTAGGGGGACTCTGTTTAGGGGTGTCAGGCAAGGGAAATGATAACTCTGGAGGTGGGGAGGGGGGAGGTGTTGGCTGCCGGAGTTGAGGGGACAAAAGGGAAGGCATGTGTTGCTGGGGAGGTTGACAGGATGCTCCAGACCTCTCTCTGGTCGTGGGCACTCTGGCTGGCTCTCTGTGGCTTCTCCTACGGGCACCGTTTTCCCAGTCATCATCGTCACCATCCTCCTCACCATCCTCACTATCATCGTCGTCGCTGTCTGCAACTTCATTGGAGGCAGACCCCCTCTCTGGCCGGTACTCACTACCAGGAACACGCATGGCCACAGAGCCAGAAGCAGGAGGGCCGGACATGTCAGCATCTTGGCTCCTGTTACCCTCTCCCTCATTCACTGCACCAAAGAATCCCTCTCCACCTGAGGGTCCAGGCGGCTTGTGCTGCTCAGCCAGTGCTGCTGTGGCATCCTGATAATGACAGAAAGAGAGGTGGGGCTTAATTTGTGATGGTACTTTGTCAATTTTCTATCATGGAAATAATCTGGCACAATTTTTACCAGCGAGTTCCTTTCATATCTGCAAAATATTTTGGAGCACAGAAAATTTTTAAAACAAAAAGCATAGAAAATGATGTCTGACCTGGGCTTGAGGAGGACATGAGGTACTGTTGTTAACTTCTGTGTGGTCCTCTTCCTCTGTTGACAAGAGAAACAAATGAAATCACAAACATGTTTTCCATAAAGACCTGAGATGTATACAGAAAGTTAGTTAGTTGCAGTGGAGAATTACCATTTGTGTCATATGCTTCACGAGCCTCTCTCTCCAACCGCTGCCTCAAGAGCTCCTGTTGTTTAGCCAGATACTGCTTGATAAAGCTGTTCTGGCTCATTTCCTCCCCAATCTAAAGACAGAAACCATTAAAGATAGATGCAAGCCTTCAAGGCCACTTGCACAAACCTTTTTGCAGACATTTATGATAATTATACTAATGCACATTTTATCATTTATACTTAAGAGGTCATTACATGTGAAAAGGCTTCAGCTGTTGAAATGAAAATTAAAGCAGACACTTACCTGTGAGTTTGGCTGCAGTCCGATGTGAGCGGTGGAGGTCCTCTGCAGATTCTCCAGCATGAGAGCCTGTTATCAAGACAAGAGACTTTATTCACTTGACATAAATAACGGCCAGGTATTCTTCCAGAGTGCTTAGAGTTGGCACCGGTGCTTTTGAACATAAATATTTATATACTTTAATTAATGACAACCTAGTTACTGTGTATTGTATTGAGTAATGATTTCCATTATGACTGTCAAAATTTCTGTCCTTTACAATCTGTTATGAGTCTCTGTGTGCTTCAGCATGCCATCAACAACGATGAGACACATGCTAGATCAATGCCTCTCTTTCTTAACCATTTTTAGTTGGGAAAAATTTGCCTTTTGTACAGCATACAGTAGAGGGCAATGGAAAATATGTGGAGAAACACAGGAGGGTGATATACAACAGAAATCCCTGGTAAGAAGCAAACAAGTAAAATGGTAAGAGTGATAAGGATCAGTCAGACAAGGCAGGGCAACTCGTTGATGATGGAGGAACACAGACCAGACTGAGAATAGTGTGGCCTGAGTTGCACGCAAAAGCTGTAGGACCTAACTTGAATTACTCAACCTAAACTTAACACATCTTTAATTAAACACTTTGTTGTTCCCATCTATCTCCGTCCTGACAGTGAGCCATGCAGAATCCCTCCCACTCTGTTGCTTGCTTGTTATTTACCCCTGCAAGAACACTCAAGGATGTAAACAAAAAACACTTGTGAAGTGTAATGTTATATAATGGTATAATCTTAAGGTATGCAGCATAGAAAACAACACGTGATACATATTACAACAAATACAATTTAACCATTTGAGATCAGTGGCTTGCTTTTGATTCTAACAGGGCTAAATCATAGACAAATATGTTACCAAAGCTTCCGTATTTTATGAGGGGTTTTCAAAGTACCTACACTGGTAACAGTCATGACAGAACATTTCTTACATGTTATAACTAAATAACAGTGTCCAGATCCCACATGTGAAATAAGGGTGACATAACACTCCATTGGGATAATAAATGTTAACATGGAAACGCAAATGTAAACACCACTTGCTGCTTTCATGGCGAAATTCAGCGGAAAATGGTAGTTAAACGGATTACCCGTTTCAAAACGAAAACAGTCCCCTAACTTTAATGGTGAGGTAGTTAGATAACGTTGAATATCTGCGCGCAATGTAAACAAACTGGCTCACACAGGACCCATGCAACTCACGGGTCATACATTTTAGAGCACAACTACTGCTAAATTTGGCGGAAAACAGAGAAGTTTCTCCATTTAAAAACTCAGCGTTAGCGTTAAATAGACATTCAGAGATAGTTGTCGAGCTACTAAATAACTTGTTTAACGTCAACCTCCCGGCTAAACTCGTGTACACCAACACTGCTTGGGGCAGACACCGTGAACGGTAACATTGATAGCAGCAAACCAGGCCACCGCTCAAGTCACAGCGTTAGCCGGGGGAGCTAACAGGACAACATTACACCGACACACACTTTGAAATTAGCCACCAAGTTGATTTAACTCCCCGTGTTGCTGGGGTTGGTATAATTCTGCACGGCACAAACACTGCTCAACTGCAGCATGGTGCTTATAGATGCATCTCTCAGCTGCTTGATATTGGTTAGCCTCAATAACTCTACTACGCTGCTCGGCAGTAACGATACTCAGTTGTCGGCCCTCGAGAGAACATCAGCCCGTCTCATCGTTAACGTTAGCTCGAAGCTGCCCGTGGTCCCGTATTCCGCAGCAGAACTCACCCCTTTGAGTCTTTTGATGAGAGCATTCTTCTGCCCGCTTTTAGAGAGTCCTCTCTCCTCAAGAGCAGCTTTCAAATCCGCTACTCGAAGGGACTGGAGCGGTCTCCCGTCCAGCGTAACGTCTTCGAGGTCCGCCATTTTCCGTTCCTCTGGTCGGTTCCTAGCGAGAGCGACGAGCAACGCCTTCCTCCACCGGGCGTCATCGGCGACGACTTCCCCCTAATCAAATATCGAAAAATATGAAATGTTTCTCAATGTTTGAAACCCAGAACACGCTGAAATTCATTTCCACTACTATCGAATATGTTTTATATCGAATACACAAATTACCCATTATCATTTATTTCGCCAACGACAAACTGCGCAAAATATGCGCAAGCTTGATTTCCTACATCACAAGGCTAATAGGCTAACAGCTCACCCTTCCTGTTAGTACGAACGATGAAGGCGACTCTCGTTCAACATCGATACGCTTCAAATATGCCGACAATAAGGTGATTTAAGTTTATTTAAAAGATGGGTACTCGCAATAAGAGCAGTTCATTGTGAGGTTAGTTCCTAATTCGGACTCCGACGGTAGTATTGCTTAGACAGAAGCTAAGCTACATGTTAACGCTACCCAGACCGGAGGAGTCTCTGTGCAGCTGGCATAGCTGATTAACTCACAGCAGGGGAATAGCTGGCTTTTCTCAGGTTGAAACAAACCTGCCTTTCCAAAGATGTCGTGGTTCAATCATGTCAGTCAGGGCTCACATCAGCAGCAACAGCAGCAGCCCGCTGACAGCCACAGACTCGCAGACATGCTGTGTAGCACACACAACTCCAGGCTCAGGGGTCCGACAGAGGGATCACCGACCATGGCAACACAACACTGGACCGGCTGCTCCACTCCCACCCCGGAGGACTTTCCATCAGCTCCACAGGGTGTAGTCAGCCCTCCGAGCCTTGAAAACCTGTCCTGCGCTTCTCCGGGTGCAGGTAGGGTGAGAGAGCCGGAGCCCATCTCCTATGTGAGCCTCCAGGAGCAGCGGTGCGTCCTGAGCTGGTTCCAGGGCTGGAACGCCAGTCAGAGGGAGCGCTTCTTGCAGGACCTTCTGGGGAAAGCTGTACCTGGGAAAGTGTGCACCCTCCTAGATTCACTCAGTACTCTTCAGGTACTATACACACTGTAACCTATTAACAGATGATCTAGATAGTGATGTTATGTCATTTCTAACATATATCTTTTTGCACACCTAAAAGGTTAAAGACAGACTACCAAACATCTTTGAATGCCAGCTGCGCCTGTGGACCCAGTGGTTTGAGTCATGGGGAGAAGAGGAGAGGAATCATTTCCTGCACATACTGGAAGAGCGGGACCCAGTTTTTGTCGCCCACTTTTACAGGAGTGTTGCTGGTACAGCAGGAAGAGACTGAGCAATGTTTGCGTTGTGATAGAAAAGCAAGTGAAATGTGTTAGAGAGGTGACGTGTTGGGAAACTTGTATTAGACCTTCTCCTCAGAGAATTGCTTGTGTAACTTTGATGGGATTTGTGAAGGTGAAACCATTCCATTAAGAACAGAGGTGTTCATTCAGTATAAGCTCTTTTTATCCCGTTTCCTACACTGGATTCTCCAGGGCTTCACTTCACTTCTCTTTTTAAGTTCAGAACTTTTTGCCTAATGCTTTCATCATGAGTGATACTCTGCCATTTAGTGACTAATGGTGCGGATGTAAAATAAACAGGTTTAACATCTGGCTGTAACATAATTAAACTTACATGCTTAATATTTCTGTAGAGGGCCTAGAGAGTGACACACCTGGAATGACATGGACAAGGAGACATGTTCTTTTTCAAACACAGAATAATAAACAAAAAGCATTATTGTTTATTTGTTGGTGTTTTATTTTCTGAAACAATCAGCAGCAGTAATAACAGTACTATGCCTGAGAAATATTCTGCTGTCACAGGGACTGTTTCATTACCTACTGAGAGGACCATAAATGAGATCTGACACATAGGACAAAACACAACTTGCCCTATTTACTATTGCTGTATATCCAGTCAACTGATCCAGGTGAAAGTAAAACTATTGGTACCTGACTTTCAGTATCCTCAACACAAAAATTGATAAATGGATGAATTTTGTCTGTAAAGCTTTGACCTACAAATGAGTATATATGAGTTCTGGCACCAGCATCGTAAAAAACAACCTCTCCCTTTTTGTAGTCCAGTAGAATTCCCAGTGTAATAGGTTGCGTCTGAAGTGGAATTGTAACAGATGTCCTATCGATAGCTCTGTATTGACCTTGTTTGTTCAAGACAAGAGTCCAGAAACCATTTCTCGGACTGAATGATATGTGTCCCTTTCTTGGAGCAGATTCACTGGCCATCCCGATGTGGAAACAATGCTTCCCAGCAACAGAAACCTCCCAGTATTGTTTGCCACTTGAGAACCCAGTCGTGCCCAGGACAGCGAGAACTGAATCATACCGGCCTGGATGGTCTGGGACATTTTGTATTTCCTCACTTGTGGACATCTCGGTGTTATCTGCCGACAGAGCTATTCTGGGATGGGCTGTGTTTGGGTCCAAGGTCATCTTCTCTGTAAACCGAGAAATGTAGTTACTCGTGTATCTTTACATCACATTTTGAAAGAAAACTGATATTCAGAAGTTTAAAACACTACTCCAGTGAGGGGTGTCACTTCCATAAAGTTTAGGTAAAAAAATTATCAAAATTAAAGCAGCAGAGGCTGAGATATCCTAACTTTGGTGCTTTGGCATGGGTCAAGCTCCAAAATAACTGGACCCTACATTTCCCATGATGCAACTGACTGGCATCTTTCATTAGACCCTGCCTGTGTGGTAAACGCCCATGTCTTACCCGTGGATGTATAGAGAGAGCTGGATACAGCATTGGAGGTGGGGCCCATTCATTGCTCTGAAAAGTGCGCAGTGGTGCATGAAGCCAAAAACCTTGGTTTCTGCAGTAAGAAATTAGCCATATCTTCCACATCGTAAGGTTGATAGAGCAAGCTAACGAAAGACTCTTGGTGGCTGAGAGGCCAACCTCCAGTTTATCCCTCCTGGATCAAATCTTGATCATTAAACACGTCATTTTCACAATGTAAATCTATGGGAAGAGGTTGGGTTTTTTTGGGCCCCATGGCATCATGTGAAGGATTCAGACTTTAAAATTCCGTGTTTTGCCAGTATAGAGTGTTCCTGGGATGATGTTTTTCTATAGCCAACACGAAACAGAGCTTCACCCTGGTTTCCTCATCAAAAAGCCAATGGGATTTTTTCAATGGGATTATTGCACTGTGGCAAACAGATATTTCCAATACTTACAGGCTTTGTTCAGCAAGATGATCTTCACAGATAAAAACAACTTTAATGATTTAAAGCCTAATGCAATCACAAGTAAAAAGCTAATGTTAGGCTATAAACTAGTACTAGTACTAGTACTAGTACCGTCGCTTAATTTAACATCCCCATCACAGTGAGGCTGTAAAGCCATATTCGGCAGAATAACGTTCTATAGTCTCACTTAGCCACCAGTTAACAACTGCCTTTATTAATACAAAAAAGCTTTAAAGTTCACAAGTGGGGTATTTACTGATGTATTTTCTGTTAAAGAAGAAAATGTGAAAGTCTCTTCAGCTTATGTTTACCACAGACCTTATCAGGCATCTAACCAAAAACCCATTCAAAAAACTCACTGAATTTGAGATGAGGATCCGAGAGTGCAAAAATGCTGACTAATTTCTGGGTTTTAGGACTCATTCCTGGAGCACTCTTTATAAGATTGGCTTCAAAGCCTGGTGCTGTTCCTGGGGGCTTGATCTTCCCCTGAAATGCATTGCATGTTGGAAGACAATAATTCTGACTCCCAACTTAGGATCTAAATGCCTCCTACTGCATCTGCTCGGGAAATTATGGGTACCCACAGCAAACTGATGTTTATGTCATGTCTGTCTCTGAGCTTTGAAAACATCTACAGACGACCACAGCACCATTAGCAAAGAGAAACAGCGTATAAAATAAGTTAACTTGCTTGTGTTTGCTCATTAAAATAATGTAAGACAGCTCCAAATTGTGAAAACAGGTGCCAAGAGTACTAGTGTGAACCATCGCAGCTAATAGCATTAAGTTGTTGTGCATTATTCGTTGATGCAGATGGGCATGTTGCAAAAACTCCTCTCAAGCAAAAATCAACTGAATGGAGAGGAAATGGCAGCTGCAATATTGTTACAGCATGTTTAACAACACAAACACCACATAGAGTGACATAATTAATGAAAAGATCATTCTGCTTGGTTCACTGTGTGTGCTGCCCTGTTGCTATGACGTCAGGTGTGTTTATGTCGGTGAACTTGGGCTAGATGGATCTGCCTGGGATCTGAAGGGTTATATATTTTTATCATGACATTTATGAGCATTTTACATGCAGGATTTAAATATTAACACTAAACAGAAATATCAAAGAAACTGCAGGCTGAATATTTCCAAGAAATTAAATTTAAGCTTGTGTGTGACTCACTGGTATGGATCGTCTTATCTTCCTCATCAGTCAGTTTGCTTTGAAGTTCTGAGGAGAGAGAGAGAACAGCACATTTTTTTTGGGTGGGGGTAATATCACAGTGCGTTCTCTGCAATTTGTAGACCAGAACTAATTGCTACCTTGTACAGTATCCTCAAGTTGTGTCTTCTCATTTTGCAGGTCTGGCATTGAGACAGAAAAGACATCGAGATTTGTACATTTTATCAGGAATCATGAGAGCAACTGCTACGTTTTTGTCCCTGTTACATTAAATGAATCTGCTTATTGCAAGAGAGTTGAACATACTGTCGTAATCGCTCTGCAGCTTGTTATTCTCCCTGGTCTGTTCTTCTAACTCCTGCTGCAGCTGCTTAAGCGTGGCGTCCTTCTCAGACAGCAGCTGCTGTAGGTAGTCAGCGTTTTCCCGGGCCTGCTCCAGTTGTCTCTCTAAGTCTGTTTGGTGAAATGTATAGTTAAAAAATGACATCAAATGCCTCCTTGTATTATAATGCTGGTATCAAAAAGCCAAACTAAAGTGGAGGCTATTAAGTAAACAGGTTAAGTTATCCCCTGCTTGACAAACCATTTACAAATCAAATGTTTTGGCAGTGGCTTGACAATAAGCTTTCATCAATATTGTTTCATGATAGGAGTCTAATACAGATGCCATTTCACCGAAGCTGCTGATTGACAGTATTCTGTACAGTGTCCAGTTTCTTTGAATATGTCCACAATGAGTTGTTTTTTTACAGAACTGTATTCTCCTTGGTAGGAAAAACTCTTAAACAGCCTTTTTTTATACCGTTCCCATTCCCAAGCCATCAAGCACCAATGCTTTGTCACACCCCTCTGCTTCTCATAGCGACGCATAGGGCATTTCTATGTGAAACACAGCTGAACCACATTGTAATGCAAGGTACAGTAAATGTTGTGTAATGGCGGCAGTTAGATTGAGGCAACAAAACTTTGGTTATATATATTTGGTTATAAAGAAAGAAAATCATTTTTAAATAACATTAAACAAGAATGTTTTTTGCATTATAATAACGTAACTCGACAGGAATATATCACAACATTGACTTTTGGTTTCACTGCAGTCTCCTGGGTGAAAGTCTTGTTTTGTTTGACCTGTCTACCTCCCCACCCTCTCCCCTTACACAGACTTATAGTTGCTCTCCGCAGTATTGCCATGGATGGGTTTACAGTGGAGTTAGCTGAAGGCCCAGTACGTCTCAAAAACACGCTAAAGGACACTTTTGTTGTTGCCGTGATAAAGTGTTGGTATTTAACAACCTGAGAATGACAACGGGCTGGTATTTTACATGAAATAGGCTATGCACTGTTTAACTTGTACCTGAAACATAGCACCTCTTTGCCTTCACAACCGCATCCTTGTTAAATGTGCAAAGTCATCTGGTGTGCTGGACTGAATACAGCGCGTGTGAGGTATGTTCGACACCCCTGCTCTAATATATACTGACTGAATGTACTGTTTTTCTCTATGGAACTCACTATTGTATTCGTGCTGCAGCGTGATATTCTCCATGTTTTGTTGTTCCAGCTCCTGCTGCAGCTGTTTGAGGTTGGCATCCTTGTCATGCAGCTGCTGCTGCAGGCGATCTGCATCCTCCTGGCTTTGTTGCAGTTGTCTTTGTAAATCTGTTTGATGAAACATTTACTTAAAAAAAACTATGAATGATGTAGTGGATGTGAAGGACAACTACATGCATGGAGTGAGAATGAGGTCATATTGAGGATCTCACCATCACACTGGGTGTTGACATCAGTGCAGCACATTTGCAGTTCCTTGATCTCTTCCTTTAAGTCTGACAGAGGAAGGAGGTGGAAACGCTATGTATCAAACACCAAGAGACTTTAGGTAGTGTCTGTCAAAGTACAAACAACGTCCTTTGTCTTCTCCTTAATGCTTTTTCTTGACTTTGATGGAAAACGTCATGAGGCCAAGAAAAGATATAAGGGAGAATTCATGAGGACTTAGGAAAAGACAACCGCGGTGCTAAGAGAATCCAACTGCACCTACACTAGGACACATAGTTATCCAATGGCAGATGTTATTGACATGGGTCTGCTGTGTGAATTTATGCAAGATGCGCAAAATGGGTTTTTGTAAACAGCCGAATGGTACGGCACTTTAAATGGTGCTGCCACGAGGAACTGTGGGACAGCATTACCTCCTGTCTTTGCGTAAAGAATGGTCCATTGTACCCTATGCTAAAGGAGATAAGAAAGAAAGCATTTAAACATCTTTCCTTAGCATTTAGAGAATTCATTCACCTCTTATCATCACTGCTATTTACACATCATTTTACTCAGTTAGGAACTTAATCTTTGGACAGAGCCATGCTAGTGGTCCCCTCCCCACCCATTTGCAGTCTTTGTGCTATGCTATGCTATGCTAGCTCTGGGCTGTAGCCTCATAGCAAGCAGACGTAGGAGTGGTAACGACCCTCTCATCTAACTCTCTGAAAAAAGCAAATAAGCATATTTCCCATTGTCAAATTATCCCCTTAAGCCACTGCAATGTAATATACATACCTTTATTTGTGTTTTCAAGTCGTCTGTTCTCTTTTTGTTGTGTTTGCAGTTGTTGTTCCAATTCTGAGAGAAGACACAAAAAACACAACTGCATGAAAAACGTATATGATGACAGATGATTTAGTCATCACGTTAGTCTTAGGAAAATTTCCAATATCTATTCTAGCATGCACAGTAAGAAATAATATGTTGGATGACAGCACAGACATGATGGTATAAAATTCTCAGATTGACAAACCAATGCTATTTTTTTCGGCAGCCTTGGATGCCTTTTTCTGAGCCTTTTTCAGCTGTGTCCTCAGATCAGCAATCTCCATAACTAGCAGAGACACAGACACAGACACAGCCACAGTGTTATTTGGTGCTGAAAGGAAACAACCGGCAGCAGATGTAACAACAGCAAATAAGAGATTTTCATACTCAGTTGAAAGTTCTTTGCATCTGCTTCATTGAGTCGAACTTCGCTGTCTTGCAGTTGCCTCTTTGACAAATCCAGTTTCTTTTGAAGCTCTGAAAATGATTTAGAGATCAATGAAATACAAAACCATAGAATCTGTGTATGTGGCTTAACAGAAGGTATGATTGCATTTCTGTCTTTACCTGCAAGATTCTCAGCATTTGTTTCTTTAATTTCTGATATCTCCTCTTCCAGTGGTTTGATTTTCTTGTGAAGTTCTATAATCTGAGCCGCTAAAGATCAAGCAAGGGATTTTTTTTTTAATATTCTGATGCTACTTGATAACTTGATAAAAGTTGTTTTTCTCTGCTTAAGGCTGAATGGAACACTTACACAAATTAGCAATCCTTGTATCACTTGAATCCAGTACCAGCGTCTTTTCTGATATCTGATTTCTGATGTCCTCCAGTTCATTCTCCAGATCTTTAAGAAAGACAGAATGGATCTTATACTTCCTCAAAATGCATGAAAAAGTATTCAGAATAAATTTGACTTGTGTACACGGCTTTCCACCTTTTATTCTCTCCGATGCTGCTTGTGACTGACGCTTCGCTTGCTTCTCCAATCTTGCTATTTCATCTTGTTGAGACAAGATTTTAAACACTGACAGAAGAAAGTCTAGATTAGATACACTCAGTGAAGCGATAGAACAATTCACTTTTACTGTCATTTTGATGATGACTCACTCAGTTTAGTATTTTCATTGTTTTCATCTTGAATTCCTTCAACTAAGTAATTCAAATGGTCTTGGAGTGCTGCGGAAAAGACAGAATGGCATTATTTCACGTGAGGGCATGTTTCATTTAGACTGTTTATTCCAAAAATTTGGAGATGTAATTGCTTTAGAGTCCTTAGTGTATGTCTTCAAAACATACACTAAGGACTCACCACTCACCACTAATCTTAGCATAATCTGTGTCATTTGATGCCACATTCGCCAACCTCTCAATCTGTGTTTGTATTGCAATAATCTGTAGAACTGAAAAAAAGGTTAAACATTGATAATCATATTCTAGCATGTATAACTTCCCACCTTTATTATACATATATTTCAGTGCTTTTGACTCTTTCAGTGGGTTGTTTATTAAGAATAAGAATAAGAATAAGAATAACTTTATTCATCACCAAGGGGAAATTCAATTATCTGTCAGCTCATCTATTATATGTCAAAGAATTATAAAGCCTGATGGCTGTTGGTATATAGGATCTTCTGTATCTCTCTGCCCTGCATGGAAGATGTTCTACTCACGTCTTTGTGGTTGAGTGCTTCTTTCTTTCAGCTCTTTTTTTTTTTGGGCTAGCTCGCTATTTTTCTCTTCGATAATTTTTTGAAGCTCTGCGGAAGAAAACAAAGTCTTTTTTTTTTTCAGCTTGTATATCCTTCCTTTTTCATGCCTTTTTTGAGAATAACACCTCACATTATTGTTTCAATATGTCACTAAGCTGCACAGTTGCCATTTTTGTGGACTCATTGGAGAGCTTCATTTAAACAACATGAAAACTGAATATCTCAGAAACAGTATATACTTAATGTCATGCAAGGATGTAATGTATTGACACACAGGCAATATTGTATACTGTTTTGAAGCACACACACACACACACACACACACACTGACCTTTTATTTTGGTTTCAGATTCAGTGTTTTGTAGTTGTCTCTTTAGCTCCTCCACTTGCAGGGTTAATGTAGAAATTTGAAGAGCTGAAAGAACCAGATTTTAAATCAGTTAAATTAAAGAAAGGTGTTCAGATTGTCTTAACTTTTTTCTATTACTGGTGATTTTTTTTACAGTAAAGTCAGACTATACTCTTTTACAGTCATTGCCGGGCTGCAAGCACACTACTACATGTAGCTACATGCTACCATCAGGGAATCATGTAATCTTGGTCGCCAGTGTTGTTGTTTTCTCCCTGATTTCGGAACATATTCCTGCTGGAACATGTCCAGTTGTGAAGATTGTGGTTGAGAATGTTTTATTGGTGATTTTTCACGGTAGAAAGTGCTGCTATTCTCTATTACAGTCATTCCCCCTGCTGCAATGACAATGCAGAGACCCTGAGATACAGACGACCCAGAAAGGCTGACCAATCACAGCAGACTGGGGTTTTTTGGGAGGCAGGCGCTTAAATGGAGCATCTAATACAGAGGACAAATACAGATGTTCCAGAACAGAGGGTATGAGGATAATACAGTGCTTTTTTGAACATTTAAGCATGCAAACATGTTCTAGTAGAAACCTGAAATAGAAGTATGTACCTGCACATGAGCATAATAGTTCCCCTTTAGAACTCACAAACATCACAACACAATCATTCATTTTCTTAATCAGTCAAGTCACTGTTGGGGAACATGGCTCCACCACTCACCAAGTGAAGTAATAGACTCAGATTTGGACTGCAGCTCCTTCATTTTAGTATCCAGGTCATTCTGCAGACCTGAACACACATTTGGACACATTAGTCACAACTGCTGATCCAACAGACAGAACAAGATATAACATTTGTATGCCTTAAATTTGGTTATCTGAGGACTGTGAACAATATATTTCTAAGATACTAGTTTCTGAATGCTAATCTAATAGTTGTGGTTTTGAACATCTTTTTTATTTAACATCAACATCTGCCATGGTTGCCCTCTCTCCTGTTTACTGTTCACCTCACCTTCCCAGCCACTTGTAGAGGTTGTCTGGCTATCACAAGATCATACGCAAACACTGTCCATAACACACAAAATTGTATATCCCCTTTTGCAGATGATACTATCGATCATAGAAAAAAAAACTCTAACTTGATGCCCAGATGTTAAACTATTTGACGGGTTAAGTATTAGTGCCCCTAAGTGAACTCTGTTAATCTTCCCAATTTTCATGGGGTACAACATTTCCATAATATTTTTAAAATAAGACTTTGGAACCAAAAAAACCCATTATGAAACTAGAAGGGCATAAGGTGTAAAATCTGAACATACAGTACAGGCCAAAAGTTTGGACACACCTTCTCATTCAATGCATTTTCTTTATTTTCATGACTATTTACATTGTAGATTCTCACTGAAGGCATCAAAACTATGAATGAACACATGTGGAGTTATGTACTTAACAAAAAAAGGTGAAATAACTGAAAACATGTTTTATATTCTAGTTTCTTCAAAATAGCCACCCTTTGCTCTGATTACTGCTTTGCACACTCTTGGCATTCTCTCCATGAGCTTCAAGAGGTAGTCACCTGAAATGGTTTTCCAACAGTCTTGAAGGAGTTCCCAGAGGTGTTTAGCACTTGTTGGCCCCTTTGCCTTCACTCTGCGGTCCAGCTCACCCCAAACCATCTCCATTGGGTTCAGGTCCGGTGACTGTGGAGGCCAGGTCATCTGCCGCAGCACTCCATCACTCTCCTTCTTGGTCAAATAGCCCTTACACAGCCTGGAGGTGTGTTTGGGGTCATTGTCCTGTTGAAAAATAAATGATCGTCCAACTAAACGCAAACCGGATGGGATGGCATGTCGCTGCAGGATGCTGTGGTAGCCATGCTGGTTCAGTGTGCCTTCAGTTTTGAATAAATCCCCAACAGTGTCACCAGCAAAACGCCCCCACACCATCACACCTCCTCCTCCATGCTTCACAGTGGGAACCAGGCATGTGGAATCCATCCGTTCACCTTTTCTGCGTCTCACAAAGACACGGCGGTTGGAACCAAAGATCTCAAATTTGGACTCATCAGACCAAAGCACAGATTTCCATTGGTCTAATGTCCATTCCTTGTGTTTCTTGGCCCAAACAAATCTCTTCTGCTTGTTGCCTCTCCTTAGCAGTGGTTTCCTAGCAGCTATTTGACCATGAAGGCCTGATTCGCGCAGTCTCCTCTTAACAGTTGCTCTAGAGATGGGTCTGCTGCTAGAACTCTGTGTGGCATTCATCTGGTCTCTGATTTGAGCTGCTGTTAACTTGCGATTTCTGAGGCTGGTGACTCGGATGAACTTATCCTCAGAAGCAGAGGTGACTCTTGGTCTTCCTTTCCTGGGTCGGTCCTCATGTGTGCCAGTTTCGTTGTAGCACTTGATGGTTTTTGCGACTCCACTTGGGGACACATTTAAAGTTTTTGCAATTTTCCTGGACTGACTGACCTTCATTTCTTAAAGTAATGATGGCCACTCGTTTTTCTTTAGTTAGCTGATTGGTTCTTGCCATAATATGAATTTTAACAGTTGTCCAATAGGGCTGTCGGCTGTGTATTAACCTGACTTCTGCACAACACAACTGATGGTCCCAACCCCATTGATAAAGCAAGAAATTCCACTAATTAACCCTGATAAGGCACACCTGTGAAGTGGAAACCATTTCAGGTGACTACCTCTTGAAGCTCATGGAGAGAATGCCAAGAGTGTGCAAAGCAGTAATCAGAGCAAAGGGTGGCTATTTTGAAGAAACTAGAATATAAAACATGTTTTCAGTTATTTCACCTTTTTTTGTTAAGTACATAACTCCACATGTGTTCATTCATAGTTTTGATGCCTTCAGTGAGAATCTACAATGTAAATAGTCATGAAAATAAAGAAAATGCATTGAATGAGAAGGTGTGTCCAAACTTTTGGCCTGTACTGTATTTCCTGAATATCTAATGTAGTTTACTGCAGACAATTCACATTAAATGATTCCTATAGCTCTCCCTGTTAGTAATTGGTGGTTCTTCAATTTGTTTGGACAGTAAAGGCTATCCATTAAGGTTCACACACATTTCCCAATAATTAATTCATCTGGAGGGATTGATTTGCAAGATGTTGCATAATATTCCCTGTGCTTTTCTGCCTTGAAACTGCAGCTTATCAATGACAGTCTCAAAACATGGATCACACAGGCAGGGTTTCAAACGTCACATACCTAAGCAACCAAACAACTTGTGGGGTGGGGCTTTCCATGTAGTTAGCATAATACTAGGGTGAAACAAGGAATCTCACGGGATGCGTAGCTACACATCAGTATTTTGCAAGCTTGGTTTCACATAGTTTCACTTCAGTTTTTTTACACCATTGTATATTCTTTAGTAGCTAGCAAAACAGAAAACAAGCAGAGGTTTGTGTTTGATGATTAGGGTACATTTGAGCTGCAGTTTTTTTCATTCAAAAACTTATGTATATGTATTTTAATTAACCAAGATGAGTTTTTAGGGATTTAATCAATGTCCAGAGAGTAACTTTAAAAAGACATCAAACCCATATATTTCCAACAACGGAGTCAAAAGGGTGTGACGTTATTGGCCAGCAGAGACAGTCAGTAACAAGTCAAAAGAGACTACACTCACCTTTAAGTTTTTCCTCAAAACCCGAACACTGTGCTTCTGTCTCGATCAGTTTATTCTGCAGAGCTAGATAAAAAAAAACCCATATTCATATTCAACTTAATCTTCTTTTTTCCTTGTTGCAGAAACCTACACATGCTAGTACTGAACTTACCCTTGATGTCAGCTTGATCTCGGGAGTGCTCCTCCACTTTTGCCTTCAGTTGTTCTCTGAGCTCTAGAAACAATAAGGTATGCTTTACCTTAAGAAGGAGCTATACTGCTAATACATGAACTCAAGAAGGTAAAAAAGAAATGAAATACTCACTAGTAACTACAGCAGAAGCTGTTTTTTCCTCATTCTGCTTTTCTGATGCAAGGTTTCTGAGTTGGTTGTGCAGATCAGTGGTTGTCAGAACTGAGAAAGAAAGAAATAAGATAAGATACATGGAAAATTTTAGACTATTTGCTCAGTTATGAATAGGGTTGGGACTCGTTAGGATTTTAATGATTCCTTACCGATTCCTCTTACCGATTCCTACATTATATTCATTATACTTGCTATACTTAAACAAGCATATAATAAACACAAATGCAATCATACAAATACAAAAACTTTATTCTAACTGTTGCACAGTACAATTAGATGAAAATACACATTTGTGTGTGGTGTGTATTTCAGATTTAGAGCTTGTATCATCTCCCTGAGAATATATAACAACAAAAAGTGATTCTCTGATTTCTACAGTAACACTATTAGCTCAAATTAACCATAGCAATGTAACAAAAAATACTTATACGCATTCATGCTTGGGCACTGTTATGAACGAAGACAACATGTTCCCCCTATACTTACTCAGCCTGGCGTTTGTCTGATTCTTCTCATTCAGCTCGTTGACATATTTCTGCAGCTCTTCCGTCTTGGTTTTAAGATCATTTGTGAGCTCTGAGAAAAATTTAAAGAGGTAAAAACACATTTATTGGTTAGATGAAGAAGATCAGAATACAAAATAACAACAACAGTAGCAGCAGGTCATGATTTGCTTGTTTGGGGATTTGTAAAGAAATATTAGAGATACTTACTGGTTACCTCAGTGGTTCGTAACTTCTGGAGATCTGACAACTGTCTCCGCAGCTGCTCCACCTGACTCTGCAGGGTCAGGATGCGCAGCACTGAAGCCCATCACAACAGAGAGGGAAAATGTAGTTTAATTCAACAGACACTGTAGCAGAATCATATAGGAGGGGATCTGAGAGGAATAGCAGACATTCCCTCATCGGCGAGACGATGGAAGAAAGATTTCCAGTCACAGTTGTTTCAAACTCACCCAGTTTTGTGTTGTCGTCGCCTTTGTCTTCAATTTGACTGATAAGGCCATCCACTCTGTCTTGTAATTCTAGGAGAGTGTAAGTAGTCTTTATTGTCAATTACATTTTGTCATTTGTGATTTCATTTTTTTAATAATTTGACTCTGAATTATTTGAAATAGACAAACCTTTTACACTGCCATCAATGGTCTTGTTTGCAGCCTGAAGGTCCCATATCTCATTCTGCAGCTCAATGACTGTTAAAACTGAAACAAGCAAACATGCCATGAGTTTCTCTGGGCTTATTATTATTAATGTGTTGCCAGTGCTCAACTAATACTTGGAACATCAGTGGATTAGGGGTGTACAAAGAACAAAAGAGCAAATGACTATAATAATGATGATAATAATAATAATAATAATAATAATAATAATAATAATAATAATGCTTTTTTACAGTGCTTTTTAACAGACCTAAGGACTCTTTACATGTGTGGATAAGAAAGTGCACAAATAGAATTACATAGAATTTCTTACAATCAAAGTAAAACCTTCTTCCAAATTTAGTTTTGTCTGTTTTACAGGCCAAAGATGATGGATTATAGCCAATGTATATTAGCTCTTATAAAGGGTCTGGGTCATTTCAGCCAGCCAAGCTTTTTGTTGTTTTGTTATCATATAATAGTTGATGCAATTGCACCACCTTGTGGGATTTTTCTCCCACAGTTTTTCGATAAAGTTCTTCCCGCAACATGATGGGGATGCTGCAAAGTTTGGTTCATTTTTCAGACAATTTGTAAACATTTAAAAATACTTTTTGATATATTTCTGTTCATTTCTATTGTGTCATGGTACAACAAATTTCTGTTTTCAAGATAAATAAATACAACGGCTAGCAAATATCTGGTTTTAAGTTTTAAACCTCACACACATTTGACACATATTATCTTATATATTTTAAGTTAAATAAACTTTCAGTAAGGTAGTAGTTAAGTATACAACTACCAGATGTTTTGCAAATTATAGTCTCAAACTGTGATCACACGAACAGTACAAATTTAGTTGTTTACATAAAAAAAAAGAGCGATTAAATTCACATTTTTGATGACATGACTGTGTTTAAAAGACTTTCATAAATTATTTCTTCTTCTCAGTGATAGCTGTGGAGCCATAGTCCTTATACATGATCAAACTTTTATCTAAAAGGTCACTATAGCAACAGGTGGCAACAGGTGTTTAGTTACACCCATAAAGATTATTTGGAGTTAAACACTGACCTAGATGATAACAGCGTATCAAATCAATGTGCTTACTTATTTTGGGGTTGGGGATCAGTCTCTCTATGTCTGCAGTCTTGGAGTTCAGTTCTTCTTGTTTCTCCTCCAGCTGCCTCTGCAGCTCTGTGAGGACACAAAGTGGTAGAGGCAGGAAGAGTTAATGTGACACAAGCACATCTAAATGTCATTTAATCTTCTAAATGACTGTTGAAAAAGCTAACTAACTTTGGTTTAAACAAAGAACATCTGATCATGTAATGAGATAAATTCACTTTTTTTTTTAACCAAAGCAGAACATTTTGCTCAAACAAGCAGATTAATTAAAGCAACATCTGGCTGCTAATGGAGTGATCTGGCCTTGTTAATTCAAGATACTGTCTGCTATCTCATTCCACTTGTATATCTTTTAAAATAATTTTAAGGAACACACATTTTCAATGCAAAACTAAATTGTTAATACAGATACACATTCGCTGTGTTTAACATTCACTGTGGCTCACCTGAGATTTTGTCTGGGTCTGCTGTTCTGATCTGATCCCTCAGAGTCTTCAGACCATCATGCAGGTTTATCACGTTCAAAACTGACTCAGATAAACAGAGTAAACATCACTACACAGCTTAAACTTCTGAAGCAAACTGAGCAGAGACCGTTTTCATGTAAAATGCTGAGATTTCAGCTATATGTGAATAATGCACTGCTGACTCTATAATGGCAGTGCTGTAGTGTGACGTTACTCACTTAGTGCCGCTTTGGAGTCTCCAGTTCTGTTCAGTTCTGCAATCTTCTGTTCAAATTCAGTCTTTACCTCTGATAGAAACATACATATGAATCATATCAGTACTGAAATTAAAATGTGACTCGTCAGAGCCTTTCACTAAAGTTATATTTACAACTTACCCACATATCTTTCCTCAAGACCAGAGCATTCTTCAACCTTTAATTTCAATTTCCTCTGCAGCTCTGTTGTATAAAAAGAGGACACCAGGTCATCAGAGCTCTCCCCACACAGCAGACTTACTTGTTACAATCCTATTAAGAAGAAATCAGCTCACCTTTGACCGCAGCCTGAGCAGAGGCAAGTTCCTTCTCTTTGGCTTGAAGCAGAGTCTGAAGGACTGTTTGAAAACAATGTTCAGACAGGCAACGCTTTTCTGCACTAACCACAAAAAACTCAAACCAAGACTCCACAACTTACCCTTGATCTCAGCTTTATCATGAGAGTGCTCTGCCATTTTGGCCTTCAGTTTTTCCCTCAGCTCTAAAAAACGTCAGTTTTGCTTCATGTTACCAAACAGCAATTTTTTATTAAATAAATAAATGAAGGCTGCAACAAACTATTATGTTTATTCTCAATTAATCTGTCATTTATTTCCTAAATTAATCAACTAATTGTTTGGTCAATAAAATGTCAGAAAATGTTTTTTTCCAAAGGCCAAGATGCCATCCTCAAATGTCTCAGTTTGTCCACAACCCAGATATTCGGTTTACTGATGTAGAGGGGTAAGGATACCACAACATATTTACTTTTAAGAAGCTGGAATCACAGAGGTTTGATTTTTTTTTCTTAAAAAAATTACTCAAACCAGTGACTCCATTGTCAAATTAATTGCCGATTAATTAAATATTTGATAACCAATCATTTAATCGTTGCAGCTCTAGAATTCAGTGATCTGAAGAAAATGAAATACTTACGAGTAACTGTTAAAGATGACTCCACTTTGTCATCGTGCATTTCTTTTTCTAGGTTTCTTAGTTGGTTGTGCAGATCAGTAATTTCAAGTACTGAGGTACAGAAATAAAATATTGTAAAGAAATATATTTTAGAGTGTTTCTTAATAATGAATGAAAACACCATATTCCCCCTCTACCTACTCAGCCTGGTGTTTGTCTGATTCTTCTCATTCAGCTCGTTGGCATATTTCTGCAGCTCTTTCTTCTTGGTTTTGAGATCATTTGTGAGCTCTGAGACAAATTTCAAGAAGTGAAAACATACGTATTATTTATATACAGAAAATAAGGACACAATAATAATAATATTACAATCAATGTAAGCAGTAGGCCTTTAGCTTGCTTCCCTCACTTAACTTTAACAGTCTTCTCTTCAGTGCAACCAGCTGTATATGATCTGAATAATGCTGCTTATGTTGTGGTGATCAGGGGATTAGTAACGAATCATTAGACATACTTACGGGTCACCTCAGTGGTTCGTAACTTCTCGTGGTCTGACAACTGCCTCTGCAGATGCTCCACCTGACTCTCCAGGGTCAGGATGCGCAGCACTGAAGCACATCACGACAGAGAGGAAAACATATAGTTTAATTCAAGAGATACTGTAATAAGGCAGAATTTCTCATAATTATTTCAAACTCACTTAGTTTTATGTTGGCATCGTCTTTGTTGTCTAATTCACCGAGAAGGCCTTGCACTCTGTCTTGCAAATCTAGAAAAAGAAAACTGTTTTTAGTCTGTATTTTTTAAATTTTGACTGTCAAATAATGTCACAGAGAACTGTTAAACTGGCATTTTAAATAAGACGAACCTACTATACGGTCATCAGTGGTCCCATTGGCAGCCTGTCTCTGAATGTCCCATATCTTATTCTGCAGCTCAATGACTGTTAAAACTGAAACAAACAAACAAACAAACACACACACACACAGTGAGTTTGACTAAATCTGTTAAAAGCAACTACTGACTTGTTTTGTTCACCACCAACAAAATACCTTAAAGATCCTCTAAACTGATGATGCGTCATTCTATAAAAATCATCCTGTTTCATTTAGCAATTAGTGCCCAAATAAGAGGAGAAATATCAATTACATTAGACCTTTATGTTGACAGTCCTTCTGACTTGTAAATGCCATATGCTCTCTTGATTCTTCTATATATACCATGTCATTTAAACATGATGAAGTCTTAGACTCAAATTTTCAGCATCAAACACATAATTTCCTGCATTTTAGTAAATTTAGTGATTTTTTTTTCTGTCTCAATTAATGGTCTATATGTCTTAAATCTCTGTTACTGATACTCCTTTCATGTTTTTATTGTGGGGACAAATGCACTAAATATTGATTGGGACGTGTCCTTTGCATCAACCCTGAAATCTACATCAATGGAGTGCAGTGACATGACATTAACACTCAGGGCTAAAGAAATGTTTGGCTGCAGCTGAAAGTTTAGAGAACACTTATTGAGCTCACTGATTTCGGGGTTGTGAATCAGTCTCTCTATTTCTGCAGTGTAGGAGTTCATTTCGGCCTGCTTCTCCTCCAGTTGCCTCTGTAGCTCTGTGAGGAGAAAGCGAGTCAGTGATCATTTCAGGAAGGAAAAAAAAACAATAAGAATGTTTTAAAGAATTAAGAACACAACAAAATATTCTCAATACCCGACTCAATATTGCACTGAGACATATACAAGTTCCCAGTGTGAAACATTCACTGTGACTCACCTGAGATTTTGTGTGGGTCTGCTGTGGTGGAGATCTGATCCCTCAGAGTTTTCAGAGCATCATGCAGGTTTATCACTTTCAAAACTGACTCAGATAAAAAAGAGCAGACATCAATACACATCTCAGCAGTAACTGAGCATAGACAGCTTTCATGTAAAATGGAAGAGATTTCCTCTGTAATGTAAATAATACACTGTGCTGGTGTGATGATGTCAGTACTGCAGTGTAACGTTACTCACTGAGTGTGGCTTTGGTGTCTCCGGTTTTGCTAAGTTCTGCAATCTTCTGTTTATATTTAGTCTCTACCTCTAATAGAAACACACACATGATTCAAATCAGCACTTAGAAACTAAAACATGACTGATCAGAGCCTTCAGCTGAAGTTATATTTACAACTTACCCTTGTGTCTTTCTTCAAGACCAGAGTATTCTTTACTCTTTAATTTCAGTTTCCTCTGCAGCTCTATTGTACAAAAAGATGAAGTCACGTCAACTCAATGCTCAACTGATATTGCGCTTTGAAGATGTCAGTGCAGAGTTAATGAACTTACCATTTATTTCGGCCTGAGCTTTTTCAAATTCCCTTTCTTTGGCTTGAAGCAGAGTCTGAAGAGCTGATATGAAACAATGGGATGTTAAGAGAATTTAATCTAAGTGAGTCAAAGCTACCAAATATTAATGGGATCTGTTTTTGTCAATTATCAGAAGCAGTGGATGAAGAACTCAGATCTTTAACCTTAGTACCACAGTGCAGAAATACTGTTACAAGTAAAAGTTGTAAAAATTTACTTAAAGGAGCAGTATAAAGGTTTTAGTGACATCTAGCAGTGAGGTTACAGATTGCACCAAACTGTACTGCTTACCCCTCCTTTTTCAAAGCATGTAGTCAACCTACAGCAGCCTTCAGGTAATCAGTGTAAAATTATGTAAGGCCCTCTCCAGAGTAGGGTTGGGTACCGTTCATAATTGAACCGATACGGTACCGGTACTGGTATCTGGAATTCGGTACGGTACCAAACGGTACCTTATTTCGGTACTTTTTAACCCTATGGGCCCTAGGCCTTTTTGGGGTATTTTTACTGCCTTAACTTTTAAGCTCATATCACAGTCATTATAAAGGCTACTTACACATGCTATATCATGCTATCTCTGTTCTTCTATGTGCCTGTATTTTATATTAATTTTTATATCAATGAAAAAAACAAATCTGTGTGACTAAATTCTTACATTTTTACATGTATCTCAGCATAGCAAGTTGGAAGTTGACATATTCTACCATATATGAAGAGGGGAGACTCTCTGGAATCTGGCAATATAAGAACTGTGATACTGGGACATTCTGTCACTTCACAGTTGTCCAAAACATGTGGTTTGTGCCAGGCGGACATGATTGCCAGTATTTTTTCATTATTGCAAGAAATTCCATTCCAAGTCAAAAATGTGTTTTATCTGAAAGAAACATGCAATATTTACATCTAAGATCATAGAAAAATAGTCAACCAAGTGCAATGATCTCCTCCAAGATAATATTTGTTTTTCAGTTTCAGTTATATATTGGGGAGACATTTTGGGCATTGGTGGGGGGGGGCATGTCCCCCTCAATGTATATGGTGACTACGGCCCTGTCAGCATGCATAATTAGGCTGCAGTTGTCTGGGTGCTCAAAGGTGAAGTGGCTGGTCCTGTCATACAAAGTTTGATGGAATGTCAACTGGACAATATGGAGATATTTGCATCTTGAAAGCCGGACTACAAATGTGGATAGACAGGGAGAAACACATGCAAGCCTGAGACGTGGTAAGATACGATATTCCTCACTATATAAAATGACTGACAACAAGATCCGTAAAATGGATTGTAAAGAAATTCGTGAAGTTTTTATTTTGTAGACAATTGATCTGTATTTAGAGCGTGATGGGATGACAGCACAATGATGTGTGTGGTCCTGCGCTTTCATGTGATATGC
Source organism: Epinephelus fuscoguttatus (assembly GCF_011397635.1). Lineage (NCBI taxonomy): Eukaryota > Metazoa > Chordata > Actinopteri > Perciformes > Serranidae > Epinephelus > Epinephelus fuscoguttatus. The sequence continues at coordinate 10,224,955 of NC_064766.1, read as the reverse complement.
GTGGCATTTCTGTGCGAGCCTGCGTTCGCGAGTAATCCATCCAAGAGTAATGTGTGTGCAAAGCTGTATGAAAGCTCTGTTATACATCATTTTATTGTAATTTTTCGCTGTGAAAACATTGGACTACCGACAAGTGCTTGGCCTTGTCGTAAAGCTACAATTCTGCTGTTTCCACTGATATGCGTGGCTTCTCTTTCTTTGGACGCACTATGCGTTGTTCGGGCCCATAGTCTAAACTTCTTAGTTAAAACATTTTATTGAGAACATTTAGGAACAGTGCTGCACGTTAACTTTTGTCTGCACATTGTTTTTGTCGCCATTGTTGCCGAGTCTGAGGTGCCAGTCATGCGCTCTCGCTCCGCCTCCACCTCAGGTACCGAAATTTGGCACCGTTTCATTTTAAGTGAATCGGTACTGGGTAGTACCGATGTGAATCGGTGCCAAGTACAAAAAGTACCGAGTTTCGGTACCCAACCCTACTCCAGAGCCAGTGTTTAGTTTGCCCAATCTGGGCTACAGTAGAAACATGCAGTTGCAACATGGCAGGCTCTGTGTTCCCCTATGTAAGGAGAACACAAGTCTGAATTTCAGGTGATTAATAAAGAATGACACTGGAAACATCCCCCTAAATCCTACACACTGCTCTTTAAAAGATCCAGTGTGTAGCCAAGAACTGACAAACCAATCGCATTTTTGTATCAGCCACTGTAGTTTACAGCCCTTCCATGATGAGAGCATCAGAAAAACAGTTCTTTTTTAACGTGAAACTGCTTTATTAAATGTTTATACAGGTTTTCCGTAGATAATTCGGCTCCTGGTAAAAAACCTCCTGAACAATAAATACTGAAGGAATTCTAACCAGGAGTTCACGCTTGGCACATGGGACAAGTTACAACTGGTTGCAATCTGCAATCCTCACCACTAGATGTCACTAAATCATACACACTGCCCCTTTAGGTACAGTACTTAACGTACTTAGTTACTTTCCACCACTAACTATCAGCTGCTTTTCAGCCTGACTTTAATAGTAGAAACAGAAGAGGAGGACTCACTGGTGGCTGGATTTGGTGATGTTGTCTGGTGTTGCTCATCGTCATTCAGCTCTCTCACTTCTTTCATTATACTGATGATTTTCATGACTGGTCAAAGTAAAAGAAAAGACTTCAATGTTTAGGCACTGACTTTTGGTTCTGATATATCTATGATGTAGTGTGCTTTGTTGTTTTCTGCTAGTGGAGACAGTACAGCTTTAAAATAGAAAGGTTTTTGGAAAATAGAAGAATCATGAAGTAGAATCTGGTATTTTTTAAGGGTCAGCCTGCCTCTTTTTCATACTTAGTTGTGCCTGGGCATACTCTGATTCCTCCAGCTGCTTCTGTAAGTCTTCTTGTTTTCTCTTCTCCTCCTCCAAAATAACTCGTAGCTCTAGGGTGAAAAACAAGAACAACAACTTTTCCAGCTTATCAATTCATAATCCCACATTAGGCACGTACAAGTGTGACTTTATGTAGGCTCATTCACCTTGAAGTCGGGAATAAGTTGTCTTTTTGGCATTCATCATTAACTGTCTGTAATGCTCCACCTCGGCCTGCAGTATTAAAATTTCCTTGGCTGGAGAAAAAAGACAAGGAATGTCAAATACCTGCTGTAGTAAAAATTACTATAACAACAAAAAAAACTGCATTTTTTTGGGTTGCAAACTCACTAAGTTCTGTGTTATGCTCCTCACGATTCAACTGTAAAATCTTCTTTTTAAGGAGCTCAATTCTTTGCCTCCACTGCCTCTGGTAATCTGAAAAAGAAACAAAAATAAAGCTTTGGTAACATTAAGTTTGTCATGTACAAGATTACACAGAAACTACAACACTACGAGACAAAGACAGGACACAAAGTACAGGGACTCACCAGCAGCATTATTCCTGGATTCCTCAATGTGGACACTGATGAGCCTCTGCACCGCTGCAATCTTACTGTGCACAGAAATCAGCTCCAGCACTGGAGCACCAGCAGAGAATTTGTATCAGGAAAAGTTGCACCCTAAACCTTTGACATTGTTTAATATAGAGAAAATATACTCACTAGTTGAGTCTGCATCTCCTTTGCCTCGCAGCTCACTGAGCTCCCTGTCAAGCTGTTGTTGTAGAGCTGATGAAGTGGAATTAAGAAGACAACAAATCATGAAACATTTAATGCTAAAAGATGAATTCCTGCAAAACAAAACTGAAAAAACAGAAAGAACATATAAAGTGACATGGTGTAAGGGACTATGTAACTTTCACAAAAAGGGGCAACAATGACACTTATGTAATTATTATTATACTAACTGTGACAAATCTTCATAGTTTCACAGATGGGGAAGAGTCTACAAGGGAAAGTTCATCTCAAAACTGCCATGCCCCCCCATTGGCCACCCCTTGTCGGCGCCTATGAATATTTACCTAAAGTTTGCTACCATTAGCCGCATAAGCTACTGGTAACACCGGATCAAGTAAGGTTGACGTGCATTTATTCATGAATTCAACTTTCAATTTGAAAAAGGAAAATTTGTTCTTGTTAACTGGGTGTTCTTGTCTCAAAAGCCTGACTTCTGATATACGTCCTGAACATAGACTGTATAAAATAATGTAGACTGTACAAAATAATGGATGTGCTGCTGTGATGTCACCCACAGGTTTGTGGACAGCCAGTTTGAGGCCTCAAGTTTGGCATTTCAGCCGTGCCATCTTGGTATTTTAGAGCCAGAAATGACCAAATGCAGATGAGGGTTGGAGCTTTTAAGGAGGGAGGGGTAAATCTGACTCATAGAATGCTGTGACAGACAGGCTGTCACTCAAGTGGACTCGCCCTTAATTATACGTAACTTAAAGCCTTAATAAAATGTAAATGGGTAACTTATATAAAAATTCATCCCCTGTACAGTTGCCATGGATGTTTAAATTAGCTACAAAGTCTGAAACTGTTTCTGTACCAGGCTGTTAACATGTATTTCTCCTGTAAAGCTGGGCATTTTCACATGGGCTTGATTGATTCGCTTTTGGAGCCAGCCTCAAGTGGCTGTTTGAGGAACTGTTTCTAGCGCTTCTGCATTGGCTTCATTTCTCAATCCAAGATGTTGCCGCTTGGTCCTGAATTAAAGACGGGCAATTTTCAAATCATAACGTGCAGATATCTCATTCACGTGGGCAGGAATTTACCCTGAATTCTCTTGTTGGCCTGAAGACTTGTTACTCCTCCTCTAGATTCTGCACGCTCCAAGTCCCAGATCTGATTTTGCAATGAGATGATCTGAAGAACTAAACACACACACAAAAACCAAGTTAAATCAAAGCCATTTCCTACCGTGCAGCTCATACAGACTATATGTTTGTACATATCAGCATCTTGAGACTTAACCACTGCTCACAACTGTTCTACAAATGTCTTAAAAATAAAACATTCTTACTCAGTGTTGAGTTTGTGTGGCTTCCTTTAATTTGCTGCGTCTTCACGTTCAGTTCATCCATCTTGTCTTGCAGCTCTCTCTGCAGCACTGCTGGCACACGGGTTTGGAATCAAAGACATTTAGCTGATTTATCTAACAAAGCCATTCCCACAGACACACCAAGCAGAACTAGCAGTGCAGATGAAAATATCGAGCAGTTGGAGCCAAGCTAAAATATTTATAGTTGAAAATGATATTGATGTTTATTGTGTCAGAGGTAAAGGGAGGATACGGTGCTAAATTGCACAGACTTTTCCAGTGGATAAAGAGCAAAGCAACACTCACCTCTGATATCAATAGGTTCCGTAGAATTAGCAGCATTATTGACCTTCCTTTGTAATGCACTTACCTCCCTTGTGAGTGCAATGATTTTCAGGGCTAGAAAGAAAACAAACATTTTCATTTGACCAAACTGAAACTTTGCATTGCCATAAGAAATGAAAAGTGACATGTACTGCAAAACGATAAACAAAACATGAGTGGTTCAACTCAAATCAGGCAAACTTACTCAGAAATGCATCACTATCAAATGTCTCCAGGAGCTGGTTCATTTTGTTGAGTAACTGGGTTTGATAAGCTGTCCAGGAATTAAAGACACAGTTTAGCATTTTATCCATGTATATCGTCTAAACGTGTGCCATAGAAGCAGAGTATGATTTACAGTCTAAAGCTTACAGCCAGTAATAGCTGAGGCTGTCGAGCTGCATGTGGCAAGCTGCAGGTTCAGCAGTCTGACCTCCCTCCTCAACCCAAAGGCTTCATTATCTGTCAGAAAGAGTGCAGGTTATATCAGAGCAATAGTTTGAAATAGTGGTGTACCCCAGATTCTGGATGAAGACTCACCTAGCTGCCTGTTGCGGAGAGCTGTCTGCTGAAGCTGACTGTTAAGCTGCGCCACCTGTTCCTCCACACCTGACAAGGCATTGTGGTAATTCAGGAAGATAATAGAGACAGTACGTTGCAATACGTTTATTAAGTGTTACAATATGGTCTCTACATCAAGCTAAACCATCGTTTGTATTTGAAATGGGAGACTTTACATATAAATGACTCACCAGTACAAGTTTTGATAACAACTGACTGTGAGAGAACGAAATACATTGGATTAGTTGACATAAATATGAAAAATAGATTAAAAAAACATTCTTGAATTTTTTTTTTTTGTTGTTGTTACTTACAGTTACATTGATATTCCTGGGATCAATTCCCTCTGGAAGGGTTATCTGAAAGAGAAAGAGCATTGTAAGGATTGGCCAAATTGCTGCATAAATGTATTTATTTCATATGATAAGTAACAGTTTTGAGGACTCACTGGGATTTTTGAAATTATTTGGTCCACATCTGGGTTTCCTGTACGGCTAATTACATAGTCCTGATGGACTGGGGAAATACAGACCATTAAACATAAACACTTAATGTAGCTGTTAGGAGTTTAAAATATTTACATATTATTCACTGCTTACTAACAGAACTACACATGGATTACTGTTCCATGTTTACAGTGTTTTCATAATACTGTCATCCATACTCTCATTTTATTATTTTGATCTTTTCTGTACAAACGAAATCTATTATATGTCCATCCTAGGAGAGGGATCTCTCCTCGGTTGCTCTTCCTGAGGGTGTTGTATGCTATACAAACTGTAAAGCCCCTTGAGGAATATTTGTGATATTGGCTAGATAAATAAAATTGATTTGACTTACCATGTCTGTTGTCAGAAGCCTGAAAGACACAGGAGAGAAGGACGGGAATCCAAATGATGCGGGAACCCCCAGCCATTGTACTGCTTGTCTAAAATGTCCCTCTTCAACCTAATGCTTTTTATATGCCACTGAATGATCAATATGTGCAGATGTTGATGGTCTCCCAAATAAGGAGGAACAGACAAATGCCTACGTTGACAAAAAGCTAAAATCTATGTCCATCCAAAGAAGAAGAGGTTGCGTTAGATATTGCAAAACTTTTTATTTGTGCTCAACAAACACTGTGGTAACACTCAATCAAGGTTACTGTCCTAGTGGACCAATATTTAAAAATCAGTCACAAAGCATACCAGGCATGAGGCTGATGAATACTGCACTCTGTAGTTCATTTTTACAAAGTGTGGAGAAGAATGCTTTGTTTGTGTGCCACCATTCAGTCCATCTATCTATAGTATATCAGTATATCTATCTATATATATATCTATATGTCTCCATGTCAACAGTCCGTCCTGACTCTAAACTGTTTGTAATGAAGAACATATAACCTTAACAAATTTAAGGGTAAGATCTAAGCATTATCATAGCTTCACATGGCACCCTCAATATATAGATGGGAAACTGAAGTAAATGGAAACATCAAACAATGTTTAGGTGACAAGTCAAGTTGAAATTAAAGTGATAAATTCTGCAAGTGTCAGGTCACAACTGACAAACACATCTATTTACACTGGATTAATGATTAAAAGGGTCCAAGAGTTGTATAGTGGCATGCATAAAGAAGAAGCTAAGAATTTAGCTTAAAAATATTTTCTTGTGCTCCTCTGTTGGCCTGGCAATCTATATGTAGTGCACAGTAGATTACTGTATACACCACGTAACCACAATATCTTAGTTTCTCTGACATGGGTCTCTTGTCAACTTTCTAATAAATAACTTAAAAAAAGGAATGCTCTTGAAACACAATGAAATATGTGTCATCCTGGAGATACATGCTGTTTGACTGTGAGTCTTTGAAGTTTTTTTTTTGGTGACTTCTAAACAGCACTCAATTGTTTTGTTTTTTTTTTGTTGTTTTTTTTTAAAGCAAGACAGTGACAAATGAAAATAAACTCTTTGCAAAAGCTTGTATTTGCAACCTAAAAAGAGCTGTGTCAACCTACTTGTATAGAATAACTTGCTTTGTTTGACTTGTGGTCTGAGCTTCTCCCCATGTTTACAGTATGTCCTGTGGAGGCGTTGATAATGATTGACAAATTGTTTTCGATTCTGGTCTTTTTCCCAATAAGATGCCAGTAACCAGTTAATACTCTACTATCAGGTGATAAATAGTTTAAGTTCAACAAGTTGTCCCTGTTGCTGACTTTGTTTTGTCATTAATGCCCACATAACCCTGACATTAATGTAGTCCTAACATTTTCAAAGCTAAGATCAACCTTAATTTAACTTGACATGTAAGACTCTGCACTGTGGAGCTTTACACACATCACACTGCGCAAATCACAGTTCACTCCACTAATCGTAGACATGTTTTAAATGCAGAAAACTGTAAGTGCAACTTCAGTCCTTAAACAAACATTTCGTGGATTTCCAATAACAAAGGTGCATCCATGACAAAGCATGTCATTGAATCATAAAGCTACACTCCATATATATGTATGCAAGTTTCAGAAGGCAACAGCTACAACATAAATTATATCAAGCCACTTATTCTAAGCTTGCCTGCAGTTGAATGAAACACCATGGAATACTCTATCACAAACATCATGACAATTATCCAACCTGTGACTATATCCATACAATAAGACAAAAAGAATATCTTAGTGTAATTGGATTAAATGAGACTTAAGACTTCTGTCCCACTTAACTTTTTATGTCACAAATCCTAAAATCCCAGAAAAAAAAGAAAGGAAAAACAAAACGCCCCTGCACACATACAAGTGTGTCCAGTTATTGATCAGATCTCTGTTTAGACTGGCACTGGATGAAGCTATGCTGGGAATTATGAGATCACCAGAGTGAGTCTACAAAGAAGATAAGGGGAAAAAAAAAAAACAGACAAGAAAGTCACCCATCCATTTTCGTAACCGCTTATCCTCTTTAATGTTGCAGGGGGGGCTGGAGCCTGTCCCAGCTGACACTGGGTGAGAGGCAGGGTACACCCTGGACAGTCGCCAGGGCTGACACATAGAGACAGACAACCATTCACACTCACATTCACACCTACAGACTATTTAGAGTCATCAATTAACCTAACCCGCATGTCTTTGGACTGTGGGAGGAAGCTGGAGCACCCGCAGAAAACCCATGCTGACACGGGGAGAACATGCAAACTCCACGCAGAAGGGCTGAACCAGGAACCCTCTTTCTGTGAGGCGACAGTGCTAACCACTACACCACCGTGCAGCCCCACAAAAAAGTCAGGTGATTCAAAAATTTTCACCAGAGCAAAAATATAGTATTCTGCAACTTGTTGACCACAATGCAAAATATTACGTACTATCAGGATTCAGCATTACAGTACTTAGAGTCTGGCTTGATATTAATCAAAACAGCAAATTAGGAATGCTTAGTGACAATTTATTTGTGTTCTATTAGTTCTCAACTAACAGGTGATCTCTGTATGTTTAATAAGTTGTCTCTATTGCAAACTTATTCTATGTGACTGTGAGCCCATACCAGCTTTTTTTTCTCTAGGTCTTATTAAAAGCAAAATCTAAACAGAGCTCTTGTTAACTGAAACAAACTAATTTCCAAATGGGAAGTCCATCAATAAGATGCACCTACAGTCACTCTACAGTGTACTGTGTGTCAGCTATTACTTTTTTAGTATAGTAAAAATGCTTTATTTGGGGATGCAAACAAAAAATTTTGTGGCAATACTGTCCAATGATCTGATATAAGGAAGAGACTGGCAGGAGGGGGCAGAGCTTTTTTTTCAGGGCCTATCTTAACTAATCACTTTACAATGTATTTAACTGGCGCTACCAAAAAAAAAAAAAAAAAAAAGAAACAGCATACAAAGTATGCCTACAGGACATTTCATGTGTTCTGGTACACTTGATAGACTAAATTCAAATTATTTAGTAGGAAGAAAACAGTAGCCCTACTATTTACGTGAAATATTGATGCCAAACCAAGACGATAGAGCCACACACTTAAGGGCCAACAGATCCACTGGCAATAATAACATGGGAACAATTAGCTTAGCATTATAGGGCAGAAAAAACATGCATGCTGTGAATTACAGTAAAGTAAAGAATGCACATACCTGTAGATCACACCAATGTTCCTGAATTACTATTTTATGTCAGCTCTGTAAAGTTAATACTGAAATGACTGCATATGCAGCAGCAAAGTGAAGTATAAACTAGAAATAATGTGGAATTTCCATTATTGTAATATGACTCTGTGAAACAGTCAAAGACAAACATCACTACAAGCAGTGGTGTAGGGGTAGTTGATATGGAGGGTGTAGATGGGTAGGTTACAGAGGAGGAAATTGGTATACTCTCCTTCTCTTGGTATACTATATTCCAATGGCCATTTGACTAATAGGTGAGTGTACTGTAACTGGCCAGAAAAAGAAATGGGTATACCCCGTATACTCCCTGTATATAAGCACTACTTCTACTGTTTCTACTGTGAAAAACTGGACCTTCCCACACACAAGACGGATTCTGGTATTTTTAGGAAGACTACAGCGCCATCGTGTGTGGTATACTGGAAGAAAAACCAAAGACCACCCCCGACCACCAAGATAATTCAGAGATTTTTGTCGTATATAAAATGGTATAAACATCACCACAACAGCCTACAACTGTGTTAAACCGGAATATCACCCAAAAGGCAACTTGGACCAAAGGGTTTTTTTTCGTTTGTATGGGTCAAACACGACATTTGCCGTTGGTTTTCAGTCATTTTACGAAATAGTTGCTGCTCAAAACGTGTTCACCAAAGTAAAGCGAAGCCGGAAGTTAGCGCCAGTGACCGCTCAGCCGTCTGAATACTGCACTCTGCTTCGTCTCGCGTCTTCTCGCGATATTTAGGCTAGATGTAGTGACCTGACACACATTGGGCCTTTAACTGTCGGATATCACAGCAGTAGCACAAACCAGCTGTAATATTTCTACTGATACGTTTCCTTGTCGGTTTCCTCCGACGAACTATTACCGGGACTTGACAGACCAGATCCACCGCTTTCTGTATTATAAGGTAAGAATGATTTTATGATTTTGAGCTAATGGTATAGACTTTGACTTGATTATACAATCTGGGTTAAATAACAAGTCTCTCCGATGATGATTATTGGTATATAGCTATAATACAGAATATCATTAAATCTTCTAGATAAACGACACGTCCGTTTCCCCTTAAGTCTTCAAGCTTTGACTGAATCTTTAAACGCGACTGAAGTTTTTTTTAGTATGAATACTATCTTATTTTAACGAGAAGACTTAAGTCTTAACAAAAAAAAAAATACCGTTACACACACAAAAAAACTCAAGTTGTTGCTGAAAAATAAATGAGCTGATATATTATAAAAACAAGAAAGTGCGACCTTATATGAGGTCCATAGTTCACTTGAAATCTAGAGCTATGATTTGCCTTACACAATCACATTTGATCCAGTCACTGTTACTCAGCATTGTGCATGTGTAGTCGATAGCTGATAGGCTACTGATATACTGTAATGATCCAAGTGATCATGATTCATCTTTTAATTTAATGACTATGAATTTAATTTGTCTAAATCACATCTTAGTAACTTCCCAGTTGACCTCTTATCATACTAAACTGACAGACCCTCAAGTAAAATCAATATTTAACTTATTATGAAACTTTTTGTTAACATGGTGTATTTGAGCTCACTACTTATTGTGTGGGGTGTTGTTTCCTCCTCCAGGAAAAATGTCCTTGTCTGGCTGGGTGTGTGTAGTAACAGGTGCCTCCAGAGGCATTGGCAGGGGCATAGCTCTCCAGCTGTCTGAGGCAGGAGCCACTGTCTACATCACAGGGCGCCAGGAGAAGACTCTGAAACAAACTGCTGCACAGGTGACATTTTGAGATTAGGTTTCTTCTAAGCACTTCATCAGACAGCTCTTTAGAGGGACAAAAGTAATGTCCTTTAAGCAGTCTCTTGCTGACAATGGTGCCATCAATTTGTGATCCGTAGCCTCAGCTCACAAAAATGACGATTCCTCCCTACAGTCCATGTCTGGTGGATGACTTAGAAACTGTTGCACATGAAATGGAGCCCACAGTATTGTAGCAGTAGTAATGTTTATCAGGTTTTGTCACTATGGTTCACAGCTGATGTATTTGTTCCCAACACAGGTTAAGGAGAGGGGTGGCAACTGTGTGCCAGTTATCTGTGATTCTACAAAAGACAAAGATATTGAAGACCTTTTTAAACAGATCAAACGTGAACAGAATGGCAGGCTGGATATCCTCATTAACAATGCCTATGCTGGAGTACAGGTACGTATACTGCACTGACATGAAACACGGAGTAAAGCTGTGTGAATGACATCGAACAACATTAAGTTGCTGTGTGACCTTTTTACTTGAAGTCTAAACATGATGTGTTATATCAGGATATCTTCGAAAATATGGGAAAGAAGTTCTGGGAGACTGATCCGGCCATCTGGGATTCCATCAACAACACAGGCCTCAGGTATGCTTTTGTGTTTAGTCATGTCTGATACGTCAACCGAGTCATCTCCTCGTGTCTAATGACAGTTTTCCAGACAACAGCTGTTACTCAATTTGTCATTGTCTGTTTTTAGTTTCGAGTTCAGCAAGAATTTTTTGTCAGTATTAGCTGTGTCAGAATACATAACACAAGCAGAAACCAGGGGAGTGAAGTGAAACATAGTGAGATAAAAGTGATTTGACTGATTTCCATTTTTATTTATCTGGCAGGGGCCACTATTTCTTCTCAGTTCATGCATCCAGGATGATGGTGGCTCAAGGTCGGGGTTTGATAGTCACCATTTCATCTATGGGGGGGCTGCGGTATCTCTTCAATGTACCATATGGTGTTGGTAAAGCTGCAGTAAGTTCTCCTCTCATTTAGTCCTAGATTTATGTTGATATTACAAAGACCCATACCTTGATAAACACGTACATGTGCTATAAAAATAGGTCATTGTAATAACCTGTTTTGTTTTGTGGTTTGTTTCCAGTGTGACAGGCTGGCAGCAGACATGGCTGTTGAGCTGAAAAGTAGGGGAGTGGTTTCTGTCAGTCTGTGGCCAGGAGCGGTGCGAACAGAGTTGGTGTCTCAGTTTGTTTTGGAGAAGGAAACGCCACAGGGTGTAAATTCCAAGGTAGTCACTTCATTTAATAGCAAATCCATATCCACAGTAGCTACTTCAGTTTTTTGCTAAATCCCTGGATTTTCTTTTGTTCAGTTTAAAGATGTATTTGCCAACGGAGAATCCACAGAAGTGAGTGGGATGTGCATCGTCAACCTGGCAACAGGTAGGATTGTACTGCATTAGATGGTCAGATTGTTACATGGAGGCTTAAATGCAAGCCAGAATATACTTAATAGAAGTGAGCATCTAAGCATTTATGTGATCTTCAAATGTTGTAACATGCTTTCAGAAAGTGATTTAATCTCTATCTGCCTGACAGATAAAAATCTGATGTCTCTGACTGGGAAAGTACTCCTGACTTGTGACCTGGCACGGCGCTATGGGATACAAGATGTTGATGGTAGGTTTGTATCAGCTGTCTCAAGTTTTGTTTGTTTGTTTGCTTTTTTTAAGATTTCAACTTACTATTAAGTACAGTCATGTAATATGAATATTTTATTCATCTGTTTATTTCCAGGACGGAGCGTAGCTGATTACACTTCCATAAAATTCCTCCTGACTCAGGTCCCATACCTCTCCTGGCTGTCGGCTTTTGTCCCTTCGTTCTTACATGTGCCACGCTTTGTGCTTACCCTGGCTAATAGCCGGTTCTAAACATTTCCCACAGTTGTATGTCAACACTGAAGTGTCAGTACCACACTGTGTTTCAACTGCAAGGTCCACATTCTAGCCAAACCTATAGTTGCCATGTGGTGGTGGATGAATTCCACTACTCAAGGTTAATGGTGACAAGAAGCCAAACACAACAATATTTTTTGAAGGAGAATTGTTCAGGTTATTATATACAGCCTATACAGTGGAAACTGCTTATATTGATCACGGCTACAGTCTTCAACCTTTTATATGGAACAAAAAGTTTGGGGCAGAATCATTCCTACACTAATGCTGTTTTAGTTATTTGCTAATATTAATCCAGCAGTCCGCTTACTGTGTTCATTTTGGGTCTTTTCATACATGACACCGTACATCATAAGCAAATAAAATTAAAAACAGTAGATCTATTTTTTTTTTTTTAAATATATACTTTACTCCCTCGTGGAAACCTGTCTGCTTCCAGCTGGCTACCTGAAAATCAAGCCAAGGTGCAGCAGTAAAACATTTTGTAGTCTACTCAAACAACGATAAAAAACCCCATCATGGCTGCTAGTGATGGAGACAGAAAATTAATACGCACAGGGAAATCACCTGTGGTTGAGGCGGCCCTTGTCAAGTGGATTGATAATGCCCCCTTAAGTGGGCTCTTGGTTGCAAAGCTGTCAGTTTTATTACTTCATATCAATGTAATAAATATAGAAACACCAGTTAGATGGTAATGTGCATGCAAAATAAAGGAAAAAATGAGTTATAATAATAATTATCTGCTCATCCTGATCAATTTGACTTGGACAGACGTGATCACTGTAAGAGGTTTCAACTGTAAATACACACACACACACACACACACACACACAGTTGCAGTTGCAGTTCTATGAAGTTTAAGGGAAAAAAGTGAACATGAAGGATGCTCTGATATATTTTTAAAATTTTACATTTACACCAATGTCAGCTGTGGGTGAAGCCACAAATTGTGAAAACAGGAATGTATTTTTATGACTACATGTTATGTATTTTCTTACGCAGTACATAAAATCACAACTACTTTAAGACAACACATTTTAGAAACTTAGAAATGTTTGTGTATTTCTTCCCTTATTTTTGTATTTGTTTGTTATATCTCTACTAAATGTACTGTAAATATATACACACAACACCACTTCTACTGCTGCTACTACTACTATTGCTATTACTATGGTATTTGACCGGCTATGTAACAGCTGGTTAAATAAAGAATTGTTAACTCTTTGCTGTTTACACTTTTCATTCATTTTTGCAAAATAAGAAAGTAATAACATCTTTAAACTGATGGAAAAATGTTTTTTAGGGTTGAATTCCTTGCAGAAAGAATTATATCTATCTTGTCCATATTATTCTATTATTTAGCATTGACAGTGACTTATAATTATTTCCTCTGACTCCGAGATATACAATAAATTACTGAAATACAGCTGCCCTGTTTTCTTGTGACAGAACATCATGTCTGAAGATGATATTAATTCAGCATATTATGCAAGGGCCCACAGTATCAATATAACACTGACCACAACCATGGACCACAGTAAGTTGGTAAGTTGAACTTCCACAGAACTGTGAATAACCCATACTGGTTGGCCCAACAATCGCTAAAAAAGGTCCTCATTTACACACGACATAACTGATTCAGATATTTTTAGGAAGACTATAGCGCCATCGTGTGTGAAATGTTGGAAGTCAAACCAAAGACTACCTCCAACACTCACAAGTAAGATAGTTCACTGCCTTTTGTCGTTATGTAAAATGTTATGGACTACACTACGACAGCAGACAACTTGGACAAGAGTGTATGGGTCAATGACGGCACCTGCAGCTGGTTTTCAGTCATTTCAATACATATTTGATGTTCAAAACAGAGTTCAAGTGAACTAAGCCTATGTGAATGCTCCGTCACAATCTTACTCCACTCTCGTCTGGCGTCGTCTCGCGATATTTACGCTAGATATGGTAATCTGAAATGTCCTATGAAAATTGCCCTGACAATTTTGTTATTGTCGGATACTCTAACAGTAGCACGCCCCAGCAGTGACATTTCTACCGATACGTTTTCTTGAAAAACTATTATCGGGACTTGACCAGATCCAGCGCTTTCTGTATAAGGTATGAATGAATGTTTTCTATTCATCTGAGGGAGTTGCATAGACTTTAAAGTTTATTTAACAGTCCGTGTCGAACAAGAGTCTCTGAGTGGTGAGCCTTATTTACGATTTCATAAAAAGTCTAGCTAAAGGAGACGTCACTTTTTCCTAAAAGTCTCTAGACTTTGACTAAACTTTCTATCATCATTAAAGTTATTTTAACGAGAATTTTGACCCAACAAAGTAAAATATTGTTGATCTCTGACCATACTTAACAGATATAGGCCTACCTACTAATGTTAATAATCAACTTGACAGACCTCCTGTAATATTATTAAATCTATCATCTGTTAATTTAATGACTATGAATGTAAAATTTATCTAAATCACGTCATAGTAACTTCCCAGTTGACCTCTTATCATACTAAACTGACGGACCCTCAAGTAAAATCAATATTTAACTTTATTATGAAACTTTTTGTTAACATGGTGTATTTGAGCTCACTACTTATTGTGTGGGGTGTTGTTTCCTCCTCCAGGAAAAATGTCCTTGTCTGGCTGGGTGTGTGTAGTAACAGGTGCCTCCAGAGGTATTGGCAGGGGCATAGCTCTCCAGCTGTCTGAGGCAGGAGCCACTGTCTACATCACAGGGCGCCAGGAGAAGACTCTGAAACAAACTGCTGCACAGGTGACATTTTGAGATTAGGTTTCTTCTAAGCACTTCATCAGACAGCTCTTTAGAGGGGCAAAAGTAATGTCCATTAACCAGTCTCTGGACTATAGTAGTGGTGTTTCAGTCAGGATATGTCACTATGGTTCACAGCTGATGTACAACTTTTATTTCAAAAAAGTTTGGCTCAGTGTAAAAATGTGAATAAAAACAATGTGATGATTTGCAAATCCTTTTGGACCTATATTCACTTGAATACACTACAAAGACAAAATATGTCATGTTTAAACTGTTAAACCTTATTGTTTTCTTGTAAATATACACTCTTTCTGATTTTCATGCCTGCAACATGTTCCAAAAAACAAGGAACAGGGGCATGTTTACCACTGTGTTACATCACCTTCTCTTTAAACAACACTCAGGAAGAGGGCACTTGCTGTTGAAGTTTTGAAAATGAAATACTTTCCCATTCTCCGGGGTCTCCGTTTATATTTTGCACTTTACAGTGTTTTTCAAACTTTAAATGGGAGTCAGGTCTGGACTGCAGGCAGGCCAGTCTTTAACTAAGAACCCATGCTGTTGGAACAGTTACAGAATGTGGCTCGGCATTGTCTTGTTGGAATAATTCAGGGACATCCACCCAAAAAGATGTAATCTGGATGGCAGCATATGTTACTCCAAAACCTGTATGTACCTTTTAGCATCATGGTGCCTTCACAGATGTGCAAATTACCCATGATGCCATGGGCACTAATATGCCCCCATACAATCATAGATGCTAGTTTTGAACTTTGTGCTGGTAACAGTCTGGATGGTCCTTTTCTTCTTTAGCCCAGTACACATGACATCCACAATTTCCAAAAACAATTTGAAATGTGGACTCCTCAGATTATAGCACACTTTCTCACTCTGTGTCAGTCCATCTCAGATGAGCACAGGCCCAAAGAAGTCTGCAGTACTTCTGGCTGTTGTTGATATATGGCTTTCACTTTGCATGACAGAGTCTTAACTTGCATTTGTACATACAGAGGCAAACTGTGTTTACTGACAATGGTTTTCCAAAGTGTTCCTGAGCCCATGTGGTAATATTCTTTATACTATCATTTTGGTTTTTAATGCAGTGCTGCCTGAGGGGTTTCAAAGGTCATGGGCATTCAGTGTTGATTTTCTTGTTGTTCTTAAACTGTTTGACTATTTGTCCGTGCAGTTTTTTTTACCAAGTGGTGAACCTCATGCTACCCTTGCTTGTGACTAGCTGAGCATTTCAAGGATGCCCCTTTCATACCCAGTCATGATACTATCATCTGTTACCAGTTAACCTATTCACTTGTGGAATGTTTCAGATTTTTTTGAGCATTTCACGACTGTCCCAGTCCTTTGTTGCCCCTGTCCTAACTTTTTTTGGAACATGTTACAGGCATCACGTTCAGAATGGGTGTATAAAAAAGTGCAAGCAAAATCATAATTAGTTTGAACATTCAATCTTTTGAAATATTTTTGTACTGAAAAAAAGGATATGCAAATCATTTTGTTTAATTTACATTTTAAACAGTGTCCCAGCCTTTTTTAGAATTGGGTTTCCCAACACAGGTTAAGGAGAGGGGTGGCAACTGTGTACCAGTTGTCTGTGATTCTACAAAAGACAAAGACATTGAAGACCTTTTTGAACAGCTCAAACGTGAACAGAATGGCAGGCTGGATATCCTCGTTAACAATGCCTATGCTGGAGTACAGGTACGTATACTGCATTGACATGAAACACGGAGTAAAGCTGTGTGAATGAAATAGAACAACATTAAAGAGCACCAACCATTAACTGCCCACTGGTGACCTTTTCACTTAAACTCTAAACATGATGTGTTATTCCAGGATATCTTCGAAAATATGGAGAAGAAGTTCTGGGAAACTGATCCGTCCATTTGGGATTCCATCAACAATGCAGGCCTCAGGTATGCTTTTGTGTTTAGTCATGTCTGATAAGCCACAATGTCTTTTTTTTGTTTGTTTTGGGCCCAGCATGACTTTACTCTGTCAGCAGGTGTTTGAGGACCAGATAAAACTTTTTCCTAGTTCTTAGAACATAGTGCTAAGAACCCCCTTTTTTAACTGTGTCCACACTGCAAGAACTAGTAATGATTGTAGTTCTCAGAATGTCTTTCTGAGGGACTTATTTTTAGCTCCAATATAGTGGTGCAGCAGTGATGTTTTTTGGAGGCCAACCTGGGAGTTAGGGTCACCCTGGTTCCCTCAACAGAAAGCCATTGGGATTTTTCCATTGGATTCTTGATTACTCCAGAAAATAAGTTCTGTTGCACATGTTTATGATACATGTTCATTAAGGCATGCTTTGATAGTGGGCTAAAATAAACTTTGACTTGACCTTTACATTGATAGTCTTCACAGATTTACATAACTTTTGTGATTTTTGAAGCATAAATGCAATCACTAGAAGTAAAAAGCTAATCTTAGGCTATAAACAAACTACAATGCAGTCGCATGACTTCTGCATAACTACCACTAAGTGTTCAGGTTCAGCGTGATGAAGTTCAATGCCACCTACAACCCCTGCAGTCTCATATAGCTACTTGTTAGCGACCATATTTTTTAAGACATTAAGTGACTCAAGTGAGCAGTGATTGCTCCAGATGTTAGTGTGAGCCGATTAGTTAAACACAAGCCAATGCAGCACTGGCAACTACCATTTTTAAAAACCTGTTAGCCGTGTAAACAACAGACAGCATGAAACACAGACAACAGCTTGTAAAGACAAAAATGGAGGAACATGCACAATTGAACCGACATTGAAGGCCAGGCTGTGCATATATGTAATGGGAGAAATACTTGTCAAAGCAAAAGTGACGTTGCTAAACAAACCTTCAGCCAGCTTACATCACTTCAGTGTTCCTATTGGTGGTGCAAACATAAACAGCAAAAAAGCTGTTATAGGTATGTAGTTCTCAGGGAACTCCCAAGATCTGTTCAGTCTGAAAACACCTCATAGTAGCTCTTTTGAAAATTGATCAAAACAAGATACCAGGAGAGTGATACATTTGCTGTAAATTAATGCAGTATTCAATTGCACTTTATTTTACAAATAAGTGTATAAAAGTGATTTGACTGATTTCTATTTTTATTTATCTGGCAGGGGCCACTATTTCTTCTCAGTTTATGCATCCCGGATGATGGTGGCTCAAGGTCGGGGTTTGATAGTCACCATTTCATCTTTGGGGGGGCTGAAGTACATCCTCAATGTACCATATGGTGTTGGTAAAGCTGCAGTAAGTTCTCCTCTCATTTAGTTCTAGATTTATGTTGTGTTGATATTATCAAGACCCAAATCTTGACTAACACAAGTACATGAGCTATAGAAAGACTTCAGTGTAAGAATAACCTGTTTTGTTTTGTGGTTTGTTTCCAGTGTGACAGGCTGGCAGCAGACATGGCTGTTGAGCTGAAAAGTAGGGGAGTGGTTTCTGTCAGTCTGTGGCCAGGAGCGGTGCGAACAGAGTTGGTGTCTCAGTTCATTTTCGAGAAAGAAACACCACTGGGTGCAGATTCCAAGGTAGACTCTTGTGTTAACAGCAAATCCACATCCACAGTACTTCAGGTTTTTGTTTTTTTGCTAAATCTCTTGATTTTCTTTTGTTTAGTTTATAAGAGATATGTTTGCCAATGCAGAATCTGCAGAAGTGAGTGGGATGTGCATTGTCAACCTGGCAACAGGTAGGACTGTACTGTATTAGATGGTATTTACCTCATTGTCAGAAAAAGCTCATGGAAGTGAGCATTTGAGCACATATTTGATCTGCATGTGCTGTTCATGCTTTCAAACTGATTTTATTGCTAAGAAGGTTTAACAGGTTTTGTTAAATTAATGTTCAATTGCAAACTAAGCATATATTTGTTTCTCTATCTGCCTGAAAGATAAAAATCTGATGTCTCTGACTGGGAAAGTACTCCTGACTTGTGACCTGGCAAGGCGCTATGGGATACAAGATGTTGATGGTAGGTTTGTATCAGCTGTCTCAAGTTTTGTTTGTTTGTTTTTTCAGATTTCAACTTACTATTGAGTAAAGTCATGTAATTAAAATATTTCATTCGTGTGTTTATTTCCAGGACGGAGCGTAGCTGATTACACTTCCATAAAATTCCTCCTGACTCAGGTCCCATACCTCTCCTGGCTGTCGGCTTTTGTCCCTTCGTTCTTACGTGTGCCACGCTTTGTGCTCACCCTGGCTAATAGCCGCTTCTAAACATTTCCCTTTATCAGTACTGAAGAGACAGTATGTGAAACACAACATATGATTAAGTGTATTCTGTTACAGTTTAAATTGGTGGTATTCTGAATACAGTTACTGTCTTCAAAAATAGATTATTTGAAGGGATTATTTGTTTTTGTTTTATTCGCTCCAACACCGCTGAGTGAATGCGACGCAGGCAAGCATCAGTTTGATTGCATTGTTTTTTAGAAGATAATTCTAACTGGCCAAGAGTGACGCAGCAGTGCTCTTTTGAGTTGTACTTTGTTGAACAATCCATAGCTACTTATTCCTGTCACTTGCTTTTAAAGCTCTGCAATGAATTAGAAACAACTGGTTTGTGAAGTTAAAAATGAGGAATTATCTACACATCACATCTTCATTTCACTATATATACACTGAAAAATAAGGTGGCAGCTGGCTGGAGGGATATTGCCAGGGAGCTGAAAGTTTCTTGTAAATGACCATCTCTAATAACAGGTTACTTGCATGTTGCGTATTTTCTGTTTTAAAGTGTATAAATATAGAAAGATAGCAAGTCCCTGCCATCTGTAAGTGGTTACCTTTCCAGTCAAGCACACAGCTGATAGATTTGTGGTTTGATAACAAAAGTGCATATTTAACAGATTGATTGCGGTCAGAGAGCACCAATTGCTTGCTGTTAGGACATGGTGTAAAATTCATATGAGATACAGATTTGGCATAAAGATTAAATAAAGTGTGTGCGATGCACCTGCCACATGTCTGGCAGAAGAGATGCACAGCCAGGGCACTGTCAGGAATGTGTTTTTTGTCATAGAAATATAAGACCCAGACAAATGAGCTGAGCAAAATGATTTTGAATTATTCCAAAAGTAATCCAAATTATTCAGAATAGGCTATTTAGTCTCAGTAAGTAATGTAATACATTACAGATTACATTTCAGGGCAAGTATTTAGTGATCTGTTGTGGAATACACTAAAAAGTAACCACACACCCCTTTATGCAGTAGCAGAAGTGCTGTTGCATGTATATTTACACACACACACACACACACACACACACACACACACACACACATATATATTCATTCATCCTGAGGTAGACTAGCAGGACCTCGTCTAAGGGTCCAGTCTGGACATGTGTTACCCCGCCTTTACCCAGAATCGAACCCTCGATCTTCCATGCCAAAGTCAGTAACCTTAACCACTGAGTGCATGTATGTGTCTATGTATGTGTGTGTGTGTGTGTGTGTGTGTGCATAGATAGATAGGTATAGATATGTAAACAAATAGATGCTTGTATATTTCTTTTTACATATTTTTGCATTTGTTTGTTATATATACACAACACTACTTCTACTGCAGTAACAACTGCCAAAATAACAAAGTGACGGCATCTTCAAACTGATAAAAAGAAAATGTCTTAAATAACCAGCGTTGAATCCCTTGCAGATGAATCATATCTATCTTGTTATTTAGCATTAACAGTGACTTACAATTGTTGTCTCTGACCCTGAGATATACAGTATATTACTAAAATACAGCTGCCCTGTTTTCAATGATGGGACATCATGTCTGAAGATGATAAGAATTCAACATGTTGCTCAAGGACCCACAGTATCACTATAACACTATTGATTGTATGCTTCCATCTTGTTTACAGTACAAAATCTCACAAGCTGTAAGAACATGGGTATATCAGTATGTCTGAAGCTCTCTGGGTCTTTATGTTGGTGATACTTTGGAATCTTTTACAGGGGCATAGCCATCATGTTATAAAACTGGGTTCAAGCCCCCAGCGCAATTTAAAATGCTTTTAACTGTATGGATTTTCCATATTTTATATGCTCAATTAACTGCTCGGTTTTATTTTCTGTAAGTTGTAATTGATAACACAAAGGTTTAAATTGAGTGATAACTCAAAAGATGGATCTTAGAAGAGGCTACAAGGGGGGGTCTGTAAGTAAATTAGAAATGATTAAAATCCTGTTATTTAGTGGTATTTTTTTATTTATAAGGATCCTCATTAGCTATGCCCTAAAGCAGAGCTAGTCTTCCTGGGGTTCACATAAGAACAGTAGAAATTGGATGGATTCAGTGTTTAAACTTAAGATGATGATTCTACTTGAAAATAGTATCAAATGTTTGTGGGCCTGATTTGGGGTGGGGAGGGGGGACTGGTGGGTGGTTGACGTGAAAATGTTTAGCCTACTGCCACGGATTTATTATACAGGCGCCTCCTCCCTCCAATCCATGGCCTGCTCTCCCAGACTGGCACACCCACCCCACCGTCACTGTGGGAGAGTTGGGCCTTCTGGGCTTCCTGGTCCTCAGCTCCGCCTCGCCTCGATCTGGCCGGACAGCGAAAACACTTCTCAGTTAAAGAACAAAAGCAACAACGGATGGACCGACGAGGACGAAGTAACGGCGACTCGAATTCAGTCCTGAATCTCACGGATTGAGAGATTTGTACCCTTTACGGCAGGATTCAGCCGACGAGTGAACTCATACGAAAGGCGACAAACTTGGTCGCCTCGCATCTTTGTATCCCGACCGTAATCCGTCGAGGTGCTTGATAAATAAGACAAGGGTCAAACCGACAGACACACGGTATTGTTTCCTTGGTCTTTCCCTAAACTTCGGCCATAAAAAGCTGAGCGACAGAGGGGTAACTCTTGGTTTCTTTTGTTTTCTCCGCGCTCTAACGGACCTCGGGGATAGCGGGTTATTTTGGCATTTTCGGTAAGTTTATTTTTATGTTTCACTGAAGCGTGTCTGACGGCGAAGTGCGCCTGTGCAGTGTGAAGCGTTTTAGTTAGTACGCCATAAAGGGGGGAGACACTGGGCTGCTATTGTGATTGGCACCGAGAGCAACTTTTATAGCTTTTTGTCACACTAAAACAAAGATACTACCTATAAACTCTTACAGCGCATTAAAGTATGACATCAAACACAGGGGTGGCCACCTCATGATCTCTTTCCCTTGGATTTTAATGTGTCACCTATGACTAATACAGTGGTTTCATAATTTGTTTGCTAATGTTTTTGCTACACTTAAAAGAATCTTGCGTGGCTCTACCGACCTTAATCGTCGGCCATGGCGTAACCTAACTAAACATTCCCTCTGCTGTCCCAAATAAAGAGCAACACCTAAATGGAGAGTACACAGTTACTTTTAATGCACTGTTGAATAAGTAGTCTTAAACACCCAAATAGTATAATTAGTAAATGACTACAATGAGTAAAAAATATAAAAAGAAAAAAACAAAAACAAAAAACTAAAACAATGTCTGAATCACAATTCCTTGTATTTACTCTTCTGATTACCAAACTGACATTTCCATCATGGTGTGTTTAAGTGCTGGCTTATCACCTGTTGCTTAATTACATTTATATTCATTATATTTTCAAACCATTTTTCAGAAGTGATAAGACTGAATGAATTTGCTGTTTAATACTGTTTAGGTGCATAGAGTGCCTAGCCTTGGACTTGAGTGTGACTAATGCCACTCATTTTCTCCTTCCACAGGTTTCTCTTGTGGTATTTGCCTTTGTGAAGAGGCTACACTCATCTTTTGGGACTGAGAACTTGGGAGTGGAACAAAGCCTGACTGGGAAAGGGTGAGAAAGTAGACTGTGATGGATTTCTCATATAGATCCCCATTCCCCACGCACCCACCCTTTGCGACCCAGTCCCCCCACTCGCACAAAACAAAAGTCAGTCACCACTCGTTGGGGGAGGGGAACCCAGTCTGGACAGAGTATACGACTAGTTTCGCTGGGAGTTCAGAATAAGGAGTGCGAAGTAGAGGGGGAAGGGGAAACAGCTGTCATATAATTGACTTTGAGAATGAATGAGAACTGAAAGTTCTTAAAACATCATAGTCTGTATTGCTGTCCATACTCCTCAGAAGAATTTTTCCCCCTCCCTACAGTGATGTTATCTGTGATGTGAAAACAGTTTAGCAGTTGAGACACCTTAAAAACAACAACTAAATTGGTGGGGGTTTTTTTCTTTTCTAGGTGCAAGAGCCTATTTTGATACCCCAGATGGCAGCCTACAGTGAACATAACGGCAGAAATGGACAACTTCTGAGCATGAAGGGGCCTTTTGAAGGAAAAGTAACAAAGACAGAATGTGAAGGAAAACTTGGAGTTAAACGCTCCTCCGTGGATTTGCGCCACTCTGCCAACTCAGCTGAAAGCAACGCGAGTGGTGTGGCTAGTTTCACCACTAACCACAACTCTGTTGTGTGCCTGCCTCTAGTGTCAGAGGGACTGAAATTGGTATGGACACAGTCCGATCAAACCCGTGAACTTGACACAATCCCCGAGCTTGTCCAAGCCTTTAACTTATTTCCATACCCATCATCCCGTGAGGTTAACACCCTAGCCCGGGTATGTGCCTTGCCACTGGACAAAGTTAAGGTGTGGTTTATGGTTCAGAGAATTAAATATGGTATCAGCTGGTCCTCAGAGGAGATAGAGGAGACACGACAAAAGCTGGCAGTACCTGAGCTTTGTGATGACTCTACTGAAACAAATGAAGAAGCCAAAACGAAGAGCGGAAGTTGCGAGGAATTGATAATTGAGGATAAGGATAGCGATGAAGTTGAGCGTACTCTCTCCACCCCCCCGAACAAGAAACCAAAGTGTGAGTCGCCAGATTCCTACAAACCAGCCAAACCCTCTGTCCCGTGCTTCAGCTCCACCCTCCCACCTCCTCAGGATTCATACTTCTACCGCCCACCAGCGGACACACCACCAAGTACAGGAGCTGATGTCTCCCTTGACCTTTCAGAGTCATCGTCACGACAGAACCGTCATGGGCGCTACAAAAAGTCTAAAGCTCAACTCGCTGCCCTTCGGAAGAGCTTTCTGAGAGAGAACTGGCCTGCGGAGGCAGAGCTCAGACGTTTGCAGGAAGAAACAGGGCTGAGCCGCAATGACATTCGTAAATGGTTCAGTGACAGCCGCTACCAGCTTAGGGTGGGCCGAGGAAGCCTGGCTGCAGCCCAGAACTACTCTCAGCACGCTGGAGGTAAACATGATCAACAAATTCAACCTCTCCCACTTACCACACAGAAGATAAGTCAACTAAACGGGGTGAAGGGTCAGGAGGGAGCCCGTAGCAATGGGATTAGAAATTCACATTTCTTTCAGACCTTTTTGTCAAACAGCCTTGAAGCATTTGGGGAAAGGGTCCACGAAGCAGAAGGGTATGAGGTTATGGAGGAGCTTTCTGGTGATGGGGACAGTTTTAAAGACGAGGATTTAAGTGAAGAGCAACCCTTACAACTGACCAAGACCTGCAAGATTGAGCCAGATGTTCCACAGGAACCATCGGGTATAACAAGGTCCTCTCCCCACTCTTCCCCCTCTGGCAGCCCACCACTGACTGCCTCGCCCAATAAACCACTTTCAAACAGCATCAGCACATCAAAGAAGTCAGCCCACTCAGCCAAAGCCAGTCCCTCACAAACACCCTTGCACATCGCAGGGGCTCCCTCATCCACATCCCCTGCCCTCACTCCAGCTGGGCGACCAAGAAAGACCAAGGAGCAGTTAGATATGTTGAAGCAGCACTTCTTACGCTGCCAGTGGCCCAAGAGTGAAGATTACACTGAACTTGTTAAGCTTACAGGTTTACCCCGGGCAGATGTTATTCAGTGGTTTGGGGACACACGGTATGCTGTGAAAAACGGCCAGCTGCGCTGGGTGAAGGGGGTCCGCGACCAGTTTTTGGCAGAACTTGCAGCTCAGCAAAGTAGCAGTGGTTTAACTAACGGAAGTGGGACATCATCTCGGCCTGGGGGTAGCAGGAAACGAAAATCTCAAGCAAATGCAACAACTGCAGATTACCCGGATGTCCAGCCATTGGTAACATATTACCTTTCAACAGGCTCACTACATGAAAAAGACCTTGACTCTCTATGCAAGAAATCAAGAATGAGCTACCAGCAAGTGCGAGATTGGTTCGCAGCTCAGGATGTTGGGGGGACTGACCAAGAACCCATTGTTGCTGATTAAGACACTGGAACCAGACTTAAGAACATTTCAGAAAGTTGGTGGAGTGCTCTTCAAATCCTTTGCACCAACAAGCATAGTTATTACTTTGGTTTAAATTGCTTTAATTCAGCAGGTTTGTAACACCCGGTCTTCCCAGTACAAGCTCAAAGTGAGGCTTGTGTTTTTATATATGCTGCATTTCCTGCTTATCCTAATATATTTTGGACTTGAATTATAATTGTGCTGCCCGTGTTGCTGTAAATAGGACAGTAACTTCTACACTGGTTTGCTATATTTTTTTTAAGCTTAATATTTTTGTTTAGATATCACTACTACAGAACTTTCAGTATGCTATTGTAGCAATATAATTTAAACTGGTTGTACTTCTGGTACCTGACTAAAGCAGATAAGAAACTGCTCCAGAAAAACGTCAGTGTTGATGAATTTGTTGACTGATCACTGTGTGTAATCATTCCTTTACAGCCAATAATTCCTTGTCATGAAAAGCACACTGGACATGTACACTTTGAATTGACATCTTGCACTTTGGTTTTACAGCCTGCTGCCATATTCTTTAAATCCAATTCTTTCACACAATATTAGTTTCTAACTAAACCGTGTCATTCTTGAACCCTTAACACTGAAACTTAATATCATGCCTTTTGAATACAGCATGGTACATCTAATTCTACTAATGTCTACAGCATATTTCTGAGACACATTCCCTGATTTTCCTTTAGATGCTCTGCTGTAAAAGTTAATTTACTTATTTGAATACTTTGTCATTTGCATTTCACTGCACCTTTTTAACAGTAAAGGATAATAGTACAAAGAAAGCAGCAATCACATCAACATCACACAGATGTCAGAATTGCTAGCTTCAGTTCTGATTTGCACTCATTAAGTCAGTCAGTATTTTTATATATCTTTTGTCTTAATAGATGTAGGGTGTGACTTGATGGTTTATAATCTAGACAAACTAGACAAGATAATGGATGGGACTCCACGTACTGTACAAGTAGCAAAGGGTTTTAAATCCAAAGAAAAATTACCTTTCTGTTCACTCAGATTATGAATTATAGCACAAGCATACATTCAAGTTATCATTTCAGTAAAAACTCCACACTCTAAAGTACTTGTAGACCTTGCAGGGGGTGAAGTGGGCTTTAAATGGAGCTTAGTTAATTAGAAATGTCTGGATAAAGGGTAGATAACCAGAGTGGCTATAAAGCAGTGTCCATCACTGTACATCATGTGTTTTGTCAGTCTCTTAGTAATGAAAAGTTAATGCGAGTGTCATGCTGTCATGTCCGTAATGCTTAGCGTCTTCCTTTACAGATGTTTTCGATGTATTTTTTCCTGCTTGAAACATTTCTCATTTGCACAAATGTGTCACTGGAAACCAGTAAAGGATTTGCCTTTCTAATCATGTGTGCTAGCACAAGTTTTTCTGCGTGTGTGTTGTAATGATTCCGACTGATTCAAACTGATCAAATTTATTTTTTTGGCAATGTAAATTCTCTGTTGTGAGCATAAAGCAATCTGAAGAAATGCCTCTCATATAAAGTGATGCTAAAAATTATATTGCCAGAAAACAACCATTAGTTACCCAAAGACAAGTAAGATAATATGATAATTTGATAGATTAATTCATGAACAGAGGAACCATATAATAACATCAATACAACATCTGTAACATTCGTCACTGGTGCCAACTGTTAACTGGGCAAACACTTAATTGTCATATATGACAATCCTGTCGAACAGATATGTGGCCAAAGACTCCTGAAAATGTCCCCAGAATTGTTAGGGGCCATGTCCATTAATGCCTGGGTGACTGTATTGACAATCCACTCATAAACTGTAACTGGAAAACATTAGGAGTCCGATGCTGAGCTCTGAGGAAGACAGAAATGGACTGACTCAGCCATTGTATGAAAAAAAAATCTTTACATTAAGAAGATGTAAAAGTTTCTTGGAGGGAATCTCTTACCTTGTAGGGGTGTTAAAGGATGTCGGTGTTCCTTTATGAAACAGAAGTAAGAGGATTTTTATTAAATATACTGTAAAATGCATTTAATTTCTAACTTGATTAAGTATAGTGTATCCAGTTTAATCACAGAACCTATGGTTGGGCTACAAAAGTGTCTTTGCAGCAACACTTACTGTGTACATGTTCATGAAGAGAACTGTGGCTTGAAACAGAGGTAGCTGATCCAGGAGTCTGACAAAAATAAGGGAAAGAGTTTCAAGTGTTTATTTTATGTAAAAAAAGGTAAAACTACATGACATTTCCACTCTGCTGTATAAAAAGTTTACAGTTGAATATTTAAAAGTACCAGTGAGTACCTGGTCTGTGTATGTGTAATTGTTACGGAGTGTGAGGATTTATTCTTGACCTTCTTAATTTTAGTCTAGCTTCCTAAAGAAGTTTCAAGCACATCTAAGTCTTCATCTTTGAATGCGCTGTCTTGGAGACGGCATCTTCTTATTAGACCGTATCACAAAGTGTGTTAACAATAACTTTTGGATAGAACCTCAACATCAGGTACATAAAATGAAACAGCACTAAGCAAATGCTGCCCCAACTGGTAACTTTTTAACCAGTGAAGATATGGCCCAAATAAATATCAGTTTATGTGTGTGTTATCCTAAGAATGTTTTCACCGCTTTACCTTGCCATCAGACAGCCCTTTCCAGTGGGAACTGATGCCATTATCTCAAAGCCACCAGACTCAACTGACAAAACCAGTCATTTTACTTTGCAGAACATAGAAGTTGCTGGTCTATTGCTGCTCGGTTTTTAAGGTAAAGTGGTGAAAATATTCCAAATATAGTGTAAACTTCAACTTATATTAATTTTTCCAGTTGGCAAAAATGTGTTTTGCTGCGGCCACCATCCACAGCAGTACACTGCGTAGTTTCCATGCCGGTAGATTTGGTTGATCAAAGACACTGGCAAAGCGATATAGTATATAAAATAAGCACAGCACATGATTTGGTCTATTACAGGACAAATTCTTCCCGCTGAGCAAGATGATTAAATGAAACCTTTAGTAAAGCTGGTAAAAGCTATTTAGTTAAGTTTTTTCACAACACTAATGTGTAGTAGGTTTATAAAACCTTAAATGGAGCCAGTAACAGCAAGACTTACTCTGAGGGCGGACAGACTGGGACCTGTGTCTCTGGCCCACCCCTGCAATTCTGCTGAGCCTACGTAACTGAGACCCAGACAACATGTTTGAGCATAAAATATTTTGCAATCATTTCACTGAGTGTAGAAATGTAATAATGTTGCAAATACCAAATTAAGTGCACCAGAGCATGACAATGCAATACATACCCCATAGTTCTTGAATGACGGGTAACTGGCAAAAGAAAACATGCACACACTCCTCATCAACTTGAATCAAAAAATCTGAAATGGACCAACAATGCAAAAAACATTTCCTGTAACAATTCAACATAAATCACTGGGTTTACCTGGGGAGGTGACAGCTACAGGGAGTGACATCCTTTGGGTACTATATATGAGAGGAAATAGTTATTTCTCAATTATTTTAAAAACTTTAATCCTGGAACGTTTGTTATTAAACAGGATAGTCTTGAAATGTAAATTTGTTTTACCCATCTGCAGGAAACTGTCCTGGAGAAACCTGTGGCAAACACAAAGTGCACAAGCTACATTAGATATGTAATTTATTACACAAACATAGGCATTTTTGAAATGAAATTTTTCTTTATTAGATGTCTAGAACACTTACCCTACGCTGAGAAAGTGGCCTTTTCAAATCATCAGTCTGTCTTTTTAGCTCTGAAAGTTGCTTTTTTAAGTCAGCGTTCTCTCTTTTCAGCTCAGAGAGTTGCCTAATGATGACAGATTCGGGAAGAACAGTGTTGCAATCGGGTGTTTTATTTCAACAGCCACAGGGGAACAATAGCAGATACTGAAATCACCTGTAGCCCTGCTCAGTGACTTCTTTGAGATGCCTTTCCAGTTCAACAGACTTGCGCTTGAAGTGCTCTATGACTTTCTCCCTCTGTGTCTGCTGAAAAAGCGCAATCTGGGGAGCATGAGTGACAATAAAACATTATGTAAATCAACTTTGGCCTCTGGATTGTAGCTCAGGGATTCCCAGATGATGATGACCATTTGGGATGTTTTTAATCTTGTCAAAGTCACAAATTAAGCAGTCTCTTGCTGAATGACTCACTGACTGGTTACTGACTGGCTGCTTTGACATTTAACACCCCTGCATAGCAATTAAAAAGGACAGTGGGATAGTGGGAGCTTGGGTGACCGCTGCACAGTGGAGACAGACCTGTGAAATATGCTCCAGCCGTGACTGGATGAGCTTCACGGGGTCCTTAAAGAACACCTTTTCCTGTGGCTTCATCTGAAATAGAAAATTTGTGCAGACAAAATAAGTTGGGAGTGTAAAATAAGGTAATTCTCTGTTGGCAGCATAAGACAGTAACCTGAAGATGTCAAACTCACTAACCTCATCTGTGATGGGCAGATAACTGCAGCTGGCCCCACATACAGTGCACTGCTCTGTGGGAAAAACATAATTACAAGAGGCATAACCAGCCTGAAACAGTCTAATCTGAGCCATTCTTTTAAATAATTATTGTTAAAAATTGGAGGCAGATTCAAGTAGTGTGTACAATTGTCTTACTAGATTTAATGCATGCTTCACAACAGATGTGGCCACAGCTGGACACTGCAAACTTCGACCCTCTCTTTGTGAAGCACTGATTACAGTGGAACCAGTCCATTTTTAGCCCTTGGGTTTCACTCCTCTGCAAACACAAGAGTACAATACAAAAATGTGACTATGTAACAATAAATGTTATGCTAATGTGTCCATAAGTAAGTGGACACCCCTGGTCACATACTTTTTTGTACTTTTAGTATGGTTTGTTTTACTGGTTTGGACTTCCTGTCTTGGACCTTTTTTCCATTTCAACATGACCAGACACATGACATCCCAAGCACAAAACCAGGTCTATCAAGAAATGGTTTTCCCAGTCTGGTGTGAAAGAACTTGACCTCATCCCCGTACAACACCTGTGGGACAAAGCACAACGCCAACTGCAAGCCAGGCCTTATTACCCAACATCAGTCGCCCGTGTCACAAACGCTCTCTTGGCTGACTGGGCGCAAATCCCTCCAGCCAGGTTACAAAATCTTGTTGAAAGTCTGCCCAGATGAATGGAGACTTCTGGCAGCATAGTAATGCTCATGGTTTTGAAATGACATGGTGTCAGGTGTCAACATATTTTTGGCTGTGTAGTGCACCAGTATGTAAATAAATGTTAATATTAAACTTTTTTATGACATTGGGGCTTAACAATACTGGATTTTTTTTTTTGCCCACAAGAAATACAATGTAAAATCATCAAACTAATATAATTCAACCATTTTAGCATTAGGTAGGCCTAACAGAGTACCCCAGGAATTACTAGTCCTAAAACCTGGAAATGAGTTTATTTATTTACCACTCATGGTTCCTTAGTCTCAAAGTCAGTGGGTTTTTTTAATGGGTTAATTGATTTGAACATAAAATATGTCAGTAAATACCCCATGTGAAATTTGAAGTCTCTATGTGTCTTAAAAAGGGTGGTTGCTAACAAGTGGCCAAATGAGACAACAGAACATCGGCAAGCCAAGCTGCTTTACAGTCTTGTTATGGTGGTGACGTTAGGTTATGTGAATGAAGTACAGTTTGTTTGTAGCCCAACATTAGCTTTTTACCTCTAGTAATTACGTTTAGACTTCAAAAATCATTTTATTGTTGAGAAGTGAACCAGTTTAATGCTAACTTCCACATTGGCCCTCTATTCTGCAATGGCAGATCACACACACACACACACACACACACACACACTGAACAACAGAACAGCCTAAAGTAAAGACAAAGTTGGCTACCCATCCACAATGCTAACAGTAACGTTATATTGTGTTAGCTACAAAGTGTTTGCTAGCTAACGTTAGCTAGTTAGCTTAATTTGTTGACAAACAGAAGGTAAGAAACTGACTCAAAACTTTCATTACATGTTGAATTGAAGATATATGCCCTTTCACTGTTGTTACCTTGCTAATATTTCCTGTAAGGCTGCTCAGAAATAGTTGAAGTTTTCTCCTTATACAGATGTTACAGTTTCAGTTAGCAGGCTCGGCTGTCCCGCCCCTGCGCATAAAGAGCGGCTCTCGTTCTCTGTTCTGATTGGCCAAGAGACGAAGACCTTCAGTCTGTTAAAATCATGGTTGAAATCAAAATATCAATATGCAAGGAACAGTAGGCTATGGTAGGCTTGCAATCACATTAAGGGGTAACTTTTATCAGTGTCATAAATATGCTGGCTTTTTAATTTAGACAATAAATCACATTAGGTCATCATGTGAATTAAAATTGTTAAGAAACTGTGTATTGTGGCTGTAAAAACATTTTGAACCATGTAACCTATCATATTTGGATTTTTTAAAATGTAATACTGAATGTACCTGTAAGTAAGTATGACATGAAATGTATTTACTCTTTGAATGCTTATCTTTTTTATGCTGGTCATCCAAAACAAACAGCACCAGGCCACCTGTTGCACCACTCCGTGCCCTGCTCATTCTGTTTCCAATTTCTAGATAATTTCACCATGCAGCTTAATCATTAATGTTTTGCTCTTTAGTCGTCAACTATATTAGTGCTGGTGTGGATAAGGTTAAGAGACTAGATTACATACTTAGAAACAGCTGGCAATTTAGAATGAGTATGCTGAACATGATGGAACAATGAAATTAAAATGAAAGGGGTCGACCTACTGCAACACTGGGGCAAGCGTTTAAATAAGCAATTTAATGTGTCATTATACATTTTTGTAGTTCTGAATAAAGCCCATTTTACCCGTAATGTTGTATGGCCTCTTACTGTACAAAATTCACTTCAAGATAAATTGAAAATTGCTCTTATTTTATGTTCTCTTGAAAGGTAACACTACTTTTTTTTTCCTCTTTTTTTTTTTTTTTTAAATTTCTGTCTGAAGGTTTTCTTGAAGATGCATGCTGCTGCTGGAACTTATTAGCTGGAAAACAGATTATGCCTCACATAGTCCAAATTTAAAGTAGATCAGCACTGAAAATAACACTTTTCCTCAGGTTCTTCTGAAAAGATGGTAAAACAATGTACTGAACGTGTAAATATGAGTAAATAACTTAATCGACAGGTGTATATAAAAACGCTTCTAGAAAAATGTTAGATTAAAAAAAAAAAAAAAAAAAAAACCACAACAGGAGTCATTTACTTTCTATTTATGTACATTTATTAGTCTAGTAAAAGTTACAGGTTCAAAACTCAAGGCCATGATTGTCTTGGCCACAAGACCTGCGAGTTATCAGACCAGCTATCGGCTAGCTCTGAACCCCAGGAGGCAGTCCCTTCCTCTCAACGCAGGCTCTCGCTGGGTATTGTAGGCTGTGGAGAGAACATGGAAGCTCCTGTTGGCTCAAGTGAGGTGTCAGTTAAAGGACAAAGTTCAGCTGCCATTTTGATAGATGTTGCCATATTTAAATGCAAACTGGAGAATGGACAACACATGGAGAAATATGAACTTCGAAATGATGCAGTGGCAGTCAGGGGATATCTATGAATGTGATAGTGTTTGGACTAAATATTTCACTAGATTTATATCGTCTGGACCTTTGCGAAGGTATGGAGGACCAGTCCCACTGGAATGTGGATTATGATTGAGGCTTTGTAATGAGTTATCCATTTGTTGGTTGTCTGACAAGTGTTTATTGAACCTGCTGTGGTGGTTGTATCTTGAATGGGCCACATTAAAAATGGAACCGCAACGAGCATTGCTTTCTAGCAATTGTTGGCATGAGTAAACCTCACAGCAGTTGTTTCCATATCATAAATTATAAACCATCGGATGGTTAAGAACCTTGAATAGACCTGCTGGAGTATCAAGATGTTAGGAATCATTAACTGTATTTTAAAAAAAAAAAAAAAAAAAAAAAACACAAACACAGGAGAATCAATGCAGGTTTGTGTAGTAGGTAAGGCATATTATGCCACCTATAGTTTCCTTCGATTGCAGCCCATCCCACAAATGTCTGACAGAAACTAAAGTATACATTAGGTCACCTTGGGAATAACCTTTATCATGTTTTAGGCAGCTCTACACTTAAGTTACTTGAAATAAGTTAGTGTTATGTCCTTGTATGAAGTTGCTGACCAGTTGTGTGCAGCACTGCAGTTTTACCTAGAAATCAAAGATCAAAAAGGACTAGAGCATAATGAATCTTTGTCAAGACCATGGCAATCAACTCAGATATTAAGAAATTGAATGTCCAAGTTTAGTTGATACATCTTTAATGGCCACATTACAATCTGAAATGCAAAGAGACAAGCTTCCTAAAGCTTGATGCCTAACCAAGGATAAAAACCCAATTCAGATTGAAGGAACCAGTCTGCAAGATGGATCCATTCCTGTTGGGTGAACAAAAGAAATAAAGTGGCTGTTGATAAATTGCAATGTAAAATTTAAAAAAAAAAAACAAAAAAAAAAACTTGCTCACCTTGGTGATACTTCAGGAATTCACATCAGTGATGGTAAGCGGCCCAAGGACTGCTTTTTGTACTATTCCATGCTTTCCTGTTATATAAAAACAAAGGTCTAATTAGCACAGTACAATGAGAAGTTTAATACAGCAGAAGTTGTACAAATACCTGTTGCTATACTCCTTGTCCTCCTGGACTTGCAGCTGGATTCACAGCAGTCACAAAGGTTGCTATATGAAGGGTTGTCTAGCAGTTCCCAACTGAGTTCACAGAGATTGGATGAGAAAAGAGACAGTAAATTGTTCAGTTTCACATGAGAGCTCTGATTTTAATCTACAAACAAACATGTTGCAAGTGTTTAATGCTGGGATCTGTCTGCAGCATCAGAAGACTAACCAATGCTGAACAGCTCAGACCTTATGTAAAAGAAAAATGAACAAGTGACATTTTTACCCCTGCTCTTTGACATAATGGCAGGCCTTCTTGGTGTTGTCAAGACCACTGGGATCCCAAGCCACAAGTGTGCAGTGGATAAACACCTGTTGATGGGAGTTTAGAAGCAAGGTTGCAAGACAGTTTCCACAATAAAGCCCTGCATCTATAGCAAACTTGCAAATTTATAGAATGTTAGTTTACCTGTTCTCCGAGAGCAAACCTGAAGGCTTGAAGGGACAGGT
This sequence comes from Epinephelus fuscoguttatus, assembly GCF_011397635.1. Lineage (NCBI taxonomy): Eukaryota > Metazoa > Chordata > Actinopteri > Perciformes > Serranidae > Epinephelus > Epinephelus fuscoguttatus. Next base: position 10,190,524 of record NC_064766.1, on the reverse strand, counting down.
GGATCTCTGATGATTTTTGCCTTGGTTCGAATTTTGAGCGTGAAATCATACTGTCCACAAGACATCTGTGTGGGTAAAAGCATCTGTCATTTCCAGTGTCTGGACCAAAACTTCAGCAAGTCAGTGCTTATTGCCAGTGTCACATAAGTACCCCTTATTGGTGATTATCGGGTATATGCTGCTATCAGGCTGCAGCTCAGGTGTGGAAGCCGCGACGCATTCCTCAAGAAGCAGCAGCAAGGGCTGATGGGTCTTCTGCGCCACACTAGCCATGATGGGGATGAAGGAGCCCAGAGGAAAGCTAGTAGATTCAGCGGGGCCTGAGAAGTCATCTGCAGCAGTAAACAGATGAGTCATTCAGTTACAGGAGTCACTGTGAGACATTTCCAGTGAGGTCATGCTTTACACCCACCATTCATGAGTCCAATGTGGAACACTAGATCTCCTTGACCATATGTCTGAAACACTGGGTCATAAATCAGAGGATACCAGTCTTTAGGCCTGTATTAAAAACAGTAGATTAATGGCAGCAGTTGCTGTACTCACACATGCAACTACAGAACTCCTTAGGTATGGTCTGCTCATTTTTACTTGCTGTTGAGGTACACCCACCTCTCATATGCACAGACAACTGGGTGTGTGAAAGCGAGAATGTGAGAATCAGGAGAGGAAATATAGGTCAGATCATTGGTGTAGATCAGCTGATCCCCAGTAACCTACGAGAGAGACAAAGCTGTAGCAAATGAACTGGGCTCTGACTGCAGGTACATATATGCTACTCACCATTCGCCTGAAGTTGCAATCATTGAAATCCACACTGAAAACAGCCTCCCTGGCTGAGATGCTGGTGGGGAAACAGTTACCCAGACGAAACAGTGAAAGATCAGCTTGGGATCTGCTCTCTGTCCACACCACCGTCATAAAATCTGGCCTACAATCCAGTTTCATGTCTGTAGGGGATACAATGCAATGGCCTCAAGTTGCTACCCAAACAGTTTGAGGTAAGGATACTAAAACAACATGAAATGTCCTGCATTTTGCTGCAATATTACCTGCATATATTGACATGGAGGCTGCCAGGCTCAAAAGCAGTGCACCTTGCCAAAAGAAAGCCATCATGACTGAATATTTGCTACTGACACTGTGGGTGCTTTTATTAGTTGTGACTGTGGAGGCATTAATCAAGAAAACCTCTTTCACCTGGTGTGTGTCAGCTGTCTCAGGTGCAGCTGCCGTCAGACAAATTGCAGCCTGGAGAGCCGCTCATTACATCACACATTAGACCCATTTCACTTTGACATAGCTTTATCAGCTGCATGTTAACAGATGTCGCATTTTGTGGAACACATTGAAATGTGTTTGAGCCTTATGATATAACTGTTGTTAGTATGTTAGAATCCCACTGATATGCAAGGTGAGGAAGCATGGTAACCAGACAACATCAACGTCAAACTATTTTTTTTTTTTTTTACTAGTAACCTCCCTTGCAACCATGCAGCAGGCAGGGAACTATATCAGTACAAAGAGTTTCAGTATGAGTTACATCAGTGTGAAGTTGCTTTTTTATGCAGTCATCTTTTTACTCTGTAAACACCTTGCACTCAGATCTCTCTCTTTTGATTTTATATTTATGGACAGAAAGTAAGAAAATCTACTTTTATAGTTAGATCACTTTCATATGTATTATATCCAAATACCTGTGATTCTTCAACTATTGTGATTTTTGTGTCTGTGGCAGAAATAAGAAAAACACACTTTTGTCACACTTACTTGACACCACTCACAAAGATTACACAATAGATTGATCATTGTTTTCATTGTATAAAAAAATGAGCCTGTTAGGTGTGGTCATTTTTGGGGGGAGATTTTTTTTTTTTTTTTCCAAACAAAAAAAACCTGTCCCTTGGTGTTATTATTTCCACCACACACTGCAAAATGTTAATTCAGGGAGATTGCTGTTGGGGTTTGTGACCACAGCAATAGTCATTTGACATTAGAGCACATGGCTGGAGGACAGTTGGCTCCATGTAGGGAACAGAAATAAGAAGAAATCAAGGTCAGTTTTTGTTAAATCAGAAATGTTTATTGGCTAATGTTTCTAAACAGCTAATTTTTTTTCTTTAACGCAGAAATAAAAACATTTTACATGAAATTTTTGAAATATATTTAATGCTAACACTTAGACATAGAAAGTTAACATATGAGATATAGAAAATGTCATTTCTACAACAGTCCTTTTCATCACTTTGTTTATTGTGATGGAAAAGACATATGGAATTGACAATGTCAGTGTTGTATTACTGGAAATAGTGTATAAATACATTTCTCTAAATGTGTAAGGTTTTGTAAGCTTGCAGACCAAAATGGACCAGAGTTGAAAAATGACCCATACATGATTTGTAGAAATGCTACCTCAGCATGTAATAAGTAATCAAAATTTTTGGTGGGATTTGCAGCTTGGGCTCAAGAAAAAAAATGGGAGTATTTAGTATAAGAAAAATGGCTATGTCCAAATTCAGGGGCTAGATCCTCTAAATTACAAGGCCCATAAAGATGGGTCTGAAGACCACATAACTGATAGTAAATGAGACAGTCTAGCCTCACAGAGACAACTAAAATAAGTACTCTTAATTATAGAGCGAACATTTGAAGGTTATCTGGAGTCAGTTGCCTTGAAACGGCTAACAAATGTAAAATACTGTGATAAACTAAGAGAGATTATGAGTTCACTAGCTGTGACATTTACAATATGGACATCAGAAATGGTGTAGTATGTTACAGCTTACATCAAGACTGTGACTACGACTTTATATTGAGTCTGGATACTTGTATTTTATGACTGAAGTCAAATCCAATAACAGAACCTCACAGGAGTTTGCACCAGCTTTATTTGTACAGAGGGTTTAAGATGGATTAATCTGCTAACAGTTTAAATTGAGATCACGTAAATCTTATGTTCCAATGTCTTTCAAGTCATGAGTCTGAAGTCATCTAGTATCAGCCCCCCTGTTGTGCATGTTCATAGAGTCCATTATCTTAGACTGGGCCTCCTGTTGAGAAAATGTTGAAAAATGTTAAAACTTATATCAAGTGTTTAAAAAAAAAAATTCCAGTTTTAGGACAAAGACCTTAAACAGTATTGGTACTCATTACACCTGAGAGTCAGCTGTAGTTACAGACACCCCAGATACATTGTGTGCCTTTGAGTCAGACGGATCCATTATAATAAGGGGCCCCAAAACTGAATTGTGACTAAAGCTGTGGGATTCTGAAAGGGAAGAGAGGAAAAAAAAAAAGGATTATGATTTCATGGACTGAAAATAAATTTAAAACATCCAAGCTGGCAGAAAAGTGATACCCAATTCAACTCCTCTTTTGGAGCGGGACTTGCAGGTTGAATCGCAGCAGCTACAGACAGAGCTCTGAAAGGGGTCATCTAGTAGTTCCCATCTGAGAAAGGAGCAATTGCGCAGGGTCATTATATCAGCGTGGTGCTGATTAGAAAAAACAACTTCCATATATACAGAATAAAAGGAATAATGACATTTTTTCTGTGAAAAACGCATTCAGGTAAAAATACAGTTGAAGCCATTACAATTTGCTGCTCTACATTCTGGTGGGGTGTTTTATTCTCAAAAGCAGTTCTCCTCTTATCTGTAGTACTGTTCATCAACCTAGATTGCTTTAGTGCGAGTTGCTGAGTGTTAAAGATATCAGCCGTACAGATGTCTGCCTTCTCTCCAACATAATGGAATAAAATGGCACCGGTTTGTGCTGCCCAAAGTGCCCAAAAAAATACATTCAGAAAACTCAACAGCAATGTCTCTTTCCAAAAAATCATGACCTGGTTCATCAAGAAAATTCACATACCTTGATGTGAGTAGCTTCCTGCAGAAACTGTTTTCTTTCTAACAAACTACACCTACCAACTGTATCACTGTGCAGAAGGACGTCTGCATCTATTGCTAGCTCATTGTGCACCATTGAGCTCGCTAACAGTTCCACTGAGGATCACGCCAATAATTACTACATCTCGTGCCATCATTCACGAGTAGATGCACTCTCTTCTGTGCAGAAATACGATTAGTGGATGTAGTTCAGTTCCGACATGAAACTGCTCACAACAGTGTCTGTGAATTATCTTGAGTAACCAGGTCATGATTTTTTGGAAAGGGACATTACTATTGAGTTGTTCACATGTATTTTTTGGCGCTTTGGAGCACCACAAGCTGAGTGCCATCCAGTTCCATTATGTTTGAGAGAAAGCAGACATCTCTACGGCTTTTACCTCAAACACTCAGCAACTCACACCGAAACAATCTAGATTGATAAATAACACCACAAGTAAGAGAAAAAATATATACTTTTCTATTTTGGGGTGAAGCATCCCTTTGAAAATGTAATATTGAGTTTAACTTTTATTTCTTTTGTGGAAACCATGTGCAAGTAATTCACAATTCATGTCAGATAAATATGGTAGAGCAAAATGATATTTTCATCTCAGATGTAGCGCAGTCAAAGAAGGCTATACAGTAGTTAAAGTTTAAGGATTTGACTGAAGTATGTGATTAGTTTGATATTTTAGGAGATACACATTTACTTCTTTGCTTTTGCAATCACCACCTCCTGGCTCAAGATTCATGCGGGGCACACATTACATCAGTTGCATCGATCTTCTCATTGAACCTTCAGCAAGAGAGTGAATAAAAGGTATTTCCCAAAATGTCTAATTTTTCCCCTTTTGATTACCTCCCATTATCCTTTACATAGTGGCAGGCTTTCTTGCTTTCATCAAAAACCTCCGGATCCCATGCAACCAGTTTACAGTGAATGTACACCTGAGGAGCATATTAACAAAAAAAAAAAATAAATAAGTTTGTTAAGAACAAAATACTCCAAACACCCATTACCATTTACCCTCTCACCTCCTCTCCGAGACCAAACTTGAAGGACTGCAGGTAAAGGATGATTGCAGACAAGTGGTACCGAGGGAGGAACACAGAGTTTCCCCTCATGCTTTCCGAAAGACACCTGAAGAAATGTATGTCAATTTAGGAATAAGACTTTAATACCAGAAAACAATCATTGGAAAGACAAAAATCATGGTCTGAACCCTACCCCTTATTGTTAATGATGGGGTAAACCTGGCTGCCAGACTGCAGCTCTGGTGTTGTGGATGCCACACATTCCTCCATGAGCAACAGCAAGGGTTGATGGGACTTCTGCTCCACTGCCGCCCATATAGGCATGAATGAGCCCATTGGGATGACATTTGTCTTTGCTACTCCTGTTAGTTGATCTGTGGGGGTGAGTAAAAAGGCTTAGAAAAAGTTTTGAGTATTCTCGTGTTGTATTTGGTAGTGTGAGAACTCACCATTGAGGAGTGCCATGTGGAAGACCAGCCCGCCTCGGCCCTCAGATACACCTGACCCAGGGTTGAGGAAAGGGGGAACCCATCCCTCAGGTCTGAAATATAATGGGAGTGTTTTCTCATCTCCTATCAGCTTTGAACTGGAGTTTAGTTCAAAACGATACTCCTACCTTTTATAAACACACTCAATTGGATACAGAAAGGCAGCGGGTTTTGATTTTTGCTGGGGCCTGAAAGTCAGTTCATTTTGGAAGAGGAGACGTTTTCCTTTCATCTGTTAAAAAACAGCTCATTATAGACGCTAAAGAGGCAGAAGGGGATTTTAGTTAAATATAGTGTTTACATTACCAGTCTTTTAAATTTGCAGTCAGCAAACTTGTAGCTGAACAGTGCTTCCCCCTCTCCAGTAGGCAGAACATTTAACTTAGACGGCATGCAGCTTCCGAGGAAGAGACGAGACGCGTAAGGCACCAACTCTGCATTGATCCTCCATGTGATTTTTATTGAGTCTTTTCCACAGACTACTTTGATATCTGCAAAGTAATTCTCATGATTACAGTTTCAGTACATGAAACACTTAAAAAAAACATACATAAGGAGGACACATTTCTATATGCATATGTAAAGAATACCTGCATTAGCAACAGTTGTTGCAAAAACAGCCAAGATTGTCACACCAAGGTAGAGATGAGTCACCATGACTGAATGATCCAGAGCTCATTGGAGGTGACACAATTTGTAGACTTCCTGCCAAATTAGCTGAATGATTAACATGTGTGTGAGGGCAGGGCAGCATTTGGTCAGTGTCTGCTTGTTTTGGGCCGTTTTTGTGCATTCTTCCAATTTCATATGCATTGTAGGATGTTAATTTTTGATAATTTCTAAATGAAGAGGTGGAATGTAACTAAGTACATTTGACCAAGTATTGATTTTGATGTGTTTGTGCTTTCATTTTGCTTAACACACCAACTTTGCAACATTTAAGAGGCAAATATTGATTTTTCTCAACTCTTTTTACTCATATTTTACACAAAATCATGATCTGATAAAATAATAATTAAAATGAGCTCCTAACCAACCACAACATTTAAATGCTCACATGTTGCTGCATCAGAAAGGGACTGTACCATTTATCAGAGTAGGGGGTGGCTGGGGTGTGACTTTGTTTTGTTTTTCTTTATGAATACCATGATCCTCCCTGGAGCTACAGATATTTTCCCTTGAGCCTCTGAGTGACTTAGGAAAATGCATGACCCCCCCCTCCACCATAAATAACCATATTTCATAGTTCCTGGCCATGATAAATGGTGTGATTTTGGAGAAGAAAACATGCCTTTCAAACCCACTATTCAAAATAGACACAAAATACCACCATTTGAAGCTGAATGTCCCTCCCCCGTTTTGCACCACCCCTCCTCTCTCATAGCTAAGTAATGAACAGTCCTTTATGATGAACCAATCATGTAATAGCCCTCTGTAGGTGTAGCTTTTTACTTCATGGTATTTTCCTAATTTTACTTGAGTAAAATATTACGCTTATTTTTACATTCAACTGGGTATTTTTTACAGCGAGATCTTAAACATTTTTTCAGTAAATAATACTGTTTTATGATCAGAGCGGAACCACTCTCTGTGTGGTTAGACGCGTCCGTCCGGAGCGTTTAGCCTTGTACACAGGAAGTAAATTCAAGTCATCCAGACACCAAGTGGGTTGTAATTCGCCAGTGTATTTGGTGTTTTGGTCAGTAAACGTTTCATATCACTTCGAATTGTAATATATTGCTTATTCAAGATGCTGATCAAAGTAAAGGTAAGACCATTGTGTTATCCTCGCTCACACTTCTCCGCCGGCTCGACGCTGCTGTTGTTGGGCAGCGCGCTAACATCACTGACCGGTTCGCTAATTTATTTTTGGGCCGGGGAACAGTCACTTAGTATACTTCAACTTACACCTATCTCATTCTGCGCTATTACAGTCTAAAGGTCTGCCTGGTTTTTGGCTATATATTAAGTGGAGCTACCAACTAGCTATCAACATGCTGCTAGTTGGCCAAAGCTTGTCGCCATTCAGAAGCTGTTATTTGATAGCTTGCTAACCTAAATGCAATCCCCAAAGCAGGTCAGCTAATTTAATTGCTTGGCCGGTGTTACAGCAAATTGTGTGACCCCTGAGATTCTGTGACGCTAAAGGAGATGGGTTTGTACCCTACTGGCCCCCAGTTTATGCCATCACTAGGGCTGGGACAGTGAATCTTTTATCTAATCTGATAATTGATCGATTAAAACAAAAATAATGGATCGGTAATTTGTGGTTGTCTTAAGACAAATGCCATCAATACTCTAAATCCATCTCCTCTTTTGTCAAGATTATAAGCTGTTTTATAGGCTTGTTAATTGATTAATTTGTTAAAAACATTTGCACTGGCAATATAGCTGAGATATCTGATCAGGTAACAAAATCTATTGAGTCACAGAATTTATTGTAACACAGGTGAACCCCACAAAAAAGGAACAGCTCTTTATCTGTGAATTCTGCCTTGTGTTGATGGAAAAGTGGTGATGCAGACTGTATGTGTAATTGTAGAAACCAAAGCTGGTATTGATGTGATCATGTCAATGTTCCGTTTCAGACACTCACTGGAAAAGAAATAGAGATCGACATTGAGCCCACAGACAAGGTGAAATATAATCTTCAAGTCAGAAAAACAAAACACTAACCTTTGTACCACTGACTGTCAGGGCCTCATTATTTGTAAATGTCTTGTTTTTGTGTAAATGAAGGTGGAGCGAATTAAAGAAAGGGTGGAAGAGAAGGAAGGGATCCCCCCGCAGCAACAGAGACTCATCTACAGTGGAAAACAGATGTGAGTTTCTCCATCATAACTGTCTGCTCTGGAGCAGCTGCAAGATGCTTTTATTTTTCCACAAGTCTTCTCTAAACCACTTGTCTCCTGTGTTCATTTACTCTCAGGAATGATGAGAAGACAGCTGCAGACTACAAGATCCAGGGAGGCTCAGTGCTCCACCTTGTGTTGGCGCTAAGAGGCGGTTCAACACTCCACAGTTCCTGCATACACCTCTCCTCCTTGTCCTGAGTTGCTGTTGTTGTGGGGCCAGCTGAGTGCCAACGCTTTAGGTGTCTGTCACCGTCTAACCATGTTTCAGCACAGAGATCTGAAATCCCACGCTCCCAGGCTGACGCAAACAAAAAAAAAAAAATCAACCAACAACAGCAACGTCAAAAAAAAGAGAGGGAAAAAGGACGTTCTAATTTCTTTGTAGATGTTTTTTGTAAACCCACATTGGCTTTCTGAGTTTGACCAGCTGATGCAGACACCCATGCAGTACAAAAGACAGTTTGGAAACACTGTGGTCTCTTTGCTTGTGAATAAATGCTGAAGTTGATTTGAAGTGTTGTCCTCTAATACACACCCACACAGAGCACAGACACAAAGCTAAGCCACTGCTGAGGATTCTGAAAACTGATTTTTATTAGAAAATGACATGAAACACAAGATTTAAAGACACAGTTGACAGAATACTTGTCCTGGTCTTTTCTTTACAGTTTAGTGAAGGTAGAGATCTCAAACAGTCTGGTAAAGATTGCACGGAAATCCATTTAGAGCACCATTGCTGACATCCAGTATCCAGAGTGTTTTTAATAGAGGTCCATGATTATGAGATGAGTCATCAAATTACTGAGGTGATACACCGGCTTCATCTAAAAGGTGTTTTACAGCCCACTGCTTTGTCCTTCTACAACAAAGGGTTGTATTAGAGATTTTCCATAGACTTAAAACTCTTGTTATTGTGCTTATAGACTTAAACTCTAAAATATACATCTTGTATACACTATCACGTCCATTATTTTGGTATCACTATACACACTCTTCAGAAATTAAAAAAACTCAGGAGCCTCTGTAAACAGTGGACAAGGGGATACTGGTCAGGAAAAGCATGCTTAAATAGGAATGATAAAAACATGTTAATAGGACTACGCCACTTAACATTCAAAACAATTTCTTGGCCTCCAAAACCAAATATAATTGCATTTTTTTTTTATGTACATGAGTTCTTGAGGGGATGAAAGGCACAGGAGAATTAATTAGGAGGAGAATTCTCTGAGCTGAATGAAGCTTTAAAAATATACAATACACGAGGTTGTGTTTAAAATCCTTCACCCTTCAACCTCAAATTCATGTCCTTATGTTTCCCAGTAAAATCAAGTGTACTGGAATTGAGCATTTTATAATAATAGTGGTGGGTCATTAGTGTTTAGCTGCTTTTAAACAATGTGAAGATTAAATAAAGGCAAATATTTCATAAAGCAAACCACTTCAAAGAGAAGAAACAAGTGCAATGTGAGGACAACTCATCTGGTGGCACATACTGACTGAGAGGAGCCTCGTCAAAGTACATATTTATGGAGTGAAACAACTACAGTCAGCTTTAAAAAAAGAACCTGGATGGTACAAAGTTTCTACGGACATTGGTCATTGCAAAAATCCCAGAAAAACTATTCAGATTTTAGTATTTCCTCATGATATGGGAATATTTCAAAGCTTGTGCGATATCAAATAATGTAGTCAGTCACATTTACACTTGGGTTCCAGAGGAGAGGATAAACTATGTGAGTTCATGTATGAGGCTGTGATTTCCTGTGAAACAACAGTGTTCTTCAGCCGTAAAAACACCAACAAAATCAGGAATTTCAGAAACAGCAGCTTGGACGGTAGTGTACAGGGTGTGACGGCAGACAAAAAAATCCCCTTCTGTCAGTGAGGGGCAAGACCTGCTGACTCATCCACAGACTGCTGTCATAGTCCTGTTGCACTGAGTGGCCGCTGTCAGTGGCTGGCAGCATTGAGTCCAGGGAAGGAGTCGATCTGGACTGTATCCTGAAAGGCTGAGCCCTGGCTGGTGTAAGATATGCGGACTCTCATCTTCAGGTTCACCTGGAGGAGGGAGAAGGATTTAATAATGTGATGCAGCTGGAAGCGGTTCTGCTGGGATCGGAGTGAGAAAACAAGGTTTGGGACTGGCACATGGCACGCACACTTGGCAATGATGTATTGTTCTTGCAAAATAGAACAACAGGTTTGTGGGAGTTGTGTGAACATTTGGAGATAAAGTGTGAAAATTCTAACGTGTGAAAATTCTAATGTTGTAATCTTCAACACTGATCTAACTTTGAATACAGAGAGTTTGGTTTGCGGGTGGTTATGTTCTCCCTTGCTGATAAAGCTTGAAATAAAAGATGGATCACACTCCTGATCGACCCTTCTTTTGCTCTTACTGACAAATCCAAATTGTGGCTTTGCGTCTATGTGTCATACTCACCTTGTTTGGGTTGTTGAGGACGACCATCTGGGTCACTTTAGCTGTGCCCCGTGCGGGAAGAGAGTCCCCACTGGGAGCCTTCATGTGTAACTGGACACTCTGGGGAGAGATCAAATGGAACTTTGAAGTTTAAAGCACCAAAACGCATACATGCTGTTCTGGTTGATTTACAGCACTGATGCCAACCACTGAGAACATGATAGGGTTTAAAACCTATAGGCTGCAAGCAACACTGAGTGGTGAAATGTAGAGAGACATTAAGTACAACGAGTATATTGTGCCACAAGCTGCTCAATTTTCTCATGAACCTTGGCAGCAAAAATCAGCAGCAGCAGCAGCAGCAGCAGCAGCAGCAGCGAAAGCTTGCTAGTAAAAGAACATGGTGTGTTTTATCACAGGTAGTGAGACAAACCTTGGGCACTGCAGCCTGCAGGGTGAAGCTGCTGATGTCTGAGTCAGTGGAGTTAGAGGCTGTTAGTGTGACTGTCAGGCTTGTGTCTGACTGTTTCTCGCAACTTAATGTCAAAGCCACACCGTCTTTCTCATACACTGGTACTGTGGGAGCTGTGGAGAACAGATATGGTAAAATGTTGCATTAGTTTAAAACCAGTACTGAGCAAAACAAACCAAATAAAAAATATCAGCACTGGGGGAGATTTAGGGAGATTGTTTGATGGCCTGAGTCAAGCTTCAGTCCCCTAAAATTTGCATTCTGTAGTTTCAAGTTCTCAATCATTTCCTCTGTCTTGTTTCTTTCTGTTTAAAGTAGTGTGAGTGTGTGTGTGTGTGTGTGTATCTGAGCGTCACACCTGGTGCAATGGGTGTAGGCTCTAACCCTCCCAGCAGATCCAGGAGGTCTCCTCCAGCAGTACTGGCTGTGTTGATGGGCACGCCAGGTGCTGTACCAGCTAGTGCTGGGCTGGGCTGTAGAGCCTCCTCAGAGCCTCCCAGCAGGTCCAAGAGATCACACACCTGAGGAAAACACAGACAGAAGGACAAAAGCCTGATTCAACTTTAATATGAAAGGAACACGGTGCTCTGCACATTTAAAGCAAACACAGCAAGGCTGTGTAAACGTTATTTGAATTAACCAAAAAGGGAACAGTAACTACAAAACAAACAAGCTAGAAAAGCTTGAAAAAAAGACACCACTGAAACTTGTGTGCCATTAAGTTAAGTCTACAACTGTATCCTCACCCCTGTATTTTAATATTTGTGTATTTCAGCAGAACATTGTTGCTAAACTGGTTAGCTGGGCTTCTTTCCAATTTGATTTGCATAAAAGCACACACAGGATGGCAAACTTACCCATGAACTACAGGAAAGGAAAATAATTTACATAACACATGCACTGATGTGTGCCTGAGTTTATGACCTCTATTTATTATAGACAGCCCACTGCAGAGACTGTGATGATACAACACTGAAATACTTACAATAAAGCCCATCACATACAAATAGATAATAGCTTATTAGCCTCAGGCAGGTATTTACAGTGTCAAGAGCCCCCTTACTTTTAGTTGTTAGCCTACACTTAGCTAACTACAGCTTTGCCTGAGGACCTGTGCTGACGCACTGGCTCATAATGTTCCAGAGTCATAAGACAGCTTGAGCCTGACCTGATGATGCTCAAAAAGTCAGCAGTAAAATCTTGAAAATCAATAGTTCACCAACGAAATATGGTTAAATACATATAAATTAAAATGGAAAATACAGACAGATCAGTTCAGTCTTGACTAATGTCTGCCAAACACTAGAAGACTCTGAAAAGACTTTTAAAGACTAAAGTCTGACAGTCTTTCACAACTAAAGACAATGTGAGTCACAAACTGTGATATTGCAAAGACTGGGGATCTTGCAGGGTCACTATTTGCACGACTAAAACTAGATTCTTTCTGAGTTTATTTCACATCCTGTTCCTGGTGGAAAATATTATGCCAAACTCCCTTTTAGAAATATGACATATTACCAATTCCATACATGTCAGCAAAAACACACAACTCTAGAAACACAAGATAAAAGGCAAGAACAATGTTCTAGTCAATGTGGCAACAGATTTTCACTAAGGATAAATTACATTTAAGTATAAACTTTACATTTTGTTTGTGGTCACCTCCATTGGTTAACTACACTATTTTAGAGGAAGGAGACCGTGGGAATGAGAGCCGAACCTTTTTTCTCACTGGAAATGCATGCATGCCGAATTAAACACTGACTCTTGTTCACTCCACACCTCCACCAGTTTCTCCTCCTTTTTCAGAGTCCAAGAGAACTGAGACTTGCTCATGTTCTTGCACCTCCCCGGTGCCCCTCCATGTTTACTGTCTACCTGGTTTGCTGCTTCCTGTTTGGTGTTGAAGAGAGCGCAGCACTGGTTGTTAAAAATGTTCATGTCACTGTACTCTGTTTACATGAGCCAAGACTAAGAACTAACGGTAATACGTCAGAATGTGAAGACAAGAAAAAGACCAACTTAAGATAGCTTGAACTGAGTTTATGACTACCTTACACCAAACGGTTGGGATCACGGAAACACACACTAACTGAGGTAAAACTCTGATGATTCATTACAACATTGGAAATTTGTCTGTGACAGTTAAATCGATGTAAGGCCGGCATAAGTTGCTGTCATATAACATCAATCTGTGTCGACGTAATGTACCTGGCTAGTGGGTTGCTGTAGCAACAGTGGCTCTCCCTGCTTTACTTTGACTGCTTGGGTGTCCTTGATGGCCTCCCCTGTTGACTCTCCGTTGGTATGACCCGGGGAGTTCTTTTCGATCACAGGCATCCTCTCCAGCACTGCTGCCCTGTGGAGAGAGAACATCTCAGCTCTCAGCTCTTTATGGCCAGAATAAAAGATTTGCTTGTACTAGCTACTGTAAAAATCCTTAAAGCTGTAATCATACTATAGACAAAAGTAGTTCTACTTTTAATTTTCTAGGTAAAAAAAAACAACCCAGAAACATAGTATGTAAAAGACTTTACAAAAACCAGGAAAATTTGACTTCTTTATCATGTTGTTGCATACCTCATGTGGTCATATTTTTTGAACAGAGCATTGTATTCAACTGCCCTCTGCTGGAGCTCCACATCTATACAGCTGCCATAGATGCTGACGATGCTCCTGATGCGACTGGCAGGGGGGAAGTGATGAAGAGAAAGACAAGCAGTTAGGGGACTACTATAACTAAATGGGTATCAAAAACTTCATAACCTCGATCAAAGTGTGTTAGCAAACAGAAGTGCTGAGAATGTTCTAATGTTGTCGTGCTCAAATGCAGGTTGATAGTATTTGGGAATGCTGCTGTGGGGGAAATTTTGTTCCCCAATAAATGTTTTTTTTTTACTCAATAGAGCAGACTCTGAACTCGCCAATGTGGCCTGTGGCTGTGCTTTAACTGTATCTGGTCAGTGTTTGTTGTGAGTGACAGAAATGTTTCTTACTCCACATTTTCAGTGATGCGTGTGCTTAGTTTCATGGTGGCCGTGAGAGCAAAGCCTCTGGTCCCTGGGGACGACATGTGGGACTGCAGAACAGTTTCCAAGGCGTCCAGGACATCGTCTTCAGTTACCTGATTGGAAGACGTGTCAATACAGGGTCTGAAAGCTGACATTGCATTTTTATAATAATAAAACAAGAGATAAGAATGGCACAATTCATGTTCTCGTATTGATTTAGCTGATAATCCCTAACATTTACTGAATGATAAAGGCAGAGTTGAGGACTGGGAACTGGGAGGACTAGAGAATTAATTTAGTCTGTCAGTATTTGGTCTTTAGCATTGGGTAAATTCCCAGACATGATACCATATTGTACTGTTTGGACTACCCACCTCAGGGAGCTGGACTGCTGGTTTACTTTTACATCATTAAATAAATAATCATTAACTTCATGTACTTCAGTTTTTCTGTTTTTGAAGCACTTGTTGCTGCAGTGAGCCACTTCACTGTGCGCTACATTCTTAATCAAACTTCTCCCTTGGATTTCCTGTCAAGGAAATATGCGAGTTGCTACAGGTAATTACTTCTCATGCTTGCTACTCAGATCCCATATTATTTCCAAACCAGCTGCCATTAGGGCAGAAAAGGTGAAATGTTTCCTTGTGTCCTGCTGGAACTAGCAAACATAAAACTTGTTATGATCTAACTATTGGTTGAATCACTATTACTGCTACTATTAATTTGTATTATATTATATGTCTGTGTGTTGCGTGTACCTGAACAGGCTCAGTCTCCTGACACTCTCCTCTCAGCAGCAGGTCTCCATACTCTCCTATACACCAGCATGCGACCTGCACCAGGGATTGCTGCACACACAAATGTTACACTCACACAACTGTGTACACACGTCACACTCACGGTAAAATACAATCATAGAGTAATCCTTTACGATTTAGGGGGATTGGCTTGCTGGTCTGCATAGCAGTCTGACACATCAGAGCCACTTTTCCCTGAATTGACTGCAAGTTAATGTGGTGGAAGATGGGAAACTGCACCACACTGCAGATGAGTACATGGCTGCTCATCTGACTTGGTTCCAAAAATAAACCTGGTTGCATCAGCCAATTTCACTGAAAGCGTAGCTATTCTCACTGCCATGGAACCAAACCAGCTCTATCTGGATCAGGACTGACACAGACTTTTCTTCTAATAAACACCTCTTGAGTGTTGCACATTACGTTGTGCTGTAAAATTATCTCTGATTAAAATTACATGTTTTTTCTTTCTGATATTTATATAACAATGAATATTAATCAATGGGAGTTCTATCCAAAACTCTAGTCGATTTTATTACGCTGATAAATTCAAATCAATGAAAAGATGGGATGTAAAATTATGAGCATTCCCCGTGTTAGGTTGGCTTGACTGTGAAATACTTAAGTTTCAAATCTTGCTCTGATCTCAGACTGCTTGTAGCATCACATTTGAAGCATGACTATTTCAAACAGTAATTGCTTTTTCAGACCAAAGATGACAGTAGATATCTTAAAGATCTAAGATGGGTTGAAAGCCAGGAAATATAAGAGTTTAGGTTCTGTACATTTTAAAGAGTCATGTGTACGAGTGGATCCATATGTCTGCTTTGCTAAGTAAGTGTGAGTGTTTGTGAAAGCCTGTGATTAAATAATTTTGTCCCAACATCTTTTGCAAGGGTCCTGTTGATTTTTTGTCAACATTTAAAGGTCTAGTGTTCAGGATTTAGGGGGGTATATTGGCAGAAATGGTATATAATATTAATGACAATGTTTACATTAGCTTATAAAAAAATTGAGGGTTGTTGTGATTTCTTTACCTTAGAATGAGCCATTTATATCTACATATGGAGCGAGTCCTCTCCCACAGAGTCTGTCATGTTTTTCTACAGTGGCCCAGAATAGGAAAAAACAAACACTGGCTCTAGAAAGGGCCATTCCTGTTTTCACGCCAGCCACCGTAGTTCTACATCCTTAGCACACAGGAGAAGTTTTAGTTCTGAAACCTAACCACTAGATGCCACCAAATCCTACACACTAGACCTTTAATTTTTGTTGAAAGCTTTTGGCTGGTATGAGTTGGCAGGCAAAGTTAGGTGAAGTCAGGTATGTAATTCCAACACACAGTTATATTTCCTGTGATTCATTCTGTTTGGTTATGCCTGCAAACCAAATTGCATAATTATATGTTGTCATTTTTAACATGTTCATGCTACTTACAAACTGAAGTGTTGATTTGTAATGGGATGTAAAATGAAAAATAACTCTAACTTCAACTGAGGACTTCCATGAATACTACTCCCACAAAATGACCATAATAACAGCAGTTATTCATGCTGTTTTACCTTGAATTCATGAAGAAAACTATGTTTCTAACTCGCCTCTGGTGAATGAAGAATCCAAAAATGGCAAACATTGTTGACGAATTTAAGTAAACAGGTTCCGTGTTTAACCACAGCAAAACTAAATCAAAACATCTGTTGACAAACTCTCTCTCAACTCATGCAGTATAATCCAAGTTTCACCTAGTTGTAAGTGTCACCAAGTCGTATGCTCAGTACTTCCCAAACACTTACATGAATCTAATCACCAGTCAGTATTTACTGTTTGATAAAAGATCAGCATGGAGCAACCCAGAGACAGATGTTGTAGACTTTATTGTCTAGCTTGAGTGAATGAGTGAGCTGACCAACAAGCCAATTGTTCTAAAACTTTAAAATGCTCCTTTAAGAGCAGGAAATGCCCAGACAGACACACACATACACACACCTGAGAGATGTCAGTGAGCAGAGCCCTGTAGAGCTTGTGGACGGTGTAACAGTGCAGCTCTGATGCATTGGTGATGAGCTGGATCAAGTTGGGCACTGTTTCATCTCTCACATCGCCCCCTGCCTGGCAGAGTGAAAATCGGTGTAAAAACAAAAGTACACACACCAAACTCCATTAGCCAGACAGCTGGCCCAAGTATTTGGGTCGCCCTACATTTGCTCCCACACACAACGACCTCACTTTGGGGACGCTTCCATCACAGTTCATATACATTATAAACGACATTTACCACTATGGATCAAGCTTTAATTTATGCCACATTTCCACCATCGCCTTTTTTACACACTTTGTCCTCGCTGTACACTCCATCCTTTTGAGAGAGCAGTGCAAAGGATTAGATAAGCATTAGCTTTTACACCAATCATGTGGACCTCATTTATTCCCTTTCCTAGATGAAGCTCAAAATGAAAAGTAGGGCTATAACAAAAAGAAAGCATTAGTCCAGGATAAATGGCCCTTTTCAGGAACTGGGGCTGCACATATGAAGGTTTGTACAGAGAAGGAACAAACCATCTCTTATCAAATATTTTATTTCTAAAATGCAAATTGAGTGCCTCAGTTCCTACACAGCCTTCACACATGTGGCTCCTGTCTACATGAAGGCAGAGTGCATCAATGATGGCAGTAGACAACTTAAAAACAGTTGTGAGTGAGAAACCCATGTAAGAGGCAGTAGTGTGACTGCCTCGGTCTGTATTTACCGTGGTGAGGACATGCAGGATGGTGTCAATGTGCCAGCGCTGGGAGGGTGCATACCTGACAGAGACAGAGACACACACTCTCAGTGGTGCTCAAGGGTGAGTCACACACACACACAAGTCTATCTGCAAATCCGTCCACAAAAACAAAGTGCATCAAGGGGTAGAGTGATAAACAGTACAAACAGAGAAGGCTATTCATCGTCACAGTGCCACTAACAGAGACAGGGGTATCATTGAGAGTGGAGACAGACACAGAGTGAGACATGGAGCCACATATAGTATAATATATAAGCACAGAGACTTTTTGTCACAGCCTAAACACTTAAACAGCTGTATCACATTCAGTGTATTTACATGCAGGTGAATGCACATGTGCGTGCATGCATAAATACAGTATGTGTATGTATTTCAATCATGTATGTGAACATTTATGTGTCTGCAGTGTGTCACGCACCTCTCAGCAGCATTGAATATGCCGCTGGCAGCATGAGCCCTGAGTTCAGGGGGGCAGGAGGAGAGGAAGAGGAGCAGCTCCTTCATCATGGAGCGGATGTTGGAGGCTGACACCAGCGCCAAAGAGAGCTCCAAAGCACGGCTGGATAGACAAACGGGGGATTAACGTTGCTAATTTTGTATGTATACGTACATACCAGTCCTTTAAAATGAGACCCTGCCGTCTGGTTCAATTCCTCCTCAATTCACCAGATTTAAAATTAAAATTAAAACTGTATTACATTTTGTGTTGATGCAGCTGACTGGACCTAGCTGCAATGGTGCAGGTCAGTCGGTATCATCCATCTGCATCCATCAACAACCACAATTTCGGCAAAGTGCTTTTGCAGCAGGAAGACAATCCCACGTCGATAAAATCCACCCTGCTGAAGTGCCCTTTGGCTACACACTGAGCTGTTAGTGCCCACAGGTACTGTTTGGTATTTGACCTTTCTGTGGACCTGGGCCATGGGCAGACAATCTACCCACAGGGATCAATTATGTATTGCTTTATTATCATCCTTATTAGTAGGGCTGGAAATAAAATCACTAGGTAGCTCACAACCAGTATAATGCTATCATGACTTTTAGTCAACAATCGTATGAAAGTGATCCATAACATATTATGATAACTGCACAGCTGAGAAGAAAACTATAGTTTTAAAAAATGGCTTTTTTTTTTAAACTAACCTGTGCTTGTGTTTGTATTCACTGCATCATGAAGAGCAGTTTTCTAGGCAGCTGAGGTGAAACATGGTGTGATATTGGTATTATAACATTATTTTGTAATCCATTAGTTAAAGGTTCAGTGTGTAGGATTTAGTGGCATGTAGGGTAAGGTTGCAGAACTGAAACTTCTCCAGTGTGCCAAGCTTGTAGGAGAGCTATGGTGGCTGATGCAAAAACGCGAATGGCTCTATCTAGAGCAAGTGTTTAATTTGTTCATTCTGGCTTCTGTAGAGCAACCTGGCTGACTTCGTGGAAGAGGACTCACTCCCTGTGTAGATCTAAGCGGCTCATTCTAAGGTAAAAAAACACGACAATTCTTAATTTCAAATGATTATAAACAAATGAAAACATGTAGTGAACATTATATCCTACCAATAGATGCCCTTAAATCCTACACACTGGTCTTTGAAAGGTGGCAAATTTTTCCCTTTCAATCAGTGTTCATGGTAAATATAGTCGATTGGAGAAATAAATTCCTCAGTGTGTGCTATACGGATCGAGAAAGCTGAGTTCACAGCTGCAAAATCTGTTGTTCTTCCAACTCTATCATTTGACATGACACTGACAGTTGGAGGAAAGGGAAAAACTACAAGCTATTTCAGCTCGGATCTCTAGTCTCTAGGGAGTGTTGTAGCTCCGCAGCTAGTTTTGGCGTCTGGTCTATTGCCTCTGCGGGCTGCAAGCAAATCTGGCAAGAAAACATACTGATAATCTGTCCATCCAGTAAGCAGATGTACACACACATAAGCAGAGAGAGAGAGAGAGAGAGAGAGAGAGAGAGAGAGAGAGAGGGAGAGAGAGAGAGAGAGAGAGAGAGAGAGAGAGAGAGAGAGAGAGAGAGAGAGAGAGAGAGAGAGAGAGAGAGAGAGAGAGAGAACTGCTCATGTTAGCCATGCAAGAAAAGCCATGTCTCAGAAGCTTTCGTACAATGCATCCTGGTACATGTAGGACCTGCTGTCAGAGCTCCGCAAGCAGAAGAAGTCAGCTCTCGCTCAATACAGCACTGAGGAAATAATTGCTTTCAATAACTACACTTGTCAACACTGACCGGTTTTAAAGTTTGATTATCTGGTCTGGATCTATAAATGTTGATGATATTAGTTATCAAAACTTGCTTTACAAATCCGGTCATACTGCGAACACTTTCTTCTACAATAAGCTACAATGTGCTCTGTGTAGTTGTGTGACGAGTTCTGAGAAAGTAGGCAGCACTGAGTAGTGTATGGTATTGTTGGTGGGATCAGAGGTAGCCAGCTGCGCCCTCCTGTTGCCCTATCAAAATACAGAACATTGATGTTGGCTGGTGGCAGACACAGCAGCGACCTGCCACTGTGCAAAAGCACCTCTACACAACCCTTTTATATCATCTGGCTTTGTTGTATTTAGAGGAGGGGCCAAGTGATGCTGTTTTAAATCCATAAAGCATCAAAGTATTAGAAAATCCTCAAAATGAACTGACCCTTCACCATTTAAAAAAAAAAAAAAAAACATGTTAGAAGACTCCCAGAACACACATTAGGAGGTGGCATCATTGGAGAAGCCTGACCTGACAGGGCATGACTTTAACTGAACATCTGTGGAGTAACAGCTGTGCCTGACAAGCGGAGAAGAGGTGAAAGTTACCGCTTGACAGACGCATCCTGGTCCTTCAGGCAGTCCACTATGGTTCCCCGGTGGCGCTGCACTGCATTGTGGTCTGTCCCAACGATCTTCTGAAGAGAGGTCATGGCGATGTACCTGGACATGAATACAGAGTAGCCAAAAATAAGAATGTCATGTTTTAAGCCTTACACTGCATTATGATGAGGTGCTGCGAGGGATCTTAACTCAGTGAGATTCTGAGTGTTTAGCATGTAGCAGAATGTATCTGACAAATAATTAGCTTTTAAAAAATAATTGAAAACAATCAGCTAACAATGATTTATTGACAGCGCTGTATTAACTTAACTTTCTCAACTTGGCAAGATAAATAATTCATCTTTCCTCTGGAAATGTCTCATGGACTGTTCAAGTATTTATGTATGCACAGGGGAGATGTTATCTATCCAGTCAGGTCTCACAGGAATGAACCAGTCCTATTACTGTCAAACAGCCACAGAGAGATTCAGGGGCCCTGCAGGTAAAAACCAGACAGGCCTGCCTGGGCAAACAAACCCTATGGAGACAAACCCAAAAAATAGTAGCATAACAAAACCCCAAGGATTCTGTTATAGGTCTCTACACTGCCTGATGAAAAATGACATGGCCAAAAATTTCAGAGATCAACATTAACAGACAGACAGTGACCTTCTGGTGTGGCTCTGGAGGAATGGCTCCAGGGAAAGTGATTAGTGAGCTCAGACTGATAACAGCCTGTTGGGAGGTTTCTCTCTCTGGCTGCAATGAGTTTGCCTTTGGCCTTGCGGAATGGAAAAGGTAAAATGACCCTGAGAGATAAGAGAGGAAGGAGGGAAGGATAGGGGAAGAGACACATAGGGGAAATAAAACAGGAATGTGCGGAGGAAGCAACACTAACCGAATGTTCCTGTCATTGTTCAGGAGGAATCGTCCCAGGATGTTCACAGCCAGAACCTGTAGCACAAGTGAAATGAAGCATGTGTGTTTTTATTAATTAAATAGGTGACCTGATTCCCTAAGTATTGATGTAGTTAAACAGAGTGAGAAGTGCTGCTAGACCAGTCTCTCACCCTGAGGCCGCTCTCTGACTTGATGTCTAGCACAGTGAGAACAGTCTCATACAGCACAGCATTGCCAACAGTCTTGGTGCTGTCAGTGTTGGTTGCCACCTGTATGGTAAGTCAAAAATACATCAGTGCATTACTCATACAACAACATACATTCATTTTTTTGTAACAGATATTGAAGTACTGAACATATCTTTACAATAAAGAATCATTCCTGCTTCTCTATCTTTCATTCACAGAAGTGATTCAAGCTTTTGCAGTTGCTGTTTTCAACACCTAGTTTCAAATAAGTCTTTTCAAAGGAACATACTCTGGCACACAGGAAGTAATGCATTCTACTCGTGTAAGTTTGTTTAGAATGAGACAAACTGCGTGACTAACTGGGGAGTAAGCATGAGCTGTGATACCCATGGTGGCTGAATGAAGAACTACTTAATGTATGTTATGTTACAGTGCTGGATAACTTCTTTATTTTGAATTGAAAGAAAGACCAAAAAACATACAAATAACAAAAAAAACCCTAAATTTTTGTATTATAGTTAATCATTATTTTTCAAAGTGAACATGAGACCTGAGCTAGTAGGTCGTTCATCGCGTCACTGGCTCCTTCGTTGTTGCGACCGAGGATTCTCAGCAGCCTCAAGATGCGTACCTGATGATGGAGGCAGGAGAGAGTGAACAGATGGACTACAAGTTATTTTGGTGCACAGAATCAGCAAAAAAATAAGAAGAAGGATGAGAGGATAAATCTGTTTGCGTTAGTGAGAAAAAACAAGCTGAATGTAAGAAAAACATGAACATATTATTAGCAGCATTAATAGAAGAAAAGAGTGTTTTTTTTCCCAGAAAAAACAAGTCAGATATGTTTCAATTTTAAATCTTCACCCGAGTGGTGCTCTAATATACCTGGTTCACACTGTGATAAAATATAATCAGGTAAAATCTGTTGACTGATTCAGGAAAATTTAAAACAAAACCACTGATTTATAACAACAAAATTATTTAGTGTTACTGCTCTATAGTCAAAGCTATGAAATGCAGAATTCCAGTGCCATGCTGATAAAGTATCCCTTTAACTCACTGAGATATGATACTGTAATGTAATACCACAAGTCCAGACTGACCTGTAGGAAGGGATCACTGATTCCTGCCACGTCATGCTCTGGAGAATAACCTGAAAGGACCAGACCTTTCATGATCTGAACCAGATCTGGCACTGTCTGCAATACACATGACACAAATACATAACATAATCATGCATGTAGAGAACTCATCAGGTCATTATTTGTCTGTACGTAGGTCCATCATACCTTTCTGAACCGCTCAAGTGTTTCTGGATTCCGCTCACACAGCTCAATGATGAGCACCACAGCACCATGCAACACACCTGGAGATTAGGGGAGTAAATACAGTGAATAGCTGGAAATATTATGTATGAGAAAATGTAACAGGTATGAGTTGTTAAGAGCCACTAACCATGGTTCTTCTCAGAAAGTAGGGAGCGAGCGGCAGGAGCAAAAAGCTCCCCAAGATCATGGACTTTTCTCACAATGTGAACCGCACACAGAGCAGCCTGGAAGAACAGCAAGGCAAGTCATCAGCACTGTCACATCGTTACTACATTGAGCAGATGGATGTTGGCTGATAG
Source organism: Epinephelus fuscoguttatus (assembly GCF_011397635.1). Classification (NCBI taxonomy): domain Eukaryota; kingdom Metazoa; phylum Chordata; class Actinopteri; order Perciformes; family Serranidae; genus Epinephelus; species Epinephelus fuscoguttatus. Next base: position 10,167,254 of record NC_064766.1, on the reverse strand, counting down.
TTTTACTGCTGATAAAGGACTGTTTCAAACAGGTCACAAACAGACTAATGAGTAAGACTACATCATACTGAGATAGAAAAAAACAATTTATCTTTCACACTGGGGTACTTGGATTAATAAAATTAGCGCAGACATAAATGGCTATCTAGAGCATAAACCACTTGCCCTTCCACGGGCAGGCCCTCACTCTAACATCTCTCCATTAAATGCATGTATAGGTCCTGTTTGTGCATGTGTGTATTTTTGGACTGTGTGTTTATGACAACAGAGTGAAAAAAAATGAATTTCCCCATGGGGATAATAAAGTGTATATTTCTCTTCAGTACACACACAGTGTAATTAGTACAGAACTACTTCTGTAGAGAGTGATCACAGTGGTAGATATATTAATATTGTTAAGTACTGCTGGGAAGAAAAAAACAAGACAAAACAACCCTCTGGAGGTCCCCACCTTCTTCTTTATGTAGGAGTTGGAGGCTCGGAGCAGCCTGTCGATCTCTGGTGCCAGATCTCTGCACATCTCAGCTGAACCCATACAGGCCAGCGTGCACAGAGCCAGAGACTGAACATACTGGTTACTGTGAGAAAGGTCACTGGAAAACACACACACCGAGAAAAATACACAAATCACAGTGTAGATCTGTGTGCAAAAGTGTTTTACTATAATTCTACTGAAATCACACGAAAATATCCTCCATTCTGTGCACTACTGTTTTCCTCCATTTCGTCTACAGTGATTATTCTATTTGCATGAAACTGTACTACCGTCAGTTATGACAATGAACCGTTGAACATTGATTGCCTGACATATGATCATGATTTTCACCAAAGCTGTGGATTGTATTTTGAGGGAAAATACCACAGCCATCTTTTACAAGTAGTCTCTCAGAATTAAACATATACCACAAAAAACTCGGTGACGTTTTATTTCAACCCTCTCAGTAAGCATTTATATGCTGTACAGAAATGACATATGCTACTACACACTCTAATATAGTGGTAAGCAGATACAAGGACATTTTAAGTAATTGGTTGTGAACAACCATAACTCCTCATATGCAGCATCCATAACTGGTATAAACAGAGATGAGTGCTTGGTAACAAATTTTAGCATAGCTGTAATCATATATTTTGTTATATATTATCATATAACACACTGTGCATGTACACGTGTTAAATCATATATATATATATATATATATATATATATATATATATATATATATATATATGAATATATATATATACATAGCTCACATTATATATATATACAGTACAGGCCAAAAGTTTGGACACACCTTCTCATTCAATGCGTTTTCTTTATTTTCATGACTATTTACATTGTAGATTCTCACTGAAGGCATCAAAACTATGAATGAACACATGTGGAGTTATGTACTTAACAAAAAAAGGTGAAATAACTGAAAACATGTTTTATATTCTAGTTTCTTCAAATCAGCCACCCTTTGCTCTGATTACTGCTTTGCACACTCTTGGCATTCTCTCCATGAGCTTCAAGAGGTAGTCACCTGAAATGGTTTCCACTTCACAGGTGTGCCTTATCAGGGTTAATTAGTGGAATTTCTTGCTTTATCAATGGGGTTGGGACCATCAGTTGTGTTGTGCAGAAGTCAGGTTAATACACAGCCGACAGCCCTATTGGACAACTGTTAAAATTCATATTATGGCAAGAACCAATCAGCTAACTAAAGAAAAATGAGTGGCCATCATTACTTTAAGAAATGAAGGTCAGTCAGTCCGGAAAATTGCAAAAACTTTAAATGTGTCCCCAAGTGGAGTCGCAAAAACCATCAAGCGCTACAACGAAACTGGCACACATGAGGACCGACCCAGGAAAGGAAGACCAAGAGTCACCTCTGCTTCTGAGGATAAGTTCATCCGAGTCACCAGCCTCAGAAATCGCAAGTTAACAGCAGCTCAGATCAGAGACCAGATGAATGCCACACAGTTCTAGCAGCAGACCCATCTCTAGAACAACTGTTAAGAGGAGACTGCGCGAATCAGGCCTTCATGGTCAAATAGCTGCTAGGAAACCACTGCTAAGGAGAGGCAACAAGCAGAAGAGATTTGTTTGGGCCAAGAAACACAAGGAATGGACATTAGACCAGTGGAAATCTGTGCTTTGGTCTGATGAGTCCAAATTTGAGATCTTTGGTTCCAACCGCCGTGTCTTTGTGAGACGAGAAAGGTGAACGGATGGATTCCACATGCCTGGTTCCCACTGTGAAGCATGGAGGAGGAGGTGTGATGGTGTGGGGTGTTTTGCTGGTGACACTGTTGGGGATTTATTCAAAATTGAAGGCACACTGAACCAGCATGGCTACCACAGCATCCTGCAGCGACATGCCATCCCATCCGGTTTGCGTTTAGTTGGACGATCATTTATTTTTCAACAGGACAATGACCCCAAACACACCTCCAGGCTGTGTAACAGCTATTTGACCAAGAAGGAGAGTGATGGAGTGCTGCGGCAGATGACCTGGCCTCCACAGTCACCGGACCTGAACCCAATGGAGATGGTTTGGGGTGAGCTGGACCGCAGAGTGAAGGCAAAGGGGCCAACAAGTGCTAAACACCTCTGGGAACTCCTTCAAGACTGTTGGAAAACCATTTCAGGTGACTACCTCTTGAAGCTCATGGAGAGAATGCCAAGAGTGTGCAAAGCAGTAATCAGAGCAAAGGGTGGCTATTTTGAAGAAACTAGAATATAAAACATGTTTTCAGTTATTTCACCTTTTTTGTTAAGTACATAACTCCACATGTGTTCATTCATAGTTTTGATGCCTTCAGTGAGAATCTACAATGTAAATAGTCATGAAAATAAAGAAAACGCATTGAATGAGAAGGTGTGTCCAAACTTTTGGCCTGTACTGTATATGATTACAGCTATATTATACTATTTTATTTAACAATTTTACACTTGCAGTTGATGTTTTGTATAAAGAGTAAGAATCATTGACATGCTAATGAATACTTAACAACTTCCTTATAATAAATAATATCTGTATCATAATGCATTTTAAGCCATTTATTAACTGTTATTAAACAAGAACAACACCAATTATTTAGTACTGCACTTTAATGACAATGTTGAACTCATGATTCATGATTAAAGTAAAGGATTAAAATAGATGCAGCAGCACAAGAGATATTGTCTTTTTAATTCCATGCATTCTTCTCTCTTGTCAAAACCTGCATTACCCACAATGCAACTCAACCACAAATTGTTTGGTTGGAGATTCGGCTGTGGTTTGCTAGTAGCAGTTAAAGTAGCCTCTAACCTCTAGTAGAGTTGAAAAGCAGGTTACAAAGCCCTGATAAGCTCACTCCTTTCTAACTCCACACCTCCAGATATTGTCATTTTCAAACTTGAAATCTTCAGGCCCATCTGATGCTGACTTAAGTGGCATAACTTTGAAGCTCCCTCTGGGGCCACTAAAAGCTTTACACAACTTTTTTTTTTAATGCAGTAGTGCTCCCCAAGACCTGTTAACACACTTTGAGGTGTAAAATCAGTCAAAAAATAGAGTTCCCCTTTAATTGTATATGAATGCTAAATACGGGGGTTAAATAAAGGGTGCCCAAAAATATCTGGATTTCAAATTCCAGTGGCTGTCCTTACTTCTTGATGGAGTTGGTGATGAGCAAACTGGCATCCTGCTTCTCATCCAGCAGCATCATGGCTCCCAGATATCCCACACGCTTTTCGCTGTACCGAGGGCTGGCTATCATCCGAACACACTCCATCTAGTAGGAAGAGCAACAACTCCCTTAAATGTGAAGTTACTTGAGATACTGAAACTACTGATGCCCCTGGGGAAATTTTCTGCTCTTTGCCCACTCGAAGTGGAGTTCAGCTTCAGAGCAGCAGCCCTGGAGCAGAGAGGGATTCAGTTGGCCCAGTTTTATTGACACGAGTGTGTGATGTTCCTGCAGACTTAGCTCGAGGGAATTAACCACATTTCAAAGAGTTCTAACGACACGGGAAGTCTGAAAGAGCAAGAAGTACAAGTTTATATAGAAGCAATATTACTAACTCATCATAGCTTCCAATTTTCAGCACGTGATTCTACAGTGTGCTGTGCTTTCTCGGTGTATGTCGACCTCCATCGTGCACTCACACATTTTTGCTTAGCACTCAAATAATGTTTGTGTGGGATCGATGCTTAGGACCTAATAGTTGGACACTGGGCCTGGGCCACTATGCTGCATGGGGACATTTCAGTGATGAATTGAATCCAATCCTCCAACGGCACGATGGTTTCTCACCCTGCCCACCCTCTCACTCTTACCCCAAGCAAACTCATGACAGGCATTAGCAAAATCCTCTCACCTGACCAAAGTGAGCGGGGTAGCCCAACATGTGCACATAGAGCAGCTTGGCCAGGTTGTGCGATCGCCCCCCATTGTCAGCTTGTCTGAACTGTGCCCGGATGGCTGCACACTCCCTTTGGATGACACCTCGTTCCTCACACTGTGTCCTTGCTGACCTGATGGCCCGGATCATCTCCTGGAGGGGTACTGATGGAGACATGGCTGTGTGTGTGTGTGCTTGTGTGTGTGTGGATGGATGGATTGATGGAAGAATGGGAGGATGTGTGTGTTGGTATGTGTGCATGTGATGTAGTGGACATGTTAAATTACAGCAGAATATTACTGAGAACAAATTACTTTACTGTGTATAGTTACACTGTGCTTGATATTACTTCCTGAAAATGAATGCCCTAGGTGTTTGTAACGTTAAGGTAATGGTAAAGCTATTACTACACTATAACTACATCTTTAGAAGAGCTGTACTGTCACTAAAACACACAACTTAAGTGTGTACATTTCAAATACAACTCAAACAACGTAAACTACGTTTCAAGTCTTGTAAACTGACGGCTGTTTCTGGTGACATATTGTTGTACATAGCGTTACTCACTCTTAATAGAAACTTACTTCCAATTATCCACATTTGTGTTACTTATTTACGTTTTCCGAATACATTCAAGTGTTAAATATTCAAGTTAGCATGACAGTCCCCGAGTCGAAGATGCAGGTCAGTGAAACGAGGCAGAGGCTAGCCGACTGACCGAACACAGCTAACCTTGCAGATGCTGTCAAGCCTGCTCAGTGAGGCTGTCGAGCTAAACAGCTAGCTAAGTTAGCATGACAGTCTGTTTGTGTGAATGTGTTTAGCTCCAAAACAACAACGTACCTCTACACTGTACAGAGAGTCGCCAGTAGCTTTAAAAAGTAAACCGGTTCAACCGAACCTCCTCCAATACACGGCAGCAGTCAGTTGGCTGGGAACCCAAATACTGTGCATCCATTCAGTGTCAGTGAATACAAAAATAATCACACGACTTCCTGTACAGCCTTTCAAAATAAAAGCCGTTTCGGACATATTGCATGTGGAGTATTATTAAAAATATATTTAGACTACGGTTGAAATACGACAAAAATCTAAGAGAATTGTCAAGAGTGATTGTTACACAAGATTTAATGCATCTTTTTTAGGAAGGCATTCTCTGTTACTAAGTAAAAGGCCTTTTCCACACAAGATATTTCAAAATGTCATAGTAGGGAGAGCACAGGTGCAATTAATAACACTAATTATTATGGTTACATTTCATTTAGTTATCCAAGTTCTAGGGCACTGTAGTATTGTAGCTGCTTCTCTGGTGAAATATGTCTGGCTTCATATAAATAAATGAAGCTAAAAAAACAAAACAGAAAAAGATAAATACTATATAGTTTTTTCCTCAAAAAACTTATTTGTTTAACTACATGTCCTTTTGGATTAATTTCCCTACACGTCTCAATGCTGCATCAAATTCTCTACACTGCTGGGGATGTTATAAGCCTTTCCCAAAATACATCATAACATGTCAAAAAGAGTAATGCACAGCAACTATTAACATCATCAGTTACACTTGTGCTCTGCCTGCTGTGACAAGTCAAGTAGCTAAAACTGGGGGGGAAAATATATAAAACTAACTAAAATGACTAGCTTTTTAAATGGTCTTTCAACACCATGTCATGGTCTTCAACTGCAGGTGAACACATTATGTACATATTTTAAGTATAAACAAAATTAATATACCCTGATCATTCCCCTAGGGGGCATTTCTTGATGAAAAGTTCCTGAAGTTTCTTAAATGGGGGTCCACAAGGTTCCAAATTAACATGAACAGAATGGCCTCTTGTTTGTGCTGCCATAATAATGACGAGATGCCGGCAGACTACAAAATACTGGAGCAAAGACTGGATTGCTGAACTGGCAAAGCATGCAACTGCCCCAAACTCTCAAAGGGTCAAAGGTCACTATATATCAGCGTTTCCACCCTGCATAAGAAAATTATATTTCTCTGGAGTAGTTCTGGATGACATATCGCCAAGCTGATAGGTAGTCATTTTTAGAATATTCCATATCTAAGCAATTAAATGTGATGTAATGATATAGCTGTTCAGGCTTTTATTTTGAAGATAACTGTATCTACTTTCCTGTCTTATTTAGAGCAATGTGACATCTTGACCCAGCTAGGCTTCTTATAACCGACCATGACTTCCGCAATTTGATCACTCATTGTGCGTGGACCCCGCCCCTTCTACGTCAGGTGTTCCAACAGGTGGATGAAACATTAATGAGGAGGTGCAGCAGGCAGCATTGTGCAAACACCACTGCAGTATATGGAGCGCATTACAACACAGTGAGAGACCCTATGAAGACAAATGGGCATCTCTATATAACAGGTACCCAAACGTGTCAAAAACATAATTCAGGTGATAAAAATACCTGCAGATGATTTTTTTTTTTAAAATTGGTAAATGGTTACCCCTGGCTAAATATATATTGTAGATATACTGTGGGAAGGATGATGATCAGAGGTGAAGACCTAAGTGCAAGGAAAAACAGTGCTCTCTGAGGCCAAATCTGCCTAAAAAAATATTAATAAAATTTGGCATATAATGATGTTAGGATTCCAATGAGAATAAAACCATTAAACCATCTGGAAAATGTCATTTTAGTGGTAATACAGTGAGATGACAATACAAACACACAGAGCTTGAACAATAAAGCTTGCATATTAAAATATTCTCCCATGGCCTCCCACTCAAACAAGACACAAACAACAGACAGACGGACAAGGCTTTAAATTCCAATGTGCAAAAAACACTGCATTTCATAATTTCAGTATTTCATAAATTCAAAGTGATATTTCATCTCAAACACGTGTTCCCAGACCTAACGCTGAAACAATGGTGACACAGTGCTGTAGAACAAGTGAATATGCTAATCTTTCTCAGAGTCTTTCCCAAGCAGCCCCCCCCCCCCCCCCCAAAAAAAGTGTGAGGAATTGTCATTTGTTTATGCACACGGGCTGCTTTCGTCCTCGTCATCTCCATCTTTTGTCTGAGGCTCATGAGGCTCTAGGTTCTCCTCCAGGACTGGATAGACGACTGAACAGAGCTTTTGGCACTCATGAGTCATTTTACCTAGATACAGTTGGATGAAAGAGACCAGGGAAATAATTTTGATATTAGAGTTAATGGTTCATACATGGAAATTCTTAATTTTAAAGACACTAAATTAACATACCCTTTACTTAGGTTAACTTTTTATCAATCTTGTACCTTTACTTTATGTGGATACAATAACACCTACAGCATATTCCATCTATTTGGACCTTTCTGAAGACCTTTTGGTTGCATCGTTGTATTTAAATTGCCCAGTGACAAGTAAAGCAGGGTCACCTTTAATGCTGGCAAATGGAGCAAAACTGAACATCTGTGTACTTGAACCTGTTATCCCTGCATTTAATTATGAACCACTTTTAGAGAAAAAGACACATTTGCAGTCATCTCAGGGTTCAAACAACAATTTTAACTTCTTTTATCCAAGACACCAGGATGTTGACTCACCAATAGCCATATCACAACACTGTGGCTTGTTTTCCCAGTAGACTCCTATGAAATATACAGGGACACCAGTCATCATAATGGCCAGACCAGTACCACAGACGACGGGCTCAGAGTAGAGGGAAAAGATCAGCAGGAAGGCCCAGAACAGGAGGTATATCACCGGCCATACAAGGCTCACCTGGAGGACGAGGGTGAAAAAAATTACTTAATGTGTGGTTGTTATCACTGAACATGTATTAATACATTTTATTAATACAACTTCTCTGTAGCCTTGCATTGATAGCACAACAGCAAGTATACTGTACTGTATGTATTGTGTGGTATTCATGGACAATACACAGGCATCTAAATGGTGTTCTCTTGTTCTGCTACTATGTTGTGGCATTTGATTGTTAGTATAATTGGTGTCAATAGCCAAACCCAAGTCGCTCCACCCGTATATTTACCTTGATGGGTCGATACATGTCAGGCTCTTTGATGCGCAGCACAATCTGCCCAGCAACAGTGACACCATAGAAGAGGTAGTTGATGAAACCCACATAGTTTATGAGGGTGTAAATGTCACTGGTGCACAACATCAGCAGAGTGGAGATCAACTAAATGTGGTGAGAGAGGGGAAATTATCTTTTCTGCACACAGTGAGGGCAAAGGGCACAAAAAAGGACAAATCGTAGAGGTTGTGTTTTTGTTAGGACTCACGGTGAACAGTAAGGCTGGTATAGGAGTGCAGCGTGTGACATGAATCATGGCCAGCAGACGTGGGAGATGGCCTTCCCTCGCTCCGGCGAAAAACAGCCTGAGAGACAGAACCAAGCAACGAGTTTAAGTCCTGAGAGCAGAGCCATCTGGTGCTTGCTTACCGTGTGCACTCGCCAGCTGAGAGCTCAGGAAGCACAGTTCGGGTGATTAGGGAAGCACCAGTGAGGAGACAGACTGCAGAAGTCAAAATAGCAGGGTGAAAAACTGACCAAAACAGGAGCACAATGGGCTCAGTGCTCTGGGATGTGTTATTGGTTAAGTGGGGTCACTTTGGTAGAGTCAAATATGCTCTGGGAGAAATACAATTTTGCTTTCAGGGTCTTTCCCTACAATCTGAAATCTGGTTTGTGGCCCCAGAGAGGAGTGTTAACACTGCTCATGCATTTTATTCCTGTTAAGCTTCTCATTTTCACCCTACTTACCCAGTTTCTCCATGTACAACTACAGGTGTTACAGGTGCTCAAATATCAGCATGAGAACGAGAAAAAAAAGACACAACAACCACGGAAGCTGAAATGAGAAGAGAGGACGGAAGCAGGGGGACGTGGAAGGACACACTAACCGAGACGACGTGAAGAGGGAGCCATTGACCCCCCCGAAAGTGGAGAGTGCCACCGAGATGGGCATGATCCATGACATTACTCCTAGCAATTTCTCTCCAAATGTCTGAGAGAAATATTAGGAGTAGAAAGAAAGGAGGAGAGAACAAGTACACACTTAATACATACTTGAATTACAGTGACTAATCAAGACATCTCAAAATGGAGAACCAAAGGGCAATGAGGACAGATTAATGTGGTTACTGTAAATGGCTGCTGGGAAATGCAATAACTCCTTTTCAAAGTGATTAATAAGCTTTTAGCTTCATGCATTCTCTACAATTACCACACACACATTCAGATATGAGTTATGGGTGGGTTTTCTCACCACTGCCACAGCGTTGGAGGCCAGCAGCTCTTGTGGGCTCATGGCTGTGACGTAGGCCACGTTGGCAAACACATAAACAAAGGTGACCACGGGGATAGAGATGAAGATTGCACGTGGTAGATTCCTGGGAGGATAAAAGACAAGATTGCAGTTCATGGTGTGTCAGCCATTTCTGTGACTGAAGTTTGATGTTCCCGTAGAAAATGCTACTAATGTTTGACATGTGAAACATTAAGATTCAAAATCGAAAAACAATTTGTGAATTGCATATGAATAGACTTTTCATATGGCGCAAGTTACTCGCAGTGTTAAGGATAAAATAAGACAGCGATAGGGATAAAATGTGTCTATCATGTATTTTTTTTAGCCTGAACCCTATTTTTTCATGATTTTGTGTCTAATTAATTTCTATTTATGCACTTATTTTTATCTTATTTTTATTTTATGTCTATTTTAATACCACTGTGTTGTTGGAAATGTGGAAATGTGGTTGTTGTTTTTTGTCTTTTATGAGCTGCTGGACAGCTGAATTTCACTTTGGGAATGAATAAAGTTCGAAGTTGACAGAAACAAACAAACAAAAAAAAAAAATCCACTGCTTCAAAAGTCAACTCTGGTTTGGCTGAAATAAACCCTTAATTCACTCAGCTAGATGGCCCACAAACAAACAAACAAAAATGATCCTATTCTTTCACAACATTTTGAAAGGATCCCTACAAAGGTCAACCTTTTTGTTGGACACTTAGAACAACCCTGTAAATTTGCTATTAGATACAGATTCTCTCATAAATGGTACATTCAGGCTTTAAGCTTATTTGATAAGCCAAACTACTTCAATTGTGTACATTGAGGCCTTCTCTCCTCTGACATGATTTTGCAATTGTATGCCATTTCTCCATTAGCATTTACTATGGCGATGGAAGTAATCATCAGGGCTTCTAAGTGGGTGGTAGGTGGGGAGAGACGGCAGAACGGGTTGCATCTTCCACCAGTTAGGGCTTACATGGATGACATGACACTGGTGACCACAACAATGCCATGTATAAAGAGGCTACTAGAGAAGGTAAATAAGAACCTCAAGTGGGCCAGCATGAAGATCAAGCCTAGTAAATCTAGAAGCATCTCGATACGTAGAGGGAAGTTAAGTGATAGGAAGTTTGTCATAGATGATGAGGAAATCCCAGCAATTAGGGAAAGGTCAGTAAAGAGCTTAGATAGGTGGTACAATGTGGAATTGAATGATAAGGAACAGGTGGTGAAATTTAGAAAAGATGTGGCTGAAGGACTGGATAGAATAGATAACTCAGAACTTCCAGGAAAGTTGAAGTTGTGGTGTCTGCAATTTGGGCTATATCCTAGGTTAATGGGGCCATTGTCAATTTATGAAATTCCAATATCCGTTGTGGAGAGAATTGAAAGGTCGGTTAGCTCCTATATTAGGAAGTGGTTGGGCGCTCCTAGGTGCCTAAGTAGGGTTGCATTGTATGGAAAAGGGATACGTCAGCTGCCAGTATCTAGTTTAACAGAGGAATTTAAATGTACCAAGGTCAGGACAGAGCTCTTGTTATCTGGGAGTAAAGACGTGGTAGTTAGGAGTGTGGTTCCAAATCCAACCAAGGGGAGGAAGTGGAAGCCAAGATCGGCAGTTCAGGAGGCAGAGGCAGCTCTTAGGCATGCAGAGATTGTAGGTAATGTTCAGTTTGGCCAAGGAGGCCTGGGGCTTGGCTCAGGCAAACCGGTATGGAATACAGCAGGTCTCAAAGATAAAAGAAAGCTGGTTGTGGAACAGATACGTAGACAGAAGGAGATGCTAAGGGGTGCAAAGGTAGTGGCCCAGGCTAAACAGGGACAGTGGTTGAATTGGGAAAGCATAGAGAAGAGGAAGCTTAGTTGGAGGGACCTGTGGAGTATGGAGGAGAATCGTATTAGATTCCTGGTAGGGGCTACATATGATGTGTTACCAACCCCCCAGAACCTAAAACTATGGGTAAATGAGGACCCATCATGCCCATTGTGTTCACGTACCGCAACCTTAAAGCATATTTTGTCAGGCTGTAAAGTTAGCTTGTCACAAGGCCGATATACATGGCGACATAACCAGGTGTTTAAATGTTTAGCTGCAGGCATTGAAGGGAAACAAAGACAGGTGAATTCAGAAGGTGTTAAGGATAGGAGTTTAGCAATTCAGTTTGTCCTTGAGGGAGAGAAATACAGAAGCGATAAGTTAGTAAGGAGGCAAGGGTGTGGCCGCCTAGAAGGTGCTTGTGATTGGGAAATGCAAGTAGATTTAGGGGGGACGCTTGCTGTGCCCCAGGAAATAGTTTGTACCAAGCAGAGGCTTGACATAGTGTTGTGGTCAGTGAGTCAACGGATAGTCTATTTCATTGAGCTGACAGTTCCTTGGGAAGACTCAGTGGAAGAAGCCTATGAAAGAAAAAAGCTTAGATATGCAGACTTGGGAGCAGAAGCTGAGCAGCGAGGATGGAAGACTAGGATTTGTCCAGTGGAAGTGGGGTGTAGGGGATTCATAGCAAGATCAGCTGTCTCGCTCCTGGGGGAACTCGGAGTGCAGGGACAGAGTTTGAGGAAGACAGTGAAGGAAATGTCAGATGAAGCAGTCAGGTGTAGCCAATGGATCTGGAAGCGTAGAAATAATGTCAGTTGGGGGCCAGCAGGGGGAACTACTAAGCAGGGTACATTACTCCTTGAGATCAGGTGGAGAGATCCACTTTCTCTCAGGAGGAAATCCAGGAAGAGGAAGGTTATTTAAGTGTGGGAGTGGCCTATTTGAATCCGACCCTGCGTTCCAAATCGCATACTTCTACTATATACTTTTAGTATGTACTGCAGCTGCCCTTAAAAAGTATGTAGTGTGGTATGCAGTATGCATGCAGTATGCATACTATTGGGACACACTACATCCGCCATCACATCGCTCCCTGAAATCCGACCCTCTTGCTCACTTCCACCGCCGTCCGTAGCACCACATTTGAATATTTTGTGTTGTTGTACTTCAGAGATGCAGCAAATCTCCTCTCGTCGAGCTCGCCAGAATCATGCATCCCGTCGGAGGTGCTGGAGAGCTCTGTTGCTGTTATGTCGTAATGTATGTTGTTGTTTCTAATAAACTGACATGTTCACGTAAACAGTTCCAAGCCTATTATTAGTGACCTGTCTATTGAACTAGTCACCAGTAGGCTTATTAACCCCCTTCACACATAGCTCTCTGTTGCTGGCAGATGTTTGTTGTTAAATATATTTACAGCTATGCAGCTGCTGGCACTATATTCTGTCTGCACATGACGCAGCCTTACATTCACATTACCTTCATTTGTAGTGTAACATACTTGCACATTCTTACTACATTATTACTACATTACTTAATGTGTTTGACTTTTACTAGTTATATATTTATTAGTCTTTACTGCTCATACCTGGCCCATAGTGTATTCATATTTAGTCATATTCATTCATTATTTATGCCACACTTACACCACTGCCTATACTGGTAGAATCTTCTATATTGTAGTCATAGTTGAACCCTAACATTGATTATACTATAATCACAATAAAGTTGAATGCTGTATCTGTGTTCTTGCAAAACTGTATGATATGTGACAGTATATAATCAGATCATTGCAGTCCTAATATGTAGTGTCTTAGTATCTCAAATTAAATAAACCATGTATGAAAGGAAGTGTGGGCGTTGGTTGTACACGCAGCTCAGTTAGTGTGACGTAACTTCCGCTGCGCAAAGGATTGTGGGTCAGAATGGCCAAAGAAGCATGCTGACATGCATACTGCGAAATATGGCCAGATGTAGTAGAACATCCTGGTACTTTTGGCATACTGCATCTGACATACTATGTATTGGGACACACTAATTCTTTTTCTGGCATACTAAATAGTATGGTAGTATGGGTACTGGAATGCAGGGCCTTTTGTTTGAGACCATGCTGCAAGGTGTGATCCTGTGAGTTTATTTATCTCCTTTGACTTTAGCTTATATTGTAGTTATGCTATGTAGTGTGTGAAATAGAGTATGGTGAATGTGCTAGGAAAGGTAGTATCAGCACTGCTTCTACCTGGAGCTCGCATGTACGGAGCCTGGGTTTGGTTGAAGGTGGCAGTGCTGTTTGGGCTGAGAAAGCCATGTGTAAGTAAGGTAAAGGAGGTTATTGGGTTGGTGCGGGGAGCAGTGAGACCTGGCATTAGGGGAGTGTCTCTGGGACACCAGAGATCACTGTCTAGCCTCCTGGAGGTGTCGTGGGACCAACTAGACGAAACACTGGTGAAAGGAGGTTCCCACCCGATGACCCCAAAGACATGTTAGTTATCACTGCTCACTGGTCTGAAGAGTTAAGCCTTGCCATAATAGCTTATCATAGGGCTTAGGAGGTTATTCACTGAGTGCTGATCCTTTTCTAGAGCACAAACTTCTTGTGTTTATTGGAATCCCTGGAATGGATACCTGAATACCTGTGAGCAACAGTTAACATGTGTATGTTTCTCATGTTTATGTTGATCTTAGCACATTAGTTTTTCTTTTTACGGTTTCATTCTATATGTTGCACTAAAGCCTTTTAGATTTTTTTCCCTCTTTCTTCATTAATAAAATCTTAAGTTGTCAATATTTTATTTCTTTTGTTGATTGAAATGTTTTTATAACACCAATTGTTTTTTAATCCCCCTAGCACAATCCTTTTTTTAATCATTTCATTTATTATGTTATTTTTTGGGGTTTTGTTGTTTGTGCAAATGTTCACATTACCTGTATGGGTCAACCAACTCCTCAGTGACATAGTTGAGGAAGTTCCAGCCTCCATAAGCAAAGGAGCCTTGTAAGAAGGACAGAGCTATCAGACCGACATTGTAGTCTCGGAAGGTCTCAAAGGCGTGTGTTGGCTCCAACCAGTAATAGTGACCTGTGAACCAAAAAGCAAACGTCAGACTCCATTAAAAAGAGGTCCAACTTAATGTGAGCCGCTTTTCACTACCCAAGTCTGAGCAGCAGAGGGCACTACACACAACATCCAATCTTAAAGGGCATGCACAGTCTCTGTTATGATTACTCCATGTTATACACAGCTGCTTTTTGATGACAGATGAAGAAGTTTAATAAGGTGTTTACTACACGTCATCTACAAAGACATCTGTCTGCTTATGAAACACACCTATTCAGAGAAGTCTGGTGGGTGTTTTTTTAACCTGAGCAGCATTAAGAATGTCTTATGAAGTATTTAATTTGTTGAAATCTAGAGACACATTGTTTTAGTCAACTTCTATGCGAGCATCTTAATGAACGTGATTATTAATTCCCATTTTTAACAGTTTTAGAATTTAGCCCATTTAATATTATCAACTTTTCTCATATATGGCGGGCAATAATCAACACACAACAGAAGGTCTGGACAAAGAAGACATTAATTAGCCTGCATCTCCTGCGTCTCCTGCTGCTATGTCACATAAAGTGGGATATGAGGGGGCTAAGTCACATGAATTACTATGTTTGTACGTGTGGATTATGACTGGGATAAAGAGCTATCACGTAATCCCCCTTTCATGTTGAAATCATAAATCCTGTGAGAGGCACAGGGGGACTATGTTGTGATGGTAGCTAAAGTAGGCCCCCTTAAAAAAGGGTTTTACCCCATTCTGTCATCATGCCTTGAGTGAATTTAAGTTAGGGATCAAGAAATAAAAGATTGTGAACGTGACTCTTTGGAGACATGGACAGCAAGAAGCTCAAAGAACTGTAGTCTGTGTGAAAGAGACTGACAGGCCAAATACTACCTTTGCATATTTGAATGACACCCATGATTATGATGAGACCCAAGGCCAAAAGTTTGCCAGCCGTGAAGACATCCTGGACACATGTAGCCCAGCGCACACTGTAGCAGTTCACCCATGTCAACAACACTTAAAAAGACAGCAAGAGAAAGGTTAGAAGTTAGAGTTAAATTTTACCCACAGCCCTTCTACATTGTGGGTTTTTTTTGTTTGTTTTTTTTTTTTTTTAATATTTTCCACGTTATCTTGACATAAATAACATAGAAACAACACTGATAAAATTAAAGGAAAAAGAAATAAATATTCATGAGACTTGAGATCTAAGCAGTTTAGTCATTAAAATGTTATGTTTGTCAAATTTAATATATTGGCCTATAGGAGGATTGGGGATTATATGTACATTGCAGTTTAGTAAATGTGACTCTGCTTGCTGATGTAACATACACATGAAGGCTGATTCTTTCAATGAAGTATTGCATTTCCATTAAGTAAGGAACTTGTGAGTGACAGATTAAAAAAAGTCTTCTACAGCCAAGCTTGCACCTCTGTGAGGCTGTGCTTAGGCACAGTGGAACTCTGAGCTAAATGCTAACACATCTTAATTTATTCTAAGTGCTATATCATCGGCAATTGGCCTTGCTTAAGTTCTTGAAGATGTTTCAACGCTCATCCAAGAGGCCTCTTCGTTTTAAACCCTGTGTGGATGTGAACCCTGACAGAGTTGTTGAGGTGAAACATCTGTAAGAAACTCAAACAAGTCCAGTTGCTTACGATATAGCGCTTAGATTTACCATGACCTGGATGACTGAGAATCTTCACCAACATCTTAGTTTAGTGAGTTAGCATGCCAAATCATTCTAAAATCACAATGTGGAGCTCATGTTGGTGCTGTAGGAAAAGTCAGAGGATCACCAATCACCATAATCTTTTGGGAACCATGAATGACATCATCTTAATCCATCAGACAGTTCTGGAGAAATTTCAGTCTGGACCAAGGTGGTGGACTGACTGACAGATGGATTGACTGACCAATGACTGACTGACATTACCATCCCCAGAGCCATGCTACTAGCATGACTGAAGAAAATGGTCAAACTCAATGCAGCATGGGCAAAGATATCCTGATTTCCAGTTCTTAGTATGCCTCAATCACTTGCACTGCCCATAATACAACTTAAATGCATCTTCCAGGAATTGTAGTTTACAACACAGGCTTTTTGTTCAAAATTTGTACCAGCTTGTCATCAAGCTAAGTCCAAGATTACTCAAATTATCTCACTTGAGTTTTTTTTTCAGACTTGACAAAGCTCTTTGACAGTTGTTTGACAGAGTATCTTTCTTTAACATGTCATTTAAAAACAATAGAAAAAAAGAAGAGTCTTGACAAAATGAATTCACCGTGCCTGAAACGGTTCCTTCAAAACAGGCTTTGTTATGCTGCATCATAACCTGTATCTGTTAATGCACTAGCCTCAAACAAAAGCCATTTAATCTTCAGTTTAATTTTATGACTCACGAAGGCAGACAGCAGCCAGCAGGCGTAAGCCACTCTCTGGGGGGAGGCAGGAAGGGAAGAGGGGCTGCAGCACGTAGTTAGAGAAGGTGAGAGCAATCACAGCCTGGTTAGTGGGGTAAATGACCAACACTGCAATCCAAAGACGCAAAAACCTGGGGGACAACACAGGCAGGAGGTTACTGACACATGGCAACGGACTTGTGTCACACACCAGCAACTGCACACAACCACTGTTCATACACACTGTGGACACAAACAACACTATGCGAGCATGTTAACCCTCGTTACTGCAAAATGTAATGAAAAACAAAAAGAGATTAAGCGTATTAGCTGAGTGCATTATAGAAATGCACTGGGGCATTGTTGTTAAAGACAAGACAAATGAGTGGAACTGGGTCACTGACATTCTGGGATGCTGGGAATACAAACTACATTCGGAGAGGCTTTAATTATACTGTATGGTGAGCATGGTTGTGGAGGAAGAGGAACAGGGCGAGGGGTTCCTGCAAATTCTCATTAATTACAAAAGGCTCGCTACGACCTTGCCATGTTATTCTTCTAGAACAATTTTACACATCGGTCAAATAATACTACATGAACCACACTGGACTGGAACACAAACTTTAACACAGGAACCCGTGTTGCAGCAAACATTTGTTTAAACCACTTTGTGTAAAATATTATGTAGATTTAGCATCTTTCAAATGAAACAAAACCATCTCAGTTAACAGTGGCGCAGTCTACAGACATTTACTCAGTGCCCTCATGTCAGATCCAATGTAGCGGCCACCCTACCATATTTTAATACCTCCACTTGGACTCACCAAAATCAGAGTTTTTAACATCGTACACTTAGGTGGTTTCATCTTAGCCTGATAATCAGACAAACATTTGTTCTCACCCTGCCAGTCCTCCAAAGATGTCCTTGACATAGGAGTAGTCTCCCCCTGACTTCGGGATGGTCACGCCCAACTCTGCATAGCAGAGAGCACCAATGGCTGTGATAACTCCAGTGGTAACCCATACAATGATGGCCACACCCACTGAGCTAGCATTCTCCAGGACCCCCTTAGGACTTACAAAAATCCCCGATCCAATGATGTTGCCTGAGTGAGTCAAACAACAAACAAACAAACAGAGAGGACAGATTAAAAAACAAAGCTGGATGCTCTGGCTTATCTATGCTACCTTTTGAAAAAATAATGTGAATGCAATAAAACAAGTCAAAAATCTTCTGTATACATAAGCATAACACTGCAGATATGCTCATCAACAGTGGGACAAAAAAAAGGATGAAAACAAGCTTCAAACTGATTTCAGGCTGTAAATGAAAAAACACAATTTCCTGTTACGTGATGGCCCATTTCCTGTAGTGCTCATGCTTTGCATCTGATAAGTCTCTTTCCAACACTGAATTACTTCAGGCCTCGTGTGGGGTTCATGAGGATCACAGTTTCCCCATGCTGGGACCGCTGCTCAGTCTAGCCCTGGCCCACAGTACATGCTCACACATGGATCTCCAAGTGAATTTTCTGTGTATGGCCCACACTTGGGCTTACAACATTTAGTCCTTGCGGGCTCACAGGCTCATGTTACTGTTTCACACTGGGCCACAATGAATTTTTTGAGCAGTGTTAGCCTGCACATGGACTCGCCAAACCAGTATCCCATGTTTCCCATGATTCCACAAGCTCACTGCTGGTCAGCCCCACGGGGAAAACTGTGGGTGTGTTTGGGATTCATTTTCCTTGACCTTGAAGTAGTCCATGCAATCAAATTGTATTTCGGATTTTACTTATGATATCTGACAAGTAGGTAAAAGTAGTGTGAGGTTTTTAGAGTGGTAGCAACACCACAAGAAAGACTGTTAGCATCTTTGGTGTTGCTCATATTTTTTCTGTATTATATTTACATTGTCTTTGTTTTAGAGGACAGGCTGCGTGTCTGTTAATGCCTGAGGAGATGTCAGAGTGTGTTCTTATCTTCTGTGTGACTCTTGTGACCAACAAAGTCTGAAGCCAAATAAAGTATGTTACTTTGTTTAAAGCATTCACTGTAAAGATTCAGTGGCTGATAAAAATGAGTGGAAGGATGTAGCATACTTATGTCACTGCCTATGATGGAATGGAAACAAAGTACTCATCACTTTGTGCAGTTCCAATGAAATGGCACACCTGTTACAGCAAAACAGCATCAGTCATCACTTGCAGGATGTATGGGCTGTTAAGCTTGTGACTAAAAGCTATTGATAAATGGTGACAAAGACTGCATGTAAAGTCTGATCAAGCAAGGCCAACAGTGATAGTTACATGGGTTAGATACATTAAGAAAGACTGCCTTCAAATTACTCTTGCTCTCTTTGTTGATCAAATCTGGTTAATTTAACTTTTTTGAATGTGAGTATCATATTGATTTGACTAACAAGAAATACATTTGAACATCCTGTTCTTCAAAATGAGGGCACAGCTACTTCCTGTCAGAGGTACAGCAACCACACTCCAACCATGCTTAAGACGACAATGGTAAATGCAGTCTCAACAATGGTGGACACATTCATTAGTGGAATTGCTTTTTATTGACGTTTTTTTTTTCTCTGTATGTAGGCAGAGACTGCAGGTTTCATGGCAGCCAACAGCTCCCTGGAAACATGAAAGTGACAATGAAAGAGCATGTGCAAGATGTACGATGCTGGGCGTGCACTGAGGAGGCCCAGTAGGCTAATCACAGTGGAGACAATGAGGGGGAGATTCCAGTCATTAAGGCTCAACCACTTAGAGAACAATGTGAATGGTTGTATTTCTTGAGTCAGTGCAGCTCGATGGTGCTACAATTTCTTTACTAATAGCCTATAAAGGAAGACTTTCAACATGAGAAAATATTACTTTGGTGGCTGGGACATGAAATTAGACCTCATTACACATATGAGGGGTTTGTGACACAGACAAGCTGTAAAATACCTGTAATGAATCCCAAGTAAAACCAAATAATCAAAACCACAGCAATCCTAAAATTAATTTTACTGAGGTCATATTTGACAGCTTGTTTGTGTCAGAAGTCACTCATTTGGACCAATGATAACTTATTTGTTGTTGACAGAGGCCTTTCAAGAATGAAGGGGAAGGCAAAGTCATTTTGAACTCACCCTCAGCCAATTATTTAAGCCCAAAACATAGCCTACTTATGACAATAAAACATGATAGTATGATGATACATAATCTACAATAATCAACTCCACTATTATATCCTTAATGCAGAAAATTGTAGTTTTTCTAAAATGTGGGTGAAGCTTAATATGCATTATTATGTGTGAAGGAAACACCAAATGGATGAACATACCTATTATAATAGCACAGGCGCTGACTAGGCCGATCTGTTTTTTCAGAGCCACCCCGGATCCTCCCGCATCTTTCCCCACATCCGACTGGGAGCGCGGGGCCTCCGACTGACAGCCCCCGCCGCTGCTGCTCCGCTTCCTCGGACCCTCGGTCATCCTGAGGTCCTGTCCAGCCTGTCCCCCTCTTCTGTGGGCAGCGCCTCCTACTCAGTCTACCAACACATTAATAAAGTATGTCGGTTGAATTGTTTGAAAAACTTTCCTACGGCCCATTGTTTATCAAAAATGCTGATGGCTGTTTCCATCTTTTGTTGGCTACAGTAACGTAGTGCTAAAATTAGACACCACGTCCCAGCATTAATAATTCAGAGTGCTGCATGATATAAGGCCCGGGCGGCCACTCTGTCCGGAAGGTTACCTACTCGTGACAACAAACAAACCTTGAATTAATATGAGTTTTTTATACTTATTTATTAAAACGACACATGTAATGTTTGTTTATAGAAGTACATATAAATGTTGAGATATTAAGGTTCAAATTCACGTCTCGCGACAGGACCAACCCAAGTCTCTTTCCCTGTGTAACCAACAAGACTGTTGAAATTGGCAATTAACTCATCAGCACTAACTTCATGCTCTTTGTTTTGTCGTATAAACCTCGAGCAACAGCTAAAAAGTGAGGAGGACTCACCTTTCCGGCAGCTGCGGTGACTTGAAAACCCCCTGAAAGAAAGCTCCCTCTTAAGTGACGGACTTCATATTCAGCACAAATTCGTGTCGCGGCTGGCGGTGATAACAAAAGACCTCCAACTGACAGCCTCGATAAATAGAAAACCTAGTTATTTTCAGCCAATCAGCGCGGCCCAAACTGTCAACACGTCTCACGCCCCGCCCTCTGTCGTGAGGACCCTGAGCTCCTTTTCTCCCCATTGACAATATACACAACCTAAAGACACACTCCGGACATCCTTAGAGACTGGCTTAAATGCAACACTTAATAAAAAATATTATTGCCCTTTTTTTTAAATAAATTTTTAAGGCATATCCATAGTACAGCGTATTTCAAATAAGGGTGAACAAAATAAGTATTGGTATTACCCTTAGTTGCTCATATGAACATTAAAGATGACTAACCACCAGTTTTGAAGTTACAGCATGTAAGAAATTCATAAGTGTAATTTTGTCATTGTACATGCCTGCTAAATATGCTTCATGGTCTATGACCTTACATAGATGAGTCTACTGTCTACACTTTCAATCTATAGTTCCTCAGGCAGGCTTCACCACTTACATCCTCTTTTGACCCCAGTTAAGTATGTAATTGCAACTTCTAAGATATGATCAAATGAGTGTATGAGTGCAACATGACAAGACCAGACATCTTTGCAGGCTTCCATTCACAGACTCAAAGTAATGTTAGGCTAATGTGCAAGTTAGAATTGATGGGTGTAAGGAGGTTTAGTATGTCAGGCTCCAGAAATGCTCATGCCGACATCACATCATACTGAGCCGGATCAGTGTCAGGTGTGACTGAAGAGCATATTTAGGTGCTTCTGTTGTGTTTATGAGAGTTAAATTAATCTTGACAGTCGTGCTGATGCAGAAACACACTTGTTCACTGCATTATTGTCTCTGATGTGTAAGTAGTCAGGAGCCCTGCTCCTGTGCTAATGAGGTATGAGGCTCCTGAGATCATTTCTATTCACAGCAGAGTAAGAGTACACCTGCCAGTTATAACTCTACCACACACAATAGGTGAAGGTGAGCTGAGAATACTACCATTATTCATTTGTTGTGGCCCTGTGGATTGTGATCTGAGGGTGACATCTGTTGGACAACTCACATCCTTATGGCCAGCTCATTTAAACTAAAAACACTGCTGTTGCTGTCATGCAAAAATAATTTAAAACAAATTAACATTTCAATCCTAAAAACTTGCAGTGCGTTGTGGGAAAAGTGCCAAGCAAATGAAGAACATTACAGTGTTGTTTTTATTGACATGGTTCAAACATACATAAACAAAATAACAAATGGTATGAACAGACGGCCCCCAAACAATACGGTGTGTGACCTGAATAGTGTAACCTTCCTCTGCCCCTCTTGTGTAGAGGAGAAGGGTATTTCATCAGCATCTAAGTATTGGGATGGAATGTGTTTGATAAGGCAAAGGTCCTGTTGGATTGAGTATGTATGTCTGCAACAGCTGTTCAGAACAGTAGGGGGAAGAGACGACATTAAAAAATAAACCAGTGGCGAGGTGTTTGACCTAATCTGAAGGAGACAATCTCACAGCAAAAATACACTTTGTGTACAGGTGATAGTTCATGCCTGCTGAAAACAGACTTCAAAAACACAAACTGAAAAATCTGGTTTATCCAATCAGCTTCTTCATAGCTGGCTAAAAGTGCCCACCACTGGTAATTTTAAAACCCCCACCGCACTTAGGAGTTTTGCACCACAAGTCCAGGTTTTAACTGTATATATAAAAAGAACCAAGACACCTTCACTTTTAGTGCCACCAACTTTAACAGAAACGTGTGTGTACGCCCGAAGAACCAGGACAACCTTCACTTCAACTGCCGCCAAGTCTAACAGAAACGTGTGTGTATGCCTGTAGATGGACGTGCTGATGCATCATCTTCACAGGCCAATGGTGTAGGAGCGCCCTGCTGGATTGTGGATGGCAGAGGAGGAGGGCTCGGTCACGGCCCATTCGTACCACACCTTCTTCCCGTTGTTGCAGCGCCAAAATCGCACTGTGACATCATCATCTCGGCATATGGAGATAGGTTGCTGTAGGGAGGAAAAATTTGAGGTAGAAGTCAGGATTAATATGCGAATGCAATGATGTATACTACGTAAAAACGGAGCATCTCAAAGACAGGGGGAAATACAGGTGTTCCAGCACAGACAGTATGAGAGAAATAGTGTTTTATTTGACCATTAAACATATAAAAATGTTCAAGCAGAAACCCAAAATACAAGAATGAATCTGAAAATAAGCACAATAGATCCCCTTTAAATGCAGAAGGCCAAAGAATTTTATGAGCACTGATTGTATAACTTACTTTGAGGGGGAACAGGATGGGGAACCAGGAGAACATTCCAGGTGAATGTGTATCTGGTTTTATACCTGCCACAAACAAACACAATATAAACAATAATATTCAAATCTAACCTTAACACAACGTGACTTCCTTTTTATAAAAGGTTACTTACTGAGTGTGACATCTTTGTACAGCGTGGTCTCAAAGTAGCCAGCAAAACCATGGAGCACCGAGTTACAACCCACTGAGAATTTGAGGCACTGATACCGGTTGTTGTTCATATCTGAAAGAAGAAAGAACGGGTGGTCAACATATCCAAAAAAAAAAACCAACCAATCATATCAAAGTGTGTAGTACACTTGTAACTTGGTGTACAGTATGAGTTTAGTGTTCTTGTGTCTACCTGTTGTGGGGTGTTTGAAGGTGAAGCACGGTTTGGGCTCAGCCAACTGGTGGAAGTTATGGAGGCGCACTACGTAGGGCGTCTCAAAATGGCACTCTGGGTCCTTGTCACGTTCCCTGCAGCCCCGTACTTCGTTGTAAAGCTTGGAGGAGGACAGCGGGGCCAGAAAGGATGTGTAGGAACAGGGGATGCTCACTCCGTCATCTGAGCGTGAAAAGGGGCAAAGAGAAAGTGATTTGAGATGCGAGGAAGCATGGAAGGTAATGGAGGATGACAAATGCCTTCCTCATGTTAGTTGTGGTAAACAGCTGAAGGTGCTCTGCATTCAATGACCCTTTATCTACAGTGTCTACATATGTAGTTGATGATAAAATGGAGCAACCAAGACACTTCACTTTAACCACAACACTAACATACCTTTGAGAAAGTGCTGCGCTCCATCTAAGCACTCAGGAGAAAGTTCATTGTCGCCAAACGATCCCAGCAGCTCGCTGACGATGATGTCGGCTTTCTCAGGTGCTGCCCAATCCCGCATGTCACATGACACCACTGTTACCTGATCGCCCCACTCCTCAAAGCGCCAATTCTCCAGCCTGAACAGATAGGGACCAGTTAAAATGTTTGTGCATGAAATCAATACCACCAGCATTTAAAATTTCTAGGCTCTACAAATTGGTTTACAATAAGACAAGAAATATCCTAGATGATGAAAGTTAAACTGCAAAGGCAAAAGTTCACCTATAAATATTTTCCCCCACTGACATGAGCTTTGAAATATATTCTACTCACGTGATTACAGCATTAGGATTTTTCTCCACAGCATACACCTTCAGCTTCCTGTCTGCCTGGCTGGCAGCACGCAGGGATGCATTGACCAGGGGACCCCGACCTGCTCCCAACACCATCAACACCCTGTGAGAAAGGGACAATAACATTTTTGAGGTTGCTGCAAGCACTGCTTCATGACTCATCTCACCACTGGAGTTCACTGTCATTATTTTCTCCAATATGTTACCCTGTTAAACTACTAGAGGAATGATATAAAGCTTTGTCGGGGGAGGAGTGTGTTGATTGCAAAATTTAATCTAAAGGTATGAGTCAAAATCCACACAAACAGCAATTAAAGAATTTAAACTCTATCTTCTTGTTGTTTATACACAGATTTGGGTACGGATACTCACTGAACGTTTGTGTCTTTCTGCTCCTCTGGAACTCTGTCAAGCAGACATTTATATACAGCCTGTGGACACAAGGACAAAACAGAAGAATCAATATGTTGTGTGTCTTGTCTCACCCTAACTTCACAGAAAAACAGACATGTCAGTGGTGTGAGAGTGCTACACAAGTGACGGTATCACTTGTGCATACAGGCTCCCACTAGTTACTAATGCAAACACTGAGAGGGGAACAAATTAAATATTTTTTTAATGAAATGAAATATTTTCTTTGAGTAAGGTTGGTGTAAGAATGGATAAGATAACTACTGTAACTGTGCTTCCATTTTTTTGCCTTAAATCTGTTATCAAACCACTGGGTCCCGGGGCCTGAATATCAGGACACTAACGCACACATATAAAGCAATGTAAGGTGCTGCAGCTTTTATTAGTTAATGTTACAAAATATCAACTTTAAGTTGCCATGTCAGGTGCAGACACACCAAACTGACATCAAAGAACTAGCGGCGACGAAAGCCAACTGTTGCATCGTCTACGTCGCCTCACGTTGCCCTGTGTCAGTTGCATTTGAACACACAGTGAAGTGGAGCCTGAGGAGGAAGCACCGGTTAGCCCCGGTTTCACTACAGGCAGATTCACTCGCTACAGGGGCGAGGAAATAAAACCTAAACAGCCAATCAGAGTGATCTCTTTCACCGACAAGCTCCGCTGCTGATTCAACATGCTCAATCGGCCGAAAAGCTGCCGACGCCGAAGTGCCGACAGTGCGGGACACAACGCAAAAAACTGGGGCGATAGATGGCCGGACTTTGGTCGACGGCCAACCGTCGGCTTGGTGTGTCAGGGCCTTTAGACGACGTTTCTCGTACGGTTGGGAAAGGGACAGAACAGAGCATGAAGATGAGAATTTCTGCCCATTCTGGAAATTGATTTTTTATAAAATTTCATTCCTCTGTAAACAAAGACACTTTTCAGGAGGCTACACAAGGAGCCTGCATCTTTAAGATTTAACATGCCCACAGTGTAAATGCTGTTTACAAATTCACAACATATACAGTGTAGTAGATGTGTGTGATTGAATGGCTGAATTTCAGGTCTTACCATTTGGTACTGGGAATATTTAATCGGATCCTTCTCAAACACCTCATATGTCTGAGACTCCAGGTTGTCCATGAGTGGCTAAAGGGAGGAAAATAATATACCTTCAGTTTTCATCATCAAAAAGGTTAATTTTTTCCCCAAATACTTGAAAACAAAACAGCACGTCCTTACCTGGAGGGGAGACTGCAAGTAGTCTTCATAGCCCTTCGCGAAGAGCTCGTAGGCATTGGGTGCAGGTCGGTTCTGGTTGAGGTATTCGAGGTACTGCAGGTAGGAGCGAAAGTCCTTCTCAGTGTGGCGACTGGTGCCTGTGAAGATGAACTGGGCCTCCAACTAAGAAATGAAATGAAAGTTTTAATTTTTTAATTAAAAACAACACTTCTGCATTTGGCTGGTGATTAATTTCAGTTGAATCTGTGGAATTATACCTTGAAAAGGCTGAAGATTATTCGCTGATGGGCTTTTGACAGAACAGGAAAGCCCTTCTTGTTCGTTAGGAAGATGCTGGTGGGAAGTATGGCTGCTTTGACAGGTTCCCCGAGCCACTTATCAATCACTGCCTCTGACGGCATGTCCGCTCCAAGTTCAATAGCTTCAGGAATACAAAAAGAAGTGCATTTTCAGTTGCAGACAGGACCATGATTATTTCTTAATGCACTGACTTTGCCCCAGGCTGTTGCTTCACAGTGTGCTCTCTCACCAAGACAAATCCTCTTGTTGTAATCACAAAGGGTTCTAAATGAGTGCCACCTAAAAGGAGCAGAGGCAAGTAAACAAAGTGAGTCACGATTTTAAAGGAAATCAATGACAGCTATTTTAGCATGCAGACAGCACCCGACTGCTCAGGAAGTGGAGTGGCGTGAAACTAACCAGCTCCAGGTCTTCTCATCAACACTTGTGTCATCAATGCAAGTGCTCGGTTCATTCTCAATCAGATCTTCCCGTGTGTCCTCTGATGCCATCAGCGGGACACGAATCCAGAACTAGTCAGAGGACAACATCAGTTAGCTGATAAATTCAACTGTCTATCTGACGTCTCTGCTATATAAAAAGACATCAACACTGGCATGTTGGGGTTGTCAATGCTGTGTCTTACATTTGAGGTGTGGTGTCCAGTGTGGATGTGGTTTAGCAGCAGACGGGCTAGATTGGCACAGTTAGAGCCCCTTAGAGGGATCATGAAGACAGGCAGACCCAGGTAGGCTGAGAAGTTTAACTCCTGTGCCAGAGCCTGACGAAAAAAATAGGAAAAAGAATGACAAGAGCATGACGGTATGAAACAAGGAGACAGATTAGGGTCGACAGACTGGACAAGATAAATTCACTCATGCCATAAAATCTTGACATCAAAGAACCATTTTTAGCATCAACATCCACAAGCACATCAAGGAAATTGTCCAAGTTGAGGAACTTACAGCCTCTGAGTTTCTGCGCTCTGTCTCGATTTCTGCATCTGCGTCGATCCATGGAGAGAGCTTTCCAACGATAAGAGTATTCCAATCTAGGAAAAACACAACAGCTAGTTTAAAAAAAAAAAAACATCACCTGGCTTATTATAGTTTCATATCGATCCTTTGAAGATCTCCACTACAACATTATCAATTTTACTGGCCCCAAGAAGCTAATATTTTAACTGTACCACAACTCCGACATGACAATCCTTTTCATTAGTGTTGCTACAACAGAAAGACCAATGGGGAAAAACAATGTTACAGCAGCCAAGTTATACATTAACAATTCATTAAAATTATATTTGATATCTGCATCTTTAGTTATGTCTCCACGACATAACTATGTCAATGTTATTTCTTCTAGGAGTGTTTGTAATACTATATACCTGGTCTGCTCTGTGAAACTTTAATCGTGTATTCATGTGATTACATTTTCTAGCTCTGTGGTTCCCATTTTCTAAAATTTCCAGCGTCAGACATTGAACCCCCGTTTCCACCATCATAATCACCCATCAATCCATCCATCAAGGGCCTCTTATAGTACACAGTGGTATAACTCGACCTCTTATTTACTGACACAAGTAAGATAATGAATACTAACGCCTGACATTATAGAAGATAGGAGGGCAGAAGGACAAACCTCTTCCACAGAGCAGCAGGTCTGATCGGGTATGGGCACCGGGTCGGGTTTTCGCGGGTTCCAACTCAAACTCTCTCTTGAACCTCGGGTGGAACAGGGGCATGCAGAGGAAGTCAAATCTGTACACAAGAGAAAGAAAGCACATCGCTTTAACATCAATATCATTGTTAAGGTCACGAAGAGGTGAAGCGCGAGACTGTTAAGTTATTATTCCCCAGCTAGTTCTCACAATGCTAACAGAATAGTCTACATTATTGTAATTAACACTTCACTCTATTATCAAGCATCATTGTGATTGGGCACGTGCTGGTAATTCACCGGCTAGCTTAGCAAGCATCACGCACTGACATTATGCTAACAGATCAGCGCGTCCCTCCAAAAAGCTCACTTTTACTAAAAAGAACTCGCGGAGTGAAACACTCTCCTCACCCAAGTTTGGCGACAGCAGCTAAAGTGTCGGCGACCTCCGGCACACAATTCAAATCTCTCCCGCAGGACACCCTGCTCCCCGTACTGCCGGACGCCATGATTTTAGCCGACTGAATGGAATGACTGGAGCCGTGCCGTAGCTGTGGAAACTGACGCCATCTTGGATCTGCGAGGATGCGCTGGCTCATTTGAAAGCCTGAGGATATTGATCCAAAATGGCTTTTCACGTACTTCAGTTACATGTCTCGTAAAATCCCGCGATAACTGTGAATCCAGAGTCTTAGTTAATGAATATTGATCTGAACAGTTGATGTTTTCATGTCAAAGCTTTGATGTCATTTTAAAAGTCTTTCTTCAGAAATATTTTGCAAGTCATTTTTATACTGTTAAATAAATTAAAGTAAAAGCCATGAAAATAAAATGTACTGTTGGAAAAAGAATATAATTTGTTATACTCTTGTTATGTCCCATCAGAATTATTACTTAAGTTCCTTTATAACTAATGTTTTTTTCTTTCTTTTTTATTGAAAAATTTCTCATGTACACAAAATGGCTTTAAAATATGTGCATCACATCATTAGGATCAGGTGCATACAAAAGAGACAGAAAAAAACGGACAAATCAAATTAGATATTGAAATATACCATAAAAGGCTATAATTAAAAAAAAATACACAAAGAAATAACAAGACTAATAAAAATAAATTAAAGGATAGAAGGTTTTGCTAAAAAGTTTCATTGTGTTTATATTTTTAGTGAATTTAAGGACTGTGAAATAAAAAGGTAACTCTTTATGGAACACACTAAACTTAGGTTTCACTTACTTGGAGTTGTGTAAATAAAACTTCTCAAGTATATGAATGTTATTAACCAGAAAGGCATCCTTGCTATTACCCATGTGGAGTCCATATGTCATTTGAGAAAAGTTTCCAAGTTTAAAACTTGTGCAAAAACATTACTCATGTTGTTGTTGTTGCTGTAGTGTGTCTCTGGGCCATTTTAGACACAGCTACAGGATGGAAAGCAGGTTTGTCATAAGATCCTGCTGATGTTGGTTGGTGCCAACAAACTGAAAATGATAATAAAAAAGATATGTATGAACCTGCACAAAACTAGTTAGATGACTCTGTCACTCATCAAACATAGGGTTTGCAGAAAAGGGCTTCTCTGGATATTACTTTCACAGAGGGTAGGATAAAATATCGCTTACATCGGCTCAAATGGTTTTGATCATAGGTCTATACGTGTGGTTGTGTGTGTGTGCAAGGTGTCATATTTGGGAGGGCTATATAAGGGTAGAAGGTTGGTCTTTTAGAATAGATGAAGAAAGACTAGGTGGCAGCGGTCATCATTTCCAAATGCAGAGGGATTTACAAGGTTTGTGACTTTGACAGGTTTTTCTAAGGATCATCTCTGATATAATCTGTGTTTAAGGAGTACTTCTTGCCTGCTCATTTCTGGGAGAGGAATCTATCCGTATCTGCTTCATTACACAGTTATGGCTTTGGAAGAGATCTGTGGCTTCAAACACACTCCTGTGCATCACAAGTGGTTTCCTGCCTCTCATTTTGAAGATGCACCCTCATCTTTTCATATGACTGACTATTACAACTTTGAATTGGAGCGACTACAGAAATCTGAGAGAAACAGTGGGATCCCTCTGCAATTCTCCATACCGACTTTGCCATACTCTACTCCTTACAACCACAGATGGCCAATCCCTTTCCCCCCAGCTAAACATTCAAAGACGGTCCGCAGGCCTTTCCCTCTGTCTCATGGAACAACGACCTTGGGTTTCATCTTCCAAGGTGGGGTCATTGCAGCTGCAGATACACGTGCCAGTGCTGGGGGGCTTGTTGCCTGTCCAGCTGTTCACAAGATTACTCCTATTCACTCCCATTTAGTCGTCACCTCCTCTGGTAGCGGCGCAGACTGCATGCTGTGGGAGCGAATTCTGGCCAGAGAGATCAGACTCTACCAACTGCGTCACAAACGTTGCCTGTCAATACGTGGCACTGCCAAGCTCCTTTCATTTATGCTGCACCCCTTTAAAGGGACTAATGTATGTGTGGCTCTTACACTTTGTGGCTGGGATAAGGAAGCAGATAACACTGAGTGCACAAAGAGGTCAGAAGACTCATCCTTAATTAGTGATGACAGTTCCTCAGTTGTTGCTAGTAGTCAAGATGTTACCACGATGGAACATTCTGCATCCCCAAACGGTGGCCCAAAGCTGATATATGTATGCAGTGATGGAGCCCGACTGCAGGGGGACGTCTTTTCTGTGGGCTCAGGCTCTCCCTATGCTTATGGAGTCCTGGATGGAGGGCTGAGTTGGAGCTTGAGTAAAGAAGAGGCCATCTCCTTGGCAAGAGAAGCAGTGTTCAGAGCCACTCACAGGGACGCCTACTCAGGAAACAATGTGGACCTCTTCCACATCACAGCCCAGGGATGGAGCCAAAGAAAGAGAGAGGACTTGAAAGAGGAATATTATAGAGAGATGGAGAGGAGGGCGAAGATAGTGAAGGAAAGAAAAAGAGTGGCCGCAAAAGATGCTTCAGGATGAAGCAAAAAAGTGGGAACTCACGCGGGGGCTTACCTTTAGTGTCAGTGACCCTCTTAAGAGTTTATGCACTATTGTCAGTTAGCTAGAATAAATATTGAATTAATAATTAATGTACTCTAGCATAGCAAGAATTATTTAATTGCTGTAGCCTTGAAATGTTTTTGTTTGCCTAGGTCACAGAGTTTACATTGCCTATTTTTACCTTTACAGTAGTAAATCCACAGTCCGCCACAAACACAGGGGGCGCTGTGTGATTATTCCAGCATGACTCAATAAATTTTCGCACCCTAATCCGCCGGAAGTAGCTTGCTCATCAGACAGTTTCAAAGATGGCTCTTGCTAGTGTGTTGAACAGTGATTGTGCGAATTTTTCATTTGATAATTGTCAACCAAATGGCTTTGGTTGTGGACAGAGCAGTCTGGGATTTGACGCTACGCCGGGAGACGGTCTTAGTTTTTCCGTCAAAAACCCGCTGTGTGCCGTGGACCAGGATGACGTCGAAAGGAAAATAGAGTTCCTGCACGGGACCACCACCTTAGCATTCAAAGTAAGTAAATTAGTATCTAACTGTGGCTGCTTTTACTGTAAAACTCGAACTAATTGATTAGTTGTCACAATAGACGTTTGTTGAATTATTCAGACCCTATACACCATGTTGGAGGGCTCACAAAATGCTGTATCTCGAACGTTAGCATGCTAGCATTGCTACAAACCGCTTTCTCATTGCAGATGTCCACACAACGTTGGCATTATGAGGATTTGTGTTAAACATGTCTGCCTTCAAAGCAAATGGGAGAACCCGAGCTGGTCATACCCGTGCGGTTTTGACAGCCCCGACAGTAACATTATTTACCGTAGAGTTAGGTGTCACAAGTTAATACTAACAGCAGTTAACATTATGCTTTAAATGCACCTGCATGAATGGGGAAACAAGGTGACAGCTCTGTACTTGTGCATTGTCCACATGTGACTTTGGTTTGGCGTAATTAGATAACTCACAAATCACGTAGGTCTATGTGTATGCTGTTTAGTCATTGCTCAACACAATAAAATGAAGATGACCTGAATTTGCACTTTACATAATGTTGTATCAGCTTGTTTGTTTCTAATAGTATAGGTGCTTATTTGCATTATGGAATAGAAGCCAAATACATTAAAGAGCTATCTTAAAGTATTTATTTTCTGTATTTAGTCATTTATTTATCTGTCAAATTCAAACATATCACTTACATGGAAGAAAAAATGTTTTGGACATTTAAACACAGTTGTCTATTCGCTTTGCTCTTTAGATTTGGCTCTTTCAACCCAAATACAATATTATTTATGCCCATAAAAAGACATTTAACTGTACATCAGAGGATCAAAATTACAAATGTAAGTTAATGTATTCAGTGATGTTATGTCCTGGTTGGTTTTTAGAACATCTCTGGTAGGAAGGACATATTTTTTCAAATGTATATATTTCTTCAGTTAATTGTACTGTCTTGTAGATGAGAACTGTGAGTTTCCATACCAGATTGTCTAAGTATTGTTTCAGAACCAGACGTAAAGTTATGGCCTCCCTAGAAAAGGTCAAACATAAGACATATGAAAATATAGGTATATTGGCCTTTTAAAGCTGATGAGTCATGTAACAGTAACACATCACAAGTTTATCTCACAACAGAAAGGAAAGAAAGATGAACATTGTAAGAGTAAAGAACAAAGTAGGAGCTCCCTAAAGCAAAATTAACAATGTCAACAAAAGAGGGAATGGGGTATCTAAAAAGTTCAGGTAGTCTTTGTGATTCGAAGATTTAAACTAGTCGTAAAATATTACTAAAATAGGTCCATTTACATTTCACTGAATGGATAGGGGGATACTGTTGAATTGTAATTATTAATAATTATTATTATTATTAATTATCAGCAAATTCTGTTAAAACTCTAAACCCAACAATGAATTCATGGGACTAAAAAGATAATAGCCTGATATAGGCTCTGCCTCTGTGCCACAAAATGCCATTGTTGTCCACAAACTATTAAAAACACATAAAAGAGCTATATTATTGCATTTGGTTGACATATTTTCATTATGATGAAAACTGCAGGCTTTTTACCCTCACGCTGTCAAACAAGCAGAGCAGTGTAAATACTGAACAACATCCCTGCAGTTGGTTTTGGTCTCTTCAGGGGATTTGTTGATAAAAAGAAAAGATAGAATAACGCCAACTTTATCCCTTAATCCCTGAGTGTGGAGGGGAGGAGGTAGATGAAAACCTCCCCAGAAGTCGTCTCCCTCTGACTGGCCAAATCTGTTGTCTTCACTTTAGTATTATACGGCTGTTGTGACTGACACTTCAGTGAAAGAGGATTTTGTGGGGAAGAGCAAAGGTCTTCACTTTTATCCAGCAGCTTTCTGGCAGAGCTGAGCCATATATTGCATCTCTGTGACAGGTGTAGAGCAGCAGCAGATTTCTGCTTTATCTACACACAAATACGAGTTAGCTAATAGGTAATTAAACTGCACATACTGATTACTGCGCCATAAGTGACTGCTGTGTGTGTGTGTTCCCCTCCTGCTGTACTGTGCTTACTAATGGGACCCCCCTGCTGTTGCCTCTCTCAGTTCCAGCATGGTGTTATTGTAGCGGTGGACTCCAGGGCCACAGCAGGCTCCTACATTGCCTCGCAGACAGTAAAGAAGGTGATTGAGATCAACCCCTACCTGCTGGGTACCATGGCTGGAGGAGCTGCAGATTGTAGCTTCTGGGAGCGCCTGCTGGCTCGCCAGTGCCGCATCTACGAACTCCGCAACAAGGAGCGCATCTCAGTGGCAGCAGCCTCCAAACTGCTTGCAAACATGGTGTACCAGTACAAGGGCATGGGACTCAGCATGGGAACCATGGTGTGTGGCTGGGACAAGAGAGGGCCAGGTAAATACAACAGCTCTATATAACACGTGGCCTATGTCAGCTTATTATCTAAAACTGAATTTCAACTATTAAAAAAATCTACAGCTGCCAACAAAATTGATGATTAATGATTTGCATTGAAGTATTTCTATAATTAACTTATAACACCTTTTCCAGAATAGAATTTATTTTTAAAATTTGTGAATATACACTATCTTAGATTTTTTTTGCCTATATTTATTCAGTTTTTGTTGTTTGCAGCTTTGTACTTGAATGAGAGATACGTGGGCTTTGCAGTGTTATACAATATATTATTAGATTTAAAACTAGACATAAAAGTAGACATTAAACTAAATAAAACTTTCGTGTGCCAGGAAATTTTTTTTTCAGGGCCCCTGTGTCTCCTTTAAAAGTCTTTATAAGCATTGAATTTGACTTTAAAAAGGGTGCAAGAACCCTGGTATTAATTGCAACTAGCAGTTATTTTTTATTATTGATTAATCTGCAGATCATTTTCTCAATTAATTGATTCATTTATAAACACCAGAAAACAGATAAAAGTGCCTTCACAATATCCTAGACCCCAGGGCGATGTCTTCATAAGTCTTGTTTGTGAGACTAACAGTCCAAAACGTAAAGATATTGATTTTCCAGTGATATAAAACAGTGAAAAGCAGCAGATCCCTCACATCAAATGTTTTGCTATTTTTGGTTAAAAAATGACGTAATTGATTAATCACTTATCAAAATGGTTGCAGATAAATTGTCTGTCACTTAATCTTCAAATCAGTTAATCTTCTAATTCTTATTAGCTTGAATTAAGATTTAAGATATGGATTCTAAAAATGGCGCTCAATTTATAATTCTTTTCACTGTCTTAATGGTCTGCCATTTTGCAACATCCTCCAAGCACTTTTCCATAGTCATTTGTTTTTATATTAAACTTTATCATGTTTTTATATCTGTCAGTCATTTCCATTATCTCTCTTTGTTATTACTAGTTTACCTGATTATGTATTTTACTTCAAGTGTGCTAAAACCAACACGGCAAATTTCTTTGAATATTCAACAAACTTACTGAAGCACCTATTAACCGCCCACTCTTGGCATATGATTTCCACTAATTCATTCTGACATGCAGCTCATGCAATGAGCAAAACAATCGACTAATTTGAATACACAGTGTCAGTGTTTTTAGTGATGATAGACAGCTATGCTTTAGTCCCAAAGAAATGTTTTGATGGCACCTCCCAAGCTGTTATTGTGATATATGAAAGATATAAGATGAAATAACTATCCATACCAAGGTTGCTAAAGTAAACTAAAACTGAGCCTAAAACTAACACTAGGTTTAAAAGAAATCAGTTAACTGAAAAAAATGAGGGCTAGACTTAAAAAAAAAAAAAAGAATACAAGATAACTAAAATGACATTGTGCTAACTGAACTAAAATAAGATAAAAATATACATGAAATGTTTTAGCTTTAGTCTTTGGCGTTAATTCGTCGGCTCAACAAGCATTAGGAGGCATTGGTGCATATTTAGTGAGACTGGGATGTCTACAAGATTGTGAGTCAGTTGCCCTCACAAAGTATTGTGTTTGTATTGTAATATCTATTTTGCCCCTGAAAAATGCCTCCAATATAATTAAACAACAACAATAAAAAAAACTAATACTGAAACAAATGAATAGTGAACTAAAACATTTTTAAATGAGAAAAACTAAACTGAAACAAGCAAACCCACTCTAGAAACTAACGGAAACTAAACTGAATTGAAAACAAAATCAAAATCAATCAAAAAAAAAAATCAAAAATGAAATAAAATTAAAAAAAATATACAACTCTGATCCACACTTAATTGTTAGAATTTTTTGAGGAGATTTTTCAGTTTTTCTCGTCAGCCATCAAATGTTATGATCCTTGTGTACAGAATCACCAGTTCATGTGGTTTTCCAGTTCATGTGCTGTACCATTAGTGTAAACACATCTGTAGTTCCCAGAGTTACCCACTAGATGGTACTGCAGCCTCTCGCATTCTCTGTCCCCTCTTTGTACTTCAAACTGGCTTTTGGGTGCCTCGCAGTGTGAGGCTGTACATCACAGAAGGTGTGCTTAAAGAGGCCGCCACAGTGACACAGTAATGGGAAATCGATGAGGCTGGGACTGCGGGCCAGCCGGAGCACGGCGGGATGATGGACGTTGGGTCTCAGCCCCGGACAATTGGGTCGCATGCATAATGCCCGTACACCCGCTGAGATCGATCCCAGCTTTGTCTGGAAAGCAGAGAGGGCTGTGTGAACAATGGCGGCCCGCCGGTATGCCAACAAACCTAAATGACACGTGTTAAATCCTGGGCGATCAATTGGTGAAATAATGATCCCTGTATAAGTTCAATAGGGAGCTTTGCCATGGCCCCCACAATGTCAATGATTGAATGGAGAGGTAAATGTCATGTAAATTAAATCAATCGCGATTAGGCGGGAAGCTCATTAGCCAGCTACAATCATGTCAAGAGCACTTATTCCCCTGATGGAGTGTCTTAAGCTGCATGCAAAATAAATCAAATAAAAGCTATGTTGAGGAGCTCGTCAAATACGACTCTATGTAATAACGTCAAATGTTATGACACTTGTAATCAGTGTACAGTAAATGCTTGATAACTCAATAGAGGCTTTGCTTTGACAGATAACAGCGACTCTGCTCTGCGTAGCACCCTCTACTGCTTCCTACAAGGACATGAAGGGTTTGAAATAAGGTGATATGTGATTAAATGGGATACAGCCCCATGACTGAAAAGCAGATCAGTGTATGAGACCTCGTCAGAGAAGACCCATGTGGCAGTCAGTTTTACAGCCACTCCCAAGAGAGTGATGTAATCATTTTTTCCCCCTCTGTTCTGAACTGCTGCCCTCTTTTTTTACTCCTGATCCAGTGGTGAATTGTAGTGGGAAGGACAGATGACGGACAGACACTGACCCATTTGATGCTAGCCACCCATCCATCGTACTGGGCTCCTCACCTACCTCTAAAAGCTGTCAGTCCAGCCAGGTGCACATGCCGCTGTTTAAAAAAGGCTCCTTAAGCACCTGTCAGTAGGTTGACAGAGTGGAAGGAGTCTCTCTTGGCCGCCACTGCTGCAATACTCCGCCATCCAGGCAGCCTGCACCAACTCCCCCCCCCAGCTTCCGCTTTAAGGCCTTATGATCCCCACCCCCCGCGTTTTTTTTGTTTTGTTTTGTTTTCTGAGCACTTATCGATGCCTGCGTGCTGTTCTGCGTCACTGTTTGAGGTGCAGAGACTGTTAGGCGCACTGGGCTCTACAAAGACCCAGGTGTGTTTGTAAAGGAATGGATGTGGAAAGTGTTTTTTGGTGCCGCTATGCTTCTATACTTGGACCTCCTAAAGAGTCCTCATCCACCTCCGTCAACTGTGCTACTCAACACAAGAGGCCGCCTTTACAACTCTCTCTCCCAGCCCATTATGTTTTTAACGAGTCCCTTACAGTTTTCAAGAGGAACAGACAGGTCTCAGAATGGCAAATTACCCCCGTGCATAGACAGGCATGGGATGATTATCATGGCAAGCTAACGACAGGCTGAGGAAGCTGCAATTTGCCAGTTGAAAGCAATGGTAAGCTCTTTTTTTTTTTTTCAGAAAAGCAAGTGGCTCTCCATCCCTAATAGACTGTCACTAGTTTAGCTGAGGAACTCTGCAAGCGAGGATGTGCAATCTGAGGGCATTTTGAAGTGTTTTTTAATGCGCGAGATGAGCGATAGCAGTGGATATTAGGCAATTTTATATGCATGTGTCTCTGTGTTTCTCTGTGTGAGTATCATTTTCACAGGTTTCGCTTTGTGAAGCGCTCTGAAAAACATGCCTTTTCGCAGGCTGTCGTTTTTACCATCTGCAGGCTGTGGGCGAGCTCACAGGCTGGTGCTAGTCACCCGTTCCACGTCACTCTGGGATCAGGCCTAGCGAGTGTGTCATGGCGCGGAACAAAATGTCTCGCATGTGTCTACGAAGCGTGGTGTGGAGCAAACTGTCCCTCACAGGTCCATCAGAGCATTGTGGGGTCTGCAGTGCACGATGGATTACATGTTTGTCAGGTTTTGTGTAGGGTGAGTGCGTGCCTCCATGTGTCATTCAAGTGTGTGTACGTGTGGAGGAGAAGAAAATGTCTGTGTAGAAGCAAGCACATATATGTGAGGAAGGATATAAATGTGCTGTACTCATCTCATGTCCACAGGATGTAAGCGCAATGTTTTCTTTTTTTGTTCTCCCTCTTGAGGTGCGAGGTGCAGTTACCTGTGCAGCTCAGGTTGCAGGTCGATAGTTAATTTTTGGCGTGTTTGCTGGGATCAATAAGGCCCGGAGCAGGGCCCCTGGGCAGACAGAGATGTGGCCCGTGCCTCGTCAGCAGGTTCCGTGGCCGGCTTCGTTTTACTTGAAGAGGATGCAGCTGTTCATATCTGCCAGCCTTACTTCACTTGGAGAGGTTGCAGCTGTTCATATTCTCTCTCTGGAGGACATGGCGTGTGTGCGTTTACAAGTTTGTGTGTGTTTGTTTGTGTGAGAGTGTCGGTATTAGATGTACACCATCTCAGTTTTCCTGACAAAGCTCAACACCTGAGTCAGGAGAACGGAGGACGCTTCAGCATCAAACACTTCTCCCTTTACACCGTTTCTTCTTACATCTCTTTGTCTTCCCAACCTTTTGACCTGCTTTTTGTCCTTTGTCCTCAGGGCTGTACTATGTCGACTCAGAGGGGAACCGTGTGTGTGGCGATCTGTTCGCCGTTGGCTCAGGCTCCATGTATGCCTACGGTGTGATGGACAGTGGCCTGCGGCAGGACCTGACTGTGGAGGAGGCCTGCGAGCTAGGCCGCCGCGCCATCTACCAGGCCACGTACCGTGACGCCTACAGTGGAGGGCAGGTCAACCTATATCACGTCCACAGCGAGGGGTGGACCAGGGTCTCCCAGGAAGACGTCCTCATGCTGCACCAGCAGTACAGAGATCAGGCATAAGATCTAGAGCACAGAGTGAACCAGGAGGTGGGGCGTGAATAGGGAGGGTTAGGAGTTTATTCTCGTATCTAATGTTAAGATGTTCTGAAATGTCAGTAGAGTTGACACATGAATAAAAAGGACTCATCTGCCGATTGACTTCCACTTGCATTAGTTCTGTTACTCATTTTGACATGTTGCTAACTTAAAGCTTCATATTGTACATTTTTAACAATGCCAGCTCCACTCACCCCACACAGAGTATGATTTGAGGGGCTGCAGAGACAGGGCTGATGACTCAAATGTGCTTTAATACAGTGTGGGTGTAGTGTGGTGCTTGCCCTACATACGTTTCATTTGGATCATACATTGGGAAACTACATCATCTTTCTCAATAAAACCTGTGATGTTCTTTTTTCAACAGCCTTGTTTTTCTTATTTTACCTTTTAGGCTTCAAGATGGTGAATAGTTGGAATCTTGAGAATTTCCCCTCTATGTAAAAGCATAGTCTTGTTGCCTCATCCTCCTTTTGATGTAGTCATTTTGTCGCTGTTTGTGTTTACATTTCAGTCATCTGTTCCCCCAGCTGTTGGGATTGGGAGGTACATCCAAAGCCTTTTTTGTCTCCTCTATATGTTCCGCATTTATTAGCGAGGAGTAGCACTGTCTAAATAGCACTATTTAATTGCATACCACCAGCCTCAGTAATTGTGCCTCCTGAGTTGTAACACTGTGTTTTCTTCCCCTCATTGATAATGTTCCCTTCCTGCGCTCACGTTGCACAAATACGTCTTTTAATTGGAAGAGGAAATTTATTCTTTAATTCCTCCTCGACACACTTAGCTTCTCAATGTGCAATGTTGTGTGCTACCCTGCCATGGTGTTTTACAATGTAACGACCTGCGCTGGCAGTGTGTGCCCCTCCAGCGGTTTTTATGGTTGGGAATAAACACTAATAAAGGGGATGGGGTAGACATCTGAAGCCAGTGCACTTTCAAATCGTGGTTAAAAACTAGTTTCACAGGTGACTAGTTAGCAGATGGAATAGAAATGGGATTTCGATAAATGGAAATGAGCGGGTCTCATCCGCGGTGCTGCTCTTAGTAAATGAAGTGATGGGAACTGCACCATCAATAGAAGCAGAAGCTGACAGAGTGACGAAGTATTTGCCCGTGGAGATATGCTAAAATGGAGCAAATGTGGATAAAAGCATTAACACTTTGTAGAAGACTTAACCGTCCTCCTGGGTTAAGGGGTTAAAGAAGTGATTTTGACTGAGTATAACTAAATGATTTCCTCAGAGTAGTGGATAAAGGCTAAGTCGTGCAGCACCATTAAATATCCAACATACTGCATTGTCATTTAAGTATAGTGTAGGAAGTCTTGCTTTAATAAAGAAAAGCCAGCTTACAAAGACTGCAATTTTAGTCCATAATTGCTCAGTGAGATACCATTTGAGCAAAAGTGTAGCGTGTACATGGAGCAGACTTAAAATGCTATTTTTACTCCAGTGTGTCTTATGTACCACATGTTAAATGAGCAACCAACTCATGAACATCCCAACTCAGCAGTTACTGTATAAAACGGCTGGATGATTGAGTCAATTTAAAGTGGGTGTAGTTTGGAAAATGGCACCATTACTACATTTCCTCAGTTCACAGGTCTCGAAGACTTGGCATGGAATAGAATAACCAACTTTATTTATATAACATTTTTCAGGAACATAGATAAAAAGTGCTTTACAACAAAACATCTAAAGAGATGCATGTTGCTGCCCTGATCTCTTCAAGCAAGTTATCCAGAATCTATGAGCTCTGACAGCAGAGGCTCTGTCACTCTTGTGTTCAG
The DNA here is from genome assembly GCF_011397635.1 of Epinephelus fuscoguttatus. Lineage (NCBI taxonomy): Eukaryota > Metazoa > Chordata > Actinopteri > Perciformes > Serranidae > Epinephelus > Epinephelus fuscoguttatus. The sequence goes on along the minus strand of NC_064766.1, from coordinate 10,126,437 downwards.
GTCTAGATCTTAACACAACAAGAAAAGAAGCATCTGGAGGTCTCAAGGAGTGAGCCATTCATTTCTTTCTTTTGTTCATTGGGTTAAGAGCTTTCCGGTGATAAGCATCAGTATGCCTCAAATGAAACGCTTGTTGGATCACTAAACAGTGACAGAAACCACCTTCAAACGCACTCTGAATTTGGCAGGCAACAATTTTTGTAACATCTCCAGGTGTTCAAAGGTGAGAAAGTTTCTGAACTTCTCTACAAGTTCTCTTTTTTTCATCATCTGCAGTCACATTTTTGCCATACTGCTGCCCATGGATGGCAGTCTTCGTCTGTCGCTCTGTCCACCAGTTCACCACTTGGCTCCAAAATAAAATATTTTAACTGTTGGTTGGATTGCCATAAAATTTTGCACAGAGGTTCAGAGTCCCCAGAGGAAGAATCTGAGATTTTGTTTTTCCCCTGACGTTTTTTCATCTAGTGGAACTAGTAAAAAAAAAAAAAAAAAAAAAAGACGCTCAGAAGCAGTGATGGAGGATGTACTCAGATCTTTTATGTAAGTAAAAGTAGCAATACAGTAGTGCAGAAACATTAACAACCAAAAGTTTTGAAATCTTGAGTAAAAGTAAGTATAATGAGCAAGTAAACTTACTTATTATGCAAAGCATCTCAGTGTATATTTTATTACCAGATTCTAATTATTGATGCATTCATCACTTTAATATTGCAGCTGATAAAGGTGGGGCTATTTTAATTGCTTTATATACTGCTGAGCATGGGTGATTTAGGAGACAATGGGCCCCACCACCCACAGACACTGTGGGGAATTTGCATCTTTCTGTGGGTTTGTGTCTCTGCATGGTCATTTTGTGTGTCTTAAAGGTAATTTTGTGTAATATTTTTACCATTATCATTTTGTCGATTTGTGTCTCCTTGTGGTTATTTTGGGTCTCTTCCTGGTTGGTACGTGTTAATTTGACAATTGACATTTTTCAAGCGAAGACCAGGGGGCACCCTGACACTTTGGACCCCTGGGCCTGTGCCCGGTAGGCTTGTTCAGTAGTCCATCCATGCTGCTGGCTTGTTTAAGCTATAATAATATGAATATTTTGTCAGTTTTACAGCTTGTAGTAATAATCTTAATCTGCAAAGTAACTAGTAACTAAAGCTGGCAAATAAATGTAGTAGAGTAAAAAGCAGCTACAATATTTGCCTCCAGAATGTATTATAGTAGAAGTATACCGTATCACAAAATGGAAATATTCAAGTAAAGTACAAGTAGACCTGAAAACTTAATGTACAGGTCCAGTGTGTAGGATTTAGTGGCATCTCAAGATGATGTTGCAGAGCTTAAACTTCTCCCATGTGGCAAGCGTTTAAGAGAATTGTGATGGCTTACACTAAAGTCTTTGTCTTTGTCTATCTAAACTTTGTGCGTTCTGGGCTACTGTAGAACAACATATTGGGCTTAGTGGAAGAGGACTGGCTCCATATGTAGATATAAATGGCTCATTGTAAGGTAATGAAAACACTGATGATTCTTATTTTCAGGTTGTTATAAGCTTATGAAAACATAGAAAACATACAATTTCTGCCAATAGATGCCCCTTAATCCTGCACACTTGACCTTAAGTATTTGAGTGAATGTACTTAGTCACATTTCACCGCTGCTCAGAGGATACTTGGTACGCACCAGGTCGTTTGAAGGATATTGAACTGACAAGTAGCTCTTATTTTGGTCATAAGATGTTTACGGGTTTAGATCTGTAAAGCTGTAGTTACTGGTGTCGATGTCTCCAACTGCCCTTTTGGCCCATGGAGTCATATATAGAGGAAACACTTCTCACCTGTGGTTTTTCACTGTGTTTGGACTCACCCATCCTGTCTGCAAGCGTGACCTTGGCATTGGACCAGCAGACAGGCAGTGCGCTGCCAGTGTCGGCGGTTGTCTATGTCTGGCACTGAGATTGCAGGTTGTCAACAGGTATAGCTGCTAGCAAGTACCAGCTTTCAGAATATTTTCACAAAGCTTTACACTCAGGGCAAGATGGTGACACTCTGGGGAGGCATGACAAAATGAAGAAAATAGCTTTCTTTTTTCGCCTAAATTAGACGGAATGCTATGAAAAAGACCAGCTGGCGTTATTGAAAGGTGCCAGCGCGATGATTTTCACACTGTCAGAAAATAACCCCTGTGCCCACATTATGCCATCTGTCAGGTGGTCACATGTGATTTCAGTCCCAGACACCAGATCATATCTGAACACAGTCCTAAGGGTGCCCTGACAACCCTTTTGGGATTCTCACACACCTCACACGTGAGGCGTTATTTCCCATGATTAGATGCTAGGACTTTGTAATTGGATCCTCAAAAGGAAAAGCACCCACTGCAGGGGTACACGCCTTTAGTGATTGAGTATCTATCAGCCATTGTTTATTCCTGTTGATGCTTTACCCCGACGGAGAAATAAATGAGAAGTCTATTTGGTTTGGGTAATGACTCCCGGCTGGCTGCCTCTTGTCCACCCCAAAGGCTCTCCGGGTGTCATATAATCAGTACACCCAAGTCCTTAAATGCGTGCCAGTTTCTGACAAACAACAAAGCTGGCGTGAAGATAATTGTGTTTGTGGTCCCTGCGCATCCCCTTCCTCGCTGGCGCAAGAGGCAGCCGCTGCCTCGCCTCGTCTGAGAGGTGCTGTTTTTCATCCCTCGCGATGACAGCAACACTCTTGTCATTCCTGCCGCGTTCTTGCCACTCCCGCCTCGCTCTACTCGAGACTGTTCTTTTTTTCCTACACACCCCCCTCTTCCCACAGCAATGTTTTTGGCAATTGCTTTTTTTTTGACTCGATTAATTCAGTGACACGAATGAATACAGCCCGGCAAAGTAAACAGTGCAGCCCTTGAGTTTTGTCCAATCTGAGTCAGTACTCGTCCGCCTCCCAGCAGGCACCTAGGAGCTTCTGCCAACACCACTATTGCTGCTCTTGATGATGATGATCATGAGGGTGATAGTGAGGATGAGGATGATGATAGCCTCTACTATTAGTGTGGACTGTGCCTCAAGAGGCCCAGAGCGGTTGGCTGTTTATCCCTTGTCATGACACCTGACTGTATAAATGGGGCCTGTCTGTTTGTTTTATCGTCAACAGCGCCAGGCCTTGCCTCCCAGGCAAACACAGACAGGGTCAGGGAGACTACAGCTAAAGACGTGGCAGTAAGAGCGATGGTGACTGCCACGGTCACTCCACTTACTCCCATGTGGCTCCTGGCTTTTTTTTTTTTATATTGCACTGCGTCCTTTAATACGTGGTGACTAAGTCCCTTGGGGTGGAGAAAAGTGAATTGCGGAAGCTGTTGTTTCACGGTATCAATTGGCTTTTTTCCGACTTCTTGCCATTTTAGTGGCAGTTCAGTTCTGGTTATGTGAGCTCTTACATTTGTTTAGGTGACGCACCATTACAGGGTGTTGTGTTTTTCTTTTTGACTGACCTTGCGCTGTGGCTGATACGCTAGCCTATACTTTGCCTCTAAAACCTTCCATATTCTGTTGGTTTGTGGAGGTTGTCATTTTTTATAAATCACTGACAAGTGCGAAGTGTATCCACTCTATAAAATGCAGCTTTGGATGCCACATTATTTTCCCTCTGGATGTCTCTGCTTTACAATTCTGAAAGAGGAGTACAAAAGTACAGTGTGTTTTTTATTGGTTTGAAGTGTCACTCAGAGCTGCAGGCTTTTTGACAGAGTAGCCGGCCCCAGCGGAAGACCCATCTCAAGAGGAACAACTCTGCCAGGCTTAGAGCCCCTATTACCCCCCTTTCTCTTCTTTTTCTCCCTTTCTTTCACCTCTCCATCCGTCCATCCTTCTTTTCTGTTCCACATTTTGACTTAATCCCCCCTGCGGTGCCCTCGGCCTGTTGCCCACTTCCCTCCGGCCTGATCCCACTCTGATCAATGCCACATCCCCCCCGACAATACCAACGGGGAAATGGAGGCATTAATTACCCACCCCAGAGCTCGTTACCCAGGCTCAGCCCTTTCAGCTTCCTGGCTCCTCACTGACACTGCAATTGTAATTCAGCTGGGGGCCCAAGACGTGAGGGTAATAACAGAGGGTACCCGTCCAAACGGACGATCGCCCACTGATAGATGATCCGCTGGGCCGGACGTGACGGAACTGACGTGAGGGGGCCGGGAGTGACTCTGAAGTGATTGACACACAGCTTTGGCACTGGGATTATGTGTGAGAGAAATAATTTATGACTTTCTCTTCCGGAGCCGAGACGAATGCCAGAAATGAGTAATGACCTCTTGGAAGTTCAGCTTCTCTGATCGCAAACAATAGCCCAGGTTGTCAGTGCTGTGGAAATGACAGAGTTGATGGTGTTATGAGAATGAGAAGCTAATGGACTAAATCATGGAAATGGCAGTTTAATTAAATACCAGGACCCTGCTATGAGCAACATTTTAAAATTAGAGACGTCCTCGTTGGTCGCTGTGGTTCCTAGTTGTGGTACAAAGAAAATTAAGGAAAATTGTTCTTTCTTAACTGCCTTTCTTTCAGCTTGCCCTTCTATCTTGTCGTCCTTTCTTTCCACTGGCCTATTGTGTGTTGTTTTCTTCTTGACAGTTTGAGTGCCAAAGTCTTGAGTGCCCAGCAGTTGGCCTCCTTTGTGTTATTCAGGCTCTGATGTTTTCATGTAAGCACTGCGGTGGAAAAATAAATGTTTATTTGCACAGTCCCTCCTCAAGCAATTCCCACCATTCCCGTTTTTCTTTTGCCATAGCCCCTTTACCGTCTCTCCCTCTATCAGCAACTTTTCCTTATCCTCCCATGCTATATTCTATATCTATATCTATATCCTATTTCCTCTTCCTCTTTGCCCTTTCTCTCTGCCCCTCCACTTTCCACCATCCACCCTCTCCTCCTTCTCTCTCTAATTTCCCCATTACCCCCCATTCCTCTTGCTCACCCACTCCCTCTTTCTCGCTCTCCCTCTTCCCCCTCCTTGCCATTCTTTGCTCTGGACTGATCTGCTCTCATTACATTGATGGCCCTGATGATTCAGTTGAATGGTGCACTATCTCCCCGGTGCCTCTCCAAGGCCTTTTCTCTGCAGCCCGCTCATGCAGCAGCACTCAGCAGTGACAGCAGCCTCCACTCTCTCTCTCTATGGGCACAATGACAGCGTGGCACCTGCTACTCAGCCCGCTGACCCCTTGATATTATCATATAGGTTGTGTAGAGATCAGTGTGTTGACGTGCTTGACTTTCACCGTGTAAATGGTGTAGCAGCGAGATCAAACACTGGGATACAGTGAGGAATAGTGTTGTTGTGGGGGAGTGTATGTGTGCTGACAGGAATATATTGGTAACTGTGTGGGAGTATTTAAATTTTTGTTTAACCTGGTCATGTTTTTCCACACTGAACCAGTCTGTTTCGGATCTCAGGTGTAACACTACCCCTTTGATCTTGGCTTTGGCCAGCGAGTGCCAACACTGCACGCTACCTGAACCACAACCACCTTCTATTATTCATTCCTTAAGGTGCGTTTCACACATTCAGAATTACCTGCACTGCAGCTGACTGTGGTTTGCCTCCACTCCAAGTGACTCTCTACTATCACTGCATTTCTTGCTGAAATGCAGATGGTGCAGGCTCAATCTAACCCTGTGTCCCATTTCTTCCCCTCCACCCTCACCCTTGATGCATCCCCATCTGGATGTACACTCATGTGAAATTTAATGTTACTCCAATACTGAACTTAATGTTTTAAGGCAACCATTTAGTCCTCTTCCACTTTTTTAAAACAGCACTTATATCACTGCATATCCACATTTCCCCTTTTAACTCTCCTTAAAGGTCCAGAGTGTAGGATTTAGGGGGATGTAGAGTATAATATAATAAGTATGTTCTCTTCTTTGTATAATCACCTGAAAATAAGAATCGTTGTGTTTTCATTACCTTAGAATGAGCCATTTATATCTGCATAGACAGCGGGTCCATCTCCACTGAGATCGCCATGTCACGCTGTCAAGTTTCTACCCCAGAAGCCCAGAACGGACAACCCAAACACTCAATTTGGATAGGGCCATTCAAGTTTTTGCATTTTTCGCATTAGCCTCAGTTGTTAGCAGCCCTGTTGCGACAAGAGTGTCGGTAAAACACTGTTTTTTTAACATGAACATGCTTGATTCAGTGTTTTTACTTCTTTAAATCACCTGGTCCACTTGTATTGGGAAGGAAGAGACCTCTGTGGATGATTCGGCCCCTGGAAGTACCTCCTAAACATCTGGATCTTAAGTTATCAGAAAAGATAGTGGCCTGTCCAACATGCCAAACAGTGTCTCAGAAACAATGATTTGTAGTGTGAGACTGCTTCATTCAGTGTTATTACGGTTTAAATCAACAGGTCAGTTTGTTTTGGAGAGAAAGTGACCCATGCAGATAATTCGGCTCCTGGTTAAAATCTCCTTGAAATATGAATACAGAGGAAATGCTAACCGGGAGGAGTTTTAGCTGGTTGCAAACTGCAGTCCTCACCATTAGATGCCACTAAATCCCCCTAAATCTTACACACTGCTCCTTTAAGTAACTTTAAAAGAGTATTCCACTGATTCAGCTTTGCACTAATAACATAATCAGACTCATGATGAAAATTTAATTTCATTCCACACTGTCTGACAGTATTATATATATTCTGTATTGACTTCTTCCAACCCTTCATTAAAACCACTGTATATAATATTTGCAGAGTTAAATATTTAAACCTCAAGACTCCGTGTTGTTATGGCAGCACCATTCCATCAAATGGAAATATTAATGATGCATCATTTTATGCACATTTCCACAAATTTCAGCCTGACATATATGGCAACTTTGGGGTCTCAGCTGGAATTGAAAATAATATTGTGCGTGCTTGAACAAAGCTTGGTTGCACGGAATGAATTTCTAATGACTGTCCCACTGGTGGGTCAGAACGGTTTCAGTGTAGATGCTACAGGGCAGAAAAACAAGTAGATATTAGAATAATATTAAACTGGATGTGATCAGCTATTAAAGGGTCAGTTCACCCAAATGTCCAAAACTCAACTCTGCTTATGTTCTGAGACATGCCCTACAGAATTTTATACTGTGACCCCACTACAGCAGAGCTTTATAAAATGTTGGCTTTGCTACTAAAAGTAATAAAACATAGTCTGTCTTGGTTACATTGAATTATCTGCAGACCTCATGGTGAACAGTTTCTATTGGAATGACTTTCCACCAAAGAAACTGTCCCTGTGAAACTACAATACGTACAAGAAGTGAAGTGGTCCATTGTTTAGTTCAGTGAGTGAACTGCCCAGAGAGTCAGCTATTTCCAAAGCCCAAATCGCTTCAGTGCACTTGCTTTCCAACCGAGTTAAGTCCCAGAATGTACTGTAAAAAGAAGTAAGCATTGATTGGAAGTGACGTCACTACATTTCCTCTCCACTACACTTCCAAGAGATCTTTGCACAGTGTTGTATCAAGAATATAGTAATGCAGAGCTGCCACTATGAGAATAGAGTAATAATTGTCCAAGTGTCTTGTTATAATGTCAAAGCTCTCTCTTTATGGCTAGGGGGTTTTCTCATGAAAGACAGATTGTTAATGCAAGACTTCATCCACAGCTCCAAAGAGAGTGGGGACTCCACTGCTGGCTTAAAGTTAGGCAGAAGATGAGAGAACAAGCTGTCCCATTAGAAATAATGCAATATATTGAATGGCTTGCTAGTTAGCTGAAGTGAAAGAAAAATCACCCTGCAACAAAGCCGTAGATAAGACAAAATCTCATGCACTGTCCTCTTTTTAACGACAGTTTCATGTGTATTGCTGAAAAAGAGCAGCATCTCATGGTGTATTTTGAGGCCTAAAATAAAGGCGCCATCCCTTAATTCAGCTCTTGTTCATTTCTGGAGTAAAACTGTTGCAACACTTCTTTTAATTTGCCTCTAACTTTGTTTTAATAGGGACAAAATGTGAGAAATTATTTTGAAATGCTGGCAGTTCTATGCACTTGTTTAAAGATGACACAGCTGCATGATATAAAATTAACAACAGGTATGTGTTAGGTGAGTCAGTGAGTATGCCCTGAGACCATACTGATTATATAAACCTAATCAAACTTACCTATAATTAATTTTTTATTAGCTGCAGCTGTGTTTTCCACAATATGACAGCTCTGTGAAAAAGGGCCCCTCAGAAGCAAATGTAAGCACATGTTGCACCTTCATGTACGGTACAGTTTAGTCTTTATTATTCATTTTACTCCGGGGAGATACTATATGTGTCGGTCACAAGTAAAGTCCACATGGCTCGTTAGGGTGCCACTCTAAACCAAGGTGACTTTGAAATGAGGGTGAGTTCTGGGACAAAGCCCATTACAGACTGATACCATACAGTGATATGCACTATAACAGGGGTGGCCGACCATATGCCAAGAAGAGCCAAAAATCTGCAGGTTTTCTTTCTGACAGATCTCCTCAGCAGGGCACTGTTCTTCCGAGTTCGTTCCCTCTACCTGATGCAGTGCTAATTAGTGGGTCTTTGGTCGGAATGAAAGCCTGCAGCATGTGGCTGGCTACACTTGTACCTGCAGTTACTTACAGTTAAAAGGGAAACCCAACTGATGTCAACCAAAATGTTACTTTGCAGAAATGTACTGCCAATTAAACTTAGGTCTGCTCCACACAGACATGGGTGTTTTTATGAACGATACTTTCTTAAGCGTTCTGGCCTTTCGAACACATGTAAAGTGTGTTTTACTTCACTAAAACCGATCTTTTGTAAAACTCTTTTTTCAGAAACTCTGTTTTCAGTGTTGCTGTGTAAACAGGGAAAACAGAGTTTTTGGCTTGAAACGGCAGTGTTCGCTCTTATCTCCTTTGAGAGGCATCACAAATGGGGCATGGCATTTGATGCAATGGCGTATGTGACCAAAGTATTGCTAGTTCTAACTTTGCTCAGGACTCTTTCTGTATTTACACATAAATAAGACTATGTATAGCTACAGTGTTGCATTGTACCAAGGTTCAGATAACCATCCAAATGGTGGATTTGCCTTGCACTAGTGGTGGGCGCGGTTTGTAGCGGCGTGTTATGTATGCTACAAATGGAATGTGTCTTCAGCTATAAATGTCTCTATAAATGTACAGCACTATATTTAGGAACCAAGGCATCGGAATGGGCTACGGAAGTCACTGCTCCAGGTAGCCTCCTGGTAACAGTTTTTTTTGGCCTCTAATTGCCCACCATTTTCTTTTTCTGTGAATGGCTTGAGGGCTGCTCTTGACAGTGCTGTAATTGTGTTTTTGCATTTTTATTTGGACTAGGAGTTGTTTTTTTTTTTTTTTACAATAGTGTGTGTGATTTTTTCTGAGAACGTAGGAGGGAGAAACCCTGTTTACAAAAATACCCGTGTCCGTGTGGATTAGGCATGAAACGGAAAGTGCAGTTATAATAGTTTATTGCTTGTTGTATCATCTGCAATCTGTTTTTTTCCAAGTGTGAGCAGCCCCTTAAATTTTGTGTATTTCATTGTTAGTGTCCATCAACAGCACACTCAAAAATTTAGCAAATTTAATATACATACAATAAATTTCAGTATGCATAATTAAGTCTTTCAGTGTTAATGCATTACAAACTCAAAACTATGTTAAAATTAGTATGTAGCCTACTGTAGAATTTAGTCACAGCTCATGACAGCAGTAGAAATGAGCTTTAAACACAACACTGATATTATTACCAGCAGATACGGAGCAACAGTAGCATTTATTTGGAGTTGTGTTTCTGGCCATCTGATTAATGTAAGTTTAGTGTTCATTGACTCTTTTTTGCTCTGTGTTGTTCTACACCAACTTCGGAGGGAAATATTTGGCTTTTTAGCTGCTAAATGTGCCGCAGCCAAAACATCTCGATTGCCCCTTGATGGCCGGCAGCAGTATAGGTCATAAACTCCACCCCCTCTATCCTAGCACATGGGGCATGGGCCAAACTAAAAAAAAATCAAAATACACGTCAAATAAAGTGTGCCCAAAGATGATTCCTGTCATTAAGTGATTCTTATTACCCTGATGTATTTTAAAGTGTTCTGACTTATCTGACACTACAAAAAGGGGGTGTGGTATTATGATTGACAGCTGAGCCTGCCAATTGTTGCGCTCGTGATTGAGTCAGGTCAATGGCACAGAGTCAGGCGGGTGTGGGACCTAGATACTGCAGTTCCACCAGCCAATCACTACTGTACAGACTCTGTACTCTGGCAGCGGTGGGACAAAGAAGGGGCATGTCCTCCATTTTTATGTGCAACCTATGGTTCAGCTGTGTTCACCAGGTATTTGCAAACCAAAACAATGAGCTAAAAGATGCTAAAAAGCTCTGTAGAGCTGAGAGGAATTGCAAAGCGGGGTTAAAATTCTTTGTGGATTCATCACCACAAGCTGCCCCTCTTTCATTACTTATAGTAATTTGAGCCTCTGTTTATGTAAAAAATATTGATTGGAGCAACTAAGGCGACACACACCTTTTTCACTGTGGACATTGCCATAGCAGGGAAAGCACAGGTGAAATTAATGACATAATTAATGGCTTCATTTAATTTTACTGTGTCAGTGTACCATGACAGAGAGCCAGCATGCACAACAGCAGAGCCCTGGAACTGGACCACTTAAATGGTATGCAGCTGTCATTACTGTTATAATTATGCCTGGTGCGACAATGTCCACTCTGAGAGGAGGCTGTGGGCCTTTTTTTCAGGGCAGATATTTTTATATGTCACTGCGGGGAAAGCACAGGTGTAACTAATAACATTAATAATAGCTGCATTCCATTCAGGTGTGCCAGTTCCAGTGTCCCAATATGCTGACTCACTGCCAGTAGCTTACTGGGACACTTCAATGGAACAGAGCCGTCATTAATAGGATTAGTTCCACCTCTTCTTCTCCTGCTATGACTCGTCAAAATGTCTGCTGTGGGGGAAAAAAGGCCTGTTTGCAGTGTCCTTTGATTTTTGGGTTATCTATTTGTTCTTCTGGTGTCCTTTTTCTTGTTTCTGTTGATAAGTGGGCAAAGCTAGATACAGCGAAAAACTCCCCGCTATCTGTAACATCAAAGGTAAACATCACATTTGGGTGTCTGCCTCTCAGAATCCTGAGTATAGGCTTCTGTGTAGACTCACCATTTCACACTGACATATTATACCAGAAAAAAAAACCATCATAGAAGATGCTGTGATACCAATTACTCCACCAATAGTTCCCTCAATATACTGTGGTGCAGTGAGGACATAAAGTCATGGATGGATTACTGAATGGGCCTACTGGGCACAGGTCCAGGAGCCCCCCAGGCTTTTACCTGCAATATGTCACTCAAATAAACACAAACTGACTCAAAATTACCACAGAGAAACATAACTGGCTACAAAGAGACAAAAAGACCTCAGAGAGACACAAAATGATCACAAAGAGATGCAAAACAGCTGCAATAAGACACAAAGTCACTCACAATGACTACAAAAAGGTACAAAACAACCACGGAGAGACATGAAATAACTCCAAAGGGACACAAACTGACTTTGAAAACATTCATAGAGATTCAAAATAACCACAAAAGAGACACACAATGACTACAAAGAGACAGAAAGCAATGACAAACACACTTAAATGACAACAAAGAGACACAAAGCAACTACAAAGAGACACAAAATGACTATGAAGAGATTGTAAATGACCCCATAGAGACAAAATAACAACAAAGAGATTCAAAACGACTACAAAGAGATTGCAAATAACCACAGAGAGACACAAAAAAAAAAACACAGAGGCAAAAAGCAACTACAAACACACTCAAAATGACTACAAAAAGATGCAAAGCAACCACAAAGAGGCACAAAATGACTACAAAGAGAGACAAAGCAGCTACAAACACTCAAAATGGTTATAAAGAGTTGCAAAAGGACTTCAAAGAGACAAAAAAAGACACACTACAGACACACAATGTCTACAAAAAGGGGCAAAATAACCATAGACACAAAAAACCCTACAAAAACAGACACTAAACCTGCAGAGAGATACGTAATGACGAAAAATTTTGCATGAAAATGAAGCTAAACAAATCTGTGTGTCTTGCTCCTATAGAGTCCACCAGGAATGAATCCTAAACCTGGAAATGTGTTAGCATTTTACCACTCACAGTTCCCTAGTCTCAAAGTCAGTAGGTTTTTTGAATGGGTTTTTGGTTAGATGCCTGAAATAAGGTCTGTGGTTAACACAAGCTTAAGAGACTTTCACGTTTTGTTCTCCGGCATAAAATACGTCAGTAAATACTCAATAACTCTGAAGCTTTGATGCGTCTTAAAAAAGGTGGTTGCTATCAAGTGGCTAAATGAGACTACAGAACGTCATCATGCCGGGTTGCACCAAACACGGCTTTACAGTCTTGTTATGGTGGTGATGTTAGGCCATTTGATTGACAGTGAGCCTGTTTACATGCACACAATAATCAGATAACTGGGAATAATCAGGTAGTGGTAATAATCTGATCTGACGCATTTACATGCACTTCAGTAATGCGATAATCAGAAAACCCTGGTTTACATGATTCAGTCTGTTAGTCGGATTTCTGTCCAAGTATATGACGTAAAACTCAAATTTCCTGTTACAGTAGGTGGCGATAACGCACATTAACGCTGGTTGCCACTCTCCATAATACTGAAAAGAAGAACAAGAAGAAGAAACTTCCTCTTAGTTTCAAAACATCCTGTCTTCTTCACCATGGCAACGCTACACAAAGAAGAATAAGAAGAATATGGAGGCGACGCTAACGGTCAGGGCTGTCCTTATGTGGGAGCTGTTAAGCCTGCAAAATAGGCTACACACTGCTGCTGTCCTTCGCTTATTCTCCATGAAGACAAAACGACGATGGGCTTTCATTCACCAAGCATCTGCCCTTGGTCACAGCATGATGGGTCCTCCACTCCTACCAAAACACCGTGCTTGCTGGATGCATGTCCGGAGCAAGGACTGGTGGGAGAGAGTGGTCCTCAAGGAATTCTCAGATCCAGAATGGAAAGAGAATTTCAGGATGTCTCGGAGAGCATTTGTGAAACTGTGTGATCTGATAAAGGATGTCATGAGCCCCGATGAGATGACAGTACGATTTTCTACGACTTTTCACACATGCGCAGATGTAAAAGAACGAAAGATACCAGATTAATGGTATACATGCACCGAATAAAACGGACTATTGGAGAAAAAGCTAGGTGTGTTTATCCGATTTCTCATAATCCGATAATGGCTTTTATCTGATAAAGCACATCGGATTATGCTGTTTACATGACCACTTGAATAATCTGGTAACTCCAGAAATCAGATAATGATCCGTTTATTGTGTGCATATAAACGGGCTCACTGATTTGACATTAGCTTTTTACTTCCGGCGGTTGCATTTAGGCGTCAGTAATCATGGCGGGGGTGTTCATCTGTGAAGATTATTTTGCTGAACAAAACCTGTAAATATGATAAATGTTTGTTTGCAACAGAGCTTATTTTCGCCAATAATCCAAAATTCAATGGCTTTTTGATGAAGGAACCAGTGTGATGCTAACTTCCGTGTTGTCTTATGTTATCCCTGAAGCACCTGGAGGAGAGGTGGTGGAGCCTTCTGCTGGTCTGTGTCCATAAATTGTCTAATAAATTGTTTTAAAGATGTGGCATGTCACTAATGATTCCTGAAAGCTTTCACTCTGACAACACATTTTGACAAAATAGCACTGCTTGTTAATAGCACAGCGTTTTATCTGAGAGTATCTAATTGTGTATTTTTTCCTTTAGAGAGTAGTGTGGTCTTTACCAGATGTTAAAATTCTTGCTGTGTCTGTGCACTGTTTCCTCCATGTCCCATCTGTTTCTTCCAAGCCAGCTCGTCTATTTTCTTCCCTTTTTTCCCTCTTGTTAAAACATATCAGAGTAAGCCTAGTCTTTGCTTCGCCTTTGCCTGTAATCCCTATAGTGCTTGTTACTACAATACCCTTCATCTAACTATTCAGTAGTGGGGTTTCTTATTGCTTTGGGAGGGTCTTCCAGTACTGATGCTTGTTGTGGATATTTACTACTGCGTCTTGCTGCTGCCACGCATTGTTGTTCTTCAACACAACCTTGTAAAACTGTTCAGGTGTATTTATACAGTGTCTCATCCACAGTAAGCGCTGGTGCCGCTGTCCCAGAACATAAAACATTAAAGTGTTTTTCTCACCTCTGAATGTGGAAACACTTCTGTTTGTATAGTTTTTCCTTTCATAAATATATTTTTCCAAGACCGTAGCCATTATCCATCGTCAAAACAGATATAAACCCTTTTATGCTCCCATTCTTTATCTTAACCTTTTGCTTGTTATTGTACCCTGTCTTATTGTCGTAAATAAATGTAAGCTCTGTGTTGAGCCGAGAAGGAAAAAAAAAAAAAAAGCCCTTGAAGCAGCTCCCGGCTCACTCCACTTCTCATTGTCTGGTCCCTCCTCTCAATCTGCAAATGATATCACAATGATTTGCAGCCTTAAATTAAATTTGTTTGTTTGTTTGTTTTCGCTGCTCACCTGAGTCTTGATAATCTCTCCTCTCCGCCTGTGATCTGGCGGCCCAGCTCTGGCGTAGGCTTTCATCTCACCTAATTGGTCCTGATGGCCTCTGCAGGGAATTTCAGGAGAGAGATGCTGCAGTATTAACCGGCTGCAGACGATGAGGGGTTAAAACGGACTGCGTGGGATTAATGAAGGGTTAAAGCAGCAGATGACAGGAGAGGGCAGGAGGTCTGACCGGCATGTGAAGCTACATAACCAGACTGCTCCTCTTCTTCCTCTTTCCTCTGCCGTCTGCTGCCAAGACTCCAGGCACTAACCGAGGCAACGGAGAGGAGTTGGTGGCAACTGCGGGGCACACTGTAGAGCAATATTATGCTTGTTAACATGTGGGATGCATTTTGCTCACTTGTCTTCGCCTGTGGTGGTTTCTCTAATTTGTTTATATCTGGTGGATGTTGTGCAAGCGTGTGCATGCGCAGGGTAGCATCTGTGCATGCTGCGTGCGTACAAGTGGACGGCATCAAGGCCGCCGTTCCCTATTTTCCGTGTGGTTTCATCTTGTGCGTCGGGGGACTTGGGTTTCTGATGGTCTTCCACTTGAATACAGTTGGCCTGGTGCCCGTAGCAACCCCTGTGACCTCCTTGTTTATTCTCTCCCTCCGTCTTCTGCATTGTCTCACCACACCTGAGGTCTCCAGGCGCAGACTGCTTCTGCCAGGTGTGTCCCTAATACCAACTGAGACACACATGCACACATTCATGCATACAGTGCCACAGAGTGTGTACCATCCAAACGAATGCAAAGACGCACAGTGGATGATTCTTATCCTATGCATGTATTTCACATTGTTTTCTGTCCTTTATTGAATATTTGAACAAGCACAACGACTGAAGAAGTGTCCTGTCACTGCACTCTCTATTCTCTTTTTTCTTCCTCTGAAGACTGTGATCACATTTGAGACATAACTCTTCCATCTCTAAACCAAATATCACTGTCTCTGCATCTAAGGCACACAGGCTTTGTGCTGCTGAAGGTTATGTAGGTGTATGTGGTTTTTTGAAAATGTCAAAAATTCTGTTTGTTTTTCATTTTTACGTCGTTTCCGTGCGTCTATTTAGATATTCATATCATGGTAAGGCAGCAAGGGCTTGCATAGCAAAATATCAGTCTGCCTGTCTGTCTGTCATTTTGCCCATCTGTGCGTCTGTGTGATTGTCCAGCATGCCTGTCAGACTGTCTGCTTTGCCATTTTCTCCCACTCTGTTATTCTCCTAGTTGACTTTTGCCACATGTGTCTGAAGCAATCACTCCACTCCTCAGGCTTATGCTGTTTATCTCCCTCTGCGCGCGAATTTGTCTCATGGCTCGTGTGTGTGCGCTTATGTGTTTGTGCCTATCCATTCACATGTGGGCTTAGGATATGTGTGTCTGCATGTTTGCACGTCAATCTCTGTGTTTGTGTAAGGCTGCAGTGTGCCCACCTGTCAGTCAAACATCTCTCGGCAGGGTATTAGTTATCTGTAAAGGCAAGGTCAAGGGGACTCCAGACAACTAGAAGCAGGTAGAGCTACCACAGAGCCTTCAACGCAGCAGTGCACTGCTCCTCGGCACTTTCTCTGAATGAAGAAGCTGTAAAGAAAATGTCCTGTTTGTAACAACTTGGATGTTAGTTTTTTAGTTTTGTTGTTTTAATTGTTAGTCATTAAGACAACAAAACAAAGCCAGACAGTAAAAATCATTACCTAAATTGTCCTTCGTAAACATCATCGCAGTTTTACAGACTGACTTCATGATTTAACCTTGATCTACCGATCTTAACATATATGTCCATGCACCAGACGCGGGAGTAAGTCAGACACGTATAAGGCACAAGTAAGTCTTGAGTGTTAACTTTCAAGTCTCAAGCAGGTCCTAAGTTACTGTGGTGAGAATCAAGCAAGACAAGCCATTTTCTTTATAAGTAATAGTTGACCTTTTGAGTAATACACTTATCTGCTTTCTTGCATGGAATTAAAAGACAAGATTGATACCATTACCATGTGCACCTACCAGCACCTCTAACGGATCCTTTTCACCAGATCGGGTGAAGGAGGGCATCTCAACTCTTCCTTTGCATTCCCCATGGAGAGCAGGAAAAGCAGTTGTGCAGTGTGTGGTGGAAATGTTACAGCAAGTCTGAAGGACGGGTTGTGGTGCTTTGGCCTTTTGTCGGTATTTGCATAAAGTTGACTGGTTCTGCTTTTTGCAGTGTTTATGTTTCGCACCTCAGATGTTTTTAGAAATAGATTTTAGTGGATTGTTTAGATGGAATAACAGGAAGTATGTGAGCAGGCTGCCATGTTGTTTCCTGTTTGAAACGGTAAGTAGAGAGCATGGGACTGCCGCTCAAGCTGGGTGTTTATCCAATCAAGTGCATTCCATGATTGGTCCAGGAAAGAATCGGAACCCACCTACTTTTTCAGTGGGTACACCCATGAAGTGGCAGTTCAGTGGAGCATCTCATACCCTAGTGTCCTTGCCAGATCTGGTGGAAATATGCCATAAAGCTCACTAATTAACGCATTAATTCTCGTTTGGTTAATCTGTGCAAAATCCTAAGTGTTTCAACAATTATATTTTGGTTGGGAGCAGCATTTTCAACTTCCTCAATGTGTTGTTTTACACTTGTATGGATTGTAGGTGGATTTTGTTACCATTCCACACAACCTGGCAAGCTGTTTTCCCTTGTCTCACATTTTATGCTAAGCTAAGGTACCAGCTGTTGGTGGCAGCTTCATATTTATTGAACAGATACGAGAAGGGTATCAATCTTCTCATCTAATGCTCGGCAAGAAGGTGAATAACTATATTTTCCAAAATGTCAGACCTTTAAGCGATGGTCAAGCAAAGATGGGCAAAGCTGCATAAAGATCAAGCAGTGGTTATACAAATATGCACTTGACAATGCATTTAAGTCTATAATCAGACAAACCCCCCCAAAATGCAGAAATACACTAACAGATGGTCGGTGTGCTGGATACACACGCAGACAAATTTGGCTACCTAAGCAGATGTGTACACAAATGCACACACACACACACACACACACACACACACACACACACACACACACGCCAACACACAAGGAGACGCAAGTTTCAAGAAGAGCCTTCGTCAGAAATGGCTTCAAAAATGTGGGCAACCAAACAGATGCGCACAAACACGCAATCAGTGCAAGAGGGGAGCGAGTCACCCCCGTGAGCGCACGGCGTCTGAGGGAACTGAGGGTCCTGTGTGCACAGAACTTGGATCTCGACCACATGAAGCACAGAGCAGCAAGGGAAAGAGAGAGACGGAGGTGGAGAGTGAGGGAAAGAGGGGGAGCAGATGGGTCAGCCATCTGGTGGATGGAGGAAAAGCGAGGGAGATGAAAAGAAGAGGGAGGGTGCGCTGGAGAGAGAGAGAGTTGGAGGATGTGTGTGGAGGGGAGGGGAGGAGGGGTTTCATGGGAAATATCCATGTGTGTGTGAATGGAGTAGGAGTGAGTGCGCTGTGTTTGCGTGGGGCTGTTTATGTGTGCAGCAGAGTTGGTCAGCTGAGACTCAGGTGCCAGCAGACAGTGCAGTTGAGTTACTCTGGCATGCTGTTGAATACACTTATGTCATATACACACACATACGCACATGGATGATAATTAGGACCCTACAGACATACACAGGATTTGCTTTCAAATATCCATGCACAAAACATATATCTTAGAAAAATGTAATCAATGACTCATTATTTCTCATCGAAAAGATAATTACATTACTTTCCAAATTACTTCCAACAACTCCAAACCATTGATCCTGCTATACCACTGCTGGCTGCGTAGTTAAAGCTTATTATAGTGTATTCCTCTGTGCCATACAGCTCCATCGTTGTCCAAAAACTATTAAAAATACATCAGTGAGCCACTGTTGCACTGGGTGACATGTTCCTTCATCACCATAAACACACACTGTAGTTTATTTTGAGTCAATCCCACATACACCGTTCTGCTGCCAGAACTACTCACTAGGGCACCAAATGTGTATTAATACACAGCTGAAAATAGTCCCCTACAAAGGCACACGCACTATTTACTCCTATTTACAAGACATAGTGGTCACAAACAAAGCCACACATTATAGTAAGCCACCCACATTATAGCACCATATACTGTGAATAAAATTGTGGTATTTTTAGGCTTTCAAAAGTTACATAGTCTGGCTTTAAAGGTCCAATGTGTAGGATCTAGGGGGATATAATGGCAAAAATGGAATGTAATATGAGTACGATTTCTCCAGTGTATAATCACCGTTGTGTTTTTCGCACCTTAGAATGAGCCATTTATATCTACATAGGGAGCAGGTCCTCTCCACAGAGTCTGTCATATTGCACCAAAAGATTTCTACAGTAGGCTAGTCTAAAACTGACAAACTGACAATGACACTGACTCTAGATAGGGCCATGTGCGCTTTCTCATCAGCCACCATACTTAGCAGCTCCACCACAATAAGTATTGACAGAAAAACACTGATTTTTTAAAATGAGAAACTGCTTTTATTCAGTGTTTTTAGTGATTTAAAACACCTGGTCCCTTTTTTTTTGGAAAGAAAGAGACTTCTGTGGATAATTCGACTGCTGGTAAGACCCCGTTGAATGTCTGTATCAGAACACATTAGCAGGTGCTGGGCTAGCAGCCTGTCTGTGACCAGCCACACAACATAGGAGAAACACTTATTTGTAATGTGAAACTGGTTTATTCAGTGTTATTTTTAAATTGCTTTTCATCCCTGGATAAGTTTGTTTCGAAGAGGAAGAGACCTCTGCAGATAATTTGGCTCCCAGTGAAAATCTAATGAACAATGAACACTGAAGTAATTCTAATTGGGAGATCATGCTTGGAACATGATATAGGTTTTAGCTGGTTGCAATATGCAATCCTTAGCACTACATACCACTAAATCCTACAAAGTGCTCCTTTAACACAGCTGTTGAATGTGGTTAGCTATAGGCTTTATACTGAAGAGACTGTATAGTTACTGAAAACAAGCTGGATGATGACAAGTATGTTAGCTTCACTATAAAATGGTTTAAATGGCTATAAGGAGAATTCCACATCTGGCTCTGTAATCTAAATTTAGCTATTTAATTTATATATTCTAAATGTCTGAACGAAAGGATAAACAACAATGTTGAGGCAAAGAGTGAACGTGGAAGGACGGAGAGGTCGAAGCTTAGATGGGGTGCAATAACACTCAGGTAGGCTCTCTAACAGCAACACTCATGCATTGGGTCACTTCCCCAGTAGATGTATTTTTCATGGGAATTACAGCTTAAATTTACATTTTGACTTGTGTAATATGAAATGGAACCGACCAGCAGAAAGTGAGAATATTTGCTGCCCCATCTGGCCATCGAGTCCACCCCATCCACAGAGTCATGGCAACCTGCAGATTTAAGACATCAGAGCGGTGGCCCAAACCTTCTGCCCAGGAACACTCACATATTGGATTTACTGGCTCAGGCCACTACTGCTCTGCCTCACTTTGGCCAAAATGGATTTGGAACCAAATAGATGAATAATAATTCTAATAACGTTACAAGTAGTTTTGCACTTCAGTTTTACAAATGTGAGAAGGCTGCCACTTAATGAGTAACGATGAGGCAGTCTTTACTGTCAACTTGATGGCTGATTGCATGTATGATGAATTAATTACACACTGGGTGCTATAAAAAGTCACAGCTGTGCATAAAGATGTTCTTCTTGCATTGTTGGAGGACCTTGCCAAGGCTTTTTGAAAAAAGTTATGCAATACTTTCCTTAATTACTCCCCATGGACAGTTATTAGTTACACTACTCGTGTCATTACGATGGTGTTACTCCACATCATTGCAAAGATGCATTATCACGTAGCTAATTGCAAGTAAACAATAATATAACATTAAACCTTTCATATGTCTACATATCAGCAGGAAACAAATCTCAGGAGAATCAAGACAACACAGGTATTAGGCTATAACTGTCTAGTGCTGACATTAATAGCCTAAAATAATATATCAATAAGCTTAAATAAAATAATATCAGAGACTGGCCTTCCTAACACCATGAGATGATGGCAGACTTTAAAGGAAGGAAAAACATGTTTAAATGGCATATGAACCGCATTTAATGTGCCAAACACACTCACTCCAGTCACTTGCTTACCAAATCATGGCTTTATAGTAGACTAGTCCAGCTGATTTGACGTGCTCATCACTAAATCAATGGTTGAACCTCATGAGTAAGAGTCTCTCAAATCATTTGTCAGTCAGCCTGTTCCTTCTTGAAGTCAGCCCAAGACTGCTCAGACTGAGAATCCCTCTCCATGGCTGCACTGGACCGCATCGCTGTTATAAGCATATTTGATGTTTTTTTCCCTATCTGCCCAATAACATCATGTGGATTACTGTAGAACTTAAGATAAGCAAGTAAAGACATAATTGTTTGATTAGTAACCATGATGTGTTTACTGAATTTACAACAGTAATATGTTACTTTACTGTGTTACAGATAAATGTAATATGATTACTGTGGCATTATAATAACCAGGTATAGTTAAGAAAAAAGGTTGCATCTAATCACAGATGCAGCACAGATGCGAACAGATCAACAGTTGTTATCTAGCTAACATGCTATAGGCTAAAATGCTCATGGTGGATCATCCAGCGGTGACAACTTCTTCTCACTGAGGAACTTTTCTCTTCAGTTCGGACTTTCACCTGTGTGTGACTGAGCTTTAAGAATAAAAGAAAGTTTGAGCAGCACAGTGGAACAGAGAGGCTGAGTACTATTATGCTTTGAGAACGAGTAGAGAGAGGTTCGACCTGGAGCAGATTGTGGAGGACTGCACTACCGGTGGTTTTGATCCATTACCAAGTAATATAGGGCCAGAATCACTGATATTGATACTGACATCAATAGGCTGAATAATCAATCTGCTAAAATAACAGCTAATGATGAACACTTTCAGTTTGATTATGTAAAATTAACCTATTCTGTAAGATCCAGTTAAACTAAAATATTTATTACATGACTATATACCTGGATATTCCTTGCCTGAGCCTCTTTATAGAGTATCTTCAGTGAACTTTTCAGTGTCAGGGGTCTGGCTGCTAAAGAATTTGGCTTCCCCTCCTTTCTTTTCTGTTGCAGCACTAAGTTTTTTTCCCCCTTTCATTCAACCATCACTGCAATCATGTGTCAGATTAAGCTGGTCAGAGTGCATGCCATTGCATGCCAGGTTGTTTACACAGACAATTTTACTCTTGAAATACAAATGGGTACAATGCAGAAGACAGAAACGGATCCCTTTCCCTTTTTGGAATCCTATTGACGCTAGAATTGATCTTCAAGATGATAACACAGTGTGTGTAATGACGATATTTTGGTATCGATCTGCTGAGCCCTAGAATGTGCAGAATGATGTTCAGAAAGGTGAGTATAACAACACACTTACTGAACTTTTTCTCCGGATGAAAACGTCAATAACTATATTGTGTGCATGCACTAAGTGTTGTGCTCATTTGCTAATATTTGTGTGGTTGTGGCTGTAGTAAAAATCTGTATTGCTTGTTGCACCCACTGAGGTGTCTGTAGCTTTTTAAACTCATTTTCTGTCTTTTTTTGTTTAATTGTCTGAGTTTTTTTCTTTTTCCTGGTTAATTCTAACGAGGCTACATTGATGAAGGTGGCTTTATATTTATAATTGCTAATCAGTTGCATGCCCAGGCTGCTCTTTAAAAAGGAATTTACTGATGGTCTGGGCATAAGAACTCTGTGGTGAGATGTTTTTCCCACTAGTGAGAACACTGACATTTAATGCAGTTTATTTTGTAGCCTAAAGGTATATCATTGTATGAAAAAATGTAACCCATTAACAATTACTCAAGAGTACATTTTTAACTGACTTTTATCTACATTTTAACTCAAGTACTTTTGGTCAGAACCTAAACATAATGTGCACATGCCTTTATTTAGAATATGTGGCTTTATATTCTCATATATATGCAGAAAAAGAAATCCACAGGCAGAAATACACAGGCGCATAGTGTGCAAACACACACAAAGCTTGTGGCGGTTACTAAGATGCAACCAAAGGCATGACATGGTATGTTGTAGATAATGACAGCAGCACAGCAAGAGGGAAAAGTAAAAAAAAAAAAGATGAAACCAGGAGATAAGTAAGACAAACGATAAAGAAAAGATAAGTGACAGGATTTGAAAAAAAAATAGGGGAGGCAGATAGTTTGATGAGACAGAAAGAGAGACAGACAGGACGAGAAGAAAGAGAGAGAAGGAGGCAGAGAGGGTGATGATGTAAAATGGAATACCAGAAAACGTCTGGTGGGGCTGAAAAGATCAAAGAAATCATACTTCCAAAAGCCTAGATGTCAGAAAATGGAGACCAATTTATTGTGGATGGCAGGAAGCCTGGCTCCACCTGTAAATTACACTCTGTCAGCCGGAGCAGTGCCGAAACAATACCGGCCCCTGATGAAAGAGAAAGCGAACATGATGGGAAATGACTTTACAAGGAGGAATGACAAAGATTCCACTTTCACATTCCACCTCCAGTGGGACAACTTTGTATGCGGCTCACGGAGTCCACTTTCATCACTGTATGAAATACACTAATGCAATAATTATTGTTAATATGATCGCAGGTATGGACAATTTATCATTGTTAGCTGCTCAGCCACTGCCAACTCAATTCTATGCGTGGTGGAGGAAAAATTAACCAGCATATAATTTGTTCAAACTTTATTTTCTCTCTGCCTGGATGGTCGGTGATTATCATCATTATTGTGATTATTACTCACTTGGCTCTTGTCGTGTTTGCTGTTCACGAGCACGTCATTTCTTGCACGCTCGTCCCAAGTGATGGTGCAGATGTTTTCCAGCTTGTTTAATTCTCCCTTTATATGAAAACTCCTGTGATGTTTATGCAGGTGTGCGGACTCTTTGTTGTCTCGGCGTTCCAGTGTGGTCCTTTACCTCCAGGGACACACTGATGTAGAATCTTTACTTGGGGAATGAAGACTAGAAAGAGGGAAGCGCACAAAAGCCATCTATCAGCTGGCAGCTTGACATTGAGCCTGTGCTCTTGGAGATGAAAGATGACACCACACACACACAGACACACACACACACCCGCTCATATTCAAATCACACATTTTCAGACAGCGGAAACATTTCCAGACATTTCAACACATTAACAATGCATAGTGAGACAATTCTACAAAATTCAGTTTGAAATTCTGAGGAACTGATCATTTATTTATTCTGGATGAAAGAGTCTTTCGAAAGGTATCCACTTGACTTGTTTTTCTTAAAGTTTTTAATGTTTTTATCAGAGCCTCAACAGTGCTCTCATATGGAAAAAGAAATTTTTAGATGTTTTGACGATGTAGATCTTCGATAACATATATGAAACAGCAGTCCCTATCACTTAGGTTAAATTGCCTGAGACAGATTTTAATTAGTCATTCTAATCTCATATATAGATTATAATAGCAATTTTAAAGGTTCTGTATACAACATTCAGAGCATTATTACAGCAGCAAACAACTATTAGCAATGCAAAGACAAAGGTGAGTAATGGCGTCCTGAGTAGAGAATGAAGTAATGCTTCCTCTGTGTGTGTTGTAAACTGAGCTTTTGTTTTTGTGGTAGACAGATAGAGGATGAGTCTACATCGCCCACGCAGTCAGGAACACAGCCTCTGATTGGTTGATATATCAGGACCACAGTCTCTGATTTGTCGGCAGACTCGACCCAGTGCATTGTGGACCGCTAATTGCTGGCTAACATCAACAAGTGTTTTCAACACATAAAAAAAGATTTAAAAAAAATCTTAGTGTCAGATTTATCGTCATGGATTTATTTGACAAATTCCCAAAAAAGACACCGCAGTTCAAGACTGGATCACAAAGGGATACGATCACACTGGAGCCCTCCTTGAAATGGCACGATGGTTGGCGTTAGCTTTTAGACAAAACAAAGTAAATCCGCAAACGCAGCATTTCAAAGAAATTGTGTATGACATTGACCCCAGAGAGTTGATCGATGTCCAGTATATAAGATTTTTCTAATCTGGCCTGTTCAATGCTTGGTGGTTAGACAGACTTGCACACGCAGCTCAGCTTCAGCAATAAAGTCTGCAGTATGCTTTCAGATAACGTTACATTAGACATCACATCAATCTTTCACTTCCCCAACTGGACAACCGTGTGAGGCAATCCACTTGCCCGAACAGAGAGTGAACTTCCTGCCAACCTTAAAGTTAAAACTGCTATGGGCCCATGGCACCATCGCAGAAGCGTAGCACCCACCCTCCGGTTCTCCCTGTGTTAACACTGTCGGCTCTGTCAGTGCTGTTGCTATTGTTAGTGCTCTTCACCCTGTGAAAACTGTTAGCTGCTAGCTGTTTCAGCCACCTCCATGTTGAGAACTGAGTGCAGACAACCTGAATTGGACTCTGAATCATAGATATGATCTGCATGTCATATAAAGCTCCTGTAATGATAATGTAAAAGTTAACTGATATGATTAAATAGTGTAAGTTAACAATTAGTAACTAGAAGCTTTCAGTCTTTGCAGTGCTTGTTGGTATACAGTAATTAATTTTTCAGTTGCACTTTCCAGTTGCACACTCAAACTGAACACAGTTTTACTGACACTAAATTACAGAAGATTGGGTTCTTCATGGTTCCCTCTAACAGATAAAGGTGCTCTGTGTGAATGTGGATGTTACTCAGTGTCAAAACACAAGTCTGAAATGTTTTTCTTTTTTGACAAAGGCTTTGGGAGGCAAAATTACAATGATTAACCACTTTTGTCCTACCTCCACATCATAGCTGTTAAGGTGTCAGTATGCCTCAGGCAAAGTGCTTGTCGGATCATACAAGAACATCTAAAAAAACTCCCCCTCTTCACCTTTCTGACTTCAGAATTAGAAGGCCAGAGTCTGACCATTTCTGTAACTTTCTGACACAGACAAGCATACCCACTATATTTTCAGCTTTGTGTGTGGTGGTGAGAAAGTAGGCAGGTGCTTAAACTTCTCTCTCGACCCTTTTTCATTCTTTACACAACTGTACCTGTCACTTTGTGCCAATAAGTGCAACACCATTAATGCTTTTGAGAAAAGACAACCAAAGTGTGTACGCTCTTAGTCCCATTTAAAAGATTATTGTGTCTCGCCCTTTCTATGACAGCAGACTTTTTGACCTGGCTGTTTAGAAAAGCTATAAACAATTTTACCTTCAGAGGTAGTCAGAAGACATTATCCAGCACTATGCTTCAGAATAAGAACATTTAGGATTATGAATCAAAAAATGTGATCCCGTATTACCAACTGCAGCAGGAGGGCTAGTGCTGTTTTCACCTTGTGAGTCAGAGAAAATGTGGTCTTGGAGACATTTGTAGCAAGAAGTGGTTGTGAAGTGTTCATATGTCTGTGGACATATATTTTCACCTTGATGGCTTCACAACCCTGCAAAATACAGTCACGAAACTTTACAGGTGTGTAGCTGGGATCAAAATGAAAGCTGAGTTTCAAGATGAGGGTGGTCTGTGCAACGGCGCTAGAAGTACGGAGGTAAGAAGTAGGCAAGGGGCCATTGGCCCCGCTCACTTTACATCCCTGG
This sequence comes from Epinephelus fuscoguttatus, assembly GCF_011397635.1. Lineage (NCBI taxonomy): Eukaryota > Metazoa > Chordata > Actinopteri > Perciformes > Serranidae > Epinephelus > Epinephelus fuscoguttatus. Next base: position 10,100,150 of record NC_064766.1, on the reverse strand, counting down.
CTTACATTTGTCTAAGATGTGGATTGCTGTATTGCGGCTGGAGGGTGAGGCCAGAAATGCAGAGAAAGGTTTTAAACAACATGGAGATTTCATGGAGATTGATTAGCAGCAAAGGTTTGTGGACTCTACTTTTCCTTTATTGTCCAAAGCCCTCTGAGCTTGGTTTTGGTGATTTTCAGATGATAATACATTTGGCCTTGTCTAATAATACTGTTGTTGACTTAAGCCATTTTCACAATATCCGGACCGATTCTGTGGACCTTGTCCAGAGATTACCTTTCACACGTGAGATGCGTCTCATACTGGAAATACTCCATTTGAATTGGATGTGGGATAACATTTGGATAGAGCATGCAGGAGGCAGGATGTAACGTGGATTGCATTTAACTGATTTGTAATTTAGTCATAGACACCAGAGTCTGTTGCCATTCCTTAAATTTGTCTGACAGTTTTGGTGTTGGCCCTTACTGACAGAAGTTCCCTAATCTTGTCTCTGCAGTTAGACATTTTCTTTGTGCCTTTGTGTATATGACCCTCTTCATCATCTGCAGATGTTTTCTTCTGGTTTTCAGCCAGCTCCAAGATACAAACACCATCCACAAGCCCACTAATTCACTGCGGATTCTCCTGCTCTATTCACACTTGGGCTAAATTGGACATTACATGGACTTTGTACCAAGGAGCTGGCAGGGTAAAGTGTGTTTAATGTCTCATAAACAACACAAAGTGGTGTCTGATCCAACTGATTCACAGATCTGAGTTCTCACATACAGCTCTCTCAGGTTACATCTAAATAATTTCAGGTTTGCAGTGCATGTGTGAAAGGGGCTTATTTTAACACATGTAGCAGGTTTTTCAGGATCTCTGAGGTATTTGTCTTGGTGAACGCTCTACAAAAACAGTGAAAAATGAAATCCCTTAGCTACAACATTATTGCAAAGGATTTCAAGTCAGATGCTGCAGCACTAGCAGCAGCTTGTTTACTTGTGCTTACAAGCCACATTACTCTATATTAAAGTCTCAAATGTATTGTTGCATGATGCTCCTTTAAACAAAGTAAAACAAGGTTAAAGTTGACCATCTTCACTCTTTCAGATCCACCAGGCCACAAAAACATACAGCTGCATCTCCACAGGCTCAGGCTCATTTCACAGGGAACCTCTCCTGTTGTTTGGGCAGCGGTGCTTGAGGCCAGGCTGTGAAGCCTTCCTCACCATGGGAGCTGGTTGTGAGCTGGCCAGGACAGAGGCAATAGAAGCTACAGTTGCTGGCATGACTCCTGCACAGCCACTGGCCCGGAGCTGCTGGAAGATGCAGGACAGGTGGCCTTCGAAGGAGCCCAGCAACAGAGAATTGAAGGCATGCCAAAGTGTAGTGAGTATTTGACAGCAGAGAATGAGACCAGAAGGGTGTATTCAATCTTTGAAAACTCAGTTGCGATGAAGATGATAATGAACAAGGTCAGTTTTAAAATGAGGTTCCTGGAATGTACCATAACTATATGCGATTTTATTCATCATCTGCAGCCCTGTGTAATAAGGTGGTTGGGAAGGCTTATGTTACCTTGTCAACCCACTGTTAAACAAAACAGCAACGTAAGTATCTGATGAAAGGCAAGTGCAGATGAATTGACTCATTGAGAAGCGTTGGAGCAAAGAAAAGTGAGCTTTCTTTTAGACTGAGCAGGTCCTTGAGTATATGTGTGCCTCCTGGACACACTGCAGGCCTGAATTAAAGTTCAAGTTGTTTATTATCATTATTCACAGCCAGAGGTTTAATGGTTGGATAACATTTTGGATAACTATTTCTGACACTGATATAGCATCATCTCAATGAAAAGAAATGTGCCTAGCAACAGGAGTTAAGAACACCACATACTTGATGCCAACAGGCGTTTCACATTACTTAACACTCCATTTTAAAAAAAAAACATTAACTCAGTTTGTTTCAGTAGAAAACAGAACAACCTTGAAACCTAACTTGTCTGAACTCTTGTGATCATGAAGTGATTCAATGTAAAATTGATCAGAGGCAATAATTACAAATTAATAGAAACAGAAAAAAACATGAACTTTGCCAGCAGGGTCTCTGATCCTTCAGTCCCTGGAGCGTAAGTGCACTTTTTCCTCATTCAATTTCAGTCCAGGCTGCACACAATAAATTGTTGCCACATCCAAGTCATGAGATTAAGATTAAAGCAGAATTTTTGATGGATTAGATTCATTCCATGCATGATCGATGAAAGAGGGTATTTAACCTGCCATAAAATCAACTTACAAGGCGAGTTAAGAAAGCTCTCTGTAGCCCCTTAAGGTGTTGGAGAATGTTACGCTTGGTGCAGTGGCTTAAATTAGACTGATTTAGCCAGCGGCCGGGGTGTTTTACCTGCTTTTTGTGCTCCATTGGAGCCACTGCTGATGTCGACAACATCTTGTGCTTGTGGGCTCTGTTTGACTTTTGTTTGGTTATTTTGCATTTGAGATCCAGCTGGTAGGCAGCTAGCATCTGGGTGCATGGGCTTATTTGCTCTCCACCATGCACACTGCAATTAAATATGCTCGCTGACACTGCTAATACTCATCAAGCAATTATCTCTTTAACTTATTGACCAAGTAAGTAATTGTTGTCCCGCTTTAACATCAACATAATGTTAATACAGCGTCCAGATTTGATTCATTTTGGCACTGTTGACTTTCTACTGTCTGATTCATGTAAGTGTATGTGTGTGTGTGTGTGTGTGTGTGTGTGTGTGTGTATGTGTTCTTTAATGAAGAGTATGTTCTACTGAGCCTACAAGCTGCAGCCAATAGGCTATTACTAAAAGGTACTGTATTATTAAAGCTAGTGTAATGTGATATGCAGCTACACATTCTCACCACATGCACACACAAATATAAGGACAACTGTGAATCTAAAGGCACATATTCACTTTAATAGGATATGCGGCACATTTGGTTTCCCACACCTATAAAAAGATTGTCTAATGTCAATATATAATGTGTTTGATAGTGTCATTATGATACAAAGCATGGATTTTTCGTGATATCATTATAAAAGAAAGGTAAGTTTGTGGAGTTTGTGGATGTTAAGCTAAAAGAGAGAAATAACAACAAAAAAAGAAATTGCATCTGTGCTTCTTGCAGCTCAGACAAAAAAGGGGTCATTTAAGTTCTGTCCGAACAGATGTTCACTATCACAGTAAAATAATCCTGAGCAAGCATTCCTAGACTACTTATAAATATGCTGTGTTCTTGAAGTTTATGGAGCCTTCAACTGTGGGTTGTGGGAGGTAGCATAAATCCCATCAAGGACTTGTTTAATTGACACGCAGCACAGTTTCTCAACTCACCCTGACATGTAAGGGTATGATTATAAAAAAAATGTTGCGTAGGAGTGCAGGTGAGACTTATTTGTAAAATACAGTACAATACAAATGAGAAAAGTGCACTCAGAAGAGTGCAAATCTCCGCCAGGTGACCAAGCTGCCACCCAGGGTCATCATGGCCATTCTAGACAATTTTTGTCATTTCAAAAGGTGCAGTGCAGCGCATTTCAGAAGCATAGCTGAATTGACTTTTCCTGTCAACATGCACTGTATGTGAAATATAGACACAATATCATTATAAGAATTAATATATTACTAACAAATAAAACACACACACACAAACATTTTTATTCCATGTCATTCAGAAGTGGACTTCAACATTATAACTTTGTCTATAGGCTACAGCACAACAAAATAGGAAATAACAATTACTTATGGTACTTAGGGTCGACACACAAATATCAAGAAAATTACAAAATCAACAAAATCTGCAGGTCTACAATATCGACCAGGCAAAATACTCCACTTCTGAAAGTGTGGTGTGGTATGATGCCATGCAGCGAACAGAACATAACCAAGTCACACCCGGATTGCTGCCCAGCTGGGCCTGGTGGAAATGTCCCTCCTGACTCCCTTACACTGAAGATGGAGGAAAAGATAACAAAAATAGAGATTTATTTATTTCGAATCGTGTCTAAATTTAGTGGATCATAAGATTTCCTGTATGGAATAAATCTGCAGATACTCCGGTTCAAAATGAGATCAAACATTTCTACGAATGTCCATGGAGCCACAACGATGGCCTGCAAATACTAGGAAAGGGCTTGTTGTTTTCAGCTGAGCCGATTTCTGGAAAAGCGATCAGTTAAAAGGAGCAAGAAGTTAAACAGTATAGAACAGGTCTTTCAACAATTATGAATCACCATAACCATGTGAGGTCCCAGAGCATACAGCCATATATGTGCATACAAATATTAGGCTGACTGGTCCAGTAGATTGTGAGATAATCTGCAGACACACAGACACACATACTCACACACACATCCACACACATCTGACCAAAGGCACAATCCTGTCCAGGTTTTGCCTGGCAGAGAATAAAAAACAGGATAATACAATACAATACAATACAATACAAATACAATACAAAAGATAAGACATCTGGAATACACTCTTAAGGATCACCTTTGTACTGTCTAGAAAGCTAGGACTGTACAGAGTTAGTATTTATGAATGTTTTTAATATCAGATAAAATAATTATATAAGAAGTATTTATCCAACGGAATAATGAAACTCAAATGACAAAATGAATGAACAGCAGTCTACTTAAAACAAATTAATGTACAATTCAAACATGTTATGTAATTTTGCTCTCATGGATCTATCATTTCCATTCATTAGGTAGACATTCAAACTACCTGAAATGTTAGCCTTGAATATTTCTAAGATGACTCTGATCACATTGACTGGGCTTGGCATTCATTAGATATCAGTGATTCAGATGCTGGTAAATATGGGAGCCAATCTTCACTTAATAATGTAGCTATTAGCAAACCAGAAAGCATATCGCATTTATATTCTCTGTTACATAAGATTAGCCTTTATTCTATCATCTGTCTTAGGAGAAATTTGTCCCGGGCATTTGAGAGAACACAGGTGACATAACAGCACGCAGCCTCTCCATATACACTCAATATATACGTGTGCAGTCAAACTACAGTTAACGTTCAGGAACACACACAGATCCATATATGGATCCATATCATTGCAGCTGATGTTCACAAATTAAACTGTAGCTACAACCTGAAAACGAGATGAGCATAACATGTTGGCAAAATACATATCTGAAATATTGAAATAATAGGTAATGCCTAGTTTCGTTATTTTTACTGCTTCAGAACTATTAATCTGATGAGCTCAATTAACGCTCTATGATCCATTGATTGTTTCACTAGAGAAGACTCGCCATTCCCCAGTTTTGTCGAGCTCTGGATTTTTGTGTGGTGTTACAGAATGGTATTTCTATCTCTAACAAACTTTTTTTTGGCTGAATACAAGCACCAGGCTGCAGAGAACACAGTAATTAGAGATTAGCCATGTTACATTCAGACTTTTACTCAAAATATATTATACATAACAGATAGGGTTGTGTGTCAAAAGCAGGTTACATTTGGAATTTCCCATGTTGATAAAATACTCAAATTGTTTAAAGCTATAGTGCGTAACTTCTGTCTCCTCCCAGCGGATAATGCATTATTATAACTAATAAGCTGGCGGCACTTCCATGTACACAGAGTAACACTGGCCACACACCGTGTACACAGAGTAACACTGGCCAGTTGCCACACACCGTGTACACAGAGTAACACTGGCCAGTTGCCACACACCGTGTACACAGAGTAACACTCGCTTCACACCTTGTACACAACGCTACACAACGTGGAGAACACCAGGCTGCTAACATTACATTACGTTCATAGCACCATTTCCAAGAAAATAATAAAGTACTAGGTCCAGTACATGTAACAGCAACACATACTACTCATAATATAATTATAAACCAAGTCACTTACTTATCCAACAGCAGCAAGGCAACATCCGCGTCTGCCCTCAGCCCAATTTCTTCCTTCAGGGCTCTCCACCGAGGAAAAGTGACGCCAATACAAATCCTTGTTTGCCTTCTCCGTCGGGCACTTTCCTTCTTTGCTAATAGACCTTCAGCCGAACGTCCAGGCTTTTTCTTTGTGGTAGGATCCACTTCTGAACCGTGTCTCGGCCACTTCTTTGGGTTCTCCGCCATGTTGCTTTCTCTTTCTACCTGAGCTCTACCTCTCCGCTCTTCCTCCCCCTCCCTTGTTGTTGTGAGGAAGCATTTCCTGTGCGCCAGCGCGGGAATGTTGCTGTTCGACACGCAAACTAAAAATGATATATATTGAAAAATACCACGAGATCTTAGAGGAGCTGATTGCCTTAATTAGCATTGTGTCATCTCTTCTAGTAGTGGCTTGGGTGAAACGGACATTTACGGACTTGTAGAAGTTACGCACTATAGCTTTAATGGTGCACTAATCACCAATTAAAAAATTAACCACATGTAATGTGACAGGGGTCACTCTGAGAATAATCATAATTTGCAATTTTCACCCTTCTCTGCAGTTCCCCTTAGCTCTATGGAGCATTTTAGCATCCTCTCACTCACTGTTTTGGTCTTACAAAAATGTGTTTTGTCCTCTTAAATGTCTGAATATGACTATACTGACGTGTAGCCTACCTGTGCAAAGTTTGTCGCCAGAGAGGTACTTTTTTATGTTCTTCTACTGAAGGAGGTGATGTCTCTGCACTTCCCTAAAATCTGAGGTTGAAAGATACGCTGGGCAAGCTAGATTAGGTACATTGCTAATATGAAATCCAATCGCTGTCTAATATGAGAAACACGTATTGACAGGGGAGGAGAGGACACCAGCAGACAACACCAGTAATGTGAAACCTCCAGACTTATCAGCGACAGTTTCCAGTCGCAAAATTATTGTTGCTGGCTCCCTTACGGTCAAGATGATGGCGAAGATAACAAAAACAAAGACAAAGTCATCTCGTATTGTGCCTAACTTTAGCAGATGGAATTAATTTGCAGATGCTCTGGTTAAAAATGAGACCAAACATTTCTATGGATGTCAGTTTATAAGCTATGACAAAGGCCAAAATGTGGTCTTTAACAGACTAGATAAGGCTTATTGCTTTCAGCCGACATGATTTCTCAAAAAATTGCAGCTCCTACAGGCTGGTTAAGAGGAGAAAGGATTCAGCAGTTAATGGCGGGAAAAAACAGTCAGGTTTTTACAACAAATCATGAATCAGTGAATCACCACAACTATGAGAGATCCTTAAGCATACAGTCACAAATGTGCACACAAAATGTTGACTAACTAACTAGCATTTAAGATTTGCTGCGGACAGATGGACACACACACACACACACACACACACACACACACACACACACACACACACACACACACACACACACACGACCAAACGCATGATCCCCTCTAGGTTTATCCCTACTGGAGATAATAAAAGAAGCTAACACTTACCATTGTGATACATCTGGTAGTTGCCGCTTTTGGTGCGCAACAGACATGTCATATGAGTCTGGGTCTGACTGAGACTCAAACATGTTTAGCTGAATCTCTCTGATGTTTCTTCTAACATTAACTGATCAACCTTGTGCTAGCAGTGCTGGAGAAAGTGGAAAGCAAAACCCACCACAAGCAGCTGTGGGGGCTGGGCAGAGGCCAGATCTAAAATGTGACACTGAAGGAAAAAAGAGTAGATGTGTTTCCAGCACCTTTTTAGAGCTTTAAAATAAAATGTTATGTGGGAAAACCAAGTTAACCACGTTTTTTAGCATTAGTATTTAAAACATGACTGGAGGGGTAGTTTGACTGTTTCATTTCACTGTCAGTGCCCTCATTAGTGCTGTTTCTGCATGCAAAACGCAGCTGTTTCCAGTTAAAAAAAAAAAAAAAAAAAAAAAAAGAAAGAAAAGAAATGCTAAACCCACTGTATGCAACCTGTCCAGCAACAAACTGCAGGCAACTTAGTGTAGTGTGGTCATATCAACCGTTGTACGAGGATACATTTCTTCTTGATGTGTAAATAGGCGCCACAACAACTTAATAAGGAGATGAGATGTCACAGTTGTGTTTTCAGCTTGTGCTGCCACTAAAAACCAGTTAATGCAGATTTAATCTCTAAAGCTGAAAAAAGCTTTGTTGAATCTTTTATCTTGTCTTGCTTTGTTTGATAAGTATTAGGAAATGTACAAAGGTAAGAGGCCTCTCACTTCATGCTGGTGCTGTCTCTATCACTGGTTTAAATGACAAGCGTTGTGGTGCTGATAAAAGATAATGTCAGCTCTAACTAATACAGTTTTTCATTTTTATTCATAAAAACAGCCTGCCAACAAATATTTTCATGTGAGTGCATGGCTTCATGCATAAAAATGTGTTTGCCAACTGGACCTAACTATCGTACTATATCAAAATGTGACCAGCTGGACGACTAAAACCTGCTATATCAGACACATTGCAATGCTATTCTATGGATATTTTCTGTTGGGCCTGTGTGAGGGACGTTGTTCAGATTTAGTATAGCAGAGCTGCTTGTTCACCTCCACCTCCCTCTCCCCCTTCCTCTTTTCTCAATCCATATCTTCCTCTCTTTCACTGATTGTCAACAGCCGTTTAAAGGCTGATATAATTTGCTAAAAGAACCTTTGCCAGTTGGATGAGTGACAGAAAAAAAGGAGGCAGAAAGAAAAGCTAAATAAAAGATGCATCCATATATGGTCATTTGCATTCAGACACTGGCTCATGCACCCTCTCTGGCACAAAGCCCTTGTCATATTCATACCTGGACTCTCGCCACAAACAGACACACAAATATACAATCCACTCACTGCCGCCTGTCCATGGTATTCTTCTGAGGGCAGCAGCACTCTAAATGGCAAATGCCACACAAAAATTGAAAGGAAAGGAAAGGAAAGGAGGGGAAAAGGAAAGGGATGGAGAGGAGACATGAGCGAGGAGGAGAGAAAAAGAGAAGATGACAGTGCCTGAGGGAACAAACATCACCTCCTGTCTGGCTCCCTGACAGCAAGGAGCAGACAGGTGGAGAAGGGAGGAGGACGAGCGGAGCAGTGTGTGTGTGTGTGTGTGTGTGTGTGTGTGTGTGCAGAGGTGCAGCATTTCTCCAGCCGAGAGAAGGGCATCTGTCCGTCTCTGCTCGACTCGGACTATAGCGTGCGGCAGCTGTCCGTGCCTGTCTGAGTGCTGTGCTATTAAACGCTATACCTGGACAGCGTCTCGCCGTAGATCTGGAATACCATCATGCATCTGTCCAGCCGTCTGTTATCCTCATGCTATCTGTCACTCTGCCTGTCTGTCCTTGTGTCCGTCTATCTATGAAGCAAAGCTGCATGTTCCTATTGCAGTGAGCACACTTTCTGTCTATTTGCCCACCTGCTTGCCAATCTGATGCATCCATAGCTGTGTTGCCTTCTTGTCATTCTACATATCTTCACTGGCTTTCTGTTTATCCTGTGTGTGTGCCAGCACGGTCTGTCTCTCTGTTCCCTGTGGATCTTATATACTGATAGATGACTGGAAGATATACTGGGATCAAAGCGCCTTATTTGCTGCAGGGAGCGCCCCCTCCTTCCCACTACCTAGCACATGACAGTGGCCTTCAAAACACACATGCTGTCAGCCTGCACACATATACAGTACACTACACATACACATTCTATGTTGTGCACAAAAATAAAATACACGGATGCAGCCAGGGATAGAGAGGGCAGTGGATGAATCAAGTGTGCATTTATGTGTTTGAACATGAATGTATGTGTGAAGGTTTGTTTGATTTTCATGGTTGTTTTAGATCTCTATGGGGTTAAAGAGGTGCTTAGCATTAAACTGCCGGCAGACTGACAGAAAACAGAGCAAGTGAGATTTCAACCTTACATCAGCTTCATCTGATCTGTTCTGAATTAAAACAACTCACTAAATAATTATCTTTGATACTGACATTTAAATGAATATCAGTGTTGTTACTCTAACACCGATTAACATGCCACAAAATGATTCATCCCACTCCCAGTTCATGCAAAGCTTTTACATCCTCTGGTAGGTCTTTCCTGTGGTAAATCACTTTGGCACACAGGAAGGGATGAATTCTGAGTGTGTAGTTTTAATAAATATCAAAGATAACCTCCTTGGTTGTACAGACAAAGCAAAAATGTACATACAGGTACTAGACGTTCTGGAACTCAACCTTAAAAACTAGACATCTTTCAACAAACTGATCTGTCTAAGATGAAAGACAGAAAACTAGAATTACCGCCCTGTAGTTGTGTGCCTCTGCGCACCAGTCAAGTTTACTGTGAAGACATGGATGCTTCACACATGTTTCCTCCCCATTAACACAGATGATCTATACAATCAGCACAATTTCAAGTTGTCCTTTTGGATAGAAAATGTTATCACTCCATCATTATATCCTATTAGACATTTGTTTGAAGTTTTGTCATAGCTACCGTATGATTATTTGAATTATGGCCAAAAACATATTTTGTGAGGTCATACTGACCTTGACCTTTGACCTTCAACCACCAAATTCTAATCAGTTTATTCTTCCCACCAAGTGGACGTTTCTGTCAAATTTAAATAAAGTCCCTTCAGGTATTCTGGAGATATCGCATCCATGAGAATAAGACAGACAGCGTCACAGTGACCTTGACCTTTGACCACTCAAAATCCATTAAGGTCATGGTTCGAGTCCAAGCGAGCGTTTGTGCCAAATTTGAAGAAATTCCCTCAAGCGATTATTGAGATATTGCGTTCATGTGAATGAGATGGATGCGAGGTCATGGTGACCTTGACCCTTGATTGAAATTTGAAGAATTTACCTTAAGGTGTTCTGGACATTTTGCGTTCAAGAAAATGAGACAGACAAGGTCACAGTAACCAAAATCTTTGACCTGTGACCACCAAAAACTAATCAGTTCAAGCCCAAGTGGACATTTGTGCCAAATACGAAGAAATCCCATTAAGGCATTCTTAAGATCACAATCACAAGGATGGGATGGACACACAGACTGAAACCTGAAAAGCCAGAGATTATATCGTATTACGTTGTGTTGAGCTGTAAATTCACCATTTCTAAGCAGAAGGCAGAAGATAACATTATCTCGGAGCCTAGGACCATGCAAAGCCTCTCTTCCTTTGGGCAGCTGCCATTGTCTCACTCAAACTCAACCTGGGTCTGGGTCGGCAGCTACCTTTTTGGAGGGCAGCGAGAGAACAAGGAGCGCTCACTCTGTGGCTACATCTGGAGACCAAAATGTCCCTTCACGTTCACTGAACACTGACCGCCAAAAAAACTAAACAAAATAAAAACAACTGCTAGACAATAAGAATCACAGTTGATCCAAAGGTCTCCAGCTGATGATCTGAATCTTCATGGAGATGCAAATCCCTGTCACGCTGGGCTGATGAGCTGAGTCAAGCTGAGTCAAGCAAAGATGACACATGTATTTAAAAGAGCTATAGGAGTACACCCCCGTACCAGCAGCTCTGTGAGGCTGTACTTGGGCACAGCTGTGCTAAGAGCTAAATGCAATCATCAGTATGGTAACATGCTCACGGTGACAATACAACACACCAACTTAGTTTAGCCTGTTAGCATGCTAGCATATGCTGATAGCTCTGAGCACAATATAGACCTGGGGCTGAATGTCATTAGTTTAGCAGGTGTTCAGTCATGAAACAAGTCAAAATTTTGCCCTGATGATGGTACTAGATGAAAAGTCATGGGATCACGAAAGTCACAACTATCTATCCTCTGGGGAACCTGAGTATCTGTCGCACATTTCATCACAATCCATCCAATAGTTAACAAGATATTTCATAGTGAATCACAAATGTCATTCTCATGGTGGTGCGAGAAGAAGGGTCAGGGGACCACTAAAGTCATTGAGATTCATCCTCTGGAATCATGAATGAATGTCTGTACCAAATTTTATGGCAATCCATCCAATAGTTGTTGGGATATTGCAGTCTGGAACAAGGTGTTGGACCAATGAACTGACACTGATATCCTTACGGCCTTACTGCTATCTTGGCTGTTAAAAACTGTTCAGGGCTGTGGATTATCTTGATCATTTTGTACTTTAGTACGGTTTGTGGAAAGAGATTACTATGTCACATGTTTTAAATGCCATTTTTCATGGCTATGAAAACCACAGTTTGAATTCAGCTCATGTCTATCTTATTAAAAAATCCCAGACATGTATCTCAAAACCAGGATGATTTGGGTGAACTGATCCTTGTAAATCATAGAATGACACATGGTTTACAAGACCATAAACAGTACACACAAGCTGAATTTGAACTTGTCATGCTGTGAGGACACAATAAACCCTCTAGCTTGTGGCACAAGTTGTTTACACAGTGCCTAAAAGCCTAAAAGTGTATTTTCTGGTACTGTGTACAGAACATCCAGCCTGGTTCTGCTGCCTGTCCAACTGACTTTGCCTGCCAAACACATGTATGGCAAAACTGACTCCCCAGGCTGCAGCAAAGTGCAGCACATCCAGGCAGACGTGCTCTCTGGCCCTGGTAGGAGAGGAAGAAGAAGAAGCACTCAAAAGCCCCCCCGCCCCACACAGATGTATACGTTCAATTCAATAATGTACACACCCACCCTATTGTTCAATAATAAAGACACCAAAAGAGGCAAGTAGGTACACACTGCTTCCTCTCTTTCTTTCTCTCCTCCTCCCTCTCTTTCTCTTCCTCACACACACACACACACACACACACACACACACACACACACACACACACACACACACACACACACACAGCCTCTCCCTGGTGGATAAATCAGTCCTTTCATGCTCTGTCGTCTGGCTGGCCCTGTTCTACTGTGTTTCTATAATAGAGAAGGAGCAGTCCCTCTCTTTTACTATTCCAATGGTCACACATACATCTTCCTCTTCCCTCCCTCTCTCTGTTCTTCAAAGGACTTCTGGTGGAGTCAATCTACAAGTACACTGTAGACTGCAGATAGGGGACTTACAGCACGTGTAATGGCTGAGGAGGATATATCAGCCTAATGAAATGTGTGTATGTGTGTGCACGTGTGTGGGTATGCGTTTGAAAGATGGCGAAATACAATTTGCTCTTAAGTGATAAGGATTAAGGTAATAGCTTTTTGAAATAGGACCGCAACGATGATGAAGGTGGTCTGATTAACATGGATATAATAATGTTATCACTGGCCTGTAATCAGGTGGTAGCTTAGTGTTGATAATGATGATGTTAATGATGATGATGGTGCCCCTGTTGGAAAAAAAACCCTGTAATGATTCATAAGGCACATTTTTTAAGATAAGTGTGCAGTAAAAGAATGTCATGTTTGTTAGAGGATGCGAAAGATGCCCCGTGGAGTTATCTTGTCAACAAACAAAAGCTATGTTTACATTCAGTGTTTTACAACAAAATGCCTTGTGAGTTTCCTTGAGCAAGGGTGTAGGTTTTGTTACGACACTAGGGGGGTGGACACACACACACACACACACACACACACAAAACGCAGAGGCTTTGAAGGTCCTCCGCCAGAAAATGTGAGTGTCAAACTGCATTCTTGTGAATTTTTATGCACCAATTTGTGCCTTTTCTGCATCTATATAAGGTGAAAATGTCTTTGCCTCTGTCAAAACAAAAGTTCTCTGCTAATTTCATGCTTATATTGTGGGCCACAAATGCACACGTTCTAAATATTGATAGGAATGTGTCTCCTGCACCCCCCCCCCACAAAATTTACACCTAAGTCCTTAAGGTCTAACAAATGTGTTAAATCCACCTCCTTTCTCATAAAACATTTGCAAAGCCAATTATTTAAATAATTTTTAATCGTGTAGTGTTTGTATCCATGTTGCTGTCTTCTTCTTCACTGGCTTTCTTGGCACATTACTAATTACCACCACTGACTGTCAGTCAGCTGAAAAGTGTGAAACCACATGCTCGAGCATCCTCCTGTGTATGCATAATACAAAGAAAGTGGAAACCCACTCATAAAAACATTGCTCTATTGTTAATGCACTAATGTGCTGAAAATCCTTACCTTTGAATATTGTGGTAACATGATATAACAGGATGTGTAGGACGAGGTCTGACAATGACTCATAATAACATTTACAAGAAGTCACTACAGGAGCACTTATTATTTAAATAAAAAGGCATTTTAATGAAGCTGACTTTATCATGGATTTATTATATTAAAGCAATTACTTAAAGGTATACTATGCAGGATTTAAGGAACCAGTGTATACAGTCATACAAAAGTAATCCTCTCAATCATCACTTATGACCCATTGGCAGTGTGTGGTGGTGTATTTGTCACCAGAGACTTTGATTTCGGCCTGTATTTTCTTCTTTCGTTGCTACGTTTGGGGACATTTCTGGACGCAGCATGCAGGTTAGGCTGGGACTTTATAAAAAAATGTAGTGATCAGGTGTCAGGCCGTTAGCAGTACGTACCCAAGAGGAAGCTATGAAAATTGTAGACAAGGAGCTGAAAAAAACACAAACATGGTGAGGCAAAATGGCAAATGGACAAAGCTGGGGTTGGCTTTCATTTTCACTTTGCAAACAGAAGCCAACAATGCCTGCATAGTAAACCTGTAATTAATAGTTAATAAATGACTACCAGAAAATTACACATTAAACACTTATGTTGGTGAGAGGTCTATATGAACACGAAAAGAACACCACTTGTTGATATAGGTTGTAAGTAATGCCTTCAAGATATACAATGCAGGATATTCCTAAAAAACAATATACAGAGCCATGCAGAAGAAATCCCTCAGTCATCACTTATGACCCACTCTCTGTGTGTGGCAGTGTATTTATCTGCAAAGACTCTGCCCTTTGCCTGGCTTTTCTTATTTTACTCTTATTTTCTGTGTTCGTGACATTTATGGGCGTGTACCCCCACAGTGCTCAGGTGAAGTCAGGGCTTTATAAAGAGTGACCACATGACAGACAGTAAGCAGCAGGCATCCAAGTGACACAGTGCTGAAAAAATGCAAATATAGCAAGGTGAAATATCAAACAAGGGTGAATCTGAGGTTGGCTTTTATTTTCAATGAAACATTTGCGTGCCCAAAAACCAGCTATGGGGCCAACTGTGGCCCAATTTTAAACGGCTCACGGCTTGACATTCAAAATATGCCAATGACTGACACAATATTAGTTAATAAAGCAAGATTACTTTTCATTTTTACCATTCGTCTCACAATGGAAGGACTACCGTACAGTTTGTAGACATGCACCAGACATGTAAGAACTATGCTGGCTGAACTAATGTGTTTTCATAAACAAAGGGTAAGCAAGCAAGGCAGTGGTTACCTAATGGCAGACATTTCCTGCCAGGCTGCAGACATGACCACAGCAAAGACATGTAAAGTTAAGAGCGAGGGCAGCCCCTTTCAGGACTGGTAGAAAGTTGAACTTATTTTATCTGAAAGATGAAACAGTTGCATTTGTCTTATTTGTATGTAATTTTTTAAACCATGTGAGAAAGCTGCCCTCCCAGGGATTTCAACAGTATCTAATCTGCCCCCCATTTAAAAAAAGTCTGGACACCCCTTACTTACGACATTAATTATTAGTCAGTGAGAAGATAGGAAACATCTATTCATTATTCATTCATTTCTGTAACCACTTATTCTCTTGAGGGTCGCAGGGGGGCTGGAGCCTATCCCCGCTGACATTGGGCGAGAGGGTACACCCTGGACAGGTCGCCAGACTATCACAGGGCTGACACATAGAGACAGACAACCATTCACACTCACATTCACACCTACGGACAATTTAGAGCTATCAATTAACCTAGTCCCCAGTCTGCATGTCTTTGGACTGTGGGAGGAAGCCGGAGTACCAGGAGAAAACCCATGCTGACATGGGGTGAACATGTAAGCTCCGCAGAGAAGGGCTCCCTCCTGGGTCCGACCCAGAAACCCTCTTGCTGTGAGGCGACAGTGCTAACCACTACAGCACCGTGCCGCCCACATGTATTCATTAATATTTGATTAAAAAAACCCTCAGTGGTGTCTCCAAGAGTTTTGCATCCCGAGACACGCTAGTGTTCTTCTCATCTTATTAATGCTTATAACTCATGAAGCTATGAAGCATGAGTATATAACTAACTGTTAATTAAAGCATTAGTTGCAACTTATAAAGCCTTATTTTATTAGAAATTTGTAACTTGAAACTTGTAGCTATTATTAATAGATTAACTCATGAGTCTTTCAATTTCTGAATAACCTAAAAAAAAGCTGTGTGATGTTTTTCCTATCCTAATAATGCCTTATAGCTGATCTATAAGGCATTAGTACATTATTTATTAGCAGTTAATTAAGCCATAAAATACAGCATATAAACACTTAATACAGAGTGCCTCATGATAAAGTGGTGCTGAACTATAATAAAGACACTGCAGTCACAGTGTGAGTTATAGGAATATTATAGGAAAATGACAGAGATACCTAGCTCCACACAGGGTAGCTTAACACGTGATTATTATGTAAATTGGTACGCTGTATTGATTTTTGGATGCCATGGTCGTGATGATGGTGGTGATGATCATGATGATGATGGTGGTGAAGATCATGATGATGACTGTGGTGATGAACATGATGATGGTGGTGGTGGTGGGTTAGGACGGGGTGATGATTATGACTGATGATGGACATCATGCCAATAATAATCACTTCCGAGAGGGAGCCGTGATGAAGGGATCAAGAGAGGGAAAAAGAGACAAAAGCGAGAAATTAGAGGTAGCAAAAACGTGCCGAGAGATTTTGAAGAGTCACGTTATTATAGAAGAGCGCGCGAGGGAGGGAGAGGGAGAGAAGGAGAGGGAGAGAGGGGGTGAGAGAGGCGCGATAACAGCGTTTGTCCTTCTTGGACTCAGTTTTGTGACCGGCTGACGGGCTGAACGGGCGACGGACGAAGAAACTTGAGACAATCACACCGTGGTCCGACGTCCAGAGGTAAATTCACAACCCAGAAACCAGATAATCCTGTCATTGTGAGCGTGTATGATTTTTTTTTCACGGCGGTCAGGCTGACTGAGGATCAGACCTAGTTTCCCCTCGCTTGGTATTTGGGAATTGCGTTTCTCTCTGCCTGCCTGCTCTTTGGCACCACTGCTTGACTTCATCAGAGCTCACATTTTAAATTGACTAACGGTACGTGGCACCTAAAATACTTAAATATCAATTTGTGGTTTCCTTGAATTGTTTCAGTGAAATAGATGCATGTGGTGTCTGCTCACGGCGGACCGACTCCGTGCGTATTTGCGAGACCCCGAAGCGTTTTTTGCAGGTTTTTTTTTGTCAGAATAAAAGTATTTCCCTTAAAGCTTCACGTGAAATCACCTGTGAACTGTAGTTATGAGACATAGTATAGCGGGGCCAGTTTCATAGGGACGACAGTGAACATGTAGTCCCAACTGGGAGCCCTTGGTCAAAGAGATTGAGGACCTGTCCGCTGGCGCACTCATATGTGCTTTTATGTGGGGGGATTTCAACGCCATAATAACTGCTGTACACACTGATCGATTCCCCTATTGATCCTTTTATCGACTCTGCCAGATTTGTAGTATATGTTTTCTACCGAGCACAAGGTGAGGAGAAGGGACTGACACTTTTTTTGTGCAAATTGGACTAGCGCAATATTTTTACGCGTGCGAGCCGATTCCTAACAGACGGCGGTGAGAGTGCGCACTCCTGTCTGTCTGCAAGCATCCGTTATCGAAGGACGGCTGGGGGCAGCGACAGCCAGACTGTCACATACCGAGCTCCGACACCCCGGGGCAAAATATTTTACCTGCTCGCCGTCCGTATGCGCAATTTCTCCGCGGTTCAGCGCGTCTCTAATGAGGTTGATCGGCTCCGAGTCGCTCCAAAAACCCGGCTTAATTGCGTCCATTTATTACGCGACCCTATAAGTCGGTGATAATAAGTATTTGGCTTCATATCCAGGGGTGTCGGTGATGCGCTTGTGCAGAATGCTCTCTTTTTTACGCTGTGCACAAATAGTAACACTGTTTGTGTTTGTGTTAAACCCAAAGCATCCATTGCCCTTCTGGGAAATACATTTGCTTAGATTTACGACCTACCGTCCCAGGTTATATCGATTATTGCAGCCTGCTGTGTACTATATTTTTGTAAGAGCAAGAAAAGTGGGTCTGCCACATCTATATATAATTTCCTCATGATGTGGAGAGCACGGCGAGCTTTTGATACAGTCATCTTTGCAGCTGGGTCAATTCTCAAGTGGAAAATCTGTGTGCTCTTATAGCCTCTTGTTGAGCTTGTACATAATAACTAATGTGAATGACTTCCACGTACACACACACATATGGGCCTTAAGCGCCTGTAATGGCTGTGATCAGTGTGAGGCATGTTTATGTATGTGGAAAGCTCATGTATTAAACATCATGTATTATACATCACTGTCCCGCGAGGGTAAATGGGTACAATCAGTTCAATGTATGTGTGAACGGCATGATTATATTTGTTTATGTGTGTCTGGACTGATATGTGTGTGTATTTTTGCATAAGTTTATGTCTGAGTATCTTCCACTATGTGCATCTTTGATTACATGAGCACTTTCCTGCAATTTTCTGTGGACCAGCCGCGGAATCGCAAGGTTCTTTTTTTTTTTTTGGAAGAAAAGAGGACGAGAGAGACGAGTGATTGGACACACACACTCTCTCCTCTTCTAATGTGGTTAAGAGAGAGAGCGCTGCAATCTGTGTGTCAGCATTCAGTTAGCGATTGTTTACACCAGATAGCTCTTGCATTTGCCCAGATGGGGACCAAAGAGCGATAGGGAGAAGAGAGAGGAGAGAGAGAGGGGAGGTTATAGGAGACATCAAGGGAGGAGAGGAGAGGAGGGGTAGTAAGATGGAGAGAGGGGGCGTAGATGAAAGGTGGACAGAGGTAGGGGTGGGGCAGAACATCAGGAGAGATTAAAAGAAAGACTAGAAAATGAGTGGAGAGTGGGAGGAACATGGAGAGGAAGGGTAGGGGTGGTGATGGTGACAGACACGGAGTCGGTGACTTACACTGGTGACAAAACTGCCTGAAGAACAGAAGACAGGTGTTGTGGTTGTGACAAGCGAGGGAGACCGAAACCCATTAGTGGACATTACTGTGCATTATGGCGGACACTAAGGAAGGGATTCAGGGTAGATTTCGGGATACTGAGAGAGAAGGGAAGATGCACCTGCAGACTCTGAAAAAAACATCAAGGACATATAAAAAAGGTGTATTCAAGAAAGCAACTAGAGAGCTAAGAATGCACTGGGGAACGGAATTTGAATTCAGGTTTTGAATGAAGATTTTCATGAACCATCTTCCCCCACCAATCTTACATAACCTTGTTGCCTCTCCTGCCTGGAGTGCCTTGTAAAGTTTTGCCAGGGAGACAGATTACTTACTAATTATATTCCAGAGACTCCGCTGGCTGTCTTTCTTTTAAAACTCAATCAAACTCCATCAATGACGTGATGTCAGAGATGCTCCTAAACATGCTGATCACCCTTCTCTGGTTAGAAGTAATGGCTTCATATGCAACCCCCCTATGGGAAACAAACACGGGGAACATGGTAAACGATCAGTGAGCTTCTTTTTCCTTTTGATTCCCTCCTAATGAGAATGGGAGAATCCCCAAGATGTGCACCCATGGGGGCTTTTCTCTTCCGACAGAGTGTGTGGCAGTCGACGGACGCGTACCATTCATTAGCTGACAATTCAGTGAAATGAATCAGACAACATGGCCTCCCAGGGATCCTCGTGTAGAACAAGGAAATAAATGCTTCTTGCTCAAGACACGAACATTCCCTAGGGCCCTTGCGCACAGAGATAATGTAATGGCAGAATTCCCTTTCCGATTGTTTCAAACAGGAAATGAAACAAGGAGCTTCCTGGATCTAACGTTGTGTGCCCCTCTTCTTGCTTTCCAGACATGGGGAAAATGGAATGAGCTGTATAAAACCTTCAGCAGAGTGCTTTTCCTCTAGTGTCAGTCTTTTGAAGCGGGAAGTGAAAAGCCTGTGACTCTGCGGTGACTTTGTGCGGAACTGAATCTCGACTATATCATCTCCAATTACCTACTCAAGGCGAGCAATTTTTCATCCATACGTGATGCTCCCTTTAAACTCAGCATAGATGTGAAGGATGATGTACTATACCTTCCCTCAGTGCCCTTTGATGGTGATCGTGCATCAGAGGAGGTGAAGACACATGATTGCTGATGCTGCCTTTTTTTAAGACGGGGAATTCGCCAAGGGTTTCACAGCATGCATCTCCCAGGGAAAGTGTTGGAATTAGCTTGAACATCCTTCACACTTTTTCCCATCACGTGACGTTTCCCCAGTGTCCCCCCCGATGCAGCGCCGTGTTCCTCAGTGTCCCATGATGCAGTGCTGCGTCCCCAGCGTCCCCAGACTGAGGTTAGAGCAGGACACGCTGACCCCAGCCTGAGCAGTGCTATGCTGAGACATGGAGCCATTCTCTCCCTGGTGGTGATGGGAGGAAAGGGAGGAGGAGGAGGAGGGCGGTCATTTGGAGGAAATGGCTATGTCTAGCGGTGCAGTGTTTTTCCTCTGTGGAGGCCTGTGGGATGGTGCTGCAGAGTCTGTCACGGTCTGATTGTTCTCAGACCAACACCGCTGTTTACTCCCGTGCACGTGGTAATGCAGGAAGGTGGAGGTGCATATATGCAAGCACCTATTTGAGAGAAGACACACACACACACACACACACACGCTTGACTGCAACTCAGGAAACTCATACATAATCACTGTGTTCAAACTGTCTAGAAATTGTACTTGCACACACGTAGACACAAATTCAGATTTTTCCTCAATTTTCTCCCTTCAACAAGAATTGAAAGAATGGAGGCGCATTCTCTTTCTACTGTCAGCAGGGGGGCTGTATTACTGCCGGAGTGGACTGAATTTCAGAGTGGGATGTTAGATTGGTGGAGGCAACTCCCAGTTCGTGGTGGAAGGCTGGGATGGAGGAGGACTCCAGTGGAAAAAGTACAGCAGCTCGCTCCACCGGAGACATTATTATACAGAAAGACGGGAGGCTGCTCCGGGCTGAATGTGTGTGTCGGTGTGTGTGTGTGTTTTCTGTGTATTTACATTTATACCCTGCTGTGAAGAAATGACGAAGGGAGAGGGCAAGAGAGTCAGACATTGACAGAACGAGAAAGCCTAAATGGCTGCTGGTTGTGTGTGTGTGTGTGTTAGTTATAGACTTGCTGCCACTGCTTGAAGTATTGGAGTGGTGAGCTAGAATTAATCTTTTCTCCAGTTGTTTCTGATGAAAAGTTGATTTTGAGCCAGGAATCGAGTGCTGGATAATGATACTGAGCATTTCCTCATATTTCTGTCAAACCCTTTTAGAAAGATTTCAATGTTTGCATGCGCCAGGTGCAAAAATATTATGTCTAAGTATAGGAGGAAGAACATCATATAAATGGTTAGTTGAATGAAATCAGCAGCAAAGTATTACCTCAGAACCAGTTTTGGGATGTAACACATTACTTATACGTAACAGTGATGTGATTACTTTTTTAAGAATAGTCTATGGAATTGCAGTTTTGAATCCAGTAACTCAAATACAGTTACAAATCCATAGCATTCCATTAGTTTGACAGTTTGGGGGTTTGACACTCTCGCTGTCCCTCAGGGAGTTTGATAGCAATTTCTTCTCTGTGCGGTCAGAGGACAGGCTGCTGTGGGCTGTCTTAGCTTGTTCAAGGGAAGGAAGTGTCGGGAGACAGTTAGCCTCTACCATAAGAGGAGAAATGTGCCTCATGCATGTTAAGTCTTTCACTGACATGTTGTATCTTCTTAGCCACCAGCTAACCACCAGTGGCATTGCCTACACTTCACTGGTAAGCCTTCAGATAGCTTATTTTAGCCCAGCCCCAGTGCTACAAATTTATTTTGCCTTTAAATAATGTAATGTAATTGATTTTCCAGTAAGTAGTATGTGATGAATTAATTCATTTACCAAGTAAGTTGTCTAACACTGCTTAAAACTGTCTTTCAAAAAAGCTTGTGAGTCATTACTGTAACTCTAACCTATCCGTGGACGTAACGCATTCTTCTACAAGACAACACTCAAATGCAAAGTGGTAGACTTATTCTCCTTTACAGTAGGGCAGCAGATCAAATACTTCCCACATAACTTAAGTTAAGCCCAAGTTTCTTTTGAAAAAGTCGAATTTAGTTTGATTTTAGTGTGGAGATCTGCCCAGGAAATTTGCTGCTCATACCATTACATTAAATCATAAGTCATGGTGTTGGGAGGACTAATGTGTAAAAAAAAAAGAACAGATCAAAGGCCAAATCTCAGTCTTCACCCTAAGGCCTAAACCCTGAACCATTGCAGACTTCACCCCCTAAATCAAAAATACATATTTTTCCTCTTATCTGTAGTTCTGGATTGTTTTGGTGTGAGTTGGTGTGAGAAATCGGCTGTAGAGATATCTGCCTTCTCTCCAGGATGATGGAACTAGATGGCACTCAGCTTGTGGTGCTGAAAGTGCCAAAAACATTCATTTTAAAAACTCAACAACAATGTCTCTTTCCAGAAATCATGACGCAGTTACTCAAGATAATCCACAGACCTTGTTGCGAGCAGCTCCAAATAGGAAGTAACTACACCTGTCAACCGTATCACTGCACAGAAGGAAGCGCAAATATACTCATGGACAAGAGGCTCATGCTCGTGACAGCATGAGATGTAAACTTTAAAGAAGAATTTCACTGATACAAAGAGAGTCCTCACATAAAACTGGGCCGTCTGTGCAGTAGAAAGATACAAATACTTTTGACATTGGTGCTACATGATCAGAGAAAACAGAACAAAGGACTGTAGCATTTTTGCTCAAGAGGTAGAAAACCTACAACTACCAGAATGCACTGTGCTGCACCAGACCAATAAATGCATCCGCTGGTGGTGGATGACAAAGTGGTGGCCAGCTGTCAACAGACAATTTTGTATAACAGTTAAATGGTATGCTAAAACATGTTTGTTTTTTTAAAGATTATTTTTGTCTTTAATGACAGGACAGAGAGTGAAAGGGTGAGACAGAGAGAGAGTGGGGACTAACATGCAGCAAAGGGCCTTGAGCTGGATTCGAACCCGCAGCTGCTGCAGCAAGGCAATGCCTCTGTACATGGGGCGCCAGCACTATCCACTACGCTACCGACGCCCCTAAAACATGTTTTTGAAACAAATTTGAGGGAGCTCAATAACAGAATCTTAGTTTATAACTGATCAGTGATGCTTAGTTTGACCGTTTGATCTGAGTTTTTTTCAGTCTCTGTTTTAATAATGCAGGAAACAGCATGGTGTCCACAGTTTGGCAATACAAAAATATGAAAGAACAGCCTGTAGTTTGAGCAACAGCCTGGGAGAGATAGTGAAACTCTGCAAATGATACAAAACGTGTCATTTGTATCATCTGGCGGAGTTTCACCAAGGGGGTTACGTAGGCGTGTAGGCATTGGTCAGATGGAGAGAAGTTTACCACAGTTCATTTAGACATACTACTCACACTGCTTTGATACACAGCTGGGGAAAATAGTGAAGTACCCTTGAACAGTAATGGTGTCCCCCTTGGCTGAGCTGTAGTATTAGTTATCTCAGTGGTGCTAGGTAAGCTAGCAGTAGATGCACACCTGCTTCTGTGCCGTGATCGGTTGTCGGGTGCAGCTTGGGAGAAAGAAAATAGTTCCTACATGAAACTGCTGCTATACTGGCATATTGGGCATTGCACTTAATATGCCAGGTCGAACACCCTTGTGCCAGTCTTCCTTGTTTACTGTTTTTTTTAATGCTTCTGGGCTTCCCATGGTAACCCTTGTTTTAACGTCACAACACTATGGATTGTGGGTTACTGTCTCAGGCAAAGTCTGAGAAAATACCGTGTCCATGAAGGGCTCACAATCTGACAGCGGGACAGCCCTAAGCCTTCACGGACTTTGCGGGAATGCACCTGTGTGTGCATGAGTGTGGACACTGGGACTGGGCCAAAGAAGAGGCATATCAGTCACACAGCCCAGCTTGCATTACTGACATATACAAGGATAATGAAGGCGGCATCTAAAAGGAAGGTCAAATCTTACTCAGCTGCACTGAAATAGACGGTCTACAGTTAGTGCTTTAGCACATGGGATCTGAAGTCATGATAGTTAAATTTGATTTTCTGTATTCAGACATCACATTGAAGTGATTCGTTTTGGTGCAGATCAAAACATGATGGAACAGCAGCTTTCAATTTCACAACTTTCACTGGCTTTCCATTTCCTTGTCCCTATTTCTTAATTCATAAGCACACATGAAATTGAAGGCAGTAACTGTAGCTGCTTAAATAATTTCACCATGGTTTAACACAATTTAGGAAGACTTTAATAAGCTTTGCGACAAAAGGTGCCAATGACTGTAACCAGCGTTTTGGAATTAAATTTATCATACTCAGGAAATTAACTGTTTTTCTGAACAATTGCTTTTGAATTGAAGAATGTGCTTACACAGATGGTAGCTCATTTTTTCCTGTTATTTATCACTTCTGTGTTTTGGCTCATCTTTATCAAGGCTGACAGTAATACAGGGAAAGGTAGGAGTGACTGTGTAGGTGTTCGCTTGGGCTGGTGGTAATGTGCATCTCCACGGCTGCTTGTATCACATCAGCTGCAGAAGTGCGAGTGTGTATGCGAGTGTGTGTGTGTGGCCGTGACAGAAAGAAACCTACAGTATAAGCTGCCACCCCTGACATAGGAGTCCTGTAGGAATAGAGTAAATCCTATTGTAAATTTGCCTACTCCATGAAGATAATTGGCTTATTCCTGTGTTAAATAGCCGGTCCTACAGGACACTGACTGGGCTTAGCATGCTCCGTGTAGACAGTGTGTCTGTTCCTCTGCTTCTTAGGGACTTAGAGGCATATTACATACTGAATTACTGTATGACAATGATGAACTGATAGCTGCAGCGTGTAGCCCAGAGCTCCTGTACAGGGACTGTCACGCACAAGAGTCTGCAAGGGCACAAGTTTGATTCCCACAAGGTGCACCTCTTACACTGCATGATTCTTGCTGCTTGATGTATGAAAAGAAGTTACACAGACAGGCTGGTTTAGAAACAATCTGCGCATCCAAGACTTCAGAGCTACATTTCCCATGCCTCGTAAAGCTCTCAATTTCTGGTTTTCATGCTCAAGTCTACACAACGGTTCCAGGCTTCTATTGAGCTTGGATGTGGAGAAAGTGTTGCTTAGCCTTACCTAAATCATTATCCACACATCAAACACCATCTGGGTTTTCACTCCGTTACTTTGAAGATTCCTTCCTCATCAGTCCTGTGCCTAAAGGAAACGCTGCAGATAAGTGTGTGTGAGCGCACACACATGCAAACGAGCTTACATGTGGCTCTTTTTCTGCCCGTTTTAACCCCATAGTTGCTCAGTAACCGCACTAACAGCGGTTGCCTCTCTTGTTTCTTGGCCTCTGGGCAACTGCTTAGTAATGAACCCGGCCCCAGCTGATCCAGCAGCTCAGAAGGGGGGAAAAAAGCACCAAAATGCTCAAACCAGAAAATGAGAGATTCAGAGATGGATGAATTGTCAGCGGATGTGCAGCTGTTCATGTCTGTGTGTGTGTGAGAGGGAATCTAGAGAGCTAGCACGCATAATTCTGGGACATGACCGAAAACTGTCTAGTTAGAGTGCATCAGGAAATGGATGAAAGGGAGAATTCCCTGCACGTGGTGAGAGGAGAGAAATGGAGCTCAAAATGCTTCATCTGTGTGTGTCCTGATGGCTGCTTAGTTGAACAAAGACAGACGAGAGACAGTGACTACAATACCTTTTTTTAAACCAGTGCTCACTCTCCGTCAAAACATGCCGGACATGCTGTGGAGAGAAATGGTTGAAAGCATCTTTTTAAAGGTTGACTGATGATATTGAGCAAATGAAATGGCAGCATCTCGGGGAGGGTTTTTTGAAGTTTAAAAATATAGAGGCAAAGTGAATGTTTGTTCGTGCTTATCCCAGTGTCAAATTACATTGATGAATACCACAATTTTTAGTTTGGTGTGATGCACTCCATCCCTGAATGTATTTGAGCAAGCGACCTTTTCTGACAGTTTTATGACTCTCTCCAAGTGTGCACATGAACATGTGCCCAGGTGTGTGTGCATCTGTGTGTTTTCCAACCTCTTGAGAATCACAAAGGGTGAGCTACAGAGCATGAGGTTCATCAGTAGTGTAATTAATGTAGTGCGGTTCAGTTGTCATGCGTGATATTTCAGCGCTGCGATCTACTTGAGAAGGCTTTTTGATGAATGGCCAATTAGAAGCAGACTCCTCAAGCCTGGTGGCTGACTGATCTCTTTTTAATGGCACTCCTGTTTCTTTGATAAAACGCAAAATGAATCATCGATACCCTGGCCCCGAGGAGCACCGAGCACAGAATTTAATTGTAATTGGGTGTGTAGCAGCACTTTAGGATTGAGGCTGTGCCTGTGTGTGTATTTAAAGAGTCTGCGTGAGACTCTTTGTGTATGTGAGAGCACTTTTGTGGTAACGGTGGTCAGCTCCAGTCATACTCTGATGCACATGGCTGCCTTTCCGAAGCATTATATCTAACTCACTGGTTATGTGTGTTCATCTCTGTTCCTCTATCTACATTATCTACATTGATCTGCTAAATGTACATTTCAGCAACTGTGTACGAGTGCAGCGGCACAGCTGTGTGAGCTTACAGCAACACCAATCGAGTCTCATTGTCACTGATTTTTTGCCTTTGATTGCTATTAAAGCACACTTCAATTAGGCCTGGCACATTTCCCTTCTGAAAAATCCATGCTTAAACTGCACTGCTGTGTTTTTGATGCTTTAATCAAGAAGTCTCATTTTGTATTCACAATTAATGTTACAGAAATGAAAAGACGAGAGCAAAAAATCAGCCTTAAACTTTCAAAGAAATACAAAGTCTCTTTTGCCTCCTTTATTTGCCAGTTACTCGGGAGATGGCCAAGATGTATTTGCCGTTTCTCGGAAGGGGGTGTCATGGCAGGGGAGGGTGTTGTTTGAACTGAAGCTGTGAAAGCACACCGTGTAACAATTTGAGCAAGCAGCGAGTATCTTGAACCAAAGAACCCACCAGGAGCCTTTGGACCACCCAATGGGCAGCAAAGATTTTTTGCTACGCCTTTTACTTTAGCTGCAGTGTTTTCCCAGGGTTCAGCCACTGGAGATTTCTTCACTTCCCTAAGCAAACAGAACAGGTTCAGAATGAGGTGATTAGTGTTGTCAAAATGTCACTGCATCCCCACTGATGCTGGAGGGTTGGGACAATAATCTTATAATTCACTGCATGAAACTGTGGGAATGTGTCTCTTGTACCTGCCTGCCTGAAAATGGCACAAACGCTGTGAGGCCTCTGATTCTGAGGTTTATGTGTGCTTTCCTCAGCCTGTCCTCAACTTCACCGCACAATGCGATGCGGCTTCCAGCTGAAATTGCGAACCAGACCTTTCACACTTGGTCACAATGGAGGCTTGCTCAGGCAGGTAGGCACTTGGGAAGATACAGAGGGAATCTTATTTTGTGGATTTAGACTTCATAAACATCATTATCATCTCCCCGACCTTGAGTTGCTGCGCTGTTCAGCGGCGACCCCAATTTTGTCAGAAACCTTGAATGGTGATGCACGCGGTCTCGCGGGCACATGGGCAATCGAGTCAACAAAAAGGATTTTTTTTGTGTGTGTGCGTGTGGCACGTCTGCATGTGTGTTATGTCTGTCTGAGAGCGGGTGCGCACATCTACGTACGTGAGCTGACTCAGTGATTTTTTCCCTCATGCTGCCTGGAACCGTCAGCATCTTTCCTCCAAACAAAGTTTTCTGACTGTGCCTCTGCCAGATTTAAACTATGTAGAACATTAGTGTAACAGCCCACGCTCTTAGAATACAGATTTGTTCTTGAGTGCACGCCAAATGGCCTCTATATTTTATGAGCCTTCTCTCTACTAACATACCGTCTTGAGACTAATTATCATGGTCGCACTCAAACACAAAGCTCGTTTATTATTGCATTGACATCACATTTGTTTTGGCTTGGCCTACATGGCAGGGACTTCACAGCGCTACAATGCTGGAATCATGTTTAGAGCTTGACAGAGCATGCTTTGGATGGAGAATCTGTTCCTTGTTGCGTCGTACATGGTGTTAGGCAGAAAGGTTGTTTGTTCTTTACAGTCTTGTCACTCGTCTCTCTTCAAGTGGACTGTGTTTTGTTTTTTTCCTTTTGTACGTAGAGGGCTGATACACACAGTGAGCTGCTCACTGGGGAGTCATGCTCGATTCTTGGGAAGCAGTTTTCCTCTCTTGGCCTAGAAATGCCTTGATACTTTTTTTTTATTATCATAATACTTTTCCCCCAGCATATTGTTTCTGTACACTGATTCTAGCTATTTTTATACATACTGCAAGACTATTAATAAAAGCCAGAGTAATGTTGGTCTGAAAAATGGAAATGGTACATGAAAGAGGAGTTGGAAATTTAAGAGAGCTTCTAGTAGGTGATGTATAATTGATTTTTTTGAATATGTATATTTCAGTATATTTTCTATGTTGTGTGGAAATTGTTAAAATACACTGTTTTAATTCCTGCAAAACCTAACAGACTATAGTACTGTTTAGAGATGCATGATCCTATTTTCGAATAACATTAAGTATTTTACCAATCTTTGGAAAAATCATTGAACATACCAACTTATTCCTGTCTAGGTTCATAAGTTTGCCAGAGCCTATCCCAGCATGCTCTGGGCAGAAGGCAGGAAACATCCCGGGCAGGTTGCCAGTCTATCTCAGGGTGAGAGAACTGACAGACAAGCACAGATAGACACACAAACACGTTAATCCGCCAATAACAGAGTCAGAGTTTGAACTGTGATGGTTTCAATGGTATAAATAGAGTTTTGGTTTTATGTCTAGAAGTCAATGATATTTTTTTATATGCAAGGAATAAAACATTATAGCGAGTCTGGTTGCCAGAAGAAAATGTTGGCATTATATATTTCTGCAAACCATGAATACATGTCAGTCATATCACATCGTTTCTTATGTGACAAAATATATGAGCTGACTCTGTCATTTGGAGGTGGAGTTAATAGTTGATAGCGTGTCACCAAGGTGAGACAGCTGCCAAGCTGCAGACTAATGCAGACTAAAGATTTAGTGCAAAACTGGGACTCAGTTGTAGAGAATAACACAAAACACCAAGAACAGTTATACAAATCTTTACCTAGGAGGTCAGGGGTCAGCGAAGGCAGAAAAATCCATTCAGGGAAATCACACAAAAAGCAAAGTCCATAAATCCAAGCAGAGATAAAAACCACGCAGTCAAACACAAGGAAAAGGCTGGAGAGCATGAACACACTAAGACGACAATAACAATCTAGGCTTTAAAAACAAATGGCTGATTACTAACTACACACAGGTGAGTGGAACAAGACACAAGTGAAACACATAATTAATAAATTAATTTCAGAATAAAACGTGGACCTGGACACAACCACATGAACTTAAACTTGACAGAATATCACATAAACCTAAACACACCTTAACTACAGCGTTGTTGAAACATAATGTTTCAATAATACCGTGCAAATGTTAATTATCTGTGGTTTGCAGAAACCTTCAATGCCAAGATTTTTTTCTGGTGATTGGGTTGTTATAGCCCCTACTTTTCCACTGTAAACCCACACAGGTGTTTTCAGTTAATTGGCTGGTTAGACCATCAGTTTTTGACAGAATGAATGTAGTCATCTACTTCGTCTGGTTCCATATTTCTGATATGCCACCTCTGTCTCAGATTTGCTCAGCGATTCAAATAGTTCTGTGTTGCACCCACTGACATCTGTCTCTGTTGACTGACTAAATGCCCATCAGTTTGGTAAGAACTGAGGCATCCTTTCAAGCTAGCCAGCTAGCTGTCTAGCTACATTCATGAAAAATAGCAACAGAGAAATAAATCTAATTTTGTCATAGTTCTTAATCAATTTAAAAAACATAAACTGCTCCACAGCTGTTAATTAAAATTATGGTATGATAAATCACTGTCTGCTGATTGATTAGAGCAAGACAAACAAACAAAAATGAAAACGAAAAAACAAAATTATAATTGGCTAATATATCTTTCACCATCAGCTCCTTATGGGCAGATCCACCCATGGATATGCCTATGAAATACATTAGCACCGTTTGCAGATATAATATAATAAGCTGCAGTTAACATTTTGTCTAAAAACAAAACAGATTCCACTGTTTCTGATCCTGTTGTTCTCCTTGCAGGTGATTTATTGCTTCTTCAAAAATAAATGTGCCATTTGGTGTGGCTTTATAGAGGCTTGACTGACATCGCTCTGCCTCCCCTGTTAGTCTTGATGCACTTGTTACATCTTATAGCATTCAGACCTTTAGGAAGTGGAGGCTCATGACCTCCCAGCAGAGCTTCGCCTAACTCCAATCTGATCAGCCGCAATAAGTGAAAACACCTGTGTGGGTGTGCAGGGCTGCCGAGGCTAACGTTGCAGTTCAAAACAGCTGAATGTCATTGTTATTATTACTCAGTGCCACCATCAGCTGAATTAATACTTAATACAGACTGACAGAGTGGTTGACTATGTATCCCCACACACTGGATGCCAATAATATATTTAATCTTGTTCCAAAGGTCATACAATGCAAATTGCATTTTGGAATATATAAAGGGTGTCTACACCCTTGATTTGTGCCTTTCTCCTCTCGGCCAGAATATTAAAATGATGCATTGTAGAGGACAATAATGAGCCAGAAGATAATGGAGGTCCAAAGCTTTAGCTGTTTAAACCTCTTGCTGTGTTTTTGGCTTCAAGACCTAAGGCTGCTGCTGGCCTTATTGTGGACACTGAGTGAGTCTGAGTGTAGGCCCAAGAGAGGACAGGAAATGTCGGGGAATGGTACAAAGCTAAAAAGTAGCTATCAGGTGTTCTTATGCACTTTTTGAGCATATTCCTATGAAAACTGATTCACCATAATTTGTATATTCATTCATTTCCAAAACCGCTTATCCTCTTGAGGGTTGCGGGGAGGCTGGAGAGAGGGGCACCCCGGACAAGTTGCCAGGATCCAGTCCACCCTGGACAGGAACCAGGACCCCTCTTGCTGCGAGGCGACAGATCATGATCCAGTTATTCCTAAACCTAATCTATGTTACTTTAATTGCCTAGACCTAACCCACATAACTTAACGGTCAGTATGTAACGTCGTTCACGGAGTGCTAATTACTTAGATATAATATAAACTGATGAATGTGCATTTTTGTGAGATATCATACTAACGATTGTGTGAATATGCATAGTAGTGTAGTGTTAGTCCTCTCTTGCTTAGCCAGTCAATTATGACCATTTTCAGTTTTCACTACCAAATATATTTTTTGTGCTACCCGGACAACAGTCTTGATATTCTCTGTAAAATATAATGGGTTACTCTGTGTTCTTACTTTTTATACTTGGCATGGCAACTTTTCCCATTGTTGAGGGGGTCAAAGATCAAACTATACCTTCAGGAGGTGTCACAGAAATTGGCCTAACTGACCGGTGAAATCCAAGGAGGCACAGTTCAACTAGTTTTGACCACACAAAATGTGCATTGTTGGACAAATCACATGTATTAACAAAATACAGCAACAAGGATCTTTGTATTTATGTGTACAGCACAAGAGAAAAGAACATTTTATATAGGAATTGGACAACAGCAGAGAACAGCTCAAGAATATACCTAGTATATAGATATATTATTTTTATTGAAAGATGAGAAGATGTGTATGGTAGTGCAGGTCTTTTTTCCGCTTTCCTGTAGCACCCCTTTGTTTAAAACCACCAATGACACATTTCAATGCCTGCAGCGAGTATAAATTCCAGTACAGCACAGCAGGGACAGATTGTTCCTATAGCTGCTGATATGTCTTCTTATCCATGAGTAAATAAATCATAGTTGTATTCAAACATAGTAATTACATGTTGTTGTGTGCTTAATGACAGAAGTGTTTGCTCACCTGTTGCCAGTGGTTGTGCTTGAGATGCTTGTCTTTGTGGCAGCATCCACACTGTGTTTGTCATCTGTGATCACGGGCTGTGATGCTGACTATACTGCTGACGTTGGTTCAGCTGACTCCCACAAATTGGCTCATAAATTTTACGGCCATTTATGTCTGAATACTTTCCCAATTGAATTTTTTTGTTCTCGATTGGGCAGTTAAAATGCCCAACAATAACTTTTTCTGTCAGAAATGACCGGCCTTGTGCCCCCCAGATATTGGATTTAATATACGACACGTATCAGCTCTGCTCTGCTACATCTTGACTGCGTTTGATGTGTTTTCAGTATATCAGACTGACATGTTTACAATTGTTGATTCGTTCCTGTGTTGTCCCAGCACCATAGGCATTAACATATTCCTATGTTCTACTTTTGTCACCCTCTCTTTGCATGCATCCACACAGATATGCTGTGACATACCCAATATGGCAAATGTCAGCAAACACAAAAGCATGCGCATGAACAGATACTCCTCCGATCTGTAGGTGCACACACATACACACAATCATAAGCCTGAAGTGCACCTCCCACCCTCTACATAGGCAGGGGGGAACAGCTGGAGATGAAGGAAATGTGTAGGGAGTGTGCGTGTGTTCTGGTGTGACACATCTGGGTAAAACGACACGAGGGGGTCCTGACAGATATGGGCTGAGTGAAAGCCTGTTTCTGTTGTGCTCTGTCACGCTGAGGCTTCTTCCACATGCCTGCCTTCCACCGTCTGCCTGACGCTTCTGCTGGCTGTTAGGTAACCTGATGCTAGTGTGTGTGTGTTCATACCACCACATTCTCGCTCAGTTAAAAGCGTTAGTGCAGCGTGACCTCGGAACTGAGCATGTGTGTGTGTGACATAGCATTAGGTCCCATGAAAGATGGAGGGTGAGAGATTAAAAGGACGAGACACAAGGGTGTGAGAAAAGAAGCGGCTGCTGGAGCTGCTTTATGTCTCTGTGTGTGTAATGGACAGAAAGTTCAGTTGATGAATGAGAGCATCAGTGACATCAGCGCATCAGTGTGTGACCATGGAGACGACATCGAAGGCCTCGGCGAGCACAAACGATTTCCATTTTGTGTTAAAATTCCATTTCTCTGTTTCTCTTGCCACCATGCGCTTCAAGGTTAGCTCATAAGTTATGCTTCGAGTATGTGTTGAAATCTGACAATTTTTTGGGGGCTGTGTGAGCTTGCATAAGTGTGTGTGTGTGTATGTAGTTTTGTGTGTGGGCTCCCAGTGGGGATTGTATTTCGGTCGGTCAAGCCTGACAGATAACAGCCCACCGTGCTCGTCACATCTATTATTGAGGGGACGGGAAATTGATCGGCTCTAACGGTGAATGTTACCCTGCCTTCCTCAGTGCCTCAGTTTCTCTGTCTCCTCTCTCTACTGCTGTGCTCCCTGCGTTATTTGTCCTCCATCCATCCCATCTCGCTGTCGGACTCCCCGCTGCCCTTGTTTTCAGTCATCCGGTAACTTTTTCCCTTCTGTCCTCTCTTTCATCTCTCAACCTCCATGCCTGCCCCACTTCCTCAGCTTTCTCCCCTCTTTGAATTTTCTCTTCTCACTCTTAAGTCTCATTTTTTAAGTGAAACTTTAGAATGTAGACCGCCACGCTGTCTCAGTTTCTCAATTACCAGCATAATTCGACTTCTAGTTTTCTGGCAGGCTCTTCTTCTGTTTAAGTTGTTGTTCCACAGTGTATCAACACAACCCAACTCCTCTTCCCCCCTCTTTCCCTGCCTCTCTTTGCGTTCTCTCCTCATCTCCCCTCTCTTCCTCACCAGCTAGAAATCACGACTCGACTCACCTTTGATCATTCTCCCTGGGAACTCTTCATCGCAGAAAGTCAAGTGTTTTATCTTTGTTGTGTGACAATTCGAATCTGGAAAAGACCACGTGCTGCCAGCCAACACGGCTGTTTGTGCCCTCCGAATATGCGGTGCGGAGAAGAAGAAAGCCTAATTTGAGCTCAATTCATCATGGCAAGATTGCCCCGCATTTATTGATAATTGCTTTTTTCCGTTTAAAAGGGATGGCGTTTAAACCGTCAGTCGTGTAAACATGAGAGATGCAGCTGTTGCCGCAATTAACTTCTCACTTTCCCTAATGAAAGGATTAATCCGCCAGCAAATCTCTCGGCTTCCTTTCAAATGCCAAGCCTCCATTCAGCTGGCTGCCAGTGGAAGAAAGGCGGGCCGTGTCGAACAAAATGGGACTATCTATAACCAGAGCCAAAAGTCACATTCATTTGCTCAGCCTGGTGTCACATCATCAGGGCCCCTTTACTGCTGTGGAACAAGAGAGACCCTTAACCAACTGCTGTTTGATGATTTCCTGAGCGAAGCCGCTGCAAAGCGTCTGCAAGCAGGCCTCTCCACAGAACCCCCTTTTCCTCTCGATCGCGAGCTCCGATCTCTGCGCCCCCTCCAAAACACACCATCGCCTCTTGTCAGAACCCTTCGGAATGGACGACAGGGAGTGCTTTACTTTCCACAGACAGTTGAAAGCCAGGAAATGAATAGCTGTCTCTTGTTGGAATAAGATGTGTTTGGGCAGCCAGGGGTGAATGACAGCCTGTTGACAATGGAGCAGAGCTTAGGCTAAATCTTTGAAGCCATTGATCTGATGTATTGATGAGGTTGGTTTTTTTTGCTTTGCAAGCCTGAGACAGGGGACAGGTGTGGAGAAGACCAGATAGATCAAATCCATGACAAATGCCAATCATGCTTCCTTTTCTGGTCTGGCCATTGATCAGACAGAGAAGCGCTTCTCGTTATTGTCAACATTTCAAGCTTGCCTTTTAGATGTTAGTCTAGATTGTGAGTCTTGTTAATGACCATTTTGAGTTCACACTGACTTTTTTTTTTTTTTTTTTTACAAACAAACCAAGAACTTTAAACATAAATTTAAATAGACTGACAGCACTTCAGAGAAGCATGGCATTGAGTGAGAGCTTGTGCTTTTATCAGCTGATTAGCATCAGCTGTTTCATACATGCTTCACAATCACTGGCTCATTCATCAGCTGTTTGGCTGACAGCGTCCAATCATATTCATCCAGGTGTGCAGCACGGCAATTATAACCTGACACTTCTCACTATTGCTCTACTGATACTCTCATCCCAACTCCACCATTCCAGCCTCCACCACACAGTATGCTATACTTTTGGTATTGTTGGTTTAAATAAGATTTAATAGTAATGGGTATTTATTAATGGGATTAGCTCTGTCAGCAGAGATCCTGTAAAGAGCAGATCTTTTTCCGGCACATTTAACTTTATAGCCTTTTGCTTCAAATGGTCAACTCCTTGACATAAGTGTATCTGATTAAACTGCGTCTTATTTGTATATAAATCTTCTCTGGTGCAAGAAAGAGCATTAAGAAATAACTGATTATGAGCATCATTAGTCGAGACTGACACTTGACCATGTGTTATAAATATTGATGAATCGGCCGGAATGAATAATAATATAAGACGAAAATGAAGCATCTTGTACTATAAACTTGTTCGTTTAGCCTTTGAAATGATGTTTTAGTCACATATCTACTATCAGAAAATGCTGTGGTCGGTCTGCTTTATTGCTTTCACACCACAAACACCTTAGTCTGACTGAAACCCACCTTTTTAGAAGGTGTTGGCCCTGTTGTTTAGTCTGCACCAGGTTTCGATTGACAGCTTTTACACAAGCCTAAGTGGAATGAAATTTAAAGCTAAACTACTGTGAAATCCATCTGCTGAAAGTAAACTGTTAATATAACAATCTCCTTATCTGTAGAAAGGAAATGTTTAGCCTTGATTTATACAAGATTATTTTGTACAGTGAAGGGATTTTCCCTGATCTGTCAGACAGTGGGAATAAGTTAAACCAGATGTGTGTTCAGCTTGTGTCCTGCTCAGCAGCTTCCTAATAGAAGGTGAGTGAAATGTAGCCACCACACAGTAAATATTCTCATGTACAGAATGCATCTTTTTGTCTGTCC
This sequence comes from Epinephelus fuscoguttatus, assembly GCF_011397635.1. Lineage (NCBI taxonomy): Eukaryota > Metazoa > Chordata > Actinopteri > Perciformes > Serranidae > Epinephelus > Epinephelus fuscoguttatus. The sequence continues at coordinate 10,064,045 of NC_064766.1, read as the reverse complement.
TTATTTATGGTTGTGGTCCAGGTGCAGTCCTGACAAATAATGCTTCGAATCACTTATTTATTGGTGAGCTCAGAGATGATAAATATACACATCAGGTTCAGTAAAGTGCTGCATAACTTGCTGTCAGTAACCAGAATTTGATTTCCCCATGTAGCTCCATGTGATGATGCATGATGACAGTCAAAACTGTCTGATGAATAAGTTACAGTTCGGTCCACATCATGCCATGCTTACAACTCCTTGTAGTTAGTCAGTGTGAGCATGAGCCTGACCAGAGCAAAGGGACATATTTTTTAACCTTTGTCGGGGCTGAATGAACTGGAGGTGTGAAAATGACCTTAGCCAGATTATCTAGCCTCCCGCAGGGTGTGTTTGACAGCCTTAACATCAACGCAAATGAAGTCACACATAGCCTACAAATATTTGTTTGAACTGACTAGGTTAGGTATGAAAGCATCCTCAAAGATTTCATATGTAACATTCAATAACCTTGTTAATAATCTAAACCGTGTATTGGCAGCAACAGAAAGTTTATTGAGAGCATGCATCAACATTACATCCTTTGGATTTTACTGTAAATTTTGTCCCGAGTCATTTACATGGAAATAAGTGTGCAGGCTGCTTGAGGCAAGTGGTTGGCAATAAAGAGTGATTAACACATGTAAAAGGAAATGTACAGAGCCTTTAAAGATCACATTTAAAAGTTTGATACATATCAGTTTTAAAAGGTGGCTAATCTCGCGCCTGCTAATATTACCCAAGTATAGTCATTAATTTGGTTTTACCCACCTCCATATCCCTTGTTATTAGTCTATCGATTGATTGTGAGAGGTCTGGATGAAACAGCCATTATTGGTCAGCCCTAGAATGCTGAATGTTAAGTGGCTGCTCTCTTGTTTAAATAATCGTCTCAGCGGCAGTTGGACCCATAACAATTTAAATTCATTATTCTGTCTTGTTTGTTTTTGCTATTTTGGGATCTGTAGCCTATTTTCCCTCATTTCTATTCAATTTGCATACATCATTGACACAGCCTGTGTAGTGTGTGTCGTTTACCGAGGTAAGTATTACAGGTTACAACTCTGAGACTGATTTTGCACAAAGGCAGCTACAGAGAGAAGGACTTTTATCTGAGACAAACACCGAGTTTTTATTTATGCATTTCTGTGAGTTTGTGTCTTGTGTACGGTTTGTTCCGCTTGAGCTAAATGAAGTGATATTTGAAGGGGGATTAAGTATCAGCCGGCGTGCAGATTCATAAACAGCTATTGTCTTGATCCTCGGCTCGCGGACCCCTTTATCTTTGTCATTATTAGTGTCTCCATATCGCTACCTATTTCTCTCCCACAATCCCTCTCTTATAATCTCAATTTAGAGCTCCTCCTCTGACCACAGCAGTAGCCAACTCATTTTAAAACCCAAGATTACACAACTGCCCTTCTTCGTATCGCAACCTCTTCATCTCTCACTCTCTAGCTCTCTCGTCGCTAATCCAAGTATCTTATCTCTCAGCTTTGACTGTCTCCCAACTGTCCACCTAATTCTTTTTCCTCCCTCTGTCTGTGTCTCCCCCTTTCCTCCTCCTCCTCCTCCTCCTCCTCCTCCTCCTCCTCCCCCCATCTTCTTTGACTTTGCCTTTGTGCTTTCAACACCATCCCATCTCTCCCCCACTTTTCACATTTAGGGCCTCAGATTGAGTTTATTGGTATGACAGGCGATCATCAACAGAAGCTACAAAGCGTAATGGGTGCATGCACGCACTCACACATGCACGCTGGCATCCGCAGCTCAGCATGAAGGCACGCAGGCAGCGGGTGCGCACGCACACACACACACACACACACACACACACACACACAGAGTCTCTTTCACAGATGAATGAGCATTCACTCCCTGCGTGCCTCGTTCTCTCTGTCTGTAAAGGAAGAGAGAAGGAGAAAAAGTGGCCGACTCGGACCTCAGCAGATAGAAACTAATGACTGTCTGATTAATTCATTAGCCTGACACTTTATTGCCTCGCTGCCGGAGTCATTGCTGTTTACTTTTTTATTATAGGCTGAACCCATGTACACGCTCTGCTCCTGACATTCTGGCTCTCTCTCTCGCTTTTCTTTCTCACTTTGTCTCCATGGCCCAAGAAATAATAGCAAAAATTATGATGTTTTTAGCCGGCAGAAGCAAGATGATACTGTCTCATAGTGCTCTTTGGCTGACTCTCAGAGTCTAGTTTTTTTCTCATCTCCACCAAATCCTTTGTCTCACTGACAATCTCTGGTCTCAGCCGGCCAACTGTTATGGAGGCAAAAGACTTTTTAAAATCTTATTTGGCTGAGGACAAGATAAACCAGAACCTTCTCTCTCGCGGGCCCTCTTGTGAGTTCAGATTGATCCACAGGCTGATTGGTGATTAGCCGGCCACTTAATTCTATCTTTAGTCAAACCTGGAAAACAAAGTACTTTTCAGTGCAATCCAGTTGGCCGATGAGTTTGAAGAGCGAGATAAAAAAGCAACCGGCTGTCAGACGGCGAGGTTAGCTAACTTGGCGCGCGGAAATGAGTACAAGCAAATGGATTTGAAGAGTCAAAAAATGAACGAGCGGAGAAGAGAGAGCTGTCCTAAATGAGAACAGTCACCTGTGGGGAGTGATAAGAGCTGGCAGATGGATGGAGCGATAAATAGACAGATGGGTAGTTAGATAGATGGAGGGGGCTGATTTGCTGAGATGGAGAGGTTGAGAGAGATGATGGGCAGATGGGGTAAAGAGATACGGAAGAAGACAGGCGAAACTTTCTCCCTGTGCAAGTGCTTTAAGGCTCACTGTTGTCTTTTGGGTTTGTTTCGCCAGTCAGTCAGCCCTCTCTCTTTTCTCTCTTCCCCCATTTGGCCTCTGTCTCCTACCGTCACTCACCCTCCTCCTCCTCCTCCTCCTCCTCCTCCTCCTCCTCCTCGTCCTTCTCCTCCCTCCTCCCTCTCCATTCTCTTTCTCGCTGTCTTCGTCTCAGCCACCACTGCACTCACGGGATATTTTTAATAGAATTAGGCTGCTCTTGTTATCAGTGGAGCGGGTAGCCACGGAGTGAGGCGAGATTGAAACAGCGATTTCCAATTTGAGATTGTGTCACACACATCTCCCTGTGCCCAGATAGCATCAACGAATCACCGCCACCATCTCTCTCACTCACTTTGTTCCTCTTTGCCTCTCTCTCTCTCTCTCTCTCTCTCTGTCCCTCTTTCAGACATCTCTCACCGGGTATTTTAGCCCCGCTCAGGCCTTCCGCACATGCAAGGCTAACATCTAAATGCATACATGCTCCCTTCTCTGTCGCTCTGGATTCACTGGCTTCTCTTGACAGTTTATCTCCTTGTCTCTTTCGCTCTCATCCGGGAGTGCATACAGAACACATCTCCCATTCTCCTCCCAAGCCCCGTCCCTTGGAGTCACTTAGTACCTCCAAACGCAGTTCCGCTTTCACTCTTTTCTCTCCTCTTTTACACTTTGTGTTCATGCCTTTTCCCACTCCTCCCACACTTGTTCATTCCTCATACCTTCCACCTCTCCATGCGCTTTCTCTCCTCTTCCGTTATTCCACATCTCTCCTCCCACACCACCTCCTTTTCGCCGGTTTCCGCCTCCCCTTCTCATTTCATCTCGTCCGGTGTCACTCTCTCTATCCCCCCGTGAATATTTCTTCTCCCTTCATCCTTCATCCTCTGCTCCCTCTCCTCATCTTCTCCTCTCTGCAGCCTCAAGGCGTTGGATCCCTTTGACTTGTCTTGTCAGGTCTTTGGATTTCTGTCTTACCTCTGGAGATATATAGTGTGTGTGTTCATGCAGTACAGTCCTCATTGCTTGTGGCCGTGTGTGAGTTTGTGTATGAGCCTGTGTTTGAGAGGCGAGATTGATGCTGCTACTGCTGTGTGTGAGTGTGTGTGTGGACATGTGTGGGTGTTTGTTAGGTCCTTTCCTGGTTCCCATGGCCAAAGGGTCTTTTCTCTTCAGCACAATGCCACAACTCCACCTTTTGAAAAATCTTGACAGAAGTGCTACCTTAACACGCAGCCCTTCTGTAATATCCTCTTCCATTAGCCAGGCCAGCTGGGAAACCTTGGTTCTCCCACTCCATTTTAAGAAATTCATTACCCTCCATACCAACATTTCTCCCATCATAATAATTACCAAAGTGTGAATGTGTCACCCCTTGTCACACCTGGATGGCGATGAATGCAGAATTTGACCGGTGCTTGCTAAGATTTGACCCCTATGCTAAGAAGAAGTGAGTCTTTCTCCTTGTCTCCCACCTCCTTTTTTCACCTAAATAAATTCAATAAACTTCAAAATTTTCATGGACTTTTATTGTTGTGCCAAAGCTTGTTGTAGAAGAATAAGATGGAACAGAAGGAAAGGTCCTAGGTCTGCGCTGTCAAATGATTGTGTACATAAAAGAGTGGATAATTTAAGCATCATATAAGCAGAAAGCCTGCTCAGGCTTTTTGAATTATTCACGTTTTCATCATAGGGGTTAATAGTTCAAAGACACACAGCAGAAAGCTCCAAACTAACTCCTATGATGTAGACATTTGCATGCTGAATACACCCACATGTATGCACAGATGTACATGTGCACATGCAGCAAGCTTTAATTTGCTCAGCTATACTTTCAACAGCATTTGCTAAAGGCTGCAGTTGGATACACTGTCATGTCTGTAAAAGTCCCCTACAGCTTATCAGTGGATAAAGAGAAGTGGAAACAGTATTTTAATGTCAGCTGTCTAGCGCCCACATGCACCTGCACGAGGGCGTTACATCTCCCCTTAGCTACATTATGGCAAAGCACTGGTACTGTATTATGTGTTTGTGTGCTGTTAGATTTCACTTTCAGCTGGTTCACGTGTTTGGGGAAACAAGCACCTCTCTGAGATGAAAACTATTTTTCGCTTAATTGCATTCGGATATCCACTGGCTAAAGTAACTTTTTACCCTAAAGATTGCTTCAGGCGTTTTATCAAATAGAGGGAGAGTCGTGAAAAAAATAAGATGGGGTTCTGGGCCGATAAAAAAAACAGATGCTTTAATATCTGCTTCCTTTAAAACTACTGTACTTTTATGTCTCTGACCGGGTGCATGTGTCTGTGAATGCCTGTATTTCAAAGCGATCCTTTGGACAGAGCATCTCAGTTACACTAAAGCAGTGGTTCTCAAACTTTTTCAATAATTTAACCCCTTTGAAATATTTTTTCAGGCATGTACCAACTGACCATCGCAAAACATTTCGGTAGGATAAAAGTGCCTATACAGTATAAAGAGGTATAATACACCATCATTCTCTCATTTACTAAACAACAACCTTGTAATGAAAAACACTTAAATGCTACATTTGAAATGTAGACACCCTCACTAAATCCATTGCAAACCAATGTTTTGTCATTATGCAATAACACTAAGACAGCATTGTAGTTGCATTGAACTGCGTCTTTTTGATAAGTTGCACTTACAATTTAGTGACATAATTATTTTAGGAATTATGCATGCATGCATGCATAAAACATGTCAGTACCCCCTGAAGTACTCCAAAGTACCCTATAGGGGTACATGCACTCCCATTTGAGAAAAACTTTTGAACGAGTACCCATGTATTATTCATTCAGTTTATATAGCATCGGCTTAAACAGAAATATTGATAAATTTTGCTATGTGTTTGAAAGTTTAAAAAAAACGCCAGCTAGTGGACCTTGAGTTCAGATTTTTAAACTAGTATTTACAAGGTCAAGAATTAATAAAAAAAATCATTTGAATGAATTTTTATCATGTAGTTTTAAGATAAGGGACCTTGTAAAATATTAAAGGAATATTTCAAGACACTGATCGATTGATTGAGTTCAAAATGTCCATCTCATGTCTGTCAATGCTGCACTGGTGGTAGAGCGAGAAGAAAAGGAAAGCCTCCTCTTATTTTAGCTTGTAAATGCGATATTCAAAGACAGTTGCCCCCACTGCTAATTTTGTAGTTGTTAGGTCTGGTAAAATCTAAATCAAATCAAATGTCAAATATCACAATATTTTTGACCAAATTCCTCAATATCGATATGGTGACAATATTGTGGTTGACTCTTGGTGCTTTCACAAAATATTCACACAATGAGATTTTTGATAAATACTCATCAGTATTGTGGATGAAATGACTAAATGGGTAAAGGCAAAGAATAGAACAGCCAGAATAAATAGCATGTGGTATGTAGTTAAACTGTCAGAATATCCTAATATTTCCACCGCAGAGGCTGACATGAATGGTTTTCCAAACTCAGCTGCTCCTAAGTGCAGTGTAAATGATATGAAGTTGGTGTTATTACAGAGCTGGAGTCAATTTAGCCTAGTGTCCAGCAAACAGCTAAAACCAGAAATTGATTTATTCACATTTATATTCATATATGGCTGAAACAAATAGAATGCAACGTCAGGCCTCCAATCTTTATGCTACGCTAGGCTAAACAAGCCCTTACTCCAGCTCTATTACTTATGGTACAGACATGAGATTGGTATTGATCAAATATTCCAAAATTTTGTTTGGGATGAATTAAGTTGTACATTATCTTAAAGCTTAAAGCTGCTCAAAGCTTAAAGCTGCTTAAAGCTTTGCATTTGCAGTCACTTGGCAGGTCATAATATACACAATCACTTATGATGACACTAAATAAACAGGATAGGACACTTAATGTGATCATACACACACAGTATATACACACTAATATAGTGAAGTGAGCTGTTTAGTGATGAATGATGAGCTTCAGATGGGAGTGATTTGATTACGCCGGTTGTTTGTCCTCGGATATCTTACCCTCCACCTCTCTGTCTCTCTCTCTCTTCTCTTCCCCCTCCCACCGCGGCAATCCATTTCCCTCTGAAAGTGACACTTTAAAAGGTTGATAGCTCTTTGGCCAAGTCTCAGAGCTTCAGATCGATGGCTGGCAGAGAGGGCCGTCGAGGTACCGCGTGTGTCCCGCGTCTCCAGACACGGGGGTTGGAGTCCACACACCAGGTGAAGATGCTTTTCGATTTGTTGCCACCACATGATCGTCAAGTCCCTGCGGACGGGAAATAGACGACTGGTGACATTGTTTAGCTTTCTCTGCTGCTGGTCTGAAACCAACCGGGGACATGTTGTTGTAGTGGAAGAGAGAAAGAGAGACAGGTTGGAATGGAGTTCATACCACTGTGCAGATAGATGGATACATATACATAGAGTCAAAACAGCAAGAAAACAAAACAAAAGAGTCTCATGAAAATTCATGGAAATGTAAGTTATTTAATTACACAAGACAACATTTATGAGTAAAAAGAACACAAAATCATTGTTTTTTGTTTTTTGCCAAGATAGTTCCCCCTCCACCATTCTTCCCCCTGCTGTTTCTTATTGCTATAAAATTCTTCCCTGAAACATTATTTTGCAATCAGAGTGCTCATTCTGGCTCCTATAATTACTCTACCTCTTCTGTTCAGCTCACTGCTCCTGAACAAAGTTGCAGTGAAAATGGAACCCATTTTTATTTTGACAAAGGCTGCTGAGGTGTGCAGCTGATTGCTCGGAGCTGAAGATGAGGAAGACATACAGGGAAGGCTGGCTGTGCTCAGTCTGCCTCCTGTGCGTCTCTAACCAACCCTGTGGTTACCAGTGATCTATCCACACTACCTGGCTCCAGTTCAGCTCCCGCTGAGCCCCCCAGAGGAAGACCTCCAGCCCGGCTCTGCTGCTTCCCTCCCAGAAGCAGCCTGGTCTTGGCCTCAGTATGCAGCCAGCCTGGCCTTGGGGGAGCCGAAAGCTGTGGAGCATGGATGGATAACTATCCAGGGGTAAAGCCCACCTTGAGGTGCAATGAGTGGCATGGGAGAAGGGTAGCAAAGGCCCCCTGGAGGTGTGGAAAAGGGAGTGTAGCCAGAGCAGTCAGCCAAGCCTGTTTCCACACCGGCTCTGTACACCCCAGGGCCTGTCACACGATCAAACCATGGAATCAGGGACAAGAAGTAGGGAGAGTATAAAAAAAACACACACGCACACACACACACACACACGTTTCCCTATTAGAGACATAGTGTCCCAAACTTTGCAGCTTTATTCTCACATTCACATGTAGAGCATTACCAGCAGAGTAAAATGGCAGAGCTGAGATCAGGCTGTGTTAAAGTGTGAACAGTATAAATATTCATCAGGCAGTGAGCAGCAGTGTGGAGGAGAAGCAGTGAAGGATCTCAGAGGGGAAACTGAGATTTTCTTTTTTATATCCTCACTGCTGTGAAACGGAGTATTATTGTGTCAGAACATTTGCTCCACTACAGTTAGAAAATGTCATCTGTGTAACTATAGGTTAAATCTATAATCACCTCTTGCCATGTGAACACTTTGTCCTGGACTCTTAGAAACAAGACTGGTGGCTTTGCGAGGTCATCTTTCTGTGTTCAGTTTCTCACGGTTCCACTTTCATATATCAGGATGATGCTCCGCCTTCCACCGGTGACCCCCCGCAGGCGCTGGATTGCGACCAAGCACGCTGGGGCCTCAGGGGCCCTCTTCTCGCTTCTCCTTCCTCTGAGCGCGCTCTCCTCGTATCGCTCTATCTCCCTGAGTCTTTATCGCAAAAACACAGCACACCACATTTTTAATCATGCCCTCGAATAGAAGACACTTTTCCAATTAATGGAACTGCCGTTGTGATGCACTGTGACTCTGTGAAGCTGCACTGCGCAATCGGCCCAATAAGCCAGTGCCGCCACTTGATGTATGACCACCTCACAGGTTTTGAATGTGAACAAGACGATTTTTCGGAATAGAGAAATCCGTAGTGAATGAAAGGCTATTGGTGAGGCAGCAAAGAGGGGGGAAGTGAATGAGTAATGCTCTGCTGAAGCTGCTGAGTGGCCAACAGTGGATGTCTGTGGTTGTACTGGGCAGCTCTCAGGCATGAATGTATGGAATTGTATGAATGTGAAGCAGGGTAGTACTAAAAAAGAGCATGCGAGCTCAGCAGAAAGCTGCCCTGGATAAATAATAAAGGGTCAGAAACTGTTGTCATCACTCCAGATTGTGCCATTTCAAATCAGAATCTATTGATAGGTCATTCGGTCACACAGCAGACAGCCCCTGTTATCCTTCCCAGGCAGGCATTGAGTTATTCCCAACAAGGGAATGACTTTAAAGAGGGTTTTTAGTTGCTATGCTTGGTGCCATAAACAGTGAAAGGAAGTTTAGCAATAAATGGAAGCGTCGCAGAGTTCCACTTGCTTCTGTATTGGCGCTTTATTTCAGGGATATATTTCCCAGTGTGTATTTATAACTCTGGGTTCATTCCAGCTTAGACAGGGACCTATCACTTTTCCCCAAGATACAGCCCACAAACACAGCGGCATCGAGGGGAGACATAGTGTTGTGTGCGTGCGATTATATTTGGGTGAGAAGACATAGTATACGCTCTGAGTCATTTGTACTCGAGTCCAAATGTATGTGTGCACTGTCGTAAAGAGGGGCATTCAATTTAAGCCGCTCGCATATGCGTGTGCACACCCACAAGAGCAGCAGCACATTCAAATGGCAGGCACCCTCACGCTGCAGCTCTTTATGCATCTTCACAGCTTGCCTTCTTGTGGCTTCATATATTCACTTGCCCTCCCACTCCATCAATCAGCTTGACACCAATCAGCGTGAATCCGCTGCGCCGTAACATGTTTATGAAACAAAATAATTTTCTAATGCCTCACTAGTCTCAGAAATATGTTGAGCATTTTATACCTGGCTCTCCTCGAGGACACACGCCTTCGAACAGAATTAGAAGGAAAATGGCTTCTCTCTCGCACTGACAGGGAAGGTTGAATGGGCGTATTAACCAGAGGTAATTGAATGTAGAAGTAACAGTGCACAGTTTAGCGTGGGGATTAACCCTTGCACCTCTGCTCCGTCAACCAAGCTCTGGTAAAGAGGCTGGTGAAGTTTGGGCTACAGTATGCCTCTCCCTCGGCGAGTGGAAGTTGTCGTGCTGGTCTGGAAATATTTTGAGTTAGGGGCCTGTGAGACCGCCATAGTTCAACTCAGTTCATTGCTATTTATCATGAGTGACGGGTGGGGAGTGAAAAAACTCAACACCTTTCTGCGTGAGCAATGGAGCTGTCTTATTACCCACAGTTAGGAAGCCAACTGGGTGCTTACTAGAGTTCTTTTCAGAAAAAGACAGAAACAAGCACTGGCAAATTCATTTTTTTTTCTTCTACATATTTCACTCTTCTAGGGATTTCATTATTTTGAAGGAATCAGACAGCAGAGAAGAGATGTGAAAATAAAAAAAACTGCAGATGTTGGATTTAATCTTGACTCGTCCATGATGATACAGCGTGCTGACATTTGGTGCGGCAGTCTTGACTTGGAACCCATTTTACAACTGTTTATTATTATAACATTGAATCTGACAGGAAGAAGCAGATATAACCTTATCATGCTAAGGTCAGGGTCTTTTCAGTATTCGGCAAGCATTTCAGATCTTGATATTTTTTATTTTTTTGGCTTCCAAAACTTTGTGAACCTTAACAATACCGCGTGGCTCCCACAAGGTCATGCAGGGAGACATGAGCGACTTGTCATCCCTATGGAGGAGTCAGAGGAGGCCATACATTTTACCAGTAATTGGTTTTAGAGCATAATAAAGAGGTGGTTCAAGATCGAATGAGCTGAGGTTAACCAGTAGGAGGAGAGTATACGTAGTCAGTCAAGGTCGAAGGAAAGGTATGAGAATTCACATTTTAGCCACTGCAAGACTACGGAAATCTTTGGGACGACAAGGACGGAAATAAAAGAGAAAAGAAGGTAGAGAGATGACGCAGTGCTGTGAATGAGAAAAGAAGTGAAAAGTACTCTAATTGCTCCAAAGGGAATTTCTCTTACATATGAGTAGGCTCGACAATACATAAAGCAAAATCAACACAAGGAGAAAATGGGAGGAGGGATGAGTAAAGTGAGACAGAAAGTGGATGGAGGCGGGGCAGGACGGAGAGCGATAAAGAGAGACAAAGTAAGAGAGACAGAGAGTAAGAGCACTACTATGTCTCCATTTCCATGGAACCACAAACCGAGCTAGTTTCCACCAATTACGTTCATGTCAGTGTGCGTCCTGGATTCAAAATGCAACAACAGCCTAGAGGGGCCCTCACTCTCCTGGTACACACTCAACATCTCTCCCTGCCTGCCACTCCGGCTTTCTTTGCCACTCACACACACACATACACACATATCCACCCACACGCGCAGACGCTGCTGTGTATGCACATATCACACTCACACACATAATAATCTCATCACTCCCTCTAGCTTTGTCTCTCTTTGTCACCCACACAGACTCACTCACACACCCACCTACCAACCAGCCAAACACATTCCCACCCAGCATCCACACAACACACACATACTTCGGCACACACAAATCTCCTCTGTCACTTCCCTCCACTGTCTTCCAATTCCATTTCTCTCACTCTCTTCTCCTCAGGCTCTCCATCCATCCATCCACCCCCTACTTGTCTCATTCTGTCTGCACACACACACACACACTGCTGCCGGACTGTGTTTGTTGGTGTGCGTGGCTCTCGGTGCACGTGTGCCCTCCTCTCCTCTCAGATGATAGTAATAAGGCTGGTGATTGCCGGAGATGGAGATGAGGGACGGTGCCTATTGATGATCGTGCCTGTGACAGCCTGGCAGCAAGCTAGACGTAGGGCCTTCATTATTAGTGGTAACAATAACAGCAACACCGGGGCCTTAATTGAATGAAAAAAGGGTGCTGGCAGCCAGCCTCACGATCCTGAGGTGGGTGGGAGAGTTGGAGGGAGAAAAAAAAAAGGATGGACAGGGGGTGGGAGTGACGGCGAGGTGGTAAAGAAGAAAGATGATGACAGAGATGCTGAAAAAAGAAGAGAGTGAAATAGAAGAGGGGGGGATGCCCTCAGTGAAGGATGGAGTGTAAATGTGCAGAGAAAGAGAGATGGAAAAAGGAAAAAAAAACAAATAAAATAGCGGGAGACATGAGGTGAAGTGGAAAGTGTGAAAGGCATTGGCCCAGAGAGTGCTCTGGAAGGAGCGTGACGAGGCGTGCAAGAGAAGCGTGGACAATTAGGACATTATTATTGAGTGGAGAGATTAATAAATAATTGACAACATTCTGTTCGAGTGGCAAAGAAGGGAAAAATGAGGGTTATAAAGCAGAGACGGGACTGCCAAGAGAGTAGAGGGAAGCACAGAGAGAGAAATACAGGCACTGAGAGAAAATACTGAAAGGACTTTGAATGACCCCCCAAACACACACAGATTTTCTCACTTTCCATGTAGACAGTTTTTATTTTGTTTGTGCAAGTTTTAAGATATACAACATTTCTGCTTCCATCCCAATACATAGTCCATAGCATTAATGAATTCATATTTGGGATCTTAATGCTAAGTTCAGGATGGAGATTCTCCAAAGGTGGTTTAGTTATGAACATGTGCCAGTTTAGTGTGAAAATATTGTGGTATTGAGAAAAAAAAATCACATTTTCAAAGCAACATCAACTGCAACACCTCTTTCTGGAATCAGTGACCTAGTTGAGGCTTTGTCACACCAGAGAGTAGCACAGCAAAATGAATCTACACTTGCTAGAGAAGAAGCTATACACTTGGTAATGTAGTGGCTACTTGCAGGGAACTAATGCTAGCAAGCTGATGGCTACACAATATAGATGGAGGGCATGACAACTCCCTCAAAGCAAAGCCAGAACATTTTGATTGCCTCCTGGTAGCTGTCGGAAGTAAAGGTCATAAAACCATGTCTCCTCTATGTTAGCAGATAGGACATGAGCCAAACTAAAAACTCAAACATCACACATATTTTTTCTCAGAGATGGTTTCTGTCACTTAAGGTAGTCCTTATCATGCTGATGTGTATCCCAGTATCCATGTTTCTCATACATTTAGTTTTGATTAGTTATCGATGCTATAAAAAGAGGGTGTGGTGTCATGATTGACAGCTGTGTGTGTTAATTGGTGCGCCTGCGATCCATAGCGCAGGTCGCAATTGGGTCAGACTTGTCTATGGACAGGAACCAAAGCCCACTCAGACGTGATTGTTCAATACTACTCGGACTACAGTCGGAAGCCAGGTACCAAAATGTTGTAGCTTTGCCCACATATTCTGCAAACATATGCAGATATCTGTATATAGAGGTCACTACTGCGCAGGCTCTGGCTCTAAATGACATCACCAGTGCAAGCTGGCAGTGCCATTTTGGCTTCATTATTGTACAGTGGGAGGAAATGGGGACACATCCATCTTTATATGTCCATGCTATACACTATTAAGGGAACATGTTAGCTCCTCAGCTTCTCAGTTATTCTCTTGGTAGCCTGGTTGCTAACAGGACACTAAACTAAGCCCACACATTTTACTCAGAGGCTTCATTTGTACTATGGACTTCCTCCTCATAAATGCATGGCAAACCTTTTCTGTTTTGTGGAGCTTTTTATACTCTGACAGAGGAGGCTTAAATAAAAGCAGATGGTGCTTCCTTCATTTTGAGCTTTCCTTCCCCCAGGTCAGCACCATCAAGACAGCATGCTATTGAGAAACTGTACAGATTCACGTGTCAGAGCTAGAAAAAAAAAGTTGAACTCCATGTGAAGAATTTGGGCAGATTTATTTTGCTTGTGCAGGCAACTCCACTGTGGCATTTTAATTGATGTAAATTGAATTTGGTACAAAAATGTTTCCATTATAAATGCTGGTATGATGAGGCTTTTACTCTGGATAATCCAAATACCTCACTGGCAACTATTTTCATAGGAGCCATTTTTCTGTGTAAAGGAGTCTAAATAAAAACAGTTAACAGTGAGAGCTGTAGATTATTCAGATAAACAAGGACACGTTTCCTAAAAGGCGCATTGCTGTTGAAGTTTTCAAAGTTGTGAGCACCACACACACATCTCTATTCCATTGTATTGTTGTGGAGGCAGGAATCTGAAAATCTTGGCACATAAAGCTATCTGCATGACTACATACTACTAGAGGCCAGTGCCAAAAGGAGAAAAGATTTTTTTTTTTGTAATTTCAGTGAACCGATCCCTTTATAGAAAGCAGGTACATCTATGAAGACTGAATACAGATGGGGATTTTTACAAGCACAAACAATCAAAATGACAACTTTAATTGCTGTTAGGATGCACATAGTGTGTAATGTGCTAACTAGTGTGCATATATTTAGTGTTTGTGCCAGGTCGGGATCTTCGTCTCAGCATGTTTATGGCTCTATTTATCTCTGTGAATTTGTGAGTCAACATGAGATGGCAGTCAATCTGTGCCTTGCCCTTTTTGACAGACTTGATTTAGCAGTGTAATGGCTCCCCATCCAAAGCTGCTAATCAAATTGTCACGGCGCGCCGCAAACATGCTAACAACGCAATGAGACAGGTCCAGGGATCACACTAACGACATCATCACTCATGTTAATAACACAATGTGTTTTTCCGATGCCCTTTCTCTCTCTGCTGGCATTAAAAAGACAGAAAAAAAACATAACTGAGGAAAAATCAATTTTTGCATCTGCACCTTGTTTCCGCTCCATCGTGGAAGAAGGAATTTATTAATCAGGGTCAAATGACGCTCTGCCTGACATGAAAAAAACGTGACGGAGAGAAGGGAAGAAGGAAATGGAAATGAGGTTGGAAGAAAGAAGAGAGTAAGGAAAATAGGGCTCTGATGAAAGGAGGAGAGACCAGGCCGGAGGTAGGGGGCTGAATATTGATAAGACGGTGATAATGTCTGGAACTGAAGAATGGGAGAAAAAACAGAGAATGGCAAAAAGACAGACGGGTGCATTGGCCTGCACCTGAGGTGGCTTAATGACAGAGGGAAGCTCTCTGGTGGCAACAGCAGCAGCTACCCTGAATTTTTCATAGCTGGCTTCACGGTGAGATGGCTGAGAAACACCATGATATGTCTCACCCATGTTCCTCTGAGAGCAGCCTTTCATTAGCCGTCCCCCGACCCGGGGTGAAGGCGGCGGGGAGACGAAGTCAGGAGGAAATAAAAGCCGAAATTGTTTTGAGAAAGGGGGCCAGAGAAAAGTTAATACTGAGGAAGTTGTGAGTGTATTTATGGTCCTCTGAAAAATAAAAGCATTCGGTCTTTGCTGTTGGGAGCTGTTATGATGGATCTTGGGTAATGGAGTTTTGATGGATGAGTGGTGTCTGGCCAGTGCTGAGGTCTGAGTGGAGGGCGGGTACGACTGACTCCACTACATTGATATCTGACCACCAGAAATTACAGCATCTCCTGCCTCTGGCGCTCTGTACCCACCGTGTTTAATTCTCCAGCTAAATTGTTTAGGTATGTAATATTGAATATCCCATAACCTTTTATAAGTGCTATAAAACGACTGCAAACCCTCAGAGACAAAACCACAGAGGAGCTTCTGAAATCTACTTTCCCTATGATCTCAAACATCCAGATATTCCCTTTGGCCCCCCTCCTTTAAAGACTGCAATTAGGCGAGGTAAAATGATAATGTTTTCGACTTTAGCGTCCCTTTGGTAAACATTGCCGTTAGGATCAATTAACCAGCGGCTAATGAGCAAAGTGGGGGTCTGCCTCAATATTGCACTATTGTTCATTGGCGATTTTTAATTAATGGGTTTTGAAGTAAAAATCGCAAAAGTTTTTAATTGTTTTTCTTTTCGAGGGAGAGGAGGGAGGGGGGAGGGACAAGATCAGAGTGTTAATTATAAAGAAGGGGCTTTAAAGTGAGGAGGATTTAGACTTTTAATTAAAGAGGAATTTGATGCGACCAACAGACTGAGTTCAATTGCCACACAATCCCCTGCTATTCTCCCTCGCCCCTCTTCTTTCTATCTGCCTGCCTTCCTTTCTGTTTTGCAGCCTTCCATCTTCTGCCACTCATCTTGCTCTCTCCCCCACCCCTGTATGGTGTTGATGTCTCCCTCCTTGCAGGGTGTTGCTATCAGAAGCCGGATTAGGGACTTTGAGAGCTCTGCTCTCAAATGGTGAAGATGAGGCCTGGGTGGGGAGGAGGAGAAGGAGGAGAAGGAGGGAGGGGAGAGCAAGGGGGATGGCTCAGTCACTCCATCGGATTTCCAAGATTGAATTAGTGAGCTTTAGACAAATCAGAGCCCTTTTGGACAGCTTCACAATGTTGCTTTCTCCATTTTCCCTCTTTTCTTCTCCCTCTGTCTCCCCACACACAGCTTTGCCGCCTCCTCCCTCTGTCTCTTCATCTCCCCTCCTCCTCCTCGTCTGCTCTCCCTTAATAGCGCATAAGATTGTTTTCATAGCAGTGATAAATTAGGCTGAAGTGATTAGCGTGGTGTGAAACGTGATTACATACTGTAGCTTTGCTGATTTGTTGAACAGATGCCCTCTACCAGCTAGACTTTGGTAGGTTACAGTGTTAAACTCAGTCTCCCCCACAGCTGGAGATCCCAGCAGACATATACAGGTTAATTGCCTTGATTGTGGATATAGCTCCAACATACCACTGGGAATGCAACCTGCAGTCCATTTGTTATTGCAGTAGCTGTTAGCAATTGTGCACGCAGTTCACGCCCACACACACACACACACACACACACACACACACACACACACACACACACACACACACACACACACACACACACACAAGCATGGAAAAGCTTGTTTGCAGTCCAGTCTTTACATAAATAATAGAGGACTGAAAAGTAGTACCAGCTGGGAGGCGGCAGTGACGTGGGATGTTTTGATGTTGAGTCATGAGCCGTCAGTTTTGACACCCAAAATCAATGACAAAGCTGTTAAATTAAGAATATAAGTAGCACAATATTTGACAATCACGAGGATTAATGGGCTGGTGGCGTAACTTCCATCAGCCGGATTCGGATATGAGACAAAGTGCCGTTATTTTTTCAAGGAGTCACATCAGCAGGGGTGGAATAACATGAAAGAATAATAACTAGAGAAATGGCTGACCTCCTGTTGTCTCACCCCTTCCGCCCGTGTTGCTGTGATTACGCCAATCACTGTCATTAGCATTCCCTGCGATTAATGTGATTTCTCATGCTTTGTTGCATGCATGCTAATGACTAGCACCCAGCTCTCCTTCTCCTTCCAAACTATCCACAGCTTAACCCGACTCCTCAAGCTGTACTGTATTAAAACACGCCTTGCAGCCAGCAAATCCACTCCTGATTAAGGCGACAACCTGACCCAGCATTCATCTACACAGTAATCAGCCCTTATCCTTTTTAGCTCAGTGTGATTCTCATCTCTCATCCATCTTTTTCTCTCCCTAACTCATCTCATTTCCTCCTGTTTTGTCATTTTTCCCCCTGGAAAAGGGCAGAAAGAGGAGGAGGAGGAGTTGGGATTACCAAACGCCAATCTCTCCCCTCATCCTTATATCTTTTTAACTTTGTTGCTTTTCATCACGTGCATGCTCTCCTTATCTGTTTATGCCGCTCTCGCTAATCTTCATTTTTTTCCACCATCCCTTGCTCTCTGCATTAATGCCTTTGTTGCCTTTATCTGACTCTTAACGTCTCCTACTCTCAAGCCTTCCTTGGCTTTGCTCAAGGTTTCACGTCAATTGTACATTAAGCTTGCTCCTATAGAGCAGATTAAGTGCACAGGAGCTACAGTGAGAGATACACTGTGGCTATGGCTGGTTCTGGCGTACAGTTCCCTGGGGACGATTTATAACACAAACAGGCAACACACATTTAAGCAGAGAAACAAGTGCTATTTGGAAAAAGCTACTGAGATTATTACTGTATTTGTTCAACACACCTAACAAGTAGCCTGTTGTGCTGTAGCTGTAACCTTCATGTAGCCTACATGTTGTGGCTCTAGGTTTTGGTTTTTGTTGTAATATCTCAACAATGGATTGGATGGATCTTCTATGAAATCTGATGCTCATTTCCCCTTCAGGATGAATTGTAATAACTTGTGATGATCCCCTGACTTTTCATCCGGTGCCATCATCGGGTCAAAATTCAAATTTGTCCAATACTTTGGTTTAGAACCAAATAAATCACAGCCCTAGTATGAGCTCTACTATAGCCCCTTTCCCAGGGAACAAAAAAACCCCTCACTAAAACCCACCAACATCTGGCTGTTGGTATTTAATGGGAAAGGTTACAATCGGCATTCACTTTCCAGACAAATGACTCTGCAGTTGTCATGGGTGTTTATCCACTCCAGCTCTGATCGGGTTCAACTTGCAGTAATGATAATATGACACGTGTTTGGATGCACTAATTTTAGCACCTTTGCTGGCGCGATGCAGTGACAGGCACAACATACTGCCCTCCAGGCAGTGTTCGAATATTGCTTAAAATGTAGTTGACAGATATGAGAAAAAGTAGGTAACCACTATAACATTGTCTCTCTCATCTGATTTATATTGTAACACTAACCTATTCATGACATCCAACAGGATACACCAGAACAAAAAATAAAAATAAAAAACAAAACAAAACAGAGAGGCATACTCGTCTGCTGCAGAACCATGGTCTACTGGCAATGGTAACGCCTATTTTTTATCAGGTTTTCCCACAGGTTCCCCCCCCCCCCCCCCGCATACACACAGTTTGGGTGGAAAAGGGTATATAAGTTTACAGCTTATTAGTTTACTCAGACCTTAAAATAAGGTGGTAAACATAATATTACACCTGCTAAACATCAGCATATCTATACTGTGATTGTGAGCTTTTTACCATGCTAACATTAGCATTTAGCTCAAAGCATTATTGTAGCCTCAGAGCAGATAGTATGGCTACAGATTTGTTTAAAATGCAGCAGCTTACAGTTCAGGATTGAATGTAATTTCAGTGGCACTCATAGTGTTATAGTCAGGATTAAAAAGCATTTTTTCCCCCTCCAGCATCACTTTTCTTTTGTCTACTTGGACTAATTTCTTGATGCACAGCATTTCCAGCCTTTTCGTTTTTTCGATCCTAAAGGCTCACTCAACGCAGGATAGCATTCATCATGATTATGCCGCCCTGATAATGAGAAATAGTGGAATTAATATTCATTTGTCGCTCTCCATCCGCTGGGACTCCAAAATGTAAATGGGTGTCCTCTCGTGTGGCACATCGGCTTATGTGCAATCAAAGTGTGATTCAAAGTGAAAGTGCGTGGTGCTACTTTGAAACTTAGTGAGTTAGTCAACCATGTGGTATGGCAAATATGGCCTTTATTCTTGTTGACTGTTAACAGTGTAGTTATTAGTAAGACCTGGAAGTCAAAATGCAGCAGCACTATAGAGACAATCCAGCATGAACAGCATTTAGTGCACAGGGATGTTATTTTCCCTCCGTAGCACTTGTGGCCAAGGCGTTTCGCTAATTAAGTGGAAGTTTTTTTTTAGAGTCACAAATGACTTTTATTGGCACAACTTGGAGAAAAAAAGCAGCATATTTAGATTTTTAAAACTGCACCTAATTATACTGGTGGTTGCTCATGCATCGCATTTGTTGCTTTGCTTCTACTGAGCTCAGTCTGTGCTTTTAAGTAAAATGTTCCACTGGGGGTTTGAAGTTGAAAATAACATCAGGTGCACATTGGACAAAATTAGTGTACCCCCTCCCCCCCGCACACACAAACACAGCTCTGACATGGAGCCTTGTGCATGGTGGAAAATTAGAACATAAAATTGTACATAATGCGTTTCTAATCATAACATGATTTGGATGTGCCGCATCGAACCTAACAAGAAAAGATGTATTTTTGGATTTGTGAGGTGATGTGCTGAAGGGGACAGTTTCCAAAGCTGGCCTTTAACTTTGCAGTTTATTAATTCCTCTCTGTGGTGCTGTAGCCCACCAACAGTGTACACTGGGGCCTCTGTTGATGGTGGTGATAAGTGCTTTCTGCGCTCTGAAGGGTAGAGGGGGAGTTCGAGTGCAGTCGAGTACAATCAGCAAAATTCATCAAAACTTAAATCCTGAAAAGGTAAAAAATGAAAAGCTGCTTTTGAAAAGAAAGGGGGACATGATTGAACATATAATAAATGCTTTCCAAGAGCAACCATTTTGGATTTCTATGCTGAATCGAATCCGACCTCAACTACAAGTGTTTTCGTGCTTCCTGACGCCTTCAAGTGTTGGTGTCGTATTGCGGGTGTTAACATCTGCTTTGCCTCAGAGTTTGTGCGCACGACAGACAGCGAGGAGGTAAGGACACGGCTCAGGGTTAACAGGCTGGGTTGAAAGCAAAAGTCCCCAGAGCCTTTTGAAGTGAGAGCCAGAAAAGGGAAGAAAAAAAAAATACTACGAGCGAGAGGTGGAAATGGAAAGAAAAAGCGAGAGAAACAGAGAGACGAGGGCGAAGCAGAAATGACCTCTGCAGTTTTGTTGATGACATGAAGCTGAATGAGAGGAGAGGCGAGGGAGAAGAGGGGAGACAAACTGAGCAAGGAGGAGGATTAAGAAAGCAGCTGGTAAGGATGATCCAGAGGAGAGCGAGGGGGGTAGAGACAGAGGAGAAAGAAGGAGGTAGAAGAAGAGGAGGTGCAAGAGATTGATGAGGGAGAGTGAGAAACTAATTCTCACTTCACTCTGGGCTGGAAGATTAAGGAAGATTAGAGAGATAGAGTGAGGGAGGGAGAGAGATGGGGTGATAACTTCTACCACATGCCACAGAAAGATCTTTGAATGCCTAATACCCAGAGAGTGAGAGACAGAGAAAGGGAGAGAGAGAGAGTGGGAGATTATGAAACAGTGTGAGAGGTAAAAACAACAACAACAACAACAACAACAACAACATACAGAGTGGATGCTCAGGGAAGGAGGAAAGAGACAAAGAGCTGGAGTGACAAGAGGATGGATAGATAAGGACAGAAGCAAATCAGGCTCAGAGGGGTCTTAATAGTAGTGATCCGTGAGCGTATAAATGTCCTTTATATTAGAAGCCATTTCTACCAGTGCGCAGTAATCCATGCCATGGGAGCATGGATACAAAATCCAGGTCATCTATATACCTCTCCAGCACTCGCTTTCACTGAGACTTCCCATTGGGATTCATTCTTTCGTACTGTGCAAGTCTGTGTGACGGTATCTTTTTTACATTCTGTTCTTTCACTTGCAAAAAAGGGAAAACCTATTTTCCATTCCCTGCCACTGACATCTATTTATTCACTCGCTTGACTGTTGGTGCAAAATTTCAGCTATAGGCTGCCATATATTTTTTAAGGAGAAAGGGGTGATGGAATGAATGTGAAGAACGCACACAGACACACACGGGTGTATCTGGACGTATACACGCCCACGCACACATCACAATGTCTTTGACGAATGCATGTGTCCGCACACTCGAGCACACGCCTGCTACCACAGAAGTTTCTGTTGGAAACAAGGAGAGGAAGAAAGAGAGGGGAAAAAGAGAGGGAGAGTGCTGCAGTGGCAGACTCAATCCGTCATGCAGGATTACAGTGTAAGCTTCTCCACGGCCATAGATGTGGTTTTTATGGGAGAAACACAGGGCTTTTCTAAACGCAGCGGCCCCTGCTATCCCTGCTCCATATTAGAGACAAAGGCAGAGGGCGGAGGAGGGTGGAGGGGATTCTCCCCCTGCGGTCTTCGCTGTCTGATGGCTGCTATCTCCATCCCCGATTCAGGGAGAAAGGGCTTTCCAGGGGACAGGTTGGAGGGTGACTGGGGCCCGCTCCTCGATGGCCTCACACGCCGGAGGAGGGATCATTACTGCACCTACGCTGAGGAAGAGGTGACCTTGGAAGGCGACAAGAGACTCACAGCTCTGTTTCTTTTTGATGCTGGGATTGGTGTAAAGTGGTTATGTGTGGTTCAGAGGATATTTTCTGCTTGTGTGTGTCTTGTAGTGTGTGTGTGTCGATCAGCCCCCCACGTCTCCAATAGAATTTATAGTCCCAGTGCTGGAGCGGAGCCAGAACATCCCAAACATTACACAGCATGGATGCACCCTGCAGAAAAAAATCGCCTTGAAAATATAACACTGCCAAACTTTGATCTCCTACACCGCCCTGCAACACACCACTGAGACGGGCAAACGCAGCTTGGAAATCTTCCCTCAACATACACCCACAGCCTTGTTGCATTTGTTTGAACTAGCATGGAAGAAGGTCCGAATAAAAACAATGCTGCCACAAATATTGCTGGAAAGCACAGAAAGGGAGGACAGTGGACTGCTTGCCCATGTAGCAGAGGCTTGTCGCTTCAGCTGACGACAGCCCCTCTGCAAAGGAAACAACTGCTGCACCGCTGATGCTTTACTGGATATTGCACAACATCTTGCTGCACAAAGCACTCAGTTTTAATTTCCACATCCTTTATCCGATCCTCACCCAAGGTGGCCCCCGCGCTCTAACCTGCCAGAGATAGCGACTTAAACATGCTGCAATCTGCTCTGCCTCCCTGAGCCGCTGGAAAATAAACAGAACAACAAAATGACCCAAATAGAGAGAGACAAAAGCGAAATGAATTTGAGATTGGGGCCACGTCATTAGAATTACAAAAAATATACTGTCAGTTATGATGCCGAAGCAGGAGAAGACCTGGGGAGCATGAAAGTCATACAAAAAGGGGGGTGGGGGTGGGGGGGGGATATATGCTAATAAGGTTGGGATTTAGTGACTTCAACGAGGGAGATTAAAAGCTGTGACAGTACAGGCTTCCAGGCCCACATGTTCACACAACGTTCAACCAGTGCAGCAGAGGCGTGAATGCAGCAGGCAACGATAAGGCAGCAGGACACAACAACATCCTTGGGATAGATTGTTCTGACAAAACACAGATAACGAGTCAGTGTTGAATAGATGCGAGCATGCAGAGTTCTATCTTTGATTTGTTAGAGCAGTGTTTCCGACAAGTGTGAGCCAGGGAGCACAAACAGATATGATAATTTAATGAATGAATTATATGGATCAATGTGTTTTTTATTGGTGTGTCCTAACCTGTGGTGACCCCCCTGTGCAGGACCAATCATCTTTGGTTGCTTGTCTATGAGCTCATATGAGTCCTATTTTCAGTTGCATTGGAACAAACCTAAGAGGCCTCTTAGATTATTCCTGTGGCCCCTTGTGTGGTCCCAGCTGTCAGGCTGCGGGCTAGTGTTAGGAGTGGTAGTGGTAGTGTAGTAGCTGTGCCAGCAGCAAGGCGGTCAATTAGTTGGTTGGTTGTTATGTTGGCAAAGTGGATAAGTCGGTCCGCCGCTTTGGACCAAACTGAAATACCTGGACAAATTTTGTACTGACATTCATAGTCCCCAGAGGACACATCATTGACTTTGATGATCTCCTGACTTTTCATCTGGCACCACCAGCAGGTTAAATTTGCCAGTTGTCCAGTATCCTCACATCTACAGGATCCATTGACACAAAATTTTGAACAGACATTCATGGTTTCCAGAAGATGTATTGTTATGACTTTGGTGATCTCCTGACTTTTATAATAATGCCAACAGCTGGTTTACATATTTGGTTCAAAGTTAAATTTCTATCAGATGGATTGCCCTAAAATTTGGTACATATACGTATCTATATTCCCCAAAGGATGGACTTTGATAACATTTAATAACTTGGTGCCATGCTGCTGTGAGCATTTAGCTCAAAGTAACACTTTGCCTAAAGGCTAAGGTATGCTTAAAATGAACTACTGTAGTTTATATGTGGTGCTGCCAGACCATGCCTAAAGACAAAAAAAGTTTATACATTTTCCAAATGGTCACACTAAGATGTTTGTGGTGTTTGGTTATACACTCAAAAAGTGACAGAAGTAGTTGTGTGAAGTATAAAAAAGAGCTTAAAGAGGCAACAGATAGGATTTGGTTTTTTTTTAGCTTGGCGCCACCTAGCATCAGCAGTGTTGCTCGCACTGTCGCAAAGACCAAATTGACCGTAGGGATCAGAGATAATCAATAAAATGTAGGCTGTAAAGCCACCAGTACACCTCTATGTGTATGTAGAATGAGAAAGTGTGTGGACACTCTACTAAATAAATGACTCAAGAGACCGAGCAACAATTATCAGATTTATCTGAAGAAAAAAACAAATAGTAATGCAAATAATTATACCAGAATGCACAGTACCAGTACAAACAGCTCACAGTAAATGATACCAGTATGTACAGTATCAGTTCAAACAACAGTAGACATGTAAGGGATAATGTATTGTGAGCCGGTGACTGTTGAAAAATAACTCCCGACAGGGGAATGGAACCCTGACGCACAGCAGAGTTATTTTTCAACAGTCACCGACTCACTATACATTCACACACACACACACACACACACACACACACACTCACTACTAAAACATTCAAATGTTACAACTGGCATCAATATTATTAAACTGCTGGCAGAGTGTGTTGACAGAGGAGAGGCGTTCACCAGACAAACAGGAGCGGAGGAGAGGATCTTACTCCACTTCTCCCGGTTGGAGATGCTGGGTATCTGCGGCAGCGGTGGCGGTGGTGGTGGCGGTGGGGGGTAATCACTGTCCAAGGGCTGCTATAGAATGGCAACAAGGATGTCAGCCGACCAACACTCGCTACTCGGTCCCTGGTTGTGGCGATTTGCGATGCTGCCCAGCTAGGAATGAACTAGCAGTCAGTACAGTACAGTCCTCTCTCGTCTAGCTAACATTTAGCCATGTTACTTACTGATCCATTACAAAGAAAGCTAGCTGGACACCAGTGGTGGCTGCTGGTCTTTCAAGGAGGGGAAGCTCATTTTCGGCCTACATCGTAAAATGTGTCCGTTTATTTATACGTAAATTCTACCCTCTGGGGCTGCTGCACGAGGCTAGTGTGACCGCCTGTGAGTGCTTTGGGACGGTGGAGCGGCTCACAGCAGCACCCGCTGCTCGATGGGGACGGTAACTGCAGAGCGACAGAAGTCAGAGTTTCCAAACACGAGTACAGTCTCCAATAACACCAGAAAAAGATGCTAGATTTGTCGCTAGTCGTTTTTAACAAAGAAAAAGTCACTAAGAGGATTGGAAAAGTCTCCAGATCAACTCGGAACAACGGAATGAAACTTGAAAAATGCTCCGGTGGTGGTTTATATATTTATCGCTGATTCGTTAATTTCGCTGTCAATCAAAAAGGGATTCAGCCTCAGACAAATCATCCAATCATCATGCAGAAGCCCAGCGTCCAGGCCAGGCGAGACCAGCCCACTGCCCCATAGACCCCGAGAGACACTGAGCGTCCGATGGGTGGGACAAAACCAAGCATTTATCCAATGACTGTCTAGTTTCGCTGCAGTGGAACAACCCACTCTATGCTTCCCCACTGAAGTCTTTGGACGCTGAGCTTCCACTGTTTAATGCACTGTGACACTACGGGAATGAATGAGAAGAAAGTCGCATCAGTGACCTGTGATAAGTAGCTGATTCCGAACAAAAGTTGAACGCGCACTAGTGCATATTTAGTCAATGAAATGTAAACACAACAGTACATATTTGACCACTTATTTTTTGACATTTTAGGGGAAGCTGAGCTTCCCTTGCAGTCTTAGAGCAATCGCCACTGCTGGACACCGGTTTTGAAGCCTCTTTGGTCACGGAGCTCCCTCCATCTCTTGAACGCCTGACTGAGGTTTACTCTTGTTTTACCTCTTCTTTTATCACTCTCCTTTTTGTGCATCCTCGCCTCCTCAGACAGATTAGCTCGTTTTCTTTTGGGAGGCTGTTTTTCACTTATCTCCAAACTTTTTCTGTCTGCCATTGTGCTCCTGACTCAACTATCTCATGCCCTAGCCAGTTCCTCATAAGGACCAGCTCCAGTCCCTGATTGGCTGACCGACCAGTTTGGCAATACATGACGCACTTCCTGCCGTAAAGCAGATTTTTTCCTTGAAAATTCGTCCCCGGTGGCAGAAGCTTATTGCAGTCACTAAGTAACCTATGTAAACGCTGATAGTCTGAATTTACTCTGTATACTACCCTGTGCTACCCACACTATTTTCATAATGATATATATAGGCAAACATGCTGTCTGTTGCTTCTTTAAGAGAGATGTTGAAATCATGTCCCGGTCAATCACTGCATAAAAAGGATGTCCTTGTCCTTGTCTGAAAGTTCAAAAACTTGTTGGATGTAGCGCACCTCAGTCGCGATGCTGGAAAGGTGCAGGGGCTATGGACTTTTTACAGTGCCTGGGAGGCAAGTTTGTGTTGAATATGGTATGCAGCTGTTAAGATCTCTGAATATTTGCCAGGTTTGCAGTCGTTTAAAGGTCCAATGTGTAAGATTTAAGGGGATTTAGTGGAATCTAGTAGTAATTGTAGATTATAACCAACTGAAATTTGTTCTGGTTAGGAGTTCTGCAGCGTTCATTGTTCAGGAGGTTTTTACCAGGAGTCGAATTATCCGCAGAGGTCTCTTCATCTTCTAAACAAACAGACCAAGTGATTAAAACCAGTAAAAACACTGAATCAAGCAGTTTCACATTATGAATAACTGTTTCTCTGACAGTTGTTTGACATATGAGACAGGCTGCTAACTAGCAACTACAAATGTGTGCTAGGCTTTTTCCTCTGATAACTTAAGATTCAGGTGTTCAGGAGGTTTTTAGCGGGAGCTGAATTATCCGCAAGGTCACCTTCTCTCCAAACCATCACATTCTCATCCCAGTCCATCAAATATTGCTGCTTGTTCAGTCTGGGCTTATGTCCACATATGACATGCTAGGTACCCTCCTGCGTCTGCTGTTGATGTTCTGGGACACCCTGTCAGTTTCCATTTTTTACATGCATTGTGTCGTTTCAAAATACATTCACATTTTCACAGGACATGTACAATTTCTGCTCGTTAAATGCATGCATTCTTTTCAAAATAAACTTAAAATGTCGCTAAAAAACCCTCTTTACGTTTATTTCCACGTGTGACAAAAGCATGTGGTTAGGTTTAGGCGACAAAAGTACATGGTACGGTTTAGAAAAAACATAGTTTGGCTTAACATTCATATGGGAGGCAAACAGCGGCCTCCTGGGTGAAGGTCTAGAGTTTGTTGGACCCACCCACCTCCCTTCTTGCTTGCCCTAGCACCTTATGTTACCTTGTAACCATCCAGCTGTGTTCTAAACTGATGCACCTTCCATGGCAGTATGATACGCAAAAGGCAGCATTTTTGAATTATGCCACTCAGCAGCATATCATACCGCCAGAAAAGGTGCTTTTTGCATTGGTGTCTGACGCCAAAATCACTGGCAAAGGGCAGTATTTGACAAGTTGGGAATGAGTACAGGCTGCCAGAACAAACAGACCAGGATAAACTGGTAAAAACATTGAGTAAAGTGGTGGTGCAACATGATGCTCTCCATAGACATAGACCTACCCCCTATGTACTGTAGGTTTAAACGGCTCATTCTAAGGTAACAAGAACTGGATGATTCTTATAATCGGGTGATTATACACTAACGAACACATCTCATTTCTGCCAACATATCCCCCTAAATCCTACACACTGGACCTGTAAAGCGTATACTAACAATTACACCAAAAATCCATTTTACCACATTTAGGTAGTACCATGAAATCTAAACCAAAAGCTTTGTCTGATTCAGAATCATCCATCTGGTGCTACCATAAACAGAACAAACACCCTTTCACCATCAAAATATTACACATCTGTTTTTGCAACAAACCCCACTGGGGAATAGTACTAGACCCCTAAACACCTGTGGAGAACACACTTAGAGAAAGTTTTTTTCGGGAACAGCAGAGGCATATTGATTCTATCAAACAGCCATTAAAAGTAAGTCTAGCTCAATCTTACCTCTTCTCACTTGCCCGCCTGCCTGGGTGGGAGATAAACATGAAAAAGATCCTTAAATGTAAATTGAAGAGAGAATCTGGCCGATTAAGGTGGAATATTGAGTGTCATTATTCACTCTCCCTCCTGGCCAATAGCCTCGGTGCTATTCTACAATGTGCCATATACTCCCTGACAATTCATCACATATTATCACCGACAACCTTGGGCGTGTTGTGTTTATTCATCTCTGAAACGACCCTCTCCCACCTCCCTGTGTCCTCTCCACCAGCCTCTTGTCCAGCCTCAGTACCTCTTGAAAGGAACACCCTTGAAAGGTAAACAGCAGAGGCGGGTGGGGAAAGGGAGTCATGAATTAAACCCCAGACAAAACATCTTCAAGTGCTGTGCAGTAAAACGCCTCTCTTTCCAATAAAGGGCTAGCTTTATTAAGCTGATCTATGATGCTTTGTGGCTTACAGAGATGATAGGTGAGCATACTCTGAGCTTTTGCCAGAAGGTTCTTTTAGTAGGTAATTTCCTTACAATCTGTCTCTGACAGCTTGCATGAAAAAGTCTGTCTTTTCTCACACGTCTCGATGCACACTTATACATACTATGCACACACACACACACACACACACACACACACACACACACAAACACACACACACACACAGCTTCAGGGAGACAAGTCCATCTGCAATTCCCGAGGACTTTTCCTGAAATGTCAACCAGTGTGTTGAAAGGATCAGATAGCTTTTTGATGTTACACATGCAGTCAGGCAGAAGAGGAAGAGAGACAGGCTTGATAGGCATCAGGTGTAATTTTGGTAACTGCTTTGGCAGGTGATGACTCACCATTCAGAAAACGCAGGCCGAGCAACTACTAAGAAAAGACATTGGCTTGAACCAGATGAGCTGCCTGATACAAAAACATCCCCTGACCTTTGTACAAGAAGATCATTGAAGCTGATCAGCTCCTTCCACCTTTCTGCTGAGAAACAAGACCGAGGCCTGAAGGTGGAGAGGTGTCAGATGTAGTTGTAGTTCAGTAACATAAAAAGTTTTCGTGGCCACATGATGTAGTCAGAAACAGAATTATCCACCATAAAAAGAACATGATCTTTTTGTATTTTTAATAAGGGATACAAGATTTCACCTCAGCACTGGTGTTCATAAGTCATAAAAATGATTCAGACTAGATTAAATCAACAGAACTGTTCTATGTAAAATACTGTATCCACACTAGATATAATCACATATATTTAAAGTTAAAGAAGATATTTTCTGAAAGGGAAGTTTCCTTTGGATAGCTTTTTTCCAGTTTTTTTTTTTTTTTTTTTTTGAAGCCAAGCTTCTTCTCCTTGTTAATTTTAATGATATTTGCATTTGGACTTAGCTTTAGTGTTGTTTTTCAGCTGCTCCAGCTAACTTAGGAGCTGAGATGAGGCTGTGGGGATTACTAAAGTCAGGGTCACACAAGTATTGTTAAGGTCTGCATGTCACGACTGTTCAGATAATGTTGGATTGAGTCCATTCCACTCTGTTCTAGTTGGTGTTTACAGATGGCAGATAATTAACAATGTTCATACTTGTGTTTTGGGTTTCTACTTGAAGATATTTACAGTGTTTGTGAGAAAACACTTTTTCATCATACTGTCTGTGCGGAACACCTGTATTCACCCTCTGTCTAAGACGCTCTGTTTAGCACCTGTCTCTTTAAGCCCCTGTCTAAAAAAGCCCAGTCATATTGATTAGTGGTTCTGGGTCTTCCGCATTACGGCGTCTTTGCACTGCCATTGAAGCCAGGGAATGACTGTAACAGAGAATAGCAGCACTCTTCACTGTGCAAAGTCACCTACAGTATAACTGTTTCTAAACACAACTGGACATGTTCCAGCAGGATTTGAAATCAGGGAGATATTAACAACATCAGCAACCAAGCTTGAGGGCTCTAGTTTCGCAGACCGGGCGAGACGGGGGCGCAGCGCACCTGCGCTTCACCAACTGAGTGTGGCCAGGCGGATTTTGTAAGTTTGGCACACCGTGCGCCCTGGCGCAGCCAAAGAGCATGGATACCAAGAGGCGAAGCTCAATAGAACACTCCATAGCAACAGACTCGCCCATAGTTTTGTCCTACCGCTGCCATATTGGACTGTCAGCAGACCGCAGCAGACCCGCTTGCATACAAAAACACGCAGACAAACTGAAGTATATCGCTATTAATTATGCTTACAATGCTACTCACCTCGTGATAGCTTGGTCACAGCTGCTTTTTCACGTTTTTGTAAAGCAAAATATAGACTTTAAAAAAAACAAAACGACAAAAAACGGCCTAGATGGCATCTCTACATATTACATCCACTTATGAGAAGATTAACTTAATTACTCAATCTACCAAAAAAAAACAAACCAAAATCAATATTTTAACTAGAAACACATTAATGGCGACGTCACATTGTCAGGAATAAAGATTTATTTACAGTTTGTACAGTAAGGGGACAGTAATAATAATAATAATATATAGGCTATTTTAATATGATATATTTTAATGCTAAAGCAGTAATCAGTTCTGGTATAAATGGTCCAAGAGGCCAAATTGATATTAAAACACTTTAAAACTTACACCTCAGGAGTTCTTACCTGTCGGGATCCTTCGAGAAACGGTGGAAGGCCAGGTGCGGGGTGTTGTTGTTGCAGTTAATTGCACTACACTGTTTTCTTTTACTTTTTTTCTCCTCTCTCCTTGACATCTTGCATGTTGTCTGGGTGCAACAGTCCAAGCTCAACAGTCCAAAATGGCGGTAGCACCCCTAGTGGCTGTTGGCAAAAATTCAACGGAGCTTTGCCTCTTGGTATCCATGCTCTTTGGCGCAGCTACTCCTCTATCCCACCTCCGTCCCTCCTACCGGCGCAAGTCGGAAAGAGGGAGGAGAGAAGGCGTGGAGTGGGTTTTACACACATCACACCAATCAAATGAGCCCCTCTCCTTGCCCTTAAATGCGCCTCGCGAAGGTGTAATGAGAGTTTACTCAATTCGCCATTGCAGAAGAGAGCAGCAGCGTCAGACGGCCAAACTTCTCCCAGGAGGAAACTGATGTTTTGGTCCGGGAGGTCTGCTCGCAGTGTCCAAATATACGGAACTGCGAGCAGACCTCCACGGGCTGATGATGCAAAGGTAGCCTGGGAGGAGGTCACCACAATTGTAAATCAATGTTGCGTTTCTCTCGTGCGTGCGCACTCTCTCTTTCTCTCTCGCAGTCTCACTCTGTTTCTTCTCTTTTGACTTTTCTAAGATGACAGTTGCTGAATATATATTCCCTATCTGATGCTGTGGCTGTTTGTGGTTGGCTGAGAGGGATGTGAACTCATTAGTTTGCAGGCTGTGTTAATCAAATCAGGTTGGGTTTCCATTACGCGTGCCAAACGTGCCAAACGGTGCCTATCCCCTTTGATCTGACATCAGATGTGACGGGACAGTTGGTATAGAGATACATTTATGTGCTGATTGCAGATAGTTGCATTGAATAGTGGTTTTGTGGCTATTTATTGCATCGTTAATGTGCCTGACATTCTGGAAAACTGCCTGTGAGGTTTTGGTGACGCGTGTGCACTGTCCGCCGGTCAGCCAAACTTCGTCTTACACCAGCTGCGCTCCGCCTGTGCTGACAGTAGACCTGGTTTCAGATGGCGAGCTTTTAGCGTACCTTCGGCGAAGCCTTTTGGCACGAAACTGTCACTGCACCAAGCTGGGTCTGTCGACATCTCCCCCCTGCTGCGCCGCCACACCCATCTCAGCGCACCTCGGTCTGCCAAACTACCAAACTGAGCGCGCCTTGGGTTGCGCTGCTTGAAACTAGCTCTGCGCGGGGTTCGCCACCCTGCGCCACCTGCGCTGCGCCAGGAAACTAGAGCCCTGAATGTTTCCCTTACTTTTGCATGAAGCGACATGTAGAAATCCATGTGTTGTGAACACTTGCAATAGCATACCTGGAGCAAATAACCAAATAAAGAAATCTGTCACGAGCTGACGTTATCTTGTAGCAAAAATAGAAAAAAGGTTAGACAAACAGTTCTTGGAATGGTCTGAAGCCTGAGGTTTTTGCTCACAGGCATTGCTTTTACAAAGGTTTACGCCATTATTCAAAACTTTGGCCAAGTTTAATATATACATCAGACAATGTAACAATATAATCCCCTTTAAATGTTTGTTGACTGGAATTTGAACTGTTGACTCCACATAGTAAAGGAACCTGGGACGCAGCAACAGGATTCGTGTGATTGGTATCAGCCGAAACACAGACCTTATTAAGTGGATCAGATATCGGCCATAACTTGACTGATACACATTAAATACAGATTTAGTGCCACATTTCTGGCCTTATGATATAAAACAGTCCATTGAGTTCCAAGCAGCAAGTTTAACATATTTTAAATTTACAACCCAGTCTCATAGAAATGATGTTTATGTACAACTAATTTGCTGCAAAACAGCATAAGTGTTCAGCACTATTAAACTTTGTTATGGTTGTGTTTAGGCAGTCACAACAGTGGTTAAGAGTAAGTGAATATTGTGGTCGTGGTTTAATACCAAAAAGTTCAGCAGTGACTTGAATCTTGAGACACAATATGATTATTAAATGGATAGTGCACCCAAAAATGAAAATTCAGCCATCATCTACTCACCCATATGCTGAGGGAGGCTCAGGTGAAGTTTTAGAGTCCTCACAACACTTCCAGAGATCCCAGGGGAGAGGGGGTAGCAACACAACTCCACCTAATGGAGGCTGACGGCACCCCAGATTCAAATGTCCAAAAACACATAATTGAAAAACCACAGAATATCTCCTGCTCGTCTGTAGTGATCCAAGTGTCCTGAAGCCCGACATAAAAAGTTGTTTGGAAAAACGTCATTTGAACTCTGTTTTTAGCCTCATTGTAGCCTGTAGCTCTAACTTTCTCTGTGCACCGCGCTCAAGTGTGCACGCTTGCGCGTGAGACCAGTGAAAGCACGTGAACACACATGAACGCGGTGCCCATGTCTCACGGTCTCGCAGAAGCAGTTAGAGCTACAGGCTACAATGAGGCTACAATCAGAATTCAAATGACGTTTTTCCAAACAACTTTTTATGACGGGGCTTCAGGACACTTGGATCACTATGGACGAGCAGTATGGCGATATTCTGTGATTTCAATTACGTGTTTTTGGACGTTTGAATCTGGGGCGCCGTAAGCCTTCATTAGGTGGAGTTGTGTTGCTACCCTCTCTCCCCTTGGATCTCCGGAAGTGTTGCAAGGACTCTAAAACTTCACCTGAGCCTCCCTCGGCATATGGGTGAGTAGATGATGGCTGAATTTTCATTTTTGAGTGCACTATCCCTTTAACATTTCACTTTTAACCTTAAAGGAGCTGTATGTAAGAATGTGGCCAAAACGGCACTCAAATTCAAAATACTGCCGCGAGTCATGTCCGCCCCCCCTCCCCTACAGATTCGAGGTAGCTGGACAGCGACACGCTGGAGACTGATTTGTTTGCCCACGGCCGGCTGCCGTGGTAGGGCTGTGTCGCCGCGTCCTTGATCTTTGGTTTTCCAGCGGACCGTGCGAGCAAGTCCGGCTTCTCTGCTGCTAACGCTGCTGCCAGGATACAACTGAGGAGAAGCCGGCTGCTCATGCTGGGACACTGCTAATGAGCTACATGAGCTACTGAGCTACAGCAGCACAGCAAGCAGCTGATGCTGCTTGCTGTGCTGCTGTAGCTCAGTCATAAATGTAACTGATGCTGAGACTCTACTGACTGTGTGACTGGTAGATGGCAGTGGGTGGCGCAACAGGCCAAAACACAAATTCAAAACATAAACGTGATTTGCGGACCGTAAAATATTTTTTTAAATGCGAATATTCTGGCTGTACTATTGTTGTTGGTGAGATCAGTATGTTATATGAACATTATTCCTTAGTCTCTGTGACATATTAGGAGGATTTTACGACTATTTGCTTTAGATTTCTTACATATAGCGCCTTTAACCGTAAAGTGCTTTTGTTGCCTGACCCTTTCCAAAGTCAGGACTAAGGAAATCCTGAACTCTAGTGTCAAGGTCCTGCACTTTTTTATATGATTAGTAATATATATAAAAGTTCTTGAAGTAAGGTTTGGGAAAAAGAGAGCACTAGTATCTGATCTTACCCTCAAATACCTTGAGTTGAGGTATTGGTATCCTGAGAGAAAATGTTGGATTGGTGCATCCCTTGGAGGAATATTAATAAAACAACTCTCAAAGTGAGAGAACAGCAAAACAGTGCAGGGCTGAGATTGACCTCACTTTTATGAAGTTCGCTACCTTCCTGCTCAACAGAACCTGCAGAGTTTCTTACTGCCCTCATCTCTTTATCCACCATCTCATCCAAACTGGGCTTTTTAACTCTGTCATTTGGCTGAAATAGTTGTTTGTGAGGCTTCTAGTTTTTTTAGATTTCAGTAGTGTTATAATCTGTTCTCAGCTTTACTGTTGCCATACTGTACTACAGTAGTTAGTGAGGAGAGAATTAAGAGTAACATTATATTTATCATTGCATATAGTGGTATGGAATTAATGTTTGCCTTTTTACCAGTAATGCATACACACTACTACTTATGCATGCTTTTTCATTTTAAAAGACCTGAATGATGAGTAGAATTTAGCAGTAAATCAGAAGCACTCAGTGGGTCAGCGCTGTCACTGTTGGTACATCCACACACTCTTGGCCAGCACTTTACCTTATGACCAGACAAATCAGACTGAGAACCACTTGAACTCTTGCCAAGGCAGTAAAATATGGGCCACAAATGTTGTCCCTGTCGTGACCTACTGGCACGTCTCCTGGCATTGTGATTCTCCGGACTGTCTCCTGTCAAGATTTATTTGATCTTTATGGCACCTCTCACAGTTTATATACTGTAGCCTAAGATAAAACAGCAGCTGAGGAGCTTGCACTTGCAGTACACAGCAGAGCCTTAGCCAGTTGTGCCAGCTCTTCGAAAGTCCAAAATGTTTGTACGATTACAAAAAGGCAGTCAAATTTCACTAAATGACCAAATAACATCAGCTGTACAGCATAACCAAATGTTTCCCACTCATGCTAAACAGCACTACTAAATCAAAACCCTAAAGGGATACTTCACCCACAGTATGATCCTTTGTTTATCAATCACTCACCCTGTGCTATGTCGAATACATGAGGAAAACTTTGTTTTTCTTGCGTGCTTCCATGGCGAATAAAGGATCCAAAATGGGAAAAAAATTCTTGATGAATTGAAGCTGTAGGGGTCCACGTTCAGCAACAGCAAATCTGTTTACAAACTTTCACACAACTTGTACAGTATAATCCAACTCCCATTTATCCAGTCATGTGCTCAGTTCTTCCCAATCACAACACATGCATTTTTCTAAAACCTTACTATTTAAAACACTTCTGCATACGAGAAGCACGCCTGGGCAAGTGCGTGGATTTGAACTCTGCTTGTGAATTCTATTGAGATGCTGTCTTCCAGCTTGTTAATTGGCCAAGAGCTTTGCTGTCACATACTCACGTCTGTTGCTTTATGTAATGTAAGCAGTGAAAAGCATGGCAGAGTTCAAACACACATGCTTGCACAAGCACGATACACGTCCATGTATGAGAATGTTTCTGTGGAAGTGTCTTAGATAGCAAGGTTTTAACAAATTGCATGCATCTGGGAAGTAGGCCTACTGAGCATACGACGGAATAAATTAGACTTTGATTATACAGTACTGCACGAGTTGTATGAGAGTTTGCAAACCAATGTTTTGATACAGTTTTGCTGTTGTTAAATGCGCCCTCCAATTCATTACAACTTTACTACAACTTTTTTTGGATTCTCCATTCACCGTGGAGACATGTGAAGCATGGATTTAATGTACCATGGGATGAGTAACTGATATATAAATTACTATTTTGTGGGTGAAGTATTCCTGTATGTCACCAATAAATTTTTGCAAGTTTTAATGATGGGACCAGCTTCAGTAAATCAGTTGGACAGATATATAAATAGCTGGTGCAGCCTGATCCCGTATCTCATTGTAAAAATGTTTTTTAACAACACTGAACTCTCACATTTCTCATGTTTGCTGTTTTCAGTGCACACGCTGTATTTTGAACCACAGTGTTCTTGCCGGATGCTCTACAAGCCTCTGACTCTTGCCATTTAATGTAACCCCATTGATCTAGCTGAGAGCCAAGCAAATCCAAAGCCCCCTGTCGCAGCTCTGTTACACTGAGTCTTTTTAGTCTTAATCTCACCAATAGGCAAACAGCCACCCGTAAGAGGGCTGAATTTCACAGCACTTACAGCATGCAAAATTGTAAATTCATTTCACTGTTTTTTACTGTAAAGCCGGCACTGTCACATTGTTTACCTGCTGTTGCTACTTCCTTCGTCCTCCACAAACCTCCAGCCTCTGGGGAATTGTCTTGTGTCTATAGGCCCGTGCTATGTGCTCTCCCAAGGGAGGTTAACACCTGCTGTCAGTATATCAGGAAGGCTGAGACAGAGACAAGGCTGGGGACAGAGGCGAAGAAGGTACTCATACATTAACAGACGAAAGCCCCTGCTGCTTTTCACCTCCTCGCACACTGACAGGTCTGCTTTTATCTGCCAAGGTTCAAGGCGAGGACGGAGCTGCTTTACGGCGCTTTGCACTTAAAACTACCTGCTCTGTCTTCCAAGGAGGACCTAGCCCCCCTCCTGCTGCCACCCCAGCACATCTCCTGTCCTCCTCTCACACACATGCTTACACACCCAACCACTCCACAGCTTTCCACTTTCTCCATCTCATTTCTGGAGCTCACCTTTGTTACTCCATGCATAATTCTTTTGGGGTGGTTGCTTTTTCTCTTCCCTCCTGGTGTGAGGGAGCGCTCCCTTTCTTCTCTTTGACTTCACTGTGTCCAGAGAGGCAGTCCCCAGAGCTTTCTTTATTTTTCTTACCAGCGCAGACATAAGGGGTAGGATGAGGATTTCTGTGTGTGCTTGGGAATGTGTGGAGTATTCACATTTTTGTGTATGAATGCATGTTTGAGAGGGTAGATGAATGTGGCTTTGTCCAGGCATTTCTTATGCACGAGTACATAAATAAATGTTTTTTCTGGAGATGGTTTTGTCAACAGGGCTTGAAGTCACCCAGGATGTATGTGTCTGTTCATTGTGGTGGAGAGGGTGTGCGTGGGCACGCTGCAGTTCGACAGGAGGGTTACCAAGAGAAATGAACATAGACAGACAGCAAAGCAAGGAGGTGAATCGTAATTAAAATTTTCAGTCTCGTTAAGTTGGTGACAGCTCGCGATCAATGGTGAGGATCTGCCTCCAATACAAACGATTCAAAAGGCCGTTTGAATTTTAGGAGTAGTGGGACCAATAAGGGGGAATTCATTAAGATATTTATGGCCCCAATTAATCAGGTCACTGAGAAACTTGCTGTAGGTGTGCAGATCTTACAAAGAATCACAGTACAACTGGATTCACATGGTGTTAAACTCATTGAGAGCATACCGCAGCTTTACATTCTCTAAAACTCTTAATTAGGAAGTGAGAGCTCCCTGGAGCTACCAACTGTATCACCCTATCATCTCTATTTACTCTACTGGAAATCTTGGTACTGTATGTAAGGGCTACAGGTGAAATCCCCACGCACATGCTCACTGGTTCCACAAGGATGAAAACAACAATTTTGCCTTATTACATTATATATAAAACTCTAATGAGGAAATATGAGCTCCCTTGCGCTTCAAACCCGAGCACCCAATTATCTTTACTTACTGCTGTACAGGCCGATGCACCCGGGGTAATGGCATAACAATAGCTCTCCCCAAAGGTGCCCAGCACAATGTGAAAGGCTTTGACACAGATCAATACGTTACAGAAATGCCTTGACTCTGCTCCGAGTGGAATTTTGGCCTCAGAAATTGTGTAAAAGATAAAAGGATCGGAGAATGAAAGCTCTTTTATTCCGACTTTGGTGCTTCAAAGAAAAAACCTTGCATTGACAAAACATCTACACGAAAATGTTTTAAATTTGTGCTCAGCTGGCGACAGTGCCATGTTGATATTCCACCCTGCATCCCACCACCTGCCCCAGGCTTGTTAACAAGGTGCCCGTGGCAATGATTGCCTGGCCATCAAACTCCCAGCTGATAAGTTCCTCTGGGAGAGGGAGCAACTCTGTCATTGAATTCACCCCGATCGCTTCCTCATGCTGTACATTCGAGATAACGCCAGCCTCACATCCTCTGTAATGGCCTCAGTGATGTTTATATATAACATATTCTGTAAATTTCTGCCCAGCATGTTGCAGCTATAGCTTCATGTAACTACTGGATATATCCTATTTGCCACATTTTATGATTTGATGACTAGATTTATACGCACAATTATGGTGTTGTAGCCTGTAGTCAAGATGGTAGCCAGCGAGACACCTGTCACTTCCAATGTAGCAAGGCCGAGGAAGGAGATTGGTTGATTGATTGAAGCCTCAGAGTGCACAGAGGGTGAGGGACGCAGTGACAGGCCTGTGATTGACACAGATGAGGGAGAGGAAAAGAGGATAGGAGCGTGCGGCGGTTATAGGACAGGATACTAAAACAATAGCCAGTTACAGAGAGGGGATAGAGGGAGATTTAGGGAGATAGATAGGCCGAGGATGAGACAGGTGGCGAGTGGGAGAGGTGGGAAAAGAGAACGCGGAGGAGGGGTGGATAATCTTTTTTTTTTTCCTCGTTACTGTTCATCAAAAGGCTTTTCTTAGTGAAAGAGAGGCTGAGGGAGAGGAAGCTGAGGACATTGAGGAGAAGATGAGAGAGAGGAAAAGGGTGAAAAGTATTCCAGGAGGAACAGCCCAACTTCAGTCATGCCCCAGTGAATGTGCTGACAGGGTCTGTCTGCGCCACAGCGGAGCAAGTGTCATACACTCTGACAAACCGCACCACGCTGCACAGGACAAGATGAAACCAGAACCATTTAACCCAGAGCACCCAAGTTTCACTCAATATGTGAACACTGAATATAGTTTTACAGAATGTGTTCGTTCAATTCACGGGAAAATGTAATTTAAAAGGACGCTCCATTGATTTTACACATGGAGGTCAGCTTACACATCATGAAAAATACTGTTCAACATGTAAAAACTTTCTAGAGTCTAAGAAAATAACACTGATTGGCTTAAGGCTCCAAATTTCGGGCGGCTGTGGCTCAGGAGGTAGCGCGGGTCGTCCACGGATAAGAAAATCAGCGGTTTGATTACCAGCTCCTCCAGTTTGCTTGTTAAAATATCCTTGTGCGAGATACTGAACCCCAAATTGCTCCCAGTGGCTGTTCCATTGGTGTGTAAGTGTGGTAAAGCTGTGTAGCAAGTGGCACCTTGTACAGTAGCCTCAGCCACCAGTGTGTGAATGTGTGTGTGGATGGGTGAATGTGACTTGTAGTGTAAAAAGTGCTTTGAGTAGTCAGAAGACTCGCAATGCCAAATCGGTAAAGTGCCCCTTTAAATAGGAGGTGTTTTTTTTTTTTGCAAAACACCCATGCACATGCCTTTCTTTTTCTGCACACAGTAATAACAAATGTTTTTATGTTAATGCAGTCTGGTAAATAGCCACATTATTGACTTGTCAGAGGCGTAGGCTGATGGTACTGTAATACTACTGAAGAGTGCCCGCTCTTATCTGGAAACAAGTATACTGATTGATATCTGACATTTTGATTTGGTGTAGGATTTTCCATTTGAGGCTCGAGTACATGAGAGACACACAAAGCGTGCGAGTCAGATGCGTGAGAGCCGAGGAACCTTTTATATTGCTCAAGGCGCCATGTACAACAAAGTGCATCTGCATCCACAGCCTGCATCTGTATTGGGATTCTAACTGACTGATCAAAGCACAGTATTAATCCAGCTAATTAATCACGCATCAAAGTGATATGAAGCTAGCTGGTCCCTTTTTGCACTGCAGTCAGAAATCCTTGACAGTCGTTCCCATTAATAGCTGCTCAGAGCGTTTTCTAATAGTGTTATCGTATCTTTTTCCGTGTAGAATAGTAAGATGATAACTTTGTCTCCGTCTATCTAATAGATGTGAGAAAAAAACACTTGGGTCATTATGAAGGTATAAATGGATGTGTGTTCTGGGCCTAAAAAGCCCTCTGTGCTTGTGAAAATGTGATTTGCTGCTCTGTTAAAAGGGCTGTCCATGCCTGCTCGTCTGTGAGTTCTCCTACCTGTCTATGCCGCTTCACTTTTAATTAACGCAGTGCAATGATTAAAGTTTTAACTTAATTATCTTTATCTTTATTCTCAGGGTGTCCAAGCCTCCGTGGGAAACTGAATGAGACGCTTCGCAAGAGGAGTGGGAAAAAACCCAGCAGAGAGAGGCCTGGTGCGATAGAAGAAAATATTAGGCAGCGTGGAGAAAAAAAAGGGGAGAAGAAGTGAGTGACACCTGCCCTCCAGCTCAGTGTGAAGGGCACGAAATGAGAGAGTGAGAGGAGGGGAATGAAAAGAGGGAAAACAGAGGAGAGAATGAAGACAACCGGAAAACAAGGCCTGCCTCACAGCAAACCTCACTCAAATTAGGACATCTCGCCACAAGACAAGATGATTACAAGAAATCTGCTTCTATTGGTTTCCCTGTGCCTGTGGGAGGGGCTCGCGGGAGGGGCCTTGGCCAGTAAAATCGTGCGGAGGAGAGGAGTGGGTGGATCACATACGCTGAAGCTAGGGGAGAGCAGAGCTGCGGACCAATGGGATGCAAGCGTGGACACGAATGCAATGCCCGTGGTGACTCTTAGAAACCTGATTAGTCATGAGCAGGCGGGCGACACTGGATCTTTGTCTCATTCTAAAATACTGCAGAATCATGCTCCTCCATCAGTAGCTAACAAGGAGAGACAGGCTTTCAAGCCCAAGCGTGAGGTTGACTCCGTTAATAGAAAAGAAGTGACTTCACACATATTAGCCAACAACAAGGAGTTAAACCAGGATGCGAAGAAAGTCAAGAACAACACTAAGAATGCTGAGACTTCTACCAAAACAGGAAAGTTAGAGAAGACACTCACAATCCACCATAAACCAGATTTACACGCCAATAAAACCAGATTTAAAGCTGGCTCGAGATCCAGGAACAGATCTGATTTGAGTGCCCATACTACAGGTGTGCCAGGGAAAGGATTCAGCATGGATTCAAACCGAAAGCTGAACCTCACCGGCAGTTATGGAGTCCTGAAGCTGCTGTCAAAAGAGAACCTAGTGAGGATTGTCAATTCCCAAATGCAGAGTGTTCCCAGTCTGAGCTTTCCGAGCAAGGGCAGCCGGAGCAGGAAGAGGGATTTGATTGACGTTAATCATAGACAGTTAGAGGCTCAGAAAGTGCCAAGACAAGATATGGCTGTCACTCAGCTTCACACTGGATTTGATAATCAGACTGCATTTCCTTATTTAAGCCCAGTCACCACCCCAGATATGAATCGAGACCAGGGATCCAACACTCGTATTAATCCACTAAGTGAAGTCAACCCTGCTTTAAGCAAAGGGCAGAACAACCTGGGAATGCAGAGTTCAGATAGTAGTGATAGCAAGAGCAAACACCTCGTCCGCTTACTGTCAACGCCCCGCAGTGAGGTCAGCCTTAGCCCCGAGAAAGAAGTGATAATCACCCAAACAGAACCACCGTTTACATCGACAAAACATCTCCCGCTGTATGTTCCCTCTGAAACAAATGATTCCCCGCTGTCTCTGCTGACAATGCAACCCCTGGGAGTACGACCGGGGAACCGAGCGGCAGATCCCCATAGAGACCCATTAACAGAGTCGGTTCACATTACTCAAACAGAACTCAGCACAGCTCAGTACCCTGCAGATGAAGACAACAAACTTGTCAACAGCAGTCATGTCCTGAGGCTCCACCCAGCTCCCGAGTGGAGCCATGACACAAAAGATGCTGGGATGCAAGCTGTCGATCCAGAAAATGTGAAGGGCCTTGTGTTCGAGGAGGCAGAGTTGGAGGTGGAAGAGGAGACACGTGACCACATGGAAGGGAAGGGGTCGCGTTCTCGCAGCAGGAGGAGCTGGATCTGGAACCAGTTCTTTGTGATTGAAGAATATGCCGGGCCTGAACCCGTGCTCATTGGACGGGTAAGGAAAAAGAAAAACTTCATTCATCATTTACAAAGGCTGTGAACTATTTTATTAATGTTTTATGAATATTTAAGACACTGTTACAAGTCTCTTACATGGCTTATTTAACCTCAGGTCCTCAGGTACACATCTCATACAAGAAGTGCTTAGCATAATTTAACCCCACAGTCACGCTCCAAGTTTTTTCTGCATTGTTATAAACCTGCAATTGGAATTGATTTACATTGCTCCAGTGTGATGTGATGCCTTCCAGGTAGCAGTAAAAACCTCAATGAATCAATGGTGTACTGAGGCGCAACAAAAGCCCCAGATCCCGATTGCCCAAGGGGCTAGTCATGATCACTACCAATCTGCACCCGCCAATGGAAATTGACATATCCAGGAGAATTAATGGCTTTACTTTTTCCTTCCACCATTGATCCTCACCCCAAGGCAGAAAGCAAGAGTAGTCCGAGTGTTCCCTCATTTCCCTGTAGGTCAGAGCTGTCAGCTTTCCTCCCTCATGGTCAGAGGTCTGCAAGGTCCCGCTAATGCTATTTCATTCAGACTGATTTACACTTGCTTTGACAGGATTTATCACTGTGTTCTCCCTCGGCACAGTACACACAGCACTGTAGTCCTATTGCTCTGCTCTGTAATTTAGAATCATTGACTGGGCATGTCTTGCCCCCATTGCCTGATGCACCCTCCCTCCTCCTTTGAACGAGCGAGGCTGATGAGCGTGGAGGAGGTCACGTGGACCGGACAGAAGGTGTCTCGGAGCCCTGCTCTGTAATGGCTGCGCTCTCAGTCCTCAGCATGCGCCAACTGTCTCAGTACCCAGCTGCGGTAGATGAGCTAATTTATAAGCCTGTGTGGCCAGTTTGCTGAGCAAATGAATAGTAATGATCCCTGTGTGACTGCTGCAGGCTGTTGGAAGCCACAGAGTTAGAAGTTGGTGAGTGTGTGTGTGTGTAAGTACTCGAAGCTGAGATGGTGGTTAAGAGCTTCAGCTCAGCAGGGGGCATCTCACACTCAATAGACAAAAAGGCCCAAAATTGCTTTGTGTTTTTGGATTTTATTAACCAGGTGCACGCAGATGGACAGGAACCTGCAGTCCTCAAACACAGCCTCCCCAAGTGTTCCGATGATTAGCCAACATTTAATTTGGGTGTTTTTGCCTTTGCACTATGACTGATGATGGGCTCAGCCGAATGCTATGAAGCACTGTTAGTGGCCGTGGAGAAGATGCAAGAGCTGACGGTCCAGCTTACAGATGGCACCGCGTGTAAAGCCATTAGTGCCAATCTGCTGTGTCAAGCAGGTATTTATGCCAGCACATTGTATGGCACTCAAGGAGGGAACACCGCCAGGCCACACACATGCCCATATGATAGTGCTGACACTTGGAGTACACCCAGAATGCTATTGTGTGTTTGTGTGTGTGCTGGGCTAGAGATACGTATGATTAGTACCCTACTGTATTAGACGGTGACGGCACACATGAATAATGCTCTTATAGATATTAATGCGCTTATGAATTTTTAATCTCCCGCTCTGCTCCAATGCAGGCCGGTGCTATAGGTAGAGAGATCAATGCGGACACACTGCCTTGTTTTTTTCCCTATCAGGGACCTGATTGTGCTTTAATGGAGAGAGCTGTGACAGAGAGCGTGAAGAAATTGACTGTACAGGCCAGAACAGCTCCACCTGCCAGATCTAACGCAGTCCAAATTCAGGCTCAATCAGCTGCAAAACACTCTTGCCTGTGACTCACAACACGTGACTCTCCCTCGGTTGGCTATACTGTGTTCACACACACACACTCAAACACACAAACCATGTACATCTGAAGGTGTGATTCCGTATTTAATTGTGGGCTCTCTTTAAAAAATCCACCCTCTAACACTGATTCATGCTGTTATTTTTTCTGTGATCTCGGACAATTCGGCCTGGATATATCTCCACTAAAGCTGGAGACAAGAGCCAAGACTCTAATCTGTGATGTCATTGGGAGACAAAGGCTCTGCTGCTAAAGTGATAATGAATTAGGGGCCAGCTTTGTGGACACAGTGACACCACCCAGTGTAATTTTGCATGGATATTTATAAGCACTTTTGTTAGAAGAGCTATAAAAAAAACAGCTCAGTTGGTATTAAATCTAAAAGAAGCAGCCAGTGAGTCACCAGCTGTCCATTCACTGTTGTTGGAGTGGCCCTTGAAATCTCGTAATACCATCAAAGATCTAAGTTTTTGTTTACTGTAGTATCTATTCTTCGGAGAGTTGTTCAGGTTCACAAGAGTTGCCAAAAAGGGCAAGAAATTTTCTGAGTGGTGAATTGTCTGACTCAGTTTTCTGCTCTCTGTCAACACTCTCGCTATCTCTCGCTTACACACACACACACACACACACACACACACACACACACACAGACCTGCACACACAAACACATACATGCACATATTCACACACGCGCGCGTGCACACACGCAGACTCGCAGACGATGCCATGTTACTATATTTTCTCACGCTGGAGTGTCTCTGCCCCATGATAATTGTGAATTTAATTGATGCTGTCACATGGTCTGTAATGGGGTTTCAAGTGATTGCAGAGGCAGTGCGAAAAGAAACACAGATTTTTCTTGAGGAGAAAAGGCGCCTCAGCAGAGCTGGGATTAAGAAAAAAACACCACTTTCTGATTAGCTTTTCTTCCTCTCTTACTCTCCTCTTGAAATGCAAACTCCCTAACACCTCGTGTGGGGAGA
Source organism: Epinephelus fuscoguttatus (assembly GCF_011397635.1). Taxonomy (NCBI): domain Eukaryota; kingdom Metazoa; phylum Chordata; class Actinopteri; order Perciformes; family Serranidae; genus Epinephelus; species Epinephelus fuscoguttatus. Next base: position 10,019,337 of record NC_064766.1, on the reverse strand, counting down.
CAACGTGACATATATATAGTAGTTTCTCCCTCTCTGGGAGGAAATTCCAACATCTCCATCTTGCCCTGTTTCACCTTTATAACATCTTAAATGTGTGAGCTACCTGGCAAGTCGGCAAACACGCATATGTAATCCAGCAGCGCACCAGGAAATGGACCTAGGCTATCAGCATCATTAGCATATCATTAACATCAGCGTGAACATACATAATTCATATTAACTGAAATACGCCTGTATTACACAATTAACATTATTGTCTTTGCCACACACTACAGCACAGTGTGAACATCAAACACCTAGACATCAATGCGAATCAGTAATTACATAAGTTAAGATTCAGACACACCAAACAATGCCAGCCAATTCCCAGGGAAGCGTACTTAGCTTTTTTTTTATTATGTTGAATCATTCATTAAGAGTCACAGCTGAAAATTGCTCTGCAAAATGAAGTTAAAAGATTCCTCCGGCCCGAAGGCATCTTAAGATATATAAATAACATAGTTATTGACCGCTCTGGTATTGATAACTCCTGAGCCTCTGTGCGGCGCCTCTGGCTGCAACGTGCGCAAACATGATATTGCGAAAGCGCTGGTAGGAAGTCGGCAGTGTGATGCAAGGGCAAGAAGGAGGCTGTCACAGGAAGTTAAGGGCTGGGGTTTGAGACTGAGTAAGTGTGTGCATGAACATTATGTTTTTCTCCAATGCTCACTCTAGCAAAGCCCTTTTAGTCATTAGCTACAAGCCAGTGGTGAAAAGTAACTAAGTACATTCACTCGTGCAATTTTGAGGTGAAGTGCTTTTACTTAATGATTTATATTTCATGTTACATTATACTTCCACTCTACTACATTTCAGAGGGGAATATTGTACCCTTTCACATTTATTTCCCAGCTATAGTCACTAGTTTTGCAGAATTTTACATACAAAACATATGTTTAATAATCAGCAAAAAGATAAGATGCATTACTGCAGATAAAGCCTCCACACAATATAAAGTGGTTATATTAGGCAGGAATTTGCTCCACTTTGGCCACTGAAATGATGTTTCCATGTGGATTGTCTGTAATAATAATAATCCGGTAATACTGTATAAAATATACTTCTCTGAAAGGGGTCATTGTGCATGCTTTCCCAGTAGACACTGTTCACATGGTGCTGTTGTATCAAATGTTACTTGACTCCCATTCTTTACATTTTAAAAAGATGTTTATGCCATTTTTGCATGTCTGGATGTAAATTCTATTGCTGTCTGTCATTTTAAGCCTGTTGAGTTTTCTCGGAGCCAAAAGTCTTTATCCAAGCTGTCTTTGATTGCACATGGGAAACGTTTGCTTTAATGGCTTTGTGTCAGAAAGTCAGGTGCTGTAGTACAAATAGCGATAATGACAAGGTGTGGAGGAAGTTGTCAAGTACAGGGCTTTCACCTCTTATCGGACTATTGTTTTCAGTTTCTAGGATATATAAAGCTACTGAATGCACACTATGTACAGACATTTTAATAGAATTGCTGGATATGCCTGTTGTGTTAGCATAATACTTTGATGCTGTCATGTTGCTAGGGTGCCCAGGAAGAGTGGCCATGTAACATCTCAGATGTTGCCACACTTTAATTTTGGAACTATTTTTGTAACATACCTGGACGTCAAAACAACAGTCATTCAACATCTCAATGTTTGCTGGTTCACAGAGTCACTTGATTTTACACCTGATTATTGAGCTGTGATAAATGTTGTATCATTTCTCCTGTGGCTCTGAAGAATATCCCAAAAGTTTGAATGTTACCAGAAACTCTGCCATGCAAAATGGGAGCATAGAGTTTGTGGCTTTTTACCAGGCCAAGGGAGCTTAACCAAATACACTACTGATTTGCATTATGGGAGGTGTATCCTGTGGTACTGGAGCTTGATTCATACTGAAGACAGGATGTCTTGACCACTCTCTTTCTTTGTGTGTCTCCTGCAGCTACCCCAAGTTTATATAAGAAAAAATAACATTGCAGGAATGTATTTTTGATAGAGTCAGTGCACAAAGCGGGTGTCCTGCCTCTAGTTATTATAAATGTTTCATTTTGTATGGAGGTGTGGGACTTGTATTACTAAGACTTTCTCATCATTACCACTTGTAACTATAGGTTTTGCCAAATCAACCGGGACTCAAATGTTGTTTTCTTTTTGTATTTGGAAGTTAACTTTACTTGATACTGACTTAAGTTCACACTGGGGATGGGTGATATGCCCAAAGTTTTCTATCACGGCAGATCTCGGTAACAATACACCATACAGTTCACGATACAGTAACTGTTCTGTAAATTCAGTTAAGAAGTGGTTTAGAATAATCACAATGTACTTCATCACATTTGATTATTTTCTTCTTTTATTTGGAACTGCCATACAAACAGAAAACAACTGCCTCACATGAGAAAGCACTTAAAGTAAAAACCAAAGCTGAAAAATTCAAAATGGAAGCTGTAAGGTACCTGAGAACAAAATTTCAGTGTATTTACAACTTCACTCTCCTCCTCCATGTTTGCCCAAATCACATTACTTTGCAAGGTAGCTGGATTCGCAAGATTGTGAGATTGTGCAAGAATCCCAAGATCCCATGAGAATCACAAGATCACCAATTATCCGCACTGATGTGATCCCGTATTGTCACAAAGACAAATGGACTGCCCTCCATTTTCCTCAGAGTCCAGCAACAATTTCCTCGTAGTTGGAAATGTGCTAAAGTTACCCCTCTATATAAAGGAGTTGACCCAACAATTATAGACCAATATCCATTATTAACTGTATAGCCAAAATCTTTGAAAAACTAGTTTTCAACCAATTATCCGTCTAAATCAACGACTTTCAGATACTCTCACCATTCCAGTCTGGTTTCAGGCCTGGCTTCTGCACAACCATCACTCTTTTAAAGTTCACCAACGACATATTTCCCTCAGTGGACAAAAAAATGTGTACAGGTGCAATAGTCATTGATCTCACCAAGGCTTTTGATCTCGTTGACCACTATCTACTCCTTGATAAATTATATGCCATTGGTCTCTGTAAAGACTCTTTACTCTGGTTTAACTCATATCTCCATTACAGACAACAGTGTGTTTAGTATCATGGCAGTCAGTCTGATTTTATGACAATGGAGAGTTGCGTACCCCAAGGTTCTTCCTTGAGTCCTTTACTCTTCTCCATTTTCATTAACGACCTTCCCACAATATGCTCCCACTGTCAGATCCAGTTATATGCTGATGACACTGTTATTTACTCATCCAAGCGCGACCTTTCACATATTCAGAGCACACTACAGGCGGACTTCGATTCCATCCAAAATGGTTCATATGCAACAAAACTTGTTCTGAATAAGCAAAAGACCTACAGCATGCTGTTCAGTGCCAGACCAATCTCTTTGTCCACCCAGCCAATTTATTCCTTAGATGGAACAATAATTGAAAACGTGTCCGAATTCAAGTATCTTGGCCTTTGGCTCAATTCCCAACTATCATTTAAATCACATATCAATTCAGTCATACAGAAAATAAATTATAGCCTCAGAACTCTTTACCGGTCAATCAATTGTTTCACTCTTCCGGTCAGAAAAAGAATTATTACACAGCTAGTATTATCGATACTTGATTATGCAGACATTATTGATCAGAACACCTCAGATACAAATCTTCATCCTCTCAATGTAGCTTACAATAATCTCTGTCGATTTATCCTAAAGTGTCTATATAGAACCCACCACTGCACCATGTATGAATCACTAGATTGGTTAACACTCAAATCCAGACAATATCACTGGCTGCAATTTATTTACAAATGTATTTTCTTCAACTATCCACCATATCTAAAACAATTTTTAATCCCATATGAGCCCACGCACAACCTTAGGCATACTATACATCCTTGCTTCAGTGTCCCTTGAATTTACAAAGAGATCGGTCGATGTGCTTTTCAGTACAACGCCCCAGATGACTGGAACAATCTGCCTGGATGTTTAAGATCTGCTCATTCACGCAGTATTTTCAAAAGAACCCTTTTTTTCTCTGAAGACATCCTGCTGCTGTTTTTAACTGTGTATATGTTGGGTATGCATTCATAAGCTTTTGTAAGTGCTAGCTTGCATTATTTGCTTAAATAATTTTTCAGATTTGGTTTATAGCATCCTGCCTGTTGCTGAGGGAGAGGTGCTTGACGTTGATTAACCCTGTGAGAGCCATTGTTAGTGTTGTATTTGCTTGTCTGTTTTGTTTTCTGTTTGCTGTCCTTTTTTGTGCTTTATTTGTTTGTTTCTGTAACGTTGCATATTGCCTGTATGTTTAGGACCCCCTTAGTCTGAGTGGGTGGAAGGTGGAAGTTCGCTGCATAGATCAGCCTCTCATTGGGCGGAACGAGCCACCCGCTGAAGTCCCACCCTACCACCTCCGGTTGTGTAGCAGTTTTCAACCGTTTTCAACATGTCCTTTACTAACTTTTGCGGTGTTTGATCTTGCTGGGATGTAGCCATTTTTCTGCCATGGTTCGCGTCCTGTAGGCAATATTTTTGTGGGCATGTTACACCAAAACCTGTTTCCCCCTGGCAACATTTCTGCGCACATATTGCTGTGGCACCGCCCAGAACGATTGTAATTGGTTGAAAGAAATACAAGCAGCAGGGACGTTTTTTCCTCCAATCTTAAAGTGAGAGTCAGCCCAGCCAAACCTTTCTTTTCTTGAGAAAGGTCTGGCGAGCGAGAGACTAAGACCCCCTTGTAAACGAGATGGTTCATCTCAAGGGGCTTATCCTGCTTAACAAAGGTACATATAACTGCAACAGTCTCCACAGGTCCTTCAGTTGTTCCACTGTCTGCCATTTACACTACTGGGGATTGTAACTACAAAGACCTTGCATTAATTCTCTTGGTAACTGGAGATAACAACAGATAGCTAGATGGAAAACAAAAGCACTATCCTCTTCCTGTTTTGGTTGCACAGTGGTTGACACACTTCCTTTGTGCAGAAAGTCGAGCCTACATTTTCCCGGAAGATCGTACCCAATGGCAGACAGAATTACGTATTGAAAGTGAGGCTTATAGGGAGCCAATCTGAATGCTAACGATGTCTTATTGATAAGTTAAAGCAAAAAGATTGTCTCCACTGAAAATAAAATATGTGAATACTTCACTGCTGCTGTATGCACCAACATATTCTCACTCCCAACTTGTCAATATCGCTGCTTGGTCAGTAGACTTTGAGGTCTACATATTTCGTGTTTGGTATCCTGTGTGCGTCTGTTGTTGACATTCTGGGACATTGAGTCAGTTTACGTCGTTAGATGCATTGTGTCTTCTCTTTTCACAGGAGCTGTAAAGTTTCTTCTTGTTAGATGTATGCAGTCTTACAGTGGTAAAACACCTCGGTTTAGACCAAAAACAGACAAAAACATGGTTTGGCTCAACATTCATACAGGAAGACAACACTGAGCTCCTGGATGGAAGTCTGGTGTTTGTTGGATCTATCCACCACCCCTGCTGCCTGACCCATAGAGACTTCCCAGGTCCATAAGTTGCATTGTTGTCCCACGGTGTTACAAGCTCATGCCATCCGGCGGTGTTATAAAGTGACAATCCCTGACGGTGTATCATGCCGCTGTAAAAGTTTGGCTTTTTTCCTCTGTGTCTGATGTGGAAATCATTGACCAAGCAGCAGTATTTGATGACTTCAGAATGAGAACAGGTTGTACGCACATGTTTAATTCCCTCCCCTGAAACGGAGGCAGACTTAAACACACTTTTTTTAAAAACACACACAGACTTGTAGATTCTAAATACATATTTGTGACACAAACACATCACAAAACACAGAGAGCTTGTAAGTCCTGCTTCAAAGTCAGAAAGAACACTACTCAGATAAAAGGGTCCTTTATGAAACTGAAGGAGAGAGGCATGGAGTCACACAGACAAAAAAAAATCTAAAAAATGAGACGAGTGTGTGATGGTGCCAATAGGAGGGCCAACACTAACTGTAAACACACACCACCTGACAAGGAACTCATCAATAATGATTAAAAAAAAATGTCTCCTTGCAAGCAGCTCTGTGTTTTCATGTGCTTCCACTCTTACGCTCCCTGTAGAAATCATTTAGCCTCCGGGTTCGAGCGCAGCAGGGGTGAGACAGCAATTAGAGAGTGACTACAGTGTTGGAGGAAGGGAGGAGAGGGGGAGATAACAAGACAGACGGGAGCGAGATTACCATGCAGGACGACGAAGGGGTGACATGGAAGAAAAGGGGGTAAAAGCGGAGAGAGAGCACAGAGAGAGGTTAAAAAAGAAAGGGGATGTACGGCACATTAAGGGCAGCGTTAATGGCATGTGGATACACAGAGCAGAGTGGCGGGGAGGGAAAAAAAAGTGAGAGTGGTGGAAAGTGAGGAAAGGTTAATAGCTTACAACTGACGGAGGGGAAGAACGTGTGAGGCAGTTTAAGGAAAAAGAGAGGAGTGGAAGGAGGGAGAGATCACACACGTTTCTAAAGCTGACCTCTCAGCCCGACGAGGCCTGAAGCGAGCCGCGGAAAGACAGACAGGAGAGAGAAAGAGAGGGTTATGAAAGGAGGCAGCTGAGAATCCAGGGCATCAGCACGAGGGACGGGCAGGGTTTACATGGAGGGAAATACAAGAGGAGAGAGAGAGTGTGAGAGAGAATGGAGGAAGCAGTTAAATACCATTTTATTGCAAGCCCCTGTGGAGACCACATTCAAATCTGTGTCTCTGTGCTGAGTGGGTGCAGGATCACATAGAGAAAATAATAGATGGGATGACTGAGGGAACAAGGCTACGAGGAGAAAGGGAAGAAGAAGAAAAGAGGGGAAACTGTGGAGTCTATTAAAGATGGAATTCAAAGGAAACACAGCCTGCTTTTCTCTTCTTTACTTCCAATCTCCCCTCTCTCTTTATAGCCCGTGTTTCATCTCGGGATAATGTCGAACAAATCAGCAAAGCGAGCTTCTGAATTTAAAGCGTCGTTCTCCCGGATGTGAGAATGGCAGTATTTTATCTCTGAGGAATATATGAACCGCTTAGAATACATCTGTACCATTTTCAACTTAATATGAAAATGCATTTGTAGATAACCCTGGAAATTTGGGTTGGTATATGTGCAACCTTAACAACCTGAAGGTAATATGATGACAAAATAAAGCACAAATTGGAGCCACAGCTGGTTTATGGCTTGAGGTTAACCCTTCAAGGTTAGCCGTGTCGGTGGTGAGACATAGAGTGAATGTTTAGCCAGTGTGCTGTAATGTGACATAGGGAATATGGGAAGTGAAGAGGCTGTGCAGGAGTTGAATTCATGATTATGCATAGCCCAGTGTGAGCTCAGTGACCTTGAGCTAATATTTATGCGCTGGCCTGGACTGCGCACTCCACTTCTCCCCGTGGCCCTGAAGAGGCTGTGAGTCAGGGAGCGGAGGGCACAGCGAGAGAGGAGGGCAGAGGAGGCTGAGGAGGAAGAAGAAAAGTCATATGATGGAAAGAGAGACAGAGAGAGAGAGAGAGGGAGGAATCAAGGAAAGAGCTGTAAGGTGACACAACTCACCCTCAGGCAGCCACAGTGAAATGGATAGTTGCAGCTAATCATAGGATCTGATCAGTTAATCACCACAGTTGCCCAACACATCTCATTTGAACTTTAGCTTATAAATATGCCATCGGTTACCAATGGATGAACTGCTGGCATGTTAGGTCTGTAACCAATCTCTGCTTAACATCATTGGTGTCAAAGTATCAAATCAAAATATGAATGTTTGCTTTAATCAGTGCAGAGTGCTCCCATGTTAACATTAATGCTGTGGTGAATTAGGTTGTTGGGTAAGCTTCTGAGCTTTAGTTTTCTTGGACTGGATTCCAGCACTAAAGGCAGCAAAGTTGGGAATCCAAACATGGTAACAAATCTACTTTCAGAACAGAATTTTTGCTCCTATTCCACTTTAAAGTAATTTGATGCAACATTGGCAGGGGGGTGAAGCTCAGCAGGTAGAGCTGGTCTACCACTAATCGGTTCCATCTTCAGCTCATCAAACCACATATAGCAGTATCTTTGGACATGATACTGAACCCCATATGTGAGTGCATGTGAATAGTTAACTGATGAGCACCGTGTGTATGAACAGGTCTATGAATGCATGGGTGAGTGTGACAAGTGTTGTAAAAGCGCTTTGAGTGGTTGAAAGACTAGAAAGGCATGAGACAAGTGGAAGTCCATTTACCATTTACCATACTCATTTAGCAACCCTGGCTTACTTCCAAATATCAAATACTGTTGCTTTGTCAGTGGCTTATCGGCATCAGACATCGAGGCACAGAGACACCCTTTAGCAGCAATATGAGACCTACTGGATGGCAGCATTTGTTGATGCTGCAGTATAAAGAGTGAGCAAGTCTGCATAGAGACTGGTAGCAAAAATCTAAACCTAGGGAGGTGAACATTCTTACATTCTTAGTTTATTCTCAAAAAGACATTCATTTAACAAGCAGAAACTGTACATTTCCGGTGTTAACGGAAGTTTATATTGACATGCTGTCCCTTATGCAGTAGGGGTACCTAGCATGTCATATTTTGACATGACAGGCCACTGACCAAGCGTCAGTATTTGTTAAGTTCAAAGTGAGAATGTGTTACATTTAGGGGACGATAAAGATAGAGACATACAGCATAACAAAGATGAAAAGCAATTCGAAATATAATCGGATTTCAGGTTTTGTCATATTAAATTGAACCAGCTTGTGTCAACCAATGGTGTGTCTCAAATCACATACTTCCGTTAGTACACTTCCATGTAGTATACTATGTGCATTATATACTTATTGGTATAGTGCGCGAATTTCGACAGGGTAGTGTTGTCTCAAAACAAACATGGACGTTGTGCATTCACTGGAAATGATGACCACAAATTAGCTAGTTAGCAAACTAGCATTAGCATTATTGTTTGCGGAACCAAATCATTACAGACTGCTAAATTAACCCAATAAACATACTGCTGGTTTATACCCAACAACAGTATAGTGGTGCTTAGTGCAAAACACATGTATTTGTGCAATGCAGCGACGTTCACGGTTGCACAGTCCTTGGCCGCTATTTTCAGTTTGAAAAGTGGTCCCTCCCCTTCTGCTATGTAGCCAAGATGGCGACCATTGAGGGCGAGAAGTGTCCATAGTTCCACACTCAACTTCTTGACTGTTTTGAGTGCAACATCCGGGTACTCATAGTCAGAGTTGAGTATAACGTGTTACAAAGTAACGTCACAAATTAACGCGTTAGAGTACTTTGATTACTTTTTGCAATAACGAGTAACATAGCGTGTTAGTTTGCTGTTTGAGTAGTCAAATACTTGAGTACATTTTCAAGCAAGCCATCAGTTACTTCAGTTACTTTTAGAACGCTGGTCCTTCAGCTCTCAAACAGCAATGACTGTCTTTTGGTTCTAATAACGGAGATAACGTTAAACCTATCAGTCCGAAAGAAGTCATGAAGCTTGTGGCTAGCTACGTGGTAGAAAAAATGCTGCCGTTGTCTATGGTGGAGTCTAAAAAAGGTGGAGGAGGACTCGCTGACAGACAGGTCAGACTCAGGACTTGCATTATGCCTGGTACACGCTACACGACTTCTGAAAGTCACTATGTCACATTACAAGATTGTGGAGTCATAAAATCATACCGTGACTTGGCCGACAGACGTGACACACTACACAATGGTATTCACCAATTATCCCCGGTCGTCTTTCACAGCGTGTGTGATGTTATTGGGTTATTCTTGTCCTATTTTTATTACTTTCACTATTATTTGAGTCACTGTGTGTCTGTTCATGTGCCAGCTGACATGTTGATGTAGTCACCTAAGAGCATCAGCAGATGGCAGGAGCTTCATTTGAAGCTCCACAAGTTCCTACAAATGTTTCAGAATAAAAGCCTATTTAGAAAATGGAGGGATTTTCTCAGCCAAGGTTATAAGGGGCTTTTAATTTGAAAGAAATTTAGGAAGTGTTGAGTTTGAAATGACGGTGCGATATGTTAACTTTATAAAGACAACGGCAACGGATAAAAAGTAAATCTAGATACAGACGTATTAATAAATAAACGATCATCTATAATGTAGTCTGTTTCAAATGAAGCTGGGAGCCTCTGCAGTTGTGGTGAGTAAAAGCCCCGCTGCTATTTGTTAATGTTATTACTTTATGTCCGACCGTGAGGACGTAACGTCTGCTAGCTTGATGCTAATGACAGTAACGTTAACTCAGCGGGTTGACAAAGTGCCTCTGCTGTTTCACACCATCATTTCTCCCTTTTACTCTGTGTGGTAACATCCCTAGAGGAAATATTAAAAACGCTGGGATGTTGTTGTCATACAGTTGTCTACGGCAGCAGATCGTTCTGTGTTTCAGCTGGTCAAAGTGACGGCTGTGATGGGAGAATTGGATCTCAGTGAAGGGCAAGTGGTCCATAACTTTAATTTTGGAGACAAAAAATGCAGGCTTAGCGCCCTGTGGTCAATTGCCCAATAGGAAATGTAGAATACTCAAAAGTACTTTAAAAGTGCTTGAGTTACTTTTCTCAGGGAGTAATGTTGGAAGTACTTTAAAAGTACTTGAGTTAGTTGACTCAGGGAGTAACGCAGTAAAGTAACTGGTTATTTTTTTTTAAAAGTAACGCAGTAAAGTACTTTGATTACTTTTAAAGTAACCCTTACCCAACTCTGCTCATAGTGCACTGCATTTTTCCATACTTCTCAGTAAGTGTAAGTACAGAAGTATGTGATTTGAGACACAGCACAAGTCTACAGTGACACAGGCAGTGCCTTGAGGCTTTAATGCACATTGAAAACCAAATTGTAAGATGGATGAAAGTTGAGGTCTAAAGCTATCTAATATTTTTTTAGATATTTTTGGGGGCATTTTGCCTTTAATTGATAGGACAGTCAAGTATGAGGGGGGAGAGAGAGAGAGAGGGAGTGACATGCAGCAAAGGGCCACAGGCTGGAGCTGAACCCGGGCCGCTGCAGCAACAGCCTTGTATATGGGGTGCCTGCTCTATCCACTAAGCCACCGACGCCCCGGACTACTGTTTTTAAGCCCAGAGTTTGGCTTTTTGGCTGATGCCCTCTTGTTTTTTTTAAGCCAATAGTGACCCTATTTGGATAGCTTTTTCTACCAGGCTGTAAAATGTTTATTTCTGTTGTGAAGTTGGGCATTAATATACAGCCTATGGAGATAGAATACTGCAGAGATGACATTTTTTTTGTAGGCCAACATGGAAATTAGTGTCACCCTGGTATCTCTGTCATACTGTAAAGCCACTAGGATTTTTCCATTGGATTTTGGAATCATTGCAGAAAATAAGCTCTCTGGCAAATAAAAGCTCATAATACTTACACATTTTGTTCAGCAAGATAATCTCCAAACCCCACTGTTATTATTTTTGAAGTGTAAATGCAATTTCCAGAAATATAAAGCTAATTTTAGGCTATAAACAAACTACATATGGTCGCCATGGTGACACTCTGTAGTCTCATTAAGTCACTTGTTAGTAATTGCCTTTTTAAGACACCTAAACGCTTCAAAATTCACAAATAGGGTATTTTCTGATGTATTTTATGTCTTACAAAAAAACAAGAAAGGCCCTTAAGCTTGAGTTAACCAGAGGCCTTATGTCAGGCATCTAACCAAAAACTTATAAAAAAACAAAACAAAACAAAAACAGATTTACTTCAAGATGATGGAACCAGGAGTGTTAAAATGGTAACTCATTTATAGGATTTACAATTCATTCCTGCACCACTCTATAGGCTTGCTTTGGTTTGAGCCTCAAGTGGCCTTCCATGTTGACTTTATTTTCAGCCCCGGAGGTTGCTGCTGGAAGCTAACTGAAAGACAAAGACTTTATTTGGATTATGATAGCCTTAATTCTTGTGAATTTGAATGAGCAAGTCTGTTTTGGCGGCTATGTTGTCTTGTTGTTGTTGTTTTGTTTTTTTTTTAAACCTACTACTTAAAGTATGTTTGTTATGGTGAACATGTAGGCAAACAGTCGCCTGTTTTACACATCCAACAGACGCGGAGCCACATTATCATTCATTTGAAGTCGTGTTTCTGGCCACCTGGCAAATGTAAATCCAATATTCACTATCTTTTAGTTGTGTTTTTAAATCCTGACCAGAATATCTGGCTCTTTAACTGTTAAATGCTCCCTGTTCCCCAACAAGTCTGTCTGCTGTTTGTTGCTGGACAGGCAGTGTACAGTGGGTTTATGAGAGCTTTTTTGTTAAAAACAGCTGCCTGCTGAGGCTGAAAACAAGGCAGATAAAAGCTATGAGAGTGAACCAAACAGTTAAACTGTGATACCAAAATAACAAGCACAAAGACACCGGACAATTTTGAAAATTTTCATTAATTGTTGATATAAAAATAGGGATTAGAGCAGCTTTAAATTTCTCTAGCATTGTTATAAAAACATTAGTATTTTAACTAATGTTTTTGAACACTTATTCCTTCCGGAAACTGGGTGGTTATTTGTACCCAACAGTTGGTGTGAGCAGTGGAAGCCAAGGGAGAGAGGGAGGTGGCAAGGGCAGGTCAGAAGAAGAGAGCGGGGTCAGGATGAGACGAGCAGCAGGCCAGGGAAGAGCAGTGAGCAGGTGATAGGTGGCACCTGGTGGGAGGGGAGGCGGGTGACAGAGGTGAAGAAGTAGGAGGAGGAAGATGGGAGGAAAAGAGGAGGAGGAGGGGAATCTTCTCTTCAGCTTGCTGACAGATGCAGGCACGCAGGTTAATATTTTAATGCATCCTGAGAGGCATGCCAGGGCCAACACAAACACATGCTGAGATAATTCAACTGCAGTGACACACTCTATTAATATAGCATGTAGTATATACTGTCCACACCTTGTAAAATTATATTAAAAGCACAAGGACCCTACAGACATGTTCCAACAGTACAGTACAGTGTGCTCTATATTTTGAAAGTAGGTCTATATGATATTCAGAGCATCTCTATGACTCAGAAGTTGTCTGCACACAGCTCTCAACATAGAGGTGGACGACCACTAGCAGCTAATGGTGCTAACAGTGTGAACAGTGCTAACACTGGCAACATTGCTGACAGAGCCAGTGCTGTTAAATGAATACTTCACCTGCAAAATGACCGTGTTAGTGCACACACGGCAAGACCGTCTAACACAACAAAGAACAGAGATCCTCGGATTACAACACACACAGAGTGAGTGTGACATTATTCTTTGCTCAGGATTCCTTCACTACACTATATCATTTAATACCAAATAGTTATTTGCTGCTGTATCAGTGCTCTGAATATTCCTGCACATTGCAAAATATAATTACTTTATTATTCTTTGTTTATATGGCTGTAACTGTTTTCACATCACAGTCTAAAACAACCTGTTCATTTGGAGCAAATAAAAAAAGAAAAAAAAATCTAAAATCAATCGTGCCCCCTCCCCCCTTCACAAAAACTCAATACTAATCACAAAATAATGAAAAAGATAAAAAAGCACTTGAAATCCCCTTTCATTCCTACTCCTTTTCCTTTACACACACACAGACACACACACACACACACACACACACACACACACACACAGACACACACACACACACACACACACACACACACACAGACACAGACATGAAATCACGCAGACTTTTGGTTCCTAATGGTAAAAGCCATTCCTCTTGGCAGTGGCACGCGGTGGCATATATGTGGGCGATTTGCCCTTTAAATGTACAGCAGTGAGTTAAGCCTCCAGTGGCCTTTTCCAAGCTCGTCTCCTTCGGCTAAAAATATAATGTGAAGTATACACCACCAGAGTGGAGCACTGAAGCAATAAAACACAAACAATCGCCCGACGAGCCGCCACACACACACTTACAAACACACTCCCTCTCATACATCAGCTGATTATGATAATCAAAAGTGGGATTTGCATACTCTGAGGCTAAAAGCACAGTTTTGTCCTGAATAATGTATTGCAGAGGAAGGGAACAGTGGCAAGATGCATTGAACAGCTTATGGTGTAAAAAGGAAAAGTCTAATAATGATGAATAATGAATGTTCTATTAGGAAGTGTGTGAGTGGGAGGAAGTGTGTGTGTGTGACAGAGAGGGATTTCACAGTCTGTGTGTGTATGTGTGTGGTGTGTGTTGAAGTGGAGGCCACACAGCGTGCCCTCCAGAGACAGACTGAATTAGATCAAACGAGAACAGGGCAACATGTCCACACCACAACTGAATTAAAGAGGCAATCGACGCTAACCAAACTTCAATGCTGAATCAATGGTGGATCAATGCTAAACAATTAACTGCCGCTCCTCATGACGTATTTAAACAGTGTCTGGCTGTAAGACAAACAGACAAGGAGCGAGAGGAGACTGTTTTCAATACTGTCTGACATTTTACTGCAAGCGCAGAACAAAAGGGAATTTCCCCCCACATTCGCTGCGAGAATGGGTTTGATTGAAAGTTCAGACGGAATTTAAAACTTGTCACAGTACAAAGGTCTTCTTCCTCTGAAGTCACAAGTGCTCCTCAGAGGCTGGCTGCTCTCTGCTTCTGTTGCTGTTGGGGGGGTTTATGTTCGAGTGGCTCTGCATAATTGGAAGGTGTTTTTGTTATGTGTGTCTGCATTGATTAGCGAGGAGAGCCGAGCAGTCGGAGTAGAGCGAGCAAATTTGCATGCATGTGTGTGTCACACCTGTGAGAAACACAATTTGCATACTTTTTATGGATGTTTTATGTGGTTATAATGGTTTGTGTTAGCCCAGCAGGGAGTGTTTTCACATCACGACAATTATCGTCTTTATTGAAATTGTGGTGAAAGAATTTTAAAGGTAAAGTATAACTCGGCTCTTATTCTCATAGTTTTGGCATCATTTCTGTTTTTTATGATAACATTATACTCACCGTCGTAATAACTACAGTATTGGCAGGGCAAGAAACAAGCAGTGAGGTGATTAGACGGGATGTAAGTAAGCCAACAGTTTATAAATCATCTAATCCATTTGATATAAAGGTAAAATAAATCACAATTGTGTGCACAAATATTATTGATAATAAATCCCTCATTGCCCTGAAAAAAACAGACCCTTGGTCTGTTCACTGTGATGGATGTTTATCAAGGACAATTTTGGTAAAAGCTTTTACCATTTGGCTTGTTTCTTTGTTTTTGTTTGACCAATTTTTAGCAGTGCCAATGTTTTCACATCCCAGCAAGTGAAATCGGTTATAATCAGCGATAGAAATGATGCCCAAAACTATGACAATAACACCCAAATTATAATTTTTTCCTTTGATATAATCAGTGACTTGTTAGGGACTGTATGCAAATTAAATGTGCCTGGTGTGCTTATTCAGTGACAGTATTAATAAACGTTGATTTAGTAGCTCTTGGTTTGAACACATTTTTAGTGTTATATTATGGCAAGAGCTAATTTGGCATTGCTTTATTTTATGGGTTTGCAATTTCTGAATAATTTACTCATAATTTCCAGTATATTTTCTGGAAATAACCAGGTAATGTGGTAGCAATTATAGGACAAATAAAATCACAGTGTTAAATCAGTACTGTTCCAGTGAATTAGTTCAGTTAATAGTGAGTATATCAAATGATAAATAAGGAATGATGCGTATTAACTTGGGTTTAAATTAGGCTTTTGTTTCAGGGAAAGTCCTATTTCTTCCAAACTAGTACTAAGGGAGACTCTTGTTTATTTGTTTGTTTGTCTGTTTCTTAAATGACACCTAAGGCAGAGATACTGATGAGTTTTCGATGTAGTGAGTCCCTGGGACCTACAAGTGGCCAATCATTGAGTCATTGAGTCACTTGAGTGTCCCCAAGAAATCTAGTGTTTTCATGACAAATTGAAGGGTTGAACTTGTGTTTGATGTTGTATGGTTCTCTTCTAAAATCCCCCAAATGGAAACTTTATTCATAAAACCATTAGACAGTATATGTGTCTTCATACAGTCTGTTTACAAAACATTATACAAATGTCACATCTTTTTAATTGATTTTAGAGCACACCCAAATCATCTATCCACTATCAAGTAAATCAAATGTGATATATGATTTTCATATGTTATATTCCCGTAGAAATTCTATTTCCATCCATTAAAATTTATATAAGCTACTGTATAAATGTAATGATTCAATGCTTATTTTCCTACTTTCTGAGTTTTCCTTTAACTTTTCCTTTTAACTTTTTGAGACATATGATATATGTGCTAAGAAATGTGTCCCCTGGACAGTAAAACATCATCGGGTCATCATTGACACAGTCACAGTATCACAATGTAACATTATCAAAGGGGAAAAAAATAGGGCGTGTCTTCTGAGATCAGAGAAATGTTTGTAGTAATATCCTACATATTCATTAATTAGGGCACATTTTATGAACCTAAAAATGTAAGGTAATTGTCCATCCAAGTCTCCCCAAGACCTGGTCGCTGACACAGTCGTCTTCGTGCACAGAGTTTTATAGAGCCAGCTGGCTGGTCGACAGACAGGTGACAGATCTGTGCAGAGCACCAGAACAAAAACACAGACAGTATTAAATAACATCCAAAACGCAAGTTTCACCCTCAGTGGTTATTGTGACATATAAAAAATAAGTAAGTGTATGACGCCACTGTTTCTATGATTACAGCATGGATTTGTTGTTCACAATGTAGCATTATCTAGGAAAATAATAGGGTGCATCTCCCGATGCATCGATAGCGAGTTCACTGCGTTCTTTCAGATTTGAATGTGTTAGGGATGCGGGACGTGTTCCTATAGCAACATCTCTTCTTAAACTGAGCTTTCCCAACTCAAATCATTTAACCTCACCATTTAATTATGATGGCTTACCTGTTATATTTAAATCACATGGATGCAGTTAATCCCTTCCTTGAATTTGAGAGACATCACCAGAGCCTTCTATACCTGGATCCACGCACTTGTTTGTGTTTGTATATGTGTGTGTAGGTGTTTGTGTGTTATAGCTCGAACTCCTGAGGTCCAGATGGGGTTCCATTGCTCTCCAGATGGGAAAGAGAGCGGAGATGTCTGATGATGGCAGAGCTGATCACAGCCAGCCCAGAGAGTTGTTGACTTTAATTACTAGTCGCTGTGTAGATGTTGGCCTCAGCTTTGTGCTGTGCTCTATTAACCGCCCTACACTTCCTGGCCTGTTCTCAACTGTTTCTTCTCTCTCCAGGTCAGGCGCTGCTCACACTCACAGGCACACATTAAGTACACATACACACATACACATACACATACACACACATATTCTTAGTCACGCCTTGGCTTCTTGTCCACTCTGTGCAATGACTGTGCCAAGTGGAGGTTCAGCCAGGGCAGAAGGAGACTCAGAGTCATTACACCTCTTTCTTTAAAGCTACCATGGCCAACACACACACACACACATATGTGCACACACCTGGAAAGATTGTTGTTAAAATGGTCACGTATAGTATGAGACACACATGCACACAAACGCACACACACACGCACAAACACTTACACATACCCTCAAGCAAAACTAATGATATCTCAGTGGTAGGTAGGCTGGCCACAAGGCACAGTTTCATTTCAAACAGGCTCTCTGAACTCATATGGGCCCTGTCCCAAATTAATTTCGCTGCCGTTTTCCCTGATCAGCCCTGTTTCTTCAGACATCTCTCTGAATTGGTGGGCCTGCTCCAAATCGATTGGCTGACCCTGTCCCCTCTGCCCTGCTTGACACTCCCTGGCTGATATGAAAGAGCTGGCTCACTCCCAGCCCCTGGCGATACCACCACCCAGCTTTGCCGTGGAATTTGACTGGGGGCTCACGGTTGTCCTATAGGCCTGCGGTTCTTTTGAAGTCACCACACAGAAGATGAATAGCTTCCCCTCCTCCTTGCAGAGGAGATTGGAGGATATTCTCACACCTGCCTGCGTGCCCTCACAAACTCTCCCTCATGTGTTCGGGGAGTTGAACCTTGCTGCCAATCGCAGGGCTCAGCGGTGTCGCTGTACGCCTTTTGGCGTTTCACGTGAGCTGCCAGCCGATTTTCCACAGTTTGTAATTTTTCCTGCTACTGTAACCTCACCTCCCTCTCTGCCTCACACAAGCACAGCGACCACATACACACACTGAATTTGTGGGGGGAAAACATCCACATTCATTAGGCTAATGCATGGCGGTGGAAAAAAACACATTTTCCTGGTGTTTTTATGATTTATTGTGCAGCAGAAATGTGAAATTGTGTATATGGGGTATTAGTTATTTAAGTGATTTAGAGGTTGGCAGAGTGCTTTTCCTCCTCGTTTCATGATTTATGGTTATTGCAAAAATGTGAAATTGAGTATATGAGTATAAGCATATTACCTTATGATAATATAAGTAATTGAAGAGATTTAGGAGTCTGGGGAGGCTGGGTGTTGCATACACAACTGGTGCCAGGGAAAATGGAAATGGCAGCTTATCAGACTGAAATCACTCTCCAAGCAGAGGTGACACATCAGTAAATTTGGCTTTTGTGGCCAGTGGCTTGATATTGTTTGGCTCTTGATATATTTGATGGTATATCAGGGGGATATGAAACGCAGGAGTTATGAGATGTCATATTATTCAAGTTAAGCGGATGTGAAAGATGGTGATACCCAGTTGTTGTTATAATATTGTTTGGATATTCTTGCACACTGACAGTTGGCTGAAAGATATTCCAAGGCTCTGCCATAAAATATCCATAGCCATTATATCTGGTTAAGTGCGTTTTCCTTATTATACTTTCCTATTAATCTAGGAGGAACAGATAAGGGTGAGGGGTCAGCTTTAAATGGATTTGGTTTCCTTCGGCCGGGCTCTCCTGCTCCAGAATGACTCTGAGCGGTGCTTTCAATCAGCTCTGCCACCGCTCACTGTGGTAATGATGGCCGGGGCTTCATTAAGAAGCTCGTTAAGTCCCCTCGTTAAGCTGCAGGGCCGTTAAGACTTTGATTGTTAATGGCTCTTCGTTAAGAAGAGTGAGGAACCGGGCTCCCATGGTGGTCCTGACCAGCCGGGTGTTTTGGCCAATTGGCCCCAGTTGGCCCCCACAGAAGATGGAAGATGAGAGCATGCCTAAACTCAGTGCAGGTTGAAATTTAAGACTTTTCAATGAACTTGTGTGACCCTGGCTGCAACAATATACAATTCGTTTTAATAACAAAACCTGTAAAGGCACACTGGTAGTGCGACAAAGCAAATGGCTGCAGCTCACTTTTTATCACTGAACTGTACAATTTAATACAAAAACAAACAAAAGCAGGGCAGCCAAAACTATGATGGAATAACATGACCTAATAGCTTACCTGCTGGTTGCCAAGATACTGTAGATATGGCCCATTGTTGGCTTTGTACATGTAGATTTTTCTATGGGTGGTGATAAGTAAAGTGTGTGTGTTTCTTTTGGCACACTGGTACTTTCAGGCAGTCAAGCTCACACTGTTCTGCTCACCCTGTACTGATTGTGCACAGTTTCCTTGTCATTTTGAAATAGATTGTGAAATTGAGGCACACACTAGTTTGCCTGAACATTTGCAGCACTTTTTTCTGCCAGGTTTGTAAATTGTACCAGAGCTATCTGTAAGAGGTCAGTGAGGGGGGTCATTTGTTTACTTTGCTATAGCTATAGATGGTGCGCCAACACATATTTGAGCTGGGCAGAGAAATCTGATCACAAGTGGTCACTGGAGATGGATCCTAAGAGCCTATGCAGTCTGTCTTAAATGCAACCTGGGTTTGCAGTGCTATTGCCAATCTATATAAGGACTGGTGTGAGAAGGGCAATATGAGCTGTGGCTGATTATATGACTAATCAGTGAGTTAAGAGCAGGGGACAGCTGTTGGACAGGATGATTATGGTCTGGATTGGCCTTTTTTCATTAGGTACATTTTGATATACCACATTTGGAAAATCACAGGTGTAAATAATACAATTCCATTTAGCTGCTTCAGTTTCAGGGTCCTGATACTACGAAAGTGATACTGATACCAACAGAGTACTTTATTCAATACCCATAATGTGAATGGAGTGACGTGTAGTATAGACATACTTTCAAATGTGTTGGTGGCATCTCAGCACACTGAACTGCCAACTCCTTCAAATACACTAGATTGGACTGTATGGGTTGTAGCTGCTGCTGCAGGAGTGTAAGCTCTGCTCCGAGGGTCAGTCGCCAGATCCTGCCAGATGCACACACAGTAACTGTTAGCATCGGTTAACATAACCTAATGATTATTAACTGGTTTAATGATGGAGTTGTGTTGAAAAAAGTGCACGAGTCTACACACTGACAAAAGTTATGTGATGATGTATTGAAATGATTTGCCAATCAAAATGAGCTTTTTGAGAGTTTTCATACTTGAAAAAATATAATGTCCAGAGAAATTTGTTGATACACCTCAGCATGATAATGCAGTCCTTTGCCCAGTGTATCTGCTCAGTATGTTTTAGAAATGAGGTTAAATACGGGGCTTCCCTGGCAAAGCTCATGCTCTACAATCTGACCATTAGATAAGTAGTTCACAAACGAGTGCACCCAGACACACCTGCTCAGGAGCACCGCAGAGCTGTGTACGGATATTGACATAAAAGCAATGTATAGCTGTATCTTGGTTGAAATATAAATTCTTAATACTAACATACAAAGTTTATGGAGCTATTTGAGATGTGTCTGTGGACATTTTTTTTATACTTTTTTTATGCAAGACGGTCAGTTAGCAAGCTTGGATGCTTAGCTTGGATGTTTCCACATTTCTAAGCTTACAGTGGTAAATGTTTGGTATTTACAGAAAAAGATGTTAGGTGAATTATGAATTTAACACATGGTCACTTCAGTTAATGACACAATAGTTCCACAGGCTAACTGTTAGCTAACTATAAATAGGAACAGAGGTAACATGAACATTAGTGATGGGTGAAAATGAACAAACACATTTTTTTAAATGACTCTTTTTGTTCTGTATGTACCTGGTCAGCCTGTTGTAGGTTTGAGTGCTCATGAATCCCCGTCTTTCCCACTTGCTGTTCTGATAGGGTACTGCCTTACACCGCCTGCTATGGTGAGTGAACAAGATGTGTTAAACCAGAATTTAGTGGAGACCACTGCTCAAGGCCAGTGTTGTATTCACGTGTTTCTTGGATGGTTGTTCTTCCAACCTCGGTGTGTTCATCAGCATCAAATTGTAATGTCGAAACAACATGGACGCTACAGAGCATTTATTGCTCAGAGCATTTAAAGAAAACATTGATGATGAAGAGTGAAAGAAACCCTTTAGTTGAGCCATGAAATTTAACAGTGGACTAATTTTTCAGATTATTCCGACACCACATAAATGCAGCACAAGGCTGATATATCTGAGACGTCTGCTACATTTCCCTCAAGGAGGAGAGATCGTTGGTCAGTGACCTTTATGTAACATCATACTGAGCTTACACAGCCCACCTTCATACAAGAGGGATTCTGAATCAATGCATAAAATGAATATTTTATCTTTACCAATGTCAACATGTACATGATGACTGGTAATGCATTGAAGACAAGTTTTGTCCGGTGGGCAGCACTAGCTGTCGTATGTGATTGTACTATAATGGAGTGTCACAAAGTATGGTCACACTATACTTTGTGAAAAGTATTAAAACTCAACAGGTTTGAAAGGTTCGATACATTTGCATGAATCAAGTTGAAAGAACTGAGACCCCTAAGTTACATTACAGGATGCATGGATATAGACAAAAGACTTCAGAGCAGCTTAAGTTCTATTTCTAGTTCCCTGAGTGCATACTGCTCTCACACAACACCCTCTATGTTGGCTAGAGTGCTTTTAGATTTTCCAATTTGCATCATCATTTGAATAAAGGGATCTTTTCAAGGTGAAGTGTTGTTTAACTTTTGACTTTGCGCCAAATTGTTCACACAATTTTCTCTTTCAACTTGCAGATAGTCTGAACTTATGATTGCTTTCTTAGCTATAAACAACCTTGTCAACATCCGTACTTATCGTTTACCCCCTGGGAAGCTGGCGTATCCATGCCATTTCTCCCCCTTTGCAAAACTGCGATCTAAAGTAAATGAACATTTCGATTCACAGTATCCATTCTCATTTCATTTAGCAAATGTGCTTAGCTGTTGCCATGCAACAATGCTTTCCTGAGCTAACCTACCCATCCCCTCCCCAGCACGGCTCTTTGCTCTTCTCTCCGTCTAAAGTCACAATGTCACACTTTCTTGTGAGAGGTGGCTAATTTAGCACTGTTCTTCTTTTTTTTTTTTGGTCACAGTTGCTATTCGATCCACGTAGGTGTGGGGTAATGAGATTGAATCTTGATGTGCTGGGTGCATCCCGCTGGCGTGTCTCTCTCGTCGGGGACGGAGGACAGTGTGGAGCCTTCCCTGATATTACCTCTCCCTGCATGAGAGGACGCTGGTCGCTCTGCTGCTCTGCCATCCCACCAGGCGCTGATCCAATAAAGCTCAACACAAGGCTGTGATCGATACAGCATGTCCCACTCCCATGCACCCCTCTACTCTCCCTTATACACACCTATTAGTTAGGGAATAATTGATTGGCCTACTGTTCATTATTCCTTTGATTTGGTGCTTTCATTAAATAGCCAGGGTACTGCATGTGCGCAGACTAGTAAGCTCTCCACAGCTGCTGGGAAGTGAATAGAGGCTTTAAGAGTGAGCAGGAGAGTATGTGTTCTGGATATCATTGGAGATCAAGGAGATCCTGGTTCATAACTGCTCAGACTGCAGGAATAGAGACATGAGGCCTAGTACAATGCGAGGAAAGTTTGTGAGAGAGGGAGGTATTGTGCGTATTTCTTTTGTCTGCCTCTGTTTAAATTCATTATATCCTGGAGGCATGCAGAGGATAATCTGCTTGTTTTGTCTTCAATGCCTGTCTCGTAAAAACAAACTTAATTTTTAACTGGTGTTTACTCTTGTCTTTCTTTTCCACCCTGTTTGTCCCTGTCTGTCCTTCCCTCTCACATCTTTTCACTTTCTATTTCTCCTGTTTTTCCTTTTACTTCATTGCCTCCATTTAATCTGTTTTGTTCCTCACTCTCTTCGCCCCTCTTACCATCCTCTCTCACCTAGCTCCACACCGACATGGACAGGAATGATGGACGCACTAAGTATGTCCTGCGAGGCGAAGGGGCGGGTTCGGTCTTTGTGATAGACGAGAAGACGGGTAACATCCACGTCACCAAGCCGCTCGACCGTGAGGAGAAGGACGAGTACCGTCTCATCGCCACGGCCACCGACAGGCAGACAGACCGTGCCCTGGAGCCCTCGTCACAGTTCATAATTCGGGTACAGGACATCAACGACAACCCGCCTGTCTTTGACGAAGGCCCGTACAGCGCCACCGTGCCTGAGATGGCAAATATAGGTACTGAAAGCACAGTGGGCAGTGGGCAGTGGGGCGACGAGAGTATGGAGCTCAAAGTGTTCAATATTAAATAAATACATAAGAAATCAGCAATAATCAATCATATGAATAAATGAAATGCAATAACAAATCAAACCTCAAATTTAAACTTTTGTTTAAAATTCAATTCCTCTTTTTATTATTGAAATGTTTATGCAAAAAAAAAAAACATTTTTTAAAAAGTCTCTTAATATTTCATTAAGACATTTTCCCAATGTTACTTTAACTTCATGATGCCACTTTTCATGAAAGTGGAGTTGTCACCAGTGCCCACCCACCTCACCTATCAGCCAGTCAGCATGTGACCCCAACCTCTTAGCAGACATATCAGCTGTTACCAAGTTTAGCCAGCTAGCTCTTGTTAGTTAGGGCACCAAAATGCTAAATTAATTCTGAATCAACCAACTAGGGACTGGGTCTATAAATAAACACAGTGCACAGCTGCAGGATATTATACAACAGTTAGTTCCAACTAAGTGGCAACTTCCAAGGCTGAGAAATGAAGCCAATGTGGAAGTGCCAAAAGCTGCATTTCACTGAATGATCCCCATAGACCACCATGTAAAAATGCCAAACTTTACACCAGAATTAAACATGTTTCCAGCCTGGTACAAAAAAACATTTTGGTCTCTATAGCTAATTCAACATTCATGACAACTGTACAGGGGGGAAATTTTTATAACACAACCATGTACTTTTTATTAAGGCCCACAGTTACAAACGGGGCTGCTTGATTGAGAGGCTGTCTGTGAGGCGTCAATACCGATCTCTGCAGCCTGTGAGTCAAATCTACCCCCCTCTCTCGTCTTAATATGTCACTTCTGGCTCCAATAAACCAAGATGGCGATGCCTGAAATGCTGAACTGGAGGCTTCAAAATGGCAGTCCAGAAACCTATGGGTGACGTCACGGTTGCTATGTCCATTGCTTATACAGTGTATGGTTTTGACAAGCAATTTGACTGGACGGCAAGAGGCATTCCATGAGTGCTAATGTAGATTATAACAGCACTGGGGCTTTTGACTTACATGTATCACTTCACTTTACCCGTGTTCTGATTCTGTTTACATTAACTGTTAATTAGAGAACATTAAGTGTCATCCTAACAAACTTTGCACTGCAAAGAAGAACACATTTCCACAAATAACATTTCAGTTAAATAATGATTGGTCAAAGGACAAAGGGACAGAAAGAAGCCTGAAGATGTTGCAGTATACTGTCTGATTGAGCTCATCACACATGTACCCTCAAAGCCACTGTCAGCAATCAACTGGCAGCAGTGGCTGCATAATGAATTGAAACATACAGATTAATGCACATGATACAAAGTAGCTGGCCTGCGGTAACGTGTAGAGCTACACAAAGTAGCAAGGTAGTTTGCAGGAATGTTTATGTGTTGCTTAGCAGTCGCAGTCCAACTATTTGTGTTTGCGGTGGTAGTGATTATCTTCCTACGATGGAGTCACAGCCATGCCGATATTCTGTACAGCAGCACTCCCTCTCATGTGACATTGCTTAAATAACTAACCTCACCTTTTATTTAGCTTGAAAACACTCACATGTTACCTATCTTGATTGGCTTATGAGCTTGTATTTATTATCTACATAGAAATTGAAGAGCAAATGATAGCAGTATCAACCAGCTGATCAGTTCAGTGTTTGCTCTATGGCTATCCAAAATCACTCCCTGGTTTAATCATTCACTACTCCCGACAGTAGTTTACTCTATAATGAGCAGTGTGTTGTATTATGGGATTGTGTGCCAGGTTGAGACTAGACATAGCAATGAGTAGGCTATGATGCTGGCTGTCTTGTTTTTGGAAAAGCCAAAAAAGAGAAAGAAAAACGACTAACCTTTTCTCTGTTTCACACTTCCACTTGCAGCAGCAACAACATCTTTATCTTTATCTTTCACATCACTCCTCTTTCGCTTCGCCATGATTACAAAAGAGATGAAGAAGCTCTCTCTGTGCCCCTAATGATCAAAGTTGCTGCTGTAAAGGGAATACAACTTGGAAGGCAAAAACAATTTGAACAAGCTAGTCTTTCTGTTAGGAAGGTTCTGTTGTGAGGCCTCCCAGACGTGGCGTTAGTTGTCATCCACCATGACACACTCCACGGGATAAACGATGGATTGACACAGCTGACACCCATTGTTGTTCCCGATCTGAGCTGACACCCTACGACAGCCAGCTTGGGCTATAATCAGGCTGATATCGTTTAGTCTGAACCTTTTGTTGAGGACACGTGATCGGCTGAGGGTGTAAACATTGTTGACAACTACACTGTCATGAAAACTGGCATTATGAAATTGAAACGGAATTTTAAGAAAAGGGCATGTTGAAATTATAATGAGTTTTAAAAAGTGTGAATTTATGTAATAATTTATTGATATTGTAATTTGACTTATGTATTCATATGATTATTTATTTCACGTCTTAATTGGTTATTTAATATTGAACGCTTTATATGGTTTAAATAGTTTTTTTATTTCTGTATCCTTTTACCAAAATTGAATTCTTGTGCATAAACTAGTTTTATCTTCAAGGAAAGATGCTCAAAACCGTCCTATAATATGATCATTTGAACTTTCTGCTGTGATCTGACTCGCTCAGTAGTCCAGAAACCCAATTTGTTACATAACATGAATAAATTGCAATCACGACGCCATCTGCCACCCAGACAGCATTGAACAGTTACATTTTTCATGATAAAAAAGATGATTGCATTTAATCTTTGGACCAGAAGAAAACATGAAGGTACCGTTATTATAGTTTGACCAGGTAACCTTTGTGCAAAGCTGAACATGAGGTATAATAATTACAGTTGTGGATTTGGAGAGGTTTCCTGCTTGCTCATCTGGCTGACAGATCAAAATCTGGGTGTATTTTTTTTAACATGTCGCATATATATATATATATATATATATATATGTATATATATAATCTTATCTCTCATGTCCTTTTTCCGCTGTGATTGAGTAATGAGAGCAAAATGATAAAAAAAAATAATCATAATAGCTGGGATAAGAATTTACCTTGCTTGAGGGGATTATTGAAGTCTCATTCTGTATACAGACTAAGGCTGTAGCACTTTATTGGTTTGCTGTTTAATCAGAATAAAGTACCAGCCAGTCACTGCTGTCAGGCTCCAGAGTGATGGATGTCCCCCTTGACCACAGCTAGACAGCGTGTTTTATTATTTCTATCTCAGAGGGCTGAATTGTCTGAAGGTATTTCATTCAATGGCTTTGAGTTGGTAGTCTGTACAGCCTGCAGAAAAAACATCCCTTACACCGAGAAAAATGTAGAATATTGAAATATACAAAATTTCAATTATTGTCTGCTAAATTAAACCAATAATTGACTTAGCGGTGGAAACATTTCAAACCTCTATTAGATGAACTGTAATATAAACACCTATTATGAAAAGCACTTCAAGTGTGACATGAACTAATATTTGAAATACAATCAGGATGTAAATGTAGCCATAGAAGTCTTTCATATGAGCTTCTGACAGCTGCAGCTATACAGCCATTATACAACACAGCACTGCCATAACATTACTGCCTGCTGGGATACTACTCACAATGTATTACCATTTTGCAAACAGCCTTTTTAGCCTTCATCAGAATGAATCCTTAAATGGGTATTGTATGGCGGGAAAACTTGCAGCGCTTGCGCAGGTTCAATACAATTCAATAGGTTCAGCTGAAGATGGAGTCTGAATACTGCATATAATAGCAAGACAACTTTGCAGAGCTAACCACAGCTGGTGAAAACAATTCCTGAATTTTGATTGACAGTTCTCAGAAGTTATTGGTTTTTATTGGTGCACGCTGTGGACACAGCAAAAGCAGCAATCTGCATGAGTGCCTCTATGTGTCACAAAATAAAAATAAAACATGAGACAATGAGATGAAAAGTTCTGAATTATTCAATTGTCTCTTAATAAATGTACATAAAAATACCTATTTACATAATCACTTTCAAATTCCAAATCTAAAAGTGTGTTTTGTCAATCAGCCTCTTACTATCAGTGATGAGATCTCCATAAACACAACTTTTATTTTCTGCCAATGGTAGAACAGCTTTATTTCATATGACAGATTTCTGTAATTCTTTTCTCTCCCTCTGTGCTCTCATTAGTTTAAAATTGGCGTGACTCATTCGCCTTAGGTGACTCAGTTGGAACAAGGCCATTTGACGGACCTCTGTGCACTAGTCAGGGTTGGTCTTTTAAGCTAATGAATGATAAATAAAAAAATACCTTGAAATATGTTTTTAATCTTGGTGTTGCCTATTTAGTCATTAATATCCAAAAAATACTTCAGATAAAGTTTTCAGTAGCTTTAATGGGTGAGTTCGGTATTTCCCTTCCTGGGCCCTGTTTTCCACTGGTTTTGTTAGTAAATTATGGGCACAACATTTTTTTGTAATTGGCTCTGTATTGAGCAAGAACACTGCAGCTGGCAGCCATGAAACAAATTGCAATGTAATACCTGCGGGCAATTGAGCTCTGTCAATTTATGTCCACCAGAAGTGCTTATTTTTGCCACTGACAATGTTATGGAAATGATTCCTAAAGAGATTGACTTTTTTCTTAAAGTATAAGATCCTTTTTGTTTAACCAGAAACAGACTCAAAATTAACATCGCCAAACCCACCAGATTCTATTTAAATAAACAGAGATTTAAGGGTGTATGGAACCATCGTATTTTCACTTCTGACTGGCTGAATACAGGATCATTTTCAACCAAACTAAAGTTGGTGATTGTTGGACCAGTGGAAACAGGAATCAAACAGCTTTGGGAGTTTTATTTTGCTTCTTTCAACTTCAAATGAAGTGTGTTTAATGAAGATAAAATGACTGGTTATTTGAACGGAGTCTGGTGGGTTTGATGATAGCGATTTTGTGGCTGTTTCTGTTTAAACAAAAAGGATCTTACTCTTTCACAAAAAGGTCTATCTATGTAGGGTCCTTCTCATAATGTTCTCACACACTTAGAATAACAATCTGAGCCTGTCAGTTGCGAAAACAAACACTTCAAATGGACATAAATTGACAATGCACAATTGCCTGCGGGGATTACATTGCACCCTGTTTCCCCGCTGCCAGCTGCAGCGGTCTCTTTTAATACTGGACCAATTTTGAAAATCGTTGCTCCAATTATTCACTTAGACACAACGCCATGGGAAAATGTCGTCCAGACTGAAAAATATCGAAGTTACGCTCTGAGGCAGCAAACAAACATAAATAAAGGGAGATGATCATTCATGTAAACAAACAATCATGTTATTGGGCTACCATTATAAATGATTCCTTCTGTTCTTACATTGCCAGACTCTACTGTATGGCAAATGATCACAAGCACATTACAATATAGCATCAAGTACATTTTCATCAACAGCCCTATGGCTCATACTCAAGTTATACACACAAGGTGAAAACTCATCTGTATACGACTGGTTCGTATTCAGCACAGTTCAGCTCACTTCTATACTGTAGTCTTGACAGTTTCATTTTATTGAGCCGAACTGATATTGCATTCAAGACAAGCAACATCTTATGCCCCGAGCGATTTCCAAATTATACCTCTTAATATACTGAAATATAATTAAGTAAAAACAGAGACTAACCTGCTCTAGGTCTAATGAAAGAACAACTATGTGACGCGTACCCATATGATATGTTAATAAGACGCCTATTTGGTCTTTGCTTATTTTCCCTTTAGGCTTGAAGACTTTTGCAAAGTCAAAGGCACTCTGAGAACAAGTGTACAAACATTTACTAATGTTAGAAATCTGGCAGACTGGCAGGCAGGTGCAAAAGGGAGGAAAGTGAAATATTCCCCTCTGTGTAGTTTCAACACAGCTTTGTGTCCATGTAGCACAAGTCACAATACAGAATCTGCCCTTTTCACATTGTAACACCCAGATATAGTTTCTAAAGGGCCTTCAGTGCAGTTACAAGCTAAAAGCGGCACAAAGTGAAGGGCATTTGCACTGCTATAGTTTCCTTATATGTAGGACACACACTTTACCTCCCTGTAACAGTCCCCAGTTTCATAACAAGGTTTTGTATAAGAGTTTGATGAAGATATAAGGTATTAAACCAACTTTTACAAAACATGAAGTGTACATTTATTTTGAAAGTGCATGTAAATTATACATCCTACAATATATGCCTTTTGCAGAATTTTTATACGAGTACCCCAAATACACTTTTCGCTGGGAGCAGGCAGGTCAGGCGGCGCTGTTCAATTTTATTACTCTTTTGGCATGAAATTGCATCTCTGTTTCTGCCCGCTCAGACCAGACAGAGAAAATTTCATGGCTGGAGTTGGTGGATGTGCGCATGCAGACCTCTCCAAAACCCCCCAAAATCAAATGCAAATGGGAATACAATTTAAGTGCAATGCAGGCAGAATCTGTAATGGGTTAGATTAATGGGTGATTTTTAATAATACTGTCACCACAGCTGCTCGGAGGATGTATGAGGCATTTCCCTTTTGTTGATTAAATACCTGTAGACATCATACAGCAGCATGAATGATACACTGCATACGCTCCATCTGCAGTCTCTAATTTAAGAGATTTGCAGCTTGTAATTATGCACAGGCCGAACAGTTTGGGGTATTATAATAATAATGCGCTATTATTATTATGGGGAGCTCCCAGGTTATGTAATCATGTAAATGGTTTAAACAGACTATTGTTTTTATCACAGTATTTGCAGCTGAAGCCTGATTGTGTGCATATAAATGTAAAGTATACAGATATAACGAACTGAATACAGTATATTAAATCATGTGAACATAAAAAAGTATGAGCAAAGTACAGCGCAAATAGAAACAGCTTGTATTATATTGCATAAAAAGAGGACTAATCAGCCTATTAGGGATGCTGTCTATTCATATTCGGCTCGTGTATACCGTGTCACTGCTCTGGGATCTGCTCTTTCCAGAGAAAGGCAGTTTTCTCTCGGCTCATTAGGAATCTGACGGCCGCTTTTAAACGGGATGAGGAGCTGACGTGACCGGCCAAAACTGAAACCCATCCTAATGCCACCTGCGAATAATCTATTCCGCCTACTAATCATTTATTTATACATTTTCAGCCTCTTTTACATATTGCAATGCACACCAAGAATTAGTTTGTCACACCCACCTGCCACAGTGACCCTATGTTTGTGCTCGCAGCCTGTTTCAGGGAAATAGAGGCCTCAGTTTACGAGGCAATGCACTGTGAAATGCCTTTACTGTAGCAGAAAAGGTGGATTCTTCAAAATGAATAAATTCAGCCACCACGACAGTCATGGTACGAAAAAAAAAGAAAAGTGGGTTTCTGGGGCAAACACCTTAAAATCCATCAAAAGTCGATGCCAGATACCTCAGTTGATAGAACATGAAAATCTGCAGTAAATCTGAGAGTATAGTTTAAAAATTCTTGTTTAAACTCTGTCCTGTTGGCATTGATGTATGGCACTGTCTGTGTATCAGATAATGTTTATCCTCCCCAAAAACCACAATACAGTTTATCAACTAAATTTATGAGATCACAGTGGAGTCATTCTACGAAAGCAGAGACACTGTTGTTGAGATTAGGGTGACACTGTGCCCAAATACCAGAAATGACCCTTTTGCCAATTCAATAAGAAATTATAGAGGATTAAAAAATTATCTTCCACTTTGAAAAAGAAAAATCATTTTCATTTCATTTTCACTTGAAAAGCTGTGACAGAGAGCATGTCACAGCCGCGGTGACCTGATAATATTTCTGTGACTGGAGAAAGATCATGTAGAGTATGACAGGAGTGCCTAGAATAGGAATGAAATAAGAGGTAAGGGCGAATATAGGGGGGATTTTTTTTTTTTGCGCTCATCTCGCAGTGAGATGTTGGAGTGACAATAACTGTCTGAGATTGTAATTCAGAGCATGGCTGCAGAGTGCCTGTAGGAAACAGTTTGTATGTACAAAAAGTACTCTAATCTCCATTTAAACTCAGCTCTGCCCCTCCAAAATGGGTTCTACTTTGAGGAGCACTCTTGCCTTTTAAAAGCAAGGAGAATTGCTTTCAGGAAAACTTTTGAATTTGCCAGAAAAGAGGGTATTATTTTAAATAATTCACCCCTAAACTGGTTAGTGTAGAAAAGTTCAGAAAATGTGGCCTGAGGTCCTCGTCATGTGCCTTTTAAAGGTTGTTTCTAAACATCAAGGCCCCTCCCGCACCAAATTGCTTAATTCAGATTAGAATAATGGCCCTGCCAGCAGCCTGCCAGGGCAGGGCCCAGGGAGAGGGGGCGATGGAGACGAGCACTATTTAGTAATCCTATCAGTCGCTTTATGAGTGTCTGCTCCTCATAGCAGCTCAGTCTTCAGATTGAGTTGTTCAGTCAATCATGGATTCAATATTTACTTGACAATTCAATATTTACCAAGGCGCTTTGCAGCATGCGTGACTGAGGAGACAGCGCTGCTGTGAGGATCCTATCAAAGACTCGTTACATGAGACATTTAAGGGTGAGGGTGGGGGAGGGAGGGGGGAGTTGATGTCTCATCTACTGCAATGAGACACTGATGCAAGGTGCGCTGGATCTGAGCCAGACTCCTGCTTGAAATTTGTGTCTGCAAAGTGTTTTGTGTTGGTTTCACCCGACTGGGTATAAACATCTTGCCAGATGTGTATCTGCATTCTGCGAAAATGACTCACATTTAAAGTTTAACCCTGAGCACAAATATAATATAATGAAATATAATATAATATATAGATTTATATATGTGTGTGTATATATATATATATATATATATATATGTATAAACTACAGAATGACTCCTATTCCTTTTCCCGAGAGGACAGATGTCTTATGGTAAGAACATGCGTTCCAGATGG
Source organism: Epinephelus fuscoguttatus (assembly GCF_011397635.1). Classification (NCBI taxonomy): domain Eukaryota; kingdom Metazoa; phylum Chordata; class Actinopteri; order Perciformes; family Serranidae; genus Epinephelus; species Epinephelus fuscoguttatus. The sequence goes on along the minus strand of NC_064766.1, from coordinate 9,986,955 downwards.
ATGCACGGCGGTGTGAATATTTGATCCTTGTGGAGTGTGACTGACTGTATAGCACGGCTGGCAGGCTGCATACCAATAGCTTTGCCTCCGCCTTGCACTTGTTGCATCAACCTCAGAGGCAAACTGTTTGATCCCTGAGTCTGATTAGTTTTTACCGCTGTCAAAAGAAACATTTCTGTCTACTTATCTACTTATGGCCCCCTGCACTTATCTACAATATCTATAGTGAAAAAAATCCTGAAACATAAAGGGATTCAATAGCAGGCACTTTGTAGTCAGTCTGTGAGCGAAGCTGGTATGGTGAAGGAGTGCTTTGAAATAAAAACACAAAGTGCAGATAGTGCTGTAATAGTTTTTTTTCCCTAACTGGCTGGAAAATGTGTGAAATGGAGAAAGAAATCAAAACTGAGCATGGATTAAAAATAATGGCCAAACATCTGAAAACACAGGTAAGAAAAAAAGAGGTGTCCACACTGCTTAACTTTACTTGGTCTCACTGTCTCTCACTGTGGCTCAGTTTCACATACTAATGTGTATATAAAATGTACTCTGTATTAATTGTCATAGTGTACAGGGTTTTTTTTTGCAGTAAGTAAACAAGAAATTTAGGTTTAAGGTTTGTTTCCAACATTAAGACTGTATGAAAGCTTGTGTTGGTTTCACCTGCAAACATAGTGGTTTCAATGATTGTCATCTGTCTTCTTTAGAACATCATGAGCATCTGACTACTTGTGTTTCTTGCCTTAAACAAACAGACAGACAACATAAACTGAGGAAGTGGGCTGAGACAAAACCAAATACAAAGGAGAAATACGAAAACTACACTAAGAACAAACTGGTATGGTACTGGGAACACAGGCAGGAACGCCAGCTAGGGACACGCACAACAAGTGCAGATGACCTGACAACTGAAAGAGGGCAAGCACACCGAGTCAATATACAAGGGACTAATTAAGTAATAATACACAGGTGTGATAGAAAACAGGTGGCAAAGAAACAAAGGCAAACAAAACATGCTACATGAGGAGAGTGAACTTTCAAAAAAAAAAAAAAAAAGAAGGAAACAGGCTACAAGCAGACCCCAGGATCATAAAATGTTGTTGCTATGCTCAGATATCTGACATTACTTTGGCAAATACAGTATATTATTATATGGCCAATGGTGGCCAATAGGGGCCATTGAAAATCTTGGGGTGGCACACCAAAACCAACTGGATTTCATGAAATTGGCTTATGCTGCTGTAGTGTATAAGCTAGTTGAAAACTATGTCAATATGGAGAGTTAAGGAGTTGCACACTGATATACTTTGGTTTTTTTTATTTTACATGATTAAGTATGTGATGTGCATAGAGTTGCATGAGTTGACCAATAATCCTATTTCAATGTGTTATATATCTATACACCTTCGACAATTCATTGTTCTTCAAATAGGCTGGTTTTCCTTTTCTTTAAAAGGACACAAATACGGCCAATTTAACGGAGTACTTTTGTTTTAAGGAACAAAAGATTCAGTGCAAACAAGCCTTCTCAATTTAGGGAAGACTCGTCAGCGCCCACAGAACCCATAATTAGATAGGTAATGGGTTCTTGAGACGAGATTTCAAGGGACCTGTTGTTCATTTGCCAAAATTAAGCTTATCTTTTGAGCATTATTTAGCCCCCATACTGAAAAGCTATGCCAACATGATTGGTACCATTGGGTGTCCTTGGGTGACTAGCTTCAAAAGATATCATTACCTTTGTGCTAGCTTAAAAATTAGTTCACCACAGCCTCTTAAAATCATAACCACCTCCAGCTATTTTCGCCAGGGGGGGCAGTGGAGGGCCCGCAATTGAATCAGAGGGCCTTGGTCCCCTCGGCCCACCTCAGGTCTGGTGGGTGCCACTGTATACAACTAGAAGAATACTCCATCTCTAGTGCAGTTGTTCCAGATTTTGCATCTACCATCTGTCAATAACCCATCTGATTCTTAACTACCTACAATGGATCACCAACCAGATGACCTCATGCCCTGCTTCCCACTTTCCCCACACACCACACACACTCACACACACACACACACTCCACCTATTTTCCCTATAGTGCTACTGGCTTTGATCAGAAATAAAGTAGCAGCTGTTCCCACAAATCCCCATCTTCCTCCTATCTTGTCTGGCTCGGGTCCCGCTGGGAAAAATCGCTCTCCCTGCACTTGTATAAATATAGATATATATGAATACGCTACATACGAAATGTGTTTACTGTATTTCGTGAATTTCCATTTTTTTTTTGCCAACAATTTCAAAAAAAAATTTCCTGCCAAATTGACACTCCATGAGCCGTAGAAAGAAGATTTAAGGGAGTGAGAGGGAGAAGGAGGCCGTTGAAGAGACAGACGGTCCGATTGAGAGAAGGAGCTAAAGGGAATTGGAGACGGAGATGAAGAGAAATGAAGTGAGACAGAGGGAATCGAGGGGGGGGCGGGGGGCAGGATGGAGGAGGGAGAGGGAACGCACGGGGGGGGGGGCGAATAAAGTATTTGTCACACTGCCGTCGGAAAGAGATTGAAAAAGAAGGAGTGAGAGAGGAGAGCGGAGGTTGTCTTGATATAAAGCTTTCTTATGCTCTTAAAGTGCTGCTGTAGTCTGTCCACTTAGCTCCAGCTCCGTCATGTTTTGACTCTGTCTTTCTCTTTTCCCTCTCCTCCTTCCCTCTCTTTCTTCTTTGCTTCCTTTCTTTCCTTTTCCCACCACATTGTCCTCTCTTTCTTTTTTATCCTCCCTCCCTTCCTTGTCTCTCCTCCCTGCAGGCACGTCTATAATCCAGGTGACAGCGACAGATGCTGATGACCCGACTTATGGGAACAGCGCCAAGCTAGTGTACACACTGGTGCAGGGCCAACAGTACTTCTCTGTCGATCCCCAGACAGGTGAGTGTGTTTATATATCTATGTGTGTGTGTGTATGTCCCTGTCGTAGCACACACGGGCAGAGAAATGTAAAAGATGCGCAGATGTCAGAAAGCAAATACACACACGCTGCAGGAAAGCAAATATACTCAAGATGTTGAAGTGCAAACACACATACAGTATGAGCAAACAAGTGAATTCAGGCCTGAGTCGTGAACACATGCACACGGATGGACATGATAACACACACGCACGTCCATTCAGCTGCGCGTGAGTGTGCAAACACAGGTGGAGCTGAGCATCCGAGAATGCGTGGAGCTGCATGCATAAACAGAGGAACACGTCTCTGCTATCTTTCACTCGGTTACTCACACACATTCGTGCCCACACACACAAGCACACACACTCAAACTAACACTTTTCCCCCTCGTGCATCCCTCGTTCTCTTGTCACACTTAGTCATCCATCTTTCCCACTTCCCTTTTCCCTCCGCCTCAGACACCCTCCACTCAAACGCTCACACATGTACGTATCACCCCCTCTCCCAGTGTTCCCCCCTCCCTGGTTCGCTCCAGTATGAGTTGGCAGAAATGTATTCATGCTGCCAGGGCCTGTGTGCGCGGAACAAAACACAGCGGCAGCCTAATGTTATTATTTCTGGATGAAGCAAAAACAAAAAGACATGTGTTCAAAGAGAGATGTCAGCAAAGGTTTGTGAACTATTACACAGGACACATTATAGGGGGGCTCAAAGGACCCGTCTTCTGTGTGTGTTCTCGATATGCCTCGGTGTCTCAGATGTCACCCAAGGGCAAAAAGTTTTTTTGTTCGGCGGAGGGTGCTTTATTTATTTATTTTATTTTATTATGATTACTTTTTTTAGCATCGTACCTTAGAGGGAAGTCATTGCTTGGTTGACTCAGAAATGGAGCTCTAACTGTCTGATGCTTTAGATGTTGTTATGATTGACAGCACACATATAAACACTTAGCATTTAGCTCACGCTGGGGCTGCTGACGTTTTGTCTGCATGTGGGAGTATGTGTCTGCATGTGGGAGTATGTGCCTGCATGTGAGCGTTTGTTTTGCCCACACGGGTCACAGGTGGCCGATACTTGTGTTTTGCTCATTGAATGTCAATGTTTAGTAATTGATTGCTTTGACATGTGAGGACCTCTGCAACAAGCGAAGAGAGCTGCGGCGCTTTTTGAAATGCTAATTGGGGAATATAAACCTAATTCCACTCAGTGTATATTAGCCGTGACACTGCGCTTTAGTATTCTGAATGTGTCGGCTCTCTTCTCCCCTCTTCTCTCTTCTCTCCGCTCTCTATCTCCCTTTTTCAATCACCCCATTCCTCGTTGGCTCCATCACCAAAGGTCTTATTCAAAATGTACACTCAGAGGCGAGTGCATTTGCTCATATATTCAGTTTGTTTGCTTATGAATTCAGCTCAGAAACCCAGACATATTCCTGCTCGTTCGTTAGCATTCAAAACAGCTCGAGTTGAATGTGATTCACCTTGAGCTGCCAAGTCAGCCAGGCCGGTGTTTTGGCTGATGTTGGGCAAGAGCAGCCAGCACTCGGTGTGCAACACCCAATCATATGTAGCAGAATGAGGTCATTTACACAGAGGAGGTGATCGATGTCGAATGCGTGTAAGCGATGTGTCTTGGTGTGCTGTTAAAGAATGTGAGATACAGAACGAGATTTTACGCTCTGTCAGCATGTCTGTCTGTTGGTGATTTATCATCCCCATATGAGCCTCGCCACATAGCTGTGTTTATATACGTGCGTGTGTGTCTCTCTGTGTGCCTTTAATGGGACATTAAGTCATATATTGTCGCTGTCAAATAGAAACTGGGTGTCTCCAAAAAGTCAGAAAAGCTGTCAGACTGTCAAGGAGAGCATGTCTTCAGCATGGTGACAAGGCGGTTTGACATTGTCCAATAAGTTTTGAAAGGCCTTCAAAAGCTAAAGAGGTGGAAGAAGATCTTGATCAGTCAATTAGAGTAGAAGCATTTTAATCACTACAACTGAAGCTATGTTTTTTTTTTTTTTTTTTTTTTTTTTTTTTACACAGCAGCAACACTGATAATGATCCAGCTTGCAGCACTGACAGGTTTATGGCACAGCTTACAGCGACCTGTTTGTGTTTGCATGAATAAAATTACAGCACTCTTATTACAATGAGGATGAATAATCCACAGTACATAATAGAAGTTGGCACCACTTTCTAATAAGGCATACTTTTTAAAGGGTTGCTAGTTGTGAGTAATGGATTTACTGATGGCTACTAAATGATTTATTATTGCTCCTTAAATGGAATTTAAATGGATTTCTGAGGCCGATACAATATTGATATTTGAGAGTTTAAATAATAAATAAATATTTCATCAGGATATCTTCATTTATTTATTTTTTTAAAGAACTGCTCTAAAGATATGCATTGAGCAGAACATTTTACAGTTGAAGGATAAACCTGTCAGTGGGGGCTAATTATCTCAAACATATCTTTGGCATGTCTGCACTACAGTCTCTTAATATCTAACAGCTGACATATACTGATATATACACAACAAGCCAATAACATATTTATCGCTACAGTTCTATCACTAAAAAGACATAAGTACAACTTATGTGTTGCCTAATTGTAGGAAAATCCATTTGGCTGCAGTTAAACTGACTCCATCTCTGTATGGCTTTAATCATCGGCCAGGCCTCTCCGATGAATTGTTTTACCAGTTACCCTGCAGAGAACAGCTGCGGAGCATCTGGCCCAACCTCCATGAAATAACAACTTATTAACATTTATACAGTAACTGCGGGCTAAATGGCTTATTGGAAAGCAAGAAACCCATGACCTTTTATTAATGACTTACTAACATGTATAACTGCTGTCTTGATGAAGCCTTTAATAAAGGGTCACGACTTTCTGAGTTCATAATAAGCAATCAAATCTGCTGTTACAAATGTTAATAAGTCATTAATAAAAGGTCACAGAGTCTATTAAGATTCTCAGTCCACCATTTCATAGGGTATCTAGTTAAAGGCAGCTGGATTTGCTGTTTTACTACTGGAACACAGTTAATCCAGTTGTCTTTGAAAAAGGTCAGAGGTTTGTCACAGAACAATCAGCCAACAGGGCTGCAGTTATGTAGGTAAATACATTTTACACTGCATTACAATAATCCATCAAGTCTACACTTGTTAAAGGTGTTAAAGTAATATTTCAGCCCTCTAATGACTGTTTGTTTATGAATTACTCACCCTGTGTTATGCTGGATAAGTAAAGAAAACCAACGAGGACCCAAAAACAGAGAAAACTGAAGTGAACTGAAGTCATACATGACCATGTTTAACATAAAAAAAACTATATGAAAACACCCATTTTACAAACTCTCACACAACTCATGCAGTATAATCCAAGTGTCATTTATCCTACTGATTGAAGCAGCAGTAGACTAGCAGCTCTCATGTTCTTCATCTTCTATTCATTCATCTTCTAACCGCTTCATCCTCTTGAGGGTCGCGGGGGGGCTGGAGCCTATCCCAGCTACATCGGGCGAGAGGCAGGGTACACCCTGGACAGGTCGCCAGACTATCGCAGGGCTGACACATAGAGACAAACAACTATTCACACTCACATTCACACCAGGTATGGACAATTTAGAGTCACCAATTAACCTAGTCCCCAATCTGCATGTCTTTGGACTGTGGGAGGAAGCCGGAGTGCCCGGAGAGAACCCACGCTGACACGGGGAGAACATGCAAACTCCACACAGAAGGGCTCCCATGCCCGGGATCGAACCGGCAACCCTCTTGCTGTGAGGCGAGAGTGCTAACCACCACACCACCGTGCCGCCCTAGCTCTCATGTTCTGCAATGTAAAATGACTGTTTTTGTCAGTGGAGTCTGGCTTTAAAGAGAGCATAGATAAGTTTCACTTTTGGTTCAGCTCCCAGTCTGAAAGGGCTGTCTGTCTGGGAGGTACTCAGCATATGACTGGATAAATTAGACTTGGATTACACTGCACAAGTTGTGTAAGAGTTTGTAAATGGATGTTTTGATATAATTTTGCCCGTATGACTTCAATTCATCAAGAATTTTCTCTGTGTTTGATTCTTTTTTTCACCCTGGTGGCATGCAAGAAAAAAACATTTTTCTTCACAAATTCAACAAAACACGAGATAAGTAATTAATGTACAAATGGTCTATTAGGGAGTGAAGTATTCCTTTTAACAAATGAATTGTACATTACGTTGCTGATGAATTAAAGAGCTGGATTGAAAGACAAAGCAAGGCATGCTGGATCAAAAGTAATTATTACAAATGGCATATTAATGAGCCACAAAGCATTAATGAGCTATTAAACATTAATACGGTCAATAGTTACATTTTGTAAACCTATTATTAAGTTTGCCTTTTCAGAAAGTGATACCTACAAATGCTTGGTGAGGAGATATCATGATGTCACAAAAGGTGTTGTGATACCACTCTTCTAACTGTAGAGGATACACTGTAGTTAAAGATGTGATTAGAGCTGGATGAGATCCCAATGTGCAGCTTTTGTTCCAAAACAGAGCACAGGCCAGAAACTGTGTTGTGGAAGCCAGACAGATCAGTGCCTGGTAATCACTGAGTCATAAATATTGATCAAAAAACCCTTTTAGTCTCTGATATATTGCGGTCATTTGATGCTGTTTCACCACTGTAAAAACCTTCTTTTTTCCTGTTTTAGATGTTTCATGGGCACCCTGATGCTAACGTGTGTGTTTTTGTTCCCTAGGTATTCTGCGCACGGCTGTGCCCGACATGGACAGGGAGACCCAGGACCAGTACCTGGTGCTGCTTCAGGCCAAGGACATGGGAGGCCACTTGGGCGGATTATCTGGGACCACCACCGTCACTGTCAGGCTCACTGACGTCAACGACAACCCTCCACGCTTCACGCAGAGTGAGTTACTAAGCAGCTCACGCAGCCACCCACAGAGAATGAATGACTACCAGGAATAGACAGGCAGCACAACATAATAGAAGAAAATGACTGTATGTTGACAGGCTGTGCTTTCTGTATGCACACATAGGTACAGTAATTGCGTGTATTACCTCCCACCCCACCCACAACATGCACACATACACACACTCACCACGCTGTCATCAAACACTGTTTGCAAATACTTCATTACAGTTTCTTTTGCCCAGCTTGGTGTACCAGACTGGTGTGGCTTCACCTCATTAGAACAATGCAGAATCAAGTGAGCTGTCAGTCACAGTAGGGTAACGGAAATTACTTTTAAAGACTTTGTTGTGCTTATATTAACTTTCTAGAACTCATTATATGGCAAATGCTACAAGAAAACAAACACTGGGCTGCATAACAGCATAAACACAGTATTTGTTTTGCACCAGAAGGCAGAAGACTTCTCAGACCTTTTTGACCTGTAGGTCCTGTCAGGATTTTCACAGCAGCAGTCAGGCAGAGGAGACTCCTGCAGGGCTGCAAAGTGCCTCATCAAACATTCACTCATGGATTTCACTTGCCTCGGCAATGATAGATCAGCTACTATTCCCAACTCCAGCCGTACTTTCACATTTTAGGAAATATTAGGATAGTACCTCTATTGAGGCCAACCTAACTGCAGGCCCACTTCTGTGAGGGTGCAAATGAACTGCACCCTCAGTCAGTTTAATACTTAGCATCTTGAAATTTGAATACTAATAACTTGCCAAACAGTAATTAAAGAACATATGTGCATTACTACATTGTGGCAGGAGTCAGGCTGGGGACAGAGTTTGAGGGTACGCTCGCCATTCTGACTCATAAAGCAAACTGTTCCTGAAAAGGAACATGCTGTATTCATTTTCCAGATTAGTGGGGTTGCATAGCCTCTCAAAACCAACAGTTATGTTCCCTCAGAACATAATGTTTTCGTTTTCATTTCAAGTTTGCTGCTAAACGAGCATGGTTCATAAGCTCTGTTTGATATCTGACAAGCTGAATGGACTACAGTTAAATGGACTGTATTCTGGTTCAAAGACTAAAATAGATTCTATAAGAGAAAGGACACTGGATAGGCTGACCAAACGTCCTATTTTGCCTGGACATGTCCACTTTTCACGTCCCGTCCGGGGCGTCCAGGGGGTTTTTATAAAACTGATGATAATGTCCAGTTTTCCGTGTGTTTGTGTGTGTGTTAGAGTGAAGCACGGGCCGCATATTTCTGTCCGAAACCGAACCGAGCCCGACATTATTTAATGACCAAAGCACTGAGTTTGTGTCACACAGTTGGGAGGCAGGAGGTCCGACGCTTCCAGCGAGGGGAGAGGGAGACATAAAACAAAATAAGATAAAATAGAAAACACCTGTCTCCCTCTTTTATTTTATTTTCAGCGTTTAATCAAGGCGGAGGCGGGCGGCTGGAGGTCCGAGACTTCCAGCGAGGAGAGAGGTAGAAACAAACAGCCAATGTGTGTCTGTGTGTGTTATGTTCAGGTGTTGTCACGTAAATAACAGTGCCCAAGCAATAAACAGGACAGACAATAGGATTTTATTTATTTTTACACTACATTTTCACTGAAAGCTGACCGAATCCGACCCGAGCCTGAATACAATTTATAGCTACATTTCTGACCAAACCCGGACCGACCCATCGGGTACCGTCGGGCTCGGATCGCCACACTCTAGTGTGTGTATGTGTCCCCTATTGGAGCCTATCTGAATTTCTGTCTTTGAGAGATATTATTTTGTAATATAACTGAATTTTCTATCCATACATATAAATTTTAAATATATTAAAATGATAAGGCATCTTTGAGTAAACTCTGAGTATCATTTAGGTAGGCTATGTCGGGGCCGGACCGAGTGTCCTCTTTTTTGGAAATCAAAATATGGTCACCCTAACACTGGATATATTCTGGAATGTAAATGTAAGACATGCTTTTGAACTGTTGCAAGTAAAGCAACCTGTTGCTGAAAAGGAGCAACATGCTGTATTCACTTATTACTGTTTACAACTTTTTCCAGCTGTGTTTCAGCATGATCTGTTCATGCAGGACCATGCTTGGGACCTGTAAAACAAACACTATTTTGTATTGCCAGTACTGTGGCTACAAGTGCCACTGATTTCAGATGCACCCTAAGTCATTTTGTTCTGGAACTGGGCCTGCCTAACTGGCTTCCTAAATAACATTTTGATACCATTTAATTCGATTTTACTGTTAGCGATTATTAAGTTATTTTGTGCAAAGAACAGATGGAAGAGGTCTACGTCCTGTGCTGCTCTGTGATTTATATTGTTTATAAATTAGATTTAATTATCTTGTGGCAAAGTGTAAACAAAATTTGAACCAAATTAGTAATTCACATAATTGCTGCTGGTCCCCATGAAGATTTGTAATCAAGTTGAATTATTAGACATTATTGTCCTAGTTGGACATTTTACTGATGATCATTCTTTTAGTCATTCAGAAGCAGGCTGGTGAGCTGGGCCCTCTGCAGCTCTGCTCTGGCGTCTCTGTGTTTGCTCGCCTCTGTTGTTGGATGGAATTCATTGATGTTTCTTAGAGGATGATATGAATCAATTCTGTTTTTGTTGTACCTCCAAAATTGGTAGGTGCCTCCTTTATTACCTTCAAAAGGACAAGCCAGTTAGTCGTCACGAATAGAGGAACCAAACGGCCTTGATGGTCAGTGTTCTTGTCATCTTTTACTTAATGTCATCCTTTCTGCCATTTCTCATCTAAGCAAACTCTGTCTCTTCCAAGATAATTGCTGACCTTATTCCAATTAAAGTGAAAAGAGCTGAAGCTGGAATATATTGCTTTTGTACAGTTACACTCCGTTTGGATTTTTCAAGGGGCTGATGGGAAAGATAAGTTACTTTTCCTATTAAAGTATTACTAAAATTGAAAGTACAAGAGATATATCACTTCTTTTAGGGAAAAGTAATAATTATTGTAAAGGCTGAATGATTTGAGGAAAATATCTAATTGTGATTTTTCTGAGCAACAACGCGATTGCAAATTAAAATTGATAATTATTTTCCAGAAATTAAACTTAAGGCTTTTAATTGCAGTCTACATAGTTTTGAAGTTTGTTCTGCATGAATAGAATCAGATAATATAATGCAGTTGCCTGTTGATGACATCCCTGCAGGGTTCAAGCAGCCAGAAAAGTAATTTTCTAAGAGGACATGGCTTGTTTTTATTGAGAAATTGACCAATTTAGCTCACATAAAAGTATACTTGAAATGACTTGATAATATTTAAATAGAATCATGACAGAGATGTGGACTCGAGTCAGACTCGTGTTGCAAATCTCATGACTTTAGACTTGAATAGGACATTAACACTGCTGACTCGTGACTTTGCATGGACTTGAGCCTTTTGACTTGAAAATACTTAAAACTTTAAAAAGTTTGTTATTCAAAAATGTACCTCAGCTAAAAATTGTTTCTCTTCATTTCCTGAACCAACTCATCTCCAGCAAGTCAACGCTTAATTCTGAAGATTATTCACTTTGTTTAAACCCATCAAACAGCATCCTATCACGTTTGAGCTTTGACCCATGAAGAACTAATGTTACGTTACTGATCGTCCTTTGGAGAAAACAATGATACCAAAGATAATTTTGTTCCTTTACAAAACAAGGCTACATGGTGGTCAAGGAATTGTAGTTTGCAAAACATGCTGAACAGCATCCTCCAAATTACTAATTTTAAAAAGCATTCATGATTTTTGAAAATTCACGAAATTATTTCTGTGTTAAATTGGTATTACATTTGATGGGGAGTAGATTACTTATTTAGGACTTGTTAAGGACTAAAAACTCAAAGTTTAGGACCTGGAACTTGACTTGGACATGAATGCAAAGACTCAAGACTCAGCTCTGCACTTTAGCTGCTCAAGCTGACGTCAACGTTTGCTTCACAGCCTGACAGAACAGACAGTGTCACATCTCTGAGTCCCACAGTCCCAGTCAGATTCTTTGAAGACAGTCAGCTTAGAATAATGATATCAGTTGCTTTAAAGTTAAACATGAGTTTCACACACCTCTAGTTGCCAGCTGTCTATCATTTACACCCAAGAACCACTGAGCTAAGTGCTAGCTACCTGTCCAAAACTGGCATGATGCAATCACCTTGATCAGGGAATTTCAAAGTTTGACACTGTGAGGCTGCCCTCAAATGAGTACCATCAAAAGCATGCTGAATTAGCTATTATCAGTTTCTATTTGCAATGAACTGATGGATTTACAGACAGCTATCACTGGATAATTTGATATTGATGAAAACATAAAGAAGGGATGATTCTCAGGCAAGTTCTGGAATTATAGGGAATGTCTTTTTTGTGATTTTGAAGTGAATTTATTAGCATTTATTCACGTTGGACATTGAAGATAATGATGTCCTCTGAAAGTATAAATCACACTAAAAACTATAAGGTCTTGTGTTCAGATTTGACTGAGTTATGACTCCAAGAATTGTGAATTTTGACACAAATTGCAGCAATCAGGTGCTAATAGTTTTAAAGTACCTTAATAGCCTCCATAATCTGTGTGTCACAGCCGCTGCTGCAGCTCCAACTGCTGACTGTGTGAAGAAGCGGGCCAAATCAGACACCAAACTACAATAACTCACTTCCAAGTTGATTTTAGAACACCGGCATGCACCTGCTCCTCTCAGCTCATGCAGTCTCTCTGCCTCACTTCTCTCCCTCTGCAGACTGTATGAACCCAACAATTTCTTGTAGTTGTTTGGCCAATTTGGAATTAATCTTAATCATCTGGGTAAATTTGTAGGCAACAGTTGTCATTCTAGCTGGCCAAATCCATGCTTGGCATGTAAAACTTTCACCTCCTACGGTTTGTTGAGACTCTGTTAATTATGTAAATTATAGTTTCAGTCTTGCAGTTTGGAAATCACACTCTTTAGAATGCAATTTGGATATAAAAAAGTAGTACAGAATGAATGTGTTCACATCTACTTATAGTTATAATAAAGACAAATAAAACTAGCATGTTAGATTTGAAGTATAATTAAATAAACTGTTACCCTGTGATAGTTGCAAGGGCAGGTGAACATGACATAGCACAGTAGAGTGCAGGTGGATGCAAGATGCCTGGATAGGCATACGTCAAGGGTTTAGTCCAATAGATGACTGGTTTTAATGCCAAAACTGAGCTAATGATGTCCTGGGGTGGGAGGTTTGTTGGTTGAGTTGAACCCCCATCAAAGCAAGTGTTTTGGACTGGGCTGCTCTGAGGACTGGAGGGCTTCTTGGGAGGAGAACTGGGCTCATTTTGATCTGTCTGGGTGATGAAGAGCCTTGTGACGCTAACGGGTGCTCTGAAACCTCAGTCTACCAAACGTCCTGTCTGTTGCCTCTGCTTGTCCTGCTGATGACTCCCTGCATGCATGCGCTTTATTGAATGCATTGATGTTAGCCTACACTCGTGGTTTGTGTGTTTCTGCAAGTGTGTGTGTTTCCCTGATCCCCTGTGTTCCCTCACGCACTCTCTTGTGCTTGTGCGAACACCATCAAAGCGAGCCACCCCGCCGCTCTACTCAATTACACACCCAAGCTTTTAAAAAGACACCCTCAAATCCAGCCCCCGCGTCTCCCAAGGTCAACACTGCTTATTCCTTTTGGCATTTACCAGAGGGAGAGGATTACACTGGAGCGTACGAACCAGGTATCGCCTGTACATTGTAGCCTTAACAAGAGGAAGAAAAAACAGTCCTGCTTTGTGAGCTTGTCTTTTCACAGTGCCCCAGAATTTCACTCTATCCAAAACATGATTCCAGGAACTAAGTGGGTTTGTTATGTGTATGGTTTTGAATGCTGTCAGGGGAGTTCTTATGCCCGGAGGAGGCAGTATAGCAGAGGGAAAGTAGGCTACCATACAGACTGTAGTTGTTGTTTGGTTAAATGATAAGTAGAAAATGTGGGATATTTTCAGACGCTTCATTGGCAAACATAATGCTCTAACCACACTTTCCTTTGGGTCTCATTATCAAATGGCATACACCGTGCTCCAAATGTATTTGGACAGCAACATGTTTTTTGATGTTTTAGCTCAGCATTCCTCGGTGCAAGAAAAGCTTTAATTTTATTTTCATCCATATCAAATAAACTTTTTAAAGGTAGCGGCGCCTTTTTGAACATTTCAAGATGACAAATATTTAGACGCACAGTCGACAAAGTACTCATTTTTAGTGTCTTGCTGAAAATTATTCAAAGATTATTTGAAGTCTCTATCCCAGAAATATCATTGGACTATATTTTCTGGCTTTATTCACAGTAATACTCACTGGACTACATGCTTCTTAGCGGGCCTGTTTTCCATGAGAATATGTCAGATTGTGAACAGATACATATTTGTATCCCACCGGTCCCTTAAAAACTGTTAACAAGGCAGACGGATGTAAAAATTGTGCTAAAGGGGAGTTGCTATTACTGTCTCATTCCACATCAACTCCTTGCCTGATTAAGCTCTTAATTATGGTGGTGCTGTGTGGAATACATGGTTGACTAATTGTCTGAGAGTAAACAAGGGTGTTGGGTATCAAATCACATCTCAAATTATCAACTTCCTGTTTCGAAGCTTCGGGATAGGCATAGTAGATGACTTTTTACTCCTCTGGTAATCCACAGGGAAATTAAGATGATGGCACTTCCACAGCATCATACAGCTTTGTAGAGGGGCCGCGGTGTTGTTGCTGGGCTGATGTGAAATTTCATATCCTTGTTTCCATGTAGTCATTTATTCAGACATGTTTTTCCGTGTTTGCTGTAGCTGAATAATTTATAGCTGTGTGTATGTACTCCACAGCTGAATTCTCTTTGGGATAAATTGAAATAGAGACTGGGGCATAGAAATAAGATGACCACTTAATGTAATACAAAGAACAACTTCTTTGTTCTAACCACTCTGGAAAGTAGGTTATTTAGGAGAATAACTTCCCTAGAATACTAAGATGTATGAAGAAACTGATATTGTAATAAAACGGATAGTACTCACATGATGAAATACACACACAGGCATATTTTTTAGCTTTTTGATGTCTTATTTAAATGAATTTTCCATTGTCCCACAGATTATATCAACAAAAGCAGAAAACGCAGCATCCACCATAACCCAACAGTCTCTTTTTTTCTACCTTAATTTCCTAACCTCTTATTTTCAGTACCAAAATTGCATACAAATATTGCCTCGTAGTTTCAGCAATTTCTACATTGACACCTGAGGAAACAATATGCAAGACAGCTCAAACAAAAAAGAAACAAACACATGCCTTTGACATCTAAAAAAACCCCCATGAAAATAAACATGACCCAGTTCTTCCTGTTGCATGAGAACATTCCCAATATTGCAGTGTATCAGAAAACAATGTGCTGTATTATAAACACAAGCACCGATGTTCAGCTTTTTATTATTCTTCCAGACATATCGATGAATTACAAAATATAAATAACTTTAAATCAGGTGAGAATAGGTGGTTGGTTAGTTAATCTATGTGCAAAAAATTGCACTAAATGCAATAGGTGTCACACCTAATCGCAGCAGAAAGAAAGCAAATGCAACAAACCTTGAAGTTTATCCGAATAAAGTTCTTATTTCTTTCTCATCTCTTAGGCTTTCTTCAAGTACCTGGCTTATTTGAATGTGTTTGTTTGTAATATCCCCAGGTTCCTCGTGAATATTTTCAAATTTCTTCTTTAGGACTTCTTCTGTGTGTTGGTTTAAAGTAAAGAATGAACACCTTGACCTTGAAAAAAGTAGTTTAAGAGAACATTTCAAGATCCACTTACTTGCCTTTTCAAGGAGCTCTCATACGCATCACAGTCTTTATCAGTGAATGGAGTTTTCTCTGCTGTGTAAAAGTGTTATGGATGAAATTATAACAGCTACTGAGCTCACAACATATACATCTCCATGACACTGAACAAATCAAAGGCCATGTGCAGCCCATTCTCATTCCCCGGGCATCAAGTATAGTGGCTTGGTCAGTGGCTGTCAATGTCTGGTTCTTACAGAGCAGGCAGCCTTTAAGGCCCTTTCAGACTCAACACGATGTCAGCTGCACTCACTGCTGAACCAGCGGCAGCGCAGGCTCTCCGGGCAGTGCAACAAGCCACTGGAAATAATGTGTTTCAAAACTCAGTGGTGCTGTTGTCGCATTGTGGCCCTAAAAGGGCCATTAATGTTTATATGAGATGTACCGGGCTGTCAACCAACGCCTATGTGAGCCCATCTGTGGCAATGATGTAGTGTAAAGAGTGAGAGAGTCCTTGTAAGGTGAGAAAGAGGGATGTCGTTGGGTCAAACAAACACAGAATTTTCACCCAGGAGACCATTATTTCTGTCCAGTATGAAAACTTTTTTTTTTTTTTAACTATGTTACATAGTTATTGTCATGTGACGTGTTGCATATGACATAGGTGACATATGTTACTTGACATAGTTATTTAATCTAATTTGTTATTTAATTTTAAATTAAATTAAGTTATGTAACAAACATACTTATTTTAACCCAAACCATGATCTTTTGTCTAAACCTATACGGTTTTCTGAGAACACAGGAGTTTATTTGGAAAACACAAATTCATGTAACAAGTGTAAATTGACACGCCATCCCTGGGGATCCAAAACTGACGCTGGAGGGGTACCTACAGTGTCATCGAAGCAAAGGGCCACTGACCAAGCTGCCACACTTTATGAGCTGAGATTAAGAATGTGTTGCAGCATGACACTGAAGGCTTCAGATAAAGCACACAAATAAACCACAAGCTGTGAAAAAATAAATAAACTATGGCTTTATTTCCAAGGCTAAGAGTGAAGTTTAATGCATTAAACCAAGTGTCATTTGTTACCTCTTCACAAAACCTTTGAATCGTACTCATCCTCACATACGATATTGTAATGGTCCTTGAAGCTTATTGCATTTTTGCTGTTGGAATACATTCAGCAGAGTCCTTGGGGTGTTAACAAACCTAAAGTACTTTTTCTACACTGCTGCAGTTTATTCTCATCACACTCATTCAGTAGATCAAGCAGTTTAGAGGTGTGAGATTCTGATAAGAGATTATGTTGTTCTCTCTATTGATCTACCTGCTGTATTTATTTCATACTATAAAACAACATTTCATGCATAATTCTGAGCTACTGAGCAAATAAATACCTGAAAATATGATCACCAGTGCTTAGATTAGAAGAATCCTGAATGTTCACATTCAATGACTAAAAGTATACAGAGAATAATTAAAGACACACTGCTCTCAAAATATTACTAGTTCAGAATGCTGCCTTTATATATTTAATGTAAACAAAACAATCTTGGCTTTAATCTAAATCCTTTAAATTAAAAACTTTTTTCAGAGATGATTCACAACCACATTCTTCTATCTGAAACATCAGAAAGTGAAATGTCACTATCCGTATGCTCCTTCTCGGTGAAATGTCAACATTTGATGAGTGATCTGGCCCGATCCCTGAGATCTGTACGCCAACTGCACCTCCTCAAATGAATCTGTAGGCTGTCAAAGGGCAAAACATTCATTCATTGCCTTGTGACAGTTGGAGCAGCACTTTGTTATAGTTTAACTACACAAACAGAAACTCCCAGACGCATCGGGAGACTCATAACTTGTGCTCCCGGAACACTTTGGTTCTTCTGCTCTGCCTGCGAGATCTGTTTGAATAGCTACAACTCTGCTCGGTGACAAGTCCGCAGACGGAGGCGCAGGTGCTGGTTCCCGTTTTTATGTGGTTTCCAAACAACCTTGGCTTGCCAACGGTGCCACATAAAAACGTTGAGGGAGCCATCACTCTCCCAGCGGTTTGATGGATGGAAAGATAGATGGGCTGACAGATGACTACATAGGTAGTGCAGATAAGATCAGTGTCATTTTATACGCCGGGGAGATGAAACAGAGAGGGGGTAGAGATAGAGGGAGTAGTTCAGAGAGGGCTTCATCATAAATATTACTAATTCATTTCCCCGGAGAGCGAGGCTGTAACAGAGAGAGTGTGAATGGGAGGAGATAGAAAGAGAGGAAGAGGAGGTGTGTGCAAGTCTTCCTGTGTGTGCACTTAAGTGTGTATTTTTTTTTCCTGAAAGAGAAAAAGATGGAGTCGCTAAGAAAGGTGCGATAAAGTTGTCAGAAGAGTGAGACAAAGGGTAGACGCAACGAGGGAGTGGGTGAGAAGAGGCTCCAAGAGCGTAGAGGAAACCACAGAGAGACGGAGGAGACAAGGAGACAAACGTACAAGAAAGGGAGCGGGGGAGTGAATGAAAATGGAGGAAGTCAGGAGGGATAATCAGGGTATTATGTCCTTTAGTGAGAATGAGATGAAAAAAAAGGCAAAGAGGAGTACAGACAACAAAGAAGGATGAGTGGGTGAGCTAAAAGAATTCTCACAGATTGGCATAATGACTTAACCTTGTGTGTTTTTTTTATCCGTTGCACAAGCTTCTTCTGCAATCTACATTTATGTTTTTTTCACACGCATTTGGGTCTCACACACACACACACACACACACACACACACACACACACACACACACACACACACAGATTCGTGCACGCTTGAATGATCAGTCAGAGGTGAGGAGACAAGGAGACAGAGAGGTGACAGACTCTGTCATCTCCTGTCAGGCCCAGAGACACACATACATTTTCTCTCCAACACACGCATTCCTGACTCCCACTCTCTCAGTGTGTGCTCTTCACACACCCGGTACCCCTTGTGTCCCTTATCACACTCTCTCCCATCTGTTCCTGTTTTAAAACACCCTCAGCGCACAATCATTTTTAGTCAGTGTGGCAGAAAGTGTCTGTGCTGAGGAATCCCATTTGTCAAGCCGTCCACTTTCACATCTCCCACCATAAACTGCTGCAGCTATTGTTAATGAACATTTGTGTTCACTGCCAAGTGATAGCTCCCATTCCTGGGGTTAATATCGGCTGTTGAAGTTTCTTCAAATACAGTTCTTCAATTATGGATAATGGGTCATACAATATTAATGCTTAAAATAATGTTAATAGAACATGAGGGATGTACTGTGAGATGCCTTGTTCTTCTCATTTTCCTATATAACAATGGTACACTTAGATGACACAAAAAATGGAAGTGGGATAAAATTGCCTATAAAGAAGGAGCACCCACCAGTGCTGGCATCAGCCTCCATCATTTTCTGTTATATCCTATTTAGCAGTCGCATCACATTCAATAAAATCTAATGCATATCGAAAATAACTTGTGTCCCCTTCAATAGGGCATCGATAATGAATTTAGTTAAATGGCATGACTAATGTGCATTTGCGGACTAGTAATGGGCTCATCAGAGTTAAGGGACACGCGCACAGGCCAATCCAGTCCAACTCGGCCGCCCACGTCCTGTCGTCCCGTCCAATGATCGCCACCCACGCGCTGACGTCCCCCATTGTTTGGACTGGCACGATAAAGACGTGAAGCCGGCACTCTTTAGAATGCATGAAAGCGAGTCCTGGGGGCAAGTTCACCAATGCGTGAAGGAGGGAGGAGGGAGACGACAGGATGGAGGGATAGAGACGAGGGGAAATGGAAAGAAAGGAGAGGAGTAAAGCTAATGGCTTTATGGCGACAGTGATAATCAGGCTAGCTGAAAATCACTTCATCTCACACAGAGCTGAAGGGATGCTGGGAAATGGAATGAAGCAGGTTTTCAGTGCTGTGTTTAGAGGCCATGACGCAGACAGATATGTCTGTTTCTGTTTATACATGCATGCATATTTTTGTACAACATGAAAGGGAAGTAAGCATAGGGCTGAATGGACTTTACGTGATTTATTATAACAAATGTGGCTGTTCGGTATGTTTGAAGACATCCTTGGAGGATTCGCTCGCACACTAACACAAACAGCCTTACATACAGTACATATGCAAAATCTGTATATGCAGCCAACCTCAGGGGTGGGGGACAGCGCTGAGGCATAAAAAGCCCTTCCTGAAATGGCTCCCTCATATCACACCGCACAATTAGGCCTGCCATTGCAATGCCTTTGCCCTGGAGTCTATGGTGGCACAGTACAGAGCTCTGCTTGGAAAGATTCCTCAAGGCTTTTACCCTGCATTGGTATGAATGCTGCTGCAGCCCACTAACTGTATTGTGTGTTGTGTGTCCAGGGGGCGCACGAGTTTGAAGTAGCAGGGTCAGTCAGCCTCATGCATAGTGGCTTTTTTGTTCTTTTCCCCCCTCTCGCAATCTCTTGTTCTTCTGCACATATACATAAACAAACAAATGAGGCTTTACACTGACATTCGAGCCACATCAAATTGGCGGCTCCTGTGAGGAATCCGCGGGCAGCGCTTCCCCCTGATGGGCTTTTCTTGTACAATCCTGTGCAGCCAAAAGAGCCTGTGAGGAGAGATTCATCGTGCAGTAATCGCCCTATACAACACAAGGTTTCCAATAGACCTGCATGTGGGCAATCCAGCTTTATGGAAACCCAAGAGGGTCTTAAATTCTCCACACTCAGAGAATTTCCATTCTTACAACTTTACCTGCCATCACGGAGGAAAAACAGGGAAATTTAAAACTTCATTAAACCTCCCAAATAGGGCCATTTCTGTCCCTGTTTCTTTTTCCCTTCCCAGTGTACAGTATAAGCTTTGGCTCTTGTGGAAATTAGGTGCATCCATCACACTTTCTGCGGCAAAGCCCAGGTCCCTTTTTCCCATAGAGAACACACAGGAAAGGCAGGGAGACAGGGCGCAAAGAGACTGTCTTGACAATTTTTTATTTTTTTGCGTTACTTTTTCATCTGACCTGGCAGTGTGCCCCCTCACGCAGAATAATAGGAGCTAAAGCCATTCTCTTTTTGCCGAGCCATCAGTGAGCCATGGAGAGCCGGGGAAGAGGAAGTGATTTCCATGTTAATGGGAACCTTCCCGGCAGCGTCTAAACCTTTCTCTCCTTTTTCCTTCCTTCCATCACCCCTTCCTCACTTCCTGTCTGTTTTGTGCATACCTACCTTTACCTGCTGTCGTCTCCCCAGCACTCAATCCCTCTGCTGTTGTCTTGCAACGTTACCTTTCACCTCTCAGCCTCTGTTTACTTCTCCTTTCTTCCTCTCCTCTCTTGCGCTCTCTTTCTCTCTGTCTAGCTTGATGAATGGAGTCGCTGGACTGTGAGCGGCACATCCTCAACGGGGTGTGGCGGGCCATTGCTAGCTGTCTCACATCAGCGTGTGTTTGGGTGGGTTTTTTTTTTTTTTTGTATTTTTTGGTTTTTCTTTCACTTAGCTTGCCTCTCTTGTTGGTTTACACGAGTGCAAATCCTATTTCAAACTCAAGCCAGTCTAAATGGATCCTTGGAAAGAAGTTGGGCAGAAAAGAACACTCTTTGAGAGTCTCTTAAAGTCTCTTATCCCCTGCCACTGAGGAACTACAGTGATGTCCACTCGGCTGAACATGTACAATCCCAACCTAACCCTCTGAGGATCCCTGAGCAGCCAACTGAACATGCTCCCCGAGGTCTCTGCCATACCCTCCTGCCCTCTCTACAACTCTTGACCCTATTCTCCCTGGGTTCTCTCAAAACGCAGCTGGAAACGGGCCAGCACGTCATCTCCCCTGAGATATGCTTCGTAGCTCCATCCACTATACGGTCTCTGTCAGAAAAACGGCAGTGGGTAAACTACTCTGCCGCAGGGGTGCAAAATGAATCGCCTCAGCCCTGCACTCTCATCCCTTATACATAACGGCTGGCAAGGCCAAACTGAGTGCTGCTCCAAAACGTTAACGGCATTCTTATAAATCATAAATATACCTCAGCATTTTGGTTAAACAGATGATCATTCCGCAACGTATAAAGTAAACTTTTGTGTATGCATGGAGAGATTTGATGCCAAGATGGACCCTTCAGGGCCTTGTGGGAATCTGTTGCTTCCAGCTGTTTTTAAATAGGTTACAAATAAGCAGGAGTGGCTTGATGTTTGATGAAAATGAACAAATGTTCTGGAATGAGAACCGCTACAGGAAGGACGGTTGATGATGAGAAAAACAAGGGTGCAGGCTGGATGAAGACAGAAGGCCTGTCCTGAATATAACCTCATATAGTCGCTCGAAGGAGTAAACAAACTGTTATCACAGCTCCAAACTATTCATTGTTGCACCGACTTGAAGGGGAAAGAGGAAACATCCACACTCTGGCTTCAAATAAAAATGTCTGTCTAGATTTTCCCTCTGTAAGTAGTGTTTTTCTCTTTGCTAACATTGTCGAAAGCTGTGCACCTGCACTGTCATTGTTTTTCCAGAGCTGTACGAAGGCTCCCGTGTGGTTTAGCACGTTGTAACTGCTGCACTTGCAATTATGGGTTCAATTCTCACCAGGCTCATTTTGCTACAGTGCATGAATGCAGAGCACGCTGCTTTGCATAAAACACGCTAAACGGCAGAGAGGGGGAGGCTAGTTTCCAAAAGTAACACATAAGTTACACAGAAATTGCTTCAAATGTATTTATCTATATGAATGCAAATGACGTATTTATTCAGCTCACAGTCTGTACATTTATATTCATAGTGCCATCAACATCTGCCCCCATTATCTGATGTTAGTTAAAGATGTATAAAGTGATGATAATTGCAATGACAACACCAGTTTGACTTAACTCTCCTGGGTAGTGCAGCAACCAATTATCCTCTAGTTCTCTTTGACTTATCTGAAGACCTTTCACTGTAACCAGAAGGCACTGCTGCTACAATTTTATTAAATCAAATTGATGTAATCTCAGTCATGCTTCTACGGTCATACATTTTATTCTCTGTACAGATCATTTTCTCGTCCCCTCTCTCTCTCTTCTCTGATATGCTATGAATCTGGTCCCATGTTCATCAAGTGTCTCAGAGTAGGAAACAAGTCTTAACTGGCCAGAACTCTTCAGAGTGATGCATTTTTGGCCCTACTTTTAAGACTAGGAGTAAAAGCATTTCCTCAACTGAAATGGAAATGACTTTTATATCTGCTGATCATAAGGAGAGCTCCATAAGTGTCCTAACCTGTTAGCAGCTGCCAGCAGATGGCCTTTATGCAGAGACATTCAGGAACATTCAGTGGGAGGAGGAAAATTAATAGATAATAGTGAGATAAATAAGAGATAACCGTTGTAGCATATATTGATTCATTTTTTGACTGATTTTGAACAGGATGCAGGAGCGCATGCTCTCTGCCAAAACCACGAACCTCATGTTTTTCTGCAGAGAAAAAAAAAAAATCAAACTTTGATCTCTTGCGCAGCATCTCAGATAATGATTCATTCATTTCCCCTCCACTCAGTGTGGAAAAACAAGCCGCGTAATATTTAAGAGATATACTTCTCAACACTGTTTGACATTACAGAAATGAATCATTTATGAGGACCGCCTGTGAGGGCACATAACAGGGGGTGTAGAGTAGCTATATAATTGCTGAGTGCGTAATATTGTACAATACAGGCAAGACTTGGCTCTAATATAAGCATCGTAAAATAATGAAGACACAGCTAAGTCAAATTGCTTCTACATTTATTGTTCAAGCCACAAGAGCTGCTTGCCAGTGTTAACTTACAGCGTGAAAGGGCTTATTGGTAAATGTCACAATGATATTGAGGCTATTTATTCATCTTTGCATCTTATTGTGCATACACAGTGGTGCAGTTAACACTGTCGCCTCACAGCTACAAGAATCTGGGTTTAAACCTGCTGGCCAGCTGAGGCCTTTCCGTGTGAGTTTGCATGATGTTCTTTTGCCTGGAGGGTTTTTTAATTTCTTCACATAGTCCAAAGACATGCAGGCTAAGTTATCTGTGGCCACAGGAAAAAAATGTAATTGTGAATGACTGTCTGTCTGTATGCGTTAGTTTTGCGGCAGACTGGTGACTGACTGATCACCACAATACACTACACTGCATTACATCACAGAAAAAGTCACATATAAAAGTCTCAATTTTAGGAAACATTAAAAAGTCTTGATAAAAGCATGTTATTGTTGATGTGTTTCTTTAGTAGTCCTTTAAAACCTGCATTACTGGCCTGAGCTGGGTTCCAGAGAACTGCGACCCTGCAAAGCATAAGCAGTTACAGATAAAGGAGATTGAGCTATAACCACATGAAAAATGTTGCTGTTTCTCTGTTTTGAATTTTTTTCCACTGTATAATATGTCAAACTGCAACTGTCGGAAAAACTGCTCATCATACCTTATATTCTGCAGCTCAGAGAGTTGTCCTCAGAGAGTAGAGTCAGTCCTTGTTGCTGGAAGAAAGTGTAGGAAGCTTCATAAATAACTCCAAGTCCTACTCTGAGGTGGGAGTGTTTTTTTGTCCTGGGTTAACTTTCAGCACTATTCCTGGGAGTGATTCTGAGACGTGATAAATAAAGGCCCTGATCGCATTTCCCAAAACCCGCTGGCATCATATAATGTATTGAATTAGTGTAAATCACTTTACACAAACAAGCCTGCAAGAATATTCAATTTAGGTGAACTCTTCTAAGTCCTTCTGTCCCAGCGTCTCCGTCTTACCATCTCACGGTTGTCATAAATCGATGCCTTTTTTGTCTCAAGAGGAAGCATTACTCATCTCAGCAAATCCATGTCCAGTGTGCAGCCTGAGTCAGGGCTGGGACAACACCTTGTGTTAATTAAACCTGACCTCTGGATTCGTCGGATCCGCAGCGGCACATTCCGAGGGAAAATTAAGTGTTTGATTTCAAAAACGGTTTGACTAATTCCATCTGGCTCCAGCGCTCGGTTGTGGTTGCAAAGAGTAATAATGATTATGGCGATAACTTAAACAATTAGGTAATAGGCAATAATTTCCAATAATTGTTATTCTGTAATTAAGTTTTACATCTTCTGAGCCCAAATAAGAGATGAAGGAAATGAAATGAAAGGAGGAACTAATTAAAATGGAGGTGGCTAATACCAGCGTGCTTTTTTATCCTTTTATTTTCTCTATCCCTCTGTTTCTCTCACTCTGTATTAATATTTCATCTAAAGTTCAGTGCTTTCTGCTTCAATAGACAGTAAAATCACTGCTGGAAACATTGCTCTCAGTCACATCTTTCTCTCTCTCTCTCTCTCTCTCTCTCTCTCTCTCTGTCTTTCTCTCCTTCTCACTCACAGTCCTCCTCCATTGGCCCCGTGTCGTATTTCTCCCCCTTTTTTTTCTTCTACCCTTGAGCTCTTGCCGCTCATTTCTCTGTTTCTCTCACAATATCTTGCAGGTGGAAGCGAATGTCAGCGGCGAGTCTAACTGGTTTGAGCCAGCTGCAGACTGTACATTACTTTCCCCTTCTCCTCGTCACATCAGTCAGTCATTCAGCCAACCAGCCAGCCTGCCTGCCACTTTGTCATTTTTTATCATTTTGTCAGTACGTTCCAGAGTCAGTCAATGTCAAGCTTTTTAGCTACTTGATATCACGGAAAAGCTGGAGCTTGTGTACATGTTCTCTTCATAACCTTGCAGCTGGATTTCATTTGAAGTGAATATGCAGTGTGTCCGCATATTTCAATCATATAAGTTACTAGTACATTCTTCTGTACTTCATTCTGGCCGGAAAGGAGCCTCCGTCGATTCAGGATTGACGCGGGGAGGCGGACTCTGCGTTGTTTAGCAGTGTTTGCACTTAGGCACCTGGGTGCGCCCACACCAGCATGCAAGTACAGGCATTCACATACTAATGGACTAATGGATACACACGCACACGCACGCACACACACACACACACACACACACACATCCTCCTACTCCATATGGCATTAGAACTGGGCTCAGTAATAGCTAATGGCCTGCCTCTCTGCACAAGGCAAGTTAAACAGCAACATGCAGTGTTTTATGCCGCTTGCCCTGGAGCCTGTGAAGGAAAAGATGTACACTGTTCCATTATTAACCCCATTAACACTGAGATAGCAGGCATCACATTCACTTTCACTTTCACTCTCGCTGCATACAGTCTCATTTAACCCTGTAGTGGCTTGGGAAGAATAAAAAATTCTGCCTACACAGCAAACACTGTTTCCATCTCTCCATCCCTGCCTCAGCGATCACCCCTTCTCTCTGTCTCTAACAGTCGTGATGATGCCTAAATCACACTCTCCCCGCCTTGATCCTCCCTTCCGTCTCTCTGGCCTTTTCCCTTAAGCCCTCTTGAGTATGAGTGCCTGTGTGATGGACTCCCTCTAAACGGATGCAGATTTTATTCAAGCTATTTTCAAAACCAGTGCGTGCGCTTTAGCCAACTAGACATTTTTTTAATGACTCCCCTAACTCGACGCCTTCCACCACCACCGCGAGAAACACTCCGCCTCTGCTTCAGATAAGATGTGGCGGAGTCACACACTTATTTTTTTTATTTTTTTTGTTCCCACTCAACCTCCTCTCTTCTCCTCTCCTCTCCTCTCCTCTCCTCTCCTCACCTAGTGCTTTTACAGCACAGAGCCCGGTCCACACTTGTCTTCAAAAAGTGGTACCCTGCTGGTTTTTCACCCTCTGCATCCCTCTCTTCCCACCCTCTCTGTCCCTCTCGTGTTGCATCTTTCATTTCACATTTATCTTTCCTTTTACAGTCGTCCCCTCTTCTTTTGAGATCATCCCCAGTCACCCTCCTCTCTGCATCCAGCAGTTTGTCAATTTAAGCTTTTTTGTTCTGCACTTTTAAACCTGTATTAAACTATACCCTCCCTAATTAACACTCACCACCTGTCATTTCAATTCATTTCCAACTAATCCCCTTGCCAGCATGACACTATTCATCCGATCACCTACAAAAAAAACTTGCAGTCCCCGACCAATTGTTCAAATAATCGTTCCAGAGTTTGTCATGGGGAATCAGAGCGGGCTGATTTAAACTAGGTGAGAAAGGAACATGAAGAGATTGTCTTGTCGTATGTGAAGTAGTGCCCAAATACAGCACACAAGGGCTTTCGATTCTCTCTCCATGGCACAATTATGGCCAGCTCAGTGGGGAGCACCTATATTAGTGAGACATGAAGCATTGAACCGGCGCGCCCATGCTGTTTCCTCACAGCCTGCTCTAATGACTTTACCTGTGCGAACAAAGGCAGAGGACAGATCCTAGTCACTCTTTATTTTCATCTGATGTGTGATTTTGTCAGGGAACTGTGCTGCTTTTTGAGCTTCTTTATGTGCAGAATGAGCTGGGAATCTCTCCCCGCCACTCAGCTTTTCACTATCCTCTCTCCACTGCTGGATCCCTCTGGTTCTTTTCCCCCGGTCCATCACAGGTGGAAATGATGTATGACTTGTGTTGCCGGTTGCTCTCCTGTGTGAGCAGAAAGCTGATAATGACTAAGTCTAGCCCACTTTGCCAGCATCACACCCCCTTTGTCACTCTCCTCATGAGCACTCCATGTGTGTGACAAGTGTGTGTAAGACAGAGCGAGACTGGAGCTTCACTTTGTCGTTGTGTGTGTGTGTGTGTGTGTGTGTGTGTGTGTGTGTGTGTGTGTGAGAGAGAGGGACAGGGACCGTTGTGCCTGCGTAGGCGTGCATCGCCCCGTTTTGGCGTACAATAGCACAGATCAATAGAAACTGCAGTCTCTGACTTGTAAATAACTTTCCTAATTTGCTGTCTCATTAGTAACATCCCTGTTTATGTTCGAGTTGTCTTTGCCTCAGCCTTCTGGTGCTGTGTCAGTCCCAGATGGTAGGCATGGTAGTCACGCCACATAAACTATCATTTAGCTTTGATTCATTGGCACATGCTGTCCCTTCCAGTGGGCAGACCCCTGCAGGGCCATGTGGGTGTTGGCATACTCTGACAGATATAGACAGATAGTCACTGGAAAAATTGTTGTGTGCTCTTATGTTTGATCACGTAGTATAAACTAATTGAAAATGATAACGTGCTTTGGCCTGATCAGTTTCCTTTGGGCAAGTAGTACAAGAAATAAACAAAGGTATTTGGACAACCAGTTGTGGACCTCTCCGATTTTGGAACCTGGCTGCAGGGATCTGCTCCCATTCAGCCACAAGAGCATCAGTGAGGTCAGACACTGATGTTGGGTGATAAAACCTTGCTCACACTCTGTGTTCTGATTCATCTCAAAGGTATTATATGGGGATGAGGTCAGGGCTCCTCACAGGCTCTTCCACACCAAACCCAGAAAACCATTTCTCTTTGGCACTGGCTTTGTGTACAGGGGAAAATGGGAAAAGGCCAAACACAAGCTGCTGCCACAAAGTTGGAAACACACTTTTGTTTGAAATGGCATTGTATGATCAGTACAGTGGGCAGAAGAAAAGTTTGGCATTGAAAGTTTCTGCATACCACAGATACCTTATTTGTACATTTCATAGTGTGTGTATCATATCGATATTTCTAAAGTGACATAGTAATGAGCTGACTCTGTCATCAGAAGGTATAGGGGATGGTGGATGGCATTACACCTGGGCGAGACTAAAGACCATCAAACAACAAAAGGCAGGACAGTGCTGCGAAAAAAGGTGTTACTTACAATCAAGTGGTTTTTGTGCCTAAACCTAATTACGCTATCCACAGTAATGCTGAAATATAAAGTTCCAATGTATCCGCTACATAATAATGTACATGTGAAGCATCTGTGGTTTGCAAAAATGTACAATGCCAGCATTTATTCTGGCAATTGGGTTGGTATGATATAAGATTAAAATTTAATTAAGACTTAATTAAAATGTCCTTTTATTGAAAACGACCAAAAGTATGCCCACTTTTATATATAGGGTCATTTTCATGTTACTATACCAATTGGATTTCTTTTCAAATTCAACTGCTTAATATCATCCATCCATTATCTGCAACCACTTATCCAATTCAGAGTTGTGGGGGAGCTGGAGCCCATCCCAGCTGATACTGGGCAAGAGGCATGGTACACTCAGGACAGGTTGCCAGACTATCACAGGGCTGACACACAGAGACAGACAACCATTTATGCTCATATTCTACGGGCAATTTAGAGTCAATGGTTAACCTAAACCTCTTTGGACTATAGGAGAAAGCCAGAGAACCTGGAGAAAACCTACACTGACACTCCACACAGAAGAGCCCTAGCTGGCTGGTGAGTTCAAACTGAGAACCCTCTTGCTGTCGAGACAATAGTCCTAACCCCCCTATGTCAGCATGGGAACTGCCCATTAGTTCGACAGCCCATTGGTTCAACATCCCATTGTTCCGACCATATTAAACTCATTGTTCCGAAGTCCGTTCCGAAATCATCATGATGCCCTGTGGTTAAGGTCTGGTTAGGTTTAGGCACAAAAACCACTTGGTTAGGGTCAGGAAAAGATCATGGTGTGGGTTAAAATGAAAAAGAAAGTGGCAAACACATCAGCCGTGAGCCTGCTCCGCCTCAAGCCGGTCGCGGCGCACCATACGCCCGCCGTGAGCCATTCAGCACCGCGGACAGTCAGACTAATGGGATGTCGAACCAATGGGCTGTCGAACCAATGACATGGACCCTGTCAGCATCACAACCAACATGTCCTGATTCTTATTCTATGTGATAAATTGTTCCCCTTTCATGTTTAGCAAGTTTAGATAAGAAAAAACACGACACAGTAATTTACACTCCCAGAATTTAGATTTTTATACGACTAATTTGTTTTGCCAGTTATGATGGGGGGGAAGCCTGCCTGGATTATGTTCTCTGGCAACATATTTCTAGTGTAGGAAGTACTGCATTCAACTTGTGCTTTCTCATTATGTTGTTAAAACATAGTCCAGGCAGCATTATGTTTCTCCCAAAACATATTTGCTGTTGCAAATTAATAGTATGTAAATGAAATTTATGTGAGACAGAGTTGCATGACAAGTTGTTCCTTACAGGCTTACAATGATTTGCAGTTCAGTGGGTTGCTGAAGCTGAAAAATACCATTTGGTATTTGTAATCACTCTGCAGAACTTGAGCCAACTTATCCAATTTTAAAAGAATAAGTATGTAGGGAAATTGACAGTTTTGGTGACTGAAAGAGAAAATAAAATAATGAAGGGCAATTAAGTATTCACAAAGCGCAATAATGATTAATTCTGGGACATCAAGGGTGTTGTATAATGAGCAATGCATTCCTTTTTAAGAATAACAGCACTGTGGGAGTTCATTTAGTGTCTAACTGTGAAGTCCTGCTCAAGTAACCTTAAATTACTTGCTCCTGTTGTCTTTTCTCTTTTCAAAAAGTAGCTATTAGTCTAGAAGTTATGGTAAGTGCACTGAAACCAGCCGTTACATTCTGTACATTACACTTTAAGCTGTGGGAAACACGCTCCAGAGCATCTAGTGTAACACCTTGAGTAAATTGCAGAGAAGGGAAAGGAGGGGGACGAAGCAGTTGTTCACCAGGAGGTAAATGAAGTAAAACAAAAAAAAAAGAAGCGGGTAAAGAGCAGCCTGGAGAGCAGCATATGGTAATGGGGCCAATTCATGGCCCTTTAGAGCCATAAGGCCAGCAGTGAGCGTAATGCTACTGTAACTCTCAATGCTTGTAATATGTGCAGAGGAAGTGCTGTGGCGCTAGCTAGCAGCTAACCACTTAAGCATATTTAACTATGAAAAACAAATCCCATTCGAATGTCACTGGTGTATTTGTGTCACTTGTGCTGTTATGTAATCTCCGTTGAGAAAAGGCTGGCAAAAATCTCACAGCTATTACAGCTGGAAAACACAGAGGGAAAACACTAATAAACGAATAATAAATTAGATTCATGTTGTATTTTTCATAAGATAATTTTTCTCTGACAATGTAACAGCAACTAACAGAAGCCAATCAGGTGAACACACAGATCATAGCTCGGAGGCTACATATAACTAAAATGGAAGGAGTTTTTGCTTGTCTGTATGTCTGTACTTCGATTTTTTCGACAATTGCTCATTTTTCACACTTGGCAGTGTATTGCTGAAGACCCAAGGAAATGCAGAGATGAGTGCGAGCTCTTGAAATCAATGTGACACATTTAGTGCTTGTGCATTATGTAAACACTGTAGTGCATTGAGAGGGAACCCCTATTACAGTACGTGTTACACCTTCGAATATTCAAGACCAAATGAAGAAATAGAGACTGGAGATGTTACATTGTAGCAAACATAGGCATCAGCGATGTAACTTTCCGAAAAAAATGCTTTTGTTCCTGGACCCAAGGAAGCACAGCGTTGAGTATGAAGTTGTTTGGATCTGTGATTCTCGAGAAAGCTGCAAGCTAATCTCTATAAAAAGATATCTGCATACAAATGTGGAATCAGTAGGAAACAGGACAAGATTTTGTACTGGAAGCATTCGGGTTCCAGTTAGTTGTTTCAGTAGTAGTAGTCCATGTGGAGAGGCAAAACCCATTGGCAGTTGTCTGACAATGATTTAACTTTATATTATCTTTTTGTAAATGTATCTACATTCGAATAGGGATAGCTGCTCGTAGTGATCTTACTGTATCTTACTATATAATGATGAAAACTCTGTCTGTGGGTGTGTCTGTTCCACGTTTTTCTCCTCACTGACTCAATCAATCCATGTGAAATTTGGTACAGTGGTAGAGGGTCATGGGAGGATGCAAATGAAGCAATATTACATCAATTGGCCAAAGGGGGGCGCTATAGCAACCAATTGAAATTGCAAACTTTGAATGGGCATATCTCATGCCCCATATGTTGTAGAGACATGAAACTTTGCACAGAGATGCCTCTCCTCATCAGGAACACATTTGCCTCAGAACTTATAACTTCCAGTTTTATAGATTTTCCACCATTTTGAATTTTTTGAAAGACACTTCAAATTGATCTCCTCCTAGGAAGTTTGACCGATCTGCATGAAACTCGGTGAACATAATCTAGGGACCAATATCTAAAGTTCCCTCTTGGCAAAAGTTGGAAAACTTACTAAAACTGAGCTTCTATAAGGCAATGAATATTGCGGAGGGCGTGGCTCATCACATAAAGGTGTATAACATATCAAGGGTTTCAACTTTGTAGGCATATGACCACACATAATCTGAGGGGACCCCTCCATTATTGACCCCATCAAACAAAATGGGGGCGCTAGAGAGCTAATTTCTTATCTAGGCCTAACTTCCATATTGATTTTTACTAAACTTGGTAGATATGTAGAACTGGACGCCTCAAGGTGACTGGAAAAATTTAATTCTAATAGGCAACTGGGTGGCGCTGTAACAACAGAAAAATGCTTAGAAAGGGCTAAAATGCGACCGATCGCTGTGGCTCCCCCTGTGGCTGAATGTGTTGTTGTTGGTTTTTTTTTTCTAATTTTTGGTGTGACTAAGTCATGGTATGGTATGCTGTACATAATTACGGAAACTGTCAGTGTGTCATTCTGTCAGTCAGGCATTCTGTCTGTCCCACGTTTTTCTACTCACTGACGTGGTCAACCTATGTGAAACTGCACATAGGCATTGAGGATTGGCATAGGTAGAAGGTGACAAAGCTAACAATGGGTATGGACTAGTTAGCTTAAATTACCCGGACAAAAAAGAGGAAGTCTTGGCTCAGATATCAGATATCTGCAAGCTAACCATAGTAATTCACTCCTGCCTGCGTGTGCATGCCATGAGAGGAGAAGGACGGAGAAACACTGTGCTGCTGCCACCCTGCTGGCACTGGATGTCAATATGATGTCAGACAAGATGAATGTTAAATTTTGGTTGGAATGGATATCAGCTTGACAATGTTTTAAGTGTCTAATGACGTTAGAAGTTTATGTATTTTGTATCTTAACATTATGACATTTTACAGATGGTGGGTTTTGTTCTCTATGCCTTATGACTAAATGTCATTATTCTATGTCAAGATGATGTTGGCATGAGACATATGGAAGACTCTGGATTTTGGTTACTTAATTAACAATACAATTTTAAACCAACAAAATTTCACCATCATTTATTGCTAGTATTCTACATCAGATTGACATTGGCATTAGATTAAATTTTGGTTACCTGAAATCACAACCTAAATTAAATCAAATATCAAAGTCTAAAAACATTAGTGGCCTGGGCAGAGGAGCTGCTGACTGACTTTACTCTGATTTTACTTGAGCAAGTTGCCAAAAGGGTCTGAAAGTCAGTAAGTCCAGCGAGAAAGTTGCCAATTTGGCAAAGCTCTGTGTGCGTTTGCTCACAATTTATAATCACATTAAAAGTGCTGTATGTGACTCTAGAGAATGATAGTTGATTGTTGAGTCTCATTCCAATGTCATCAAATGCAGATGCTTTGGGTTGGTGGTTTGGTTCGATGACTTAGAAACTAGACTCAACAATCACAACACTATGTTTCTCCAGAGTTACATACAGCAACTTTAAATATTGTTTGCAGTACAAAAAGACCTGGCAATAGGCCAGTATCCAGGCCTAAACATTGTTCTGCCTTCCCAGTAAATAAGACAATCGACTGTGGACTATGGGGGCGGGCCAGGCCCCCCTGGAGCCAGAGGTCCAGCAGTCAGCCCATTCTGAACAGGCACGTTTTGAACAGGCACTGCGCTAGTTAGTATACAAGGCAGCTTACTAAAGAATGAAGAAACTCTTAGATTCACTGTGGTTTCATCTTGATCAAGAGGGAATTTGTTCTAATCCCATCAAATCCATCTTGGCTGTTGTATGTTTAGAGAGTTGTCCATGCAAATATACTGAGTCTATTACCACAGCAACATCTTAATTTGATAACTGTTTGTCAACTAGGGAATGACAGGGTTACTGATTTTCTGATTTATTTTTACCCCACAGTGTTCGATCTTTGACATGTAGTAATAATAATTAAAAAGGAGAGCATCTCTTTGTCCTGATCCTGCTCAGTATTTAGTACTTATCTCACAGATGGATGTCCTTATTGCCAGGGTGACACTTTGTTTCGTCAGTGGGACTTTGAAGTGATGTTCAGTTCCTGCAGAAAAACAGAGTCTGTTCCGTACAGACATTAGAGTCAATAACTGGAAGCAACTCCAACACAAGAGACAAATGAATGAGAGATCAATATAGGAGGAATAAGAACCAGTTGTTAAATGGGATTTCTCTTACAGCTGTCAATTTCATGGTATGCAACGCCATGCAACAGGTTCTAATACTCAAAGACCCTAGTTAACTCAACATGTAATGTTCTAAAAAGTGGTTATCTAACAGGTATTTTATCCTTTAACAATCATAAAAACCACAGGGGATTTGCCCCAAATGATAAGAAGAAAGCTTGTGTAAAACTGCCAAGTTCATGAATACTGTCCTCACCAGAAAAACAACAGCATTGGTCTTTTAGTCAAACACTCAAAAAGACTGTCCTGACCTGTGTGGCATCCTTTAGCCATGTAAATAGCTTGATATTGTTGTATAGCTGCAAACCTCACAGCCTGTCTACACAGGTGGTGTATTGAAAGGTCTATATAAGCAGAGCAGCAGCTTTGTTCACTTTGTCACTGTATACGCTGGATGTGTTCAGGCACAGTACTGAGAGTAGGTCACCTGTGTTTTGGCAGCACTTAGAGGTCACAGGTGCTGATATTGTTCACGTAATACACATGAAAATAGACTTACATTTTTAAATGTGCTCTGGGTCATGGTTATGGATGTAAAATTCCAATGAAACATCATTTTTTGTGCTGTATTGATTAAAACATATGTGTATCTGTTTAGATGCATGTGATATGGACGGCTTGACTTTGACACTGGAGACTGCTCTTTGCGTCCCATTTCCTAACTTGTTTAAAGGTCCAGTGTGAAGGATTTGGTGGAATCTAGCGCTGAGGTTGCAGAACTAAACTTCTCTCATGTGCCAAACAAGTAGCAGATCTACGATGGTTGAAAACAGAAATGGCCTTATTTGGTAGTATTTGGTTTGTCTGTTGTGGGCTACTGAAGAATAACATGGCGGACTCTGGAAGAGGGCCCATTCCTTACCTATATATAGAGTTTTCCAGGGATAACATTTTTCTGTAGGCTGACACAGAAGAACATTGGCTTGGTTCCCTCATCAAAAAGCCAATGGGATTTTTCCAGTCTATTTTGTATTATAGACTTTAATGATTTTTGAAGTCTAAATACAATTGGCCGGGTAAAAAAAAACAAAACAACTAACGTTAAGCTATAAACGAACTACACCAACTTTGCATGATTTCAACGTCATCACCACAACGAAGCTGTGAAGCCATGTTCCATGTTCTATAGTCTCATTTATCCACTTAATAGCAGCCACCTTTTTAAAGAAACATGAAAGCTACAAAGGCTGCAAGCTACAAGTGGGGTATTAACTGATGTTTTTTATGTTGAAGAACAAAATGTGGAAGTCTCTTAAGCTTTTGTTAACCACATCTGTCCAAAAACCCATTCAAAAAACCCACTGACTTTGAGACGAGGGAGCTGGGAGTGCTAAGATACTAACTCAGTTTTGGGTTTTAGGACTCATTCCTGGGGCACTCTATAAACAGCTCATTCTGAAGTAACAAAAACACGATTGTTATTTTTTTGGTCATTATAAACTAATGAAAACATAGTTATGAACATTACACACCATTTCTGCCAATAGGTGCTCCTAAATCCTACACACTGGACCTTTAACCATGACCATGACTGTTCTCTGATCTCCACCAAGCAGTTTTCAGGGCCGTAGCTCCCACAGAGAACCGTGAGGTCATGTCCTCCGTAGTTTATCTGAGGATTTAGCCACTGGAGTAAGTAAGACTTACTGTATGTTGCATTCACATGGCATGAGGCAGTCAATAAATGGCGGACAGACAACACGCTGAAAACAAACAGTCGATGGAATGACAGGACATTAAAACAAAACATGCATGACAAGAAGTTGTGATGGTGATGCTGCATTCTTGAAATTATTTCATGTTTATTATGTTATGTAATTTTTCTAGTAATGTCCAGTAATTGTCCAGATCACCTGTGTTTATACCCTGTGTGAAGGAGCTACACAAGATCTGATTTTAAATTTGGTCAAGGAGAATGGCACAAAGTCAAAATATTTTGACTTTAATGCTGTTACTGTTGCCGATATCTTTACCTAATTTTACTGTCCTGATGTTGTCCACTAAAATGATATCCAGTTTTCTGTATGCCGTCTCCCTGATTGCATGTGAACACAGCATTACACGGTGTGTATTTGTTCTACTGACTCCACTACTTTTAGGCTCAGTATAGAAAAAATAAATAATTCATTATTTCTCCACCAGAGAGTAGTGTGGGGAAATCTTTAAGAAATTCATAAATAAAATGTGCAGAAAATGCCATAAACTGAATAAATAGAACAGAAAAATCCAAATAGTTTTGAATTTCTTGTGTGTGTCCAGGGATTTAGCATGGCACTGGGAGGACATGGATTCACAACCCTAGTATTTCTAAAATCCAAGCTACAACTTTGGTTTTAATTGCTCAACAAAACTGCAGGCGACAGATCAGAAACACCAGAAAATTCATTTTTTTGTCGTTCAGGTTGGAGGACTTGTGGAAGTGAGAATCCCCTGTGCATTTTAAAAAGAAATTAATTAGGACAGACAACAATCGAACACGGTGGGTGATAACTTTGGTTGCCGATGCCACTCTGATGTCTGAACTGTAATCCTGATCCTCAAAGTAGAAATAACCTCCCATTTAGTCTCGCTGTGATGTTGTCAGATTTACGGAATTCATCTAACTGTGTGTTGGCCCAGATACTGTCGTGTTGAAGTGCCGGCTATCTTTTATTCTGTCAACCCAATGTGTTTGTGCGATGTTGTTCTCTCTAACATTTACAGGTCTATCTGATTCCCTTAGCTTTAGCTGAGCAGATAACGGCTCTGTTTGAATGAGCCTGTCTGTTCTGTGTGTGCGAGCCAAATAGTGATATCTTACCGTTTCCCCTCGCTCAATTTCTATCTTACCTACCACACTTATTCTTGTCAGTGTAGCTGGTGGCCATTGTGTGTGTGTGTGTGTGTGTGTGTGTGTGTTAGGTTGAAATAAAATGGATATTTGAATTTATGTGTGCACGTGTGCTTTCTATGCAGTAATGCAAGTTCACAGATGTACTCCATATTTTCATCAGAAAGGTTCATCGGGTGAATCATAAGAGAAATGTACTGTGTATGCCTATGTAAACTGCCAAGCCAGCAGAAGGACTAATAATGTGCTGCTTTAATAGGCCCGGCACTAAAAGTAAAACCAGCATGTTTAAACATGTTGGCAGGATACATGAAAGAGCCCGTTATCTTGATTAATTCTTGTTAACGGGAAGTACTGAATGACTCAGAAACTTAAAAGTGGATGTTGGTGATGACTAGTTAGCGCATGTCATCAAGTTCAAATGTTTTGAAGGAGACAGAGAAGCTATTCTTACCTGTAATCTTTGCTTTTTCTTTATCTCCTCTGTTCCTTCTGGGTTTTTTTTCTTTTTAATCCTAGCTTCTTTTAATTTAGTTATTTTTACAGCAGGTTTTCTGGCCATATTTTACGTGGCTTTTAATAACATCTCAATGCCGGGCGCTCAAACACATACTCTGCCTTTCTCTTCTTTTATCCCTCTCCTTCATCCTTAGTTCTGTTAAATTAAATGCAGCCTTATCTCAATGAAATATTGCAAATATTGGCTCAGCACAGGTAGGGGAAGGCAATTTGAAAATGGTTCAAACGACAAAATGAAATGTTTAATGTCTCAATGAAGTGTAAAGGCTTCCCTAATGTGTGTCATCGTATGTCTCTCTCCCAGGTATGTGGTCCTTCTCCGTTTCCGAGCTGGCCATCCCCGGGGCTGAGATAGGGCGTATCTCCGCAGCCGACGCTGACCTTGGTGAGAACGCCAAGCTGGAATATACTATCCTGGAGGGGGAGACTGGGGAAACATTCAACATCACTGGAGTGAACCAAGAGGCGGTCATCACGCTCAATAAGGTGAGGGAAAGATGACAGAGACAGAGGAGGTGGACAGAAACAAAATGAGCGTGACAGAGGGGAGGAGGAAGAGGAAAGCAAACAGTTATATGAGGGAGGGGGAAGCAGAGCATGTAGGCAGAGTCTAAGGGGAAGGATATCGGATGGATCACAGCGCGGATTTTTTTAAAAAAAGTTGGAGAGTCGCCTTATCTCCTGCTCCATCCTGCTCCGATTTTGCTGCAGTACCACTCACACCAAGAATTCGGAGCATGCTCGACCCAGAATGCATCTATGTGTTGCACACACAATATTTTCTGTCAAAAATCTGCTGCTGTGAGCTTGACAGTGGAGTTTACAAAATGTTTTCAAAGGAAACTGAGTGAGTGGTGAACGGGGTGAAATCTGAGTTGAGCACGGAGCGGCCTGGAGCAGCTTCGAGCGGGCGAGTGCAGGGAACAAACAGCTCTGTGAGAGAGGAGTGGAAATTCTCACTGCTACAGTCAGCTCGCATGCTCCAGGGGTAAGGGAGCATGTGTAAAAAGGCATCGGTTTGTAGAGGTAAAAGGAAGTTAGGCAGGAGAGGAGAGGAGAGGAGAGGAAGAACAGCTGATGAGGAGGAGGAGAGGCGATGACACAGGTAATGTGGGCAGGTTTTAAGGAGAGGAGTTTTGTTTTGCCCACAGTATGAGTCAAAGCATAGCGAACAACATGTTGCCTAAGCCCATTAACCTGGAATTACCTGGATGTACACAAAGACACTGTATAAGCCTATACGATTTGACATGATTCATCTCTCAGCAGCTTTTTCAGTACGGCTTTCTAAAACAGGTGATCTATATTCATCTCACCTTTTTGTCCTTATTTGGCTCCCATCAGATGAGAGTGTTTGATGGGTTTCTGACAAATGAATTTCCTGCTCAATTCACTGTGAACCAGCCTCCCTTTTTTTTTTATCAATATTTCCATCTGTTTACAGCAAACACAATGAAGCATTCGCACAAAACTCAGTTGAAGCGTGACGCATCCAGATGCAAATGTTTGCAGCAGCTGAGTTGAATGTTATTTGCAACAAGAATGTTTTGACCAGTGTTGAGGTGTTTTGACTGCTGCCTTTCAGCAAAGGTTTTTCTCTGTGGAGCATTTGCATGTACAGAGGGATCAATGAGGCGCCGCCTTTCCATCCTGAGTTCAGCTGGCTAACAGTTTCCTTTAGTGTAATACTAGATGATTTCAATTTCAAACACTCCCGAAGCCGCCTGTCATCTTCAATAATCACATTCTTCTGAAGATGCGTGTGCACGGTGGAGGGGCGAAGAGTGCTGACACCCACTCATTACCAGTGTGGCTTGTAACAGTTCATACGTGCCTGTCTCAGGAGGATGGGAGTCTCTGTGCTCAAATGTAATGTAGACTTAATGGGGAGACGGGCATGTCTGAGATATGATGCTTTCATTTCAAATAAGCCCTACAGAAGTGCCTGAGACACTTCAATAAAAACATGCGTGCATATCTATTAATGCTGTCAGCCATCTCTCTGATCCATGGGATGCCAGTGATGAGAGGTTGTGCTTAAGTGGTCGTTGTGAAACCTGTGTAATATGAACTACACAGGGTGAGGCGGTACTAGCGGTGGGGACTTGGCTTGGGAACCTAAGGGTCACTGATTCAAGACCCTGTGCGGACTAAGTGGTAGCTGGAAAGGTCCCAGTTTGGCTCCTGGGCACTGCTGAGGTACTGTTAAGGCATGGCACTGAACCCTTAACTGCTCAGGGTGCAATCCTGTGAGACATCTCTCCTTACATTATGCATGTGTACAAGTCATATTTGTGCATGTGTGTATTTGGGCCTGTGTGTGTATGATTGCGAGGTTGTGTGCTTGAATTTCCCCTTAATTAATACAATATACCTTCTTGTTTCTTTGTTAAATGCATTCAAATGCAAGAACAGAGAGTGTGTTCTCATGTGTTTGTATGCTTGCATACACCGAATGTTTGTTTACAATAACGTCCAGGTAGAAAACCCCTGCATCACATACATAAAAACAGACGGCGCTGAGTGAACAATGTCTCAATGGGCTATTTTTAGCCACCGAGGAAAAGGCCCACCTTCAAAAATGAATATCATTTTGAGTGTACATTATATTTAGAGTATTTTTTTTTACCACTTTACCTGCCGTCAGACAGCCCTTTCCCTTTCAAAGTCACCAGACTCCATTGACAAAAACAGTCATTTTACTTTACAAAACACAGGAGTTGCTGGTCTACTGCTGTCTTGATCTGTTAATGTGTAAGGTAAAGCAGTAACAATGCTCCAAATATAACACTTAAACTGTTGACTTTCATGCTGGCACATTCGGATAATCAAAGATGCTAGCAAAGCAACACAGTACATAAGATAAGCGCAGCAGAAATGCTAGAAAGGGTGGACCACTGTTTTTAACTCAGTATCTTCAAACATTACAGTTACGGCTGAAACTGACAATAGAAATAAGCAATTTTGCTGGTTTCACATATTGCCATCTGTCTACCTGGAAGTGCTACCGCAATGTCATGTTCGGTCTATATAAAGACCAACAACTGACAAACGGGTTTGGGGCAACAGGCAGGGCAGGGAGGTCTGAAAGTATTGTTGACAATAAGAAAAACATAAAATATCACCACCTTTATCATTTCAGTTTAATGTGTTATTTTTATTATAATATGATATGTTGGAGGTTTGTAATCCCAGGAATAAAAGATCTTAGGAAAATACTGAAAAATGACCATAACATTACCCATAGACCAGGGTGGTGTCTTCCTATTCCTTGTTTTGTCAAACAATAACCCTACAAAATTTAATTTACAATGAAAAAAAAAACAGAAAACCTTTACATCTGAGATGCTGGAACCAGTAAATGTTTGCTGTTTTCAATGACTTAATTGATGAGGCGATTACTTAAAATTCCCTCCAGACATGTTTTAAGTCACATAAAGATACTCTGCTTTTTATAATAATTTGTGTCTGATATGGTATTTCCAAAAAAAGGTCAACTACCTCATAAAAAGTTCCTTAATGAGGTTTTTTACTGGGGTCTTCATCTACTCTCCTTCATTTAAGGATCCCGAATCTATGAATATGCAAATATTGTTCATTGCAAAAGTTTAACTGCTGAGCACATAATGTCTGCACCACTAAAGAGTCCATTCTCATTGTGCGCTGGAGGCTTCAAGTCATCGCCTCGCACTGCATATAGGACTGTGATCACTCAGATCTGAGGTGAGCTCAGAGAAACTTTCCCCCTTCAGCAGATGAATGTGAAAACAGCTCTGCACAAACAGCGTTCTGCACAGTGAAGGTCAAACCTGTAAGTGAAGTAACAATAAACAAACACATTTTCGAGTGGAGCGAGACTTTAAAACTCAAAAATCCTTTCAGCACTACATTCAGTCCTTTTATTGAAGAGATGGAGTCAGTTTCCTGTCTTATAGACATCGTTGACACTGCATGTCACCGCTGTACAATAACAGTGCCTTCAAAATTTGTCAGTTTTAAATTTTGCAGATAACTTTAACTTGTAAGAAAAGTCGTCAAACTCATGTGCCTATAAAATTCATCAAAAATGTGTCTGAAATGTTTCCATTTGGGAGATACCTTGTATTCAGAGACAAGAAACAATCTGCGCAAAATAACAGTGATTTGGCAAAACATTGCTATTTGTATTCAGAAGCCGTTATTGGTTTTGTCTGTTTTTACTGGTGAGTTTTGGAGTGCACAGCTATTAGTGTGTGTGTGTGTGTGTGTGTGTGTGTGTGTGTGTGTGTGTGTGTGTGTTCGTGGAGTCAGGTAGCCACGCATACAAGTGTGTGTGCACGCAGAGAGAGTGTGTGTGAATTCATCACTGTGTCAGTTCTCAGCCTTGGGTTTGTAGGATTCGTTAAAAACAATCCGCACCTGGAGGTGGTGTGTAGAGCAGGATTTTCCAAACCTGCTATGAGCTCCTTTGAAGAGAAGCAGCGAGGCAGGGAGAGGAATGGATACGGTAAAAGATGCAAGAAGAAAGAAATCGAAGGCAAGGACCCAGGAATGAGGAGAAAGAGAAGGGATGGAGAAGGAGAGAGGAGATGGAAGCACTGAGGGGGGAGTGTTAAAATGAGGTCCTGAGAGGCAGTGACAGCAGAGAGTGCAGTATAACAAGGGAGTAAAAGTATGAAGGAACCAGAAAGAGACATGCATAAAGAGAGGGAGAGAGATGCAGAGACAGCAAGAGCTGCAAAATCGGTGACAGCCAGAGAGAGAAATTAGCACAGCTAGAGACTGAGAGGCACAGGAAGGTAGAAATACCCATCCGGTACGACAAGCAGGTAAAAATGAACAAAAATAAATAATAAAAAGGAGGGGGAAAAAAAACGTAGAGATAGGGAGGCAGCTTGGCAACAACAAGACGGAATGAAGAAGTGAGAGCAGGGAGGGAAGAGGGAAAAAAAGAGCAACCTGCTGTGTGTAAAAAGGAGAGCCGATCAATTCAACATGTGCCGGGCGACGGGCGAAACGGGCAGGAAAATCACATGTAAACAAATACAGTAAACACCTCCCACCCACAGTATTCCTCCCACTGGATTCAGACTCAGCGATCTCAAAGACACAAACAAAATGTACAATTAGTATTTCAACATGGCCTCCTTCATGCTGTTTTGTGTTGCTTTAATCCCTCTACAAAGGCACCAAGAGAGGCAGAGAAAGAGATTAGACCGGCACTGCTGCTACGGGTGAAATATTAACTAAAACTGAAGACTCACAGGTTACACGTGCATTCATACTGAGTGCTCAAAAGTGGAACATATATTGAGCATTTACAGATGCTCCAAGGCACCATTTCAGAAGCCAGCTGTAGCCCCAGCAGTTTTGGGGTTGTGTGTAAAAGTGGGTATGTCACAGCAAACTCTTCGCTCTTTTTGGATGAAAAAAGATCTGACTTGAATAGGTTAAAGAGGATTTAGCTTTGCAGGGAATCCACGCACAACTAATGAAAAACATGTAAGATAGGC
The DNA here is from genome assembly GCF_011397635.1 of Epinephelus fuscoguttatus. Taxonomy (NCBI): domain Eukaryota; kingdom Metazoa; phylum Chordata; class Actinopteri; order Perciformes; family Serranidae; genus Epinephelus; species Epinephelus fuscoguttatus. Next base: position 9,944,183 of record NC_064766.1, on the reverse strand, counting down.
TACAACTAATAGAATGAAAAACAAACAAAGCGTTAAATAAGCGCTAAGCTCCCCCCTCGGTTTCCACTTCGTTAAACAAACAAAAAAAAAAGAAAGAAAGAAATGAAATAAAAACGAAACAGCCGTGCTTTTTTTAATGCGAGCATGTAAATGTTTAGGGTGTGTTAATAATGAACACGCTCCAGCGTCCATTTTCCGAAGTCAGGCGCCTTTGAAACTGTGAAGAATTTTAACAGGGGAACGCGATGATCTGTGTGCCCCCGGAGAAGGAAAGATTTCCAAGCGGAACAATTTGTGTTGCCACAGAGTTGGCCTTGACCTTGCTGGTCATCTCGCTGCTGTGGGCTGAATCTCTTTAACCATTGATCTAAGATGCACGCTCTCTCATACACACACACACACACACACACACAGGAACAGACACGCAGAACGGAGACGCACACCTACACAAGCACCAATAAACCACAGAGAGAAATATACGGATGCACACATCAACACTTGACCTTGCGGCTCCGTGTTTAAACTGTGGGGAATGAAGGAAAAAGAGCTGCAAAGGGGCGCGATCGCTGCGGCGCCGGTCCTCACCTCAGAATGATGTGTCAGATGGGAGATGGGGGATGGAGGGGGGTTTAACAGCAGATTAGGAAGAAATAGAGTCAATAGAGGGAGCTGGAGGAAGGAGTTAGTTAAAATGAGACAGAGAGAATATGTGATGACAAAATGGAGGCAGACAGAGAGAAATCAGACAGATGAAGATGAGGAAGGCGAGGGAAGACGTGCCCTATGAACAGAGGGAGGAAGAGAACGCGGTGAAGCCACAATAAAAAAGGCGAGGGTTAGGAGGGGACATGCGAGAGAAGCTGGGTCATTAACAGCCTGCAAGTCAGGGTGCCGACTGAAGCTGCCTGCTGCTTATCACTGCTTATTTACTGTCAGTCCCACAGAGACCCCCAGCAATAAAAAGATTTCTCTCCCTCCTCCATTCTTACTCTATCTTCCCCCCATCCCCACCCCCCAACCCCCTCCTCTCATCATCAGCCGCTGTCTCTCTGCATTTCATTACTCGCTCTCTCTCTGTGTCTGATCTCCCCACACATGTCCAAATATGCAGGGGCAGGGAGACACACAAGTTTAAATGCAAGTAGATGCAACACACACACACACACACACACACACACACAGGCAGAGTCTCCCCATCGCTCGCTTGCTTGCCTCGTCCTCGCTCTGGTTTGTGTCTGGAGGCCATGTCAGACAGTGTGTGTTGTTTGTCTGTGGCTCTGACTCAACCCAGGTCTGCCTCATTCTAATTCACACACACACACACACACACACACATATCCAGGAGGATACATCAGCCACATAGTAACACACACACACGCACACGCACACGCACACACACACACACACACACTATTCATCTATTCATTTTAAATTCCTATGTATTTTTTTTTTTGTCATTTTACAGTCTTTCATTCTTCTTTTTTCCCCCTGACCGGTCAGCTCCGCTCCACTCCACTTATTTACTTATTACATATTGCTGATAATGAATGTACATATTGCTGCTAATAGATTTTTGATACAGCATGTGAACAAGGCCGCAGTGTAAGTAGCAGGTAATTGAAGAATTAGCATAACACTCACCAGTACAGTAGCTCCTTGACATTGCTCTGCAGCAGTGCCCCCTAATGGCCAGAGGCTAACATTCATGGCAGCCCCTAACTTGTGGCTGTTGGTTGAGGTTTCCCTTGAAATCAATCAACTAATCAACAGCTAATCAACCGCTACAATGAGAGGCAATTAGAAGAAAAGGAGTAGACATAGAGAGTCATGTCATCAGCTGATGGACGCAGATATTTAACATGCAAATCAGACACGTGGTGATTTAATAAAGGCTCGGTGTGTGTTTTGATTGTGCATTTCTAGCCACTGATGTAGCAAGGGAACTTTCAAAACAAACTAGGATAATGCCCTGATTTCACAACACCTCATTACACATGTATACTGAATTTAATAGCATAGTCGGATCACTAGATACAGCGCAAGGCATGTCACAACATCATTAATACGAATCCAGCAGTATCCCAATTCAGGAGGTTCCCTTTTGAGGTATGTTTTCGGGGTGCTGTGAGCTGTGTAAGCCTGCTATTTGTGCGCCTTTCATTCCTCTTACCTGGGGGACAAGCTAGCTCGCGCATGTGTCAGTTTGCCGTTATTATTTCCATATGCTCTCACTTAAAACGGCTGGCTAATCCTCGGTCACACGCCAGCAGCGCGCCCAGGATTATCTGTGTTTGTTTTCTCACGCGGAGGAGAGATTGTGTTAATCTCCTCAGAGGGAAAAAGAGAGAGAGAGAGAGAAAGATGGAGAGAGGGAGAGACAGAGGAAAAAGAGAGACCAATGTCTTGCTCGTAAGTTAAAAAAAGGAAGACATGGGACATCTGAGAGTGAAATAAGACAGAAGACAAGAGACAAGTGACAGAGGGAAGGAAAGGCGGCAGAGGAAGAACAAAGTCAAAAGGGAGATTTAGAAGAGTCTTTGTTCTCTCAACTCTGCAGTTGTGCTTGTTGGCAGAAATGTCCAAAGCTGCGTTTGTCATCAGACAAATGTGATGTATGATCTTGATTTAGAATGCACAATATCAAGAAAGAACTCAAGCTGCCAAGGACAGCAGGGTGCTGAACGCGCACAAGCACACACGCCACAGACCAAATACTACACACACTCTGGTGCACAAACACTTTTTCGTAGGTGAGCACAAGTGTGTAACCTTTTGATTTTACATCTTTTATTGAAGAGTCAGGGAGAGGTACCACCTCTGTGATTTGAAGTCTCGCCCTCCAGTAATGTACATTTACTGTAACGCATACACACATTCACACATTCACACACACACTTCCTCAATAGAGCATGCATGCCTATGGGTCGGCCTCTCTGAGAGGAGATGTATTATGTATCGCCAGTCTAGCATGCAGGTTAGCTAATTAATTTCTGCTAACTGTGAAGCGAATTTAAAAGGGAAATTGTATAGAGAAATTTGAATTTCAAAAAGGACATTGGGAGCATCACAGGACAAGAGAAGGTTACACTTGTAAAACGTGTGTGTGTGTGTGTGTGTGTGTCTGTGCGTGCATGTGTGTGTGTGTGTAGGAGGAAAGTAATATTAACTACAGATAAGGCAGAGTGTAAGCATGTACTGGCCTATGTAATATACTTTCAAGGGCTGAAACTAACTTTTCATCAGTGTCAATAATTTGTGTTTTTCCACTTTGAAAGATTTATGTCTGGTATAGGTTGAAAAAAAATCACAATGTTCCAGAGCCCAGAATTAAGTCTTTATATTTCTCGCTTTGCCCAATCAACACTACAAAGGAGAAACATATTTAATACAGTGATATAAAACACAGAAAGTCGCAAATGTTTGAGAAGCTTGAACCAGTTAATTTCTGGCATTTCATCATTTTAATGTTTAATCAACTATAAAGGTTGTTGATTAATTTTCAGTTAACTAAGCAGACAACTAATCAATTGTCATTCAAGCACTTGCACTTACACATCTTTTCGGCATTTGTTTGTGTGATTAAAATCGTGTGAAAGAGAGATGGAAGAAGTCAGAAGAACAGAGTGTGTTTGAAGGGTAATTTAACACCAGTAAACACATACAGTCAAGTTATTTTCCTTTTTACAGAGAAAAAAAATGTTACCTGTCATCTAGACCCCTCCAAAAAATTTGTGATATATGACAAACCATGGGATGCAGTGCTCCCATATTTTAAGGGAATGTCACATCCAGCCCCCACAAACACATCCATGCAGTAGAAATACTGCCTCTACTTCTTGTAAGCTCGTAGTTTGACCAGTGTTTCCATGTTCGTGGCAATTGTACACCCTCCCTATCACTCATTCCGTTTTCTGTCACTCACTGCTGCCTCTGCTACCTCAGCTAAAGCCTCGCTAAGCTAATGTTAAGCTAGCGGTTCAAACAGCTCTGAACCACAGTCTTGGCTTTTCTTTGGGGGGGACTAAGGTCAATATCGCTGCTTTCAGTTTCAGCCCATAAGGAAGATGCTTTGTAAGTGGATGGTATAGAGGTTTTCATGAAAGGGGGGGGGATAGGATCCAGCGACCCCACGACCCCACGACCCTCAAGAGGATAAGCAGTTATGAAAATGGATGGATGGATATTACATTTGTTTTAAAATATACCTTAGTTTGACATGCATGAGAAATCCCAAATTAATCTCTTTAAACGTGCCGCTTAATTCTTTGAGCAGCACATGGTCACATGGTCAGGCGGCACATCATGTGTTGGTGGGTAGGGTTGTAGAACTAACTGGTCATATGTGCAGGTGGTGGGGTGTGTGTGGTATTGTACGTCACGACCTGTGCAGTACCCATGTGGGATGCTGTGCTGGTGTGTCAGGGTTCAAATACACAATTTTTTGAAATTGTGAGAAAGCCTGTAAAACTCTTTTAAGTTGCTCTTTAAGGCATGTGTGCGTGCATGGAAGTTTCACATAACCAGTTTCAGAACATGTCGACTAAATGTCTTGACAATAAGCCTTTGGGGGCACGGCCAATATATCGATGGTTCTGGTGCAGCCAGCGTGTGCCGGTCATTTCAGCTACGCTCTATAAACAGATATCTGCATATAAGTACAGATTTTTAAAAAAAAAGGCTAATAAAAAGCTAAATCACCATCAGACAATTCAAAGTTCCTAGGCTCATTTTGTCCAGTTTGTTCCTCCTCTTTTGCTCTCCACACTGATTGTTTACCGGCCGCTCAAAAACAACAAACACACTACAAACAGAAACCAGAACACTTCCAATACCTAAATCTTGTGCTGTTGCCTGTGGATTCTGCATACATGTGTGTATCTCTTTATAGAGATTACACATGAGCCACCACAGCACTTATGTATGTGTGTGTGTGTGTGTGTGTGTATTAAAATGTTTGTGAGGAATTTTCACATACATCCACACATGTGCACCAGACAGAAAAACAGTAAAACACATAAAAACAGTTGAGACACTGTGTGATAAGTGCCTCTTGTACAGGCGAATGAGAGAGAAGGATGAGTGTATGCGTTGCGGTCTGTAAGAGCCGGCCGATGTCGCACACACACAAGGGGGAGAACGGTGGGTGGGGGATGCGTGTGGGGGTGGGTGATGGAGTGTGTGAGGTGGCGAAGGAGGGGAAGCGGAGTGATGGAGTGCTGGATGGAGGGAGGGCGGGGGTGATGAGTGTGTGCTCACAGTGTAAGTGACACCTCTCCTCCTCAGACAGATTGTCTCTCCCTCCCTGTAATGGGGACCCCGTTAGAAAACCTTTTTCCCTCCATCTACCCACCTCAACCCCCGTCTACACACACACAGACTCTCATCTCCCCAGACAATCCTTCTTGTTTATTTATCTTTTCTGCAGAGATATTGCCCAAATTGCCCACATTTTGATGTCTTTCAATTCGCCCTTTTCTCTGCATAATCTTTAATCAATCTTCACCTCTTTCTAAAACTGCTGATTTTCTGTGGAGCAGTTTACTCTGGTTTACAGCTCAGAGAGAGGGAAGAAAAGAGATGGAGAAATAGAAAAAGAGAGATCAGAAAGGAAAGAGAGAGTGCGAGCGAGAGGATATCAATATTCTCACTGCCGCTGGGATCCTCAGAATGATTTTTTTTTTCCTGTTTGAATCTGACAGCAAATATTCCGCATAGCCAGGGAGCCTATTTATCCTCTGTCCAACATGGTTCTCTGTGCCAATCACACTGAGAGGATTCATATGCACACTTACTTTAAGGACACACACATACTGACCACGGATCTGAGGAGACAAAGACTCAAAAGAACCACTTGTACTTGCAAACAAGCCCACACACCAATACTTCAAACAGGTATTTTGAGCCCAGACCCAAACATGTTGCATTTCTGAAATGCAATCAACAGCAGGTGGATGTTAGTGTGTGTGTGTGTGTGTGTGTGTGTGTGTGTGTATGTGTGAGACAGTGGATGTATGTGATTACCTGTATATGTACCTCTGCCCTCACTAACAATCATCTCGGCAAACCCGATCAGAGGCTATCTCTTGGCTTCAGAGCTGGCCTCGCTGGTGGGAGTTCGGCACGCAATCACACAGACACCTCAGACAAATAGGCTTCATAACTTCTCTGCAACAAACAGTCACTGGGGCCCGAGCCTTATCCCAAATGAAATCTCTTCTACCTGTGTAGATTCAAGGATACAAAGGAATTTTTAACGCTTCTCATAGCCAGCTACGAGTCTCCATGGTGATAGTGGAGTCGCCATAGAGATGGAGATGATGTTCCAAACAAGGGCCCTTTTATGAAAAACTGCGTGGTTCTGTTTTCAATTTCAACGTAGGAATTGCTCATTGCTCATGGCAACTATTTCTCGCTTCCACCAATCTGTAGCACCTCTGAAAGTGAAATCCATTCTGTATGTTCACAAGGAAAAAAGTTTGTCCAAGATTCACTCCCACAATGTTTCACAAGGTCTGATGCTACTCCTACCAACATGTGTGTAACATTCTAACAAAACACACTACCTGCCAGGTATCCACCAACACATTTCCAAGTGTGTTGCCAACTCTGCAGCACCAAACAATGCTGGAGCTAGATAAAACGTTCAATGCAAATATCCCAAGTAGCTCATGCTTACATCCATCTGTGCTGCATGTAGATAGCGGCACTAATCTTACATAACTCCTACGAGCACAGGCAACAACATTCAACTTCCTGCCAGTAAACCCTACAGCTACGTATCCTCTAGTCTTATGATGTCAAGAATATCTCAACATCAACTCCTAGCATATCAAACCAACATTCAAACATGTAGTTACTTCAATGAGAGTGTCAACGCTTTCAGCATCAGGAATCTCATTGGCAATGCTGTAACATCAACACCTCATGAATGTCTTTTCCTACTTCACACAAATCCCACCATCTAAGCATCCACCCACAACAACCTTCAAAGTAACACTTCAAAACTCCAAACGCCACACCATGTAAGGTACCCGTGGTATTATTTACTCTAAATCATCCTCAGCTGAGTTTGGATGTGACCACTCTCTAGCCTCAGCGAGCTCTTATCTGTAGGAATAATTCATTATTTGCCATCTCTCTGCTTTTGATATGTAATTTAGCAGTCATCTGTGGAAAATTTAGTGTGAGAATTGGACCAAATGAAAGCACAAGACAGTTCATTGGATCAGATGTGACATTTGCATAATTTCTTGCTACTTAAAAGTGTCACCATTACTCATTTCACAGTAAGTGCATATCTAAACTTAAGATGATTATAAACTTCTACAATCAATTTTTTAACCCTACTTACTATCCCCTCTCCATTCTCTCCCCCCAGCCGGTTGACTATGAGAGCCGGAGCTCCTACTCCTTCTCTGTGGAGGTCCTCAACCCCATAGTGGATCCTCGCTTCTTGCGTCGAGGCCCCTTCAAGGATCGAGCCTCCATCAGAGTAGCAGTGTTGGATGCAGATGAGCCTCCAAGGTTCTCCCGAGCTCGATACCACATGGATGTGTCTGAAAACTGCCCACCTGCCTGCACTGTGGGCCGGGTCAGCGCTGTCGACCCAGATACTGGTCTTACTAATAATATCAGGTACAGTAATCAGCTTTATCCTAATGTAGCGTATAGAACTTCATATATTCCTATAAATTTAGCTAATACAGATTTGTGTGGCTGAAGTCAGATAATGCTGATTTACCTTTCACTGTGTCCCTTATTACACTATTTATTAAGGTTTGGGGACAACCTAGTATTGAACAAATTTTGGGGGGAAAAAATGCTAATTTGATTTCTTGCTGAGAGTTAGTGAACCAACTCACCTGGCTGTTTTTGTACGTGTTAAACAACAAGATATAATGTGAAAATAGTGAGGTTTAGAGGTGCTTGTAGATGTTTTGTTGCCTTTTGATAGAGCCAAGTTAGCTGTGTCCTCCTCTTTCCAGTCTTTGTGCTAAGCTAAGCTAGAATTTTAGTTTGAAACATTTAAAAATATACTAGCATTATCACCAGACTGTGAAGAAGTAACAGTTTTGATGTTATATGTATTGTGCTGCAGAGATATCTACTGAAATGAGCATGCTAACCAGCTGGCCGGTCCTGTCTTGTAATGCCACTTGTATCTCAGGAGGTGATAGTGAGTCACTGCAGCGTCCAGTCTGCTCTTAGTCCAACTTGAGAGGACAAATACGTCAAGTCCAGTATTTGTTTTTGTTGTTAGGTTAATCTTTTCATGTCCTCAACTTTCTTGTCCGTAACTGACAATCAACAATCAGAATTTGTGAGGTCTGAAATCCAGGATGCTGGTGTGGAGGTCATCCACTTCAGGCCTAGGCTAAGCTATCTTGCTGACTTGCTGAATTCATCACTTGTTCAAGTCTGTGATCTGAAATTTCAATCCAGGCACTGGTTAATGCTAAAATATGTCCACAGACACAGAATCCGAGGTCTGAAACTCAAAAAAATCCAAAATCCATTGTTTTTCAGCGAAGACTTTTGAAAAGCTGAGACACATGATGCACAGACAGTGCATCTAACATTCCAAATGGTATCAATATATGGTTTTAATGTGGCTGTTTCTTGCGGCTACAGTCTTGCCTTAACTACCACATGGGAAGATTATTAGGCTTTCATTGGTGTGGTTGAATTCTGTGTAATCTTGCCCTGCTGCCAGTCAGTAGTTGGCTTTGAGGTGAAACGCTGCCCCTGTGGCCAGGTATTACACATTGCAACTTTAAGTATTCAGATAATTTTATCCACAACAGATAAGTTTCAGTGTTAAATGAAAAATAACCCATGCTGGTGCTGAGTTGTCTTAGTTTATTTAATGTTTTAGAGGCCAGGATTTGGGTTTGTTTTCCTAATATTGAATGTTTTCAGTGAAGGGTATATAGTTTTTGGACTGAAATTTGTATGCAGCTCTTCAACAAAAAGAAATAAGACACAACAGCAAGAGCAAACCAAATAAACATAAGCCAACCAAATGCCAACTTAGCGTTCTCTTGAGCCGACAGTAACCACATAAGTTTTTGAGGTCCAATCCTTTCACTTCTGTTTGCAGTAGGTTTTGTCTGGCGAGTTATTTGCCTGTAACAACCACAGAAAACCGTGTCCCAATTAGCACCGGCAAAAGTGCTAAGTGTGACTGTGTGGGAAGGAATGATAGTTGGTATATTCATAGAGATATTTAGATAATCAGTGGCACTTCAAAAGAGCTGCTATCAGCTGTGATAATCTCCCTATATTAATTCTTTGGCCATTTGAATGCAGACTTCCTTATCACTTCCTCACACACTTGCCCTGTGTGCTTCTTTCACTCTGCACCCCACTGCCATCTCTGCTTGCTTTTTCCCTTCACTTATTCTTTCTATACTTCTCTCGGCCCCTTCCTCATTTCACTTACATTCACCTTTTCTCAACACAACTATCTTTCTCCTTCTACCCCCCTTTCTCCTCTGCAGGTTCTCCATTGATCCTCAGTCAGACCCGGAGGCTCTGTTTCGTATCACCCCAGACACCGGCCTCATTACCACAGCCATGGAGCTGGACCGGGAGCGTGACCATTGGCACAACATTACTGTCATTGCCACCCAGAGAGGTCAGAGGTTGCTCTTTGTACAGCACTTGAAAGAGCAATGTTTTGGATTCATAGGATTTAGTGGCATCTAGCAAAGAAGATTGCAGATTGCTGCCAGTTAGACTTCTACCATGTGCTAAGCATGAGCTGTTGCTTAGGATTCCTTCAGTGTTTACTGTTCAGGAGGTTTTTACTGGGACTTGAATTATCCACAGAGGTCTCCTCCTCTCCAAAACAAGCAGACTCAGTGATTTCAACTAGTAAAAACACTGAACAAAGCAGCCTCATGTTGCAAATCAGTGTTTTCCAATGCTGTTCAGCCTGTCTGCGACAAGCACCGCCTAATGTGTGCTCACTTTTTTTCTGATCCAGACCTATGGGAGGTTTTTACCAGGAGCTGAATAATTGTAGTGGAATAAAGAGACTCAAAACACATAGGATTGGACATTTGAGGGTTTAATCATGAGAAAGCCAATGAATTGGTACATCATGACAATTTATAGTGTCTGACAAACAAGCAGTATCAGTTGATACATCTACAAGCTTTCCAATACACATTAAAAGGTGTTTCCTGTCACTCAAGCTACTGTTTCCTTATATTCAGATAACCAGCTCTGGGAACAATTGCTTCTCCACACCAACCCAAATTTGGTCAGAGTCATGTCAGGTCATCTGGCTTAAGTCACGTCAGGCAATTTACACTATAAGAATTTATGTCAGGTCATCTACACTATATTGTCCGTAAAGGTCTCCTTCTCTCCAAAACAAATGGACCTAGTCATTTAAACTGGTAAAAACACAGATTAAATCAGTTTCACGTCACAAATCAGTGTTTCTGTGGTGCTGTTCAGCACATCGAGATGCGCCACCAGCCCAGCACCCACTGATGTGTGCTCACCTTTTTTTCCCCTGATAACTTAAAATTCAGACATTCAGGAGGTTTTTACTAGGAGCCAAGTTATTCACAGATCTTTTCCTTTCCAAAACAAATAGATCTGGTGAATTAAACCTGTAAAAACTCTGAATAAAGCAGTTTTACATTAAGAATACTACCAACACGAAACGTAATTGGCCCTTTCTAGAGCCAGTGTTTGGTTTGTCCACTCTAGGCTACTCTAAAAATGACATGGCATACTCTGTGGACAAGGACTTGCTCTCTATGTAAATATAAACGGTTCAGTCTAAGGTAACAAAAACACAATACCTCTGATACTCAGGTGATTAAACACTAAAGAAAACATACTTATTAAATTATATTCCATTTCTGCCAATATATCCCTCGACATCCTACACACTGGACCTTTAACACTGAGACATCCCTGGAGATTGTCCATTGGATCTTTTATTTAGAGCCAAAACTCTTCAATGAAACAACATTTTACCACCACTGACACCTGCACCCACTGATGAGCATGTGGGTGTAAGAGGTTTAAGGAAGTGTAAACTGTAAATTGCACAGTATCTGAAAAGCACAGTATCCAGTGTGTGATGCAGTTCACTAAGCGGCTTAGCTCTCGAATCATCAAGCCATGAGGGGAATGCTGTTTGGCGCCACAAATAGTTTGTTACAGCTTGCCTGAGGATCAATTGATCTATACTGTGTGAGTTATCTGATGCTGTGATAGATCTCTTCTCATAAGGATTCAACTGGAAACAAAGAATTAAAGCAACAAATCGAACACAACCAGTGCTTTACAGGCACACTACAGCTGCGAGGGAGAACAGTAAATAACCTTTCACTTTGCAGGCAAGGAAATTTTTACAAACTGAGGCACTCCACAGGTTGTTTTTGAGTCGTGAAAACACCACAAATGACCAGAAATGAAGATAAAAGCACAATCACAAGGTCCATTCAGTCACTGTTCTGGAGCTTTCACTCATGATCAAGGTGAGGTTGCTTTGTCAACTACTTGTTTCAGGGCCTGGGATAAACTTTGAAACAAAGTTGAGATGCTTTTTTATTAATAAATCAAGAAGTGCTGGTGTTGACCCTGTCAAGAACATTAATTCATAGTGGCAAAACCCCATAAGCCATTTGGAGAGTCCCCTCGAGAGCCATAGTTGTGGCCTTGACAGTGAGGGGATGGTAGAGAGCATAGACTGCATGAGAAACAAGACACATAATGCAGTTTGGTCTCAAGGATAAGCCTGGCAATATTGTATATTTTTGTTATTGTCTACAAATGCACGAAAAGACCAAAACTAACAATGTGCGGGTGCATCTCTAAATACTTTCTGACTTCCCTAATCTGTCTGTGGCACTCATTCCCCAAATCATTGTTTCTTATTGAAAAAAAAGGGTCATAAATATATAGTTTCATTTTTTTAACGGCTGAATAATCTCCTGAAACAGCTGGGCAATGTACTTTTTAGCAAACATTGCATGAAGAAGAAAAAATTGTGTGCATTTGTTGAGGACTATTTTCAGCCGTGGATTAACACACATCACATATCACACATACTCTCATGAGTATTCATACCAGCAGGTGTATCTAGGACTAACTCAAACTACTCTACACGTAGAGATGTTCCGATACCATTTTTCCCGCCCAGTATACCTGAACTTGCATAATGGCCGATACCGATCCAGTACCATTGCGTTAAAAAGAAATGTTTCAAAGCTGTATACTACTAACCCTATGGATGTAAAATGATTGCTATCATCATTGTATGCCATGGCTGAAGTTAAACCCTTTGTAAAATATGAACAAATACATGCAGAGAATTCCACAGAAATTGCCAAATTGCTTACATTTTGCCCGTTGCTAATGTTATTTTATTTTCCAGCAATCAGTTCTTCTTCACCACTTTTAAACAGTAGTTGCCAGTGGCTGCATAGTGTAACTTGCTATGTAGGCTGCTGTTTTAGAGCGGTGAAGAAGAACACATTTCCAGGAAAACACCTGTTTTATCTGGGTGCGAAACTTCTTTGAAGTTTATTAATAATTTAGACTTGCGTACTTGCTGATACACGATCCAGCGTTTAAGGCGGTATCAGACGCATTTCTGATACTGGTATCATTATCAAAATAAAGCAAGGTGTGGCCTGATGTTTGTGTTGTACAGCAAGGGAGCTCTATGGCACAGAGGAAAAAAATATATCAGACTTTGGATACACACGCAATTCTTGTTAATAGGATCAATTCATTATTTAATTTGTCCTTTAATGGGATTTTTTGACAACAAGAAAAAAATATATAATATCATCGGATCGCCTATCCTCAAAATGTCCTTCAGCCAAGACCTTCCTCGTCAACAAATGATTATCTTAATCATTTGTTGACGAGGAAGGTCTTGGCTGTAAATTCAAGTCTCATCCTTTGTTTGAACTTACCTGGCATTAAAGGCTGTCTCTCTGAAGGTAGAAGTATGATGATATTTTAGTATATTACATAGACACAGAAGACTGCTGTATACATCACAATTTCTTCCAATAATAAGTTATTTTCTTTTAATCCAAACTAGGATCTCTAGTTAATTAGTTTTTGTGCCTAAACCAAACCAAACATTAGCCATAGTTTTGGCAGATCAGATAATTGTCATATGCGTTTTAGAAGGCACTGACAAATGATGTCTTTCTGTTGAAAGTGGTGCCAGATCAGCAAATGCTCATTCATTTATTGGTCATTTTGGAAGGCAATGACAAACAACTTCTTTTCTTGTTCAGTCTTTAGGATTTTTTTAAACTTAACACCAACCTCCTGCTAAATCCTGGCTGAATTCTTATAGTCATTCTTGGCAGGCAACAAGCTATTATTTGGATTTCCTACGCAGCCCTAAAACAAAAACCTCAATCAAACTCGTTGGTCTAAAAGTGAAAGTATTGCTGGAGAGTGCTGTCCAGTTGCTGCTTTGTCCAAGGAGAAGAAGTTGTTTTCCTGCCAAGTCTTGCTCTGGACAAAGTTAATCTTTACTTAAAATCTACTCAGGGCTCCTTGTGGCAGCAGTGTTGGTAGGACTGTGGAGGCAGCACAGTGAGTGCCTGTCTTGAATAATGAGCTCTATCTAATAAACAGACTGTTGGAGGCTGTGTTGACATAAAGCACAGTAGGAGCTCTGCCATGGCCACGGGCAGGCCAGCTCACCCAGTAGCATTACAGCAAGAGCTCATTTTTAGCTTTTCAGTGATGGGAAGCAGTCGCTGTCATCCATGACACAGTGTTACTGCTTTAGGTTTGAGAACATGGTGTGGGAGTGTATGTGTATGTGTGTGTCTTAATTTACAGAGGACGGCCCACTGTGTTGCGGGGTTAGATAAATGAGTAAAGATGTGTGCTGGCGAGCCTGGATTGTGTCTGAGCCCTACACAAGAGCAGCCTGAAATGTAATGGTGGATGTTCAGCTCAGAGTATGACTCCTTGCGTTTCAAGTGTGGCTCTGAGAACTTCACGTTCAAGTGTGTGTATATATCCAAGTGAATTGGGTGTAGGAGACCCTCTGCCAATCCATTTAAACTGCGCCCTTGTGTAACTGCATGCAGATTGACTGCTTTCTACATCCCTCCTCTGCTCCCTCTCTCTCTTTCTTAGAAACACACACACTCACACATACACGCACACTTGACGCTGGGAGATGCTTTGGCTAAGAACGGAACAGTTTGATGTGGAAAAATTCGACTGCTATGGAAGCATCAGTCGTACTCCAGCTGGGAGCCTGTGAGCTGTAACACAAGCCAAATGAAACCAAATGCACTACTGTATATTTAGCCAATTGTGTGCTCGCTAATGTGATCTGAGTGCTGTTGAAGTTTCTTGACAAAGACTGAAAAGCTTGATCTCGCCTATGAGGACAAGTGAATGGATTTAATAGAGTGCAAATGTGCATTTTTGTGTGTGCACACACTGGTGTTTATTGCATTGGGGTATTATATTCATATTTTTTTCTAAATACAGCTGTCTGCAGGCATCTAAGAGTGATGTATTTCAAGGCGCCTCCTTCTGATTGGCTCTTTCAGACAACCCCAGCCAGGTATCCAGAGTTCTGGTTGCAATAGAGACATTAGACCTGAATGACAATGCACCCGAGCTGGACAGGCAGTACACAACGGCCATGTGCGACTCATCCTCCGTCGGGCAGGTCAGTATGTGCTTAAATGACCTCTGACATCGATGTATTTGTCCACATGAAGAGCTCTGTTCCAAAACTACAATTTAAAGCCACTACATGTAAAAATAAATTCATAACATTTTCAAATTATTCTGCTGGAACAAGCTTTTGTTTGTATGAAAATGGGACAATCCCAGTGAAAATTGGTGCAGTCTATTCGTCCTTTTCACTGCAGGAACATAACAAAACATAATTTGACGTATAGCCAATGTCACAGGGTCTGCTTTTGTTACACACTTCTCCATCTGCCTTGGGGACAAGTCCCTGGAACTGTATTTTGGCACAGCTCATGTGGCCATACTAAATTAAAGTTTGAGGTACTGTTGGCAGTGCTGATGATTGTGATTTGTCAAAAAGGCACAAAAGAGCCTGGAACTGAAGCCTCACAAGGTTCCTATAAGGGTATAGTTCAGGATATAGGAAGCCCTAGATTATGGGTTATCAAGTTCCTGCATTGGAAAAGGTCTGGACAGCACATACGGCTTTTAGAATATTGATGTCTGTGTCAGTCAGTTCCCAAATTTGATCCAGGTTCAAATATCTCAACAACTACTTGATGGGATCTCATGAAGTTTTGCGCATTCATGCTTCCCACAGGACTTTTTTTGTAGCACTACCATGAGTATAACATTTGTGGTTGACAGAGAAATGTCTCAACAACTATTAAATGTATGTCCATGAAATTTGGTTCAGATATTCATGTCCCCCTAAGGATGAACTATATTAACTGTGGTGATCTCACTTTTTAATTAGCTCCATCATTGGGTATTTAATCTGAAGTACGGCCAAGTACCTGCAAAAAAACTAATATTCCCCTCGGCCTCAACTATACTTTGTGTTTACTGCCTATCAGCAGCATGTTAGCATGCTGACATACCAGACCAAGATGGTGAAAATGGTCAACATTGCTTCTTCCTTCTTGTGGTAATTGCTTAGCATTACCACATATGAACAATAACAACCAATCAGTGATCACACTGTCAAACTAGGCAGCGCTGATCAAATATAAATCAAGACTCTGTACTGAATTGCCAATTTCTTGCCTCAGATGTTTTCAGAAACATATTTTAGTGTACTATTTAGCTGTAAAATGAGAAAGCTGGTCCGGCTGGTGGGCAGTGCCTTCTTCGACTATGTCCAACATAGCTGCTGGGTTACAAACTTGCTCATTTGACAGCTCAACATTTCATGTTTCTGAAAGCATTTGAGGCAAGAAATAAGCAATAGGCCTACAGTAATCAAAGTTTGATTCATATTTAATCAGTGCTGCCTAGTTTGACAGTTTGACCGCAGTTTACCAACAGTGATTGACAGCTGCCTGAGAGACTCTATGGCTGTGATTGGTTGTTTTCGGTGTGCCATGGTGGAATGTCATTACAAGCATTAGGAAGAACAGGAGGAATATGACCATCTATCCTATGTACTTCTTCCAGAATATGGTGACAGCTTTAGTAAATATGACACAAAATTAGCCTCATAAAAGTTACCAACTGTAGCTTTAACATGCTCATAAAATGTATGTATTTTTAATGTGGACATACAATGTTTTTGTACATTTTGTAAAATGTTAAGTATTGCCACCTTTATACAGATCATGGCTTTATACTTTAGTGTACTCTCTTCTATTGTTGATGGCTTATTAGTATCCTTGTATTTTTATACATAGTATGTACTTTTTGTATACATTATTATTGTGTTTGTATCCATAATTGTCAGACAAAACACAAACACTGTGCTTTATGCTCATAAACAAATCATTTAATACAGCATGGCCAAACATAAACTCAAACTTATTCTTTGAGACAAGGAACTAGATAAGATATTATGTATATTTATTACAAACAGTGATGTCTCTCATAAAGAAACACAGTACTTCAGAGCTGTTTCCATTCAAATAAGGAAGCATATCATGCAAAGCCTTGTCTGTTCAAGTATGGGAGCATATAAGGTTCAGTAGTACCATCTATTCAGACATGACAGCATACAGCCACAGCGTGCCCATTTACCATGGAGGCAGGTGAATCCTCCATGGCCTGTTATCGGAACGCAGCAGCTATTCACATTGTAATTAAACTCGAGTCTCCTCTCAGACTGTCTCCCTCCTTCCTGCCATCCGTCTTGCTTTATTTGTGTTCGTGTCTATTTTTTCTGCATCATGGTGTTCTTGCTTGATCCTATCTCAATTATAGAAATCATCTCTGTGCTCCTCAATCTCTCCCTGGAAGCCATCCTTTGCTCTATCTTTTTTCTCTCCTCCTTCTTCAGTATTCCATGCTGGCTCCATCGTCATAATTTGGTGTCTTGGCCCATCTGTTGTTTTTTGCTGGTGTTTTTTCGTTGCGCTGCTTGTGTCTTTGTTGTTTCGCCACTAAATCTGTGATTCTATGGCAACGACGTTGATTTGTTTTCGCCTGTGATGTTCATGTTTGTGTTTGTGTATGCTGTTATGTGAGTGAGTGGGGAGACAGTTCAAGAAAGAAAGATTATGATAGCGTTGAATGTGTTGGGGTTGTACATGCACGTCTCTGTATGACAAGTCATTAGCCAAAAACGTGTTTGAATATTCACACCCGGCAACTGATAACATAATGCGACTGTACATAACAAATGCTCTCAAGGCCCAGACACTCTGACTAACTCAGAGAGCATGCAGCACCCTTCATCCCCCCCATTCAGTCTTGTAGCTAGCACTAGAAAGCAGTTCTGAAAGGACATCTTGCATAATGATGACCGGTTTTTCATTAAAAATAAATTACCCATCAGCTTAGGAAGCGGGTGATTTTTTTTTTTTTTTTTAGATTAATTTTGTTACGATTGCCACTGTACGCTTGTGTAGATGCTATTACTAAATTGAAAGTCACACTGCACTGTATTTGTGAAAGGCGATTCCTGTCAGACACAGTTATTTATTGGGTGCGAGTATCAGACACAGTTTGCTTGTGTCTCTATACTAATTGTTTGGCTTGTTGTGATTCCTGCTGACGTCGGCTAATGGTTTGTAGCTAAAAGCACTCTCTGTGTAAGTGTTTCTGCCATTACCTTCTCTTTCTCTTCTCCCTGTGCTCCTCCTCCCACACACACACGCACACACACACACACACACATATTCACACCCTCCCCTCACCCAATTTCCTCTGCTCTCTCTATCTCTGGGTTTCAGGTGGTGCAGGTGTTGCGGGCGATTGATAGAGATGAGGGAGGGAATGACAGCACTGTGTATTTCAGCATCCCCCCGGAGTCCAGCGCTGCCCTCAACTTCAGCGTCAGGGACAGTGGTGGTAGGCACTCAATCTTTCCCTCTCTCTGTATATCTCTTAATTCCTTTCTTTTGTTCCCTTGGCAGACACATGCTGTTTTCCCCCACTTTTTTAAGGCTCTTAATCCCACATTTTCTGTCCGCCTTTCTCTTTCCATCTTCGTTTTTTCCCCATTCTCTCTTTCTTTTACCCCTCTCTCAAAACCCTATGCCTCTTCCTCTTCTCCCTACCTCCCCCTTCCCATTTTCTGTCTCTGCCTCTCTCTTCTACCATCCATCTCCCAACTCCGGTGGCCCCATTGTTTTGCTTTGTTATCCTCCTCTCTTTTATTCGTCCCTCTTGTTTGCCTGCCCATATCCTCTACATCCATCTTCTATTCCCCACAACCACGTATACTTACTGTTTCCAATGAAAAGCTTTTGAAGAAATTAGAGCTGCTTCGTTTAATTCACTTCAGCTCAACTGAATTCAGCTACTTAGTATTTGTTTCAAGTACATTCTCTGCCTGTACCGCTTTCTTTGGCCCATTTTCCTGCACAAATACACACACATGCTGGATACAGTACACACTAACAAAGATTTTTACAGGGCAGTGCAATCATGGATACACTTACACTCATGTTGGGCTTGTTAATTCAAGGATATAGCACGCTACTGCATCAAAACATAGACATTTAGTGTTCATTTTGCACAATAAAACTTCAAGGCCATACTATGCTGAGTTTTCTATAAAAATATATACTGCATTGAAAGATTCATACAAAAGTAATCCCTCTAAATCATCACTTATGACCCAGTGGAGGTGTGTGGTCATGTATTCAACTGCAAAGACCTTCCACCTTCATTTTCTTATTTTCTTCCAATTTGCTCTGTTCAGGATGTTCCTGGGCATTTAGCTCCCAGCCAAAAACAGCAGATGAGGTCAGGACATTTTTAAAAAGGTGGCATCCAGGCTGTAAGTAGCACTCATCCAAAAGGAAAGCCACAAAAATCATGGGAACAGCATGAAGAAACTGCAAATATAGCGAGGCGAAGTGCCAAATGGACAAAGCTTGTTCCAAATGAGTGACTCTGGGGTTGGCTTTCACTGTCACTTTGCTGGTGAGTAGTGAAGAAGAGGATTAAGAGCAACGTGGAATTGACCTGCATTTTCTTGGCTGGCTGTTAGCGTAGTTAACTTGCTGAAGTACAGTACAATATATATAACATTCCTACAATAGTACTCTGCACTATATGCACAAGAAGTATAGAGAGAAGGGACCAAGATGATTTCTTGGTGTATGCAGAAGTTTAATTTATTGCATTATTTATTTGAAGGTATACTATGCAGAGTGTGTTGGTCACAGTTTATAAACACAGCATTCAAACTTGGTTCCTTCTCTCTACACTTCTTGTGCATATAGTGCAGAGTACTATTGTAGGAATGTTATATATATTGCACTGTACTTCAGCAAGCTAACTACGCTAACAGCCAGCCAAGAAAATGCAGGTCAATTCCACGTTGCTCTTAATCCTCTTCTTCACTACTCACCAGCAAGGTGACAGTGAAAGCCAACCCCAGAGTCACTCATTTGGAACAAGCTTTGCCCATTTGGCACTTCGCCTCACTATATTTGCAATTTCTTCATGCTGTTCCCATGATTTTTGTGGCTTTCCTTTTGGACGAGTGCTATATCATAGGCAACTGGACTTGAGTTTCTTGAAGATGTTTCGCCTCTCATCCAAGAGGCTTCTTCAGTTTTTAGTCACAGGCTTTAAACTCTGTGTGGGTGTGAACCCTTACAGAGTTGTTGAAGTCACATATGAGTTCTGGGTTTCAGAGTCATTAAGGTCACATGTGAGTCGTTGACCCACGCGGCCATCTTGTGTGTCCCATCTAACCCTAAGGACACACAAGATGGCCCACGCGGCCATCTTGTGTGTCCTTAGGGTTAGATGGGACTAGGTGTGAATGGGTGTTAAGTCGTCAGGGAAGGGATCCCAACACTGCATTGTAGGTGGGTGATAAATAGTGTCGTAGGCCACCTCCTCTGTTTAATGATAGCCGTTCCAGTTTGACGTAGGTGGCTTCTGTCACACCTCTTTCAAACCATCTTTCTTCTCTGGCCAAAATGTGAACATTGCTGCTCTCGTAGGAGTGTCCCTTCTCCTTTAGATGTCAATGAATAGCTGAGTCTTGACCTGATGGGCTGGCTCTCCTGTGCTGGCACTCTGCGAGCGTTTATACACACAGAGGCGGATTGGCGAGTTGATCCGAGGTGTCCAATTTTCCGCCTTGTAAGGTAGTCATATTGGCAGAACCTTTTTGGTTTAAAAAGATAGAGGCGGCCTTCCGTCACGGGAGGGGTTGTTGATGACTTGTGGGAGGAGCTGTTGATGACGCCACACGTGCAACCCACTGGTGGTGGATAAATAGGAAACAGCTGATAGCAGGATAGCAAGAGGGAAACGCAAACCTGATAGATAAGCAGCTGGGGAGACAAAGAATTGCACGCCCTCCTTGTCTTCGCAAATGAAGAGGCCATTAACTGTCAAATGACGGGGATGGTGAAGGACAGGCCAAATTATGAGGGAATTGCCGAAGGACTGACCAGCCGCAGCCTCCCTCGGAGCACGCCACTGTTTACGTCACACGCTGAGCTACACGTTTTGTTACTTGCTCACGCCCCCATTGCCCCGAAAAAGGCGCATTTTGTATAAACAAAAGTAGGTAGGTGGCATTTTGCTGCACTCCCCGATTTTGATTTTATACTGCCAATGCTGAAAAAGGACTGATTGGGCTTTCCTGCAAATTTGCACAATTCCTATTTAAAAAGGGCTGTTGTTTTGTTTCACCAATGTACACATCTGTGCATTCCTGGCTGCACTGAACTGCACACACTACATTACTCTGTTTATGCCTGGGAGTTTTGTCCTTAGGGTGGACAAGCTTCTGCCTCAGTGTGATACTGGGCTTGAAGTGCAGAGTGATGTGGTGTTTGTTGAAGATCCTCCTGAGTTTCTGAGATACTCCTGCAGCACAATGAATGACGATCTGAAGAAGCCTCTTGGATGAGAGGTGAAACATTTTCAAGAAACTCAAGCAAGTCTGCCTACGATATAGCACTTACGATTACCATGACCTGGATGACTGAGAATCTTCACTGACATACACCACGAAATATGTGCTACATTTACTTTTTCATGCATAAAAGACAAAATAACTTGTCCACAGATATATATATTTTTTCAATTATGCATCACCCATGGAATTTCCTTGTAAACAAACACAGGCATGTTTGCAGTCAGTGTTTCACACCATTGTTCATATCCTTGAGGCCTAAAAAACACGCTGAATAAAACATATAACATTTGCAAAGCTGAGGCTTTTTGAATATTTTGAAACCTGCACCATTTACTGCGCAGTACATCCCTGATTACATCAGCTAGGGGTCCTCTTCTTTTTTTAACCTCTTGCTGTTCCATCTCACTTTTTGACACATTACAGGACTGTCAATCAGTCAAACTGAAGGAGTTTTACAGCTCACCTGCACTACACATTTGTGTTACTGGCAGAAATAAATATCAAAACATTGCTCCAACATTGGTAAGAAAAAAAAACTGTTTGTCAAGATTGAATTCATGTGTCATGTCAGCCTGGTGTTTTAGGGCTCAATCAAGCTGGTTTGTGAAAAAAAAATTGAAGCAGAATTATTTAGATTTTTTGGCCACTGGAGCAGCACAAGAAACCCTCTATAATACTGACACATTTTCAGCTTGAAATGCCAATATGATTTACATGTTAGTCTGTTTACACATACCTAACAAATGCCGTGTGTCCACTTTTCTTTTAGCTTTGATTTGGTCTCCACCACCTCCCCAGGGAAAGTTTTGTCTCACTAGCAGCTAAATTCTCCAATACGTTTACCAGCTAGTTATTAAGTAGGTAGCATAGAGTGGGTTAATCAATGCCTTTTCACTGAAAACAGCTGCGGTTGGAAATTAGGTTGATGACAGTGGTAAGAGTGAACCAAAAAGTAAAGTTGATGGCCATAAAATCAAAACAGTTAGCTAAAATACATTAAAGCACTCCGTAGAGCTGAGGGAAATGGCAAGATTGGATGATTATTCTCTGTGGGTCTAGGAATATGAGCAACCCCTTTTACATTACACATGCTGATTTGACCCATTGTTAATTTTAGTATTGATTAGTGTTTAAACCATTTGTACCATTTCAAAATGGTGAAAAAATTATAGTTATCTTGATATGTGGATTCTGTCCCTTGGCTACGCAGACATCCTGGCTAATGTGGTAGCTCTCTAGTGTAGATATTATATATTTCTTATATATACCTTCCTTGAATCTGATATAAAACCTCTGATAATACTGTCACATTCAACAGTGAAATTTGTAATTCCAGTAGCTGATGAGCTAAGAACTCATTGACTATCATTTGCATCATTGGCCTGCTGATTGCTCCTAAACTTGGCAAAACCACGAGGAGGGAACCTGTTCTAGCTGGTACGTGAATCTGGAGGATAAACTCACTGACATGTGGAATCAAAGGGCTCTTTGATGTGTCATCCAATGGCAGAACAGAGAAAAAGAAGAACATGTTCTGTTCTGATATGGACAGCTTGTCTGACAGATGCATGCTGCATTATTTGCTTTGTTAAAAACGGTAATGATTCGATCTGTGATTCGGATCAGAGAAGATTGTGTGGATAATTCATTCATGTTTATACGATTTTTCAGCGCCTTTCATGCTGATTAAATGCTTTCCACACTATGCTTGTATGCCCTCTTATCTCTGGCCTTATTTTTTCTAGCCTTTTACATTTAATTTAGTAGAAATCTAAAAAGATCTCCCCCGCAGACAGTTCACAGCTCTTTTGCCCAAAAATAAGTGGAGTCAGATCAATAGAAGCCTGAACTCTTTTGTTGTTGCTGCTCCCTGGTCTTCTAAATTGTTATATGTGTCATTATTGATGAAATCTCAATAACAAATTGAAAGATGCACGGGCTTGTGATGGTTCCAAAACATACCTGCTTTATTCCTTTGCGGTGTGAATCAATCACCTATTGATTGGAGTCACAAATTTGCAAACACAATGATGCATGTCCATCATTTCACAATTGTAACCTCCTGCTGCCATTCAGTGCAGAAGAAAAATGGGAAATTGCAAAATGCAGTTAACAATGGATGAATTGTCTTCCTTCAGGTCCCACAGCCAGTCTGGTGCTGCTGTCCCAGCTCCAACCGCTGTCTCGCTCCGCATCCTCCACGCTGACGCTCTTTGTGCCGCTGGTCCTGAGGGATGGGACGTCAGGACTCACCAGCACTGGGACGGTCACAGTGTCCGTCTGTCCCTGCCTGAGAGGAGGGGCACGGGCCGGGGAGAAAGAGAAGGACAAACAGACAGAGGGCGAGTGGGACTGGGAAAGAGAGGCGGTGTGTCTCCCTCAGCAGTCCACACTGCCTTCCCCTGGGCTCAGCACCGCCGCCCTGCTGGCTATCCTGGCTTGTGTTGCCACACTACTGGGTAAATACCTTGATACATAGAAGTTATACACATAGATACAAAATGATGAGATCCCCATGAGACTAACAACAATGCAAATCAAAGAAGTGTAATATGAATTACTTTTTGTCCCTGGAAAGACCCTTACTTACAGTATATAACCTACATCATGTTTTTACTACAGCACTCTGCATTATTTATGAAGTTATATCATTAAGATTTACTGCCTATAAAGGAGTGTAATGCTAATCTACAAATAAAAAGATGAGTAAATAGTGTTTAGGGCTGTTTACCCTCCACTACATCCCATGATGCTTAATCTGCATATGAAAATAATGTAGGCAGCAGCGTAAATATTTTTCTTAGTCACAGCTGCTCAATAGCTGGGTTTACTTTTCCTCGCAATTTTGGTCCAGTTATCTCCTGCAGCAAGGTCAGCACTAATCACTGCTAAAATAACAATTCTGAGTGATTATCTGGGCCCTCCGGTTTTTGATAGCAGCATAATAAAATGTCACTGCCACCTTTGCAGAAACTCTCAAATGCTCAATTGGATAATGTCTAGGTGCTGAGAAGGCTTTGGCTCATGGCCAGCATCATTGTCATTTCTATTCAGTCTGTTGGATCACTACTCATGCCTTGTTGATAGGGGCATTATCATTCTGCAGGAGACTAGTTCAATCAAGAAGGAAACGCAACATGGCGTGAAGGTGATCATGCAGAGTGGCTTTTGGTGGAGTTTAGAATTTAGTTCCCCAAGTGACAAGGGCATAAACTATACCAGGAAATACACTCAACTTTAAAGCATTCATCTCAAGTTTGGAGCCTTAGAAGAGAGCTAGAGTTCTGTGCCAGGACAGTTTCGTTTTTCTTGTCTATAAGAGGTTCATGCTAATCCTGAACAGTATAACTGGGCCCTGCACAAAATGCCAAATGTTCTTACAGAAGCTCTGACAACAGCTCCGTCAGGATCCCATCTGGTTATTAAAAAGGGGCTTGGCATACATAAGGTGGATATCAAGCCATTTGGTAACCACTCTCTGTGGCTCCTATGAAGAGAAATATACATGTTAGTCATGGCATGAAGGCGATCCCTCACATTGTAATGAAAGATTAGAGACTTCCCACTCCTCTCAGGAATCATTACATTAGTGCCATGGAAATCAGATCATGCCACCTCCAACAACATTAAGGTTGCAGATTGACTTACTGCAGCAGCTTTACCACCTGTGGTGCATCAATATAGAGACACAAGCACGTAGTGTGCACAGTATGCACGTACACCAGTGCCTCATATCCACTAAGCAGTCTGGTTCAATTCAGGCCGTAACACATTAGAGTGGTTATTTTTGTGTTTCCATTGCCATATGTTGTGCATAGTACCAACAGAACCATTCCAAGCCATACCATTTTTTTTGTAACCCTTCTGTTGAGGTACCTAGCAAACTGATTTAATTCTAATAGGTGGAGCAATGCAGAACAGAATGTAAAAAACATCCAGGAACAACCCTGCCCACATTTAAGAGTACTTACTGCTACGGAAATGTAAAACAGATCTAGGGTATCTTAGGTACATGTTTGTACGGGTTATGTACAGAATCAAAGGGTACTATGCCAAAGTGTTGTGGAAACGGAGCTCAAGACAACCAAGTAGAGCTCTTTCAAACTGGATCCAATAAAATTGACTGTTCATGAACCCCTAGCTCAAACAGTGATTGTCCAGTCATAGCTTGGCAACTGTAACTAAGCACAGTGTGTCTGTAAAGGTATTGATTTCTCCACATGGTAAAAAAAACAGTTTAAATGAAGCTCCAATAACAGAGACACTCAGATTCTCAAGAGTTCGGAGAGTTCTAGCTTTTTGTAGCTTTTGAAAAATTAAACTCAAGAGCAAAAGTGTAAAGAATTAATACTGCTCAAACATAAGCGACACTGTGTGCCTGGTCTGCCTTACCAAAGGCAAGGGCCATGTCAGTGGCTAACTACAGTATATTATGGAGTAACAGCTTACTTTAGAAGAACAGGAACATCCTAGATGCTAGTATAGCAGAGTTTAGAGTAATGAGTGGTTGGCTCTTTCACAGGGTTTATGTTAATAAATCAGCTCGAAACATTATTCCCATTAGACCCATTGTTTGAAAAAGTACTGCAAATTCTGAATTGTTGGGTTTTAGTGAAACTTAAGGATCAGTCAGTGTCCTCAGGGTCCCTTTTGGATCAGGTGTCTTTTTAAAAAGACGATTTATGCATGTTCGAGTAGGTTTTTCATGGGCTGCTGCTCTGCACCTACATCTTTATTCAACAATTTCCAATATTAACCATATGCAATAATATTTCCCCACTTTATATGTGATGAACGTATTGAGTTTAACAAAAATTCTTGTCAAATAGTGCATAACTAGAGCAGAACAAATCCATCCTTCCGGGTGGATTTTATCACAGGTAGCCTTGTTGGACAAGGGCCACCAGCTTGGTTCTTTGCCCACAGCCCTAGGTCAAATGTAGCTGTCTTTGCTCTGGGAATATGGTGTACGAGTGGTGGAGTCATGAGAGAATAAAGCGGCCATTTGCCTGACTGGGGCTCAAAGTCAATTACACAGTGGAGGCATGTAGCCTGCTGATATGATATACCAGCCCTCTAACCCAAGGCCTCTTCTGTATTTGTTTTGTCTCTGTCTCACCTCTTTGTCTGCCTGAATATTTCTCCCTCGCTTGCTCTCTCCTCTTCCTCCATCCCTTTATTTCCCCTGTGACTTCTGCCCCCTCCCCTCTTGTTAATCATTCTTTTTCCAATTTCTCTCCTATGCCTCAATATCTTTTATTCCCTCTGCCTCCCCTCTGCAGCGGTGAGCGCCCTGTCACTGTCGCTGCGCCGTCAGAAGCGCGACTCCCTGTCACCACTGGAGGAGGACGACGTGCGTGAGAACATCATAACGTATGATGACGAGGGCGGGGGCGAGGCCGACACGGCTGCCTTTGACATTGCTGCGCTCCAGAGCGCCCCACACAGCTCACGCTCACGTGGCTATCGCACACTGGACAGCAGGAATGTGTACGTAGGCAGAGGGTGTGTGTGTGTGTGTGGTGGGGAGATTTTGTTTACATGTACACATTTAACTCTTATTATTTAATTGCATCAAACCTCATGGCTGGCCTCTTATTATACACTAAAAGGAAGTTAGGGAGGAAACAAATCTACCCCTTCAGAGTAAAATCTTTCATCTCAGTCCAGCACTTAATTGATCCCCTTAAGTAACTGATCGAGCCTTAACTCCCAGATCATAATCAGTCAGCGATCAAAATGCTGAGACAGAAGGCTATCAAGCTCTGCAGTCCTGGGAGACCACTTTGTTGTGCTCGTTTTGTTAAAGCTCGTTTATGTTCTGCTACATCAGAGAGCTGTTTGCACCCACTTTGATGTTCCTGTGAAACATTGTTATTGCCTTTGGACCAATAATTAGCTCCGACGAATTCATGCAAAGCCATATGGAGAGGCCATAAACAAGTACAAAGGCTGCGTTTAGTTTATCGAAAATTGCTTCTCGCAATTTATGGAGGTGGACACAACGACATGAAAAACCTTTTAAATCTAATGCAATCCACTGCAATATCCTTGCAATAAAACCACCTTTGTGGTGTTTTTAATGTTTCATTTTTCTTGACTCTGTGTCATGGAGGAGCAGATAGTTTAACTTTATGGGAACTTTTAAGCTGTGGTTCATGGTTTTGTTGTTTTGTGTTAGTAAGAGCTTGCCATTGGCGCCCCCCAAAAATTTTCACAAGTGTGACCAGATGGGGTGACTGAAAATCTAGAGGGGGCACACCCAAACCAAAAGCTATAGTTGAATTTTAGGGATAAGATTATGCTGTTGAAGTATATAGGTTAGCTGAAAACTTTGGCAATATGGAAAATTTAGGAATTTGCACATGGATATACTTTGGTACAGTTTTATTACAGTTAATATTACTAATTATTTGATGTACATTGACTAATACTGGTTCAGTTAACAATTTGAGCTCCAAAACAATCCTGTTTTAATGTGTTATTTTTCCAAACATGTTAGGCGATTAAATGCTCTTCCGGTGGTTGGTCCATGGTTGGTACCAGTGGATGCCTTAGGTTTTCTAGTTTTATAAGATACAACCTCCTTGCTAAAGACAGTAATGTTGGCCCAATGTTGGGGCCAGCAATTGTACCAGAATTTCACATAGACTTACCAAGAGAACTTTTGTTTAGTCTGAGAAAGTTACCCTGATGATGTTGTCAGGGTTATCTTGCATTGTGCTGACTACAAGTTTTAACAGGATGCTTGCATTGCTTTTCAAAAGTTTATAATTTGATATTCATACTGGAGGCTCAAAGTCAGAACATCTTGGCCTTGGCTGCATCAAGTTTGACTTTTTTTTTTTATTATTATTATTGTTCAGTCTACAAAAGTCACCCAGTGAGAATGCAATAAAAATGTCACTGGAAATATTTTTCCCCAAGGTGCCTAAAAGAACAGAAATGCTCTATAATTTGAATATAATGCTTTATGGTACAAAACCACCAGCTATGGTCTCAAAAATTCTCTTGTGTGTTGTGGTGGGCCAGCAAGATAAAGGTCCATATCGTTAAACATCAGATTTTCATGTCTGTTTTTAATATAAAGCAGGTACAGGTGTATTTGAATACTGTGAAAGTATCAAAATGCTCAATCC
This sequence comes from Epinephelus fuscoguttatus, assembly GCF_011397635.1. Taxonomy (NCBI): domain Eukaryota; kingdom Metazoa; phylum Chordata; class Actinopteri; order Perciformes; family Serranidae; genus Epinephelus; species Epinephelus fuscoguttatus. Next base: position 9,916,001 of record NC_064766.1, on the reverse strand, counting down.
ACAAAATCCATATTTAGGGTCTTTAAACAAGCCCCCAAGACTTCCATGAGGTTGTGATGTCACAACCGCTACAGTACTGTTACAGTTATTTCCCTGGCTGCAATAATGGTGCAGACATGATGAAAGTGCAGATGCAGAGGACCAGCAGACTGAGTTTTTTTGGAGGGGGGCTTGAAGAGACAAGCATTAAAATGGAACGATTCAGATAGAGGGTGAATACAGGTATATTCAGGCAGACTTTATGACAAAAGTAATGTTTTGTTAACATTAAAGCATGTAAATACAAGTACGTGCCTTAAAGTGAGCATAATATGGGACCTGTAAGACATACATATCGGACTTACCAAAGTTAAATTGAAATTTTGCCTTGTGTCTTACAGACGTTATGCCCATCATAACCAAGACAAAAGTCGTACCTACAGCTGGGCTCAGAATCCGGGCGTGGATCACAACTACTCAGGACAAGGAGGACCTCTCTATGGTCGCCTCTGTTACAGCAGCCACACATTACCAGTTCTCCGCCGTGCACCAGGTGGAACATTTGAGCCAGGCCTGGCAGAGCTGGGATACCGCTATCCTGGAGGCCAGCCAGACCACTCTCTGGTCATCCAGAACCAGGGAGCCATGGTGGGGGCAATGGAGTCTGGGGCAGTGTACGTAGCTCCCACAGATCTCAGCACAGGGAGCCGAACAGGGAGTCGCACGGGAAGCCGTGACGGGACTGCACCCCAAAGTGGGGTAAGCACGTCGGATGGAGGAACGCCAAGGACCAGTGACAGCCAGGAGAGAGGAGGAGGGACAGGAACGGCAAGCAATTGCACAGAGGGCAGCAATGAGGACAAAGCGAACAACAATCAAGATGTGGACTGGGTAAGGATCACTTTGACCCTGCTTTCACACCAAAAGTGCAATTTTGGATCGTAATTTAGCTGATCTACTTTGACCCCAAATATGCTACTTATGCAAATAAGTTTTGTTGGATTCAATTTTGCTGTAGAGAACAATAAAGAAGTAATGTTTTGCAGTCTTAATTGCAGGACTTAAAGAGTAAATTTGGTGTTTTCAACCTGGACCATCTTTTCCCATGTATTTGTGTCTCAGTGACTAATGGGAACAACAATTTTTGAAATTGGTCTAGTGTTGAGAGAGAACCTTGCATTGATATTGTAAGTGTCCCTGCAAAAATAGACCTTTTTGTTAAAAGGCAAGATCATTTGTGTTTAACCAGAGGCTGTTCCAAAATTGCTATTGACAAACCCACCAGACTCCATTTGAATAAACAGTAATTTTACCTTATATAGAGCCCGTATATTTTCACATCTAACTGAGTGAATAAGGGTTAATTTCAGCCAGTTATTTCAGCCAAGTTATTGTTGAATAAGTGGAAGGATAAATTAAGATGTTTTTGTGAGTTTTGTTTCTGTTGATTTTTAATGAAGTGTATTTTGCAGGTTTAAAATGACTGTTTATCTAAATTGGAGTCTGGTTGGTTTTGCAATCGCAATTTCCGTAATGTTTCTGATTAGATAAAAAGGATCTTACTCTTTCACAAAAATGTGTTTTTCTGAAGGGTCCTTTCCATGATATTGTCAGACGGTATAATAACAATCTGAGCATGTTGGTGACAGAAACAAGTACTTTTAGTGGATGTAAATTGACATTGCACAATTGCCTATTAATGTTAACATTGTAGCTTGTTCCACCCCTGCTGGCTGCAGCGTTCTCCCTCAATACTGGAAAAATAAAAAAAATTATAGCCTTCATTAGATACAAGAGCATGAGGAAATAGGGTCTCGGTTGAAAAATACCAGTCACCCTTTAAGTTATTTTACTGTTCGATCTGGTCTACCCAGTCTTCAAGAAGATGATGGGGGACAATTAATATTGTTATTGTCTACATAGCAATGTTGTCAGTAGCATCCAAATGAGCTGTTTTGTTTGGTGTGAAACTGGCATGTGAATGGATTCTGTACTGCAACACAGTTTAATATAGATGGATGGATGATGTTTCAGGAAGGAGAAAAGGTGATAGACGTATTGAATAATGAATTAAAATTGAATAAATGACTTGATTAATGATAGATGGCTGCATTGGAGAAAGCATTAAAGTTGAATGAATGACTTAATAAATAAATTAAATAAGCAAACGAGTAAGTAAGAAAGTAATTAAGCAAATATGAAATAATTATTAAGCTTGCATTCAACCTGATATACTGTATTATTGCAGTGAATGTGAGGCTGTAATATTTTTCATTTCTGTACTGTAGCAGAAGTGTCCAGGACAATGCTGAAAAAGGAGGATGATTCAGACATATCAGCACATTTATATCCTGTCGTTCATTATCTTTTCTGTGTTTTGTTTTATTTAGTAGGCCATAGCAAGGCTGCCTGGCCCTTCCTTTATTTAATTTTCAAATATTCTATTTCTCGATCACTTCCCTCTCCATCTCCCTCTCACAGTGCAGTGTTAGCTCATTCTAGTGTTCAATTAATATCTACGGCTTCTTCCAACTCTGCCTTTCTTCCACTCTGTTCTGCTCGACGTCTGTCTCTCCTTCATCTCAATCATTTTTTTATTATCACCATGTCCTGCTTTTCCTCCATTCGGGCTCTATGTCATCACACCCCCCCATCTCTCTGCTTTTATTATGCCTTTCATTGAATCATCCTTCATCCCATTCTGTGTTACTGTAACCAAACCTAACAGTTCCATACCCTACCCAAGCCCCAAACTGAAACCACTCGTGCTCGCCTACGTTCCCTCCAGGTGCAGTCGGAGACATTACCCAGGGAGCAGCACCTTGTCATGACCCGATCCGGCTCCATGATTGGCCAGGGTCACGGCGCAGGAGGATGGGTGTGCGACTCGGCTACCCTCCCCATGGCGGGACGCAGGGCCTCTCGCACGGGCATGTCCCCAAAACGCACAAGCTCTGGCCAGGCTGAATCTGACTCTGGTGGAGGAGGCGGTGGAGGAGGAGGAGGAGGAGGAGGAGGAGGAGGAGGAGGAGGAGGGGGAAATGGAAATGGTGGAACCTCCGCTGATGGACAACAGCAACCTGCCAGTGGACGCAACTACACCACTGTCCTGCAGGGGGACGTATCTGGACAGAGGGACTACCCTGGCAGCTTGGGGAGAGGAGGACTAGAGATGGGGAGCAACTTTGTGGTGGCGAGGCCAGACAGGGAGGGCGGAGGGATATCATCTGTCTACCCCGATGCAGCTGGCTTTATTGGGGACTGGCGTGATCGGGTGGGTCTGGGGGGGTATGTTTTGGGCAGAAGGGATATAACCCCCCAGCTCTTTCCCTTCCCAGGGCAGCCTCGGGGAGCATATGGCGGAGTGATGGGCTTCGGGGCCGGCTGGGTTCCGGGAATGGAGGCTGCGAGAGGAGCTCCAGGGCCCGGGGGTCCCTCCTTGGCACTGAGGGTGGGTGAGTTCCTACGTCTGCGTCTTGCCCAGGTCACTTTTGACCCTTCGCAGCCACCGTACGACTCTGTGCAGGTGTACGGCCTGGAGGGCACAGGGTCCCGGGCTGGATCCCTCAGCTCGCTTGAGAGCGAAGGAGAGAAGGATGCAGAGAAAGAGGAGTGGGGCGCAGGGCTGGAAGAATGGGGCCCCCAGTTCCAGAAATTAGCTCAACTCTTCAAAGACAGGGAGAAAGAACGGGAGGAGAAGGAAAAAGTTGACGAGGGTGCCAAAAAGGAGAAGGAAAAGAAAGACGAGCCGGAGAAGAAAGAGAAAAAAGAGGGAGGGGAGCAGGCTGGAGAAGAGGGGAAAGACTGAGGAAGGATACAAATGAAACAAATAGGGGCAAAGGGGGTAAGAGGGAATCGGAGGATGATGAAAAGGCAACCAGAGCTAGAATAATGTGAAGAGAAGTTAAAGGAGAGAAAGATGAAGAGGCAAAGTAATAAAAAGAGACAGAGAAAAATGAGCCTGGGGAGGGTGGAGAGTGCGAGGGCAGGGGGAGTTGGTGATTGATGTAATTTAAAGCAATAAGTGTTGAAACGCTGATATGGTTGAGCACAGATACTGAGACAATGCAGAGGCTGCTTCTGCTCGGGGCAGCAACAATTTGTTAAACGCTTTGGACAAAGAAAAACAACCCAAACATTCAAGACTCGATTTAATTCAACTCTCACGTATGGAATGAGAAACAGCAGGAAACAAGAAGAAAGACGTTTTTCTCGTCGTGTGTGTCGGTCTGCTCTTTGTGTCCGCATGTGTGTGTTTGTGTGTGAGAGAAGTCTGTGAGGGAATATGGATGTGCATATACGTACTTGTGTGTGTGAGCGTATACGTGTGCATAAGATGGAGCGATAGAGGCAGGGAGAAATCATGCTACCCAGAGACAATTTAAAGATGAGACTGGCGACTGATGATACATAAGCTGCGCCATTAGTTTTCGGGACAACGTGCAAGAGTAAACATTTAACGAGGAAGTTTAGAAAGTAGGATAACACACAGGGGATGAAATATGTGTTTGAATATAAAGCCAATGGGACAGGGGGATGGATGTATAGAGAGAGAAAAACGGTCGTGGAAGTGAGACGATTGTACAGAAACTGTTACTTTTTATTCCATCTGCAGTGGCAGAAAAGTGAATTATTCAGCTCACTACTTCATTCCAAATGAAAATGATGAATCATTTAAATCCTGCAAAAGATTCTCCCTCCTCTCAGCCCACGAGGAAAACAGACATTGTGAAAAATTTAAACGATTTAGGGATGTGATCCCCCAAACCTCCCCACCCTCCACCCCTCTCATCCCTCCAGCTTTTTGTAGTCGAGTGTTGGTATGTTTACAAAGACTCACACACAAACACACACAGACACAAAACAACTGATGCGCACCATGAGGCTTTGATTGTACTATGGTAAATTATAAAAGCAAACCCATCCACAAGTATTCCATCTACTATATGGAGTAATGATGACTCTATTATACATCTCTTTAATGTTTATATGGAAGAAGTCTCCTATTTTTTATCCCCACTGTAGTCTCACTTGACACTTCTCGAGGACAACGTATGCATGATTTTTGAAAACAGCAGCAAACCTAAAAAGGCAATCAATTCTGTTTTGAACTATCGTACCTCCCAAATGAAAATTTCCATAGATCTGTAATGAAATTATAAAGGAACAAAACCACAGAGACTCCCACGACAGGCTTTTTGTTCTTGTTAAAGGTCAGGATGCAAATGAGCTGGAGTTTTCAGCTGGAATGCACTTTTATACTGTGTGATGTTCAATAATAGATAATGAATAATGTCAAAGATTACAGTTGTTTTATAAGATGTCAATTAAAAAAAAAAAGATACAATGTTTGACTGTATGTAAAAGCATTTCAAATGTAAATACCACTGAATATTATTGCTAAAAGAGAGTATATAAAATGAAAAAAAAAAAAAAATCTAAAGCAGAACTTGTCCAAATGGAGCACTGTTGGGACTATCTCTATGTACTGTAGATTAGAAAATGGAGTAACGGAGCTGGATTTAACAGCCTCCCTGGACTGAAAACAACACCATGTATTCAACACCTGTGTAAAACATAAACAGGTTTGGTTTGTGGTAGCGCTCGTCTGAGATGGACAAGCCAGAGAATCAATTATACATGTGGCCTCTGGCAGAAGTTTGTTGTGCAAAGTATTAGTTAGAGGAAGCCTCAGAACTAGCCTGTCGCTGCGAAGGATCCCAGCGGGACAAGGAGAAATTCCCCGAACAGACATACAACAGAAATTCAGTCTCTTCCTTAAAATCTGGGTTATTATTCTGCAAAAGTAAAGTGATAAATGAAAATGGAATTTGTAATAAGTTTCTAGGACAGCTCTGTCATTAGTGTTGCACTGCCTGAGAGATATGAAACAAAGTTTTATAGATGGTTACTTATCTCTAGAAATATAATAAACTGTACATTTAAGATTTTTAATAAAAGCACGGGAAAGTCACTGTCCACCAAATGTCATCTTTCATGCATTTTAGGCAATGCAACTCAATGACCCATTTAATATTACATTTTGCTTTGCCTTGACCACGGCGTAGATCTGAAGTCAAGCAGAGTCTCTAACATTGTGGAATAAAAACAGTCAGATTTGTTGAATTTTTGGAGTCCCGAGGGGAATTTTGCCACGTACCCCAACCTGAACGTGGATGTCTTTGGTGTGCCATCGCAGAAACGTCACCATTTGTCACTGGTTTGCTGTAAAGCCACCCACATAAAGTCAAGCTACCAGCTTTGCTATTGTCCATCATAATCTTGTTGTCAAGGTCTGCTTCTGTCAATACTTAGTTAACCAATCAGGAAGTCAGACTACGCGCTGACCCAAACAAAACCCACATACACCTCTGTACCCTTTACCTGAGCCACAGACTTATCCATACAGTGCCACTGTGCAGACTGGATGGTGTCAGGACCAATGTACAAATACTGCACAATAACTGGAGAAGAGTGTATGGGGGGGCACAGAACCTCAGGGGGGATCTGAGTTATAAGTCATTTTGCTGATCATCAATACCTCAACACCCTAAAGCTACTTCAACTTTTCATTAGCTATGAAACACACAGCCAAAGTGACAAGGTGTATAAGCAATTAGACACATACAGCAATATACTGTGTGCCAACCTCAAAGGATAATTCCGCTTTATTACAACTTGGGTCTTATTGTCATAGTTTCTACTATTATTTCTATCGGTGATAATAACATTGTGCTTTGCAGGTTAACAGGTGAGACCTGGGACTGGGAAACATCTCTTTAGAGAAGTGAAATAGAGCAAGAAACACAAGCTTACAGGTCTAAAACAAATGTCAGCCAGAGTTATTTGAGAAAAGGTGAATGGTAAAATTAGTTGCATAGATGTGCATGCACACACTGTTTCTTAGCAGGATTATTGTAAACATTTTGACAATGTTTCTACGGTATCTTGAGCAAATCAGATAGATATTAGATATCAAGAAAGCTCAGTGTAATGCATCTGTGATGGACTGAAATATTATTTTAGCTACATGTAGAAAAAGTGTAATTACATCCACCTCTTCAAGACGCATATGTAATTTTTACCCCTCGGTAAGCAGTCTGTGTAAGTGGTGACACTGGTGTTAAACTGAGTGGTGGTTCTCCCTGTCAAGTTTCATTTATATAGCACTTTTAAAAGCAAACAGGTTTTGCAACAAAGTGCTTCACAAAGACAGACATATCTGTGTACACACAATTATAGAGACATTTAAGTGCATAGATGAGTAAAGCAGGATTAAAATAGAAACAATTTTAAAAACAATTGAAATCCAGGGAATAAGGTAAAAATTGTAGACAATTCGAAGGATATTTAAATTTATCCTAAAATGAACAGGGAGTCAGTGTCACAGTAAGGTGTGTTTACCTGATTCCTGATCAGTTCATACTTTGAATGATCTGCATTACAACCACCTTCTCAGTTGGAATAGGGGTGAGTGTTAATCAAAGTGTGTTTAATCTCATCTGGATTTTATCTGGATACTAAACTACTGCCTTTCTTTTTTTACAATCTACTGAGTTGTTTGACCTCATGTCTCTATGTCACTTTGTTGTAGCAATGTGAACATGTTTCCTGTTCCCAGCAATTAGACAGGTGTGAACGTATCTGATATAGATAAGACCCAGGTTGTAATAAATCAGAATTATCCTTTAAACCTCATTTTATTGGAGCAGAATGTCAGATGATTTAGAGTAGATGGAATGACATGATGTCTCAAATGAGAATTTCACTGGTAAACCTGAACTGACTGCCAAAGAACTTGGAACCATTTTGTTATGAGAATGAGTTTCGTCGTAAAGAGCACTAATGTGCTGCTTTGCCAATGCATCATCTGGCAAATGTTTTTCTCAGCATTTACGTGGAATGTGCCAACTTTCTGAGTTTCTCTGTGTCTCAACAAAAACACACAGAAAAACTAATTTTCATAACAGTATTTCCAATTCTGGGCTAGCCATTGCAAAAGCAATTAGCATCGGTATACCAATAAGTGACCTTTCTTGCCATTCCAATTATATGGTTTATTCCACAGTCTTGATTGGCTCCAGGTGTTTTCATCTCTGCTGATTGGTCTAATTCAAAGTTCTGATCTGGCTGATTGGTCAAAATCAAAGTGATGATTCTCCTGATTTGTCTTATTTTAGAGTTCTGGAGTACTGCGCTGACTAAACCACTTGACGGAGCTGATTATCCCACCTCCTGAGCCCGGCAAATTGGTTCAATCAAAAGCGTGATTAGAGGAATCAGTTGTTTTAAATAGAATAAAAGCCTGCAGTCTCTGCAGCACTGCGCAGCTCCTTTTCACTACTTAAGATAGCTCAGATGCACCAACCCAGTGACTGACAAAAGAGGTTCTGTCAGGCCATTTGTCAAGTCCTGTGCCCAAAAACACCCCCCTGTATACCGAGGATAATGAAGTCACACTCGGAGGATGGGAGCAGGTATCCTAGCATTTAGATTTGTTTATATGTAGCTCAAGGGTGCAGGTTGAAGGACGTGACCTCTGGAGTCCTCTTGACCCCAACCAGGTCAACCCCGTCGGTTCTGTGCCCTCCGGTGACTTCATTGCTCTTGCACGATGTTGATACAATTCCACAATTGCGTGCTGAACAAAGTGTATTTATTTCTGTTGTACTTTTTCTTTTTGTAAATTTGAATAAAAAAGGAACTATTTCAAAGAGATGAGTCAGACCCACTCTGTCCTCCTTTCTGCAGCCTCCTGAATTTCTGGATAATCAGACTTCTGCTGCTTGCGTGTGTGAATGTGTGCCCTCTGTTTGTGTGTGTGTGTGTGTGTGTGTGTGTGTGTGTGTGTAAGAGAGAGACAGTAGGAGAGCACGATTGAGAGATGTTCTGTGCAGTGCATACAAATGCGTGCACACCTTGTGAGCATGTGTCTTGTTGTGAGTAGGTGGGTGTGCCATGTCAAATTGGCCCCTTGAAATTTCCAAACCACAGACAGTGTGTGTGTGTGTGTGTGTGTGTGTGTGTGTGCGTCTGACTGCAGGATGAAGGAACACCTTGTCTGGTCTGATCCAGCCCGGTGGGGGGATGTGAGGTCAGTAATAGAGGACAGACGGAGAGTTCTGCAGAGCAATCACGCTTTCAGACAGACGGGAGGGGGTTCTCTGTTTGTTCGCCGGCATAAAAAAAAGCAAAAAAAAAAAAAAAAAGGACATTTTGAACCCAAGAGCAGCAGCAAATAGAGTAGACCTGACAGCTGCGACCGAATAATACAGGCCCCTTTACCAATCCTCGCAGCTCTCCTGCATTCTGCAGCCCTCGTCCCTGGCTGAATGATGGATCGGGGAGATGTGCGCCATTGCTGTGTGACTGAATAGCTGGTTAAAAAGATTTATTACAATAATCAAATATGAAGGAGGGGATTATTTCTACATGATGGTTTAGAGAATGATCGTGTTAGCTGGGTCTCCGCTTGATTACAATGATAATACCCGCCTCAAGTCAGGAGAGGGAGAGAAACAGAGGGAGAGCGAACGGATAGAGAGAACCATATTAGCAGTTAATATGCAAGTCTGTTGCGTTACATAAAACAGTATTTGTGATTGGGTTAGAGCTGATTCTGCTGAGCACTGAGGGAAAAAAAGCCCTTCGCCATCTCTTGTGTGTCTGTGCATTCCCATAATTATGAGATTCATGGAGCTGACTTGCCCCCTACGGAAGCAACATCCTGTATTAAAGAGGATGTGAAGTCAGTTGGAGGCAAAACAGAGCTTTGACTTGCTTTAACCCCCCGCCACCAAACTGATACAACACGTCAACTTGTAACCGACTCAACGTCCTTATCGATTTACGACTCCTATATGTGCGTTCATCAGTCTGCCTCAAGCATCAACACCGCAATGCAGCATTCTTAGGTGAGTTGCTGCTGTCATGGCACTGTCAATAATTACAGCATGCATAATTGATCATAGTATAATGGCGGCGCTGGAGATAAAATGAGCTCTGTTAAAGCCGTACACCAGGGAACCACTAACTACTGTACTGGAGAGTTATACATACACACCCAGTGTGCTGCAGGATTGCATCACAGGACACATGAGTTAGTGTGTGTGCCAGTGTGTGTGTGTGTGTGTGTGTGTGTGGAGATTCCTCATTCTGTTTGAACCTTACTGACACACAGAATCCCTCTGGCTATTCAGCACAGTGGGAGTGCTTGTGTGTGTTTCTGTGCATGCACAGTGTGTGTCTGTGCTTGTGCCTGCGCATCTTTGCATTTCAAGTACGTATAGGCTTTAAAGGTGGCTTGGAAACAGTAAAAGTGTAAGGGAAGGTTTCATTTCAGTTTCAACAGCAGCAGAACTCCAGGTGAGTGCAACTCTGTGGACGTGACGACTTCCTGCGCCGTGGTTAAAACGTCCAACTCCACCTGTCCCTGTGTTTTTTACACCGGCCCTGTTTCTCGTCTCCTCTTGTCTTTCCACCTTTCTTCTTCCTCGTGCTCTCTCGCTCATGCGTCTCGCTCGGGAACGCTCACAGAGTTCACTGGCTCATTTCAAGTGGAAAATTAAATCTTCATTAACAATCTTAATTAGAGTTCGATCTCCCCATAGCAAGCCGACAGGGAATCCATAGTGCAACAGGGGGAGACCTGGAGCAGGGAGTTGGTTTCGGCAAGGTGGGGAGAGGGGAGGATTAGAGGGGGTAATTAGTGAATGGGAACTTCAGGGTAAATTACACAAGAGGTATTTACACTTCAGAGGCAGAGGGAATGGATGGAGGAGGTGGATAATTAAAGTGGCCTGCTGGTTGGTGACGGACAGTGGAATGAGAGTCCGACATGTGTGAGGTGTTGGTGCAGTCCGTGTTTCTGCACTGTTGGCAAACCGGGGCTCAATGGGAGGGAAGGAGAGGAGGGGAGCAGGGTTAAAGGGGCCATTATTAGTCAGAAATCTTCATTGGAATTGCTCCTTGTCTTGCTTTTTGGTGACATGGTGTTACTTGAGGCGACATAATCCCTTATCGTGCTCCCATAAGCATAGAGCATTTGCCTAATACCAGACAGTAATCATTCAAAGACACTGCTAAGCATGCAGCCCAACGCTCCCTCTCTTATCCACATTTACATACTACAGCACACTATTTAGCCACTGCATGCAGGGATTGGGTGGTAAATAAAACAATTATGTTCCAGCACAATTAGGAGCACAATTATAATATGCATACAGTTTGTAATGGAAAAACTGAAAGCAGGAAAGTCACTTTTCTTGCAGCACTTCAGAGACTGATGTCTTTTTGCTGTGACTCTATTGTAGTTATCTATCCTATCGGAAACCATCAAAATCCCACTGCAGTCCTCTTTGTGCAAGCAATGAGCTGAGGAGAGGAGATTTTTTTGCCTGAGGGAAACCAGGACTAGCCCAGGACCTAATCCTGTAACAGGAGGCCCACAAAGGCAGCACAGAATCCTCTGGCCTAAGTGAGACTGTATTTTCCAGTACAGAATGCGTTATTTGTTCAGCTGTCCAGCTGCTGCTTTATTTGCAGAGAACGTACAGATACACGTGGCGGCAGAATATTTCTAAATGGTGAGGGCGGGAGATAGTGTCTGGACCTTCGTTTTTATTTATCTGCTCTGCGCCGTTTCCTGGGAGCTGAGCCGGTCGACTGCTCCGAGCAGGGTGATCATATCTGCTGTAATGTTGTTGGGGCAGCTCAAGACTCGGGAGAGAAGTCTGCCGATGTGTCTGTGTGTGTAGATATGTGCATGTGTTGGGAGGTGACAGACTCTATTTACACAACTGATCATTAGAGGCAAAAAGAAAAATAGAACATGATAACCAATTACAGACACACAAACACAGAGAGCGGGAGAGAGAGAGAGAGTTAAGTGCGTTCATTAGCCCTCTGTGTCAGATTGGTTAATTGTTCAATGAAGTGAGCGGAATAATAAGTTGAGGGGGATGTTATGCCGTTAGTGGAATCTTCATGGGGATTTATTCTCATCAGCTGTGCCTCTTATTGTCCTACATAGATCATGGAGGGAAGTTAACAGCTGAGGGCTGCAGAAAAGGCAGAGACAGTGTTTGGTCAACTGCCCACTCACTAAATACCAACAGACACTCAAACAGTGTGTCTGACCATTAAGAATTCCCTTGTCATCTGGCTGAATTTTTCTATGCAGCACTAGAGCCCTGCCAGATAAACCTTATCTGTCCATCTGAGTGAGCACAGTGCTGGTTGAGCTTGAACTATATTAAGGCTGCTACAACACTACCAATAAAAACAAGACAAGAGAAATGCATCATGTTTAGAATGCAGTGCCATCAATTATAGGGGTACTCCTGCAATATATTACTGTTCTTTCTCAACAACTTCTAACTTAATGCGCAAGTAGGAATGAATCCAAAATCCTGCTCCTGTTTAGTGCGTGTGAAGTTGTGCGTAAGAGCAAGGTTACTTTCCCACAGCCACTGCTCCATACTCTTGTTCAGCACGACTCTGGTGTTGTTCAGTGTGAGTCTTGTTCAGTGTAACTTTCGTTCGGCATGACTCCCGTTACCTGCAACTCTTTTTTATTGCAACTCTCATTTATTGAGACCCTCATTCGGTGCTACTCTCATTGATTGCGACTCTTGACTCTTGTTCAGTGCAACTCTCGTTCTTCGCACCTCTCTTCGGCGCAACTCTTTTAATTACTCTTCTAAATGTGACTTGTTCATTGTTACTCTCATGAACTGTGACTCTCTGCAGCGCATCTCTCATTCATTGCAACTCTTGTTCATTGCGACTCTTGTTCAACGCTACTCTTGTTAATTGCGACTTTCGTTCATTGTGACTCTTATTCATTGCAACTCTCTTCATTGCAACGCTCGCTCAGCGTGACTCTCATTCATCGGACTCTATTTCATTGTGACTCTTTCTCATCGTGACTCTCGTTCAGCAGGACTTAATCAGCAGTATTCTTGTTCAGTGCAAACTTATGTATTGCAACTATCTTCAGTGCAACTCTCGTTATTGCACCACTCGTTCATTGTGACTTTAGTTCAGAGCGACTCTCATTTAGTGCGTCTCTCGATACTAACAACCCTTGGTCAGCTCAGCTCTGGTTTATTGAGACTCCTGTTTCGCGCAATATTTGTTTATTGCAGCTCTAGATCAGCGCGTCTCTGGTTCATCCCAACTCTTGTTCGGTGCAACACTTGTTTAGCACGACTCTCATTCAGCACTTCTCTGGTTCAGCTCTGCTTTCACTCAGTGCAACTCTCATTCAGTGCAGCTCTCATTAAATGCGACTAGCAGTTTGTTTAGTGTGACTCCTGCCGATTGCGACTCTCGTTGATTGCAACTCTCATTTGGCACGACTTGTTCAGTGCAACTCCCGTTCATCACGCACCCCCTGAGCTGAAGAATGAGTCATTCATGAGCATACACCCACTGAACTGAAAAATTTTAGCGGATTTGGACTGAAATTACAAAAGGTTTGTGATTGTGTTTGTTTATATGATTGTGTGGCCTTTAACAGATTTGTGTTTTTTATTTGACTGAAAAAGCTGAATTTGTTGACACACTCACCGCTGAACTAGCTGCTGAACGACAAAGAACCAGTCTTCTCATCACTAATTACTGCACTTCCTTAAAGTTAAATGGTCAAAGTTTAAAAGTTGTTTGGTGTAAGGGCTCGACATTCAGTTTCTCATCTCTTGTATCCAACTTATAACTTATCTTAATATTTGATATATATTATTGTTAATATTTTCCATTTATTCTCCCTCTCCATCAGTTTTTTTGCGTGTCAATGCTCAGACACTGTAATGATGTAGACTAGAAAATATTGTATCCTATGGTCATGACCTCACTGGTGGTGATGTAAATGCTGCCCATTCACTTCACCTGTATTACTCATAATTCTCTACCACTGTGCTTACATATGGGGCTTGTACTTTTCTTTTGCTTTTGAGGACTTGATGGTTTTCCTTTGCTTCTTGTGGGCTTCTGTAGATAACACATCTCTATATATCATAACCAATTATGCCACAATCAATTACATGATCATTCACACATAATTCATCCTGAAGAAAAATATTACTCAGAAAGATTTGGACACATATTTCAAATGGCTTTAAGCTTGTTAAAATAATCTCTGTCTGATAGTATCACATATATATTGTGAATCAGTTTCTCCAGCTTAATTGAAGATATATGAGTGAAATATTTCCTAATCCCCATGATGTTTGTGCCTACAGCATCCATCAAATAGTTTAGATGCGTTGCGCACCATTTAAACTAATTTCCCCCAGATTTAACTTGATGTATGTGGTTTCTTGGAAACTTTGGGATCCCCACTAGAAATCACATTTATAGTAACTTTTAATTGTGGTTACAGGTGCAACAGCACACACAATCATCAGAGATATTGGGTGAAGTCAGAGGTGCAGCAGACTTGAAAATGTTAATTAGAAAGAGCATTAAAGCACCACTTTACAGCCTGGTGGTATAACTAATCTTGAATGAAGCTGTGTGTCTATGCACGCAGAAGTGTACGCTCTCCCAGCATCGCACTGTTTCTGAAATTCATGACAGTTACAATCATGTCACAGTCACAATCGCAACCCTGATCTGCCGTATTGTGCTAAATGTAGGGCACTTTATTAAAGCATCGACAGCTCCAGTGAAAGTGTTATTGCAGCATGGCCAGCCACGCTTACATTAACAGGCCCAGCCAGCTTCATACATTGGTGTGAGTCTGCTGCCACCTGCTGGAATAATAACTTCCAAAAGAAAAAAGTTAGATTTCTCTGCCTGCTTATATTCATTCAGAGGCTTGTCTGGAGCCTGTCCCAGCATGCACAGAGGGAACACCCTTCACAGATCATCTGTTCATTACGGAGCTAACTCACTTGCATAGACTATCATTCACATTCACACCTTTGGTCAATTGAAATTCTCCAGTCTGCCTGCATGGCCTGCATGTTTTTGGAGTATGTGGGGGGGAAAAAATCCAATCCCACAAAGACTTCACAGAGGAAATGCTTGGATGAGAACTTAATGTAAAGATGTTTTGGTTGCAGAGCTTGTTAAAATGATTTATTGCAATAATCAAATCAAATGTGAGGGAAGGGATTGTAACTGTGCTGTGCTTTAGAGATTAAACTTTACTTCACTATATAGATATCATATATCTGTAATGTATGATGACAAAAAGCCCAATGTCATCACAGTAGCCATACTAAATGACATTTCTCAACTCCGTGAACAAAGCAGTTCATGAAACTGCTGTCGCTTCAGAAATCCTGAAATTGGGATAGATGTCACTAAGTCGAGAGGCTGTAATCCTGCTTTGGAACTGTGAAACTCACTTAAATGTATTATATTTGTGCATGATGTCTGTGTGACAGCTCTAATAAGATTATGCAAGTATTATTGACTTTCTGTAAAATCTCTGATGAGCACCCTCTATGGCCAAGTAGACAACCATTAATGAGGTAACATCACGTTTCTTCAAAAAATAGCCAAGTATGTGTGACTATAGTATAATTCAATGTGACTGTGAGTATTTGATACTTTAAGATCAATACTCCTATTACCTGATCTCTTAGAGAGACAACTGATGATAGCATTTTCTTTTAATTGCAAAATCACCCAATTTCCTTTGTCTGTCAATACTATTCTTCTCTATGTAGAAAAATACTGCAGGGATAGACCTTCTTGTTTTCACAAACTGGGCTGACATGTTAGATGAGGGTGATAAAATACAAAAAATTAAGCATTGTTATTACACCAAATATGGTACATGTTATATGGCTTATGCATTCACAGATAAGGGCAATGTTTGGGGTCAATTTGAACCTCAGGTTAAAAACTGTAATAACAGAGATCCAACTAGACTTATTTGGGATTTTGGAGGGGTAATGCTGTGTAAAAATTGCTGTTATAAATTACCAATGTACAGTAGAGCATATATGAAAACCCATTATATTTTACCATGTGTAACAGCCAGAGGCTCGGAGACTCAAAACAGATATAATGCAAAGTTTTCTGCAGTGGATTTCTGTTATTCGTCATAAAAGCAGTTCTCATGAGTTTAGAGAAAGTCATTAAGTATCAAGCTGCTAAACTATGTTATGTATGTTTAATGAACTGTTAAACAGGGGTTCCCAGGACCTCAAATGGAACATTACAGTTAAACGGCAAACGTATTGATTTAAAGATTGATCTGGGACTACTTTTAACAACATCCAAACTGTATCAAAACATCTATTTACAAACTCTCACACAACTTGGATCATAGCAGTATAATCCACATTTCATTTAACACATACATTTTCGCTAAGACCTATTTAAAACCGAACTGAAAGTAAAAGTTATCCATGCTTTCTTCTAAGCCAAACTCCAATACTAAGGGTTTTGTTGAGAAAATGTATGTGTTTGGGACTTTACACCGATTAGCTAAACCATTAAAACCACTGACAGGTGAAGTGAATAACTTTGATTATTTTGTTCCAATGCATTGTTCTGCTGGGAAACCTTTTTTGTCACACTCCACGGGCCATTTCTAAACAGTTTTTGTTGTGTGGTATGCTGCTTTATTTGCTTCACCTGTCAGGGGTTTTAATGTTTTGGCCGACTGGCTTAGTTTGCTGTTGCTAAACACGGTCCCCAATCAATCAATATATCAGTATGTCTGTCGGTTTCCATGGAGACATGCCATAAAAACAAACTTTCCTTACAAAGTTATGGTAACATGAATTTACCACAGATGAATACAAGTGGAGCACTTAGTCCATAATTAGGGGCACAATAAATCTTTTGAAAGTGGATATTTAAAAGTGTTTCCTCTCAAAGCTCTGAAAAGGGAACACTTACAGGATCCTTGGGTGAATTCCAGATGGTCCCCAGAAAATGTAGCAGTCATTTAGTTTTAATTCCCTAATTAGCTTATATTTATTTATCAGGTTTTATTCTTCCAATCACCATTTAACCATGCATTGACTGCACATTATACTACAATTAAAACAAAGGAATATGTGTTTGTAGAGATATATGTTAACCTGGACCTACTGTAACATTTATGCAAAGCACCTAAATCCAGGTTCTGCATACTGCAGCATTGTGCATCTCAAAAGCTAACGGCTAACAGATGGTTGCTTTTCTTGAAGTTTGTACCACATCTGTATAGTCCCCAGAGGATGAGCCCCAGTGTTTCTGGAGACCTCTGACCATCAGGTCATAATTTCCTTTCATCCACAAAAATCTCAATGTAATGAGCTGTGACTATTCATATGCGCCTGAAGTTATAAAATTTATTGCCTTCTACAGAATAGTCATGGTCCCCAGAGGATAAGTCCTAGTGATTTTGGTGACATCCTGACCTTGCAGTTACTGACACCAGTCACTAGTTTGGTTAAAAAAATAAATAAATAATCCAATAAATCTTGCTCCGAGTCGTCATTTGTCCCAATCTTTCTGAAGCCCTCTGACCATTCTTTAGCTCCGCCACTGTATCAAAATCTGTCCGTCCTCCACAAAAACATTGGTCCATTGGCTATCTCAAAACTACTGGCAGACTTTCCATGACATTTAATGAGAAATGTTAATGGTCCCTAGAGAATGAATCCTTATATCAACAGGTGATGATCCCACAAAAGAAGAGGAAAAACTGCAATTATAATGCCTGCAGATGGTCCTAGCATTACCGAAGCTATTCGTTTTTCGTAGTCTCCAGAGGATGACCCCTAGTGATTTTGGGTACCTCCTGACTGGTCATCTTTTAATCCCATTTTTTGCTAACACTTTGATCCATGATAAAGCATCCTAAAAACTTATGGCCAGTTTTTCCTGAAATTTGCTCTGAACCTGCCATGGTCCCCAGTAGATGAATCCAAAAGTTTCTGGTGCCACCTGATCTTTTTTTATGCATCATATGTTTTACACACTCAAAAATCAAAATATTAAGTGTAATTACCATTAAAAGTTGCACTACGGTTGTGCTTAGGTTTTTATCTACTGGGGAGCATAAATCCTTTCCATATTTGGACACTCCATTAACATTCCATACTTGCACCACCTTCAGGCAAAAATGTCACCTTTCCACAGAAGACATTGTGTCTCATAAAGTAAGAGGCAGAATGCCAATTAATTTGCTGAGCACATCAGGACTCCCAGGGGGATAAACCATTTTGATTGTAATGTCCATATGGCCTTTTCTATTGCACCACCTTCAAGGCCAAATCATTTCAGTAATTACATAAGGCTCTACAAAATAGCAAGATCTGTAGCACAGCATTCATTCTATTCAACAGCAGTGCACTACAGCACACAGAGAACATTTCAGCCAGTGTGATTTTAGACTCTTATTTGCTCTTTTCCTTCTGATATAAGTTTAGCATGTAGCTAATGTCTTGTACATTCTAGGACGTTTGCATGAACTGCCTGACTTGGCATACATCCCTTCTCTCTCATTATTAATTAATACACTACCCTGTCTAATGATAGCTTGAATTAAGTGGGGGATTACACATACGCAAACTAACACGCACACACTCACACAAAACAGTGTGAGATAATTAGTTTATTTTTACATTTTGCTATTAGTTCCAAGGATACAACTAATTACCATGAATCATTTCAAAAAACATTCCCCTTCTTTTAGCAACATGCTGAAAGAAGGTACAGAATTCATAGTTACTGTAGGAAATGACTCCTTGAGAGAGGTAATCTTCAAAAAGCACTGAAAATAAAGGGGTTATCAAAAACTTTTGTCTTTTGCTATCATTGTAGAGACACATAAATGAATTCTTTTTCACATCTCCCCTCCTTCTCTCCTCAGATTCTACTAAAGCCAAAGACTTAAAGTAAAGGGACATTTGTCACTTGCACAAAGCCTAAGAGAACAATTCCTCTGTTTGTTCTGTTGCCTGCTGGTTATTGAAAAGTAATTTGATTTGGAGGCTGTGATTGATTAGTGACTTCGTGTTCAACCTGTATTTCCACTGCAAAGCATCAAAAGGTACAACTGTTTTGAAATGAGCTCTGTCACAGTATGTAGTATTGCTGTTTATACAAGAAAGAAATCCTGAAACCATGGTAGTGATATATCATCTACCAAAACATGAATCCTTCTTCTAACATTTTCACTTTGATGCTGAAATAAGTGGCAAAGGCTGTGCTGCATATAAATCGTTACCTTAATAAATCATTAATCCTGTCTTAAGTGTAAAACACCCTTGAGAAATATGTTGAGAAAATCCAGTTTCAGTGCATATGAACTTGTTTCAAGACCTTGTTTCAACTTGAGTGAAGTTATTTACAATAAGACAGATGACTATTTTCTTCAAGATTGTGCCAAGAGCCCCAATTGAACTTTACTCACTTGACTGGCAGATTTTTGAACTCATGAAATGATTTTTCTGACTGCATTTGAGATAAAATGACATGAAACACTGGGAAACAGGTTGTGGCATGACAGCTCTGTTGTGCCACAACCTCTGTCTCTAACCCTTTCTCTTTCAGCTTGACCAGTTTGACTACCATCCTGAAGAAACCCACCATGTGCGCAGCTCTCTCTGGGAAACAGACTAGCCTGAAGGGCAGATCGCGGCAGGGATCTGCGGCAGAAACATCCTCCGAAAAAAAAAACCCCTGACATAATCTTTGATCATTTTCGCTACATCAAAACTCCTGCAGCTTATATTCCCACCTGGAGATTTCTACCATATCCACTTGAGTCCATTAGATCAAATCATAGTGTGTGAGATCAGATAAAGGTCATCATCATTTTGAACTTTCGGAACGACGTCCAGTCTGTCACAATCAACATGACAAAGTCAAGTATGTGAATCTGTAGAAAAGATTTGTGGTCATGGGTAGTGGCATTGTTGTGCCAGGGTGCAAGAGGCTTCAGCCCCGAATGTTTTATGAATAGCCTCAGATTTAAATGCACAGCAAAGGCACAGCTTTTAGCAGCAAACCCGGAGGTCTGAGCCAGCGCAGCCTCTAATGCTAGCGTTAGCCATCAGCCTCGTCAAGCTACACTCAATTCAGACGCAATCTGAGTAACTCTAACTGTGACCAACTAAGTAGCTCCTTTGCAAAATGGATTGCAATGGACAGCAGACCAGTTTTAGTGGTAGAGAACAGGGGGACAATTTTGTCCAAAATCCAGCAGCTTTACTTTAGAGACATCTACCAAAATTAGCAAAAATTGATGTATGTGATTAATTTAGATCAATTAATCACAGATCATGTGATTAATTAGATTCATTTTTTCAATCGCTTGACAGCCCTAATTTATCTGTTTCAAAACAAGAGTAGACCCAATAATGACAAAAAGCCCCAGCTTGAATAATCTGTCATTCTGTTCAAACTTGTACTTGAATGAATGTACTTAACTACATTCCACCACTGTTAACATAAAAACATTTAATTAATTTTCCAGCTCTAGTCAATAAATTTTTAATCAAAGTGGCTGTAAAGTATTCTGTTTCTACTCAGTACTTATAACTAACAACTACTAATATTTTTAATGTCACAATTCATGATTAATCTGATAAATTTAAAAAATAAACAAGAGGGAGTAAATAAGATGCCAGAGTACATTTTAGAAAACAAAAATAAACTTAAAAAAAACCCATCAAAATAGAGCTTGTTCATCAAGGGTCCTCACTGACTCTGACATGATTTATGTCTGTCTTTATAGCTGTGGTGCCACCAGAATTTTTTCCCTGGGACACCAGATGGAGTCACTGAAAATCTTGGGGTGGCACAGCAAAACCAAAAGCAGTAACTGATTCTGAGGAATTCCATTACACCATTGTGGTAAACTATTTAAGCTAGTTGATAACTATCTCAATGTGGGAGTTAAGAAATGACACACCAACATACTTTTGTTTCTTGTTTTACAGTTAAGTACAGTTAATATTACTAGTTATCTGATGTGCATAGACTAGTACTGGTAGGCTACAGTACAGTTTACATTTTGAGTTTCACAACAATCCTGTTTTTATAGGTTGTGTATCTATATATACACATGTTAGGTGATTCATTGTTCTTCAAATAGGCTGGTTGACAATTATACAGCTTAATTTAAAGAATTATACTGATTGTAAGGAACAAAGCATGTACAAGGAACAAGCTATGTCAAGTCTGTAGGAGACTTGTGGGTACCCACAAAATGGCCATGCCTCAAAATTTCCATAGCCTAAATTTGGAGTATTATTTAGCCCCCCTACCAAAAAGCTATGCCAACATGGTTGGTATCAATGGATGCCTTAGGTTGTCTAGTTTCACAAAATACCACTAACTTCCTGCTAGAAACAATAAAAACAAAACAATAATGTCGGCCTCCAATTATTATCACCTGCAAGGGGGGACCATTCCCCCCTGGTCCTTCCTTGGAGGCACCACTGCTTTGCACCGCAGTTAGACCAGCCAGTTAGAGTAGATGGCTACCTGCTAGTTATACAACCAGAAAAGGTATTTTCCCATGGCATGAGATCAGTGTGATCATCTCAGGTGTAAGAACTAACATATTGCTGCTGTTTCTTTCCTAAAACTATTCTGTGAAAATTGAGCACCTAAAAATGTCTTTAAAACAAAAAACAAGGGTGTCTTTAGTTGGGTGAGGTTCAAATACAGTGCTCTGAAAAGAGCACTCCGGAGGGCTCGGTCTCTCGGGGACTGGTAGTATGGAAATACTTTAAAATGTGCTTTCATGAGTCCCAGTAGGGGTTAGCAGAGCCCCATGAAGACTACAATAATTTAAGGGTTGGAGTTAGGGTTAAGACTTGAGTCTTGTTGTTTCAGTGTCAATGAGTTCATCATGGGCAGCATAATCATAATCCTCACCACTATCCACCATCTAGTCACCATGCACTGTTATACAATATATTATTTACTGTACACAGACCTTCATCTTTATTGTTATAGTGTGATGTGTTTTCAAAGTGTAAATCCACACTGTCCTGACAGGAATGATATAAGAGTCAACCCTTAACCCACAGAGCTGTTCTGTTCTGGTTCTGTAAGTCACAAAGTATTCAGAGAATCTGGTATTATAGGACTTCACAAGTGATGACCCTGAGTCCTGCAAAACTTGCAGTATAAATATGCAGAGCATCATTAAATGTATTAAAGAGAGATCAGCTCTCTCTCTTCGAGATGAAAAAGTGCAGTAAAATAAAAAGGTACATTTAGTGTCATTCCACTGACCTTGAAGATGTACTGCACCGTGTGACACAAAACTTTTATTCAGAAAGTAATAAAATTGATGGCCTTTTAAATAGAGGCCATAAAGGACCAGACTCTGCTTTTATTATTTTTAACAAATCTCCACAAGTGAAGTTAAATGAAATAAATTAATTATCGGTTATGAAATACAGTCAAGGTAAAATGCGTCTCTTAAAGCTTCACACATTATTTTTCGTAATAAGTCAAATGATAACATGGCGCTCATGAAGGATGCTGCATGTACTGACAAATGCAGAGAGAATAATGTGCGTGCAAATTATAATCAAATAATTTTTTCACAAGCATTCATCAGGCATTCAAAATGATAATGGGAAATAATGGAAATACTGTTGACATTTAATTTTTATTTCATAAATAATGTTGGACAGAATTTAGGAAGGAATTGATGATGTTCACTTAACTATATGAGTAAGTTGTTCCATCATGACCCTGCAAGATATACAATATAATTATAGGGTCTTTTTTTTTTCCAGCCAAAGCCCCACCTCTCCAAACTTGTCAATTCACATTCTCTGCCTAGAGTCAGAGGCCCTCAGACTTTTCTATGTGCTCCAGTCACCTGGCTCCCTCATCCACCTGCTCAACTGTTTCCACTTTTCCTCGTCAGCCTTGCAGTTAACTGGCCCATTACTGCTCATTTCCTGTCAGATCAGTTTCCATGTGCTTATTTTGTCTTTTAAGACACTGAAATCTATCTCTCGGCCTGTCTACCCACCTGTACCTGGTTGTAAGCCTATAAATGTATAACTTCACTTTAACAACAAGTCATTAGAGTCTACCACTCTGCCTCCACTGTCTGTATTTGGGTCCAATTTTGCATTCACTGAGTCATAACAAAATTGAGTCTTAACTGCACCACATGACGTTTTGTCAGTGTAACAGTATGAAAACAGCAGTTAAGAAATGAAGAATGCAAATCTACTTTCGTCAGCAGCATAACTACATTGACAGCACAGAGGCGTCACTCATGACAAAACCATGTGCTGGTGTTGGTTAAAGCTGCATTGATTGGAACTATGTTTTGTTCATGCTAGAGAGGCTGTCTGTATCAAGCCCAAACCCTCCTGCCACAACAGATCAATAAGCCCGCAGACAAATGACTACAGGACACTGTGCAAATTTTATTTCAGGAAACCATCTGGAAAGATCACACTTCTTGTGATAAATAAAACAAAAGATATCATGTGTGACAGGGTCTGGGAGAGGTGGGGTGTAACATGACAGAAAAAAACAAAACATATGTAACTGCTGCAGCACCCTGGGTGACAAGTTTGCTTATCAGGAACAGTTGTGCTTCACATCCACGGTGCTTCAGTCAGCAGTGGTGAGTGAAATCCCTCTATGTTCCCAATGAATCTTCACTCATTGCAGTGGATGCAGCTGAGTTAATCAGTCCCATATTCCTTTTTTTTTAACTTGAAAATTAATTTTTGGGAGGTTAAGGGGCCCCGTCCTTGGCCACAGGCCCAGGTTAGTCTCACTGCTCTCATTAACATCTTTTCTGGCAGCAGAAGGCTGCTGTTTCAGCAGAAAAGCTCTAAGAAATCCATTGTATGCTACCTGTCCTGCACCAAGTGGAAAAAGACAAAGTTAGTGACTAACTGGTGAACATAGTGGAGCATTTAGCAGCTATAGAGACAGATATTTCCCTCAGGAGGTGGTAAAGACCAAAACAGCTAAACAGACACTGAAAGTTGGATTTTACCAAGTGTTCAGAAACATGACTCTAAAGAGACAAAATGTAATAATAATAACAGGTAAGCCATAATAACTTTATGAGGTACTTGTATTTTTCTGCCACCTTGGGGACAAAACTTAATGCAGCCTTAATTATAAGACACCTCATAGTGCTAAAACAAGAAGCTTGACAAGCCATTCATTCTTTTGTGAAATGCCATCTCTGTGTCTTTAAAGTAAAGAGATAGATCGTTGCATTTAAGACAAACTGGAATAACACTATGAGTGATACAGTAGAAGGCAAATAAATTGTAAGACTGAAAATGACAACAAATCAAACTAGAGGGGCAGTCGGGGGGCTCAAGCAAAGCCAAATGTTGTATTTTGCAAAGTTAATTAAAGCAAAAATAAATTTGTGAATCAGCCTCGCCATTTGGATCCACTTCAAAATGTAAGTTCTTCTTTGGTACTTGTTACATCCTTCCACCAAGTTTCATCAAAATCGGGCCTGTGTTTTCTCCATAGTCCTGCTGACAGACAGATCAAGCAGAAAACATAACCTTCTCAACAAAGGAATTTAAACAGGATTTTCAAAAAAGCTGAATTTAAAAACCCTATATGAGCATAAGATCATTTTATACCTTCATATAGGTAGTTTGGCAGCACGGTGGTGTGGTGGTTAGCACTGTCGCCTCACAGCTGGTTCGATCCTAGGTGCGGGAGCCCTTCTGTGCGGAGTTTGCTCCCCGTGTCAGCGTGGGTTCTCTCCGGGCACTCCGGCTTCCTCCCACCGTCCAAAGATATGCAGGTTGGGGATGTGTTAATTGGTGACTCTAAATTGTCCATAGGTGTGAATGTGAGTGTGAATGGTTGTCTGTCTCTATGTGTCAGCCCTGTGATAGTCTGGCGACCTGTCCAGGGTGTACCCTGCCTCTCGCCTGATGTCAGCTGGGATAGGCTCCAGCCCCCCCGCGACCCACAAGAGGATAAGCTTTTAGAAAATGGATGGATGGATATAGGTAGTTTTTATATCCATGAAAAAATAATTTAGTTAACTTTCAAAGGCAGAATAATGAAACAGAGTTATTGATTGGCACACCTAATTTAAATTATATAATTTAATCTTTTGTCATTAATATCTTTAATTGTATAATGTATGTAAATTGAATGAATCACTTTGGAAGTCATTTTGAAAGGCAATCATTGACTTACTGATTATAATTACTGAAACAGTGCATGATAATAAGCGTGCTGTTGTGCTTCAGTCACTTGTACTGCACATAGATTCTGATGATTTTTAACATTGTGATAAAAATAGTCGAAGAAACAAGGCCACAGAGCGCACATAGTTTATGTATACAAACAGGTAGGATGAAAAAAGTAAAGTGATTAA
Source organism: Epinephelus fuscoguttatus (assembly GCF_011397635.1). Classification (NCBI taxonomy): domain Eukaryota; kingdom Metazoa; phylum Chordata; class Actinopteri; order Perciformes; family Serranidae; genus Epinephelus; species Epinephelus fuscoguttatus. Next base: position 9,890,707 of record NC_064766.1, on the reverse strand, counting down.
GTACATATATTCAAGTGCTCTTATGTGCAACTCTGAGGTACTCTACTTGAGTATTTCCACTTGAAAAAGCCCATAATTCACATTGCTATGATATCGTAATGATCACAACATGTACACATCTCTGTGAGAGCCTCAGTCTAAGTCTTGTGGTGTCAGGAGACGCGCTGGTGCTGCTCTATTGAGTGGAATAGAGTAAACTGTTTTGATTTGGCATTTTCACACCAAATTAGGTTCTCATTGCTGTGCTAGTTCATTTCCGTGTTGAGGATGCACATCCAGGTCCATGGAGAATCAGACTGCATTAACTAGGCTTCACTCAATTTGAAGAGAACAGCATTATGTTTTGCCTGATGCAATAAGGGTTGTGTTTGTTACCACGAATGAGTTCAGATACAAAAAAAACATCCCTCTCAATTTCTCCAGATTATACTGTGTTGAGTATTACTGATCTAGTCATGCTTCCCATCCAGTGCATGCTGGGATGGACTCCAGCCCCGCCTGCCCCAGAGAAGGAACAGATGGGCAAAGAAAATTAATGAGTAAATGAATGAGGAACTGCATGTATGCCTGACTGCGCTGCTCACCTGCTGATCACTGATTCTTAAGATCGGAAGGAATGCTGTTTTTTTTAGATTTTAAATGTATCCATTGTTTATCCAAAAGCTGTCAACTGTAATAACTTTTAAAGCTTTCTATCTGTAGTAGTTGTTGTTGTAGTAAGTGCGTCTGGTGATGCATCCATAATGTACATGTGCATGTGTGTAGTCAGTTTAGTCTTACATAGGAGCATTCAGATACTTGTGAATAGCAGAAATTTGCAAAATGGCAGGTGGCAGTTATAGAAAATGAATTTGCATCTGCATGTCAGTCTCAGTGACTTCAGTAGTAAGTGCGTCCGGTGATTACGACTGTTGCAGATGTGGTTGTGTAACAAGGAACACATGTACATTATGGATGCAACAGTCGTAATCACCAGACACACTTACAAGTGACATCATGCAGACTGACATGCAGATGCAAATTTATTTTCTATAACTGCCACCTGTCATTTTGCAATTTTCTGCTCTTCACAAGTATCTGAATGCTCCTACGTAGGACTAAACTGGCTACATGCAGACTAAGACTAAGACTTGTAATAACCCATAATGATGGTAATCACTCTAGGAGCATTTCGTCTTTTTTGTGTTGTTGAACAGCAGATAGCATCCAGCTAATGTTGCAACATCGCCCCCTCTGTATAATAGAGTTATGTTGGTCAAACTGGTGAATTTCTGCATCATATTCTACTACAAAACCATAATGTTGAAATAGCAGTTGTTAATAGAGTGTGGAAATAGCATAACAAAAGTAAATCTTGTCTTAAATTTGGATTCCTAGTGTTCCCAGGAATGGACCATGTTTATCTATAAGATGATATATGCAAAAAAAAAAAAAAACTGTATTAATAGAGACTGCATTAAAGTATGTTACTACAGTACCAGCAGTAGAAATGGTGACCTATTCAAGTCTACTCACATCAGGTTGTGTTGGTAAATTACATCCCAATGTAAATTAACATGTCAATTTCATAGTCTTCTATGTGCTGTACTGCTACAAGTTTAGTTATTAATACAATATTGGGTTAAGTTATTGAAAAGTCGATAAGTTCAGGTGAAAATTAAAGATTACAGTAACACATGGCAAAGTGGAAGGACTTTGAGTATGATGACATGTGTGTCTGTGTGGAGAGACTACTTCTGCATAATAAAGGCTTACTTTTCTTTTGACCGAGTCCAGTCTGCATAAAGCTTGCAGTATTTAGTGTTCTGAGTCACTCTCTTCCTGACAGAACTTTTAGTTAAAGGTATAACTTTTGTAACAGTCAAACAAACAAACACAAATAAATAAAGAAAAAGCCAACAGAATCCTCAGAGATGAACTTTTCTTTTACTTTTTTTAGTTTTCTTTTCTTAATTCCTGAGGGCTGGTCTTTGTGTCTGGCAGTCCCAGCAATGCCCCAGGTAGTCCTTGCATCTGCCAGGACTGTCAACACCCCACGTATGGAGCTTTTGTGTCTGGCAGTGTAAGTGCCTTTCTCTTGGTTGTGTTCAAATGGACTTGGTAAATGGACTTGCACTCGTATAGCGCCTTTCTAGTCTTCCGGCCACTTAAAGCGCCTTTAACCCTTCAAGTCACATTCACCCATTCACACACACATTCACATACTGGTGGCCGAGACTACTAGGTGGCACCCTCTGCACAGCTTTTAACACACTCATACTCACTGGAGGAGCCGGGGATCTTCCAATTAGTGGACGACTCACTTTACCTCCTGAGCCACAGCTGAACCCAGTCTTTCTTGTTACAGCAGTAGTAACTCCTATGGAAACCCCTTTTCCACCAATTAGCTCTGGTTCTTGAACTGGTTCTGTTCAGGACTGTTGGAACCTTGGTTCCATCTAGCAATCCAGCCAATTTTTTGCTCCAGTTGGGAACCAGCTTTTCAGATTCCAAACTGATTCCATGTTTTGGTGGATAGGGGTATGAGTTGTCTGGGGTCTGCACAGTCAAGAGTGGAACCAGTTGGTGGTTTACCGAACAGCATATCTAAAGCTCACCAATGAGTGTGTTTTATCATTTTATTTTAACCTTTAAAACCCCTGTAACAGAAAATTATGCTATGCTAAGCTAACCAGCTGCTACCCTACAAACATGAGAGTGGTACCTTCTCATCTAACTGTTGGCAGTGAAGCAAATTAGCTTATTTCCAAAAAATTGCAAACACAACATTAGTGATAAAACATGATGATAAGCTGACATGCTAATAATATTTCATAGTGCTGCCATCTTTAATAATGTTCCATTCCTTTAATAGTGCCTACAGATGTTTTCTGGGTTCAAATAACCTGTGGTGATGCTACTGATTAATGCAGAGTTATTTAGACATAATTTATAACTGAAAAATGGGAGACACTGACACTGACAGCAGACCAAAAGAAGGATCCACATTCATGAGTTGTTTTTAGTATCCCAGGCAGGACCCGTCCTGGATCTCTGGCCACCCTGGATCCCCTGAGAGTGGACGTCAACCAAAGCACACAAAGCCAGCATCACAAAACCAACCTGACGTGAGGAGCCTCCAGCACCACTGCAGTCCTCTGAACACACTGAGCTACCTTCAGCACCATTTCTTCACTTGATGTTAAATTTACTAAAATAAAACCTTAACATGAGGTTAAAAATTGATAATATAAAATGATCCTGTTCTCAGTGAGACCCTTTACCCTCACTGATGTTGGGTTAATGTGAAGCTTCTTGAAGAGTAAATCAGTTGAAGGTTACCTGCACTGCTTCCAAACAACCTTGTCACCAGGAGCCTGTTTCAACAAGCAAATATATATGTGTGTATATATATATATATATATATATATATATATATATATATATATATATACAGTACAGGCCAAAAGTTTGGACACACCTTCTCATTCAATGCGTTTTCTTTATTTTCATGACTATTTACATTGTAGATTCTCACTGAAGGCATCAAAACTATGAATGAACACATGTGGAGTTATGTACTTAGCAAAAAAAGGTGAAATAACTGAAAACATGTTTTATATTCTAGTTTCTTCAAAATAGCCACCCTTTGCTCTGATTACTGCTTTGCACACTCTTGGCATTCTCTCCATGAGCTTCAAGAGGTAGTCACCTGAAATGGTTTCCACTTCACAGGTGTGCCTTATCAGGGTTAATTAGTGGAATTTCTTGCTTTATCAATGGGGTTGGGACCATCAGTTGTGTTGTGCAGAAGTCAGGTTAATACACAGCCGACAGCCCTATTGGACAACTGTTAAAATTCATATTATGGCAAGAACCAATCAGCTAACTAAAGAAAAACCAGTGGCCATCATTACTTTAAGAAATGAAGGTCAGTCAGTCCGGAAAATTGCAAAAACTTTAAATGTGTCCCCAAGTGGAGTCGCAAAAACCATCAAGCGCTACAACGAAACTGGCACACATGAGGACCGACCCAGGAAAGGAAGACCAAGAGTCACCTCTGCTTCTGAGGATAAGTTCATCCGAGTCACCAGCCTCAGAAATTGCAAGTTAACAGCAGCTCAGATCAGAGACCAGATGAATGCCACACAGAGTTCTAGCAGCAGATCCATCTCTAGAACAACTGTTAAGAGGAGACTGCGCGAATCAGGCCTTCATGGTCAAATAGCTGCTAGGAAACCACTGCTAAGGAGAGGCAACAAGCAGAAGAGATTTGTTTGGGCCAAGAAACACAAGGAATGGACATTAGACCAGTGGAAATCTGTGCTTTGGTCTGATGAGTCCAGATTTGAGATCTTTGGTTCCAACCGCCGTGTCTTTGTGAGACGCAGAAAAGGTGAACGGATGGATTCCACATGCCTGGTTCCCACTGTGAAGCATGGAGGAGGAGGTGTGATGGTGTGGGGGTGTTTTGCTGGTGACACTGTTGGGGATTTATTCAAAATTGAAGGCACACTGAACCAGCATGGCTACCACAGCATCCTGCAGCGACATGCCATCCCATCCGGTTTGCGTTTAGTTGGACGATCATTTATTTTTCAACAGGACAATGACCCCAAACGCACCTCCAGGCTGTGTAAGGGCTATTTGACCAAGAAGGAGAGTGATGGAGTGCTGCGGCAGATGACCTGGCCTCCACAGTCACCGGACCTGAACCCAATCGAGATGGTTTGGGGTGAGCTGGACCGCAGAGTGAAGGCAAAGGGGCCAACAAGTGCTAAACACCTCTGGGAACTCCTTCAAGACTGTTGGAAAACCATTTCAGGTGACTACCTCTTGAAGCTCATGGAGAGAATGCCAAGAGTGTGCAAAGCAGTAATCAGAGCAAAGGGTGGCTATTTTGAAGAAACTAGAATATAAAACATGTTTTCAGTTATTTCACCTTTTGTTAAGTACATAACTCCACATGTGTTCTTTCATAGTTTTGATGCCTTCAGTGAGAATCTACAATGTAAATAGTCATGAAAATAAAGAAAACGCATTGAATGAGAAGGTGTGTCCAAACTTTTGGCCTGTACTGTATATATATATATATATATCTATTTGTAACAAGAAACTAAAAAAAAAGTCAAATGTACATAATCTATTGACAGTATGGAGAACATGTCTGCCTTTGCACCTTTGCAATTTGCATGCATTGCAAATGAATAAACATGTTACAAGAGCGTGTTGATCATAACATAGATTCATTCAAGTGCAGCAAGACTTTCTGACAGTTTATAAAGGCAATAAAATTGTATAAATCTATAATTACAAAGAAGACCAATAATTAATACAATCCCTTTCCTTAAAATCATGTAGGCTAGATGATTGTGAGAGCTCTGCCTCTCTCACGCACCGTCGCTGATCACACACCCATGAGTCCCGTTCTCAAATGCATAAACATTTGCCCACTCTTCCGTTTGAGCTATTTGAAAACCATGCTGTTGAATTAAATGGAGTGTGCTTCACTATTAAACTTCCACCCTCAACTAATGCAAGCTGTGCACATATTGTAATTTTACCTTCCTTTTAAAAACTCAGTGCTTGAATACATTTATTGACTTTTTAATCCATTATAACTCTGTCTCTTGCTTTGTTCCTTTTTTACCACAAAGTTTTCAAAAACCTTTCACTTTTATTGGTTCATGAATGACTTAAAAACTTTGCAAAAGTGTGAATGTGTGCATCACTACGGTTATGGTTTTATCAGCGAAAGTTAGGAGTCTGCACAGGCAGTTGGTCATTGTTGTCCAAATTATTAGAACACAAGTAAAGAAGTTCAGTTAAGAACACAGCCAATGGTGTGATAGCAGTGTGATAACAGATTTTATTCCAATTTGGCCCTCAGCTTTCAAAATATGTTAATAGCAGACAAAGAAAACAAACATGACTTTGCAGACAAACACTGTACACTAAATGCAAGAATTATTCAGTCAATGACTGGATCCACAGAACAAGTAAATCTCCAGTTTTCACTCATGCTGTGGATGCAGGTTTGTTTTAGTCTGGCTGCTGTGTGGTCAACTAGAGAAACCTGCTCTCTGTCACATAATAGATGCAGCGAGGAGGACTACAGATTTCCTGAGCACGCTCTTATTGACTCTCCTCAAGGAAAGGCAGCACACATTTGCCCAAAAATCAATAGATTTGTCACTAGGCTCCTTTTTTGGAGAGAAAAAAAAAATCTTGTGACACAGGTGCTCATTTGGCAACACTGCTGTTGTTTCAAATGTGCCCCACTGGGTCGCCTGTTGCATGTGTGACATTCACCACATTGGTGTTGCTGCTTGGAATATATCTATTTCAGAATATGCCACCTGCTTGTTCTATATATACATATATATATTCTGGTTAATTTTTCTGTGTCAATTTATGGCGTGAATGTCTTCAGTTTCATCAAAATAATAGTCCTCTACTACATTTATGTTTTTATTTTGGGGGGAGAGCGGGACGTGTCTTCTGCACCTCCTCCAAAATCTACACCTATGAATAATTCTTTTTAAACCACAGCACCCCTTCATATAATTTTTCATGATGCCTCACACATTATCTGTGACCTAGGTGACTCTGTGAATATTTGTTGTGAGAATTTATTTTAATAAACTAACAAAAGAAATGACACTGATGTAAAATTTACTAAAAGTAATTAAGGCAACAATTTGCATGCATTTTTTAAGTAGTTCTAACCCTGGCCTTATAAATTAAATCCTATGAGTCTTTTTTACTCAGTTAGTTTAATACAACAAACATGATTTGCTTTGACCTTGAAAAATTTAATTAAGCTTATCAACTTAATATTTATCCAAAAGTTGTGTTGATATTTAGTGGTCAAACTATTTTACTTGAGATATTCTAACTTATTATTTTCCATCTCATTCAAAAATGTCAAAAATATTTTTGAGTTTGACCAACTTCTCGAAATAAGTTGTCAACTGATAAAAACACGTTAATGTAATAAACATAATTTTTTTTATACTAATTAAAATTCTTCATGTTAAGTGTTATCCACTAACCTCTTAGATTACTTTTTAGGATGTGATATATTTGGATGAACATCAGTTTTAAGGGGGATAATACAGCTCTATTCTCAATCACTGAACCAAGAAAAGGCAGCAGTTTTAGGCTATGCCGCCATGCCGATAAGCAGATAAATATAAGACTTTAAACAAACAATTAAAAAAATAATGTATGCCAAACAGTTAAATATTTCTCTAATATTCTTTGAAAGTAATATTAGCTTACATTTTACGTTTCATAAGACAAAAGACAGCTGTTAACAGTACACCTATCCAACAGCCAAAAAGCCATTGGAATATATAAGAGAATATACCCTCTCCTTCTTGGTAGTTTTACCATCTACCTGGCAGTACACCCATCTCATCAACTGCTGCTACACCACTGGAAATACACACATTGCGTGCTGATTCTGCTTTTCATATAGCTCCCTTTGTTATCTTTCCCCTAACTTTATGATTTCCAGCTCGTCCTCCAGAAGAGCACTGAGCCACTGCTGTAACATCAATTGACCATGTCACTGAATTGCAGTTTCAATAAAGTGGCTTCAGTGTTTTGCTTGTTTCCTCTGTTTTGTCATATTTGAAAACATAATACAACAGTGTGTAAATGTCCCCTCATTACTTCTGTGGTAGTCTTGCTCACCAGACCTTTCTCAAGAAAAGGAATGTGGTGGCACATAGAAATATACTGCAAAAACAAGAGGAAATTAACTCACCATGTGGCACACTTTCCTTGTCTTTAAGCCACCTCAAGGTGTCATATCAAATCAGCCACTTTTGGAACAACTGGTTTAGACAAGCACAATTTGTTTGACAAAAAACATCTCAAGCCTTTTTCATGTGTTTTCAACTGAATCTGTCAGTCCTCATCAACAGATTGTTGTCATCATGTGACCTACAGCTGAGTATCTCAGTGGGCACATGGGTAAACTCAATGTGCCGATGAAGGTGGCTGAAAGCTCTCAAGTAAAAAGAAACAAAGTGTTGGCCTTAACCCAAAATCTTTTTTTTTATTGACAAGATCGAAAATGACAATGAAATTTTACATGCAATTGTTTTAATTTCAGATACTGTCCAATCATATGTGACCACAACCTGCTATGTTTGGCATTCGTTCTCTCTGCAATGCATGGTATTGGTCCTTGCTGCTACACCACCTCTTTATACTCCCTCCACCCCTCCAGCCTCCTTCTGCATTAGCATTTAGATTTGTGTGATTTCAGGATGTTTCTCTCAATGGGTCCATTCAATTGTTCCGTATCTAAGGCTGCACCGGAGGGTCTGTGAGCTGCAAGGCACTCTCTGTCAAGCCTTTTTAAAATTTGTGTCTGATGCATTTTTAAGGGCAGAGCCACACTGCCAAACTCAAACGATTGCTGCAATAAATGGTTAAAACCTTCATGTGAGTGTCTTGGCTGAAAATTATTCAAGTGAAGGTCTTGTCCCCACTCCCATTCTGGCATGATGTCAAATCCTGCCCATTATGAGACATCTAAGACCTTAAAGATGTCTGGTAAAAGGACAGTGAAGCCCTTTAGGCATCATGTACGATCAATACTCTTTTCAGCTGTTTGGTGTGTGACATTAGCAGATCAGTAGAGTCATGAAATAGAGAGCCAGAGAGTTCAGCTCATGTTGTTATCCACTCTCCGGTCCTATAAGTGATCCTCCGTGTTCCTTCCAATAAGTCACTGACTCGCTATCTTTATTTTTCTTCTTCAGGCGCCAATGCAGTAAAGAGAGGAATCAGACAAAATAAAGCCTTGTAACAGCAGGAACCCTGACAGAGGCATAGTGTGTAGCCTCTGGTGGAGTGCAGCACATGCAGGCAGTCAAGCTGTCTCCGTGTAGCCAGCTGTTTCACACTCCCTCTTAATCTGTATGCAGGCTCATTTAGCAACTGGCTGCTGTGGATTCGGTTGTCTCAAGAAGAGTCATTGCTATGAAGGTCAACTAAAATGTGTGCCCTTGGGAAGCCCCAAAAATAGACTGGAGTCAAACCCTGGAGTCTCTTTATGAAAATGCTTGTGAGATTGTGGAAAGCAACAAAGTGCATTTATTAAAGCACTGTACATACTCTGTTGATATCATTTAAACAGCACACAGTCTCATCAGAGTGCTGCAAACAAACAAATGGAAATAGAGAGCTTGAGATGAAAGTTCAAACCCTGCTCACTTTTTCGACTTGGCACAGCTGGCCAATCACAGCGTGAAGCAGATGTTAATGTCGGATTTTTGGTTTTGGGAAGCTACAGAAATTGTCAGACGCAGCCCCTAATCTGACATCGTGTGTGTGGTGTGTGTGTGTGTGTCTGACAAGCACTTCTGACAGGCTATACTGGCACCTTTAGCAGTTGCACCAAAAAGACATTTCCCTCCTAAACTGCTGAGATGAATTCATTTGAATAATAGTTTGAGGCCGAAGGAGGTACATTTGTTCAAAATGACAGAAAAAAATACAGTTTCTTGTAGCAGAACTTTACTTTTTCTTCTTCCCTGCGCCATAATCATTGTACAACCTTCAGATTTATCTTGAGACCTTTTGGAGGGGGCCTGATCAGTGTTGCCAGACTGGGCAGCTTCCAACCAAATGGCTACTTTTTCCTTGCTTGGCCAGATAAAAATGATTTTGGATGGCTTATGATAGTTTTAGTACTTTTTGTACCATTTAGCCACTTTCTCTAGTAAGAAAAAATAAGGCTTTTTGGGAATGGCAAGGCATTAAGTTTAATAGACTTTGGAACAGTGCACATTTATCGCCATTGATGTTAACAACATCATTGTAAACGTGCTGGAGTTAGCTCAACAGCCAATTTGCACCCATAGTCCTGCCACAACTAAAGATGACAAATGATAAAAAACATTTTCTACATAATAAAGTTACAACTAAAATAAGACAGAGAAAAAACTGGAGGAAATGTAACACTGCCCTCACAATTTTAAACTAACAATACGATCAGATAAAAAAAAAGACCATTACAAACTAGTTAATCTATTTAAAAAATCAGGTCATTATTAAGTGTATATCTAAGTAGATTTCAACCATAATTTAAATGTTCAAATGTTGGATTTAGCGCAGAGGAGCAGGACTGAAACTTTTTCCATGCACAAAACATTTAGGAGAACTAGGGGGGCTGTGAAAAAGCGAATGGCCCTACCTAGAACCAGTGTTTGATTTGTCCATTCTGGGCTACTGTAGAAACAACATGGCAAACTCCATGGAAGAGGACCCGCTCTGTATAGAGATAAATGGCTCATTCTAAGGTAACAAAAACACTATTCTTATTTTCAGGTGATTATAAGCAAATGCTATAGCTATGATTGTTATGTACAATTTTTGCAATAGATACCCTTCAATCCTTCACACTGAACCTTCCACAGGTAGAGTGCTTCAGAGAGTTAATTTATGATAATCAGATGGGTTTGAGGCACGGAGTGGGCTGCTTGGTGTCTGCCAAATCTGGCAACACTGGGCCTGATCCCTAACCACTGGACGAAACTACATAAGGAACATTCAGTAGCTCCACCTCAACCAGCTACAACAGTGAAGAATGCGAAGTGATGCATCAGTAACGATCTAAAAATGTCATGCGTGAACCTGATCACAGGAGTGTTACTTTTCGTGAAGTGTTTTTTAAAGCGAATTGGTAACTTAAATTAAGGATCTGAGTACGTCCTCATTACTGTTGATAATATTCTATTTAAAGGCCCAGTATGTAGGATTTAGTGGCATCCAGCAGTAAAGTTGCAGACCTGAAATACCTCCCGTGTGTCAAGCGTGTAGGAGAAAATACAGTGGCTGACGTGAAAACAGACTGGCCCTATTCAGAGCCAGTGTGGTTTGTCCATTCTGAGCTACTGTAGAACAACATGGCAGATTCCATGGATGAGGACCCGCTCCGTATGTAGATATAAACAGCTCATTCTAAAGTAATGAAAACACAACATTTCTTATTTTCAGGTGATTATAAATCAATAAAAACATAGATATTGTTATCCTTTTCCACAAATAGATGCACACTGGCTCTTTAGGTGTTCAACAGTAACAGAGTTATCAGGATTGATCTACACCACCTTGCAGCTCAGAATATGTCAATACAACTACAGTGTCCTGCTTACATGAAATATAAACATGTGCATTGGATCGATGCTAACTGCATTCTACCAGATGAGGGCAGTGTATCACAGCTCTGCTGTGCGGCCTGAAAGCTGTGTGTTACTCTAGCACATTCTGTACACTGAGGGGAACCCAGCCTGTGGTGAATGTTGGAAATGGATCGAAAACCTGCTTTGAAGCATCATCTTGAGTTATTACTGACATCAGGAAGAACAGTGATACGGCGGGTGCTAACACTTTTATATCCGCTGGCTGTTATAGCCTGGATGTGCTTGCCAGTGTATTATACACTGTTACCCCTCCTCCTCCTCTTCTTCTCCCTCTCTCTCTCTCTCTCTCTCTCTCTCTCTCTCTCTCTCACTGAGTGTTTCTGTGATATGTGAATTGTCTCACTTCTTCTATGCACAGATGTTGTGTTGTGTAGTTACTGCCTGCCAAATGACTACCTAATGTATGCAGGAGTAGGAGCACAAACAGATTTTCCACAAATGAGTGTTTCCTGGTTTTTGCACGTGAGCTTTGGCTGCTTTAAACACATTGCTTTCTGAGTAGCAGCGCTTTTGTTAAAAAAAAACCCTTCCAGCACTGTTTTATGTAAGCAGATTCATGCACATACACTACCTAGACAGACAAGTAATTGAGGGCATATTGAGCATCTCGACTCCTGTCTATGAGATGCTGCATGGATGAATAAATAATGGAACGTCCTTTCAAGTGCATCTTTGAACAGTGCTGAAGTTTTTAACCCGATGAAACCTGGAGACAGCTACAGTCCCCCAGACTATAAACCTCTTATTCTCGCTGCCTTGGCCCCCCGCCTTTCTCCTTCAACACCCCCACCCTCTCTCTCTCCGGCATAATGCCCCCCACTGGGTTTTCTTTCATCAGGGTGAAGTATCAGTGAGACGCAGACACAAAGGTCTCTCACACACATGCGCAAACTTACATAGAAGCGTGCATAAATATAGCACACACTGCACTTTTGTTGCTTTGAGGGCCAATTTTTGTAAATGACACTGAGACACAGCTGCACCCTCCACAACCCATTCATTTGTGTCTTCATGAGCACATTTGTCACATTAGGGAAGTGATATATGGGACTAGAAGGGTTAAAATCCTGGTCTAATTCTGGCTGCATCTATGAAAAACAGCTGAACTGTGTTGCATAAGCAATGACATTGACAAGTAGCAGCCATTCAGATGAGTGGGTGAATCATAAATCATTGTTACTTACAGCTTGAGCTCCAACCTGGCCTCCCAATTCTCCGTCCCAAATCCTATCAGAGCGGTGAGTGGTGATCCTGCAACTCAGATGCGAAAGGCACTGGATAAAAATGTTTGATATATGACTCTATTCCATCAGTGTCCTCACATCATTACAGGAATATTGCTACAAAAACACATTTATCAAAAGCATCAAATCATCTCTCTGCTCTGAGATGATAAAACCTTTACTTCTCTGTGAGGAACTATAGTTTAAACAATCTTCAAATACATAATTACTTATTTTCTGTCAAAAAAAGGCAGACACAGGGGAATATAAGAATCCAGGCGAATGCTCTGACACATGAAAGCCTTTCTAATGATCTATTCCTGGATATTTTTTGATGATTTGAATGTTTCGATTTTACTCAATCAGACATTGTACCTTTCTGATTATCTGGCAGAAGGATTTGGGGCCATCGTGACCAGATTGTCATCAGTAGTCCAGAAGTAAAATGAAAAAGTCAGGTAGACTGACCTTGGTTTGGTGATCAGACTTACAGCTCCATTTCAGAACAGTAAAACAGCTTTATAAATGCTGCTGCCTCCGCCTGGAGCTCTCTACAATGGGATATAAAATTGCAAAATGGGCTTTCTCAGAAAATCTCTTCATCTGGCTGCTGATGTTTGGGGGTATTTTAGAATCTTGATGTGTTAACCTCACTAAGTTTCACTGAGTTTTTTTTTATTATTATTTTGATTATTTATTTTATCATCATCATCATTAGTAGTAGTATTCATGGCTTTAGACAGCAGCGAAGTTGTTTTAAAGTGCAATTCAGGTGTATTTTAGGGTGAAAATCTTTTGTATGATTACATTGAATTTGTGTTTATTTCTCATTTTGTTGCATTTAGCCTACAATGCTATCAGTCTTGCCTTTTTGACTTAACCTTGTTGTTAATCATACTTATTTTGGCCAGGAAACTTTTGAAAAATAGACTTTCTCTTTTAGGATTTCCTGGTTAAAAAAAGGTGTGATTAAATTTAAAAAATGGAGCTTGAAAGGATTCAATAATAGGCCTACCTAAATAAGTTAAACATCATGAAACAAATGATCATATGAATACACAGAGTAAAATATGTCACAACAAATGAATTATAAAATAGGCTAATTTAATCAAATTTGAAAATCAATTAACCCATTTTAATTTTAATTCACTCATATTATATAAACAGTGCTTTTGAAGTTTTCTTTTATTTTGAAAAGCTAATTTTCAAATTTATTTTTTTAATTTCATGTTTCTATAACAATTATCAGTTTATCAGTGGTCTTTGATGACACCTATCATGACAGTGGAGTCATCATCAGGTACCGCCCCCCCTCACCTTTCAACCAATTACATGTGCCCTCAGCCTCCTATCGGACTCACCCATGTCTATGGACTCACCATGCTAGCTAGCTAGTTAAATTTAGCTACAACGACCAAAGAAAGAGACTGGCTGTGTGTCTGAAATCATTCTCAAATAGAGAAAAGTGAATGCGTGAATGTGCGATGGATTTTGGATAGCCTCTGTGTGTTTCTGTCTCTCAGAACATCTTTAAAATCACAACGCTGCAAAGGTAACACTGAAATGACCAGCTAGCTAATTAGCTGCTACTTGACGTATATCGCTAGCTCTCCATTTTAATGCCAAGTTTTAAACTCAAGTTCACAAGCTAACAAAGCTAGTTAGCTAGCTAGGTAGCTTGTGTAGCATTGTTAAGCTAGATATACAAATATGTTAGTTGCTGTACTGCAACTCTCACTGTATTCAAGTATATCAATAGCTTTTTGCACTAGCAAAAGCTAACTGGCTAAATTTTGGTCGGCGAGGCCGCTAAATGATTGGCTTAACCGTGAGCGTGGCGTCCCAGGTGACAACTGCACTGTCATGAAGAGTGGCATTGGGGAAAAGGCTATCATGGAAAATAAAATGAAATTGAATAACTATATAAAAAATATACTTTGACAAAATATTTGACAAATGAAATTTAAGTTAACATTTCATAGTAATGATTTTACTTTGCATGATTAATTGAGTTTTAGTAATGAAATAAAGTCACAACTAATTTGTAATGTACTGCAATTGTAATTTTCTCAAATTATTCATTTCAGGGAAAAAAATAGGCTATAAATGTTCCTTTGAATTTAAAAATGGGTATACTGTACCTTTTAGGAGCTTGATAAAAAAGCAAAGCAGAGAATAATACTTTGAACCTTTAAACTCTTAAAATTAAAGCGTTAAGTTTTGGTGGACTCGCTCAACACTTACAGTTGTCAGTGATAGACCTGGACTGTGTTAATCAGGGATTAGAAGACCTCTTCAGGGGTAAGGTTCTTAGAGCTGCCCATGTGTCTGGTTATTTTCTGATCGATTATTGTCATCACTGTCATTCTGATTCACAAACTGGATCTTTCTGAGTTTCATGGCTGTCAGTAGTTACCAGTAGCCTGTGTGTTGTTTGTCAGTCTCAGATCAGATGTCATTTACCTGGGGTTCTCAAGAACTAATTCAAATACTGCAATGAAACAGTGTCTGAGCTGTGTCCTGCCGGTATTTTGTATCCAGGCTGAGACAAGTGATGATGAGTAAAAGTCAAAGTAATCTGTAATGACAACACTTAGCAAGGATAGATTTAACAGTAATCTACTGAATTTTAAACACATTTATGAAAGTCCAATGTGACACAACCTCTAACCTCTCCACCCCCCCTCCCCACCCTCTCTCTTTCTCTGTCTCTCTATCTCTCCCTCTCTCTCTCTCTCAGTGCTTGAGCGCTGAAGTCGGAGGCGCTCCTCGGGTATTTGCCAGTGCGCACCACAGTATCGCTTCCCATCACACTATCCGGACTGTTGCTGCGTCCGGAGCACCTGCAGGCGCGGAGAGAGGAGGGAAACAAGGGGTGAAGAAGAAGGGAAGGAGAAGTACGTAGGAGACATTTGAAAGCGGAGGGAAGGAGAAGGGGCTGGACCGGCGGGAGGAGCGCACCATGGCCTCAAAGGAGACCACAGCAGCGGGCTTCGTCAACGTCAGCAGAGAAATCACAGGTGAGCCTGCACACGAGTTTCTCCTGGGAAGTGTGTTGTAACCTCTCACTGAGAGGGGAATATGTCTTCGAGGACGCGCGGGGTTAGTTTGTCTTCACTCTGCTGCTCTTTAAATCTCTGCTTTCCGGTGCGTTTGATTGGAATGGAGTTACCACCGCATGCGAGTGCAGAAAATGCCTCCCAAGGCATAACCAGAGTTAATGGCTGTAGAAGCTTGTGAAGATTGTAATTCCATCGATCTCGGAGCGGGAGCGTTCACTTTCCGATTGATTTGGCATAAAGATCAGCCGCGGAATTTATCGCGCACAGGGGTCCTGTAGTGCTGTCAGAGTTATTTTTAAGTGTTGCGGTGCATGTGTTCGCGTCATGGCTTTCATGTGCATTCATTAGGAGTTTTCATCTCTTTCTTTTCTCTCTGCGTGTGTGCGCGTGGGAGTTATTGTGCGACTGGGAGCGCTTTGCGTGCAGCAGGCAGCATGGGTTCATCAGCTCTCTTTGCTGGGGAGATTGGACAGTACAACACACACTCACACGCACATTAACACACTAACATGTTTGGGTGATATAAGAAGATGTGTCTCTCACTGCTAATTATCCAGACGCAGCAAGTTAAATCCTGCTGTTTACCAGCTCAACCTGGTCAAGCTCCGTCTGTCTGGCCTGGTGATAAGAGCCAGGCGGCTTTAGGCCATTAAAACACCTGCCAGTGGAGGACAAGATTGGGAGGGGGGAGATGGAGGTTCATGATGGTGGGGTGAGTGAGCACATCCATCAAAGTGTCAAAAAGGCATTGAGGACATGAGGAGGAATCGAAGTGGAAGAGGGGGGACTGACCCATCCTGCTTTTTCGTCTTCCCCTCTTCACCCCTTTGGGAGCAGATGCCGAGGTCACACCAGCAGGCCTTGGGGGCGCTGCAGAGTGTGTTAAAAGGTTTAAGCGATTGGGTCTTACCCAGCTTAACGTCAATAACTCTCTGTTTGTCTACGGCTGATCCTTCCTTCGATCTGCCGGTGTGATCCCCACCCCACCCCACTCCATCCCTGCCTTGTCCTCCCCTCATGTGCTGCTGCTCGCTCAAGTGTGAGAGCCAACTTCATGGCTGTTGCTGGATGTGGAAAGTGAGAATTATGGGTGTGCAGTAGTGAGAGAGTTGGGAGATTGTGACACAATGGAGCATCGTGACACAGCATGACGTGCCATATCTCCATCTGGTGGGCTCATATTTAGCATGGGTGGCCCCGCTTGAAATGTGGACTGTGAATATCACACAGCTTGCAGGCATATGTGCGTGTTTGTACTCTGCCGTACAGTAGGTTGACATTGTGTTTGTGGGTAGAAGGTTGTATTATGTTGGTAACTGTGGAGGAGATGTAAATGGCGGAGGCCTCCGGTGCGGTTCAGTGAGCTTCAGTAGGGCCATGTGGTGTTTTGGAGTAGAGGCCCCTGAAGATTGCAGCTCAGGATCCTGTGGACGGTTCCATTGAGATGAGCTGTGCTGCTTTTTTCTTTCTTTCTCTGAGGCTAAAAATAGCCTAGTTATGAGTCCTCTTCAGCTAGAGGTTTTGTGTGTGTATGTGTGTGTGTTTGCCTGTCCTCAAGTTTGTGTCTTTGTAGCTGTCTACTCGTCTCTGTGACTGTTCACCCCTGTGCGGCTGTCTTTAAAGCAATAATCCACCAGTCTATCCTTAAGCTGAAGATCAAAGACGAAACACAGCAACTGCATTATCACCATCTACATGGTGATGATTTACTGGGATACAGGCACATTTTCAGATATACAGTAGCTATATTCATATGCTGCAGAACTCACTTAGATGGAAGATTTCAGTCATTGATTCAATTCCATTTGACCAAGTCTGAAAAGTAGGGGTGTAACGGTACACAAAAATCTTGGTTCGATACGTACCTCGGTACACAAGTCACGGTTCGTTTTTTTTTCGGTACAGTAATGAAAAAAATAGACAACTATTAAATATCTTTTACTTATTGGTAACCTTATTAAAACATACCACCACAGCAGTTAACTCTGTTTACACAATTTTTGAATGAAACAA
Source organism: Epinephelus fuscoguttatus (assembly GCF_011397635.1). Taxonomy (NCBI): domain Eukaryota; kingdom Metazoa; phylum Chordata; class Actinopteri; order Perciformes; family Serranidae; genus Epinephelus; species Epinephelus fuscoguttatus. The sequence continues at coordinate 9,873,205 of NC_064766.1, read as the reverse complement.
ATATATATAAAATCCTGCTTTTTCACATTGTTTGAATGAAAATAGAAAGATAAAAGTGAAAAATTAAATCCTGCTGTTTTTTTAACACATTTTTTGAATGAAAAATATAAATATACATTTCTGCTTTAGCAGTTTTACTCAATTAAAATAAAAAGTATAGTGCAGCTGGTCAGCTTTAAAGCCTGCTCAGATTCAGTTTTACTAGGAACTTACTTAGCTTTCCCACTTTGTTAAAGTGCAGTAAACAAAACATGCTTATATTCAATTCAATTCAATTCAATTTTATTTATATAAAATATATCTAAAGTGCAGCTTAAACAATTTTACTCAGCTCCAATGGTGTTGATTATTTCTTTAGCGCGATGGTCAGGGAAACGCTCTTTCTTTTTAAACAACGACGATATCGTAGTTTGCACCAGATTGCTTTTTCTTGTCGTGCCGGTTAACGTTCAAACTCGGGTGGTGTCGCTTTAGATGCATTAGCATGTTAGATGTGTTTCCAAGTACATACCCGACCACTGTTCTGCAGTGCTGGCACACTGCTTTTGTCTTGTCCACTTGTTAAATTTTCATCTTTGTATTTTACCCTGAAACCAAAGTGTTCCCAAGCGGAGGACTTAAGGTTTGCGGGTGGGTCTTCAGGTTCGTCAAGCTCACTTGCCATGTTGTCAAAATGCGAGAATGCGCTGCAAAAAGTGAAAGCGGAGATTTACGGGACTCAGTCCATCACTCAATTATGTCCGTCGGGGAACTACATATTTTAAATGGTTTGGCTCGCAAAAACGGAATTAAAATAAAACAAAATAAAATAAAATAATATCCTGCGCCCAATAATTCGGTACAGGGTTTTGCCGAACCGAAAGTCGCGTACCGAACGGTTCGACACAAATACATGTACCGTTACGGCCCTACTGAAAGTATCTGAAAAAAGTCTTTAATGTACTTTGATGTCCAGCTTACTTAACTATCAAAGTCACTGTAATAACAAAGTGTACAGTTTGGCAACATATTAATAGAAAACCCAACAGAGTGTCTCAGAGAGGAGTTTTTTTTTTTTTTGGCCACCACAATCCTCAGCAACTTCAGTGCTCCTCGGCATAGCCTGTTCAAGTGAGCACTCCACCGATTTTAGCATTGCACAACTATAGCATTGTCTGACTCACAATGGAGAGTAAAAAAGAAACAGAAAGTATAAAAATAAATTCAGCAGACCCAGAGATATCATGATTCTTACTCTGAACATTCTTCCTCCTTGTCAAAAGCAGATGCCTACATTACCTACAATGTAACTCAACTGCTGACAGTTCGTTGGGGGGTTTTGGGTGACAATGTGTGTTATTGTGTTAATCTGTTAGCAGCTAATATGGACGGGGACTGACCTACAGAGGTCCAGTAAGCTCCCATCTCTCTAATTCCACCCACCCAAATCTTTTTCATTTTCAGACTTCGAGTCTTCAGCCCTCACCGGTGCTGCCTTAAGTGACAGCTCTTGTTTGCAATCACGTGACTCTTATGACGTGTAAAATTCAGAGTAAAAAAGATCTTAAACTGTGTAAACTGGATAGAGGAAAGTGATTTAAAGGACTGGATGAAGCTGTGAGCAGCAGATATCATCAGAAAATTGAAACTGTTTTGGGATTCATACAAAACAAAGAAAAGTGATTTTTTTCCCACAACTTGACAGATTTACCCGATGTGAACACATAACCTTGACCTCCAGACCGTCTAAGATCACTAATGTTATAATAGGAGCGGATGAGATCATAGAAGGGTCTAGTGGACTGAGGCTGTTTTGTGTGCGGTTGGATTTTTGGCTGGGTGAGTAATTGTGCTTGAGAATAACTGTCTTTTATTTTTCAGCTCTGTAAATGGATATACCGCTGTCAGGCTAAAATTGCAAGGCATCGTTAGCTAACTTTAGCTACTATTTTCTAACTACAAGGTCAACCATTTTTCAGAGGTCTGGTGAAACACTGTTAAAAATCACAGGGAAGTTGTCACAGTACAGTGTAATTGCTTCCATTTCGAGGCATGATCAATACAATGCTTTAAAGTTAACGTTTGACATTAGTTGACTCCACTCCTTCAGACTGAAGACAAAGCTTTTTGATCCACACCTGCAGCTGTTTCTCACTGCCTTTTTTTTTTCTTTTTTTTTTACTTCTCCTTTTTTAAGTCCTACTATTTTTGGGATTTAAAGTGGCTCTCATTTTTTCCCAGTTTTATAAATTGGAGCAACAGCGCAAATCACAAGTATTTTTGTGGTGTTGGCAGTCTATGCCTCCAGTTGCCTGCCTTCCATCTGGACTGTGCACTGATTTGTGACGTCATATGCAAATAAACTATTTATCAGGCTTCACATACTTCCCTCTGGAGCCATGAAAAGCTTTATACAACTTTTTCACTGTAGTATCCCCCAAGACATGTAAACAGACTTGAATGTGTGAAATCATTGGAGTTCCCCTTTAAGTGTCTTAACCGTGTGAACCTAGAGGGATTAATGTTATTGTTGGTTGACAAAAGAATCTCTACTCAAAGACTGCTGACTTGCTTTTGACTAGGTCTGCAACAAACACTTATTTTCATTAATCTTGAATATCACTTAATTACTTAGTTTTTAAAATTGGGCAGTTAAGAAATAGTGAAAAACAGGATTCAGTGATCCCAAAATTATGATTTCAGGCTGCAGGTTTTATCCAGTTAACTCTTAAAAAAATCCAAAGATATCTAGTTTACTATCAAATAAGGCTAAGAAAACCAGCAAATATTTTTATGTAAGATGCTGGAACCAGTGAATTAGCTTTAAAAAGGTACTTAAATGATTAATCAGTAGTCAAAATAGTCACAGATAAAAATGTCCTCTATTCTGATCATGTTTAGGATTTATTGTTCATGTTGGCTTAAAGGGCGACACCATTATTTATTTATTTATTTAGGTTTTTATATCATGTTGTCTGTAGCTTCTTTATGTATTCAAATATGAAAAATTCAAATTTGGGTTTAAGTATTTAGGCAGTAGACCTGCAACGTCTGTGTGCTGTGAGGTAATATCACCGTTTCTGTTAATGGAGTCTGGTGGCTTTAAGGAGGGCGATAAAACAGCTTCAGATTGCTGGGGGAAAGAACTGTGTTATGGTAAGGCAAAACAATAAAAAAAACATCTAAATATAGCGTACACTTAAACAATATTGATTATTTTTACGCTGTCCTTTTTTTGGAGGCTAAAATACGTTTTGCTCCTGCTCCAGTTCACAGTCACCAGACTCCTTTGACAGAAACGGTAATTCAACCTCGCAGAACACGAGGAGTAGCTGGTCTACCATTGCCTCTGATCAGTTGTTGTTTTTTTGTGTGTGTGTCTGTGTGTATGTGTGTGACCCTCTGAATAAAGCTAACATGGTGCCACGGCAACATTGCTTAGCTTCTGACTGGCTGAGTGGGAGTTTCCCTTTGACAAACGCGGAAGAGAATGCAAATGGACCAGCCCTTTAAATGTTGACTGTGACAGTTCAGTCTTGACCTTGAGCAAATATAACTGCTGACTGTGTTTCAAATTCAGCCATTTTTTTTGGAGTTTTGATGATAATAATAGTGGAGAGCACTGTCTAACACTTCAAGTTGGGTTGAGATCTGGTGATTTGTGAAGGTTGTATCATTCAAATCACATCAGTTTTCATACACATCAAACCATTCAGTGATCCTTTATGCCCTGTATGGAGGCATATGCATTCTATATACAGATCCAGTATGCTGGTACAGTATCAGTGCGGATTCTGACCTTATGAAGCAGGTCAAGTATCAATCCACTTTTTAGTCACTGCTGTTATAAATTCAGTGTTTCTACTTTTACACAGTCACGCTGGGCTCTCGAAAGAATTTTGAGCACCACAGTAAGTCACTTAAACAGCATTGTCACAGCAGGAGCCCCACTGTTTGCTGTTCTGCTCTGTTCATTTGATGTTGTGAGTGTATTTCACTTCATGAATAGTAACATCTAGCTTCCTGTTGTAGTTAAGAAGTTATATATAGTTATGTCCTCCTGATGCCTTACACATAGAGGAATGAGATCAATCAGGTCCATGCAGTGAGGGAGCCCTGGTATTGGAGCAGTATGGCCTAATATCCTGAATTGGAATCAGGAAAGAAAACTGATGCATTCCTAATGTGTTTCCTCTCATTTATTTAGTTTTTTTTCCCCTTTCATTTGTCACCCAGCTGTATATTTGAATTTATGGATTCCCCCCTTAAAAGCTTTTTACACTGTTCCTGAGTTCATCTCAGGGCAGCGCTTTTCATTCTGTTATGTGTTTACATTATGTAATTGGCTCTCCATTTTACCCTTTTTCCTCTGCTTTTCTCTCCAGAGAGCATCAGAAAGGTGCTGGACAAGCAGGCCATTAAGTTTGTGCGAGCCATCAAGCAGGACACCAGGAGCGGCAAAACAGAGGACAGGATTCTGGTGAGAGTTGCCAACACCCTCACACCCAACCATCCTCCCCCATCGTCTGTCACACCAGGTCACCTGAAAGAGATATTGTTAAAGTGAAAGCGCCTTTACGTGTGGGGTGTTGAATATGGAACAGAATGGCACTGGCTCCTTTCAGACAAAGTGGAAATCAATGGGAGTTAATTGGGACAAATTAGAAGAGCCATAAGATGTCACAGATTACACATCCTGAGAGACACAACAGACGCGTTGAAAATCAGGCTTAAGACAGATGCTGCCTAAGCAGAGCAAAGTGGACATGGCCTACTGAGTCCATCCTCAGAGTTTATTAGATGTGGCAGGATGGCCTTAATGCCATAGGCAAGAGTTTGGTGTGTGTGTATGTGTGTGTGAGACTGACATGGTGTACGTACAGGGGCATCGTTCATTGTTTTGTTTTTTTTCTGTTATCTGAAGAAGACGCTTGTGTGAGTGTCTGCCAGAGGGTGTGTGGGCAGCCTGCGATGTGTTCAAGGAGCCTGTGCAAGCCAAGGCCACCTCTGTTATTGAGAAATTGTCAATTAGTCAGCCACATTAGTGACTGATCAGTTACTCACACGTAGTTGCTATGCGTGAGAGCGAGCTCATTTCCTCCCCTGAAGACAACAAAAAAGACAAGCTGATAAGCGAATCAAAACTATTAATCAGTACTTCTCTCAGTTTTCCGTCTCTGCTATTATTTCTTCTCCTCATCTCCCCCCACGCCTCCTTCTATCTCCATCATTACCACCCCCCCTCTATTTTTGTCATCTTCTCTCTTTGTTTCCTCTCTCCCTCCCTCCTTATCTGTCCATCTCGATTATTCTCCCCGTCATCACCCCCCCTTCCCCCGACCCCCACCACCCCAGTCGCCTTTCACTTTCTCTCCATCTCTCCCCTTTGTGCCCTTCCCTCTTCCCTCCATCTTTACTCAAACCTGTAAAAGGGTATTGAGCTCCTCTTTCCATCAGAAGCAATTCAATTAGGTCTCTGCCTTACGAGAGTTTTTTACTATCCAAATGGGCCTTGGCTGCTGCTGCTGCCACTGCTCCAAATTCTTTCAAGGGAAGGCAGGCGAGGGGGGGCGAGATGGATATAAGCATTCATTCTAGCTCGTTGTCAAAGTCTCCCCCTCTAAAAGGCAATCTTTTCACTCTAATGGATACATTTGTTTGGATATATGAAGGGTGAACAGATGAGGGAGTTTGTAAATAGACTGTTTGTTTCAGTGTCTGGGTATTGTGCACATAATATTCACTCATGCTTGCAAATGTCATACATGATAGTAAGCGAAAGTGGCATATTTTACGATTGCTTTCTAATACAGAGATGAAATTTAGTCTTGAAAATTATTTTCTAAGCCTGAAGGCGTAGGCAAGGCCTTTTTTTTACCTTTATCCCCTCTTTCATGTGGATCCTTCCTTCACGGCTGAAGAAGGATTTAGCAGGTCAAATCTGAACAGGATCATAGCTCTCATATTGATTCTTCTGGTTTGTTTAGTTTATGGACAGGAGGCGTTCTTAATGTTATACACCAAGGTTTTATTGACTGTATACAAGTCTTTGTTCTATATCTTGCTCTTTCTTTTTGCCCCGCTTCTCCCTCCGGAGACTGCTGGTATCCAGCTGTCTGTGTGTGTTGACTGTACCAGCCATCACGCTGCGACACACAGACACACACACGCACACACAATGTCCCCCCACCCATCTCAGGCAGACACAGTGAGGACTCAGCATGACATCCAAACGACACCCAGGGCAATGCGTTGGGGAGCTTCGACAGTCATGTTTCCAACACGCATACATGCACACACACACTCATGCGTACAGTTTGACATGTGCAGGAGGCAGACACACATGGTTCAGTGCATCAAAACTTGCCTGCATACACACTCTCACAGCCATTATTAGATCACCCTATTTGAAGATTAGAGGCAACTCAGAAAACAAAGCATCTTCAAAGGCAGAGAGGGGGAGAGACACTGGGAGGGAGGGAGGGATAGAGGGAGGAGTGGGTGGTTGTGATGGAAGAGGAGGGAAGGGCACCCCACAAGAGGAAAGGGAATGGAGGAAGGAGTGAGGGGAGAGAGGGGGAAGGAAATCTCTGATGTGTTGTGATGCCCCAGTTGATGATTTGGCTCTTCCGCCACTTATTTATCCCTATCGGTCACTCCATTTTATCCTCTGTTGACTCCACGGTTTGAATGCTCCCACCTAATAATGGGCCTATTACTGGCTGAGACTGCCACTGTTTGACAGTCCTGAGCACACTCAGGCGCTTCAGACACTGATTTCCACTTAGGTTACGCGAAGATCCCGCTCAAGAGACTCTAGTATGACTGAGGTTTGAGGTTGAGTTAGTGGTGCAGCATTTGAAGACTTGGTTGTGGTTGCGTGCTCATTGGCTCATTGTATCTGTTTTGAGATGTTTACAGCAGGGCTGTTATTTAGAAAGTTGGTGGAAGTAATATGATGATTTATGGTCAGCAATCACTTTTTAAAATTGCTTTGTTCTACACAAACATCATTCATGCATGAACCTTTTTATTTACTTAACCTAGAAAAAAAAACAGTTTTGCATTTCTTATTTCCCTTGGGCACTAACAACAAAAATCGAGATTTCTTTTTAATTATGAGCCGTTGCTGAATGGTAGAAATGTCCATATACATTAAAAGTACACTCTTAATCAGTCTGATTTTGTTTTTCTATATTAAGGTTAAATTAATACTGTTTTTAGTTACACATCTCTTTTCATAGACAAACAAATTATGGTAAGAAAAAATAAAATAATGCAGTATAAGATATATATGATGATATATGTCATTTATCATTATTCATTGAAAAGGTCTGAAAGAAGTCAGAAGTTTTACCCTGACTCCTTCAAATGATCAGACTTTGTATAACATAATATTATATATATTTTTTTTATCAGCAATATTAATTTTACCACCGATGGACATTTCTACCAATCATGTACAGTATTGGAAAAATTACCACAAAGTCATCAGGCTTTTTGGAGGTATGAATTTACGTCATTCAGTTCAATAATCCCTCTGCAACCAAATTAAACCAAATTAATTATAATAATATTCAGAATTACTTATGAAAACTTCACCGAACAGGACACATGCTGAGTGATTTCTTCTGCTGCCAATTTGCACGTTACCTGAAAAGGTCTGGTTCTGGAAGCTGCTGTGCACCATGGGAACACACATCAAACGAGTGCTAGAGATGTACAGGTCACTTCCCAACAAGATATCCCAGCTCAAAATGTGCTCCACAAATTGTGTGAGAGGACTGTTAATGGATTAATATTATATTTTCTGTACTTTTTATTATACGTTTTATTTTCTTGATATTCAAATTCTCTTTCATCGTAATATAATTCCATGACTGCTGCCTCTATCTGCTCTGTACATTGCATGGATCCCTTCTGCTTTTTTTAATTTTTCCTTATTCAAATCAAGACTCTAAGAATTGACAGACTGTAAGGTCCCCCTGAGATAAACATGTTTGTGTGCTAAATATTGTAAACAAAATCTATTTGACGTTAAATTTCTCGCATTTGGCAGTTAATACCGTTGCCAAATGTGGATGCATGTCCTGGCTTAGTTATGGGACTGTATAAATTAAAGTAGTGTAAAGCTCATTGGTTCCAAGATGTGCCTCATGTTTGTAGTTAATCAGCATCATCGACATCTTTCTTTGAGATCTGTTACTTCCTCGTGTTCTAAATTCAACCTCATGAATCTCATTTTCCTAAACTGAGTTGTCTTTGCTTGTTATTGTTAATTTAATTGCAATTGTTTTATATTTCCTCTCTGCCTTTATTGTTTTTGAAACTCCTGTTTCTTTTACTCCTTGGGGTTTTCTAACCTCGTCTGCACGAATTAGTGTTTTCAATCTTCTCGCTATGCATCTTTTTAATTATTGAATTTTATCGCTCTTTGGAACTGTTAAATTGCTTCTGTTCCTCAGTGCTCTGTCCAGTGTAAACTTCATCACTGACTTGTGCTTAACTGATTTACCCAGACCCTTAGGTAATTCAGTGGTGGTAAATCCAAGTCTACGTACTTGGAATTCTCATATTAGACCACTGGCAGTAAAGTGGCACTCCAATGAGTACAGTTACTCCTCATGAGGGGTTCTACTCAGCCTATAAAAATGTTTGTGTAGTGCGTGCTGTAGCTCTGGAAGGAGCTCTTTAGTTTTGAAAAAATAACCCAGATGGTGTTGTCATGGATATCTTGGCTTGGTCTTGGAGACTCTTAAGTTTTAAAAGCATTTTTGGAACTTAACCTATACTACTGTGAATAATTTTGCGACTAAATGGCCACTTTTTCCATCATTCAGTGTGATCATTTATTTTTGACATGCGGCAAGCAAACTCCCAGTCATCTGAGTTTTTTCTGTATTTATGAATGTTTGTAGACATATTTGATAGCCACAAAGGTAAAATTCCATCCTTGGTTCTCTGAAATTGGGGATGCGCAGGTGACAATCAGTAAACACTGTTAAAATAATAAACATCAAACTTTCCTGAAATACTGCTACATGTATTAGTGCTAAACTATGATAAAATTACTTCACACTGAATTAAAAATAAATTTCTCATTTGATCAAATCTAACAAACTGATCAACATCTATTCCTATTTATCTGTTTTTTGTATGTGTTGTGTAATAAGCTACTGAGTGCTTTAATTTCCCTCGGTATTAATAAAGCATCCATCCAACCAACCAACCAACCAATCAACCAACCAACATCAGCTAAAATAATTTCTAAAAAAAAAAAAAGGCAAAATGCTTGCAAAGCACAATCAATCCTGGCACAGTTTGGGTTTTTACAAGCCTATAACATACCCCCCTGTAAACTATGTCCACACTACTAATATTCCCCCACAGGCAGACTGAGGCTGACCTTTGAGGAGGAACCTGTATAATCTTGAGGCAGGAAATTTCCCCTCTGTCCTTCACGTAAAATGCATGCTCTTGCTCACACTGAATGTTACAACTCCGTAACACAAACATGGCATCACATCAGAAGGTCAACTAGCTAATGTTAGCGTAGCAAGTCATAGCAGGTTAGCTGGAGCTAGACAGGCAGGAGCTTTATTCATGAGCCCTGCTCACACCTCTCTACTGCTTGACCAGTAGAGAGGTGTGTTGTTGCAACTTATCCAAATCAAACCACTTATTAAGACTACTGTGTTTACGGTGCCCTCTAAAAATAGTGGTAATGATGGTAATTGAAACTGTTGGCGGTATTGTTTGCATCAATAGGTTTCAACGTGGACAACAGTTAAACCTGTATACCTGCATATCTTTGCTTACAATTTCAATCTTAAAGAGATGCTTTGCTGACTTTCAACCAGCTTTGTATCATAACACTATGGATCGTTTGTGTAAATGAACTGTGGTAAACTTCCCTCCATCTTACCTTTCCTGTTCATCTTTGTGTCGTCTGGTGGATTTAACTTGGCTCTAGCGCTGCTGCTTGAACTGCAGATTGTGCCTCGGCATTTTCGTACGCCAACCATGATGGGCACAAAGGGTTTCTATTTCTTCTAGCCTAAAATGTCTTTAGAAACATATTTTAGGGTAGCAGTAATATAAACATTTGTGAACAGGAAGTGGGCGCCATACTGTTTCCTGTATTGGAAAAAACAGATGCTAAAAAATAGCCCAAATGTAAACAGACCAAAAAGTAGAACCAAAAATACTCTATAACAAAAGATACTGTATTACAAGCTGTGCCCCTAACACGAAATGGTATACAATTCCAGCCTCCTAAGTGGGTGAGATCGTCTCCCCTACGTACCCCCACGTTTCTTGGAAGTGTTGTAAACATTGTGTGGGTGGATTACATCAGATTCAAAACAATACAACATGATATACAGTACAGAGTTAATGTTTGCTCTTTATTTTACCACTTATATTTATTTGCCAGCTTAATATCTAATATCAGCTGAGTGTAAGATTACGTCAGTTGTTGCCAGATGTTGCAAGAGTGTCTAAAACAGAGACATGTCTTGAACAAAGTTCAAGCCATTTCAGTGTCAGAATAGTAAGAATGATTAGGGCTTGTGAAAACTGGGTCTAATATTTACTTCAGTGATTATGGAGTGAAAGAATTGGTTATAATTTGTACTCACGTTCACTTTTTCCACTGGAAAGAATGGACTCAGGGCCACTGCTGGCACAGATACAAGAAATGAATCTAAAGTGAGCTGTCTCAGTTTTCGTAATGGTCTCTGGTAAAACTAAGTAGTGCTGATAGAATATGAATGTCGCTGTGTTGCTTATTTCTTGACTCAGATTTTCAGAAACACATTTTAGCTCACTGTTTAACTGTAATTCGTGATTGTTTGTCACTAGCCAGCTGCCATATTGTTTCCTGTGTCCAAGTAGCTAAGCTTGCACTAAGTCACCCACTAGGTTATTGGTCCGGTGTGGAGTAGTGCATTCTGGTAGTTGTAGGTTTTCTGCCTCTTCAGTAGAAGCAAATGCCACAGCCCTTTTCCTCTGTTTCCTCTGGCAGTCAGTCTGGCAGTGAAATATGTCTTTACTCAATTTGTGATCATTGCATTTGTGTCGTAATTTACTTTCTCAGTAAACCCACTTTCATGTCATTCAATTACTGCTGTGCTATATTTCCCATAATACCCTTTAACAACTCCCAGAGAATGTGACTGACCATCTTAAATTTTGAGGTGCAGAGAGAAATATAGCACACTGCCAAGCATCAAAACTGCTCCAAAATAGCCTGGAAGATTTCCAGAGGCTCTTTATTTATTTCTTCATTTTTTGACATTTATGACTTAATGGACATACAATGAAGCCTGACAGGAGAGACTGGGGAGGGAGGATGTTTCTGACTCTCAAGGTCTCCATCCAGATTCAAACCCAGGATTTTTTTTCCTCTGTATTGTTTGTGTTTTAGTCAAGAGTCTGCAGGACAGAGGATGAAAAATTGAGCCAAAGTGTAACCCACTTTGAACTACTTGTTTTTTAAGTTACAAAAAGCATGCGTGGTTGGTAAACAAAGTTCAAAGCGTGAGGCGCTCACTGAATTACATAATCAACTTGTATATTTTAAATGGTGAAACTGGGCCTTGCTTTTAGCTCTAAAGACGCTTTGTCACAGAAACTCCAGCTGTGCGCTTGGACTGTGAAAGAAAGCCCAGCAAAGCAGTAAAGCACAGACAGCCCAGGCTAGCAGCAGAATCTTCTGTTCTTTCAGCCTCAGCAACACTTCCATCTTTTTGTGTAATGGCAAACATTACCAGTGCATCATCCACGATTCTCTTTTCATGGCTTTTTCCCGGCGAGATGCTCAGCGTGGAGTCATTTTTTCTGCAAGTATCTGGGATTTACCATCTGACTGTGCGTGGCGAGCGCTCTCTCTGTGCTGTAATTAGGACTGTGCTTTCTTTTGATTGTCATAACACATGTTGGTAGCCTATGGCGGAGGGGCTATGAAGTGTGAGTGCTGACCTTCTCTCTTCCCTCTTGAGAAGAGGAGAAAGTGTGACTGGAAGTGTGTGTATTGCCATGGCTGAGAGGGCAACTCAGAATATCTCTGCCTCTATTTTATCTCTCCATCCTATTCATATTCTTTCTCTCCTTTGCTCCCTCGCTCTCATTGTCCCGATCATCTTAAATTCACCTCTCCCCTCTCTCTCTCCGTCTCTTCTTTCCTTATCCATTTGGCCTCTTCCACACTCAATGCTTGTCTTTATCTCATCCCACTTTCTCACATTTGCTTACATTTTTTTTTTTTTCCCCCTCCCCTTTTTTCCTCTTAGCCCATTCACCCAATCCTGGCCACTCTTCAGCCTCTATTTCTTCTTTTATACACTCTATCTCATCTCTTGCTTCCATCTAGTACAACCCTGCAACCCCTTCCCATTATCTGTCTCCTTTCCCCTATCTTTTTTCCCTTTTTTAAGAGGTCCTTTGGGTTTCAGAGCGCTCTCTTTGCCATCTCTTTGATTTAGACGCATTGGACTGGTTGGTTTTTATGAGAGGATCTGGAACAAGATGTGTTTTTGAGCTTTGCATTTATTTCCTCTCATTTGGCTTCATCTCTTTCTTTCTCTCTCTCTCTCTCTCTCTCTCTCTCTCTCTATCTCTATCTCTATTTCAACCACTCTAAAGTCCACTTATAAAGCAGGACCTGGGGCATCTGTGCTTTCAAACCCCCTGTCACTTACACACACACGCATGCACGTAAGCTGACAGATTGACTGATGGCAGGGTTGTGTTCTTGTGATGCTGAGTTCACTTGAGTGATGGTAGCCGACTGTGAGTGTGTGTGTGACACAGAGAGAGAGAGAGAGAGAGGCAGAGACAGGCAAGTGTAGTCCAAAGCCAGCTTAGCTAGCTATTGTGTATCATTATACGTGCATGAGAGTCCAAACGGAGAGTGCATGCTGTACTAGCATACCGGACTTATGCAAATGTCTGTATCGGAATGTTTCTGATTTTGCGCCCTGTGTGTGTGTGTGTGTGTGTGTGTGTGTGTGAGAGAGTGTGTGTGTGTGTGTGTGTATGTGTATGTGTTTAAAATGCCCTTGTGGCCGAGCCAGAAATACCGCAGGCGGCCAAATCTGGCACTGATCCTCAGCTTGTTCCCTCAGAGGCAGCGCTGCAACACACACACGACCCAGAGACACACTTTGATTTGCACCATCTCGTTTGAAGTGCAAGACCCAGAGCCTGACAGCTTATGATTAATATAAGCCCCCGCCCTCTGCCCTCTCAGCTGCGTGTGCACGCAAACACACACATGCAGGAAGAGATACATTTGTTGTTTTTCGTGCACATACTATACACGCGCTCCCACTGTATTACACACACTCCCACCCTGCCCTCGCAGTCTGCTTCAGGGGCCAGCCGGCTGGCTCTTTGAACTAGTGCTTCTGACACTGTGCCGTCACAGCAAGGGCACCTCTGTACCCCCACCCCCCGTCCCATCGTCTTTGCCTACAAGTCCTTCTCTCTAGCGACTTCCTCATCACTTTCTGAGATTGTCACCTGCCGTGCTCTTGGTTGACCAGGTCAAAAAATCGACAGTCTCATCTTGGAGGATTTCCTGGGCGGAAAATGAATCTTTGAGGGGCTTTTAGGATTTTCGATTGATCCTTAAAGGAGAAAGTTGTCAGAATGCCACATGAGGGGAAAATGTTGGTTTTAGCTTGTACTGGGGCTTGACCTTAGCTCTGGCTGTTTGTGCCAATTTGTATTAATTACTGTATAATGTATCCTTATGGCCTAATGCATCGGAAAGAAAGAAACCTGTTTCAGACAGCGCATGTATCTGCAATGTATAAGCAAGGATTGTATGAGAGTTGGTCATGTGTGCCCAGTAGTACTTTAGAGGGTTGCAGCTCCATCTAAGGGGGGCAATAAACAATACTGTGAAAATGTACATCTGGCGAGTGCTATATAATACTATTAAAATTATGAAAATTTATATTAATTTTAGAAATATACCAATTTTAGATGATTACTCTAGAAATGTTTCACTTTTTCTAAAATTTTATGTATGAATAACTGGACGAGAGAGTACTCTCCTTTCATCAGGACCTATCTGTGACAAATACTTTGTCAGTGTCTATAATGCAACTGCAAAGTTCATCTGTAGCTAGAAAACTAGACTTATTTACTCTAGTTCACATTTTAGTTTATAGTGATTTATTTAGTGATAGTTACTACTTCGCTGTGATACTTTAAAATACTTTTTAATTATTAATATCATTATATTCAAAAGTGGAGTTTTATCTTGAGATGACCTCTATGTCCGGCAGTGAAAGCTTAAGAAAAAAGATATCCTCTGGCTTGATCCTGTTGACATCTCACAGTCTCTCCCTCAGCTGCTGAGCTAATGTTTTCTACACATTAACATTATAATTATAAAGACTGACAGGACAAGCTGCTGCTCACCTCTGAATCTCAATCAAGGTGATAATAATGTGATACGCTTAAAGGAGAACTAATGGATTCTGACTCCTGTCAGAACCTCATAACGTCTAAATTGCATCCTATGTCCTACTCGTGTCCATCAAATAAAATCAACATTTGCATATCATTTCAGCAACATTTACTGTCAACTTTCAAAGTAGGGTACTTTTAATATAGACATGTTGAATGGAAAATGAATATTTATCTTTACCATATATGAAAGTTATTTCTATACTCAAATTCCTTTCCTAGTGAAAGAAATGGGCCTGTGACTGTCCTGCTAGTAGTTTGATTCTTGACTTGAATGGAGTTAGTGTCATTCTCATGCACGTGTAGGTGCTCACTGGTGAGACTGGACTGATACATGGTCAAAATAATGTTTATAGTGAAGAAAACTGACTCACAGCTATAAGTAGGATTGGGTATTGTTTAGGTTTTTTCTGATATTGGTACTAAAACTATATTTAGACAACAGTACCAATGTGGAAACGGTGTCTAAACCAATACATTTGAAACAAGATAGCACAAAACCACAATCAACAACATTAAAGAAGGGCTTCTTCATTGCAAAGGCAACTTTGAACTTGCAATTGATCAGTATATTACCTCATAACAAATTAGAGTACTTGTAAATGTACTAAACTAAAACTAAATTCACACTACATATAGACATAATAAATAAAACCGAATGCAACTGCAATAATTCAACACTAAACAATAGTTACAGAACTAATTACAGCAAAAATAAATTTTCGGTTGGGATCAATAATTGTTTCCCCACCTCAGAAAAGACTCAGCAGCGAGCCATTTCTCCATTGTTATTGTTCAGAAGCGGCTTTTTAGAAGTGACTACAATGAGTATAGGTTGTCCATCTTAGCAGTCTACCTTAAGTGAGCCTGGTCAGGCTCCAAATGGGAGGGTATCTTTGCTGGCTAACTTTGGGGCAAACCCCCTCTACTTTAGTCAGCAGGTGGAAAGTAAGACATGGGTCTTGAGAAGCTGTGGCATGTATTCACTGTCAAATAGCCTAAACTGCACTGTGCACTGCTATGTTGAGCTTCATACTCTTTGCTCCGGTCACTGCAGTCTCAGTGCCACGCATTACTCTCACTCACATGCGCTCTCTCCCTCTCTCCACCACACACACAATCTGGCCTGAAAATGAAGCACCGAAATCTGAGTTGTGATTTGATAGGAACCAGTGCCATATTGGCAATGGGCTACGGTACCCAACTCAGGGTCAGTTGCTTCACGCTCCCGGCTTTATCCTTCAATTTATCAGAAATTCAAAACGGATCCAGATAAAATCATCATTCAGTCCCGACCGCAATCCACCATTCGGTGGTGCCAGGTGTAGTGGGAGACATTGTTGCAATAACTTGCTCTGGCTCAACCCTGTATCTATTATGCCTTATATTTAATAGATATCCTGATGATTTTTTCCTTTATTGCTGTACATACCCATATCCACGTAGGCAAAAAATAATCTTGAGTATTGATTCTCTCTAATGATACTTGAATGGGCTGTAAATGATATATCAAGAGAGGACAAACCCTACGCAAGAGGCCTTGTTCAGCATCAGAGGATCAAATCGGCACCCGTCAGAGAGCCTGCATTATTGATGCCTCTGTTTACATTATGAGATCTTCTGTCGGCTTGCGAGGCTTTGAAGGGAGACGATGCCTCTGTTTCTCATTTTCTCACTATATCTCACCTCTCTCTCTCCTCTTCTATGAGTCTCAAGGTCCCATCACACAGCCCCCCCCCCCTCCCCCCCTGCTCCTCCCTGGATTTATGTAACAGAGTTTTCAAACTTGACAAGGAGCTGTGATTGGACTAACAATCTTCCTCGAAGGCCCCTCCACCAGCTTAGTGCGGAGGTTTTATTCTCATGGTGGGGGTATCACTCTGTCTCCTTCTTTTTGCGTCTGTTGTTTTCATTCCTCTCCCTCTCCTCTGTCCCTTCTCTGTGGGAGTCTGTTATGGATGTCTATATAGTTAAGACATAGGGCTGATCTGTGAGGCCAGCTTTGCCGGGAGTAGGTGTAGTATCTGAAGGCTTCATTATCAGGAGGGAAATCTGGTGTCTCTGTCCTTCTATCGCCTCCTCTATCTCTCCTTCTTCCTCTCTCTCTCACTCTCTGTGTGTGTCTCTCTCTCTTTGTATGTTTCATTTTCTTTCTTCCTCTCACCGCCACACAGCAGGGCGCCATTAGCCATTCAGCACAGAGAGGCCTTGAGGAATTGAAAGCGACGGAGCAGAAAAAGAAAAGAAAAACTGAAACGGGAAAGGAGACAGGGGAGTTGGGAGAAGGGAGGAGGTGAGGGCAGGAGGGGATGGAGTGAGGTGTTAAGGCGGGAGAGAACCAGACAGGGCACTGTGGCACTCAGGGAGATGGAGGGATTAGGGATTAAGGAAGAAGATGGGGAAAATGAACAGATTTCCATGGAGATGAAGAGAAATGGGTGGAGTGACAGAATGCAAAGGAGGGAATCTGAAAGCCAGCTGAAAAAGAGCAAAGCCAAAGTGTGGCCAAGAATTGGAGTAAGAGATCGGGAGGGACAGAGATGCGCTGTGCATGCATGGGGTATGCTAATTATGGAATTTTGAATTATGAATGAGATTAATTACATAGGCAGATGTGAATATATTCCCATTTTCTGTCTCTCACTTTACCCTAGACCCTTTTAAATGATAATGCCTTTCTTTTGGCAGAAGCACACCTCTCTTTTTGCTTGCTCTTTGCGTCTTCTTTGTCCTCTTTCTCCCTCTTATCTCACCATCAGTTTCCTCCCAGACGCAATCAGGCATCTGTTGAATAAGTGCTACTTAGTTCCATCAACACAACTTAGCGCGATAAATCGGACTGTCATATGACTCTCAATCTCGCCATAATATTTCTTTCACACACGCGCTATCATCATTAGCTCGCTAATGTCTAGAGTGCTTAGCATGACTTACGAGTCATTGGGATGAGCCGCAGAGATGATTTGCTCTCTTTATGGGGTGTTTGTGCTGTGCTATTTTTTGCTGCGATTTGCATTTTGCATTTCCTGCTCTGTGACTGAAAAAATGAATGTGTTCTCCCCTCAGGTCCTGGCAACATGGAGACTGTATCTCTTTGCTGTCAAAGTGCCCACCAAGGTAAATGTTCCCCCGCTCTCAGTGGAATTTTATGGCTTTCACTTGCCAGCCTTGATCTTATGGTAATTCACAGGAGATATGACGAAAAAGTAGCAGACTTTCAGAGCAGGAGAGAAGAGATAATGATGATGACTGTGGTGATGATGTTTTTGAATGATAGCGATTACAATGACGATGATAAGGTGCAGGTGGCATGGATTTAGTAGTTTAAAGGGACAGTTCACCCTAAAATCAAAAACACATATTTTTCCTCTCACCTTTAGCGTTATATATCAATCTAGATTGTTTTGGCGTGAGTTACCGAGTGTTGGAGATATCAGCCATAGAGATGTCTGCCTTCTCGCAGATGTAATGTAACTAGATGGCACTTGCCTTGTGGTGCTCAAAGCGCCAAAAAAATACATTTGAAAAACTCAGCAGCAATGTCTCTTTCCAGAAATCATGACCCGGTTACTCAAGATAATCCACAGACCTTGTGAGTAGTTTGACCTCGGAGCTATTTTCTTTCTACAGAACTACAACCACCAACTGTATCAAAGCGCATAAGGAAGCATGCATCTACTGCTAACTTCCCAACCATCATTGATTTAGCTAACATTACAGCTCAGCCAAGGAGGATGCCATTATTGTGTACATGATGCGCTGTTTGATAGATTGATAGATAGCACTAAGGGTAAGAGGAAAATATGTATTTTTGATTTGGGGGTGAACTGGCCCTTTAAAACAATAGTTTGACATTTTGGGAAAAGTGCTTATTCACTTTGTTGCCTACAGTTGTATAACAAAATTGATACTACTCTCAAATTGTAATATGAAGCTACAGCCATCAGTTGATTGTCTTAGCTTATTGTCATTTTTACACTTTGGGTTGTGTACGATTAAACAAACAAGATACAATATGTTAATCAGTGAGCTTTAGAGGTGTGCATTGACAGATTTTGTTGCCTTTGGATAGAGTCTGGTTAGCTGTTTGTCCCTGCTTCCAGTCTTTATCATAAGCTAAGCTAACCGGCTGTTGGCTGTAGATTCATATTATGAGTACAGACATGACAGTGGTATTCATCTCCTTATCCAACTCTCTGCAAGAGAGCAATTGTGTATATTTCCCAAAATGTCAAACCACTAATTCAGGTTTATTTTAATTTGGGTTTTATTTATGTAGTGTTTGCCATCACTTTTATTAGTTGTGATAACTGTGTACACACCAGAATAATTGCTGAGATCTGGGACAGAAGCAGCATTACAACAACAAAGTCTAACAGGGCAAGAAACATGAGCAGTAAAACAATCATTAGCAGTAAATAAGTCAGCAATTCAAGTGCCTCTTTTTTCTTTGTTTCAACTGGCACCTGTGGATTCCAGCTTACAAAGATACTGTTAAAAAGTTTGGAAAGTATTCTCTTTTGGACCCAGCTGTAGTTTTTTTGTGTCAGTCAGAGTCGAGCAGATCCTCACGTCTCTGGAGGCACATGTACCGTGAACGTGGTTAGCATTACATTCTTGGGCATCCTCATTTTGATTACTTCCATCGTTATGCTTTTGTCCTCTACACAAGTATTTGGTCGACTTTCCCATCCCAAGTGACCTGTTGCACAAAATTGCGATAGAAATATCCAAATGGTATCAAAGCTTTAGTCCTTATTTTAACAGGGCTCTCCTGAGTTGCTGCCTACCCCGTCATTAGCCAGACTGGAAGTCATCAAGCCTTTGTGTTCTCTTGAGTTCAGCTAACCTTGGGCTTTGCTTAAAACATGAATGATTGTCTCACTGCTCGAGTTTCTTACCCATCTGACTTCTTTTAAGTGATTTCGCTGCTTTCCCAGATCTCAGCAGTTACTGTGGTGGGTACAATATTATTTAGATAAGAAGAAATGGCCAAAACTAAAAAAATAAGATCCACATTATAAGAGGATGTAATTAGCCTGTAAAGATGATGTAAAATAGCAATTTTGATAAAGTGTCAGTGTGGGACCACAGTGATGTTTCTCTGCTGTTTTCAGACGGAGGTCACCTTCAACTTCCTTGAAATCCGGGCGATGAACACCTACCCAGAACACCAGGTGACACATTGAAATTCAAAATGTTTTCCTGCTGAAACTCTCAAAGCAGCATCAATTATTACTATTGAAAAACTATCCATATACAGGTTGTCATCGATACAGACAAGACCACCTACTCGCTGAGACTACAGACCCAGGACCAGCTGGATCACATGGTCAGCCACATCAACTATGCCCTCTCCCGAGTCTTCAACAACTCCATTTATGCGTAAGCATCTCCAAGCATCCTCGCCTGGAGCAGAGAAACAAGTCTTTCTGTTTTTGTGTTGTATGCGCTGAGGAGCGAAGACAAGTTGGCCGACGTTAACAGCACTCGACAGTGCGTTGGCAAGTTGGCAGCTTCACTTTCGGGCAGCTTTCCTCTTCAGCAGCCAAATGCATTCTTGTATTGCTGTAGTTTGCATCCAACCCATTTCTGTGTCACAGTAGACTTTAACACCCAGCAATCAGTGGGATTAAATCAGCCAGCTGACACTGAGTAGGCCGTTACCTGAAGGCATTGTGTTGGCTCTATTTTTTTCTTTTTCAAAGCAGCTTATTTAGTATAAGCAATGAGCAGAAGAACACACAGCCACTGACGGAGCAATAGAGCTCCTGTTAAAAGGCCATTCTCACACAGTTGAAAATCCTGAAGTGTGTATATGTCCTCTGCACTCTCTAAAGAGGGAAGCACAGAGGACACACTTAAGAAAAGCCTGGATGGAGTTAAGTTCAAGCCCTAGAAATTTTTGTCCCATGATCATGTGAATGTATGGGTGAGCAGGCAAGCAAGGCAGAGTGTATTCCCCCCTCTCTTGGGTCTCATTTACAATTTCTGAGAGCAATGGGATTGACTGTGCTCCGACTATTGACCTGCACAAGACTATCTCTGCACTCTATCATCTTTTAGAATGGCTCTTTTCCATTAGGGCCACTGCAGATGATTGCTTCCAGTGAGAACGTTTAAGGAGAATAAAGAGAGAGGGGAGGACAGAGGGAGGGAAGTTGTTGTGGGTTTGATTGTGCAGCCTTGTAACTGATTGGTGCCGCTGTATTGAAGTACATAATGCAGATAGCATCAAGATAGTAGGCACATACACACGCGCTCCAGGGGCGGATGATGATTGTCGAGATAAGGTGGGGATTAAGGTCACGGATGTGGTTAGGTGTTGTGTGTGATTCGTTGACAAATGGGATTAAGGATGGTGTGTGTTGAATGCAACAGTATAGTAGTGTAATCCTATCAAAAAGCCAAAGCAGGTAGAGCACAGTATTATGTGCCATCACAGTATTTACTTTGTGATCCTGATCCTTAGTGTTTTTTGCTTACTGGATGCTTTTTGTCAAAGAAATATCTGAGAGAAAACAACCAGCAAGCAGAGGAATATGATTTTTTTTTTTAATGTAATTGCAGCGCGGAGCTTTAGAAAGCATCCCAGGGATCCAATTTTACAGTTTACGTGTTATTTATTCACCACCAAAGCAATGTCATAAGCAGTTTCGACATTGCAGACATTCACTTTCCATCTTAACTCTGACTTCAGCAGCTATAATCAATGAAAAACAAGTTGCTGCAAATTAGCATCTCGCAGCAAATAAGACAGTGTTTTCACTGTGGAAATATGATGCCGCTGTGTTTCATTTAGTAGGCATAGGCGTCACTAGGATCTGAATCATTTTAAGTCAAATACTATAGTTTTATTTACTAAGTTGTCAGGGATTGTATAACAATGTCTTGCAGGAATGGTGCTAGCAGGGAGTGGGAGAATTATACTCAATTTAATCACACCCAGAAGCAGCCTTGTGCCAGTGTGCCACCATCTCTTGGGCACTGAAATGCTCCACCTATACAGCTGGGAGTTTAGTGCCTTGCTTAAGGGCAAAAGCAGCTAAGGGAGGGGGAAGCATAATATTTACCATCCACTTTTCCCCCAACCTGTAATTGGGACCAGCAGCTCTCTAATCACAACATGGGTTCTCAAAAGTCAAGGAAAGTGGCCCTCCTGAAATTGTAGATAATGAAGATGATACATTTTCAGCTAGCAGCGTGGCTCCAGGGATGGCAGTGTCACTCTGTCGGTTGGCCCACCACTTTGGTTCAGGATGAAATATTATGAAAGTCATTATGAGTTTCCTCTGGGTCCAATGAATGTCTCCACAAAGTTTAATGGCAAATCATCATATAACTTTTAGATTATTTCAGTCTGGGCTTAAGAAGTGTTGCCATTTGCGGTAGGGCTGCACAATTAATTGAATGTTAATCTCACTCATGATTTTGGCTCCCCATAATTGACAATCCCCACAAAATGAACATGATCAACTGCAATATTGAGGTTTAAAATGTGTGCTCCACTCATAGAAAACTCTTCTGCATATCAAATCAAGTGCTCCCCAAACTACCAGCCATGGCAGTTGTCATGCAGCAACAGCCTGTGGAAAACTTCCGTGAATGTTGAGACTGCAGTCAAGAGTAGAGGAGTGTTCAACGGAGAGCAGACAGGCAAAATGAAAATTAGATGTCTGGGGCAGAAAGTGAGGTTGTCATCTGTTGTTCCGAGGTGTTTCGGATTTAGGGGCAGTGTTAAGCAAGAACAAATCATATGGAAAGAGTACACTAGACTAAAGCCTAGTTCACATTACATGATTTTCACCCCGATTTTGCGTCATGGTGACTATTATAATCTTTTGAGCGTTCATACCTGGTGATGTGTGTTTCTGTCATCGGGAGTCTACGTTACGTCAACTACGTTACAACCTGTGTGTGCACACCACAAGATTTCTCCACCAAGCCCTCACCGACAGAGCCCCAGATAACGCGGTGACGTCACAAAAATTGGAGACAACACGTCGTAAAGGCATGGATATTCTTTATTATAATGGGTCCAAACACAACGCGCTCCCCGTGATCCTGTGGATGCCGCCGTTGTTGTTGTTGCTTGCCAGCCGGCTTGTCGTTGTTGCCAGATCTTGGGAGAGAAACAAGCAACCAGGGCTATGGAAACAAGCACAAAAGAAGCGACTGCAGTCCGACATATTATCATGCGTTTAAATAACTTATTAGACGGATATATATATAGAGAATGGTGACATTTAGAGAGCAAGCCCAAATAAGCAACTCCACTTTAGAAACAAGCCCAAAGTCACGGCTAATAAGTGGACCTGGTAAGTGGCAACCCTGTGGCTTGTCCTCCTCACATTTCTTCCGTCCTCCTGCGTGCTGACAGGGGACATATTCCGCCTCTCATTGGCGGATGCTCTTTGTCAGTCGTGTCAAACTTCTCCAGTTTTCTAGCATGCCAGATATCCAGTCCCAGTCCCAGACGAGGGGGCGACTAGCTCGTAGGCTTGTTCACACAGGAGGACCCGTTGTGGCAGACTATCTGCCGACTCACCTCTGACCCAAGGTGGCTCTCAAGATCCTCTGCGACGTCAAAATTGCGGTGAAAATCGCGTAATGTGAAGTAGGCTTAACTTGCTCAACCACCTGGAAAAAACCCCCACTACAAACAGTAGTACAATGAACGCTTGCAGACAGAGAAGACTTATGTCACCTCGCTGAATCCCCATCCTTGTCCGTCGTTAGCTCAGACATCCCTAACTGCATTACCAATGCAATCGTATTCCATTTAGTCAAAGATGTGTTTCCAATAAACACTTTTATTTATATGTTATCTTTGAGATGCACTGAATTCAGGTGAAGAAGAACCCTATTTTAAGTACTGTAGTGATGCAAAGATGTGTTAATTAGCACAATGTGAAAGTGAAAGCAGTGCTCTGTTGATTTTATTTTGGGTAAAGAGTTCTGGTACATTTTTATTTTTTTTCTAGGAGATGCACTGTCAATAAGGACCACTCTTATTTTGATGCAAAGATTTGTACATTAGCAGGAATTTATCACAACATGGAAGTGACAGCATTGCTCTGTTTATTTAAATTTTAATGTGCAATACAAATGTTTTGTCCCTAATAACAATGAATAATCATCATAAGTTATGATTTCAGTATTGATCAGAGGAACCGTGATTCTTATTTTGGCCATAATTGTGCAGCCCTAGTATGTGGCACAGGTTGCATGCTATCATTACTGTAGCAGGCACTTCTTTACAAATCAATGAAGAGACTGCCACAGTGATCATTTTAGCATGCTGAAATTAGCACTTAGCTCAAAGCACCACTACGCCTACAACTTTATGGACACTTTAGCATGGTTGTAGACTTGTGTCTTATTTGGACCTGTGCTCTTCCTCTTTGTCTTTCAGTCCTCCTATTTGTCGAGCAGAGGGAGACATAACCGAAGGAAGTCACAAGTTTTCACCAAACTCTGAATCGTCATTAGAGCCCCAGAAAACATGTGGTGAGTCTCTAATGTTTCTGGCTACATGGCACACATGCATTCAGACACACACAGTTGTGCTGCAGAGTCTGTCCACTCGCTGACTCACTGACTCACACCAAGTCATGTTGGAGACTCATCCTTAAGTGGGTCAGAAGACCGAAGTTGCTGGATGCACTCCCTTTCTGGTAGTAATCCCGTTAATCTACAAGAAGTGCTCTTTCATGCTGCAATACTTTCATCTCACCTCAATATTTACCGCTAATCTCTTGCTCTCTCTGCTGACTATCTGTGTCTTGCTCTTTCTGACTTCCTCTTTCATCTCTGGCCTGCACTCTTTCTCCTTCTCATTCATACATACGTCCTCTTCCTTGCTTTATTCTGTCCTTGCCATTTCTGTTATGGTCTGGTGTGGACTGATTTGTTGTCTTCTCCTCTTGCCCTTTCAGGAGGTTTTTCTGAAACCTATGCAGCTCTTTGTGACTACAATGGAATTGGCTGCAAAGAAGAAGTGCAGTGGGTGAGGACACGATACAAGCTGTGAAAAGCAACTTCTGTTTGTTGCGTTTAAGAAACTCCTGTATTTTCAACAACTGAGAAAATGAGGGTCTTTTTAAAGTTACTGACCCTTTTCTCCTCCACTCTCTCTTTTCTCTCATCCTTTCTCTCTTTCTCCCCCTCCTTTGTTCCAGGATGTCGACACCATCTACCACTCTCAGGACAACAGGGAGTTCAATTTGCTGGATTTCAGCCATCTTGACAGCAGGTGACATAGTTTTTTGACATTTTAACCACACAGCATGCACTGATTGGAAAAACACAATTAACTTATGCCAGATTTAGACTGCAGCAGCATTCAGTGCAGTCGGAGTGCGTGTGTATTGGCTCTGTACTTCAGCACTTTAGATTTGAAATAAAGCAGTGAAAATGAGAGTAAAGTGCCGACTGTCAGCATTAATTTGAGGATGTTTACTGTACATCAGCGGGCATTTGGGGTACAGAAAGTAATTGGACAACACAAACTCATTATATTTGATATTTGTCAGTTCTGTTGCAGTCAGTGTGTGGCTGTCTGTAACCCACAGACATCAGCAGACATTTTGGCACAGTCCTTTGTGATGATTTGCCAAAACGTTACTGCAGCCATCTTTAATTGTTTCCTGTTTTTAACTTCAGTGTTCAGAAAGTGAAACACCGACTTAGCTGCATTGTTCTGGTGCTTGACTTTGCCTCAAGAACATTCCACCAGCTGGCTCAATGTAGATGTGATTCCTTTACAAGTTTAATGATGGGTATGAATATGTACATATTTAAGTTTAGATGCTGGGCACAAGATGTCGCTCACTTCACTGAAAAGTCCATTCTCAGTGTATTTGAATGGAGGTTTCACATCATTTGTGTGTAAGTTGCATACTGGGACCATGATTGGCCCCAAACCAGTAGAGATAACACAAAATCCTGTTCCTGCATACACAGATTTAAGGCAAGCTCAGAGAACTCTTCAGCTGAGACATATTTTAACAGCCCTCTAATGTCATTCTGCACAGTGAAGCTTAAAATGCTAATTGATGTAACAATAATCGAAACACATTTTTAGTGGAGGGGGACCCATTTTGGAAAAAGTTTTGGCTTGCCTTTTTAAGTAGAGATGCACCGATTTATTGGCTGAACAGCAGTATCGGCTGATATTCGCCTTGGTTGATTGACATCAACCTAACTAAGAGGACATTCACAGTGGTGATGGCCAATGCCTACCTGCTGTGTCACATCAGTTTTGCACTGGCTAAATGTTGTCAGTTATTTGCGGTTGGACTCAGACAACAGTAGCTAGCATACCCAGCTGTTCCTTCAGTGAAGGCTCCACTGACTGGACCCAAAAGAGGGCAACAGGTGCCATGTACACATGTGGTTTGCTTTCACGTTTGCTTTTAGTGAGCAGCTGTTAAGCTCTTTGTCTCACATCTTGGATGAGAAAAGAAGCTGACTGTCAGACTGAGCTGCAGCAAAGCAGAGATGCCTAATTTTGTAAAGAGAAACATATGTCTTACCAAGATGTAAGCTATGGGGTACAGGGATTTTTTTTTCCATTTTCATTAATATTTGTAAGAGGAGGTGCACTGTATGATAAACTAAAAACAACAACAACAAAAACTATCAGTATGGGCACTGGCTATTGGCCAAATTGTTTTCTTAAGCATTGGTATCATCCCAATCAGTGCATCCCTCTTTTTAAGTAATGGCCAATCAATTCCACCTTTCCCACACAGGTTATTTGTAGTAGCAGAAACTGGTCTGCAGGTTCTGGAATAAGGGTGCTCTGCTGTTCTTTTATTAATGCAATGTCCCCAGCAATTCAAAATAGACTGTACCCTCTTGCTGCAAGGCTAATACCAGGGAAACCTATTGTTATCCACTGTACATGCACAAGCATTTTGAAATGAAACACTATGGACCAGAGTTATTTTCCTTGGCCTATCACAGTTGCCTGAAAGTGTTGTAAAATCGTGGAGATAAAAGCAACAGTTTGCAAGCAGTGGTCTCTTGGTGATGGTGTATGTGTACTCCTCATGTTTGGAACATTCCCAGAGCTCTTCACCTTCATATTGCAAGGCGTGTATATTGCATGAGTCATGTCAAACTAATTCCTCCCTGGGAATTATTCAAATTAGAATGTGCCCAAAGGCGTCACTACAGTGTGTAAATGCAATACACAGTCCTGGAGCTACACTATGCTCTCGTGGCACAGATCCTAGCGAGGGGGAGCAGTCACGTTCCAAACAATGTACATAAATACATCTTTGTAATCGGTAAATTGATTTAGAATTTTAGAGGGCAAGAAATGCAATTTTTTCCACCCCTACACACAGGACATTGACAGGAGAGGTGTGTGCACATGCTTGACATTGTGTCACACCAAAGTGTTGGCTGTCTTCTTTAGTCTTCTTTATTATAGTAATGTAATGTATTCATCCTGCCAATCTGCAGCTTGTTTAGGTAAATTGTAAACAGATGATGAATGCTCCTTTACAGCATTTCTGAGAGTAGCTTCTTAAGGAGTGTTTTCTGCCTCCAGTCTTTGTGCACAGGTCAAGGGACCTGTAACTGAAAATCCATTGGCCATTTTCACTAATAACCCCAGGTGTTGCCAATCAACCAGGACTGAGATGTTTGGGATTGTAACGCCAAATTACCTCTACATGGTTCGGCACAGCTCAGCTTTACTCAGCTCAGCTTTTGGGTCTTTTCTTGATTTTGTTTTCTACTGCAGATATTACCCCCACAATGTGGATGGGGATTCTTAGCTGATAGTCATAGCTACACTGCATGAAATTGCTGTGACATCTTCAACACGTTGCAGTGTATTTTCTCGGGGTTTCTTTCAGCAGCAACCAAACAGAGGATCATCAGTGCTTCGTCTTTGACTATGGCATGGTTTTGCTGGCTGCCATTTTTAATGTCTAGGTGGAGTGAATAAAAAAAATTCTGTGGCTGTTGGTGGTAGCTTGGCAATTTAAAATTTGGGGTTTAGTGCAGATACTTTTGACAAGAAATAGTTTTGAAAAACTCCAGTTCCAGTAGAATCGGCTCAGCTTGCTTGAACCATTGAGCAGAAATGGTAGCACAAAACCTCAGACCTTAACAGACCTTAACAATAAAACAACTTTTGATACTTTTGACAACAAAAAAAACTCAGTTCCAGTAGAATCAAGCCGTGTCGTACAAATGCAACGTAATTTGAGCTGAAATTCAGCACATAAACCTCAGACCTTAACAGACCTTAACAATAAAACAAATCGGTGTCGTGATACTTTTTGACAAGTCTATATTTTTTAAATCCCCCCCCCCCCCCCCCCGCATCATGATGTTTTGCAAAAATCTTACCCAGACAGCACGACGCATCTCATCATCTGTCAGCCCTCGTCTCATCTGACATCAGAGTGACTGTTTGTCTAACAAGACCCTCCCTGGGTAAAATGTTGAGTGTATTAGTCTGCCTTTCTCTCTCTCTGGCTCACTTGCTGTCCGATGTCTCTGTTCTGTTTTGTTAGAAGTTTGGAAAGATCATAGTAAAGGGGAATGATAAGCTTGTCAGAGGCAGAATCCAGGGCTCGGAAACAGCTGTAAAATGCCATATGTCTTCTCCTCTACCTCCCCGCTGGTATCTTTTTAAGTCTCCCATTTCCTTTTCCAGACATACTGAGGAAGAATGTACGTGTCGCTTGAGTGCTGCCGATCATAAAAAAATTTGACAGCTGACATGCAAATGGAGCATTCAACCTAGCTTATACTTGTCTTTTGTTTAAGGAATGTTTTGTCCTTAGAAAACCCTGAGGCATTTGGAATTCTTTCCACTTTACTGTGTTAGAAACAACAATCCCGACTGGAGAGGATGCATTCATACTTAAAAATGCATTTCTCATCATGGGAGCAAAGCCTTGCTACGCTGGTAAATCAAAAAGCCATCCTTAGAATGCATGATTGCAGCAGCAACTCATGAATATATTAATGTCTTTCATATTGAGAGCCAAAATCACTGCATCGTTGTTGTTGTTTCCTCTGCTATTTTATATAGTGTGATAAAGAGAAAGCATTTGCAGAGGAATCTGCTTGCCCATGCTGTTTTTTAAGATCTTCCTTTGACATACTGTTCCCTCGAGCCCACAATCCAATACTAAAGACTCTCTCCCTCCTAGTCTAGAGTAGTTGTATCAAATTGAAATTGATACAGGAAGCAAAAATTTAACAAATGTACACCGGGAATCACAAAAACAATGTAGGAAAACAATCAGGAAAGGGTACAAATGACTGGAGAAAGGGTCCAACAATTGGTCTTTCCAGGATCATGTGCCAGAGGCTATTTGTGGTGCATTACTCCCTTTCTCCCCTCCTTGTCCTTCCGCATTTCTATCCTCTCGATCTCCCCTGATTGAGTGCATCTCCCGTTACCACGAGCGACAGGGCGATGCTTTTTCCGCTGACTGCTGTCCGTCCAAACATCGTCTCCACTCATTCCTCCTGACTGAAAGCGGACACCTTTTTCTCTGGCCTTGTCTCATCCTGTTGTTATCCACTTCCTGGTTTTTTTCTCCTCTTTCATTCTCCTCAGCTCTCCCTTTCTCCGAATCACTCCTGTCCTCACAAACAAACACAGACACACACACTCTGCCTGTCTGTGTTGCTTCTGTCTGGCCACTGCAGGTTGACACGATGCTGCAGAGGGGACTTGGTGTGTGCGAATTTAAGTTAAGGGATTTTGTGCTTGCATATATTTACAGTTGTTTGTTTTGTGTGTTTGTGTGTATGTGTGAGAGAGCGAGAGAAAGAGAGAATTTTTTACGCCTTACTGCCCTAAGAATTTGTCAGGGCAACACTTGGCTTGACAGTCACTCCTCTGTGTGCACAAACATTCACACGCATGCATACTCAATAATAAGTCTGGATGCTGTGTCCAAGTTTTCGCCAACTCTCTGTCTGATTAGTTTTCTTCTGTTACTGAAGCAGGACAAAAGCTCCACAACTCACTGCTACCATCTGCCTTACCTGTCACTGTTACAGGACCTGAGTCACAGTCTGTACGGGGTTAGACTGTAGCATTGATTTATTACCATACAACATATTGGTAGACTTCAAAATCCAACCATCTTCCAAATGGTGATGGTGGTCTTTTGGTTCACCAATCAGACAGATTGCTCTCAAATTTGTTATGAATATTAATAATCCCCAGAGGATGATTCCCAATAATTATAGCGCCTTCTGACCTTTCTGACTCCAGTGCTACCAATTAGGTCAGAATATCCACCTTCCATGGCTAGGATATTCTCACATAGTGCTGTGAATATTCATTGTCCCCACAGGATGCATAATAATGTTTCTGATGATCTCCACTAACCTTTTTGTCTATCACTGCAATGCAAGAAAAATATTCACTTGTACACAAGAAATATGATAAATCGAATTGGCACATAGCCATGAAATTTGCTGGGCAGATTTATGCTCCCCAGAGGATGAACTCTGTTTATTCTGGACACTTTATGTCCTTCCCTTAACTTTACCCACAAGCTATTAAATAATCTAACAGGCTTATTGCCGTGAAATGTTCTGAGCACAGTCATGCACCCAGTGAGACTTTGATTTGAAGGACCCCCTGACCTTTTCTCCTCCAACATCTCAGGAGAAACTCTCTATCTTCGCCCTGTTCCTTGTAAAGTCTAGGAATATCAACATCACAATCCTCTTTTGTGCATATTGTGGGCTGTAATAAATGTTGGTGCCTTTAGGGTTTGCTCGAAGGTCATATTCAGATAATAAAGTTAGTTTTTTTTTCATTATTCCCTGACTGTCCAGCAGCCAGTCAAGACCTGATATGCTCCAAAACGGACATGGATGTGGGCAGCTCATGCCCGCATGGTTTGTTTTAGAACCCCACTGCATGACTGCTCAGATGAACATGTTCACACATGTAGAGTCAGAGCATACAGTCTGTGTAGTCGTGTATTTTGGGTTATATGCAGATGTCTGTGTGGGCAGGTGACTGAATTTGCATCACACTGAACCTTGCAGCCACAGTACAATACTGTATGTGTACGTAATTTCTGCTTAAAGAAACTGACAATTGGAATTTAAGTGTACTTTTGAAATACATTAATTATTTTTATTGCCCGGAGTTGGATAAGAAGATCCATACCACACTCATGTCTGTATGGTAAAATGAAATTGTAGGCAGTTAGGTTAGCGTAAAGACCATAAGCTAGCTGGGCTCTGGTGTAAGGGTGACAAATCACACTGCTTCTTATGCTGTGTTCACACTAAGAGAGACACAGTAACAACAGGGCCAGCTACATTTTAAAGATGTTGCTCAAGAGCTAGTTGACGTATTTGTCATACTTGGCTTGTGTGTGTCTGCTACTTGCAACAAAGCAACTTAACTCAATGTCATCTGAAGTTTGAGGTGAGTCAGAAACTTTTACAGCCAATGCAATGAACGGTTCAGTTATACTTTCACTGCGCCTGGCGTTCTGCTGCTCCGTCTGTGCCTAGAGTACGCTCTGTGCATTGAGAGTATGGTGCCATAAATAACCGAACGGTATATATATTCCAATAGCGCTCCTAATGAACGGTACAGAATCAATACGTGGTGGCAGATTTTATTATTGTGGCGGGCCTTTGTAAATAAATAAATGTGTGGGAGACCCTGGACTTGTGGTCCTTTGTTGTGTTGCTTGTAGTGTGAACACAGCATAACGCTCAACAATTACTTCCTGGAGTCTTGTTATCCCATGATGTTGCCAGGCAACCAGTGCATACTCTGCTGGCTCCAGGAAGGAAGTGCCTGGCCAAGAAATAGAGTGGTAACCCCCAAAAAAAAAAAGACACAAATTAATTTTTACACTTCAGATTAAACGAACTAGATATAATGTGTTGATTAGAGAGCTTTAGCAGAGCTGGTAGGTGGATTCTATCACTTTTTAGCCCGAGCCAAGATAACAGTGTCACCCATTCCCGCTCTTTATACTAAGCTAACAGCCTTAAGGCTAGCTCAAAGACATGAGGGTGGTATCTGTTTTCTAATCTAACTC
Organism: Epinephelus fuscoguttatus; assembly: GCF_011397635.1. Classification (NCBI taxonomy): domain Eukaryota; kingdom Metazoa; phylum Chordata; class Actinopteri; order Perciformes; family Serranidae; genus Epinephelus; species Epinephelus fuscoguttatus. The sequence goes on along the minus strand of NC_064766.1, from coordinate 9,841,679 downwards.
TCCCCAAGAAAGCAAATAAGCATATACCCCAAAATGTTGAATGAATTTGCAGCAGCTGGCAACCCTTAGTACATTCACATCATACATGTAAATAGGAGTCAAATTGAAGGGTAGCTGCCTACCATCTTAATTAAATAATTCTTTAACTCACCTTAAACCTAACCCTTCCCTTGACTTACATCAAATTCTAACCCTTACCCTAAACTTTAATCTAACATAATCAATTTAATTCTAATTTTAATCTGAACATGAGATCCCAGCGTTTAACCCAAACTGATCTGTGTGAAGAAGTTAACAGGGACAGATTGACCCCCTGTACCAGCGTGTCCTCATGTACAAGTACAAGACGACACATACACACCAACACACCGTATGACTGAGTGTGACATCATAGAGGTCAATTACATGTCCTGCTGTCAAAACATGAATCAACATTCAGTGTTGATGATGAATCCTGACATGTGCATCATCTGCTCACACACACACACACACACACACACACACACACTCAAACACATGGACTCTGCTGCGTCAGTCAGAATGGACTGGTCTGATGGCTGGCATGGTAATGAAAAAGGAACACAGCCTGTAGCCATTTTACTCCTCTGAGATATACTGTAATGTCCTGGCTACTGCAGTTATTGGCAACATGACCCTCCCTGGCTAGATTACACTTTCTCTTCCTCTCTCTTTCACTTTGTATTTTCCTTCTGTCTGGCTATCCTTTCTTCCTCTCTCTGGGCTTATTCTCTTTCTCTGTGCCCCCCTCCCACTCTCTGTGTTGCTGCTTGTTTGTCAGATGATGTATAGCAGGTGTAGCGGCAGTGTGGCTTTAGTTGGGCCTTGGAGGATTCTAAAACTCTCTCTCTCTCTCTCTTCCCTCTCTTTCTTTCTCCCTCACAAACACAAACAGGATGGTCTGTGGGCTCTGTGCCTGTTTGTGTAGCAGTGGATGTAGCAGCGTTTGAGGTCTGTAGCTGGGATCAAACCGTGGCTTTATTGAATAATCCACTGACCCGGCCATCGATCTTTACATCTTTCACTCTTTTTTTTTATTCTGTGCTTCTCCTCCTCAGCAAGGCTGCAGTATCAGTCATCTTTTAGAAAGCAGCCCTGCCCATAGTGTACTCCCTGTCACAATGATGAACTGCTTTTTTTTTTTTACCAAACGGGGAGAAAAGAAAAAGTTTGGCCCACGATAATGTGAATTTATGGATCAATGACATCAAATGGTTTTGAGCAGATGGAGTTTGCTAATTTAAAGAGTTTAATTTTATCTCTAATATGTGTGTGTGTGTGTGTGTGTGTGTGTGTGTATGTGTGTGTGTGTGTGTGTGTGTGTGTGTGTGTGTGTGTGTGTGTGTGTGTGTGTGCGCGTGCGTGCGTGTCTCCATTTCAGGGACTTGGCGGTGATCGTGGCAGCCATTGCGTACAACACCTGGTTCACCAAGCTGTACTGCAAAGACATGCGCATAGTAACTATCTATTTTTTTTTAATCTTCCTTACTTATAATACTTCTTGCCAGAGCTAGACCACAAATCAGTTTTCATTTTTTAATTTTCCTCTCTTAATATTTACTTTGCTGTCTTGTGTGTACTTTGTCCTTTAAAAATGCTTGAAAGGCCTCATTAAAATCTTTTTACCTGTTGACGGACATATCTGTGTGCGATCCTCAAACTGTTTTTGTTCTTGCTGGATATTTATTTGGACTACGCACCAGGAGGGTCAAAGCGCAGTGGTAATTTTTGAACGATACATTTATTCCACTGAAACATCTTTTTTTATCTGCTCATTTGGCCGACTGCCGTCCAAATGTGTATAAAGAAATTATGGTTCCGTGATTGGTTAGCATTTTCTAAGTCAACTTGAATTAATTTTCTGTTGGTTTGGAACAATGCATCATGTACCTAAAGCCTCACTAAAATGTTGTTTAATCTCTTGAGATTATGTATTGAATAAAAATCAAGTAAAGAAAAGCAAAATTGAAAGAGGAGGAACAAGAGAGAAGCATGCCTCAGCATAGATTTATGTACCTTTTTATAACATGATGTGAATTTTTAGTAAGTATTCATAATATACATTAGAGTAAATGATATCCATCTGAGGTGAACTACATGAAAACAGTCAAACAAATAAAATTTTTTTGAAGGGTATTAGAATAAGTGTATTGGTCATTAAAACACCTCAATACTTGGTTTTGAATTTTTAAGATGCCCTGTGGAATTTTCTTGAAAACAAACAAAAGCTGTTGCAGTCATTATTCACCAAAACACTGTGTGTATCCTTCTAGTTAAACAAAGTCATCCAGTGCCTTCCCTTCCCCTTCAAACATTTGTAAGGCTGAATTAATGTTTAAATCCTGCATTGTTTACACCCAGGGTTACGAGCTAGCAGTCTTTTTCACTGCTTTTGCAGGCACATTGTTTGCTTCATTGCAAGGTACTGCCACCACCTGTGGATTAGTGGAGCAGAATTAAAACAGCGTCAGGAACATATATCACGTCAGCCATATGCTCATATGTGGAATTTGGCATATATATATATATATATATATATATATATATACACACACATATACAGTACAGGTCAAAAGTTTGGACACACCTTCTCATTCAATGTGTTTTCTTTATTTTCATGACTATTTACATTGTAGATTCTCACTGAAGGCATCAAAACTATGAATGAACACATGTGGAGTTATGTACTTAACAAAAAAAGGTGAAATAACTGAAAACATGTTTTATATTCTAGTTTCTTCAAAATAGCCACCCTTTGCTCTGATTACTGCTTTGCACACTCATGGCATTCTCTCGATGAGCTTCAAGAGGTAGTCACCTGAAATGGTTTTCCAACAGTCTTGAAGGAGTTCCCAGAGGTGTTTAGCACTTGTTGGCCCCTTTGCCTTCACTCTGCGGTCCAGCTCACCCCAAACCATCTCGATTGGGTTCAGGTGCGGTGACTGTGGAGGCCAGGTCATCTGCCGCAGCACTCCATCACTCTCCTTCTTGGTCAAATAGCCCTTACACAGCCTGGAGGTGTGTTTGGGGTCATTGTCCTGTTGAAAAATAAATGATCGTCCAACTAAACGCAAACCTGATGGGATGGCATGTCGCTGCAGGATGCTGTGGTAGCCATGCTGGTTCAGTGTGCCTTCAATTTTGAATAAATCCCCAACAGTGTCACCAGCAAAACACCCCCACACCATCACACCTCCTCCTCCATGCTTCACAGTGGGAACCAGGCATGTGGAATCCATCTGTTCACCTTTTCTACGTCTCACAAAGACACGGCGGTTGGAACCAAAGATCTCAAATTTGGACTCATCAGACCAAAGCACAGATTTCCGCTGGTCTAATGTCCATTCCTTGTGTTTCTTGGCCCAAACAAATCTCTTCTGCTTGTTGCCTCTCCTTAGCAGTGGTTTCCTAGCAGCTATTTGACCATGAAGGCCTGATTCGCACAGTCTCCTCTTAACAGTTGTTCTAGAGATGGGTCTGCTGCTAGAACTCTGTGTGGCATTCATCTGGTCTCTGATCTGAGCTGCTGTTAACTTGCGATTTCTGAGGCTGGTGACTCGGATGAACTTATCCTCAGAAGCAGAGGTGACTCTTGGTCTTCCTTTCCTGGTCGGTCCTCATGTGTGCCAGTTTAGTTGTAGCGCTTGATGGTTTTGCGACTCCACTTGGGGACACATTTAAAGTTTTTGCAATTTTCCGGACTGACTGACCTTCATTTCTTAAAGTAATGATGGCCACTCGTTTTTCTTTAGTTAGCTGATTGGTTCTTGCCATAATATGAATTTTAACAGTTGTCCAATAGGGCTGTCGGCTGTGTATTAACCTGACTTCTGCACAACACAACTGATGGTCCCAACCCCATTGATAAAGCAAGAAATTCCACTAATTAACCCTGATAAGGCACACCTGTGAAGTGGAAACCATTTCAGGTGACTACCTCTTGAAGCTCATGGAGAGAATGCCAAGAGTGTGCAAAGCAGTAATCAGAGCAAAGGGTGGCTATTTTGAAGAAACTAGAATATAAAACATGTTTTCAGTTATTTCACCTTTTTTGTTAAGTACATAACTGCCTTCAGTGAGAATCTACAATGTAAATAGTCATGAAAATAAAGAAAGGGCATTGAATGAGAAGGTGTGTCCAAACTTTTGGCCTGTACTGTATATATGTATGTGTATATATATATATATGTCCCGAGCTGAAGCACACTATCCCAGGAATCCTTGGAAATTGTTAAGGTAGTGTTGTTCCAGAAATGCCTCCGATACTGCCTAAAATGTACTAGGACATTAAGTTGAGTCGAGTCGACAAGTCATTTGATGACATCATCACATTGACACAGCGGAGGAAAGTGAAGTATCTCCACACATGTGATGTGTGTCTGTCAAGGCCCGAACATACTTGGGCGGAATGTACGCGGAACGGACTCTGTGGAGGTCCGCAAGCCCTGTGCGTGCAAAGCTCAGATTTTACGACCATGCGGACTCCCCATGTATTTTACACATGGCAAGGATTTTTCACGGACATTTTTACAGGAAACTCCCAACGCGGAAGTGCGCTCGACTATGAAAGCCCGAATGACTGTGGACATTCGTTGCAGAGTCTGCTCCGCTTATAGTACGCTCCTACCGGGACTTGTGCCACTGACGTCGACAAATCGACTTTTCTGTTAATGCCCTAGTTTGTACCAGTCTGATATTACGTAATTTAGTATTAAACTTTCACACCAGGTAAAATAACACTTCATCCATCAAATCAACTCTAGAAATCTGCATCAGGAGGGAAAAAATGAAATGTCTTACTTCAGCTACAATCACAACTCAGTGGTCATATTTCAAACAACACTGAATGCAGTAAGAAGAAATATACACCTATGGGTTCCAAACCTGAATTGGTTAGTGTATTATTTTGGTGGTATGAATAATTAGTAATGCAAAAAACCCGCCACTTAACATTAATCAACTAACAACCCGCGAGACATGGGTTGGGCAGGAACCGGAGTATTAGGTTAAACATAGCAGTGCAATGTGAGTACAGTGTAGGCAATTGAAGTACAATTGAAAAAAACCAAAAACAAAACAACTCTGGTTTAGGATATTTGTCAGTGAATAAATGCTACAACTCCTAAAATCCCAAGCCAAGTTACCGTGTCTTGTTTGCCACCTACATATTAATTTGAAGGGGGTTAAGTTACCAAGCAATGTTAGTGAGCACAGTCAGCTTCTCACTGGAGCTTGACAAGGCTAACTGAGGGTGGACTGTTCAGGCCAAAACACACTAGCAGCAAACGCTGTTGGTTAAAAAATACACCCCTTTTATTTTCGATGTACAACCCCACACCGGCTGCAGCTAGACGAGTGGCGGTGCTCCTGGACGCGCTGCCCTGCAGCACTTTATGCCACTGTCCTATTTCCATCTTCACCATCCCCAGAATTAAATGCATTTTTCCCCCACTGGCTCTCTGCTTGTACATACCAGCTCCCATACCAGCTCTTTTTCTCTGCTCCTGTGGCAGCTCAACTCTTCTCCACACCATGGATGTATAGAGAGAACTTGAGAAATATTCTGAGCTAAACGATTAATTTGGGGCTTTCCACACATGATTTTAGGCTAACTCAATGGTGGAAGAGGTACAGCTGAACATCCTTTGTTATTGAGATTTATTTAGAATTTAACACAAAAACTCCACAATTGGTGTCTGATTTTGTATCAGATCTTGATAAATTCTAGCTGGTACATGGAAGTACATGACATCTCATTTTTCCTGCTGAGTCCGCCTACCTCAGACCAGGGAGAAGAGCACAGAGAAAACAAGAAGTACAGCAATCTCTTGTGTCAAATTCTCACATTGTTCTTGCCTTTGCAGAAAGTCTTGTGTTTATGTAAGAGTACATTGTAGGTTGTGTCCCTTATTTTGGCTCCCACATTGAATTCATAAGTCTGTAGCTTTCGTCTGTACATAAGGCTACTTAATTTGATTTTTACTAAACATAATCAGTTTTCTGTTGCTTCTGATTACTGCTTGCTCTTCACTGTCCCTGCCTTTACTCTTCTTCAGTTTGAAACTTTTGGTCACAAGCCAATGTATTGTTTTGTTTTGCTTGTCTCCAGGGGTCGGAGGTGGTGGACCAGGTCCTGCACACAGTCAGCAAGTCCAACAGTCTGGAGGAGCTCACTCTGGAGAATGCAGGACTGAAATCGTAGGTTTCCTCTTCCCTGACAGTATCAGCCCTGTCTGTCACCTCTCTGTTCATCTAATTTCCTCTCCATTTCTTCCTTTCCTCACGCCCTCACCTCTCAAACACTCCTCCACCTCTCCTCTTTTGTCCTTTCTACTCACTTGTCTTTTCTCTCCCCTTTCTTTTTCTTCTTTGCTTGTATTGTCTCTTCTCACTTCCATCTCTTTCATCTCACCTCCTCACCTTAGCTCATCTCACCTCCCCGCCTTCCTCCCCTCCTCTGCTGTCGTAACCTTTCCAATCCTGTCTCTGCTCTTTTCTCTCTCTCTCTCACCTCTCTTAACCTCCACTTTTTCATCTAATAAAGGTCCCTCCTGTCTGCCTTTGGCAGGTGTATTGTTTCCCCACCGAAACATTAGTGAAATTTTGGGCTTCACCTGGCAAGACTTTTCACCTTCTATGCATGGCTAGTATCATTTAGCAGAGCAGTTTCCTTATTTAGTATTAATTGAGATGAATTGGCTGCCTCGAGGCAAGATGATTTACTGCAGCATAATGATGAGGTTACCAAGTTTTTATACTTTCCCTGTGTTAAATCATTTCCAATAGAGAGGGCAATTATGAGAGGCTCTCCACAAGCACTGCACCAAACACACACAGTGAAGCAAAAAATACCAAGATACCGTATACCATGTAAGATACTTAAACAGTACGGTATATCAATGAAAAGTTTATGACTTAAGACTCTCACTGAAATACACGTTTATCTTTCGTCACTTTAAATGCATGTTTTAAAGGGTTTAAAGGGATTTGCAGGCACAAATGTGAAATTACAGCACAGTAAGAAAAATGTGAGCATTTTCTTCCAAACACTTGTTTACAAAAACAGAAGAAAGTAAGTTACACTAATCCTAAATGCACATGCTCAGTCTTGGAGGAGATTTTTTTTCTGAAGTGAAGGGGGTTTCCTTCCAAATCAGTCTTTGTCAACTACAGTGAATTATGTTCTGAATGTGAAGAAGCTGCCTTAATTGATTTTTTTTTTTTGTCCACTTTAGGGCAGTGGAGCAGTCTGTAAACAAAACAGTGATGCATTAGAATATGCTAAAGTTGTTGTGGCTAAATAATTAGCAAACAATTGCCTATTATACATCTAATAGACGCAACATAGGCATTTTAGTCTCCACTAGCTCCTGAGGGATACATCTGGCTCTACAGCTACTAAATGTGACATTGTATTCACCATTTAGTCACAGACTTTGCCTTGAGAGCGACAAGAGTGAACCAAAACAGTAAATTTTCAGGCTGCAAAACCAAAACAATGCAGTGAAAGACACTAAAACGCCCCATAGAGCATGCATACAACGCTTACATATAATGTGGAAAGCCCCCCCTTCAAACTAAATTAATAAAACCGCCATTGTAAGGCTGTGTATCTTTTGAAGAGTTTTGATAATAGTGCCAATATGATACTAGAGTATCGAGACACTTTTTTTTGTATGAACCCCTCAAATGAATTAGAAAACTAGCAACAAAAAAAAACAGCAAAATAATTTTTTAATCAGGAGAACCTTGTCCAAGACTATGTGAACAAGATTTGACCCTCATCAAGCATTTACTGGAATTTTTCTGTATTTTTGATACTTTTTGGGACATTTTTCCAATACAAAGTACTTTAATTCCCAGCTCTACACCATCTTCCAGTCCCTGGTCATACAGGTTTCATTATTGTCCATTAAAAAGAAAAGACTCAACTGTAGGTGTGCTTTTTAAAATCAACATCCTTTACATTCTACCTTTACAACACAATTGTGCCTACATTAAATGAACATTTCTGCCAAGGGACAATACTGCTGCTTGAGTGGGATATTTTACAGTCATCACCAAGAGGTGTAATGGTGAAACTTTATCAGGTACATTCAAGTGAATTGGGGAAATCTCTTCAGTGGATTCATCCAGTTTTTGGGGTCAGTATTGAATTTTTACAGGAAGTTTAATTATCCTTTTTAACATTTTCTCTCCAGGGATTTTCCGCAGAAGATGGCGTCTGCGCTGTCGGAGAACCCAGCTTCTGTGATTCATTCCCTCAACCTGGCTCATAACACACTAGACAACCAAGGTACCGGCCTGGACTCTGTGAACTCTCTCCCTCCTACTGCTGTCTCTCTCAGGGCGCCACTGATTGTTCTTTTGCTTTTACTTCGCTGGCGCTTTTGTTTGCTCTCAAAGAATTCAAAATCAATGTCTCTCCACACAGAACCTTTATTTTCTTTGTTTCTCTTTGTTTCTCTCTTTTCCTCTCTCATCTATCTTTCATGCTACATGTCTATGAAAGGTCCTCCTCTTTAGAGAAATACTTTTATTTTTTCAGTCTCGCCCACAGCTCACCTCGCAGACTGAACCTCTTAGTATGATCACTCCATGCACTTATATAGAGAAACGTACATTTTAATTCTGTGTGCGTCTGTCACTGGTGTAAAATATTCACCACTATACACCTTTCTCTCCCTCTGCCTATTTCACACTTGCGATGGTGTGTGTATGTGTGTGTACATGTTATTGTATGCCAGGGTCAGGCTTTGCATGCATGCCACTATCACTCATTAGCTAATTTCTGTCCTCCTGTCTGACACATGTCACTTCCACTCGCTTCAATAGATTCTTTGTGCTCACACTTGCCACCCTCTGAGTGTGTGTAAGTGTGTGTGTGTGTGTGTTTGTGTGTATTAGTATTGTATTGACAGTATACAGACTAACTTTATTGCGACTACAGCCACAAAATTGCTGCAGCCTTGACCACCATCACAATAATACCCATAATCACAGTAAAGAATGACCTTCAGTGCTGTTCACAATGATTGCAATGTTCCTTATGCCTTTAATGGCAGTAACAGTTCTGTGCATACACATTCCTGCGAGAACAAGGAAACAAAGTTTGCCACTACAAAAGACAAAAAAAAGAAAATGAACCCATTCCATTTTTAATAAAGCCGAGCCTTTCATATTATTATCATCATGGCTGCAGTGTGTTTTATCAAATTGCAGAGCTGGAACTAGGTGTTATGCAATCTGGCTTGGCGCATGGTATTTATATGAGTTTGTTTCTGCACTGGGTATGTGGGAGAAAGTGAGATTGTAAAGTATGTTGGTGTGATGTTTTTTTATAGCTGTAGTATACTTGTGGGTATAGGTTGTATATGTGTGTTTTAGAGGGGGTGTATTGAGAGAGAGGTCGCATTTTAACTTGACACTATGTGGCAAAGCTCTGTGTGGGCTCATAACTCTAAACGTGAATGGGTGAAGGGCTGTAAGTAATTATTATTATTGACTATGTCAGCTATTTTCATGACTAGCTGATTCATTGTTTGGTGTGTTAATAACACAAAACAATCAAGAATTTCCGGCACATTTTCCCAGAGCTTAAATGCAGTGTCTTCACATTGCTGGTTTTGTCCAACCAACATTCCAAAATCCAAAGATTTTCAGTTTTTTATCACCTCTTCCATCTCCTTTTAATTTAAGGAGCAATGCGAAAGATTTAGGGGGTTTTAGTAGCATCGAGCTGTGAGGATTGCTGATGTCAACCAGCTGGAACCTCTCCCAATTAGAAGTACTTCATTTTTCAGGAAGTTTTTACATGGAGCCGAAATATCTGCAGCGGTCTCTAAAACAAATGGACCGGGTGATTTAAATTGGTAACAGCAATGAATAAAGCAGTTTCGCATTACAGAACAGTGTTTCTCCAACGCTGTTCAACACGTTGCAGATGGGCTGCTAGCCAAGCATCTGCTAATGTGTGCTCATCTATTTTCTCTGATGACTTAAGATCCAGACATTCAGGAGATTTTGATCGGGAGCCGATTTATCAGCAGGTCTCTTTCTCTCCAAAACAAACAGACCTGGTGATTTGAATTGGTAAAAAAGACTCAATAAAGTAGTTTCACATTGGGGAAAAAAAAAAAAAAATCTATTATTCCTATGCTGTCACTGGGGCTGCTAATGGTGGCTGACGTGAAAACGCGAATGGCCCTATCTTAAGCAATGTTTGGTTTGTCCATTCTGGGCTACTGTAGAAACATGACAGTGCAACATGGCAATCACTGGGAACGATGACCTGCTCCCTATGTATATATAAATAGCTCATTCTAAGGTAACAAAAACATGGCAATTCTTATTTTCAGGTGATCATACACTAAAGAAAACATACTTATTATTATATTCCATTTCTGCCAATATATCCCCCTAATTTATATGCAGTGGACCTTTAAACAAAGGGTCAATAATCAAAAGAGTTGCAGGTTTATTTGTAGTTGATTAAATAATCAGTTAAACAATTTTTTTGTCCTCGGCTTTGGATGTGTGATTTTTGTTATTAAGTGAGGCCTTTGTCTTTTCTCCTCTCTTTGTTTACTCTCCTTTCCTGCCTCTTCTCAAATTAGGAGTCTCCAACCTGATTCAACAAGTGTGTCGCCTCAACAAGGGACTGCGACTCCTTAATCTCTCAAAGACTTCCCTTTCCTCCAAGGGTAAGAGTAGCTCCTTTTGCACACAGCAGCCTCTGTGGCTGATCCAAACACATTTTTTACTATTTTTAAAAATAAATGAATGAAAATTTTGAAGCTGGTACAAAACTGGTGCATCTTGCTCAAAGACGCGTCAGTACAGTAGACACTTTCTGTGAAGCTGGGTTTGAAGCCAGGTTTTTCTAAGAAACAGTTGTTTTAACCACAGAACTGCTTTGCTGCCCCACAAGCAGTTTTATTTGGGTTGGTATTCACTCACATAGATAAACAGGCACATGCATGTACAGTATGACCTATCTACCAAATGATAATCAGGTCAGAATTATAAGTAGTTGATCTGTTTTTGTCCCTTAAAATCCTACGTAGGCATTAGTGCTGTGTCCCAATTCTATTGCTTTTATCCCACACAATACAACCATCCACGAGTATTACAGCAGATTCAAAAGGCTCATAATGATACAAATGTAAATCCATACATGAATAGCCTCATCATAATAGTATTTTTGGTCATTATAGTATATTTTGTAGCCTCTTTTGTTGCAATTATGGGTAATGATGTTTATCTGGTTTAGCTAAAATGATACTTTTATTTCTTACTGAGCCACAGAAGAGTAGTATGGTATAATACTGTTGCACTTACTGCGCAGAGAGACAGCAGGCTATAGAGCATGGACTGTTTAAAATAGTGGATGTAGTTTCTGGGCCTGAAAAGTGAAACCAATGCTGAAGTGTCTTAAACCTGCATTCTTTCTATTTAATTGCCAGTAGGGGGCGACTCCACTGTTTGTAAAAAGAAGTCTGATTATATAGATGCTCACTTGATTTATTACATCAGTAAACTTCCAAGTCTTTGCAATACAGTATGATGTTCACTTTGGAAAGTATGGTCTCATTTATTCTCAAGTAGATGACAAAGCAGGGTATGCTTAGGGCATGGCCAACTTGTGATTGAGAAGTCGCAACCATGGCGACCTGTCAGTCAGGATAGAGGCATAGAAATGTGTGTCCAGAGCCCTTGAAGATTCATCCCTAACACCTCCCTGGGTTCATGCTCTCGTCCAAATATGGTCACTGCTGGCTCCAAAAAGATCAAGATGGCGACGGCCAAAATGCCAGACTTGAGGCTTCAAAATACTTGTCCACAAACCAGTTGATGATGTCACGGTGGCTACGTTCAGTTCTTTTATAGAGTTTATTCTAAAGAGGTAAAGCAAAAGAGCAACGTCAAGTGAATACTGGCCTGTGAGACAACCATGGCTTGGCTATGCTGAAGCTAAAAATCCATTTATGTCAGTAATTTTTCTTGAGTTGATGCCTCCGATACTACCTAAAATGCGGTATCGGGTATCCGATACCACGTAATGCCTCACGTCATTACGCATATGCATGCTACAGGCAAACGAAACAGAAATGGAGCGGAGTTTAAAAAGCATTCTACTGTAGCCTTTAAAATGTCTTTTTTACCAAATTGTGTGGCTGCACTTTAACCTGGGTCTTAATCTTTGTCAACACTGGATAATAATTATTGGCATTCATTCTACTATTATGTTTTTATTTCTTAATATTTTACGTAGAGTTTTAGGAGTTGAGACATACAACAAGTCATATCCCATCCATTTTTTTTATGCGCTGGCATCGCATCGGTACTCGGTATCGGTGGATACCTAAGGTTCAGGGATCCGTATCGGGAAGGAAAAAGTGGTGTCGGTACATCTCTAAATTTTTATGTGCGATTGGAAAAAAAGAAAAACTGACATCTTTGATTCACTTTGTTAACTAACACATGTAAATGAGGGAGTAGCTAAATTCTATTATTGTGGAGAAAATAAACAAGAAAAAAACAGCGCTAATGAAACCACCATTTGACTCAATGGAATTTACATTGGTGTGCTTAAACTGTCTTATGCCTATATTTAAAAGCATTAAATTGTACATTTAATTGTTATTTTGCAGGCATGTCCGAAGTTTAGCCCAGGGGCCAATTGTGGCCCGTGGGCCAATTTTAAACAGCCTGTGGCTTCACTTTAAAAATACAGGTACTACATTTGGCCTGCTGCACAGCATTGGTTCATCAAGCAATATTACATTTTTCCCTTCACCTCACAATAGCAAGACTATCATACAGTTTGTAGACGTGCATCAGGCAGGAACTAATCAGGTAGGATTAATGTGTTTTCATAAACAGATGGTAAACAAGCAAATGGAATGGTTTCCTAGCAGCAGACATTTCCTGCTAGGTAACAGACATGGCCACAGCAAAGAAGCTTAAAGTCGACTGCTGCATTCAGGAGTTCTGAAAAGTTGAGTACTTTTCACTGGAAAAAAGTTGTGTTTGTCCCGTTTCTATGGGATTTAAAAATAGATAAATAGATAAATAATGCATGTAATGTGAGAAGCAGCTTGCGCCCAGGTAATTTCACATCTAATCTGGCCCCCATTCAAAAAAGTTTGGGCACCCCTGTTATATTGGTCATAGACAAAATAAATTATATTTTCTTACACAAACAACAAAGAGTTAAAATGGACAAGACAGCTAAAACAATACATTTAACCAGTTATTAGATACTGTGGATATCTTTACATTCTGGGTAGATAATACGAAGGAGTATCAACTTCTTATTTGCTTTCTGTGGCAAGAATTTGGGGGCTGAAATAACCAGGCCGAAACAGCATAGAATGGAGGCATTACAACCTTTCTGTCTGTTACACAGTTTGCCGGCCACCTTGAAAGCTCAACCCTTTTTTTCCCTAACTCCTCTGCCTCTGTAGTGACTGCTCTCTGTCTTTGTAAAGCAGTATGGCTGTGGAGGTGTTGAATGTAATTTTAAGGCTGAAAGCTGAGCGTTGTGTGTATGCCGCAGACTATGACCTCAGTACCCTGTTAGTGTACGTTATGAATGGGAAAACCACATTCTGTGCGATTTAAAAGACAGTGGGTTGACACAGTGATTCAGGGTGGAATGCGGTGATGGTGCTGACCTTGAATGGTGGGTGTAGGTATGACTTTGCAGGGGCTGAGCATTTTTTGTTGAATATTTATAGATCTCTCTCCGGCTCCCCCTCCTTCCCCCTGTCACTGTAATACCTACACATATGCCGACACAAGCACACACACACACACACACACACGGACACACCTGGGCCTCACACGTTGTCGCTTAGATGTGATCAGACATGCAAATAAGCAGAAATATTCTATATGTTCTAACAGATTTGACATTGTCACACCAATCGTATGGTTTCTAAAAGTCTGTACTTCTAGCAGAATCAAGCAACTGATAGATCAATGAAGGGAGGGATTAGACATCCTGTCCCCTCTTCCCCTCATTTCGCTCCTAATCGCTATAAATTAGGGATGAAGAGCTTAGTGCCTTGCCAGCTTGAGTGCAGCACATGCAGTAGCTGGTTTCTTCCACACACACACTCCGCAATGTTTGAGAACAGAGGAAATCATTTCTTACAACTGCTGGCTATAATCAATGATAAATTGTCGAGTGAATAGCACACACATCAATGATGGTCGTAGACTTTTTTATTTGTTGCTGCTGCTAGTTATTTCTCCGGTGTTGTTTTTGTGTCTTATGTTTATCCTCAACATGCCATGGCATACTGTGCTTTGCATCAGTCTTGCAGGGTGAGGATTTTAATGAGGGGCTCCATCGGGCCTTTGGGTGTAATTGTGTAGTGATCTGATTTGAGAGAATGATTTTCTTTTGTTTTGGTTTTCAGAGTACACTTAGATACTGGGATACGGGGAAAAAAAGTGGCTTGCTCCCTCCAAAAGCTCTTTTGATACCAGCAAGCCATAGGAGCTCACTAGTCTCTGCTCAATTATTATTACTTTTTCCCCACATAGCTTGCTCACCGTCTCCCATTATGTTGTTTTGTATTCATTAGTTGCTAATAAGTCACGTCCAGAGCATTAAATTGGCCCATTGGAGGAAAAAAAGGATGATTATAAGATAATTAAATGACTCAAGGACGCATACAACTTGTTTATCCTAATTCCCCATCCCCTCTCCCTCATTTCTTCCCCTCTATCCTGTCTCCTCTCCTCCTATTAGGTGTGGTTACTCTGTCCCAGGCATTGTGTTCAAGTGACGACTACTCTAACTCTCTGCTGCATCTGGACCTCAGCAAAAACCCCGGGGTTCTATCTGGAGAGGACGCCACAGTGAGGAACACACATACAAACACACAAATAAAATATTGGAATTTTTTATGTTTCCATCCACCTGTTTTTATGCACATTTTATAGTTCTGAAAAACGTTAAAAATAACGTTAACTGACATGGAACATTTGATATTATATTGCAACAAAGTACAATGGAAACAACCTCAGCAAATATTTTATAACATACATTAAGCATGTAACAGGGTTAGGCGGGTGCAGAAAAATTCAAACCAGTTTTATATAAAGCCAAACACCGGACATGATGGGTATACCAAATTTTTCTAGGTGTCACATTTACTCAGCAGACGCTCCTGAGTGCAATATAATGACAGTGAGTTTCAACAGCAAGTGAGTGAGTGACTGTGCGTCGCATCACATGACATCGGAGCTCTGTGTCCACTCTGTACGCTTCCGTTACTTCATGTAAACAAATCACATAAATATTAGCTGTGTGTGTGAGATAACACTGGAGACATAACCACTGAAAAGATGGGAGGGTAGCCACTTGCTATCTTCCTACATTTGTAATGCTATTTTTTAAGCAGAAAATGCACATACTATGTTGTGATATTTTCTAATAAATGACATACAACATAGCCAACAGCAAGCAGATTGTGTTTAGCGATGATCATTTTCCTTACCAGAAACTTTTAGCTACATTGCAATCTCTTTCCAGCCAGCTGCTACCTTACTTTTGTTTTTGCAGTCAAATAAGAGGGAATCATGTAGATAATCCCTCATTTCAACTTCATGAATCAGCTTTCCTCGTCCATTGCGACGCTTTAAAGGCAAGTGATGGGAATAAATAGAAAATGGTGTCTGACAAAAGTTAAGCTCAAAAGGGCAGTACTGCATCGCCTGCAGCCAGTTTGGACATCTTTTTCATAAGCTTCAAATCCAAAATGTTACCATATTGCCACAGATTTAGTTTTCTTGACAGACTAACTCTGCCATGTCTTGTCTCATTAAGACACATGACGGTCCTAGTAAACAAACACAACATAGCTGCTCTGACCCTCCCATTTCTCCTGAAAGTTGATCTCCTTCATGTTGCTGACACTGGCCTGGGCTAGGCAGCAAATTGCATATCGACTGTCAGTTATGAGTGACTCAGTTAGTCTATTTCTAAACATAATATTATGTTAATCATGTTGTTATTTGGCTTATTTCTTATGCAATACAAACTGGATTTAGCATCGTGTTGCCATCAGCACAGGTTGCTGATGTAGACTGCTTTTGAATTTGCCAAAACATATCATACTAAAAATGTCGGTTGAGCCGCCTTGCATAAAATCAAACTGGTTTCAGCCCGTACACTGGACCAGATTGGTAAAATCGGAAATCGACCCAACCACAGCATGTAACGTGAGCATACAATGGAGAAACGAAAAATGCTGCAGACGAACCATCAGATCTGCACGGAGCAATGTTGAGACAATAATCTTCCTCAAATCAAACATGGAATCAAACAGAAATACTTTATCTATTAGGCTTGGGCGGTATCTGGTACACAATGTATGATGGTATTTGTGTTAATACAGGAAAAAACAAAACAAACGTAAAAGCTGAGCTATTGGTGGTAGAAGTCTTTGTACCATGTATGTCATTGTCTAGCCAACAGTGCTGATCTGTTTCTCATATCAGAAAGACAACCAACACAGGTCTTGCTTGTTTTAAATACTTATGGCCCATAGAATATTGAATAAATAGGAGATAAGCACCCTTCTTGCTGTAGGACCCAATGACACTAGTTGCCTCAGTGGATACTGACACATCAGTAGGCTGAACAGAGATGACATGTTGAATAAAATCACGTGGCTAATAAACTGCTTCTGTAGTTAGAGGAAGTCATCTGAAGAGGCATATTACATTATCCTCACCACTCACAGTCACCATTTTTCTCAGCTCAGCTGCCTGTTTCACCAGTACAGACTGACCTCTAGTGGCGCATGCTGTGCACTACAATACATCGCCTTAATGCAGCATCTTTGTATCAGTTTAATAGAAAGAGGCGCATCTGTATTTTTGACGGTATTTAAATAATAACCTTCGCGATATTTGAATACCTCAGTATACCGTAGTACCTTGATACCACCCACACCTAATATCTGTATATTTTTTAACATGGTTTTCCACACCTTTTGGTTTGACTTGTAACCTTCTGAAATGGTTTAATGGCATCTAATTGGAGAATTTGCACCACCAGCTGTTTTTCTCAATGTTCTTTCATTACTTTTACATAGCAGATGTGAATAGAAACAATGTGAATGGAAACCCAGCCACTGTTTTCCCACATTTAATCATGGGTAATTTAATAGGGCAACAGAAAAAGACCCTTTAATGTCAAAGTGCAGACAGATTGCTACAAAGCGATCTAAATGAATGACAAAAAGAAAATACATGCTTGCATCAGTATTGGCTCCTTTTTTTTTTTTTTGCAAAACTGCTCAGGCTCTGTCAGGCTGCACGGGGATTGTGAGTGAACAGCATTTTCAAATCCAGCCACAAATTCTGGATTGGATTGAGATGTGGACTCGGTCGCTCCAGGACATTAACTTTATCTTTACCTGTGTAGCTTTGGCTTCACGCTTGTTTTACAGAAAAACAAATATTCTCCAAAGCAACAGGTTTTTTTAAATCAGGTTTTCATTTAAGATTTCTGTATTTTTCTATGTTCAGTTTACTGTCACAAGCTTTCCTTCAGTCTACTGCAGAGATGCATCCCCACAGCATAATGCTGCCACTACCACACTTCACACTGGGCATGCTACAGTACAGTATGTTTATTATGATTTGATGAATACAAAGCTCTCGTCAGACCACAGAACTTTGTTCCAGCAGACTTCAGAATCTCCCACATGCCTTCTGACAAACTGTAGCCCAGATTGTGTGTGAGGGTTTTTTTTTTTCCAGAGTGGCTTTCTCTTTGCCACTCCTCCCATAAAACTGTGACTGGTAAAACAACTGGCTAGAGTTGTCAGAGGTCTCTTGGTGGCCTTCCTCACTGGTCTCGCTCAGTTTTTGATGACAGCCATTAACAGCTGTGCCATGCTCCTTCCCATTTATTAATGATTGATTCAACTGGGATGTTCAGGGTGCAAATTCTTTTTTTGTAATATCTGTAACAAAGATAACTTTGTAGATATCTGTCTTTTTCTGTTGAACAGTGTCCAAAAGCCACATTAAATCTACAAAATTCAAAGTTATAAACTTTAAAAAAAAAAAGAAAAATTCCCATAGGCAGTGAATACTTTTTATGACTTTTGTATAATTTGGTATATACAGTATATTGCATATATATATTTGTCATATTCATTCTCTAAAAGACACTCTTGTTCTTCCCGTGCAGAACCTGTACCTGTTCCTGGCCCAGCCCAACTGCCTGGTTCACTTGGACCTGTCTGGGACAGACTGCACCGTGGACTCGGTTGGTACTCATCGTCTCTGTTACAGTCACTATCCACACATCGCTGTCTGATCTCATCTCAAGGATGGGATTCAGGCCAAGAATCAGGAAGGGGGTAGCGTCCTGAATATGAATTGCCCACCACAGAAAAACAATGTTACCTCAGTAGACTCACTGTCTTTCTCAGAGCTCCTCTGTGCATAATGCTCTGAGTGATGGTTAAAGCTCTTAGAATGCACTCCAACAGAAACATATAGCCGCTTATGAATTATACAGACGATACATTGTATGAATAGCATACAACAGCCTTTGTTGAACGTGTTTGTTCACAGCTTTGTCACTTCAGAGAGATGACTTCATCCGTGTTGTTGCTGTGTCTAAATTTAGCATGTCTGCCAGTGTGACAAAACGGTGTCTTACCGCATTAGCAGATACGCTAACATCTAAAAGGATGACAGAGCCGTCTCTCTGAGAGAGTTCAGTGACCACACTTGAATGTGTCTGCCCCTGCTGGTTACTGCTGAGATGGCAGTTCTTCCAGGTTCACTGTGAACGTTCAAGACTCAGTGGAAAATCACTTGAAAGTTACAACTGTACTCAGGAGGTTTTTAGTGTCTGTGTCCCTCTGGAAGATGTAGAGGTTTGTGAAAAGAGCTGGCTGAATGGGAGGTCACATTTATTGTTTATGTTGTGTCACTGCTGCTTTGTCAGTGCTGTATTGCTGCTGACAGGATAACGCGCTGTAGGGACATGCAAGGTTGGATGGAACAGACATAAATATCATTGTGTTCTCTGCTGCTGGGAGGTAAGAGGTCAGAGAGAGAGAGAGAGAGAGATCCACTCTGAGCTCTGCTGCTCAGTGACACCCCAGCAGGGCGAGTGCTTGCTAACATGGAGGATGGTGTCTAAACTCCACACTCACTATATTGCCATGATGCTGCATCATATTACAAATCAACCATATTTGCTGGTCTTCAGGTTTTAGACCATCACATTCACCTACTTAATTAAATCCCATTGTTGATTAAATACTTTGTTCCTCTCAGTGGTGGAATGTTATTCAAGAATATTTATTGGAGTACTGTACTTGCGGGTTTGAGGTTCTTGTACTGTATTTTACTTTATTTGAGTGCGTCCATTCTATACTTGTACTTCACTACATTTTAGAGGGATTTTTTGTGCTTTTTAATCTAGCATGTTTGTAGCTTTAGTTAACTTGCATATTTCTCAGATTATTTTTTACCCAAAACATAGAAGCAGTCTCTGTGCATTGTTCATTAAAACACTCCCTCTTATGAAGTATTTTAATCTGTAATTGAGTCAAAGTTCTATATATTTTTTATAATAAAAGGTGAAAAAGAAAGTGCAGTAGGATTATTTGAAACATTTTAATGAGAATTTTCCAAAATCGACACTTCCTGATTCTTGTGCTGCAACCTGCCTTATTCTTTCTTGTTAATATGTATAGCCCCTTTAAAAAACACACTTACAAAGTGTTTTACAATAAAACTAAGCACATTTAAAACACAAGAAGAATGAAACAAACTAAAATGTCATAAAATGTCACCAAAGGAAAAGATAAAATAAAAAAGACCAAAACTCAAATCAAGATAATAAGTGACATTTAAATCAATAATATAGCAATAAAATGGACGGGTCAGATAAAAACAGGATATGCTCTCCAATAGATGTACCTTTTTTGGAGAAACTTAAACAGACAGTGACTCAGCGACCCTTATATCCTCTGGCAGGTTATTCCAGAGCCTCGGGGCCCTGATTGCAAAAGCCCTGTCCCCTTTAGTCTTCAGTCTGGGCTCTTGAACAAACAGAGGACCTCTGTCCGAGGATCTCAAGCTACACAAAGGTTCATAAGGGAATAAATGGTTTGAAATGTAATCTGGAGCCTTAAAAGTAATCAGTAAGATTTTAAAGCCAATCCTAAAACAGACAGGAAGCCAATGTAAAGAAGCTAAAACTGGTGTGATGTGATCGTACTTCTTGGTTCTGGTTAAAAGCCTTGTGTCTGAGTTCTGTACCATCTGTAGTTGTTGCAAGGTTTTTTGATTAAGACAAGAAAAAAGGTTTTGCAATAATCAAGGCGCGAAGAGATAAAAGCATGTACGACAGTTTCTGTATCTCGAAGTTAAAATTGATCTTATTTTAGCAGTATTTCTGAGGTGATAAAAACATAATTTGACAAGCTTAGTGATATGTTATTCAGAACATAAATTACTATCAAACAAAATTTCTTGCAACAGGCTTTATGGTATGTGTTGTGACAGGTTGTTCTGACACTGAAGTCTAATGAAAAACTAAAACTATAATTTTTTTGAGGGTGGCGGCAAGAGTGGGGGGAATGCAGTGGCAGTTAACCCCCAACCTGCAGTAAGAAAAAATACATACAGTCCTCACACATTAATGCAACAGTGATAATAGCTCCATGATGTGTGTGTAACACTACATGGAGCCATTCTGTATACTGAGTACTTTTCTAACTTAAAGTGTATTTTGCTGACAGTACTTTTACGACTTCACTTTTACTTACGTAAGGTTTTGAATGCTGAATACTTGCAATGGAGATTGTTTTACCTTGTTATATCACTAAGGATCTGAATACTTCTGATAACTTTCACCCATGTGTTTCATTTCCCACACTGCCTTGCACTTTACTGTGCATGTGTTTGCTTTCTTCCTTGCTGCACTTCACTCGAGCAGTTTTAAACCCCAAGAAGCGGGCAGCTTGTCAGGCAGGAATCTCTTTTAGGAGGGAATGGTCCACCCCGTGAAACTTATCCTCCTCCCTCCCGTAAATGTGGGCCATGAATTTTGTATTGAATTATGTGCATGAGTGGAAGTCATTGCATCTATTCTGCTTTATTTGCAAGTTTTCAAACTTTGTCTCGCCCCTGTATCTCTTTAAAACTCCCCTTGAGACCAAAAGAGTGCTCTCTGTGATAGCTGCTTCATGTCCTGTTTTGCTAATTGTCATTTATCCTTTAGAGGGGAACTGTCTGAGGAAGAATTTGTCTTTTTTAGTGTTGGCCTGTTGGATTGAATTATTAAGTTCCTGTTTTAATCTGCGTTGATGTACCGACAACGGTCGATTAGTCAATTTCCGTGATGGATCACACTGCCAGGATAAAATGGATTTGTCCGACAGTTTAACCTCTCGCAAGTGATGAGATGCTACTTAAAGTCTTACGAGAAATTGGGTTTTGATGCCACTCATATTTGCCTAAAGCTTTCTCTTGTCTAATAAACAGACATATATCATCTTTATTTCAAGATTAATTGGGTCACAGATTCCTGGATATTCATTTTGGTACATCCAGACCCTTGTTATTTGAACGCGAGCCATATCTCCACAAGATGAGAGCTTGATTGGTTATGCACCTTGATGGATGGTAGATGAATTGCTGTATTGCTGCATGATGTTACGTTGATCATATAGGCAGGGAAACCTTGGGTGACACAGCATAATTAATTTCCTACACAGGCTTTGAGTGGCTTTTTTCCCCCATATTTAATGTGAAACTCGACAATTGATGGATATTTAGTGTAACAAATTGAAGAATGTAAGAAATTAATTTTTCCGCTGGTGTGGTTTCAGCTTGATTCTGATTCAGTGTAATACAATTACTCTTCTTATTGCCCATTTGGTCCTGCTATCGGGAATTCGTAGACTTTCTCTGACAGATGAGCACTTTCCGGACACACTTTGAAAGACTGGTGGAAATACAGTGTCTGCTATATTTCACTCAGCTGCTGGAGCTTGGGGGCATTAACCCTAAAATGGGCAAGAACGGAAAATTAAGTCACTGTTCTTTTCCCACTATTAGGACTTAAATAACTCACTATTATGTTTTTTCTTTTCAGAATGTCCCAGTTTTCATTTTCATTAGTGCCCATTGTGGGGAATAGATTAAAAAATTGGGAAAATTGCAACAACTTTTAAACATTCCAGATCTCTTCTTATCAATGCTGGTGGCGTGACTCAATAAGTGTCAGTCTGTCTGTCTTTCCCAGCAGCTCCACCATGAGGCTGACGTCTGTGGTTTTCAGTGAAATGTCTCTAACCATTGCATGTATTGTAATGAAATGTGGTACACACATTCACGTCCCCCTCAGGATGAACTATAATCATTTAAGTGATCCCTTTACTCTTTTCCCGTAGCACCACCATCAGGTCAAAATTTCAGTCTGTCTAATACTTTGGTGTATGATCAAACTCCTGCAAAACTAATGACCCAGTGTCCCAACAGCCTCCTCAGCTGTACTTTGTCCAAAGGTTTTGCATACTAACTAGAGCTGCACAGTTAATCACAATATTATTAAGACAACTATATGTCCAAGTGCAATATCACAATTGCAAGAGCCGCAATTGTTTGATAAAGGTAAAATTTGCATACATTAACATTATAGGTAAAGCATTGTGTGCTACAGAGATAACCTGGGCTTCAAAGCATATTCCAGGCATAAGGGAGCATGTTTATTTGGTACAGACCCCAGCAAAAACATCACGTCATCATCATTTTTATATTATTATTTTTTTAAATTAAAAATGAAATGCAAAAATTACCATTCCGCCTAAAATCCTGACTTAAATCACAATTGCAATTAGTCAAAACAATCACACTATGATGTTTTTTTGCACATTGTGCAGCCCTAATACTAACATGCTAAACTAAGATGGTGTCCACAGGTTAACTCTACCTGCTAAGCATCAGCACTCTAACATTGCCGTTGTGAGCATGTTAGCATACTGCA
Organism: Epinephelus fuscoguttatus; assembly: GCF_011397635.1. Taxonomy (NCBI): domain Eukaryota; kingdom Metazoa; phylum Chordata; class Actinopteri; order Perciformes; family Serranidae; genus Epinephelus; species Epinephelus fuscoguttatus. Next base: position 9,818,614 of record NC_064766.1, on the reverse strand, counting down.
CCAAACTACTGCCTCACAGAGCTGCTTGGATGGCTGTAGACTATTGGTCTTCATTTAAACATTTGTTTAAAAAGCAGAACCTTTTTCTTACATTATTATAATTAAACATTGTGTGACCACGAATACAAATAAAAGTCAATATCTCACTGGCGGTGGAGGGTAACGAAAGCAGTCCTGAACATTTTGTCCAGTGGTGATGTGAAGGCTAACTTTGCATTTCCACATGTACTCACGATGAAGGTCTAGTCATTGAAGCACACCCTGCAGTGACCTTTCCCTGAATTGCATAGAGACACTGAGAGCAACCCCTCCTGCATTCAAAATCCTACTCCCAAAAGTACAAAAGTAAAACCAGGAACACGTGCTTCAAGTATGAAACATAAAAGTATGTGTTCTGCCAAAGAATGGCCCCTGTGACTGAGATATCATTAAATATTACATCATCAGCTTGTCAGTCCAGAGGCATCAATGCGTTTGTAGTATTTTGGTGTTGTAATTGGTTAAGATGGAGCTAGTAGTTTGCAACCTAGGGGTCAGGCCCCTTTAAAGGGTCTTAACATAAATGTGAGGAGTTGTCTACTAATGGGAGAGAAAAGAAGAAGAAACAAAGTTCAACCATTTGAATTCCCTTTTCTGACCTTTCTCTAGTTCTTATATGAAATATTGGATAATTTTTCCTCGTCATACCTTAAACTGTTATTCAAATAAAACCATCTGACAAGGTTGAAAGGAAAATCTCTCTTTGGTGAAACTGCTTACAACACATCTACATCTTACATCAATGTGACAGTTAGTCCCAGACTAAACACTGCATTTCTCTAAGGGCTCACCAGCCAAACATGCTCAGAACCACTGGTGTAATCTTTAACAATACATCATATTTCAAAAGCTGATCATATGTTGTATGTTAAATATGAATCTGAAAGGTAACCAGTCTCTAAAGCAGACAGATAAATGTAGTGGAGTAAAAAGAGTAATATAGACCCTCTGAAATGTAGTGGAAAAGGAATATTACATGACATGACATGGAAATACTAAAGTACATGTTTACAGCTGATCCCAAAATGAAGGGCCAAATCCCCCTATCTGCATTTCTCACTGAGACACCAACATTTAGTGGCTCAGACAAAAGAACATTTTAGAGTTTAAGAACATTTTAGGGTTGCTTTGCTTAACTCAGAATCAGAAATTGATCCCCAAGAGGAAATCATGAACTGCACACAGTTGTAATGTAGCATCTTAGTTAACACACAGATATTTTTTAACAAACTTGTTTTAACAAATAAATACAAATTTTAAAAAGCATTCATGACTTTTGTAAATTGAAGATATTATTACTCTGTAGTTAAAATAGCATTGCATCAGGTGAAGAGCACATTATAATCTATTTAGGACTTGAATCTCAAGGTTTAGGACTTAGGATTTCACTTGGGAATTTTCAGTCTGGACTTGGGACTTTATTGCAAAGACTTGAGACTTACTTGTGACTTGAAAAACAATGACTTGGTCCCATGTCTGCTACTCGCGGCAGATAATGAACAAACAGTCAGTACAAATGTCTGTTTGTATTCCAAGTTTCCATGTTCCTTGGCAGTCACACACTGTGGATGCTCAGTGCACGTGTGTGTGTGTGTGTGTGTGTGTGTGTGTGTGTGTGTGTGTGTGTGTGTGTATGTGTGTGAGAGAGATGTATTAACCTAATGACAAAGGTCGTATTATCTTGTACAAATCCTAAACATATGGCACAAAAAGAATCAAACAAATCCATAAATAAATTGCAAAGACTGCTTTGTCCTGATTTGACCAGCAGTAACATCTCATTTGTTCTGGTCCATTGTTTTTTTTTCCACACTCCAATCTGCCGAGTCAGGCTTTTATGAAATTCTATTATTTAATGCCATCTATAATGCTAGCATGATACGTTTAGGGACATTTTTATCGAAGAGGCTCCTGCCAAGAATGATATACAGCCGCATCATTTTTTTTGGTGTGTTCAAATTGCATTTGTGTCAGCTTTAATCTGTGCCATAATCATTTGTGCAGTGTTCAAGAGCCAAAATAACTGTTATACAACACACTCACATTCACTGTAGTGAACACAGTGCAACCCATTTATCTCTCTGTCTCTCTCTCTCTCTGTTTCTCTGCCAGTTGTTTGGGGCCTTGCTGCGAGGCTGCTGTGCTGACCTCTCCTACCTGAACCTCTCCAAGAACTCCTTCTCTCACAGGTGGGCATTCACCTCAAGTGTAAATCCCTGTTAAATTATTGTCTTTACTATTATTATTATTTTTTTTAAGGAAAAAGGACATTTGTTTTCTTCTTCTGACTCAGCCAAATAGCTCTGGATGAATTCCAGTTAGGAGGTGCGGAGCAGAGCGAGCATCATCATTTATTTTCTGCTGTAGATTAGTGTTTTAGCCCTGGACCTCACTGACGGAATTAGCGTGCACGCTCGGCTCGCCCCCCTTAATTTGTTCTGGCTCGCCACATATATATTTATATATACAGTATGTGTGTGCAGAATGTGTTCCCGTCTGTCTTAAACGTACACATGTCTCTGTTTGCTAACAAGTTTTCCATCTGTCACGCACTTGTTTGCATGCCCACAAGTCTGTTTTTGCGTGCGAAAGTATGTATGTGTGTGGGTGCATGTGTGTGTCTGTGTTTACCTAGCTAGCAGGCAGAAGCGGCTGCGGCTCTCATCATGTCGTGTCCCCCAGGAGCCCAGGAGCTTCCCTGCTCAGCATATTACATTACAGAATTACTGAGAAAGAAGTCGGTGAAAAATGAGACTAATTTTAGACGTGAATTATTGTGCCAATCCCCAGGCTCCCACGCTTGCATTTTTTTTTCTTGCGCTCTGTTTCTTTGTATCTAATGTATCTCTCAATCCATCTTTTACTTTTTGCATCTGTCTGGCTGCACCCTTCTTCCTTCATTCTTTGTTTTTATGGTGTGAATGTGTGAGTTCTTGACCACACAGCGTTCTCTTTTCTAATAGGAATTTCCCAGCATTCCACCCTCCTTTTACTGGAGACATCCACGCTCCATCCGTCTTCTCTATATGGTTTTTGTCTTTCCCTTTCCATGCTTGTTTTCTCCTCTCATTCCATTCTTCTTGTTTACTGCCTCCTTCACCATCATCGTCTTCTTTTCCTCTCCTCTTTCCTTCCTCCTCATTCTCCACTTATATTCCCTTCTCCTCTTCCTCTTTCCTTATCACTCCTCCCTCTTCACATCCTTCAACTTTCATCCCTTTTCCCACTGCTCTTTCTCCTCACATCTTCCCACTCATCCCCTCCCCTCTCCCCTCTGCCTCCCTCTCTTCATAGTTCATCAGACCTCTTGCCGGTCACGGGTCTTCTGGTATTAAATGCACGCTGGCTCAGTGCTGCCGGTCAGACGGCTGCAGTGTTGTGGTGACAACACGGAGCCACAAAGCTGAACCGAGTTGATAAGAACCGCCCGACTGCCGCTCATGAATATGGAACGAACCGCCTCAGACCCCTCCTTCACCCATCACACACACAAACACGCACTGGAGTTACACACACACACACACACACACACACACACACACACACACACACACACACACAGATGTGGCACTTGCAAGAGACAATGAGCAGTCCATGTAGATACAGTTACACACATTGACACGTGTGGAAACAAGTTGCTGATGCAGCTCCCAGGGGACGGTTTTGTGAGAGAGACAGTGACACCGTATCTGCTTATGCGACAGAAGCCATTCTGTATCAGCGGAGTCCTGACAGGCTGTATGCTAATCATTACAAATGGGTCAAAGAAGAGCTGGTGTTCCACACACTGGGAGGTTATCACAATAGCAATGACAGGGGCTCGTAATGCAGCTGCCTGGTTTCCCCTCACTACTATCTTAATGTCTTTATCCTTTCTCACCCCTTTATGACCTTTTCTATTTTTTACCCTTCATAACTTAATTTTCTTCTCCATTTTTTCTGTCTCTTTATCTCACATTTTCTTTCATTTCTTTCCTCTTGCTACATAAAGTTTTATCTTTTAACCAAGTTAACATGGTTTTATCTGTGCGGGGTGAATGTCACAGCATTATGAAAGACATGCAGTTTGGTCAGCCATACATTTTCCTAATCACTGGGGAAAAAATGATGCTATAGTTCAAGAAATAGAACGATTATTCTGGCGTAGTATCTGTGTGTATATTCTTTGAAATGAGCATGCGCCAAAAGCTTATTGTGGTTGGTATTATTGTTAAGTTACCGACAGGTCCTAAATCAAATCCTGATGGTCTTATGCTCTTACAGTGCAATCATAACAATCAGTGTAAATCACTGGGTCATGTGCACAAGGACAATAACTGCTCATACTCAGGGTGCAATATGCACAAAGGAATTTGGTGAAGCGGAATAGAAATTGGTGGGGTGTAGCGATTATTCATTATATTCTTAGCCAGTCACATTACTGCTCTCATTCCAATTAAACAGCTGTGCCGAACACATGGGCGCACGACAAAGTTGGCTCAGTAATCAGAGAGGAAAGTGCAAGGCAGGTTTTCAGTTATGGTGTCCTAGAGGTTCCGACATATTATAAATATACTTCTGATATGTCGGTTTAGGCTGAATTTGCATCAGTGGAGATACTGAAAGTCAGGTCATGCTGATATTTTCCTAATGTTTAAAGATGTGGGGGTTTATTTTAAAAGAATATCTTTATCTACAGTTAAGGTTTGTAGCAAATAATGATAATGAAAATTGTTACTACAAAAAGGCATTTTCTGAGAAGAAAGGTTGTGTGCTCACAACTGAATATGTTCACTAGGAAGATTTGTAATTTAAATATTTTATGATGTTGAGTCTTGAGCAAGCAGCAAACTCAAGGGCTACAAGATAAACCCAACGCAGAAATGCCAAAAACTGCAGTTTTTTGAATGGCCACGTGAGGCTGACTCTGAAAGTAAATGAATCCCCTTAGGTCCCTGTGTTAAAATGCCCAACTTTACTGCAGAAATAAACATGTTTACAACCTTGTGCAAAAAAACAGTTTTAGTCTTTACAGCTAATTTTAACATAACAACTGCACGGGGGTGGACTTTTATACACAGATCAGCCAAAACATTACAAGCACTGACAAATGAAGTGAACAACATTGATCATTTTGTTACAATGCAAAGTTCTGACGGGAAACTTTGGGTTCTAACATTTATGTGGATGCTACTTGTCATGCTCCCCCCACATAAACACCAGTACAGACCATGTACCCCCCTCCCCCTCATTGCAACAGCACTCCTCAGTAGCAGTGGCCCCTCAGCAGGACAATGCACCATGCTTACAAAAACTGCTCAGGAATGACCTGAGGAACATGACAAAGGACCGGAATTGGCCACCGTGGATCGGGGGTACCTCTATACCAGCACGTTCCTCAAATGTTCGATCACATCGGGATCTTGGGTATTTGGAGGCCAGGTCTATGCCTTGAGCTTTCTGTCATGTTCCTCAGGTCATTCCTGAGCAGTTTTTGTGGTGTGGCATGGTGCACTGTCCTGCAGGGGGGGCACTGCCATTGACAAGTGTTGTTGCCATGAGGGGGTTTATTTTGTGTGCAATGGTGTTCGAGTGTGTGGAGCGTGTCAAGTAGCATCCACATGAATGCCAGGACCCAAGGTTTCCCTGCAGGACATAGCACTGCAACAAGATGATCAATGTTATTCACTTCACTCACCAGTGGTTTAATGTTTTGGCTGATCAGTGTATATATCCTACCCTTTTACATTTTATTAAGGCTTAAAGTTATGCATATTGAAGGGCGAGGCTACTGGAGTGACAGGCTGCCTGCAAGGCATCGCTAGATCCTACAAGTCAGATCCACCCCTTGCTCCTCCACTGCTTCACCATCTCATCCAAATAAGGTTACTTCTGGCTCCAAAACACCAAGTGTGTGACGTCACGATAGCTACGTTCATTATTTCATAGTCTATGGTCTTGAGTCATGTTGTGCCTTTGTATAGGGGTAAGTTAAACAGTTAAAGTGTCAGCTGAAGTCATTGCAAGGAGTTCTAGTGTCAGTGAAAGTTAAAACACTAAAGGTAGTTCAAATGTGAGTGGAAGTTGAAAGGTTTTGATGTGTTGGTTAATTTTGTTGGGATGAAATTAGTCCAGGGTTTTAGTGAAATGCAAAGTGTTTGTGAAGTCAGATGAAATGTCACTTGACAAGTCAAGATAAAAATCAAAAAGGAGCTGAAGTATCAGTACAGCAGAAATAACTTTAAAGATCTAAAGCATATGTTTAAAATTTATAGACAGGCAAATGCCTTGTAAATATGACATGTAACCATAGTATGAAAAGCATACAGCATTTGACTTTGAAATAGTTTTTTATTAAATGTGATTCGGCAACAATTCTGTGAATCAGCAATTGTGCAGTCGTCAACTAACTAAGATGCAGCTCATAGTTTGGAGCATATTTGAAGAATCAGCAGGATTTAAAGTAGTAAAGGTCACTATATCCATGGTATAGAATACAAATGATCCTTGCATATACGGCAATAGACCACACAAACAATGAGGTCATTTTTCCAGCTTCACTAACGGTGGTGCTTTTGGTCCAGACTGAGAAATCTAGGCAAATTTAGGATGAATGATTATAGAATTTAGTAAAGACACACATGGTGCCTAATATCTTAAGTGATCCCATGAGGTTAAGAGTTTAACTTTTCAATTTAACTTTGTCCATTACTTTTTGTGACAGATTTCCTGAAAACTAACAGTATTCCCATCAACTGCTGCTGCACTCTGTGTCTAGTGGTAATTAGCAACTGTTAAGATGCTAACATGCTAAATTAGGAAAGCAAACATATGGTGAACATCATACCTGCTAAAAGTCAGTGTTTTCCTTTGTCATCCGGAGAGTGTCAGTATGCTGACGATAGCACGCAGCTCAAAGCGCTGTTGTGGCCTCACAGACCCGCTAGCATGGCTGTTTTTCTTTATTACTCCATTACTCTATGATGAGTTGCTTTATTTTGAAAGAAAATTATTCACTCAACCATCTGGTGTTAATTGATTCTGTAGCAAAAGAAAATGAGTGCAATCAAAGTAAACAAAACATGTTGCATTCGTTTGCAGACATTTTGACATGTCGTAGCAGGAAACACACAGCTGTAGTGAGTAATGTTAACGACCGCATCCCGTTTATGGGACTAAGCCTCGTCGGCCATGAAAAAGGTTTCCATGAAATGATAATGCCGCAGAAAAAATTATCTGAAAGTACAAGTGTCTCTCTCTCTTTTCTCTGTTTGTAGATTTATTGATGAGACTTTTGCATTGTAGTTTATGAATAACTGAAATAATGAGTCATATTAATGATGCTGTTCAGAGTGCCTCATCATTGCAACAATGCTCGTTGTTTATCAGGATGAGGGTGAAAAAATGTGCTGTAAAAAAAAAAATAAAAATAAAAGCTGTCTGTGCTGCACAAGTAAACAACATATCAGCTGCCTGAAGAGAGGTAGCAGGTAATCTTTCCCTGAAAAACAAACCTCATTTTTCTGGAAGATGAATACATCCTCCCCCTCCTTCCCTCTCCCCCTCTCCCTCTCTCCTCCCCTGCCTCTCATCACTTTCTCCCGCTGTCTCCAGACCCCCTTTCTCATCCTCCCCTGCGGTGAATTATTTGTGCAGTGGGGGCTGAAATGGCAGATTGGCTGCTTTGACAAGTTCTAAACACAGATCGGAACCAGTGTACTGTATCCATCCTGTAAATGCGGTGGGTGGTCCCCTTATGTATTGTAGCTCAGAGGGATGTCTTACATACACACAGACATTGTCTCTGTCCTTCCTCTGATGACAGGCTAATGTACTATACGCCAAGCAGATGGTTGGATAATTGGTCAGTGTTACCTTTTTAACTGGTGGCAGTAATTAATGCCAACTTCACCTTTTCAGCGTCTGGTTGATATAACACTGACCTAAATGTCACAGCTAGCATCTGTCTACTTCTTTCTGTCCCTTTCTTTCTGGCACGCTGTTTTTCCTGTTCCTCCTCTGTCAGTTCTCTGCTTGTCTGCTGCAAAATTTCTGTCACTTTCTATCAGCATATCAACTCCTTCTGTCATCCGCTGTCTTGTCTCGATCAGTCTCTTATCTGCTCGCCACCTTTCATTTTCTGTCTAACTGCCTGATTGTGGTCCATCTTTTGTGCTCACTTTCTGTCCCGCTCTTCCCTCCCACTCCTTCGCAGCTTAAAATCTTTCTTTTGTTTTCTTTGCTGTTCTTTTCCAGGAAAGCGAGAGATTCCCTGCCAACTTTCCGCCAGTTCTTCAGCTCCGCATTCAGCCTGACCCATGTCAGCCTGGCCTGTATGAAAGTCCCCCCTGATTCACTGAGGTGAGTCACTGTCACAGACAAGGATTTAAAGGGACCTCTGAAACATCCTTAAGCACGTGTAAGATGCAAATCACTTGTATAGTCTGAATTGCAAACAGATGAAAAAGGAGCGTCTGTACGTTCTACAGTAACCTCATTCAGTTTGACCCCTTCTGCATGTGTCATTATTATTCACGCTAGGCGTAAGCTTGGAGTGGACTGTGCTTTAGGTTGTGTGTGTTTGTGTGTGGGTGTTTCTGTCTGTCCCCAGCTAATCTTGCAAACTACTGGACCAGTCAGCCTAATATTTAAGGTGCACATGTATATGCTCAAGGTCTTCTTGTAGTTGCAGTGATACACAGTTGTTGAAAAATCTGTTTTATTAATAGTTTTATACCGTCATTAACTGCTGACTCCTCACTCCTCTTAACACTAGAACGGCCACGACGGTCTGACAGACCGTTTGGGTTTTTATAATGCAAATAACTCTGTTTAGATAAAACCTACAAGCTTCTCTTCCTATGACTTTTCCTAAAAATGTGTCTTGTATGTTTTCTGAAGCCTTTAAGTTACAAAAATGAAACACACTAGACTTCTGAGCATTTATACCTCTAACTGATATCCACGGAAAATTTTTATTTCACTTTGAACCGGAGCATTTTGATTTATTCCATACCCGACATGCTATAATCTGCTAAAGATAGGCACGTCATGAGAAGAATTGGTCCTCATTTTTGCTAGCTTCACTCTATCCTGACTGTAAGGGAGCCAGGAGGGACCCCCACCGGGCACAGCTGCGCTAAGGTTTTGTTCTGTTCACTGCACGGCGTCATACCACAACAGGAGCATTTCAGAGGCAGATCGTTTCGCCTGCCAGTTTTTGGGATATTTGATTTGTGGCTGTATCTAGTTAATAAAAATACATTCATCCTCATAATATATTGTATCTACATTTCACATACAGTGCTCTGAGCAACGCATTCTGGCTCCGTCAAAAACAGACCAGGTGTGTATTTGATTAGCTTTTGAAATGCACTGTGGCGTGTCTGCTGAAATTACAAGAATTGTCTAGAGTGGCTGTGATAAGCTCGGGCAGGCGCTTGGTGGAGATCTGCACTCTACAGAGTGCACTTTCCTGGTTTATATATGTATCTGGGCTGATCAGATTATAATTCCATACAACAAAAAGAATAAAATTTATATGTAAATGCACTCAAACTGTATTAAAGATGTTATCCCCCAAACAACCTTGGGAGGTGATAACGGATGCATATGGCCAAGCTACTTACAAAATCCATCTCTTGGATATAAAAAGAAATAAGTGCAAAAATCAACAAATAAATCCAAGAACAACATCAAAACAAACTTTTAAAATACACTATGAAGATATTCACAGTGTTTTTAAGGCAGTTTTGACAGAGTAAGTGACCTGTGAGAAGTAAGCTATGTATTTTCACATGTGGGGAAAATCTAAATATAATTCAGTGCTTGATGCAAGTGTTATAAAGATACCAAGCTCCATCTAAATCCAAGTAGCATGTTAAGCCCATATATACAGGGGGTCAAGGAACATATTCAAGTTTGAAGAATCCAGCAGCACAGAGTAAATAGAGAACTACAAATACTGTTATCAGGATTCATTGCTTGAGGTGGTGTAGTGGAAATTGCCTGCAAACACTCAGCACTCAGGAAATAAGCACACAAAGCGTTTGATGGGTTGAGGGAAAATATATTTTATACAATATTTTTTGGAGAGATTACACCTGAGTCGGGAAGCCAAGTAAGCCCCCCCATCCCCTCCTATGGTTTCAACAAAATCACAGAAGTCTTAAAGAATTGGTTCTCCACTGCTTACATATGGTCACTGACCTTTCCCCAAAAGAGCACATATGTTAAGCTTTAACCAAAAATGGAAATGCCACTCATCTTGCATGTGACATAGTTTCACTGTCATGCTGGCATTATATTACATAGCCTACATATGACATCTTACATAAGGCCCTGACCTTTGCACCGATTTACAGCTCTTAAAAGACATTGAGGCCAGAGGTCAATGCTTGCACCAGTACACCAAACCAAACTACACAATTTACACTTTACACATGAGTAAATCATGACTATCAGTGAAGAACTGAAAGGCATGGCAATAAATGATAACTGTTACTGTTATGTGCTCATTTACGTTCACAATGGCAATGCATTACATGATAAAATGTGCGATTTATCGAGGCTTCAAGTGTGAAGGTAATATGTTAAGTGCTTGTGCTTATGTGGTTCTGTATACATCAGTTGTTAGTGTAGTGCAAACACAATGACCTCTAGTTTGATAGTTAGGCATGCACAGGCTGAATATGCTCAATTGGAATCTGCATCTGCAAAATAGCATGGTATCATGACATAACTGACCCACATTAAACACAGTTTCTTTGTCATTGTCACTATAAATGAAGCAGTCCCTAGCCTCACATTGAAATGATTCCAGTGAGTTTAACACAGCGAGGTTTGCAGATTTCACGTTTACGTGAACAGAGCACTGGTATTGTTTTGATACTCAGTATCTACAAATTTGCAAATGCCTGAAATTAAAGTCTGAATCTGTTTTGGGTTGACAAACGGTAGGATCAGCACATCTCTGATGACAGTAGTAGTATTATAATCAGTGGATGACACCCCAGTGCTCACTCATTTGGTTACCAAATTTTCTGTTGGTGTTTGTATTTGCCACCGTATTAGTTGTAGCATTCATGATGTGGTTATGTCATGAATATTCCACACTGACGGTTATCATCCTTGACTAGTGTATCACCCCCTGTGACAGCCAATTGGCAAACACTTACTTCCTCTTTATTCACAGAACCTCTGGACAGGATGTGCATACTGAGTTGGCAAAATGAACTGCAGTACAAGCCAAGAGGACGCGTTAATAGACCCATCAAACAGTCCATGTAATATTATCCTGATATTATGTGAGAGAGATGAATATACTCACTATTGTGGAGACGAAAACAAAGTATGTTATTGTATGATATGTAAATGAATAAGAACGGATGGATAAAATCAGTGGGTAGAGATATAGATCTTACTAGATTATTATCAAACGACTAATTGGAATATTATGGGGATATTATACAGGACTTGAAATGATGAAACAAATGAATGCATTGGTCAAAAAAACCCTGTTTTATTTAATATTAACAATACGTCTCCCAGCATTTCTATCATTGATTTCATGCACACATAGGAGTAAATCAGATCCACAGCTAAGCCTGTGAAATTTGTGAAGAAATGAAATACTTTAAATGAGCCAATATGGAGGTGAAATATTTCCTTACTTTAATATTGGGGTCAGTGTTCCTTCTGAGATTAGAGTCCAGCAGCTCACATAAATGTGGAGACTAATGATGAATTAAAACTTCTGAAATAATATGTTTAGCTATAAAGAAGGTTCATACTTTACCTAGTTATCGCAGGATATATGGACATGGCCTCAATAATTTTGCTGACCTTGATATGACCCCTTGTGTTTACACGCATGTTTGTTTAGATAAGTGTCACCAACATTTTAGCAAACATCTTGCCAGTATACACAGCAGGGTTTTCTCAATCATTACGAGACTTGAACGCAGCGATTCTCTCTTTTCTTTCTCTCCTCCCCCACCTACTTGTACGAGTCAGAAGAAAAATACTCTTCAAAGACGACACAGGGTAGCTTACCGGTAGCCTGCAGCTACACTCTTGATGTGGAAGCGGCACAGTCCTGATAGTCATTAGCTTGCCATCCTCTGGCAATGAGCCAGAAAGTAGGTTGTTTGTAGTTTCACCCTTTAATGACTTCATTCTCTACTTCATAAATCCACCAGTGAATCACTGGGTTCCCAGGCTGTCAATCCCCGGGAGCCAACTGCAGCATACGGGCTGGATTATAGAAGTAACTGCGATGTTCCTGGAGCTTTGCTGTGCTTATCGATTTGTTGCAAGAGGCATCACTTGGTTTTGTTTTTGTTGGCCTGATTTTATATTGAATCTCAAACTGACAAGTGTCAAATTTTAGGCTGCTCCTGTAAAAGCACTACAGTTTTACATATACTTTCTCATATATGTTAACAGGTATTGATCACTTCTTAAAAATGTTAATATTTTTTAACCCCATGGTCCCGAATGAGGCAAAGTGCGTCCAAATTCACACCTGTTCTCCTCTTTTCTCTGCGACCATGCGTCATAGTGAGAAGCCACCCATATCACCAGAAACAGAGGAACCGCAGCTTTCTGACAGGACCAAGCACTTGTTGGTAGTCTTATGTTTTCAGAAGGAAAAACAATGATAAAATTACACTAAAATTATGTATAACAAAGCTTTCATACAGGATGGATGGATTACTCGCGAATGCAGGGTCCCACAGAAATGCCACACATTTCACATGAAAGCGCAGGACCAGAGCTTTCCAGTGATACCAAACACATCACTGTGCTGTCATCCTATCATGCAGTAAATACAGATCAATTGTCTACAAAATAAAAACCTGACAAATTTCTTTACAATCCATTATACAGATCTTGGTATCAGTCACTTCATATAGTGAGGAATAATATTATTACTATTTTTCTATGATCTTAGATGTAAATATTGCATGTTTCCTTCAGATAAAACACATTTTTAGCTTGTGAATGAGTCAATGGAATTTCTTGCAATAGTGAAAAAATGCTGGCAATTATGTCCGCCTGGCACAAACCACATGTTTTGGACAGCTGTGAAGTGACAGAATGTCCCACCATCATGGTTCTTATATTGCCAGATTCCAGAGAGTCTCCCCTCTTCATATATGGTAGAATATGTCTTCTTCCAACTTGCTATGGTGAGATACATGTAAAAATGTAAGAATTTAGTAACACAGATTGTTATTTTTTTTTCATTGATATAAAAATTAATATAAAATACAGGCACATAGAAGGACATGTGATGATGGCAAATCTGGTTAGCCCAGATTGTCCTGAGAAAAAAAACAAAACCCAAGATATAGCATGTGTATGTAGCCTTTATAATGACTGTGATATGAGCTTAAAAGTAAAGGCAGTAAAAATACCCCAAAAAGGCCTAGGGCCCATAGGGTTAAATACTCCAATGTCTGAATATTCCTAAGAACCGAAGGTTCACTGGACTTTGAAAGGCTGTATTTGTATTATTATGTTATTATATGATGATTTTGTTAGTGGCATAAAATGTTCTCAGAATGACAATAATAGTAGTAGTAGTAATAGTTTATCGTAAGTATTTTTATGGCAATATATCGCCCAACAAAAGTAGCCATCATGATAGGTCTAAATGTAAGTTACACATAATGGGCTACATGAATTGCCATATGATTTACTGTCTACCTCTTTAAGTGTGTTACCAGCAGTTTTTACTGATGCTGCCTCTCTGTGTCAACAACCATTTGTGCTGCTGACAATGTTTAGTCAGATTCAAAGTCATAACGGATGAATTCCCATTGGGACCACTCATGCTAAAAGTGTGTCCACTCATGATGCTGTAAGGTGCTTCCGTTTAAAGCACTGTCTAAATCACGCACAAGAGGGATCACTGCTGAAGCCCTTTAAATTTTATATTCAACCTAAAGAGGAGACTCTTAAACTATAAGATTTTTCAGTTTTTATTGTGTCAGACTTGAACATTAAAATAGCTCGCACCATATGGAGTGTAGTTTGCATCCAAACCATCAGTGAGAGTTAATCATCAAGGCTCGCATTAGGTTTCAAACACTTTTCCTCGACAGCGGAGCCATTTTCTATTATGTTGGTAGACTGGCCTTCAATCAGAGGACACAGATTGAAGCCCCCATTTTGGCTGGCGTCCACTGTGCTGACGTGTCTTTGTGCAACACTCTGTATCCTTACCAGCTTCAGGAGATCTGTGGCTAAACCAGCTCAGAGAGCGGCCAAACAAAGAGCAAGTTTCCCCTACGAGAATAAACAGAATATTGCTATATTACAGTTTCTCTGTTAAGTGTGTAACCTGCTGGTAGCTTCTCGTAGCCAAAAAACACAATCAATAGCAGAGTAAACAAAGCAAACTGCCAACAGTCGAGATGATTGTGTGCTGCATGATGGATTGCAGCCAAATGGACGGAGCAGACTCCCCACTTTCTCCTCTTTACCTCCTCATGGTGCATAACTCATAAATGTGTGTTCGTTGCACAAGAACAACCTCCAGCTGAGTCTTGATGTGCGAATGCAGTTTTCTTTTTGTATCCAGCTGGGCTTGTGTGTGTATTTGTGTGCATGAGCAACAATTGGCCACTTCTCCTGAATAAATATTGGAGGTTTGGTTTTTGAAGGTGATTTCTGGTGGGAAGTTAGTGAGCTACGGATCTTCTTTTTAAGCTACTTTTCTGTAAAGCCTTTAAGATGGCTCTAAAACTTTTAGGTGTGCAAAGGAGAACGTGGGGCAGGATGGGGCGGCGGGGAGAGGTTGGATGATCCGTTCAGGTTGTTAGAAGGAGGAAAAGAAGCAATTGGATTTATGTGGGACTGATCCTCTGTTTTTTTCTCTGTCATTTTAGTCTTACCTTTGTCCATTAATTGTCCTTTGTTTCTCCCCCCATTCCTTCTTATCTACCCATCATTCTGTTCTCTCCTCTCTTTCCTTATCTGCCCTTTCATTAATCTCTCCCTTCCCCTCTCTCTCTCTTTGCTTTTGCATCCCCCTGTTCTGTCTCTCTTTCCCCATCCTGCCCTGCCTGTGTTTCCCTTCAGGGCTCTGTTCCTAGGTCTGTCCAATAACCCTCATATCACTGATTTACACCTGGACATCAGCAGCTGTGAGGTATGCTCTGTTAGTCTGTGCTGTGGGTATATTCACTCATCTTCTTCACAGATTAACGCTCGTGGCCATCCCATCATGTCTCATGCCACTCTGTTATCCTCCCACAGTTGAGGTCAGCGGGTGCTGGGGTGATTCAGGAGCTGTTCCCTCGAGTTTCATGTGTGGGGACTTTAGACATCTCTGATAATGGTAAGAGACATGTCTGCACACACCCACAAAGGATGGACATAGATGGTCTGTTGGTGTGTATTTTCAGATTCGGACATTTCACATTTGACATTCATCATGGTGTGCACACCGACGTGCAGTTTTTCATTTGAAGTGCATCCTTTTAAAATGGATCTAGTGATAAATGAAAGTGTCAGTGTCAATCTCTATAGTCTACTCAAAATTTGGAGTACTACCGTAAAACTTCATTTAATAACCTAGGTTTTTATTCGCTTCAATCAATGAGGTCAACTGTTGTATATTTGGGATGGGTTTCTAGGATGGGCCTTGGACGTGGAAGAGCCTGGTTAATAATTCCACTAACACAAACGAAATGAGAAGATGACTAAGCTGTGCGCAAAACAATTGTGTAGTGCATGCGCAAGCGTGAACCACTTGTTTTCATTTGGATGATGTGCTGCTGGATCAAAGATCATAGAGTGCTACGAATAGGGCAGGGTTGTCAGGTCCGCTTATTAGCTGCGACTTTGGGCTTGTTTTTAAAGTAACTCACAAATATTGGTAGTCGCAGGTTGCGTTGTTTTTGGGCTTGTTTCTAAAGCGGAGTTGCTTATTTGGCCTTGCTCTCTAAACGTCACCTTTCTCTATATCTCTATATATACCCGTCTAATAAGTTATTTAAATGCATGATAGTATGTTGGACTGCAGGATGTTTCCACAGCTCTGCTTCCTCCGCCCCTCTCCTTCTCCACATACACAGAGGTGACAGTCAGTCAATGAGACTTTTCACATTTAAATTGCGCGATTAATGGAGGTTCTTTAACTATTTTGCTAACAAATGGGTGAAATATGGAAAGAATATAATAAAGATTTGTAGAAAGAGAGAGGATTAAAAGATTCGACTTCAAGAGGGGGTCGATTCAAAGGCAGTATGTGGATTCAGATTCTGTGTGAAATATGAACTCATCATTCAGATCTTGTTCCGCATACCAGCACTGTTACAGTGAAAGTAAAATGGCCTGTTGTAGGCAGCTACTTTACTTTCATTTTCATTCATTCATTTATTCTTTCCACGTTTTTGGTCGGCTAGTTGGTTTGGTAGAGTTCAAAGGCAGTAAATATAATGTATTTGTTAAGTAATTTTGAAATGGTTGCTTATAAAACGCTGATAAGTCCATGTATATACTGCATCATATATATATATATATATATATATATATATACATATACATATATATATATATATGTATATATTGTAAGAAATTGTGGAAAGAGGTAGGTTGAACTGCACTCTGTTTGCAGAATGAGGGAAATTGAGTGTTAGTGTATTTTAATATTTCTTTATTTCTTCTTTATTATTATTATACAGTCCAGATGTAAAAACTATTATCTAACACTTAAGGGCACTTGCCCCAGGATATTCAGATGGCTCTTACTGTAGTTTGAAACTGACACGTTATTTGTAGTAGGCCAGTCTACCCTCTTTGTTCGCTGTAAAGAACGTGAAGAAATGATTTAGACCTCTAGCGAGATGGTCATGATGGCTCAATGGATTTGTTCTGTTTTGGAATACACAATATTCTTCCAAATTAGTGTTTGTGTGTTTTAATATTCAAAATTTCGCTTTGACAAGCTCTCGGTTTTGACCATACACCTGTTTGCATCCCTGATCTCCATACTGATGAGTTTATGTACGTTTACACAATCTAAGCAGCTAACTAGCATTAGCTCAAGCAGGTCATAGACAGTCCGATGGGTTTGAAGAGGTTTTACATCCAAAACATTTCAATCAACATGACATGCTTAACAACGTCAGTGGCAACGAGACCCATCATCTTAGTTTTACAGCATTCATCCTGTGAAAACAGTCATGTAATATCTTCTGCAGTTTAGAAGGGAGTTATCCAAAGTTTACGAAAGTAATGATGTCATAATAATGTCATCAGGGTTATGTCGGCTTGGATGTTCCAAATTTTAAAAGAAAACCTGAGTTACAAACTGGAGGTGTGGGGTTTAAGAGAGGTGGGCATTTAGCAGGCAGCAGGGTGTCTAACAAATGATGCGAATGAGTTGCATTTTGAGAATTGTCGAATCCGGCACTTTTAGTTTTAAGTTGTTGGAGTTTCCCTTTAGATAATGGCATTACATGAAAGGTGTCAAGATGTATTTTAATGTTTTTTTTAAACTCTAAGATCTAAATTTTTTCAATGTTTTTATCAACGCAACAACAAGAATACATATGACAAGGAATTGCTAATTTACAGCAAATGCTTATACTGTAAAGTTAGATTTAGATAAGATAAGAAGCATTACTGTCATTGTACACAGGATACAACAAAATTTTAGTTTGATTTGTCAGAAAAGGCTCTGCTCTTTAAGGAAGCTCTGAAGAATTTGAACAGCCCTAAGGATTCTGCTGGGAATGTTAATCCTCCTGAATAAACTTACGTCAACATTAAAGCTTAGTAAAATCAACAGTACCAAAAGCTAATCACATAAGGAGGAGGTCGAGGTAGTGGAGGGAGCAAACATTGTTACCATTAGTGTATCAGCAGAGTAATAGTGAAGTGTCAGAGCTGTACAGCTGCAAGAATATGATTGCTGGTAGCCAAGCAGCTGATGAACGAGCCAGTAATTTTGAAATATGAATGAAGCAGCTGATGTCAATCACCCGGTGCAAGTGTGACTTTGGTGCTCTGAATTAACGCAGTGCTGCATAACACAACAATGATGCACTCATTCATAAGGAAGCAAGAGCTTTTTCTTTTATATTCAAGTCAGGATTACTAACAGGGCAAAGTCAGCAAGGACCCAGACTTGGTGCACCAGACAATCAGGGACCCCAACAGTCCCAGGTTCACAGCTTGTTCATTGGTTTTGGTATTTGGTTATTGAACAGATTTGTCAGTTGATAATGTACTAAAGAGGTGCGAATTTCCTGACAGGTCCTTCATTATTAGCTAATCTCAGTCCCAATCACATTGGCCCTCGTTTACAAAAGAATGTACAACAAAAAAATAAGGCATACGCAAATTTTCACGCAAAGCTCAGCATTTATCAATGTGGACGTGAGCAGACACTCCAGTTAAATCTCACACCAGGTCTCAGCTCATTTACTCTACTTTGACTCGGCGTGGACTTGCGGTGCAGCAGTAAATCTAGCTGAGTTGGAGAATTTTTATTGGACTGTATTCTGACTGGCATTTAAGCATTTACAGCTATGTTTTAATCACCCATAAAATGTATAGTAAATGTGGGACAGTATTAGGCTATATTTTGTAAAAGCCTTCATCACAGCGAGCAGTTGCCTAGCTCTGTGGAACGGCTCCAGGTAGACCGAAGGCTGAACACCACTAATGCCCGACCAGATATGCACGGCCACATGCTCCTTAGCCTGGGTCAAATATAAAAGCTTGTATAGTAATATTATAACATTATCAATATTATATAGGCTAATGTTATTAATATATGTAGGCTGTAGATCGATATCATGGATGTATAAATTAAATATTCCAACCCCAGAAAAGTTTTGCCCTAGGGCTCCCTATATTACCACGTTTATCACCTATGATATTGCTTTCAAAATCCTATAGGCCTTGAAGTTATGTTGTGAACTCCCATTTTATAGCAAAAGAGAAAAAACATGTCCTCAACACGATTGTGGGTTTTTTTGTTCCTTATGATTCATTTTTAGAATATATTTCTAATCACCATTTCTTGACACGTGCTGCCTCGGTGGTGAGGCTGAGTGTACAGTAATTCAGACTAACTAAATCAAAGGAAGATTTTCACCTCAGTAACAAAATCAATTTGAATAGTCTTAACCTTGAAGTGACAGTATTGTTTGCAATTCGTAGATATATCGTGACTAGGGCTGCAGCTAATGATTATTTTCATCGTCGATTAATTTCTCGATTTATCAGTACGTTTTTTGGTCTATAAAATATAAGAAAATGGTGAAAACTGGCGATCAGTGTTTCTCAAAGACCAAAATGACGTCCTCAGATGTTTTGTTTTGTCCACAACTGAAAGATACTTAATTTACTGTCCTAGAGGAGAGAAGTAACCAGGAAACATTCACATTTGAGAAGCTGTAATCAGAGAACTTTCACTTTTTTACTTTAAAAAATTGCTTAAATCGATTAATCAAAAAAGTTGTGATTAATAGTTGACAACTAATCAATTAATCGATTAATCGTTGCAGCTCAGATCATGATTCTGGTGTCATGTTTACCTTCTAAGCTGAGCCACTTCTTGAGATTTGGTTAGGATGGCTGAGCATGTGCAACCACAGATGGAAACAATCCAACCAGCACCCCCTGACTTAAAAGCTTAAAAATCTCTTACATTGGTTACAAATACTGTATTAATGAAAAATATTATAAATAACAAATACACTATGTTTTACAAGTAGCTAGTAGTCAAGCAGTGAGGACAAAAAACATTCTTGTATAGAAATTGAAACATTTTGATGCACCAATAGTCATTTTATAATCACATTGTCGCCCTTTGAATCTGACTGGAGTCCTGATATATCTACAACCCCTACCCCTACATTTGATGCTTCTGAAGTACCTTCTCTATAACTCTAACAGAGCACTGTTTTTTCTAACTATTTAAACAGCTACTTCCTAGACCATAGCCAATGGGATGACCACTGCCCTAACTCCTAAGCAGCCATTAAGCTATTTGTTACTCTCCTCCTGCTCTACGTGTCATAGTTTCCTGTCCACAAGCATAAACTCACTTCACATCAGAGGCATGTGAGTTTATTTAACCATGGATATTTTTTGCTCTCTGAACGAGGCATTTAAGTCTTTGTTGCTGAAATATCTTGCCATGGTAACCATTTCCTCTTAGCAGCATCATGCATCCTTGAGCTTTTGAAAATGTGAGTGGGTGGGAGTAGGGGGGGTTAATTAGGAGTATTTTGGAATTTCAGTGGGCAGTGAGATTTTGTTCCAAAATGGACCATGAGAAGAAAAAAAAAAACTGAGCTCTGAAACCCAGAAATGTTTGCACCTGGCAGAGTAAATGATGACTCACTGCTGTGACAGCCCAGAAATTGTATCTAGTAAAAACATGACTTTTTCTGTTCGATATGTGTCAGCATCTCATTATCTGTGTTAACGAGCAACTCACTTAAAGTTTGATGCCTGTTCCATACTTAGAAAGACGTAATTAAACATATTCTTGGAGGTGGATTTTCACAAAGGCTCCGGAGAGCGTGGTATTGCTGGCGTTGCACTCGTCCTCCACTGATGCGTGTGTTGTGTTGTGCGCAGGTTTGGATGCTGACTTGCTGGCTGTCATCCCAGCGTTCTCCAGGCACCCCTCCCTCAAACACCTGATGCTGGGGAAGAACTTCAACATCAAGGGCAGGTATGGACCATGCAGGGAACCAGCAGTACAGATGGTCGCGAAGATGATACTGATGATGAATGTTTGCCTCTTCTCTTTGCCTCCTCAGGGTGCTGGATGAAATTCTGCAGAAACTGGTTCATCTGGTGCAAGAGGAAGAGTGTGTGAGTTGGATTATGTAACATATTGTACACAAATCCTCTGTGGCGTTCCGCACAGATGCACGCCTACACTTGCTTCACAGATTTGTAGCCATACACACACATCCTGCGCAGGCACTAACACACACTTGTCACCGTTTAAATTCTCGTGTCCTCATTCATGCGCATTTAAGCACAATCTCCCACCTGCCACACACACAAGGTGTGAACATGCGCACGAGTCATGTTGTCTGTGGGCTCGGCAAATGATTCATTTGGTCTCAGTGTATTCGCAAGGCTCCCGGGGCTCTCTCTGCTCTCCACTCTGCAAATCCAGCATGACAAGTAGCTTACTCAATTATTTACCACTGTTGATGGTGATAGCTCACAACGATGCTCTCGCACTGAGTACGGTCTGATGCATGAGTGCAAGCGAACTAACAGGCGCAGATGGGTGTCAGTGTGTAAGTTTAAAGGAAGTACACCAAGTTTGTCAGAGATTAGCCTGTTATTGAACTCACCCAGCAAGTTACGACAACACAAACATCAGAATCATCTGTGTGTGTCTCCTGCACAGCTTTGGTACAGGGTCCCATGATAACACCTCAGTACATGACTCACAGAAGGCTGCAAGCAACAAATGTGAGAGAAGAAGAACAAACCAGGACAGTTAGCTTGGCTTATCAAAAAGCCTGAAAGCAAAGGGAAACAGCTAGCCTGGTTCTGTCCAAAGTAACAAAAGTCACCAACCACCACTTCTAAAGCCCACTAATTTATACGCTATGTCTTGTTTGTTTGAGCTGTTGTTGTTCAAGAGGACATTTCAAATCAGAAATACATATTTCCCTCTTACCTGTAGTGCTATTTGTCAAGGTGATCAAGATTGTTTTGGTGTGAGTTGCTGAGTGTTAGATATCGGCTGTAGAGATGTCTGCCTTCTCTTGAATATAATAGGACCAGATGGCACTGGTGCTCAAAGCGACAAAAAAATTGAAAAACTCAACAGCAATGTCTCTTTCCAGAAATCATGACCCGGTTCCTCAAGGTAATCCACAGACCTTGTTGAGCAGTTTCATGTAGGAACTATTTGCTTTCTAACAAACTATGCTGTTTATACATCCACAAGAGGCTCGTGCCTGTGACAGCGCAAGATGTAAACATTAATGGTGTCACTCTCAGCTGAGCTGCGATATTAGTTAGTGCAGTAGTGTTAGGTGAGCAAGCAGTAGATGCACGCTTTCTTCAGCTTTGTGATAGGGTTCGTAGGTGTAGTTTGGTAGAGAGAAAATAGTTCCAACATGAAGCAACAAGGTCTGTGGATTATCTTGAGTAACTGAGTCATGATTTCTGGAAAGAGACATTGCTGTTGAGTTTTTAAAATGTAGTTTTTTGGTGCTTTGAGCACTACAAGCTGAGTGTCATTCAGTTCCATTATATTGGAGAGAAAGTAGACATCTCTATGGCTGATATCTCCAACACTCAGCCTTTAAATGTGGAAAAGTTGCAGTTCCTCCTTGTTTCCAGTCTTTTTTCTAATCTAAGATGACCAGCTGCTAGCTCCAGTTTCGTATTTAGTACACAGAGAGTGGTTTGGTGTGTACCGCTTGCTTAAAATGTTAATAAGAGGGTTTTTTTTTTTCAAAATGTCAAACTATTTTGAAACTAACAGGGACTGCAGTTTCATTTTACATAAGAATTTGACACAATTGGTAATGGGATACTTGATGAATATGTTGATGTTATTTTCAGAAATTTAAAAATGGGATTAGACTTTAGTTTCACTGAAAAGTACCAAATTTAAAAAAAAAAAAAAAAGTCTCTTGGTTTAAACTGATTTTAACACTGAAATTATATTTGTGAAGTCGTAATGTGTTCTGCAACAAGATGACACTGTTCACCACAGTTTTACTGTAGGTAGGGTCCTAATGCAAAAGTTCTGCTCAGAAATTGACAAAAATGGGAGAAAGAGCAAATAAGCAGTTGATTCTTATGCACTGGGTCTCTGTAAGCAGGTAGAAAAACAATAAATTATTCAACTGCAGAGGGTTTGAACTGCAAATGGTGTTTTGAAAATCCAGGTTAACATCCAGGTACTTGTATTATCAACAAAAACATGGATGCAAAGGTTTTAAAAGTTTCATTGCAATCATTAAAACACATTTCCAGATGTTTTAAAAACCAAAGCCCCCACTGTCATCTACCTGGTACATGTGCCATTTTGTTAATGTCTGTTTTCATCATTTAATGACAAGTCCATCCTCCTAAAAACTTCTAACATAGACTCACATTTATCTCACCCTTGAAAGTTCTTATATTCACACCATCTTCCATCATTTTCCTCCATGCTCTCACTTCCTGCCTCCTCCAGGCCCTGCAGTCCCTCTCCTTGTCTGACTCGAGGCTTCGCCAGCGGGGCACAGTGCTGGTCAATGCCCTGGGCTCCAACACGTGCCTACGGAAGGTGGACCTGAGCGGCAACCTCCTGGAGGACTCCGGGGCCAAGATGCTCAGCAAAGCCCTGCAGATCAACACAACACTCAGGTGTGTGTACGTGTGTACTCCGATGGGAGCGAGGGAGGGATTTCCTTGCAGATCAGAGCACACCGTTACAGAGAGGGATAACGGGGGAAAAAAAACAGGGGGACAGATGAAAGAATAGGGTCAGAGAAAATTAATATGTTAGGTATGGTTTGAGGAGAGGATATACCGAGGTTGCTCAGAGGCAGAACAGCGAGTTCAGTGCAGTGCTTCAAAGATAGAGGGGGGGAAAGTGAACCATGTTGGAGATAAGAAGGGAAGACTGAGGACTTGGAGGGATAGCGAGGAGAATCAGTGAAGGGAGGGGAAATGGCCTTCAGGCATACAATGTATTGCACCTCCCTTAAGTAAGAGAAAAGAAGAGACTGACTGAAGAGGTGTGTGTGTGTTTTTAGAGGTGGAGGAATGGAAGGAGCAGATGAAAACTCTGTGATAGGCAGAAAAGAGTGAGGGGAAAGGAGGACAGAAGCGAGACAGGGGGTAGGATGGAAGTATTAGGATGGGGAAACGGTTGGATATGGACTAGAGAGGGAGAAAGTTATGAAGGGACCGGAGAGGGAGCCCACCCAAGGAGTGAGATTTGGGTTTAGCTGATTGAATTTCTAGGGCAGAGTGAGTCGAGGGAAAGAGAGATGGAGATGGAGGAGGAGGAGGATGGATGAAAGGAAAGAGGGGCTGAAAATGAGTGATATATTAAAAACAGGAGTTAGACAGTGTGGAGTGTAGGTGGAGAATTTGCACAGAAGCTCATTAGTTGCATGGCAGTTGTTCATGCATTCTTAATGTTGTGATATGGACTCGTTCTATGCGTGCACCGAAAAGAAAGTCCTGACAAATGTCTTGCTAATCCTTCTGTGATGTGTTTGTGCAGCTGCGCGGTCAGATAAGTGCGGTAACTGTGATATTATGCCCCGTGTGTGCGCGTGTGTCTGTTTTAGGAGCATTAGAAAGTGACTGATCATCTTCTTCTTCTTCCTCTCTGTGCCTGTCTCCCCCTATTTCCTGCTGGTTTGATCCCTCTCAGGAGTGTGACGTGGGATCGCAACAACACCACAGCGACAGGCTTCCAAGATGTGGCGAGGGCGTTGGAGCAGTAAGACGAACACAACACACACACACCAGAAAAGAAAAACGTTTGAAGAGGAGATACACACATAAAACGGATCACTCACACACACACACACACCCATATGAAAGGCAGATAACCATCTCTGTACAATGTTTACTATTACACAGCGTTTCATCAGACGTTCATGCCAGTCAAACTGTCTTTTTTTTTTTCTTCTGAGTGTGTGGGTGCGAAGTTTGTGTTTTGTGTGTACGTGTGGGTGCATTTGCGTATTAAGGAGTTGGAGACAACTGTTATAAGTGCCCAGGGTGTTTCCTGTTTGTTCTTGTTAACATCACAATTCTTCCTGTTTGTTTTTGTGAGGGTAATATTATATTTTCTTTCTTCCTTCTCCACTGAACAGTAACTTTACCCTTCAGTACATGCCCCTCCCCCTCAGTGATGTCACTCAGGCATACCGCAGCGCCCCAGAGAAGACGGACCAAGCCCTGACCAAGGTGAGAGGAGCTCTGTGCTTTCAGTCTGTGATGTCTAAATATGCTGCATCATGTTATAAAAATGCAAATAGTTAATAACATTATCTGACAATTAGGATGATGATTCATGGGTTTGATGAATGGCTTTAATTTGCTTGTGCAGTAGAAGTGATGATTAAATGTGAAGCTTTGATGGATTATTATACTGCTTTATATTGCTGTTGTGGGATATGTGTCATTGAGAAAGTTTGCATGAAAAGACAAACTTTTCAGAGAATTCCTTATGCCCTCTGAATATTTGGGTTGCAATTTCTAACCAGGACATTGCAAAGGAGATTACAAATACCTTTATATATCAAATTAACCAGTTAATACCCGCTATACCAGTTCAGCTTATGTCATTCAGCAGACAACCTTTTGAAGTCTCTCTCAGTTTTAAGGATGAGGAAGAGATGCTTTGATATTAAAGTGATGGACTGAAATTGTGTCCCAGTCTTCTGAACGCAATATCTCAAAAAAGCCTCAAGGGAATTTCCTCAAATTTGGCACAAACGTCCACCTGGACTCAATGATGAACTGATTAGATTTTAGTGGTCAAAAGTCAAGGTCACTGTAACCTTGTTTTGTCTTATTCTTATTAATGCAATATCTCAAGAAGGCCTCAAGGGAATTTCCTCAAATTTGGCACACATGTCCACATGGACTCAAGAATAAACTGATTTGTAATTCTTGGTCGAAGATTAGAGTTCACTGTTTTTGGCCGTAAGTCAAGAATTTATTCGCTAATTATGACAACATTTCACACAAATGTCTAACAGGATTTAACGATGAAGTGGTGATATTTTATATCCAAAAGGTCAAAGGTCAGCTTCACTTTGACATCATAATTCTCTGAATTGGTGACACTCATCTTGGGTGCCTTGAAACTGTGCTGATTGTATAGATCTTCTGTGCTGTCACAGGGAAGGTGTGTGTGAAGCATCCATGTTTTCACAGACATGGATGCAAATTGTAACTGAAACTTAACAGGTTCTTGGAGGCAAACAACCGTGAGGTAGTAATTCTAGTTCTTATGATTAATAGTATAAGTGTTACAACCTATATGACCACTGATTTATGTAACACACTTAGAACTGAAAGTGGATTGACAAAAATTAACCAGCAACCATCTTGATAATCTTGATTGATTACTCATATAGGTCATTAGTCAAGCAAATATGCCAAACATAACCTTGAAATATTAGTTCAAATGTGAGTGTTTGCTGCTTTCATTTCTCCAGTGTCATGATAAATTGAATATCTGGGTTTTGGCCTTTGGTTAAGGGGAAAAAAAACAAAGGTATTGTTATAGGCAGTAGAAATACCTCCCCCAACAAAATGATCCTTTGTATATCAATTGCTCACCCTGTGTTACCTTGAATTTGTGAAGAAAACTTCATTTTTATGGTATGCCTCCATGGTGAACGATGAGTCCTATAACTGAGAAAAGTCTTGATGAATTGAAGTCTCATTAATCCAGTCATATGCTCAGTACTTCCCAAACACATGCATTTTCTCAAAAACCTTTCCATTCAAAACACAAGTTGTGTGAAAGTCTATAAACAGATAGTGTTGCTATTGTTAAATGGGGGGGGGGGGGGGGGGGTGAAGAATAGATATACAAGTGATCATTTTGATGGTGAAGTATTCCTTTTTAGGTAGAAGTCGGCTTCATGTCTTTTTGTTATACCAGCTGTATGCTGGTCAGCGGACAACAGCAGACAACAATTTCCCCCTTTTTCAGTTTGATGTGCCACTGTTTGCTGTGCTGCATATCAACATCAGCCTCCTGTTGATTTTTTTTTTTTTTTAGCCAGTGCATCTGCAATTTAGATCTCGGCTATTCAAACAAATAATCAAACTTTATTTATTTAGCACCTGTCAGACAAATCAGTGTACTGCAGAGTCCTTCACCGACAATTAACGAAAATATAGAATGTAAATAAACGAAAAACAAATGTTGGGTTTTGTTATACATATATCTGTATTTCTTGTGCTCTTTTCGTTGGATTATAAATGGTAAAGGTGGGTTGTGTGCTAATCAGGAAGGTGTATTTGGAAAGTAATATCTCCATTGAAAATGTATTTATTATTGTTAAATATGGCATGAAATGATTTTTAGTATGGATACATGTGTGAATATTATGTTAATATCTTATCTATGTTGTGTGTGCTGTCTGTGTTATGTGTTGAATAAATAAAAAGTAAAAAAGAATAGTGCAATGTTATTAAAATTAAATAGCATAAAATACATCATAATGATCAACAATAAAATATTGATGAAACAGAGTAAACTAGTGATGATAATAGAATAAGCATAAATAATTAAACCAATAAAAGCCAGATGAAAAAGATGAGTGTTTAGTTAATGTTTAAAAATATCAGTTTTATTAGCTCCTTTCAGATCCTCTGGAAGGCTGCTCCAGGAGCGCCACGGCTGAAAGCTTCATTGCCAGACGTTTTTGTTCTGCTTTGTGGTGAAAGCTAAGAGAGAGAGGGGCAGAGGGTCTGATAGGCCTTCCTTGTTCATAAGCTAAAAGCATTTTTGAGAGGTAGACTGGTGTACAACCAAGTAGTGCCTTGTAAACTAATAAAATAAATTTAAGGTCAATACAAAAACTGACAGGTAACCAGTGTAAAGGCTTTAAAATATTCAACCGTTATGCATTCTGTTACTTTAAAAACTCACACTGGAAGGTGATGGATCTTTTTTACTGCTATCATGCTGCTTTTTCCTTCCACACCACATGGATGTGTTGTGAATATTGATGTCCTCCGGTGTCAGTGCCCATTCACATTTTATTTTTTGATCACGGAGGCGCTCCGTCTGTTCATGTATGTGTCTACGTGCCGTTATCTGGCTATGTCATCCAAGATGTTCTCTTCATAAAGCCAATCAAAACATTCTATTTCAAGCCACATTTGAATAAAGCAGTAAACTCTGCTTGTTGGCATGACAGTGACATTTACTGACAGCCAGACAGCAGCCTACGACAAAGACAAAAAAAGATGAGACAAAGACTGTGTATAGGCAGCAAATATTAGCTGCTTGGATGTAGTCTTTCTTTTTGACAGGATGCATATCTTATCTTGTACCATGGCTTGTTAAAATCCATAAATGAATATCCATAAGAGAAAGATGGACTCACTGGTGTGGTCATTTTTGTCAATACCGCTGCTAACTAAATGTTGTTTGTCACTTGGCTTGTAAGCTGCAGTTAACAGAGCAAGTCTGTTTACATTGCACGTCACATTCCATTTCCCTGGAGGCTCAGCTGTCAGTCAGTCACACACCACATCTCGCCTCCCCAGAGGCATGGAGGCTAAAGGAGCATTTCTGATTCATTTCCAGAAACATAAAAATAAAAACAATTTCAACTATATTTTCACATCAGTTTGATATACTTTCTAACATCAGAAATAGAGATGCTGTGAAACCAGCCTCATGAAACATTTTCTGGTTCTTATCATAAATGTGCATACCGAGTGTAAAAGCTTTTATTTGGGTTAGGGTCCTTGTTTGTTTGCATATTGTCTGTGAAGCTCCTAAGTCCTTGAAGAACCCTTGATTCCATCTTTCTTTACATAAGATGATTAAGCAGTGAACACTTCCACCTGCTGAGTCAAGAAAATAAATCAAAGGCATCCCGTTTATTTCTGGGGATCAGAACTCTCTCTCCAGTCTCCTTATTACCATGCAAATGGACTTGTCTCCTGTCTCCTGCACAGTGTGCTTTGTAAACACCTGTCATCTCCACTCCTCTCTCTCCTTGTTTGTTTTCCTTGCGTGCGTGTGACAGATCCAGCGTGCCCTGCTTAGAAACAACCAGACTCAGCGTTTCTCTCAGAAACAGGCTCTCAGGCTGCACCAAGGCCTCGTCACCAGCACTGCCGAACAGGTGTGTGTCTCTGTTTGTGCACATGATGGTGAACAAGTCAAGAATTTTTTTTGTTGTGTATTTTATAGATTACACTCCATTATGTGTATTCATATAAGTATGTTTTGTTTGTGTTTTATGTCTGTGTAGGTGATGGAGCGTCTGTGCGTGCGGGTGCAGCAGCAGGTGTGTGTCCTGAAAGGCTGTGAGGAAGGAGAGGAGGTCCAGACGGCCAGACAAATCCTCAAAGAAGCCAGGGATTCAAGAGCTGTGAGAAGACTACCACTTTAGTTTGTGTTTGTGTGTGTGACATTTAAGCTGTAATAACTCATATAATGCCAAAGAATGTGTGATACACACACTAGAGTGAAGTGTATTACAGTATGTCTAGAAAGGAAAAGCTTTGATAAACCCACTGGATGCCAAGCATTAAATGGCAGACGGACAAATGTTGGCAACTAGCTGGAGAGCATAGTGGAGCGTTTAGCAGATAAAGAGCCACATATATCACTCAAGAGCTGGGAGCGACCAAAATCTGAGCTAAAATAAGAGTGATTATTGGACTTACATTCATCAGGTAGACAAAAACATGACTCTAAATTAAGGCTAATGTTGCTCTGTGCCTACTGGATGTATAAAAAAAGGAAATGTTTGCTAACAAGTAACCACATTTTTTTAAAATATGATAAAACATTAATGTTTTGGTGCCCCCAAGTGGCCAAAAAGAAATTTCTTAATGCAAGTTCCAGCACAATTTCAGCTACTTCTTCTTTACTACTGTACATTTCAGAGGGGAATACTGTAGGCCAGTTATTTTGCAGGTTATGATTTCACATTATACTAAGGCACCCTTCATAAAGAGTTAATATACTGTAACAAATTGCTTTATTAATGGTTTATCAAGCAGTTGCTAATACTTTATTTATTATTTATGAGCAAACAGAACAACTTTTAGTTTGCCAGATTGTAAAAGATCTGTCAGTTGGTGGTTCTTTAATATTTAAGTTATAGATACATACTTTAATTAAGATTAATGAATAAGCAGTAAGGTAATAATGTTTAAGTTCCCAACAACAATGGACATGTTTACACACACACAAATATTCCACTATTATTACAAATATGACAATATTCTGAATTTGATACAGGTCATGTAAACAAAATATTTTGCTTGGATCTTCTAAATTAGGCCTTTTTCCAAGTTCAGCATTTCTGATTGAGATGTGGGATATGCTGATATTATTCAGATCTTAATAGCATTATTTGTGCATGCATACAACACATTTGAAATAAGCTTCTGAACTGAGGTTTTAAGGCCTTTTGCAACTTGCAGCCTCTTGCCTGTTTAGGGTCAGCTCTGTGTTTTCATGGATGCGTTGATGCGTACAACTCGCCGACAGCTTGCAAGGCTGGGGTAGAGATGAATGCCCAAAATGAAAGCCCACATTTCTCATCAGACGAAGAAGCCCATCTCTGACTTTTAAACAGTCGGAAAGACTTTGATAGGTTTTTGGATATGCACAAATATTGCAACACAGACCTCAAGAAGGTGGTTAAAGGTATGAAAGAGAGAAGCTGCGTTGCATGGTCAATCAAATCCGCCACCTGTGTGAAACTTAAAAAATGATACAAAGAAGCAAAATAGCAGACATCAAAAAAACAACTAAAATCATCAATGACTGTTACGGTTATCTCCAGGGGCCAGGGTGGTATGAATGTTTCAGTTAGATGTAATTAAAATCGAAGACAACTGTGCAAAATAAAAACCCACATGGCATAGGTTGCTATGGCAACACGGACTCATGGCGCAGTATAAATGTACAGTAACAAACGACAGCCATTAACTGTATACTAGACCAGGATGAGCCCTCAACAACCAGAGCTGAAAACACTACAGGGAAGCTTCACCGAGTTCGATCCAACAAAACACCAAATGAAAAGTTTGTTTGTGCTCAGTACTGACAGAGCAGCAATACACCTGAGTATCAAAACAGAGACCTACTCAACAACCTCAGAACATAACAAAACTAGTTCCATGTTGCACTCTGTGTCCTGGTGCGACAAAGAGAGTATTGTTGTATGTGTTCTCCAACAACTGAAACAGTAAAATGTGTGGACATAAATATATTTTGCTGCCATTTCAGTGTTAATGAGAAAAAATCTTACCTAGAAAATTGCTGAGCTTCACACAGTTCAAACAGGTACCACATCACGGCCTCCTGAACTAAACAGTTCACCTCTCAGTTTGTTTTATATCCACTTCTGTTTGAAATTGACAGTGCACAGGCATCCTCTTTTTCTTTGTCACTAGGAAGTCTTCTGTCAAAAGATCAATCCCCAAAATGTACATGTTTCACCTGTAACAGCCCTACACTGTCCAACACTTCACAGGAACAGAGAACTCATCTCCTGTCAACTCTAATTAGGCTAATGACTGTCAATCACACATCAAAGGAGACGCCCAGGTGGAGCCCTGCTCCCTTTTTGGAGCTGTTTTTTCTCTGTGATCAAACAGAGCCAAACAGAATTAAAATACAGCGTCTGAACCACGAAATAAAGAAAATAAAATTAAGGCAAATAAACAAAAGCAATTGGTGACATTTCTAAGGGCTAATGGAGAGACAGCTTACATAATTAACACCTTTTGAAGCTAATAAGATTTAGTTTTGTGTACCTTCAAGTCATAATTATACGTAGTTTTCTCACTTTCTTATAAGCCAACAAGAAGAGTTACTCAAGTCAAAGAGATTTTTCACAACCTGGCAACACAAACTTTTAATGACTTTTAGATTATAATAATAACATATGGATGAAAATCAGTCATCTGGTCCACAAATCAAATGATCAGCTTATAGAATATGATGATTTTTTTATGTAATGTTGTCAAAGTTAGCTCCACGTTTACCTGCTACTAGATTATAATACTACTTGCACCTCAATTGTAATAATCAGACAATATAATACATGTATTGATACAACTTTTAGAGAGGGGACATTCTGTTCAGTGCTTTCTTTTGTTACTCCGCTGATTTTAACCTTTTCCCTCTCCTGCTGTGTGTGACTGTCTGTGTATCAGCTGTATCCCTCTCTGTGTGAGTTGGCCCATGTGTTGTCGGTGGACGGCCCCGTCAAACAACGACTGGACACTCTGGCTGGAGAGCTGGCCAAGGCTGCCGACAAAGAGCTGCAGGTAGGATGGAGGTGGAACTGCGACCGTAATCGCAGACAACAGCCATTCCCCCGATGCGTCTGTATTTTAAACAGAAGTTGAGCTCTGGACTAGTTGCATTTAAATTGCCCATTAATAGCATGCGACTGTGTGTGCGGTGCAGGTATGCTGACTTCAAAAGAAATGTAGCATTTAAATTCACAGGGAAGAAACAGTTTAACTTTTTTTTTTCTTTGGTTCAGCTCTGCTCCCATTGGGATTCAGCAGCAGTGGAGTGATAAAAAAGCAGCACACCCCGAGGAGGAATCTGGGATACTTTCTATTGAATTTGAAACTTACTTGAGCATAATTTACATTTCTGTTTGTGCTTTCTAATTTTGCAGTCATGCATATGGCTACATTTATAATTTTCAAAGGTCAAGATCAGTTAAAAGGCAAGAATTCAGTTCATGCACAAATGCCCAACTTTGGTGTAAACTGATAAAGTTAGATCTAGAGGAGGATGGACAGATCATCTGAATTATTAGTGGTTGATTCATGGATGAATGGATTGCTGCAATGCACATAAATGACAACAAGTCTGAGTAAAGGAGCTGGATGAAAATCTAGCAGATAAAGAACCACTGTGCATGAATTATTAAATGCAATGGAAACATATGTATATATTGAGAAAGTGTAAAAAATGTATGTGTGGTAATGCATGTCTTGGGTCAACTGTGTCCAGGTGGTGGTGGACTCTATGGTGTCTCTGTGCCGCGAGTTGTGTCCACTGTCCTGCTCAGCCGCAGAGAGACTCAGCCCACCTCTCTCATCCATCTCCGAACAAGTTTCGATCCCTCGCTCTGCCATTCGCAATGCACTCATGGAGAGAGCAGCTGAGGATATCAACAGAGCCCTGGAGTAAGACGGAGAGCCGGAGAAACAAGTCAAGCCAAAAACTTCAGCTAAGATACTGATTTAATTATTATTCTGTTTTCATTTGCTCTCCTCTTTTCAGGGAGGTGAAGTTGTCTGTGGTCTCCTATCTGACTAACTCAATTGTGGATCAGATTCTACAAGAGCTGTACACCACCCATAAAACCCTGGTACTGGTAATACCCCTTTTCTGCATGACTTCTTTGTAGAATTTAGAACAAAATGTTTTCATGTTTAAAGCTGAAATCAGTAACTTCATAGCAAAGATCATTTTCGCTGGGCTCAGACTACAGGAGTTCTTGAGCTTTTTTTTCCTGATTCACCTCTTCTGACAATCAGAGGAAAAATCTGGTCTGGGACTTTGGTAGGTGTCAATGTTCAGCCCAGATTATTTCATACAGATCCAGTCTAGGGATGCACCGATTTATTGGCGGATCATTGATATCAGCCAACATTTGCCTTATTGACTGCCATCAGCCTGTTGGCAGATAAAATGACATTCACTGATGGCAGTGGCCGATGTTTTTCTGTTGTATCGCCAAATTTGCACAGGCTAAAAAGCAGGGCTCCAGACTCACAGCCACAAACTAAAATTAATGGGCAGGTTCAAGAAGAATACAGTGACTTTTTGGCAGATGGGCTCCTTGATCTCACTGTTGTGTGACAAGACGGCTAGCAAGTTAGGTAAGGGATAAGGTATAGTGAGCCGGTGACTGCGCGTCGGGATTCCATTCCCCTGTCGGGAGTTATTTTTCAACAGTCACCGGCTCACTATACATTATTCCGCTTACAACATGGCTTACTACTAAAACATTCAGTGATGGGACACAAAATTATGATTAAAGCACGTGTTATTGATTTCAAATTTCGCAAAAAGAAATGTCTGTACTCTGTATCCAAGTCTCCGTTGCTATGGCGTCCCTAGCAACGGAGCAGCAGAGCAGCGGTGATACCTCAAGAAATAAACACCACAGAATTTTGTTGATTGACCAATCAGAATCAAGTATTTAAGAGTGCCATGTTCTAATAGGTGGTATTCCATGATGCCAGTGACAATAGAAAACGTGTTTGGGATAAACAGGGATCTTCTCCTGGACACTGTCGGGATCAAAGGACGCAGTAAATTCACTATCAATGTGTGAAGGCTTGAATTTCCCTGATAATGGTACATTTTGAATAACTGTGTTAAAATCAACAGGAGGAGAGCTAGTAAACATTGGCTGTTAGCTGTAAGCAGCCGGTGGCTGAAACTAACTGCAGATAGATGTTACAACATGAAGCATTCAAGCTCTACTTAGTAAAAATGAGTATTATACAAAGGTAAAATATAACGTTATCATGATGTGTTTAATGCAATCTTGTAACATTTTTGCCGAGAAACTTAAATAAATACAGCTGTTTGAGGGAGGGACATTTTAATGTTTTGACAGCAATATAGAATAGATATTAGAGAGGGAATTATGGTGTTAAATTTGGTAGAAAGGCTTTTGAATCGGTTATATTTTTAACCAAGATGTTTTTCATATTCAAGGTTGTTTTTTAAATTTTATGATTGAATTTGTGCTTATTAAAGGTAGTGTAATTAAGGGGTTAATTACTTTTTAACAGTTCAGTTATTTTTTTTAAAGTGTAGATTTATTTGTTTCCCTGGCATACAAGAGGTGACAACAAAAACAAATTAAACAACATAAAAACATTGGTATCAATACTGGCCCAGAATTCTACAATCAGTGCATTCCTAGTTGGATAGGGATTTAAAATCTGGTTATGTCAGTACTTTCACAAGAGCCAAACAACGGTAATCTTTTTTTTTTTTTTTTTTTAAACAAGGTCAGTTTGCTTTCTATTCCTTTCTTTCTTTCTTTCTTTCTTTCTTTCCTTTTTTTTTGGTCAAAGTCATGACCGTCTTCATTGGTGCTCCAGCAGCATAAGCAGTCACTCACTTGCCTCTAGCTGCGTTTAGAGATAAATTCTAGCGCAGAGGCGGACTAAACCATGTTGCGCCTTCAGGGGGTTGGAGGGGCCTTGGACAGCTTCAGTTTAAAGAAAAAAAATGAAAAGGTTCAGTCAGGCTTTTTGAGGGCCCCTCTCCCACTGGGGCCCTGGGTAATCAGTCCCGCTTCCCTCCGAAATACGACACCCCCAGTTCATACTACTGTGGACAGATATCAAAACTGGCAAAAATTTCACCCTCAGGTCTCAGTGAAGAATAGACAACCCTTGTTGACCACGTCTCCCCAACCATTTTCTCATCCCGATTCATGCCTTCTGCTTTTTTTTCTCACTGCAAAGCATCATTAACATTACAGCAAGTTGTCAAACCATATCGGTCTCCTTTTTGTTTTATCCACTTTCCCATAAGATCATGTGAGGTGGTGCATTTCTCTCTCTCTAGTGTGTGATGGGCCATTATTTTCAAATCTTGTGATGTGTACTGTATGTTTAAGATTAGAGAGAAGAACATCTGTGAAGTTTCTTCTTATCTGCGTGATGCAACTGGATTTCAAGATCAGTTAGGATTTTAAAACTCCTTTAGTCTGAGCCTGGCTGTAGGATCTACAGTGGTTCATCAAATTAATGTTAAATTTTAATGGTATTTTTTAAAAAAGTTTTACTTTTTAATTTTTTTTTTTTTTTTTTACATAACATTACATTAATATATATTACATCATTAATCACAAAACATTACGGAGTTCAGCTTTAAATATAGAATTTTGAAATCATTTTAAAGGAATAGTTCAACCTTTTGGGAGGGACAGTGATTCACTTTTTTGCTGAGAGTTATATGAGAAGATAAGTTCCACTCTCAAGTCTGTTCACTAGTTACTGTGTGAAGCTGAGCCAGGAGACGGTAGCTTAGCATACAGACTGGAAGCAGAGGGAAACAGCCAGTGCCACTGCCTGCAAAACTTACTAATGAACAAAACCAAAGTTAAAAAAAGTTGTGATTTGAGTTATGTAGCAGACTCTTTGTGGGGAGAAATGACTTCCTGGAGACTTTGCTGGTTACCTGGAAACCTCACAGCAACTGCACTTTAATGCACAGTAATGTTCCACTCTTACTCAGAATTTTACAATAATCGGACTTTAGCATGGGTCACGAAAGAGCATATTTTGTTGGGTTAGTCTTAATTAGGCCTAATTCTGAATGTAGCATTTTCCAAGGAAGACATGTGGGATATGCTGCTATTATTCACATTTTAGGAGGATTATTTGGGCATGAATATAGCACATTCAGAATATGCGTCTCAGTTGGGGTTTTTACCGCAGTCTGCGACACACAGCCTCTTACAGTACCTGTTAATTGTCAGCTCTGTGCATTGTCATGGATGCATTGTGAATAAACTCGCCAACATTTTGTAAGGCTGTGGTGGAGAAACACGCCTAGAAGAAAACCCCACATTTTTGGTCGGAAGAAAAAGCACAGCTGCTTTTAAACATTATGAAAGACTTGGATATCAGCAGGTTTTTGGATGTGGGCAAATATCTCAAAGCTGATCTTTTCAAGAAGGTGGTTGAAGAAATGAAAGAAGGAAGCTGTGTTCACACTGTCCAACAAGTCTGCCACGGGTAAGACACTTTGAAAAAAAATCCTCTTTTAGTGCAAAGAAGCAAAATGGCATAAGTGACTCCAGCTGTTCCAATTTTCCATATTATGACGTGATAAACGACATGTTAGGTAAGTTAATTGGCATACACACAGCTGCATGTGAACAGAAATAGTGATGACAAGACTCCCTCAAATGCTCCACCTAAAAGCAAAGAATTGTTTTTCCCAAAATGTCTTTACTATTCCTTTGAGTTGTTCAGCATAAATCTACAATCTCAAAGTCATAATGGGAGGAAAGTGATCAAATTAGTTAAAATTTGAACAAGCTTGAAGAATTACGGCATTACGTAAGGCTCCACACCCAGAAGTAGGTTAGAAGTGATTAAAAGAATGCAGGCATGCCCACTGCCTCAGAGTCTTTCTCATTGGTTGGATTGTTTTCACACTTTGAAAAAGTGTGTCAGTGTTCTGACAAAGTTTCTTGCTGCTCACCAAAATTTTTCAATTGCTTTTAAACTAAGCACAGAAAGTAAGGAAATTTGTGTTGTGGTAGATTATTTCTTTGTTGTAACAATGCTTCTTGGCAATAACTCTTATACCGTTGGAAAGCCTGTTGTGTTCCCTTTTAAATGGTGCCCCATTTGTAAGGAACATGCATTTGTGGGATTATCAGCAGAGCTGAGTATGTGGGTTGTGCCCATGAAAAATTAGCCAAATCTATGCCAATGCCAAACAGCTTTCTTTTTTGGTGTTGACTCTTCTTTGGTGTTGCTTGGTGGATTGGATCATTGAAGTCTGAAGAAACAAGACATATTGGCAATTTAACAATTTATTCATTTAACAAACAGGATCCTCAGTAGCGTGTGGAAGAACCATACACAGCCACAAAAGCCTGGCACCTCCTCCTCATGCTGGTCACCAGCCTGGTCACACACTGCTGTGGGATGGCATCCCATTCTTCAACCAGCATTTGTCGCAAGTCAGCCAACCTGTTTGTGTTGGTCACTGGCACAAACAGCACGCCCAAACTGATCCTACAAGTGTTCAATAGGGTTGAGGTCAGGACTGCTGGCAGGCCATTCCATCCTCTCCACTCCCAAATTCTGGAGGTAGTCTCTGATAAACCTCGCTCTGTGGGGGCGAGCACTGTCATCTTGGAGGATAGAGTTTGGTCCCAGACTGTGGATATATGACTAGTTGCAGAATTTCATCTCGATATCTCTCTGCATTGAGATTGACTCCAATGATGACAAGCCTCATTTTTCCAGTGAGGGAGATGCCGCCCCACACCTTCACACTGCCTCCACCAAAAGATGTTACTCTATTGGTGCAGCAATCAGCAAAACGTTCTCCACGTCTTCTCCACACTTTAATCTGCCAAAGGCAGGATCTGGACTCATCGCTGAACATAACGTTCCTCCACATGTTCAGGTTCCAGTGCACGTGTTGCTGACACCAGCGCAAATAGGCCTGATGGTGAAGGGAAGTCATGGCAGGCCTCCTGGCATCCCTTTGAGACCGGAGATTGGCTGCGTGAACTCTGTTCCGGCTTGTCTGGGCAGAGAGCCATCGGCCATATCGTCCTGCAAACTTTGACTGCAAATCTGTGGATTCCTACGGTTCCTAAGTGCTGATAGGATGAGGAAACGGTCTTCTTGGGGTGTCATCTTCTTGGGTCTCTGACATCCCCCGTTATATGGAACTTGGCCTTCAGTTTGCAGATGGCAAGAGGGCTCACTCCAAATAATGCCACAACTTGGTTTTACGAAACACCAGCTTGAAGTTGCCCTATTGCACAGGCCATATCCAGATCAGTCAAACGTGGCATGCTGATTCTTAGAGCAGACACCAACTAACCACTGTAGCAAGGCCCATGCTCACAGGTGCTGGAAACAGGTGCCTGATTGACACCTGATTGTCAGCACCTGGGGGTACCAGAAGCTCAAAACAAGAGTCAATAGCAACAGCAAAAAAATCTGTTTGGCATTGGCAGAGAAGATTTTGCAAATTTTTCATGGGCGCAACCCACAAATGCATGTTTCTTACAATTCGGGCACCATTTAAAAGGGAAATAAACAGGCTCTCCAGTGGTATAAGATTTATTGCCAAGAACCATTGTTACAACAAATCTACCAAACACTAATTTCCTTACTTTTTTTCATTAGTTTATATGAATAATAATCCATATAATAGAAACCTACTGCCACTTTAACAAAACCCATTCACCTCAGTGTACATTTACTGAATTGGGCAGGGTGTTTGTTAATGACATGATGATTCATTTCATTTTGTCAGTCAATTATTTTTAGTAAGATGAGTCATGGTTTCATCTAAATACTGAATATTTATAGCATGTTGTCTGCTGTGGAATACATTTGTGTCTTAAAAACTCTGTTTATTACAGATCACACACATCATTGATAAAATGTTGCCAAATAAGTACAACTCTGCCTCCGGGTTTATCAGTCTAGTGTGGAGATTTCCAACCAGAGTGCCGTAGAGTCGGCCCAGAAATCCCTCCAGATTACATTGAAATGTCAAATTCAATACTCAACAAAATGATAACATTTACTTTTAGATTCAGTTTAGCAAGTTGAGGATCAGTAGTGGTGCAATTTGATGTGAAGTGCAGATTAAGATCATTATTTGTCTCTTATGAAAGTCTTTCTGTAGCATGGAGGACCTCATTAAAATCTGATGTCTTGAATGTTTGTGATAGAAATCTCCCATGCTGTCAAAAAGGTTGTGTATCTTTAATGTTTAGTTTAATTGAAGTAGGCACTGCATTTGAGCTGCTGCGTGTTATTACCATATCAGGATGAAGGGTTATAAGTATAGAGCAGCTTTTCTAAGATAATATTGCACTCAGAAACAACATAACAACTAGATTTGAGTCTGTTAAGGACATGATTAGACCCTGCAGGTTCTCCTCTCCATAAAATTGAATTGTTTAAATGAAGCCAGTGGAAAAGGAGCCAAAAATAGACTTCTGGCAATAACACTGCCAGGACCTGCTCTGTTTTGCATTCCATTCACTGCCTCTACCGTTACATCTCATTTTCTCTCCTCTGTTTTGCTGCAGTGCCAGTTCGTCCTCTATCATTCCTCACTCTGCTTTGATAATCAAGAAATTGTATTTTATTCATATTCTTCATGGGCTTTGCAAACTATAGCAAAGTACCATTTGCTTTGTTTGTTTGTACAAGGACGGACACACCTCTCCTCTGAGATTGTGTTGAAGGATATTGTTCAAGGTGCCATCACTGTGTATTTGTGTGTATGTGTTTTTGCATGTGTTCTTATGTGTATGTATGTTGCATCAGCTGCGGCAGGTGTCTCAGGCGAAGCGTTGGGATGACGTCGGGACGGGCAGACGCACCGTCAGACAGTCCAGAATAGTTGAGTCTCTGGACTTTCCTGATGACGACTTTGGCGTCAACCTGGGAATAGTAAGTGTCTGAGGACATGCTAATAATATGTGAATGCTTAGTGAGTGAATAGTGACTTTCTTTTTTTCCAGAGGGACAGATGTGTATTATTTCTTACTATTGAGTATTACATGATTTACATGATAAAAATCAATTAGCTGGTTTGATTATCTGTTGATAGTTTAAGTAATTTGAAGTGCTTCAGAAAAGCTTCTGAAATGTGCAAATTTGGTACTTACTTGCTTACTACTCTTTCTTAGCAAGTCCTATAAATTGAATACTTCTAGATTTCGGGCTGGTGAAGAGACAAAGTAAGCAATTTGAAAATATCCCCTTGTGCTCTAGGGAATTGAGATAGAGATATTTCACTGTTTGTTTTATAGTTCTGTTAAATCAATTAATCAAAACAAAGATAAAAGAAAAAAAAGTGAAAAATATAATTTGTTGCAGGTCAACATCTGTCATTGTTGGATCCTAATACATGGTTTATTGTAATTGTAAAAATAGATCATGGTAAAAAATATTGCCATCCTCTGTTCCACAGCAGTAGCTTCCCACTGCACTGATT
Organism: Epinephelus fuscoguttatus; assembly: GCF_011397635.1. Classification (NCBI taxonomy): domain Eukaryota; kingdom Metazoa; phylum Chordata; class Actinopteri; order Perciformes; family Serranidae; genus Epinephelus; species Epinephelus fuscoguttatus. The sequence goes on along the minus strand of NC_064766.1, from coordinate 9,778,137 downwards.
TCCCTGCCCTCACCCTTTTGCTTTGTATTTCTTTAGGCTGCTCTCATTCACTGTTTGTACTTATATATATATGAAAAGAAATGCACTATAATTCATATATAACCCATATAATTGTGAGCTAAGGGGCTGTCATGACTTAACATACGTGCTGCAGTCTGTCACCCATCATATGACAGGAGTAAAGGAGGAAGTCAGGTTACGTAGCATAGAGAGTTATCCGCATAGGAAGGAAGGTCAGGGGTGGATGGGTCAAACAAACACAGGACTTTGACCCATGAGGCCAGCTACAAGCTACATATGCAATGTCACATTGTTACGTTACATTATCATGTTACATCACGTCATCGCATTGCATTGCGTGATAACGCCTAACCACGATTCTTTTTGTGAACCAAACCTAACTGCTAGTAGCGCTAATCCACTAGGTATCATGTGAAACGTGCAAAACTATTTGAAAGATGTCATACGATCTGCTGTATGATGATACATTGATTTCTTCTGCATTTTATTAGAGATAATGAATATGTTGAAAATAATTTCCTCATCAGCTTTTCTTTCCCTCCACCATGTCCCAAATTTCTGAAAGCTTTTGCTCCACTTTTTACAGAAAGAACAGTCCTGTCTTCCTGTTTCATCTTGTAAAGCAACTGAACTGATTTCTTCTGAAATACAGCAAACACACAGCATTTTATTATTGTTAAGGACAGTAATGTTTGTCATTCAATTATTAATGATTAATAATAATTCATTAATGTTGAAATACAGCACATAACCCCATTGTTCTGTTTGTTATATTTGTGTGTTGTCACATCCATTTTAAGTTATGAGGATAATGTTTAAAATAAAGTCACTGCTCATTAAACATTTCTCTCCTTTGACAAAGGACACAATGGCTATTAAAAAGCGAAGCTCCAGAACTAGAAGAATTCGTCCTGTCTCCACCAGACTGAGTGAGTTTTTGTGCTTTGAATTGCGGCTAATTGTCTTCAATTGCTCATGTAGCATGATATATTTACAGTAATAGTAGGGTCAGGGTCAACTGACTCTCCATAGGTAATAAAAGTACTAGTATCTCTTCAGCTTCACAAGTGGTGTGCACCCTATCATGATGAAATGAGTAATCGTGTCTTTCAATATTTAAGCTGGCCTTAACTTTTCTCACCCATGCTAATGCTTATGCTAATACATACTGTGTTATAAGCCAGTGTATTTAATATTGCATGTAATATCATAAAAATGAAGGACTAACCCTTTTTAGGTAATGACATGGCCTTTTCTCTCATGCCGCCCTCAGGCCAAACTCCACACTTTTTGCCCTACTCATGGTCTAAGAATAGCAGAGCTGCCTCTCCATTTTCATCCATTTTCTGCCTCAAAGGGCAGCTGCCGTAGCATGGCTATGTAAATAAAGGCCGTAGAGAGTTATCATATTTGTCTTCTCATATTTTAGTTAAGTAAATGTGATGTCACAACTTTCATAGAGGCTGACCTTAAATCAGTGTATGCAGTGTAGTGTTGGCCATGATGTGACATGAATGTAATTTTTATTTTGTCTTGTTTTAGGTCTAGGCGATGAGCCCAGTCCCTCTCCTACCCCCTCTGCTCCCCCGCACTCTGCACCCCTTTCCCATTCGGCATCATGGGAGTGTCTGTCCACCCTACCCACCAACGGCTCGCCCTTGCGTCACGTGACCCATGTAAGGCCTCGCCCACCACGGAGACACAGAGCAGGACACCCTCCCCCAGAATCTGTAAGTTGATGAAAAATGGCGTAGCCGTGACCTCTGACTTTTTTCTGAGCTCCAGCTGGCATACATCACAAGTCGCTCTAGCCTCTTGTGATAAAAAAAATCCAAAAAGAGGAGTTTCTCCACCACAAACAAATCAATTAATCCAAATCATACATCGAGTACATAAAACAATACAAATTTAAAATGCAAGCAGAACAAATGTATGAGATTTGTATACTCACTTGCTTCTCACACAGCCAGCACTTTTTAAAATGACATCTGGATCTTTTTATGGCACCTAGAAGGTAAAGGAGTCTTTATTGCAATAGTGGCATCAGTGTATATGTTTAACTACCTGTTTTTTTTTATCTCATGCTGCAGCATGAAGTTATGTGTTTCCACAAAAGAGCTCAGAAAGGTGTTGAGGTGCGAAGGTAAACCTGACATGTATTGTTTTCAGGGGTTTCTTTTATCTCTTGACTGCTTTGTGTGAACCTTTGTTATTTATCTTGTTTTTCATGCCAGTGGCACTTTCCAAAAATAAGTTCCTTTTAAAGTAGGAAGCTGTCGCATGTGTCTCTGTGACTCAAATGTTAATCATGCACAGCCATCTCCCAGGGGCTGCAGGGCAGCCTCTAACTTAGCAGTTTGTTTGTTTAGCGACTTTGTAAAAAGCTTTTTCTAAATCGGTACAAACTCAGTTAGGGCAGCGTGATGAGGAGTTGTTTTACAAACAGGCTTCTGTTGGCAGTGGATTTGGTTCTGCCAGCCAGCCAATGAAATGATAATACCTTATTGTCAGCCTTTCAGCTTTTTGTCGACATGGCGGATTGATCATTGTTATCCTGTTATTCTATCTGTTTCCTGTTGTGTGTGTGTGTGTGTGTGCGTGTGTGTGTATGTGCACAGCATTGCTCGGAGAATGGAGGCGTCAATATGCTGGAGGATGGACTGCCTGATTTCTACAGCAAGAGAGTTCTACCCGACAGGTAGCTCACAGAATCAGTTTTATTTTTGTGCAGTCATTAAAAAATGCAGTAGATATGTCTTTTCTACAGCGGCCCCTGAGGGCAACACACATACAAGAGTGAAAGCACAATCATTAAGAAAGCTGCCCTCCAAATCTTGGCAGATCAGTAAAACCTGATATTTTATTCTGTAACATCTGCTTGGAGCAGATCTAAACAGAAGTGCAAGAACTTAATCTTATAGTTATGTAAGACAAATTATCGTACAACTCTATAGTCCCCTTCTGCTCTGTCGAACATTTTAGCATCTTTCGGCTCATTGTTTTGGTTTATTGACCCACAATTTAACTGTTTTGGTTCACTCTCAGCGCCCTCAGTACGTTCCAGCAGCAGTAGGCAGCTTTTTTTTTAGTAAGTAATGCTAAATATAACTTTCTTATTTACAAGAAAATGCCACAGGGCACCTATAAAGGTATGATATGCAGAATTATTGGTTCTTGTTTGGAAACACACTTGCCAGTGAAAGTAAAAGCCATTGCCAGATTCACTCTAGTTGGCATTTCGTCTCGTTATACATGTGTTTTTTTCAACTTGTGTCTCTTGTTAGCCTGCTGCTTATGGTCTGGCACCTGGTCACTACCTTTTTAGAAAGCCCCGACCTCACATGAGCGCTGTGGGAGTACACACTTATAAACATCTTGACAACAGAAGATAAGAAAATACAAAGGACACAGTCTTTACTTTTTAAAATCAAAATCATGCATGTGTATCTTTAACAGCCTAAATGCAAAATTAACGATTAGCTGGTAAACATAGTGGAGCATTTAGCAACTAAAAAGTGAGATGTTTTGTTCCTGAGTTGGTGGAAACTAAAACTAAAGCTAAAACTGGGTAAATATTAGACCTATGGTCACCAGGTGGCCACAAACACGTCTCAAAACAAGTGTTATCACTGCTCAGTATCTGCTAGATGTGTATATAAGCAACAAGTTAGCCATGTCAAGTTAGAAGGTGACAATATACCCCCACTACTGCCCTCAAGCCAGTTAATGCAGGTTTAAGTAAATCATAATGTGTTCCTCACCTGAGTAGCTCCATTAACATGACGGAGCTCTATGTGAAATTCACAGGGTATGAGTTTTCTCAGCATAGAGGTGTCTGAGCCAGTGGCTAGCAGCCAACGTTGCTAACTCCATAAATGGTGCTATACAATGGCAACAGTGATGACAGAGCTTACAGTGTTAACCAGGGGGAACCAGAGGGTGGGAACAGCACTTTGACAAAAGATATCTGCGGTAATTGCTGTATGAGTGCAGTGCAAAGCTAGCCAGTGGGGACACACACATGCACTACCATGCATAGACTGGCTTACCACAGCAAACTACAGAGAAGCTCAGATTACAACACACACAGATGTAGAGTTACTTCAATTTCTGCTCAGAACGCCATTACTCCATCATATCTTTACATAGCAATTAGTGGTGTGCTGCTATATTAATGCTCTGAGTGTCACATCAGAATGTTTGAAATTCCTGGAAAGTGTTGACACACGGTATGAATATTGCCATGAAGTCAGTGACTGAATCAGTGTCTCCCAAAGCCTCCAACTATGAAGGAAATAATGCATAAAGGCAGTGGCATCACAGTCTGTCCTCTCAAATGGTGACAGGTAATTTTTATCATAATTATGGGATAGTCTTCTCATAATAATCGCATAAAGATTTCCTAGTTATGAAAAAGTTTCCCCATAATTACCAGATGCAAAGTTATAATCATGAGATGCAGGGTAATAATTATGGAAGAATGCTTTTTTTTTCCTCCCTTGGATGAGTGTGATGTGCTTCAGTGCTGTATCAGAATAGCTAAAATGAAAATGTTATCAGTATTCCAACACATAGTTTTGAATTTAACATAATCAATTCAAACGTTTCATCCACACAGGGCTGAAGTGAGTGATATCAATGCTGTGGCTGCTTACATATATCTAGATGTGCCAAATTAATAGTGTTTGAAGATGTGATTGACAGCGGTTTTAGACTTTGTACTGGGTGAACCTGATCTGGACACAAAATATTAAAAAAAAAAAAAATCAAGAAGCTGCACCAGAAATGGCAATATATTAGTATGCCCCTACATTAGACAAGTCGTCCTCCTGTATGCTTCATACAGTCCATATTACATGCATAACAACAGGACTATTTGGTATCCTTCCCTATATTGCTTTGGTTCTCACATGCCATGCAGTGGTATCAATGATGAATGAACAGCATGTTCCCTAAAGCACTCGGGCACAGATGTAGTGGAGAGATTTCATTTGCACTGAATGGAGGCCTCATTTGTAGTTCTATTTGTTCAATAACTAGAACATATTCTGTTATATAAAATAAATCATCTTGTTTACTGTTATAGTCCAGCCTCCTGTTCACCAACTAATTTTCCCTCTGAAACTGCACAGTGGTCACACAAAATAGTTTCTGTGCTTTTGTTAGAGACAGAACTGACTGTCCACATGTACAGAATAGATCTTTGGCAAAGTAATTATATATTAAGGAAACATGACTATTTGCTTTGATTAAAACAACTACTTTAACAGTACTTTTCTTTATTGCCACATATAATGTTAAAGCATAGTGCAAAAATAATCAATAAAATACCAATGAAGCATTGCATTTGATAGTGCAGTAAAGTGATGATTTGATCCTTTTGAGTCACTCTAAAGCATTAATATTTTGGTATTACCAGTAGACTACACGACTACTTTTATGTAAAAAAAAAAATGTCACTTGAAGTGATAAACCCACAGATAATCATCACTTGACTGAGGTCCCTCAGTTCCACGAAGCATTTTAGCATCTTTTAGCTGGTGGAGACCAAAAATGGAGCTAAAAAGAAGGTGAAAATTAGCCTGTCATTCTCAAGATGGACAGAAACTAAATGTCAAAAATGCTAATGCTTCTGTTCCTCTAATGTACATGCTAGATCTATGAACAGTTGACTTATGTGAGAAGTTAAAAATACATATTTTCCAGCATAAGTGATACTGGTAAAAAGAAATTGTAGGCTAACATGAAAAACTATAACAGAGGTTTTGTCAACTACCAAAGCTCCTCCATCAGACTAGTGTTGCACTAGATAATTTAAAAAACTGTCACTCACAAAATGTTTAAAAAAAAATGCTGTACCTTTAAAGGGACAGTTCACCCCAACATCAAAAATACATATATTTCCTCTTACCTGTAGTGCTATTTATCAATCTAGATAATTTTGGTGTGTGTTGCCGAGTGTTGGAGATATCAGCCATAGACATGTCTGCCCCTCTAGATGGAACTAGATGGCACTCAGCTTGTGCTGAAAGTGCCAGAAAAATACATACCAAATTACACCCATCAACCACATCACTGCACATCTACTGCTAGTTGTAGTAGTTTGGTAGAAACAAAATGGTTCCTGCATGAAACTGCCCACAACACAGTCTGTGGATTATCTTGAGGAACGGGGTCACAGTCTTTGGAAAGAGACATTGCTGTCGAGTTTTTCCAAAAGTACTTCTTTTTGGCACTTTGAGCACCACAAGACGAGTGCAATCTAGTTCCATTAAATTGGAGAGAAGGCAGACATCTCTACAGCTGGTATCTCTAACATTCTGTAAATCACACCAGAACTACATTGATAAATGGCAATACAGAGAGGAGGAAAAATGTGTATTTTTGATTTGGGGGTGAACTGTCCTTTGAGTTGGTGTAATGATGATTTTGACAATCTAAATGTCAATTCTTAAGCTAGTCATATGGGAGCAACATCAGATTACAAATATTGATTTAGATTTTGAGATGATCATACATGGCTCAGACATTTGCAGCACCATGCAAACTACTACCCAAACAGTTATAAGGCCACGTGATAGTGTGTGCTCCAAGTTCACCAGCAGTGCATGAAAAAGATTCATCGGGGCAGCATGAAATATGCCCTCTCTCAAATATATTAAACCATCTGTACAGGCCCACGCAGAATAAAAAGCTGTATTATTGTCTAATGGTTCATTAGCATAAGTAACACATAATGTAGTTGGCTGTTAACACTGAGATCTGCAAACCAATGACGACTTACAATTACTGGTCAATAACGGTTGATGACTAATTGCATTAATTGTACAGCATTTCCAAAATTACCTCTAAATCTGATCCTACTGTCTGTCTCCATCTGTTCTATGGCTCTGACATCTTTTCCAATAACCTCTCTCTCTCTCCTTCAGTCAGTTGTCATCCCTCCATCAGGGCCAGTCGCTGAGGAGAAAGAAAAGACGCAGCGTGTTGTCCATTTTCTCTGGCTTCCGCAAGAACCGCAACTCCACCATCTCAAACCAGGACTCAGAGTAAGTATGCAGCACATGGGCTGAGTGGAAGGAGGGGATGAAATTAACATTTAAGTGCACGGACCGAGAGAATGAGATGGCTGATAAATTAATCCAGCGCTGGGCATTAACGTCACTTCATAGCTTCATAAATATTTTAATGGAAGAAAATGTTTTGCTGTCTCCAAATGTTTTCCTTTGCTTTGAATTTATGGCATCGCATATATTTAAGCTGCCATTCCCTAACAGCTCCATAGTTAAAAAGTAGACAGTATTGCAAAGAGGAAAAAGCAGAAGGCAGAAAACTTATTTTAAATTATATTATTTATATATTATTATAAATAATTATATTATAAATTATTATAAAATTATTAAATTATTAATTATACTGATTAACAAGTTTGGGGAGAGAAATGCACTCAGTAGGTTTTCTTAACTTGATCTTTGAAAGGTGTGACAAAAAATGGAGGACAAAAAGGCACTCAGTGAGAGCTGCGTACGTGTTTCAGCTGACAAAGGTGCTTATAAATTGAATTTGAAAGAATTGTGGCAATGCTGAAAACTGGTGTCGCAATGGCCTCTGCTGTTTAACAGCCATGCTGCAGCAAATGGATGCCAAGTTTTCCAGCAGCCTACAGTGGTCTGAAAGAGGCGAATAAAAGAACAGCTGACTCATCTTAAGAGACGTTTCTTTTTAAAAACTGTTAACCGTGTTGTACAGTATAGTGTTTTACCTGCAGATTGTTGCTAAGCAATCAAAGAGATAGTTCATTGTTACATTCACTGGGCTGCTCTCTGTACCTGTTTCTTTGGTCTGTTTTACAACTGCACACAGTGTGTGGGAAGTGCAACAGCATCTGGGCCAAAGATCTGTTCATTAACTACATTTTCAAATTGTTGACACTGGAATAACAAGCTTGTATTGTAAGTTAATGTGTTTTTAAATTATTTTTATAATGTTAGTTTTTTAAAGGTGTGACAACAAATAGTCAACTCTTAGACAACTCAATCTATGGAGACTGTCAACTTCTAATCTCACAGTCGAACCGTCGCAGCTGCAGAAAAGTGTGGCTGTGAAAAAAAAACATAATTGCATTTGGGCTATATGGGGGTACTGACTGTCTGGATATACACAGAATTTCTTGGTTTCTTCTAATAAATCATGACATACAGCCCATTTTGGTATAAATTTGTTAATCAGAGCACATAAGAACTTAGCGCTTGCAGAGTGCTAAATATTTTTGAACTTTGGGGAGGTGCATACAAACAGTTGCTTCTCTCTTTCACTCCCTCTCTCGAAGACAAAGTCGAAAGTTTTGTTTACAACCAGGGAGCACAAGCAGGAACCAAACTAGATTAAGTTTAGAAGGCTCTGCTCCATATGAGTTCTTTGGACAACACCACTGCAGCACCCACACACGCCCTTAGACACACAACAAACAGTGCTGGACTCCCATTATAAAATAAACTCTTATACCAAGTCAGGAAGACAAATTGTTCAATCTGGTGTTTCAGCTGTTTTGTGTGGTTTGGAAAAAAAATGGAAACTAATGTCACAAATTAGAACATGAATCAGAGAGATTGTACCAAGTCATTGTTTTTGCAAGTCACAAGTAAATCTTATGTCAAGACTGAAAAGTCCAAAGTTCTAAACTTAAAGTTTCGAGTCCTAAACAAGGCATAATGCACTCCTTAACAAATTTAATGCCAATATGAAATTTACAAAACACTTTTAAATTACTTTTTAATCTTGGGCCTTAGGGGACTGTGTCAATTATTTTCAAGTCAGAAGGCTCAAGTCCAAGTGAAGTCATGAGTCATTGGATGTTTTAAGCCAAGTGGAATTACAAGTCTTTTTTACATATTTTTAAGACGATTCTTAAGTCATCAAATTTTGGACTTGAGTCTGACTCGAGTCCAAGTCAGGCGACTTGAGTCCACACCTCTGATATGGATCAATGAGAAAAAAACAAAAAACAAAACATGATTTGACTATCAGTCGATTACAGGCAACACTTTATGAATCTGATATGACTAATTTCTTAGCCAGAGACACCCCTAGCACAATATATTAAAAACATAGCAAGTAAGTCAATTCAAGGGCAGGTTAGATCACCCGCCACTTACTTACATCATCCCATGCCTCTCAGGTCAAACCATTAATATGATTCACTCACCAAAGTCTTGTGTTTTTCTGTCTGTCCGTTCCAGCAGCGCCTCGGAGAACGTCTACTCAATGATTCAGCACCCTAAGGAGGGTGGGAGGCCAGAGAGCACTGTTCCTGGAGCAAACGGGACCATGCCTTCACCTCGGCCCATGCAGGGTGTACCTGTGCATGGCATTAGGGCTGCCAGCCCCCCCTGCCTCATCCAAAGACAGGTACAGTGTCAGGTATAGTCACACTACTTATGTTGTGACCACTGTTCAACAGAAATCCAGACACTCATTACAGTAAGCAGCTACTGACAGTGAATCCCAATCAGCTCCGAGAGTGCTGTGCTCTAGCTAACTGTAACCTTTGACTTTTGAAAGCAGAGTGACACTTTTTAAACTGGTATTTAATTTACAAATAGCCAAAACGTTTTGGCACACGTCGAATTATTCCTCTGTGGAATAGTGCGCCAATCTGGCACAGCGAACAGTTTAAGTAAATGCAAATGTGCAACTATTTCAATATCATTGCTTCTGTCCGCTTCCAATTTCACTGGTAAGTAGGAGTCCTAATTGCATCCTGCTCCATATTCCTATAGTTGTACATGGCGCGACACAGTGCACAGATTTATGCTGTGTCCGCCACCTGCTATTCTCTGTCTTTATCTGTGTCGTATGGGTGTAGCTTGTCAGAGGTGTGGAGGACTATATGGCCTATTTTAAATTTCCGCCCAAAGGCACGTGCATGCACACAACACACACACACGGGATGTTGGAGTCTTCCAAATCCCTTTGGTTCTAAAAGTAGAGTCCATGGATCATCACTGAGCCTTGAGGGGATTTGAGGACATCCCCAGCAAAATGAGGGATAATTTAATTTTGGCATAATTAAATTCACTAGAATTACAAAATGTTAATCGCAGCCTTCACTCTCACCACTGTTCACACCAGACTAGACAGCTAAATGATTCTGTACATCATCGACAACAGGGAAATTTAGACAATATATACAGTACGGTATGTCTAGTAAAGGTTTTCGAGTCTCATATATGTGTTTTGTTTTTTCCAGTCCACAGACCTGGTTAGCATGGTGTACAGCTGCATCGGGGCAGAAATCGAGGACTCGGATGGGAGCAGCACCTGCGACATCAAAGAGACGGACCAAGATACTGATAGAACGACCACCATCTCAGACGTCCCAGCAGACACTCGGACTAATGGCCACGTGGTGTCCTCCAAACAACAGACGGACAGACAGATGGAGACGGGCAGGCAGGAGAGGGTCGTACCCCTGACAGACTCACAGACTGAGATGGAGGAGGACAGACAGAGCGGCGGTGGAAGCGTAGCCCCCTGTGGGTCGAGGCCAGAGCCTCCCCCACAGAGCACCAAGCCTAGTCTGTCTGTCATGAAGCAGAGACACCTGCAGGAGAGTTTAGGTACTGCAACTTAGACAGCAAGTGTTGTTTTATAGTATTCTTTGATTCTCTGAGTTTCAGTGTGCAAGACTCCTCATACAAACAGCCAAAGTGACTTTTACCTTTAACCACACAATGCAAAACACCAAACCGCATGATCCCCTGTTGCCAAAGTGTAAATTGTAGTTTAATTGTATATGCTTTCCAGCATTACTGCGTTAGTCAGGTCAAGTCAAACTGCATTTGAAGAGCACATTCAAAAATAACCACAGCTGACCAAAGTGCTGTTTATTGTTATTGCTTATTCTAGCCTACTGTATTTTACAGCAGATGGTTAAACTTCCAAGTAATTAACATTTCTAAGGTTTGATTAAGAATGGAAACAGTAAACAGGTCTAGTGTCATACAATCACAGTCATTATTTTGTGTCACATTAATGCAGGATTAATGTCCTGCAAAGTCAAACTCTTGACTACATTTTCTATATTTACCATAAACAGCATATTTCATACATAATGTAAGTTTTTCAAACATCATTCTTAAATTACGTGTTTTTCAGATACTGACTTTAGCAGAAACTTTTTTTCATCTCATCGCTGTTCATAAAATCTTAATGAAATATTCTGTATTGATAAGAGTTAGATACTGTTAGCAGCACTATTTGATAAATACAATTTTATATCAAAATTAACTAATAATTTAAATTTGGAGCATCAGAAAGTTATGATAAATATAATGTTGTCAGATAAACTGTGACACCATGGTATAATTTGTGTAAAATGCTGAAGATAGCTGGCTGGCTCTGTGTAATTATAAGCTGTTTTTCAAAGTCCATTTGCTGATGTTAAAATGCAGCATATGGCACCTTTTTTGATAGTGTTGGGGCCCCAGTCGACGCTTGCTACTAGTGAAAGCATTGCGGTAATGATGAATTGACAGATCTACATGCAGTAATAAGAAATACATAGATGCCAGCTAATAATACTGGTTTGCAGTGAGGCATTTTGTATCACTGTTCTGTCTACAGCTAAACTCTGGGGAGAAAAACTTTGAAGAAGTCATACAAAAAAATACTGTAGAAGAAAAATTAGATCAGCATCATTAAAAGAACATTTGTTCAAGACAAGTCTGTCAGAGTGAGTTTAATGAGAGATGCTGTATAAGTGGACAGAGAGTCCCAAAGGTACACTGTCCCAATCTATAGGGGCTTTGACAGAGAGAGGGCCTTTGTTAAGGGCTTTTGTTGGTTTCAAGTCTAGACTTTGTAATGAGCAAAACGTCCTCAGCTACAAAAGTATCTATGGACTGCACTATGCCTCAAAGGGAATTACAAGATCAGTACAATAGCAAGAGGCCAGAACCGGTCATGTCATAAAATCAATGACAAAAATCTGCAGATTGACATTAGAAAATGGAGAAATGGTACAGAAAAGTCGACTTTTATCCTCTGATTGAAAACCCTGCTGCAATATGTGGATAATCACTACTGCTGTGTTTGTCCCTGTTAACAGGAGATGACATCAGTGACAACCCATCAGCATATAAACATGCGTATAAACATATGCACATGCATAATATGGTTATGATATTTTGTCTCTCTTGAAGTTGTAGAAAACACTAAACACAGAACTGTAAAGTATCCCCCTCCATAATTGTAGATGCCTCGCTGTTTGTTTTTTATGTTATACTTCTGATTTTTGTCTGTGTGATGCACAAATGTTGTGAAAGAAATTTCAATCCCAGTCTTAGTCAGGGTTTACCAATTACAGAATGCACATGAAATATGTGCACCTGCTACTCAGCATTTGTGCTCAAGGGATTTTAATTTTCAAGCACAGCTCTGATGGATTACTTTTAGAATTGTGTTGACTGTGTTTTTGTCTCACCAGAAGAGGCAGGGAGGCTGCAAGGAGAAGAAGACCAGAATGAAAGAAAGCATGAAGAGAAGCAGAGAGCGCGGGGGCCAGAGGGACAGCGTCCTCTTCTACCCAATAAGGTACGTGTGCATTATATTGAACAGACAGAACAATGGAAACACACACATTTTGAAGTAACTTTCATGCAGCAGACCCCCATGCCTGACTAAATGCCGTGCTCCTTCCTCAGCCCAATCTCAACCTCCCAAGAGACAAGACCTCTCCGGAAAAGGTCATGACCTCCCCGAAAGCCTCACCCATCAGTCCAGGTGAAGAACTGGCCAACGAGCAGAGGACTTTGCCTCCTGCTCAGCCAGTCATTCCCGAGGAGGAGACTTCTGAGAGGGAAAGCCCACCAGCATCTGCCGAGCCTGGGACAGAAGCAGCAGATCCCGTCAATCAAGGTACAATGTGCACAGTAGACAGAAATTGTGATGTCATAGATCACTCATTATTAAACAGGGTGGCTGTTTTAACGTAATTTTCTTGGATTTTTCATTTAAAAAGTTTCAGATTCTATAGACTGTATTAAAGAGGTGGACGTATGCTTGTAGACTACTGGTTTGAAACCTTGAGTTAGGTATTTTGGCCGTAGCCGTCTTGTTACTTTGGAGCTAGAAGTGACCATACTCGGACGAGAGGGTGGACTTTTAGAGGATACACAGTGATTGTCAACTGCCAACCTGCATGCCACATATGGGCCCGCCTAAGCTTCCCAGTTGGCCTGCAGAATACTGACCAATTCAGAAAATGTGAGGGAGAAGAAAATTAGTTATATTGTAAGGCAATCCTTAACACAGTTGAGATGGGAAAAAGTGCATTACGAGTTATTTACGTGCATTCCAGCCGCGGTTTCTAAAGACGTGATAAATCTGTTAGTCAGCTTATTGTAGGTATGCAGTGATGTGTCAGAAAGTGAAAAATAAGTGTTCCGATTAATTTTTTAATCGCCTGTGTTACAAAAATATCGCATGCAATAGTCCACCTTTCACATTCTCTTTCCCTCTATCTGTTACAATTAATTTAATTATTTCTAGGGTAATTAGGTTTATATAATTTTGTGATGTCTGCTTAGAAAAATTCTGGCCCTTGAACAAATGTAGTTGATGACCCCTGCCCCAAAGCATCCCCTGCTTTATCATCTCTTTTAGTCTACATTGGATCATAGTTTACAAAATGAACATACCGAATTAAAGAAGACTTGAAACTAGCAGTCCAGACCATAAACTCATATTCATCACTCAGGGTCATTTTCTTATAGACTTCTATATAATCGGACCTCTTGCAACCAGTGGAGTCTCCTCCTGCTGGCAATTAGAAAGAATGCAGGTTTAAAGCACGTTTGCAATGGCTTCACTTTTCAGACCCGAAGGCTGCGTCCATTTATTTTATACAGTCTATAGTCAGTAAGGTCATGTGGACAGAATAAGTGCAAATGATGATGATGATGATGATGATGATAATGATGATTATGACCATTCCACCAACCAGACGAGGAAGAAGGTCGTAATGGATTTCCAGCAACCTCACGTCACACCAGGAAGTCCAACTCATTTGACATAGGTACTGTATGTCTGACTGTGTGGTTGCAGCACCCCTGCTGTTGTACACATATGATACACACACAATATGCATGCTATTTAGTTCTACACATGGCTGCCAGAGACAAATGCACATCTCGCTGTTTTTGTTCATAATTCATAATGATGGCACGGTGCCTTTTGTTATTTTTTATGACATGAAAGCAGCGTGAGTCTCTTATTTGATGTGCTCCCAAGCCTGTAGAGCTTCCGGGCTGTGTACCGCATTTCTGCTTCATCCTACAACCCCTTTTCAGTTCCCACACCCCACTCTGTATGTGTGTGTGTGCGTGTGTCTCATGCCATCTCCCTTCAGGCATGGAACGGGACAGCCCCTACGATCTGGAGAGGTCTTCAGATCGCAGATTTCCTGTGAAAAAGCCCTGTTTCCCTCAGTACAGAAACAGATCTCTGGACTACCCTGCAGGGACCAGGTGTATGTATCTGTTTCACTTCCTGCAAATATGTGTGGTATGACAACCGTGTAGTCGGAAAAGTTTGCACCCTTGAGATTTTGCACTGTTGATTGTAATACAATGATTCTTGTCCAATATGGTACAGATTTAACTTTACTAAAAGTAGTATGAAAGTCAGTTAATCTTTCTGAAGTTAATTAAAAGCAAAAAAAAAGTGTGTACAGCAACTTTTTGTACTTAACTTTTTGGAAAAACTTCTCTGTGTAGACTTTTTCTACATGGATGAGTCATATCCACATATTGAGTGCATGCTTGTTCCGGTATTTTATAAAAGGCTGACCAAAGAAAGAGATCAGAAGACATAATTTAAAGACATAATTTGGCTGTTTTCCAGAAGCAACATGCAACAGCTGGCAGCCAGATCTGATAGTGCCTGGATAAGTGTGCTATTTAACAAGAAACTCACCATTTATTTAAACAAGGACAACCTTTTATCACTCCTGCTTTAATTGGAGCAGATTCCTTTTTTGATACTGTATTGTATTATTGAGATAATTGGCAGCCGTGCTCAGCCGACTTATCATCAGTTTCTACTCTGAGCCATTTGGCATTGAAGACGAAAACAGAGGAATTCTAGGGGCACTAATGACATGACAAAACCACTGCCAATTAGCTCTAATATAGAACTGTATGTACCTACTGCATGGGCCTCAGTTACCGTCACTGTGAGAATAATGAAAAGGTCCACCTGTCACAACTGATGGCATTAAATCCAGTTAAATAGAAGTTGTGAAACCTAACTGGACCTCTTTGGCCTGTCTGATTACAGTTTAGATAAGGGGATGCATCAAACAAAGACTTCATCATCTGCACAATAGGCACATTGTCACATTACTTTGCCTGTACACAATGAAATCTGATTATTGAAAGTGTAGGAACAACTGATTTTTGTGGCCACTTTGGGGCAGCAGAACAAGCTTAAAACACACACCTGACATGCAGTTACCACCTTTTATAAAACTGTTATCGCAAACTTGTTAGTAATGTATTCACACATCCAGCAGACACAAAACATTAGCATTCATTTGGAGCTGTGTGTCCAGTCCTCTGATGAATGGGAATCTAATGTTTATTCTCCTTCTAGCATTTAGCAGCTATATTTCCCACTTTGTTCATTAGCTAGTTGCCAGCTTTGTCTTTGTGCTGTTGGCTATGAAGCAAGTAGCGTACAGGTGGTTAATTTATTTAGATGGCCTTTTTTTTGTTTTGTTGTGTTTGTCCGCTGTGGTTACTAAGGTTGTTGAAAGCTGAGTTGCATGCACAAAAATCCAAATCAATACAATGATCCCAAATAAACCAAAAGGCTATGCAAAGCTTAGTTATTAGGGCTGGGTTTAACAAAAGAGGGTTTTCAGATTCAAATCGATCTTTATTTAAATGATCCGATATTGATTCATAAAATCCAGAGATCCATCTCTTAATACACGCCTTTTTTCTGTGGATGCGTCGAAGCTTTAAGCCATTAGTCTCGCACGGCAATGACACCACATCCAATGACACCGCCACATCCCCCAAACATCCCCACTCCACGTGCCCAAAAAATAACAGAGGCTGTCATGCAAGGATATACACCCATACAGTATTGTTATAAAGCTGCAGCCACATTAATATACTAGTATTGTGCGATATTTGACCTTTTATTGACTTTAATGTAACTGCTTTGGCATCAATTCTTTATGTAAACATTAATATTTTTAATAATGCACCAATCAATTTGAGCAATCAATGGCGATACTAAACAGCAGTTATTAAACCTGTGGGTCTGGCACTATGGGTGACCCATTTCGCTTTTCCCATTTCATTTCGGGGGTCAACAAAAACCTTTTTTAAAGTTGCGAACATGTTACCAATACCTGTTGAAATCAAGCACATACGCTGTAACATTTGCATTCATTTGGAGTTCTGTTTATGTTCAGCTAATGGATGTAAGCCCAATATTCACTCTCCTTTTAGCTCTGCAGACTGCATGTTTGGGTGATGATTTATAATTTTGCTCGGTGACACCTTTCACATCACACATAATCACTTGATCCACTGCTGATGTAAAAAGTGCAGCTTTAAAGTCATGTATTGACGCTGTATCTGTTTGTTTAGGTTATGAGAGTCCCCAGCTTGGTAACAGAGACGCGTTATGACATTACCAGTGGACTAGGAGCAGTTTGCTGGGAAGAAAAGACTGGAACAAGGAGGACTGGAGAGAGACAAGCTTTTAAAACTGTGTGGACTCAAGTGACAAAGCTTCAGCAGCTGCTTTTTCTTCCTTTTAATCCATGTCAACATTGTTTTGCTAAAAATGCATGTACTGTATGCTTTCTGTTTTTAACTGGTTGCACTTGCTATGATTTTCTCAGGCATAAGGGAAGCTCTGACCTGCAGTACATAAAGCACACACGGTAGTTAAATGTCTCTCCAGTAAGCTCATCATGAACTGTTTGGCGTTTGTGCAAAATAATTTAATATTGAAGAAAACTGTCTTCTCATCCCCCTCCCTGTCTTTTACTGACAATCTGTGACTACTAAAAGTGAGTTTGTACTGTATTTATTCTAATGGAGGTGTACATACCGAATATAAATCTGCACTAACCATTGTGGTAACTCTACCAGTTAACAATCATGTTTTTATTTGTGATAATATATCATTTGATAACTGTGTTTGTAAGTATGCTTTTTGGTGTATGCTGATGATGATGATTGAGAAATGTGTTATCATGCACTTAGCACCCCCATCTGTTTGAGTATTTAAGTCAGTCCGTGGATCACTTCCAGTTTTAATCTGATTTTGCAGGCCTGAAAATGAGTATATTTTCTAAAAATGCTTCTATGAATCAGAATAAATAAAATTGACTTTACACAAGGAATTGCTTTATTGAAAGTCATTTTTCTGCATATGTTTTTTTTAAATGTTATATGAGAGTAACAGGTATTTCCCAAAAAGAAAAATTTTACACATGAAGGTCAGTTTATTAGTCATGAGGCTTACTACTTACTACATGGCCTAAACAGTAATACAATGTCTTCTGTAGCTCAGTAAGAAAATGCCTTGATAATGTAATCGCCGTTCATTTGGCTTGGGCTTGACAACTGCAGTTTTTGTTTTGTTTTTTAGAGAAAGAGACACTTTGGGAATTGCACTCATTTGCTTTCTTGCAAAGAGTTGGTTGAGAAAATGGACACCATTCTTGTGAATATATACGTAGTTAAGTGTAGACCAAATCACTGTGTCGTCATGCTAACAATAACAGTCACCTCTGGGTAGACAGCTGGCAATTGATTATGATTGCAGAGATATGTGAAACTGGCAAGATCGTTTATTTCTGTTGTTATTCTCGGCCGTAACTGTAACATTTAAACATGGTGGTCCGACTTATGTGAAGTTTCTGCTGTGCTTATTGTATGTACTGTGCTTCTTTGATAGCGTCTTTGCAACCTGTTCTCTCAAACTCATCAAATACTGCCACCCTGTCAGTGGACCTACACATGATGTGCTAGGTAGCCTCCTGTGCTGGCTTTGGATATTCAGGGACAGCGTCTCAATTGACACTTGTTACATGCATTGAGTCCTTTCAAAATACACTTCCGTTTTCACAGGTAACGAATTGTTTCTGCTCATTAGATGCATATAGTCTTTTTTAAAATAAATTTACTACACAGGTAAAACACTTTGTTTTTATGTATATTATATAGGCCACAAATGCACATGGTTAAATTGAAAAAATAATGATGATAATAATCATGGTGTGGCTTAAAATAAGTCTGCTCTTGCTAACGTAATGTCATGTCATGTAACATATGTTACTCTTGTAGCATGCTATACATACTAGCATACTTTGTTGTCATTAAAATAACTGCAATGACTTTTGATTTCACTTTGGTTTCACTCAACAGTGGGCCTTCAGATGACAGTCAGGGGTTTGTACTGTATGATCCACCCATACAGTCATACATTGCAGCGTAAGGAGCCCCTGTATGTCAGTATCTGACGCCAAACACAGTGGCAGTATTTGACGAGTTGGGAGTGAGAGCAGACTGGTATGGAAGCTACAGGGACACAGCAAGCCATACTTCAGCCACCTAAAAAAATCAACTGTAAGTGTACACTCTATTTGGAATATTTTCTTTCACCGATTTACCTTACACACCAACAAATCAAGGCAGAGGTAGACCAGTAATTCCCATATCCAAGTAAAATAACCGTTTTTGTCAATGGAGTCCGTGAGCTATAAGCTAACCGCTTTAATTTCCCATTAGAAAGGCCTGTCTGACAGCAAGGTAGAAACCTGAAAATATTCTGAATATAGCGCACATTTAAACTGATATTTTAAACTTTTTAAACGCTTGACGCAGAGGTATTCTACCCAGAAGTTATTGTACAAATATTGTGATTCGGTCTATAGAGCTGCAGCCATGAGGTGGTGAGCTTTCTGCTCAGGTTAGCTCACTGGTCAAGAAATATTTCCAGCATCTTTCTCCCTGTAAAACCACAAGGTAAAAGTTGTATATTTTGTTTTTTCTACTGATTAAACGAAAGAGATATAACAGTGAGGTTTAGAAATGCTGGCAGGCAGGATTAATTATTTTTCTACCTTGGGGCAAAGGCATGTTAGCTGCATAGACTGCATAAAAGAGGTGGATGTTGCCCCTGGGTCTGTTACGTGAAACCAATGTGGAAGTGCCTTAAACCTGCATTCCTTCTAATGGCCAGCAGGTGGCGACTTTGCTGATTGCAAATGGTCTGACTTTATAGAACTCTATGAGACAAATGACCCTAATCGTCATTTGATATTTTATCTTGGTGCACATTTTCCCGATGAGTCTCAGGCACTAGTTTTAGTACATCGTGATGTTCATTTAGAAAACTACGACCCCAATTAGAGTAAAATAAAAGATAAAGCAGGGTATGCTTTTGGTGACCTGTCAGTCAGAATAGAATAGAAATAAGTGTTGCAACGTGTAACCTCCACAACTCAACCCTCTCATCCAAATTTGGTCACTTTTGGCTCAAAACCAAGACGGAAACAGCAAAATTTGAAAAGTGAAAATGGTGGTCCACAAACCAACTGATGACATCACATGGGCTACATCCACTTCTAGCTGTAGCTTCCTATTGAACAGACAGATACGGCAGTGGTATCAATCTCTCATTTAACTATCAGCAATAAAACAAATAAGGTCTTTACCAAATCACCAAACTGTCCCTTTAACAGAAACTTTGAAAGACATTTAGCATGAAGGGTCTAAGGAAAAGATGCTACTAGTTGCACAACAGAAAATACAGTATCCAGCATTCCTGGAACTTGACATATACCTGGAACAAGTCAAGATAGCTTAACCATGGATGTATTATGAACTTTATTCTTTGCTGCATTGATTCTCAGCATTTGTTTTTTTTTGTTTTTTTTTAAAAAAACCTGCCTCCAGCTTCATGGAGGCGCATTGCTAAACTTGTAGAGCACTCCTTTAAATCGGAAACATTTTGCACATAAGGAGGGCGTGGGATGAAAAACAAAAAAAAATACACAAGACAACAGTATTCTTGTCTTAGTAAAATGATCATGTGTAATAGGAAATGAAAAGTAAAGAAAAATACTTAAAAATATTAAAAAGTAAGACTTATTATTTCTGGTGACTCCAGTTCCACCTTTGACTGACTCTTACTGTCTCTGAGCAGCAGATGGCAGCAGAGACTGAGCACTCTTCTCGCCTTAAACCGCCTGCTCACTGTTCAGTGACATGTCTCTGCCAAGTCATCATGCCCTGTCATTAACATAAACATGGATCCCAGCAGCAGCCACTGTCGCTGCAGTAATGAAGGCAGAATATGCATGAGAATACAGCTGTTGTGATGTTGATTTTTTTTTTGCAGATTAGATCATTCGAACATCTAGAGGAGGCTTGCTAATGAGGGAGATCAGCACTTAACTGACAGTATAAACACGCTCATTAATTACTCCTATCTTTGGCATTTAAAAAGCAGATTGGGCCCATTCAGCAGGCGCTCACTCTGTGTCGCGTGCTCTCTGTCATGCACATGTCACAGGCACGACAGGTGAGATCAGGCTTGCACGGTTTGTCAGCTTTTCCAGACAATGATAAGCCTGTTTGTCTTGTGAAAATGAGAAGCGTTTAATTCCCTCCATCCAGTCACCTGATCTGCCACACTGCCAGGAGAGATCACAGCCAGGGGTGTTGCATTCACATTCACTGGGTCACCGGATAAGCTCGGTTAATTCTCTCAGTCTTTCCATCGACACACCATATGCCCAGCTGAATGTTTCATTACAGTCTGTACACCTGCAGGGCTCACACATGCATGTACACAACGTGTGTTTATGTGTGTGTGCGCACACTCCTATCCAGGGCTATTCCAGCTCATTCATCTTGGTGCGTATCAGATGCTGTGAGGTGTGCACTCAGTTATCTGCATGTTTCCGAGCTTGCTCATTCATCTGTGTCTACAGTATCTGTAGAGAAGTATGTGTTCCCTTTGAATGTGTGTGTTGGTGTGAGACACATGTGTTCAGCACCAGCAGATGGGTCAGCAGTGAGCCACTTGACTCGTTGTGTCAACAGTGGAAGGCTGGTAATGAGTTTGTATGAGCCAGTGTGCTGCACCGTGCACTCACTGAGCAGCAGGAAACCAGGTGACAAAGCCCGGCACACGAGGGAATCCACTATGTGTATGAGATGAAGAAATGATTTTAGGAGGTGGTGGGCGTCTGTGTTAAGTAGTATAATAACCCCATTTAAAAAAGGATTTCAGCTTAGTGTCACCAAAATAATAAACGTAGTTCATTATGTGTAAAATCTCCTTCCAAACAGCTATGTCCTACATGGCAAACAAACAAGCAGCTTATTTCACTTACCCCAGTCAGAGCTCATGAGGTTATGAACCAATGATCTCACCACATGTAGCTTTATTTACTTTAAAATAACCTAATCATTGCTGTGTCCCTTTCAAAAAGAAGAATGTGAAAACATGAATGCTTCGCACACATCTTCACCCCAGCAGCACAGAGGATCCATACAATCAGCATAGTTTCAAGGTGGGCACCCAAGATTAGTGTCACCGATAATGGCAAGAAAAGTGTTTGTGCAGAACATTTTAATGTCACAGTGAAGCTGATCTTTGACATTTGGATATAAAATGTCATCACTTTGTCATGATTAGTGTCTGAGTTCTTGAGTTTTGGCTAAAAACATGTCACAGTGACCTTTGACCTTCGACCACCAAATTCTAATCAGTTCAGATTAGTCCAAGTGGACAGTTGTGTGTGTGTGTGAATGTACATATGCATGGAGAGATGGACAACCCCAAAACATGATGCTTCCTCCGGCCATAAAAAAAATTGTCCTTTTCTGTGTGGTTTTTCTGTTATTTCCTTTTTCCCTGAGCAAAATTATTTAATGGTGTCAATTTTGGCACCTGATTTTTATATAGATTTAGTCTGTAGATGAATATTTTTTGTCTCTGTTGTTCCTGCTCAGCTAACATTACTGTCCATCTTCCACATTATCATCACTTGTTATTTGTTGATGAAAAATGTATACATTTTGTCATAGTTGTCATTTTCAAACGCTACTTTTAATTTCTAGTCTTGTTTTCAGTCATAAAAAATAATACGTCAGCGAATATTTGTCATTTTGTTGACAAAATTAACACTACTTTGGATAATTGACCTGCTTAATTTTGAATGTAATACATATTAATATTAACTTCAAATACAAAAGACAAATAAATACTCATTTAAATTTAATGTGTCACGTGTTGTAAGGTGCATTAGTGTTTTGTCCTTTTGGAAAAAGAAAACCTGTCCATTGGATTTACTGTCGTTTCCACCACACCGTACGGAATTAAGTTTTTTGGTAACACTTTACTTGACGGTATCTACATAAGGGTGACATGACACTGTCATGAACTTGTCATAAACATCATGTACATGTCATAAACATTTATGACTGCTGTCATTTAGTGTCATTCGTTTTTTTGTAATGACAAGTTGACATTGTTTGGGTTGTCTTGATTATGACAACTTGACATTAATTAAAGTAACATTAACAGAAGAGGTCTTTGTCATGACAAGTTGAGATGAAATTTGTTTGGGATGTCCTAATGACAACTTGACATTAACATAAAGACATCTTCTGGTAATGTCATTCTGGTTAATGTCAAGTTGTCATAATAAGGACATCCCAAACAAATTTAATGTCAACTTGTCATGACAAAGACAACTTCTGGTAGTGTCGCTTTGATTAATGTCAACTTGTCATAATCAGGACAACCCAAACAATGTCAACTTGTCACTACAAAAACCGAATGACACTTAATGACAGCAGTCATAAATGTTTATGACATGTATATAATGTTCACGACAGGTTAATGACCGTGTCATGTCATAGTTATGACAGTGTCATGTCACTCTTATGTAGATACCTTCAAGTAAAGTGTTACCCCTTTTTTTTTTTTTTGGTTAGAGTGTGTACATCTGGTGACCGCAGAAATAGTCATGTGAGAGGAGAGCACATGGCTGGAGGGCAGTCAGCTCCATGGAGGGAACTGAAATGAGAAAAAAGTCAAATTTTTGGTAAATCACGAACATGTTTTTTGGCTGTTATTACCAAACAGCCCATATTTCCTTTATTGTACAAATAATGAGTAAAACAACATTTCATATTGTGTTGTTTGTGTATATTTAATGCTAACACTAAAACTGGCATTAGCAAGTTATCATAAGATTTATTTTCATCGTCACTTTCATCACTTTGTTTATTGTAATGAAAAAGACATATATGGAAATAACTATGCCAGTGTTATATTACTGAACATACTGTATCAACACATTTCACCGATCATGTGTTTACAGATTTTCGAAAAACTTACAGACCAAAATGGACCACAGCTGAAGATTGAGCCATGTAAAAAGACGGAGTGGACTTACTGCACAATTTGTTGGCCTTATGTAAAGGCCCTCTGAATCTTAAGTCTGCCCTTGTTTACTTCATCAAAGTGTGGTTTAAGTATTAGGATGAGAAGGCTGGCTGGCTCTCTGCTAAACCTTCACGAGTTACAGATTGTTATTGTGATGCTGGTGGCATTTGGAGGCAGTGCTAATTTTGTGAGCAACAACGCCGGCTGCTCCAGATTCTTTTGATGAAAACAACAAAAGTTTAATTTTCTCCTTTTGTCGCTCGGGCAGCTTTGCTTTTTAATTTTCTCGTGTCAACTGGTGCTGAGGAAAAGAGAAAATAAGCTTGAAGTCAGGCGAGATAGTCTGCAGCTTGATTAAAGTTTGGGGAAGTGGACAGGACTCAAGAATGAGATATTTTTTTATGCGTTAATGGAGCTGAGTTTGTCATATAAATGCTCCCAGTGGCTGTAGTTAGACAATGCACTTGGGCAGTGGCAATGGCAAGCAGATAACAAATGATATCTTTTATTATCACATTTGGGTACAAGGTCAACAAAAAACAGACTGCACAGTAATACAAGGCACATCTGCCTTATATCTTTGCATAGCAAATGACTGTTTGCTGCTACATTAATGTACATATTTGTTTAAAAGTAATGTACATACATTTTAAAGTGGAAATAGACACATTTTTTTGCTTTAACTTTTCATCATGAAGTAAATGTTGATTGCTCGTTTCTCAGCACAAAGGGTGTGCGACAATCATTGTGCAACCGAAACAGAAGGAGGATAGCGCTTTTGTTTTCCGCAGCAGCTATTGGGAGCTATCCCCAGTTATCAAAGGGTGTCAGTAAATGTTCTTTGCTGTTACTATCTCCAGTAGTGGAAATAGTGGATAGTGGAACAGCAAAAGTAACTGTGGAAACTGTGTTAGTTCTGTTTGCACTTTAAATGTGTGAATCATTTATGTAAATTTATTCTACTATCTGTTACTGCACTCTACTGCTGCTGCTGCTGCTGCTATATAGATTAGCATTACATTTGGTTAAGGGTCCATAGTGACTTGTCAAAAATGCAAAATACAGTTGAGGCTTGAGAAACTTTAACAGTAACTTCTGTCCCACTCCTGAATTACTTTTACATTTATTTTTCAGATACTGGAAGATAATAAAAAAAAAAAAAAGCTCATCATAAATTATCTTGTAACATCTTCAAATGGCTTGATTTGATTTGTTCAACCAAAAAATAAAAAAAATACACTGAAACTCAACAGCAATGTCTCTTTCTAGAGATCACAACCTAGTAACTCAAGATAATCCACAGACCTTGTTGTGATCAGTTTCATGTAGGAACTATTTTCTGTCTACCAAACTACATCCACCAACTGTATTGCTGCGCAGAAGGAAGGGTGCATCTAATGAAGGACGAGAGGCATGTGTTTGTGACAGCATGACATGTAAACATTAATGGCTTCCTCCTCAACTCAGCTGTGACATTAACTAGCTCAGTGGTGCTGGGTAAGCTAGCAGTACATGCACGCTTCCTTCTGCTCAGTGATATGGTTAGCAGGTGTGGTTTGGTGGAAAGAAAACAGTTCCTACATCAAAATGCTCACAACAAGGTCTGTGGATTATCTTGAGTCATGTTTTCTAGAAGGAGACATTGCTGATGAGTTTTTCAAAAGTATTTTTTTGGCGCTGTGAGCACCACCAGCCAAGCGCCATCTAGTTCCATTAAAGTAGGGAGCAGGCAAACATCTCAGTAGCTGATATCACACATGGTGACTCACACCAAAGCAATCTAAACTGATAGATTCCTACGGATAAGAAGAAAAATATGTATTTTTGACTTTGGGGTGAACTGTCACTTTAAAATGCCAGTCAGCGGCATTGGTCAGCCATAGAGCTATAAAGGTCTAGCGATTAGTGTCTTGATGTGTTGGTTAAATGGCTGTCTACAGTATAAAATAGTAGAATAAATAGAAGCTTTGCCCACTTTAGTAGAAATAAAATAAGGCTCCATCTCAGAAATCAAAAAAAAAAAAAACTGTCAAAGACAATCAGACTGCCATGACAACACAGACAAACCGAGTCTAGCTTTGAACCCCACTGTGCTGTAAATCATCTAAGAGGCAACAGAGCTTTTAAGTAAACCCATAAAATTTACAGCCTCCATTTTCCTGCCATAGCTCAGGTTAACACCTTTATTCCTCCATTAAAAGAATGAATGTGACGCAACAGAGGGCCACTCTCTTGCATTCCTCTGGCTCCCTCCTGAACTCTCCACGACTCAGACATCTCCCACCGACGCAGCTGTCACTGTGTTTCTCCTCTCAGGTTCACAAAAGGCTTCTATTCAGTTTGCATCCATCTTTACGATCTGAGGAGGCGGGTTTGACACTTTCCACGCAGACCTTAGTGAAAGCAGTCATTCATCCTCCCTCCTTCCTTCCTCATCTCATCAGCGCCTGCCTGGCTCCTAATGCTCTCTAGCCCTATTCCTCCCTCTGCTCTCTCTCTCTCATATATACCTGTTTGTTTTCCCTGAGAACAAGTGAGTCTCATAATACCCACTGCCAGCAATTAGTGGAGATTAAAGCTGTGTGTGCGTGTCTAGGCGTGCTTGCACTCGCGTAGGTGTTTCAATGTGTTTGCGTGCTCTTCTGTTGAGGTGCGTGTGAGTCAGTTTGTGTGAGTGAAAAGGAAAGTGATATTGAGGTCAGTGTTGGAGGAGCTGAGGCAGTGTTAGATTTAGTGGGAGTGAGATATTTTGTAGACAACAAATACCTAGAGGGGGAGAGGCTGACTGAGGTAACCCAGCCACAGAAGGGAGGGGAATGTTTAGACTTAAGCACCAAAGTTGTACACTGAAGATACACTCCATGGCCAAAAGAATGTGGACATCTGAACAGAAAACACTGTATGCCAATAAAGCTGGTCTTCCAACACTTGGTCAAAACTGATATATCTCAACAACCACTGGATGGTTTTCAATTAAATTTTTTAAAGACATTCATGTTTCCCAGGGGCTGAATCTCTAAGATGTCAGTGATGTAATGACTTTCCTTAATGCGCCTTTAGCAGGTCAAAGTATTCACTTGTGAAGTGAAATATCTTGGCATCTATCGAATGGATTGGCATAATAATTTCCACCAACATTCATGGTCACCAGAGGATGAATCCTAGTTCACATTTGTGTATTTGAGTGAAATGTCTCAACAAGTACTGGGTGGATTACCATGAAATTTGTTACAGACATTCATTACCTCCTCAGGATGGCTTGTGAAACATTTGGTGACCACCTGAGTTTCTTTTTTTTTTTTTAAAAAAAATCAATTTGTCTAATACTTTAAATAACTGGAAACCAATTACACTTAGCCTCAGCTGTTGTAGTGAACAATAATTTACTAAATATCTGCATGTTAACACACATGTTAGCACAGTTACTGTGAATGTGTTAGCATACTGATGTTGGCATTCAGCTCAAAGAACCAATGTGTCGAAGTACAGCCTCACAGACGTCTGTCCCAAGTACACAAAGTATGTGTCCACATACTTTTGGCAGCAAAGTGTGCATGGAAAAAAAAAAATTCCCTCTCTTTCATATCGTTTGCGTGTATGGTATGGCCAGAGGACAGCATGGGAAGTCAAGAGGAGGAGGGGATACAGGGAGGAACGCAGGTGTGTGCCCTCTCTTTCCCCTTTTTATACAGCACATCAGCTGATGGTGAGCGGAGGGCTTTTCCCCTGAGCAGGTTACTCTTCACAGTAAGTGAGGCACATATCTAACCTCTTTGTATCTCCCTGTGGCTCTGCCTGCATTTCAGACCTCTGCATTTCGCTTTTATCTTCTACCTTCTGTCCACGCCTGGGTCAGAGAGTTGCTGCAGAATTCTTGGCTTCTGTTTGAACCCACTTGAGGTTTGACTCTTTGTGTTGCTCTGTTACTGTTTTTTCAGTGGATTCTCTTGTGACCTACTGATTTAATGACAGTGTGACACATCTTTGAGTTATACTTTGGCACTTGTTCATATTAATGACTGTCATTTAACTCTTGATTAGGATTCCCTGGCACATATGAATGTGCTTAAGTTATTAAGATGTGACTAGTCATCTTGTTATTTTACATCCCTGAGAAACACTGCTGTGTTCAAATGTTCCAATTAGGGCTAAAGGGGGTCTAACTCTAATGTGCCACTTTTCTAATGCTTTTCTAATACATTTAATTGATCTTTATACCCTGCATCTCCTCCAGTTAAGCTTTGTGGATGTGCCCACAACTACTCTTACAAGTTATTGCATTATCCAGTGTAGCTTAACTATATTTGCATTTCAATGACAACAGGGCTACCGTCTTAAAGGTGTGTCTTTAACTGCAGATGACATGTCTTAAGTGATGGGCTGATCCATGACCTAAGTCCCTTGTTATTTTGGTTGCATGTGTTTTTCCACAGCAGGGCAGTTAAAAGAAGCTTACCTGTCAGAGATGAGCTGTTTGCAGAGATGCATGAAGAGCAGCTGTTCATCAACATCTCACTGATCCCACTTTCCTCCCTGCTGTATTATTAGGCTTGCCTTTATGGAAGAAAAACTGCTAACAAAGTTCTGCTAATTCATTAATAACACATTTCATTTCCTATAGATACTTAACAATTACAGGCACATGTTATTTTGTTGTTTGTAAAAACATTTATTGCGAAGCACCAAAATAAGGAACTGTTGAGTTTTCAAGCAGCAACTTCACACAGCTTTTAATGCTGCTGATAGCAGACATGAAGCAGTAAAATAAAGTAGATATCTAAGGCAAAAATAGGACACAGGAGAGAAACTAAACTCCAAACCACAGGTCTCCTGCAGGCAGAGGTGATAAGAGTCTTGCAACACACACACTTTTTTGGGGGGAAGAATGGGGCTTGTTGGGCGTTGGCTGCAGTCGGCGAGACATCACTGCTACCCACTTGAGGGCGGGCGGCCGGACCTTGGACCTACTCTGGAGAAGGTCCATCTCCGGCACAGCTTGGCATGGCACAGTGCATCTAAACTGACAGTGGAAACAGAAATCGGCACAGCATGGCTTAACTTGGCATGGCCAAGAGTGATAATGGAAAAAAGGGTTGGCTATAATTGTAGGCATAGCTGTGCTTTGAGCTAGATGCTAACATTAGCATGCTAACATGCTGATATCGATAATGCTGGAACTATCAGTATTGGTACTGAGGACTGTATAAAATAATGGAGGTAACCACAGTGGCTCAGCATTTTGGTCATTGCCATCTTGTTTTTTTGGAACCACAAGTGACCATATTTGGATGAGACGGTGGAGCTGTGGATGAGCGAGGCTGTAAACATGTTTATCTCTGCTGTAAAGTTGGCCATTTTAACATGTGATTCTGAGGGATTGACTTCCTTCTGGAGCCAGCCTCAAGTGGCCATTCAAAGAACTGCAGTTTTTGGCACTTACGCATCTGCTTTGTTTGTCTTATCTTAGTTTAGTATGTTATGATGCTAACATTTGCTAATAAGAACTGAACACAAAATACAGCTGAGGCCAATGGGAATGCCATTCACTTTGCCAGTATTCAGTCATAAACCAAAAAACTGGAGAAGTTTGACCTGCTTGTGGCACTAGTTAAAAAGTCATGGCAATCCTTCCAGTAGTTATTGAGACTTACACTGGCATGGCTGAAAATCAGCATTGTTTTAGTCTGGTGTTGAACCACAACAGCTGTCATAGTTTCAGCAAGTGTCTGGAACCTTATTGGGGGAATAAATATTCTCACAAAAGAGCTTCCCTTATGACTGATGACGGTGAGAGCACTGTCTAGCATGTTGCTCCAAAATATCCCCTTGCTGCTCAGTTAAGTGTAGATCAGATGGCTGTAAATGATTAATAATATCTGTATGTCCATCACACCAATTAAGGACGCCTAGTGCCCTGTACGGAAGCATCCACTTTCCTCCACACATCTATTCTGATTTGTTACTAATATGTCACCCATCTGTATTTCTGAATTCAATGTGGTAAATCAATCAGGTTTTTCCCTCTACTTTCCACTGAAAACTACAGCCTGGGTTGATTGATTTTCATGCAACAGATGTATGTAAATCCATACTGTGGCCGAGGAGTGAGAGTGATGGGACTGAAAATAGCCTGGAGCCAGTCACAATGTCTAAATCAGTAAATCAGAACAGCTGGAGGTCAATGTGTCTAAAATTAAACACAATCGGTTTAGTCTTGTGTTGCTCACTTCATGTCTCTGTACTTCTCATCACTTCTGTGTTTTTGGCTTTCTCTTCTCATCTGTCATGTTACGTCTTTCCTTTTCAACCCATTCCCACTACTTCTGCTTTTCACTCCTCATTCAGTTGCAGCTGTATAATAAAACCAGAGTGACAAGAAAAATATAAACATTATAAAGCTCTGTCATCTGCTTCTGTGTTATTATGGTGTGTGCAGTAAAATGAAGTGAAGCTGGAAACAGGCTGCAAATCTGCTATGTCCCCTCTAATCACCCTCATTTAAGGCCTGTATTTAAAATAGACAGTTAATAGTTAGTGATGACTCTTTGTTCAAAACACCAACTGAGCTGTCCCGCTGACCTTCTAGCTTTGCGTGTAAAGCTCACATAATCACCCAGCCCCCAAAGATGAAATTTGGACAGGGATGTTAAGCTTGAGTGAGATACTGCACGGAAGGGACAGATGGATGATGGAATGAACAAACGTTTGTTCATTTGTTTGTCCATCTGTCCCTCACACACAGTATCACAGACACATTTGATCAGAGTTTGACAAAGTGGGAGTAATGATGCATCCCACCACCACACTGGCATTTTCAAATTACATTCATAGTATCACAATTAATGGATGAAAAGCACATCTATGGAAAATGACACTTTTCATAAAGAGTCAGGACCAGGAAGTCACTATGCACGTTTGTTCAAGTACTGTACTCAAGTACAGTTTTGAAGTTTGTGTACTTTACTGTATGTCTTTACCACATTTCAAAGAGAAATATTGCATGTTTTACTTCACTGCTCTTATGTAACAGCTGCAGTTACTACTTCTTAGGTTAAGATCCCTGAAATTGAAAGATACTCATATGGTCACTTCATCAACCAATGCATCATTACTGATTAAATTACCCAAAAGTAATGAAGTATTAAATAGTTCAAATTAGTTTCACCTCATCCAACTACTACATTAAGGTACCACTTACAAATTAACACATCAATATCAGAATGATCCAATAATATTATAACACTGAAAAGAGACGTTCTGCATGAACACTTTTACTTTTGATACTTAAAGTACATTTTTGTACTTTTCTTCCTTACCAGACAAAACACTTCACAATTTGCCTCTTTTTTAATCATTCATACACAGATTCATACACAGTGGTGGCTGAGCTGCCCACTGGGAGCAACATGGGGCTCAGTGTCATGGGTCGAACTACCGAGTTTGTGATTAAAGCATAACCAGCCTAACTGTATTTTAAAATAGCTACCTAAACCCATGGGATTCACAGGAAAACAGTCTCACAGTGTGCTGTTTACTCTCTTCACACTGTGACAGAGCTGTGTTAAGTTACATCCTACTGCTGCTTCACATTATAAGTGTTCGACTGGCAAAACACACACTAATTATTGTGAAGCAGCCACAGGAAACGTTCCAGAAAACATGCTTATTTGCACCTTTCAGAGACTGAGATGTGAATATTAATATAAGCCTCGTATGTCATTGCATTAAGTATAGAGCTGGAGTCAGAATTCAGTTAGCCTAGCTCAGCATTAAGACTGAAAGGTGGGGGAAACAGCTGCAGTAGCCAGGCTCTGAAATACACCAACCAATAATGCTGAAGCTCACTAATTAGCATGCTTGTTGTGTTTTACTTGCTGTAGCTATTTTTTGATTGGTAAGCACTTGTACCATAATTAGAAACTTCACAATGACGGCAAGAAAGACTCAGAAGAAATAGTATCAACGCTTTATTTTTTGAGAAAATCTGTATTTTTTAAATTACTGAGAGGGCTCCTGCTGTCAGTTCTTCTGTAATTTTACACTGATTATAGGCACAACTACAGACAGCTCACTTGATACACTAGCAGCTCTTTTAATCGTATCACATGCTAAAATAGCATTGTTGTCTTTTAGTCAGAACACAGCAGGTCAGCTGTGTGTCAAAAAATGGCAATTTGAGCATGCAATTCAACATATATGTAGATGAAAAATACCTTTTCAACTATAAATGAATAATGAATTAATATTTGGTTTAAATGGAGCAGAATTTTGAGGAAACTCCTCTGTAAATCAAAAAACACCAGTACTAGCTAACAATCAAGAAACTTCACAAAACATAGGTCTCTCCAACACAGGACTTTCCCCCTGGAGGCTGGTGTTCAGAACTGTGTGAAACCAAGTGAACTTTGTGTGTTAAGGGATGATGTCACATTGCTTCTTTTACTGAACCTAACCTGCATAACTTTCCTTGCCTAAACCTACTGTAAAAATGCCCAACCATGTTTCTTTTTCCAAAATCTATGTAACTGTAATGGTAGCATGTGTGGAGTGTTAATTCATTAGATATCATATGAACTGTTTGCATGTACATATTCGTAAGATATACAAACCTTGTGTGAATGAATTGTATGTATGAATCTGTACCACATTAGATCATCCTATACAGGAAATTATAAAGATGTTTTTAGGAAGTAAGAGACACATGAAAGAAAGACCTTATCAGAACAGTGACAACACCACCCCTAAAGGGAAACGTAAGTATTCTTTAACCTGGACTCTATTATCCTAATGATATTGTGTCTAAGTGACCAATGGAGACAGACATTTTTTAAACTATCCCAGCGGTCCCAACGGACAATTGTGCACCTTCAATTTACATCCAATGAAAATGCTACTTTTTGTCACTGGCAGGCTCAGATTGTATTTAGAAGTGTTTGACAACATTCTTGTCTTGCTCAGGGAGAAGTCGTGTTCTGAGATCACGCCGACTTTTCCGTATTGTCGAAATCAGCAAAATACTCAACAGCGACATTTAACTCTTTTAGATAACACTATGCTTACTATACTCTAACACAACAAAGTCTTCTGGCATTCCTCTCTCCAACTCTCATAAACGTGTTCATTGTTGTTTTTCCTGCAATGAGTCACCTCTCATTAGCCTTAACAAGACTTCTGCAAACAGACCAGCAACAGCTACGAAGAAACATTCCATTTTGCTGCATTGTCTTTTCCGTGATGTTGTCAGACATTTCTAATAACAGTGTGAGCCTGTCAGTTGCAAAATCAAGCACTTTTAGTGAACTTAAATTAACAGCGAACAATTGCCCATAGAGACTACATTGCAGCCTGTATTGCTGCTGTGGCTGGAGCGCTCTCTCTCAATACTGGACCAGTATCAAAAATTGCTGTTTTCAGGAGTCACCTAGACACAAAGGCATTGGAAAACAGGATCCAGAGAGAAACAAATAATAATAGTTTGTCCCTTTAACCCATGAATTGCATTACGGCCTGTGTCCTTACTTTATGCTAAGCTAGGCTAACTCCAGCTGCATACATTAACATAGATTTTCATATCTCAAACTAAGAGAAAAAGCAAAAAAGCATGATTAATGATAAGTAGTTGGTTTAACTTCACTATCACATGCCTCTGTCTAGCTACTGTCTTGGCTCATTTAATAATGTATGAGGTTTAAGAAAACGTGTCAAAGTAAAAATTGGATAATGTGAATGAGTCTAGACATTTGAAATGACTGTATGACTCAGTAGACAACTGCCAGGGTGCTTCACAGAGCCTTCAATTTAATCCATCTTCAAAGCGCTGTGGTTTGTTTTGTTCAGGATGTTCCGAAGGGATGCAGCAAAGAGTATTTGAATCGATCCACAAAACCGTCTGTCACACTGCTGAAATTTAGGGCATATTCAGGGCAAATGTTGGACACTCGGCTCAGACATCAATGTCAAATCAGGTATTCAGAAA
Source organism: Epinephelus fuscoguttatus (assembly GCF_011397635.1). Lineage (NCBI taxonomy): Eukaryota > Metazoa > Chordata > Actinopteri > Perciformes > Serranidae > Epinephelus > Epinephelus fuscoguttatus. The sequence continues at coordinate 9,744,644 of NC_064766.1, read as the reverse complement.
ACCCTCCCAAATGTCAGTGTGTAGGCAGCCAAGTCATTTCTGTAACAGCAAATAAGTGGCTTGTTTACATATAGGGATAAGTGGTTTGTTTACTTGCGGGGCTTCGCTCTGGTCAACTGCCTGCTCTTTAACCAAAGACTGCTTTTCTTCCTCTGCACAACTAGTCTATGTGTGTGTTGTTTATCCCCCTGGGAACAAACAAGCTCCCTTCCTCTGTCTGATTGGCGCGCCTGCCTGTGCTATGTGCTCGCCGAGGTGAGTTGTCTTGTTTGTGTCGTGATGCAGTCGACTTGCTGATGTCACCGAGTGCTTGTTGCTGAAGTCTCTTGAGGGAGAAGAGAAGGGGGACTAGACCGTCGGGCCTGAATCATCAGGCTTGTCAGTCACAGGGAGGGCCTGATGAGCTGTGTATTGCAGGTGATTTGGGACCCATGGAGCTGCAGCTATTATAAGCATGAATAATACATGGGAGATGGCTGATTATCAACATGATTTTTCAGAATTATTATCACTCTGTGTCTCTCTAAACCCCTAATTTTGTCTGTCTTGCTCTCACAGTGGTTGGTAATTCTCATGACATCTAAATATCCATTTTCTCTATAACTCTGTTGCTTTCTTATCATCTCTCAAGTGCTCCTGTCTCATCTCATTTGTAATTTTTCACATTGTTTCTTGCATTCTCTCCTCTCGACCCCTCTATCACCTTCAGCACATTCATTCCCTTCATCTAGCCTTTCCCTTTTCATCCACAATCCTATTCTGTACAATTACTCAAATTTGTTTGTTTGAGATCCTTATGCACCATCTTCTCTTTTTTCCCCCCATCTGCACAACTGTCTGTCATCCTAGTGATACCTTGTACTATCATACCTGCTAGAGCCTCGCCTTTACCATGCCCGCCATAGTCAACCTCCTTTTCAACGTCGTCTCCACCAACACCACCATCTCCTTCACCGTGGTTCTGCCCATGGTCAGCCTGGTCTCTCTTCTGGTGGGGGTTGGAGGTCACCTCCTGCTGTGGCTGGTGCTTCTGAGAAACCCTCGCAGTCGCTCCAAGCCGGGCTCCGTCCTGCTCCTCAACCTCAGCCTGGCAGACCTGGGTGCCCTGCTCACCTTGCCCTGCGTTCTTCTGAGCGCCAGTTTTCAGGACTGGCAGCTTGGCGGTGGGACCTGCGTCCTCCTGGGGTTCATGACTTCAGTGACAGTGGGAGTGGAAATCTTCAGCCTGGCGGCGTTGTCAGTACTGAGGTATCGCATTGTTGCGCCGCGGACGAGACCGCCTGCTAGCCTGACACAAGTGTGAGTATGTATGTCTCAACAGAATTTTTGTTATTGTCAACAAATCCCATAAAGCCCATTGATGTATAATCAAAACTGGATACATCCTTACGTAAGATGCTCAGTGGCGCATGAAGCCGAAAAAGATTACCTGGATCTTATGGCCTGTGGGGCCCATAGAGCAAGCGCACTCGAGACATACAGTGGCCAAGCGGCTAACTTCCACTAACTTAAATGGGGTTAGAAATTATTTAATCATGTGACTCTTCTAAACTTTGAAATGTTATTGGACCAAATGGATCAAATCCCGATACTGAAACGATTCTTTTCATGGGGGTTTCATTATATCCATTCTTTTACTGACGTCTCTTTCACAGTATAAGTCTAGGGAAAAAGTCTTTATGGGCCCCGTGGCATCACGTGACGGACCCCGTCCGAAGTTGTAATTCCATGTTTTGCCACTATATAAAATTGGCTTCGAGCAGGAAGGCACTCCTCCTGAGCTTGGTGCTTGGTGCTGTTCCCGGGGGCTTGGTAATCACAGCAAAAAATCAAAAAGATTGTTTTTTTTTTTTGTTTTTTTTTATGAAAGGTTTTTAATTGTACACATAATGGCTTTGACAGAGTAGTGTGTAGGATTTAATGACGACTTGCAGATTGCAACCAGCTGAAACTTCTCCCATGTGCCAACCCTGAAATCCCAGTTAGTATTTATTCAGTGTGAATTGTTCAGGCGGTTTTATAATGTGCCGAATTAGTCGCGGAGGTCTCATCCTCTCCAAATCAAATGGTCCAGGTAATTAACACTGGTAAAAATACTAGACAAAGCAGTTTCACATTACAAATCAGTGTTTCTCCGACACTGTTTGGCTCGCAGCAGATGGGGTGCCAGCTCAGCACCTGCTAATGTGTGCTCAACTTGTTTCTGATTCAGCCGCTCAGGAGGTCAGCAGAGGTCTGACAAAGACAAATGGACCAGACGATTAAAACCAGTAGAAACACTAAACAAAGTAGTTTCACATTAAATATAAATGTTCCTCCAGTGCTGTTTGGCTAGTCACAGAAGAGCTGCTAACTACAAAAATGACTCTGTCTAGAGTCGGTGCTTTGTTTGTCCATTCTGGACTACTGTAAAAACCTGATGGTGCAACATGGCGGACTCCATGGATGAGGACCCGCTCCCTATGTAGATATAAAAAGCTCATTCTAAGGTAACGAAAACACTACAATTCCTATTTTTAGGTGATTATGAATAAAACATACTTAAGATATTATATTATATTCCATTTCTGCCAATACATCCCCCTAAATCATACACACTGGACCTCTGAAGATTCTACAGATAGAGATGTGGTTGTGACACGGGAACAAGACAACTAAAGTGATCTTCTCATCTAAATTTATCAGTTGTTGGCATGCGTGGGAATAATAAGAGTCAGTTGCTTATTTACAACCTAGAGGCAATAAAACGGGGGTAAAATAAAATACACTAACAAAAAGCAGAACCATGAGCAATCCTATACATCGCAGGTCAATGCAGACGTATAGATCCATGTTATAACTAATTGTTGGTTAATCACATGAAATCAAACCGTCACTGTCCTTCCCATCAGACCCAGGTCTATGTATTCTTGTCGTATATAAATGACCCAGCACATACATGATCTTCCTGCACAACAAATAAACCTAAGTCCTGTCCTCCTCTTCTACAGGTTATGCACTGTTGTGGCCATTTGGCTGGTCTCGGTAACCATGGCATTACCCAAGGTCACCTACATCAGCTTTGATGGGGGTTGCACGTGGGCAGTAGGCCGAGACGAGTGGCTGTCCTTCCTGGTTCCTGCTTTCCTGGTTTATTATGTGGCCCCCCTCCTCTGTATTGCTGTCAACTGTGGCCTCATCATCTCTCACCTCCATGGCTGCAGGGGCACTCTGGCCGCCGACAGGCGCAACAAGAAAGCTACCGCTCTGCTGATTGGTTCAACGCTGGTTTTTGCAGTTAGCTGGTTGCCATATTATGCACTTGAGTTTGTTAATGTTATGTCCCCGTATGTTAGCTCTGCAGCTTCCCCCATAAGCAGGTATGGGCGTAGGCTTTCTTCAACTACATCATATTTGTCATCCACTTCTCCCGCGCCAAGTGAGGAAACAGAGACAAGGGTGTCCTTGCTGTGGGAGGTGGCGTCCCTGACGGCCATTTTTTTGGTGTGTCTGGCACCATGCTGGAACCCGCCACTCTACTTCCTGTTGTCACGTCCGGCTGTGCGTCAGCTCAGAGCTCTGCTGCCTTCCTTCTTTCATAAGCACCTGGGAAAAAACCCTGTGCAGCGCTGGCGAATTGCTCCTGCTCCTCCTCCACGCCTGCCACACCCTCAGGCTCCTGCACACTCGCTCACTCACCAAACTCTGACACACAGACTGACTCAGTAAAGTGAGTACATACACAACTGTGCTCACTCACATGTCTGCATGATACTATTCATAAGTCATCACAAGAAACACTGCACATCCAAATCCATGAGTCACAACATGCTTTATATGCTTTTGTGTTTGTTTAGATGCTTATGTGGTCATAGCCACATCTTTGCTCTTGCAACATTACAGTAAATGTATAAAAGGCTCTAGGCAACAGCCTCTCAGACTGTTGACAGTGCATCATAAACAGAATGCATTATGTGTCATAAAAACACAAGGTTTATACTCCTCATCACAATGCCAGAGTCACTAAGCAACTTACTGTCCAGGCAGGCTTCCAGAGGAGGAGAGCCTCCGATTTAAAACAACTGTAGAGAAAATTTTGTAACAAAATTATAAAGGACTTTGTTTATATCAAAGCACACATCACCCTTTACAAATCCAGGTCACTGAACTTAAAGAGACGTCTCCCACGTGGGACTGAACCTGCAATCTTAACAGCCTTTTTCAGGGACTGAAGGACGTCCGCTGAGCACACATTGACTGACATAAACCATCCGAGCAAATGTAAATCAAGTTCCCCATGGAGCTTTTAAACATCCGTCCCTTCACTGCAATAAAAAAGCATCTGATAAGTATGACATATAGCATGTGTGCAGAATGAAAAGAGTTTTAGTTGATTCAAGGATTCTCCGCAGGATGTCATTACATTGCATCTAGTAGATTACCACAAGCAATACAACCCTGTAACCCTATTACTAAGCTGTCTGTCAGAACAAAAACACTGGGGATACAGTGTGCCATGCCTGTCTCACTGGAAAGCTCTTGGTAGCAATATCTAAATTCAATGTCATCTCAATAACTTTGTGAAAAAAGGCCTCTTTGACTTAAGAGAAGCTTTAATAGAAGCTGCCTTGTTCTGAGCTTGAATGCGAAGAGGTGCTTATTAAATAGGGATTTGACACAAAGGATGACATCAGAAGAGGACTGCATGGGAAAATGACTTGTTAACAAGTGGAGCCCATCTGCATCCGGAGTGGTTTAATATCACAATCCAAAGGGTATGTCATGTTCTCTCTTTGTTTGACAAATTGGCTGAGGACAAGTAATTGGATTTTTTTGCTGTCAGGCTCTTAATGCTGAGAGATGTGGAGCAGTGATTTAAATTTATTGGGAAGTTGGAATCACTTGAGCTGCCCTGAAATAATATATAATGGGTTTGTTTTGCAGTTTTGAGGAAATTGCTTACATTTTAAATCTGTCTCACACACACACACACACACACACACACACACACAGACCCACACACACACACACACACACACACACACGCACACACACACATAGACACAGACATATGAAAAGCAGTAGTTCAACATTTTGGGAAATAAGCTTGTTTGGTTGCTTACTGAAAGACGATGAGCAGCTGGTTAGCGTAGCTTAGCATGGAAACTGGAAGCAGTGGGAAATAGCAAGCCTGGCTCTATATTGCAGTTTTGAATGAATGGCTAAATAAATACAATAAAATAGTAATTGTAAAAATGACAGCTTATGGTTTTACAGTGGGTTATGTGTCAGACTCATGGCTGTATAAAGAGAACTGGATACAGCGTTTTAGGTGGGGCCCTGTTTATTCCTACAAAGTTGCCCAGTGGCACATGTAGCCAAAAACATTCAACTGCCGCATATGAAATTACCTGGATAATTATTACTGCTTCCTCTTTATCGGGCCCATAGAGCAAAGTACCTGAGACTTCTGCCAGCCCTGACGGACACTTCGGTTTAGTGCTCCACTAACTTAAATTGGGATGAAATGACTTAATTGTGTAGTTCTTCAAAACTTTTCAAATGTTACTGGACCAGAAGGATTCATTTTGCAGGGACTGTGAAGCTCAAGAAAATGTAAAGGCTAACATACAGACATCTCTTTCCCAATCTAAGTCTATTGGATAATGTCTTTGAACCAAAGAGTATCACGTGACAGACTCAGAAATTGTGTCTTCACTGCTTGGCTACTTTGTAAAATTGTCTTAAAAGCCCAGGGCACTTCCTGGGGGCCTTGCAAGACTATTGCTCTGTTAGTACACATTTATTTGTGTATTGCAAAAAAGTTTGACAGGGTAGTGGTTTTTACGCACTAAATAGAAATTACTAAAATTTGACAGCTGTTCTTCTGCTTGCTGAATTTAACTGGGCGGAGCATTATCGCCAACATTTGATGAACCATTGTCACTTGCTAAAATATATGCTTGCTTATCTGCTTGCTTGCTCACTTGTTTGACTTATTTATTTATTTATTGTATTGAAAATAAATTTTAATGGCACATTTCTATATCTTTATTTGTTCGGGGTCATCCCTATGTTCCCCGGGTTCTATGTTCCCCGCTTATCCAAAAAAGGCAGGAAACATAGCAGTTGCATTAATATGTTGTTTTAACACAACGGAACAGAATGGGGAGAAATTACAATCAGAAACTTACACTTTGGGCGATCTATAGTGGGCAATCTGGGCAATTATATCCTTTACAGAAGGTTTTTTAATCCAGCCGTTAAATGCAGTGTTTCAGTCAGTGCAGATTTCTTCAAGCAGCCAAAGACCAACTGGTAAGAAAAGAATGATTAAAAAGAGACTTGATATTGGACATCAACATACATGTTACCCAGCAATCATCATTACATATCTGTATATTACAGAAACTACAAAAGAAAATAGGAATAGTTTAATTAAATATTTTTTTTATAGTTAAATAATAGTTTTATGTTGAATAAACATATAATTTATTATAGATTGATACTATTTTACAAAGACAGAAAACTATGATGGACATGGGTTTGCCTTTTTGAGGGCATATATAGAAAATTACACCATTTTTGATTTAACATGAGTTCTTCTTTGAACATGGGCATATTTCCAGGTAGCAATCGGGCCCCTTAACCTCAGCGGCCCCAGTGCAACTGCACCGCCTGTGCTGTACTACACTTTATTTTATTTTAGCTTTTATTATAGCTTACACCACAACGCATGTAATGTCAATGCCTGATGATAAAATGTGCCACTGTTAGCCAGCCAGCAAGCTAACGTTAGCATTTGTGTTATCATTTCCAGTGCCAAACTATTATAGAATTAACTAAATAAACTGATGGTTTATATCCCACAACAGTATGGTGGTAATAAAAAAATACACATGTATATTTGCACAATGCTTTAATATGCACTGCAGTAGTTGGTGGATATTTTATATGTTTAAATTGGCACAATAGAGCTCTTACACTGACACCCAATTGTCCTGCAGCAGCCCTGACCTACTGTGTGTAAGTAATTGTTGTCCAGGACAACTACACATGTACACAATCAATTTACAAATGCTCACAGCAGTCATCCTTCATTTACAACAGTTTTATGTCACTGGATGGCCCAAAGTAATCCACCTCCAGTTGTGTCATTACTGTGATCTGTGGATTGCAGGCATGTGACCATGACAAATGCATAACTCAATCTCCAACCTTGCCTTAGTACTGGGATGTTATTGACAGCCCATAAATCGTACCTCAGTTACCTCTTGACCCCCTGACATCTCCCAGACTGCACCTCTGCACATTCTAATAACAGACTGAAGTGTTTCCTGTGGGAACGAGCAGGCAGTTTTTCGCTGATACCGTCTTGGTGGCTAATGACAGCACTTATCTCTGTCATCTGTCTGCACTGTGATCCTCTCACACAGTGCAAGGCACAAGTGAGCTCTGATGTCCTGATGAGACTTAATTAAGTCTGCAGATTAGTGAGAGCTTAAAATATAAGTCGTGCTCAGCAGGCCCATTGAGAGGATCCTTCCCATTTCCATTCAGTGTGTTTACTGAGCCCTCCATGTGTCTGGAGGCTTGTTGTGGTTTTTGAAAACACAGTGAAATCAGCCAGGAAAGAGCAGTGGTGGGCAAAATGGGCTGCAAAGTGACAGAGGAGAATATTTTCCAAAGCATTCAGGAGATGGTTATTGTAACTGAGGGGGCTCTTCATCATCTAGATCAGCATTTATTGATTCTTTGTGGTGTGACAGCAAGAATGAACACTTCATAGCCTTGAGATGATGTCAGGACATTCACTGTCATTGAACACTATTTAAATCCCAAAGGGAAGTTCTGTTTAATACAGCTGTGGAAGAGTAGTGATTTACAAATAAGCCTTTAGCAAGGCCAGAATGTTCACAGTATGACTCTGTTCCCCTCAGCAATAGGCTTGCTACTGAATTAGTAAATTAGAAATAAGCAGGAACACAACGTTTATTCATATGCTTCCTTTCCTAAATTTTAAGAATGCATGTTTAATATTCATCTGTGTGGATGCATCTTTCTGATACTATTTTTTTTTTGTCTTTTTCAGGAAGCAGTTTCACTTTGCTTAAAACAAATAAAAACATAATAATAATTAGCGATGTGTTTCTTTTATTTAGCTAGTTTTTGATTATGATCAAATGTGGCTTTGGTTAAAATGAGCTACAACACCTGATTCATGATAATTTCATGTTCTTTTCTTGGAGACAAAACTGTATGTATCTTTTCAGATGCACTAAGCTGTAATTATTACGTCACTTCCTGAGAGCCTCCTTGTCAGTTGGAGACATGAAACCATGGTAACCAGTGCCAACCTCAGCTCCACTGGCATCTGCAATATCTGAGAGCAACACCTGACAGAAATACCTGACAGCAAGCATGTTATTTATTAACGTCTGGAGTACTTCCAGTTCTTCGAGAATATGCGAACAGCAGGTGAACTCGTTGGGAATCTGGCAGGCATCTTTGTCACAAGATAATGCTTAAATTAACCATCGCAAGCGACAAAACCACATATTTTCAATATGTAGCATCTAACTTATGTGAAATGTAATGTAATGTTAGTTTATTGAATATATACATGTATATCTATATGGTCTGTATACTGTATGGTGTGTAGCCTCGTGCAAGTACACAAGCTATTGTCTTAAAACATCATCCAGTGGTGGATCTGTAACAGAAGATAAGTGATACTACCACAGTGTAGGAATACTCTTAATAAATTTCTTAATTATGGGTTTTGTACCTTTTATGTGCTGTCTTGACATCTTAAAGTGGGTGTGCCGCATAGTTTTCCTCCATCACTGTGTTACCTCAAAGTCTAGTTAGCTCGTGATATATTTCAGGAGTTTTAAATTCTATGTTTTTACAAAAGGTGACAGAAAGTTAACCTAGCGATATATTCTGATATTATATTTTCCTTGTCCTTGTTCCTTGTCTTGAACCTTTAACATGCTAAGTGGTTAATAACTGCTAGAGGCTATTTTGTCTCCTTGTAAAGTTGTTATGGCAAATGTGTTATGAAGCAGTTGCCTATTTACACACCCAGAGGGTACAGAGTAATATTAGCATCTATTTTTATTTAGTTTTGTTTCTGTCAACCTAATGAATGTAAGTTCAATATTCAGCTCTTTTAGCTCTGTTTTGGTCTCCACCAACACCAACTAGCTGCTAAATACGCCATTTTGTCTGTCTGCCATTTGGAACTGAGCAGCTAACATCCAACTGAAACTTAAAAGACCCTCATTGTCATTTGATCAATTATTATGATTACGATTTTATGTTTCAGTGCTCTGCAAGGGCCACAGCTGTGGCTGGAGGCATTATGTTTTCGGGTTGTCCATCTGTCCGTCCACCCATCCGTCCCATTCTTGTGAGCATGATTTCTCAAGAACGCTTTGAGGGAATTTCTTCAAATTTTGCACAAACTACCACTTGAACTCAAGGATGAACTGACTAGATTTTGGTGGTTAAAGGTCAAGGCCAGTGTGACCTCACATCAGTCTCATTCTCGTGAACCTGTTCTCAAGAGGGCCTTGAGGGAATTTCCTCGAATTTTGCACTTGTCTGGAATGTCAAAGGTCATCTTCACTGTGAAATAATGTTCCACACAACACTTTTCTTGCTATTGCTCAATGCCATAACTCATAATCTGAAGGGGAGACATTTGGTCAGACACTGAATTGATGACACTAGCCTTTGGTGTCCACCTTGAAACTGGAATGATTGTATAGCTCTTCTGTCCTGCTGAGTTGAAGATATGTGTGAAGCTTACATGTTTTAAATATGTAGTTTCTTTGCAGTAACATCCATATTTGAAGCATTGTCAGCTGTCACGGCTATATATGAATCTGAGCAGGCATAGATGTAACTGCAACTTGCAGAGGCATAGAATCACAAGTCAGTAATTCTGTTTTTGAGAGTTGTTATTTGTATGTATGTATTTTTTCCTATATATTACAGAACATTACCTTAAGCTGATGAAAGTGTTGATAATGCTGCTGCTTGAACATCATAAAACAAAGTTATGCTATTCAACAGTGGAAAAAAAGATAGTTCTTCTTGCACTTGTCAGGAATGTTTAACATGCTAACTGGCTAATTACTGCTGAAGGCTGTTTGGTCTCCTTGTGTTTAAGTATGCAAATGTCTCAAAGCACACTTCCAGTAAGTTTCCTCACTCATGTGATCATATCAGGCACCAACTGCCTTAGCATAGTGAGTTCTATAAAAGAAGACCTTGAGCAAACATATATGGTCAGCAAAGGTTGTTCTTAACCAATCGATTGATTTAATTTATTGATTTATCGATTCAGGTTACTGCCTATAGAAGGCATTGCCCTACAAGGACATTAAATATTCACACTGCAACTCATTGAAAGTCTTCATAAAAAAAGTCTAAGACAGGGAAATAGGCCTCTTAATATTAGTGGCAAGTAGCATTTTACTGCCCCAGGCTTGTTCTGTAAGTTGGGGAGGAAGCAGAGCAAGCTCATTCATGCTGGATTAGTTTCATATTAAAGATGGTGGATGTGAGCATTCTACTCCCCATCATTAGCCAGGTCAACTTACGTGGCACTGGGATAGGACACCAATGTCTATGATATACAGTACTGTGTCTTTAACCCAGTAAGTCAATGACTAACAATAGGTTTAGCAACATGCATTTGGAGGAATGACATACCATGAAAAAGGGATGTAAGACAAAAAGGATAAGACTTTGCAGAAGGCAACAGAAATTATTAAAATGTGATATTTAGTGCAGGCCTAACCTTGGCTCAGAGACTAACAACATTAAAAAAAAAGCACCACCATCAACAACAAGGACAAAGCTAAAAGCAACAGTAGCAAACATGCTTCATTGATAAAAAAAAGCTTTTGCATATTCTAAGAACCTTTTTCACATGCGCCAATCAGTCTGCAATATACAGTATAACTCTCAAAAACATGAAGGGGAAGATAATTATTTTCCCAATTTCAGAGTCCAGTGACTGCGAGCAGTAAACTGTAATGAGATATGACCAAAGAAGGTTTAAACTCTTCGACAGAATGTGACTTGATGTGTTTGTGGGAAGCCGATTTTATTTCCCACATATTTGACAGATTTAATCTAGGGCTGAGATGCTGTCAGCCCAAGAGGGGGTTTGTAAATGAATTGAACCAATGAATTTTCCACTGAGAGTGCCAGTTAGCTAATACACACAGTCACATGGGTGTAATATTGGCAGCACTTGTGATGGACGTGATAGCTGAGTGGCACAAATCATCAGGTCACTCAGAAACACTATTTCCTGCGAAGTGCTTGTGAAACTGTGATCATAGAGTGTATGATTCTAAACGAGCCACTGGACACACAGCTTGCACCATCTTACAGTGACCTAACACTGTCTGTCATCAACATTGGACAGTCTTTTAAATAACAAACAAAATAAAGAGCACACATAAATATCATACAACCCAAGTCTACTTAAAGGTGCATGCAGGCTAATGATCACATGATGTTCATCAGCTTCTAATGATCTCAAATGTCTTTATATTTTGAGGGTTGTTTTGAAAGCTGGGGTTAACAGCTAAACACTTTGATTCATTCATTCATTCATTCTTTCTTTCATTTCATTTCATTTCGTTTTCTTTTTTGGGCCATTTTGACTTCATTTGACAGGCAGACCAGAAATGAGGGAGAGAGTGAAAGAGACAGAGAGGAGAAATTGAGAATGACCAACTGGGAACAAGCCAGAGGTATGCTCTTTAACCATTCTGCTGTCAGGATGCCCCAGTGCATAATAATTTTCAAATATGTGTCATCTAAGTCTAAAAATTATAAGCCACGACTGAGTCACACAGGACTTGAACTCTAGTCTTCTTGTAAAAGTCCTGTGCTTGACCCACTCCCCGCCTCCGTGGACTGTGTCCCTCTTGATGCTACATCACCTGACTTTCTGGTAGTACATTTGTGGTTCTTTTAAATTTGTAAACTTGTAAAAGTACAAGCTAATCACAGCAGGCAGTGGGATCCATAATAATTCATGGTATGGATGGGTGTACAGAATGCTGCAAGGTTTTCTCAACAAAAGCGCGATGGTATTTTTCCACTGGATTTTGGATTATTGCAGAAAATAAATTATGTGACAAACAAAAGTTTTTGATACCTGCACATTTTCAGTGAGATAACTTTCCCAAATGAGCACCACTTTTATGATTTTTGAAGCCTAAATGCGATCGCCAGAAGTAAAGGCTATACACAAACTACAGTGTGGTCACATGACTTAAACGTCACCATCACAATGAGGCTGCAAAGCCATATTTGGTGTGATGATGTTTCATAGTCTCATTAAGCTACTTGTTAGCAACCTTCTATTTTTACTGACATATTATATGTAATAGAACAAAACATGAAAGTCTCTCAAGCTTGTTTTAACTACAGACCTAATTTCAGGCATCTAACCAAAACCCCATTAATAAAACCCTTTGACTTTAACACAACAACTGGTAGTGCTAAAATACTAACTAATTTCTGGGTTTCAGAACACATTCATGGAGCTGAAAGATGATCATTTGTTTCTACTGATGCAGTGTATTTCTATAAACCTAATGCACTATAGTAGGCTACAATCCATGTTCTCCTTTTAATTTGAATAACTGAAATTCTTGATAGATATCTTGCATCAAGCTCCCAAGAACATCATGGATCCTACACTTCCCATAATGCAACATATTTTTACGGTCTATGAATGCAAACTCAATAGTTTTGTAACAAATGCTTCTCCTAAGCCCAGTTTTGTGACGAGACAAATCCAATGAACGTTAGAACGTTGCAGAGCAAAGTTGCAGCGGTGAGAACTGGCTTTAGAATGTAAAGCACGTCACCTGTTTCAACAGCCAATCGGCTTGTTGTGAAGTCCATTGGACAAGTCAAAATGACTGTAGATGGTGTGTTCGCTTGCTGTGGCAAGTGCTCTGTCCCTGCCAAGCCCTGTGTTTCTGTCCTCACAGTGTGTCGGTGTCGGACGGTTGGTCACTGCTGCTCGCTGTATGCACACACACACACACACACACACACACACACACATTCTCAATGACTGATAAATTGGCGCTGGTTATTTATATTATTTTGGTTATTTATTTTATTATGAATACAGTCCATCTGATGCTTGTTTTGGCGGCACTGTGGAGTGGTGGTTAGCACTGTCATCTCACAGCAAGAGGGTTTCTGGTTCGATCCGGTGTGCGGGAGCCCTTCTGTGCAGAGTTTACATGTTCTCCCCATGTCAGCTCGGGCTTTCTCCAGGCACTCCGGCTTCCCCCCACAGTCCAAAGACTTGCAGGTTGGGGATAGGTTAATTGGTGACTCTAAATTGTCCGTAGGTGTGAATGTGAGTGGTTAACTGTCTCTATGTGTCAGCCCTGTGATAGTCTGGTGACCTGTCCAGAGTGTACCCTGCCTCTCGCCCGATGTCAGCGGGGATAGGCCCCCTAAAGAGGATAAGCGGTTAGAAAATGGATGGATGGATGATGCTTGTTTTATGTTTTTCGCCATTTCATCACTACTACAATTGCAACTGTAGCCAGTATCTCACTATCACTATCCTCATTCATATTTTAAAAAATTACAAATTATATTCAGCCACAAAATAAGCCTGAAAGGCTGGAAATCAGAACGGAAGTACAGACGGTTGTTGCACAGAGATGATACATTGTCTCATCTGCTGCATTGGTGTGAACCCATAGGTTTTTAGAACGGTACAGAATGGCGCATTGCAAGTAGTTGCCTGTTTCAACTCATCTTGTCGCAAATCTTTGGTCTGAGCTGGGCATTAAAGGTCCACTGTGTAGGATTTAGGAGTATTATGGCAGAACATAACATCGCTACCTTAGAATGAGCCGTTTATATCTAAATAAGGAGCAGGTCCTCGTCTACCAAGATCACTATGTTTCTACAGAAGCTCAAAACATACAAACCAAACACTGGCTCCAGATAGGGCCTTTCAGATTTTCATATGAGCCAGAGAGGTTAGAAGCTAATGAGAGTTTAAGCAAAAGATTTGTTTTGTAGAGGAGGAGACCTCTATGGATAATTCCGCTCCCAGTAAAAACCTCCTGAACAATGAGCACTGAAGGAATTCTAACCAGTGGGTGCCCCCAAAATCTTACACACTGTTCCTTTAAAAATCTTAACACTCAAGCTCAATGCAATATAATCTAAACTGATGACATAATCAGGGTTTTTTTCATACTCCAGCTCCTCATGTCCCACTGTAGACATTATGCAACTATTTTAAGTAATAAACAGCGCTGCATATGTAAACTGTGCCCCTTTAAATCCTTAATGAAAACTTATTCTGGTCATTTAAGGTAGTGGGGGAGCACAATATAACCTCATTTCTCTGTATAAACATCCACTTCTCCAAGAGGCGTCCCTCTGCCTCCCTCTGGCGGCCGCTTCACCTCACAGCGACAAATGCTGATTGTCGGCCGTGAAGCCTGGAGGAAACACACCGGGAGAAGCACAGACCGGTATTTGACCAAAACACATATTTGAGGGAATCTGTGCACCTGAGCTGATGTTTACACTGGATGAAGGCAGCGTGGGGCACTGCTTCACCCTCATCGTCCATCCCTCCACCTCCACCCAAACCCATTGGAAGACCAGTGTGCACTCACTCAAGGACGCCCCCCCACCCTTCCACCCCCTCAATACACACTTTGCAGGAGAGAGAGAGAGAGAGAGAGAGAGAGAGAGAGAGAGATGCAGGTATTAACCGGAGGTGGGGAGGGACGCGCAGTCGCTGCTGGCCGTTGGGACTCCAAAAGGACAGGAGGGGATGTGTTGTTGTGCCGATGGCTCTCTGTCTTCTTCCCATAAGAACTCGCTTCTTCTTCCAAACGGAGACGCAGGTGTAGCCTCTTTGTCCCCCCCACCCCTCCATTCTACTACTACCTACCCCAGCTTTCCATGCGCCGCACCTCTCCTTTCAAGTCACCAGAGGAGGATTTTACGCGCCGGATGGGAAGAATAATATTACGTTAAATGAAATGTGGCGCGTCTCTTTTGTGCGCCGTCTGTTACCGCCGCTGTGAATGTGATGCCGGGTCTGCACCCAGCACAGATGACTTGAACTGGGCGGCAGAGGCGGTTGCAACTCCAGCGCTTGTTCCTTAAAGAGAAGACTTATTGATAACCATGGCTGACCAGGTAAGGCGACATGTATTTGCTACCTTCCTTAAACCCACCTCGTGCGCTCTGCACAATAGCCTGGACTACACGCGCACACACCAGGTAGGCACACACACACACACACACACACACACACACACACACACACACACACACACACACTCAAGTGTGTAGCCAGTTTTTCAGAATAGCACGAGATGGAATCATTGTTTTCATGCAGCACACTTTCTCCCTGTCACACCATCTCTGTGTGGAGTTAAGAATTTGGAGCTTTTTTCATCTTGACTCAGAGGATATGATTTTTTAAATATTATTACAGAGACTTCCAGCGCGTCTGTGCCACTCAGCGGTGACTTACAGTAACATTTGTGAGTCTAGTAGTATTTTTACGCACTAGGTTATATGTTGTATTTTCTGTCTTAGTTATAAGGTGTTTCATTGATTTGCTGTGATGCGGTGCTTTTGTAATGGGTATCAGTTCTTCTTTCATCTGTCCCTCTCTCTTTGTGGACCATTTAAGATTCTTTCATAGATACTCTTAATTGAATTATAACGAGCAGTAGAGTAAGTGGTTTGAAAGAATCAGAGTACAGCAGATATAACCAGGCTGCAGCTGGTAAAGAGGCAGCAGACGGTGTAATTGGGCTGTAACGACGGAAGAATAAAAACATTGCCTGTAGTATTAATTTTGTATTGTGCACTGTTGTTTGCCCCAGTTTCTCGACAGCCTGGCGAGAGGAGGAGATTAACCCTTGACACACTGCCTCAGCCCGCGGTCAGAGTTTCCTGTCTCTGCATGTACAGCTCCCCTGAGCGGCCCTGACAATAAAGGCCATGTTTAATTGATTAGCTCGTTCAATTAACCTAATTGAGCTACCCGAGTGAGCCTGTGTGAATGATGTATGGGCGTGTGTGTGACAGTCTGTGTGTGTAAGCAGCTACATAACTGTGTCACAAACTGCCACACCTCAACCGGATGAAAAATAATTATAATACTGTATAATACTGTACTGTACTGTGTTATACAATACACATAACCACACCATACTATATTACTGCACATCACACACATTACACTATTGTCTACCTTACTATACTATACTATACTATAGCGTACTATGCACTACACTATATTGTGCCACAGTGTAGTATAGCACAACATACATACATACAAACTACATTTCCCTAGACAATACTTTATTATACTTTATCATACTATAAACTATACAGTACTTTACTATATTATACAACACTACACTATACTGCATTCTACTAACTACCTCACTATACTAGGCTACGCTACATTATAAAGTCCTATACCATACAATAATACTATACACATTCATACACTATATATTGCAGTACATCAAGTACACAACACTGTATACAACACGACACTATGCAATTTTCGACTGCGTTAAACTATACTCTATTACACTATACGACAAAATATTAATATATCACAATACAACACCATACAATATATTAGCTGACAATATTTATTACAATAAATATAGCATACTAGCATACTATACCATAGTATGCTATACTATGCTATATTATACTATACTATACAGTACAATACTACACTAAATCACATTATACTATATTCCAGAAAATCACATGTTATATGGTACTGTACCAGACAATATCACCTTTCACTACACAATACCAAATTACATTACACTACACACCACACTGTACTGTACTACACTAGATTGCAGTAAATCACATACACAACATAAACACATAATACAACACGACACTACACCATACAATATTTTACTATATTACACTATACTATACCACACTATACAACAATATATTACACAATGCTGCACTATACAATATATTACATACATTACAAAACAATACACTGTACTATACTATACTTTACTACCCTGTACAGTACAGTTCTACACTACATTACACCACACACTCTTCCAGTGCATCACATTCTATGCAGCACTAATACTATACCATACAATACTACATTTCACTACACAATACTATCCTACATTACACAATACTTTACTGTACCATACTACACTATACTATACTATACTAAACTACACTACACTGTACATATTTAAGCTAAATGTACTATACCCGACTCCACTATCTCATACTGCAATGTACTGTACTGATCCATACAGCAAACTACATGCTACTGCATATATATTACAGTAGCTATATAACAGCACTAATGCTATACTAAAATAGTTATACAATGTTTAAAGGATGTTATAACGACAAACCAAAAGCATTAAATGTCTATGCTATGGTGATAAAGTATTTGTTTATTAGCTACACCTGTACAGACTAACAATTTAATGCAATTCAGTACAACATACTTAAGATAAGCTCTAACTTTATGAAGCTCATAATCTCTAGCTTTTGTTGACACTGTGTCAGAGAGGTGTTGACTTAGCTCGCAGTAGTTTGTGAGACTTTCCTCTGTGGTGATGCAAAATTGGATCACATTATATTCTAATGTGTTCCTGTTATTGTGTCAATACCCTTTAATTAAGCGCCAATACTGTACTTAGCTTTGACACAAGCAGACGCTGGGCCACAGAAGCCCAGGGATGCTGCTGGAGCTAGATTAATTGCTGTTTAAATATTGATGAGGGTCATCTATGGTTGACCTGCTGTGGCTGCAAACGCACACGCACTATTATGCACATGCACGAACATACTTATCCAACACACACACACTTTTCTAAGCCAAACTATTGTTGAGGAGAAAACTGCTGACAGCTTTCCTTTATCGAAATAGGTTGGGGACGGTGGAGCTAAAGACTTTTTCTTTATGTTTCTGACCCATTTTCATGTGAATTCAAGCGGGGGTTACTATGTACACAGTGTACAATACAGAGCTACCTTATAGAGCACTTATCCCCTTATTACACACAGCTGCAGCCTCCTCTGCTCTGTCCCTCCCTTGTGTGTTCCTTTCTCCATGCCCCTCTTCCTCTTTCTGCCTCTCTCCTCTCTCTGTGTGTGTCTGTATCAACCTGCTGTCTTTTAGCATCCTCTTATCTTCTGTCATTCTTTCAGCAGACTGCCCCCCCCTCCCTTCCCCCTCCTCCTCTCGTAGGTTTTCCTTTGACATGCTCCGCTTCTTCATCAGGATCTTTCTTTCATTCTGCCACTTACCTGACTCACCTCCACTTTTATCACCTACCTCTTCTTTACACACATACGCACACATTGGAAACACCCTTCCCCCATTCTTCAGTGATAACATTTACCAAAACAGACAGTGTTACAGGTACATCTGCAGCCTGTTTGTACCTCTTGGGCTATTTTTAAGTTGGCAACAACACCATATGTTGTTGCCCAGTGGCTCCTTTCTACACTTACACATGTGTCCTTTTGTTTTATCTCTCTCAATTTCATTCTAGTACAGTATGTTTCTCACCACGGCGCCCCCCCTCCGGCGTGGCAGCACACCCCTGCCTCTCAAACATCAGCTGCGAAGGGAAGAGGCCGTGTCTGACGAATGCGATTGGATCCCAGGCATTGAGGAGCCTGCCACGTTGCCTATCAGTGACACAGCGGTGCCTCGGGATGAATCCTTCAGCCAGTCAGCAGCTGCCCAGTCGGCTTACCACAGCCATGGCGGGGCATTGAGGATAGTGCTACTGGGACAGAATGGCGTTGGCAAGTCGTCGCTAGCCTTATCCCTGGCTGGGCAGTCGGACAGATCCCTCTCTATAGACTCTGAGACACAAGCATGTGGTAAAGACATGGATAGGGATTGGTTGAGTGTGTTTTTGTGTGAATGTGCACCTGTGTTGGGACTGATAAACCTATTTAAATCTGTCTTAATGGTTAACTTTGTAAAAGCTTCATTTAAACACATAGTGTGGGGTTAAAACAATATATGTAGAGATGGACGACATGTGTCCACTGCCTCTCACTAGACAAAAATGAAGCCAAATTATCCTGGGTACAGCTGTTGCCATCTTGGAGCCAGAGTCTGTGCCGCAGCAATCTCAGCCATATTGAGTTCCTCCCCATAAACCCATCCGACCAATTACGAGCAGTGCCATTTATTTCAAGCACACAGGTTCGCACACATAGCTGTCAAACATGATGCTTTTTATAGCATCAAATGCCTAATTACACCAAAACTAACAGAAAACAAACACTCCATCAAACATCAGTGTGCTTAAAACTACAGACTCCCCATTCCCTGATTGGTAGGTGGATTTTTTTCTACCCTTTTCCAGTCTTTATGCTTTAACCAGCTGCTAGCTGTAGCATCTTTAACAAAGATATGAGAGAGCATAAATCTCTGATCTAACTTTAGCAAGACAGCAAATAAAGCATTTTCCCTCTCCACATAATTCTCTTTAAAAACCTCTGTCAGTCACTAGGCCTGTCTGTCGTACAGCTCACTGCAACACTGAGGATAATGAGCCCCTGTCCTCAACCAGCCAATCGATAACTCAGTGTCACTAAGAGGCGACTGCTCTCTCTTATGCATAAAGCTGACTTGCCCCTGACTCATGCCATACAGTATTCATCACTGCTCATGTAGTACACTTGGATTCATGCATCATAAATGGACAGAGAGAGCATTTCCAGCCAAAGAGCTTGTACACTTTTCTATGATGGTGCTCTCATTCTCTTCTGAATTTTAACAATGTGCTAAATTATTCTATAGGCAACACATCAAAATTGCAAAGTAAAAAAACTCCACTAATCAACACCTATTTAATTAACATTTTTTAATAGTTTTGACCAGATGCTCTAGCACCATATCAGCTCTGTGATTGGGTTAACACCTCACCAATCAATGTGTCCTCGCTAAGTAATTACCAGTGGAAGACAGCAAGACCTGATTAACACCAAGAGATTTGGTGTGCTTTTACCTTAAGATAGACATGTCAATCATCATAGTGGGTTTTCCAATCTATTTCAGATTGCTTTGGGTTAATCTGTATTTTAAAACCTGCCATGCAATTATAGGTAGGGCATTTTCTCAGAGTGTATAGCTACAATCAGTAGTCAAGATGCAAGTTCAGTTTTACCTTTTTTGTTTAGTAATGATAGATTTTCTATGATATTCTAGTAAAATGCAGCTAATACAAGCATTTTCCAAGTTATGTTTTATTATTCTGAACGAATCCTATGAAAAGCCACAACCAGAAACAAACTGATCCAAGTACTGTCTGTGTGGTCAAAGCCTGATACGGCATAAAACATGTCACTGAGCCACACCATTGTACTGGGTGATGGTTACCTTCACTGAGATGAGTATGTGTGCTGAAGATGATTTTTGCTCAACCCCACATAGACCCTCCTGCTGCCTTGAAAAGTCAATAGTGTACTAAATGTGTATTAATAAGCCGCTGAAAATATTCCTCAACAAATACACTGTTTAATCCCACTTGAGTAACCTTTGCTTAAAAGTACAGTGCCCAGGTTTTTTAAGGAAGTACTGAGTATTTCTGAATGACAAATCTCTGTATCTGTGCCCTCCAACCCCCCTTTAAAAGGTTGACATGTTGAAAAGGAAAAGGAACAAACAGACTCTAAGCTGAGTGCCACAGATAGGGATGGGAGTTTGGAAGTGTTCCAATGTGAAGGCTAAAATGTTGGTTTTGCTTTTCATTTTCTTTTGGGATTTGTTAAAAAGAACAACAAAAAAAAAAAAGAATTTCACCAGGCTTACCCTTTAAAGTCTGATAAATTTCTGCATAAGAATGACCTATAAAGTTAAGAAGCAGATGTCTAAAATGGGTTGCAGTAACTCTTTCCATAACCCAATTTGAACATCTTCACAAAACTGATTTTAGGTGCCTTGAGTAGGTCAAGAACATCGACCTACTCAAGTCCTAGATTAATTTATCAACATTTTCAGCAATCACTTTGGTTAATGTTGCAACTCAATTTGACTCCACAATGCATATTTTTGTATTTCAGTTCATAGTGCCCCAACTGTTTTATGGTAGAGAGGTGTTTATCATCAGACTGTGTGTACTAATATGTGTGACATGGCTATTTGCTTGCAGGTGAGGGCTACGAGTGCTCAGTGACAGTGGACGACGAGGACAGCAAAGTCATAATTTTCGACAACTGGAAACAGGTGAGTTTCTGACTGTCTGCTTCACACCTCAGTCACTCTGTCTTGTTCATTTTGCACGATTTAGAATGACTGCCTGTCTTTTTGTGCTCTGGTGACCTCTTCCTCTCTAAGCCACTTCTTCTGGCTTTACATTCATTGCCTGTTCATGAAAAAAATGGAAAAAGCCATTTGTTCAATTTCTCTGATGGGCAAATTATTTGTGTGTATTCGAGTGTAAAGAGAGTGTGTACATACTGTAGCTTTTATGTGCATAAGTGTGTGTCTGTGTGCAGGGAATCCTGCAGGAGCAGCTGTGCTCACTGTACTCGAGCTTTTTGAAGTTCTCTCATTCGGAAAAGTGGAAATCGGTTTCTTGTTAACCTTACTTGTTTCAATTCAAATCAACAGTTAACAAGAACATTTTGACGAGGGCTAAAATTGCCATGGCTATGCATCATCAACCTTTTGAGCTTAACGGTGTGAGTGAGTTAATGTGACCCTTGGCAATGGTTTTTGAGCAGGAAAAAGCAGGCAGCGGCAGGGAGCAATAACAGCTCGTCAAACCAGCTCCACATCACACTGATGACATTGTGCGAAATTAAAAAGCATGCAGTCATTAATGCCTATTATTAATGTGATGGAACGGTCGGGCACTCTAATTAGTGTGTAGGGTGGATCATCTCTAATGCATCTTATTCCAGATGTCCACTTGGCCTTCAGGGGCTCTCCCCTTAAGGTTAAATTATTCACACGCAGCTACATTTAGCTCTGGGGAACTCCTCTGACAGCTAGATCATTTCTTCATTTCCTCACTGTTTCTGTGAGCTCTCTCCTCCCCTTCTCACCCCCAGTTTTGTTGCCCTTTTTTCCTGCTCCTGTCATCATCTTGCAAATCTCTATGTCCATTCACTCTCTTTGTTGCTTTTTTTGTGGCACTTGCTCGCTTCTCTCCACTGGCCCTTTTCTGCCATGGTTTAATCTCTCGGAGAGTTAATTACATTTGTTATTCTGTGCGTGTTAATACGAGGCAGGGCATTAAGGCTGAAGCAACAGACCCAGGCCAGCGGGGAGCTTGGAATAACTCCAGGGCCGTCTGCAGTGGGGGGAGGCAAAGAGGACTGGACAGCGTTCCAAATCATCCGCCAATTCATGCTCATGTTTTTGTACTTTTTCTATGGTAGTGCCCATGGATGAAAGACACATACATACATACACATACACATACACATACAAACTTGCACACACGGAGTCAGATGTGCAGACAGATGTTGTCCAGCTTCCTAACACATGTTGTGGCCCTAAGCTGGCTCAGCATTAACTGCCGGTCCCAAGCGTCATGGCTGCAAGTGTTCTCCATGGGGGACCCCAACCTACACCGAAGTTACCATAGCAACATGCAAAGACACACACATACGCTATCACGTACGCACATACAGGGCTGGCTTAATCACTCACACATAAGATCATGCTAGAACAGTCAGCATCCAACACTGTTGGCTGTGGGGCTTCTTATGTTCTCTGGCCAGGCCGAACAGCACCTCATCATTCCCCTGCAATACAAACTGCCAAAAGAGATGAAAAACTGTTACATTCACACTCAGTGATTGTTCCTTCAAGTGCTTTCTTGGCTTGACTCACAGCTGATTGACACATGAAGGTCTGAAGGCTGGAGCTGTAATTTTCCCAACTGCAGTGCAGGGAGCGGCACACAACAAACTGCAGGTAGAGTTTAGTGTGAGTGTGCATATATATTGACTCTACTGAGAGACTGGTGCGTGTATGTGCACACACTGTACCAGCATGGTCAAATGTGTAAAACACACACCAACATACACATACACAGAAGGCTGAGAGTCTGCTCAGCCAGACGCTGGGACGTTGTGAGTGTTGTTGACGTCACAGTGGTTGCATGGTTTAAATAAGTCATCGGTGTGCCTAAAATAGAAACGCTGGCACACTTGGCATTGACCTCGCCGGCCCATGCTGCCCTTCGCTTTTAGACTGACATTGGTTGTGTAATATATCTCTTAAACAGCCAACTGGGTTCTGTATGTAGGGAGCCAAGTGGGGGATTTAGGTCACTAAGGACCAGAGGGGCCCTCTCACCCTTAATCTGTAATGTGTGTTTATCTGTCTCAATGTCTGTGTGTGTCCATGCATGTGTGTGAATTTATTCTGAGACAGTGTCAGTCTTGGAGTTTCCATTATTATTTGATATTTTGAAATTAAAATATTTATCAAACACAACTAAAAGGTGCAGCCTGAGGCCTGTAAAAATGTAGGCCAATGACGTATATGTGTGTATTTATCAGCATGCAGTGAGGAGAATTTGCTGCTGCACGCAGAGGACAGGGTCGTTTATTATGTTAAAGCAAATTAGAGAAAAAGTCCAGGATGTAATTTGGAAGCGGGTAATTGCTGCTTGACCACATTCTTTTGCCCGATTAAGAGGGAGGAAAAACATCGTTACACCATCCAGTTCTTGGAACAGAGACAGATTTTGGCATTGTCTCCAGGGAAGGTTTCTTCCTGGGCATTTTTCCCTTTCTTGTTTTGCTTTGTTGCAGCCTTACGAGAGCCATTCTGACAATTAACAGTTTATCAATGCTTGCCTTAGTCCACATAAGCTATTATAGCCTACCTTAACTGTTTTGTTTGTTTTAGTGTCCTCTGGGAGTCACTGCTTAATTTAATTGTGTGGAATAATCTGCGAACAAAAACTGAGAAATGGAAAAGGTACATGTTGCATGGTATTTAAGGGACAAATAACAAAGTCCTACTAAAATAAACTGAGTTTTGTATTATCAGGTAGATTGCATCTGCTTTGTTTTAAGATGTTATAGGAACAGACACCAATTTAGCAACATGTTTTAAGTTTAAGATTTTCACTGACAACACAGCTAGGTGCCAGGTGACCATGTTTGGACAAAAGGGTGGTACTGTGAACGAGCGGGTGGATCTGACTGAGAAGCCAAGGACACTATTGGCAGACAACCTGTCACTTAAAATGGCCTTCCCCTAATTATGCATAATTGTAGGCCTTAATAAAATTGAAACAGGTAAGTAATATACATAAAAAAAAAATTACCCACTGTACACTTGTCATGAAGAGCTAAATTAACTATAGAGACCAAAACCAATTTTTGACGCAGGCTGTTTATTTCAACATGGATGTCTATGGGGATTAACTGGCTTCTGGAGCCAGCCTCAAGTGGCCGTTCAAAGAACTACAGTTTTTGGAGCTTCCATGTTGGCTTAATTTTTCAGCCTCAGAGGTTGCTGCTTGATCCCACTGCATCCGGTCGCATTTTGCAGTATGCAAAACCAGTATAATTCTCAGGCTATTCTGACCCACAATCTTCTGCACAACAGAAAACATCACATCAACTGGGCTGCAGACAGATGACAGCTTGAAAGCTTGTTGACAGCTGTCAGAAGCTGCAATAACAGACGGCAGTCAATTCAAGAGACTGATGACCATAAACAGTATGAAGATGGACAACGTGACAGATTCCCCAAAGTGAAACCAAAAGATCTCGATTGTCCTCTAGTGGCTGGCTGCAGTATAGGTCATAAACCCCGCCCCCCTTTGTGTTAGCAGATGGAACATGGGCCAAACTAAAAAATCAAACTACACCTCAAATTATTTTTTTTCCCCAGAGATGGTTTCTGTCATTTTGGGTAGTTTTTATCACGCTGCTGTGTGTTCATTAGTTTGACATTATGATTAACAGCTTTGTGTGCCAGTGGCGCTGCTTGTGATTGGTGTTTGGGCAGGAACTTGACACTGCAAAGATTACTACTTAATGATGTCACCAGCGCAAAATCGCAGTGGCCACATCTGGGGATATTTTGCTTCACTTTTTTAAAAGTGGTGATGCACTGTCTATCTTTATATATAATATATTATAATGACCAGTCAAATAGTAAACAGAGGAATACTCATTGTTTATGTGAACAAAATAATCATAAACTTAAACATTACCCACCACAAAAAGACAAAACTACAAAAATGACTGACAGAGATATGCCTATATTATTTTACTGTAGTGAACATAGTCTGTCAAAATCTACAATGTATGCAGTTATTACTTAAAATGGAAAACTACATGGACTGCAAAGTAACAACCGCCTCTGTCTCTGATGAGCTCAGTGAATGGCATTTTGTTTTATCTCCAAGGTATGAGCAAGAGGGTCAAGTGCCTCCTAAAAGTAAAAAATCAAAGTATGTGATTTGGACTGCATCGACAGTTGGTCCCTCTGTCCTGCCAGATGCTTTAGGATTGTCTCTCCTTTCCTGATCACCTGACTGCCTGCCCATCTACTCACTGGTTCCCAGTTCCCTCATCAGCCCTCCAAATATTTACCCAGCCCATTTTTGTTCACCCCTTGTCAGCTTTGTTGGTTTCTTATTTGTGCTTTTGTGTTTGAGCATCTGTTATCTCAACAATTAACTGGACCTGTACCTCGCTGCCTGTTACCTGTGTACCTGTCTGCTTGCCAACCAGCCTGCCCATCAGTCTACCTGTACCTGCCTGTGAGCTGTTTTCATCAGTAAATCACTGAATTCATGCTGCTTCCTTATTGGTCTAGGTGCAGGTCCTCTCCCTGTTGCCCCGCATGAGCAGCCGGGAATTTATCATTATGTTCAAACAAGATTTTTTTTAAAAAAGTGACCCTCAGTTCAGTGTCATTTTTAACTGTCTTAGTGTCATGACATTTATTCTTGCCAATAAATGTTAGTGTGTGCTGTACAATCAACATTCATAAGCTAGCTATTTTGCATGCAAGCTAATGGTAGAAATCAGCCAGTTCAAATGAGATAAAAAATGTTTCTCAACTTAATTCTTTTCTGTATGGCCCAAATCCCACAGAAACACATCACTACGGGTGCGACTGCTTCGAAAATGTCTTGACAAAGCGCGTCAGGGGACAGAGCGAGTATTTGATTAATGGGGTGACCTTCATCATAATTAAATACCCCTAAAGTCAACCCTCTGTCTCTAGCTACCGTTGTCCCACTGTTCCTACCTCATTTACTGGCATCAAAACAGTAGTAGGCCTACCTCTTGCTGGATTTGATTGGTTGCCTGGGCCAAGTGTGCCTTTGGCAACTCTGCCTCTTGCACTGAAATGGTGGCAATATTTTTGAATCACGGCAGGCAGCCAAAGGAAAACAATGGTTTTGCTGGTGACACATTTCTAGCATTGCATTCTCGATAGATCATAGCCTAAAAGGGTCACTCACATAACTTATGTTTGCGCATCACTTCATAATTTATTCATCTTGTTACGCATCAGTCACAGAGCAGGGAGGCAACAGCAGGAGGAGGCGGAACCTGATAGGTCCTCCTGTGTATTTCAAAGCACTGATTGGCAGGACGAACCCTATAGGACCAAAATAGTTACTTTTTAGGTTGAGTTTTTTTTTTTCAAATTATAAGGACATTACTGCATAAAGACACAAAAGTACCGTAAACCTACACAAAATGTTAATAACGTAATGCATTACATGTGTCCTGGAGGGCAATCCTCGTTTATTCTCCCTTCATAGGGGAGGTCAGAGGTCAACTGCAGAACAGCATCCCTGAAACTGGTAGGGATTCTGGGATTTACTAATGAACACTTCAGTGGAGAGAGGAGGCTCTGCGTGCTGCAGTCTGAATCTGGGTCATACAGGGACACTCGCTACACCACCCTCCTGCGTGTGTGTGTATGTGCGTCTTAAGTGGCTGGTGGTCATGGCACGCAGTAGTCTGCATGTTGCACTAAATCTGTGCTGGGATATCAGCCACATTTTTTGATGATGTGGTCATTCGTTGTCATTGGTTCTCGGGTTACGCATGTATGTACGCATGTGCATGTATGTGTGTGTGTGTGCCGCCTAGCCAGTACAGGCCAGATGGCCTCTGTAATATATTTCCTTAGGGAAGCGTTGTCTCTGCGCAGCAGAAAGTCTGTGCGAGAAAAATAACAAACCCACTAACTCAGCATTCCATGCGCACTAAGCTTTGTCATCCTATTATCAGATTTTGACTTAGCTACCAGAGTAAGGTGCTCCTCCGTCCCCTCCCTCCTTTTTCGTGTCTTTCTTTCATCCCTTCATTCATCACCCCTGCATCTTTATTGATCTGGCTGCTCTTTCATTTTGCTCTGACAGGCAGTCAGACAGATAGCATACAAGTCAAAGACGCAGACGTGCGCAAAGGAGGTGTTTGCTTTTGATCAAAATGGTAGCATTGGGGTCTATGTATTTATGGATGTTTGTGTGAGCAGGTGGGGGTGTGTTTGACCTTTTGTTTCCATGTAAAGGCCGTAAGCTGCTTTGCTCATGTATCTTGTTCTGCAAAGCAAATTACTTGGGAGCCAATGGATTGCAGTAGTTCAGGTTCAGTGTTCCAGGAAGTGGGGAGAATGTTGTATAATGAGGGATGCAAACACACACAGACACAGACACACATACAAGCTCAGGCACTCTCTCAAAATGTAGCCAAATGCTGCGTTTTCTGCCTTGTTTCACAACTGGGAGAAATGTTGGTTAGAGTGCTTGCAGAGCCACAGCATGCTATGCAAATGATGCCCGATAAGTGATTCATTGTCCTCGCTGTTAATGGTTACTGATGTAGTGCCTGGCTTTAGCAAGTTGGTGTGTGAGTGCATTTTTTGAGTGCATGTTAATGTATGCGTTTATAGTTTCTGTGTGTATAAAAAGCTTGTGAAACATGAAAATCTCAGTTTAGTGGTTTGTTAAATTCAACCACATCTCCACTGATAGCTCTGAGAAACTCTCCTGCAGCTCCTCACCAGACAAGGGCCTGCACAAACCATGATGAATCTCCCTTTCAGAAAGAAAAATCTTGTCTGTATGTTGCACTGATAGAAGCGGGGTTGGAAACCATGCTTTCTGTCGGGTTTCACTGAATGTTTTTCTTATCTACATCTGCACCAGAAACAGGAAGTAGTGGAAAATTGATTCTAAGAAAGCCTGGTTTGTAACCCTTTTTAATGGTGGAACGGATAGGCCCATCTGTCTATTTATCATGGTTTTTTAAGGCCTGAATGATTGCCCTAGAGAACTGTGTTGCAGCAGAGTGGTAGGAGGAGCTCCACCAATATTTGCACATGATATATCATCAGCTGATTATAGCTGATCACAGATACCTCTGTATGGGCGTATATTTCAGACAGTTAGTAACAGAAAATGAAGTACAGAAGTGATGAATCTTCATTCATCTTCTAACCACTTCATCCTCTTGAGGGTTGCGGGGGGGCTGGAGCCTATCCCAGCTGACATCGGGCGAGAGGCAGGGTACACCCTGGACAGGTCGCCAGACTATCACAGGGCTGACACATAGAGACAAACAACCATTCACAATCACATTCACACCTACGGACAATTTAGAGTTATCAATTAACCTAGTCCCCAATCTGCATGTCTTTGGACTGTGGGAGGAAGCCGGAGTACCCGGAGAGAACCCACGCTGACACGGGGAGAACATGCAAACTCCGCACAGAAGGGCTCCCACGCCCGGGATTGGACCGGCAACCCTCTTGCTGTGAGGCGAGAGTGCTAACCACCACACCACCGTGCCGCCCGAAGTGATGAATATTTATGATAATTTATAAAGAGTATTGTTGTCATCCTGCTCAGTACGTATTGTTAGAATACTTCAATGATCAACTTTAGGTGACCCTTGTTAATTGTTAAAAGTTTATGTTTTGTGTTTATGTTATGGCCTCAACAATACAGCATGAGTGGTAGTTTCATGAAACTAAAGCTATCAGTAAGATGAATAGTAATACACAGTCATAAATGATGGGCAACGGCGTGAGGCACTTGGCAGAGACATTCCAGGATGTAGCCCAAAGCAACAGTCGCCCACCATTATTTATTCATAATTTCAATATAGAGCCAACATTATACGTGTAGCTTTGAATACAAATCAGTTGTTAACTTACAGCTGTGTAATTATCAAAGTGTGAGGAGTTCAGCTTCAGCATTTGGAAAAATGAAATGTGTTCATATATGCTGAAGTATTAGTGCACTAGATGGGCAAAGGTATGTGGACACCCAAATGTTATGACCATATGTAACTGCTGAGCTTATTACTTAATAATTTTAAGCATTAACCTTCAGCTATAACAGCCTGCACTCTTCTCTTTCCACCAGATTTATGAACATTGCTGTTAGCATTTGCTCCCATTTAGACACAGAAGTGATTAGTGAGGTTGGGCACTTATGTTAGATGCAGGCTGTTTTCATGCACTGTTCGTACATATTCCTATGAAAAGTAATGTGCCACAATTTGTATATATCCCACATAATCATAAGGCAGTTACTTGTGTAAACCCATGAAAGCAGGAAGGCTGCAGTCACATGAACAAAGTGCTGGCAGAAATAAAGAAGGGAGTAGTCAATTTAAGGTTACAGGTTGCGATTGTGGATGGGTCACAAAACACAGGACTTTCCCCCAGGAGACCGGTGTTTGGAACCATGTGAAACCAAGTGAACTTAAGTGAACACCATGTTTCTTTTCCTAAACCTAATCTATGTAACTTTATTTGCATAAACCTAACCTTTGTAACTTTACTGGCCTAAACCTAACCTGTATAACTTTATTTGCCTAACCTAACCTACGTACCTTAATTTGGTTTAACCTAAGGCTGCCCAACCACGTTTCTTTTCCTAAAGCTAACCTATGTAACTTTATTTGGCTAACCCTACCCTTCATAACTGTACTTGGCTTAACCTATGGCCGCCCAGCCATGTCTCTTTTCCTAAACTTCACCTACTTATCTTTACGTTAAGTGTGTATATTTACTTTAAGTACATCATTCATGGGACGCTAATTCACTTGCTATCATATGAACTGTTGTACATGGTTTTTTTAAGATACCATGAGGATATGTTGTATAAGGAGACGTTGGCCTGATAATGGCTGGCATTCACACTTGGCATTCTAACTGTCATCCCACTGACTGAAATATTGCTATATCCTGATTGGTGTCAGAAAGTGGTGCATGGATTGGTGCCCCACGAATGACGTTTCATACCTAACGTATGTAAGTTATGTACGTGACTTAAAGTTCGGTTAAGTTCCGAACAGCAATCTTTGTGACCCATTCAACGGCCCAACTGCCTGTCTTATTTACTTCCTATCTGTGCATTGATCATGTGATCACAGCCTTCCCAAATACATGGGTTAAACACAAATTACTGGCTCATGATGATGATGGAATATGGATGAACTGGGTTCATTACTTTTCTGAGGAAACATGAGAACAGCCTGACTGAGACCCAGTATGTGTCCACACACTTTTGGCCATGTAGTGTAGTAAGGTGTGGAGTGTACAGGAAGATGCCAATCAAGTGAAACCTCACAAAGCATCCATTTTACAGGAAAAGTGGCCTGGTCATGCACATGAGTTCTTTGTTACTGAGATGATTTAATTGGTATTTTCCTGAATGCTCACTGATCTGTGTGTATTTGCATATAATTTGAATACTACTCTGTGCGGGTTTGGCTTTTGATTTTGTGTGTTAGTCCATGTGAGTGTGTGTGTGAGGGGAGTAGGTACTGACAGATGGCCTGCTCCCTGTGAACAGAGAGGAGCTGCTTAATCGAGAGAAAGAAAGAGAGGGAGAGGGAGGGAGGGGAGTTGGCACTGTCCTGAGTTTCTCTGCCTCCGTTTGATAGAGAGGTGTATTTACTTGGTCACAGTTTTTCCTCCTGAAGCGCTCCATCACACTCCCAATCGATGTCCACTCACTGTTTGTACTCCTTTGCTTACAAAGATTAGTGCAGTCTCCCTCGTTTTCACTCTTTTTCTCTGTCTTGTTGTTTCCATTCTTCCTCCTCATCCCTAAATCAGACAGTGACAGGTGGCGCAGCCGCCTTTCACGCCAATGGCTCCCTGCCCTCCTCCTTTCTCTGCTCCCTGTCTTTTCCTGTGCTCTGTCAAACAGACAAGAGTGCCAAGGCACTCCCCACGAATTTCCTGCTCCAGGGTCTGATCCGATACTACTTGGCTGCTCTGAGACAGTGTGAATTTTTCAGGCGTCTGAAACTCTCTGGAGGGCTGGAATTTACCTTCAGGGTGGTGGATGTAGGGCAAGGGCATCCACATACTCACACATACACACAGACAATGTGCAGTCCAAAGCCAGCGGGCAAATTGGGTTATCTGGTGGGAATAACATGCTTTCATATTGATTTAGTCACCATGTGTTATGGCTTCAGAGGCCTGTTTCCAGTTGAAATGCACTTTGATTGTGTTTGCAGTTCTGTAGGTCAGATTTTTTTTCTGTGCTTAGAAATAACAAAATGGAAGGTTATAGATTAAAGCCTCAAATAGAATTTTACCAATTCCCTCTGAGCATGCTGATAGTTAAGTCAAGTAAAAGCGTCTGACCTCCAGACTGTAATATCAGCTTTATTTTCTGGTACTGTCTCATAAACAGTGAACAGAGTAACTTTGTTGACACAAATTGCATTTGAAGACTTTCCTCTAATTCTATACTTCTATCCTCTTCAACCCCACAGATGTGCAGTAGCACTGGTTATCCCATAGAGCCTAAAAACTTTAAGTGTAGTGAAGATGCCAAGGCTTTCAAAACTCTCAAAAATATCATGATATGAAAGGTAAATTGTCTAATGTTTTCCATCCATCAATATTTCAGACATAAAAAACACAAATCCTTGCAACTCTGGATCAAGTAGATACAAATGTGGCATTGTCAACCAGAATATTCCTGTATCAAACTTTGGAGTTACTTTAGGTGAATTTTTAAAGCAGCATTAATAGATTTTTTGGTAGTAGAATATGCTGTAAACCCAGCATTTACATGTTAGCAAACAGTTGCCTATTTACACATTCAGCAGACATACCAGTATGTGTTTGTAGTCATGTTTCTTGCCACCTGCCAAATGTAAGTCAAATATTCAATAAAATGGTAAACCTAATTTATTGTACCTCCTTTTTGGTTTCCTCCATCTTCAGAGGGACATATCCTGCTCTTCAGCAGCTACTGTAAATGCTCTTGCTAACTAGCTAGTTACTAACAGCATCAGTTTGTCACAGAAAGCAGCTATCTAGTACAGGGTTAGTGAGGGCAAAAAAATTTAACCAAAAAGTAACATTTAAGGCAATGAAAACAGAACAGTAGGTGTATAGAGCCTCTTTATGCCTGGTATTAACATGCATCTTAGGTGGTCTCATCAAAAGAGGACAGCGCTAAATACAAGTGTAAACAACCACCAAGACGCATTGTGATCAGATTACTGAAACCACTTGACAAGGTAGTCTGAGACGCATTGCACCACATGCCCTCTGTAGTGTAAACACGAATGCATCCTGATGCATCGCTGACTACATCATCAATGCAGGACATGGCGGTTGTTTTGGTGCCAGGCCCTCTATAATTGCCCATTTTGTGACAAGTTGGACGAAGTGTTGCATGACAGTCCATCATTTTGCCCCATGAAAGGAGACATGTTGAATTTTGCTGACAGCGATATCTCCAGCTGCACCGACAAAACGACTAATGCGACTAGCGAGCAGCTATATGCGTGTGGATGTAATAACTCCAAGTGGGGCCCTTTGACCTTCTAGTGTAAGTGACGTAGGCAGTAACGAAATCTGATCCTCTGATCTGATCTGGTCATTTTGAGACACATGATAGACACATATTTAAACGTCAGTGTGTCTTGGCTGTCTACGCATGTTAATACCTGATGTAAACTGGCTCATAGATGATAAAAAGCTCCATGGAGCTGAGGGATCTGTAAGGTTTGGTGGTGATTTTCTGAGGGTACGTCACTGTGATTGACATCTTTGACATTACACGTAATCATTTGACCTATTGTTCGTGTAAAGATGATTATTAGTGCTACTTTAAGGGGAAAAAAGGGAACTAACTGGTAAAAGTGATGTTCTTCCGTTATACTCTCAACAAAGACGGTGATTCACATGAAAAGCTATAATGCTGTGTGACACAAATGGTGCATACCTAATCCGCATGATAAAAATGGATTGCATTTTACTCCCCAGTTCACAGTCACAGGGAATTCGTTTCACTAAACCCTGAACCATATGGCAAACTCCCTTTATTTAATAGCACTCACCCAATCAGTAGACCTTTGACAAAGTATTCATACTTGCTGATAAATAATTAGGTCAACCAATGATCAGCAGGGAGGGGTTTGGACACTCCCTGGATTTGATGACTTAAAGTTGAGATTTTGTTCAAGTTACAGCCCGGAGAACTTTGCCATGACCTATTTTACACCCATGAACCACCTTTAGTTCAATGTAAATGCTGCTGACAGAATCAGGAGAGAAAGCGAGGAGAGGACAAAGATGGTCTCAGGCAGTCCCAAGCTGCTGTTTCTGCTAGAGCCACTCGGCCTAATTGAGCCTCTGTGACAGGAAGCCCCGATGGGATGTTTTTGTTCACTGTCAAAAGGGTCAGGAGATTCAAAGTGAAGCGTGTCGTGTGTACAGTCAAGTTGGGCAAAGCCTCCTCTGTGTCTTCTCATGGGACGGTGATAAAAACTTTGAGTGCCGCCTGCCTGGTATTGGCACTGACGTCCTTTCAGTGGCTAAGCTCCAGTGAAACAAAACAGGGACTTGTGGAGGAATCTGAGTTTAAATGTGTTGTTCAAGGACGAATTGTTAATTTGTTGATGGCAAGTGATGGATCAGGCATTATGTGTAGCTACCTGACATCCCACACCTATTGAGCTGTCATCAGACCTCTCCATGATGTATGCAGTACTAATCAGCTCCACTGAGGTGTTGTTTTATTAATGTGCATGTGTGTTTTTGTATCCCCAGGACCTCTCCACTCTACAGTGTGATGTGTGTATCCTGGTCTTCTCAGTGACTGACAGGCGAAGTTTCCACCGCACCGCCCAACTCCGCCTCCTCCTCAGGGAGTCCCAGCCACACACACCAATCATCCTAGTGGGCAACAAGAGCGACCTTGTCCGCTCCCGTGAAATCAGCTCAGAGGGTAAGTAGAGTGTCTGTAATGTAAACCTGTCATTCATGCACGCAACTGGCCGTTTGACAACCCCCTCCCCTGAACAGTGATTGTCCAATCGTAGCTTAGCAACCATATCAAGGCAGGGCAGGTCTGTCAGGCTATGGATTACATAGTAGAAACCTAACCAGATGTTACTTCCATGGCCAAAATAAGCACTTTATGGGGTTACAGGCTACGTGCTCGTCCACAATAGCATGTTCACTGTGAAGCATTTCCCTACTATGGAAGCTGATCCTGGATGCTATATTAGCAGCCCTGCCTGCTTTTAATTGGAACTGGGGAGTTAACATTTAAGCAACCCCAGCCAAAATCATTGTCTGTGACAGCGTTGTGTTCACCAAACACATTGGTTAGCCCTAAAATAGCCCTTAAATAGTTTTCCTTTCTAACAGTAGAAGTGAAACATACTATTTGATTATAAAAATAATAAAGCATAATCTCTCTCTTATGTAAATTATGTAAGCATAACAGCAGGAATTCATTCATTCATTCATCTTCTAACCGCTTCATCCTCTTGAGGGTCGCGGGGGGGCTGGAGCCTATCCCAGCTGACATCGGGCGAGAGGCAGGGTACACCCTGGACAGGTCGCCAGACTATCACAGGGCTGACACATAGAGACAAACAACCATTCACACTCACATTCACACCTATGGACAATTTAGAGTCACCAATTAACCTAGTCCCCAAATCTGCATGTCTTTGGACTGTGGGAGGAAGCCGGAGTGCCCGGAGAGAACCCACGCTGACACGGGGAGAACATGCAAACTCTGCACAGAAGGGCTCCCACGCCCGGGATTGAACCGGCAACCCTCTTGCTGTGAGGCAAGAGTGCTAACCACCACACCACCGTGCCGCCCTCAGCAGGAATTATGTTAGAAAAAAATACTTGTTTGGTCTCATATTTTTCCTTATCATACTTTTAATACAAGGACTATCTAGTTCTACACTGCAAACTAAAACAATGTACATTTTATTCAGTTTTTTCCACATGGATAATTACTGGTGAGAATTTTTGGTTTTAATGGTTTACTGATTCATGGACAATGCAAGGAGGGTATCATGGCCCATAGTGGGAAGGTACACAACACCAAGAGAGAGAATGTCATCTTTTATTCTAACATTATCAACAGCATTTACAAAGCCAAAATCATGACATCATGTCAGGGCAGCCTCTGGTCCACTAGCTTCTGTAATTTGAAGCAATCCCTCATTCAGTGTTCTTTTATCAGTCTTTCTGAAGAAAAATGGAGCATGTTCCCGGGTTTTACGGGAACATGCTCCATTAAGCAGACAAATCAACAGCAATTACTCCACTTGCCATTAGAAATGGAAATCTTTGTATTCTTATCATAATTAAACAATTTTGTGAGTGCAGAAAAAAATTACAGCTCGGTTAAAAATTTCCAAGCATGGCAAATTGGTTCTATCCATAACAGGGCTGCAAGACAGATGCACACACACACACACACACACACACACACACACACAAAAAGATATTGCAATTATTTTGACAGATATTGCAATGGTGATATGAGTTAGTGGGTCTTGTAATTTTTGCATTTCATTTTCACTGAAAAAAATATATAAAAATGATGACTATGGGATTTTTGCTGGAGTCTGTATACCAAACAAGCGTGTTCCCTTACATCTGGAATGTGATTTGTAGGCCGGGCATCTCTGTAGCACAACACAATGGGTTTTTTTGTTTTTTTATAATTGTATATATTGACACATTTTACCTTTATCAAAAAATTGCCACTGAGATTTGGATATTGCCATATTTGATTACAGCCCTTGTCAATATCCATAAAACTCACCAGTACTGAGTGAATGGCAGCCCCTTGACTCACCCATGGACAACATCTAGGGTTTATGGGAAGTGGTGTTTTTTAAAGGCAGCTAAAAACAGTAACATTAAGAAAACAATATTAAATTATTTTTCAAGACACTCCCTTCCTAATGAGAAATTTATCTAAGGCTGGATTTGTAGTCGTTTTCCATCCATTTTCATCCACCTATCTAGGGCTGGGTTGTGGGGGCAGCAGGCTGAGCAAGGTACTCCTGATCAGACTCCAGACCCCAGACTCCCTTTCCTAGCAATATTTTCCAGCTAATCCTGGGGGATCCTGAGGGGTTTCCAGGGCAGATGAGATACATAACCAATCTCTCCAGTGTGTTCTGGGGCTACTCTGGGGCCTCCTACCAGATTGTGGTTGGCATTGTTAATAATAGAGTCCACCAGGGATGATGTTTTTCTGTAGGCTGACATGGAAGTTAGCATCGCCCTGATTCCCTTGTCAAAAAGCCAACAGGATTTTTCCATCGAATTATAGATTTTTTTCTGAAAAAAAAAGATCTACTCACACTTTTGTTCAGCAAGATAATCTTTACAAATTAATACCACTTCCATGATTATTTAAGTCTGAATGCACTCACCAGAGAAAGCTAATGTTAGGCTATAAATGAATCACACTTTGGTCACATGACGTAACGTCACCACCATAACAAGACTGTAAAGCTGTGTTTGACCAAATTTTCAACTACGTCATGGAGATAACATTAGCTTAATAAGCTAGTTAGCGAAAGCCAATAAAATCTGTGAATGACGGTCATCATTTTCAGCTGATAAAATTGACGGTCGGCAACTACCAGTAAGAATCTCACATGTGCCTACCTCAAAGGACTCACTGTTTAAAAAATGACTAATAATTTCTAGTTGTAAAGCCGCCACCGTTGTCATCATAAACTTTGTGCCATGTGAGAACTGAATACTTAAAAGGAAAACAGAGGTAACTGAGGAGGACTGGGAGCTTCAAAAACACTTAGTTTCCATCTTCCCAGACACAAGCGATGATGTACAAATGCCAGACTGCTGTGTGATGCAAGAAAAGAAATGCACAAGAAAGATTTGAAATGCACTCTTTTGTTCGCTTCTTTATTGTGCATTTCAAGCAGCTCTCCAAATGAAACATCTCAAATGGAAAATTTCTTGTAATTACAGTGATTGACTAGATATTGATGCTTTTTTCTGCTGGTTATAATGGATGTGTGGATATATATGTGTAGTCAGGCACACGCACACATACAGACACATTTTCCCCAGGAGAACAATGGTAGTGTTCTTTGTGCAGTTACTCATCCATCCCTTTCATTTATCCTCTTTTCTCTCTTTCTCTGTCTTGGCTCAGCTCTCTCTCTGCCCTGGTATTCTACCATAAATCTTTCTCCAAGCCGACATCAGTCTCCATTAGAAAGACTCTTGGGGGATCTATCTTTGATGAGCAAAATCAATTTCTTCACTGTTTACAATATCCAGGGATAAACGCTCTGTTGGTAAACTCCTTGTGGGAAGAAAAATCTATGATCTATTATTCTTTTAAAGGGTTGGAAATATCAAATAAAATCAATTTATCCCCATGGCTTTTGTAATGTTGTATTGTTTACCACACAGAGTTTCCTTAGTGTTAATCAGCTTTTTGACAATGATGTCAAAACTCTCTTATGTATCACTTTGTCATATGTATTGCTGCAAGTTTATTATGTTAATGTGATCTGTACGACATCTATTGCACGTCTGTCCATCCTGGAACAGGGATCCCTTCTCTTCCCTTGCTCTTTTTGAGATTAAAGGAGGGATGCTGCCCCCTGAGGCAAATGATTTTTGATATTGGGCTTTATAATTAAATTGAATTGAACTGAATTGAATTGAACAGAAAGACAAATCTACAAATTGAACTTGTGAACAATAAAACACAAAATATTTGATTACTCCAGTTTAAGCTGTGCAGATATTTATGGCTAAAACACAGAAAAGTCAAGGTATCAACATGCATTGAAGCCTATTGAAAAAAAATAGCTGGCCAATCCTTCCATGAAACAAAAGAGGATGGTATTTTTAGCCATACTAGAATTGGGGCTGCTATTCAGTTAGCCCTTCAGTCCACCAGTTTGGTCACTGATGGATCGGTGAAAATGAGAGGATGTGCCCTATCAGCTGCCCTCTTGAATGCTGAAAACGAGCGGATGTGCCCTTTTGGCTGCCCTCTTGAGTGATCAAAACAAGACGATGTGCCCTATTGGATCAAAACGAGCAGATGTACCCTTTTGGCTGCCCTCTTGTCCCTATGTCATTCAGTAGGTGCCCTTTTTTCCTTTTCGCCCCTGCCCTTCAAACATCCTGAGTCCGTCACTGAGTTTGATCCAGACTGAAATATCTCAACACATTTCCAGTTGCCTTTCTGCCAGCTCCAGTAAATTTGGGCTAAATGTTAGTATTGTTAGTTTTGGTGTTGATTTTTGTGGTTGGCTTTAGATGACGGTGGCGTGTGGCTGTGAGTAACTCATCAGGATGAGGACATCAACTCACCAGTCTGTACAATCTCTTCCTGCTCACTTCTGCTAGTCAGCCAGGTTGAGGTTGTCAAATGTAAACATCAGTAAATACGAAGAGAAGCTGGGCACCAGCTTAGCTAGCATCCTGCTAGCCACTGGCTTTCGAAATAAACCAGACGGCCTCCGTAATGCATCAGTTACCAGTGGGACATCAGGAACTGTAATATCCTTTGATTCACCAGCAGTTTAATATGGTTTTGAATTTCCCATCTGTTTGATGGATTGTCATATTTCATCTTGACATTTCCCCAACTGGATGAAATGTTATGAAATTTGGTCATCTTTTGGTCATCTAAAGTCATCATCAGATAAAAATGTTCATTTGACCAAGACTTAAGTTATAACCGAATAATTATAATCCCTTCAGCCTCAGCAGCACTTTGCGCAAATAAGCAGATGTTAGCAAGCTAACACTCTATTAGGTGTTCTTACATGGACCCTAATATTCCACTAATTATCAGAATAATAGCCCAATCAGAATAAAAATAATTCACGTAACCACGCAAATCAGAGGAGACTTGCCCGCTCCAGCCTGATTGAAAAGAATTCTCAATCAGGTTGAGAGGGGTGGTCCATTCAATGGGAAACTATTCATTACTAATAACCATTTAAAGGTTTAATCTGATTGTTTCTTTCTCTGGTTAGAATAAATATATTCTTTCTGCACATGTTTGGCCCACGTGGAGGTAACGTTAGGTGATGTAGATGGTGCTTGCATTGTTATGCTGCAACAGCTGTGTCTACGAGCTTCCCTCTGCTGATTTTGACAGAGAATCATTCGTTCATTCATTCATTCATCTTCTAACTGCTTCATCCTCTTGACGGGGGGCTGGAGCCTATCCCAGCTGGCATCGGGCGAGAGGCAGGGTACAGGGTACAGGCCAGACTATCGCAGGGCTGACACATAGAGACAAACAACCATTCACGCTCACATTCACACCTACGGACAATTTAGAGTCACCAATTAACCTAGTCCCCAATCTGCATGTCTTTGGACTGGGCCGGAGAGAACCCACGCTGACACGGGGAGAACATGCAAACTCCGTACAGAAGGGCTCCCACACCTGGGATCGAACTGGCAACCCTCTTGCTGTGAGGCAAGGGTGCTAACCACCACACCACCGTGCCGCCCCGAATCATTCGTGAATTAAAAAAATATTTAGTGCTATGTTCTTATGTGAATGCTCTTTGATTTTGAAACAATAGCCTCACTTAACATTGCTGTTACAGGCTGAATTGTGGAGTTGTTGGACATAATTGTCTATCAGGACCTCATGGCCAGTGGCAGTATCCTGCTTGTGAGACATTTTAGGGACATCTGTAAATTCTAGTGTCTACCAATAATCTGCATGTGAGATGTTTAAAAGGGACATCTGTAATTTGAAGCTGCAGTTAAATAACCTGGGTTACACTTAAATTACTCACTACTTAATCTGCACTTTATGTAACGAATTGAATTTTCTCAGTAAAGTTGGGGACAAAAACACAGTGGACTGAACCACTTTGCGCAAAATCAGAAAAGTCATATTCTAATATTGTCCATGCAACCACAGCAAGTGGGTGAAAAATTTACTCAAAACAACACCTGCTAACCATCAGCATGTTAACATAGGTCATAATGAGTGTGCCAACATTAGCATTTAGGCTAGTTGTGTTTCACCTGCAAATTTCTGCATGTAGGGTTGCTATGACAAACATAAATCATCCAGTTGTGGTAATAAAGTAAATTATGTGAGTAATCCAAGTGAGCCACATAATTCCAGGTTAAATATACCTGTATTTTTAAAGATAAAATTAGACGTTATTTCAGGTAAGAATGGCATCATGACAACATTTCAAACAAATCCACCATGAGATTACTGAATAGCTCACAATCATAAATGGGTATAAACAAAAGAGTGCCTGGGGTGCAAAGTAGAAACAAGATGATCCACATTCAGTAGACTAAAGGCTGCAACTGCTGCCAAAGTTGCCCTTATTAAGTATTGATGGGGATGAATAATTAATGCAGTTGATTATTTTGTGCTTTGTATTTGTATTCAGTTTAGGTACACATGCATGAGGTTTGGTTTTTTGTGTGGGAAGTGTGTTTTTCTGTTGATCACTGTCAAGAAATCCTAATTCCATCCACTGTGGTTCAATGTAACAACAGAAAACAAACATGAAAAAGACCATGGGGATGAATATTTTTATAGGCATGTGTAAGTGTTATTTTGATTCACAATTCCCTCTGCAAAATGAATAAATCCTGTGAATCGAAAAGCTCACTTTACTCTGGTAGATATCACTGTTGAACAGCGAGCTTCACTTTTATATATTTTGGCATGCAATACTGAAGCAAGGTCTTGGCAAAGTAAATTCACTGAAGAAGAAACACACAGTGCTGTACTGAACCCAGATAGTGGTGAAAACCCACTGAACAGAGATCAGACCACAGGCAGGTTATGCTTCTGCTGGACTTAATGGGCAATTTTTATTTTATTTTATTTTTTTTGTAGCACTGGCAGGCTGTCCCATTGTCTGAATTTCATTCATGTTTCAAATGGGTGTGGAGTGACTGCAGCTGAGAGGGAGGAAAGACCTTGACATGAACTTGCATTCACAGTTTATATGGTATACAAATTCAAAACTTTACAGTCATCTCTGCAGTTTGCTGCAAGTCGTTAATGTATCCACTGTCACATCATCAAATATAAAGACGCATCTTTTGCATATGTTGCAAACATTACACTATACCTCCCTATCTATTCCTCTGGAGGGGCTCCATCTCTCTGTGTCCCTTGAGCCTCTTTTTGTCTTGTTTTGTTTTTTCCAGATGGCACATCTCTTTTGGGATTATCTCCCTCTTACAGGACGCCACCGCTCTTACTATCTTTATGTATATTTGTACTCGACATACGTGCACAACTGCCTGCTTGTATACAGACGCAGTGAACACACAAACAAGCAGACGCTTCATCTCTCTCAATCTTCTCTCTGGCTGATGTCTGCGAGGCTGTTTCGTGGCGAGGGCTGTGATAAGAGGGATGAGAGGAGAAATGATAGAGGGAAGAGCGAATGTATGAGAATGGTGTGCATATGAACGGGAGTCTTGGTTCAAAGAGATGTGTGGAACGCGTTGTGTGAGTGTGTGGTTGTGTGTTGGGGGAGAGTCTAGCTTGTTTTGCTGTCCTTGAAAGAACCACTTCCGACCTTCAGAATGAGGATATTTTACAAAGGGAGTCTGTATAGCTGGTGTTAACATCAATGCATTGATTTTTCCACATATCATTTGGGTGGTGTTGGAATATATTTCCTTGCCAGTACAAAAGAGGTTATTCTGTAGCTCTTTTATTAAAGACAATCCTGGCCTGCCCATTTCGTCAAATTCTGCCCTTTATAGTTGCCATTTAGAATTGCTAAATTACCCCTCTTAAACCTTTGCAGCTGGTCCTGGGAGGCTTTAAAGGTAAATTGTCTCATCTGTAATTTGCAGAAATTGTCAGTGAACAGAGGTGAACTCAACTTTCAGATACAATACAAGTTTGAATAATGAATCCTCACAAGAATCCAGATAGCAGTTTCATGTTAGCCTCCATTTGACTCAGCTTTTAGTGTTTAACCATTTTTGATGTCAAATGACTCCCTGTGATTTGAAAAGATTGCTAGTCAACCCGCAGAGAACCCACACTCATCCCTGTAGCTCTACCATGCTTTTACTTTTGGCTCTTTTTTTTTTTTTTTTACATGTTACTTTAAGCTATTCCCTCTTGTTTTCCCAGTGTATGTAGACATAGGTTTTATGAGTGCAACCCACTGTCCCCACAAAACCCCCATATACAAACACAGTAAAGTAGATGGGCTAGCCAAGTCCCTGATATTTTCCTCATGAGTTGGTGGAGGCTGAAGCAAAGGGCCTCAAATATAATGCTAATACTCTATGTGTGCTAGTGTATAGTAATTTGCTAACCAATTTGCCTCAAGCGCCAAATACAGGGCTGAAAAATAGGGCCAATGCTGAAGTGCCAAAAACTGCAGTTCCGTGAATGGCCACTTGAGGCTGGCTTTAAAAGTGAGTCAATACCCGTAGATCCCCATGTTAAAATGTTCAACTTTACGGCAGATATAGACACATTAACAGCCTGGTACAAAAACAGTTTTGGTCTCTTTAGCTTCATGACAATTAAGGGTTGACTTTAAGTTATGCATAATTAAGGGCGGGCCACTCTGAATGACAGGCTGCGAGGCAATACCGCAATCTGAGTCTGATCCACCCATCACTTTTACATAGCTCCACCCTCTCATCCAAATTTGGTCACTTCTAGCTCCAAAAAACCAAGATGGTGTTGGACAAAATACCAAAACAACCATGTAAGCTAGTGATGGGCAGATAAAGCTTGTTTCACACCTGTGAAACACACTGTTTCAATACATTGTGTCGGAGCTTGTGTGTGTCTTATTTTAAATAACATATATACTAGAAAAATTTGTATTGTCTTTATTGTTTTTAATCTTTAGTGTTTTGGTCTAATTCTACAAAGAGTCTGGTTAAGTTTAGGATTATGATTAGAGTTCTAACAAAATTCGGTTTCATTAATGACATGATTTAAGTTTAAGCTATTGTTTCGTGGATTTGGGGTTAACTTCATGCATATAGCAATGAGGGAAAAGACTGAGAAAAAGCGTACAGTCAGTGGAAGGTTCTCACAAGGACACAAGAATAGAGAAGTCTGTGTGTATGAGTTTATTGTGTGGAAGTGTAGAAACCACAGTCTGAGGTCAAATCCTGTTTGGTTTGCTTTTTTGTACGACTTAAACAGAGGCAGCAAGTGTAAAATGTGTGCGCATCGGTGCTTGCACATTGGTGTCGACTCAAGTTCGGTCACTGCTTTGGTGTATTCTTAATGACACGAGTGGAAGGAGAAGGGAGGGAGGCGAGGAATGAATAATGAGAGATGCCTATACTCAGCATATTCTGTCTACATAAAAAAAAACAACAACAACAACCCAGGAGCAGCGATGTGGTCAGCGATATGGAAATGCTCCCTCTCTATTCCCGAGGCACCTGACAAGGATGTTCTTATGTTCTCTCTGGACAGACCACATGTATTTTTTCTGATATGTGAGCCTGACGGAGGAAGCTGACCCGGCCTGCCCGGCTAACTAACATCCTCTTTAAAGAACCTGGGGCCCGGTGGAGAGTGCTGAAGTCATAAAGTCTATTTATGGCATATACAGTGACACTTTTATTCTCCTATCTCTCACCTTCCCCCCTTTGCTACATATCTCTCCCTAGCATTAACACACACAGTGACACATACACTGTCACACAGGAATGTATTTATCATTTGCTTAATATGGCTGTGGTATGGCCTTGCTCCTCAGGGCTTTGATTAATGTGCACTCTGGCTCTGTTTGCTTAGTCTGCATTCTTTCTGTCTCTCTCCCCGTCCGTCTGTCTCCTTCTGTCTCCTTCCTCTCCTTCTGTTTGTTCATTTCATCTGCAATCTTGCCTGTCATCTCTTTTCAGCGTCTCCATCCTCTGTCCCTGTGACTCACATCTTTCTTCCTTTTCGTCTCAATGTGACTCTCACTTTATTCTCTGTCTGTCTCTTTGTCTTTGTCAGCACACAGGTAGAAACTTTTGGGTGGCCCTCTGCCTCCTCACCTTGTTTCCTCTCCCCTACTCTCCCTCCTTTTGTTTCCTAGCCTCTCCTGTCCTTTTGTTTACTCTCCTCATTTCTTCTCCTCTTGTTTCCTCCTCTGTTCTTCTTATTTATTCGCCTCATAATTTACTCTCCTCGTTTACTCTCCTCTCCTCTTGTCTCTTCTCCTCTTGTCTTGTCTCCTTCCTTGTTTCCTCCTCTACCCTCTTCTCCCCGCCTTGTTTCCTAGCCTCTCCTTTTCTCATGCTTCTCCTCTGCTTCTCTCATTTCCATACCTGTTCTCCTCATATTCTCTCCTCTCCTCTCTTAGTCTCCTCTGTACTCTCGTTTCCTATATTGTCCATTTGTCTTCATCTCCTCTCCTTTCTTGTTTCCTCCTCTACCCTACTTGTTTCCTTTCCTTGTTCCCTCCTCTTGTTTCATCTCCTATCTCCCATCCTCACTTCTTGCTTCCTTATTTCCTCTCCACACATGGTTTCATCTCATTTTCTTGTTTCCTGTCCTCCACTGCCCTTCCCTTCCCTTGTGTCCTCTCATTGCCTCCTCTCCTCTCTTCCTGCTCCTCATTTCCTCTTCTCTCCTCGTTTCATTTCATTTCCTGTTTCCTCTCATCAGCTGTCCTTCC
The DNA here is from genome assembly GCF_011397635.1 of Epinephelus fuscoguttatus. Taxonomy (NCBI): domain Eukaryota; kingdom Metazoa; phylum Chordata; class Actinopteri; order Perciformes; family Serranidae; genus Epinephelus; species Epinephelus fuscoguttatus. The sequence goes on along the minus strand of NC_064766.1, from coordinate 9,699,659 downwards.
CCTCCTTTGTGTCCTCTCGTTACCTTTCGTCTTGTGCTCTTATCTCCTCTCCTCATTTTGTTTCCTCTCCTCTCATTTTGTCATTTTCTATCCTCTCCTCCACTCATCTCCCTGACTCTTCTCTTGTCTTCTCATGCTTCCTACTCTTCTGTCCTCTCCTAATTTCCTCTCCTTTCCCTACTCCCCTGCTCTCCATTTTCCTTTCCTTGTTTCCTCTTTTCTCCTCTCTTGTTTCCACCTCTCCTTGTCTCCCCTGTTCTCCTCTGTTCACCTCTCCTCTCTTCCCTTTGTTTCCCCTCCTCTCCAATTCAATTTCCCAAACACTCTTTTAACAGGTTATAAAGATTTAGTTCGATTCAATCAGCTGTCATAGGTATTAGGATAAGCCCCGTTGACCCGGTTTGGGATTTGTCTCTTTTCCTCCCGCTCTTACCTCACAGACTATTATGTGACACTGCTGTGAGTCGACAGCTGCTGTGCGGCTGGATTATTACGCCCAGATCAAATCTAGTTTTGTTTTTTTGTAATACCTGTTCAGTATGTGTTCATGCCATGTAAATGCAGCCACACAAAAAACAGATTTACATGTGAAATTGCAATGGCCATAGTTCAGAATATTAACAAGGTTTTAATTAGATTTAATGGGGTATAAGTGTTTCGTAAATCATCTTCAAGTTCAGCTTATGAACTGCTTACTTTTTTCCTGTAACTACAGTTTGCTCAGTCCCATGTCAACAGATCTGTCTCCATGACCACCGAGCAAACTCTATGGACGGAAAAAAAATATGCTGCTAAATGCACCAGAAAAAGTTAATAAGAGGTACAGGAACATTTTGTTTTACAACCTGCAGATTTGTCAGGGAAAATCATGACTTGGCATGACAACATGAAATTCGTCTATGGCAGCAAAATCTTCCTGCTGCCAACACTTTGCAGTCATTTTGAGTTCATGCAGTGTAAGTTTTATACAGTTATTATGAATCCCAATAATAAACCCTCAAAAGCCTTTTCTGCGCACAGCTGCTCAAGAGTGCTCGGATACTGGCTCTGAGAGAGCAGAGCAGAGGCAATCAAAAAAAAAGCTGAAGTATAGTTGAAAAAAAAATGCTATTTGAGCTGACAGTGAAGCCCGTTTGTTGCAGAATGATCTGTATCTGTCAGCTTTCCTTATCATCCAGGCGTGTTTGAGCAGGGACAAACAGCAGCGTTTAGCCGAGATACTGAGCCTTGTTTAGTGTCCTTATCCAGGAGAGTCACATTGAGATGGAAACGATTTTTTTATTTGAGCTGCAGCAAAGAGATTTGAGCTTATACAACTCAGCTAGGTGGCAACATTTACCCCATCCTGCCATCACTGTCTCTCTTTCCGGCTCTTTGCAAACATTACAATGCAACAAAGGCTAATTAGTTGAATTGGAAAAGATGATTATTTAATGTAAAACTAAAAAATTGTATGAAAAAAGACGTTAGTCATAAAGCCAGGTAATTTCTCATTTTAACATTACTATTTACAGCTCTGTTGTTGTATCTTTTTAATTTTGGGTTTAACCATTTTTTGCTTTGTAATTTTTAATATCAACTTCCTCCTTTTCTCTAACTGAATATGGTCTGAGCAGCGGTCTTTACCGGAGGACTTCTGAACTACAGTTGCCACTGTCAGTCCACCAATCTTCTTTTAAAAATCAGCACATTTTTCACATATTTCTGAACATTGTTCAAAATCCCTAAAAAAAATCCAACTCAAGGTCCACTTATTAGCTTTTTTAAAAGCTAATAATCACACAGTCTTCATCAGCAGATGGAGTTGCTCAGTTGGAAATTAATATGATGCCATGTGAGCTGTTATGTTATGATTTCATCTGCACATTTTTTTTTTTTTACCTTGGAAATTTGACAACAACAATCCAAACTCAAGGTTCAGTCACTGGCTTTATTTGTTGTTCTTGCTTTCAACTGTATTACACAGTCCTTATCAGCAGATAGAGGTTGCTCAGTCACATGTAAACTCATCTATCTCCACGGCAACCAGTATTGGGGTCGTTAATCCAAAAAAGTAATATACATTACACGTTCCTTTACATAAAAGTAATGCATGACTTAACTTAATTATTTAGTTACACTATTCATTACTCTTATTTGTGTTATATTGTCACAAAGCTAATTGCAAGTTAATAATATTATAACATTAAACTTTCCATATTTCCACATATCAGCACAAAACAAGGCTCAGGAGAATCATGGCGGCACTGCAGTGGGCTATAACTGCCTCAATATAAAACTATATCCATATAAAACAATATATAAGAGGTTGGCCTTCCTAACACTGTCTGTTACAAATATTAATTGTTTTAAAATAATATATCAGTAGGGCTAAATACAATATCAGCCTTCCTAACATCATTCGATGATGACAGACTTGAAAGGAAAAAAATGTGTTGAACAGGCTCACTCAATAAATCATGTGCATTACTAAAGCAGCGGTTATGCCCTAATAAGGAGGAGTCTCTCAAATCTTTTGTCGGATAACCTGTTCCTCCTCAGACTCAGCACAAGATTACCCAGACTGAAGAGCCTCTCCATGGGTGCACTGGACAATGCTGCTGATTGAAATACTTATGCAACGCCAGCACGACATAGTTGTTTGATTAGTAAATGTGATTAAGGTACCCCAACACTGATGACAACTGAGCTGAACTGAACTCCATCTTTTAAATAAGATTGTACCATGGTTGAAATCTCAGGGGGAAAAAAGCGCATAAGTGGACCTTGGGTTGGGATTGTTTTGGTTGTGTTTTGCATTTCCAAGGTCAAGAATGGACTTTCATGCCTATCTTAAATGTGATCAGTCATACCGTTGGCCTATATGAAATACTTGTGATAATTCTATGGAAAATGCCTTTTTTGTAGTATAAAAATATTTTTTTATATTATAATAAATCACAATCCCCTCAAAAAAACATTCACCCTTTATCACTATTTCACTTTCACTGTCATGGCTATCAGATGAGATTTCACGGGCACACTTTACAGAGAGGGATTTCCCTTTCCCACGATGTGACATGCTGTAGACTGACTCTATTTGTAACAATCTGGAACATAAGAAGCAACAAATTAACACTTAAGACCCTAATGGAGTCTTCCTAACGGCAGTGAGCTGTTGATCCGGAGGTATTATGTTGTGGTGATACTCATCACGCAGCAGCAGGGTTGTTAAAAGGTTGTTGATGGTTTGCTGGTTCCATGATCCAATGTCTTTAAATCTCAAACTGCTGCCTCTACTTGCCATTTGCAGCTGCCAGTGTGTGAAGCCTCGATTATATATAATGTGTGCAATAAAAAAGCTTCCTCTCTCTCACCAGAGGCCCAATCCAGTGCCCTAATGTTCGATTGCCTCTACATGGAGCTCTCAGCCTCCCTGGACCACGGTACCAATGAGCTGTTGGAGGCGGCAGTTCGGACCGCGAGGGGTGACTGCGTGGGTCCTGGCTGGACTGATGGCGACCCAGGGGCGGGCCGCAGGGAGAGCCTGACCAGCCGGGCCAAGCGTTTCCTGTCAGGGCTGGTACCACGCTCGTACGGGCGAGACCGGGACCGGGATCGGGGGCGCTACAGAGAGATGAGCCGCCACAGGGGCAGCAAGATCCTCCGCCAGAAGTCTCGCTCCTGCCACGACCTCAGTGCACTGTGACACACACACATACATGCATACACACAGGCAAAAGAGACACACTCCTGCACACGTACACACACGAACCAGAGTGAAGGATACGGGGGAGGGGGAGGTGTAAAACAAGGAGGAGAAGGAGAAGAGAATCAAATGGAAGACACGATGGAGAAGGGGAGCAAATTTATAGGGGTGGAAGTAGAAGCAATGGCAGAGAAATGTCATGGAAGGAGACAAAGTGGTAGAAAAAGTTAGATAGATAAAACTGAAATCATCCTGGATCTCAGCACTGAACATTTATCTTCTCCCTATCAGTGAAACCAATTTTCAGAGGGAAAGAGGCCAGGTAGGGGAGAAAAACAGAGAAACAGATAAGAAGGCAAGCCTGATTTGCTGCTCCAGCTCGAATCAGCAAGCAGTCATTACCTGAAGAGAGCAGGAGAGAAAAAATTAGTGACAGTGGAGAGTGTCACATTAAGATGCTGATTGGACATTTAGAGTGGTAAAATGAGCGGGAGGGGGTCACAGATAAACACACACCCAAGTAGCACGCACTGATTATGTAGAGACTGATAGCAATCTAATATATACCTATTGTGAACCCTGTTTTATAGCATGCCGAGTAGACGATCTAAGTCAAGACCCTGTAGGTTTTACAGTTACATGATACTGGATTGACTGTACCTCAGTGGCCAATAGCTAATGCACAATCCAGCTAGTGTCTCTAGCAATGCCATCTCAAAGGCAAGACCCTTTATTTGTATTTAAAAAATGCTCCTTGCATTTTTTTAAGCCACAATCTTCACACCGCATTCACCTTTTGTGTCCCGTACCGATTTTGAAGTGTTTGATGATACCACCAGTGGCATCTGTGATTTTTATACAAGGCGCTCAAGCCATATTTCCGCTGAATGCATCATGAGCGATCAGCACAAAGAACCCTTTACCGAAGGATGTGGGGCGAAAGGAAAAAAAAAAAAAAAAAAAAAAGGTCAAAGTGGCTATAAGCAGTAAGACGTAAGCAGGGATGACCAGACTGAACTTTTCTTCAACAGACGCTGAGTCACAGAACACTGCGATGTTCTTGAAGCACAGGAGGACAAACAAGAGAAAACCTAATCTACCTGTGGCTGTTTGATGTTTTTCATTTTTTTTCTCTTTATACCCACTGGCATTAGTATGTGTGTTGAGACTGAATTCTGTGGGGGCTGGCCACACAGGTGACCCATAACAGAACGTTCTGGAAACGTTGTTTGGATATCTCGTCAAGCGTGGCCTCGTCACCGACACACGCTCACTTGTTTGTCACAGTCTACTAAGCACTCCTGTCTTTCCACTGAGAATAAATTAATTTTTGTTTGACATCCTGAATGAGTGTCTTGTCCTTCTTTTAAACAACGTTATGAAATGAATGTCTCATTACAGCCGTTACAAGGTTGGCATGACAGGTCATCAGATGACTCACGGATCCTCTAGACAGACTGTGAGACAGCCTCTTAGGATAGTTGTTCCATTGCAGCAAAAACATGCAGTGTCACGCAATGTGTATATACATGTACATATATATATATATATATATATATATATATATATATATATATATATATATATATATACAATGTGAGACAACAACATGGCAACTTTAGGGATGAAACTACAGAGAATTATCACTTGAATCTGCAGCTCTCACAGCTTTATAGCTTGTTGCAGCTCATTGTTAAGCTGTTGGCCCACAACTTTACTGTTCTGGTTCGCTCTCATTGCTTTTATAGGGTTGTTTTCGGCTGCAGCAGGCGGCTTCTTTTCAGAGAAATAGCTCTAAAAACCCACAGTACACTATCTGATCAACCCTAGACAGCAGACAGGCACAGTTAGTGAGTACCTAGTAAACATAGTGGAGCCTTTAGCAGCTGAACAGCAAGATATTTCCCTCAGGAGTTGGTAGAGACCAACACAAGTAAGAGAGGATGAATACTGGAGTTACATAAATCAGGTGGCCACAAACATGACTCCAAACTCATGATGATGCTGCTCCATGCTGGGTAAGATAAGATAAGAGATAAGATACACCTTTATTGATCCCACAATTGAGAAAGCCATTGTTTGCTAAAAATGACATGTCCCTGTTTGTTCACAACTAGTTCCTGTTGCCCCCATGTGGCCAAAAACAAACAAACAAACAAACAAACAAGAAAAACAACAACAGTTTATGCAAGTTTTAAACTACCACACCATTGATCCAACACGTCAGCTATTTCAACCATGTATCCATTGCTAACTGTTTGTACCATTTTAACAGCTGTGTTTATCCATTACTATTAGCTAACTATTTCAACCATTTATCTAAAGCTAAATTATTTCAAGCATATATTACTTTTTGCTATCTATTTAAACAGTTATATGTTACTTTTAACTGTTTCAGCTTCTCTGCTGACTAGTTTTCTAACTAGTTTTCACACTCAATCTAAACATGTGGTCTTTAGTTTCTGATTCAGTATGTGGGTATATATAATATTTCAATCAAAAAATACTTTTTTTAATCTTTGATTTTTATTGTTTTTAAGTAAATGAGCTACTTTAAATGTCCCTTGGCAACTGCAGAGGTACCCTCTGGGGTACAATTATGTACTGGTTGGGAATCACTGCTTGGTTAAGTAGCCCCTTTTCACAGCAGAAATGAAATGACTTCAGTAGAAAGTAGAACAAGTAGTCCAAAGTTAACAGTGAGCTCTGTAGATTTTCAGCGACAAGAACATATTCTCATGTAAGGGATATTGCCCTGGAATTTCTTTAAATGATTAAATGATTTAAATGATATACCTTCCAATGATTTGAAGGAACCTTCTGTTTACCTCCATTGTACTGAGATACAAAAAAAAAATATCTCAAAATTTGGCCAAGTAAAAGCAAAACTATCTCCTTGGCTTAAAGGGAAATTTCGGTTTATTTCATCCTGTCCCCTATCGTCCTAAATTTGGTTCTAGTGACATACAGATAATAGTTAGCATGTTAGCCGTTAGCCTAGATACAGCCATAGCGTCAGACCTGTTAAAACGTAATTGAACGGGCATACTTCAAGTGCAAAGTTAGTCCACTAAACAAGCTTTTTTTCCACAAAGACCACCTCATATCATTAGGATAAATGTCAGAGAACATATAGAAAATGACATGTAAACGTGTTGTCTTACCTTACCGGTGTGCTGCCATGTTTGTTTATCCCTCTAGCTCTGCTTTCCAAAGCGCGGCCGAAATATATCTCGCCAGCTCTAGATACCTCTAGCTCTGCTTTCCAAAGCGCAGCCGAAATATATCTCGCCAGCTCTAGATAAAGCCCAGCTGGATACTAATGTTACTCCAGGTGGAGGTGTCTCATCCTCGGTCACATCCAGACCTTGAAAATAAGGCTGCAACTGCTCCCATTACTTGCAACAGAGGCATTCCTTTTCTGTGGGCATGGGGGCACAGCATTCACAGCTACTCCACCAATCTCCAGAGCTATGCAGCCTTGCAGCAGCCATTCCTCCTCTCTCGTCCTCTAACGTTACCCGTTGCGCCTCTCTCTCTCTCTCCTCCTCCTCCTCCTCCTCTATTCAGGCAACGGTCAGGTTCTGCCTTCCAGCTGTTGCTGCTTGTTCAGGCATGCTATGAGATCGTTGCTTGTTCTCGCGATATTTCGGTCCCGCTTTGGAAAGCAGAGCTAAATTGTAAACAAACATGGCAGCACACCGGTAAGGTAAGACAACACGTTTACATGTCATTTTCTATATGTTCTGTGACATTTATCCTAACGATATGAGGTCGTCTTTGTGGAAAAAAAAGCTTGTTTAGTGGACTAACGTTGCACTTGAAGGGATGCCCGTTCAATTACGTTTTAACAGGTCTGACGCTACGGCTGTATCTAGGCTAGCGGCTAACATGCTAACTATTATCTGTATGTCACTAGTCACTTGAACCAAATTTAGGACGATAGGAGACGGGTTGAAATAAACCGAAATTTCCCTTTAACATCACTGAAAGAAAGGGAGGGAATGTTTCTTTGCAATATGGATGAACTGACTTTATAACATCATCTGTCAAGCAACTGTATGCAAATAACAAATATGAACTTCCTAAAGTTGAATGGATGCCATATGTTTCTGGCACAGTTTTACCTCATATTTGTTTGACAAAATTGCAATGTTTTCCATGCAGTCTGGTCTAAAAACAAAACACTGAGTTTCTGATATTACTCTCCCTCCCTCCAAAGGAAGTTAAGGGGGAGGGTGGCATAGGATATGGTCTACAGCTAAAAATAACCATGCAGCGGCTGGTTACCTGACAGTGCTCCAAAAACAAAGTTAGTTACATTAGTTACATGGGTTATTTCTGGAATGACAGTCCGTCAAAAGCAACACTTTTAGATAGACTCAAAAATTGGATACAGTTTAGTCATCATGGTGTGTAAAATGTTAGCATAGAGTACCAGAGCTGATGATCTACAAGGAATTTGGGTTTGATTTCACATGACTAAACAGGTAAGTTCACTAACAGTTGTCTCATCTATTCCTTTAACACAATGCACCAAAGACACATTCTAGTTCACTGGCTGGAGTCTCCAAAAATACTGGCACAAGAAAACATCTCTGTCAGCCTCCCTTCTCTCTGCTCCACCCTAGTTTTAGCAGGTGTAGAGAAGCGCCCTGGGCTAAAAACGCAAGAACACAGTTCCATCCAGCCAATCACATGAGATCACATCAGTTAGCTGTGGTTTTCAGCTTCTGATGCTGGTACAGTAAGTATCTGGAGTGGATACAAGGGAGGACTCTTGAAAGGAAGGCAAAACTGGCAAAGAGACAGAGGGGTTGAAGAGAAAGAGTCAGAGAGGGAGAGAGAGAGACAGGGCTGGAGAAATGCTTTGAGGAGTAATGGTTGCTTGGAGACTGTTGTCAAGGAGACGATGAGTCCTAGAGTCCTTTGGCATCTTAAATGTCCTATATTTATGTTGATTTTCCGAAAGAGGAGGTTTTTGTTTATTTTGACTTCTCACCCCCAGCAGGTGAGTGAGACAGATGGTGATAAGCACAATGAAAAGGTGAACCCTTTCAACGGAGACAGGCTGGGTTTTATACAACATGTCTGGCAGAATGGAAAAGGACACATTAGGCATTTTATCAGCCTTAAACAGGTCAGATAACTGTCAGATAATAGCATACATTTGACAGCTGCACAGACGCCCGCAGGAAACCGAGAGAAAGAGGACAATATGATACAATTTGTTTTTGTGACACCCTATCACTCTCTCACATCGTGACAGAAATCCTCCCTCTCTCTGTCTTTCTGTCGCTGACTCATTCTGTGGGCATTGACTGTGATTTTCGGGCAAAAGAATACTTCTCGAGAGCAGGGAAGACAGAGGGAGCTTAACAGTCGAAAAACCACCTACTGTGTGCCAGTGAAAGCCTGTCGAACTTACTGCTCACTTTGCACCAAAGAAAGACTATTTTCAGTGAGCACTGTGCATAACTAATGAGATGCATATTTTCCTGAGGTGTGGGTGTAGACATGTTAGTTAGGAGGTAATACTGGTCTGTGTAGTGGATCTGGCAAAAGACCGGGGCATGTGGAGGCTGCAGTGATGGACAGCGCTGGTGTGGCCGGACATTGAGCGGCATTAAAGGAAGCCTTGCTGAAATCCCCGGGGAATCCATGTGATTTGTTTTCAAGGAGTAATGGCTCATTGTACCCCAAAGGTCATTGTTCCTCTGCTTTGTCTCCTGAGTGCACACAGCTGATTATACATGCACAGAGCTATAATAACCAAACAATACAAGGAAGCGAGCATGAGCCAGATCAGTCTCGCTTCAATAGCACGCTCAGGATGAACCACATGTTACCAAAACTGGTTTAGTCAGAGTAAGAAGCCCAAAGTGAAAGCTAAGGCTAAGTGGTTGTTATAGCAGGTCGAAGACAAAGGCACAAATCATTATGGGCCGAATGCCTCCTGCAATGCTCCCCACATCTCCAGTAATGTGGATTAATAGCAGGTCAAAAGGTGAGAGCAAAATGTGTTTTGCAAAACATGGCAAACTATAACTAGATCCCATCACATGGTTAGTATTGATCTTGACATTAGCTCATATGATGGATGAATGTGCTGGATGCAGTGCAATGCATCAAGTTAATCCTGTATAAAAGGTCTAAAAACTGCAAAAACATGAGGGCACCTCACAAACACTCTAAGCCACATTCTTCAAAGGAATATTTGGACAGTCTGGGAAATATGCTTAATGGCTGTCTTGCCAAGATGCAGGGGAAACGATGGACATCAATCATTCATCTGTTAAATGCTAAACTGGAGCCAGAAGATGTTAGCTCAGTTAAGAATCTTTTCTACAAATATATGACAAAAGGAAATTGTGTGACTTTCAATGCACCCGAAAAGGGTGAAATGCACTCCTAACTGCACTGCCAAGCAAATAGCCTTTTGATGCTCCTGTGCTATTTTCATATATCTAAATGAGGTAATATGCATACATCTGGTGCCTAACTGGCCCCTTTCTCTGCAAATGAGCCTCACTGCAAAGACTGTCCAATGCACAAAAATCTGCTCTAATAGCTACATACAATGAAACTGTTTGTGTCTTTAGAGAGCTGGTGTCAAGTGAAGCACATTGATAGACATGGATTAGCTACTGAACAAACAGATTGTCAGGGGCCCTCTTGGCCTTTATCTGCAAAATGTCCCTCAAAAAAGGACAGGACAGGAAGATAGCCTACTCAAAGTGATTACAAAGAGATGTCGGGGAATGGCAAAGAGACACAAAATAACTACAAATAGGGGAAAATGACCTCAAAGATACAAGAAATGACTACAAAGAGACACAAAACCACAACGAGATGCATAATGATGACAAAGAGAAGCAAAACAATGACAAAAAAAGAGGCAAAACCACCACAAAGTCTATTAGTTTGGCTCCTATGTAGGAAAGGTGGTGGGGCCTTTTACATATCTGTGCCCAGGGACCCACTGTCTCATATTCCACCCATGTTCATAATATGTATAATGCCTAGACTTTTCAGACTACCTGAAATTTTCAGGAATGCCTCTGCACCTCGTCAGTCACGACCTGTAGCACACAGTCTGAAAATTTGAGTTTGCTTTGCTTCCCTGTCATTGTTCTGCCTATGTATTCTTGGTGCAGAGGCAATATTTATACTCAACCACATGAGTAATCACAATCAGGCAAAAAAAGAACAAATTGCTCTCAGCTGCAAATCTTTATGGATGTAGTTGCACTGTAATATCATTAGTGCAGTATCTTTTGTGACTCGAACCTTGAGATGGGACAGATAGTGGCTGTAAGTGACACAAACTTCATGGTGCTATGAAATTGTTAAAGTGGTGGGAAAACTGGCCTGGATCTGGAGAAAAGTAACAATATCTACCTGTAAAGCTTGATAATTGACATTATATCTTGTTTCTTTAATCACTACAAAAGTGGGGTGTAAAAACTAGTTCTGATTTTACCTGTGTTTATTGTGACATTATATTTCTTAGCTGGGAGCAGTTACTTCACTCTGTTATTACTATATAGTGAGCTAAATTTACTGTCTACTTTATGTGAGTGGCTTAATCCTGAGTATAACATTTTGCACTATATGGTGTCCTCAAAAATCCCCACAATGGAGGTGTCAGTGGCATGTACTTAACTGTATGTTATCCCACAATGAAATTTGTCTGATGCAGATTTTTTCATGATCTCTAAAATACTGCACACTATAGACTATCAAGTGTCTAATACACTACATTGGTGGTGACTGAGTGAACAGTAGGGCTCATTGTGCCTGGTCAAGATTTCATCTGGCACATAACCCATAATAAAACTCTGATGTGTTGTTTTAATAAGCTTTTGAGGTGCTTGTAGGTAAATTCTGTTACCTTTCGACAAAGCCAGGCTAACCGTTTCCCCCTGCTTTCAGTCTTTATGCTAAGCTAGGCTAACTGTCTCCTTGCTCCATCTTAGTATTTACAGAGAGATATACAAGTAGTATCATTCTTCTCATGTAACTCTTAAACCCTCTGGAACTCAACGTATTTTAACATACACTGGCTAGCTATTTGCAACAACATAAACATAGCACATGCAGATTGAGTAACTACATGGGTGAGGTGCATATAAATCGATGCCTAATCGTAATAGCTTAGAGCATGAGTAAATGCACGCGTCCTCCTGCTCAGTTATATGGTTGACAGGTGTAGTTCAGTAGAAAGAAAATTGTTCCCATATGAAACTGCTCAAAACAAGGTCTTTGGATTATCTTGAGTAACTGGGTGATGTTTTGTGGAAAGAGACATTGCTCTTGAGTTTTTCAAATGTACTGTATGTCTTTGCCGCTCTGAGCACCACAAGCTGAGTGCCATATACTTCAAGTATATTGCAGAACAGGCAGACATCTCTATGGCTGATATGTCCAACACTCAGCAACTGAACAGCACTACAGGTAAGAAGAAAAATATTTGTTTTTGATTTGGGGGTGAACTGTCCCTTTAACCCCTGCATTCACAGTAATTTAAATAAGACTAAAAATATACCCAGTCATTTGTCTCTAAAGGTCTAGATGTTATACCCATTACAAAAATATTTGATGTAATAAATGTCATACTGTTAATTCTTTTTTTTTTCTAAGGTAGCATGGACAGAAATGTAAGGTGTGTTCTCAATATAGAGGGAGGGCAATGGCTTCAGTAAAATCAAACCAAAAGTATGCAAAGAGTAAAGGGAAAAAGGGTAAATCAAAGAGATCTAGACACAAACTGAAAGTACTGAGATCTGAAAACATCAGGATATTTAAAAACGGAGTCTTTCCTCTAGTCGCCTGCAGAACCACAGGTAATACGCCAAGTAGTTCAGCCTAAGACCCAGATTGGTTTGAGAACAGACTGTCACTTTTTGGTCCTGCTGCTAAGCAATATCATGGGACAGTGTCGCTACATCCCCTTGATGTGAGACGGCCATTAAAACTCAGCTGATCGAGGCTTGGTATGCAATGGCGCAGCTAAAGCATGCTGTATCAAACTGTGGCCAGATCTCTTTGTGGGCATTAATATGCTCAGACTATGAAATATCTGACAACACTACAAAGCACCTATTGAGTAATGCATAACTAGTGTATCAGTCATGGTGATGTAATGCTTGAATTGAAGCATTATGTATGTATCATAAATCATGCATTCCCGTTGCTCTCTATTAAAAAATGATTGAGTCACTGTGAGTTTATGTGATTAGTTCAAGCTTAATAGATCATCATGTAATGATTTGTAATTCATTGTTACTGCAAACATGAATTTATATGCCAGCAAATGAACAACATCAAGCAGGTGTCAGCTCACAGATCAGGGGAGAACTGGCTGACATATTAAAGTACATATCAGCAGCTCAGATTGTAATGAGGTGAGACAGGAAAACTGGGTATTAATGTTGTGTTGGAAATCTGATTGAGACAGACTTGAATAAGCACAATATTTATACACTCACTGTTCTGCTTTCAGAGAGTAACTGTCAGTTAACACTCATTAATTGATCCATAAGTGTTAATTAAGTACATAATGGCTTGATCATGTGTCAGTGGTGAGCAATGGGAATTCGTGAGACATGCTGTAGTACTTCATGCATTAAATCATCAAAGAATCCTTATCTTGAATCCTTTTTAAGTTTTTTTGCATAGTTGACACTTTGGCGTTGTATTCTACAAGAGGAAAAGTCCAAAAACATTAAGATTCATCCTGTGGAGACCAGAGACCCCCATAATAACCAGGACAGTGTTTCAGGACAGACACTTTGATGTTGAGTTTTCAAAGGTATATTCATGGTTACTTGCTTTGATCACTGCAAAGCAACTTTCATTCAGCTTAATTGTAGTGAGGTGTTGGCATATCTCAGAGCCTCACTATAAAAAACAAAACTATCTCATACTTCAATGCTTCTACAGAAATGGGAAGGAACCAAATCCGCAACTGCTTGACGTACCCGTCTATGGGCAGCCCCCCCACCTTTACATCTCTCCATTTAATGCATGTATAGGTCTTGCTTGTACATGTGTGTATTTCGGGCCTGTGTGTATATAACAACAGAGTGGGAAAAAATTGAATTTTCCCTTGGGGATATCTTCTTTTTCTTCTTAGCTACCTCTTGGCTAGTCATGTTAGCTGTAACATTAGCCTCTTGGCTATCGTTCGCCTCTTCACACACACTGGCTGGGAGTAACTTTCTGAGTTGACTGAAATAGGTTAGTCATCACATTATAATTTAGGGTTTTAAGCCCTTTCCAACTCCCTCATATCATTTTCCTTTGTTTTCTGGCATCCTGATTTATGTGCAGGTCCCAACATAGTAAGGAAACATTAACAGTAGCTAATTGTTGAGATCAGTAAACTTAGGCGATGTGGCCAGCTAGGCACTGTGTTTATTTGCAACAGTTGCATACCATCGAGGACTTTGTGGCCTGGAGCAACCACAACCATCTCCTGCTCAATGCCTCCAAAACCAAGGAGGTCGTGGTGGACTTCAGGAGAAGAAGGGCCCCACCAGTCCCGATTATCATCCAGGGCACTGTGGCGGAGAGGGTCCCCAACCACAAGTATTTGGGAGTGCTGGTGGATGACAGACTGGACTGGAGTGGTCACATGGAGGTGGTGCACAAGAGGGGTCAGAGGCGACTTAACTTTCTGAGAAGGCTTAGATCGTTTAACATCTGCCGATCCCTGTTGTGCACCGTCTACCATACAGTGATGGTGAGCGCTCGCTTTTTCGCTGTGGCGTGCTGGGGAGAAGGTGCCCGTATGTCAGACAAAAATAAACTGGACAAAAAGATCAGGAAAGCCAGCTCCATTACTGGAGCTGAGCTGGATACAGTGTAGCAGGTTGGAGAGAAACGCTCTCTCAAAAAATTGAGAGCAATAACAAAATTTGGTTATTATTGCTTATATTGGGAGTGCTCCCCCTTGTTCCCCCTTTATGAGCAGCCCTGCCTGATTTGAGTAAATAAATCCCTCTACACATTCGTCAGACTTTCTCGTCAGGTGTTCAGGGCATTCTTTTTTGAAACTGTTCTTTGGTGGCAGTGTATTATACTGCACTGTGCTGAGAGATGCTTCTTATATTTTTTCCTCTTAATTCACAAATGTGGAAGCGCAGAAATATCAGAAACGTCCTTCAATAAAATACACGACAAAAGAGCAACCCAACACAACCTGGAGCCTCCAAATTACCATACAGTTGACTCAGCAGCTCTCAGCCGAATCAATACAGTGTCAAGAGTTTTAAAAAGGTGGTATTTATTACAGGAGCACTGTGTTGAACTGAACTGTAATGTAGAGTGGTTTCTTTTTTTCTGCCTCACACATCGGTCCGGACTATTTTCATTTAGATCTTTGGACTGAACATGAATCAGTGTCATTATTTGATAAAATTGGTTAAAAGAATTGGACACGGGGATTTCTATAGGGTGTTCTACAGCTGATATACAGGGAGTCAGTACAGTATGTTGAGTATGGAACACTGCATGCTGTCTGTGTGGTTCAAATCAAACTGTGAATGAGTTATTACCTAGGGGGATGGTGGCCTTTGTGCTTGTACCCGCACTGATAACACGTGCTGTCCTGCAGCGTGGCTCCACGGCCGTGTCCATCATCTTCTTTACTGAAAGGCATCTGCCAAGATAAAGGCCTTCTTTCTTTGAATCAATTTAAAATCAATGTTCTCCTTTGTGACTAAGCTTATGTGTCTCCCACAGGCCTGCAACAAAAGAAGCTTGCTGCCGAGGCACAGAACGGTTCCTAACAGCCTGAATTTGTTTGTGTTTCCGTGGAGGAAACACGACATTTAGTGGAACAGCAGAGTCAATCTTCAAAGATTGTCCCGTACTTTCAGATCTAATTCAGACTTCCATTTTCCCACCAAATCACTGACATGTACTAAAACTGCCTCTACATATGTATGCATACATACTACATTAGCTTAGTGTCATTATTAGTCAGCAATACAAGCAGCAAACCTTTTGTCTTTTTAGTGTAGGTGATTTAATGTTCACACACTTAGCTCGTTGATCTGCTCATTAGAAGACCTGGACCTGTGGGCAAACTACACAGACTCAGAGAATGAACATTACACCAGCAGCCCCTAGTGGCCATGCAGCTCCCTACATCAAACAGTTAAAAGTGGATACATAGAACCAGATTGCTCTTCTTAAAGCTCTGCTTGCTTGCTAAACATATTTTCAGTAGGGGGGGTCAGATATAGTGCATTTTTTCTAATTAAATCGGAAACGTTGAAACAACATCACAACAGAATAAACAATCTGACTCATATGTTTTAGAATATTTAAACATTTACTCTTGTAACTGTAACAAAGTGGTGTTTTCGTGAACTCGTTATCTTACCTTTAAGTGCATTTAAACTTTATGGGGAACTCCACCTTAATTAAGAATTCAAATATGTTATTTTTATGGCCAAGGAAAGATCAATCAATACTTGTGAACATGAGCCTCTCTCTCTTACAGCCAGAAATCAGAGAAGTCTCCAACTTGTGATGGCATCAAATATAAAGTCTGGCGCTGCTCCATAGACAATGAATGGGAGCCTGATATTGTGGATCCACAGAATATTTGTTTTCTTTTTATACCCAAATGAGCTCTATTCTAATGTAGTGCTCTCAGTTGCGAAAGAGAAAATGTAATAAATTGCATTCTCAAAAAGATACATTTCCAAATTTTGCAGGTGGGGATATGTTTGCATGGAAAGTGAGAAAAGCATCAATATACAAATAGGAAACTTTATAATAAACCCCTTAGGCTCCTGGTTCACCCTCACAGTCATATATACATATGGATATGTACACTTATTATCATTTATATATGTATGCAGTGTTTCTGCATGAATTTCTTTTACCTTTATATTTGTATATTGTATTTTCTTGAGCTGTATCATTGGTGTTGACTTTTTTCTTTATGCTATATTAGGTTCATCCACAAATGACACCTGCATTGTTTGACTGCAATTACCTTTTTGGGAGCAAAAGGATGTTCTAGTAAGGACTCACTTAGTTGCAAGTTTGCATTCTTGAGAGATTAATTTGATTATTGTCATGTTTATTTTATGCAATTTGTACCCAGTGGCATTTTGGAGGCCTTGTTGTATTTATTATTAAGTTTCCTATTTGTGTAATGATGCATTATTTTGCAAATTAGACGGTGTGTGGGAATTTTTCTGCAAGTTGTGTTCTGCAAATCCCTGTCGTACGCGTGTTTGGGAATAGATTTTCAAAGTATTCTTCTGATCTATAACATCTTATCAACTTCATTATCTGTGGAGCAGCTCCAGACTTTTTACTTATGACATCATAAATTTAGCACTCTAGGTTCTGGATGTTTACTAATAGTTATGGACTGTCTTAAACCATAAAAATAAAATGAATGAATTATGAAAATGGACGTAGTTGCCCTATTAGTATCATACTTCTCTACATTTGCAGTTGCATCTGTTACACAGTTAAAACAAAGGGAAAAGTCCTGATAAATGCAACAATGGAACAAATGAAATAAGATAAATGAGCAGCTGCAGCAGAGAAGAAGCGGCAGGTGTGTTTGCAGGTGGGCAGAGGTCCACTGCGAGAAAGGATATGTGTGTGTATACCTTCACTGACTGTGTCACCCCCATCTTGAGCTAATAGGGATCCATGCTCTTTTGGAGTTAAAAAGTAACACACAAGTAAGGAATATTTCCTTCTTTATTTTTTATCCAATTACACAGAAAAAAAACACATCTTACAAATAAGCATTTTTTACTCAAGGATGTCACTAAAGAGTTTCCGCTTTTTGGACTCTCCGGTCTGTATTTCCTGCCAGTGGGCTCTTCTGTGGACGAAGTGGGAGAGGGCAAATTTGGCCCATACATGGCGAGCAAACTGATCTGACCTCAGCTGGTTTTCACTTGGCACTGGAAGGCAAGGGGAAATGAGAAAGGAAATCAAAATATAAATTATCTATATTAAAGAAATATATCCAGCCACTCAGGATTTATGTAATAATTTATATTACCTAGTTCCTGTGCGATGTTCTGCCTGTGACTGACTGACGCACTGTTCCATATAGCCTCCAGCACCCGGCTACCCAACCTGGAACAGGCCATCTGAACATACTGGCCCTGAGAGGACAAATAAAACAGAGAGAGAGTGTGATGACGTCTGTTGATAGTGTTCCCATTCAAACAGAAAAGTCAACAGCAATGTTATAAAAACTTAAAACTATCTTTACATTTATAAGGTTTTGGCTTTGTTCCTGGTTGATAAAGGTCCAGTCTAGTCTAGGCAATAATAAACATGTATGCTGAAGTATGTTTAAATGAGTGGAGATTTTATAGTGAAATGTGATTTTAATACTGCAATGTTTCTTTTCATGTGTCCTACTACACAACTATTTAACGTTTAATGCATACTTAGATATTTTTGATATGCATGATAATTCGATGCGCTGTTGTCTCTCTACTTCCTCTGGGATTTTTGTATGAGTGTGCATTGTATGCTTCCCCACGTGTTAATTGTTTCGAGATGTTAATCACCCTGGGCCACACGGATGGTTAACCGCATCTGCTGTCCACTAAAATTAATTTATGGTGTGAAGTGATGATTTCTAGTCACCTCACACCTAAATGTGATGAACGTAGCACCACCCTCTGTCTAACACAACTGTATTCATTTCATTAACATGATGACAAATGTTCAGCAACAACCATTTTCCATAATGAAGACGGGACACTGGAGGGCTAAAAACAGATCTTTGATAGTTAAAAACTAGGAAAAAATGCAGGTTTGGAATGTGGTTTTTTTGTATCAGGTCTGACAGTCATCCAGGGGAGTACTTTCTTTTATTATTAAATTATTTTTGTATTTGTAGTTTTTATATCTATTTATTTTCCTGTATTGTTTTTTTTTTTTTGCATTCGTGCACGTGTGGGTGTTTTTCTTTTTTTCTTTTTTTTTTTTCATCTCTTTACTTTTTTTAAGTTCCTCTTATGTTGCTGTACAGGAAGGTGGAAAAACTGAGAAAAAATCATTATAAACCATGAATTATATTAGGCAGGACCTTGAATATGAGATGGAATCAGAGATATATGACTCCAAAATTACGATTACATACCTGTACCATAACTGTTGTTGTTATCTATCTTTATTTATCATTGTATATCAATAGTTTGTTATTCTGATGTATCACTGGGTGACACACTTAGAAAGAAATGTCATCAGTACATGAGCTTTGTAATGAGTAAGATACATGAAATAGTATGATGACAATAAAAAATAGGTTTTTTTTAAATGTAGGATTTTTTTTTTTTTTTTTTTTACTAGATGGGAGTCAAATGCATTGGTGCCCTATCAGACATTCATAATGCATGATACTTCCGCCAAACTGTATGTCTAGCCTGTTGTCAAATTATAAGCAATGTCATTGGTTGAATTAGTTGAGCGATGTGTGCAGGTTCCCAGAATCCCAGCCAGACAGTGGATGGCTTCAACGCAAAAAGGGCTTAGCTAAAAGTTAACTAAAATGATTTTATTTTGATAGACTAAAACTAGGAAGGATAAAAATGAAAAAGTTGACTAAACCTTAAAGAATTTCTGTCTTTAGATTAAGATACTTTAACACAGTTACAAATGCCAAATATGTTCCAGTTAATGGTGGGTAGTAATAGGAAAGTTAAGTAGCAGTAATCCTAGGCAGTACTCAAAAGGTCCTGGGTTCAGCCTCAAGAGCAGATGTGTGTGTGTTGCACCAAAACGTCACTCTGGATAAGGTTATGAAGGATGAAGTCAGAAGCAACTACAAGAACGTCTTTGAAGTAAAGGCCTGTTGTATTCAGACACAGTGCAATAACAGTGTTGGTCGAGTGCCATCAAGATTACAACAGTGTCAATACTACTTTCACACCTTTGCAAAAAATGCATAATTGTTTTATTAAGCACCACAGTCATAATGTCACATCTGAGCTAGTCTCTGTTCAACCTGTTTCTGTAACTTAATGTAGTGTCTCATTTAGTATTTCTTTCATGAGTCTTACTGAAAAATTCAGAATGTTCCTGGGGTCTACTTTTTATATTTCTAGACAAACTGGCAACCTGGAAGTTCCACCTTCACTTTGGTTTTCTATTTGAGCTGCAACAATTAGTTGATTAATAGGTTAGTCAAAAGAAAGAAAATCAATCACTAATCAATCAGAATTTTGATAATCAGTTAATAGTTTCAGTAATTTTCAAGCAAAAGTAACAAATATTTGCTGGTTTTAGCTTCTTAAATTTGAGAATGTGCTGCTTTTCTTTATCATTCATTACAGTAAATGAAGAGTCTTTGGTTTTTGGAATGTTGGTTGGACAGAGGAAGCAATGTGCAGCTCTCTTTCAGCTCTGGGAAATCGTGATAACTAAATGCTTCATCGATTAATCCTGAAATAAACGGTAGATTCATCAATAATAAAAAAATCATTACTTGCAGCCCTGCTCTCTATTAGCTTAAATTTTTATCTCCTCCCGAAGGAAGTGTCTACACAGAGACTGGAGGCATATCTAAAACAGTTAGGAGAAGCAGCACCATTTGATATAGAGCTGCAATCTGTCCCTGACACTGAACAGCAGCAATTACTGTGAAATTTAAGCCTTCAGAGAGAAGCAACAGCATGCCCTATCACATCTAAATGGATATGGCTGCTGATATTCTATACTTCTGGTATTGTTAATGAATCCCACAAAAAGACCAAAACCAAGACTGAGCTATATCTAATAAAATGTCAGTTAAATGTCAGTGGAAGTATTTAAAACAGGAACAGGAACTGCTAAAAGTAAAAATTCTCCTGTGTGACAGCTTCCTATTCTATAAGATTCTTATAATGCTCGTGTAGTCGTACCTCCAGTCTCTTGAGGATCTTGCCTCTCCCCTTGTCGCTGGATGTGGCGATGAGTGCCTGGAGGACGTGGCTGCCAGAGGGGTCACAGGCCAGCGTCAGGAGGTCAGCGGGGGTCAGAGTGCGCAGGCTGCTGAGTAGGAGGGAGCGCTCCTTGAACTTGGCCAGCGCCTGTACCAGCCGGGAGCCGTGGTAACAGATGGAGGACAATGGGATCTAGATATGATGAAGAACACCAGAATGGCACCTCACTGAACATTAATTCAACATGCATATGCTGCAGGGTGCATTCATTTTTCAAAGGGATGTTGTTTGTGGTGCAGCTTTGCGCTAATTAAACTGAAATGTCAAAACTACAATTAAAATGCATCCCCAAATGATTTCATTAGACTGCTGTGTTGTTTACCTCTGTCTGTATGTTGCCCTCTGCTGTGTCAGAGTGGTAATACACCTCATAGGTGGTCAGGGACATGAAGAGAGGCAGGCAGGTGACATGTCGCGAGCCGGGCTCAGCGCAGTGGAATGCCTGGGAGGCAACACATCAACAAGGATTTCATTGCCAACAAATCAAACATTAAGCAGCTTTATTGTGTTGTTATACACTTTGGATTTCAGTCATAAAAGAGGGAGAAATAAATAAAAACAGGGGTATTGTTACATTGATTTAAGACCCAGGTGAACCATTACATCTCAGTTACAAACACCCCTTGATGCTTACACGGAGAAGGCACTGCACCAACTCGTCCTGTTTCTCCTCACTTTCTGCGCAGCTCTCGGCCAGTTGGACAATCACACCCATGTGGCCTGCGGCTAAGATGGCCTCTACACCCTCGATCAGCTCGTCAAACAACCTCAGGAACTACGCAAAGAGAGAGAGAAAATGGAGTCATTCTTACAATTACAAAATCCTGACTTTTATCCTGCACCATGTGACATGCAGACGTCATGACGAACCAGTTTGTATTTGGCCGAGGCGGCGATTAGCCTCTGTATGGGGAAGTTGGCGATAGAATGGAGGGCCAAGTCGACCAGCTGACCCTTGAGGTGGTTCTTATAGAGATCCCGGAGAAGGGCCTTGTGGGAAAGCTGTATGATTGTCTCAATGAGGTGACTGGAGGCCTGGTCCTTAAGAAACACCAGAAGAGGACTAAACAGCACAGAAATAAAACAAGTAGTTAGATAATATGCTGTCGACTAATCGACTCATTCCTGGTCAAAAGGAAAATGGCTCAAGGGTCGTCTCTGACCTCACTCCTGGAGCTGCATTGCGACTTGTCAGGTACTCCATGATGCGTTTGAGGAGCTGTTTGCAGAGTTTCGGCCGTTTCCTGTGACACACAGTCAACATGGTCTGGAACACTGCACTGGCAACAGCATCTGTCACACTCACTAGGAAGGAAAACACACAATGGGAGAGAAAAGTTATATTTACTTTCAGTGATTTTCATCAAAACACATTGTGTGTATCCTTGTGGTCTAATAAACAAATCCAAGACACAGAGTGAGGCCAACTCTACCAGTCCGAAGTTAGCTTATTACAGATATATCAATGTGGGTGTGTATGTTGGCAGATAAGGAACGAGAACTTAAGAAGTTATTTAGAAGCAGTGTCCCTATTAACAAACTTGATTTTTACACTCTAAAAAGTCTCATTCAGTAAATACATCTTGGTCTCAGAAAATAAATAAATTAAGGGAGTTAACTTTAGAATGTTAGAATTTTTTTAAGCAGACACTCTGGGGCCAGGCTGTCAGATTAATTTAATAATTGTTTAATATCATAACATTATTTAACCAATAAAAAATCTGTAAAATAAAATGTTAAATAAGATATTGGGCAAAAAAACAAAACGTTAAATAAGAACATGAGAGCATGTAGGAATAAAATAAGAGGCTAAATAAGAGCTTTAAGTTTGTCCCCATTCTTAAAGATATGGCCCAAGCAGCATCCTGTTTATTAAAGACTGGAATTTGTTTCAGCTTCACTTTTCCAATCTGCACTGCCTTACCAACAAAATATTGGTTATCAACCACCTGAACGTGACCTGACATGCAAACCACAAACTCAATGCATTACAGTAGCACAGTTGTCAGGACTGAGGACAGAGACATGACCTCAGTGTTCCTGCCTGTGTGTGTATGTGTGTGAGAGAGAGAGAGAGAAAGAGAGAGAGAGAGAAAGAGTAACAGAGAGAGGGGTAGGACGGAAGGTGTACTACAGCACGCAATGTTTATTTAACTTATTAATAACTTACCCAGGATGCTGCTTTGTGACTTCTTAACATTCTATATTTTGATATTTTTCTTGTAACCTTACCCAACCTGCTGTATCACCACTGCTACTATTAACTGACAAATGTACCTTTAGTACCTGCGGGTCAAACGCACATATAGGGGGATTGTAAATCATTCTTCATAAAGTTATTTCCATCTCAATGTTTTGGGGGTTGCTTCAATATAGGTAGAAAAAATACTAGATGTCCAAAATACTGTAACACACTTTTTTTCCTTTGGTAAGGAGTCCACTAAGTACATTTTGTTTCCATGGTTATTAGAGGTGAGTCCGTGTACACGTGTTTGAGATCATAAACGGTTATGAAAAATTAGTACACGAAAAACGTTTTTTAATTGTTGACTAACTGTGATAGACTGTGAATAAGACAAGAAATGGTGTGAGACCGGGTTTGGCAACAGGTCAGTAGCCTATGTGCTCCGTTCTATTAAAATGGTGCATTCATTAAGGGGGTCGTTCGCCAGTGGGCTACAATGAGTACCAGGCCACCAAATCACAGCATCCTCAGTGAGAGGACACGGAATTGTTAGTGCTTCTACGCACGGTGGTGAAGTGGCGCACATGACTCATGCTACAGACGGACAGACGGACGACAAACGTATCACAGTGCCAGCTTCTACAGGCTAGCCATAGCTTATTGTCAGGACTCAGGGACCAGAATTCGAGATGGCGGACTGTCGGAATGGCGATATTTCGGAGTGGCGGCCTGTAACCACTGGTTAAATGGCCCGTTCGGTTGGTATTCGGATAACTGGGGCTTTACGGGTATAATACAACAGCACCACCCAGCGGTGAAACCCATGTACACGTTTACACGAAAAAAATTACCCACTCTAAACGTTTAGTGATTTTTGTACACGAACTCACCCCTAATGGTTATAAGCACTGGCATTATCACAGTTAACCATAGACTGTAAATACACTGTGCTAACCAAGCTAGCAGCTACTGTTAATGTGTGCTCCACCCTCTCGTCCACATTTGGTCAAACATCTTGGCTGCAACAACAAGATGGCGATGGCCAAAATGTGAAACTCGGGCTTCAAAACCAGTGACGTCAGAGTGGCTACGTCCATTATTTTATACCGTCTATGGCTATCACCACTAACTGTAGATCTGTGGAACAGTGTGAAATCTGTGGCGGGAATGTCGTGTTTGTGCATCCTTGTACGTATCAATTATACAAACAACGTTAAACAATCAAAAAAAAAACACTGCTCAACAGTGCTACATGTGGTCAAAAGTTGTCCCAGGTAACCTTTAATCTAAAATCCGGAACAAAGTACCAATTACTCATTCAAGTTATATTTTTAAAGGCTGTAACAGGACCAAAGCCTGCGGAGGATTTCAAAACTGATCAAGTACACATGCGGACTTTTGGACATGAACAATTAATGCAAGTTTTTCTGATAATTACAGAGTAAAGGCAGAAAACACTTGTACCAAAGTTACTATACACTAAAGCCCTTATTTACTCCTGTACTCACAGTGCATTTAGAGTCTAATTTTAGAATTGGCTTTATGATGCTTGTAAAGCTTATAATCAATAGTTCCAGCTGTGTCAGCCTCCATCACTTCCATGCAGACTGAAAGAGCTGCCCATGTGGTCTCTCTCTCCAGTTATCCAGACACTTTTTGTTCTGTTTGCTGTATTAAAAATGCCTAGTTGTTTTGTCCCTGTTCAGCAGAGTTCTCTTTAAAGCCACTTACGTTTCTCCACAGCATGTGCACTTGCCCCGAAGTTATTTACTGACCATTTCATTTTGTTTTGATAGTAAAAACTGCAAGGTTGGATTTATCATTTAAATTCTAAACACAATCTAGACAGCACAAAAAAGCAGCCCTTGAGCACTTCCCCTTTGACTCTCCTATGAGTCCTCACTCGCATTTAAAAGGCTTAAATGTTTTTCCGATTCCAAAAAAATGCCAGAGCAGTCAGCAGATAGGAGAAGATGGAGGCAACACTGCTGACAGGGTTTGTTGACTTGGGCATGTCTGCCATATTATTTGAAATACTGGTTCTCCCTTTTGAAAGATCATGGGGCAACCTTAATTCAGCCACTGTTAAAGATGTTTAATGCGCACGTTATTCTTTTCTCTGACCATAATACAAGTTCTCAGCTATGATAAGCAAGTGCTTGGGTTTGAATACATATGACTCACGATTAACGTTGTCCATCAAGGTCTCTGTGAGGCTTTTGAGCTCGTACCAAAATGACGTTGGAATCTCAAAATCTGTCAGCTGAGGAGCAACGTTGCGATCTTTTGCACCTGGAAAAAAACAAGAGTAACAAAAGTCAACATGAACACAAGCTTGCAGATACAAGCCTCTGAGTGTGTAGAAGTCCCAACAGAACTAGCAGAGACAGAGCATGCAGACCTAAAGTTTTATTTTCTTCCTTTACTTCTTGATGGGACAAAATGGAGACTGTGGTAACTACCTCAACAAATAGATCAAACCACTTATTTTCTAGGATGAACAGCCTCTCAGACAGCTCTCTTTCTCTCTGTCTGGTAAGGGTGGATACGGTCAGTGTTGCCAGACACTGAGCAATGCAGGGTCACAACTTTATTAGACCAGGGGTTTTCAAACTCTGTGAGGCGCACCTCAGAACTGGGGCACAGGAGAGATACAGAGAGAAACATGAGGCGAAAACAGTGCGTGAGGTCAAAGGGACAGATGCATGCTGCTGATCTAAAATCATCTGAAAGTCACTTACTGCTTATTGTAGCCTGGCCGCTGATTCTGCCCGCTTAATAAGTCATCGCAAATACATTAACATAAATTCACTTAGAAATCACGGAAAACATTCGCTCCTTTTAATTCCAGGGGCCAGATGTATAAAACTGTGTAGATTCACAGCTTAAACTGTGTATACTAAGGCAGAAATTCTGTTAGGTTTACAAAGCTGTGAATACTCCTAATTCTGTTTCATAAATCTTAATCTTGTGGTGCTGGGCGCATATCCACAAGCCACATTTCCACTCCCAAAGTTTGCCATAACTGAATGTAGAAAGACCTCTAAACATACATTTGCACATCAATACTTGTGCCCCTCCACCAGTCAGTAGACATTGAAAAATACAGTGCAATTTCACTGACTGTGTCTCATCGGTGAGGTTCTCTAAGGATACCGGAACAGGTGATATTACACACAACTGTGAATATTTGTAGCACCTGCACCACTTATTCACTACGTTTCTGCAAACCATCATTTGAGTATAAATCTCAATCAGCATTATAATGAAACATCAGAGGGATGATCAATAATTTGTTCATAGTGCTCATGTTGAAACTGACTTCACAAATTGCTTCACAGGAAAAAACTAAACAATCATTAACAGGGAGATGAATGTAAATAACAATGATCATAAAATTCATCACTTGTAATTTCAAATTAACTTTATAAATGCGCCTTTGATTGACATTTTACTGAGTAATGTGTCGCCTTCAATATAAATAAGACAATGAGTCAAATTGGCAGACAACCTAAAAGCATGTTATCTGTCTCCTTATCACTTCATTCGCAGCTATCTCTGAAACTATGTGTATATCTGAAGAATGGGCAAGGTGCACATATTCTCACCGCAAGTTCTTCCTTTATAAATACCACTTCATATGCGGGAAAAGGCGTATGCATGGTATTTGTGCATATACATTGTTAATGTATCTGGCCCAAAAACCTGGCTGAGAATCATCAGATTTTTACCTTTGCCTCTGTATCACAGTAATCCAGTTATAGCAGTCTGTACATCCCCATGTGTACTGTACAAACAGGAAAAGCTATTAGCTAAGTTGGCATACTTTTAATGCTGCCATTAAAAGTATGCTGAAAAAAGTTGTTGACTCCATGGCTCCATTAAAACTTTCTGTTTACATCCCCAAATGGCCCCAAATTATCTGTACTGTAGCTCTAAAACTTAAACCATAATTATCTACCAAATAGAAGTTAGACAAAGAATAATAAAAGCAGTGAAAGTGACAAAATCAGGGGTTGGGTGTGGAGGTACTGAATTCTGTGTGAGTGGGGCCCACAGTGTCAGATTTGGAAACCCTCTATGTTAGGCCAAGAAATGAATGTGTGTGTGTGTGTGTGTGTGTGTGTTTGTGTGTACCTGGACGGGTCTCAGTGCGTGGAGGTCCCAGACAGCCTGCCAGCACATGTAAAAGTGTGCGGACCACGTGTGAGCCATGGACATGTTTGATGAACTCTGCGCTGTTGTCTCTCACCACCTGATTTAAAGACAACACCTGGGCCTCCAACACTCCACAACTCTCCTCCTCTTCTTCTTCGTTATTAGGCGACTCCTTCTGTGATGACTCTAAAAATGAATGGATCCAAAAGAGACACGCAAAGCTGAGTTGTTATTTACCTATTTACTACAGAAGGTTTGACATTGCTGCTTAGAAATGAAACATGCAATCTTACCCATCCACTTGGATATCTGTCTGACAGCACTCTCCACTACATGGCCGCCACACCGGTCACATGAAACCACCTTAAACTCCAACCCTGATTCTCCCCCGAGTTCAGCCAGCACCTCTGCAACCTGGTCAGAACTGCACAGTGGCAGCAACCGCTGTAAAGTGATGCTTCCTGTGCGGTCCATTGCTACCACCGCCGCTTTCCCTTTAACTTCTGTGAGGACATTCTCTACAAACATCTCTACAAAAGAAATAGAAAGAAGAATAACAAGAGCTAACAGAGATCACACACAGGCAGTGTTTAATATATAATGACAAATATTAAATAATCATCCTCACCTCTCTCCTCATTGTCTTCAAAGCCTTCACCGAGTCTTTCCCCAACTCTGCGGAAATAGCCCACACTCAGTGCATCCAGGCGCTTCCTGCCACCATCTCCCTGACCCCCTTCTCCTTCTTTACCTCCCCTCCTCTTCTTCTCTCCTCCTTCTCCATCTCCACCAGGGTGTCTCCTCTTCTTTTCTCTCCCTTTCTGCGGCTTCCTTTCCTCTGGTTTAGCCAACATAGCTTGGAACTTATGACATACAAGCAGAATGACTTGGTCTTGATGGAGAAGATCCTCGATCTTCTGGCTGACATAGGAACAGACGAGGGGAAAACATTAACTGATCGTTAGGTTTTGATGGTGAAGTACACATTCTCTAGATTTACCAACCAGCACATCTTGATCTACAGTTATAGTGTACATTAATGTTACTAAAATATTGGGTTTGGATGCTAATACCATTTTATGCAATGATATTACTGATATGATGCTACAGCTACACTGAGTTTTGTTTACCTACGAAAAATTATTTTACATTTATCATTGATACAGGATCAGACTGTATTTGATAATAAAAAAAAAAAACATAAAACAAACAGGACCAAACTTTATTAGAAATTAAACATTAACCTTCCTTAACTACAACTGTCACTACAAAGTAGTGACAGTTGTAGTTCCTCTGTAATCAATACATTTCAGTGGCTGTCCCAAGACTAACAAATAGGATTTACTGTATCAGCTGGGTACCTTATTTGTACCCTAGGGTACTAGTACCGTAGTATGCTAGTGCTATTCTGTTTTCCACCTGCAAATCTTACCTAAGGGTGTGATTGAGACCAATGTTAAGGGGGGCAAAGTTGGAAATTATATGTAAACAAGAAATTTGGGTGACACCAATGTATGCCGAATTTACAACTAGCTATTAATGATTCGGACAATGTTATAATTCAGGTTTTACAAGGTTATCCTGGTGGTTATAAGCGATGAAACGTCATAATGACATATTCTTGAAAAAGGAGTTTGGCTGAGAGACCTTGGCTGCATAAACAAGACAGTAGCAGAGGAAACGTCCATGCTAACTTTCTTGACACAAACCGGCTCGATGGTTTTCGAAACAGTCGGATATTTTTAGCATTTTTTAAGTACATTTAGTGAGACATTCGGCGTAACTGGTGCATAATATGAAACGACAGAAACACAGTTCTTAAAAGGTAAAAAAAGATAAAGTGTAGCATAACTCACGTGTGAGATGTGTAGACCTGACTGAAGTGAGTTGTGGACGCGTAGTGATGACGTAGTGTTGGGCGGCGGCTTCTGACGTCACCCCCTTCTTTTTTTTTTTTTTTTTTTTAACCACCAAAAAGAGTATGGACTTCAGAACTTGCTTTCCTTCCGAAATTATTACGGTTATTTATTTATTATTTTATTTATTTATTTATGTTTCACGTCACTTTTGGGGCCACATATTGTGTATTTGTTGATTTTATGTCAACACGTGTAGGCTAAATTAGCAGCTTGCTAAATTTGGTGCAATTACTTTTAAATATGTGCTGTCCCCTGCAAAAATAAATAATCCCCCTTCCTCATAAAGAAACAAACATCAAGTTCCCATAGGCCTACTATTTATAAAGTTTACAAAAAATGTCCTTTGAAAGCAGTATACCAGTGTAAGTTTTATCAGCTTGCTACCTCCAAACATAGTTTGATAGAGTAAATTCAACCTGAAAAATGTTTATAACTATCTCAACTACAGGTTTCTCTGAAAAAATATGATTTGTTAAACATGCAGCAACACAAAAGTGAGGGTTTTTAAATGCCACTACATACAATCTTTGCAGCTGCAGTGTTATTTTTAATGGACCCATCCAGGCTACTGTAGTCGCTGTGTTGCTTTCCTTGTGACCTAGCCCACAGTTTCCCCCATGAGAATGACCATTATTCCCAATTAGAAAAACCTAATACCTCATGGGCCGTTACTGAAATACACTTAACCTGACTATCACTTTTAGTTCATTATCACCTATTTACAATATTGCTTTCAGCCAGTTAATAAATAGGAGTGGGCAGATCCATCCCCAAATCTGACACTACCAATACAAAGCCTAGTTTTGAGTACTGAAAGCCTATGTGGTCAGTCAGGTTGATATAAAATCGAATCCATCATATGTTACATCACATCCTGAGCACACGACCACTCTACATAGAGCTGCAATATTTGCATTTCTGCTGCTGTTGTGTGCATGTGCACAGCGATGACCTCTTTGGTTCAGACGACTGAAATAATGAATATTTGTTATGTATCACTGCAAACAGTCTTGTGTTTAAACATGCATGTGATTAAGTAATTAACAGAAAATAGGAAAAAGAAACGCCCCATGTTTGGCAAAGTATTTGATGTACACGTGCCAAAACCGAATCACTTGATGTATGCAGAATATTAATTGTAATGTCATAAACTGCAGTGAGCTTTCATTGTAACCACCAGAGGGCAGCATGGTTACTCTGCTCGAGGGATTAAATGACAACGTTCACCCAAGACTTCACATTGGTGGTAATGATCAGGGGTGTGGACCTGTCCGCAGGGCATGTGACTCAATCGTAGAATGACCTGCAACCAGATTTTAACACCAGTGACTCGTGACTTTATGAGGGCTTTTGGAATGAAAGACCTCAGACCTTCGACATGCACAAAGCAGAAGAACCTTGGTGGGTAACTGCTGTGTATTAAGCAGAAAATAGACAGCCATTTTTCAATTTGTAGGCCCATTTCAATGTCACGGGCCTTTGTGTTGGCACTCTTTCTGCATAAAAACATGTTTCATTACATGGTTAATATACACCAGAAGAGTTTGGGCTAAATCAAACAGAGTACTCTTTGGATTTTATTCGTTCATTTAAAACAGGTACATGTATCCCATCTCTGCTTCTTTCTACATATGTTGTTTTTTGTCATAATTTCAAAAACAGGCTACATTTTATTTTATGTACAGTTTTTGACACAAAGCAAAGCATCTAAATAAGTATAGATTAAATAAATAAATACATTTTTCAACTCATAACTATACTATACTACTAAATGATGATGGTATGTGTCTGCCATGTTGCTGCTTACATATTAAGATCTTAAATTCAGTCAAGAGGATGTACATGTTTAACACTCAGAATCATAAGTTCAGGGCTTTTGACCTATGACTTGCTTTGGCTTGTGAAATAATGACACCTCTGCCCCTTCTGTGACAACAATGACAGCATTAGACTTCCTCTAGAAAGCGACATTCCCCTGGCGACAGTTTATGTTTGGGTGTGTAGTTACATGAATCAGAGGTGAGGCAAGCTGAGAAGTTGTTATTTCTGATCAGAAGGGAAACACAGGACATGTAATACTTTCCACAGGTAAACTGCAAGAGCAGAAGAAGGTGGAGTATTTTATATGATCAATGTACTAGATGGTTTTAAAATGCTCTCTTTACAATGTCCACTAATGAGGTGTATCCAGGTAAAAGTGATTTATTAGATCTGCACTCATTATAAAGAAGGTGATGGAGATAAAGGAAGTAGATGGTTTTGTCGCCAGTCTTCACCTCATGGATTTAGGGACAGGAATGTCAATCTGTTGGGTATTTGCTTCACCACTTTTGTCCAGATTGAAACATCTCAAATATTATTAAATAGATAAACATTTCTGATATTTTTCTGATATACATATTTGATAGATATTTATGTCCCTGGTAATCCATCTAGCATCATCATCAGATCCAAATTCCGATTTGTTCTGTTATTTTTATTTTTTTTGACTAAATACGTCAAACTAATGGCACTCCCATCAAGCTGTAGGAGTGAACAGGGCTTTTCATCACATTTTTTGCTTTCATTTCAACCCCTCAAAAACTTTATCCGTAAAAGATTCCCTGTCAGTGTATAATGGAAGCCTAAAATGTCAGGTAAGAATGGAGTGACCTTACTCTCCTTAAACTTATTCTGTTAAAGGATATGGACTGTCAAATACATCTTGTGCACTTGTGACATTCATCTTCATTGGGGGGTCGGTGGCATGGAGCCTATCCCAGCTGACATTGGGCAAGGGGTATGATAAGATAAAGATAAGATAAATTCGACATGTTTAATTTCA
Organism: Epinephelus fuscoguttatus; assembly: GCF_011397635.1. NCBI lineage: Eukaryota > Metazoa > Chordata > Actinopteri > Perciformes > Serranidae > Epinephelus > Epinephelus fuscoguttatus. Next base: position 9,667,897 of record NC_064766.1, on the reverse strand, counting down.
TTGAAAGGGAGTGTTTCTAGTGCTTATCAGACAAAGTGAGGTCTAATGTTTGAGTCATGTACCAGCCATTTTGTGCAGTCCTCAACAGAAAATTTCTTTCCGTGTTCTCAGACTGAAAGTCAGTCTCTCCATTACATATATAAACCAAGTCGAATCCATTCATCAGTTCTAGTCATTTCTTTTTTCAGCCATTTCTTGGTTAAGGATTTCTTACATGCCACCAATAGAATTCTTAGCAGATATTTATCCTTTTTCCTCCACTCGAGTTCCTCCACACTAATCAGGTATATCAGTTCAAAATTAAAGGTTATTTTGGTCGAGAAAACCGTCTCAAGAATGCCATGAATCATCCATCCATTTTCAACCTCTTATCTGAGGCTGGGTTGTGAGGGCAGCAGGCTGAGCAAAGTACTCCAGATGCCCCTCTCCGCACCAACACTTTCCAGTTCCTCCTGGTGGATCCTGAGACATTCCCAGGCCAGACAAGACATAATCCCTCCAGCATGTTCTGGGTCTGCTCCAGGGCCTCCCACCAGATGGACGTATCCAGAACACCTCAAACAGGAGGTTCCCAGGAGGCATCCTGATCAGATGCCCAAGCCACCTCAACTAGCCCCTTTTGAAGCAAAGGAGCAGCAGCTCTACTCTGAGCTCCCTCCAGATGTCCAACCTCCTTACCCTATCTCTTGTTCAGAAACTCATTTTGGCTGCTTGTATCCACAATCTCATTATTATGGTCATTACCCAGAGCTCATGACCATAGGTAAGGGTTTGTACATAGATGGACCAGTAAATCAAAAGCTTTGTGTTCTGGCTCAGCTCTCTTTTCACCATGACAGTCTGGCGCATCACTGCAGATGCTGCGCCTAACGACCGATCCATCTCATACTCCATTCTACCCTCACTTGTCAACCAGACCCTGAGATACTTGAACACCTTCGCTTGGGGCAGTAACTCACTCCCAACCCAGGAGTGAACAAAACAAAGAACAACATATGTGACAGCCAACCCTGAGGAGCGTCCCCAAATGAGTTTTTTGCTTGCGACTAAGCTAACAACCACATGTTGTAGCCTAGCTTAGCTCAAAAAACTTCTTAAACTATAGGTCTCCATTTGTATTTTTTATTGTTAATTATTTTATTAATATTATAAACCAATTGTGTATAAGAGAAACAGAAAATCTGGATGTTTACATTTTGCCATGAAAAACACTACAAGCTCTCTCACCTCAATGTAAAGTATCTTACTTCTAGAATGACCCTGTGGGTGACCTCTGACCCCAGTTCTGAAAATTTCAGTACAAACATGTTTTGACAGCATCCTATAGGGAGCGAGATTTGATGAATGTGACACCCAACCTCATTCTCCACTTTGTGTTTCTGATTAGCAAATGTTAGCATGCTTCATCACAAACCAAGATGGTGAACATAGTAGCCTCAGAGCTGTATACCTGCATATAATCATCATGTTAGCCCTGTCATTCTGAGCACGTTAGCATGCTGACATTAGCATTTGAGAGCTGCTGACAAGGCTGTAGACTCTTAGAGAGTAGAAACAACCATTGCTTAAAAGGACCTTCAATACAACATAAGTAAGAAAATCATAACGCTTTTTGTGCACAAATAAAGCCTATATGGAGACAGCAAAAAGCTTATGGGATTAGAAAAATATGGAAAGTAATAATAAATGATTAGATATTGGTCTGCTCTTTGTAAATTATTAAGTACTATTCAGGAAAGAACATGTTTCCTGTCTATAATGTGTGCAGAGATAGCCTAGTTTTGCCTTTAATACTCAGAGGACACAGTGAACCTTACATGCTCAGTCAGGATTTGTTTTAATAGCGCAAGCAGGAGCTTTGGAGCAGAGAGGCAGAGCAACAGATAAATCATTTGTTCACCAGCAGAGCTCCTGTTGGCTTTGTCTGTTTGTGTTCATCTCCAGAGCAACTGCGGCGCATGAATCAGCCCCCGCATGGCAAACTGTGAATGAACACTGCAATTGATTAAGAGTCACAGAGACGTATGCAGACACATTTCATCACAGCGTTGTAAAACACACACAGCTCTTGATGTCACAGCCTGAACCTTGATATGAATCATAGAAATCAGAGCAACAGCAGTCATTTCCAGTGGTAAATACTCCAGTCCTGCCTATTACAGGAGGGAACAGTTCTTTAGAGATAATAATAAGCTTTTAGAAATTCTTGAAAGTTATCTTTGGTTTGGCTGCCTGTCAAGATATAATCAATTTTTTTTGTGAAACAGGGTGAGAGGTTACATTAGTCATAACAATAATGAAAACACTACTGCAAATGCTTTGCCCTCTGATATTTCAAGAGCTGACCTTTTTAACAAACACCCTACATTAGACGATAAATTGCAAATCTGCATTCTAGCGATGTCGGAAACCACACTTGTTTGTTTTTGTGCAGAGAGTTAGGCTATGAGGATATTGAAACCTCTCTCATGTTTGTCCATTAAATATGAGGCTACAGCCAGGGAACCAACATAAAGACTAGAAGCAGGGGTAAACATTTAGCTTAAGAAAAATGCTTGCCAGCACATCTTGCTAATTAAGACATTTTATCTTAATTGTTTTATTCACACAAAAACAGAAGTGTAAAAACACAAGTTGTGGTTTTATGGGAGGTCATATGGTAGACTCTTTTTGGGCCCACCTTGCTTCCTTATTCCTATTTTTAGCTAAGACTCAGAGTGTGTTTGAAATTGCAAACTTACAGAATTTGTAACTATATTCAATCAGTTTGTACTGCAAATTGTGCACTAGGTATAAATGGACTTAAGTCACACATTTGCGGACTTAACATTCCACTTCACAAAATCAAAAAGACTTGGACTTTAACATCAGTGACTTGTGACTTCACTTGGATTTGAGCCTTTTGACTTGAAAATACCTGTACCTTCCCCAAAGGCAATTCAGGTAGAGAAAATTATAGACATGTTTCCAATATAAGATGAGTTAAATACAACAATAAAGAACAAAAACATAAAAAATTCCACATGTTGTGGCGTTATTTAATTAATAGTGCTATTATGCTATGTGAGTACGTGTTTGCGTCACTTTTTGTGAATTAATTTCAGTCATACTTGTTTTAAAAAACTTGTTTTAACGTGACAAACTTTAAAAAGGCTCCATGATTTTTGTAAATTAAATGTGTTATTAATAACACATTACATTACTGTATCGTTAGAATTGCATTATGTTCATCAGAGAGGGTATTATAACTTGTTTAAGATTTGAAACTCAAAGTTTAGGACTTGGGGATTGACTTGGGACTTGAGTGCAAAGGCTGGAGACTTATTTGTGACATGCAAAACAATGACTTGGTCCCACCTCTGCCATTTTCAGCAGACTGCCTAAACTGAAGTATACTCAGGCAAAATCTCTGCATTATGGCTGTATTGATCACTACGTATGTTACCAATCCAAACTACAATCTTGTAGATGAAATGAAAGTCTAGAATTTTCACGTTTTTCACATTTGTTCATGCTTGGTTGCTGGCTGGTGCCAGAACCATCCCTCTCACAGTCTGCCACTGAACAATCTGAAGAGTCACAATGCATTTTGGGGGTGGTTGAGTATGTCCAGTAAGCTCACGTCTCATACTCAGAAATTCTTGCTAATCTAGTATACTTTGGGATATATATATTTTTTGTGTATGTTTTGCAAATGACAAACTATTCCTTTAACACCATATGAACCTTCAGTTTGTGCCATTTTCATATTCTTCTTTTATCCTCTTTTTTAATGTAAAACAAGTCATTTAGTAGTGTGTGTTGCACCTCTGTATGCTTCTTTGGTCCTCATAAGTTCAGAAAAGGTCAGAGGAACTTGGTTATTATTTAACAGAGACGTGTCAATACAGCGCATACCAAAAATATTCTCCCTGACACTCCCTGACACAGGGCCAATCCTGCTGTACTCTATGTTTGCAGCACAGTGGTACTCATATTTTGTCCACTTATGATGAACAACAGCAATTGATTCCTTTATTGGGTTTTTTTCAACGGTTCTCAGTAAAAATTTATATAACTCTTCTCCCCAATCGTAATTTGTCTCCCAGAGTCAGGAAGTTTCCTTTGGCCCGCTGCTGGCTGTTTGGTTTCCCACGTACAGTGTGAGATCCCAGACCCAGTCCCATCTGTTATGCTCAGATACTCAGCGAACCCGAGTCACCTTTATGTTTCCTCTCACGCCCACCGCTCTGCAGAAGCCGCAAATGTTGTCTGTGTCGTTTATCACACCGGTGTCAGGCCAGCAAGATGAACAATAAGACTGGTGGTCTGCATTTCTCAAAATACAAATAGTCATGACAAAATGTAATGTATGGCTCTAAGCTACAGCTCTTATAGAAAATGATTTTTACGAATAATACTGCAGCAAATGTATAAATCAGTTCCTTACTTTTTTCTTACAAAGGGGTTTGCTAAAAATGTTATTGCAGACATTTTAACTTGCCATATCAGGAAAAGCTCAGGTGTAAGTAATAACATTAACAATGGCTGTGTTCCATTTACGAGCCCTGGTTTGCCATTTTAGTAAGCCACAATGCATGATACACTGGAACTGGCACACGTGAAAGGAATTTAGCATTCATTATACTTCCTGAAGAGTAACAGTTTTACTAAATTCTAAACTTTATACTTTACAGTATTCTGCATATGTTTAATGAAAGTTAGCCTGTGCCTTTTAATGACTTTCAGTGGTGTCCTTGTTGTTGTTATACTGAGGGGATACCCAACTTGTTTTGCCCGGGGGCCACTTTTGCAAAATGACAGAGGTCACTTCATAAACAAACATTAATAATATTTGTCAGTATATATAATAAATGAATTGCCTGTTTTCAATTTGTCTTTGTTTGCTGTCTCTTCACCAAGAGGCAAATCCAGTTGCAGGAGCCCTGCACAGGTCAGGTGTACGCAGGCCAGGGGTGTCTAGGATTCAAAGACATTTGGGGTTTAGCCTGAACCTCCATCAGGGGGTTTCCAGGATCCCCCAATGACACTAGTTTTTGATAACAAGCACTATTTTAATGCGTTTTTTGCACTGTTGCACCTTATTTACATTCAAATTACAAAAACAGGTGAGCCACCTGGCACCCTACTGCAGGCCAAATCCGGCCCATTGGCCAGTTGAGTATCACTGCGATACTGTTTACCGTGTGTTTTGCCATCCTGTGTATCTCATCTAAAGGATTCTCCCCAACTCTGACCCAGACTGTTTGACCCCTGCTGTGTGGCAGGAGATAATGTAGTATCTAATCCAACACCACCAGAATGAATAGTAGTTTCTTCTCGGGCTGACAGACTGAATAAACCACCACCCAGTACTGAAAACATGACTTAGCACATGTAGTGCAAATACAGTTAACTCTAATAATGTATTGTTAAAATACATATGTGGAGGGGTTTAGCCACATATGGTATGGATACATACATGGTAATGTCAGTTGGTACACTACTTTGGTCCTGGATGAAATATCTCAAAATCTATTGAATGGATTGTAATTGAATTTCGTACAGACATTCATGGTCCCCAGTGGATGGAGCCCGGTGACTTTGGAGGTCCCTTGTTTTTTCAGTGCCACCATGAGGTCAAGTTTTCATGTATTCAGCTAAATGTCTTGATTAAACTATTGGATGGATTGCCATGAAATCTGGTGTAAAAACTGTAAAAAAAAAAACAAAAAAAAACATGCACACCCCAATGTCCAGTTGAGTGGGTGCTGGACCAAAGAAACAGTAGAAAACAAATAAGTATGCACACCAAGCAGCTCCCTATATGGCTCTTCCTCAGACTTCTAAACAACAGAAAGTCGCCATCTTAAAAACCAACAGTGTATGTACCACTCATGTGGTACCATACCTGTTGTCAATAAATTTATAATTAGATAACAGCAAAAATATATACATTGTACCCCAATATCATACCAGGGCTACTCTTGACAAATACAAAAGGGGAAAATACCAGCATATATGAATTATGTATCCCACACGTTACGTATTTCAAAGCAAGCAACAACAAGAGGAGTTTGGCTCAATCAGTCAGTGTTCTTTCGCATCTATTCTTTCATTTAAAATGTTACATGCACACTTTCTGTCTGTCTTTCTCCATGTCACAATGTTGTTGTTCTTTTTTCCAGTACCATTATATAATAGTACAGTACAATATTTTCAAAAGAGATTGCACATGTTTAAGACTCAAAATCATTAGTTCAGAACATCTGACATATGACTGTCTTTTGGCTTGTGAAATAACGGCACCTCTGTCTCCCTCTCTTCTGTGACAATAATGACAGCATTAGATTTTCTCTGGAAAGACATTCCCTTGGAGGCAGTTAATGTTTGGGTGTGTAGTTACATGAATCAGAGGTGAGGCAAGCTGAGAAGTTGTAATTTCTGATCAGAAGGGAAACACAGGACATGTAATACTTTCCACAGGTAAACTGCAAGAGCAGAAGAAGGTGGAGTATTTTATATGATCAATGTACTAAATGGTTTTAAAATGCTCTCTTTACAATGTCCACTAATGAGGTGTATCCAGGTAAAAGTGATTTATTAGATCTGCACTCATTATAAAGAAGGTGATGGAGATAAAGGAAGTAGATGGTTTTAAGCCATATATTACCTCATGGATTAAGGGATGTCAATGTGTTCATGAGCAGATTATCAAATCAAATCAAATCAAATCAAATCAAATCAAATCAACTTTATTTATATGGTACTTTTCATACAGCAGTAACACAAAGTGCCTCACAGAGGTTAAAAACAACAAAGATCCAAAACAGAAAACAAAAAGAAAAGAGAAAACCCAACCCTCCCACCCCACATAGAGATACGTAAATATACATATACGCACACACACACACACACACACACACACACACACACACACACACACACACACACACACAAGCTATCACTAAAGAGACATGGCCTAGCACCGAGACCCGAGGCAAGGAAAAAGCCACCTCTGGGGGCCGTCCACACCGAGAGGGCCCATGGTCCACGGCCACAGGGAGCGCCGCCATAGAGACACCCCGACCCGGGCAGACATGAGGCCCCACACCGAGGTGCAGTGCCCTACAACCACCCAGGTCAGAACGGTCTCCCGATGGCACCCCCATCGGGAGACCAGGAACAACTCTCAGTGTGGTAGGTCCCCATGAGGAAACACTGGAGCTAAAAGCTGAGGGACTAAAACAGTAAGATAGGATAAAAGGTATAAAAAGAACCAAATAAACAAAAAGCTATTTAGCTCATAAAATTCAGTTAGTAGCTAGGTAAGAATGATCTAAAACAGAGACATAAAATGCATCAAAACTAAAACCTATAGGCTAACTAAAATAACAAAAGATAAAGATTAAATGAGATAAGAACGTAAAAAGAGGAAGGGTAAGAATATAAAAAATAAATAAAAAATAGATAATAGATAGATAAAACGGTTATAAGAGGAATTTAAAATAGATAAATAAAGAGATCAGTTAAAAGCCTGATTAAAAAGATGAGTCTTGAGCCTCTTTTTAAAAACATCAACAGTCTCTGCAGCTCTGATGTTCTCCGGCAGGCTATTCCACAATCGGGGCCATAATAACTAAATGCCGCCTCCCTGTGTGTTTTAGTCCTAACTTGTGGTATGGTTAAAAGGCCGGTGAGATTATGAGACAATGGGCCCCTGGGCATAGACATGCAAAGGGCCCCACCACCTCTCCTACATAGCAGCAAGACACAAATACTTTGTGGAGGTTTTGCCTGTCTTTGTAGTCATTATGCATCTGTTTGTGATTTTGGGTTTCTGTGTGGTCATTTCAAGTGTCTTCCTGGTAGGTGAACGTTAATTTGAGAGACGTTTTGCAAATGAAGGACAGGGGGCCCTCTGAAACCCTTAGGCCTGTACCCGATAGGCCCATTCAATAATTCATCCATGAATCTTTTGAGAGTTTGGTCTACCACTTTTGTCCAGACTTAAACATCCCAAAAATTATTAAATCAATATACACTGAATTTGGTAGAGATAGTGATGCCTCCCAAGGATGACTTGGAAAAACTTTGGTAATCCATCCACTGCCATTAGATCCAAACTCATATTTGTCCAGTCCAGTCAAGCTATAGCTTCTTTCTTTTTAGTCCTAATTTGCAGATGTTAAAATCATAAACTAAGATGGTGAACATAGTAATAGCTATACCTACTTAAGATCAGCATGTTACTGTTGTCATCCTGAGCATGTTAGCATGCTGACGTTGGCATTTCACTCAAAGCAACACTGTGCCAAAATGCAGAGCTGATAATGAGGCTGTAGACTGTTGGCAGTTGAAATGAGGATTGCTCTAATGAAGCTAATAAAAAAATCATAATGCTTTGCACAGACAGTAAAGCCTGCAGTATATAAAGACAGTCAAAGGCTTGTGGGATAAGAAATATTTGGAAAGTAATAATAAATGATTAAATTCTGGTTTGCTCGTAGTCAGCTATTTACATCTACTCTCAGATAATGACAATGATATTCAAATGATTGTGGTAATCTTCTGACATTTCATCCAGCTCCATCAACAGGTCGAAATTTCAGTTTGTCCAATATCTAGGCCTATGTTTATGAACAAATACCTGCAGAACGAGCCTTATTACAACAGCCTCCGCTGTTTCTTTTGTTCAGCGTCAATTATCAAATGTAGCATGCTCACACAATAAACTACGGTGATAAACATGGTCAACATTCACCTGTTAAACATCAGCATGTTAGCAATGTCATTGTGAGCATGTCAGCATGTTGACATTAGCATTTAATTTAAAGTTCTGTTGTACCTTAGCACAGCCTCACAGAGCACCTAGCGTTGCCGATGCTGTAAATCTCAGCTGGGATGACGCAACCATTTAAATGGCAGAACAAGGCAGGTTTAGATATGTATCTTGAGTCTTCCCTAAACATCATCATATATCACACATGACATCATTATGATCTCCTGCCAAACCACAAAGATACCTGTGCACATTAGTCATCCACACTGTCTGCTACCATTGGTTGCTGGTACTTTGGAAGACCTGGAATCTTACTGAGTCAAAGCTCTGGAGTGAAATCAACAATATGTAATTTCTTTTGTAGTTTTCCAAAGAAAAGCATGATGTCACAGTTCCTTTCACAGTTATTCATATGATGTCAAACACAGCCAAAGCACAAATACTGGGGGTCGTGGACACTAGTTGGAAGTTCACATCAGCTTTTATAAGTAGAGTATAGACCCCTTTCACACCAGCATCACTTCAATGTTTAGCTTATGAAAATTACAAAAATAAGGTCACTAATTATATAACCTATGCTTTGCAGTCTTGAAAAAAATTAGCAACCGCTTTAGCCACAACCCAAAAAAGCAGTGATTCTCTCCTTTGAACCACATCATGCCTTCTTGTTAAATACATTCACGATTAATTGCGTTATGGAAAATCAATGTCAATTGGTGGCAAATTTTATGCGCATTATAAGAGCAAAAGTCAAAATTAATACATATTTTGGACAAACAATTTATTACTTTCTGAATATTAGGGGATTCTTGTACTCCTAAGGTATATTCTGATCATGCCCCCTAATGTTTTGGTGTGATCAGACATTAGGGGGAGGTTAAATTAAAATGGTGATCACGGTAAACACAAATCAGTACCTGCCAAACATCAACATGTTAGCATACTGACATTAGCCTGTAGTTAAAAGTGCTGTCTTAGTACCTGCCTTACAGAGCAGCAATCATGGCTGTTGCTGTAAATCTCAGCTCGTATTCCCTTCTCATCATCATCACGTATCAGATATGACTTCATTAGGATCTCCTGCCAAACCACAAACTTACTGGTGCACTTTAGTCATCAACACTCTTTGCTCTTATTGGTTGCTGGTACTTTGAAAGACCTGGAATCTATGACACAAATGACCTGGTAAACATTTCATCACATTGTGCTTTTGCTGAGTTGATGGTTTGGACTGAAATCAACAGTATGCAGTAGCAAATAAATGCTCTGGCCATCTTCTATTTATCAAATCTCTTCCGGTAATTCCAAGGTCGCATTTTTCGGCATGAGATCAGTTGATTTAAATCTAGGATGGGTCTTTTTGGATGAGAGGTCACAGAGAGTTTGTCCTCCGAGGTTTCTCTGTAAACTGACCAACAGAGGAGAACTGAAAGTGTGCTGGGGAAGTTAAATATCTTGTAATGTTTGAGTGACTCGGACAACATTAACACAGGGGATTTTCTGTAGAGGAGGTTAACCTTGAATCACCCACATGTCACTCAAACTGTGGCTTGGGTTTATTTTGGTGGTTACAACCACTACATATGTCTGTAGCCTAAATATACAACATTTTATATGATATGGTAAAGATAGCACATTTTAAACATCTGTAGATGGTAAAGCTAACAGATACACTGATTGTATAATCTTTTTTTATTTCCCGTCCTCTCACAGGGCACAAGAGGAGCTTGCCCAGGGCGCAACTGCCTCTGATTTACTGGTCTTATTGGGTGATCACACTAAGACTCACCATACACATTCAAACATTAAATACTTATCTCCCTGCCCTCCTCTGACTGACTGCCCCCACTCCCTTCCTGTATTGGAAAGTATTGCGTAACAAACTTTCTCCTCTTAGTCTCCCTCGCCCCGTGTGTGTGTGCTATTCATCATGCACACACACTACATGCGCACTTTTACGCAGCGCGCCCAAATTGCAATGGGACCTCCTGGTGGGAGTGGGAAACTTCAGTTCGTAGAGGGTGGGGCTGGGTGGGCTGAGCTGCGCAGATGAGGGGTGTGTGTCAGCTTAAAGTATCGTGCGGTACATTCCAGGACAGACATATAAGCATTCTGATCCAAGAACGGAGCGAGTGAGGAAGAAAAAAAGTTTCCAAAAGTTTGACGCTGAGAGATAATTACTCAAGACGAAGCAGAGGATTCATCGCTGATCCAGAGAAGAATCCCCACAGATCAAGTAAGATTTTCAGTCACTCCTACTCCAAGTCTTTTTTTTTCTAATAAGAGAGATGTTAAGAGAAGTGTAAACTTGAAGCGGTGCGCACATGACCTAACGGTTTCTTCTTTCAGACCAGAGAAAGTCTCTCTTACAATTGAGGCTTATAAGGTGATCCACCACAGAAAGGGAGGCTCACATCCTATAAAGTCAGGAAGAGATATTTAAGCACATTTACAAAAGGACAGACCATATCAAAATATAGCAATAGTATAAAAACTGGTCTTACACCATTCATAAGGTTTTTTCTTGCTTTTATTGAACTTCATCATCATTTTTTTTCTCAGGCTTTTGCAGCTCTGGGTAAAGTTAAGCCTTGAACTTGATGAACTTTTATTGCAACAAATAGGAAAATCCAGTAATCAACTGGTGGGTCTCCAGCAGTTGATAAGAGGGAGGCTCTCCCATCCTTCCAATCTTTCAGAAGTTTGTCCAATTTTTTAAAGCATTGTCCATGTTTAGTAAAGAACACAGTCAGTCGGTTCCAATATTTTCAACTCCGCTCAGTCTTGTTGGTTGATGGCCAGTCAGCTGCAGCTGATTCCCTTTTCTTCTCTGAAACACCTTAAATGATGTGCAGTACAAAGGATTTAAACCTTTTATTCTGCATGTGATGGCATTCCAGGCTTTTACTGTGACACTTTTTAAAATCTATTTAATCAATTAATTCATTTTGCATCATGGGCCCAATATCAGACAAACAAGCCCAGTCGTTTAAAGCTGGTGTTGTTGTTTGGAAACAGTGACTTGAATTTGAAGCGCTTATCTCAGGGGCCAGTGGGCATACCAGAGGTGCCGGCATGCCAACACAAACCGACTGAAGAGAAATGCAGAGCTGCAGAAAGAGAGAGAGGGCACAGCATAATGGAAGAAGTGATACATGTGGTAGTGATAGGCAGGGCGGGGAGAAAAGATGAAGAAGTAACACTTGTTTTCAAGCTTGGCTGGTGGCTGTATTATAAATTCATTTAAGTTTGTGCATTAAAGTGTGAGGGAAGAGCAAGACTGCCAGAAAATTGGCTGCTGGAATGCCTTTTTCATGGTTTTAGGGGGTTGAGTGGATGACTCTAATTGGGCAATTTTAGGCCACCTAAGGTGCAGTAGTGAGATAACTTGGCATTATTAAAGCCCATGAAGACACAAATTACCAACAGAACAGCCCGAAAAGCTTTTGTTCAGTTGTTACATTTGAAAAGAGTTCATATTTGCAGTATTATTTAGCCAATTAGAATTGTATCTTGCATTTTATCACAACAAATACAAAGCCACCAGTTGTCTGTGAGTGCATAGAAAAAGACACGGAAGCTCCATTTTACATATTGAACTTCACTGCAGTCGAACCAAGATGTGTTAAATCCTGTCACGCTTTTCACTTCAGCTCAACGTACGTGTCACTTCCTCTTTGCTAAAATTAGAGATGGAGCGCAGGCAGCACAGAAAGGGTCAGTGAGCGTGACTTCGGTTTTGGGTGGAGATCATGCTGCAATACACACAGCTGACTCGAGCCATTGTGTCCGTCACAATGATTATGAATGTTTTTGCCAAATATTTAGAGGATTTGGAAACAGTTGAGGGAGGGAGTGATCATCTGACCAGCAGATGAACTCAGGAAGTCAAGGAGTTGAAAAATCAGAAGTGGCCGTATATCACACACGCCCAGTTGCACACACACACATTCCACCCACACATGGATTTTGGTGGTCTGATACTGTGAGATGTGGTGCCCCTCCCGACCACCTCTTCTTCAGCTGTTGCTTGTCCTTTGAACTGCAACACATAACTTCACTATCGCTGTCTTTTTCCCAAAACTGACGTGCTCAGCCTGTTTGATACGACTGTCCCATGCAAATATTTAACCATGAAATCTTTAGAAAAGCAGCAGCACTTTATCAAAGACTCTCACTGCTGCTTATCTGTATGAAATATGCTCTGACTTTCCTTTGATGACACCTTGCATAACCTGTCCAGCCTCAGCTTTTAGCTTTTCTTTGCAAAGCAGATCGCTGAAGTTTAACAAAGACAACATAATGGGACACAATGACGAAGCAGATGTGCAGAGATACTAACTGACCATTTGCTTAACCCTCCACCCGAACAGCGATTATCATAGCTCCACCACTATTACTATGGCTATGGCTTTGTGTTTATCTGCTCCATAGACCACAAACATCTTGCTCAGTTCTTACTACGCAGGCCTACAGCAGTAACCTTGTGTTTCCTCCAAGCCAAGTAGCATCTATTAACTAACTACATTATGTTTTAGGGTTGCAGTTTACATCGGGGAAATCCTATTACAAGAACTGAACAGAAAGTTAACTTAGGGGGGAGTCAAGATGCTCCTATATCAAGACTTTATAGCTTTAAGCTAAGTCTTTGAGGACAAGGGGAGACTGGGGGAATTTTTAACAATTTTTAGCGGTAAAGTGAATTTGTGCTCGACATGTTGACAGTCATCAAATGTTTTTTTCCAAGCATAGCCTGACTGAAACACTGGAAGTCAAATGCTGCATCTGGCACATGCAGGTGCAATTAAAATTCCAGTTTAATTAAAACAGTATAATTAAACATATAAATATACAAATTGAAAACAAAAACTTTGACAAGTATGAGACATCACTTTGTCTACTGGCAGCTTGTTTAAAATGTGTAAAATTAAATGGCTACAATCAGGTTTTGAATCTGAATTTCAGTAGGCCCTAATGAGTTTCAATACAAGACTACTACTACAAACCAAAAATAATAATTGAAAAATATATTGATTTTTAACCACTATGGCAATGTCAAGACTGCAAGGTAAGACAGCTTCTGAATCACAGACAGCGAACTGAACCTAGGTCCCCAGATTGAGATGCAAAAGACTTAACCACTGGCCTAATATTTAACATTAATATTTGACAAAGATATCAAATGTTAGAAAACAGCGGTCATCAGAGCTATAGATTTTAATTCCTTGACATAATTCAAAAGTTCTGACAGCATAAAGAAAATACTGTGGATGAAAAGTCTAAGTTGAGTCTTGGCAGAAAAACTTTTAAAAAGTATGAGACATGAGTTTGTCCTTTTGCAAGCAAAGAAGAACCATATGCATAATGAGTTTCACGGTTCTGTCTCATTTCTAATTGGTGCAACTGGAGATATTACAAATGCCCCCGGTCTCCCCTATGCCCTGCAACTAGCCATCAAGTAGCCCACATATTTAAGATTAAATAAAACTCATATCGAAATTAGTCAGCTGGAAATACTAAAGAAGTCAGTTGGAGATACAGTTTATAACTAACTCACAGTTACCATTAATTAGCCAGCAGGCTATAGTTGATAAAATAAGCTGGTGATAGTGGTCGTTTCAGTGGAAAGAATTGACAGTCAGTGGTAAGAATACAGAATCCTGCGTCTGTGTATCTGTATGAAATATCAGCTCCTCGCTTTTAAAATATTACAAGAGGTTATTATAAGAGGTTTGAGTGTAAATCTGCCACCAGACATGCTGTGCTTAAGTTTGACAGGAGTAGCAACAGCAACTAAGTGGGATGGGGTTCAGCGAAGTGTCTTTGTAAAAACGAGAATAGCCTAATTGCCCTAGAAACCAAACATCTGCGACAGCCTACACGTTTTCTTAACGATGCATTTCTCCTGTCTATGTGCATTACTGCATCTCATTACAGTTTATGGGCGTTTTACAAGAACTAACAAAACTCCAGTTGTGCTTTAATGTATAGGGTAATATAGATTTCTTTTTTGCATGCAACACCGCAGCCCTGTGTGGCTTTTATGATACACTTTGCAGATGGTGAGAAAAAGGAAGGAAAGGAGAGGGAAAGTCCTTCTCGCTCTAGTTCTAGTAAACAGCTTTTGCTTTCACTGTCCCTAATGTTGACATTTGGTGTGTGTGAGCCCAATTTTAAAATAGGCGGATGGGCAGGAAGGACAGGCTTATCTTCAGCGTGACAAATGAGCTAATTCCGTTGTGATTATTATTACACTATATGAGGGTGGGGATGTGACAGTGTGATAAATGTTCACATGATCTACAGTCCTGGACACTTACATCTGCAGAGATATACACACAAACTACATTATTCCACAATAGCTGCGGTGAAGCGGATGAAATCCAGCTGCTTGTAGGAGGTATGTTAGGTTGCTCAGAGTGTGTAGCCACCAAGGACGAAAGGCTGAATACCTCAGAATGCTTTAAGAAAGCCCAACTGCTGAGGAGAGTGCAAGTCTGGAATGTGGTAATTGTGGGAATAAGTAAAAGGAAAAGTGCATTTGCTGTTTCATGATGGGGAGATAAAAGAAAAGAGAAGAAGAAGTGGGGGACTGTTTTTTAATCAGATTGTTATGAAAACAAAGTCTTGGTGGAGTGAAATGTACTGTATCACACTGCCAATGACCTTTACAGTCAGGAAACTACGTCTGCTGTGCAATGTTGGTAAACTGTTGGGCTTTAACTTTCTGCTCTCACCCCAATACAATCAAGATGAATGGAGTTTTGCTTGTGGCACTCACGTCACTATGAAAATCATTTAGAGATTCAGCAGCAATATCTCTTTGCAGAAACAATGCACCCATTGCTGTGGATAAACCACAAAGCAGTCAGCAGTTTTCTTATGATGTCTGTTTCTCTTGTAGGGAGGGATTCCAGTAAAACTGTTTACAGCTAAGTCTGGGGATTACTCAGAGGCAAATATTTCAAAACTTAGTCAAATAAAACCCAAACTATTTGCACTGATAGATACCACTTGTGCAATGGTTCACAACCTAAGGATGAGACCTCCAAGTGGGTCCCAAAACCAGATGGATTACTGAATGGGCCTATCAGGCACAGGGTCAATCAAAACATTCCAACTTGGAAGGGACTCAAAATGAACACAAAGTTAAAAAAAAAAAAAAAAAAAAGACCACAAAGAGATGCGAATGAATTGCAAAGAGACACAAAATAACTACAAAAACACACAAAGTGACTACACAAAGTCGCAAAACACCTACAAAGAGACGTTTTGCCCTTGATGTCTGTGTGTCTTGCTGCTATGTAACAGAGGTGGTGGGGCCTTTTGCATATCTGTGCCCATGGCCTGTGGTCAGATGATTAAAGGGATGATAAGAAAATAAATCTGATAGCTAGCTGACAGGTGATAGCTATTTTTCAGTAATTCTTTCTTTACACACTTAACTTCAGGAGGAGCAGGATTCCATCATCTTATCTGTGTACTAAACAAACATAATCATAAATCAATGTGATGATTGGTATCTGCAATTTAATCCCCTATTGTAATAGCATTTTTCCAAAATGTCTCCTAGAATGCCAGGCGAGAGGTTAGCAGTAAGAGGGACGTCAGAGGTGGGGCGTTTTCCTGGAGCAGCCCCACCCACCAGGGTGGAGCTGACCATTCACAAAGAGGGGGAGAAGAAACAGGAAGAGGGAGCCTGCCGCCGCTGGTTCAGGAAGATGTGTCCATGCTGCTGTAAGCGCCAGAGCAGTACCTCCTATGATGTTACAGATAAGGTGGAATATGTGAAATCCCCAGCCCCGACCCCGGAGCCCGTCAAGCCAAAGCCTGAGAATGGAGAGGCAAAGGAAATGGAAGGTAATGTCACTGACTTCTGGGGTAACTGTGGTATGAAATTTTGACTAGGTTTAGTTCAACTCTCCAGACTATTTTTGCATGTTGTACATATCACCTCTACAAATCCGTAGCAGCAGTGATGCAGGCACACAATTTCATGGTAAATCTTCCTCTCTCAGACATTGTCAAGTTGTCAGTGTGTTCTGTGGATCTGCTGAGCTCCAAGACGGGTCAGAACAGACAGGAGCATCACACCGACTTGTATCATGGGGATGAAATGATAATCCGCAGAGGACAGACCTTCCAGATGGAGCTGGAGCTTAACAGGCCCTTCAGTGCTGACAATGACAAGCTGCATCTGGAGTTGAAAACAGGTATGGAATGGATTGGCAGTGTCTCTGCGCACATCTTTTAAACCTTCTAACAGAACCTATGAACAATATGACAAAGAAATATCATCAGTATGATCATCAGAAGAGGTAGAAATGTTTTAGAGTTGGGTGTGCTATTTGTGTGCATGGTTTAGGGTTAAAAACATATACTGTGTCGTCTTGGGTTGCATTAAATTCCCTGATGCAAGACAATGCCCAAAGTGGAAGGCAGGTAAAAAGGGATTCAAAACTGTAACAACAAAAAGATGCAACGCAGTAAAGCAAACTATATAGATAGAACTTAAAGGGGTACTGCAGATATTTAGCATTGCATTTTCATACATTTGGGGGAGTAAGAAGACACAGACTAAAAAAGAATGAACAAAATCCAAGCAGCAGAGGCCAAGATACTCTGACTTTTAGCTCCCAGTGTTGGTCACGCTCCAAAAGCACTGGGTCCTACAATTCCCATAATTTAACTCATGAGCGCTTAGGTAAACCCTCCGAACCTGGTAAATTAGCTTGGCCAGACCAAATTGCAAACATAATTTCAGCCTGGAAACCCTCAGTTCATTTTTGATTTTCAAGGGTTGCTATAATGGCCATAGATCAAAATACCTCTGGACGCAACTGGATAGACCTACAACCATTTAAGCAACGATACATGTGATATAGTGCTGAGCTCTGGGAAAATGTAAACACACTTCAGCATGCAAGCTCTTCGAAAGCTTCACAAGTTGTCAGTCACTCCTATCATGGCAAACATGCCAACTTGGTAAATTTGCAAGTTTGGGTTTCATTTGCTCCAGCAGATACCACTGCTCCCCAAGCTACTGGTAAATGCCCACTCAGACTCTACATTTGTGTTTGAAATATGAGGGCCCAAGCCCAATCCAGGATATAATTATTTCTGAGAATTAAGGAGGCTCCTCTAGACCAGAGATTCCCAACGGTGAATTTGCGTTGGATACTGAAGGCATGACCTGCCTTACTCTGTCTCTGATTGGCTTACCCTGACATTCTTACCCTAAGCCTAACCAATCTCACTTCTCTTTCCTAAAGTTAATCTATCCAACCAGTGAAGGCAACAAGTACCAGCCAGTCAGAAGGAGAGTGGAATAGGTCATGTCTTTGCTATCCTAGGAAATTCAAAGTCTTTTCCCAACCAGTGGTGCATGTACCAGAGGGGGTACTTCAGCGGTTGCCGGCAGAAAGATTGTAGAGTACCTCAACTAATTTGAAAAAACCTGAAATTATGCATTCATTATAAAAAATATTAACATAGTGAGTTAGCAAGTGAGCATAGAGGTCTAAACTGTTGAACAGTTGAAGTAGTAGTAAATGGTTGAAAACACTGAAAACATGATGGCTGATGATGGGGCAGTTTATCTGACAAGTCTATGAGGGTTGATCATACAATAAAGGGTTAGGAACTACTGTTATAGAGCAATGGAAAACACTATCAACTAGAATATCCATCATGAATAAACTGATCTTGTGTAGAAATGGTGGAGTGCCCCTTTAACCAGAAGTTGCTACAAGGCCACGTGAAAGTGGGAGGAATGAACGACTGACTCAAAACAAACCATGGGAAATATGGTCAAAATGCCAAGCATAGCTAGCACATTTAAATCCAGCAGCAGTTCAGCCATATCTGCACCACAAGTTTTGGATTCCACCCACCACCCCACAGTGTTTACAGCTTCCAGACCGCAGGACACCGGACACCCCGCTCTGGTATTCACAGGCCTCATACTACAGCGATCTACTAGACACTTAGGAATAAACGGTCATTACATCACCACAGAGAGGTGATTTGCTGTCACCTGCTTCTTGGATAGTTACATGGGAAGGGCGAAGGAGAGACAGAATTGACGCACAGAACGATCTGAGCCATCCACATTCGACAGGCTCCCATTACCTTTGCTTTCATAGTCACATTTGCTGTGGAAGGATTCTAAGTGTTGCACTAAAAGCAGGTCTGTGTATGGCTGCAGTGTCCTAGCTGTTATTTTGTTCAACTAGCATGAATAAAGATTTTCAATTTTCAGTGAAGGTATAGCCGAACCAGCAGAAAAGAAGGTGTTTTTCATTGATTTCCTTTTGAACATGTCCTAAGAGGTGAGAAAGGAAGTCCTGGCTCAGTTGGATGGAGAACAATGGTCTCTTGATAAACTCTTGATTTGCTTCAGCAAATGGCAGCTGAAGCCCAGCAGGGTGCCACAAAGCAAATAGCTCAGAGGAAAGCATCTAATTTGTTTTAATCATGCTAATGACTTAGAATGAACTTTGATGTATTCATTTTTCTTAAAGAGAAAGTTTACACAAAGTGGGGTTTTTTTTGGTAGTTTGTCAGCCTTCAGTAAAATATCAGGCTACTTAAAAGAGAACATCTAAGCTGACTGTCATAAGATGAAACACTCCCAACTGTGCTTGGCTTTCTGCAGAGATGCGTGCGTAAGTGCAGTGTGGGAGGTTTTCCAGAGCAGAGTTTTTGTTTACTCAGACAAACTATGCACAGCCGGGCAAGGAGCTGTGATACACATACAGTATGTGGTTTACAGTTTGTTATGCTTGTGTTATCCACTGTGGGAACAGACTAACAATTACTGTGACGGTAATAATCAAGTTTACTCCATTCCCAGCTGCATATTGAAATGGCGTCCTCCCACTGCCACTTCCAACTTTATTTAATTCAACTTTTCAAGGACAGCTGAGAATCAGACAAATTGAAAAGCACTTTGTCAAGCTGCACAGTTTGACTTTTCTCACACATATAGAAAGCAAAATGTTATTCAAAAATTCATTTCAAGTATGGGAATGTATTTCTGAATTGCAGACATTCTGGCTTTTTTCTTCTTGAGCTTTTTTTCATTATACATTTTTCACATGAAATGTTTTGCTAGGCATTTTGATGGTGAGATATTTTAATAGCTCCATTGGTTCATAGCGAATCAGTTGCCTTCAGACATTTAACCTCAATCTCAATATTTTGGAATTTATTCAGTTTCTTGCCAAGAGTTCTGTCCGTTACATGCAAAGCTATGACAAGACTGCAAGCTTAACTTAGCACAAAGACTAGACGGCCCAATATTCCAAAGCCCTATTAGTCTGAAAAATGTCTAATTGGACTGAAAGCCCAAAAACAAATGCCTGTTGCTCCAAAGACCTTTTTACAAGTGATGAGCCACAAATCCTGGGTGTTATTAGTGACCCATCTCTGCTTGTCCAGCAACTATTGTGCTACCAAATATGGGAGTTTTAAGCCAAAACATGATCTTTTTCTTTCTTGCCTAAACCTTAAAAACACATTCATCACTGTGTTGTTGACAAATGTTATGTATCTGTGGTTTACAGAAATGTCCAAGCGCACATTTTTTCTGGCCATTGGGTTGTCTAACTGTTGGGAATGTATATTGTCAGAGAAATGGGACTTTGGCAATGGGCATTTGTTTTGGGGATAGCCGGGTTGTTGGAGAAATGGGCTTTCGGTCCAATGGGAGCAAAATAATGGGTAGTCCCTCAAGAAACAGGGGAAACAGCGAGCCTAGCTCTGCCTAGAAAAGTCACTATGGCACTTCCGTTTTTACTAATGAACTAATGAAACATGAAATAACTTAATAATAATGAGCTTTGGAGGTGCTGGTAGGCTTTTTTTTTTTTTACTTTGGACAGAGCCAGGCGAGGAGTTTTCCCCTGTTTACAGTCTGTATGCTAAATAACATTATCAAGGCTCTCATTTCATATTTAGAGAGACAGAGTTGGGTTGCAATAACCATTATCTCCTAAAATGTCAAAGCTGTTCCTTTAATTGTGTAGAAATCTGCACATTAATTCAAAGCCCACATTCGACTGTACCACCTAAAAGCATAGCATGAATTGTTTTATAATACATAAGGCTTTTGTCCATGAAAATTATATTACAGTGTTTCTTTTATATTCCTGGTGCAACCTGACTTAATATAACCCTTGTGGTGTAGGTCCCCTGCCCTTGGTGGCCAAAGGTACCCATGTCATCATCCCACTGGTGGATCAGCTGGAGGATGAACGCTGGGAGGCAAAGATTGTAGAGCAGAATGGCAACAAGGTCAAGCTGTCCGTCAACTCGCCAGCCAGTGCTGTGATTGGTCTGTACGGGCTCACGGTGACAACAAGCTCTTCGATGGGCGAGGCGGCATCTACTTACAACTCCAGCAAGAACATCGTTATGCTCTTCAACCCTTGGTGTGAAGGTAAGATTGGCAGGGGATGTGAAGGGACCAGAGGGTTTACACAGCTCGAGGGCAAGAATGTGGAGAGGAAAGAAGAAGGGTAATAGGTGATAAGAGCAGAAAAATGAAGGCAAAAAGACAGACAGCATTACATAACATGTCTGGAATTATTATCAGCCTTACTATTAGGTTTGAGGCGGATTATCTTCAAAGAGTCAATATTTTTCTTGCAGTAGAACTGTCTGATACAGCCCAATTACCAGGGAAAGTGTTCCCAGAACACTGCTGCTATATTACGAATAGCATCAGCATTCTGATAGCAGGCACTGGCACAAAGTAGGTGTCTGTTTTAATCTCTGAGAGGAGTCACACATGGGTGAGAAGGGCCAACTCAATCCATGAGCGTGTTGCTGTCCATCAAATAGCTCCAGTGTGACCTTGTGTGTAACTATGTAACTCCACTGGCTTTGATTCAAGACTGCTGGCACACTTGGTTATGTCACTTAAGCACCATGTTGAACTATGTTTGGGACCAAAACTGTTTGCAAGATGAAACAGACTTCGGACATTTGTACATACAGATTGCAGTTTTAACTTTAGCTTGTGCAAAAATTCAACACTTTTGTGGGGTTCATCAGTATTTTCTGATTTTCAAAATGATCACAGATTAAAAAAAAAAAAGGTAATTTAATCAAATATACCTATTTTCCCATCATGTAGTTAAGCCTAACATATTTTTTTCAGCCAGCGGGGGGGGCAGCAAAAACAAACTGTAAACACAAATGACATATAATCACCTTTTAAGCTCGTATGTCTAACATGTTAGCAGAGTGTTGCTTATTTGCAGACCCAGCAGAGCAACATTAGCAGTCATTCAGGAGTGTTTCTGTCATTAGTTGAATGTCATAGACACTTTCTTTTAAGCTCTGGTGATAACAAACACAGACTTTGGCTTAGATAGAACTGATATCTATCTATATAAATTCATCTGTTGCATGAACTGTCCCATTCTTCATTCTTGCGCTGTCTTAAGATGGTCCAACTTGCCGTGTAGGTTTTCCTTAATGTTTGTATTTGAAAAAAGTAGAGATCATTTTAATTTTTTATGCCTCTGCACTGGTGATAGTCGTGTCCGGAGGCATTATGTGTTTGGATTGTCCATTTGTCTCATTCTCGTGAATGCAATATCTCAAGAACACCTTTAGGGATTTTTTTCAAATTTGGCACAAACGTGCTCTTGAACTCAAGGATAATCTGATTAGAATTTGGTGAACAAAGGTCAAAGGTTGAGGTCATACAAATGTCTAACATGATAAAATGATGAAGTGATGACACTTTATATCCAAAAGGTCAAAGGTCAGCCTCACTGTGATATCACAAAGTCGTGAGGGATGACTGGCACTAATTTCAGGTACCCACCTTGAAACTGTGCTGACTGTGTAGATCATCTGTGCTGCTGAGTTGAAGATGTATGTGAATCATACACATTTTAGAATTTATAGCCTTAATGCACCCATTTTATAAGCATTATAAACAGTCACAGCTACATATGAGTCTGGATAGTTTAAATTATGTGCACTTATTAAAACACCTGTATATGAGCATTATATAGCATTACATGGTTCTAAACATGGAGGAGGCTTAGCTGCTGGCTAGCAGTTAATGATGCTAACAGCACGAACAGCACTAACAATGGCAACAGTGCTGACATAGCTAACGGTGTCAACCTGAAGAAAATTGGTGGGCTTCCGTGATGACAGCGTGGGTCAGGATGACGTCATCAGCAGTAGGTTAACCACCGTATGAGCACAGTGCAGAGCTTTAACAATTAGCTAACCAATGGAATACACACACAGGGACTTGTGCACTAACCACTACCACAACAAACAGAGACGTTCAGATCACAACACACACAGAGTTAGCGTGACTTCATTCTCTGTTCAGGATGTCATTACTCTGCTGTATACATAACAAGTAGTCGTTGGATGCTGTATTAATGCTGCCGTATACAGAAAAGCCTTAGGAAATGAGCTCCATTGTCTATTCTGCTGAGTTTCTCTCAGTGTGCTGAGCTCTGCAAACTATCTGCACAGGATATTTGACAAAAATAAGTGTATTTGCAACACAGCAAAATAAAAAACAGTGAACCTGGATTTGATAAAAAAAAAAAAGACGGTCTGTCTTTCATTATGGTGTGGCTGCTTTTGGCAGCAAGCCCAATCTCCTCTTCCCTCTTTCAATCTCTTCTTCCCGAGACCAATCTCTCCCTCACGCTCATAAAATTCAAAATCCTACAATTACTGTATAAAAACGCCATGGGGCGAGCTCACAGTAATCCTGCAGCTGGTGACAACCTGTCCTCTCCCTAGCTTTTACTGCCTCCATGTGTATTTCCTGCTTTAATATGCTTTCCCACCCAGTCCTCCTCCCTTGTTGCTATCTGTTGACCCGATCCCAGCTCTGTTGCTCTGTTTTTTGGCCTCCTCCTCCTTCATATGCTCCCGTGTCTTTGTGTGTGTGTTTCTCCCTACATTGCAGAAATATTCAGTAAGAAGAAGCGAAAACCAAAATTATCACAGCTGCCAGATTCTGTCAGCCTCAGCCTCTAGTTTCTCCTGTAAAATCTCAAGACACTCTGTTACGCTCCACTCCCCCTCACTCCCTCCCCTCTTTCCCTCCCAAGCATAACTTCCCCTCTTTCTCTCACTCGTCCCTCATGACTTTGTTAAACCTCTTCCTTCCACTTGATTTTTCTCATGTCCATCTTGAATACTCTGACTGAATACCCTTTTTCTTTTTTTTGTCACGTTCCTTTTCCCCACCCACTGGTAATCACTGTGGCAACAGCAAGAGATAAAAGTGGTGTAAAAACAAAGACACAGATTTGTGAAGTTCATGTCATGGGTGCACGCCCAAGTCTGTGGGCCTGATGTGTCTCAAAACAGACTGTTTCCCATAAATGAGTGTGGGCCCCACTGCAAGGTCCATGGAGTCATTGTGTTTCCTAACTATTTCCTGGCCTTGGGGATTCTGTCACATAATTTGTGAAAAGAAATCACATTCTTGAGCGGTTTAGTCACTGAAGAGGTGATTAAAGCATGGATTCTTACAGACAGAGGGAAAGGGAAAACCAAAATTTTGGCCTTGAGGCAACATCATTAAAACAAATCCTTGTTCTACAAAAAAAAGTGTTTCTTTGTATTTCCTGTCAAGGCTTGTTTAATAGGATCAACTTTAGTTTTGTAACGCCTGATTTCAATGATGTAGCTTAACGTTGTCATGTCTTTTCAGAGGACACAGTGTTCCTGGATGACGAAGAGGAGAGTAAGGAGTATGTTCTGAATGACACTGGGAGGATTTACTATGGCACAGAGAAACAAATAGGTGCTCGCACGTGGAACTTTGGACAGGTACGGATGACGAAAGACAAAATGTAACTGGAAAATACTGAACACTTGTGGTTTTGAATAATCATTACATCATTGTCTTTGGCACCAATCTGTTCCTACTGGAAAGGAAAATCTTTAAAACAGGGTCACACATATATAGTTTTATTGAAAAAAGAATGCTAAGTACCTCTCTAAAACAGCTGGGCACTGTAGTTTTTATTACATATACTCAAAAGTCAACTATACATTTGTTTGGAAGTATTTTTTGTGTAATCTGTGGATTAATACACATCCATTGCACTAGAGCATTTGCAGCAGCAGGATGGTGTATGTGGTATTGACACAAACAAAGCACAGTGTTGCTGATGTGTTATGAATATTTTTTTGGACAACACTGGAGCTGTATTGTAGGGCACAGAAAAATAAGATATATGAGGCTTTAGCAAGGAACAAGGAATACTTGTCAGTGGGATAAATCAATTGTTGGCTTTGGGCTTCTCCTGGGATTTCTTAACAATAAGTAAGATATAGAATATCATCAGAAATAATCTTATGATTCACAATTATCAGATGAATGAATGGCCAACCATAGGTGACCACAAAGCTTTATTTTACTTTCTTAGTTGCTTAGTTGTTTCAAAATGAAAGTCTATTTTGCAACATCATGTTCCTACGGTGATATGCCTGTTGGTATCTATTCTTAATGCAGTCTGTTAATAATCATCAGTGGCAAATGATTTAAGTTATGCTTCTGTAGCCTTATCAATCTTCCACCATCTCTCAACTTCCATTTGTGCCTAAAGAACAGAAGCATCTTCTTGTTTTGTGCCATAAGGCCATCCAAAAATGTAAAAAAAAAAATGTACAGCATGGAGGCTGATAGATTATTTCTCATTTTTTGTAGGTATCGTTTATTGATGTTTTAATAGTAAGACTTGTCTTTAAATAGTGCAGTATTTCGTCAACCCAGTAATGTGATCAGAATCCCCATATGAATGAATTAATTTCCTTTGCTGATGATTTGTGTTTTTCCTTTGGGCTGTAGTTTCATGAGGGAATCTTGGAAGCGTGCCTGTTTATCCTGGAGAAGAGTGACATGCCTCCATCTGGTCGAGGCGATCCTGTCAACGTGGTTAGAGTCCTATCTGCCATGGTGAGTTTTGTTTTATATTAACATCCCACTATCTCAGGATATTAGAAATACCGAGGTCATGAGTCCAAGTCCTCCAGTGTTCATATTTCATTTATTCCGTTAACCTTTTTTTTTTTTGGTACAGTGTATTTAGTTTTTATAATGAGATATGCTGTTTCTAAGCAGTGCCAATAATAAAATTCTGATTAGAAAATACTGAATATTTTACTTTTTGGTCTAAAAGTAGTCAGATATTAATATAATTATCCTAAAAAATACTGGCAAAAGCCTATGAAATACCCTCCACGTGTTTTAAATCATAAATTAAAGCTGTACCTCACGTTACCAAAACCCCAGATTTCCAAGAACATTGCAGAGGACAAGAACTCAGTGTCTTCATTATACGGCCCTAATCATGTTCTGCTCAGAAAATTCTAATTTTAATTTGTAAATGAGAGCAGTCACTTGTAATTGACTGTGTCACCATCCTCTTTTCAGATTAACGCTCAGGATGACTTTGGGGTTCTGGTTGGGAATTGGTCTGGGGATTACTCTGACGGAGTCTCTCCTGCGGCATGGAGCAGCAGCGTGGAGATCTTGAGGAAGTACCACTCCTCCAATGGAACGCCTGTGTCATATGGACAGTGTTGGGTGTTCTCCGGAATCACTACAACGGGTGAGGCTGATGAAGAATAAAACAGAGAGAGCATGTGATGCCGTGTGAGAGAAAAATGTGTGATTAGAGAGAAAGATTGGAGCTTAGAGGGTGGAAAGCTATAGATTGTATGACAGAGGAGTATGAAGACACTACACTGTATGTGGGTGTTGTGTGTGTGTGTGCATGTGCAAACAACGCAAAGGACACAGAATAGTATTTGACTTTCCCAGTATTCATGTGATTTTAATTAACAGTCAAATGATTCTGATCATGGCTTCCTGTCTATCAGGCCCTTTCTATTAGCTCTCACTGCTCTGTAACAGAATTGTGCATGTATGCGGGGTCCCTCACATGGTGGCCAGCTGACCTTTGCACCTGATAGCAAGTCGTAGCTCATACACACCCTAAATACCTCGCATTGGCATTCCTGTCATACCTCCTAGTTTTGTCACCTATAGAGCCACATGTGTTGCTTTCAGTCAGCCAGGATAATAAAATCACATGCAACCATGCAAATGCCATCATAGCAGAAATGTCTGAAGTCATTATGCTCAGCCGTTAGCATCTGGGAACATAATGCGATTATCAAATGACCTTGTAAATTGGGTTTTAATTATTATATTCTGTCTGTTTTATGTTGCCAGTGTTGCGCTGTCTTGGCATACCTGCCCGCAGTGTGACCAACTTCCAGTCTGCTCACGATACTGATGTATCCCTCACCAATGATGTCTATTTTGATGAGAATTTGGAGCCGATCGACTACCTCAATAGTGACTCTGTGTGGTAAGATGTGTAACCTTACATGACCGGGACAACATTGTCGGAAAATTGATTGCTGCTAAATCCATACTTTAGGAATGTGCCGTATATTTAGATTTGCTCTGAAAGCAGTCCCCTCTAACCTGAAACCTCAGAGACGTCATGCTTGTTCAGTTACAATTCCTCTCGGACTGCAGAGGCTAATCTGGTATCTATCTGCTATTTGGTTGACTTGCGTCCTTAAAATGCCCTTAGAATGATGTCTGCCATTTCTTGTGTACCCCTCACTAATGTTACAAAGCCATAGTAACACAAATATGAAATTTGGAGGCTTCTACAAAGTTTAAATGAAGAATATACGATGTAATCTTAAGGAAATGATTTAACATTTTTGTTAAATTTGCTCATTTGTTTTCACGCTGAGTTAAAAGAGAAAGTTTATACAATTCTTGTATTTATCCAGTAAATATGAGGCTAAGCAAGGAGACGGTTAGCTTAGTTTATTTTAGCTACTTTGGCTTTGTCCAAAGGTAACAAAATCCAGAAACCAGCACCTCTATAACTCACTAATTAACACTATATCTATACATCTAGGAACTTCCACGTATGGAATGACTGCTGGATGGCGAGACCTGACCTGCCCCCTGGTAATGGAGGCTGGCAGGCTGTTGACTCTACACCCCAGGAAACAAGTCAGGGCACCTTCCGCTGTGGCCCTGCCTCCATCAACGCCATCCGCTCTGGCCAGGTCTACCTCAAACACGACACGCCTTTTGTCTTTGCTGAGGTAAGTGCTAGAAATTGGCATGTGTGTGTTTCCTTTTAGTTCTCTCAAGGTTCGTTTTGATGCATTACCATAGTTAGGAAAAGCTAGTCAAATTATATTGCAGGTTAAAGGGTTTAAAAAGGTGGTGAATAACTATACATACTATGACCTGTGAAACATTTAAGTTTAATAGATATCATTAAGTGCTTCTTGACAGACATTTTCTTTGAATGGGGACTGTGAATAGGTACCTGACTCTTGTTAGAAGGAGAACAGAACTCAGCCGTGTTATTCACAGAGAAATAACAAAGAGGAATTTCTTCATTATCCACCTGTGCAAAGATAAATAATGAATAAGACTGTTGCATACTTTGGTTCAACTTCATCATTGGTATGCAAGGCAAACTTCTCATGTACTATGATGTTTGAGCTGATCATGTTTGTTGGTACCTTCCAGGTCAACAGTGACAAGATCTACTGGCAGAGGAACCTGGACGGTACCTTCAGCCAGTTCCACAGTGAGAAGAAAGCTGTCGGCCACTGCATCAGCACTAAAGCTGTAGGCTCTGATGAGCGGGCAGACATCACACACCTGTACAAACACCAAGAAGGTACTGGCATGCATATCGTACTTTGCTAATTGCATTTCTTCCCCAGATTAATGTTCCAGAACCAGACAGAATTATTTCTGTGCTACCTGGAACAATCTTAAATGTTATGATTTAATACTCTCTGGCTGCATAGATCATTTCACTGTGCATAGATTCCCCTTGTCTGACCCCTCAACTGTTCACCTGCTCTTCGCAATATTAAAATATGATGTTTGCTTAGTTTGAAGGATCCATGCCATATCTCTCATATCTGTCAATAAATCCTGAAACACCAGACACAGTGAAGTGCACTCACATTCTCTCCCTCCCTCTGTATCAGGTTCAGAAGAGGAACGCATCGCCGTGGAGACTGCCAGTCGCTATGGCAGCAAGCCAGATGTCTACTCCCCACCCATGGCGGAAGATGTGAGCATCGAGGTGAAGATGGAGGGTGAGGGGCCTTTGATGGGTGCTGATGCCCAGCTGACCATCCTGGTGAAGAACCTGAGCTCGCAGCCTCGTCGGACCACTCTGCACAGCCAGGTGGCTGTCATGTACTACACTGGTGTGCTGAAGGGCACGATTAAGAAGGAGCAGATGGCTGTGGAGCTTTTGCCCAATGAAGGTTGGCTTTCCACTAAGTTTTAATCCTGCAAGAATCTATATTCATAAAACTTTTCCCCCCACAGCATTTGGAAGTGTGTAATTGTTAGCACCGTTGGCGCAAAGACCAGATCGTCTAGCAAACTGTTTTGTTGTGCAATGGTTGATGCACTTCCTTTGCTGCTTGATGCTTTACTCCATGTCAGTAAAGTCATACACCCGACACTACTACTTAGCTGACTTTTTTACACTTTGGTTTTTTCTTGGATTTCACAACAACATTATCATTATTATTATTATCATTATTATTATTATTATTATTGCTAGTGAGTTTTGAAGGTGCCCGTGGGGTAATTTTGTTATCTTTAAACAGAGGCAGGCTCACTGTTTCCCCCTGTTTATGATCTTTATGCTAAGCTAATAAGCTAATAATACAAAAGGAAGTCAGTCCCTCCACGATGTTAGGATGTTGCGATTGCAACATGCTAATTCAACCAGTCCCCATAAATTCTGCACGACCTTGCATTTTTGTCCGAACTGTTCTGCAGATGTGACCAATCGAAGTTTCTTATGAGTTTCACCAATCATAGCAGCCCCCTGTGCAGTGTCAACAAACTCACTTCCTTATTTCTGGTTGTTAAAATGCATACATGTGTGAAAGGAATGTCTCACATTTACCAACAAAAATTACAGGCGAAGACCAGGCAAGGCGATGTTGCGATGTCATGTTCTGCATGAAAGCAGGGGTAAACTGTTTTGCACCATGTGCAACATTGTGGTGGAACAAACATTGATTCAACAAACACTTTTCTAATGCAAAACACACCCACAGAATGACTAAAGCATGAGGACAGGGTTACATAAGACACTCAGAACGGTTTTATTCTCATTGGAACAAGATGCCTTTGCTTTTGAATGATTTACCTCCAAATTACCCCAAAAAAATTGCAACTATTTTCTAATTTTCACTTGCTCCATCAATACACAACATCTAAAAAATATTGCAACATACATCACAATTTTTATTAAGAAAAACTACCCTAAAAAAAACAGGCATTTAGGCTGAAACAGTCCCTAAATAAAGACTGCCAAATCCGGAAGGGGCTGATAGAGTATAACTTACGTAGTGAAAATGCTGAATACTGAGCCCAGGCCCTTTTTTGTACCTCCCCACACAGAAAAGACCATTGAGTGGGTGCTGCCCTACCAACAGTACCAAAACCAGCTGGTGGATCAGGCAGCTCTGATGCTGACCCTGTCTGGAAGAGTCAGTGAGACCCAGCAAGTGCTAGCCAACCAGACCACATTCAGGCTCCGTACACCTGACCTCATCATCAAGGTAGGTTTTCTATTTTTCTGTACATTTCCAGGATTACTAGTAGTGCAGAGCAGTATTCACTCTGGAACAAAGGAAGAGCATAGGAAAATGTCTTCTTTGTCCCTCTTGACACATTTTGAATTATCCTCTGGCAGCCTTTGGGAGAAGCAGTTGTTGGTAAGGAGATGGCAGCCAAGATTACCTTCACCAACCCCCTGCCACGTATGCTAAAGGGAGTGGTGTTCAGAGTGGAGGGCCTGGGTCTGCAGAAGGGCCATGAAGTGGTTGTTGGGTAAGAACATGAGACGCCTCCTTCTTATTTTGCCTGGTTATCTCTGTCACCACACATTTCCCTCAACATTTCCTTCTCTAGACTAATATCCCGCTCTTCTTTTTGTTCATTTCCTCTCACAGTGATGTAGGCAGTCACTCCACAGTGACACTGACAGAGCACTTCATCCCCACCCAGCCTGGCCCTAGGAAGCTGGTGGCATCTCTTGACTGTAAACAGCTCACGCAAGTGCATGGAGTGGCCGATATTGTCGTTCTTGAGCAATAAGAGGCAATATCACATCCTGTCATGTCACTTCCTTTCCTTATAAAACATGAGCTGAGTGCCTCTGATATGTTAAGGGTCCTGAGTTCCTGTATCTTAAACTATCTTGCTTATTTTGTACTGAACCAACATTTTTGTTATTTTTAAAACTATGAATAGACAATTAGCAACTGTAGCACTATCAGTATTATATTTTTTAACTTAAAATAATATAAATTCACATGTCTGCCTTGCTCTGAAAGTTCTAAACTGTAGTGAAGTAATGCAGCAGGGATTAAATGCATGCAAATGAAGTGCTTTAATTAACAAGCGTTCTTACTTTGAAGTTATAAAACTGTCAAATTACACAGACTGTCCAAACACTAGTGTATTTCAAGACACTGACCAAAGCATGTGAAGGTGCAGAAAGTCAGGTCATGATCATTTTGTGATAATGTAAATACTGTATGTGTGTTATTCCTATAGCTTATCATTAAAGAAAACATACGTGAAAAGTGCTGTTAGACAAAATGAGCCTCACGTGGCTCACATGAAGGAGGAGTACTGTGAGGTGTTTTTAAAGGGAATGATGTTGAAATTGGCATTGACATTTTGCAAAGGGCACATTATTATAATTTCCCAAGTCTTTTCTGTCACATTTGACTGAAACACTTGTAATTATTGTTGAAAAGATAAAGTATTTTTTTCCCCCGTACCAATTAACGATGGTGATTTCCAAAAATTGAAACCTACAAGGACATGGCTAAAAGGTTATTTTAATCACCAGATGAATGCAAATTCCTCACGCCTCCTTTATTTTGAAAACCAACAAGTGAAGCTCTCCATTTGCAGAATGCGAACCAAACTGTTCCCTTGGGAGGAATTTTACCAGATGCTTTTCTGTGTGTCTTGTGTGTGCCTCTCCATATGTGTGTGTATAATAACACTGAAGCCATCCTTACAATATATTACATCTTACCTGAAAAATCGGACTTGGTTACTGCTGTGAATTCAAGCAAACCACATCAGACCACAGTGGCCTTAATTCACTTCAGCTTCACCTGGTTCTCATCTGTTTAACTTCAGCACTACAAACTACAATGTGAATTGAAGTATTTTAATAACATTACATTATTTATCTACCATATCTACCTGGACTGTTTTTCAGTATTGTATGTGTTGTGATGGTAATAAACCTTACACTGAAATGATGGCTGACTCCTGAGTGATTTTCTACTTCTAAACAACATGAGACAAGTCTTGACTGGATGGCAATGAAAGAATTTATTTATTTATTTATTTATTTTTTTTAATCCGGAGTTTTAAGGGGACACAAGTGGCTACCTGTACTTTTCCATTTTTGCAATCAACCCTTTTGTCACCTGGAAAAAAAAGTGTGCTGCGTGAGGTATGATTTGCTGTATAGTGACTCATTTAAATTGCGTAACTCGAGGCAGGTAGCACACCTTTGTTGCCTTTCATGATTCAAGATCTCGATGACTTAATGCTTTATTTTCTATTTTTTTCCTCTGACATGCCTTGGGACTGATGAGGTAATGTTACATATATTTATGTTCTTATTCTTCCCTTCTGCTTTGTGTTTTATTGGTTGCAAAATGCAGTGTTTATTTTTTTCTTTAACTTACTATATATTAACTGCAGTCTTTAAAAAAAAAAAAAGCATGGGAAGAGGGTCAGTGTTGGAATGAAACAGAGTAGCCTTTATTTATTGAAATAGTACTGTTTTGTGGTGCATGGACTTAATGCTTCTTTATATTTTGACTCCACAACATTTTTTTGGAGGGAAATATTAATTTTTTACTCCACTGTATTTATTTACTGGCTGTATTTACCAGCTATTTTTCCACTTCAAAAATTTACATAGAAAACAGTGAAAGAATTAATACATCAGTAATAATCATAATCAGAGAATACATGATAATAAAACAGTGCCAGGGGTCATTCTGCTGCCTTAGAAGTACATTTACTTTTATTTGAATTTTTATTATACGGTTAATTTTGTCAAAAATACCACGTACTGTTGCATTTCTATTTTCTTTTTTGTGTGTACATTTTTACATCCTAGTATTGCTACTTTTACTTAAAGGACCAGTGTGTACAATTTAGAACATAAATGGAATATAATAAGTATGTTTTATTTAGCACATTATCACCTGAAGAACCACTGTGTTTTTGTTACCTTAGAATGAGTTGTTTATATCCACTTAAGGAGCGGTTGTCCATGATGTTGCATTGCCATGTTTCTACAGTAGCCCAGAAGGGAAAAACCAAACACGGGCTCTAGATAGGTAAAAGCCTGATTTTTTTAACGTTAAACTGCTGTATTCAGTGTTTTTACCGATTTAAATCATGATTTAAGGAGACCTCTGCAGGAGAAAAAGACCTCTGCAGATAATTAAGCTCCTGCAGCGTCCTTTATTTCTGGATCAAAAATAGAGTGAGCACACATTACCAGTAAATAGGTAAGCACACATTAGCAGGTGCTGGGCTAGTGTCTGTGACGTGCAAAACAGCGTAGGAAAAACAGAAATTTGTGACAAAACTGCTTTATTCAGTCAGTGTTTTTACTAGTTTAAACTGCCAGGTCTGTTTGTTTTGGAGAGGAGGAGACTTCTATGGATAATTTGGCCCCCATTAAGAACCTCCTGAATGTCTGGATCTAAAGTTATCAGAGAAAAAAGATGAGAGCACATTAGCAGGTGCTCGGCTAGCAGCCCATCTCCATCAAGCTGAACAGCGTCAGAAAACACTGATTTATAATGCATTACTGCTTTATTCAGTGTAATACTGGTTTAAATTGTTTGGAGAGGAGGAGAACTCTGACGATAATTCAGCTCCCACTTAAAATCTCCTGAACAATGAACACTGAAAAAATTCTAAACAGATGTTTTAGCTGGTTACAATTTGCAATCCTCACCACTAGTTGCCACTAAAATCCCCCTTTGAATATTTCTTTACCCACTGATAGGGTGATAAAAGGAACTGGAACATACTACATAATGTCCTATAGTTAAAGGCACAGGCAGTAGTGCTGGAATGCAATTAAAGGTGCTTGAGTATTTCCTTTTTAAATTATGATTCTCAGAGGGAAATACTGTATCTTTAACTCCCCTTTGTTTATTTGATAGTGATAGTTTATATACAACACATTTGACCCTCATAAAATATGAAACACTGTTTTAGATTAAACTAACATATTGAAAAATAGTTACACTTCAATCCGCTGCAGCATTACATTGATGCTAATAATTCAATCATATGATAATTATAACATTGATAGGAGCTATTCTACCTTAATTTGCTAATAATATTTGTGCTTTTACTAACACAACATTATGAATGCAGGAGTTCCACTGTCCATTTTCCACTGCTGACAGACAGAAGCGTAAAGTGCACTGTAAAACTAATAGGAATGACACTTACTGACCTCTACTGGTTGGGCAACAAAGTGCATCATATGGATTTCTACAGTCGCAACTTGTCAAATAGATTTTTATTCTTTCAAAAGTATAAAATACAAACAGCTGCTTGATACAGTGAAATACATAGAGGAGAAAAACAGAGGTTAAATAAGAAAAATGTTATACAGTACTTAATGGTTCATGCCGGGCACATAAAAGGTGTTTATCAGTAGCCATGTGGCACCTCTGTATCACATAAAACCAGTGCATACAGATTGGTGTGTGTGTTTCACTTAATGTTAAAAATATAACAGGCAACATAATTTAGCACTGAATTAAGTGGTTCAATTATTCCTCTGTGTGACCACATTAACACACAAGTTCAATCATGTTATAAATAAATCATTTACTAACAATACTAAATTGAAAAAAGCATGTCTCAGCTTACAAATGACAAGATAAATTAATTACATTAATACCAATAACCTGTTACTATGAGAACAGGATTCAGAACAAAATTACATTCAGACTCATGTTGATGTCCTGATATGCCCCGACGCAAAACCATCCAGCGTGCTGCACATGCAGAGCTCGCAGTCCTATTACCATCTGGAATTGCCTCTATACTTTCAGTCTTCTGAAAGTACAGTTCTTTCAATTCTTTCAAGCACAGACAAATCCGTACACACACACACACACACACACACACACACACACACACACACACACACACACACACTCAGAAATCATCAGTTAACAGAGTTACATATATTTTCAACCACTCTGTTGAACTCCCCTGGTTGATCAGCATATACGTGGTGAGAGGCATCATCGATCAGCTGCACAGTGGAGAAAAAGAAGATAACAAAAACTGTCAGCACTCATACACTACCACATGGAGAAGAAACAAAAATGAATTGAGTTAAAATTACACTAATTACAAGCTGAAGTGCACATTTTAGACCCCTAATTGGATAATATGTCCCTCATGACTCACCAGCACTCTGGTGTGGGCCTTGTTCCTAATCTGTACCACACTGTCCCCAGATGAGCTGTCCACCCAGGATCGTGCTCCATACAGCATGGTGAGGGGCATGGAGGGGGGCAGCAGGTGAATCCGCTGCAGCATGGGCCTCTTGGCCCAGCCCAGAGACTCTGACATGGCCCGGAAACCCACCTCACCACTGGGAACAGTAGGAGAGGAAAGAGAAAATGTGGTACGAGATGGGTCAGCTTTTATCAGGCATTATGTTCTGTAACTAAAAGTGTGATTAAAGCTGTATTTGGTAACTTCTATATAAATAACTTTTGTCATATTTGCTGAAATTGTCACTATATGCTGACAGTAGTACACGAGACGGCTAATCTGCAAAAGAAAAAAATCATGTTCCTCTGCCTCCTCCTTGTGCTCCTAATGGCATTTGCTGAAAGACATTGCACATGAACAAAGGTAAAGTTTGTGACCCAGTCACAATGTTGACAAAAGTCCAGCAAAAACCAAGCACTGCCCACAGGATGCAAATTTTCTCGTTTTACAGCTAAACAGTACACTGAAATATGTTTCTGAAAACATTTAAAGCAAGAAATAGGTAATGCAGTAACAGAGTGTTAATTCATATTTAATCAGTGCTGCCTACTTTCAAAGTTTGACCGCAGTTCACTGGCAGTAATTGACGTGATTGACAGCGGCGCTAGAGACTCTGATTGGTTGTTTTTGTTCAGGTGTTGGATTCTTGCACATGCCATTACAAAAACTATCAGGAGGCAGAGGAACATAATTTTCTTCACAGATTATGTACTATTGTCATTATATAGTGACAGTTGCAGCAAATATAACTTATCCTTATCTTTTAGTGACCAAACACAGCTTAAAACACACTCGTGGATGCGTCAAGCATAAAAGCTACAGTTTATAACCTTTATACAAGAACAGGAGACAAATCAACTGTAAAACAATTCATGTTGCTCTGTCTCCTTTAGTGCTCATGATGGCATTTGTAAGAACCCACTGCCCATGAATGAAAACAACCAGCCTACTTCTCACCTCAGATGTCTTCAAAAACATATTTTAGTGTACTGTTTAGCTGTAAAGTGAGACAGTTTGCTTTGTCCAGTGAGCAGTGCAGTGTTTTCAACATGGCAGCTGGGTCACAAACTTTCTTTTACCTGTAAAAGCTAAACAGTATACTGAAACATGTTTATGAAACATTCAAGGCAAGAAAAAGGCAATGCAGTAAAAGAACCTTGATTCAGATTTGATCAGCGCTGACTAGTTTGACAGTTCGACTGCAGTTTACGAGCCACGATTTACATGACTGACAGCTGTGTTAAAGACTCCTCAGCTCTGATTGGTTGTTTTCAATCACGCACCATTATAAGCACTACAAGGAAGCTGACTATCTGTCTCATGTACTACTGTCAGGATACAGTAACAGTTTCAGTTAAAATGACAGAGAGTTATTTCTAACTTTCATGCTTGATTTATGCTTAATACATCCCAGGGTGTGTGCAAGCGTCTACATGGTCAAACTGACATCACACCATCAGACATGCCCATTTGCTAGGGGTCCCGTCCGTGCACATCCAACATTTTCTAACTACACTGACACATATGGGCAGAGAACACAGAAAACCATGCAGAAGATGTGAGTTTTCAATACACTGCTTTGGGAAAATATCGGTCAGCTGCATGGAGGAACCCACATGGAGTATAAAAGATCCAAAATTCTGTTACGATTCTGTGTCAGCTCATGTCTGTGGAACCGTCCATGCAGAAAGCGTAACTGAGGCTTAAGTGATGCATGTATTGGCTTACCTCGGGGTCTGTGCATTACAGTGGTAGATGTATTGCGTCATTGTGTCATCATCAAACAGATCTTCAAATTTCCTTTTGAAATCAGGACGGAATCTGTTCACCAAACCTGGACCTGAATCAATGACATACTGTAAGATGGGTGGAAATAATTACAATGTGGCACAGAACAGTTTTGGATAAACAGTAAGACATCTCACCCCATGGACCTGCTGCTCTGATGACAGCCAGGGGGTTGAAGAGGGAAACCACTGTTGCGATAGCTTTTACCCAGCGTGGAATAGGTGGCCTCCTCACCACCTCTGTCCTCTGATCTTGACCATCTTGGGTCTGTGTCTGGGGTCGCTCTGGGAAACCCCAGGGGTCCACCAGGATAAGATGTGACACTCTGCAAGGAGGGCACAATACATTATGAAAGCCCATCAACTGGAATTAATTTATCTTAAAAAAAAAAAAAAAAATACACAGCATAAGGTGATGTGCATTGCTGTCTTTGTGAATACTACCACTAGGGGGTGCCAAAGTCAGGAATTTTCAAATTCTAAACACAGCAGCTGCAATTTCTTATATAGTTTTTTGCTTGTCTGACCTATTAACAACACAGTATGGAGGTACGATTAAACATGTAAACCTAACAATATGGATTATTAATATCTGACATTTTCTCACCCATATCTTCATTTGTGCATTTTTTTCCATGTTTTAGTACAAATACAGGTTTAAAGCAGCATAAGCAGATTTTTTGCCACTTGGGGGCAGCAGAAAACAAACTGTAAACAGCACTGACATATAATCACTTTATGAAGTGGTTGGCGAACGGTTGCCTATTTACACGTCCAGCAGACACTACAGTAAAACATTAGCATTCTTTTGGAGTCATGTTTCTGGACAAATGATAAATGTGAGTCCAGTATTCACTCTACTTGGAACTCAGATAAACCAAAACAAATGGCTGTAGAGCTGAGGGGAGCTACAGAGTTGGATGGTAATTCTGGTTATCTGGTGGTAATTCTAAAAATCTGTGTCAATACGAGTGCCCCCTATATATTACACATAATAACTTTATCCACAGTTAACATAAGAATGTTGATTATTGCAGCTTTAAGTTTTGGAAAATGTGCTTATTTGTTTCCTTGCTTAGAATTAAATGACAATATATCACTATTGTATCTGCATTGTAAAATGAAATTACAGTAAGCAGTCAATTAGCTTAGCATAAAGAATAGAAACAGGGGAAAAGCTACCCTGGTTCATTCCAAAGGTAACAAAAGCCATCTACCAGCATCTCTTAGGATCACTAATTGACACTTTATATATCATTTGTTTGATCTGTACAATAGCCCAAGTGTAAGAGTGACAAGTTGCGATTTTAGGGCGGGTTATGATCTCTGCTTTTATTATTATTATTATTATTATTATTATTATTATCATGTTGCTAGCACTTCAAGTAACCAACTTCATCAAAACTAAATCGTTCTACAATTGGCAAAACATCCACAGCCTAAACGAAGGGACAAAAACAAACAAACATCTGTTTTATCTAATACGATAAAGTTGTCAGTCTATTCATTTCACTTCTGCCTTTTTTTTTTTTTTTTTTCAGCAAAATGTATCTAGTAGACTGAAAACACAATTGATTATATTACTCTTGTAGGCTATTTAAAGTTTTATTTGTGTTTGTAATATTAATAATTTATATAATTAAAATGAATGAATTTTGATTTTGATATATGTATATTTAAATCAATAGTATATATATTTATTATTCGACTGAAATTCAGTTTTCTTAATTTTAGATATGAGCTAGATTAATATTTAATAAGATACACTCAATGTACAGTATCTGAATATCTGCCTTCACCAGTGTGTTTCCACAGAACATGACTCACCGAAGTCCTTCATTCTAAAACAAAACACTAAATCACTTCCAGATGTGAGTATTCTGTTCTACAGCTGCCCCTCATTATCTCATGTTTTACGTGGTGTCCCAGTAGTATTATTACCTAGAAGGGTACTGGATGGCGTAGGAGGTAGCCAGGTACCCCCCCAGACTGTGTCCCAGCAGAATCATGTTCTCCAGGCCTACAGACTGTCTCCAATGCTCAATGGAGTCGACAAACTGCTCCTCTGCCTTGGCAGCGTCTGAGGGGAAGGGAGGTCTAGAGCTCCTGCCAAAGCCCAAGAGGTCGAAGGCGTAAACAGGCCGTGACCGACTCAGCGCGTCTATGTTCCTGATCCACAGGCCTACCCCTCCTCCAAAGCCGTGGACCATCACCAGGGGAGTCTTTGGGGCTGGAGGAAAAAGACAGAGGCGTTACGTCATGGGTTATACAGTGCATACAGAATCACAGCTGTTGCCTCCCAGTAAACAAACAAACAGTGAGAGGAGGGTGATACCTTGTTCTGCAGGTTTGTGTACCGCCTTGTTGGTGAGGGTCAGAGTCCATATTCGATCCTGGTTGGGCAGGGTCACAAACCGAGCCCATAGGTCATTCTGAATACCTGCCGTGACCAGTCATAGAGGAGTAATGATCAGTGCACCCTCAGTGGAGTTCTGTGTTTACAGCTGGTTACATAATGGTGTTGTATTACACTTGCAGAAGCTCGTAGATATTTCTTAAGAGTTAGCAGCTTTTATATGTCATTACAACTGATTAGCTACATTTGTATTAGTTCCCAGTATCTGTCAGTACATCAAAACAATCTTACAAGCAAGAATCTTGGACTCTGTAGTCTTTAAAAGGGACATGGAGGTCGGACGCCAGGAAGGCCACCAGTTCCAGACTGAACTTGGCCTAATGAGAGAAACAAAAACACAGAAAGAAGAGATGGTAGATAGTGCAGTTAGTTAGTGCAATTAGTCACTGCATGCTGAATGAACAATACAAATGCTTCTGGGCCAAGTGCAAGGTTAGAGTCATTTTTATCTGTTTGCATGGAGCAAACACAGGCAGGAGTGTCAGGTTTCTCGGCCATCATGATGTCAATCAAAGTTAGTGCCAGAACCAACAGCAGTGATGTAACTGTCAATATTCATTATGATTACCCATGACCTCTTAAAAGTAATTCTTATTTACATTTCAGGTAGTTTACGCTGCTACATGAACAAAACATTTACAAAACAGATTATTGCCAACCTTTTTATTTTTAAGGAACTATGGAGGTGGGTAAACTGAGCAGAGGTGGCTTGACCCTGTACTTCCTCTTTGACAGGAGACAGGAAAAGGTCTGTCTTACATTTCTACCGCCACCATCAATACACCTGGTGCACCACCAGGGTTTCCACCTGTTATGCAGTCAAAGGGCAATTCAAATTTGCTGAGTCATTACTGCTGGTCATCTCTCCTGTGAATGAAATGTTAAAGACCTGTTTAACAGGAATGGCACATTCAGACAATCCCATTGATTTAATCACTGGCCACTCCTGAAAGTTCCTACTGATAACCCTCGTGTTCCTACACTACTGATTCCTTACATTAAATTACAGTGAGACAGTAACCGGCAACTTTGTGACCAATTTATTCTGGTTTAACTTTTTTCCCCTCCTATTTCTGATGCACACAGCTTACTGATGGCAGCATTTGTGTTACATAGTTAGGTGGCTACACTTGAGAAATGATCTATGTGTTATCTCATGTATCTAAAACACGCCAAATATAAGATCATAATGTCCAAACTGATTTAAGGAACAATGACACAGCATTTCAGTTAAGTAATGTAATTACACATTACCTAATGAGTGTCTTAAAAGAGGAAAGCGACGCAATAAACACATTCAGTGTTTTAAAGTTTAGTTAGCGTGTCATCAGACTAGCGGCGTGCTGGAGGAGATTGTATCCAGTTGTTTACCTTCCGAGTCACTTACTCTGTCTCACAATCGTTTTGCATCGGAGCTGTGGCTGTAGCAGGGTCCATTGGTTGACATATTCCGGTGACTAAATTCAGTTAAATCAAACTGTGAGGCCGACAACAAGGTTTGTGCCTGCTTTTAAATGACACCTCCTCTGTAGGCTAGTTTCTAATGTTTTGTAACTCGTTCGTTCCAAGGATCAGCTGACCAACCACAAAGATGGTCTATCACGAAGATGCGTCACTCGTAACTGCTCCTCTAACTCGTTCACAGTCAATAAAAAAACTAATGTACACCCTGTGTGGTTTATCAAAGTGATCAATTTACAATGTTTATTAGCCACAAACATCCAAATGGGCCAGTATTATGAGTAAGTATTATAATATTACAAGTATTATTTTATTGTATTGCTGCTGCTAATTTGCCTTTGTGTGAATCAGCCTTAGGATCTGTTCGTTACTTATCTATGGGGAGGGAGTGGTGCAAAGTGGAGGAGGCATGTCAAATAATTTTTTGAGCACTGGGGAGGGACTTATGTTTTATGTTTTGGCTTTGGGAAGGGGCATACAAATGTAAATGTTGCATTTTGTATTTATCTTATCGCAGTTTTTGTTGTTGTTTTTTTTTAATGAAAATACCATCATTGCTAGAAATTGTGAAAACAAAAAAGTATCATTGAGTTTCCAAATATCCGACAGTCCTCGGACACATCATATGCACTAAGGCTTTTGTCTTGGAAAAAAAGCTTAAAATAGTAATATGTCATCAAAATCACTTTATTCTATATCTCATTAATTTATCAGCCCAAAAATGAACTGTTTGCATCAATTTACCAGCATGTAACTCTAGGATAGCATCTTCAACATTAAACTTTTAACTATGAAACATCACAGGGTGTGTTTTAAAAAATCAAATATAATTTACAACAACGAAACAACGAAAAACATTTGTTGCTTCAGGGAGGGTTAAAACAACAACAACAAACAAAAATAACATCCGCCCACCCCTTAGAAGAGTAAAGAACAGTCCCAAAGTCACGTCGGATTTTGTAAAATAATCTTTCGGGATTTAAATTAGTCCATAGGGCACTGGGGCTCCTCTAGTACCAACAAAACTTTGATGAGTTGAGAATGCAGTTGATGCAGCCGTATCTCAGAATACTAGCGGAGTGAATGCTCTTAGTTATTTCTACCCATCTCTGATGTACAGTGGGAGGCGCCAAGCATCATTCTTTCCACAACGGGCCATTTTTCCATTCTCTCCGAGCGACTCGGAATATATTCGTTGTAACACCAAGGCTGCTTCCGGTTAATGAGGACACGTCACTCATTCGTTTGAGGAAGAGGAGCCGTGCAAACCTCGCTCATTGACCCCATTTTGTACAAATAAGACGGCTAAAACATGTCGAACTCAGTCATATCTGTTATTTCTCGGTTCCTAGAGGAGTACAGCTCCACGACGCCCAACAAGCTCAAAGTGGTGGATGCGTATCTGCTGTACATCTTGTTGACAGGAGCGCTGCAGTTCCTCTACTGTCTCCTCGTTGGCACCTTCCCCTTCAATAGCTTTCTGTCGGGCTTCATCTCATGTGTGGGAGCTTTCATTCTTGCAGGTAAATAGTTATTCAGTTAAATGTTATGTGTTGCCGGTGAATTATACAGTGCGATAGTCGCGAGGGTTTCAGTCAGTCTGGACTCGGGGCCCATTAGTGAACGTGTGTGCAGACACAAGTTAGCTAACCATGCTAAAGTCTAATGGCTCGAGTTGCAAATGTATAAAGAAATGATAAAAAAAAAACAAAAACAGAAAATAAATAATGCATGTACACTGAGCATGGATATGTTCATTCACCATTAGAATTAAAAAGTACGGCCAGTTTCCACTTTAGCCACTCTTAGCTAAGACTAGTCAACACAACAGTCCTCATTTCCTTGATTTGTGTTACGTTTTAATAACAGTTGTTTAATCCATCTAGGTTTTACCACACCAACTAATTAGAAAGTCCTTTGTATCAAACAAAATATAAAATATAAAGCAATAAAACAGCATAAAAAAATACAGCCTCCATAACAATGTTAAGGCTGATTCATCACCTCTGCCAGGGTTAGACATTAACACCAGCCACCAGCCAAATGCTGGTAAAATATGTAAGTGGCTGCTTGATTGCAATAGCCAGAAAAACAGTGCTAATGTATCGAGTGGCTGGT
Source organism: Epinephelus fuscoguttatus (assembly GCF_011397635.1). Lineage (NCBI taxonomy): Eukaryota > Metazoa > Chordata > Actinopteri > Perciformes > Serranidae > Epinephelus > Epinephelus fuscoguttatus. Next base: position 9,624,674 of record NC_064766.1, on the reverse strand, counting down.
AGATTTTGAAGTCCACTAGCCACAGTGGCAGGTGTACAAAAAGTTAATTTCCAACCCTGTCCTCTCTGCAACAGTTTCAGTAAGTACTGAACATTATAACTCTAATAAAGGTGGGATGTTTTGCAGGACTGTTACCTAGAAATTGTCAACAGGATGTACCTTTGAGTACTTCCTGGTAACAAAGGAGGACAGTCAAAACCCCGTTACTCAGAGCTCATATTGACAAATCTTCTGTAGATGACTTTAAAACTTCTCCATAAACAATTAGGCTCATTGAGAGAGACCGAGCATCTTGATTGATATGATGATCCTGACTGCATTGGACGGCATAATCAATCTATGTGATTAATCTTTGTCTCTAAAATGTCAGGAAACAATGAAAAATAGCTCATTATAATTCACCAGAGCTCATGATGAGCTAACAGACCAGAACTCAAAGATAATCCGTCTACAGTGATAGAAGTACAGCAACTTAACTTATGAATATCAGTGATTCAATTTGATACATTTTCTGCTGACTAATCAATTATTCGACTAATCGTTTCAGCCCCACTGCACAGTAACATCAACGTATGTCACATTTAAAGTTCAAGTAATATTTCATGAAGTGTTTCATAATTGTTTGTGAGTTTTTAAACCTTGGTAATCAGTTTTGAAAATATTGTCTGTCGCATTATTGTCATACAATCTGATTGTGGCTCCACTGAGGAAGATGTTTTAGTATTGAACTCCAATGTAGATCTAGGGAGAATGAATCAGACACCATTGCACGTGTTATTTCTCTTGTTTCCAGATAGTATCAGGTTCAAACAAAATTTACAGATGCACCATAATTCTTAGAGACACCTGTCTGTAAAAATGTAACCATGGAAGCAACAGCAGTGTTTCAGTGCTGAAGTTGATACACTTATAAGTTAATCAGTTGATGATAACAACAAACGACTTAATTAATAATAAAATTATTTGTCAGTAACAGTCAAAATGTTGTCAGTAATACCTAATCTTCTGTATCTTGTGTTTTTTTTTTCTTAGTATGTCTTCGTATCCAGATCAACCCACAGAACAAAGGAGACTTCCTGTCTATCTCTCCAGAGAGAGCCTTCGCTGACTTTCTGTTTGCTCACACCGTCCTCCATCTGGTTGTGATGAACTTCATTGGTTGAAGCAGACGTCCATCTAATTCACATTGTCCCCCTCTCAGAAGGTGTTGTATAATCCCATTGTTACAGTCTAGTTTTAGCCACGATAAAGAAATGAATGTGTTATTCTTTAATTTCATTTATTTTTAATTGATGTTTGAACACATCTGACATCCAGCAGTCATCACATTAAATTCTGTAGTTGCTTTTCCTTCCAGCTGTATATTTTACACTCCTCAGAGCATGACATTTTTGCAGCTGTTGTTTAAAACTACCTCATTGTTCAGTTGCAGCTAACACTTTCTGGAGCACACTGATTAATTAGACCTGAATATTTTTCAGCACTGACGTGGTTTCAAGGTCATGAGCGCCAAATAGTTTAAAAAATGTGTTTCGTACTGTTGGTATCTTTTTGAATAATGAGGAAAAAAATGTAATTGGATGAGAAAATGTTTTTGGGAGGTGATGTGTGTGAGATATCCATTAGTGTTTATAGTGTCTCTCGATGGGCAGTAAATGGGAGATTTTATGAACTCCAAGGATGTTTATGTGGGCTTTTATGCAGATATATGCTTTACTGTGTTGGTTTATGGCTGTAAAACAAGAAATATACCCTTGTCCTTGGGGTGCTCTCAGTCACATTAACCATTCTTGCCAGTTCATCACTTCATTCTCAGTGGAATAGCTCCAGATAGTGCATATGATAATACAGACTCCAGTTTAACTTCTCTGGGGAGATCCACATGATACCACATATTGCTTTTGCTCGGCAGGAAAACATTGTCACTGATTTTTTTTTAAGACTTGGAAAGCGCATACTGCATTCTCTTGTTTCTCATTTGCTTCTAAATAACTCCTTCCATAACCTCAGTGTCGCTTACTCAACGACCTCTTCTTTTTTTTCTCCGTAGATGACAAAAAGAGATGTTATCAGAACTCCCCTCCAAGACATGAAGCTACATCTGCTTTTGTGCCACTGAGTTCCATCCCACAATCAACACTGAATTAGTTGCATCTTTTCATATGATGCGGTACAATTTTCTGACAGACGATTGATTTCTTGCATTCTTTTTTTTAATATTGATATTTGTAAAGCATTCCCTTTTGCACTGAGAAGAAATAAAAACAACTCAAATGGTGACCTTGACAATAATGAAGCTGTTCTTGAACTGTTTTTTTAGTTTTTAGTTTTTTAAACATATGCATGATACACAAAGTGTGAACAGGTGTCATTTCTGGTTAAAAAAAAAAAAAAATGAAATAGATACATTTGTCCATAACAGGCTGAAAATAAGTTAAGCAATAAAGGCCATGCACTATATTTCATATTTGAACATTAAAAAATGTTATTTATTTTTAATATGAAATTATAAATACCCACCTAACTCCACTTTGTCAGAGTGACCTCTGAAGCACTTTTTTCATCAGGGTTTGGGGGAGCTGCAAGCTACATTTTGAGTTGGCTACAGAAAAAGAAATGTTTAAAGGCTGACAGGACAAAACCTGTAACAGGGAGAATTGCCAGGAAAAGGCTCTGTGCCTTGTAGAACTTTTTTTGAACCCCACAGATTGCATCTCTTGCTTTTTTTTTTAAAACCCGAAAAACCGAGACTAAAGTATATGCTTGTGCCAATGAGAGTGAGCGTGTGCAGCACAGTGCCTATCATGCTAAGAGAGGGGGAAGCAAGAACATTGCACCCCAGAGCAATGAGAGGGTTTGCTGCTATTACTCGCTGTGGAATAACTGATGGAAACACATTCCAGCTCAGTTACTTGTGACTGTGCAGAGCCACTTACATTTGTCAAAGAATGACCCGAGGGTAAATTTGAGCTGGTTTGGTCTTGGTGTTTGAGTGTGAAGGCCAGTTTGAACTGGATATGAAAGTGCTTTGCATACAGAAATGAAAAACAGGCTGAATCAAGTTGGCACCTCAGGTTTTTCATGTAAAGGTCAGATCTAAATCTCTTTCGCTGTTGATTTAATAGCAGAGACAGAGTACTCTATCTGCCGACCTTTACCTATGAAATGGATACATTAGCACCAGTCCTTTTGAAAAGAGGTTAGGTTAGTTTAAAGTAGTGAGAGTGGTGATTCTGAGAACTGACACACTGGAAACTAGAATGCAATCTGACGAATCTTAACAAGGAGCTGGGGATAATGCATTTCTGTGGAGAGGTCTGAAATAATTTTCAACCTAATCAAGCCACTTATTAAATGTCTTGTCCTAGATATAGCGTAGGTAAAGGTAACTGGAAGCTACTTACTGTCAGTGCTGCAAGGTGTATTTAGATCCTTCACCAAAGTGAAACTAGTGATACCATTCTGTAGAGATCACAAGTAAAAATCATTTCCATATATTTTTGTAGAATTGCTATTGGAGCATTTACATGTATGACACATTTTTATATTGCTGCTATCAGATTCAAGCTACTTTATATACTATTTGGCATCAGTGGTGCCCCTAAGGTGGGGCCAAGGGGGTCCATACCCCCCCGATAAAACTGCTGGCCCCCTCTGGGTGAAAAAAATAAATAAAAAGAAGGTATATGCTGTCATATACCAGCATTGTGCTGCCCTTGGTACACTTGACGAAGCCGACGCACATGTTGTCACCGCCGACAACTCACATGTGCATGGCCAGTGGCGCTGTCAAGAGGGGGCGATAAGTAGTTGGTTCCATAGCCTTGGTCTATTATGAGGAGCCCAACCCGTCCGAGGTTAGTGGCGGGAAATTACATGTCGGGGTCGGGTTTGGGCTTAGGCAGAGAATCTAAGCTCTAGTGCAAGGTACCCTGGGTGCTTTGGTTGTTGACTTTCTGGGACGCCATCTCAAGTTCTGTTTGTTTGGAAGGAAATGTACAGTTTGCATACAGTGTCTTTCAAAATAAACGCACTACATTGGTACAACACCGGGAATTGACGTTATTTTCAGCAACAAAAGCACGTGGTTGGGCTTAGGGTTTGGCTCTTTCATCTAAAGGGATGTGAACACCCCTCTCCCAGGCGGAAGTCAGTGTTTGTTGGACCCGTTCACCACCCCTCCTGCCTTCCCTTTCCCTTAACTTTCATTCTTGTCAAGCTGCATTTCCCCCTGATGCCTCCAAGCGCTCTTAAACTGTAACAGTGACCAGCCGTGTATCATGTCAATGTGAAAGGACGGCTTTGTTCATCTGAGACAGCAAGTCACTGCCCAGGCGCTGGATTTCGACAACTTCGGAGTGAGACTGGATTGGCTCTTTTTTTAAGCTAGCTAGTGCAAAGGTATGGTATCTTTTAAAACTAGACAACTTAAGGCATCTATTGGTATCAACCATGTCAGCATAGGTTGTCTGAAAGGGGGCTAAATAACATCCCAAATTAAGGCAAAACTTTGGCGAGGGAACCATTGGTATGGCCACTTTACAAAGGCGTCCATTGAACTCTCACCTCAAGATATCTGAATGAATATTGGTTCTGTGGGTACTCAAGAGTCTCCCCTAAACTTGAAAAGTCTTGTTTCCAGTCAATGTTTTGTTCCTTACAATCAATTAACTTTTAAGCTGAAATTTCTCTTAAAGTGTGACCAGATGGTGAGGACTGGGACCATTTCAGATTTCAGAAAATTAATGGGAAGACCCACTCAAGCCAATTCAAAAAAAAGGGGAGTGAGGTCACACACACACAGCAAACAGCACTCAACCGTGAAAAAGAAGTGGAAGCTTGAAGAGCTGGGCCCCGGCTTAGACAGGCCTCAACCCTCCCTTCCTCTGTCAAGGTTCAGCCTAAAAACAAAGACAAAGAAAAAACAATAAAATGGGCAGGTGGGCAATAACACTGTTAAACACCGTGTAACTTTTTACATCACATTAAATACATTATTAAAATTATAACCCCTAGGCAAAACAGCAGTCAGCACTCACCGGTCATGACAAAGGGTAAATCAGCTCTCGCTAATGGCAGGACCAGGCATTCACCTCTTTAACAGAGACATCAAACCCAGGGAGCGTGCTGGCCATCAAGGGAATATCTGGCCACAGGAATGAGGAGCAGTGAGTTTTCAGCCTGATGATTTGCTGGGTTGTTTATATAAGGTAGCATGAATGAGCTACACCTGGGGCCCATTCAACCCTAATCCCATTTCCTTATTTAGTAGGGTTGGCCCACCCCTCCCTACTACATAAGGAAAAGGACAACCGGTCTATTGGAAGAAGAATGAATCACCTAATATGTATTCATGTAAATAACACATTAAAACAGGATTATTGTAGAACTCAAAATGTAAACAGTACCAGTACTCGTCTATGCATATCAGATAATTATTAATATTAACTGTATATCATTATGTGAACTTTCCACATTGACATAGTTTTCCCACTAGCCTTTGTACTTGTTTTCCTGCTAAATGTAAAATAAAAGAAAAGAGTACCATAAAAGCAGAGAGCAAGTACTTAAATTTGGTAAATACACTTTCCACTTCTGTTTACTGTACTTGGTGTAGAACAGAATCAGATCCCAATCCATGTCTTCCTCAATGTAGACAGTATTTCAAGGGTATAATTAATACCATAGACTTTTATTGTGAGTGTCTTTCAACTAAACTGCTCCCTCTTGCCCTGGAAGGAAAACATCTCATTAACAAGTCTCCATTTAGAGCAATAGCCTATTGGGCAAAGTACTGGTATTAGACACAAACCACTAACTGGAACCCCACTAATGAAGACAAACATTAGGAAGCATTGTGACACCATTTTGCAATATGCAAGGTTTCTCACCTTTATACACATTATGAGGACATTTCAGAGTCAGAGCTTGCAAAGAAGAATGATGGCAGAAAGACTGATAGAAGATCCTTTTTTCTTTATATTTTAATCAGGTTTACATGCTCTGTGGGACAGGAGGAAAGTTGCGACTATCTAGTTTATCTTGCATGATGCAGCAATTCACCAAAATAAGATCTGTTTCAAGTCTCTTGTAACAAAGACAAACAGATACCAGCCTATCCCAAAGCTGAAAGGAATGTCAGGATATTGGGAAATGGCACAAGGCTTCACTGTCTGTAAATAATTAGTTCTGTGAAAGCTAAGTTTCGAAAGCTGCCTGAACTGTCATAGGAATATGTTCAGTTTCAATTCTGGGTTCTGCCTACATTTTTCCAGGAAATGGATGACCATAAAAAGCTTTGAAGCCAAAGCAAAAAAAAAAAAGAAAAAAAAAAAAAAGCAAGGGGCTTTAGGGACATCCTTGACACCCTTCACAGAGCAAATTGAGAAGCTTGGAATAATTGTTTGTTAATTCAGTGGCTGAGGGGGCTGTGTGTAGAAGCTTAATCCGACAAATGAAGACTGGACCAAATCCAAAGTTTTCAGGCACCAAAATCAAATAATTTCATTGTAGGCTGCCAAATGAATTCTCTGCATCCAGAGGAGGGAAGGCACTCAGCATTTGGTTGCTTAAGAGAATAGGTTATTAAAAAAGAGGGCCAACACTGAAATAATGAAAGCAGGAGATATGAGAGGAAAGATGACATGTTTCATTAAAGAATAGTGTTTTTGAAAAACACTTGGTCCTTGGTCAGGGATGCTTAAGATTGATATGCTACCACTCCACAACCAGGGTGGCTGTGCCTGTGGATGTAGAGGGGTCGTCCTCTAATCAAAAGGTCAGTGGCTCGATCTCTGGCCCCTGCAGTCTTCATGCTAAAGGGGGCAAGATACTGGAGTGTGTGTGATTTATCACTCCTGATAAGCAGGTGGCACCCTTCATGGATGTCTGGTAGCCATGGTATCGTGCCAACTTGTGTTGTTAAGTACTTTGAGTGATCGGTAGAAAAGCGTTATGTAAATGCAGTCCATTCACCACTTTTGTGTCTGTTTGCCAAATGAAGCCAGATGGTGATAAGCTTATCTTGTTAGTTTAATCTGTGCAAAAACCTTAGCGTGAAAAAAATGAGATGAGAAATGAGTGATTTTAGGAGGTGTTATGCTATTGGCCCATTAAAGGAGCAGTGGGTGTGATTTAAGGAGATTCAGTGGCATCTAGCAGTGAGGATTGCAGATTGCAACCAGCTGAAACCTTTCCCACTTAGACTTTGTTTAGTGTTCTTTGTTCAGGAGGTTTTTACCACGAGCCAAGTTATCAACAGAGGTCTCCTTCTCTCTAAAACAAACAGACTCCGTGATTTAAATGGGTAAAAACACTGAATAAAGCAGTTTCATGTTACAAAAAAGTGTTTCTCCTACGCTGTTGGGCACCAACTAATACGTGCTCTGCTTTCCCTCTGAAAACTTGAGATCCAGACGTTTAAGATGTTTCACCGGGGCCCAAATTATCCACAGAGGCCTCCTCCTCTCCAATACAAATGAACTTGGTAATTTAAAATGGTAAAAACACTGAATAAAGCAGTTTCATGTTAAAAAAAGAAGTGTTTTTCCAAGGCTCTGTTCCAGGGTACTGTAGACATATGGTGGTGCAACAAGGTGATCTCTGTAGACAAGGAATTGCTCCATATTCAGATATAAACGGTTCAGTCTAAGGTAAGGATAACACAGCTATTCTTATTTTAAGGTGATTATACACAAATAAAAACATACTGACTTAATTATATTCCCTTTTTGCCAATATATTCCCCTAAATTCTACACACTGAACCTTTAAACGTGGTAATGTCTGAGCTTTAGTGGTGCTGTTGGGTTAACTTTGGATGGAGCCAGGCTAGCTGTTTCCCTCTGTCCACAGTCTTTATGCTTATAGCTAACTGGCTGCTAATTCTAGAAGCCTATAATGTATAGAGAGCTCCAGGGATGACGCTCTTCTGTAGGCTGATGTTGAAGTTAGCATCGCACTGGTTCCCTCGTCAAAAAGCCTGAGATTTTTTTCCATTGGAATTTGGATTATTGCCGAAAATAACAACAAAATGTTATGTAATCTTCACAGATGAACACCACTTTCATGACTGAAGCCTGAATGCAATCTCCAGAAGTAAATAGCTAACGTTAGGCTATAAACAAACTACACTATGGTCGCATGATTTAGCGTCACCACCATAACAAGACTGTGAAGCCATACATAGACACAGAGTTCCCAAGCTGGGTATTTACTGATGTATTCAGTGACTGAGAACAAAACATGAAAGTCTCTTAAGCTTGTGTTAACCACAGTCCTTATTTCAGGCATCTAATCAAAAACTCATTTAAAAAAATGATTGACTTTCAGACTAAGGAACTGTAAGTTGTAAAATGCTAACTCATTTCTGGGTTTTAGGACTCATTCCTGGTGGACTCTATTTACAAGGGAGATATGAGAGCGGTGTCAGTCTTAACTCTTAGCAGGAAAGCAAATGTTTAACTATTCCCCTTTTATTAACTTTTATTTATAAGGTCTTTGTTTCTTTAATATTGTGGAATTCGGGAGGTTTACTCCTGACAATGTAAAGAAATCCTCTGGGCACGTTGAAGAATAGCCTACAAAAGGTGTCAGCAAATTTGTCACTTTACAGATATGCAACAGTTTTGAAAGATTTTTGCATCTTTTCACACCTTTTACATTAAATGGTTGTACATTCAGCTATACCACTTTGACCCCCCGACCCCACTGCTTTTAAAATAAACATTTCATAGCTGAGAAAAAGATTTAAAAACAGGAGCAGTACACTTTTTATTGTATCAGTGCCACAGTGAGCACAGCTTGTTGGGCTAAAAGTATCCCTTGCTGTTAAAATCTAACTGGCGCCTACATGGTTAACATCTGGAACATCTGGATCCAACTTGTGGTCACATGACCGAGGGGAAATCGGCATTCCGGAACCTTGAGTCTGTGTTTACACAGGGGAGGGAGTTCACTTGGTAAACTTCAAACTGACGGTGAAACATGCGGCGACTCTTTATACTCACCCTCAGCCTGTTACCATGGATCCCAGGTAATAACTGTGACCACTGAGATCAAATGCTTACAAAAGTTCTACAGTATGCCTTTTTTCCTGCAGATAAATGATGGGAAACAGGATGATTCAGCCCCCTCACTATGGCTGTGCTCTTGACAAAAGCTGGTGCTACAATTGCCATGTTGCTCATGCTTCATTTCTCTTTACTATTTTACTGCTCTTCTATATTAATCATTTGTTGAAGACAGACTAGAAAGATCTGCAGGACCCAGAGTGGGCTTTTGTTTTTCAAATCTTCCAAGCTGCGGTACAGTTTGTCCCTTGGCAAGAGTATATGCTTTATGTTTATTTTGTCAAGTCTTAGAGGCCTGTTATATTTGTCCCTCCAAATCTCTATTATAGACGGATAATCCAATTTTGAAATAAGAAGTACGGAGAGGGAAGTTAAAGTAGGAATAGTGTTTTGTTACAAAGGAAACCGAAACCATAAATGTGGTACAAGTATTCCTCAAGGCCACTCTCCCCCTTTTCCCAATCATAGATAAGAAATGTCTGCTGTGCATGACTGAAAGTTTCAAAGTTCAAACTAGAGTTCAACACACAATCATCTCCACTTTCCATCAGCTGTCCTCTGCAAGGTAACCACCGAGGGAGAGCTTTCCATCATGGAGGGTCAATCCCTCACAATCCCGTGTCATTACGAGCCTCAGTATGCCAGCTATGTAAAATACTGGTGTCGGGGGAAGATGAGGGAGTTCTGCACCAGTTTAGCTCGAACAGATGAGCCCCGTTCAGCCAATCCAGCTGAGAAGAAAGTGAGCGTTTTTGATGACCAGGTCCAGCTGGTGTTCACGGTGACCATGAACAACCTGAAGGAGGGGGATTCTGGGTGGTACATGTGTGGTGTGGAGATAGGAGGTGTGTGGAGCGCTGATGATGTCGCTTTCACTAACATCAAGGTCATTCATGGTGAGTAATGAGGTGATTTTTGAACTGATGAGCCATTATTGATCCCCATTGAAAAAACATTTTCATGCATTTCAAATGCTTGGATGACACATTTAAGGATGTGTTCATTCCCTGCAGGTATGTCAGTGGTGAACAGCCGAGTGAGTGGGGAAGAAGGGAGTAGTCTCACAGTTGAATGCCACTACAGTGAGAGATACAGGTATTTTATTGCCTCATTCATCACACTACAGTTGTGTCACTTGTATTTACCATCAGACCATGTGGAATCCTCACTTTTAAAACAACAATTTCCAAAGCATCAGTAAACCTGAGAAAGCGTGGTTATTTGTTCAAAATCTTCAATTCAAGCCTAACTTTGATGGACAGTCAGCCTTCACTGACTCCCCTGTGACTGCCTCCCAACAGAGAGAGTGAGAAGAAGTGGTGTCGGAGTGGAGACTGGAGCTCCTGTCTGCTGACAGGTTCTGAAGGGAACTACGAAGACACTTCAGTGGCCATCAGCGATGACAGAACTAGGACTTTCACTATAACCCTAAAGAAGCTGCAGATGAGAGATACCGGCTGGTACTGGTGTTCTGCAGGACAGCAGCAGATGGCCGTGCATGTACTTGTCACACACCGGGCTACGACTAGTAGGTTGACCCCTTAAAATTAAAGAACCCTTAAAATTAAAAATCCATATAACAGATTGTCCTTTTATCTTGCCGTCAGGGGGAATTGTTCTGTTTGCCTCATTGTTAATGCTGCACTAGGTAAAATCTTTATTTAAATGAGTAGCAATTGATTTTTTGGCATTTGGGGGCAGCAGAACAAGCAAATTAAGGAAATTGTGTTTCTGGCACCTTGGTAATACAAGAAAAATATCCAGCTCATTAGCCCCTGTATGCACCACTATGTTCACCAGATAGCTAACTTTATCTGCCTGCTGTTTGGTGTTGGCAGGTAGTTTACAGTGGCTTTTATCCAGGTGTGTAGTACTGCTGGAGCACACTGAAACACTGCTCTTCTACTTTTTTTTTCTACAAGTGAGGAATTAGAATATTGGCAGTTTGCATAATCCTGTTGAAATACATTTTTTAACTACTTGAAGATCCAATAATCACTAAAGTGTATGTCATGTAAGAGAGACAATGAAAAATGGACTGGTCAGAGTTGTCGTATTGATATGTAAGGTGTGTGATTCACGACATCAACCCATGCACTGAGTAACATGCATGCACCTTAAAAGTTGCCACTTGCTGCCAGTAGCCTTCGTACAGCACAGTGAGCCAAATTTTTTTTTCTCAGTCTATTAGCTAGCTAACGGTTAACTAGTAGGGTCCATGTCATTGGTCCGACAGCCCATTGGTTCGACATCCCATTAGTCCAACTGTCCGCGGTGTTGAACAGATCGCAGCGGGTGTATGGTGCGCCGCAACCGGCTCTGGGTCAGCTGGAAAAGGCTTGAGGCAAAGCAGGCTCACGGCTTATGTGTTTGTCACTTTCTTTTTCATGTTAACCCACACCATGATCTTTTCCTGACCCTAACCAAGTGGTTTTTGTGCCTAAACCTAACCAGACCTTAACCACAGGGCATCATGATGATTTTGGAATGGACTTCGGAACAATGAGTTTAATATGGTCGGAACAATGGGCTGTTGGACCAATGGGCAGTTCCCAACTAGTAAAGATAAAAAGGCAGCAAAACATTCTTTCATTTTATAGTTACACTTGACCAGTGTAAACTTGCCACCGTAAGAACAGTGGTTACATAACCTTTGAAACAAGACATGCATAGATGCGCTCTGGTACTTAAACAAATAGCACTACACCCCTGATTTTATCAGAGCCTTTTTTGCTGAAAATAGCTATGGCTGGAAACGAAGTTCATGAGAGCCATGAGAGTGAATCAAAACTGTAAAGTTGTATGTTGGAAAACCCAAACAATGAGCACAGTGACACTAAAATAATAGAGTTTAGGGAAAATGAAATTAGGTGATAATTCTTCGTGAGTTTGTGCCTAGGAGCGACCAATTTCACACTACGTATACACATTTGATTCATTGTTAAGGGAGCTGTGTGCGACATTCAGAGCATATCTGTGATTCAGAGTCTGGAGTGAGATTGTACGCACACGGATCTCAACATGGAGGGGGCTGAGCCGGTGCCTAGCAGCTAACAGTGCTAGCTCCATAAACAACACTAACAACTGCAATAGTGCTGATAGAACTAACAATTTTACCTTGCACAAACGTCATCCCAATACCTAGCCCGTTCTCATTCCCAAGGTGTGAAACACTGCTTTTTGGTCAGAGACTTTGGCGTCAGACACCAGTGCAAAGTCACCTTTGACAGCGGTATGATATGCCACCGGACAGCATCAATTTGAAATGCTGCTGGTAACAAGGTCGTACTGCGAAAAGGTGTCAGTTTGAAACAAATATAGTAAGAATATAATAGTAGGAGCTGGAAAGTTCTAATAGGGCGGGTGGGAGGGGAGGTGTATGGGTCCAACAAACCCCGACTTCCACGCGGCAGCCCCCTGTTCGCCTGCTGTGTAAATGTTGAGCCAAACCATGTTGGTTTTTTTCTAAACCTAACCATGTGCTTTTGTTGCATAAGGAAGAAAAAAAATGTAACTACAAAGTGTTTTACTGCCGTTGTTTACTGATAAAGTTTATTTTGAAAAAGGCTATATGTATAATGACCACAAACTGTTCATGTCCTGTGAAAAAAGAGGTGTATTTTGAAAAGACACAATGCATGTGGTAACCACCAGTGGTACCCACTGTATGGGTGCAGTGCAGAGCAGCGACAATTAGCTAACCACCGGAACACACTCACAAGGACTGCACTAACATGAATGTGCGTCTGGACCATCAACAACAACTAAAGATGCTCAGATTGCAACACACATAGGTAGCTTGGCTTCATTCTCTGCTCAGGACACTATATTCCACGATATCTTAACACAGCCAGTAGTGGTTTGCTGATATATTATTCCTCTGAATGTCAAATACAGCACCTTTACAATAAAAATATGTATTAGAACAGCTTTAAAACGCTTGTTTTTTTGTCATTCTAAGCCATGAGTCTGGCAAAGCCAGCCTTAAATCTCACAAGCTTAGTTTTCACCATGAGATTTCAGTCTGGGAAGGATCTATTAAAAGTCTATAAAGCCTAGTGGGTGGAAACCAGACAAATTAGTATACAATAGGGAGTTGTTTAGATGGTGATCTGACTTGCTGATTGAAACTCCCAAATGTTATTGAAAACTATTTAAACCAGACATTGTAGGTATGAAAAGAGGCAAAATTCTGCAACAAAGTGGCCTTTTCCCCACGTCACTCTGCAGCTGCTGAAATGAGAAGCAGCCAAGTGTAGCTTTAAGGATCAATATGTGTTTGTGACAGATGGCGGGGGCTCCTGGGTCTCCAGCTGTACAAGGTATCGATTATCACGAGTCACTTATCAAGAATATTGATGTTATGATCTCTGTGGGTGCTGCTACAAACACTCTTTTCTTTTGCTTATCATAGCACATCATTTTTCAGTTATAATATCTTTATCCTCAGCAGCGGTGTCTGTGACATCCCCACCTACACGCCTACATTCTGCTGCATACCTGCCTCCACCCAAACCCATCACTAAGGAATACTGGAACAGTCACAGGTAAGAGTGAAGCACTTCTTCATGATTGTGCTTGAAAGTGCTGTTAATTAGAAATTTATCATCTTCTTGGCCGTCATGAAAGAACAGATGCAGCGCAGGCCTGAGCTGCTCTTGAAGCTCCACTATCTGTTCATACCAGTGTGTGCTTGTGTCTGTGTTTTAGTCACATCTTGGAGTCTTTGCTGGTGTGTGCTTCGATAATGCTTCTTGTGGGCTTGGCCATACTGGCGAGAAAATTGTGGAAACAGCGCAGTAAGGCAACTTCTCATTTCTTTGAAAATTAAATCTGGGCAGAATCATGCCTCTGACCTCCTTACAGGTCTAGGCAATATTGCACATGCATTATATATCTTCAGCGAGAAATTTGCATCATCATTTGTGGCTTAAAGATCCTCAATATCTATTTCTAGAACAGGATCCTTTGCAGAGACAAGTTAAGGCGATAAAAGCAAGGCACAATGTAAGCCTCCATTAAAATATCTGTCACTATTCTATTACACACTATTTAAAGATAAACGGCATTATCAAGGATATGCTTTAGCGATTATTGTACTCATTTTTCTTTCTGTCTCCCACAGGAGTACTCAGGGGATGTAGGTGACCTGCAAAACGCTGCTGTCGTTTTCCTCAACAGGGACTCCCAGGACGTACATATGTACTGAGCTCTGTCACTGCAGCATTTATTGTTACTCTTTGTAACTGAATGTAATTTTGGTGTTAGTTCACTGCACACAGCACATGCTTTACTTCCAGTGTCTTCTTTATGTTACATACCAGCACAGTTAAAGACATTTTGATGTTTCTTTTTTTGCTTGCTGTTCTCTGCTGGCAACTGGTATAAGCAGGAGAGCTTAGAAGAGTATATTTTTTCTGTAAGGCAAATTAACCAAAATATAATAACGGGGTCCTCTACTTAATTTCATCAATCAAGAGCAGCGCTGTAACTACTACTAATGACACTAAGGTTTATTATCATATGATTTTGGCAGAGTTTACATTCTACAGTTAAAAATGTACATTACAATTAAATCTGACTATGTTTATTATCATATATAGAGTTAAGTTGGGTAATTTGGGACACTTTACACACACACTTTTCACACATTACCACTAAAATCAACCCAAAGTTCTGAATACTACCTTAAGTGTTACTTGTAGAACTTGATATGGATTTTTGCTCTATTTTTATGAAGAAAATATGTTATTATTCAAAATACTGTAGAAACGCTGGACCTTCAAACACATCTAGAACCCCTACCTCATTCCAATGACATGACATGTAATTCATTCAATCAGTTCTTATTTAAAAAGATTGTGCGACTTTTCTGCCATGCTTTACCGTTCTTTCGCTGCCTGTTTCCTTGTTGCCATATTATCTACAATGGACATGCATGTGTATACGTCTGTATATGTAACAATACTGGCTAATTCTGGACTATTGTGGCTGACATGAACTCACTGCATCATCGTGATATTTTTTAGGTGACAAAAATGGCTGGAATATTGCAGGATGGCATGCAATAACATAGTCATGATTTTATGGCACTTGGTAAATTAAAACATACTTTTCTCACTTCAGAAAAAATGTCCAGTTGTAGCATAGTTTTTTTTCCCATTTTACCTGAATGCATTAATTACTCACTCAAAGTGCAGTGTTGCCCTGGTTCCCTTGAAGAAAAGCCAGTGGGATATTTCTATTGGATTTTTGATTGTTGCAGAAAATGAGCTCTGTGGTGAATAAAAGTTTAAGATGCCTTCACATTTTGTTCAGCAAGATTTATTTTACAAATGCACACCACTTTTCGGGTTTTTGAAGTGTAAATGCAATTGCCAGAAATAAAGAGCTAACCTTAGGCGATAAACAAACTACACCATGGTTGCATAACTTCAGCGTCCACACCACAACAAAGTTGTAAAGTGAGATGACATTCACATTCACATTTAGCCACTTCTTAGCAACTGCCCTTTTGAAGACATATAAAAGCCTCAAAATTCACCAATGGGCTATTTCCTGATATATCTTTTGGTGTTGAACAAAATGTGAAAGTCTCTTTAGCTTGTGCTTACCACTGACCTTAATTTCAGGCATCTAACCAAAGAAAACCCATTCAAAACTCAACTTACTGACTTTGAGATGAGGGAAATGGAAATGCTAAAATGCTAATTCTATTTAAATTAAACCTGCAATAACAATTTTTGGCCATCTGGCTGCAGCAGAAACATGCAAACACTCCTTTGACATGATGAACTTGTTAGCTAATCACTCATCCAGTGGATGCAATGTGGAGCAAAGTTAGCATTCCTGTGGAGTCATGTTTATGTCCCCCTGATAATTGAAGTCCACTATTTTTAACTCTCCTTTAAGCTCTGTTTTGGTCACTACCAACTCCTGAGGGAAATATGTGGTGCTTTTGCTGCTACATACTCCACTGTGTTTACTGGCAAGTTGCTCACTGTGTCTGTCTGCCAGCTGGCACTGGGTAGGTAGAGCCATTTTTTTTCTTTACCATTTCCACTGTAAACAACCACCTGCCAAATGTTATGAAAGCAAAAAACCAAAACCAAAAAATAAAGCTGTGCACACCAAAACATGCAAATGCTTAAGAAGACGCTATGAAGCTCTGTAGGGCTGAGAGAGAGAGTGTGATATGTACATTATTTTTTCCAGAAGAATTTCCTTGAAACAATTGCACAAAATAAAATTCAACAGCCAGCTCAATAAATAAGATATGCAAAATAAATAAATGTTAAAACATTTAAGAGACTTGTTTTTTGGTCTAATTGGACTCTTCAGTCCTTCAGTATGTCTAAAATTCTGGCTACGGCCCTGTTCAGAAGTCCAAATATCTACAGCATTGTGATAGAAATGTATTACACATGAAGGAGAGTATAGTTTGTGCATTGCCATGGTTTGGTGTTTTGAGAGGCCTCAGAGACCTTCACATATGGCTCGCTTTATGCGGAGAGGCTCAGAATGTCCAGGGGTAAAGATAAGATGAGGACCTTGTAGATGCTCCTGACTCCCATGATAAATAGTATGTTGTTTGGCCTCCTCCCTGGTGGCGCTATTATACGTGATTCTGTATGATATGGTCATAGTGTATAAAGTCGAGTAAATGTAATATTACTTTCAGTTTTCTGGTATGCTGTGTCCATGCATTCATGCTGTACCAAGACCTTGTCTGACATCAGCTTTGTGTTGTAATAAACTTATATTCAAGTAAGGACAACTGTGGCTCATCAAGTTCATTCTAGTATTCATCAAAGTGAAGACTGAAGATTATTTTAATTATGTATATAATTCACACCATCATGCTGCTCAAGAAACAATATACTCTTCAGGTCTAAAGATTACACTCATGCACACTGACAACCCCCTATTAGGGGACTGTGTCAGCTCCAAACGGCTGTTTGTTGCTTCTAACTATTACACAGAAAAAAAAGCAATATGAATGACTAATAAGTGCTTAGATGGTAAATTTTGTCTTCACAGAAACCCCATGGGACTGGCAGTACTTTTTCAGTTTTGGTTGCTATTATAGCAAAATTAGACTGCAGTGTTTATTTCATAGCAAGATAACGAAATGGCTAATTAACACATGGATACATGGTCTGTTTGACAGAAAACTTGTGGAAGCAAATTCAGGCAATGTGAACATTGTTATGAGACTTACTTTCTTTAAGAAAGAAGTGAGCAAATGAAGACAGAAACCATTAAAGGGAGTTCACAAATTAACTCTGAAAGAGAACAGCTCTACATTTCATGCTTGAACTGTCTGTTCTCATACTGAACCTCAAACGACGTGTTAGAATTGTAAATTGAACAAGCTAATGAGACGGCCAAAACTGCTGTGGAACCATCTCGGAACTCTTGGTAATAACTTTGTCTTCCCTTCACATAGGGAAAAGCCATTTTGCTGTTTGTGGTACATAAAAAAGGAACAATAAAATCACATTCAGTGTTCCTTTGTGGTGTCATATATGCTTAGGGAGCTTGCACGTATGTCCACCTCTTTGGATTGATTTCTCACATGCGTCACTTATGGTCAGTGCTGCTGCAGGAAATGTGGAGTGCAGCCTCTATTTTTATGTGGGGTTTGAGTCACAAGAAAGAGAATCATTTTAACCTTCAATTACAACCACTGAAAATTGCTATTCTGCATTCAGTTATCTTGTTGATTAAGTCGACTGAGTCATCCGTATACCTTTACTTATAACGCCATCCTGGGCAAACATCGTCATCTCTCTACCTCACAGAGCTTATGCGGCATACATTATCTTGGATCACAAAACATCTGCTGCCTGTTCCTAATGTCTGGACAGAAATGGAATGGAAAGACTTCATGTTATCAGACAGACTTTGAGACTTCCATGGCCAGATTTTAAATTCCATGGCAAATGACTCCTTTGTTAATTATCTCTGCCAATAGCTAATGTTAGCTTTATTTTAATATCTACATTTTTTGAAGTATTGTTTAATCTGTTACCTGATTTTGTTCTGTTTTATCCACAGCCTTTTTTGTGCTGCAGTCTTGGGCAGGTCTCCCTTGTAAAGGAGATTTCCTACCTCAATGGGGCTTACCTGGTTAAAGGTCCAGTGTGTAGGATTTAGGGGGATATACCAGTGGCAGCTGCTGGTCCTTCAAACAGAGGAAGCTCACTTTAAGTTTACATCATAAAGTTTGTCATATTGTAGCGAGGCAGTGACTTATAAAGGGAACATTTCACTGAAGCCGTTTTTCAACCACACTCATGCCATAGAACCATAGCAAAACACACCTCAAAGATTTTCAGATGCGTTTAAACACCTGAACTGTGCTGTACAAACGGTGAAAATGAGCTACATCGCTTATGCAAATAAGGAACTCCGGTCAGAAGAGTCCACTCACCGATGCTGGTGTGTATTTCCAAAGCGCTGTCAGTCACAAAGGGGTTCAGCCTTTTAGACAATTCCTCCAATCATCATGCATACACCGAGCGTCCTCTCCTGCCTACCACTCCATTAGGTTCCAGGGAAGCTGAGCCTCCCTGGAAGTGACGATTTTGTCGCATTTATCCAATGACCGTCTCGCTTTGCTGCATGAAAAAAACCTGCTCAGCGCTGTCTCATAGGAATGCTTGGAGGCCCCATGTCCACCGTGCTGACACGAGAATGTATGACAGGGAGGTCGCGTTTGAAAACTGGTGATAAACAGCTGACGTTTGAACGTCATAGTCATGATGTTGAATGCATCCTAGCGCACGTTTAATGCAATGTAAATTCTTATTTTAATATAAATTCAGTAGTGCATATTTGTCCATTTCTTCTATGAAATTTTAGGAGAAGTTTAGCCTCCCTTGTTGTCTCAGAGTAATCGCCCCTTATAAATACCCATTCTCATCCCAACTCATCAAATACCACTACTTTGTTAGTGGCCCTAAACATCAAAATATGAAGCGCTGGGTAGCTTCCTGCCTCAGTTTTGGATGCTCACAGATGGCATCTTAATTGACGCTTGTTAAATGCGTTGTGTCTTTTCAAAATACACTTCCTGTTTTCACAGGAAATTTACAATTTCTGCTCGTGACATGCATACAGTCTTTTTCAAAATACACTTAGAACATAGATAACTCACTTTCTCTTCAGGTTTACTTCCTTAAGTCTAGACAACAAAAGCATGTTGTCAGGTTTTAAAAAAAAACATCATGGTTTGGCTTAAAGTACGTACAGTTGTTACTAATGTAATGTCACATCATGTGACATATGTAAGTAGTGTAGCGTGCTACACATACTAGCATACTATGTTGTTATCAAAATAACTCCATTAACTTTTGGTTTTTACACAGGATACAGATAGCAGGGCTCCTGGATCAAAGTCTGATGTTAATTTAATCTATCCATCTCCCCTCCTACCTGCCCTATAGGGAGTTTTTCACTCTTTATACTACTATATGGAGTCTGCTATGTTGCACTGCCATGTTTTTACAGTGGCCCAGAATGGACAAACCAAACACTGACTCTGGTTAGGGCCATTCACAATTTTGTGTTTCACGTTTTTAGGTCGACCACCATAGTTAGCAGCCCTCCTACAGACCTCTGCAGATTCAACTCCCGGTAAAAACCTCCTCAGTGTCTGTATCAGAAGTAAAGTGATCACACGTTAGGTTATCAGAGAAAATAGGTGAGCACACATTAGCAGGTGCTGGGCTAGCAGTCTGTCTGCGACGTTCAAAAAAGTGTAGGAGACACGCTGATTCCTTTTAAGGTTAAATTAGAGAAACAAGATACAAAAGATGGCTATGTTTTCACTCAGGCTTAGTTAAATTGGGATTTTTCATTCATATCATCCCATTATAATGAAACTTTTTTTTTTGTATGTAATAACTTTTGTGTCTGTAATTGCTATTGACATTGTCCACGTGGAAATAATTGCATTTAAAATGTCATGGCTGTTTTAATTTTTTTTTTCTTCCATCTTCTATGCTTCATCCTAATTAAATACTTGGTCATTTACAGAGGGATTTGCCTTGTATAAAATAAACTTACACATAGGACTACGTGGGACAGTTTTTTTTTTTTTTTTAAATCAGTTTTATTCCGTAGAAGGCTTGATAAAGGTTAAATGAAATAAAAGCATCTTAAGAAAGTTTATAAATTACCAATTGTTTGTATCTATTTAATTCTGTTCTACTTTATTATATTCGGCTCTATTGTGATCTTTTATTCTATTCTGTGCTATTGTATTATGTTCTTTTTATTCTATTCTACTCATCATCTTGTAATTATATTCTAGTTTATTGTATTCTGGTCTGTTTTGGCCTAATCTATTCTGTTTTATTTAACTCCATACCTATCTGTTTAATAATTTTCTAATCTTATTTGATTCTGTTCTATATATTGCGTTCTATTCTATGTATTCTCTGTAGCCCACTCTAGTCTAGTTGAGTTTCACCAGTGTGTCGATGTTACAGGGTCTCAGTCATTAATCTAAATGCGTTTAAAGTGGAATCAGTTCTGCCACTAGATGGAGGTCAACCCTGTATGAAATATGTTCTTTCAGTTATATATATTGCTGATGTTTGTGTGTGTGTGTGTGTGTGTGTGTGTGTGTGTGTGTGTGTGTGTGTGTGCGTGTGTGTGTGTGTGTGTGTATTCATGTGCAAAAATGTTCCTTTTTTCTGTAGAAAAAAAAAGTAAGAAAAGCCTGAGGCTCTCTTGTCACTGCTGAGCTCTACACAGAAAAATACAGGATTTAAACATCTTAACATTCATGCATTTTCTATTCAATATGAAAAACATTCCAGTTCTTGCTCAAGCATTAGGAAGTACATTTCTGTAACAGTTCCCCTGAGTCTTGCCATTTGAGGGCGTCAACAATCAATACATTTGTACTCTCCTTGTGCATGGCTGCTGCAGATAATAAGGCATCAGTGGGAAACATGGAGGGCCAGCATGAAGGATAAGTGACTCTTCTATGCTCTGTGACAGTCGGTATGAAGGCCAGGCATTGCACGAGCATGCATGCTCCTCATTAGATACTGCACTATTCTTGTTCACTCCGACCCAAGTGGACAGAAGGATTAAATAGGATGAAAATAACTTAATATTCATGGCTATGAGCTACCTGAAAGCTTAAGGTACTTACAGTATACTGCTGTTTGGACGATGGTGTCTGTCCATAAACCAGTGTAAAACCTTTGTAATGATGTTGTTCACGGCTTCTTTTATTTGACTAAAAATACTTATTCATACACATTCATGTTTAGCATGCTGTAAAAGATGATTTTATTATTTTATCCTGTGTCCTCAGTGCTCACAGGTCCATCATAAATTGCGTGGAGAAAGAGAAATAATTTCCCCAGTGTTTCTATAGTAACGGTAGATTAAAAAGAAAACAAAAACAAAATGAAATTGTACCTAGTTGCCAGATCCTGTTGAGATCCACCGTGACTTACCAGAGTGCCTCTCACTGGCTGAGAGAGCGTGTCGAGGCTGGAAATGAAGGGCACAGGCTGATCCCCTGTGTGCTCCCCTGTGTACACTGCTGTTAAAGGTACATGTCCAAGGCAGACCTCATATCACACCTCCTGCAGAAATCATTCCTGTACCTTCAAAAGGTTATCATTTCATTTTCACTTTGAACATTTACCACTGTAGGACTAGACACAACAGCTAACAAATGAATGAATGAATTTCGAAAAATTCCACTTCAATGACCTGTTCATCTGGATGTTCCGAGTGAGGACAAACATGTTTTGTTTACTTGATTTGTTCTAGCTTCAAAAGAACCCAATGTAAAGCCTTTCATTCTGTAAAAAAAAATGTAATATCAAGTACAGTTTTATTTCAGCTAAGACGATACCTTGAGACATGGATGCGCTCTGAAAAAGAAAATGTTCATCTTCAGCTGCTACAGAAAAATGATAGAATAAAACCACAGGTGGAGAGCAACCTCATTAAAGGTTATGCCTGTCTTATTAGATAATGTTTTATTCCTACATGATTACTTAGATGGATTAATTTTCTTAAGTGTTTCCTCCTGCTTTGCACTAACTGTCTGTATTCCTACATGTTTGCTGTTAAGGGAAAAGGCTGTGGATTCAAGGGGGACTGTGTATAGTTTTATTGATGGTTTGAATTATGAATTAAAAGTTCATAAACAAACACATGAGAGTTGTTCCTTATTCTGAGCACACCTACGGTGAGACAGTGTAATAGTTTGGCTGAGCAAACATTGAGAGATTAGCAGCTAAAGAGGACCTAAGATTGATCCCTGAGGAGCACCACAATGCGCTGTGAAAATGCTAACACGTTATCAGAATATAATATATACTATTACAGAGGTAATCTATGATCTTCTTTTAAAATACCAATTTAAATTTTCTTCACAGCTCAGAGGATGCCATTAGAATACCATGCCATATTATTTTAAATGTTGCATCCTGCATTTAGGAACACAGACATTTTAATGTCTGTTTGATCTGAGATATTGTAGTCTTGTACTTAAGGCTATAATCACCTGTTTAACATTTTCAATCAACACCATCTGTGTCCCAACCCTACATGGGGGTCTTCAGGAAATTTCCCCCAGGAGAGATTTTTAAAAACATTATGGCTAGATGGACCATTTAAAAGAAACAAAAACCTTAGATCATGGCTGACTACCACTTTGGGTAGTCAGCTTATGATTGACGGCTGCACAGGAAACACACTATTACTTCTCATTATGTGATGATATTTTTAATGAATTTTTTATGACATACTGTACATTTTTAATGGCCTTTTTACATTTTTATGACAAACTAACACTTAACAAAAACTATTACAATTGATAGTAATATAACACTCTAATTACATTTTAGTTTTCCACTTTCTAATACATTGGAAACTAATAAAACGGACAGACAGGACAAGCAATGGCTTCTGATAGAGTACGGCAACACCACTTGCACAAGACACACGTAGAACTGCAGTTCACTGTAATACTGGAACCAATAACTAATAATGGCAATTAGATACATATATTTATGATTAGAATTACATTTGCCAATGATTAGCGTTGGGCATTCTTGACCTTGAAAACAGTAGGTTTTATACACACACACACGTATTACAGTTTAAGTGGAACAATCACAATAACATAATAATGACCGTTAGCTGTGACAGGGAGAGATTTGATACTAACTTAATTTAACCGAGAATGTTATCTCAGAACATATAATATTTTCTCTACAGTAACACAGTAAAACAGGTACAGTAACAGAAATTACACAGTCATTTTCTATATTCATACCTCAGCGCCCAGATCTTGCTCCCACATTGCAAACCTTTAAGACTGATCTCTGAGATCACTGAGGTCAGGTATCAGAAATGGTATAAAAAAAAAAAGAATTAAGATGAGTGAGTGAGAATAAAAGCTTTAGGGATGATACACACAAGACATGTTCAGTCCTTTTCATTTCAGAAACATTCAAAAGTGTCACAGACATCTGATTACTAACAAAGAGTAGCCTAACATAGTTTAGCCCTGGCATATTTTCTATCAAGACATTCACTTTAGGTTTTTGTGACATTTAATTGAGGTTGAGATGGAGTCATTTAGTAGCAGCAACATAGCCGCTTCTTATTGAAACAGTCCTGGAAAAAACCAAAGGAAAAGAGACTGTTTTGACCATTTACTGATGGGGCTACATCAGGGTTCAGCTCCTTCAACAATGAGGATTGTGATTTTAAATGTCATTGCCAGCGTGAAGGCAGCATTCCCGCAAAGTGGTCCAAGTGGGTCAAGAAGCATTGTGTTCTCATCATCTGCAGAAAATGCATAGCGATAACAAAGGGCACTGAGCGTAGGCAGAACCCTGTCGTGCATATGACATTGACTATCTCTGCTTCCCCAAAAAGAGAAGAAAAAAGACTGTAATATTCAACATCTATATTCCAGAATTTGCCACTTATTTCCTTGCACATCAGAAAATATGAACATTAGAAAATTGTTTCTGAAATGTTTGGGCCTAGTTCTCATTTTAGCAAACATAAAATGCAAAAATGGAATTCTTTAACCTTTTTGATGTACTGCCTCCTCTAAAGCTGAACTTCTTTTAAAGGTGAAAATTTGTTCACAGACACAAACATGCCAAGTGCAATTCAGGCACAGTTAACATCTATTTGCTTGACTGAGTGGTGCCCTTGAATGACATTAATCAATTATGTGTGTGAAACGTTTACTGAACTTTAAAGATATTGAGAGATTACTGTTATTTCTGTCAGCCTTTGACTTTGACAAGTTTGATGTGAGTCCTAACAGTGTGCTGACTGATAATGTTGGATTTCAGAATCCTATCAAATATATATGAATCCCTGATATTGGTTATTTGCATATAAAAACCTTTCTGCTCCAGAGACAAGATTCACTTGCTGAAGACTGTGCACTGCTGACGAATGCTGCATCTACAAAGTGCTATCAAAATCCTAAAATATTCTGCATTGTGGTATAAATATTAGATTATAATGAAAACAGTTCATTATTCAGAATAAAAAAAAAGATATTTTTATATTTTGCAAGCTGGCCTAAAAAGTATTCAAAACATAGCTACTTTAAAAATATGTTACTCATCATTTAACCAGGGAAAGTTTACTTGTTCTTTGACCATGAACCACAGTTGTCATAAAATCAAAGAAAATCTAAGTTGAGTCTTGTTGGGGTAATTACCCTTGGCTGAAGTATATGCATAACTTCTACAACCTCTCCTTGAGATAAGATGCTGAAGAAAACGAAGTACACAATGGAATCAATATCTATTTCATGCTTCCGTAGAACCATTGACTCTATACAATTTATTGGTGCAACAACTCATTTTTGACCTGCTCTGTGTGTTTACTTTGATATTAAGGTGAGTGTGGTCATTTAGAGGCTGATGATGCCCAGGAGGTTTATGTTACAGTTAAGGAAAAAACAGCTCAGCAGGAGCCTAATGTTTTGTGGGACAGCAAGCTCTTGTCTCACTTTCTCACTGCAAAACTACAGTGTAGCACACTTGGAAACGTTTTGTATGATTATATAATGATCAACTACAAAGCATCGTTCAGCATGTGATGTTTAAATGCTGTATGCCTTTGTATCACTAAAATCATTGCCAATTCACCACCCATCCACTCTGCCTGAGGGATGCTGGCTTTATGCAGGCCTTAAACAGACTGTTTAAAAGTTACATGAACTTTTAATCTAGCAGTTTAGACTCTCAGCTTTTCAGTCATTGTGGTCATTTAAAAAAAGAATGTCCTGCTGTATAATTTATTATTATAATTTATCCAGTTACAATGCATGGCATCGAATAAAACTGAAACCTTACAGCTGCCACTGGGGACCAGCGTACCAAAGTGATCCAATATCACTCAACCCAACTGCCAGAGTAAATGTTGGCATTGTACGTTTCTGCAAACCATGGGTACATTATGTTGTGTGTCATTATGTAGCAGATATGTCAGCAACGCTGGTTATTGTGTAGCTATGTCCAGGCACAAAAACCACTTGGTTGTGGTTAGGAAAAGATCATGTTTTGACTTAAATTACCTGGTTTTGGTTGCAAAATTGTGGCTTTTTGTGGCATTATTCTGACAGGAAATACAGCAATGTCTTGATAAAAATGAACTTTTTTTTCGTGGCAGGAATTAAAGTGATGCCTCTGTGAAATACAACTGCTTTCCATGGCACTATCCCCGGTGTAAACACAATGGGTCTCATTCATGAAAAGTGAGTAAATCTGTGTGTAGATTTGCACATAAAAACCTATGCTACTAAAAACCTACTCTGGATTCAGGAACGCCGCGGGGAACTCAGATTTGATCTTAAACACATGTGTATGATCATAAATGCCAATCCATCGTAAAGTGACAGCGCGCTCCCGGTAATCATCAATTAGCATAAATCCCTGCCCATGAATAGCCAATGACCACCATATAAGGAGGTGTAGGTGCATCCTGTCGACCTGTCAGTCATGGCGCAAACAAAGAAACAGAGAGTGAAAGAAAAAAGAATTTTTCCGAAGCGGAGATCGAAATAATTTTGGGCGAAGTGGACTGAAGAAAAAACATTTTATTTTCTTCAGTTAGTAGTGGTGTGACAGGGACAGGCAAAGCGAAGGCCTGGAGGGAGGTAACAGATGCTGTTAACGTTGTCTCCGTGGTACAAAGAACCATGTCAGAGGTGAAGCGTAAATGGTTTGATATGAAACTGGAGGCAAAGAAACGCATAAGCACACACACAAAATACAGCGGTCACCAAACAAACAGAAGATTCATTTGTGGGGTTTTGAATGAAGTGGGAACGGGAAACCAGAGATGTTTTGTGCGTAATGGATAAACTCTAAATCAGTGATGGCTGTCGGAATGTAGAGCTATTTAACATTTATTTTAACAAATGATACAGATAACATATACCCTACAGCAGTTTTGTATGCATCGTCTTCAAATTATTTGAATCTTAATAGCCTAAAGCTCTGCTTTATACAACGTAAATTAAACATTTTTTCAAATCAGATTTATTCATTCAAATGATCAAAAAGCCACAAAAAAACAACAACAACAAAAAAAATGTGTTGTCTCAAATAATTCTTTCAGCTGGCGCGTGCTCCTTCGTGGCTCCACCACCTGCTGCTCCTGCTGCCCCTGTTGAACCCAGGCACTGAGGCCGAAGAGGCTGTGATCCAGCTGTCCTTATGGATATTTTTATTATCATCATTCAACATGTAGAAAGAATGTAAGAATGTAATCTACTGAGTCGATTTACATAGATAATTCTCAATCATGAACCTAATCTGGATCTTAAACCTGCTAATTGCCAACTAATGTAACTAAATGTGTTATATTTTTAATATTTTTGTCATGTTTAGATTACGTGTTTCAAAGACATCTGTGTATTGTGTACATAACAGAGCGCAATACGAATTAAAATTGTAATTTCCAATAGTGACAAGCAATATTTATGTGCTTTACTAAATTTACACAAGCACTACGAGTGGTCAGGAGCAGGAGTAGATTTTGTTAGTAGCTAAGAAAAGATAGGAGCTACTAAAATATTGATGAATGCGGACATGCACGTAAATTTCCATCTGCGAACAGTTTACACACAAATTCCTTCAGCTCAGGTTTCATGAATGAGACTCAATGATGGGGCGCTAAAAAACTACCACATTTGGTGGCTAAAAAGTCACTGGAAACACGCCAATGACTCACCAAAAACACTGGTCTTGAACAGTTATCTGCAGTGCGCTGCAGCTTGGCAGAGGTCTTGCCAAGATGTCACGCCACCACCATGCCCTTCACTTCCCTTGACAATTTCAGTACTATGTCATACTATGTCACTTTACAAACGTTGATATGATACATATGAAACATACAAATGTAACATTTCCATAGTGTGCAGAAATGGACAATACCAACATTTTCCTCTTGTGACTGGGCTATATCACTTAATGAAGTTGATACAGTGAAAGGTGTTAGCAAACAATTCTCTACTCATACATCCAGCAGACATATCTTTATTTGGACTCATTTTTCTAGACACCAAAAAATATAAGTTCAAAATCCACTCACCTCTTTTAGCTTTGTTTTGGTCTCCACCCACTTCTGACAGGAAATGTCAGGCTCTTTATGTGCTAAAAGCTTTCTAGTGTGTGGTGCTGGACCAGGTATTGTTCAGTGGGTTTTTAGAGCTTTTTGTTGAAAACAGCTGCCTTCTGCTGCTGTAAACAAGAGACAGAACTAAAACTGTAATGTAAGGCTTTAAAACCAAAACAATGGGCTGAAAGACACAAAAAACTTCTGTAGATCAGAGGGCAGCTGCAGAGTCAAGACATAACTCTTTGTGGGTTTGTCTCTACCAGCGGCCCCTTTCAGGTTACAGATAGTCATTTAATCTGTAGTAAAAGTAAAAATATTTATATGTTGCAACTTTAAAAACATTGTGTCTCCCTACCTTTAAAGCGGTTAAATCCTTGAAAACATTATGTCCAAATTCATTGCAAGGGTTTAACAATTAAAAATAGTCTATTTGTTTTAAATTAGGTGCACAGCCGCCAACAAGTGGAGTGGGTGTTAAAGGGTTACAGATATATGACATTTGCCATTTATATTCAAGGGATTTGTTGTTTTGTTCTGTTGAAACTCCTGTTTGTTATTTTAATGCTAATGCCAAAAGGATTACATGGTGCTCTGCAGAATGAGACAATTCTCTTTCTGCTCTTATGAAACCTTTCCAAATCCCGTTAGAATTAGAGAAACTCAAATGTCTATGATCCATCAAAAGGACTGTTATTCCTCCTAACATTTTTAAGGTTTTCTACCTCACAATTGCAATATAATTGGTACATGACTAAATGTACCCACCTTGCAATGACAAAGCAATTGACTTTCTTGTTAACCTCTCCTAATACACGGATTATGATCATGTCAATGGCCCATTTGTTGCAGTGGTCAGCATTAGACTGAGTGGGCAGAGGAAGGCAGCATAACTGTTCAGCGTTCAGCGGCTCGATACTTAGCAGCTATCAGATGTGTTGTCAAGGTCTGCAATCCCGCACGGCCGTTCACATTTCACTGTGTGACATTCGCCTGCAGAGGGATGATGGGAAGGAAGCAGCCACCGTGACAGTGAGGGATGAAGGACACACCCTGGTGCTGGGATATCAGTTACATCAGTGTCACAAAGACAAATTCAGTTTTTACCTAGACTTTATTTACAGTCTTCACCGCCAAGTGCAGTACAGTGCTTTACATACACTGTATTACTGTAATTCCCAAGTGTGACGTTCGCCCACAGCCCTGTCAGATAAACTCAAGTACATTTTTTATCAACACCACCCATCATGTTTCAAATGTGTTTATTCCAATTGATTTTCAAGGGGCTGTAATTTAACACAATAATTACATGAGTATTGACCTCGTGTTTTAGCAATAAGGAAGTGCTGGAGCTTAATCACAACACACTTCGGGGGTACAAGGGCTTTAGAAAGTATCAGATTGTTGTGTGAGCCCACAAACACATTTAACGAGAATGCATTGATGTTCCAAATCTGGGTTCAAAGGAGAGAATAATTGCTTGTTCACTTTGTTATAATAAGGCAAAAGAAAAGGAGAAGGGATCGATGGCAGTAGAGGAGGCACGAAGGTAAATAAGAAAGGATCAACTTAAAGGTTGAGAAGGCAACAGCCTACACTCACCTAACGTTATAGATGTAGCCCAGTGCTGTTCAAATATGAAAAGCATTCAATAGTATACCAAACTATCTCATGATGACTCTTGTGGACTGAGTGGACAGAGAAAGAGGCAGCAGTGAAAGGAAGCTGGAGAAAGGGCAAGCACAGGTGATTTGGAGGAGGTGAGTGTGAATAGTGTGATTTTTGGGAACTGATCAAATACAATAGAGTAAAAGTCTATCATTACTCTTTTTGGCCACCTCATTTCGATCAATAAGCACACATTCGCTGATGATTTTGTATGCGCTCCAGATGATTCAGGGAGAGAAGGTAGGTGAAGACAGGTCAGCACAGGTGATGTGGAGGAGGTGAGTGAGGATTGACACATTCTTGGAAAACATGACAGAATATAATAAAGTATTTGACCTTGTTTACTTGGCAATATGTTGTCTATGTCTACAACAGTTTGGAGATTTGTTGATCTCAAAATCTCTTAAATTATTGATCATATATCAATTTATATGATATCATCATAAAAAGAAAGGTTGTCTGACTAAAAATGTGTGTGAATACAATATTTTCATCCAAAACACAGAGTAGAGATTCATCTGGTTAGTTACACTATTACACAGCTTAGTGTTTCCATGACATGTAAAAACTTTAGGGTTCTGTGTGCGACATTCAGAGCATTAATATAGCAACTAACCCCTATTTGATATATAAAGATATAGTGATGGCATCCTGAGCAGAGAATGAAGTCAGGCTACCTCTGTGTGCCTTAATCTGAGTTTCTCTGTGGTTTGTTGTGGTAAGCCAGTCTGGATGCATGTTCGTGCATGTATGCATCTCACTGGCTTGCTCTCTGCCACCGCTTTGCACTGCTCCCATACAGCAACAGCTGATATCAGGGTGGTGTCATTGCAGAAGCATAGCACCCACCCTCCGGTTCCCCCTCTGTTAGCTCTATCTGTCTCCTAGAAATTACATTAGTATGTGACTAAACTGCTGTCTTAATTCTGATGATTAGTCAGTGTAATCACTGCCTAGATTATGTTCAGAGACAATGTTTCTTTCAGGTAACAAAACACTACATTCATGTAGGCTTGACAAGGAGAATGGTGGCTCTACAAAGTGCAGGATATTAACACCAGAACTCTTGGTTCTTTGATTAAGGTCAAGGAAAGATTGTAATTTTGGTTACATTTTCATAATAAACATAACAAAGACCCTTGTCTTAGGTGCAGGTAACAAAAGCACTTTGTTTAAAGTTAGGCAAAACTCATAATTTTGGTTAAGTAATTTTTGGTTAAGATTGCCTATTTTGGCAGAAAGCAACTGAAATTCAATTCCAAAGTTGGCAAATACCGCCACTTAGTCAGTGACTTCAACATCAGACACCGACGAAAAAAGGCTTCCTTTCACGGCGGTATGATACACTGCCATGCAATGTCACTGTATGACGCTGCCAGGCGGCATCAGTATGAAATGTTGCTGAATAACAACGTAATATAATGAGCTGGAAAGTCCCACTAGGGTGGGTGGGAGGAGAGGTGGATGGTGGATGGATACAAAAAAACACAGGACTTTCAACCAGGAGCCTAGTGTTCGCTGCCTGTATGAATGCTGAGCCAAACCACGCTGTTTCTGTCTAAACCTAACCAAGTGCTTTTGTTGCACAAGGAAATAAACATAAACATGAAGTGTTTTACTAACGTAAGTTTATTCTGAAAAGACTATGCATCTAACAAGCAGAAACTGTACATTTCCTGTGAAAACAGAAGTGTATTTTGAAAAGACACCATGCTTGTAACCGTCGTAAACTGACACGGCGTCCCAGAACGTCAACAACAGACGCACGCAGGATTCCTAGCCCCTCGTGTGTAAATGTGAAAGTCCACTGAGTGAACATTTTGCTGATATGTTCAGTAGCAACATTTTGGGGACTTGCCAGGTATGTTAACAACATTTCATCATTACGCATTGCATTTCCCTCAGAATATATTTGCTGTTTTCAAATTGGTCGCTAGCTCAGCTACCTCCATGTTGACAACTCATGAGCTCTCAATTTCACAGAGTCCCTTTAATTATTATAGACGATATAATATCAATAAATACATTATTCTACACAGCTGATTTTAACCCATGTAGGTAGTACCTTAGGTTAGGAATCACTGTTCAGTTATGCCAATGGTGAAATCTCTGTCACTGATAACTGTGAAACACAATGACATCTACTCATTATTCAAGGCTCATCATCGTAGTAATCATAACATTTGTGTAAAAGACAATAAGTAGCCATGAAATATCGAGCAAGTTGGGACTATAAACAAACCAAACAGGCTGCACTATTACAATCACATGCACATTACATTGAATAGATGTATTAATAGATGTTTTTGCACTTGCTGCCAAACACTCTTTTCCACAGGTGACCAATTACTGTGATGTTGCGCAGAACTCGGGTCCATTCCAAAAGAAAACACAACTGAAGAAATTGCTCTGCAGATATCAAGCAAGACACTCAAGTGTAGCGTGATTCATTGACGTTTTTCTTTTTTTTCTCTCTCGCTCTCTCCACAGGACTCTGCCAACCCTGTAGACTCTCCATGAGGGGGAAAAAAACAGAGAAGCGTTTCTTAGATTTTCATATCTTTTGACCGTTTGACAGGCTTATTGTTGGTTAAAAAAAAATCTAGTTTTGACCTGAATCGATTTTTCAGCCTTCAATCATGTAATCCTTGGCGAGAAATCACATGCCGTTCATTCATGCCCTGAATAAAAACTACCATTCAGGCAAATCTATACTTTCTATTGGGGGTTGTAATCAAGCAGTGCCTATTATTGATGTAGGAGTGGAATCAACAAACAAGAGGGTTGATTGCTGTTTCTACTCCAAGTCTCCTTTTGCTGCACTTTCTCTGCAGGTGCTCATTGAATCCTTTAGCTGCCTGCACTGATATATATCTTATAATAATGAAACTGCTAAATATGAATAGATTTGACTGACCCTCACGGTGTCTAACATCATTTCAACATCATTCAACACAGCAGCATCAAAGCTGCATTATTCCAAAACAAAAACGCGGGGACGAGTTCTCAGTGACACCGGACATTAGACAGAAATTTGTACAAACCCTCCTTGTAAGAAAAAGCCACTACAGAGGCCAGCTAGAAATGCATCAATAATTCAGTTCCACATATCTCATATTTGACCTCATGCGAAAATTCATTCCCTCGTGTTGAATCGAGTTCGAAGAGAGATGAGAACAGATACTTGAAAGAAGGTGGATGGGTGAAAAAAGAGAAAAGAAAAAAAGAACAGCATCAGTATGAGAACCATGAGGTCTCACTCTTCCCCGCTGCATCCTCACTCCACGTGTTGATTGATGGATGGGATCACAGGCAACCTTCGCCATGAAAAGGGAAAGCGAAATTCAGAATTCCAGCAATAACGATTGGTACGCATCCACTTTCTATGTGTGTGAGTGTGTATTACCATTGTATAAGTGTTAGTGGATTTGTGATGCTTCCTCTTTTTTTAATGAAAAGGAATTTGAACTCTTGACAGCTGTCCTTGACTGTCCTTGAATGATTTTAATACAACAAACCCAAACTGCAATCTCCCCACAAGCATATAAAACACATTCAGATTTTAAAGAAGGCTCTTCAACGTGCTTTCCAGAATCTTGAATATTAAATCTTTAACCATAGACCCCTTTCTGCATCACAAATGGTTGGATAATCCACTTACATATCCCACATACAGTGACCTATGTGGCATTACAAAGCACTAGTGCTTTTTTTGGAAAAGGTAAGGCTTCTTAGCAGGGTACTCTCAGCAGCGGCAGTGCATTAAAACCTTGATTTCAACACTAGTGCTATCATTAGTATTATTTCTGCATAATTTTCTGGCTGTTAAATCAATTATGGAGGTCTCTAATCAACAGCACACGCCTGCAGGTACACTGGTGGGGATCTTTGAAAATAATGTGGAGTGATTAGAGGAGGTGCACGCTGTATAAAAATGAAACAACAGTTTAGTTCACGCTGTGTGTATTCAGTGATAGAGGTGTTATACACAATAACAGACACGCCTCGAAATGCCAATCAAGCTGTGGGTCTCACAAAAACTGGACGTGTGGAGCTTTTGCCATTTGTGTCCATGACAACCATTGAAAGCAAGGCTTTGTTGAACATGTAATGACACAGCCTGAAAATTGTGTCACAGTAGGCACAAAAGAAAATCCATTTGCTTCGTGGGACAACTGCAGTAAGAGCATTTCACATTGCATTGTGTGAGATAGGCTGCATAATACATCTTCAGCTGTGATAAGGAGCTGTTGGGATGGGCTGCAGTCAGGTCCGGTGTTTTTTTTTTGTTGTTGTTGTTTTCAGTGTTTGGGAAATGTTCTACTTTTGTCCCTGATATTAGCTCAGCTGTCTGCTGTGAGGCGTCTGTGTTGAATATGTACATACAGTGTCATCTGAAATCCACTGCCGAGTTATTACAGAAATGTCAGTGAAAAATGTCTCTGTCATCGGTCCATCCAGCTAAACTCTGGTAGGTGCTACATAATACCTACGGCTACAAATAACATATATAAGATGCCATTTATTCCAAAGGCAATTCAAAGAGTATTTGTACTGTCAGTGTTGTTATGGGCTGTGTGTGTGTATGTTTCAATGTTTGAATGAAATTCCAGATGAACCAAGACAATGTTCCACCTTTGTGGGTAAACTGTATTGTATTGCATTCAACTCTGATGTGCCACTATTGTAAATCTCAGAACCCATCAGCTATTGGTCTGGTGACAATAATTCTCTGGTGGCAATGGCCAATATTTTGGGGGTGCCGGTGTAGCCAGTGGATATCCGAGCCAAACGTCCTCTTCCGTGTGCCAGCCAGATCATTCTCAGACAATAGCCGATGGGTTTTGAGATTGCTTTTCGGTCAGTGTGTCCCATCTATGGATGTATAAACAGAACTGGATACAACGGTGGAGACGGACTCCAGTTCACTCCTATAAAAGTTGCTCAGTGTTGCATGAAGCCAAAAAAGTTCAGTTTGCAGGGTACAAAATGACCCATATCTTCCATGTTGAAGGGCCCATAGAGCAAGTACACAAGAGACTTACAGCAGCCGAGTGGCTAACTTCCGGTTTAGCCCTCTGCTAACTTGAATGGGGTTTAATTTTATCAGACTAAATGGATCAAATTCCAAGAGTGACAAGAGTTATTTTGCAGTGGTCGTGATGCCACTCAGGTGTCTTGCTCACAATGTACATCTATGGGAAAAAGTCTTTTTGGGCCCCGTGGCATCATGTAACAGACCTGGAAGTTGTAATTCTAGTGTTAGGCCCCTACTGGCTTCAAGGCCTGGTGTTGTTCCTTGGGGCCTGGTTTTACCTCTACACACAGACTTAACCTGACTTAACCTGCCATTCAAATGTGATTTCTCAATACTACTCGGACTACAAACGGAAACCAGAATGCTTCCAATACCAAATCTTGTACTAGTGTTGTAGTACTCAGATCGGTCTTTCTGAGGGTCTTGATCTCGTCTTGGAATCGAGGGCATTTTTACTCGGTCTTGTCTCGGTCTCGGACTGGGCGGACTCGGGTTTTTTGAACGAGACTGGTCGAGACCACCACTGATGCTTTTTGTCCGTGCTTTACTGATAACAGTGAAAAAGACCATCTCAAAAACAGCTAATAACTTCAAATCATTGGTAGCATAAAGATTTCCCCCAGCTGCAGCTGCTACCTGCCAGGTGTCAGTGTGAGTGACTGACACGCCCCCTGCACACAGAGGATGGAGACGGCAGGAGGAGAGGCTGTGTGAACTCTAAGATTTGTTTCATTGTGCTCTGCAACAACAGAGCAGATATTGTTTTTGTTGTTATATTTATTTAACCCTATGGGCCCGAATGACGCATAGTGCGTCCAAATTCACATCTGTTCTTCTCTACTGATTTTGTCCGCGACCATCATAGCGAGAAGCCACGCATTTCACGTGAAACAGCGGAATTGTAGCTTTCTGACAAGGCCAAGCACTTGTCGGTAGTCCAATGTTTTCACAGCGAAAAAAATGATAAAGTTACACTAAAATTATGTATAACAGAGCTTTCATACAGCTCTGCACACACATTACTCTTGGATGGATTAATGCCACGCATAAGCGCAGGACTAGAGCTTTCTAGTGATACCACACACATCATTGTACTGTCATCCCATCATGCTTTAAATCCAGATTCATTGTCTACAAATAAAAACCTGACGAATTTATTTACAATCCATTATACAGATCTTGTTATCAGTCACTTCATATAGTGAGGAATATCGTATCTTACCACGTCTTAGGCATGGTGTGTTTCTCCCTGTCTATCCACATTTGTAGTCCGGCTTTCAAACATTTCCATATTGTCCAGTTGACACTCCATCAAACTTTGTATGACAAGACCAGCCACTTCACCTTTGAGCACCCAGACAACTGCAGCCTAATTATGCATGCATGACAGGGCCGTAGTCACCATATACATTGAAGGGGACATGTGCCCCCCCACCAATGCCCAAAATGTCTCCCCAATATATAACTGAAACTGAAAAACAAATATTATCTTGGAGGACATCATTGCACTTGGTTGACTATTTTTCTATGATCTTAGATGTAAATATTGCATGTTTCTTTCAGATAAAACACATTTTTGACTTGTGAATGAGTCAATGGAATTTCTTGCAATAATGAAAAAATGCTGGCAAACATGTCCGCCTGGCACAAACCACATGTTTTGGACAACTGTGAAGTGACAGAATGTCCCACCATCATGGTTCTTATATTGCCAGATTCCAGAGAGTCTCCCCTCTTAATATATGGTAGAATATGTCAACTTCCAACTTGCTATGGTGAGATACATGTAAAAATATAAGAATTTAGTCACACAGATTTGTTTTTTTTTCATTGATATAAAAATTAATATAAAATACAGGCACATAGTAGGACATGAAATGATGGCAAATCTGGATAGCCCGCATTGTCCTGAAAAAAAAAACAAAACAAGATATAGCATGTGTATGTAGCCTTTAAAATGACTGTGATATGAGCTTAAAAGTAAAGGCAGTAAAAATACCCCAAAAACGCCTAGGGCCCATAGGGTTAAAAGCAAATGTAAATTAAAAAAACTCACATTTTGATGTTTTTTATGATTTTCCTTTTATATATATGGTCTTGGTCTTGTCTTGGTCTCGACCTTCAAAAGTCTTGGTCTTGTCTTGGTACCAGTACTCTCTGGTCTCGGTAATGTCCTGGTCTCGGTTGGTGCGGTCTTGACTACAGCACTATCTTGTACCATTGCCTACAGATTCTCTACCATATGCAGAGATATGTTTAAAAACATTACAGTTACTACAGTTACCTACAAATTTTCAAAAGAATAGTTCAACATTTTGCAAAACATGATTATTGGCTTTCTTTTTGAGAGATGAGAAGATTGATAGGCTACTATTGTCATGTCTGTAAGCAATTAGCTTAGCTTAGCATTAAGACTGGTAGCAGGGGAATAGCCTACAGCTAACATGACTCTCAAAAATACTCTTAATATTCAGAAAGGTTTTTTTTGTTGTTTGTTTAAACAGAAATATAAATACAACAATTTGTGGTCTTGACAAAAAGCAGTTCTTCTACTCATCCAGCTCTTCTAAACAGAATGTCTTTGAGTATATCTACTTGCCTATCAACTTCAATGACATTGTCCAGAAAGTCACTGTATCCAGATGTTGTTTACAAGCTTACGCCCCCTAAGATCATAAGTAGTTGTTTTACAGGACTGTTTGTGTACACATTAAACACGTGAGATACAATGTATTAACAAATGTTTAAGAGGTGTGTGTAGGTGTATTTTGTTTTGTTTTTTTTCTCAGGTTTCATTCTTTATGCTAAGATGATCAGTCTTCTCATCTAACTTTCTGAAAGCAGTGTTCACGTTGACTGCTATTTTAGATTTAGTTTTAGTCTTGAGATGAAAATGCTTATTAGTTTAAGTGACATTTTAGTAATTTCTATCTTTCATAGTTTTAGTTTATTTTTAGTCAACAAAAATTCATGACTTTGTCAACTTTTATTCATTATGTTTCCTATATGATTTTTTTAATCTTCAAACTTTAATCCAGTTGGGCTAATTAATGTATCAGAAGTTTGAATCAAGGTGACAGGTCGTATAAAAATTTAATTCAGACAATTTTGTCTACAACTACAAATCATTTCTACACACTCAGAAGCTGTCATTTTTTCCAGCAGTTTTTGACAGTTTTAAGGGGTGATTTATAAACACACACTTACTGATCATCATTGGAAAAACTCAGCATCTCTCTATTTTTGGTCTCAAAAACTTTGACGTGACAAATAACTAATCTGAGACAACTAGGATTTGTACCCAGGTTCATTGTAAACTGACTTATTGATGTCACTATTAGGAGGCAGAAAAATAACTTTATTTCATCTTAAATTCTTTCTAAACCTGCAACATCTTAGTCTGGAGGCTTAGACTTGTGTCCTCTCACAGATTTGGTGATTAAACTTCAACTTTCATCTCCTCTGAGTACGGACTGTATTCTTACAGCACAGATACACTCACGGGTAACCAAGCTAACTACCTGCCTGTCAAACAACATTAACCCATAAACCTTTCCAAGACAGTCCGGCTCTGAGTGGAGTCCTACAGTGATCCACTGTGAAGACCAGTGGCTGGTGGCTGCTTGCTTTGCTGCTGTTCAGCAGCTAACAAGCGGAGCTGCTAACAGCCACCGCTGCAACTAACAAACACCACAGAATCATTCAACAGCACCACCACCAACAGTCAGACACACAGCTGCTTATTTACTGTTGAATTACAGCTCACAGCTCGCTGGCTACACTCGCTGGCTAGCAAAACATCCTGGAGCAGACTATTTACTGGAGGCTACCAGCATGTTGCTCAGGTGGCATTTGAAGACAATTGCAAGCACGGCCATTCTTGGCTTTCAGTGTCCGATAGTCCATTGCTAAAATTTTCTTCATTTCTCATCAATGGAAATGAAATATAGATTTCGTATTAGTTTTTATTATCAAGATCTATTTTTTAGCTTGTCACTGTCATTGTTTTCATCATAAAAAAAAGATTGACAAAAAAACTTTGTCATACTTTTGTCATCAACGCAAACTGTCTGTAGAAAGCAAGTAAGCTTTTTTTTACACAGATGGGTGATTCTCTGAATTCGGTGCACTTTGGGTTCTCTGGTTACTGAAAAAAACACCACAAATAATTGTGTTTCTGAACATTCCATCTGATGAAGGACTATTTGAACCTCTGGGAAAATACGTTTTCCCACCTTAGGCATGAAATCCCAAACATTATTAGGAATTTCTTTGTCACTTAGATTATTTTAAATTCAACTCCGTAACGGGACAATTTGATTCCTGTGTGAATATAATTCTAAAACATATTCAAACTAATTCTTGCAGTGCCTTGG
This sequence comes from Epinephelus fuscoguttatus, assembly GCF_011397635.1. Lineage (NCBI taxonomy): Eukaryota > Metazoa > Chordata > Actinopteri > Perciformes > Serranidae > Epinephelus > Epinephelus fuscoguttatus. Next base: position 9,585,880 of record NC_064766.1, on the reverse strand, counting down.
TAATCATCTGTCCCTTGTGTAAAATAACTTATAATAAGTATATTTTATTTGATTCTAAATAATAATAATTTGACTGTCAAGTAGGATATGGCAACTTAATGTACAAGCGGTCTTCATGAATCATGAAAATAAACTTTAACATGAACATTAGATTAGGCTTTCATATATTTTCTACTTGTTTTCTAATCTCTGCATACAGTTCAACAAACATTTATCTAATATTTGTTATTATTATCAAAAAATGTATGAAAATGCATCAAGTAACACGGTTGAACGCACTGTAACAGGGTTGAATGAATGATACAACATTGTTTGAGTTTCCTTTTTAGTTCTTCTATTTCTTCACGCAGTTTGTCTCTTACTTTTCTGGATGCTTTCTTGCCTGCTGAATGACTAAGATGAAACCATACAATGCATGGAAAGGGGATTGTTACTTTTACAGATTAGTAGTTACATTAGTAGTGACATAGCAATTACATAATATACACTAGGGTGCAATAATTGACCACCATGACTTTCTATGTGTTTGTTTGTGAATGTGTGTGAGTGTGTGTGTGTGTGTGTGTGTGTGTGTGTGTGTGTGTGTGTGTGTGTGTGTGTGTGTGTGTGTGTGAAAGGGGGGGATATGAATTCACTACTAAGTCAGTACTTCAGTGTGTATGACATCTATTGCACGTCTGTCCATCCTGGAAGAGGGATCCCTCCTCAGTAGCTCTTCCTGAGGTTTCATATCTATCATAATTAAAACCAAGCACTATATCTAACCACATATTTCCCTCACCATGAGGACTCTGGTCTGGCTTGCACTGCATCTTGAATCTCACTGTCAGGACTATGTGGAGGGGTTAGAGAGATAGGCCCACTGTTGTCAATCTCAGCTTTCCTTTTCTGTCTTTCTTTAGCCTTCTGCCACTCCTTCCGCTTACGTCTTTGAGCTCTTTTACTCAGGTCGTTGATGGATTTCTTTTTCCCTGCTTCTGTATCTCTTTTCTACCGCTCACGCTCTTTCCTGAGGTATTCTTCCCTTCTCTGTGAATCTGCATTTCTTCTCGCCCTGTACTCTCTTTGCCTTTCTGCATTTGATTTAGCCATCTGATATCTGAAAATAATGAACATGAAATAACCTTTAGAGAAAAGGGGCTGGCTGGCTGGCTTAAGAACAGTTCAACCTTCAACACCGTAACAATGATTCAACACCGTAACAGTGTTTTTTGTTACGGGGTTGAATGTTACGGGGTTGAAGGTTGAACTGTTCTTAAGCCAGCCAGCCAGCCCCTTTTCTCTAAAGGTTATTTCATGTTCATTATTTTTAGCTAAAACTAGCCATAAGTCCACATTAGCTATGGAGCACCACATGGCATGAGGAAAACAAGAAATTAATATATTTTTCCAACACTATTGTTTGCTTTTTCACAAACAATAGTAAATATCATTTATGCATGTAACAGTGTTGAAAGGTTGAGCTTGACGATGTCAATCTGACGATAAAAACAATGAAATATAGGTAAGAAAGTATGCTCACACTTACCTCTCTTTACAGTGTGAGCTGGAAAAGACTTGAGTGATGTCACTTCCTGGGTGCTGAGGAAGTTGTACTGAACCATTTTTTTTAAAAAAGGGGGACTTGGTATGCTGTTACGGGGTTGAACAAAACTGGATTGGATGTGGATTACTGTTAATTTGTTATGCTGATCTGTTCTGTACGACATCTATTGCACGTCTGTCCGTCCTGGAAGAGGGATCCCTCCTCAGTTGCTCTTCCTGTGGTTTCTACCGGGTTTTTTTCCCCGTTAAAGGGTTTTTTTTGGGGAGTTTTTCCTTATCCACTGTGAGGGTCATAAGGACAGAGGGATGTCGTATGCTGTAAAGCCCTGTGAGGCAAATTGAGATTTGTGATATTGGGCTGTATAAATAAAATTGAAATTGACTGACATGTTTTTGAATGAGGATCAATATGGCTCTAGGTCTTGGTATAAAGCACAGATCTGGTGTTTTAAAACACTTTCCAATGCCATTCTTCATACTACAATGCTTAACAGCAAAGGGAAAAGAATTAAGAGTTTATGAACCATGTACCTCTCACAGACTGACCTCTACACAGTGACTGAAAGCCATAGTCGCTACAAAAGCATGTCTTTTACACTCACCTGCTACATGTGATGGGATGAGGGGACGAATAAGAAGACGGCAGCAACTAATGAGCTTTTAGAGCACGTATTAGCAGAACAGCTGCGTTTGAGCGACTGGTTGACCTTGCAAGGAAAAGAAGCATTGAATCTTTCAAAATACATTTTATTATGTAGAAATATTCATATTGGAATGGTTGATACAGACTGATGTTAATGGAATTAATTCCACAAAAGACTCAAATTCAGACAATAGAAATGTTAATTTCTTGTTCCAGTGTTGCAACAAATAGTAGTAAAAAAAACACATGTTAACATCAAGGAATACAATGCTATGGTAGAAATGTAAAAAAAAAAAAAAAAAAAAAAGAAAAAAGGCTTGCTGCTCCATTCAAAATGAACCTCTTCAAATATATCCACCCACCCACACCCACTCACACATATGGGTAATGACAATGTAGTTTCAGTAAGAGGATCTGTTTAGGTCTAATTCTAACGGATCTGCACCAGAGTCCACAGAACAACTGTACTTCACAGTGAAAATTAGCTTCATTATATTCACACAAAACACTGACAAAACACACAAAACAAAACCCAAAGAAAGAAAGAAGTACAAAATACGAGTCACTGTTTTAATCCACATTGTTAGTTGCCACCGTGTGCTGCACAGTCTCAGCCTCTTTGTCAGGATTTAGATGAACTGTCATAAAAACTGTTTCAGATAAAGTTAGCCACTTGTAATTATCTTTAAAGGGTTGATTTGGAGACAGACAGGTATGGTTACTTTTTTCCTAATTATCACTGTTCACCACTCTGACCCATCTTAATGCCATACAATCTATCAGATGAGGATCTCTGAGAGGCTGATTGCGATCCTCAGCAACCACTAACTGACACTCCCTCCTCTTTTGAAGACCACATAATAATCTGATGCTTCAAACCATTGCACCAAGGTGATTTCCTTTAATGTCTTTAATTAAGTCCATCAACATTTCATGTTAAAACACAATTCAAACCCCTTAGCAGTGGATCTCGTAAGCAACCTGTGATCCGAAGAGGAGACTCTGACTGAGGAAGAGCTCCTCTGGGTCTGTTGTTAGCGGGCCCTCTCCTCCATCTGCTGGATTTCTGCGGAGCCCCAGTCCCCCCGATCTGGTCAGTGTCTGCACCATTTCGTGGTCCAGGAGAGCCTCCTTCATCCCCTTCTGCTGGACGAACCCACTCATCATTGGACACCTGGATGAAGTGGAGCCCAGGACAGGCTTGGTTCTGTTGAGTACGTACATCTCGTGGCCGTGGTCGTCACGGTACTCCTCCAGCTGCGCAAAAGTGGTGGGTCCATCAGAGTAGTCATTCACATAGAGTATGCTCTCTTCTTTGCTGGTGCAGTAGGAGCCGCCCTCTTCTTTGCGGTACTGCTGGTGACGAGTGTAGATCATAATCAAAAGGAGGACGGCAGTGAGCGCCAGCAAGGAGATGCCAACAGCAATTGCGGTCTGAGTAGCAGGGCCAAGAGCGTAGAAGTCCATGCTGTCCTGTTCGTAGAGCAGCTCCTGGCTAACATCCAGAACCTCTGGCTGATAGAAGGAGTTAGATGAAGAGGAAACAAAGGAGTGCATGTTCATACGAGGCCAGAACTGGGAGGAATATGAAGAGGAGGACATGTTGACAGCCAGATGAAAGGTAACTCTGGCTACACCACCAGGGTTCCAGGCTTCACACTCATAGCGCCCAGCATGCGCTACAGTCACATTGCTGAGGAACAGCATGCCGCTGCCCATGTCCGGATCAAAGCTGTCCCTCTCACCGCCTTCCTCAGTCCCACGCACAAGCCCCTGGATTCCTCCAACACCTCCAACCTTGATCCCTCCACTGCTGGGCAGGGCTGTCACCACTCCTCCAGCCGCAGGCCTGAAGAGCTCACCATTAGGTCCCAGCTCTTGCACCAGGCCTCGGGGTGATAACTGGGCCTTGCCATGGGAGGCTTTCTTCCAGGTCACCTGAGGCTGTGGGTATCCCGAGGCCTGGCAGGAGACTCGGAGGCTCTCCCCTAGTCGCACAGTTAGATGACTGGGCTCGAGCTGTACCACGGGTGGGATACAGACCAGGCTGTTAGGAGCCACCTCCACCAGGCTGAGGTGAGAGAGGCGAGGCGGTTCAGAGCACATCAGCCGACGCTGTTCAGCAGAGCTCAACAGACGCTGTCCGTCTTCACTGATCCAGGTTCGCAGCCAGCCCAGTGCACAATCACAGCGCCATGGGTTCTCTGGAGGAGCAAACAAGGGAAACAGGGGTAAATCAAGTGTATGGTTTTGTCAACCGCTGGACAAAAATGAAGTTTGAACCCATGGGTGTAGTGCTACTTGTTTAATTTGTTTAGCAAGCATGTCAACTGTGCATGCTCCAGTCTCTTACTCCACACTCCAGTCCAGTCTAAAACACAGCTTTCAAGCCAGCCACCTCACTAGGGTTTGTTCTAAGTTGGATATTTGACAGAAATTCACTCCCAACCCAGCAGCATCATTTTCTTTCACTTTCTCCTGATGTCAGCAGTTGGAGGATGGTGAGCTCACCTTAGCCAGGGGCTGAAGTGGACCGTCACTTGTGCTATGAACAGAATGACATGCGTGTCCACGTGACTGCAGCTCTCCGCAGACGTTCAATATGTGGAAAGTATGTCAGAGTCTTTACTAGTTAACAGTTAGTTAACTATAAATTGAGAAAAGAAAATAATTCACGGTGCCGCTCAAAGGCTACCAGCTGCTACCGTCAGCTACTTTAAAGGTGGAATGTTTTCTTGCATGTTACTCAATGCATGAGCTGACTTTGAGAATCAGTCATACCGTAAAAGTCAGTATGGCAACTCTGACCATTACATTTGTTTTTTATTGGCTGTCTTGCATGAATATGCTTTAGTGATGATTGGATCCTCAAGTGCTTAAATAAATATATGAATTTCAACTGGATTATGTGACCTGTGAATATTCTATCTCTTCACTTGGAGTAAAGAAGTGGCGGAGCATCACTCCAATGTGCTCCAGCAGTTATGTTTGGACCACACATTTTATGCCAGTATGACAGAGGATCCCTTAAAATGCTCCGGAAAAACATCTACAGTGTCATGAAAACATGTCATTAGATTGAAAGCTCCAACAAGCTGCTTGAGTTGGGATTGTTTTTCAAGGTCAAGTATTAACACCATGACTTTTGAGCCAACGTGGATGAGAAGTTCTTAAAGTGCTCAGAAGAAATGAAAATGTGAAGCTCCTCAACTCTATGTTAACTGAGGAAACTCCAACTGCTAATGATGGATCATGTGTAGGATTGAAAGCTCCAGAACATCTGCAAAAATGACCTTGCGGTGATATTATTTGGTAAACAAATTTATTTTGCCTATGATAATTTAAACTTTGTTTAAGCCTTTTTGGCGCCCATTGCAGGACTAATTGCCCCGAATAGGGGGCCCTTTTCAGACAGCGTTCCTTCAATTTATTCTTTAAAATTGTGTCTTCAAGGGATTTTTTTCTCATTAAAGGTTTACGGTTGGGTGAAACCCTTTGATATGTAAAATGTGTTTAAGGGCACTTAATTTTCATTGACATGAGCCTGCAGGTCCTGGCTGTGGCAGCACATTCTCCAGCAGTGTCAGTTCTTCAAAACTGCGGTATATATGGCAACATTTTTCAGGGCACTTTGAATTAAATTCAGTCTTGAAGGGTTATGTCATATTACAGTGAGACATAATGTGTTATATTCTGTCTTCGTACTGCCTACCTGTGACACGGAGCACCTGCAGGCTCACGAGCGGTTTGAGGGACGAGGCTCCCAGAGTGCGGAGGTGATTTCTGCTGAGATCCAGCAGAGCCAGAGATGACAAGCCAGACAGAGCTTGCTCTGCCAGCAGCTCTATGCTGTTTTCCTGCAAGTGCAGTTCTTGCAGACGCTGCAGACGGCAAAAAATGACATAGCAGAGAAAGGAAAATGTTAAAGGAGGAGGAAAAGAAATGTCAAATGTTAAGACAGGATGACTCAATTCTACCTGACTCAGTCTGTACTGTGTTACTATATAGTAGGGATTAGCCATGTCACGTTGTCATGAATTGGATTTACAGTTGCAGGCGGCATTATATATAATCCATAAAAAGGCATCCCATATCGGAAAAGCTTTGCTGGAAAAAGCTATGTTTTTTTCACTTTACCCAAAAAGGATTAGGTTTAAGGTTTTTGGAACACTTAAAACAAAATAAGCACTAAACATTTCTGTCCAACAACCATTTGTGCATTCATTCCTTTATCCCAGCTCTCCAACCTGCAGCCCCCTGAAGGTGTGGTCCTGCACTCGAGTGATCTGGTTCCCAGCGAGGTACAGGATCCGGAGGTGCTCCAGACCCCGAAACATGTCCGGGGTGACTAGGTGGATGAGGTTGCCGTTGAGGGCCAGCTCCAGCAGCTGCCCTTGGCTGAGAAACGCGCCAGGCTCCAGGGCTGAGATGCTATTATTTTGAAGGTAGAGGTAATGGAGGCTGCCAAGGCGAGTCAGATCCTGAAGACGGATCTGCACTATAGCGTTGTCCTGGAGGAAGATGGTCTGTAGGGGAGACAGGGTAAATGAAATTAGGAGAGTGATCACAACCTGATTACATTAGAGAAACAGAGGAGGGGATGTGATGTTAGAGTTGGTGTGTTGTTTTGTACAAGAAAGTGAGCGTGGCCTGTTGCTCTGCTGTGCTCACTGAGTAGAAAAATGTATTAACCATGAGGAGAGATTGCATTAACAACAGGGCCACCGTTAGAGCTATCTGCACTCACCTCGCTGTGCAGAGCTTTGGATATATGTTAATGTAGGCAATACAAACAATGTGGAATGAGCTCTTTCAGAATCGGCAGAGTAATGTGGATTGTGCACATTGTGTTGAGTTGTGGTTCAGTTCTTGCCAAATGCTGCAGAAATCACAGATACTTGATTGTCAGCAATCAAAAACAGTTTGAGTGATTGGAGATACACGGGAGCAAGCGGCTGACCCACAATGCATGGCAGTCTGCTTGATTGCTGATGTGCATTCGTTGGCAGTGTCTTCAAAGAGGCAAACACGGGGCCGTGAGGTGAAGTATGATGGACGAGATAGACCTGCTGATTGAGGTTAATGGAACAATTTATGCAGGACATGCTTTTCATTAATATTCATGAGCTGCAGCAATGTTGGGGGGCCTGAACCCGAGAGGAAAAGACGGTGTAATGTTAAACATCTTCTCAACAGATGATCAGAGGGCGTGCGAGAGTCACTTTCTGAGCAAGAATGAATAATTACACAGCCAACAGCGCAGCCCCTCCCTCAGGCTTACATCAAAGAGGGTCACAGCGAATTGATTAACCACAATCATTTCAGGGTAATAAGAATGGATCAGAGAGGGAGTCAACTGGTACAAAACCACTGATGCAGGCGGGGGCAGAGACGGGGGTCAGCTGCATTGCGCTGACAGCTAGTGCCCTAACTTATTGTCGATTGGCCGACTGACCTCGGTGACAGAGGAGACACCCTGTGGGATTTCTTTGACCCCAAGAGATCCACACTCCACTGTGAGGCTGTAGCAGCGACAGCCGGAGGGGCATCCCACAGATGGTCGAGGGACGAGGGCCACGATCATTAGGACGAGTCTTGAGAACCTCAAGAGCACCATGGCGGTTTTACAGTAGACCTGCAAAGGCAAAACCTGGAAAGAGAAAGCGATCAATCAGTTAACTGAGTTATAACACCAAACCTTTTTCCTTCACTGTAATGTGTTTCATCCACAAAGCAAAGATTGACATTGGCTGCAGATATGTTGTATATGCAGATGGCTGTGAAATGGCAGGGGAACATAAGAGTATCTCCTTATCCCCGCCTGTTTTCCATTCAACTGTGTCTATTCAGTGGAATTGCAGCAGCTTCTATTATGGGCTTCAATTAATTAAAGATGTGATAAAAGATGTGCAGGTTGCCTCAAGGACCTCTCTCTTGTCTTTTTAATGCATGCGCAAACACACTCACACTCCCTCTATTTCCGTCTCTCTCTTTGTCTTGCAAAGACACACACACATGCGCAAATGTGCAGCAAAGAGACAGAGGCTCCGATTTGACCCCCTATAATCTCAGAAAGCACATTTACTTTCTCAAAGCAAACCTCAAGTGGCAACCGGCTCTAATCATCTGATCAAAAACATCAGCGTTGACTGCCTGCTGCACCTTACAGCAATATCTTCCTTTGATATAAACCCATCACCGAGCAACTCATCTGTACACTTTTTTTTTTTTTTTTATTTCTATACAGGCCGGAAGGGATTTATTGTTCCGCTCGACAGTTCACGTTGGACATCCAATATCATGCAGCCCAGCGGTGTTCACAATAGTTCATCTGCAGCAGATCACATGAAGATACTGCAGGGCTGGAGATAAAATACATGTTGGAAATGTCACACTGAGCCCGTCATTCTGCTCCAGTGACAGCAGGTAGATTTATTGTGCTTTGCTGAGCAGCCCGCCTCATTCGAGAGAATCTTCATCTGGTAGAGGAGCACACATCTCATTGATCCAATCTAGAGTCTCACATTGTTATAAAACATTCATGTGCACCCACGGCCGTGTTTCCATACCCCATTAGGCCTGTCTGACTTATGAAATCTCTAGTTTGCTTAAGATTGCAGAATCACCCAGACAGATAATTGATAGCATTTACATCTCGCTCTCGGAATGATTTGGAGATCATCTAGTTTATTAATTATTAGAATGCATACAGATCTCATTACAGATGAGTGATGAAAGAGTCCTGTGCCTGAAATACACTGTGACTGATAAATATTCAGTTTGCACGCTGTTTGAACTGTTCTGTCAGATTGATATCAAACGTGTCTCATTTGTACTGTTATAATCCAGACCAGTAATTTACTGCCTAAGTGCAAAAGCACTAGGATCACTATTTCGCCGACTGAGAAGTCATTCTCAGTGCAGCCACACTGCATTATTAAGCAAATGAGCAATGAACTGGATTTTAATATTGCATGTTTGATTTAGAGCGCGTTTACCAGGATAGCCGGCTAGATTAATGCAATGTGACCTACATAAGCTGTTCAGTCGTCTCCTCTCTGCAAAAACACAGAGACACTTATTAACAAAAGCATGCCATTTCCTCTCTAGAGCTCTCCAAACAAGCGTGGAGCGAAATTATGTACTTCTATTGTTGGGGAGAGAAAGCACAAAAATTGAATTTTGAATAAGGCCTTGGTCTGTCATTGAGCTTTTGTTACTTCTCACGGCAAGATGACTTTTAAATAGCTTTGACTTGTTTGAAAAGTGTCAGAAGGGAAGCAGAGAGGAAGACACTCGCCCGCCCTTGGCTAAGAATACACACAAAACAGGATGCACGGTCTGATATTTGTTGTTAGAATATGAGGCCAACATCAATGCAAATGACACCCTGCCAGGTAGAGAAAATAGCTTATGCATTTCTCTGCTCATTTTAGTGTTGCTCCGTCTTTAAAAAGCCTGAGCGGTAATCGTGCTGTGCATTCGGTGTTAGGACAAGGCTGATGAGATGTAGAGACAAGAATCACCTATGGAGTTATCGGGGTCTGCAAACAGAAACAAGACGAAAATAAAACATTCGGGGAGCGCTTTCTTTAAATAATGCTGCTGACTGCAACTTGTTTTACAGTACATGTTCCCACTATTTCAGATTTTGCCCTCACTGTGCTCATCTTTTGTCATGCTGATGTGGGATTTCAGTGGTAAGAGGTCAATTTGTTCATTTCAGTCTCAGTAATCCTCTGCGGAACATGCGTAATCTGCACAATCAGATGCTTGTTAGCTAAGCCGCTCTCGGCACTGTTGACGTTTTCATAGAGGGGGCTGCTTTGTTTGGTGTTAAAAAACGAGGTCAGCAATACATCTCTATCGACTGGGTAAAAATGTGTAAATAGGATGATTAGAGCGTAATGTTGTGTACATGGATCTAAAAGGGAGAGAGGCTGGAGAGACCTGCCAGGGCAGATGTCAGTCAACAAATGCCAAAAGAAATCCATTAAACTGCACGTCACACAAAGCCTGTTCAGCATTCAGTATCAGCATCTACCTCCTAACATGCATCCACACACTGAGGCTCTGCAAACATTATTGTGCACTGGACTCCAGAGAAAGTTGCAGTTTGTTTGTTTGGGCATTTCTGAAATTACAATTGTCTCTTTATTCTTGACATAGCGCTTTGTTTTCACGCTCCAAACAAATCACCTTCTGCCGAACAATCACAGTGTAGCTGGCCAAACATTAGCAGTGTGGAAAATTCACAGCAGTGTTATGATTTCCGCTTTATTTTTTTTGCGAGGAGGGTGGATGTTGATGTGTCGGAGGTGCAGCAGACAGTCAGGAGTGCTGGAGGCAGAAGCAAAGTTCACATCCCTGCGCTGCCACCGGTGCAGGTCGGCCTCATCCGTTGTTATGGTAACTCTTGTGATGAGAGAAGGTCTGCTCGTGGGGCCCGAAGGCCAGGCACAGTTCCTGTGAGCTGGTGTTAGGCAAACAACTCAACAGAAATAGAAGCTGTCATTTCCTGGGGAAAATTGCTCACAGGAACTTGAGCTATGTGATGACCCCGAGCTAAATCGTAAATTCTCTTTTAGTCCAACTCTCTCTTTCTCCCACTTGAACTTTTTCCTCTTCCTTTTTCCTCTCTCCTCCCCTCATGGTTTCTCTGAAAGCCTCCATCATTTTCCCTTTCCCCCCCGTCTCTGACCTCTTTCTTTTCTCATCTCTCGTCCTTCTGCGCTGACTGACAGGTGCTAAATCATTTGTCTCAGAGCATCCCTTTGTCCACAAATAGACTGAGGCCAAGGCACATGGAGAACACTGTGGCACTAACCCAAGAGTAACACACTGACTTTGAGCGATAGTCTCAACCGTGCACACAAAAACACACACGCTCATACACATTCAGAGCACGTCTACAAAGTAGCACTTGTACACTAGCCACCAACATTCAGGGACACACACTCTGACTGGCAGACACACACATGCTTATGTACTCGCACATCCTGCCTACAACCGGCAGCAGCCATCATCATTCACAGACACAGACAGATACAAACTGGCAGCCACATAAACACTCTCTCACACACACACTCGCACAAATTTTTGTGTCAGTGGTAAAGGAAGCTCTGCTCAGTTAATAAGCCTGCATTGATTTCTTTATTTTGCCGCGACTACTCTGTCCAGCTGGGCTCCGCAGCCATTGATTTTCACCATGAAAGCAGATGTTGGGGAGGGGAGGGGGATCGGGATTGCATTTGTGAATATCTGTGTTGAAGAGAAACAAAGTAAATGAGAGCATGTTTATTGCTGAGATGCTTGTGTGTGTGTGTGTGTGTGTGTGTGTGTGTGTGTGTGTGTGTGTCTGCGTGTGCATGTGTGTGTATGTGTGTAGCTCAATGTCAGGCTACCAGAAGCAGAATCACCCTCTGAGCAGCAGCGGCACTCTGCCACTTCTCCCAGAGGAGCATTTAGTCTTAAACCCTCACTCCATCTCCCTGTACTTAAACAAACTGGATAAATCTTTGCTTTTTAAGAGTTCACATGATAAACTGCAGTGACAGGTCAGTCCAAGACATAAGAGACTGTTGTTGGGAGTGTGAGCGGGCCAGCAGAAAAGCTCAAAGGTTATTGATATAAACTGCACAGAGTCTCAAAGCAACCCAGAAACTCAGATTTTGTCTGGAGAAATAAGATGCTTTACAGGCTGTAGCTACAGTCATACTCTCTTCTCTATACCCAGCGACACTGTTACTTCAACCATAAGCAGGATGATTAAGAATAATTACCATATGTCTGTAACTGTATATGAATGAGCACGTTTTTGTGTTGGAATTCTTGCAGTCAAATTTGATTTGCGACCGATAATTGAGAAGTAAAAGCACAATGGCAACTGTATGACTGCATAATCAATATCCATTTTCCACACAAGATTTACTTTTATGCACTCACTGTCCAGGAAGGGTGATTGTAACGTCACATCATCATCGCTCAAAGCTTACAGAGATATCGTAAACCTCTTCTAGCCTTGTGACTTTCTCTTTTTGTTATTCTGGGCTTTCTCCTCTGAAAATCCAGTTCTTTATCTGCATGACTAAACAGAGGCAACGCTGCAAAAGCTGTGTTAAAAAAATGTATGACTTCAAAACAACTAAATTATGCACGGATATCATATTGATTTCAGAGAGGAATGTATTTACAGTTGAAATGACATAATGCAAAAATAGGGCACCCATTATAAAAGACGACACAATTCATGCTGCCAGACTATTCACTAAATGCACTGATGATTAGTAACAAAGAAGCACATACACAAACACATGGCTGAAGTCTCCTTAACAACCATTTATATAATAAACACTACAGTATAGTGAAAGGATCCTAGATTGGTTACATGTATAATGTAGAGAGATTCACTTTAAAATAAGATCCCCTTAATAAATGATTTACAAATTGTAACCAATGGCTTTATTAATACTTGATAAGTCATTTACATGAGCTTTATAAGCCAGTTATAAGCCATTATTAAGGCAAGCTTTTGGGTTGCCAAGTTATTAAAAAATCCCTTTGACTGATTGGACTGCAGGACATTAATCCTTTGGAAAAAAAGGCTGCTGAAGATCCGGACCAAAATCCATTTATAAGCATCTTCTTAAGCTTGTTTGAATAGCTTGTTAATCTTTATAACTTTATTATGAAGAAATGCAAGGGATAAACATCAGCCAAAGGGATTCTTTCAAACCTGGCAACCCAGAAATTAATTAATTTTCTTAATGGATTATTACTGATCTAAAAAAGGATTATTAAAAATGTATTAACTATTAATAAAGCCCTTAGTTGCCACATAAGAACCCTTTAAAATGGGGACCTCATTAAAAAGTGGTAACCAAAATGGATCGGAGCAATTCTCTGTAGATTGTTAACAATCAAACTGCCGGAGGAATAGTCTGACATTTTGATGCTTATTTCTTTCTTGACAAGAGCTGTCATGCCGTGTCTGTCCCTTGAATACAGCTACAACCAGCAGCCGGTTAGCTTAGCTTAGCATGAAGGGCAGAAATGGGGAAACAGTTTTCCTTACTCCAGCCTACCAGCACCTCTAATGCCAAAAACACACCGAGCAGCAGGGAAGTACGGCGTGTTCATGAGTTTCAGGCAGGAAAAATTCTTTGTTATGTAGGTCAACATGTCACAGGAGTCACCGGACTCTGTTAACTGATTGGTTGTGGGTATTCTCTGGATCCAATTCACTGCTAAATCCCAAAATTTTAGTTTGGCCACACTGCGCTGCAGCTCAGAGTGGCCGCCACAGCTTTCTATAGATACTGCATGGGAGCTCACCGCAGGCTGCACTTTGCTACTGCTTGGTGTGTTTTCATCACTGAGCTCAATTATCAGCACATTATCTTGTTTTTTTGATCTGTAAAAAAAAGTGTAAAAATATGAAGTTGTGGTTTTACAGAGGGTCGTATTCCAGACCCGATGCAATGACATTAAGGAGTCTTGTTGTCTCTGTGAGCATGCCATGCAACCACATGAGACTTCAGAGAGTGGTATATTACATGGATTTTATCACCTTTGGACAAAGCCAGACCAGCTGTTTTCCTGTTGTGCATCCAGCCACTATCCCTTTAAGGTCAGAATGAAATGAAAAATGCCCTTTTAACCCCTTTACATCACATCCCCGGTCATTCTGTGCTCCTATCTTTCTGTATATGCCAAACAAATTACAAAACTTGTATATTACAACTTGTGCTCTTGTGAGCTAGTACCAACCAATTTCAACCAATTATCTCACGACATCCAAGCAGTCTGCAACTTTTAGCCACACAGTGGGATCCTGTACTCAGCTTGCCAGCAACAGCATGCTCTATCTATGTCCTCAGATGTTCGCCACCTCAAACCATGCATTTTGTTTTCCCCAAAATACCATGGTTACAGGCTAGAATTTATTCACTTTGAGGAATAGGGTATCTGTGACGGCTCCAGATTATGCGCAAAGCATTTTACAGTGGACTGCTTCAGCAACTACATGGAGCATCCCTTGGGCTTCAGCTCTCTTTCCCTGACGGATACTGCTATCCCATCAGTGAACACCCGTCAGGGCCTCTCCGTGTTTGTTATGACACGCCCACTTTTCAATGATAAAATCAAAGTCCCCCTAAAGTTGTATTCTGGCTGTCTATCCTGTCTCAAGTGGAGACACATCACGATACTAAAGCTAGATCCTCAAAATGTGCTGTTTCATCTGGACTTTGAAGTAATCTTTTTTTCCTTTATAAAACCAGCACAAGTGAACCAGCACAAGTGAACAAGGTCAGTGTTTATGTATGAGTGTCTTTGTCACTCATTGTATTCAGGCAACCTGAATACAACATGCTGGCAGCAGCAGTAATTCATGTCACATTTTGAAACGGAGACTGTCAGTGTTTCCTGTTCTTCACATTTCAAATGAATCTGTGTCAACACTTACTTCTGTGCTTTCGTATGTTTTCTCGTGCCGCCCTTTTTCAAATGTCAGTTTTCTCCAGTCTCTGTCTCTCTTGAACATGCACACTGTCCATTCGAATTGTCAAGGTTGGTTGATGCAATCGATCTGAGCAATTTCACTCACAGTAGCTTCATCTGACAGGCTGCAGAATTTATGAGTCAGTGGATTATGTCGGAGCAGAATGAATGGTTTGATTTTTGTGTTTCTGTTACTCCATTTTCATCAATCCCCCTCCCACTTCTTTTTATATATACTATATATGTATGTCACTGACATGGGGGAGTGGGAGCGTGAAGCAATGAGGGAAGCAACAGTCAAATCACATCTGACTGTTGCTCAGTAGTTTTGGTTTCACATCGTAATGGATGGATGAGATCAGACAGGTCAGAAGATGGATTGGGGGGAGTAACATCTTCCTCTATTGAGAAGCAGAGTCACACATTCCATTTTAATAGTATAGCCATTTGATAAAAAGTGTTCACATGAATGAATTTGTTGTTTTCCTTTAAGTTGTTGCATTATTGTGTTTTCCCCCCGACGTTCCACATGGGTGAATGTGAATTATAAATATTACTCCCTTTTATGGCAGTTCAGTTGAAAGTGCAGGTATTACTCAAGCGTGTGTGGGACAGTGTGTGTGTGTGTGTGTGTGTGTGTGTGTCCAAGAATAAAATGCTTTGCAATGCTTCGATAACAATTGCTTATCATTCTGCTATATTGCATTTCAGTAATATTGGGTATGCAGTAGTTTTTGCAGAAGGAGTCATTGAATCCTCATAAATTATGTTTCTTTGTTGCCATGGAAGTGACAGCGTCTGCTGACTGCAAGTGATGGATGTCCGATGTATGTCAAATAACACTCTGGCATGTAGCCTATATTGTGGTTATCTGGGAAGTCTGGCATATAGACGGGAAATAATGAAAAATAATCAGTTTCTTCTATTCCTTTTTCTCATGCATTTCTTATTTCAGCTGATCTTTGCCATCTGCCCGTGTCTTTCTCAACGCAGGCCAGAATTGGGGGTGCTATACAATTATGGCCAAGAGAGATTCCCGTCATCATTGTCTGGCAGACAGTAGTCAATGAAAAATTAAAGATCTCTGCAGGCGTAAGGAGTCAACTTGTCCGTACGGATCAGATACCCCACCCTCCGAGTTAAACAAACGAGGTCCTATCTAGGGGCCCGCTGTTTGGCTCCTCACCGCTTCATGCGCAGAATAGCAATTAACCAGAGGGACGTGCATTAAAAGTCTGACATTAAGGAAGAAACTGTGACACTTAGAAGTCAGAATTAGAAAACATGACCATCTTCCCAGCATCTAACAGTGAGCCAGTGGTGACCTAATCACACTATATTCCTCCTGGCATCTCCCATAGTGTCACTGTAATATTCCTGCCAGATTCCTAGAGGGTGTGTGCTGTGCTCAGCAGTGATCTTATTATGCTTCATTTTTCCCCATCACAACAGTATCACTTTAATATTCCCATGTGATATGAATACACAGTGGCTCTGCAGTGAAAATTGCTATAGTTTGTCTCTAAATTGTATTCTAAGATTGAGACAGCTGCTTTAGTGCTATAGTGCTGCGGCATGATGGGACAAAGTATGGACAATCTTAAATAACAGATCACTGCTGTGACACTATGAGGATTTTTTTTTAATAAGTCACCTCTTGAATTGTGTTCATAAGAGAAGCACCGAGACCAATTAACCACAACACATCAGCATGCTTAGTTAGTTCCTATTATAAGATATAAAGTAGCTAGAGACTCCGTTGCCAGTTCATTAGATACACCTCACCAGAACAAATGCGGTCTAAAACTACAGCTCTGCAACGAATCCAACATCATTCGAGATGGTTATAATGTTCAGTTTTTATTGTTTTAAAGAGGTTTAGATTCAATTCTCTCATTGTGTGCTGCTACACATATAAAAATGCACTTAGTGCCCACTTTATTAGGTACACTTGTACAGTCTACTGCAACTGTTCTGCTATAAAGTCTACATTTATAATGCTCAGTTAATGTTGACACTGTCTTATCTGTGTCGATCCATTTACATGTTTCACACTGGGGTCTTTATTATTATTAAAACACCTCTCAATATACTCTACCACAATCCAGTGCAGCACCATCTTTAACCATGACCTCAGCAATAAACCTTTCATAGAATTTATATGATAATGTCATCAAAAACTGAACATTATGAGCTTTGTAATGATAGAGGTTATGGCAGGGCTGTTGTATTGGATCGCATGAGATGTACTAGACTGATAACTATCAGCATGGAATAATAACATTAGGCAGATGTGCTACTGGGAACAGTCTGCAGCAGTGATCCTTAATGTGGAGTCTGTAGTTTCTGCTGTTGTTCTATTGTTTTGCATTACACTAAGAGGTGCCCATCCTATTCATATCAATAAGGAAAAGCCGACTAATATGGGCCACTGTACACTGTCAGATACTGTATGTTTAGTATACCATATTAACATGGAATAATCGGGGGATGTTTTGAGCAGTGATGATTCAATTTTGGGTGCCTTCAGGGGTGCCTAAGTGTTAAATACTGTAATGTTGTTTCATTTCACTTTAACTCATTTCTTCATGATATAATCTTAGATACAAAACACATCATAATTCAGATCTTTTGTTACACTCTTATAATCTCCTGAAGTACACAGTAGACAGTTCTGTACTTCATTAGACATAAAACAATCCTCCTTCATGTGGTCTTTGACATTAAACTGTATCAAATATGACTCTATCATACTAAATGATGTCCATACACCGAGGTCCCTGACAAACAACATTTGAAAAGCTCCGTGTTACTATCCCATGCGCACGCTGCCCCCTTTTCCCCAACACACAACTGCGACCTACCGTTTCCCTGCGTGCGTGGACTTGATCTTGGCAGCAGTGTCCCCCACTTGCTCGAGCGGCAGAAAAACAAGAAATAAAAACCAAAAAATCAAAAAAGATGAATCCCACTTTGAATCACTGCAGACAAATGAGCCTAAGCATTGTTTTGCCTCCCTCCGCTGCGCTGTTTCCACTCGCTCCTGACTGGGCAGCGGTTTAGAGTCCACACAGGCTGAGCTCCTCGTCCATTGTAATTGGATGCTGAGAGCCGGAGGAAACTGCTCGCTCCTGCCAACGCTGGACGTCAGCGCTGATGGTGGTCGATTTAGACTCTTATCTCCCTCCTCTGATATTGTTATGCGGCTTTGATTCGTTTTCCCTTTTTTTTCCTGCCTTTTTCCCTCAACGCGGATGTTATCTTCCAACAGTGACCCACTCCTCTAATTATCCCTGCTTGACTTGACTCCCTCCCCCTTCCTCTCTCTCTCTCTCTCTCTCTCTCTCTCTCTCTCTCTCTCTGATTGTGTGTATGTGTGCAGAAGTGAGGAAAAAGAGAGAGGGAGGGGTGGGGGGTGTTTTTATTCTTGCTCAACCACTTTCAAACCATAATTTGGGTGGTCTCGTCGCTGCGTGGTGCCGATTGTTGCACGTAACTTAAAGTGTGATTTCCGCCGCTGTACACCACGATCAACAGCGACACTCGGATGTGAGACAACACATTTGCAGAGGCAGAGTGATTTCAGCACCACGGACAGCGGCCTTGTCTTTTATTATGAAAGGTTACGGGCGTAAGATTTGATCCTCCACGCTCCGCCACCGACACACTGACGCCCGGCCTCAGATTTCCTGCAGTGGCAATGGCAGGCTCAAGTGTGGAGGAATAAAAAAGCGCGCAAAGACTTAGCTGGAAAAAGTGCCATTTGTATCTGGGCAGGCAAGGGCAAGTGTATTCAGGCTGAACCGCGGCCCTTCGATATCCTGGATATTGCTCAGTCATAGCGGGCGGCTGAGTTCATTACTGGCTGTGGCTGTGAGGATGAATATGAGCAGAGGTTACAATCTATTCTCCAGCACTTTTAGGGCCTCTGTTGCTGATTGTTCAGCATGTGTAACACCCGAATGCCTCTTCAATAGACTTTTAGGTTATTGGGGCTCAATTCCTTATGCTGCCTGGAATGGTGGTTCTCAACCAGGGGTCCAGGGACCCACAAGAGTCCGTGGGGGGAGAATAATGTTTTTTCACTAGTTAATCCACAGCAGAAGTGAGTTTAATGTGAGTGAGTGTCATCAATCTAATCACTTCCTCTCCTTCACTGTAAATGAGCTCTGGTCCTAATCATATCTAACAGCCTAAATCTTCTCCTGGAAGTCCCTGAAGCAAAATCTTATCAAATAAGGGTCCCTGACCTAATGCGTATCAATTAAGGGGTCCTTCACATGAAAAAAGGTTGAAAACTACTCGCCTAGAACACTAAAGCCAAACCTCCCCCGTCTAAAGGTCGGACTGAACTTCTGCATTGATCCATAGGAATGACATAGACGCATACTTTACACCAGTGGCTCTCAAACGTTTTTCAATAATGTACCTCCCTTGAAACATTTTTAAATTAAGTGCCCCTTGACTGGTGCACAACATTTTTGGTAGAAACATAAATGTGAAGGTGACTCCATTTGTTGCAGTGGTTTACAGCCACTAATGACTGCACTGGAAATAGGAATAATGAATATTAAATGTGGTTTATCTAGCTTACATTTACATTTCTAATGAACTTATTATAGTAGAATTATTTTAGGAATTATGCATGACATATTTTTAAATTAACATTTAAAAAATACATCAAGGAACACTTGCAGTACTGTGAAGTGGGGGTACACATTCCTGTACCCCTAGGGGTATCCGCACCCCAATTTAAGAAACACTGCCCCTTGCTATAGCCTACACCTTTTGTCCTTCCTATGTTATCAGATACCGGCCCTTGAAAAAGTTACAGTTCAAGTGGACACATGTTTAGAAGCTGGTTTGTACTTGTGCATTGAATCTAGTCTGCGTCGCAGGCCCCATGCAGATGCAACTTATGCTATGCGATAGCCTTTGGTGCAGCCTGACTATCCCAGTAATGTAGCTACTTGTTGCAGCGATGCAGACCACAGCAACGGTGATTGGTCCACTTGGCAGCATGGCATTTCCTCCTACACATATCCAGTTGCTCCTTCGTCTCTGTGACAATGGACCAAAGTGAGAATGGTAGTAAAGCAACAGTGTAAGCCACTTGTGTAGGCTACAGTGTAGGCTCTGCGTAGAGCTCATGTACAACCATAAATCAACCTTTACACACCCCACAGCCCTGACAAGTGCACTCATATCTTTTTATCAACACTGTCTGGTTCCAAAATTGTTCATACAAAACAATAATGGTTCCACACAGTTGTACAAATGCTTAGGTAGTTTGCTTTTATAGGACTATAACTTAGATCTGGGAGTGGTCTTTGTTTTGGCCCTGAACTTTTCGAAACATTTTAGCAACATCACCAAATCATGTATCGGTGAAGGAATAAGAAATATTGCCAAGATTAGATCATTTCTTTCATTCAGCAATGCACAAACTCTCATTTATGCTTTGTATCCAGCCATCTGGATTACTGTAACTCATTAATTAATTATTTGCCAGACTGCCCTAGAAATCAATCAACCGCCTCCAACTTGAACAAAATACTGCAGCTTCTGCAAAATATGAGCACATTTCCCCTGTTCTCACCTCATTGCAGTGATTATTCATGGATTGGTTTTAAAACTGTATTGCTTGTTTTTAAATCACTGAGTGGCCTTGCCCCATCTTACATCATCAACCTTCTCACCCCTTACACCCCTGCTCGTACTCTCAGATCTGCAGACCAGCTGTTGATCTCGGTCCCTGGGGAAAGACTTGAGACAGGGGGAAGTAGGGCATTTGCCATAGGGCTGCACAACTGTGGAATAACCCTCCATTGGGAATCAGACAAGCTACCTTAGAGTCCTCTTTTATAATTAAGTTTTTTATCAAATTGCCTTTAACTTTCACAGTTTTTCTTTTAATGCTTTTAATAGTTTATTCAGTCTTAAAATCTGTATGCATTTTCTTATTTATGTTACTTTTTCTTGACTACATTGAACTCATTCTGTCTTTATGTCTCTGGAGCGCTTTGTAAACTCATTGTTTGAAAGTGCTGTATAAATAATTTTATTATTTCAACCATTTATCCATCCATGACTTTTAGCCAACTATTTCAGCTGTTAAATACTTTTAATGAATCATTTATACTATTTTACTGATACATTTAGCTATTCCAACAATTTATACATTGAGTTTTGCTTAATAATTAGCTTTAAAAGTAAACTAAGTGATAAACACTTGGATCAGTTAGCTAAAAGACAGCTACATTAACAGATAAACAGTTCTCAACAGCCTATCTGTCTTTTAGCTAGCTATTAACACTTACAATTTTTTACCCATTAGTTTACTTTTAGATATCTGTTTTAACAATTTATCCATTAGCCTACTTTGAGCTATCTACTCCAACCATTTATCCATTACTTTAGCTGGCGTTTTTCAAGAATTTATCCGTATGTGCCACCCATCTGTCCCAATTGTCGTGAACATGATATCTTAAGATCACCATGAGGCAGTTTCTTAAAATTTGGCCCAAACATCCATTGGACTGAACTGATTAGATTTTGGTGATCATAGGTCAAAGGTAAAGGTCATGGTGGCCTTGTCCGTCTCATTCTTCTGAAGGTAATATCTCAAGAACACCTTGGTGGATTTTTTGTTTGTTCGATTTTTTTTATTTTTTTATTTTTTTTCAAATTTGGCCCAAATGTTCATTTGGACTCAGCGATGAACTTATTTGACTTTGGTGATCAAAGATCGAGATCACTGTGTCCATCTCATTCTCCTGAATGCAAACTCTGAAGAGCACCTTGACAGATTTTTGGCACAAATGTCAGCTTGGACTCAAGGCTGAATTGATTAGATATTGGTGGTTATAGGTCAAAGGTTAAGGTCACTGTGAACTTGTCTGTCTCATTGTGGTGAATGCGATATTTCAAGGACACCTTGAGGAAATTTCTTGAAATTTGGCTCAAAGGTTGACTTGGACTCAACAATGAAAGCATAAGACTTTGGTGGTCAAAAGTCAACGTCACTGTGACTTTTTGTCCATTGTATTCTCATGAATGCAATACCTCAAGGGCACCAAAAGAGAGTTTCCTCATATTTTACACAAACATCCACTTGGACTCAAGAACTAACTGATGCAAATTTGGTGGTTGAAGGCCAAAGGTCACTGTGACCTCACAAAACATGCTTTTGGCCATAACTCAAGAACTGAAATGTAATTATGACAGACTTTCACCCAAATGTCTAATAGGCTGATAAAATGATTATATTTTATATCCAAAAGGTCAATGGTCATCTTCACTCTGACATCACAATGTTCTGCAAAAACACATTTCTGGCCATTATTCAACATCTTATCTCAGGAGCAGAAGGGGAGACTTTTGGTCAGATACTGAATAAGTGAATCTTCTGTGCTGCCGGGTTGAAGATGTGTGTGAAGCATCTATGTTTTCACAGACATGGATATAAACTGTAACCTTGAGGCAGTGATGCTAGTTGCTAACTGTTTGAACTATTTATTAATTGCTTTTTTAGTTATCCAATTATACATTAGGCTATTTTTAGCTAACTGTTCAGACCCCTCTGCTCAATTACTAACTAACACTAATTTAGTTCAGATGTTAAGCTACAGATATGTTTTCTAATCAAAAAGTAATTTCTTTTTCTTTTTTTTTTTTTAATAAATTGAGTAACTC
The DNA here is from genome assembly GCF_011397635.1 of Epinephelus fuscoguttatus. Lineage (NCBI taxonomy): Eukaryota > Metazoa > Chordata > Actinopteri > Perciformes > Serranidae > Epinephelus > Epinephelus fuscoguttatus. The sequence continues at coordinate 9,563,496 of NC_064766.1, read as the reverse complement.
TAATGCAATCTCATCACATACCCCCTGGCGACTGCTGAAGTACCCCCTCAGGTACAAGTAGCCAAATCCTGGTTGAGAATCAAAGAAGTTACTTGCATGCGCCTCTGTGCGTGCGTGCCCCCTCTGATGATGACTTGATCACACACTAATCACACTCCACAGTGGTTAAAACCGAGCTGACCCACATTTAGCATCACTTGATTAACGCCTGCGCGCGGGTACATGCGCACTGAGGCATAGCTGCGTGTAAAAAGGTTCCCATGCCTGAGCAGGTACATTATTTTGTGTCTAATTGCGTGTCTTTGTGATGCCGAGCGCACTGCAGTGTGTGTGTCTGAGCTCGGATTTTAATGATCTCCTCCTACCCCCTCTGGGCCAGCACGAGCCTATTTCGACCCACATCAGGATAATTAACATCACACTCAACTGTCTGTAAGAGCAGAGGGCTCCTTTCACCATCTTTCCTCTCATCCTGCTGTTCTTGAGTCTGCCTTTTTGGCTCACAGGAAAAGCAACCAACATTGAAATACAACCCACAGGATATTTGTATGCATGCAAAGTCCCATCCACAGTTTATTTGCACATAAATTGGTCCATAAAGTTTGCTAACAAGTTGTGTTTTCCAGCCATAAAAACAAAAGCACCTTATTAAACAGCCTTAGAGTTAGACAGTTTGGTTTATAATGTCATGGTTGCCAGTTTGAATCCCCAGATCTACAGGGAAAGCAGTCTCCTACACCCACTCACCACAATGTCCAACTGTCTAAGTGCACTTGAACAAGTCACAGTTCCATTAGTGCTGCTCTGTGGCCAACCTTAGAAGACTTAGGTTCTCTGGGCTGTATCCAGGTGTGTGTGCCTCTGAGTATGTGCGTGTGCTTAAATAAAAACCCTTTGCAGCTACTCCCATAGGGACTGGCTGTAATTAGGAATGTTCTCTTTCTCGACCTGCCTTGTAAATGAAAACACCTCTATATCAAAGAGGGAACACATTGGACGCAGCCCCACCATGGAGGATTTTTCCACCTCTAACACTGAAATGATGTGCCTTTGTTGCCGTGTGGTTCATTTATTGTCCAGGCATTTCAAGGAGAAAAACAAGTATTTCATTTACTTGAATGGCAGCATATGAAAGAAGCTTGAATCAAGAGACACAAGCTGACACAGAAGTAAGAGTGGAACACAGACTCCTTGTCATTGTGAGATATATAATTGTGACTGAATCATCCGTCTCTTTGTGACTAAAATTGACTGGTTTGAGCTATTTTCAAAATGACAGGCAAAGATAAACTTTGACGACTTGATTCACAGTCACACAGACAGATGGAGACAGAGCGATATAGACTGAAACAAACTGCCAACAGGGAGGCATAATTTACATTTACATACTTTATGGAGCAATATAAATGAACACAATTTCCATATAAATGTAAAGAAAGAGGAAATGAGGAAATAGCCTTTTTTGTTAGTGATGTGGTCTACACGGGTTAGAATCAATAACATGCACAGGCAGATGCTGGAGAGATAACAGTGATTTAAGGCGAACCTACACACACGCAGCGTGTAATGAGATGATCTCGCAATGAAAAGCGTGCAGGACATGAAAGCTCTACAAATGGCCGCCAAAACAACAGCTGTAATGCGACAGGCAGACATTTGTTCCACTAATCACTGAGGGGATTGTCAAATACAGCCGCATGGAGGCTAAGAGAGTCTTATGTTATTAGGCCCTGCTACCGTGACTCCAAAACACACACACACACACACACACACACACACACACACACTGTGGATGAGTCCGTTGTCCATCATCCCTTGCTTTGGCCCTCACACCTTGACAGCTGTCAGTGATTTTGACATGCGAGATCACGGAATAAAGGGATTACACTGATCTGTGGAGAAAAGGCATGTTCCCAGCACATATTTTCCGAGGGTGTACACATCAAGTATACAATCGTGGGTTATACGAGAACAGTCATAGATCAAAGGTTTAGGCTCATTCAAATGACAAAAATATATATTTTCTGATTTGTTGTTGTGGTATCTAACTATACAGATCAGTTTTGTAGAAAAAAAAATACATTCATAAAATTCAACAGCAGCATGTCCCAGAAACAATGTCCTGGTTACTCTGCTGACCTCACTGTCAACAGTATTTAGTTACACTACTTTATACCAAAGAAATAGCATTACAACTGTTGACAGAATGGTCTATGGATTAGCCAGGCAACACTGGAGAGAGATGTTGCTTATTTTCTTTTATATACAGAGTGTATATATATATATATATATATATATATATATATATATATATATATATATATATGTATGTATATATGCATATATGTAATTCAAATTGAAATTGTTTTTCATTAGGGTGGTACATGATGGTTCTAGATGTCAAATGAGACATTCGAAATTTACTGACAAAACTGACACAAACAGGATAATAGAGATCCGTACAAGAGGGACCACAGCACCGGTCTCAATCCACCCAAAAATAAAATTAAATTTGGATAAATAAACACATTAAAATTGACAGTGAAAATAATATCTACATTAAAAAAGGGAATAAATACAAAAACAAAAAGTTGGCAGGGTAAGACAAAACAAACATCACTGACTAACAAAATCATACTTCAAGGCCCCCAGACCGTACCAAATAACTCCAGAAATCCACCCAGATTGGTCCTTGAGCATGGTTAGTCACTCAAGTCAACATAGACTCATAAGAAGCAGTTTTTATCATGTAGGTGACCCATTCTTTTACTTCTGGGGGCTTGACTTTCAGTACCTGAGTATAGTTCTTTTTTCTTTTTTAAAGATACACTTAGAAATAGAAATTGTCACATTAATGTTATGACAATATGAATTGTGAAAGTGTGATAAACCATAGACCAGGGATACTCTACTGCTTGGTCGCTTATGCAAAATGACAGGAGGCCAGGGGCCTATGGCCCAAATAAACAATTACAAAATGTAGATGAGGTGTGTTTCTAGGATTTGAGGACATTCAGGGCCTAACCCAGACCCCAGATCCTCCCTTGTAACTTTTTTTCTTTTTTGAATAACAACATCTATTTTGATACTTTTTTACACATTCTACCACCTTATTTATGTACAAAGTAAAGACAAAAAATTCCAAGTGTGAATTAATGTAGTTTTATTGTGAGTTAGAAAACGATCTGCAGGCCACCCTGCACCCTTTTGGGGCCAGATTTGACCCACAGGCCGTAAGTTGAGTATCACTGCTGTAGACTGTACTGCACCTGGTGAAACCAAAGATAATTACAATACAATCACCTGACAAGAGCATCAATATTGGACAATTCTGCTAAATCTGTATTACATTCAATGCCCGTGTCTTTTATGTCTTTACATCAAATACCAAAATTTACAAAATAATGACTTGGTGAACTTGTCAGCTAACAGTTTCCTGTTTACACATCCAGCAGTTACAGAGCAACATCCTCATTCATTAGGAGTGATGTCTGTGTCCTCCTGATGAATGTGAGTCCAGTATTCACTCTCTGTTAGCTCTTTTTTTGGTCTCCACCAACTCCTGAGGGAAATATCTGTCTCTTCAGCTGCTAAATGCTCCACTATGTTCACCAGATAGTCGCTTACTGTGTCAGTTGGTGCTGAGCAGGGAGTGTACAATGTTGTTGTTGTTGTTTTTTTAGAGCTTTTTCACTAAAACCAGCCGCCTGCTGCAGACAAAAACACTAATAGAGAGGTAAGAGGGAACCAAAACATTAAACAAGGGGGCCAGACAGCTAAACAAGGAGCTGAAATAAGCTTTAAAGCTCTGTAGAGCCGAGGGGAGCTGAAGATTCAAGTGATTTTCAAGTGAGGTTCATGAGCTCAATCACGTTGTTTCAGTCATTAGACACATTGCTGTTACCTAACATATGGTTTGTAGCCCCAGTAAAGTTAGTCGAAGATCACGGTTATAACAAATGAAAAATATATGGTTATGGTATGATCAGGTTTAAGATACTAAAACATTTGCTTCAAGTTATAGCACTAGGAAACTAAAATGCTAGGCTTGTTAAAGGGGAGACTACGGTTTGAATTTAGCAACTAAAATGGTCACAGGCAATAAAGATGTTCATTGCACTTCTGTAATGGAACAAAAACCCCACACCCTTACATACAACCTGCCTTGTTACTAGACGGATTACTTTCCACATTAGCTCTACACCTACGCAGTGGACAGAAATCATGAGGTGCAGAATTCTTTAATGTGGACATAATTCCAAGAATCCTGGGCTGGTGAGTTATAATCTCATTTTGGTAGCTCTACACAGCTTTAAGGAGCATTTTAGTATCTTTCAGGTCACTGTTTTGGTTTTCTAGCCTGCAACTCTACTTCTCTGGCAAAATTTCATCATTTAAATTGTATTGGAGTGATAGCAGGAACCACAGAGATGGATATCACTTAAACCATATCACTAGTGAGTGAGAAAACTGCTTTTGTGATGTGGAAAACAGATCCTTTAATAGTGTGTTTGTGCTTTTTTTCTCTATCTAGACACATTAATAGACAAAAAAAAGTGCAGCCACAGGCACGGCAAACAGATAACAAGGTGCTAACAATCAGGGCAGAGGTGTCTCCCTCTTCCTGGATATCCCCTGATGCCTTTTCATCTGTGATTTCTCTGGAACTCCATTACTATTGCAGACGGGTATCGTGCTTCTGCACCACAATCAATACTCTTCCATTAAGGTGATGAACGGTCCGTTTCCCCAACCTTCTGCAGTCAAGACAAATTCTCAGGACCCACTGATCCAAATCAGTCAGTGTGGGCATGACAGCACTACACCCAGGCAACGTGAAGGGTAAAGAGAGTCGCTGACTGGGAAAGTCCGAGCAACTCTTCCATCCTCACCGGTGGACATCTCCTGTGTAATGCATACTGTCATTCACCTTAACAGCAGTCAGCTCATACAGAAACAGTCATTTCTCAGTGTAGAGTGAGGGATACATTTTCATCTATTAATTCTCTGAGGGTAAGATCTTGTCTTTGAAGAAAATAAATCTGTATTGATAAATGTGGCATATACGCTATTTAGTATATTCTGGGTGTTTTATTAAAGTATGTCTGAAAAAATCAGTAAATGAGATGAAATCCATTATAGCTTTTTTTTCCAACAGAGGTAAACATATTGAATTTTCACTCTTAAAGTATCAAGAAAATATGATGTGGAAAACCATCTTAAGGGATCTGTATTAGATTTAAGTGCATTTTCTCTCCTTTCTTCCTATGAAAAATACATCAATTTGGTTTCAAAGGCAAAAAACGTTGAGGTTTCACCCCTTGCTGCCGTCAACAAGGTGTCATGGCAACTGACTTGGCACCTGTGGAAATGAAAAGTAAGTGATCTGCCAAGAAAACATATTTCCCCACAGTGTTCTCAGTCAACATTGCTGTTATTGTTTACCAGCTGACAAATACACACACTATTTTTAATTTGTAGAAGAATGCAAAGTCATCCTTCAGGAAACTGGAATTGGCATATTGTTTTTTTGTTTTTTTGTTTTTTTTTTAACAGAGAGAGACATGTTGTGAAAACTATGGCAAAGGCAGCGCCATCTTAATTTAATAAAGTCTGTGTTGTTAGCTCGCTCCAGAAACTATTTGCCTTCAATTTAACAGCTGACATGTTCTACTATCCTTTGGTAATCTGAAGAGAAATGCAGAGTGGCAAAGCAATTACTGGGTGACTGACAGGCTAGCAGACGAACATTTAGCTAAGCCAACAAAGCAAATTGCGCATAATGTTCAAACAAAGTTCACATTTTTCTCTGCAACGGAAAGAATGGTGTTGAGCGTTTGTGATAAATGGTGTTGACTGCTAAAAAGATCCACACTGCATCATTGAATGAATAAAAACCCATCTGTTTTTACCAATTACAAATGTGGGCCTGCAACATAATAGGGAACTGCTAAGAAGTGTAAACACACAAAATAATAATACCACAAAAAAGTCAAAGATGTAACTTATGTCTTATTAAAGATGCACAAATTTTACATGTTAGAGTGAACTGATTGGTAAGTATCTCAGAAAATGACTCATTTCTTTGGTAATCTCAGTTTGGACTTGGAGACTACAGTTTGTAGGAGAGAGTCTGCTTTTGTAAAGCACAAAGCTCGGGACAGGAGGTTGACACAGTGTGTGTTTTCCTTTCAGGCAGGGACAGTCTAGTGAGAGACACTGTCGGGTAGCATTATGGAAAGTGTGGCATCCAGGGTTTTTGTTGCCTGATCCCTTTTAGGGACCAAGCTGGTGACAATCACCCTACCTGGCTCTGTGAGGATGTACTTTGTTTGAGCTGTATGCTATCATCAGCATGCTTGTATCATGACAGTGCTAACACGCTGATGTTCAGCAGGTAGGATACAGATAAGATAACAAAATGTGATATGCACCACAGAGCACTGATCTCAAGACATATAGCAGTATCCTTACAATCATTCATATATTGAAAGGCATTTAAAAAGCTGAAGTGTATACATTCAACAGCAAAAACCAGCACAACAGATATCACTGATAGAATCTGTAAAACTGGAATATTGCATAAACATAGGCTGCACATAAGAATATTGCAAATTTAACAGTAAAACTGACAACTGGACTGCACATGCTGATAAAACTGCTGCTATTTAATGTCTTAATAGGAGATGGAGCACATGATATTTATAATTCAGTCTACATTTTGGATCTCTAAACCAACAGCCAGAAGGTAAACACTCAGTATTCAGAGTGAAAGATGTGTGATGGATCATTCATTATTTTTGGTGTCTCTCTAAGCACTGACTTTCCATAAATAAAATGAAGAAAAATGATCAGGTTTAACATTTACCATGTTTACCGTGTTTACCATCTTAGTTTAGTGCGTTAACAAACTAACATCTGCTTATCAGAATCCATTTAATTTCGGTGATATATGAAGATATATACGATATATGAAGATACACTTTATTAATCCCCATAGTGAAATTCATTTTTTTCACTCTGTTGTGATATACACACACAGGCCTGAAACACACACACATGCACAAACAGGACCTATACATGCATGATGGGGACTTGCACCTGTGACTCACCGCCTCCTAGCCCAGGTCCCTATAGACTGAGCTACTGCGCCAAAAATACTACTAAATAATTAAAAAATAATATCTAAAAATATGTACAACATAAGTACTTTATTACAATGGAGCAAATATAAAGTATAGCTGAAGCTAATGGGAATCTCAACTGTGTGTAATGTCATCAGTGGTCACATCATTAGGATTCATCCTCTGGACACCAAGAACGTTTGCACAAAATTTCATAGCAACCAATTCAAGTGTTTTTGCCATATTTCTGTCTGGACTAGGGAAGGTGAATCCCCAGAGCCAAACGATGATACGACTATACATTTTTGTTGAATCAAAACTGAAAGATTAGGGAAAAAAATTGCTGTAGTGTGACAGCCCTGTCTCCAAGAAATTATGTTTGAATGTTACTTAATTGCTTTCTTAGTAACATTGTTGTGGCACCGTAATCGCTACTATTCAACAACATTTCGACGAACACTACATTCATGTCACACGTATGCTTTGAAGGAAGGTGGCTGGGGAGGATGGTGGCCGTACCAAGTCCAGGTCTGACACATGAACTTCAGACTGTTGTCTTAGGTTAAGAGAACAAAAGCACTTTGGTTAAGATAAGGGAAAGATCATGATTTTGGTTAAATATTTAATAAAAAGGTAATAATAAATATAATGCTGTAGTCATTACGAGTGGATGCTGTATTGTAAGATTGCCTATTTTGGCAGAAAACAACTGAAATACATCGTCAGTGGGTTTTTTTGCAGACAGGTTCAGTATAAACAGTTTTCCAAGTTGCCAGGTATGTAAATAGAAAATGTAATTTGCTTGGCATTATGTTTCCCTCAAATTGATTGGCTGTTTCAAATTAGTTGTCTATGAGCATAATTTTTAGGGACAGAGCTGGATATAGATCAAGAATTGATTAGTCTAAATCCGTCTTTTGCAAGTTCCTGAACTCTGTGGAAGTGCAGTGATACATCATTGGATTTCTTCCTGACACTAACTCCCCCTGAAGTGACTCTTGTAAACCTCCACGCCCTAAAACACTGTGTCAAAATCACTGCTTGCTGTGTTTTGCATTTTGCAGGACCACATGGACCAAACAGATTGACATCAGGATGAAGGATGGTTCGGTTAATTAATTAATCTCTGGCTGGTGTCAGATGATCTGAATAACAATAACAGCCGCTTTCACTCTCTCCCCGGCCTTATTAATGAAATCACAACCCCGTGGTGTCACACCGCAGATATGTCGTATATTATAGCCGACAGAAGCAACAGCCTGCTTGCTGTGACCCTGGGTGGTGGCTGTATTTCAGTTCTGGTAAGGAAAAATGTTGGGTTCCCAGAAGTGGAGTCACCTTTCAAACAAAATGCAACAATGGTCCCCCAAGCAGGAAAATTGCTTTCTGTCAAAAAAAAAGGCAACTCTAGTCTAGGAAATGTCCTTCAGCCACCCCTGACACATTGTGGCTGTACCACTCCACCGCAGTGTTGCTCTGAGAGCAGCCTGGACTGCATACAAGGATTATAATCAACAGTTACGACCTCCACAACTGCCCTCTGTCTGTTACAGTTTGCATCAGTATATATAATTCAACAGCTATTCCATTCTGTGGGGTGATTCTCTGTGTTTCCTATCTTCCCCTAACAGGACTGCTCTGGCTGATGTGATTGTGTAACTGATAGCAGACTTATGTAACTAGAAAAACAGCAGGCCAACAACAAGAATAAGAAGTGTTGTTGTGTATGTTGTGTTAACACTAAACAAGCCATTGACATATAGCTGTGTTCATTATAGCTTAATGCTGTAACCTGGTGGCACCCGTGATGGATGTTATAGCTGAGTGATAAAATGGCTTGGCTGGAGTAGCTGTGCCTGTAATAGAGTCTGGTGGTCCTTATATCCACAGTCATGCTGCCCTCTTCTGATTCCACTGGATAGTGCATAAAGGGCCATACTGTCAACTTATCCCATGGATTTAAGCATAAATCTTAAGCATCTTAAAAACTAATCCAAGACAGATGTTAAACCGACATCAAATCGGCTGTGAGGACTCCTGGTTTTCTAGTGGCACTGAAAACTTATTGTGCCCATTCATGTGTGTAACAGTCAGCCCAGAGGTAAAATCACCAAGTGATGCATTAAGATTAAGTGTTTTACTGTGATCCCAAAGTCACAGCTGCTACACCTGTAGATTGTAATTTTCCTTATTATAAATGACTCAGTGGAGACAGAAGGCTCTAATAACTCTAATAACCAAATCATCATGCCACACTGTTGCTGCCTGCAATGAACATTGCACCCTCTAAGGGCCATAACCAGGGCTTTAAGCATAGATTTGTTGAACACAGTCTGGTGTATTTACAAGTCTCTTACTCCTGAAGGCCATTAGAAAACAATTAAAACATCCTCCCTTGTCCACTGAGATCGCAAAGAGTGATGATAAATATCAAAAACAAGAGTGATAAAACACTTTTATGTAGCCACTGGACATTTGTCATGGTGTCAGATTTGGCTGCTTGGCCATATTAGAAGCTTGAAGTGCTGCTCATGCCAGTGTTGCCTTGATACCATGCCATGCTGCAGCTGCGCCTTCATGGAGACTAGTCTTTAGTTTTGCAGCCATGCTGCCCTCTGCTGACTCCACATGGTAATGTGGTCATTCCATCTGGTGCGCACTGATTTCATTAATTACAGTTTTCCTCATTTGCTTGAACAAATTTGTTCATGCAGAAGTTACATTTCAGAACAGTTCACACACGGGCCTGAACTGAAAATCGCCAAAATGACACTGTTTGCAAAATGCTCTAACACTCACAAAACATTAAAAACATACAATTAAAGTAAACATTTCCATCAAATAACACAACTTGTTGTTAAATGATTATATTCTTTCAATCAATCATTACACAATGGACAACAAAAATACAAAAACAGCTATCAATATGAACCAATCCAACCTTAATTTGTGCAACATGCCTGTGCTGTTCGTGGGTATTTTACATACATATACAACATATCACACCATAAATTGATATTTTTTTCCAATGATGATTTACTAGAGAAAACAAACCCTGCTGTTTGTACACTTTTTTGAGATCCATTCATTTATTTTCTGTAACCGCTTATCCTGTTGGGTGTCATGGGGGAACTGGAGCCTATCCCAGCTGACACTGGGGGAGAGGCAGGGTACACCCTGGACAGGTCCCCAGACTATCACAGGGCTGACACATAGAGACAGACAACCATTCATGCTCACATTCACACCTACAGCCAATTTAGAGCCACCAATTAGCCGGAGGAAGTGTGGGAGGAAGCCGGAGTACACAGAGGAAACCCACACTGACATGGGGAGAACATGAAAGCTCAGCACAGAAGGGCTCCCCCACTCCACGTTCAAACCAGGAAGATGAGATGCCCTGTTAAAATACTGTGTAAGAAAATTGAGCAATAAATAAAAGACAGACATTTTTTAAGAAAGGTTTTGTCATTTATTGCATTACATTCATCACAGTGTCCAGTATAGTGGTACAGTATACAGTATTATTTTTAGTAGCATTTCATCTCTTTGATCTATGTTTGAAAATAGCCACACAGAGGCGACATCTGTTATAGATGGAAAAGGACTGATTGCTGGCCAAAGAGTTGTGCAAAGGAGTTTCACACAGATGCATTAAAGATTTACAATTTTACACATGATCCCTATGAGCTGTGAGTAAATATTTTCCTTCTGTTTAACACAGTGAATACAATAGAATGTTGGGTCTTTCTATGAGATCTGTGTTACCTGTTTTGAAAAAAGGTGTGAAAAATGTGTGAAACGAATGAAAAAGTGTAAAGACATTCATGAGAGAAGACCCCTACTGTGGATCCCAGTTTCATTAAATGCGTCTTAGCAATCGAGAAGAACTGTAACAGGACGCAACAGAAGGAGTCACATTTCTGTCTGTTTCCAGGTATTTTACTGGAAGGTCTAGTGTGTAGGATTTGATGGCATCAAGCGGTGAGGTTGCTAAAACTTCTCTCACATGCCAAGCACGTGGTTGAGGTAAATCACGAAAAAAAAACACGCTGATGTGAATGGCCCTATCTAGAGCCAGTGTTTGCTGTAGAGCAACATGGCGGAGTCTGTGGGGGAGGACCCACTCAACATGTAGATATAGACAGCTCATTCTAAGGTAGCAGTTTCAGGTAATTATAAACTAATAAAAACATAGTCAGGAATATTACACACCATTTCGACCAGTAGATGCCCCTAAATCCTACACACTGGACCCTTAAATAATGAAGTATTTGTTGAATCAATTTCAAATACAGAGGTCAGAGTTTTCTATGTTTTTGGGTGCAGTATGTCAGCTGTCCATCAGGTGCTACTAATCAAGCTGTTGATCTCAGTCAGGGTTTCAGTGGTCTGCGATGGTCTAGACGCTCAATGTTTCAGCAACATTTTCACGCTGACAAAAAGACGTGATGGTTGTATTTGTTTGGCATGAAAATGTTCAGATATTATTATCCCAGATTATTGATCATTATCAGTGCTGATCATCTAGCCAAAATCAAGAAAGGGGCTCATGAATTGTGCATTGAAGGTTATTGGCTGTCCAACCCCAGTGGAAAAGTCGTTACATGACACTGTAGCTGCCCTGTGAACTGCTGTACTACATTGAGTTAAGTTACAGTTACGTGTCAGTTCAGAGGAGGACCCAAATGCAGACCAACAGACAGTCTGAAAGCGTTTTTCCAATACCAAGTACGCCACGTTCGGACTTGTGCACTTGGGAGTTCGGACTTGGCAAGTTCAATTCAGGAGTACAAACTCCCAAGGACCGCTGCCATTGCCGCTGGTCTGTGAGAAATGCATTCTGGGATACCTGGCTGTCAAAAGTCCACACAAGTCACCTCCCAATGCATCCCCGATGGAATGGGCAGAGCAAGTTCACATCCGGGGCATTTGAACTGTACTTGGCTGGATGCGGACTTTGAATTGGAACAGTACTTGGGCTGCGACTGATGACCTTCCACAAGTCCACAAGAACATAATTACAGGCAAGAACGCAGATTGAGAAACGCCTTGAGTCTTCAACAAAAAGCTAGCTTTAATGTAGCCGATTGAAAACATCCAGTACAGAGAGGCAACTCAAAATCCAAACAAAAGCAGAACAAAAACTGAAAACCAACCAGGAAAAATGCAATGAACAGGGATGAGCACAGGAACAACCACAGAAGGTACACAAGAGGAGCACAGGATCAACACAAACTAACTGACAGAGAATAAAGGGAAACATACACAGAAAACTAATCACAAGAACGAGGCACAGCTGGATTAGGAAGACATGGGCAAAAGGAGGGAAATTGAGATTGGCTTACAACAAGGGTGGAGTAAACAAGACTAATACAGAACAGGTGTGAAGGGAAGACTCAGGGAACAGGGAAGGACTAAGGAGACAGGGGTGACAGAAAACAGGTGGGAAGCATTGCTCTGTCATATTTATATTGATGGTTTTTTTCTGACTTTTTTCTTATCTTTACTTTTTTCTAGAGAAATACAGGATAGTTTTATGTTTTCTGGTTGCTAAAAGTCATTCAGCTTGACCAGTCTGAGAAGTAAATGGGGGAAGTCACTTCTGGGTAGAACTCACACATACATTTTCACACTGCATCATGATTGAGTTTGGTAAATGTTAAAAAAAAAAAAAAAATCATAGCAGCTGTGGGAGGCCTCTCAACATGCATTCCCTGTTTTATTTTTTGTTATTTATTCATTTTGAATTCCAATTTTGTATTGTCTGTTAGGATTTATGTGCTCTGCATTGTGAACGTATTGGGTGGGTTTCATGCGTTTTTTGTCTCCTGTGCGATGCCTGCGGCTCTGCCATCCTGTTTGCCTCCATCTTCACACTTACAACTCATTTATGTCATGCCTTGTGCCATTTAAGCGAGTGTCTTAATTTCACTTTGACAACCTGATAAAGGCTTTCAGCTGAAGCACGTGGCTGTCAGCCAGGTGATATTAACGTCTTTTTATCAGTCAGGATTTAAAGTGCTTTGGATAACCTATTTTCTTTTCAGACACTGCTTCAAGTCTATGCAACTGTTGCTGAGTTGAGGAAATTACTGGTTAATGCCACAATTTCCCTTCATTTCCCAAGGTTCTCTGAACGTGTCTTGGGGAAATGCAGCATGTTTATTTCTTGTTTTAAATAAAGCAGAGGTGGAAACAGTACTACAATATTGTACTCCCATAAAAATGCTGTTCCTTGAAAGACATTTTACTAAAGGTAAAGGAGAAGTGGGCGACTTTTGTAACAATGTACTTAAATAAAAGTAAAAAGGAAAGTCATTTAAAATGTATGCTTAGTTCTGTGTTGTACTGTGTTACATTTTTAAAAGGGAAATATACAACTACATTCCTCAGTGCAGCCTTTTAAGAATTAACTAGAAAAGAGAGAAAACCCAGACAAATAAACAAAAACAGCCGACCACACATCAAAAGTCGACACCCCAGCAGATACAAATAGCACTATTGAGCCACCTGAATAACCTGATGCGTCCTATAGAATCAACAGCAGAATAAAACATCACCAGGGCAGGCAACACAGTGTATAAACAATATAAATTTCACAGCAGCTGCAGCTACAAACACACATTAAAGCAAATGAAAGAAGTTTTTTACACACCACATAGCACACACACCATGCCACGTTGCGAGGCAATGCAGTGGTTGTTGATATTCTCATTTGCAAAGTGAGTTCAGTTGGTGTGTTACTGTACTCACCTGTCTGAATGACATTCTGTGCCTTGAGCCCTGCAAAGTCCTCAGCAGTACGCTCTGAGTTCAGCTTCTCTTCTAATTCACTCTAAAAAAACATATCCAGTCCACACAACTTCTCTGTCCCACCATAACCAGTCTCATTTTTTCTGTCCCACTGCACTCCTAAAATTCAAAACGTTTTAGGCTTAATGAGGCTCTACAGTCACCGTCACAAGGATTTTCAAAAATCATAGGTACACCTCACACATCCCTCTCTGAGTGGAAAAGTTCCTTAATGAATGCAGAAGTCACCGCTGGAGGATCCACCATGAGCATTTTTGCCAAACCCTGCGTGCAACATCTTGTGTGTGTTTGATTTGGGTCACTTAGCGTGCTCGCCTGGGTTACTTGTAAACAGTGAGGGCTGCCCCAACTAAGAATTTTCCAAGTTGACCAATAGTCATCATTTATGGCAAATAGACGACTAGTCGCCTGTATGTTTACAATTTTAATTTAATTATTAAATTACACATTTTGGGTGGGGCAACACAATGGTTTGAGTTGAAGGTCTGAGAAAGAATAGTATCAGTAACATTGTTAACACTGTGCTACATTACAGAGAAATACAAAACCGTACTAATGAACCTTAATTAATATAGGCCTATATTTTATCTACAAGTGCACGTCACACACTGAGCGAGCCGCAAAGCAGTAATGATTGTGCTAATTGGCTAATGGGCATGTAGCTACATACATGTTTCAGATGATTTGTCATGTTTGTAGTCGATGAATGAGAGTTTACATATAACCTTGGGTTCGTCCTTCACCTTCTCAAAATGATCCCACACTTTGGATTTCCTGCCCAACATGTTATTAACTGGCCTGTGTAATAACTGCAGGTACCAGCCTTGTAAATTACTCCTGTCTGACTGCTGAGCATGACCACTTCCTGTGTCTCTCCTTTCAAATTAAATTCCCACACGGCCCAGTCATATAGGTTTTGATTTATTTTGACAAGGCAATAAAATCCTGCTGCGTTTGGTCAACTATTGGTAGGCAGCCATATAAACAGTAATTCAAGTAGGCTATTTAGCACCTCACCCCTGGACAAACAAAATTCCCTAATATGCTAAAACATGGTGTAAGTAAAGAAGTCAGACTGCAAACTCTCTCAGCATCAGTTGCACAGCAATATTTTTATTTTAAAGTCTGCTAACTTTGGAAAACATTTAGCAAGTGGTCATATCAGACCAAGTGAGGCTGTAGCAATTGATCAAAGGTGCATTTATTCCCTATAAATGTAACTTTTAATTTGTGGGAATGTTGTGTTTCTTTTTCAAAGATTATATAGTCAGACTTTAAAGTGGTAGAAAGTCTGGATCACTGGTAAACAGAGAAATATAGCAATTTTGGTAATGAAGATTCCATACTTTGTATTTGTCCATGTTCTATGTGATATTTATTCTTTTCACATAGTCTTTTTCCATAATAACATACATATATACACCAACATTTCCATAATACTGTATATAGTATGAATAATTCAAACTCAGCTTTAGTGCTCACTCATTAAGTTGTTGAAGGCCTTTTTAACATGCAGCACCTATAGCATGAAGGATAAGTGAACCAGAAAAGAATGGGGTAAATGTAAAATACCAGTTATTACATTTATTCTTAGAAAATTCAGCATTATGCATTTTGAGTCACACAAAGGGATGTTAAAAAACAACATGAAACAACACAACACTGCAGCGAACTGATCTTTAAAATAGATTTTATTTACCATTTTGTAATTCAACAGTTTACGATATACAGCTGACAGGACTAAGACATTTCAATGGATTTTGGCCCTAAAGGTTGAAGAACAAGAAGAACAGACATGGTTAGATAGATAGACAGATAGATATGATAGAGGATACCAGAAGAACTGTGTTCTCTTTTCTCACTTGTGCTTTTCCTCTCCACTCCTCCCATGAAAACAATTTACATTGGCATAGCAACAACACAGCGTTTGTCCACTGACACTTGGACAGTTTCTTTCAGCCAGACCACTGATAGTAAGACATTATTTACTGTACTTGTTTTCTTTTTTAAAATGGTAGTGTGAATCATTATTCAGTTTCTTCCTGTTGCTTATACAAAAAAATGAATGATTTCTTTAAAGTGCTGAAACATAAGATTATGCTTATATGAGCAGTAGTAAGAAATTCAAGAGGTAATGTTCTGCAATTTACAGAGAACCACAGAAACAAGGTAAAATCACAGTTTTGTTTTTAGTACAGTAGAGCAGTTGTGCTGTGAATTTGTGTATAAAAATGGTCCAAAGCTTCACGTCTTCAACATCAGTGACTTTCTGCACAGTCACTTCAGTGTAACATGATAGCAGGCAATAGCATATTAGTATCTCAAGACATGGGTCGGTTATTAACTACTGTCAATTGTGTCTTTGTAGGTTTTCTGAATGACTAAATTTATCTTACTCTCATGGCTGCCAGATAATCGAAGGGTATCCAAAAAGAGAAATCAGATTACAATAACAGTAACTGAGCCCTCGCCTGATACATACATGCCATATAATTGCCTAAACTGTACAAATAAAACTATATTGTGTTCTGATATTATGCATCAGAGCTGCACAAGAATGAAAATATGAGTTCATAGGTCCTGATGCCAATTTAGTCTTTGAGGCAGAGTTATTTTGGTGTTTTGATTTTTACCATTTTTCTAAACATTTTGCAACAACTAGACAGAAAAAGCCAAACTGTTTGGGTTAAGGGCCACAGAATATTCAAGGTAAACATCTGGTACGACTGTTGGCACTACACTTTGTAAAACATAGCTTTAAGTTCATGTGATATTGTTTTTTTAAAAAAAAAGCATCATCATGTAGCTGCAGCCGCCTTCTACACCAGAGCTCAATGTAAAAACGAACCATTCTGTTGTAGTTCAAGTTTCAATCCAAAGTTTTTTGTTTGGAAATGCTTTTTTAAAATTAGCTGGCTTATCTTGAATCTTTCAATGATTACAACTTCAAAAACAAACAAACAAACAAACAAAAAGAGTAGTGTCATTGAACGTTGGATAAACGGTGATTAAAATCTGAAGATAAAATATGTAGTTTTCTTTCTCTTCTTTTAGTACAAAAAGTTTTTTTTTTTTCTTAAAAGATAGACTATATCATTAGCAGAATAAGACTTGGCTAGTTCCGACAGGTTAGAGGTACACTGACATCAATACTGACACTACACCTGCTCTACATGCAGGCTCAGCAGTAAGAGCTATTCCACTACACACAGAGTACACAATACACCTGACGCCATCTACATATACACTACGAGAAAAGTGACAAATCAAAAACAAAGTGAAACAATAACCCACCCTCCCCTGACCCGCAAAAACACACTTACCCACCCTCGAAATCAAAGCAAAGATAAACATACACATACACACAGTCCGATTATATATTTTTTACATTACTGTACAAAGGGAGGAAGAGTTGTGGGGCCAGCAGAGATGGTGAGGGTCGGGATATATAGAGATGGTAACATGGTGGCTAAGCTTCACTTACTACAGCATGAACACACGAGACAGGCAACCACAAACAGGAAATGGTCTGAGCTACAAGCTGTCCCAGTATGCGCTGAGAATAAGAACTTCACATTCTCCTTTTTCAGCAAATAAAACCTCATGTAGAAAGTGAAACGCTCCTAAGATGGATTTCTACTCAGAGGAAGCAACACAACATATTTAGATTAGTAGATGGTGAAAGTGTATTGTTTCATAGAGCACCTGGTTTTGCAGTAATGTAATAAAAAAAAATGCTATCACAAAATACAATGTGTGG
Source organism: Epinephelus fuscoguttatus (assembly GCF_011397635.1). Classification (NCBI taxonomy): domain Eukaryota; kingdom Metazoa; phylum Chordata; class Actinopteri; order Perciformes; family Serranidae; genus Epinephelus; species Epinephelus fuscoguttatus. The sequence goes on along the minus strand of NC_064766.1, from coordinate 9,545,796 downwards.
TGTGACTAGTTTAGGAATAAACCAAAACTAGAAGGTAAAAACATACCATTAACTACCAGCCAAAGCTACAGTTCTCCACCCTTGTGATTAGCCAGTGGACGTTTCTATCATCTAAGAACTGTCCTGTAAAAAAACCTGGGTAGAAATATGTGCTTGTTTCAGAACGCTCACTGTGCTTATTGTGATTATTTTCACTATGTCTGAGCTCCTGTGCTTATCATTGACCTCTCTCCTTGTTGCTTCCTTTACTCATAACCAGAGAAAGTCTGGTGTCTGTTGGGCTTTTTGTATTTATTTCACAGTTCACCTCTATTGTGCCTTTACTACCCTGAGTGTCAGCATTGCTCCATCTTGTGGATCAGAGGAGCAACTACACTGTCGTATTAAAATCCTTATCAACCTCTGAAGACATACTTGTGGGGAAAAGTGGTAAAAGAAAAGAAAAGATGTGCAGATTTAGTCTGAAATTGTGCTTCAGTATTCATGAAAATTGCTGAAAAGCCTTACAAGCATGAACATATATAAATCCTTCAAAGAATAGTTCACCATTTTGGAAAATACATATTTTTGCTTTACTCCTGAGAGTTCGGTGACTTGATTGATACCACGCTCATATCTGTTTGCTAAATATGAAGCTGGAGTAAGCAGCTGGTTATCTTAGCTTAGCATAAAGACTGGAAACAAAGGAAACCACTAGCACAGTGCTATCCAAAGGTAAAAAGATCCACCTACCAGCATGACTAAAGCTCAGTAATTAACACATCAGAACTTGTTTGTTTATTCCATACATAAATTCATGTGTCAAAATGGCAGTTTGATGACTTACGTGCTGTACTATCTCATGGCTGGGATGAGTTGTCTGGCAACCAGCAAGTTTTTGTATATAATAAACAAACCAGGGTTCAACATTAATGTTATTTTCCTTGCCCAGTTGGTCAAGTGGCTTTCTTGTTCCTATACAAATTGTCTTGTTTATTAACATTTATCAAACGGCAAACAGTAAAGCTAAACGTCATGAAAAACAACCCCATTTTATCCGTCTTGCTCTAAGACTTGCGGCAATCTGGGCAATACAAAGTTTGAGTTTTGCCCACATCCTCTAACGTCACATACCTATACTCCTGCTCCCAGGATAATCGAAATGCTTGCGCTCAGTTTTCATATTGCCATTTTGCCACGAGTGCTAGATCACTACTGCAAGGGTGCAACTCTCAACAAAGTTGAAAGGGAGGCAAGATGGCTCATTCCTTAACTACTTCTGTCATCAGCTCCAGAGAAACAATGTGTTTATTTCTGTTTTACCACTTGTCCGACTGGGCAAGAGAGATGCTAGATTTACTAGCCTGATGTGGCACTTTACTTGCCCCACACAACCATGCAATCCTTGTTGTTGAACCCTGCAAATTAGATGAAATTAAATAAATAAGTGAGCTTAAGAGGAGCTGGTAGGCAGATTTTGTTCTGGTCAGAGTCAGGCTAGCTGTTTCCATCCATCTCCAGTCATTATGCTAAGCTAAGCTAACCACATATTTACCACACAAACATAATAGTGTTATCAATCTTCTCAACTGACTCAGCAAGAAAGCAAACACGAGCATATCCCAAAATATCAAACCATACGTGTAAATGTGCTGTATACAATATACAACAATTCTGTATACCATGTAAATATGTTCCATGCTCATACAGGTATCATAGCCCTCTAGTTCTCCAAACTTCTTCGATATCACTGATGATTTGACAGCTCACAAACAAAGAAAAGCTAAAAACTACAACACGAAGAAACATTACAGCCAGACCTGATGCAATCCCAAAAATCCTCCCTGCCTGTGAAGCTAAAAGCATCTCTCTACCACCTGAGTAGGAGTCCAACAAAGCATCTTAGGATGAAACGCCCAAGAACATGTGATCTTCACACAGCTGTCACAATGACAAAATAACACTTCCCATGTATTTGTTCTGTATTTAGACTGCCACCACACTACTACAGAGTTGTCCTGGATGCTTTCCAATCAGACACTTGTGGGAGACCCACCTCTGCATGCTAAAGAGACCCTCTCTCTGTCCTGTCACAGCCTCCAACAAAACAACAACAAATCAAGTCACGGATGAGGAATGGTAAATATGTTAATTATGATTCTGCAGTTTTTATTTTTGTACAAAATAAACATATGCGGTCTTTATAATCATTTACTAAGTTACTTTACAATAATGAGAGGTAAAAAGGAGAATTCTACCGAGAGAACGATACTATACAGCTACATTTAAATCTACATAATTCATTTAAGATCTTTATTCTGTATTCATCTCGAAGCAAGCTGCATCTCTCTGCTTTCTGTCTCTCCACCAGTCACTGCACAGCTTGGCTCAGAGCTAAAAAAAAATGCCTGTAAATACATTAAAGGTTCCACTGACTGTAAGAGACTGACACCATACCAGTCTTTCTGAGATATACAGTATATATGTTACCAAAAACATGTGCAGGACTCAGGTAACTCAGGTAATGTTTTTGGTAACATGCCTTAATGGGGCAGATTGCTACGACCCACAGGAGACACAGACTACGACACACCTATGATCCTTTCACTAGCTACATCCTCACGCCCGGATCCTCCTTCACAGACTACATCCCAAGATGCATTTCACTCAAAAAGAATGCCTGGAAGACTTAAGGAAAGATGGCACTTCTATATACAGAGTTGCATCCACCTGTTTTGTGTGTGTGTGTGTTGGTGTTTGTCGACAGCGGGGAAAGTTAGGTGGTTTCGGTCCTATAATCTTAACAGGCCACCTAAGTGGAGACGAGGTTTCCACAGGCAAGGAACAACAAGAAACCAAGTTTAACTTTGCTTGGACCCTGAGAAATGGGCACTGGGATCTCTACTGTCCAAAAAATTTAAATAAATGCATGTGTGCGTGTGTGTGTGTGTGTGTGTGTGTGTGAGAGAATGTGGAGGCAGAGAGTACAGCACCGTTTAAGTTCACTGATATTTCTCTGCTGAGTTTTCAAAGTTTAAGCAGCTTTAGTGGAAAAAAAAGTTACAAATGGAGGAAATTTCCACAGAAAATCAGCCCTAAGTGTGAGTCGCCATCTCGGGTGTTAAATATGTGTGCTCTGTCGAACTTTTTATAAGAAGCAGCATAAAATAACAACAGGCTTAGTCTTAAGCTGAGATCAACTATGGTTGAGGTCACTGTGTGCTGTATAATGTACAATAGTGTGAGTGTACGGGTGTGAATGAGTGTGTCCGCCTCTTTTCCTGGCAACAGAATTGAACCGATTTCCATCTTCCAGCATCATCAAACTGTAAATGGCCAGTTCAGGCACAGTTCACCCTGCTCCTCTTTACTACAGCACCACTGTGTATCGCTTCACAAGTCTCCAGCTGTCAAATCGCTGCTGCTAGAAAGTCACCGATCCCAAACAGACCCAGCTAACAGAATAAAGGAGAACAGTGTGTGTCTCTATGTTGCTGCATGCACAAAACAAACCCATGCAGCTTCACAATCTACTGTACCTCTAACTGCATATGAAGATGACATATACAAGTTTTACAAAAAAATGAAAGGAAAAACAAACTGCATTATTAAATTATGTGTAACAAATTAACAACCCACCCACACACACACACACACACACACACACACACACACACACACACTAACATACACACAAATCTTTTGGATGATGATCCAATTTTTTCTTCCTTTCGTTTTTTTTTCTTCTTCATTTATCTAGAGACAACACACAGATAGATAGAAGAGGTTAGGATAGATATAATAAGCCCTTACAATATGTAAAGGTCTCCAGCGAATGGGATCTCCCCCACAGAGGACTGTGGGAAAGTGGGGTGAGGATGGAGGAGAAGGGAGGAGAAGGGAGGAAGAGATGGTGGGGCACGTGAGCTGCACCCGGTAGCGCTGACAGAGCAGAGTGCCGTCTATGCGCTGGGGTTGGGGTTGTTGTGTGTGTTAGTGGAGCCGTTGCTTCCCTGGATGGTGAGGCTGATCTCATCCTTTCTATCCTTTTCCTCCTCCTTCAGCTCTTCCTTTAGCTCCTCCTTCAGCTCCTCCTTTTCCTTGAGGGGACGAGCCTCCACAGTGTCTTCGGATGCCATGGGGGCGTAGCGGCCTGTCCGGTGCTCCTGCAGGGCAGGGCCCCACTTTGGATGTGCCCGGCAAGCAAACTTCAACCGCTGAGATAGACAGAAAAAGAGGGACAGGTCATTCAAAGCAGCATCAATATGAGCGGAAAATGAAGTGGGGGGTGTGGGGTGGGGGGGGGGCACTAAGCTCGAAATACAATATTCTCTATCCTCCTTTTCAAATATAATCACTGCTGGCTTCATGAAAACAAGATGGCAATGACCAAAACACCGAGCTCAAGGCTTCTGAACAGGACTCCACAAACCAATGGGTGACATCACAGTGGCTCCATCCATAATTTTTATACAGTCTATGGTAAGTACTCATCAACTGACAGTTCACCTGCTTTCAGCTCTCACTCTTCAACTGTTAGTCCGACTACTATTGACATTTATATCCATATTGTCAATTTAGCTGCCTTAAAGGGATAGTGCACCCAAAAATGAAAATTATCTACTCACCCATATGCCGAGGGAGGCTCAGGTGAAATTTCAGAGTCCTCACAACACTTGCGGAGATCCCAGGGGGAGAGGGGGTAGCAACACCGACATAAAAAGTTGTTGTTGCTACAATGAGGCTAAAAACAGAGTTCAAATGACGTTTTTCCAAACAACTTTTTATGTTGAGGCTTCAGGACACTTGGATCACTACGGACGAGCAGTATGGAGATATTTTGTGGTTTCAATTATGTGTTTTTGGACGTTTGAATCTGGGGCGCCGTAAGCCTCCATTAGGTGGAGTTGTGTTGCTACCCCTCTCCCCTTGGATCTCTGGAAGTGTTGTGAGGACTCTAAAACGTCACCTGAGCCTCCCTCGGCATATGGGTGAGTAGATAATGGCTGAATTTTCATTTTTGGGTGCACTATCCATTTAAGGGCTTAAAAAAAAAACTTTAACTTTTTTCTAGTTAATAATAAATTTGAGGTCATGGGATGCATTGTATTCATGTGTGAGAAATGTTCTCATGTGTGCGATTAAAGTGGATTTCAAAATTGGTCAGGAATTTGAAACTCCTGTTTGTTTGCATATGAAATCCTTACCTACTATCAGCTGATCAGTGTTTAGCTAGACTATATGTTGCCAAGTAATGCAAGAGACAGGAATCCTTCAGTACAGGAAATAAACAGGTTATCATGAAAATGTAAAGATTAGTTAAATAAATACATAAACAACTGATGTTTTGATGATATATGGAAGTTTCTTGACATGTAGCCATGGTTCAACGTCAACCTTGACAAGACTAAGCTGTTTCTCGTTCAGGATGAGGCATCTCTTGTCCAGGACCTCATTATCATGATTGAGAACTGTGTCCCTGACCTGGAGGGCAAGGGACCTGGGTGTGATGCTGTGTGACCTCTGCAACAACTTGCCCCTGCAGATTCTCAACAACATCAGGAGGATACATCTATTCCTCACAAAGGAGATGATGCAGGTTCTAGTCCAGGCTCCTGTCATCTCATGCCTAGTCTCCTGTAACTCACACTGGCTGATGGGTCTGCGTGTGCCTTTCGACCTCTGCAGCTCGTAAAGATTGCAGCAGCCCAGCTGGTCTTCAACTTAACCAAGTTCTCCCACACCACAGAGCACCCTGCACTGCTTCTCAGTGGCTGCTTGAATTCGATTCAAGACAATGTATGTATATAAGGTACCTGCCTATCATGCTGCAAATGGCTCAGGCCCATCCTACATCCAGGACACGATCAAAGCATACACCCCAGCCTGTCCACTATGCTCTGCTACTGCCAATTGGCTTGTGACTACGAAGGGAACCAGGCTACCACTCTGTAAAGTCAGTTATTATAAGTTGCTTTGGATAAAAGTGTCAGCTATATAAAGGTGAAAATTGTACAAGTGGGATAACAGGTTTACATCCTACAATTTATGTTTCACACATTGCAAGAAATTCCATGGAGGCTCAGGCTATTAGGACAAACAGCTGTGGGGGGCAGTACCTCTCTGAAGGTGGCTCCTGGGGACCTTGAGATCTTGTAGAGGGCATAGATGGGTATGCAGATCACTGAGGACAGAGCCATGGAGAAGCCGATAGCCAGAGACCAGCCGGGATACACGTAGTCATTGTAGGTGATGGGTTTGTACTGGATCACTGTGAAGATCAGGATGAACTACAAGGACAGAAGAGAGAAGGTGAATGAGTAAGGGCTAATGGAAGTTACACTTTATTTAAAAAATACAGAGGGGTGGCAGAAATCAAAAACTATTAAAAAAAAGAACTCTTTATTGTTTTTCTTCACTGTGTAACTCATATCAATCATACTGCAGAAAGAGGGTCATGAAAACAAAACTTAACATGATTTAATACTCTATTTTATCAAATTCACAATAATAGTTAAAAAACCCAATAATATATACCAGGATAATTAGTGTTAAATCATTTAGAGTTCCTCATCCTGATTACATTTGTCCAAACAAATAGCTGCTGTTTTTGCTGTTAAAAAAATGACTTCCAGTTTCTTTTTTCCCCCTTTTTTTGACAAGAAACTGGCATCAGCAGCAAACAGACCTTTGTTATAACATAAAATTTGCAGATAATTATGATAAGAATTCATGACTGTTTCCAACTGCACTGAGTTAAGTCACAGCTCGAGCAGAGACCCTGGAGAGCAGGGCATTAATCTGTGTAGTGAAATGAGCGAGAGAACAAAAGTCCCTGAAATCTGACCAGTAATCCACAACAATGAATTTCTTGGTTGGCCCAGCAGCTTAGTGGACTAATACGCCTTCTTGGGAAATACCATTGATAGGAGCTGCATGTGTCCATTTCCCAGTCAGAAAGATTTGCTTTTAGAGGTTTATACTGGAAACAAAGCCAACAGTAGCCAAACAGATTAGTGTTGATGGCAGCTCAAATGTAGGTCAGGTCCCTCACAATGTGCAAAGTTTAGCTCACACTAAATGTCCTTCAGATAGCTACGTCACTGTGACTGTGGTCCCAGATCAGCAGGTGTGTTTGTATGCGTGTGCGTTCACTCACACTGATAATGACAGGGGAGATGAATCTCCAGCAGACTTTGAAGAAGAGAGGAGGAGGGAAGCCCAGCATCATCTCCACATCTTTAAAGTAGTTTGTGTGACCTGCGATGAAAACAAATGTTATCCAGGAAAATATGTGTGCATGAAAGTTTTATTACTCATTTTACATTTTAATAATGACACAGAAGTCAAGGAGTGATGTTTGTGTCAGCCTCTTGAACCTAAATTTATCTAGTTTGTTTTTGTCCGTCGTGTCTATTTTTGCTGAAGTTGGTGACCAAGACAGCAGCCGAGGAGCCCCACATGTATAGGGGCCCCCATTGGTTAGATTAAAGAAAAAGAGTTAAAAATTTGAGAGATGGATCTGTGTCCTATATCAAATGTATCCACTGATATTGGACACTGCTGATTTGAATTTGCTCCTGATTGGACTACAAGAAACTGATGCATGGCATGGGTCATAGCAAGTTCAAAAAAAAAAAAAGTCCATCATTCAGATACTAACGCTCTAATGGTTACACTCCCACTGAGTTTTGCACAGACTATGACTTTATGATATTATACCTACTTATTCTATTAACCTTTTATTATATATTACTGCTCTGTTTGATTGCTGCTTGTTTTTTAACTGTGTCTTCTACAGTGCCCTTAAGTGCTTCAAAAGGCACCTATTTATATAATGCATTATTATAATTAATATAAAGAATATTACTTTAAATTATACACTCAGTAATGACCCACTTCTTAATTTTAATATGAATCCTGTGTATGTTCCTGTAGAGAAAGGCCTTGCTGTGTTAACACAGGTTATAGTTATCCATACATTTACACATTTTATGTCCTTCTATTCATGATGTCTTTCTGTCTATATTCCCTGCACGTATGCTTGAGCTACCATGCAGTGTCAAAGTGTGTGTCCACAAAAAGTGCAGCCTGAGGGCCTAACACTATAAATCCACCACTGTAGGTGTATTAGTGTTCAGCTCATGTAAAGGAACGTTATTAAGAGCAGAGAAGTCTCAAAGCAAATACTGAAAACATGTCCTAAGGCAGCGTTACATGCTCGCCTGCGCTAACATCTGCCTCATGCACAATGAAATCTTTTACTGTGATTGTTTAATTTGGGTGTATAATGGTGAGTTTCACATTCTTTTTATTTAAAGAAGCTAGAACATTTCAGCTAATAATGCTAAAATCCTTGTACTGACAAGGCGTTGAAAACTTCTGCCTCCCTCGATAAACGTTCCTCTCCTATGCAACTGTCTCCACTCTTGCTTGACACAGACAATCTGACATTTACCGCTGATGTTCTGGTGACAGAAAATGTTTCTGCTTTCAGACTCTATTATGCTGAAACAATCTCTTTGTGGAATCATAATGTCTAGGTGTGGCAAATTGTCTATAAAGATAAGATGAGTGAACCGCCAAACCAGAAATAAAACCCAAATTGCAAACCACAGTCAATATGTTTTTATAGGAAGTGACATATTAGTGTGTCACGGCATGTTTTTTTTTTTCTTTTCATAATGTGACAGCAATATACAGTTTAAGAACAGCTTAAGCTCCCTCCTTACCATAAACATACATAACGCAGATGCACATGATGCAGGAGATGATGACCAAAGAGAAACTAGCAGCATAGTTGTCCATCAGTAGCAACCAATAGATTCCTGCCTGCATAGACAAACCAGAGAATGAATCAAAACTGCACCCCCATGAGACAAAATAAACCGTGTTCAAAGACATGTCTTTCATGTCTTTGGGACTTACCTGTGACGTTAGTGGCACTCCAAGTAAGAATCCAGCTATGGCCACTGATAGTGTGACAACGGTCTTGTTCCTGATGATCCAGTCTGTACCGATCTCATCGACGATAGCCGTCACCAGAGTCTCCAGCAGACAGAACTAAAGAACAGGGATGCAGATGTCATAAAGACATTAGATGAGAGATGAGATTGGGCAGATGCTAAAATTACTTCTTCTTTTCGTGGATCTACTCGCTCATTCTCATGGCAGCGTGAGATGTAAACATTAATGGCATCCTCCTTGGCTCAGCTGTAGTGTTAGCTAGCTCAGTGATGCTAGATGAGCTAGCTGTGGATGCACGCTTCCTTCTGCGCAGTGATACAGTTAGTGGGTGTAGTTCAGTAGAGAGAAAATGGTTCCTACATGAATAAGGTCTGTGGATAATCTTAAGTAACCAGGTCATGATTTCTGAAAAGAGACATTGCTGTTGTGTTTTTCAAATATATTTTTTGGCACTTAACGCACCACAAGCTGAGGGGCCATGTAGTTTTGTTATATCTGAGACAGGGCAGGCATCTCTAGGGATGCCATCTCCAACCCTCAGCAACTCGCACTAAAACAGTCTTGATTGATAAACAGCACAACAGGCAAGAGGAAAATATGTATTTTTGAATTTGGAGTGACCTGTTCCTTTAACAAAGAGGTCAAACTGCTTTAAGATCAGATTCTCAATGACCCAAATAAGCTTGAACATCACAAATACAAAAAGGAAACAATCTTGCACTCATCGTCATATTTACCACAAACATGAATTTAATATCATAAAAGTAATTCACATTCAGTGTTGATGCATTACTGTGTTTAGACATGACTCTAAATTTGGGTGCAAGCACAGTCTGTCTGTATGTAGCGTAGAATTTTCCATCCTCACCTGAGTCCCCAGTCCCAGAAGGATGAGCATGAAGAAGAAGAGCAGTGACCACAGTGGTGAAATGGGGAGCAGAGTGAGGGCTTCTGGGTAGGCCACAAAGGCCAGGCCCGGGCCGTGGTCGGCCACCTCTGACACAGGGACGTTTAGGTTGTGTGCCATGAAGCCCAGGATGGAGAAAATGACAAAGCCGGCATACACGCTGGTCGCACAGTTGGTTATACTGATGATGATGCTGTCTCTGTAGAAAAGGAGAAAAACATGTTGGGTATTAATTCACCTGTCAAAACAAAATGGGATAAAGTTGCAGTTTGAAACCAGTGAATCAAGCAATGTTGTCATTTATACTGTCCCTGTCCAGAGGAGAGACACATTTTTCAATCAGAAATACTCTCATTTCCTGTCATGCAGCGTCCTGATTTACTATGAGGTGAATGCATCATTCGAAGGTGACTTGTGACAACATTTCCATCATTGTCAAATGATTCAGCAAACCTTAAGTAAGCTTACAGCCCTAGCTATTCTTAATTGCAACAACAACAGTGTTTATGATTTATTGCTGCACACAGCAGCAGCATAGTGAGGACAGAGGGCTTGAACTACAGAAGAGAAGAGTGTTGATGTGTGTGATCTAATTGTAACTTACTATTGCTAATGATAGTACCATTACTTTAGGTATTAGCTATCAGTCAGCCCACACCTACAACATGTCTTGTAAATTAAATGCACTTTACATGTATTCATTTGGCAGAGGCATTTTTCCTAAAGCAATGTACAAATGAGGTACAATCCAAGTCCCAGGTGATCAAGGACAAGCCTTCAAGAATAAGTGCCGCAAGACTCAGTTCCACTTGACACAAGTGCCACAAGGTTGCAGGTGCATGAAATAAAACATAAGTGCATCGCAATTTTATTTGTCATTTCCTGAGATAAATGATGACCAAACTTAACAGCACCTTTGTAAATCCTTCAAATGTCGACAAATCTATCCAAGGTTGGTAAATGGAATTCCTGAGACTTTTGTCTCAAGGACAGGGAAAATGGCACAAAAGCCTTCGCCACTTTCAGTAATAATACAGTATTTCTCTACGTGAACCACAATTTCCTGGTACAGGTTTGGAAAACAGATATAGCTATGGTTTGTTTGTGCTCTCACAAAGGGTACAGTGTATGATGCTAAATAGAAAGAGAAATGTAGAAAATGGCCTTATTAATCCAGGAGGACTTCACCTTTAGATCGAATTAATAGCAGAGAATGCTCAGATTTAGTCTAACCAGATCAGAGTTTACGCTCTGAGTCAAGATCACTCAGATGAGGACGCAGTAGTCTGCTGGCACAACTAAAAGCTACAAATCTTCCCTTGAAGTTTGTTGTCCCTGTTTTGAGACGCACCAGTTTCAGCTGCATGCTGCTGGAGGATGTGCAGAGAACACCGTTTCATCTTTACTCTCCTTGACTCAGACTTGGACTTTGTTCAAATTCAACAAGGGAACTATGTGGTTGTACAGTGCTTTGTGTCTTCACACTTCCTGTTAGAGTTATCACAGAGGATGTCTTTGATAACTTTGATGCTGGTCCCTTTCTCAGCTTGTCACAAACCACCAATCAGGTCCACTTAGTCTCACACTCTCTGCACTTCTGCATGTGCACCAATTGGTGGTGTTACAGGAGTGCAGAGAGTGACTCCACAGGGACGGAGAGGCACAACACAAGCTGATTAGGCCGCTGTACAGCTGTGTGCGCAGATAGCACAACCTCAAGCTCCTGGCAGAGGAACAAATTATATCTTCACCCTCCTCGCCCCCTCCACCCCCACCCCCCACTACCCTAACACCCTCACTTCGTCGGCATGTGTAGACAAGCTCAGGAGAGTAAATGACATCTTTTCCTCTCCTTATCTCCTCCTATGTCCCCTTTCCTCCGTCTTAACCTTCTCCTCAGCCTCTCGCTTGCTCCCTTGGCGTTCAAGCATAGTGCAACCTGCCTCTTAACACAAGTCCAAAAAACATTATCTCTGTCCCTCCTCCTGTTCAACCTTATCTCACCTTTCCCCTTCTCTTTTCAGACCTGTAGCCTTGAAGTTGGCTCCTGACTATTTTACCCTCCTCCTCCTCCTCTCAATTCCTCCATCACTGTCCAGCCCTGATTCATTAGGGGGGGTGTCATACAGCCTGCACAACTTAAAGCCACTTCTCCTTTTCGTCTCATTGGTTGTCTCTTCCCTCTGTACTGAAGCCCCCAGTAGCATGTGGGTTATTTTCTACATTCTGTCAACTCCCCTTTCCTTCCTTTCACCTCATCTTTCCTCTTCTCCCACGCCTCCTCGTCTTCTGACTCCCTCTGCCAAGCTCCTCTGATTAGGGCAAATAATAAGATGCTGGTCTGTGTAGCAGACACATTGCAGCAGCATAGCCTGATGCAAAATGAGCATGGTCATATTCACACAGGCAGAGGCAGCCACTTACACTGTAACTGCTGCTTTAATTACAGTGTGACTATAGAAGCCTCACATTCTTAATGCTCTGCAAAATCCAGCTGCATAACTTCAAACATGCATGGTCATCAAGCTGTCTTTGTCTCTGGAAGGCCGACATGTTAAGTATACATTTTTGCTTGATAATAGCATTAGTCTGCGCACAATATAAAGGACCTTTACGTCATTAGCCATAATTAGAAAGACTGCACCAGACAGGTTTTTTTTATTGTGAAGGTTTCATCTGATCTCTTAAAGGAATACTTTCACATTTGCTTGGTTAGGCACTCATGAGAGTTAAATATGAGGCCACAACCAGCAGCCCATTAGTTTAACGATGTAGCAGAGGATACACAGCAAGCTTGAGTCTGTCCAAAGGTAAGGGGAAAAAAAGTCTGCCCACCAGCACGTAATGCTCACCTAATGCTAATCAGCATGTTACTTTTCGTTTTTTCAATCTGTCCAAAAACCACAGAGTAAAAATGACACACTATGGTATTTATGGGGGTTATGATCTGGACGATATCTTGTTTGGGAGCAGTAACTGTCTGAAGTCTCCTCTGGTTGTCTGGCAAACCCTCTGTGACAGCAGGTCACCAGGAGGTCACTGCCCAAGTAGTAGTCCAGCACATAACCCTCCATAAAACCAAAGAACTCAAAAAACAACGTGTTGTTCTCACTCTTCTGTATTTGCTGGTATTCAACAAACAAATATAGCATTTTAATTAGTGAGCTTCAGGGGTACTGCTAGGCAGATTTGGTCAATGACAGAGGCAGGATAGCTGTCTTGAGGCTAAGCTAAGATAAGTTAACTGTATTCTGGCTCCAGCTACATATTTGCCATAGAGATAGGACCGTGTTATCAATCTTTTCATGTAATTCTCAGCAAGAAAGCAAATAAGTGTATATAGCTCTTTTAAGATAGGAATTGTGCAAATTTGCAGGAAAGCCCAATCAGTCTTTTTTCACCATTGGCAGTATAAAAACAAAATTGGGGAGTGCGGCAAAATGCCGCCCACCTACTTTTGTTTATACAGAATGCGCCTTTTTCGGGGGAATGGGGGGCGTGAGTAAGTAACAAAACGTGTAGCTCAGCGTGTGATGTAAACAGTGACGTGGCAGGGAAGCCACAGCTAGTCAGGCTGCGATAGTCAGGTGGCGATTCTCTCGTAAATCAGCCCGTTCTTCACCGTCCCCGTCATCTGACGGTTAATGGCCTCTTCGTTTGCAAGGGCAAGAAGGATGCGCAATTCCTTGTCTCCTCAGTTGCTCATCTTTACAGTGTCTGTCAGGTTTGTGTCTCCCTCTTGCTACTAGCTGCTCATTCCTGCTATCAGCTGTTTTCTGTTTATCCACCGCCAGTGGCTCGCACGTGTGGCGTCATCAACAGCCCCTCCCGTTGCGAGAGGCTGCCTTGGTCTGTTTAAACTAAAAGGGTTCCGTCAATATGACTACCCTACGAGGCGGAAAATTGGGCGCCTTGGATCTACTCGCCATTCCACCTCTGTGTGTATAAACGCTTGCAGCTGGCTGACAAAATGGTCCAATATTTGCAGAAAATCTGGCAGTGTAAAAGGGGCTTATGAGTGATATTACGATTTATCAGCTGAACATTGGTATCAATCGATATATACCTTGTTGACTGCCATGCACCTATTGGCAATAAGATGACATTCACTGATGGCAGTGGATGATGTTTTTCTGTTGTGTCACATTAATGCTGAACAGCCTAAAAAGTGAGGCTTAGGCATCCTTGTGTCCCACGGACAATAGAAACCGTGTTTGGGATGAACAGAGATCTTCCCCTGGACACCTTCAGAACAAAAGATTGCAGAAAACTCACTAGTGATGAGTCAGGGGACACATTTTTTCAAAACAAACCAACAAAAAAAAATCAACAACAATGACGACAAATAACATCGGTTCTGGCCAAATTTTATTTTAAACATCAATAATGGCCCAGATTTCAGAATCTGTGCGTCCCTGGTGTATATCCTAAAACGGTGAATTATTCCTTTAGTGTAGTTTGTTTTTGTTCATCCATATTCTGGAGTACCAACCTGAAACAGTTGTTGTGGAACTTGTTATAGGAAGCCATGGTAATAAGACCACCCCATGCACAGCCCAGAGAGTAGAAAATCTGGGACGCTGCATCTCCCCACACCTACAAAAACAAAACCACACACAGTGAGAGGTAGTGAAAAGGAAATTTCTATCTCTAGTTCATCTGTTCATCTGTCTGTTTATGTGTTAAAGTGAATACCTTTGCATCAAGGACCTTCTGCCACTGTGGAGTCAGGTAGTACTTGATGCCGTTGATGGCTCCATCCAGGGTGATGCCACGGATGAACAGGATGGTCAAAACAACATAGGGGAATGTGGCTGTGAAGTACACCACCTACACACACACACGCACACACAGATAGTCAGACGATGTGACGATCAGTTAAAAGGAGTAATTTTCTTTAGCAAAGTGACAAGAGTCAAGAATGCCTGTGTGCATGAAAAGTGTGATGTTAGTAGAAATACTGAAGATACGGTTTGAATATTAGGTTGGTTTCTGCATATGGTCAAGCCTCGATGTCTTTGAGTGTGATTACGCATGTGTGCAAGCGTGTGCGTTTGTGTGTTTGAGTGAAGCTGACCTTTCCAGAGGATTTAACGCCCCTGATGAGACAGAGGAAGACGACAAACCAAGACACAGCGAGGCAGCCCAGAATAGGAAGACGGACCTCTCCAAAGTTCCCAATATCATCAGAGATGTTCAACACGTAGTGTCTAAGACAGAGACAGAGACAGACACGAGGAGGTGGAGAGAGTTTCATATGTTAAACTATCTGACATTTACAGGTCTTTGAAATTAAGACTTAAGGTCTTGCTTTTCTTTTTAAAGAGGAATAATTTTCTAATTTTTAGCAAACACTGAAAAGGCAACATCAGCCTTTAACAACACCACTAAGTGTCTTCTGTCTTGAACAAACACAAGATGCTATACATAATGAGAAGCCTTTAAACCATGGACTTGTCAATAATGGGAATGTGTCTGACTTTTAAGTGATATTTGTCTCGTCTAAGGGCAACGCAAGTGATACTTATAGGCATGACCAAAGACATCCACAAGGTAATATTTTTCTGTGAAATATCATTGCTTACTGACTTTTTGGTGGTCTGCACTGTTTTATTACTTACTAGTAATTAAATGTAGAATCAATGAGTTTGTGGCTAATTAAACTTCCATAAATGGGACGCAGACAGTGACAACATATAACAAAAATAAGGCCCTACATTTCCCAAACATTGTTGCTCTGAAACACAATTTAATGGTGTTATTTAGAATGGAAATTCTAATTTACTTCATAATTATACAACCTACTCATCTTCTCATCTGCCTGATGAATGATTGCAGTATTGTCAGTATAAACAGAGACAGAAAAATGAATAAGTGCCTAAACAATGTGGCTAATTATCATAGATTTTGTAATTTTATAGTGCCTTAGGGGTTTGCTGTAATTGGGATTAGAGTTACTTACATGAACATCCAAACTTTAATGGCCTCTGTGGTATAAATGGTCTAAAACAGTTATGTCAAGCCTGCCAATGAAAAGTGAGGTATAGTCTGTGTTATATGCCACACACACGCCAACGAATAATCTGTTAGCAAGGATTAGCCAAATAAACATCCCTCTTAACAGTGCTTGCTCACCCGGACAGGATTTTACCAAAGAAAAACATTGTGCTCACATTCTGCGTTTGTTCACATGTGCTTTAGGAGAGCAGTGAGATGATATTGGTGTCGTCCTGACCTTGAAATGCACTTTGCCCATCCTTTTGCTGTTCTCATGCACAATAAAAGGTACAAAGTTGGATGGACAGGTGCAATAAGATATAACAGCATGAGGCAAAGTAATGGTACTTTGGTGAAGAATGGCTCTCTGACATTGAGAATACGAATGTGCAGCAACTGACAAATAATACTGAATGAAACCCTTTTAATTCAACACTCTGCAACTTGTATACACCTCTACATAAATAATACACGCTTAATGCAAATTAAATGGGCATTTTAAATACGTTTTATATCTGAATTACAGAGCCATTACTCATGATGATACACTGCGGACCTTGATCAAGTCATGTGCGACCAATACCATGCTGCTGTAAAAAGACCACAGAAACGTATGAGCTTTTGGCACATTAAATTGGTTGGTTATACAGCTGCTCTGTACTCGTCTAGTTTGGGTGAAACAACCTGAGACAGAGTGAATGAAACAATTAAAATTGTCTCATTCCTATCCTCTCCCTCTCTGTCTCTCTGTCCCATCCCATCCAGTTGTGTAATGTGACTTAGATGATAATCGATCACCACAACCCACTGATTTATATTTCACTTCACTAAAGCCTGTTTTTACACAGTGCAGCTGCACCCACTGTATATGAACATGAATAGCAAGTGCACTCGGATATACCCTCTTTGACCTTCTACACACGACCCAGCAGCTCATTTGTTAAATGCTTTGTGGTTGAACCAATAAAATACAGCTGTGCCAAAAAACTGGACAATATGGGAGACCATCTTCATGTCACTTTCCAGTAAAATCTAGTCCAAATATTTGTATGCTTTCTGCAAACAGGAGGCATGTTTGTAGCAAGCTTATCTTACAGGTGCAAGTCAATTTTGACCTCAAGTACGATAGGCCTGAGTCCAAAGACGTCACTTGCATAACTCGGCAAAACTAAACTGAACTATCATACGAATTGTTGCCCCACTAAAACTACGATAAAGATATTCTTTTGACCATATGGCTGCATGTTGGGTTTGTTGAATACTGAAAAGAATCTTGCACAATGCAGATCACCAGTGCTCATTTTACTAATAAATAGATATTGCTGCTGGACTCCAGAGACTTACCTCCAGTACTCCTCACTGGGGCTGGTCCTCTTGGTGCGGTTGACTACCTCTGACACCCCTGCTACCAGGTTTGTGGTAGCATTAGCCAGGCTGGCATTGAACCGTTGGCTACCGCCCACCACCCCGCTGCAGTCTGGCGTGTTCCAGGGGTTGTTGCAGTAGGTCCATGGCAGCAAGTTTGTCATGGACATGAAAAAGTAGTAGAAGGCGATGCAAATGACCACGTTGTAATAGATCCCAATGTAGGTGGACACCACCATCATGCCGTAGCCCACACCTGAAGGGAGAAGAAGACAGGATGGGAGAACATTAGAATTTGAATGTGAAACAAATGACAGCCTTGCACAAGATGAGTCACCATCATGTTGGAGGCTGCATCCTTACGAGTACGGAGCTGTTTTCTGTTATGAACACAGAACCTTTATGGTTGATACATCATAGGTGCATCCACAGTAGTTACAGTTTTAGTTTCTTCACTTTAAAAACAACAAGCTGCTGAATATGGATCTTTAATAATGAATTCATTCATTCATTCATCTTCTAACTGCTTCATCCTCTTGAAGGTTGCGGGGGGGCTGGAGCCTATCCCAGCTGACATCGGGTGAGAGGCAGGGTACACCCTGGACAGGTCGCCAGACTATCGCAGGGCTGACACATAGAGACAGACAACCATTCACACTCACATTCACACCTATGGACAATTTAGAGTTATCAATTAACCTAGTCCCCAATCTGCATGTCTTTGGACTGTGGGAGGAAACAGGAGTGCCCGGAGAGAACCCACGCTGACACGGGGAGAACATGCAAACTCCGCACAGAAGGGCTCCCACACCCGGGATCGAACCGGCAACCCTCTTGCTGTGAGGCGAAAGTGCTAACCACCACACCACCGTGCCGCCCATAATGAATTCAACTTTTTACAATTCAAAATTAAACTTTTTTTTTTATCATGCGCTGAATCCTTAGGTAACAACACCTCTTAAAGTTGAGCGATATTTAAATCTGTGATCTTCCTGTGAGATACTGAAACCAAGGGCGACCAACTCTCACACACTGACCGCAAGACTCACACAATTATTACACACTCTCATGCCACATGCCCATTTTCTAATGCAGTGACAAACTGTGTAACTGTAAACATGGGCTGCCCTGGATACCTTCATGTGCACATACTGTAGAGTATACAGCTGACAAAGCTGAGACTTGTATGGAAATAATATTACAGCAGGATAAACAATATGATTTTATCAAACATGTGTTAAGTGCTGCCTGATGTTTCAGATGTCCATCCTGTCTGTCCTTGGAATCAGCAGCTTTCAGTAATTTCTCTGCACAGAGAATTTGTTTTAATCTCTTCCACACGTCAATGGTTAGTTGATGCTCTGTGCACACAAAAGGACACTGCAGGCTCTGTTTTTGTGAAACTAGCGGCGTGGCCAGATCACAGTCAGGTGCGCTCTACTAAGTGCATCGAGAGTGTGCCAAATGAACTTTTGGTATTTTCTTGGCAAGGCTCCCTTGCTGCACCTGTGGTGCACCTGGGCACAAGGTGGGATCAGAAAGAACAGTCCTAAAGAAGTTATAAGCAGAGTGAGAAGTTTTAAGTGGTTTACAATTTTTGTGAACTTTTGTGTGAACTGTTTTTAATGTGTTGATGTGCAAAAAAACATTGTAATATTATTATTTAGGACTAGAATTATTGCTTTGCACTTCTATGCCTCCACGAACCAGTCAAGTTGCAGTTGGAGTTTACATCCATGTCTATGAAAAGATGGATGCATTACAAACATCTTACCCCAGGCAGGACAGAAGATCTAAACAATGTACACAGTTTCAAAGAGGGCATCCAAGATTAGTGTCATCAATTCAGTATCTGACCAAATGTCTCCACTTCTGTTCCCGAGATATGACGTTGAGTAACAGCCAGGAAAGTGTTATTTGCAAAACATTATGATATTAGAGTGAAGTTGGCCTTTGACCTTTTGGATAAAAAATGAAATCACTTCATCACTACATCCTACTAGGCATTTGTGTGAAGTTTTTGCATAATAATGTGCAGATTCTTCAGTTATGGCCATTGACATGTTTTGTGATGTCACAGTGACCTTGACCTTCAACCACCAAATTCAGTTCATGGTTGAGACCAAGTGGACATGTGTACCAAATTTGAGTAAACTCCCCCAAGGCTTTCTTGAGATATTGTATTTAAGAGAATGAGATGGATGCAGGGTCATAGTGACCTTGACCTATGATCACCTAAATCTAATCAGTTCATTTGAGTCCACATGGACATTTGTGCCAAATGTGAAGAAATTCCATAGGGCATTCTTGACATATTGCGTTGACAAGAATGAGATGTACATACATATATACCTAAGGACTACCTGAAAACGTGTGATGTGAACTTAAGCAAGCAGTGATCTGGGGTTTATTGACAACAGTCTGATGCTGGTTGCCCAAAATGTAACTTGTGGATCTGCCATGTGTAATTGTGGCTAGACAGTGCTCAACATCACTCCAGTTAGAGACTGCAAATGAGGCAGACACCTCCCTCCTGCAGATGGCTGTAAAGAGAGTGACTGTCATGACAGACAGAGCTTTATTGGCACTAATGCCATGACAGCTGGTTGAAAAATCATCATTATCATGTTGAAAAAAATATGTCACAAAAAGCCTTTTCATAAAATGCACTGACTTCACAGACACTGAATCTCATTCCAAAATAAACTGAAAAGCTGGCAGCCCTGTCACAACAACCCACACAAACAAACAGATACCTAACCCCAACACTAACCCATGACCGCAAATAAGAGGCTCCAACATGTATTTTCAAGCAAAAAATGTTTTTTTGCCCCCAAAATTGATGTTTGCATGTGATTTATGTACACAAACACATTGACACTAACCTTTGAACATAGGGCTGATCTTCCATACTCCCAAACACCCCAGGCTGGCGAACTGACCGAAGGACAGCTCGAGGAAGAAGAGAGGAATGCCGCAGAACACCAGCATAATGAAGTATGGTAACATGAAGGCACCTGAAAGGGGAGAGGCATAAGACAAGCACTCAGTCACTGTCTTGGTCGATGTTTAAAACTGGAAGTTGCATATGAACAGCATGAGGACATAAACTGGGCCATATAAAAGGAAAGAAAATAATATTCTAATGTCTAATTTGTGTATGTTTAGGGCTTTATTACTGTTGATGTGATGACACTTTTGTGTTTTTCCAGACAGTAGCATAGAAACCTAGTAGGCAAAAATGTCCTGGACTGTAGTCTGTCAAAAACAATGATCAATGTACAGCTACAGTGGTGGAAAAAAGTTTTTGGACACCCTTAAAATTTTACACAATCTCAAATATTATCATGAAATATTTGTGGAAAAATCTTTTTTGTGTTTCAAAAGGTGTGGCTGCATTAGACAGATACAAACAAATACAAATTATATTTTTTTTGTTTATTGTTTACAAGAAAAACTAACAAAACTAAATTCTTGACAGTTTCAATATGTCAGTTCTCAACATTGTCAGTATCAAAGTCAACAAATAACATAGAATGTGTTCAAAACTGAACAAAAAATAAATAAACCATCACATCATCAAATTAATATTTAGTAGTCCTGCCATTGGCACGTGGTAGAGCTCTAATCCTGGCTGGCATGTTCCCCACGAGCCTTTCACACTGTTGAGGGGTAATCTTGTCCCATTCTTCTTGAATTACTGCTTTTAATTCTTCTAAATTCTTTGGTTTATGCTTTGA
Source organism: Epinephelus fuscoguttatus (assembly GCF_011397635.1). Lineage (NCBI taxonomy): Eukaryota > Metazoa > Chordata > Actinopteri > Perciformes > Serranidae > Epinephelus > Epinephelus fuscoguttatus. The sequence continues at coordinate 9,524,841 of NC_064766.1, read as the reverse complement.
AACAGACCTTTTGATAATCCACCACAGATTTTCAATGGGGCTCATGTCCAGGGATTGAGCTGGCCACTCTAAGACCTGGATACTGTGCTCCTGCAACCAAGTTCTACTGGCCTTGGATGTGTGGCAAGGGGCATTATCTTGTTGAAACATCCAGTTTTTACCTCGACGGAACAGTGCACGCGCAGAAGGGAGCATGGGTTGATCAGGGGCTTCTTGATAGCCTTGTAGGACCTTAAGCCATGATCTAAAAGTCGCCACGTACAGTGCGGGTGGAACACTGGACACCAGTTTGGTTTGACCACTGCTGCTGAAGCTCCTGTAATGTCATTCGGCGGTTTTGCCTGCACATGCTCAGGATGCGGTCATTTCTTGCTGAAGAAACCCTTGGACGCCCAGATCTTGGTTTGTCTTCCAAGCTGTTGGTTCTGCCTGTATTTCTGCAGAGTGTATCCAACTGCTGAAGGACTGCATCTGTACTTCCTGGCTATCTGGCGGCAGCTGTACCCTTCCTGGCTGAGAATCTTTATCTTCAGGCGTGTTTCCTGCGTTAGGTTCCTTGTTTTAGCCATTTTTGTGTCTGAAGAACTTTCAAATGTGCTGGCTTTATGTAGACACGAAGCTTGGCAACAAAAATTGTGTCTTTTAATAAAAAGAACGACCTTCATCACTGGTACCAAAATGACCCAATACTCAAAATTTCTTATGTATTTTTATGGAACCAATCAATTTTAAGTTTTTAATGGCTTTTTTAGGATTTATTTAGTATTTTGGCTGTGACTGTACTAAAAGAAATTGTACTTGAAGATGTAAGAGTGATTCTTAATGCAAATTTCACAAATGCATGGGGTGTCCGAAAACTTTTTTCCACCACTGTAGATAAGTGTTAAAAAGTTGTGGAATGTTGAAGGATCTGATTCATAGGTACTACCAGACAAAATAAATCAGACAAATTATGCAATCAATGTTATGTATTTACAGTGTGTTGACATTTTTCTTTACAATTAACACTTGAAAAGATGAAGGCATTGGAAAATGACAAGGTAATACAAAATGTAAACCATACGTTGGTGTTTTAATTTTTACCTCTTTACTTGAGAATTCATTAAACTTATTTTTTACTTTCTACAAAATGAACCGAAACACTGATAACGAGGAAGATCTTAGGAGAATAAATATGAAACAAAATTTAAATCATACTCTCTAAACTAAAAAGAAATCAGGTTTGAAATGAAATCAAACACCATTACTATGCTTGTTTACCATATTTAGTCGATGATAATCTATATTAGAAACCATAAAGTGCATCTTTGGATGGATGGGAAAAACAACACTGGATCGAAATTCTATGACTCTTCAGCCCGAAAGAATTCACAAACATATACTGATTGGTTTGTTTTACACTCGAAACTAATTGCTCCCAAATTTAAACCGTCCACCGGACTGATAACAAATAAAAAATTACAAAACTAAAAAGATATTAAGCACAAAGAAAACATTTAAAAATGATATCCATGCATTCTTCTTCCCAAAAAGGCAGTGGATGGTGCCAGTGCCCCATGTACAGAGGCATTGCCTCACTTCAGCGGTCGCGGGTTCGAGTCTGGCCTGCGACCCTTTGCTGCGTGTCAGTCCCCGCTCTCTTTCTCTGTCTCCCCATTTCACACACTGTCCTATCCATTAAAGGCAAAAGCCCAGAAAAATAATCTAAAAAGAAAAAAAAAAAAAAAGATAAACATCCACACAGCACATTTCAAACACACGTGAAGTGACAAACTGGCAGTTGCAATAACTAACTTGCAGAAGTTCGTTATTTACTGATATTTACTGTTACTGTTATTTACTTCAGTAAATAGATGTTAATCAGATTATGGTCCATAGAAATGACAAAGTAATCTGGAAAGATATCTCTGAGTACAACATGCATCGGTAAAATCACATGGCGAGACAATTACACCACATTATCATCAAAAACATGGGTGCATTAGAAATGTGCACTGTGGAATGGTATAGAACTACAGAAAAATGCTGCAATACTTCCCAACAGTAATGTCATATATTACATAAATTAGATGTCTCATGTGATGGAAACAAATATAAAAAACCTGAAGAATTTGAATATTACAATCAGTTAAAGCCAAAGAAAAAAACATAAAAAAGGAAACATAAACCTCATCTGTCACAACAACCTCCCCTGGGTGAGCAGAGAGGTCACTGCATGTGCAGCTGAGGCTGTTCAGTGGTGCAGCAACTCTCTGGTGGTTCAGACTGGACCAGAAACCAGACAGTCATCTATAGGGACTGTCTGTGTGTGTATGTGTGTGTGTGTGTGCTTTCGTATGAGTGTCCATATGCGAACTGGGTCGGTGCAACCAGCTGATACTGTATAATACCAAAACCTTATCGCTCTGTGCGAGTTGCTGGTAAAGCTCAGCTCTTGTGTCCGCGCTGCACTATTTGCAGCTGTGTGTGAGCTAATGTATGACCTACATATGCTGAATCCTTGTGCGAGAATGCAGGTCTTCTACATGCATAACACTAATCCAAATATTTGCAGTGTAAACATATGAAGTGAAGTGGGACAGATGCCAAGGAAAGGTCTGAGGCACTGAGTTATAGGACGTTGACCAAACTCACTCCCTTTCACTATACTTTTGTACTATTCTAGTTAATTTTCTGGCACTATTTTGAACACATTTTAGGGTATTTAATCAAGGGATTTGATGATGCATTTGACTAGAGGGCAGAGGACTTCAAGGGCTTGAATATAGTCTGTCTCATCATGTTCTAATGCATTAAATACAGTGGCTGCGTAGCAAAAGTAGCACGTCAGCGGAAGCAGCTGGATTCATTCCACGCACTCAGACACATTTCAACAGCATTCACACCCCAATAAACAATAATGTAGTTAAGCAAAAATAGACTCAATGCTTGAAAAGATGGTTTGGATTGAAGTAGCAGTCAGTGGTGTGGTGGGAGCTGATGAGATAGGTGAACTATTAGGTAGATGAGTGGGTTATCAAGGAGGAAGAGGGAACTCTCTGTTATATATTCCAATGGCTTTATGGCTTATTGGTGGGTATACTGTAAACAGCCAGAAAAGAGGTGCGTTTACCCAGTATACCCTCCACTACACCACTGACTGTGGCCCTAGTCTGTCTGAGGATCTGAGCAACTCTGCCTCCACCTCTGTGGCCATAAAATAAACTTTTAATCTTTTTAGCTTGGCTTTTACTGAAGGTGCCTTGTCAGTTGTTGTCTTAATTTGCATCAGATGGTCCCTCTCTCCTGACCTCCTTCCTAACCTCAGCTGTGTCTGTCTGTCTGTCTGTCTGTCTGTCTGTGTTTTTGTGGGCACACATGAAGACACTCGTGCTCTTGCAGAAATATAAATACTGCTAATATGAATATGCTCCTTTTGTAGAAGGTACTTAGAGAGAAAAGTAGAGATGGATCACTTGACGGGTCAATCATAAAAAAAATGAAATTATGTTTTGATCTTGTTGTTTTACATGAGTCTGCTTCCATCACTTTGTGAAATGATCCGACTGTGGCATCAGTGAACTTAAATGGAAGAGGATTAAACAAATAAGAAGGTATTCATGTGGAGTTAATCATACAGCTCTCCGAGGGCTAAAGCTCTACTCAATTTTCAAGGAGGTGGTTATGCTGCATAAAAAACAGAAAAATAGTTTGAAAATTTTTTGTCAAAGCCAAATGTAAGGGCATGTATGCCTGTCAAACAAAGATTTGGCCCTGAATCATACATTACATCTTCTTTATATAGAAGCTGACAATCTTTAGTTGCACAGTATTCTTCCTCGAGCTACTGAAGTTGGTTGATTCAGAAATATTCATATTGTGTTAGTTGTTTTATTGGCTGTAGTTGAAAGTGAGTCTAATGTTCTTTTGTAGTGTGCATCATGATTTACAATTCATTTTTCCATGAAATTGTTTGACAAACAGTGAAACATTGAGGAGTGCAGATACTTGAAAAAATTGGGTGCTCATTTAGTTGTATGTGTTTCAAGTTTGCAAGCTTTGCGTAAAAAGCCTTAACAAAAAGGCAACATGGGTTATTAAACTAGCATTTACTCCAGTGTTATATAAGAAATGTTTTTGTCAGAGATGTATGAATGAAGTTGGAGACAATGAAGCTCTGAGAATCTGATTGTGAAAGTTGTTTTAGTTTTATTTTTGGACTTTTTTATGTGTGAAAATGTAGGCGCAGCAGTCTGGTTCTGGCATATGTGAACTGATGGCCGGTTTATGTGAGCTCGGCACAGTTGCATGCATGGCACAATAATAAAAACACCATTCACTCATTCATGCTGCCTGTGTTATCTGTATATAGCAGAACCTGATTTCAGAGACTCAGTGAATGAACAGCCTGACAAAAACGTGAATATCGGTCATAAAAAACTCTTCTTTTTGCAGCTTATAGTTCGTTTTGGTGTCAGAAATTATTCTAAATCACAAATTCTATGTCATTAGGTAATACCCTTCATGCCTACAGACTTAGCCATAAACACAGAATGGTGTGCTTTGTCAGCTATGCCAAGTTAAAGTATTACAGTTTAACAGCCCATAATGAGGTTTGTTGGCTGTATTTGTGAACAAGATGTTGCAGTAGAGTTTTAATAAAAGCAACAAAGTGACATTTATGTTTTGTCCTAATTCTATAACTGCTGCAGGACACCAAGTCCTGGGGATAGCATGTTGCTCAGAAACACACACACACACACACACACACACACACACACACACACACACACCTCCCAGATGAACATACTGCATCCCACACAGAGCAAGATCTTGTTCATCAGCAAAAAATGTCAACAGAAACAACCACAACAACTAAAAACAACCTCCACATTTTGCCCCCATGGTGCTGTAGTTCAACTTTGAGGGAGAGCCAAGTGTGACTAATGAGAGAGAAAAATATCGCACAGCAAAACAGCAACAACCACATAAAACAAACAGGCGCCATATTTTCCCCAAAGCTCCGTAGTTTGTCTTTGAGTCTGGCTGTGCTTGCATGTCAGGAGGGCAAAACAAAGAGCGTTTTTCCAGCATCCTTGACCTTTCTTTGTGCAGGAGTGGAGGCTGCAGGTGGGACAGACAGGAAGATCAGCAAACACAAGTGTTGTTGGTGAAGAGATGCTCAGAGTGAAGCCGCGGTCACAGCAGTGTGTGAGGAGAAACCCCCAGCAGTGAGTTCGTGGGTCGCACATTACGACGTCTCCGTCTGGAGTTGACTTTGGAAGGAAAAGGAGCGTCAGAGACACAGAGACAGGGCGCAGCTGTGTGTGTTCTCGGTGCACCCGGCACTCGGCTGTACATCTTGTACATCTGACTTCCCTATCAGCAACCAGGTGTGTGCCTTCAGAAAATACACACATAAGCACACAGGTTGACAGCTTGGCTCAGGTCTACACTGTAACACACAGAAAGGAGAGAAAACACTGGGAATAGCAATGACCCCTGAATCTTTGGTGTACACTCTCTAAAACTCAACCTGACATATTCAATACAGGCACACAGTGTCAACTAGTTTAAATTCAGAGGTAAAGTGAGTGGGTTCAATAGAAGTAGAGGACATGTGCAAAGGATGTTCTTTAAAAGAAAAACCAGGCGCTGTGCTGGTGCAGTGTACCTAATTCATTGCTATATTTAGTATTACAAAATGCATGTGTTCAGCCTCATTACTGATTAATTCATCATTATTCACCATAAATTACATCCTTTCCAACTTCAACTAGATTGAGCTGAACCCTTCCTAACTGCTGCCATTGGGATTAAAATAAAGATTTGATGAGGTGGTCTATACTTTGACGCTTATGGTACATTGTTTTAATAAATGTCTGTGCAGTCACACATTGAGTCAGTTACCATAAAATGTTCATGAAAGAAGTGCAACATAAAAAGACAATTTAAGCATTTTTGACAATAAGAAAGTACAACACTACAATGCCACCTTAAAACATAAACCAAAACTGTAAAAATAATTACTACAGAGGGATATAATTGACATAATGTTGATAATATTATTATCATGGCGATGTTGTGGAGTTTTACGTTCTTACTATCTAGATGTTACAGATTGGTCCAGACAGTATATGGAGGTCTAGATACTGACCTGCTTAAGCAGATCAAGTACTGACCAGATGTGACCAGAAAACTGACTGATCATTTCAGTATTTTTGGGGTGTATTAAGCACTTAGTAAAGACAGTGGACAGAGATAACACAAAGGTCCCTGGTGGGACTTGAACCAGCGGTGTTATAGCCCATGATCGGCACCCCATTTTAGTCATTTTTTAAGCAAAATAGCAAAAAGCATTTGGTCGTTGCAACTTCTCAACTTTGAGGTTTGATATATTACATCAGTTTTGGACAGTTGGTCAAATAAAACAAGCAATTTAAAACATCACTTGATGAAAATGATTGTTTGACTCATTGAGAGAACAACTGTCAGATTACTTGATAAAGAAAATTATCATCAATTGCAGCCCTATTATAATGTATTATATTAAGTCATAGCAGGAAGATTAAGGTTCTTTTTGGTAGCACAGAAATCCTTTTTACATTATATTGCTTTATGTAATCACTATATGCCTGGTATTGGGTAGGTACTCATACTGTTGCAAGTATCAGAATTGTTATTCTGAGAGTAGAAGTCAGGTCGGTGCATAAAATACACCCAATAAAAAGAGATACAATTGTAAAGAAATACACCAAATAACATATAGCACATGAAGTGCCAAATCTTAAAATCCACCCTTAAGCCAAAGCACCTTCAAAAAATCAAAGCTGCACATACATAACTATTTCTCCATCAACACCACCACAGCTATCACACATCACATCTCTTGTAACTTGAAGAGCTCTTGTTGTGATATTACTGTTGATCCATCATCCAGCTACGGGAAAAATGACGCACGAGTTTACACATTCTCTGAAGGTTGTAGACTGTGTTGGGTTATATTTATATTCTTGTGGGAAACTAAGTTAAGTAGAAGTGGTCAAACAGACTAAGACCAACACATTCACAGTACTTGAGCATCACAGATCAAAGATATTAAAAAGGTGCATCAGAAGGTTCAGGTTTGATCTTAAATCCACTGAAGATCAACAGGATCCAGTTAATATCATAGTGGTATCAAACACCATATATTGGCTGAACCCTCAGGGCAAAAGTTGAAGTTTGTATTTCCCATGACATCTCTCTCTCCCTTCACTGGCCCCGATGTCTGCCTCTCTCCACCCAGGTGTTGTAGCCTGTGGTGTTGGCTCCCGGGAGCCCCCTGGTCAGTCAGACAGACAGACAGACAGACAGACAGACACTCCTCTTTCCATGTCCCTCCATCCCTTCATTTCTACGTCACACGCTTCTCTGGGACCATCTGGGCTTTATATAAGATCACACATGCCCCCTCTGTCTCTCCTTCAGTTTAGTTTGCAACTTTTTTCTCTTTCCAGGGTCTCTTTCGAGTCACAGAGCTGACTTCGCTGTTGCTGCTTTAGGTCAATGATTAAATTAACTAAAGAAGCAGCCTATTCCACATATTCTGAGCGAGAAATGTTGATTTTGGTTACTGATACTGATGCATATTTTTAGGTATAGGATGCCAGCAAGCTGTTTGTTTTGATTAGTGAAACGTGTGAAGGTGATTGAGAGGAAATGACCTAATGTTGCAAATTGCTGCTTCCTGACTTGTAAAAAAAAACCCCAAAAAAACACCCAAAACAATCAGCAGGTTGAGTTAAGAACAGGGACATCATGCTAAACCCAGAATGATGCTAACAGAAAAGTTGCCACATAACTACAGCAAACATGACATTGCTGTTGTTAAATTGTTGTAAGATGACGTACTGAAACAGTAACTGTTATATCTGCATATTTGTCTGACCAAACCGTCATCTGCTCCTTGCAACTGCTACTGTTGACAAAAAATGACAATGATGGGACTAAAATGTTAGTCACTGCTGATTTTTAGGGAAAACTAGGCACTCTCAAACAAACAGAATACAGCTATTAAGACAAAAATGTCAGACTAATGTCAGAGTAATTAAGTGAAACCAAATAAGAATTCCGGTCAGGCACGGACTGATCATGCAAATGCATGCTTGGCAGTGAAGAGCTGATTAATTTAGTTCAAACTTCCAGGTTTCCAGAGACATAAAATCTTAAACAGCTTGTGTGGTTAAGGTATGCTTCAAACCACATAAGAGCCTGCCACCTGGGGTTGTCTTAAAGTCAGTGATTCTGTTTGCAATATTCTAATCTGCATGTCCATATCGAAATCATTAGACCTAGTTTTAACTGAAGAATTGCACTGCTACTGGAGCTCTGCCAACTTTGTGACAAACACACTGCATTTTCTGTAAAAGTTCTTCATAATAAAAGCAACCAGCTGGTTTGCCAGAGACAAGCTTTTAATGTGAAGCAGTAATAGCAAAAAAAGGTTCAGTCTGCATTATTGGCAACTTTACATGGTGACAAAGCTGAAAGCAGTCAAGGGCTGGGTATCAGTACTTAATACTTTTAAGGTATCACTGAAATGACCTAGTACCAAGTAGTATCAAACTTCTCCAGTCAAACTACGCCTGCATTCGATCTTTCCTGTACACAGATCTAGAAAAAATCCCTGTTAGTATGGTTTTAGTATCATCTTAAGCATTCTTTGATCTAATGTTACGTGTGATTGGCCCACTATAACAACAACCACAACCCATACAGTCTGTGGTGTGGTGAAGTCGAGCGCAGTGTATTTGAGGGAGTTGGCAGTTCAGCATGCCAAGATGCCACCAAAACGCTGGAAAGGATGGCTATATTATATGCCCCTGACTAAATGCTTCCATCCACATGATGAGTATTGTATGAAGTAATAAAAAAGGTATCAAATGAAGTACTTTATTAATACGCTATCAGTTTACGGGTACTGGTCATAGTTCTTAAAATGATACCCAGCCTGATATATTAAAGTACAGACAGGAATACAGGAGCTAAACTAAACCCCAGCCGCAGAGATTCACAATTGAGACCAACAGTCTGTCAAACAGCTGTTGGCAAATTACAGAAGTCTTTCTGCTAAGCTGACCTGGAAAAGACTGCCAGCTCAGTGCCTCAAAATGTGAATGCACAGAAAAACGCTGATCTGTTAGTGCAGGCTCAGAGTGGAGGTGACATAAGGTAGGATCAGTGCGATTTACCTCAAACCGCGTCGCTCTACAAAGGCCTGCAGGTGTAATGTGATGAGAATTAATGCTCACCTGTTTGTAGATTGGGAGGATAAATGTAAAACTATTCAAAAACTAATGTTGGGTTTTCCTTAAGATATGTTCTCAAACTGCTCAGATGGAGCTGCTCACTGACAACAAACACAGACTCCAGTCATCACTGTGGAAATGTATGAATGTGAGACAGAGCATTGCTGATGGAAAGCAAGATAAGGAAAAGTAAAAATGTGCTTCAATTAAAACTGTTAAATGAGTATCATTACATCTACTGAGCACTTTTATAGCACACAACAGGCAGTAACACTTTAATAAGCACTTTTAGAATGTATTAAGCATCACAACCTCGTTACTTTTGTCAAATTAAATGATGTCCCAATACACAGTATGTCCAAAGCAGTATACTCGCATGTCCTACTACATCTGGTCGCATTATGGCATGCAAGCCAGCATGCATATTCTGACCCACAATCTTCTGCCCAAAAGAAAATATGTCACATCAGCTGAGCTGCAGACAGATGACAGCTCATCGACAGCTGACAGAAGCCGCAAAAATAATCATAAAGATTACCAATAACAACAAAAGGATATACTATAAAAATAACAGTTATAACTTAAAACCTAAAACTACACACATTGAAAAGTAACTACAGCAGAGCTCTCCGGGTTGACCTTGTAGGCTCAGTGTATGGTGTTTTGTTTTTTATTTCCAAGGTAATGTTAAATGATAATTTTAAGACCCCTTGTGGTGGAAACAGCATACTTTTTCTTTTTACTTTAAATTTCGCACTACGACTGTGATGGGCATGTGAGCCCAAAAGGGTCAAAATTCAAGGCAAAGGAGACTGAATGTCCGCATTGCATGCATATTCCAGTGGGAACTTTGTAAGGACAGCTGCAGTAAGCACTAAAAGTAAAAAGAAAAAGTATGCGATTCAAAACGCAGCAGCATTTTCCTCTCCTGTGTTTCCTCTTGATGCTGCTGCCTCTCATCCTCTCTCCTCTCACAGCCCAAAGAGAGCACTTCAGCTTCATAGACAGATTGCATCGAGCTCACACTCACACACACACCAATGGTGAATGAACACGAAATTCCACACAAGCGTTCACACACATACACAGGACCAATTTGACAGACGCCAGCACAAACCTTTCAAACCCACGTCTCTTGACAGCTGCAGCCATGTCTATAAAACACACTGTCCACTGGAGTGTGGCAGGAATTACAAACTTCCTTTCAGCTGATGGCAACACACCAACTTTGGGTTACCTTCCCATCCTTTCCTCTCCTTTGATGATGATCTTTGAACTTTGGTTAAAATAAAACAAATGTGGTTTGGACAATACAAAAAAGGAATATGTAATCTACGACTTAAAAAAAAAAAAAAAATATATATATATATATATATATATACATATATATATATATATATAATTTATATTGAAAGTTATATGACAAAGAAATATTTGCATCTCTGGCACACTTCATTAGGTCATCATCTCAGCTTTAATAAAAGTGCGTCACAGCTCATCATACAATTGCAACACCAAGGTACACAGTAGAGAGAAAAGCCCTGCAAAGGTCTGATAATCTCGCCTACAAAATATGATTTGTTAATATCATGCAATTGCTGACTGTGCGTGTCATTTCCTGTCTGAAAGAATTCTATTTAGCGACACCTCCTATAGAGTAATGGCATTTTACTGACAGCTCACTGCTCTTTCTGCCTCTCAGGGGAAGCTGTCTCTTTCTGCACATATGCAAATCCCCTCAGTGTAACTTTGAGTTGCTTTTTTAAGCAAAATATTATATTATTACACATGAATTTGTCAGGTGAAATGTGTCTGAAAGAGTCAAGTAAAGATGAGAAAACAAAAATGATTGCTGGTGGGGTTTTTTAGCAAGAAAAACAACGTAAGAAAAGGATTGTATGGTGAGGTAGGAGTGTATTATTTATATACTACTATACCCTATACCACATACTTACCCCCACAGCTCATTTCCACAGTTAATTACCTGGTTATCATTTAACTCATCTGTGATGTCTCTGGGAATACTACTGAATTCACAACATACACAGGTGTCTAAACACACACACACATGCACGTACACACACACACACACACACACACACACACACACACACACTGAGATTTCTAGCAATGTTCATTAGTGTTTGAACAGAGGTTTCCTGGGAGCGGGTCAAAGGGGTCCAACAGTACTTAGTACTGGGGCAGATACACTGATTATTTTTCACTTTCGTTAACATAACATTGCTAGACAGGGTTTTTGGCCTTGGCAGAAAAAATGCCATACATCCTAAAATCCAATTGATAGTAAAATGCAATAGTGACAAACCATTGCCAACTGTAGAAATACGATGACTCAATACCACAATCCACACTCACAGGTACCAGTCATTCTCTGGGGTAGCCAACATGTGCTCAAACTTCATGCAGAAAGTAACTTATTTTAATATACTTCTAACAGTTATGGATATCTTGACATATATAGTGGTTGAGCTTGCAGATTTGCACATAATATAGGACTGACTGTTGGCCTTGGCTGTGGTCTGTGCTATCTGAGTGCCTTTCCTGTTGTAACTGTGATACATTACATCTACATTATTGTAATCTCCACATTCAAAAGTGGAACCTGTTGATATGTCGCATCTGACAATGAAAGCTAAAGAAATCCGCCATCTTCTAACATGGCAGCTGCTTAGCTCTGAATATCTGGAGATCCTGATTAAAGTGATGAAGATGTGATGTGACGTAAAATTGCGGGATTCTGACTATTATAACTCAATCGCTATCTAGCAACAACGCACCAAGCTGGAAAATTACGAGAGCAGGCATCTAAGCTATGGTTTATTGAACCAACAGACTCATCTCTGTGTCATGTTGGTCGTTCATATCAGCAAAAACATGGAATCACTACTAACTTTTCAAACATTGAAAAGGTACAAATTGACATTTCATTCCTTTAAATAAAATCTTTGGTGGAGCGTACTGGACAGACACTGGTCTACGAGGTAACAGTTCATTTAGAAGTTTGGGAAACTGATAAAGAGCTAACAGCTCTTATTCAGCCCTTGATTGGTTCGATTGGGTGCAGGGAGGTTGCAGTAAAGGGACATGTTTTAAAGGGGTTGTTGTTGCCATAGCATACTCACAGTAACAACCACTAATATGAACAGAGGTCAGCTACATTTAAAGACAATAAAATTTATGGTCCAAAATTACTAACATACAGGTCTTTGATATCTCTATGCTTCTGTAATCCCAGTCCTGTAGATAAGAGTCCTACAATAGCTCTACAGCAAACTGAAAAAGAAACATCTACAACTTTAATGTATTGCTGGGAGTTTTATCTGCTGCTTTGTTTGAGTGGGTACTTAAACACAATGAAATAAAGAGATAATGTGCATAACTGTTTAGTTTCGTGTTCTCACTCATGCATTCTCGGTCTCTCTTGATCTTAACTCTCATCCCTTTTTCCACTCAGGTAGCTGATTTTTGTGTGATGGTGAGATAAAAGAGACTGTGGGAGAAAGATCACACCTGATCCAAACATGCACCATTTTGGAAAAAACATGTGTACCCTCAAACAAACTTTGTTATGCAATGTGGCACTAATTTATTACGTTTAAAACAGCGTTCGTGAGCTGTGGTTACAAGGTAGGACATGAACTGCTTTTGGCAATATGAAATGAAAACTAATATGTGATGTAGGACTGAGATGGAGCTGGATAGCGTGGGAAGTAGAAAGGGAGATGCATAAAAAATGTCTTGTCAGGACAGACTGAAGACATCTGTCCAAACACTGAGAGAGGAAGGGTCGAATCATTCTGCATCCTTACAGGTCTGTGGCCTTGTTCTAGCTGGTGTCAGGAAAAATTGCAGCTCACACCGGGCTTAATTGATCTTATCTTTAACAATCTGCATTTCTGCTTAAAGTAAGAAAATGCACATTTATTGATGGTGAAACAACCGAATGTGAGAGATGTGGTGACATTATTAGGTGTCTCGGCTGAAATATAGATGTTGTTTGCTATATTGTCTACACACACAACAAAGTTGACCTTTGATGCAGTCAGGGATTCATTTGCATTCACATGAGCGGCTCCAAATGCAGTTCCAGCAATCTGATCTCAACTCACTCCTACTGCATTTTAGGTGCTATCTAAAGCTCTGCCAAAGGTGAAAAGGACATCAGTTTGATGTATGTACTTCTTTTGCATCAGACAATGTCATGAGAGCCTCTTGACAATAAACAACAAACAGTAAAAAAAAAGTGTGTGAAGAGGAAGTACTGTCTCAAACATGTCAGAGTCAGGAGGTTGTCAATGTACAGAGGAAAAAAAACAAAAAAGACTGCATACTGAAAGTTAAATCTGTCTGGTATTTTGAGCTTTCTGTGACATTTCTTGTATACTTTTCAAGAGAGATCAGGGTGTATTTAACAGAGTGGAGGTTTAAAGGGGACCTATTATGCTCATTTTGCCTCTGAACGAGCAACAGTCGTAGCTGGAGCCACTATGTTTTCAGGTTGGCCATCTATCTCAAGAATGCCTTATGGAAATTTCTTCAGATTTGGCACAAATGTTCACTTGGACTCAGATGAACTGATCAGATCTAGGTGGTCATAGGTCAAGGTCACTGTGACCTTGCATCAGTCTCATTCTCGTGAACGCGATATCTCCGAACACCTTGAGGGAATTTCCTCAAATGTGGCACAAACGTCAAAGGTCAGCTTCACTGCGATATCATAACATTATGCATAAAACACTTTTCTGGCCCTTACATCATATCTCAGGAACATCTTGAAACTGTGATGATTGTATGTGCTGCTGGGGGAAGATGTGTGTGAAGCATCCATGTTAGAACAGACACAGATGTAAACTGTAAGAGAAATTTGAGTGGTGTGTGGAGGCATACAACCATGGGGTGGTTATTCTAGTTTCCAGTTCTGTACTTGTATTTTGGGGTTCTACCAGAAGATGTTTACATAATTAACGTTCAAAACGCACTTAATTTTCATCATGCTGTCTCTCTGCAACTGTATTCACCCTCTGTCTGACACACTCCATTCTCTTTAAGCCCCCCTCCTGAAAAGCCCAGTCTGCTCGATCAGTGTTGCCAAATCTTATGCATCTGCGCTCTCATCGTCTCTGCACCATCATTGCAGCTGGAGAATAACTGTAGCGTGCTGTGAAAATAAACCAATCAAAGCTCCTCAACCAAAATCTTCACAACTGTACATGTACAGCAGGAATCTGACTGAAAAATCCAGTAGAAATTAACAATACGAACAATCAAGATTACATGTCTATCTGATGTTAAAGTGATGGTTTAGGTTTTTGGACATGAAGTTGTGTGAAACACTGACCATCTGTAGCTCTGATGTGACGGTGTCACTACTGTCAACGAGCCTCCTGCTCTGAGAAATGGCCTGTAGCTTACCGTAGAAAAAGTAGTTCTGAAGATATACAGGGGACATGTAACCAAAAGGTTTTAAGCTACAAAAAAGTATGCATGTGTTTTGTTAGACTATTTCAATCATTTTAAAACATCCCCGCATTACGTCAGACCTTGCTATCAATTGGGACTATTTTCTGGTCAGTATCACTCCGCCATGCAGGCCCGCAAGACAGCACGCCAACAGAAATCAATTAGACAGTTCATCACCACGCTGTGCAGGTGCGCAGGATGGCAACGGCTAACGAAAACTTCATCGGCTGTTTCCAACAGAGAACCAGTAGGCTATTATTAGTGAGGAAAAACTACTCTCCACAACATAACAGGCTATTAGTTCAATCAAACATTTTGTTTTACAGACAATCAGTTACAGACATCGTTATATGGACTGGTATTAGGTAATATATCTCTCTTTGGGCACAGCAGTGCGGAAATTGCGTTTTCTCTGTCCGTCGGGATCTGTGGGCAGCTGAAGTGAGCCTGACATACATACAGTTGCTTCACCCTCGCCGGCTTGGTAGCGAGGTTCATCCCAATTGACACAAGCCAAAGTTGCCTACGGGTTACATCTCAAATTAAAGGCAGGTAAACCCTTAGTTAAAACAGACAACATCTCAGCAGTGCAAATTCTGCCAAACACCTTATTTCTCTTAAATACTACCCTTTTAGCAACTTCTCAAGGCATAAGAAAACAGCGACTCATGTCAGTGTCATGTCTTTTATATCCAAATCACAATCAGGCAAATATATGCATTCAGAAAACTCTTTAAATTACTCTTTCACATGAGCTGTTCCTGATACTGTTCCCCCAGACTTCCTCCAGCCAATAATCAGGCCTCGTTCATTCAAAGTGGCACACGTAATCTCCCTTGCTCCACCTACGCGGAGTTTAGTAAACATGTCTGTCTGCAGTGACTGAATCCACTCGGCTATTATGGGACAAAAAGCCCACCGGATCCCCCCAAAAACAGGCTGCTCAAAGCTCTCTTTATGAGTGGGCTGTGAGGTGAGAGTAATAGGCCTAAAGACAGTGTAGACCGTGGCTTCTCAACCTGCTACCACTGGGGCCACATACCAAAGGATCCCATTGGGCAGGGACTGAATAAATCCCCCTCCACGGCTGATTAATTGAAACCAATGGATGGGGTGTCAGGAGGAGGAGAGAGGAGGAGGAGGAGAGAGAGTCGGGCCCTGTTAGAGGAAGGGTGGGATAGATGGCCGCCCAGAAGCTAGGGGTCACTTAAAGGTTACATCACTCCATACATTGAGAAAGTCGCACAGCAAGTCAGAGTTCCCCAGTTTGTTTAACTATGCACTCCTGGGTGTGCAGACTACCCAGCATTCCATCAGACCATTGATTGTGCACATCCTTTGGAATTATGCAACCAAAGGTGCAATTAAGCACATGAGCGGTGAGGGCAGTATGCCAGGATGTCAATTAAGGTCAGCGGCAGACTCTTAAGAAAAAACAAAAATGGCGGAGTGTGCTGGTCCACACAAACATTTATACAAGTCCCTATGCTGCTGCACGGAGACAAATAAAGTAATCTCAGAAAGTCTTGGGATCTGCACTTTTTTTATCACGTTCTTTGCATTCTTCACACAACTACTCACATCACTTTTTGTTTGTGTAATCAGGTATAACACTTTGAATTTGTGGAGAGACTATCCAAAAGTGTGAGCCATTATCCATCAAGTGTGGTCATCCCAGTATAAATAATTTTGCCTTTAAAAGTGTACGGACAACACTTTGTACAAACTACCTCCTCTCAGGCATACCGAACGCTTTAGCTTATTTCAAACATCTGTGTCAACCTTTTGTAGTTGAGGCCTTGTGTACCTGAGGAAAAGTGACAGATAGCCACCTCAGCCCTGTTCTGCAGCTGAGGCCCTGCACACACCTGCCATTCAAATGCATTCTTCATGATCACAAGTGGACAGCTCTACCAACAGATATAAATGCACCCCCCACGTTATACTGATAACACGTTGAGATTTAATCACCCAAGCAATGTTCTGGGGATCAGAGATGAATCCACATGCCTCAGAGTCAGTCCATATGCCAAACAACTTAGCGTCTACTCTTTCTCTGTCACTCTGCATTTTCATGTTCCCAACATTTTAGTCTACTCTATACCGGTTATACCAGACACGTTTGTAATTCAGAAGCACAAATGCAAAAGAGGATTAACCCAGTCAAATAAAATCATCAGGGAACATTTAGAATTTTACAAAGAATGTCTATATCATTTTTGTTATACTGTATTTCACCAGCAACAGCAAAGAAAAAAAAACCTTCTACCGATTAAAGCTCTATCTCCATTCTCTATAAATTCTTTTTTGATCCAGCTCCTTACCTTGACATAATTTTCCATGGTGGGGAAGTTGATGCAATAACAGCATCAGCCCCTTGTATAGTCCTAATAGCCTGATGACTAACTTCTCTGTCTTTGATATTTTCAGCACAAACCTTACCAAGCTGGGATCCAATAAAACCTTCTAAGGGGGGAGGAGGCAGTGAGGTAGTTGTGTGGATATATTTGCACGAAATAAAGGATGAGGGTGGGGCCAAGAAGAGGCAAAAAGGGCAATGATTTCGGGTGCGAATGGAGCAAAGGGAGGGGGTGGGTATTTGATATCAGAAAAAACAAAGATTGAAACTTTACGGCGTTGACAAAGATATGCAACTGTGAGATTTTCTGCATGTTCATATGTGTGTGAACATGTTTATGGGTTCATTATGAGTAACAGATTATCCTACTTACATGTGTACACACATGTGTGCAGCTCCTATGATCTGATGTGTATTTCAGGAAAGATTATCACAGATTCCCTCATTGTCACTGGATTTTCAGTCCTCTCTGTGTATGTCAGCTACATGCAAAATACATGTAAATACCATGGATCTATTATTAGATTTTTGGTAACCACTCCAATTCTACACAGCAAGACCAATCTGTTTGGACAATCTCTTTTACTGTCCAGTGTCTGTGAGCGGAGGATGACAGCAGCGCTGTGAAGACAATCTTCTAATCCAATTCAGAAATAGGCTGTTCTCTAATAAAACAATGGAATTACATGAGCACAAGCGAACGAGAGAGATGGGAAGAGACAGACTGAAACAGAGATGGATACCGAGAGCACTTTGAGAGAAAGACAGAGTGACAGAAAAAGGAAAAAGGAAAGAGAGACAGAGGGACAAGGGGCAGTGATGGCTGATGAGTGCAGACAGGCAGGCAGGTCTAGCTCAAGCCACTGCACTGTGCTCTGTCCCACCCCCACCCCGTCCACCCCTCCGCCTTCCCTCGCTTGTTCACTCATTTGCTTAACAAGTTCATTTGCGTATTTGCGTCAGAGTTCGCCAGTATGGCTGTTTAACTATGCACTGGCCTGGGTGTCACCTGCACTCACCCACACACACACACACACACACGCACGCACAAACACACACACACACACACACACACACACACACACACACACACACAAGTGCACGTATCGTTCAGCATGTGCAAGAGCACAGACATGGCACTGGCATCCAATAAGGCCAGTAGTGTGAGCAAATGGTGCATGAATACTTTTGGTTCAAGCTGCAACATTTCCACGATATCAGCAGTGGAGCTAAAATTGAAATTGTTGTTACAACTTGTTTTGTTGATTCCAGAGCTAACATGGTTGATTGATTAATGGATTAGACGATAAAAAAAGAAAATGAACCAGCATCTACTCTGATAATCAATTGATCATTTCGGTAATTTATTAAGCACAACATTTTCTGGTTCCAGCTAGAATGTAAGGATTTTCTGCATTTCTTCTACTTATGTGATAGTATTTGAATATATTTGTATTTTGGATTGTTGGTCAGGTAAAGCTACTAGGGATGCATGACATTGTTTTTGTTTTTTTGCTGATATCCGATATGCCGACTTTTAACAACTTAAATGGCCGATAAGCGATACGGATATCGATATATGCACTTTTTTGCCCACCTAATTTTGGTGATCATCAAGTCTCCTCTTTAGTGGAATTAACATCATATTATGCATGGATATTCTTGTTGTGATGGCCCACCAGCAGACGGAGACATAAATAGAATGCTTTTCAATGTATGTCATACTCGTTCATTATGCAAAATAAAAATAAAGAAAAAGCACGTTGGCCGATTCTAATAGCTCATTTTAAAGCCAATATTGCCCGATATGGACGATGTACCGATATCATCAACATGTTGGCCAATTGCGATGGTTAATTTTAAAGCCGATATCAGCCGATACCTATGACGTACCAATATTATCGTAAACTACCAATAGGCCTGGTGGTCATATTTAGGAATAAGGCATTTCCCCCTTTCTGTATAACACCTGGAGAAAAAAAAAATTGTGTTCTTGATTTCATGTCATGTTACATATTTTGCTTGCTCCCCTCTTGTAGCAAAAGCCTCTGGTGCAGTGCTTTCAGTCAGCCGTCAGTTTGAAGACAGCCACAAGAAAAACATTTATTTAGTGCTCCAGAGCCTTGAAGCTAAAGCTCTTTTTACACTTGTGCTGCCTCACTGTTCTGTATATAAGGTATGATTGCGGAATGGGGGGGACAGTGGTGTTTTGCCTTTGAGCCGCCACCGAAGGTAGTAACAGCGCCGTGTCTGTATAAACAGGACAGCTGGCAAGAATGGACCATTGGCAAGATGGGTGTGACATTTTGATGACATGTTATGTTAGCGACCCACACAGAAGATTTAAAAATCAGCTAATAGCAGTTAGCAGCAAATTCAAAGAAGAAAAACAGCGGCTAGGAAAACAATAAGATTTGGGAGCTCCTTATCATCCCAGTAGAGGACAAGACCTGCCACCATATAACAGAGAAGGTAAATGATTGTTACTGTCAGGTTATTGCCATCATTCTTGTTAATAAAGCACTGCCAACACCTATGTTTATCACACTAGAGGTTGACGCTGTTGTGTTAAAAATCAGGCCCATCATGCATCTTTTAGTTCTACAAAGCCAGGATGCTATTTAAAATCACAACCTAGAGCAGAATGCTGCTGCTATCATTTAGTTCTGTGTAAAAATGCACAGGAGGCATATAAAAGGTACTCATTAGTGTTTTTATGGCAGAACAGTCTGTTATCCTATCTGATCTCAGATAAAACGATGTCAACAGTCAAAACCATACGTATAACCACATATCAAATCAAAGAAATCCATAGTGAGAGTGTGAAGGGTACACGCAGGACAAGACTAATCGCAAGAGGGTGACAAATTACGCTAAATCGAGACAACAAATTATTCATTCAGGAACGCTAATCAAATCCTGTGTACATGTTTTTCCATGACTTGACTTTTTTGAATTAGCTGAGAATATTACAGGCAGGTTGATCGACAGAATGAAAATGGTTTCAGTCCTAGATGATTTTTGAGTTTTGTTTTCTCTTGACTAGCTGAAATTATATAATTAAAAATGCAATGCAGGGATAAATCTAAAGGTAGACTGCCATTGTGATGAATAAGTTTTTGAAATTTACTGTATCTGCTTTACTTTTCTGTCTCTCTCTACCAATACAAACACATGCATCAGCCGGTGTAGATGGAGAAAGATGGATAATGGACACTCATCTTTCTCCACCTCTCGTGTTTGTCCTTGTTTTTCCTCATTGTTTTGCCCTCTTCACTTGAGGCATTATCTCCGAGGAATTGCCCTCAATCCTCACACTATAAGTGCTAGTGAGAGCAATATAACTGCTTCAGTGAGAGTGTGTGAAAAACACAAACACACATCGCACACATGCAGCCTCAACAAGCATTATCAACCTTTTTCCCCCTCTCGTTTTTCCCTGCTAGCCTGGTGAGCATGCTGCCTCAACAAGCCTCATCATCAGCTCTTTTCTCCCCTGGTTTTTGCTTCCTATAAATCCATGACGAAGCTGATGAATAAGCCTCATCAGCCTTTTCTCCTTACCTCGTTTGCTTAAACTCCCTAAAGTTGCACCACTGCACTGTAAATGTGTGCAGGTTAGAGCAGTATATCACAGTTAACTACTGAGGAGTGTGGACTGTTGTGATAACGCTATCAATAAAAATGATTTAGGTTCTGCTCCGTACATCACACATGGCACATTTATTGTTCATTGTCATTTTCAGAGTAATGCTTTTAGTCTTTAAAATGATCTCTGACTTGTGCAGGTGTGATGATGTGAGTGTATTTCATTTTTTTTATTAACCTTTGTTGCATAATGCAAAATTATAATATGTATCTTACAATGTTTGAAATGCAAAAAAAGTCTCCAGCTAACTTGGCTGTTGATGTCCAAGTACAGTAACATACCCTCGATGTTTACATGTGTACATTTAAAATAGACATTATGAGATGTTAAAATCAGTGAGGTATCAGCCCTGACACACCAAGCCGACAGTCGGCCATCAGTCAGTGTTGTGCCATGAGTGAACATTGGTGATTGTCTGTCACCCTCGTCTTTGCGGTACGTCCTGGCCAGTTGACCAATTCAGCATGACGGTATTTCATTCAGTGAATGAAATCACTCTGATTGGCAGTTCAACTCAGTGAACGAGAAAGGAAAATGAAGAGAGGAAAATAAACAAACAGCTAAAGTCAAGAGGGCGTGAGATCAAAACCAGTGTGTTACCTAGGGTAAGGTTATTTTTCTTTAGCCACTGAGCTCCTAAGCCAAAACGATTCTTGATGGTTTGTGTAATTATTCAATGGCACATGGCAAATATGCTTTGTTCTTTCAATATATGATTGTGTTGTTAATGCACTAACTGGCTAACTAGCATCATAATGGTCGTTTGACAATTACAGACTGCCGCCATCTGCTGGTGTAGAGAGTTATTTCTTCTCATGCAGCTATAGAATGTACATGCTTTAGTCTTTGTGGTGCATTTATGTGCAATTTTTTTTGCTGAGACACAGGTGACTTGAGCCAAAGCATCAGTCAGCTTTCATTGCCACTAGTTCTTTGCATCGGTTTGGTATGTCTGAGCCTTAAGGCAAAATTAAAAAGCAAACTTAGGTTGTAACCATGTTGACAATATCTGTGGGAAGATGCAACATGACATCTCTGATATGGTTTTCCTAGGTTTCACAGCCATGGATTCTGTAACAACTCAAACTAGTACATGAGCACGTAGTCTCTAGAAAGCTGCCTACAGTATGATGGTCTACAGTATAAGAAAAGCTGCCACGGATGAAAGAGTTCACTGACATCTCTTCCAGGACAAATTTAAAGAGACAATCAGTGTATTACATGAGGGGTTCTCAAAGTTTTGATGACTGATTGCCAGTTTAGGAAGTCAGCATATGAGTGAGGACTGCACAGGAAAAATGCACACATAATCATAATGTCTTTTTCATCTCACTTCCACATTAAACTGCTGAGTTGTCTTCCAAAAATTACTTAAATTTAGCCAATAGCACAAGCATTAACACAGAAGGGAATCCCTGCAACACTCACAAGGTGCCACTAGTTTCCATGCGACCAGTAGCTGTCTACAAGTTGTCATTACTAACCTGACAGGGCACAGTTTGATATTGTAGCTGAGTAGTATATTAAATGTAAGCTATTGAAAATGAAATTGCTGAAATGGGCCGTGGATGATTAAAATATAATGCATGCATTTTATGTCACATTCAGGGGCCGCCACTGGCCACTGTGGTTTACATGCACACTAGTTTACATACACACCAGTATTGTGGTTATTGGTGATGGTTAGTGATGCGTATATTTGTTTGCACATATAAATAGCCTGATTTCAGAAACCTGGATATGCCCACATCCCAGTTTTGAGAAACCTGAAGAAAATGGGATACTGTGGCATGTCTACGTTTTTTACTGCCACAAGCCACATATGAATAGTAAACCTGGAAGGATACATTTTATCGCCTGTCCATTATTCCAGTAATGGCAATAAGACAGAGAAGCTAATTCCAGTAAAATGGTAGCAGCACAGACCAGGCAGCCAGTGCCAAAATGAAAAACACACCTGAACTGATGCAGATGATCAGACAACAGGGTGATGTTAAAACAACGTACGCAGGGAGATGATTAACCAGGTTGCAATGTTTAATGTAAACATCACATCCCAATATGATCAAAGCCAGTATATGAATCATAACTAGTATGCCTGTGTGCATGTAAAGTTTTAAAGGACTGCTGTCATCTTAGGGTTTGTATGAAGGGTACTAAAAATAAATCACAGTTTAACCCAATTTATAAACTTTTTATTTGGAAGAAAAGGGAAGATTTCACTACTGACAGGAAGCCAACTTTTAGCCATAAGTAAGTCCCACAATCTGACCAGAACTGGAAATAAGACTTACGTTAATGCAGGATTTACTCAGCATAACTGTTCATTCACTACAGGTAACAGCAAAGGCAACACAAAAGATAAACAAATATTATCTATCATGATTTTATCATCAGTCATCATCCGTTAGCCATTAGAATTGGGAGAGTCAGTGAATATGTCTGACATTAAAAGAAGCAGTCTCCCACACAGTCTGAGGCTAACAAACAGGCCTCACACAGTGGGAATATTTCAAATCAAACAAATGTTCTGCAGGTCATTCAGGTGAACGGCTGGTGGACCAGTTTGTAATTCAGAAGCACAAATGCAGAAGAAGATTTACCAAGTCAAATAAAATCCTCGGGGAACATTTATACATTTGCAAAGAATGTCTATATTATCTTTGTTATGATATAATTTGCCTGCAACAAGGAATAAAAGCTTATAAGGATTAAAACTCTGTCTCCATTCTCTATAAATTCTTTTTTGGTCCAGCTCCTTACCTTGACATAAAATTCCATGGTGAGGAAGCTGATACAATAACAGCATCAGCCCTCCAATAGTCCCACTGATGACTGACCAACTGGCTGTGATACTTATAGCAAAAACCTTACCAGGCTTGAATCCTAAAATACCTTTTAAGGAGGGTGGAGACAGTGTGGTAGTTGTGTGCACATCTTTGCAAGAAAGAAAGGACGGGGTGGGGCCAAGAAGGGTCAAAAAGGGCAAGGAAGTCCGGGTGTGACTGGGACAAAGGGGAGGGGGTGGGTATTTGAAGTCAGGGTAGAGTGAAACTTTCTGGCAATGACCAAGATGTCTTAGTATGTGTCAATGTGTGACTTTCTACAAGTTCATATGTTTGCGGACATGTTTAAATGTTCATTATGAGTGAAAGATTATCCTGCTTACGTAAATGTGAGCAGCTGCTTCCAAATATGATCAAAACCAGTATATGAATGATAACTTTTATACTGGTGTGTGTGCTGTTTTAAAGGACTTTAATCAAACTGAAAGGGTACTAAAAAATGGCAGCTGAACCCAATTTATAAACTTTCTATTTGAATAAAAAGGGAAGATTTAACCATTGACAGGAAGCCAACTTTTAGCCATAAATAAGCCCCACAGTCTGACCAAACTGGAAATAAGACAGGATTTACTCAGCATAACTGTTAATCAGCTGAGGGGTAACAGCAAAGGCAACACAAAATCAAGTTTTTGATCAAGTATTTTTGATCATGAGTTATCGCTAGTCATCATCAGTTAGCCTTAAGGATTTTTGGAAAGCAGCAGTTCAAACAGGGAGTGGCCATGGTGTGCGGTGTCCCTGATAATGCCTCTCCCTCTTTTTCAGTATCATATTTGACAGGCTATTTTTTGATTTTCATAGAAAAATTTATATTTTTTTCTGTGCATTTTTGTCATTAACACTACCTAAATTTGCCTTAAATGATGAGCAATATTAGACAGGAAGACACAGCAGTATGTAGCACTTTTTAAATGGACTGTGGTCACAACAAGAATGACCTGCACAGTCAGTACATTTCAGCTAAAAGTCTGAGTTCAATTCAATAAGGCAGGTGGGGTGACAATGACCTTCCATTTTAAAATCCCACAGTGCCAGTACTGCAATTTAGCACCTCACTAGCCTGAGTTGGCTTGCAGCCATTTCACAGAGGAAGGCAGATCTCAACTCACCACAATGGTCCAGTTAGTTTCGGTTAATAACGAAGAGTTCCAGGAACTTGAATAAATGGGTAACCACACCAGTGTGGTACAGTCAAAGGTCAAGGGCTCTTAAGGCAACTCAGCAACTATGATTATCTTGTGCAAATGCTGTGCACGGAGGCAAATATGACCATGAATGCTTTCAGGGAACCCAAGTTGGTTGATTTGGAAGTAAAAAATCTATCACACCTGTTGGTTTCTGTCTCTCTGTCAGTCTGTGTCTTATTAGTGTTTTTTCTTTGGCCTTAAGTCAGGACTATACAGGCCTGCTCATACCAGAATATGACCTATATCCACGTCAGTCCCAATGGCCAAAGGCTTCAGGTTTAAAAATGCTCCCTATGCCACTGAAGGGAACTTAGGGCAGTTCACCCTTGCCATGACCCATACATTCCTCAACAGGGTGTTTTTGCCTGGGGAGGGTAACTCAACCTGAGATACTAGCCACTCTGTTACCTACCCATATATGTCTGTTACTCACAACTGTTAATAACATGTTTTAATGTGCGTAGAGTTGATGTAGGAGATGAGACCTTTATTTCCCCCATCTTTCTATAAATATACTTAAATTTTGGGTCTCTACTTAAAAACTGATGGCCTCTTCCTAACACAAAGCAGGTAAACTGTTTATAAGAATACATACAATCTTTCACCCTTTAGATATTGATGACTGATGATAATGAATGAACAGTTATGGTTCAGGTAATAGTTAATCTGTAATTTGTCATTTTTTAATAACTTGTTATGACTGCCCTATCAACCCTGACATCCCATCTATTGCATATGTCAAGCAAGAAAGGAATGACAACAAATTATCATTAAAGGCAAAGAATTAACATCACAGGGGAACCTGTTGTACTTTAGATTAATAATGTAAAATGCAATTGACAAACAAAGTGTAATATTATTATATAGATATGGCTTTACTGGTCTACAGGGAACATTCACCACCTACCCAGCAGTATTAGTAATTTATAAAATATAGATAAATAGATTAAAATTAGCTCCAGTTTTATCAGCTGTATCAACATGTATTCTAATCTCAAAACTCTGCAAATGGCTTCATTTGTGTATTGAAATCACAAAATTACCTTTTTCCCTACTCTGGAGTCTGCAGGTCTGGGTGCCTGTTGGCTGACTTCTATACCTTTGGAGAGAGCCAGACTGGTTGTTTCCCCCCTATTCCAGTCTTAATGCTAAGCTTAGCTAACTGACTGCTGCCTGTAGCCTTATACTGAACAGACAGATTTGAGAGTGGTATTGATCTTCTCATCTAACCCTCTGTAAGAAAGTCAATAAGTGTGCCTCCCCAAACTAGGAGCTTAAATCGGTTCACTTTCAGATTCTGGCTTGGTTCTTGATTGATTTTGAAACTATGGCAGGGTGTTTTGTTCCCATTTACAGCAACATGAGTTCTGAATTTACTAATGCTCAGATGGAAGGCTTTTTCTCCAATAGCAACTGCAGTTGAGGCTCATGGGTATGGTAGTATTTATAGCCTTCTATCATAGCAAAATAACTGAAAACACAAAATTTCTCAAAAACAAAGTTAAAATGATTCAAACTGATGGCCATAACGTAAACACATGGCATCAATAAATTGTCCAGGATGATTTCTATGTCTCTTAACTTTTAAATACTTCTGGAATAAGCAGTCCATCAAACATTCTGACTTGTACATCCACGTCCATATCTACATAAAGGGGGTCAGCAACATTTCCCTCCAGTCCGTCATTCCTCCCATCAGATACCCTGCTCTCCTCTCAGCGCGCCAGTCAGCTGGTCAGCCATTCATCCACCTCTCCAGCCAGCCATTCCATCAATAATTCCTCTACCTTATCAGTAGAGCCTGCAACTATCCATACGCCCAACCGTGTATGTTGCCATGCACCAGAGTCAGTTTGCTGTGTGTTGTGTTGTATGATTTTGTGCTTCTGCAAGGCAGCTGTGAGCCCGGAAGCTTAACTTAGTGAAGTCAGAGGGAGACCGAAGGTTAGACCCACCATAGGGAGATGGACAAGGGGCATACACACACACATACACGAACGCACACAAACACACATACACTCTCTATATCTATTTCTGTCTCTCTTTTCCACGTGTCTGTTCCCTTGCTTGCTAAGCTTCGATGCAGTGAGTAAACACAGCTACTTTGCACTTCCGCTCCATAAACTGCAACACCTGCCCCCAGATGGGTAGAGTGTGTGTGTGTGTGTGTGTGTGTGTGTGTGTGTGTGTGTGTGTGTGTGTGTGTGTGTGTGTGTGTGTGTGTGGGCCCCTGCTGGCTTCCTACGCTAGATGTAATGTACTGAACTGTATATTAGCAGCTACCATAACATTATATGACATCCATGGATGTTTTACAGCCAATTCCATTTCAATAGGTTTCTGATAATGTGTATTTTATAATATTCCTGCCAAAGCCCCAGTAGTTCAAACTACCAGGGGTTATTTTAAGAGAACATCACCCTGCTAAACCAGCACTAAAACCGTGACAGCCTGCAGGGCAGAAAGGCTAAATATGTCTACATATGTTCTTATGCGAGACATAAAGAGAAAAGGTAGGTGTTGGAGTGCAACAGCGCTCTGGATGAGTGCATCTACAGCGGAAGAATTTGTACTTTTCGACACAACAGGCCTCATTAGCTTCTTGGCAAGGCACCCTATGATCCAGAAAATCTGCTTATATACAAAGCAATAATTTGTTAGTCTGTTAAAGCCATTCGTTTTCTTCAAGTTATGATTATTACTGACTAGGTTTCAAAAATAAGAAACAGTTTACTATCCAGCCAAATAGTCTCAGTGTATGGGAGTTGCACTCAAATGTGTATTAGCATAAATGCAACTTGGAATACTCAAATGATAATAGAGTAATGAAATATTGCGTAATTTCCTGAAAACATGAAGTCAAAGCGATGACTTTGCTATTGTCTGTATATGGAAATGGTATCTGATTTGATCTTTTCTTTCAGTAAAAGAATGTCAAAGACAATCACCAGCACTCACTTAGCAATTACCAGATCCATCTGAACTCCTTATTACTCCAATTATTAGTCAAGCATGCCTTGAATGCACACACGACCTCAGACTATTGTCCCAACACCGTGAGGTCAGTCTACCACTGAGAAAAGGATGTGACCCATGTAATGACAGAGGAAATGAAGGAACAGGGCTTTGATCGGAGCTGGCAATTTTTGATTGAATTTTTTTTTTGCAGTCAGAAAAACAACTTTTGAGACAGGATATTGGGTGGTTTTAGAAATGGAACAAGTATTTGTGGACAGGGACAGAGATCAGGGAAATGTCTGGGGTGGAGGGGAGGTAGGGCACTGATGGCAGCCAGAGTCTGCGGGATTCTGGAGTAAATGTTGGCGTTGTACGTGTCTGCAAACCATGGATATGTTATTTGTATGTTTCTTATGTGGCAAATAAATTAAGACTTTACTTTTCTTTACCTTTCAATTTTTAAATTTATGTTGTGAAAACGCTGTGGTAAATGTGTGGTTATGTGTGGACACAAAAACCACAGAAGATAATGTTTTAGGTCAAAATACCCAATTTTGCCTTCACTGTCACGGTGTGTCGTTAAAAAACACAGCCAGTCTTGTACTGTGGTCTGCTAAATGGCCGTTGTCTCACGCCATCCACCATACCCTCCTCCTCTTGAGAAACTCTGCTCATACACATGCAATCAGAGGTGCGTCACTTTAGAAATGTTGATATGATCCGTATGAAGCGTACAAATTTACCATATATGTAGTTTGCAGAAAATTACAGTGCCAATATTTTCTTTTGGTAAGTGAGCTGGGGGTTCCAATATGTGTAAAGTGAAAAAGAAAAGTACACCAAAAATCTTTTGAAAAGACTTTTAAAATGTATTGTCATTACATAGAGTGATATAAATTTACAATTATTATGATTATTATTAGTATTATCATTATTGCTGTGGGCAATTGTCAGATCAGAATTAAAAATCAACTGATAACATTCTTGTCCTTTGAAAAAAAAGTAAACCTGAAAATTGCCACCTGAGGAAATATTACAAAAAAAAAAACAGCGCTGAAAAGTGGCAAAACTGCACAGCAATTTAAAGGGACAGGGTTTTTTAATATTTGATAAACAAGGCACTGTGCAGCAGCAAGTACAAGCAATGTGCTGAAAAACAGCTGACTTCACTTTACAGGTGTTTGGCTTTTAAACTGTTCCAGTTATATTACAGATCTCTTCAGCTATGTGACAACGGCATTATGGGACTGTTTCAGTAGTGAGCTAGATCACTGAACATTTTTCTCTTTAGAGCAACTCAGTTTTTATTGGATTACAACCTGCTGAGACATGTTCTTCTGTCAAATTTAGCTTAAGTAGAAATGTCCTTTGTCGGACGACTGATTTGTGCATAACAATTTGTGTTGCAGCAAATATGATGTCCTCCTGCTAGGCTAACAGAAGTACTTCCATACCAATAACACTACCCCTGGGTGATTGTGAAGACATCACCAATGTTTGTACCTGTGGACAACAAGGGATTTATTAAGGGAAAACTATTTTCAAAAAACATACTTCAAACACAAATCAGTGTTTTTGTGGTTTTGGTTTGAGCTGTATTCTTGTCTGAATAAAACACATTAAAATGTCTGTGCTTTGGAATAATTTCTAAGTTTTAATAATACAGGTCAAAAAGAATTGACAAGGTATAATTAAACATTGAAATCTGGATCAACTGATGGCATACCTGGATCTGAGCACCTCTCAACGCCTATATAAAAACGTTTCCAATATTTGCATGTTAATGAATCCCTCTGTCTCTCGTTATTCTTGTTCTACAAGCCTGAATGTAAAAGTACAAAGAGTTTTTTAAATACAAAAGCATTCAGACTGGCCTGCACAGATAACCTTTTCTGCTACAGTATGTCTCCTGATGTGGGTGGTGGAGTCACATCAGGTTTATCTGCGGAATCTTGTCTCGTTTATGACATTTAAGATAAACAAAACACGTCCACAAACACTACACTACCAAGAAAAATATTATGAAACAGCGTGAAGCATAACAATTCTCCAGAAAACCTGCAGTCGGTACCTGACAAGAACAACCATAAATACATAGTCTGTAATTATGGACCCATCTGCACATGCATCCGCTGCCTATAATTATGTAGTGTCCACACAGTCCTGTCAGTCAAAGCTTTTGGAATATGGTGTGCGTGTGTTAACAAATCTAAATGGACCAGAATCAGCGGATTAGCATGTGAGCTGTCAGTTGTGAATCCACACACACACACACACACACTCACACACACACCTGTGTATGTGGTGCTGCCACGTGCACACACACACGCTTTGCAGCTCTAAATATCTTCAACCTTCCACCCACAATCCATCCCCGAATTTTGTGTGTGAGCAATTCAAGCAGCTGTAGTGTTGGCGTGTGCGTTGTGTGTGTACCCAAAACTTTTGTGCCTATGCTTGTATGTGTGTGCGCGCATGTGTGTGTGTGTGTGTGTGTGTGTGTGTGTGTGTGCGTGCTTGCCTACAGAACTATAGCAAGCTGACTCAGCCTCAACAGTAGCAATCGGAAACAGGAGACAAGGACTTGGCTAACAGCATAAGCCGGCAGCAAGGTCGGATGCACACACTCACACACAGACAAAGGCACACACACACTTTTTGTCTTTACCTGCCATAATGGAAATAACTGTATATCTTATCTTAAACAGATCAGAGGATTTAATTGTTTCAAAGTGTTTCAAAGTCAGTCAGCAGTTAAAAAAGAAAACCGAGCGAAGGATGGATGTGCCAAAGTGTGCGATTAAAGCAGCTTGTTGGGGACGAGGGCTGGAGGGGGAGGTGGGGGGGTGGGGGCATAAATATCGGCCTTTTCTGGACACTTCTGCTTTTCTACTCTGTCACTCTCTTTCACACACACGGCGGACCAGCCCACTTCCTTACCAACCCCATCTCTCACAGCGCTGCCCGGACTTCCCACTGCAATTACTTATAAAAACTTTTCAGGGCCGCCACACGTGGTCGGGTTTTTAAAGAGCTGCGTCCCCCTCCTCACGTGGTGCGGGGGGTATTGAGTCGTCACAGACCCCCTGAATGATCACCGAAAAATAAGGCGGCGTAGACAATAGCTCGTCTTGATGAATTCAATTCTTTCAGGACCCTGTACCGTTGTCCAGGCAGCTCCGGGCAAAACAATCGTTGCTTTGATAGTCCAAGAAACACACACTCACTCGGTTGCTCTTAGAAACTTCCTCTAACTACTTCCGAATTAGGATCTAAAGATAATATACATCTGGCCGGAACTTGGGATACATTCGGTTTTTCTTATTCCTAGAAGTCTCGTTTCAAAACTCTTCTGACAAGATGTCTCCTGCTGCTTAAGCCGGTGTGAGGCACAACTAATAAAGAAGAAACATCAGCACGCTCGCTTCTGATGCCAGTGCAAAAAAAAAGAAAAAAAAAAACAGAAAAACAATATGACAGCTTGAACTGACCTGGTCTGCGGTGGAAGCGGCAATGGTGTTCGACTCGGACATGATTTGACGCTGTGACCCAGTGGTGCTTCTCTGCTGGCCACTGTAGGCTCCTTCATTCACACCTTGCCTTTCAGTTCCGCAGCGAAAGAGGGGGGAGAAAACACAGTATACCCTCCCTTTTGCCCTGGCTTGATTAATGCCTGAATTACTTTCACCTCATTTCATCTGATGGAGCTCTGCTTCCTCTCCGCCTCTCTTGCTCATTCGGCATGGTAGCCCACTCTCTCTCCCCTCTCTCTCTCTCTCTCCCCCCTCCCTTCCTTCTGTGATTCCAGCTCTGCCTCCCCTCCGTCTCTCCCTCCCTCCTTTGCGCTCTTACTTTTTACTCACCCCTCCCTCTCTTTCTCCTCTCACTCTTTTAGTTTCTCTTTCTGCCCCCTTTTTCTGTCGTATTTCACCATTTCAGGAATATGCGCCCTCCCTCCCTCTTCTCCGCTGTCCGCCTCCCCCCCTTTTCCCAACTCCCACCACCTCCCAAAAAAGACACAGGAGAGATCCACAGTCTTTTCCCTCTACCTCCACAATGAATGGCTCGTTGTCACTCCAGCACCTAGGCTGAATACAGAGCAAGTAAGCGGGAGAGAGGAGAACCGATGGTGGCGGCAGTGGTGGAGGGGACTGGGGGGTGTTGAACTTCTAGTTAAGCTGGCCGGAGTAAAGTGGGGGAAGGTCTGGAGCACCCATGGGCTATGGCCAAGCTCTCTCTCTCCCTCACTCTTTCTCCCAACAGATTAAAGCGAGGAGACAAAAAAAAGTGAGGAGCCCACAAGTGAGGAGCCTGCACGCCTTCCACCGGACTCCCCTGCCCCCCCCCACTCTTTCTCTCTGTCTCTCTTATTTCTTCCGTTTGTTTTCAGAGGCAGCTGCTGCAACTCTGCAGACCACCAACAACTTCCCTTTCAGCGGCACTTGACTCTTCCAAATCCTTGTCCGTCTCTACACCCTGACATTGCCAATGCCCCCCTCTGCCGTGTCACACCGAGAGGCCGGCCGAGCCAAAGCCCTCCTCCTTCGCCTCGTCCGCGACATGTTCACAGAGTTACACCCTTTCAAATTCAAGCGCTTCCCTCCTGAGCCTCTGTTTTGTTGCACACATTGTTGTGCCTGTTTGCCACCATATGGCTAATGGCTGCCCACAACAAAAAGAGCGAGGACAAAAGCGAGGAAGTGAGCGTATGAGAGAAAAAGGTAAAAGTGCATCCACAATAGGAGCGTGATTGAGAGATCAACAAAAACATCACTCATGCAGCAGGACGAGACTCAGCGTCAATTCTCTGACGGGATGTGGTGCGAGTAATGTCAAAAGTTGACAAGCTACTGGCGCACAGCCTAATGGGTGTTTGATAGCCACAGACAATGGCCGCTGCCGCTTGAGTGGAGGCCCTCCAGTTATGTTTAACACGAGACGAGCAACGCAGACAGGATGCTATTCATTTGTCTATCAATTCAGAGGATTAGAATCTCACAGGGGATCCAATAAAAGAATCATTACCATATACCCGCCCTATTCAGTGTGCTGAGAGGAAGTAGTGAGGGCAATGAAAACAAGTGCCCCCAACAAATAGTCCAACATGTTGACACATTTATAACAGACACGTCATTGTTTAAGAGGTACTATGGCACTTTCCCCATTACTTCTGTGTTTCTCCTTAACTGCAATTGATAACTCTCAGAACATTCAAAAAGCACTTTTCTGACCACATTATTTGGGTACAAGATTGTTTACCCACTTTGGATTTAGGTATTTAGATACACACAGTGATTTGACCAAGGTGCTTTTACGAAGTAAGCTTGTGCACTGAGGCCAGGGCAGGCCTATTTATCAGCCTTTATTAGCTAACTGCAGATATATCGATAAGCCAAACTAGATTTGAAGTAACTTAGAGAAAGTGTAAGCTTTGCATAATGTGACTAGTGAGCACTGACAAGCCTATTTTTCAACTGTCAGACATCTCACTTAGTGTGTATCTTTGGCACAACCCTTTAAAAAACAAATTTAAGGGCTCCGTATCAAGATTGCTTGTTTATGTCATGTGTGCATGTCACGGTCTGATAATGTACATCATATCTGTCTGGTGTTCTGGTGCTTTTAAGGTGAAATCCAAAGCAGAAGATGTACACGGGCTACACAGTGACTCACAACTATAATTCCAGCTTGTTACAGCACTAGGCATGTAGCTATGTAGGCACACTGCTAGTTGTGAGAATCATCACATTTAGGTGGCATATTGTTGGAGAGTGTCCTCTTGCAGGGAGTCTTTTACAGCAGGCTGTTTCTGTGCTGCAGCAGACCTGGCTTTTTGTTTTACTCAACAGCATCACAAAAACTGAAACAGAAATTTTAAAACACTTCTTTTGGTGATAAGAGCCTGGTGTATGCATGCTTATGAGTCTGATGCGTTGAGATATGCTGTCAGGCAGTATGTTTGTTCATGTACTTCAGTCCTTTTGTTACCAAATTTGTTTTAAAAAATCAGAGTGAGAACATTACTGCAATGTGAGGTCACTGAAGCTGGCCCTCACTTATTCAAGATACTGATTCAGGGCTATGACAAAGAATTGTTATAGTAAAGATGTGTGTGTATTTGAGTACTAAACTATAGTGGACCATTAGTTCCTCCACAGGGATCTAGCCACTTCTTACTAGCTCTGCCTCAGGAGGGTCTGTTGGCGTCAGATTAGGTCAAATCTAATGAAAGGCTTAACAAGAGCACCCACCCACCCTTGTACACACACACTTAACTACACTTTCATCATGCAGACATTAAGTGTGGGGACAATCAGTGAAAATTCAGTATGAATTTGGTGGGAACAAACAGATCCTAAAATAAATGTTTGTTGTGGCTGCAGCTGGCTGTTTGTAGAGGGGGAAGGACTTGTTTCGTTAACTAATTGCCCTATTATGTTAGGTCATTTAACTCTAATTAGATAAGCACAGATGCTGCTGCTGATAATAACACCAACTTGTTAAAATTCTCACTTGTTTCTTTATATGTGTGGTTTCTACAACAGCGAAGCGGCCTGTGTGAGAGCATGATGTGCACAATGTGGATGTTCAGGCACTAAGCCTGTTGATGTTACTGACACCAAGAGCCTGAACTGTTCTCAAACCCCACTCCTGCACCTCCACATCCATCCACTGCATAAAAGCATGCATTAGAAATATGGCGCACATTTTCAGACACTCTCTCCTGGCAGACAATCAGTGATACATCTGGTTATACAAGGCAGCAATCTTCAATGCTGAAAATGAAGCCAATGTGAAAGTGCCAAAAGCAGAAAGGTTTTTACTGTAGGTAGTGAGGTGGGTAATTACTAGACTTGGGCGGTACATAATTTCTTGTAACATATCTTCCCGAAATTTCACCGATGTATTTAGTATATGATAGTATGAGTGTGCAGCGTTGAATATTGTGATTTATGAAATAAAGATAAACTGATATTGTGTACTCAGTGGTGTGGTTGTCATTGCTTAACCTTGTATCCGAGTTAAATGGGTTTAACGTTTAGTTGCCTATGAGCCCACTAATCCTGGTGCAAGCACTGTTGACCAAATTTTATTACATAACATTACACCTGCATGTCAGGCGATATTATGCGTCACGTTTACTAACATGGTCTATTAATATTATTTTAATAATACTAATAATGATAATTAAGACTTTAACAGTTAATTGACTGTCAAAATATTTGGCCGATTAATTTCTGTTAATCAACTAATGAGTGTAGACCAGCACAAACCAACATCAACAGACAAGAGCAGAAAGAAAAACAATCAGGAGGGCAGGGAGCAGAGCACTGATAAGGTCAGAATGAATCTCTTCTCTCCTCCAGGCCTTCCTGTCAACTACCAAGCACATGCCAATATCTATTACAGGTTAACTTAAGGCCAAACACAGTCATTGATCCTAAACTTCATCTCTAATCATACAACCCAAACAACGTTCAAAGGGAGAGCAAGAAGTAAGAGAAAACATTTAAGGCTGTGGAGGCTTCCTTTTCTACTTCCCTTTTAAGCTCCAGCTCTGACAAACCAATATCCTCACTGATGACCGTAACAAATATGCAGTAATTTGAAGATTAATGTAGCCTGGGTCTCACATTCCCTTACTAGGCTTTTTAACTAGACTTTTAAATCAAGCAGGTAATGAAATGTGCTCGCAGCATGATTTGGAGCACATCGAGCTGTAATTAGGAGGCAGGTTGGAGTTTTAGCCATACAAACAGATGGCGGAGACAGATGAGGTGGCATTACAATTCCAGCAAATGTATCTATGATTGAATGCAAATGTATGCATACCGCCCTGTTAGTGTAATAACACTCAGGGCTGTAACTGCTTTTGAGGACAATTATGTCCTTTTTTTATGTCAGTTTTACACTATTGACACTTTTTTTGAATTGTTATAGGTGGGCAGAAGTAATACCTTGGCTTCAACAGGGTATCACTGTGTAACTGTATTATCATCACTGATAACCACATGGTAACTAGGCATGGTTGCCAGAGGTTGTTTTTATATTGCTGTAGTTGGAGGCCAACACATTATAATGAGAAGGGTTTACTACCGGAGCCAACCATGCTTGATGGTTGAAAATTTTGACGGCGCATAGTGCAATTGCAACAAATGGTTTTGTCTTGCAGTGCACAGGAAGTCCACAGCTGTCCACAAGTGGTCTGATGCTTTGCAAAAACCGCAGAACCTGCAATCTGCAACTCTTCATCTAACCGCTTATTGTGTTTGTCTTTGCTTAAATTGTTCCCCCTGCAATATTTAAAATGACCAAAACTGTAGGGAATATGTTGATATATTGTTGTGTACTGTTTTTATGTACCAGTAACGCCACATAGCACAATTTCCACTAACCCAGTGACAAAAACAATGCTTTTCCTGTAGCTGCTTCACAATAAAAGCATCCATCTGACTTGCAGGTGGAAAGGTTTTAATGTGAAGCAGCAGGAAATGTTCAGTTTGCAATAGCAGTAACTTAACATAGCTCTGTTACAGCTGTAGGAAAGCGATAAAAAGTAACTCTTCTAATATCTCAACGGTAGAGATGAAGGCAAAACAAAGCAGGTGTATTTTTTCATCTATACAATTATTCATTTCCTGTTGGCACTGGGCCTCAGATGCCCTATGCTCAAATACAGAAATACTGCTCAGGGAACACATTAAAGGTTCCTCTAGAAAGTGCACAGTTTCAAATCCAGGGTTTAAGTTTCGCAATGTGTACATAGTAGAGCTATTGGGGCCTGAAGAAAAAAATATTTAAGTGTGTTTTGGGCCGTGAAGGACAAAGTTGTTTTGGGAGGAGATAACTCCTCAAACATTGTGAAATTTACAGCAGGCTGGGGTGGGGGACGAGTGACAGAGGAAAGTAAGAAAAAGGTGACAGGAAGATGCACCCATCAGACATCAAGTCTAAGAAGAAAATAATCTCCTTTCGTTTGAATTCTTTTCACTTCATCTCCTCTCTCATGTTTTTACCTCCTCTTTCAAAGCACCCTTATCTGTGCTGACAAATAAATTCAAATATCACTGAATACTCATGAAAGATGTATCTCACCAGTGCCTTTCTTTTCTGAGTGGAGAAAGTTTTGTGATCTAAAAGGCCAATGAAACACAATTAATATTCACTGAGGAGCTACAAAACTGCATAATTGTACACAATGCTGTTTCAGTTGAAACATCGCAGACTTTCTGTTGCTCTGTGTTTATTTCGCATGTGTTTCCTCCCACAGTCTGAAGGTGATGCCCACAGGTATGAGTAGGACTGAGTCCATTTGTATTAGGCCTGGAAGGACTTTTTTTTTCCTTTGTCTCCTGTCTAGTACAAACTGGAACTGAGATAAAATTAATTTTGCTGTTCAGAAGAATGCTTTTTAGTTATTTGTGTCCAATGAAAAAATCAAACACACCATCGTCAAGCAAATAAGATAGATATTTCAGTTCAGACTACTTTACGATAGTCAAACAAACAACTTTCAGTCCATGTTGAAGTGAGCGCACACACACACAACCACCAACATACACAAAGAGTCAGGTACAAGATGACCTGTTTCCTTGGTATTAACATGCATCTTGAGTGATCTCATCACAAATGGACAGTGCTAAATACAGGTGTAAATGACCACCAAGGCCTACTGTGATGTGATCACTCAACCACGTGACCTGGGATGCATTTGACCACATATCTTTGGAGTGTTAACCCCAATGTGTCCTGATGCATTCCCAACCAGGACTACGTCATCAGTGCAAGCTATGGCACAGTAACGTGCCCATTTTTCAATTATTTGGACGAAGTGCTATGTGAACGTTAAGTGTTTGTCCTAAGGAAGTAGACCTGCTGGGTTCTGCCAAGGGGCCCTCTGACCTTCTAGCATAAGTAACATAGTCAGTAAAGAAACCTGAACACTGAACTCTGGAGACGCATGATAGAAACAGGTTTGAACAGAGATGTGTCTCAGCTGTCCACTTGTGTTACTACCAGGTATAAACACGTTCAAAAAGAGCAAACTTAAAAGCTGAGGTCAAGCAAACACAATTTCACCCAACAGCATCCTTTTATGGTGGTTACAGACTGCATTGAAAATGGAAAACAGTTTGCATGTTCCCTGACTGCAGCATCCTGGTCACTGTTTTTACTGTCCATAAATTAATTCTGTTTTTAACTTTGAGTATGCATACACAGCGAGGTGCAGACCAGCGGCATCACCCTGAGTCAGGGAAGATATTGGAAAGGACTTGTGCAACATGCACATTTTGATGTTGTACTCTTTAAGTATTTGTTGTCTAAGCTTCAGTGAATAATAATGCAGTCTTGTGTCCACTGCGATTTGTAACTTTCTCTCAGGCCGTCCGTATGCCAGATACAAACACAGATACAAACAAAGATACTATAAGGAGCTTGATGTAACTGTTTGCTCTTGGTGATTTGGGCTTCAAGTAACTTTGAAAAAGAACAAAGTAAAAATGTAAAATATATATGAATCTGCCTGCCCCACAGCATAACTTCTTGTCTTTGAATATCCATGGATCAACCTGCTTTTACACCGAAAGGCTAATCTCAGAGGGAGCCGACAGCAGTGTCTGGGCTTATTACATCGTCCTCGATCTATATATCTGTCCCTTACAGCAATTAGGTTAATATCTCTTCACCTCTCGTTAGCGCAGCATGCCTGTGATGGGACGTCTGACTGTGAAAGGGGCCTTGAACTGAAGGAGGCATCGATAGGCCTGACGTTCTCATCCCTCCTGAGTGGTTCACGTGAGGAAAAGCTGAGAGGGAGGGCAGAACAGCCGAGAGAGGATATGATAAGAGAAGTGAAGTGACGACAGGATGAAATAAGTGAAGGGACGGGGCAGTGAGGAGAGAATTTCACAGGGTTGAGGTTCACAATAGGACAAGCACCACAGGAGCCATAGAGCAGAAGAAAAGGGAAGAAACACAAAAAGCTCAGTTTTGCAACAGCAGGTCGGCTTTGTCCAGTGCAACAAAAGGACAAAATGTGTTGAGGCGCTGTTGGAGGGAAAATCAACCTTTCTTATTCAGTCCAAAACAGCCAGCTCTTTAATTGGGAGTGAGGACAAAAAGTGTGTGTGAAAGGAAAATGGTAGAAAAAACATCAGTTGCAGAGTAAAGAACAGAGAACAGAACAGAGGGATAACGAAGACACTGAAAACGCAATAAAAGATAAGATTCAAATAAGAGAGCGATGTTTGTCTGGCGGTCCAGCTGACCTGAGCTGAACACGACCTGACCTGGCCACTATGGACACCCAGGGGAGAAAGACAAATGATGGAGAGGAAGGCAAGAGAGTAAAGAAGAGGGAACAGAGAGACATTTCCAACGCTTGGTTTAACCTGAAGTTTCCATGATAATTTCTCTACCCATCCCTCACTGCTTTGGCTGGGAGGGCCCCAGCTGTTCGGTCTGTATAAATAGCGTGAGGCTTCGGCTCGGACCCCCGGGGAGAGCGGGGCTCATTGGAGAGAAGGCATGGGAACAAATCGGGCCGGAAAAAGCACACAACATACACATTTTGACAAACATATGGGACCATTGCTGGGGATAAAAGTGAGGAACATGTGACTGAAGTTGGCCTCACGTGGCAGAAGTCAGTGCCGCGCTTGTAATGTGCCGAGAGGGAGAGTAAAAAGCAGAGACAGAAAGAGATGTAAAATATGTCATTCATTCATCCAGTAAAGCAATGAAATACTGTCCAACATGACAATGCTTAGTGTATATCACTTAAGATC
Source organism: Epinephelus fuscoguttatus (assembly GCF_011397635.1). Classification (NCBI taxonomy): domain Eukaryota; kingdom Metazoa; phylum Chordata; class Actinopteri; order Perciformes; family Serranidae; genus Epinephelus; species Epinephelus fuscoguttatus. The sequence continues at coordinate 9,485,303 of NC_064766.1, read as the reverse complement.
CTTTGTGCAGTGTATGCAACATTAAAAACCCCCAAAAACCTTGTATAGGAGCACTACAAATGAGCTTGTCTGTCTATTTATGCATTTACATGCAGCAGCTTACACATGCCACATACTTTCCTCTGAGTCTATCAATCAAACTGAAAATAGAAAAAAAAAACTTTCTGCATGCCATTAAAATCTCCCTATAAAACATGGCATAAAGATTAGGGTTTTGTCTATATCACTAACCTATACCACTTTCTAAAATGTCATTTTTGACCTCGGAAACAGCAGCTTCTTTAAAACTTAATTTGCTCCTGTTTCTAAAGTCAAGAACTTTCAAGCCAACATATTCGAAAAATCCTTTAAGTGCTCAGCAAAAAACAGAATTTTGAAAATCTATATATCCTTGACAATTGGCAAGCCTTGGCAAACTGATCCAGAGCAGCAACTTTAAGGACCTAATCTTTATAGAAAAAGAGTATAAATAGAATAAGGTCTGTCGGCAACAGGACAAGATTCTGGTATCTGTTCTGGTTTCCGTTTGTAGTTTGTTTGTAGTCTCAATAGCACTGACCAATCATGTTTGAGTGCCAGGTAAACAATCCATGTAAAGAGGCAGAACACATTGGCCGAAAATGCAATCTCAGTACCCATCTGCTATCGTCTAAGAATGACTTCAATTCATCTGTATTTATATGCAGATATCTGTTTGTAGAGATTAACTGAAATGACTGGTGCACAGAAGAGAAAATCTTGGGATGCCTACCAGTTTGCTACTCCAGCTCTAGAAATATTGGCAGTTGCCCTCAAAGATTTATCATCTTCAGACAAATAAGCGATGGGTTCAGAGACTGATATGGACTTTACATTGAGACACTTGTCTGATATCAGACAGAAATGTCAACTCTTCACACTCTTTTTCCATCTTTAGTCTGACATTGAGTACACTCAAACAGATTTCCATGGGAGAGAGGAATTTGATTTCCCTAACCAATCACTAGAGACCAACATATCTGCCTTGATCTAACATCTTTTTAAGTCCACACTGATGCATAGTCATGCCAACATACTTATTTTGCCAGGGTTGTAAAAGTGGAGTGGGGAGAAGTAAAAACAAACTACAAAGTCAGGTGATATTGTTGATTTAGAACAGCCTCTATAGCGGCACATATATTGTCTTTAGTTGTTGTCATTGTTGTTATTCCTTTTCATAGGATCCGGTGCCCCACTTGACAATGCTTGACAACATCAATTAGGTAATCATTAGTCCACCACAGTGCTCGTTGGATTGTTGTTGTTTTTTTACCACGCATAATTTTAAAACTGTAATTAATAATATTTTTTTGATCTACAATCATCAAATTTTCACCTAACTCAGCTCTAAGGAATATTTCAGCATATTGTTTTGGTTGAAAGGCCCAGAATTTCAGTTTTTGTCTTTACATAAATAGCTGGGGCACACAACATAGCATTTAGCAGCTAATGAGCCACATAAGGTGAATATTGGACTTACATGCTTTAAGTAAACAGGTATACAACTCCAAATGAATGCTAGTGTTACTTTGTGTCTGGTTGATGTATAACTAGGAAGTTGTTTGCTAACTCACTTACTACAACAACTGTGTCAAAGTATTTGGTCAACGTTGTGGTTACAGTAAGTGCCAGAGCCCCCATGTGGCAACATAAAAAAAAAAAAAAAAAATCATCAATTAATGCAACTTTAAAGTTGCATTTTTATAGCAATAATGCCTATTACTTATAGGATGAAAATCCAACAAACTGCCTCACCTAAAACCCAACAGCATATGAGCAAAACAGAAATAAGGAGTTGATGAACTGTGATGTTTTACTGCTGGACTGTGTAAACAGTTACACAGCAGAGCATTTGGTAAAAATTTAATATGATAAAAATTCATGAGAAAATGTATCTGGGACGTTGCTGAAATCTACTTGTGGGTGACTATGGTGAGGGAGTGCCCCCCCCCCTCGGCGCGGTAAATGGTCGGCAATCAAGCTGTGAGGATAAGCAGTCCACATCAAAAAGTTTCATATTTCATCACTGAGGCAGTCTGTGTTATTGCTCTTCTTCCTTGATGACAATATTTTCCAAATAACAGCTGTTCTCCAGCAGTGCTGCACCTGGATCTGTAACGAACCAGTCTTGTTTGACCAGAGTCAACTTGGAACTTTTCCATCATGTTTAGAAAGCCAAAAAGCCATCATTTTTCAGATTAACCCAGCAATGTTACAGATTGCATTTCTTAAAGGAGCAAAAGAGGGGGAGAAACAGAGAGAGTAGGAAAAGTGATAAATAACACAGGGGAGGTGTGTATCCAAGCAGGAGAGGGCTGTCCGGCCATGAGAAAAGCAGACCCCCCCTCGTCCCAGGCTTATAGCTGCCATTCAACACTCACATACACACATAGAGTCAGGGAGCAGGTTGGGTTCAAGCGCAACAAATTACCTAAATATGGTTCTGAAAGGGCCTTTGAAAAGAGTTCAATTGGAAACCGTTGAAAATGATAATAATACTAAAAGAAACTGGGGGAGATTTAAGAGCCCCGTTGTGTGGACACAATGTCAGAGCCCTGTCCATAATTTCACTGACTTCAGAGGACGAGAGAGGAAGAGTGTGAAGTCCCCTTTTTCCAACTTGCTTGTATTTTTTGTGGGGTCGGAGGGAGGGAGACCCATTAAACCAGAAAAGAAGGGAGGAAGAAAATCAGAAAAACGAAATTTTCAGCCTGAGTGGTTTTTCCCAATGAAATCTAAAGGTCCAAAACACAATGGAGCCCTTTTTTTTCTCTTTGCTATGTGTGTGTGTGTGAGCGTACACGGGGGGTTGGTTGGTGGTGGGTTACCTTTTAAAGAGTGCCCAGCAGTGGACGTGTTTGGCATTTGTGGCCCTTGTCCCTCAATTATACGTTCGCCACAGTGGCTGCCGTTAAGTTGACGTTGGGCGCTGCCTGTGCCCTGTATGGCAGCTTGTAAATTTTTTTTCTTCTCATTCAGCTGGTCAGTCAGGGGGTGAAATCAGAAACAGAAATCATGTCTGACTCTTCTCCCCCCACCTGCCCTCCTGGCTCTTTCTCTCTCTCTCTTGGTTCACATCTGTTTGTTGGCCCCTCACGCCAGAGGCTGTCAACACGGTTGCTGAGCACTGCTGTTAACTAAACTGGCTGACTGGCAACTCAATATGTTTCTTACATAAGGATAGAGAGAGGGAGGTAAACTGTCTCGTTTCACCTGTAATACGCGTACTTGTGCTATGTGGAGCACATGACACTTAAGTGACAATACACAGCTCCAGAGGTCACAAGCAATGAAATATATTTGGCAGCATTCACAAACCTGCACATGGACCATGACATGAAACAAACCAAGATACCAGAGAAAACTAACTTAAAAAAAAAAAAAGAAAAAAAAAAAGAAGACTCAGCACATCCTTAGTGAGCCCAAAACTGGCCCCTGATCCACAGTTTGGGCTGCATAGTTTTGTCACAGCTTCGGAGCAAAAGTCACAGCCAAAATTTAGTCACAGCTTAGGAGCAAAAGTCACAGCCATTATTATTATATAATTTAAAATAATTGCAGTGTGTGTGTTCAGGTTTTGTACATAGCTTTGTCTGTGTTAATGTGTGGGAAAGTGTAGTGTGTTTATGTGGGTTTGAGTACTTGTGGAGGAATCCAAGACATGTGAATGTGCCTATGTAGCGTTCTAATGTGTGGACCTAATGTAGAAGTGTGTCGTCTGTTATGTTTCTATGTGTGTGACAGTGTGTGCACGTAGGTGTGTGTGCATCCTGACCTCGGGGAGGTTGTGGCTGTGGGTTTCACTATTTCTTTCCATTTAGTTTCCACTTCACAGCCTACAGCACACATTAGCCACACGACCCCCGGGAAATGGTGCGCACACACACACACACACACACACACACACACACACACACACACACACACACAAACACACACTGAGTGACACACTCATTCTCTCTCACATCCACCCACCCACACCCACACAAATACATACCCAAACACACAGAGGGTACACAAAACGGTGGGGTAATCACAACCTCATAAACCACAGTCCCGTGTATTTTAAAATGACTGTATTGTCACACCTTTTACAACATATCTTTCATTAGATAACTACCACATACAAATTTTACAATTTCTAGTTAAACTGCAATGTGATAACGTTGTTGTATCTCACCCAGAAGCAACTACTTATTACGATAAGCCTTACTGATCTCCAGAGGGTAATTGAGGACAAGGAGAAATTCAGGATTCAAAGTATTCGTTTTATTATATAGTCAGGTATTTAAAAGCAGCCCTTGTTTGAAATGGTTCAAAATGTATAATAACATGTATAAAAGCAAAGGAGACACATTATCATTAAGACATCATAGTTTCTGACAAATTACTTTATGGTAGTGACGGTATTGGCTAAAATAAACAGTTCTATGCCAATTTCTTTACTCTATGCTGGTAGTATTGCAGTGCTGCTCTCCACTATGACAGCTGCTCTCTACATTGTAATGGGTATTTTTGTACAGTGACACATTTTCTCCAGTAAAACACCCAAGCTGATTGCATCACCTTATTTCAAGGAGCTGCATTCTCACGGTTTTATTTATATCATACCAACTTAAAGGTTCGGTGTGAAGGATTTAGGGGGGATATATTGGCAGAAATGAACACAATATAATAACTATGTTGTTTTTGGTGTATAATCACTTGAAAATTAGAATTGCTATGTTTTTGTTGCCTTAGAATGAGCTGTTCATATCTACATTGGGAGCTTGTCCTTGCCTGAGATTGCATGTTGCACTGCCATGTTTTTACAGTAGCCCAAAAGGAACAAACAAAACACTGGCTCTAGACAGGGCCATTCATGTTTCCAAGTTTTGCATTAGCCACCAGAGTTAGCATCCCCTCTGCAATGACCAGTGTCCGAAAAACACAGATTTTCATTGTGACACTGCTTAATTCAGTGTTTCTAGTGGTTTAAATCATCAGGTCAGTTTGAGGAAGAGAACTTCAACTCATAATGAAAACCGCCTGAACTTCTGAATCTTACGTTTTCAGAGAAGAGGCCTTTCATACTTGTATTTTAGGTTTTCCACTAGAACATGTTTACATGCTTTTATGGTCAGAAAATACTTAACTTTCCTCACACTGTCTGTGCTGGAGCACCTGCATTCACCCTCTGTCTGAAACATTCTCTATTAGTCAAGTCAATCTGGCAGACGGGTAAGGATCTGCCTCAACACAAGTTTACATAATTAAAAAGTAAAAGGTGCATAAAAGGCAATAATACATCATTCAATACAATAAAACAATAACAGAGAGAAGGCAATAAAATAAGCCAAATATAAGCCAATTTAGTGACCATCTCTTTAGGAACACCTCCTGAAAAAATCCAGTCTGCTCTCAGTCACCATTTCTGGGCCATCTCTGCACCATCATCACCATCACCATATGACTGTACAGTAGAGTGGAACTCAGTACTGTGAAAGGTTCCCAACTAAAGCTTCTAAATCAAAATCTTCATGACAGGAATATAATCGAAAATCAGGGAGAAATTAATAGGGTTGATTTCAAAGGACAGACACAGGAAGTGGCCACACTCAGCAGTCAGACAGGAGCCGAATTAATTTACAAGGCTGGTACCTGCAGTTATTACACAGGCTAGTTAATAATATGTCGGGCAGGAAATCCAAAGTGTGGGATCATTTTGAGAAGGTGAAGGACGAACCCAATGTTATATGTAAACTCTCATTCATCATCTACATCATCTGAAACATGTAAGTAGCTACATGCCCATTAGCCACTTAGCACAATCATTACTGCTTTGCCAACAGCATAATTAACAGGCGGCTCGCTCAGTGTGTGACGTTCGCTTGTAGATAAAATATAGGCCTATATTAATATGGCTTAATTCTTTCTCAGACCTTGAACTCGAACCATTGTGTTGCCCAGACGAAAACATGTAATTTCATAATTAAATTAACATCGTAAACAAACTAGTTGACTAAGAGCCCTAAATGATGACTATTGGTCAACTTGGAAAATTCTTAGTTGGAGCAGCCCTAGAAATGAACCATATGAGCAACCAAGATTATTTGACGCTAGCACTTAGCTTTATTTAGCAGTGTAGGCTTTGTAACGTAAACACTTGCAAAAGTTGCCCTTGAGCAGATGACCATATAACGAAATCTCTCGTGAGCTGGCATCAGCTTAGGCCCTTTTCCACTGAAGAAGTTCCTGGTAGTATTTGGGGGGCAGGAACTACTACAGGAATGTCCTCTCGCTCGGCCCTCTCAACCGCCGTGTCTCCACTGAGAGAGCGGAGTACGAGGAAGGTTCCTGTAAAGTTACAGGCTCTGGATGTGACGTAATCGTTGTGCGACCATTTTGGCCGGGGGACGTAGGGACGCCGTTAGACGATAGCGGTGTCTGTAATAACTCACTAAATGGCCCGTGAAGAAAATATTTTTTCAGCAGATGTCTTAGTTACAACATGATTGAGCTAAATGGAGTAGTTTCATGTCGTATCCGACAACAGGAGGCTTTTAACAGATGACGTCCTGATGTTAGCTTTGATGCTGCTGTTAGCTGATGGTTTCTAGACATTGTGATTTCCCATAACTGAATAAGTACCACACATATCAACACAAAACTGCTTTGCTAGCCCAGTTATGTTGTAACTAAGATATCCGCTGGAAAAAATAGTTTTTTCACGGGCCATTTAGTGAGTTTTTTTTACATGGCGGCGGAAGCTATATGAACGAGCTAACCTTCGTCTGCTGAGTTTTAAAAATGCCGGCTATTTTGTTGCTTTCTGTTGTCGTCACATCCCTCTTTGAGTATCCAATCAGCACCAAGTAAACCCCAAGCCCCACCCAAGAGTCTTTCGGGGCCATTATGAGTACCTACTCCGAGGCAGGGACTTGTTTAGCCCCTGTAAAAGTTCCGGAACTTCGGGGGTGGTTCCTGCGGTGGAGACACGCACCAACGGCCCCGGCCCCATAAAATTACCCCGAAGTTCCTGCGGTGGAAACGGGCCTCTTGTCTCGAGTGTAGAAAAAAAACTGGAAACATAACATTCAGAATAGTCTGAAGCCTGAGGTTTTTGCTCACAGTAAATTTAACCTCATTATTTGAAACTTTGGCCATGTTCAATATGAGCGTCTGATATTTTAGTATTATATGACAATAAGGAAAAGCAAAAGCTTCCCTTTAATCACTGTTTGGGTAAATTTAAAGTATAAGATGGGACTCTGACTCGATCTGGAACTAAAAACTTCGGGGACCGGGATCGGGACATCCTTAGTTATTGGCACAAATCTAGCTTATATGAAGGTGCTTCTTGTTTTGAATATATTTTGGTATCATTTATTCAAAAAACTGAATCAGGAATCAGAGCCAGTATTTGATTACAATCAGAACTAATAAGCAGAAGTGGAATTCCAATGTGAAAATCTGTCATTTAGTATCCAAAAGTTTTAATGTTGTGGTTAGAAATTCAGGGTTCAAGAGGTTTAAGTGTCATGTTTCTGCTGACAGAGCTCCAATTAGAATTCTTAATTATAATCCCCCACTCCAAACATCTCACAAACTGTGGATGAAAGTCACAAGCTAACTTTATAAGGCTTGCCAATGTTAATAGCGCTCAGAGGACAAATCAGCAAAACCTCAGTCCAACTCCTCCTCCTCCTCCTCCTCCTCCTACTCTTACATCCCTGTACATACACCCAATCAGTACACATTTTAAAGACGTGTCTAAAAAAAGAAGTAACTAAGAAGTAAAAACAAAGAGACAGCTATCCGTCCAGTAAAAACTAGTGCCAGGGCACCATCTGCTCATCCGTTCAGTGGAAGTGGTGGCTTCCAGGGCAGTTAAAGACAACGCAGGAAGATTGAGGAGAAGGGGCTCCCTTTGAACGCTGTGAACGAGCAGGGGAATTAAGTTTGAACAGAAAGAGTCCCGGCAGAAGGCTACCAGCCGAGCCAAGCGGTAGCAGGAAGCGGGCGCCTTGTGTGTCACGAGATTTACGGTGACGGGTCCATCCACCAACCATCTGGGCCAGCATAAATTAATCTAACCAGACTGCAAAGAAAGGGCAGGGAAAAAGTTGCACTATGTTGAGAAAACACAGCAGGAAAGGGCAATTATCACTCCTCCAAACAGAGGCAAAGATGAGAGGATTAAACATGGAATGACAAAGGAATAAAAGATTTTTTTTAAGTCATCAACTCTAGAATGTGAAAAGATAGATGAGGAGGAAGACAGAAAAGAGCTCAAGGAGAGGGAGGAATGGAAAAAAAGAAGTGACCGTTGGCGATGGGAGAGCAAGGTTGAAGATTCTGTCCGTAATTCTCTCTCTGACACACACACACTTTCTTTCATTCTTTGTTGATGTCTCTAAGACACAACTGACATCACTGTCTACCACTGCGGAGGACAACAGTCCCAGCCATGAGAAGTGACCAATCACAAGAGGCGAGTTGTGTGTAAGAGTGCATAAGCAGTTGTGTCTGTTGTCACCACTGAAGTTGTCCAATTTTCCCGCAGCTCTTTGGCATGTTTACCTTCATAGATAAGACACGCGGGTCTGTTACACTCTAACCTCTGTGCTACTTTTTCAGGAAAAATAAGTGACTGATGAATGCTATGAAAGCAATATGAAAGTACAGCTTGATGCCCTGATTGTTTCAGAAGAACACTTGTGCCTTCACCTGAGCCTGATTTAAAGTTACAAAATGTTCTTTGCAATATCTAAATAACGCTCAGTCGCACGCTTCCCTCTGTGTGTCTGTTTTAAAACGGCTTTTTAATTTTCCATTTCCTGCCAAATTAAGTGAATTGACCCTAAACAATGGGTCACTAAATGCTGGCCAGGCAACAAAACTCTCAGATTTCAAGAGCAAACAAAGTCAGTCACCTACTGCTGTGATACCTTGAGCCAAATTAAACAAGCAATCATTTATATCGGTGATAAGAGGAGGTACTGGCCAAGAAAGTGGACTGATATGTGGTTATTTAATGCGTAATAATAAAGCCAAATTGTTGCATTATACCACAACTCACTATGAAGTGTGACAAGGAATGCATAACCCTTTTTACATGTAGCTCATAAAACTTTAAGAAAATTTTTATATTGGTGATATCGAATGATAAATTGCACTTTTTTCCACAAAATGTAAACCTTATGTTTGAGAAGGTGCTGTCATGTGCAAAAAAAAACTCATGACATTACACAGTGGCTCTCATGAATTAATTTTTTTAGTTGATGCATTCACTCATTGTTGGCCTTTAAGCCCCTAGTGGCTGTGAGGAGTCATGGCAGTCTCTACAGATAACACATTGTTCAGTGATAGTTCAGTTATACCTCCCTCAGAGACACCTCTGTCACAGCGTCGGTGTGAGGGACAGTAAAAAGGTACACAACTTCATAATGACCACAGAGTAAAAAACACGTACATGTCCATAACAAAATGGAGAAAGCAATTCAAATCCTCCTTGTGACTATCACTTAATTACATTTGAATCCCATAGATAGCCATATCTAAACTCACAGAACTTTTCTGCAACTCCCCAGCAGTGCCTAACTATGCATAAGGTTGATTGGCAGTCTGTCACTGAGTTAAAACCGCAGACAAACCCACGGAAAAAAAAGTTCTGAGAGCAAGAGCGAAATCTCCATCCTCCAACCACCTTCAAATACTGCGAGGGAGTGAGAGGAGAGAGCGGGCGGGACTGATAACGTCCCCCTCTTAAGTTCAGACGGTGCGTATGCATTTTAACGTGGATATGCATCTCAAAAGGACAAGGCAGGGAAAAAAATGTCATCTGGGAGGAAAGCGAGGCTTCAAATAAGCGAGAATGTCAGAAGAGAGTTGGTGCTCTGAGTTTGTTTATCGCCGTCTCAAGACGGACTGAAGAACTTGGACTGAAGGGAGAGAGAGAGACAGTGAGAGAGAAGTGACCTGACTGCCAATGATGCCAAACCTCTATTTAAAGCCTCACCAACAGCACAGGCCTGACACTGACACATTTACCTCTTGGCCTTGTCTCTTATCAGCAGCCGGAGAACACTGACAACATGTTTATTGTTTGCAGACGTTGCAAAGATCAGATAAACGGGGTACTGTAAAAGCAGGGTCGAGGGATGAGAGGGGAGTTTCTACAACTGCAAGTTAAGATAAACTTTGGGGACTTTCAGATTGGTGTTTAAATGACGATGAGTGTTTGGCACTATGGTGAACAGCAGGTGACGACAGCTCTGCCCACAGCACTCAAAAACCAACACAGCAATCACTCAGAGGGAAACTGCGAGCTTATCATTCAGTGCAAACATGTGTATCTTTGTTGTTCCAAAGATAAACAAGATTAAAGTGTTGGGTAATTTGAGGCACATTCAAAGATAAAAGGTTTACAAGATTAAGAATTTCATTTAAAAACTAGAGTAAATTGGAAAAAAATGTGAGCACAACTCTCTTCTTTTGAGTGTTTCTTAAAAAAAAAAAACAAAGAAAGAAAGAAAACAACATAAGAAAAGAAAAGCCTGCTGGGTGAATATGCAGTACAGTGAAACTAAGCCATCTGGCCTCTTGTGCTTAAATTGGGAACAAGGGGAGGCAGAGAGTGACTCAACTGGTGGTCCAGCAGCTGCATCCCACCACTGAACTCAGACATGTGGCTGCATCCATGTATCTCTGTGCATTTATAAACTTGTATCTGTATTACTGCTTTTAAAAGTGTGCATGTGTATGTGTGTGCTCACTGAACAAAAGGTAAACTTACCAGGATCCCGGCAAACTGCTTCTCTTCCATCCTTCAGGACCTTGTCGGCAAAGATCCCCTGCTGCCGTCTCTCTGCCTCTGCTGCCTCTCTCTCTCTCTGGGGATGGACTCGTCTGCCTCTCGCTATCAGAGTTTGAAATTTTCTGAGGTGGCGTTCGCTCAAGTGTCTCAGTCCCCCTCGTGCCTCTTCTGCGTTGTTTGCGAGTGTAGCTGGAGTGGCGTCGCTGCTTTGTGTTAATTCTGCCCTAATCCAGAAACTTTTCTATGCTGTGAAAAGAACATGTGACAGGCAGAGGGGGGTGGAGGGAGGGGGAGGAGTGGGGAAGGGGGAGGCAAGGCAACACTTTTTTAGTTACTTGTCCCCTTGGCCACGTTCAAAACAATTCCTCAGTCTCTGTACACGACCTGCTTTGAGGTAAAAAATAAAATTCAAAACACACAAAATCAACTGTTTGCACCTTCAGTATACTCAGATTGGTGGGAATTAAACTTCTAAGGAATCTGTTAGAAAGGATGCAGAGGGAGAATTTAGAAAACATGTAGTAACAGATTTGCATTTTGTAGCAAAGCAGCTGCCATAACAAAGTGCTCTTTTGTGTAAAGAGATTAACTGTTAGGGGAACGTTTAGACTGCCCACTGACTACTGCTGTATGACAGCCAAACTGCAAAAGAACACTCAAAAACAGCCTGGATTTGGAAGAAGGTGGCAGAAAATACTTGAATTGATTGAGTAAAATGTATCTGAAATGTTCATGTTGGCGAGTTACTTCAAATTTTTTGGATTTGATGAGTACTTTTTGTTCTATCACAGTAAATATTTAACCGCTGATGAATATGATTGTTAAAAATAACTTGTGAGATAATACTATAATAATGCATGCATTATTTTTTGAAGATATTACTTATTTGCACTGACATTTAATCAAAAATAATCAGTGGAGGCTGGTCTTGAGAAACTCAGAAACTCACTATAGGATAAAGCGCAATGTTAAAACTTAACTAATGATTATTCTCATTACTGATTGATCTATTAATTCTGGCTGGGTAATATCTCAACATATATCAATACTGTGATATGAGACTCGCAAGTGTTATCTTTTCCTGGTTTTAAAAACGGCATTACAGTAAAGTCATGTAATTTTCTGAAAATTGCCAAACTATTCTGGCTGTTCTATTATTGCCTTTACCCTTTTAGTCATTAATACTGATGATTATTTATCAAATATTAATCAATCACTAATAATTCAGTATTGTTACAATATCAGTAGGATTTGGTTGAAAATATCTTGATATTTGATTTTCTCAGAATCACCCAACCCTGCTCTCCATTAATTGTTTTAAACAAATGTCAGAAAATAATGAAAAAATGCATAACACAATATTTCTGGTGTTGAACCAACAGTCTGAAACCCAAACACATTCAGTTTACAGTGATATAATACAAATAAAAGCAACAAATGCTCACACTGAAGAAACTGGTAGGTGTTTTGCTGGGAAAACTACTTAACACTTAATCCGTTATCAAAATAGTTGCCACTGATTAATTAATTTAATTACATTTCAGTTGATCGACTAACTTAATAAACAATTAATTGTTTCAGATTCCAAACTTTTTTTAATCATCTGATTACATAACTTCATTGGCGCTAATAGACTGCAGTTCTTAGTCAAGTTAAGCCGTCATGTGGAGGCTGGAGCGTGTGTCAAATACTGTAACTCTGCAGCATGTCTCCCTCCATCTGACCCTTACTGACTCAGTGAATAAAAAGCCTAGACAGTGAACTAAAAGCATCCTGGCAAAAGAAGAGGAAAAAGTAGCCAAATATAGCTACCATTCAGCGTTACAAATACACAAACACACACATGCACACACTCATGTACAGGAGCCTACAGGGACTCAAAAATGCCCCGGGACATCCATCATACACAGCACGCTGCACATTGATAAAAAGATGACTAAGAAACAGAACTAGGTTAAAAACTGAACCTTACCATCCATGTTATGATGTTTGAAGAAAAAAAAACATGTAAAAGGGAAATACCAACTTCTACATCAGAAAACAGGAAACCAGCTCGGCAGTGAGAAACCAACTGGTGTGAAGACTGAAGTCTGTGATCAAGTCACAGTGCTCTGACTCTATCCCACTGGTTGACTCTACTAATGTATGTAAACAAGGCAAGAGTTGAGCCAAGCCCACTGGGCCATCCCAGGAGGAGTGGCAGTAAGAAATTAAATGAAACTAACTCTGAGACCTGACATGTCTGTTGGTTTATGAGGGATGTTCCCAGGCAAACAAGTAGCCTTCAAGCACAGACTTTATAATTGACACTGACATAAAGGTCCAATTAATGATGGAGAAAGAATACTGAGATATTAAGCCACATGCAATATGTGAGTTAGTTAATACTTTTAATCATTGTGGGCAGCTTTGAAATGTGAGGCTGATTTTCTCTACTTTAAATCATTTTCAATTGAACATATTTAGTTTTGGGCTGTTTTTCATAGGCTGAATGACGAAAAGGTTGCAGCTCTATTAGTAACTACATCATTAATAAACTTTGGTAAAATGCAAAAGAAGAGAGACACTGCTCATACAGCAGCGTGCGTAACACGAGGAGCACAGGAGGTGTAGCAGCTTGGAAACAGGTTTTGGTTGTGGATGATTCAGGCATGCGTAATGGTGCTGCAGATGGCACACGCATACCAGTCTTGACCTAACACCAATCAACCAAGGATGACAGGAGGCGGGTCTGGAATAGACTGTGCTTACAAAGCTTTAATTTGAAACAGAATTCCAACACCTTATCTTGTACTACCTACGGCCAAAGTAAGAGTAAGTAACCTCTTAGAGAGTCCTGTGGTAACAATACGTTACTGGCCCCTGCAGACCCTTGTTCCTCACTCTCTCTTTTGTCCACATCACCCAGCCCTACTATGTAGCCTAGATATAAACAGCTCATTCTACTTTACCAAAAACACAATGATTATTATGTTCAGGTGATTATACACTAAAGAAAACATACTTATTGTACTTAATTCAATTTCTGCCAATATATCCCCCTAAATCCTACACACTGGTCCTTTAAGACCCTCATCATGTCTACTGATATGGTCCTTTAGCCTGTATGTTCCCAAATAGGCTACATTTTCAATCAAATCAGCACTAACCAGTTAACACAGTAGGTTTTCAGCCACTCTGCTCAGTTGGTAATCCAGCCTAGCACTGTCTCATTTACACCCCCCTTCCATTCTTAAGGCCAGATGAGGTTCATAGGGTGGAAAAAAAAAATTCAAAGTGCTTCAAGGTGAGGAAAACACAAACATCTTGTGATGCATATGTACGTCTCTGAGCAAATATCATGTGATATTCGATATGCCAATAGGCAAACTGTATCTCAGCAAACTGCTAACCTAATCAACAGTCTAATTAGTTTTTTATGAGGCTGCTTTTCAAGGGTAATTACATTTTTTTGTTTTTTTGAGAGATATGCGAGTAGAATGTAATGAAGGCAATTAAGAAACTATGAATAAGGACAAGTTTCTTAATCAATGAAAAACATAAGTAAATGATCGATGAATAAGTGGTTTAATTGCTGTGGCTAATGAAAATGTACTGATACTGCACATTTTTAGCTACACTAGTGCCTGTCTACAGGGATGACGTAGTCTTTCCGTCCAGTCGGTCAACCACTTCGGTCAGGATTAAAAACATCTTAGAAACTATTGCATGGATTGCCTTAGAATAACAGACAATCTTGGCTCCATGACATTGGATTCTGATAAACTCAACAATGTTGTGAGTGTTTCTCTAGCAGGCTGGTATTTTGTGGTTTTTCAGTTAAATGTCTCAACAACTATTGGATGGATTGTCACACACTGATAATCAACTCAGGATGAACTGTAAAAACTTTGGTGATGCCCTGACTTTTCATCTAGCACCATAATCAGGTCAATGATTACATTTTTCCAGTGCTTTGGTTAATAAAATACCTGCAAAACTAATGACACTCTCACCAGCTGTATTTTTTATTTGATGGTGATTAGCAAATGTTAGCATGATTACATGCTTAACTATAATGATAAGCACAGTGAACATTGTAACTGCTAAAAATCAGCATGTTCACATTGTCATTGTGAGTATGGTAGCATACTAGGAGTTCAGTAAGTGACAGACAACTAAAATAGAGGTGAAAGAACTAGTGACTATTGTAAAGTCAAAAGTCACTAAGGTCGTTCAAGGTATTTTTCACGTCCTGCTAAAACAATGCTCTTTTCTCAAGCTAAAACAATGTGTAAATGAAGTTACCCCCCTAACAAAGCTTTAGTTTAGGGTATTTTAAGGTCAGCCCTATTGACCTTGGCCATGCAATAGAACTATGGAAACATTAGCTTTCTGTTGGTCAGAAGAAATGGGAGGAGGCCACATAGTTACACATTAACCATCATGACCATATCTTTGTTAGGGCCCCATTTTCTGGGGACAGGATGATCTTTTAAGCCAAAGAACTGCAAATTACGAGGCACACACCTGAAAAACAATTAATTTGGTTGTTTATTAATTTTGCTGAACCATCTTTGAGGCAAAAAAAAAAACGAGCTGAGGTGAAGACACACAAGAGGGACTCATTAATTAGTTTCCTTTAACTAAAATACAGATGCAACACCAGCCTTCTTTGCTCACACAAGTCATGGATGCTGTCCTCGATTTTCACTCCACATCTACACGGGAGAAGCATGGGGTCCCTGTGTACAACACAGTGGGTTCAAGACAAAATAGCATCCATTATTGCTATTTACAATGCATCATATTATTGGGCTTGCAAATCAGCTGTGTCTATTATCACTAATGTCAATATGCAGTGGTATGATTGGGACTCTGCAAGCTCTGTTTTGTCAGGATAGACAGCCTCTTCCTTACACTGTGCACAGAAAGGTAAATATGACTTAGAAATCGTGACGGCACTCAAAGCAGCACTAACTATGCTTTATGGACCTTTGTTCAGCACCCAATAAATAGAGCCCACAAACTATGCATCACTTAGGACGACTGAAAAAAATAGGAATTCTTACAATAAGGCAATGGCATTGGGAATGACAAGATATGGGATTTTAATATGAAGTGCACAAATCAGGATGTTTTTTGAATAGTGGCATTCATATGACAGACGCATTGGAAAGGGAGGAGTGTTGCAAAAACACAATCTATAGTCCATCAGTGAAAGAAAAACCTCCAGCACTGTGGACTGCCAAGACAACCGAGTTAAAATCACTGTGCTAATACTGCAGCGATAATGTAAATAGAGCGGAGCAAACCTTTTCAAAGGCATATTCTGATGAAATTCAATGAATAGATTCTGCCACAACAGAAACACACACAAGCATGCACAAACTCAAGCAGGGGTCGACCTCTCGTTATTGAAATGGAGACCTTGGCTCAGCAACAACAACAGGGACAATAAAAATCAAGCATACCATCGCAATTACAACAAATACCTCCCACAGTATTGCTCAAACTGGGGTAACAAAGGGAAGATAGCTCTCAAGTCTAGAGAATTTTTGGGGGCATAATAAGACATCACTCCAACCCGGGTAATCATCTTATTGCATGTCTGAATAGCAAAGAGGAACACCTTCTCCTTTCTTGTTTTGTTTGATCATACTGCTCAGGATTGTTTTGGGATGACTTTTAATTGCAGAGGAAATCTGTGTGTCAGCCTTTGCAAGAGGTTTATCTTGGTTAGTGCTCTATGCCTTAGGGTCAAGAGCTGGTCAGTTTGCTTAAATGCCTAACCTAATGCTGATAAGTTCAGTTATAAAGTGATATTTATTCATTCACTCAGAGTTCTTAAACCTGTGATCCATTAGGAAAAGTAATGTCTAAATACTTGCATTAGAATAAAGTGTGCTAGTGCATTTTGCTAATGAGTAGCTAAAAAATTAACAGACAGCTGAAGCCCCTTTTCATTAACTGATATTTTAATATAAACAATGGGTCAAATAATTGTGTACCGGGAAAGGTGTTACTTTTAGTGACGAACCCACAAAGAACTAGGTTGGAACTCGGAGAGCAAGGACCTGCGTCAAGTCCAAATGTTCTATCCTGTCCAGAGTAGTGTCGGGCAGAAGCATAACACCCACCTCAGGTTACCCCCAAGGTCACCCTGGTGAGTATGATCTAACCCCTGTTTACATTATTAGCTCTGTCAGCCCTATTGCCATTGTTTGCTTTTCACTGTGACCACCACTTCTGCTCAGCCACCTCCATGTTTGCTTGTGACGTCCAAGGTGACAAGGCAAGGCCTTTACCATGAATGACGAATATTGCAAGTTCAACAAAGCTGAAAAATAATGTGCGCATCTGTCTCATGTTTGGGACCCATTACAGAATGTAATGGTTTTCCCTTTGGCCCATGTTACACCCTTGCACCAAGTTACATAAAAATCTGGCAAGTCATTTTTTCATAATCCTTCTGACAGACAAACAAACAGATGACAAACCGAACCGAAAACATGACAGCTCTGGCTGAGGTAATTACTGTCCAACTCTGCAGTTCCCCTTCATTCTACAGAGTGTTTTAATGTCTTTCAGCTCACTGTTTTGATTTTAACTCTTGCAACTGGTTTGATTGAGTCTCACTGCTCTCATCAGTATCTTTTCAACCAACAACTGGCGGCTGTTTTAAGCAAAAAAAAAAAAGCTCTGATGAACCCACTGACAAAACATTCTTATCACATCTATGCCTTCAGGTTACTTCTTATCACTAGTCACAAAGAAATTTATGAAGTTAACATATCCCCAGACCATCCAACCAAGTTACATTCCAATTGTATTTCCAACACTTAAGAAGCATTGCAAACTAAGCATACCCACAATCCAAAAGTACTTTTTGGCTTGCAAGTTACAAATATTGCAGTCTATCAAGATTTTCTGGTCAATCCAAGAAGGACAAATAAATAAAACAGAATAGGCCATATTATAACACAAAGTGTAACTAATATGCTATTGATTACATTAAAGTAATGAAAATTATAAAATCATGCAGATGAAATCACATCCCATTGTTCCACCAGAGCTTAACTGTGCTGCTGACATTACTTTTAGCAGTGTGTAACTTAGAATTTACCTTCCAACTCAACTTCAAAGAACTTCAAAGCTCATCTGTAGCTAAAAAGCCAGACTAGCTCTCATTCTGTCAAACAACGTTGGACAACTCTGAATTACTTCATCATCACTGTGAAAAATGGTCATTATATTTAAACATAGCATTACATTTAGCGACTATGTTGTTTTTTTCCTCATGATTATAAGTGGAAAAGAACTGCTTGTTAGTTGGGTGTGACATTCAAACTGAAGATATCAGATATGGTCTGGAAGGATCCTGTTGAGAGGTCTTAGCTGCCACTTTGGCTGCCAAGCTAACAATTAACATTAGCTAACGTCTAGTTTTGCAGACTGGCAAAACACACTGCAACAGATCTCTGAGTCTTCCTGACTTCCCCATTAAACTACATACCATATTTAAAGCTTTAATAATATGAATATATATTTAATTTAAATACTGACTCTATAGGCCTTTTTCTCAGCAGACATTTTAACTTGTCATAGCAGGGGAAGAGCACAGGTGGAACTAATCGATTTAACGATGGCTGTGTTACATTTGAGTGTCCTCCTAAATCAGGCTATGACGAGCATGTATTATGCAGACCCTGACGGACACATTATCATAAAAGTCTTAAATAACACTTTTTCTTTGTGAGACATGTCAAACTGTCTGCTATGAGAAAGGCATACAGATTACAGGCAGCTGTTTCCAGTTCTGATAAACCCAGTGTGCGCTACCTGCCCAGCACCCAACAACAGAGGCAAAGTTAGCAACTGACATTAAGCTAGCTAAACAAAGTCATGATTTGACAAGCTACAGAGACCAATATTACCCTCAGGGTTGGTGAAAACCAAACTAGAGCTAAAAGGAGAGTGAATATTGGACTTACTTATGTCAGGGGACCAAAAAGATGTCAAGTGTTGCTCCATGTTCGTCTGAGTAGGGAAATGCTAGCTTACATGCTAGCTAACATTTACAGAACTTTTTAGCGTGGTGTGTAAACTTGCTGACGCTGAGTTCTTCTTTGCTCAAGAGGCCCAAAAATAAGAATACTACAAAATAAACAACTTTAACATGCAACATGATATCCTCCCTCATGTCTCCTCTCTTCCAGCAAAATGCTGGCTTTCAGCTTGAGATGTATCCCACAGTTCATTGGAAAGTGAGGTCATAGGCTATGAGTTGTAGATGCATTGGCTATGACTAAGAAACTTACATTACAAATGTGAATAGAGTCAGGCTAGCTAGTATTTATGTTGCGCTAGGCTAAACATATATATATATATATATATATATATATATATATATATATATATATATATAATATAAGTGAAATGCAAGAAAGGTAAGAGTAGCTTTAACAGTTTTATATTGGGTAATAATTGTTCTCAATCTGGGAATAAATTGATTGCCTGCCTCTTTAATCTTCATATTGTGACATAAACCCTGTGATGACTTTGATTTTTTTGGTCAAACTCGTTAAAAATAAGCCTGGAGATAACACCACTCTCACTACTGCACACTGTGTCCCTGTTTTATCAGACACTGTTGAAGAAAAAGTTCATACTGCTACAATATATTATACTACATTTCCTTCAGGAGTTGGTGGAGACCAAATCAGAGCTGAAAGTGTGTATGTAGGCTATTGGACTTACATCTGCTAGGTTGATGGAAACATGACTCCAAATAAATGCTTATGTTTCTCTGTAACTGCTGGATGCATAAATAGGCAACTGCTTATTAACATCTTTATTCTGTGATAATATGCCAATGTTGTGATTGCTGTGTCCAAGTGACAAAGCAATCAATTATTGTATGTTAAAGGAATGATTAACATCATTAACTTAACCATATATTTTAACTGTTCTATTTACAATGCTTTCTGTCACAGCAACACGACACAAGAGCCTGGAAAACACAAATACAGCAAAGAGACACCCAACATGCAGCTAAATGATACATTTAGTAAATATGGGTAAGCAGGTGCTGCCTTGACTCTTTTAGAAAAGAGATACCTCTTGAGTGAGTCTACAGTGCAGCAAGACTATTGCTTTTAACACAGTGCTTTTATTATTGCAACCTTGTAGGCATGTCTCCAGGTTATGTCAGTCTTTGCAAAAAAAAGTAAATATGGTTGGCTGTTTCCCCAAAAAAATCCTTTCTTTGTAGGCAAGGTCTTAAGTTAGTTACTAAAAATCTTCCGCTTTGAGTTTTGGTTCACTGTTGATAAAAAATAAAATATTTTGCCAGGCCTTTTCCACAGCTGACATTTTAACTTGTCATAGTTGGAAAGGCACTTGTGTTAGCCTACTAATGACATTAACAACGGCTCTGTTTTGTTCAAGTGTCCCACTAAGCCGTAACAGTGTGACATTCAAACAGCATGCACAATAAAAAGACCCTGAAACTGAAGCAGCTAAATGGAATACTCCTGTTCTTTTCCTACTCTGACATGAACAAATGTCTTCCATGAAAAGGTCAGTGCAGGCGGTTGTAGTCAATAGTCTGCTGCTAAGCTGTCAAAGAGAGCAGTCCACTTGCCAATTGTCCACACATGCATTATTTCACAGAACACACACATCCATAAAGATTAAAGCTAAATGAAGATCTGAATATGGAATGAAATGCATTCTTAATTACGTGCATGTATACAGAATAATAAATGCTTATTATTGTTTTGTTTTAGCCCACTATTTACTGATATCTGCAATGACCCAAGGAAGAACACAAAGCTTTCTCAAAAAATATTTTTTGGTAAATGTACCAATTTCTATTGATACTGTAAGCCACTTAAAGGGATAGGATTTTTGTAGTGGGGTTGTATAAGGTACTTATTTCAGTCAGCTAGAAAAAGGCACACCTAAAAAATATATATATATCAGTTTTAGTGTATGCTGTATTTAGAGCATTTTCTCCACTGACACTAAAACTTCTCTATACTCTTTAAAGCCAGACCTGGTTGACAAAAACAGTAAATTTACCAAACAGAACACAGGCGTTGCCTCTACTGCTGCCTCGATCAGAAGCTTGTTTGTGTTATTGTGTGACTTTGGTGTTTTAAAGAGTTAGTTCAGATTCACCAAAATGATACAGTAACACAAACACACTACAATCAAGGCAGTGGTAGGCGAGAAACTCCCATGTTTTGAGAGGTAAAATTACTGTTTTTGTCAGTGGAGTCTGGTGGCTTTAAGGAGAGCATATATACCTCAGTTTCTGTTCAATGGATGTCTGACAGCAAGGTAAAGCAGTGAAAATATTCTCAATATAGCACACTCTCAAACTGACATTGATTTTTCAGGTGTCTGAAATACGTTTTGTTGCTGCCCCTGTTCACAGCAGTTCATTTCTTAGCTTCAGTGGCGGTACTCCATTTGCTTCTCCCAACTGGGGGCTTGCCGACCTACAACTGCTGTAGCTTATATATTGACTATGGATAAGTACCTCAAACAATTCCACTTCCAAAAAATCCACAGTTTTAATTGAATGACCATTTCCTCCATTTAAAAAATATCATTTTTTTTATTATATATAAAATACTTGTACCTAACAGTGTACATTTTGATAAATCAATTATAATTAAAACATCAAATAAAAAAATGAACATTTGTAAGATGTTTAAAAGGTGTAGCATTCATTCTCTATACATTATTAATATTATTTTTTTAGAAGAGCAGAGAAAAAAAACAAATGTACCTGCTTGCTGCTCTATTGTTCACTCCACAGGTGATTTTTTTCCTTCCTTTTTGTCATGACAAAAGGCAGATTTTAGGTTCTGCATGTGTCATGCTCTTTCACATGAGCAGAGGCAGAGCACTGGCAGGGTAACCAGACTGGGTAGTTTTCATGACAGTACCTTGACTCAGCTTGTGAACAAAATCCACCTGATGTTCCATCACTGAAACATGCTAGAGATGTTGATACTGCACTCCTGAACAAATAGCAAACAGCTGAGCCCAACTATGCTATGGGGCCCCCCAGTGGTCACAGCATGTACACCCATCCCGTTCTCTCTAACCATTTCCCTGTATCCTTCTCTCCTCACAGTAGGGTTCAACAGATAGCTTTCATGCATATCACAGCAGCACCATCGCCATGTTAAACTTTGAAGATTTGTGATCAAAGCACCCGTCTATTAAGCAGAGAAATCTATGGCATTACAACTAACTCAGATATATAACTGGACTCACACAGTATCTGGGAATTCCATCAGCCCAGACACGTCTGGACTATAGCCTCACAAAAATAACAATGAAATATCTCAGAGCCTACTATGAAAACTGTCTGATACAAGCCATGGGAAGGTTTCAACACAATAAATATTACAAATATGCTATGGTGCAGATACAACACATTCCTCAGTATACTTTTACAAAATTGTACGTTTCAGCATCCATAAATAATCTTTTATACCACACACATTTAAAGCTGGCCAGCCTGGTCCTGCTAAGAATTTTGACCATATTCAACGATTCTGTCACACCCCATATATATGTCCAATAATGCCAATGTTTTAGATATGGAAGTAGACTGTCCTTTGTATAGTAGAGGTGTCAAGTTTGGGGAGGTGAATAGACATTGTCCATGTCCAAAATTCAAGCTGGACAACCAGATGTGCATACCGCCTCAGACAACCAACTACTGTTGGCCATTATCAGCTGCGGCTGAGAACCTTCCAGGCTCTAAACCAACTGTTTTTATGAAACCTTTAATCTGCATTAACTGATTTTAGACACTCTGAGGGAGCAAAACAAACACAACACTGACATATGAACACCTTAAGATGAAGCATTTTAGGGTACGGTCACACATGAGCGAAAGCAGGCAAGCCTGGTGAGGCGATATTCGTGCTTGTGAATGTGGGCAATGCCTGACATCAGCTAACAAGCTAGTTTGCTAATAAATACCAAATTTTAACTGTCCATTTTCCATTTACTTACAAACCATGCCTGTCTCCCAATTCACTGCCAGCCACGAGGCACCTCTCACGTGGGCAGTTTGTATTTTTCATGGCCAATATCATACAATAACAGCTGATTAAACACGGCAACAATCAATGTCTCCTCCACACATACTTCTTTGCTATTGGTTGAGGTTGCACCTTCGCCAGTCAAACTTCACCACAGTTGAACTCAGTGCAATGTAAAGATGTGAATTTGCTTTGCCAATAAAACTGAATGTTTTATTTGCCCTTTTGTTTGCATAAAATGGAAGAGATCGGCAGGCGGATATTTGCCAGTGTTAATATCACTCATTGGTGACCGTGCCCTTAATTATGGTAAATTTGATAACAAATATTTGCACATCCAGCAGACACAGAATGATCTGAACATTCATTTGGAGTCATGTGTCTGTTCACCTGAGGAATGCAAGTTCAACATTCACCCTCCTTTTAGCTCTGTTTTGGTCTGCATCAACACAGAAAGACATCTGGCACTGTTACAGCTGTTAAATGCTCTGCTATGTTCACCAGCTGGATGCTAACCTTGTCTTTCTGCAGTTCGGTGCTATGCAGTCAGAGATTTTGCACTGAAAAGTTTGAAGACAGCTGCCTTCTGCTGCTAGAAGCAGGGTTGATGGGTGAGTGAAGCAAAACAATATATGTGCAGCCATAAAACCAAAACAATGTGCTAAACAGCCCTGAAGTTCCCCATACAGCTGGAGGCAACCACAGCTTCCAGTAATAATTATTTGCTTCTTTGTCAGTACAAGCGCCATCTTTCATCATGCATGGAGTAATTTCATAAAAAAAACAAAAATATTGATTAGTGTAGCTTAGATCTACCTTTGATTGTATTTTACTGGTCATAACCTCTCTATATCCCTATTACCAAATTTCAGTAACCTTACAGTCCAAAAAGTCAAATATGCTCTGAGGTCACAGAGGATGTAAGGCCCTGAGGCTGCAGGGTGAGGAAGACGAATCTGAATCACCTGAATATATCTCTTAGAACTTCACTACCTATAATTTTAATCTGATGACAACACCCTGAGGTGGAAGTGAGGCACTCTATCATTTTGCCACTCACTTCCCCTGACTTTCTCTGCAGAGCACCTCTCTATTAATCAATAAGCTGGCAGGTGATGTCGCCGGCCTCTGATGTCTGATGATTCAAATTCTGTGTGTGATAATTTCAGTCATAGTTGAAAAGGCATCAAATGAGACCTTTGTCACAGCTGTAGGTGGTGTAGATTCTCTCCCTGCTTTTTCTTCAGAGACCCCATGGCTGAGTTTCTTCTATTGTCAGTACCCGACCTGAACCTACATATTGAACCAATATGAGCTTTGCTGGGTGAGAAGTGCAGCAAGGAGAACTGGTGACGGATCTGTTCCTCAGCCATCTGCTGCTTAACCTAACCTCAAACGAAAATCTGCTGTTGATCTGAGTGACTTAAAGACAAACTGAAGAGAATAATTTCCAGTTGCAAGACTGTTAAATTTTTTAGTCCAGCAACAAGTACTGATACTTACCTCCCTGTCCTTTCGACATGCGCAGAATTGTGTTACCTACAGATACCGCCTAAGGAAAGCAAACAGAACCTCTGAGGCTGGATGAAAGAAAGGCCCTCCTGTGTGTGGATAAGGATATGGTGGGACGGGGGTGGTGTGTGCATGTGTGCATGTGTCGGGGGCTGGGGTTGCTGCCATTCATGCATGCACAACTTCTGTTGACATACCCTACTTTTACCATTCAGTCCAGTGGCCAATTTGGTTATGTCACAAGAATACAGCTGAAATGTATAGAACATATTAATAAGAATCACTTTCATTATCAATTAGTCAGCCAGCTATTTTCTTGATTAATAATTAAAAGACAGTAAATAGCAAAAAACAAAAGCTTACCATTTCCCTTGTTGTGTCTGACCAAGAAACCAAAACCCCCCCAAAATTCCAATTTTAAATGATATAAAAATGGGAAACTTTGAGTAGCTGGATATAGTGACTTTTTGATGTTTTTTCTTAAAAATGTATCAATCCACTAATTTCTTCAGCTCTAATGATTGCTTTGAAAGTACAAAGAAATGAAACAGGGTCACTTTAAAACACATAACACATAATAAAGCAATGGCCATATTAGCTCTCGCTATGATTCCAGATTATTTATATTATTTTATATATTGATTAGAGCCTGACTGGTAAATTGTCCAGACCAATAGGCTGTATTGACTGATAATAATCAAGATCCTTATGAGAAATATAAGTTAAAGGTTAGGGTTATCAATAGGAGGATGCACTAATCCAACACACAGGATCTGTATTGGCACAGATAGCGACAAATGTGGTGTTGAATTACATATTTCCTTTTATCTGCCTTTTATAATAAAAATAAATAATATACTTAAATATATTTAGAGGTAATCAGTTATATTTTGGACTGGTCTGAGGACCCTTTCCTGACTTTTTTTCCGTTTTGGTGCTCCATAAATGAAATTGATTATGTGAGGTCAAAAGAAATTTAAAAGGAAAAAGAGAAAGGAAAAAAACACATTCACACATTCAATCTAAATGTATGTCTCAGAATCAGTATTGGGAGCAAAAGTGGGTTCAGTTCATCTCTATTTATGTTATGTATTATGTCAAATAAAACTAGTAACGTTCACCAAATGTTGATATGGACATGTTTGTCTTAAAAAGTCCATTATCTATCTGGCTATAATACTGATGTAATTCTAGACAGATTATCAATCAAATTTAGTAAATTCTCCATCACATCTATATCAGATTTTAGGGTCCCTATAAAGGAGGTTTTGTGGTGAATTGTCTATATGCAAGGTCTGCTTAAGATACATAATATCTCATATGTGAAAATCAACTCTTTTCCGTGACAGGAAGTGTTTGTTTCAACACGGAAATCCCCAACCTTCATCTCAACCCCCATCTCACTCTTCTTTCACATAAGCAGTCACAACACGGAGGTGGGGGAGACCACGAGCAGTGCCACGTGGTTCTGACTGCTCAGATAAAATAACTGCTTTACTACTTTGCGTCAAAATATTGAATGTCCACTTCATGGACACGTGTTGAATGTTTTTTTGTTTTTTTTTCTAATAGCTAGATCATTCTGACACCTTCACAGCCTCATCATCAAACTTATAGCTGCTTGTTAAGTAGTATATAATGACATCATAGCCCATTATTCAGTCAGAAAGCAGAACATTAAGAATAAAACGCATCAAAGTGTCTCCCTCTTATATAAAGGTGCTGTCTTACCGTGCAGGTGACCTCTCGTCTTCAGCCCTGACTGTGCTGGTTCATAAGTTGGGGCTTCTTTCCGCCAATATTGCCTTATTGGATGTTGCATCACCTTGGTCTTCCCTCCCTCTTCGGTCACAGCCGGGCCAACAACTTCTCCTTAAGCCCCTCCTTTATCAACTCTAAAAAAGGCGGGGGGTAAGCAACATGTGAGGGCTCCCTGTGTGGTGACACACAACCTGTCAGAGACACTCGGTGCTGAGGGCTGTTCTATCAATCTGTCTCCCCGTTGGCTTATTCAGAGAAGCTGCCACTAAGATGTGCTCAAGTATTTCTTAATTATAGGTAAAAGTAATTAAGTGCCAACTGTAATTCTGCATGAAATAAAAACCTTGATGAGGCGACTTAAACTTAAGAGCCACACACACAGTGATATTATGGGAGTAATTAAATAACGATATCCTATTATACAGGTTTTACCGGCAGTGACGCTCCTTACACAAATAACACATTTTAGTGTTCGTGTGAAGCTCCACGTGTTCAGTGGATGAATGAATGCATGTGTTGCTCATTCTTTTGTTATAAGCATGCCGCAACGATCCCTCACAGAGACCCTGGTGATTGGGGCTTTGTGGTGTGTGAGTGTGTGTGTGTTTGCAGGCAGTTTGCAAGCAGTGCAATCAGATGTGATTGCGTCTGATATCCTCTATTTACAGTGTGCTTTGATGATAATGCGAATGCTCTTACAGCCCAGTGACAAGGCAGAGGTAATGAGTCAATGCGATGCTCCAGACAGGTGTGGTAGCCTCGGCTACAGTGTGCCACTGTGCTGATAGATGATGCATGGAAGCTTCGGGGCGTCCACACGGAAGATAATAGAGAAATGTGTGACGGATGACAGATGCAGCCGAGGAATGGATGATGGCACTCCGGAGGTTTTGGGCATGCAGATGCAGGCTTTACCTTGTTCTTTATTTTGGACCGATCAGGTTGTAGGGCTGCTGGGGAAGGCGGCGGAGGAGGAGACACGCATGCAGGCGCGGTGATGGTCAGAGGCTGGCTGGGGGTGAGAGGAGGGAGGTGAGGGGTTTACACATTTTGGGGTGGCAATCAGAAAATTTTGCGCTAGCTCAAATGCTTTAATTGCCCACAAAATCTAATGGTAACTCATTAGAAAATGTGTCACAATATTTAAATGTATCCTTAATTCCCTTAAGATTGGAAAAAAAGTCATTTAAAGTACATTTTTGAAAGGACACCGCAAAGGTTTATGACACCCTCCAAACAAATTGTGTTATTAAAAAATAGACAAATTCCTTCTCACAGCCCTGGTTTCTTTCCAGTATTGGAACTAGTTGCTTCTTTTAATATGTAACATAAAACAACATATTATATTGCAAAAAGCTTTGTCTTTAGGGACCCTTACCACCATTCAGATCTGAAATTGTAATCAGCTGTAACAGTAAAATGCTGCTTGCGCATTAATGCATCATTATGAACACTCTAATGGTGTCATATAGAACAAAACATGAGTTACAGGGGCAATTTTTCCCCACTGGGATGGGAACATAATGCTATTTTAAAGTAGATGTATTTTACAGTATAATGAATTGCTACTTTTACTCAAAGGCTCTAAATACTTCTTCTACAGTTGTCTCCCTAACCTTGAGCAGATTTTTTTGAGGATGTAATAGCAATGTGCTACAAGTTTAACTCTAAATAAATATACAATCCAATTGCAAAAAGAGTCACTGAAGCTTTAAAGACAAGTTTTGTATCAGAAAGTGAAAATACGTAGAGGCAAGGGCATGGGGAATCTTGGTCAAAGGTGGTCAAATTATGATTTTTGCTTAGCATTATATTCATTTCCTCTGATAAAATAAGGCCAAGTGCCTCAAACTTCTGTGGGTTTAACTTCCTTGAAACTTTACAGGGTTTTAGAAGCCAAGGGTTTTATGTTCCATTCATAATTTCAATTCAATTCAGCTTTATTTAAAGTGTAAAATCACCATAAACATGGTCTCGAAACACTTTACAGTTCACATAGACAAAAATATATTAGAAAAATACAAATTACAAATAGAAAAGAATACAATTTACAAATAATCTTGCTGGTCCCCTCAGCCCCACCTTAGTTTTACTTCCATTTGTTTCATGGTTATCATAAGTGTGCAGCTGTACTTGGATGGAAATATTTCTGTTATCTTAAGAAACGTATACCAAAAGTGAAAGTTACATAACTGAATGTCAGAAAACAGAGCAGGTGGCATTTTCATAGATAAGAGAGGGAAGCGTTCGAAAGAGCACATGGTGCATCAAAAGTTATGTAAATCATCAAAAACCGCCTCAGGTGACTGATGCTGTCATTTATCCCTGAATGACATATTAGTTACACATAATAATTTGAGTCATTGTTGACATAAAAATGTCAATAAGTGCAGCTTTAAAGGAACAGTTCACCGTAAAATCAATAATACATATTTGTCCTGTTAACTGTCAGTGTAGATTGTATTGGTGTGAGTTGCTGAGTGTTGGAGATATCAATGGTAGAGATGTCTGCCTTCTCTCTAATATAATGGAACTAGATGGCACTCAGCTTGTGGTGCTTAAAGAGCCAAAAAAATACATCTGAAAAACTCAACAGCAATGTCTCTTTCCAAAAAATCATGACCCGGTTACTCAAGATAATCCACAGAAATTATTGTAAGCGGTTTCATGTAGGAACTATTTTCTTTCTACCGAACTACATCTACCAACCATATCACTGCGCAGAAAGCAGCATGCATCTACTCGTGGACAAGAGGCTTCTCCTTGTGACAGTGCAAGATGTAACCATTAATGGCATCCTCCTTGTCTGACCAGTAACATTAGCTAGCTCAGAGGTACTTTTTCAGCTAGCAGTATAGATGCACGCTTCCTTCTGCGCAGTGATATAGTTAGCAAGTGTAGCTCGGTAAAAAGAAAATAGTTCCTACATGAAACTGCTCACAACAAGGTGTGTGGATTATCTTGAGTAAGCCGGTCATCATTTTTGGAAAAAGGCATTGCTGTTGAGTTTTTCAAATGTTTTATTTTTATTATGTTTTTTTTTAATTTTGGGCACTTGGAGCACCACAAGCTTAGGGCCAACTAGTTCCATCTTATTGGAAAGAAAGCAGAAATCTCTACGGCCAACATCTCCAACACTCTGCAGCTCACACCAGAACAACGTAGACTTTCTAAAAAGTCTATAAAGTTTTATCATTAAAAAACTGTGCGTATTTGTGCATTAAATGCTCATTTTAACACTCAAAAGAGACTGTAATGTCCATCATTATGGAAATGTGTGGTAACAGCTAGTTATTTTTGGACTAACATACCAGTGACATGCTGTAACGGAATTTGCAAGAAATTCAGTTTTGCAGACTTCTGTCAAAACTCAATGTTGTTAGGCCAGTTTTAATGCTGCTCTTTGGTGAAATCCGAGCTCATCTGTAAACTTCACAATCCCCTCAGTCCCCAGTGCCGGGCAGTATCACCCCTGCACTGAAGCATCTTTGGCAGTGCCCAGGAAAACCAAGGAAGTTTGCGAGTGCTACAGATGCAGTCCGGTATCAATGATCAAACATGGGTTGACTGTATATTCAGTCGTCCATGCCCTACACAGGATTTGTGTGTTGTATTTGTCATCTGGAAAAAATTTCCTCCTCATATGCTGTCATGTTTTATTTAAACTCCACCTTTCAACTGTATGTTGTAGGTTTGTGGACAGGCACTGGGGCAGAAACAAGACATCACAGACTGAAAAATCAACATGACAGGTGAGGGGAAAGTAGGAACACCAATCATGTTGTAATTATGTTTGGAAGGAATGAAAGTAACAGAAGCCAAATTGGGTATATGGACGATTAGGTCTTATCCAATGTGTATTTATTCGGCTTGGACAAAGATGGTCTTTGCTGTAAGGAGGAGCTCTGTTTTCTCAGTCTGACTTGGCAACAAACAAAGGTAGAAGACACTATGTGTGCCATCGACTTTCATTGACAGACATGGTATATTATGGTCCCTCCTGCCACTCACCATTGTAATCCCTGTATTATGCTGCTGTGAAAAAATACGTAATTATGCAAGACATTGCATAACTCCATAAACTTTACAAGATAACTTGTCGGAACAATATTAGTTTGCATTTAATGGGATTACTTCTCTTTTTCGGTATTGTTATGAAAAGCTAATGCAAGAGCCTTTTCTTTTATAGAGAAGAGACTAAGTGGCCTGAAAGTCTCGTTGGGTATTTACAGTAACAAGCATTTTTTTTTTCTCTGCACCCTTTCTTTGACCTAAAGGTAAAATAATTAGGTGTTTAGGGAGGGGCATGTCTGAGAGACTGCCCCCTCAACGTGTATGTTTAGGATTCTACATGTGATCTATATGTTTGACTTTGTTTTTTAATGTATTCAGATGTTAGAATTACTGTAAAGACACACTGTCACTTTAAGTTAAATCATTTTATGAAGACTTTTTGGTTTTTGCTTTGGTTTTCTTCCCAGACACACTGAGCGTGCAGTTTAACTTCTGACCCAGTGACAATTGACAAGACCCAGAATCCCTTGGGTTAGGTAAACACAGCTATAGGGGCACACATAGCTTTGCCTCCTTGACAACACACACACGCGCTCCCACAGAATACTAATCTACCATTCCCACTAAAGTGAACTAGAGACAGGGTCATGTTACAAAGTGGTTTAATACGCAATGTAGACTTTCAGTTAAAGAAATAATCTCAGCTGGTGATTAAAATGCTCATCACGTACCTTGTTATAACACTGACGGTGCAAACAACTCACAGATATAAATGATCTTCTGTCTTCTTCTTGCAGAGATGTAAATCCAGTTTCATGAAATACAACCACAAGGTAAATTACTGCAGTCACTATTAGCAGTAATTTTAGCTTTAACTATGAGATTGTCAGTCATCCACTTCAAGAAGTGCTACTTCAAGGGCAACTGGATTTACTGTTGTATTTTTCCAGTCAGTCGATGCTTCCTCTAAACTGCAAATCTGGGCTGGAGCGTGGAGGGTACACCCTGGATGGGTTGCCTGTGAAACAGAGGGCATTCACATACCATACAATACAAGCAGAAACCCAAGTACATTTTTAGGAGTTTAAAAACCTTGCTTACATTTTGATAAGAGGAACCAGAGTCTAAAATGAGCTCCTCAGCAGTGGCGGACTCAGGCCGTCTGAGGGGCAGGGATGAGAAAAAATAAATAAAAAAGGGCACCAACTACATAGGGCACCATACATCACTCTTAAGGCAACTAAAGAGGGCACTACATCATGTTTTCAGCACTGTAAGGGCACCCTAGAGGTCTCTTAATATTTTTTTCAACCATAACAGCATTCAAGAGGACACTTTTGCTGCATAATATAGTTTTTGTTTATTTTTATTTACATAGGCCATCAAGGGTGACGCAGTAAAATGAGTAAAAATTGTTGTGCAGGGTTGACAGTATTCCAGAGATGCTCATAAAAGGAGTTAATTCAGGGAATTATTTGCTTGTAGGGATGAGAACATAGACAAGTGATCAGCATGCTGGGTGGCTCCCCAACCATTTTTCAATTCACAATGAAAATAAATTGATTAAAACTGGGATTTGTTTTTTGACTTTACTGGAAATATGGTGCCAGGGTGCATAAAAACCATCAAAATAAAACTGGTTTATCAAAAAAGTGGCAGGGGAGGGTCCCCAAGACCCCCAACAGAGGTCCAGACTAAATTCAGAATGTCCTCAAATCCAAGAAACGCCCTTGCATACATCTGACCTGTGTGTGGCTTTTGTAACTGGCCCCTGGCCACCTGTCATTTCGTGTCTAAGTAGCCCCCAGCCAAAGCAAGCTGAGGACCCCTGACATATATCAAATAAAACACAGGTCCATCAGTCTGAAATAGCACGTGAGCAGGAAGGCTGTCACTGATATTTGAGATGCTATCACAGCCACTGATCTGCAAGGGCCCCAGGAATGAATACAAAGACTTGAAAGACTTTTGCATCCACTTCACGCCATGATTGGCCAGCTGTGAGCTGTAAGGCTCTCTTTTTCACTCTTTAGAAAACTATTTATGTCACTTTTATATGTACAAATGAGTGACACAGAATGAATAGCTGCACAGCTTTGATCTGAGGAAGCGTGGCCCCACTCCACCGCCTACATTTACATTTATTGTTAGGCAGCGACCTCTAGTGGTTGTAGTAATTATGTTGGCGATAAAGGGAGGCAGTGAGGTGAAGCAGTATAAAAGGTGTCAAAAGCCCCATTTCCACGAGCAGTACAGTACGGTTCAGTTCGGTATGCTTTTTTTTGCGTTTCTACTGTGAAAAGTTGTGGATGGAGCCAATGGAATCGTTCTGCACTGTTCCCATTTATGATATCCCTTCTGTTGGGGTACCATAGCACACAGATCTGGCACTAAAAGGTCAAGCTGTGAACACTGCAGTACATTGATTGGTCAACAGCAGATGGTTGCTCTGCTCAGGTTCAGCTCATACCTCTATTGGGCGGTCCAGTCACCTTTTTTTGTTGATAAACAAGCTCTATTTTATTGTACTAAGAAATACCATTGTGAATCAATTTATTTTTGTTGTGAATTAGAAAAAGGTCAGCGAGCCACTAGACACTATTGGGGGCCGGAGTTGACACACTGATCATAAGCTGAGTATCACTTACCGAAGACCATGATCTTTTCCGAAATCTAACCCATTATTTTTTGCACCTAAACCCAACAGAACGGAGGTGCAGTTTTCCCCGTCTGAAGCAGTATAATAGTTCTGATAACAGCAGATAACATCCGTTTAACAGGCTGATAACATTCGAAATGGTTGTCTGCCGTCGATCTCTGAAACCCCAAAGCTCTGATTGCTGACAACACAGAGGCAATCAGTGTAATTCAGCATGCGCGATGTGACGCACAGTGGAACAGTGTGCGGAGAATAGAAATCAGACAACTTAAACCTCTGCTCATTTTTACACCTGTGTGGCCCTGGACAATTGCTTTTGACAATGAGTGTCATTAACGGACTGTTAATTCAAAAGTTGCAACATCTGAGTGATACACTCTGAAAGTGGATTTTTACAGATTTCAGACTGTTTGAAGAACTAGACCTTTAATAAATAAGAGGAAGTAACCAACAACAGCTATTACTCAGTGCATAAATATAAAGCAGTGACCTGATAAGTCTTGTGATTGGACTTCTCCATTTTCATTGTTTCTCTATATAACCAATATGTAAAACAAAGACAGATACACAAACCTGTTTTTGCTAATTAGTATTTTCCACAAGTGGCTCGGAAGAGAAGTCTTATCCTCGTCTGCAGATTTGTGTACAGAATAATAGATAAGGACCGAGGGCTCCAGCACACTCAGTTTGAAATTTCATTTGGCATTTCTCCAAATGCTGTCACATTTTCCAGCAACAGATGAAGAGAATGGATGTGAGGGTGGATGTGTGCCAGCCAGCTTGATCTTTCAAAACCAGATATCCACAATTAAAAATACCATCAATCATATTTAGAAAACCATTACAGAAGCAATAAACAGTCCAAATAATTCACTGGGTGCCATTTATTTTCACTGTATGAAAAATGTATTTGAAACGTGTGTGTGATGTATTGTACATGTGGGCAATGACTGGGGCCCAAACTTTGTATAGGTCCTGTTTACACCTGGTATTAACGTGCTTCTTGGGTGATCGGATTACAAGTGGATAGCTCTAAGTACAGGTCTGATGCACCCAACACATCCTCAATGTGTCTTGACATTTTTCGCTCGCAACACTTTTGGAGGTGGTCTGGGCTGCATGGTCACATTCTTACTGCAGTGTGTGTAGTGCTAATGTTTCCTGGGCCATATTGGCAGCCACCTACCTGCTGATGTCCTCTGCGTAGGTAGAAGTACATACACATTCCCATAGAGATATATGATGAGATCATCAGACATCTTGGCTGATATTGTCCGACTGAAACACTGCCAGGAAAAGATCCAATTTGTATTGTTTTGATTTAGCCCATGCAACAACGTCTTTCCAAACTTTTTGTGAAGTCCCTCTTGGTCATCTTCTTCTTCTTCTTGAATTGCTGCATTGGTCTTTGCAAACGTAAATGATGTACATGTTTATTTGCATAGAAACCAGGAAAGTGAGATTTGATCCCCAGTGGTCACTTGAGGCACATGGAAGGGTGCATTCTAATGCCAGGTGTGAAGTGACGTACTTGGAGTAGTCCACTTGTGATCAGATCACCCTAGACGCATTTTAATACCAGGTGTGAGCAGGGCCATAATTACCCTGATCTAAGCTGTCTTAAAGGTGCTAAGTACAAGTACCTCTTTAATGAGTCAGAGCTATAGTCATGATAAATGAGGTCAATACATATGATAATCATTCTTCAGGAACATACAGAGTACTGCAATTACCATGACGGGAACCAACAATTTCTGTAGATCTTGGTGCCAAATTAGGGACCTAATTTAGAGACTTTCCTTCCAGTTGCCTCATATTGATTCATCTTGGTGTCACTTTGAATCAGTCCAACAACTCAAGATGGAATAATGAAGAGCCAAAACACTCAGGATTAGCCGCTTGCTTTTAGTCACTCGAACAAAGTCCTCCTGTACTGCACAGTACAATTCCCCTGAGTCTTCCTTATAATTATATCAAAATCTCAACAGTGCTGGGTGCTAAAGAAATAATGTTTTCATCTTGGTTACAGTTATGGTCAGAATGATCAAACTGCCAAAACAGTAGAGAGAACTTGGCAGAAAATAAATTGCAGAAAGGTGTCATCCTCACAAATTTTACTTGACTAAAAATACACCACAACAGACTATTTGCTGGCGTGAGAATTAAATACACCAGTTAGAGTGTTTTGACATATAATCTGTGGATGTGACAGTCAAATAAGAAGTGTGCAGTGTCTAATAGTCCTTTTTCATGAAGGACATTTTGGCATGTCATTGCAGAAAAATCACAAGTGTGACTAACAGTGACTGGCAGTGCAGACTCATTTATATTGTTAGTTCCGCCTGAGCTTTCCGTGCTGTTAAATTCTCGCTGTTAGTGCTGCAGGCTTGATACTGGAAATGAAACATGATTTTAAAGGCATTTTATACGTTTTAGACTCAAAGGAAACCAAACCAGATGGTCCCAGGTCTATCATTGATAGTTTTGTAACTGTGTGTTTTCCACTAGTAAGAAACATTCTGAATGCCTACTTTAAG
Source organism: Epinephelus fuscoguttatus (assembly GCF_011397635.1). Lineage (NCBI taxonomy): Eukaryota > Metazoa > Chordata > Actinopteri > Perciformes > Serranidae > Epinephelus > Epinephelus fuscoguttatus. The sequence continues at coordinate 9,449,951 of NC_064766.1, read as the reverse complement.
CTTGTATTTTGTTTTTCATTGCCTCTTTCGCCATTTCATTTCCTCTAATGGTTTGCTCTCCTGCTTGTTTAGCATTGATTTATCGCTGTATTAAACCCAGCTCCCAGGAGTGGTGTGTTCACAGTCACCATGGTGTTATGCTGCCTCTGTGTGGCTAACAGCAGCCCCTGCATGACAAGTCACTGATCACTGGAATACATGCTATCACTGCTGCTACACAAGCTCCTGTTTAAACTATAACTATTAAACTACACACAAATTAACTCAAATAAAACATCTCTGTGATCAATTTAAGTACAAACAGTTGAAGCGAGTAAGTTAAATACAACTCATTATATAATTTTTCAGTCGGAAAAGCAGAGGTGTAAATTATAAAATGAAACATGGCTAAATTCCATTTAAATGCTTCAGCTGCCAATTCGCTGTCACAGCTTGAACTGGGACGCTTGAATAGAAATAAGCCTTCATTAGTGTTATCAGTAACGCAGATCAAAATGTCTGCTGTGAAAACGGCCTATTAAAATACAGTATGTTCAAGGATATGTAGACCTGATAGGACTTAAAAGACATTTCAACATGCCACAGTAGGAAAAGTACAGGCATAAAAACAGAATTAATAATGGCTGACTTCAGTTTAGCTACTTTCATTTCAGGGTCCTGGTGTCGTGCATGCTGACTCGCTGTCACTCTCACCGTAACACTTGAATAGTACAAAAATCCCCATCGGTCTGTCTGTGTCAGAGCACATTTTATTCAAGCCTGTAGAAAGAAACCTCAAAATCAGTGTGTAACTCATTTGCAGAGAAATGTAACATGAATGACTTCAGTGACTTCTTTTCCTCAGTGACTTCAAAAACACAGTCAAAAGCTTTCAGTAATTTCACCTCTGGAGACAAAAGCACAGCTAGATGGTTTCATTATGACAAGAAAGCGAGGACTGAGAGATGCCGTGGCAATATTCAAGTAACAAAGGGACTTAAATAGCTTGAATACAAGCACAACTAATTAAAACAGGTGTGCATAATGAGCCTGATTAACAGATGCTCTACATGCAGAAACTAAACCAAAGAGGACATCTAGTGGGGAAACTTAAGCATAACAAAAGAAATGGCTCAATACATCCTCCAGACAAGAAACTGTACACTCTGCTCCTCTACATGAAGCAGCATTTTGTTTGTTTGTTTGTTTGTTTGTTTCATTTGACTATCAAAATAAGGCAAAACTTAAATAAGCAGCACATAGCGCTAGATTATTATTACTATCAATGGAATAATACACTTTAGAAATATATCTGTAAGATGTACACTTGCTCACACATGATATGTTAATAATTCTAGCATATATGTTACAGAGAATAAGATAAAGGGAATGAAAAATAAACTAAACACAAACGATGGAAAAAAAGTTCTATGAAGTCATGCATTTTTGCATTTTGTAATAGTTGTAATCTGATAACTTTATCCTCAACATGTGTGGACATGCTTACTGCTGCAGGTGGTGTCACCTGATTTGTTCAAATGATTGTAGACGTGCATCCCAGATATGATTGGCTGTGCATGCACTGCAAATTATTACAATATGTAACCATAATATTTCACATTAAATTACACTATTGTGACTCTAAAGGCCGCAAGTATGATATTTAACCATATTCAGAATTGTATTGTGAAATTCATGCAGGTAAATAGAATAATTGTACACTGCTAAATCACAGTAATATATGGAGTTTAAGTGTGAGATTACAGTAAAATACAGTAACTTTATAGGAACATACTGTAACATCACACTAATGCAATGGGCTTTGACTGTGAGGTGACAATTAAATATTGTAATTTTACCAGAGCATACGGCTAAATGACAGTAATATGCAAGCATAACTACTGTAAGATCACAGCATACAACTGTCTTTTCACAGTAATTTACTGTAAAAATGATACAGTAACTTATTGTGAAAGTAATGCAACTAGAAGCTATTAAGACATTTTTGTGTGAGGCAGACGTTATTATACAAATGAACAACAGAGGGCAGTCTTTCATAAGCAGTTATACAAAGCCTGGGGCACCTGACCATGCATATTGTCATAGCAGCACTTGAATGATGCTTGTTGTATTTATAAAAATGAATATGACAGATCATGTGATGTCAGATGGCCTTGCACTACACTTCCCACTATTCAGATGTTGATGTAAAAGAACTAGTTAGAACAAAGATAATCAGTTTCTCTCAGCTGTGTGTCCCATAAAATTGTGGGACTTGCAGAAAATTGTGATACTTAAGTTTTGCATGGGAATGCAAGTACTTTGGAAGACTGATGACTGACCACTGATGTCAATGTAGGCTGTGCTACTAACGTCCAAGCAGATGATTATTGTCAAATCTGCTCTTTGCATTTTTTGTCTTAAGCAGCTTTGTTTGTCTTTTCTTCCTTTAGCCCTGCAGTGCTGAGAATGAAATCAAAATAATCATCAATACCAGCAGACCTACATAAACTAAAAGTCAAATGAAAAACGTGAGGACAATGACAGTAATATTTGTAAAAGTACTTTTATTTTCTGAGCCCTTAAGCAGATACAGTTGCATCATTGTTGAAAATTATACATCTGAGTGGCAGTTCTCTTTCAAGTTCAGTAGCTCAACCTGTGGTTGCAGTGGATTTCTTCATTCTTTATAAAAACACACCTTCCATTACATAATGCAATATTTCAATATTTCCAGAAAACACTGAGCTGTAAGAACATTTGAATTGGGTGAAGTGAGGGTGGAGTTACATTTCATTTTGGGGATTTTAATGGGACTCAAAATGAGCTGTAGTACCTGAATTTGATAGCATTGCTCAAGCAAACCTCCTTAAAACAAAGAAAATATCTGAAATGCAGGTCAAGCCTACAATGTTTAGCAAATCTATAACATTTATTGTATAGACTAAACCTTGAGAAAATAGAATGAAAAATGTCAATAAAAAACCCTGACCTGATTTGAGTAGTATCAAAGATATATGATGTAAACATTACAAAAATACAATTTACATATGTACAAAGTTTTGGGTCCTGCCCACAGTGAGTTTTTCCCCGTTTGAGTAGCAAATAAGGCACTCACTTACAAAAAATAACTTATTTCAGAGACAGGGCGAGGAAAAGACTTAAATACAAACTCCTATAATTTAGCCAGTTATTCATATATCCACACATATGTACAAAAACACCAGCATTCATTCTTCTACTACTCTTCTGCTCTTCTACTGTTGGAGAGGCACTTAAAAAAACACGGTTTGGGCCAGATGCACAAAATGTCCGACTGGTGCTTATTCTGGGATGCTGCAGGTGGATTTGGATACAAAAGTGTCCATTTGATTAATGTGGCCTACATGTGCCTCTTCATATGGAGAGCCAGGTGATCTGAGCGTGAAAACGCGCGCTCACACAGGTGACACTGGAAAGGTCGGTGTCCGGTGTGCTTTCTGAAGTGACGGGTCAGCTCATCTGACCTGGCGAATTTCCAGCCGCAGCCTTCCCAGTTACAGTGGTATGGCTTTTCACCTGAGAGACAGAGGCAAAGGATTGTGTTAAGACCACATTCATTTCACGGACAACAATATGGAATCAAAATGAACGGAACAAATGACGATTTAATAAATTAGTGTGTGTGCTCACCTGTGTGTGTTCTCATGTGGGCTTTGAGGTGGGAGCTCTTGGTGTAGGTCTTCCCACAGCCAGGGAACTCGCAGCTATGCGTCGCGGCGCGCTTTCTGGCCCACGACCTGCGGCCTCGCTTCTGTTTCATGTTCCCCGCCTCGTCGTGTGCGTAAAACTCCAGCAACGATGGCGACGAAGGAGGAGTGAGCATCATCCCCTGCATAGAAGCCGGGTGGTGCTGCTGGTGGACGTGGACAGGCTCTCTGTGCATGTTGTACTGTCCTTGAAACTGGGCCAGACTCTGGTGCGCGTACTGCGGCTGGTACGGCGCGTTCATGTACTGATTTTGGATATGGTGTTGGTTAGGATGGCTAGGATGAGAGTTCGTTTGAGTCAAATGGCAGTCTGTGCGTCCCTGGGGTGCAGGGTGCTGCATGGGATGCGCACCGAATCCTGGCAATCCGCCTTGAGTGGTACCCTGGTGATGCGTAAAAGCTGCTGGGTGCACGGAGCGCATCTGGTGTCGCTCATACATCTGTCCCATAAAGTTAGCGCCACCAGCAGCAGCCATCATACAAGACTGGCCTACAGGCTCGGTTTTAATTTTGTATCCAAGCGGTGGAGGAGACGTGGCCAATTGGTGATGAGTAGGGGCAGCTGGGATGGGGACCGGATTCAGCGCTCTGAGTTCGGTGTACTCCCGCCCGTCCCTTGCTTTGCCTGCACTCTCTGGTGAACTCTCCCCGGGGTAGTTCATCTCCGGCGTGAGAAGCTCCGCCACGAGACTGTGGACTGGGCTCGAGCCCGTGAAGCACACCGTACCGTGGTAGCTCGGCGCGGCCAGCTGAGCAGGAGTTCGGTCGCTGCAGTCTGGCACAGAACTCCCGCTGCAGCTCTCCGGTGACTCTGGCAGGGAATACGCACACTGCTGAGGCGGAGAAATGTTGCCGTTGTTGCGCATAACATCGGTATCAATGCTGTTAGACAAAATGAACTCGAGGTCCAAGAATTTCCCCAGCTCGTCGTCGTCTTTGGAAAGTAAAGCAGGGGACTGCACGATGCTGAACTCCACTTCGATGAGCGGGTTGTCTGCGCCACCTGTTGCGCTGCTTCGTGCGCACTCATCCAACTTGCATATCTGTACAGGAGAGCAATTGTAAAATTAGAGGAAAACCAAACTTCTAAAATGAGCCAACCATCAGAATTACATCTTAAATTAAAAATAAAATTTTCCAAGCTAAAAACCCTCTACTTACATTATTGAACTGTTTTCCTCCCATCGCTTGAACACTTGGAAACGATGTTATGGGGGGCATCACTGCTTCAGCCACAGCCATGCTGACCGTTTAGAAGACACCAAAAGCAAGAATTTAAATCTGTAAACGCGAACAGAGACTTTCCTCTCTGCCCATAGAGCGCCTGTTTGATAACGTCTACAGCTGGGGAGCGTTACAGGATTCAGAGTGTGAGTATCAACAGAGCTGACGGAGCCTCTTATAGCTCCGGGAGGAGTGGCTTCGACTCCCCTTCAACACTCACTCACTCACACACACACACACACACACACACACACACACACACACACACACACACACCTCCCCCACGGCAACCAGTCGTGCAAACAAACATATAATGGCATTCAGGTGCGTCAGGCAGGTAACTTGGTTAAGTGCGTAAGACATGAACAAGACAATCATCCATGACTTCATATGAATGAATACTTAAATATGAACTTTACTGTGCATCCATGTGCTGCTGGATATTAACGACACGTCTTTCAAAACGCACACTAAACTAGACTTTCTGCTTTTTCAACTGTGTGCGCTTTTATAAAATATACATTTCCCCCAACTTTATTATCAGCCTTGATTGAAACAGGAGGTGTGTTAATACGTGTGTGACGTGTAAAAGTATTCAATTCACCACCACTGCAGCAATTCATCCTCTCACGAGGAACCAAGCATTTCCCCTGAGGCAGGTACAGAGGGCGACACTAAACCTGCCAACAGTCAGGGAGTGCAGGAAAGTCGAAATTCCAATGTGTAAAAGATCATCCAAGTTACCTAAGTAGCTACTGATGTTTTTAAAATATAAACGCTATAAGATGACAGAATGGGCCAGACTAACATCCTTTGCTGCCCTTTAACTCAAAACAGTGACCGAACCTCCAAAACATTTATTTCACAGTTGAAATTTCTCCGCTAGTTTCGTCCCGGCCTCCTCAAACACGCACGCACAGTCGCTCACACATCATTAATTTGTCTCGAGTTTATCCCTGCGTGTTTAACACAAACACGGACGTGTGAAGCGTTGGCTCATCGAAACAACCTGTTAATCTGGATGTCAACAAAGGACTACATGTTTCTTAATGACCTTCCCCCAGCAGCCAAGTCCCCTGCAGTCATTGCTATGGTAATGTACAGGTGGATGGTCAGCAGAGGAGACCGGGGCAGGAGAGGACTGGTTTTGCTTTATGTGAACAGTCTTTTTTTTTTAAGTGTATCGACATATCACCATTTTAGGCCCTAACCCTCAGGGCCGTAGCTGTGATGTCAGTGCGCCAGTCCTGCCCCCACCCCAGTGACCCCCAATTATTTGAATGGATTATCTAGATTTTTCATGTTTTATTTACCTTGTACACTGTAAATTTATTCTTTCTCACTCTCTTCTTCTCACTGACACGACGAAATATCACAGGGGTGGATGCAATAATTTGTTGGCTTAAAAGTGGTCATATTAAAACACATTCACATAACACAGTTTCTAGGTTGCTAATACAACATCAAAATACACAAAAATATACTTCCATTTGTCATGCCACCACTCCATCTAACCATTAAAATGAATGAAGTTGTTTTAATTGCAATCAACTGCAACAAGAACAACAACAAACAGAATCAATATAATGACCATAATTAGACATGTTTTATCAACTTGGTAGTTAGCATATAAGAGATCTAACAGGCAGACAAACCTCTCTGGGGTCTACATAAGATAACATACTGTACATTTCTTTATGTGTGAATGCCTTTTTTTGGGGGGGGGGGCTTCTATGAAGAAGCACTGTCAACAACAAAACAAAAGTTTAATGAAATAAAAAAAATTTAAGTGATATGTCATGTTTACATGTTTACAAACTTCTACCGTATAGGTGTTGAAATAAGCACTTTTTAAAAAGCTCCACAGTTTAGCTTAAGTCCTAAATCCTATACTGTATTTCATTAGATTGAAAAACTTTGGTTTGATATTCAAATCCTGCAAACAGCAACAGAGCCAAGCAAACTCATGCAAATAATTTTCTGTCCTTCTCTCTGTGCTCTCGCAGGTATTGTGAAAGTCAACGTCCTGCAGCTCTCTGCCTTTATACTCCGTTATTTTTAACCAGCTGGGCTTACGCAAAACAAATTCCGGTTCTGTCTACGAGCCAAGTGGAAATGGACACTGTTTCCTGAGGAAAAACTAGACACTCGCTTCCTCTACTTGTGCTCTGCAGCCACCTTCAGCTGAGGATACAGACACGGAGCAGGAAAACGATCACATTTCTGTAATATTATTTTAGAAAAATGTTGTAGGTGTATTACTTTTGTTTATAATGAATCTTTTGCACTACTGCACCTTTTATTGTGCAAAAACAATAATTACAGGAAAAATAAAGGGTAAAACCATTTGAAAAATTCTATGATTCTCCCCACAGAAAAAACTATCCTTTATCTTGTCCCATCAAAGGTACTATCAAACTCAGGTCATGTAAAAACCAACTAGCCAAGAATAGAGACAGATCCAGATAAAGAATCGCCCTGGGCTCAGGTTTCTTCTTTTGTGACTTGCTTTTCTGAAAGGGAGGAAGTCTTTCAGCTCAAGTGTTTTCTAAACACAATTACTTTAGATTACAGTTAAGCAGACAGACAGAGAGAGCCAAGGTATCTCATCCTGGAAACACTCAAACGTTTTCCAAGTAAAGAAGAAAAAGAAGTGGTTTATCTTATTCAGCTGTCTCTGTTTGTAAGATTAAAAGCTGTTTTTTATTTCGTTATGAGAATATTCTATTTTGTATTCACTTTGTCATTTGTTGAAGGAGCTATGACTTGCAGTGGGCTAGTGTTTTTGGTCTACTCCAACCCCTTTGCTTCATCTTTTTTCCCTACTCTGTTCTCTGCTTCCCTTTCTTTGTTAAAACATAATCAAGTAGAAACCTCCATCTTTATGGTTTACTGCAGTGAGTCCTACAGTGGAAAAAGAAACAAAGAAAGATTTACTACCTCAACTAATTTAAAGAGAAAAATACAATATTGATTGAGCTGTATCTCCCGAATAACTGTATTGCTGTAGAGTAGCCTATTTGACTAAGCAAGTAAAGGTCTCAACAGTTAGCTAACAGTAGGCTAACACATAAATGGTTAGGGTGGATCCATGTCTAAAAGGAATATCAGTTAAAACAGCTAGCTCAAAATAATATGTAAAGAGTTTAGATTGTTAGCTAAAGGTACATGGTGAAATAGCTGTCGAAAATGATTTCATAAATGTTTAAAAAATAGTAAGCAAAAAGTAATAAACGGTTGAAATAGCCAAATCAATCCAATATAACAAATATTGAAATATTTAGAAAAAAAAACTATTGCACAAGTCGTCAGCTGAATTAATGATGAAATGTTTAAACATTGATAGCTTACAGTATTACAGAGCTGACACAGTGAGCAAAAAGTTCACTGAGCTAATACACAGCTGAAACAGTGATGGGAAAATGGGAAAATAGCTAAGCTCAGTAGATAAGCTAGCTTAAAGTAAGAGATAAATGGCTGACGTAGTCAGCAAAAAGTAGCCTATTAAAAGGTTGAAAGATTCATTTAAAAGTAGCATAATGGACGTACAGTTAAGATAGCCAAATGAGTCGGATAAATGGTTGAAATATGCAGTAAAAAGCATTAAACAGTTGAAAGTGTTGGTTGAAAGTAATAGAGAAACAGCTGAAATAGCCAAATGCATTAGTTAGATGGTTGAAATAGTCAACAAAAATTATTAAAAAGTTGAAATACTCAGCTAAAACAGTGGAAATAGCCAATAAAATTAGTTAAATGTTTAAAATAGTAAGTTAAAAGTAATGGATAAACAGTGGAAATAGCCAGTTAAATTAGTTAAATAGTTGAAAAAGTCAGTAAAAAAATATGAAATAGTTAAAATACTTAGTTAAAAGTAGTGATAAATAGTTGAAATAGCCAGATAAATTATTTAAAGGGTTGAAATAGTCAGTAAAAAGTATTAAATTAAATAGTTAGTGAAAAGTAATGGATACTTGGTTGAAATGTCCAGCTTTTGCCACACCAAATGGTGCAAATGCAAACTAGACCACATCTACCTAAACAGTAGTTCAGCTGTATGAAAACATTAATGCTTTGCATAATTTAAGTTTATAATAGCTTCCAGTATATCAATTCAAATGGATTGAATGGAATGCGGTGGGCGGTGTCAATGAAGGGGTGCTTGGATTCATCTGACAGGTGTGTGACTGTATATGTTGGGACTACTGACTTACTGCTTCGGCCTCTCAAAGATGCAGGCATTTTCATAGGGATCAACTTTGCATACTGTAAACTAGGCTTGTTTCGTCCATGCAAATATGCGCTGGCATGTTCAGGCAATCACACTGTACAATCACAGTCATTCCCTGATTTAGATACATGGCTATATATACACTCTGTTATTGTGTTCCTGTCCAAACACACAGGAGCAATTTACGTAGCAGAATATAGGGACATATATATATACACAGACACACAGACAAACACACACACACACACACACACCAGCAATTATCCTCTATCCCCCACAGGGTGAGGGGAAATCCAGCTGTTATCTTGGATAAATATGCTGCCTTGCATGGCATGAAAAACCAACAAAGTTATTAGAGAGAAAAAAACAGAAAGTAAAACTACAGCACAGGGACAGGCTAGTTACCTTCAAGAAAGATTTCAAAAGGAGGTGGGGAGGAGAGGAAATAAGAGCAAATGCAAACCGATGAGAAGAATCATGGGAAAAATAGCAATAACATCGGCCTGAGGCCCTGTAATCAGTAGTTCTGCTCTTCCTCGGGCCAGAGTTTGACGCCTGTTGGGTCAAACAGTCTGACTGCAGGGGTGGAAGCCTTTTTATGTGTGACCGGACTGGACTGGGTTAGACATGCATAAAACAATGCATCTTATATACTCATAAAGTGCACATACTGTATATAAAATGATGGCCCATATTGATATAGCACCCACTGTGAACATTTCATGATGTAATGCTGCACTTTTATTCAAGCCTTCCAGACACTCACAACTACAAAAAAAAAATAGAATGATAATAATGTATGTTGCATATAGCAAATAGTCTTTACATTGTGTTTGAAATCTGCAAGATTCCTTACAAAAATATCCAAATCATGCAAATCGAATCATATGGACGATTCAACTCACTTGTTACATCAAACAAAAGATCGTTGCCCTGCCAAAATGTTGCTAAACGGCTTAGCTTCTTCCAGTAGGTAAAGCTCACGGTGGCTAAATGGTTTATAGCATTCAGCACTAATGGAGCCATTAGCATCTAGCTGTTAGGCTAATGAGATCAGGGTGCCACATGCTTAGCAGCATGTTGGCTGATTTACGCATCTTCTGTGTGTGATCAGGATCAGACGTAATTAGGAGCCACAATGGTAATGACGAGCCGCTGAGTAAAGAAAGACATTGGGACCGCGTGTAAATTATCAAAAGTCACTACATCTTTATCTTCATTATCTTGAGCCCTTGACCTTTCGTTAGTCCCTGGTTTGTCACTGTGGATTAAGAACTGGTTTTACTGCAATCATTACTTTTGGTCTGGAGCACTTTACAAGTTTATTACAGAATGTGCACATAGGCGACCTCCTTCATAAGTTACATGCACTGTCCTTAGATCATCTCAATAACTAATCCTTATTGCTCCTCAGTTTAAAGTGATTTCAAGATGGTTGTTAGAAGCTTTTCATGCTTATACTTGGCATCAGAAAGAAAAAGAAATGAACAGTATATATGAGATTCTGTATTGCACTCCACCAGTGCCCACACACACATTCAGGAAAGTTAAACTCCAACAGACAGACATTGTTCCAGGGGTTCGATTTATAACATATATTATTTTAAATTTGATTTGAAAAAATGTATTTCTATATTTGTCAAAAGTAACCAAGTTCCACTTTGGATATGCTCAAAGTTAACATTCCACAAAATAAGTTAACAATAAATACACCAACTCCAGCTGCCATCCATTGCAGTAATTAGTTAATAAATATTTTCATGGTAGAGAAGTGGCTTGGGGTCCTGTTGACATGACAGTGCTGTTCAAAAGCCAAAGAGTTAAGTGTCTGAGGATGTAGCAACAAAATATAATGGTACAACCCTGAAACAATATACTGTAAATACTGTCAGAGATTTTATCATGACTCAGACTTACTTGTTGGAATTTGCTTTTGCATCTGATTGTGAATTTGTCGGGGGGAAACATCAAACTTCTTATAAACATCAAGCTTGGTGTCTTGGTACAGGACACTGTGCTTGCTGTAAAAAGAAGTCTAATAGTTCATCAGAAGAGCAGAGGCGCTGAATTTGATCAGAAAAAACTTAAAGGTCAGCAGCTGTTCTTCTACCTGATCTAGCACTTTATTCAAGTGTACCATAGAGAACCGGTTTCACTTCTTTCTCTCTCAGTTTCACTTCTTTATTTCTCCATATTAGCCTGTAGCAAGAGCTGAGAGTCTGCCTGGTCCCCGCAATGAGCCCACTCTTACCTTAGGGGCCATTTACCTGTTCCACCTGTTGGGGCGTCTTTTGTATGTAAGCGTGTGTGTATGTGTGCGTGTGTGTGTGTGTGTGTGTGTGTGTGTGTGTATTAGTGTTTTCCAATGAAGTGTACTCATGTTCAATCACAAACCACAAACCTGTATGACTAATGCAAAGAAATGTGGGTTCTGGGGAATAAACTGACTATTGCATCATGTGTAATAGATTGTAGATGTTGCTTTATTGTAAACAGCACAGGATTTTTTCATTTACATGCATTTGAGCACTTAAATGCAGTGGCACAAAAGTGAAAGCACTAAATTGGCTCCAAATGATCGAAAAAGACTCTCAGGGGAGTGATGCATTCAAGAGCAGCACTCGTGGTCATTTAGAAACAGCAAAAAACTGAAGCAATCCAATTAAGGCTTATTGTTTAAGAGACAGGACCTTGAGCCAAAAATGACAGGAACACGGATGTCCAATGTTTTGCTTTTTATAGCAGTTCTTGCATCCTCATCAGTGTTTCCAGGCCATTTCTGTGGAAACCTCTGTGCAAAGTAAAACTCCTGAACAACATGAACATGAGACATTTATTATCTTCTCCTTTGCCTTCTTTGCGTTCACAGCCAACATCTAGTGAGGAGTGGGTCAGACAAAATCATTCTGTTATCCTGGCATTTGAAGTTCACAGTCAGAATCTGAACAGTCTGAAGGTTGTCCCCTTAGCTGTACATCTTAGCCACTGACCCTCACCAGGATGGCTTACACCATCATTTTGGAAAAGCTGCATTTGTAATGTGCACCCTGAAACAGCAGACATCTCTGTTTTTGCTGATTAAGTCTGGACAGAAGGCTAAAAAGGACAGAAAAAGATTTAAGAATTCACTGTGGACATACTTTGACTTGGCAGCCAGACTGATGCAGATAGGTTGTTAGCTTTAGCTCCACAGCTATCACTGTTAAATAACAGTACTTAACATATCAGGAGGTTACAGACAATACAACAAAGGCTAGTGAAACCATTCATTCATATTCTTATTTGAGCCAGTTGTAACCAGGTATTTCTTGAACATCGACTTTTCACAAACTGTTGAATACTTTCCTCTATGGTACGGTTTGCTTTGCAATTAACCATTTTCTGGCCTTAGGACATGATGACGTAACTTGTATTTACAATAAAAAAGTGAATATGGAAATATATAAACACATTCAAACAGTTACTACAAACAGCTTTCATTGGAAGTACCTTCTACCAAAGAAATAGTCCCCATAAATCTTGAGTTGGCATTTTGGGAAGAATCCTGATTCACATTCTACTAGTGAGTTAGATCAGAAGTTTGATACCATGGTTATAGCTGCAAGGTAAATATTTGTGTGAACTACCACTTTAAAGTAGGTTGAGGAAACTGATATGCCAAATACCACAAAATATCTTTGGAGCCACTGTTGACACTTTGTGTTATGTGTGTTTAAGTTTACATTTTAATAAACATTTTCAGGTGTTGCAGCTCATGCTGGTTTACAGTCTGAAGGCTCGTTTCCACCGCAGGAACTTCGGGGTAATTTTACGGGGCCGGGGCCATTGGTGCATATTTCCACCGCAGGAACCACCCCCGAAGGACAGAGTTCTGGAACTTTTACGGGGGCTAAACAAGTCCCTGCCTCAGAGTAGGTACTCAGAACGGCCCCAAGAAACTCCTGGCTGGGGCTTGGGGATTACTTGGTGCTGATTGGATATACTCATGGAGGGATGTGACGTTTTGTAAATAACAACATGGTTATTGTAGTTTAGCTAGGCTAACCATTAGCTGTTAGCGGTGTCTGTAATAACTCAATAAATGATCCATGAAAAAAATATTTTTTCCAGTGGATATCTTAGTTACAACATGATTGAGCTAGCAAAGCAGTTTTGTGTTGCTATGTGTGATATTTATTCAGTTTTGGGAAATCACGATGTCTAGAAAGCATCAGTGGCTGCCGCTGACAGGGACAGCTAACAGCAGCAGCAAAGCTAGCATCAGGACGTCATCTGTTAAAAGCCTCCCGTTGTCGTATACGACATGAAACTACTCCAGTTAGCTCAATCTTGTTGTAACTAAGACATCCGCTGGAAAAACATTTTTTTTCATGGGCCATTTAGTGAGTTATTACAGACAGCGCTAACGGCTAACAGCTAACGGCTTCCCTACGTCGCCCCAGTAAATGGTTGCGCAACGATTACGTCACATCCAGAGCCTGTAACTTTACAGGAACCTTCCTCGTACTCCACTCTGGCAGTGGAGACACGACGGTTGAGAGGGCCGAGCGAGAGGACGTTCCTGTAGTAGTTCCTGCCCCCAAATAGTACCAGGAACTTCTTCAGTGGAAACGGGCCTTGAGACTAAACGTTCCTTTTACTAATGGACTTCGTGGTCAGATTATTGTGTCAAATATTACCAAGGCCAAAAAGGAACTTTCTATTCTACTTCATGAAGGTCAGGAAACACAAGACACCTCGTCATAAACTCTGACACCGCTGTAAGTCCGCCAACTTTGTGCCATGAATAGCCTGCTCATATCACAAGTGGGGGGCTGTTTAAGAAAATGTCTGACAATAGGTGTGTCATTAAAGAGGTAATGGGAAGAAATGCTGTGTGCTAAAGCAGAGATGGTATAGGGTTACTTTTGCAGCATAATGTCTTTATGATCTGTTTAGGAGCAATCCATGTGCTCTTGGGCAATAAGCGATAGCTCTTCGTCCATCTTGGCTGCTCCACTTAGCTCATCTTTCAGTGGCTGAGCTGTGTAACTTTTCTAACCAGCCATGATACCCTAGATAGACGCACGACAAAGGGACAAAATCACAGCCATTGTTGAGCTTTTGTAAGAGGCATACAGAAAACATATGATGCTTGTCATTGTTGGTTGTTATTTAACACATAATGGGGTTCATTTCTGCATGTGTGAGTATCAAATTTCACACACATCAGTACTTATGAAGGGACGTTATGTACCAGAAACCAAGTCTGACGACCATTTCAATGCCACACCTGTGATTTTAGTGACAATGATCCAACCGGTTCAACTTTAAGAAAGTCGTAAGCATTGCAATCAAGGCAAATTCAGATATCACTGATGGATGTCAAATGACGTAGTGCTTTCTGAATTACCTCATTTCTTTTCCTTCTGTCACAGGCCATGGAAAGAAGCTAAAGAAAGCGGGTGTACAACACGGGTGAGTGAAAGGCCAAGGGGGGCCGTATTGTGTATAACACACTGTGTATTCTGTGTCAATACGGTGTCTCATGGTTGGCTTAGGAGTTCAATTCCCAGCAGGACCACACATGCAGACCATAAATCTATGTGGAGTGAAGAGATCTGAAATATGCAGCGCTCACAGAGTCATTGCTGGTGTAGAGTTTTGATGTGTCATGAACAGTTTTGGGCTTATTTTATAAGTTGGAGATGGTAATGTCTGTTAATTAGTTGGTCCACAACCTTGGTGCAGACTGAAATAACACGCTACTTACTGAATGGATTGCCATTAGATATGTCACCGACATTCATGGTCCCCAGAGGATGAATCCTAATAACTTTGATGATACCTTGACTTTTCATCTCATTAGCACCACCAGCATGTCCAAATTCTTCAGTGAAATACCTCAACATTTACTCCATGGATTGGCGCTAAAATTTGTGCATATACTCATGGTCCACAGATGCTGAATCTTAATGATTTTAATGATCTCCTTTGATCACCTTTTCTTCTAGTGCCACCATGAAGTTGACATTTGAGGTTAATCAGCTCAAAATTTCTATTTGTGCAGTACTTTGTGCTATGACCAAACACAAGTAAAACTGACATTCCCATCTTCCTCAGTTTTACTTTGTTTGGAGCAACTTAGCAAATACTATTAGCATGGTGACATGCAAAACTGATGGTGAATGTGATAAACACTGATAAACATAAGCATGTTAATATTGTCAATGTGAGTAGTGTTAGCATTTAGCTCAAAGTACTGTGGTATCCAAGACACATTAGAGTGACTGTGGCCTCTTAGTAGTGTGAGTTTCAAGATGGTATCTTTGCATTTAATTTCCCCCTGGAATATACCAGTGATAATTCCTTAAGACTGAGAAATACATACGTGTTTCACATTGGAAGGATATCATTGTTAAATACGCAGATATATAGATTGTCTAAAATATTAAGTTGTAGATCTACATGTCATTAATGCATTGGAATTTGGATATTTACAGATATAGAGATACAAAACACATCACTGGTGTTATAGTAGTTGTTATACTGAGATTTATTATGTCTACTAGTTGTTTACATAGTCAGGGTGACGAACACAGATACTCTTCAGTCTATACCTGACTGAAGATGTGAGGTCTCTGAGGTCAACAACTCTGTTTGTTGATATGCTTTTATCCTTATCTTCCCAGGTGCCTCAACTGGACTGTGACAATGACAGTAATAACTAAAGGCCAATAGCAGACTTTTCACTGGAGTCATAAAGCCTTAACATAAATTGCCAACAAAAGATGTCACGAGAATGCCTTTTGTTGGTTGCTTCAACAGCTAATTAACCACTTGCTCGTCGGTGGCTTAGTGGTAGAGAAAATGCCCATTTAAAAAAACAAAAAAACAAAACTGTATATGGGAGTTAGCTCACTGCTCTTAATGTGCAAAACTAGACAGTTGTGTAACATTTGCATAGTACCACTTTTTACCTGTTCTCCCTTTGCATGAGTAGTAAATATAAGTTTTACGATCATCAAAGGTCATAATTATTTTTGATAATCCAGTGCTAATGGCAAAATTCCATCAAGAGACATTTGTAAGTCACTTTTTAGTTTCAGGCAATAAAGACAATAGTGAGATACAGTATAGAGGTAACAGACAGGCTCATAAATGTCAGACATGTCAGGCTTAACTTGAAGGTTCGGATAAAGTGTTTTGCAGGGAAGAGCTGATATGCTATTTAACATCTATGTCTTCTTATCTGACTGATCAGTATCAACACTGGAATGTCAAAATTCACTGTCACTACATGGACTCAGTGGTAATGTGTGAGCTGGCAGAGCTAAGTAACTTTACATATTCTGACTAAGTATTGTTACCTTGCAACCCTGTGAAAAGGGCAAATAAAAGGAAAGATAGAAGCTGTCATGTGTTATTGTACAGACATACTGTCATATACGTTGTACATCTCATTTTCCCTGTGGCATCCAAAATCCCTAACACAGTATTCTGGCTTTGGTTGGATCATGTATGGAGGAATGGTGAAAGAGCCATTGAGCGTTCTTGTCCTTGTCTCCTGGGGCTTCTATATGGAGGTGGGAATAGCATGCAAATAGCATATTTGAAATTCAGTTCTCATCCATATTTCTGTATAATTTTAAAATCTGATTATTCTAGACTCAAAATAACATGATAAAGATAACCTCAAGTTTATGAAATTTATCGTAACAAAAAAAAAGAGTTTACATTTGTGCTTGCAGTGGTTCCTGATCTAAATGCTAACATCAGCATGCTAACATGGTTACAGTGACAAAGCTAACATGCTGATGTTTAGCAACTAATATATACCGGGTTTGCCATCTCAGTTTGGTGTTAGCATGCTAACAATGCTAATTATCACTAACAAGGTATAACTTAGGTCATTGGGAACATCATTAATTTTGAAGGAAGTTAGTAATAAACCAAAGTCTTCAACCATGAAAAGGATTCCATTTCATCCTGAAGGGGACATTATTGTCCATGTCAGAACATCCAGTAGTTGTCAGAACATTTCACTCCAAAAAGCTCCAAAAATGTCAAGCTGATGTTGGTGCAAGAGGAGGGGTCAGAGCATCACCAAAGTCATCAGGCGTCATCCTCTGGAGACCATGAATGTCTGTAAATGTTTCTGCCAATCCATCCAGTAGATGTTGAAATATGTCACAGTTGAAACTTTGGCCTGCTGGTGGCACTACAGGAAAAGTTGGAGGATTAGCAATATTGGCGGGCTTCATCCTCTGGGGACCATGAATGTCTGTACAAAACGGCATTGCAATCCATCTAAAAAGCACTGAAATCTTTTAGTCTAGTGGACAGACCAATGGAGCCACCCATAGGCTGGATTGCACCAACAAGGTTTAACTTTAAAATCAGATTAAATCATGGTTTAAGTTTAAATTCTGTTGCACCAAACTTTAGACCTAGTTTAAAATTAAGACAGATTAAATTTAAACCTCTCTTTAAACCTCAGTTTAATTTTTCCTCTAAACCAAGTTTAAATTTAATTCTGTTGCACCAGAACTTTAAACTCCAGTTTAAACTGTGATCGAGAATTAATTTTAAACTGACAGTTGGGAAGGTTTAACTTTAACAATGGCTGCATTTTTGAGGTGGATAGAGCAAAATAATGAAGTTCCTCGAAGAAAACTGAGAGACAGGCTCAATCCTCTTGAATTTTATGATGAAGAGGAATTTTTGGTGAGATACCAGTTTACCAAGGAAACAGTTTTGGAGCTGAACAGGAAGACTGGACCAACTGTCAAACATGGCAGTGACAGAAATGCAGCTGTACCACCGATGCTACAACTCCTGGTTGCCCTGAGGTTCTACACTACTGGCTGTTTCCAGAGGGTGGATGGAGATCTGTTCGGTCTACACAACTCAACTGTTTGCCTTATTGTCAGCAGAGTGTCTCGGTCCATTGCATCTCTGAAGAACCACTACATCCGATTCTCTCCAACAGTGGAAACAGCTGCTGGTTTCTACAGGCGAGCTGGATTTCCAGGGGTGCTGGGTGCTATTGATTGCACACATATCCCAATACAGAATCCTGGTGGTGTGAATGGAGAGCTTTTCCGCAACCATAAGGGATACTGCTCCATCAATGTTCAAGTGGTGTGTGATCAAAAATCTGAAATAACCAACATTGTAGCACGTTGGCCAGGATCAACTCATGACAGCAGGATCTTTGACAACAGTCAGCTTTGTGCCATCCTCAAGAACCAAGCTTATGAGGGCCATCTCCTTGGGGATAATGGTTATCCATGCCGCTCATACCTGATGACTCCACTTCTGAACCCTCAAACACCAGCAGAGAGAAGGTACAACTCCCGTCACATTGCAGCCAGTGATAGAACGACTCTTTGGAGCATGGAAAAGAAGGTTTCCCTGCATTAAAGATGGACTGCGCACAAAGCTGGACACCACCTTGACTGTCATTGTCGCAGTTGCAGTTCTCTACAAGTTTTTCCAGCAAGCTTTAAGCTGAGTGACACCTCTTTTCTCTTTCACTCCCGTCGATCCCTTAAAACTGTGAGCCAGTTGCTGCCAAGCAGTATCTTTCTTTTTCACCTTGCTGTTGTCTGTTTTCTTGTCTTCTATTATTTGCCCATATTGCTCCATTAATTCAGTCAGCAAGTTTTTTTCAAAGGAGGAAAAGTTTGAGCTTCTCTGCTGAGCTATAGTAACGTAGCCGATCTGTCACAAGTGACGTTAGGCTAACGTTTTTGCTAGCTAGCAACAATGTAATGTTTAATCGGAAAAGCACCCATTGAAACAGTCTCCCTCTTTTTTTTTTATATAAATCCGGGGTCCTGACAGCACGCTTCCAATGTAGCCTATATATTTAATTGCATATTTAATTATTAATTTTAATGTCGATATCCACAATTATCCCTATTGATTTAAATCAGTTTAAACTAAGTTTAAAGTCAGTTAAACTGAGTTTTACTAAACTGAGATTAATTTAATAATTTAATTTAATTTAATTTAAATGGTGCAACAGAGCTCTGCTTAATTTTAAACCTGGATTAATTCATTTTAAACCTAGTTTTACTAATCTTTGATTAGAGCTAATCTTAGATTAAATTAAAACTTGTTGGTGCAATCCAGCCATAGAGTGCTATCCATGGCTATCAGTGTGAGCTGTAACTGACATGGTCATTAGTCAGTACAAAGAAAACATGCTGGTGGTATTTGTAGTCTCTTCTCATTCACATCACATTTAAAAGCAGCTGTGGTTCTGGGATTATTTCTGCCCTCTGAGCAGCTCTGCCTGCAGAGCATGTTCATACAGGCCAAACAGCACCTCTATCAGCTGGCAGTACATTTTGCATCATGTTCTTTTACATCACGTTCTGTCTGACAGGGAATAATGTGTCATCATGTGCATCCTGCCGAACAACATGTGTTTCGAGCACAGCACTTGGAGTGATTTCAGGATGCAAAGCTGTGCAGGCCATGGTTTGAACACAAACCTTTTATATAAGATTCGTTTTTATGATCCAGAAAAACTGTAAAGCTTATTAAAATCTTTCAGAAGAGACACAAAAATGCACCAACATGGAATTAAGAACAAGAGGTACAAACTTTTTTTCTGTGTCTGGTTCTTCTCAGATGTGGCAGCTGAGTGCCTTGAAAGCTGGAAGACAGGCAGGAGAGCAAATAATTACCTTTCCCAGGTAGCCGCAGTGATTGTTGGGGGCTGGAAGATGAGTGAAGAGGGCTCTGTGTGTTTGTGTGTGTGTGTGTGTGTGTGTGTGTCCAAAAACGGCATGTCCTTTTGACCTTGCGGCACTGCAGATACACACAGAGAGACGGTTTTGTGTCCCCAGACAAGAGGTCTGCTTTCACCTGAGCAGGCTTGGCCAATTACACCCCCCCAGCAGAGACAAAGGGGAGCAGAGCAGGATGAGTGACTAGGACCAGACTGGGAGACTCTTCATTAGAGGAGGAGGGGTGAGGCAGTTCGGGTATTGGCAGAGAGGAAAATCTCTGCAGATTTTAGAAACAAAAACTCATTTTCTGTATCTTTTGCTTTGCAGATTCAAACTGAAATTTGAATCAGCACTTTTTTCTTTGTAAGTGTCAAAAACAACAGCACTGACATATTTGTGGTTCATGATGTTCCCCAGGCAGGCTGGTTTTGGCTAAATGACATTCCTCTGTGCCTTCCAGGTGTGTGAACAGGTTCAGACTTGGCCACATGCACATACACTAGGAGGCTTTATACAAAGGTTTGGTATTATCGTAGGAGTCAGCTGGCATCAGATCACATCAGGTGAGTTCATACCAAATTCTGGCAGAGGATCCACATTCCTTCCGTGTGTGTGTGAGGAGTAATGGCAGTAAAAGCGTGTGAATATCTACCTCATTTGATCTCACAAAAGCACTGATATAACACAGAGAGACATATGCACAAGAACACATTTGAACATCTGGCTGATACAGATTAAAATTCATATGATGTTGTCGTATCTTACTTTTGTGGTTCTTGAATGCAGATTTAAATTACCTCCCAATTAAGCCTTTTGTTTTTTTGCTGTCCTCCAATTAATCTCAGTAAAAAGATGTCTGCATTTGAATGCAGAATGTGTAGGCAGTGGATCAAGATTTCAGTTTCGGAAGCATTCTGGTCTCTGTTTGTAGTCCTAGTAGTATTGACAAGTCACGTTTGAGCAGGGCTTTGGTTTCATGCAGGTAAACAATATGTGTGGAGAGGCGAATTGCAAAGGCCGAAATGCAACGTGAAACCCATCAGCTATCATTTGATGATGATTTAGCTTTGATATGCATTCATACTCTGGTCATAGACATCGTCTCACCAACTCCATTTTCGCATCTCACATTGCTAACTGGACTGCCAACAATGAGTGGTGCATGGAGGATGAAGTCTTGGTCATGATATCAGTTATCCTGACATTTCTGGCTTCACCTGAACCCCCAAAATATTGTCAATTGACAATTGGCTAAATCATTTTTCAATTGATGCCCAGATTGTCCTTCAAAGAAAACATTTTCGAGGCATTTGGCAACATAATCTGAGATGCACAAACCTGTCAAAGATGAAAAAGTCATGTTAGATGTTAGATTAAATTAAATTTTAATGAGACTGTAGTCATGAAAAACATAATTGTAAAACATTGCTAGAAACTTGGCTAAAAGGATTTTTCCTCAAGGGATTAGCACCCAGCACCCAGTCTTCTAACCGCTTCATCCTCTTGAGGGTTGTGGGGGGGGCTGGAGCCTATCCCAGCTGACATCGGGCGAGAGGCAGGGTACACCCTGGACAGGTTGCCAGACTATCGCAGGGCAGCAGGGCTGACACATAGAGACAAACAACCATTCACACTCACATTCACACCTATTGACAATTTAGAGTTATCAATTAGTCCCCAATCTGCATGTCTTTGGACTGTGGGAGGAAGCCGGAGTGCCCGGAGAGAACCCACGCTGACACGGGGAGAACATGCCAAGTCCGCACAGAAGGGCTCCCACACCCAGGATTGAACCGGCAACCCTCTTGCTGTGAGGCGACAGTGCTAACCACCACACCACCGTGCCGCTCCAACACCCAGTCTTCAAAGTTTAATCATGAGTTGAGCGTATTGTGTCTTATATTTCCTCAAGGAATAATCAATCAGTTACTACACCAAGTGACTGACAGATAAAATGTTGTGGTGGTAAACAACACCGTTTTGGGCTTTTGGCTTTGATTTATTGACTTACACAGGGATTTAAAAGATTTTGATTGCAAATATAGTCTATCCAGAGAGCAGCAGTGGTGTAGTGGTGCGTATATGCAGCCATACCGCATGTAACCACCTCTGGGCAGGTAGATTTACCTTTACCTGCATAAAGATCCAGAAATAACTGTTGCAGTGGAGCTGCTAATGTTTTTTTTTTTACTCTATACGTTCTTTCTTGTAAAAATCTGGAGCTTACATTACATTATAATGCAACATGGCCACCGATAGTTTGGTCAGAGATTCAAGGGTAAAACTGTATGCTAGTTGCAGCTAATGTAGCCTTAGCTGCAAGCCTCAAACAGAGATGAGGAGCAGGAGGACTGGAAAGCTCACTTCTTTCACACTCTACACCTCAGTTTTGTTTTGTTTTTTCATTTTCAAACTTGTTGTCTTCAGCACAAACTGACACTGTCTCAAGTGTAGGAACGGGTATGGTTAGGATTTTATTGATACTGATATCGATACTGATATGCTAATCGATATAGATACTCTTATTCCTGTTATTCTCCATAATTTGGTTAAAAAAATGAAGACATGACATGAAAAGATTGAACAGTTATCACAGCAAGGTTAAAGGCTGTGGTCATCTCTTTACAGCTAAAAATATTACCAACCTCAAGCAAAACAAAATGAGTTATCTCTGCTTGTCAGGCAGACTGTTCTCAACAAAAAGCAATGCACCCAAATTTGTACATATCCCATGTATTCTGAAAGGCTGCAGTCACACGAGCAATGCACTCATGGTTGTAAACAAAGAAGCAGTCCCAAGCACTTGTAAGGAGGCGAGCTGGGATTGTGGATGGGTCATGAAAAACAGACTTTCACCTGGGATATAACCCCTGGAGTCAAGTGTTTGGATCTGTGTGAACTCTGAGTCATTTTAAGGTACGTCCTCACCATGTCTCTTTTCCTTAACCTAACCTCAGTTACTTTTATTGCTGAAACCTAGCCTCCATAACTGTACGTTAAGAACGTAACGTCATTTGTGCAGCGCAAATTCATAGAATATCATACCAAGTATTGTGCATGCATTTTTCGTAGGATATCATACGAACTGTTCTATGAGAATACGTTGCGTTAGGACAGCTCACACTGGGTCATTTGGTAAATAGTTCAGTGCCACAGTGCAAACTGGACTATTCGTAAATTTGGAGTGCTGCTGAAATATACCGGTATTCCCGATATTCAGAGCACCACACTCTCTAAGCAGCACAGCATACTCTGGGCACTGTGAGGAGATGGAGCAGCTCAATGACAAGTGTTGTGAATGTGCTTGACACTTAATTCATATAGAAATAGAACACTCTATTTCTTCGAACAACATCAAATATAATCACCTGAAACTGGCAGCTTCTTCATTGTTAGGGGACAGAATTTGAAAATGCTAGCTAATTGTGCATGCACACAATTATAAATATAAGGCCAACGTCTAATTTCAAAGCACACAATTTCATCAAAAAGAAATGAAAGCAAGAGTAAAACAATGGTATCAGCCATTAGCAGTTAGCTAACAATGCTACACTGCCTGCCACAGCACTAAAGGGTTTCACAAGCAATGTTGATCAGTGCTACTCAGACCACTGTTATCTCAACAGGCGCTTAGATTTAGAGCTCTCTTAACAAGAAAGTCAGTCCATCCTTTGTGTTTTGGTCTGCAAATAAAGGAGAATAACTTAGTACATTTACTCAAGTAGGCTTCTGTTACAATACTGAGGCACTTGTACATAACTTGAGTATTCCATTTTCTTTTAATTTACAGTTGTAATCCACTACAAGTAAGCAAGTACATCAGTAACAGAGTAAACTTTTACTAGAATAATTTAATGTTGTTTAATGATCATTTATTGAAACCTGGACCCTAACATCTAAAACAATTAAACATTTATTTTCACTGGGCTGTCATGTCATAATGTAAACAAGTTATTAATGGGGTAATCCGCTTGTAATTACAGCACTGTCCTGTTCTGTAAAGCCTGTCCTTATGAAAACACTTTTCATGGCACATCCTGCCAAACTGCCAATCAGTTTACAATCACATTTCCATCCTGCTTTTTTTTTCTCTTTTGCTGAGGTAAGGCGTTTTATAATCTACGTTCTATTGTCTGTGTTGTGCTGTCAGTGTGAGTTGTGGCGCACCGTACATTAAACCTGCCAGGCCTTTGAAATAGCTGTCACGAAGATATGGAGCTGTTATTGAAGCCATTATGAGATTTAGGCACAGAACAGCTGCAGGGCCTCCTTCAAAGAGAGCGAGAGCCAGCGTTAGCTTCTCACAAGCAACAATCCAGTTAGACACACGCAATCATGCAATCACACACACACACACATGCATGCACACATTATACTCTGATGCATTTAAGGACACACAGGTTTAAATGAGCACAAATGTTATAACATATTCTCACAGTCACACACATATCATATTCCAAACCATCGAAATTATCATTACTTTTTGGTTGATGACAAATGGCATATCTTTGGGGCAAATTGCTAAGGTTAACAGTTTTATCTTAAGCAAAGAGTGTGCTATTGTAATCTACAATAATCTTCTACTTCAACAGGATTTTTTGCTTTACCAGGGAAATGTTAGACTGATAAAATATTAATTCTAAAGATTTGTATAAAATAATGGACATAACTACCGTGACATCACCCACTGGTTTTTGGACACCCATTTTGTTGGTGTTTTGGAGCCAAAAGTGACCATATTTAGATGAGAGAGTGAGCTGTGGGGGAGTGAGGGGTGGATCTGACTCTTAGAATGTAGTATTTCCCTGCAGACAGCCTGTCACTCAAGTGGCCCCGCCCTTAATCTTGCATTAACTTAGGCCTTAATAAAATGTAAAGGCCGAGTGATATAAAAAATCTACCCCCTGGACAATAGTCATGAATGGGGAAATTAATTGTACAGTATTGTATAGTATAGTATTGTATTGTTTTTGTACCAGGCTGCAAACATGTTTATTTCTGCTGTAAAGTTCGGCGTTTTACTCTGTTTTGGAGCCAGCCTCAAGTGGCCATTTGAGGAACTGCAGTTTTTGGCACTTCCACGTTGTCTTCATTTTTCAGCACTTAAGGCTGCAGATTTTTCATGCCAGAGGGTTGCGGTTTGGTCACAAGAAGTTTGGTTGTTGTAATATACAATCATATGTAAAATCAGCCTGTCTTACTCCCAACTCGCAAATACTGCCATTTTATCAATGGATCTTGCTGTCAGACACCAACACATAGAGGCAGCAGCATGATACGAACTGCACGGCACAGGCAACACCGTACTATAACCAGCAAGAAAGTCCATATAGGGTGGGTGGATGGGTCAAACAAACTCTGGACTTTCACCCAGGAGACTGCTATTAATTTCCCTTGTGAAACCAAAAGCTAGTGGAGTTATTTAAATAACAATGCAGTGTGCAAGTATGTGTAACATGCTATGCTAGTGATGTATATCATATGATAAAAGTCACGTGACGTGAAAATACATTAGTAACAACCATACTTACTTTAAGCCAAACCATGATGTCTTTTTCTAAACCTAACCATGTACTTTTCTTGTCTAAACCTGTTGAATTAAAATTATAAACAGTGTTTTACCTGTGCTCTAAGTTTATTTTGACAAACACTGAAGCAGAAACTGTACAATTCTTGTGAAAATGGGAAGTGTATTTTAAAAATACAAGCGTAAATTGACATGCCGTCCAAAACTGATGCAGGAGGGTACCTAGCGCATCATATTTTGATGTGTAAGGGCATTGGCCAAGCAACAGTTTGAGACCGTGTTGGTATGATACAGACAAGTGAAAAGCTTCCTTTCTCCAGTTTTTCAAGGCAAAAGTGTTTATAGTTGTAGGTGGGTCAAAAAAGCCTGCCATCATACCTGCATCTGAAACCAGGTGAAATTAAAATGTACACTGTTTTCGTGGAAATGATGATTTTTGAGACAACAGTGCCAAGTGGAATCTAAAAGGTAAAAACTGCTTGTTTGTATTCATTTTCCATCTAGGTATGTCCCACTCTTTCTTAAGGAAGTAGACAACTAAGACTTTTATCTGCACTGTCAGCAAGAGAAAACCATATAGCTGCTCCACTGACAATGAAAGGGAGATTTACTTTGAGGCCTCATCTTAAGGTATCTGAGCCCATATATCAGTCAGTCTATTCTTGTCTTTCTCAGAAAAGGCTAGCATTTTAGTCTTAATTTGTCATTATTTGTAGCTAATGGTGTAATTTCCCACACAGTGACAGGCTAATTCCTCTCTGCTTTTTAAACCTCCCTGAGGTGGTCTTTGTATGTTTTGCACGGGTCTTAGCTGACACACATTCATCTTTTGGCTTTTCAAATCGCTTTTCTCACCCCTAATTTGTCATCATATGTGCACACACTGACTTTGCTAAATACTCTCCCTGCTCTCCTGTCACATTTAGAGGGCTAATGGGGTCCACTTCAGATAACAGTTGTTTGACCAAGTCTGTCTCCAGGCTTTAATAGTCTGTTTCAACAAGCAGAGCACCAAAAGCAAACTTTACCAAAGAGGTAATATGCACGGCGCTATCACATGGCTGCACACACTCAGAGACACACACACACACACACACACACACACACACACACACACACACAACACACACTTATAGCTCTTTCCTGTGCTACCACGGCACATTTTTCACATAGAGATTTGAACATGTCAAAGGAGTGATTTATTAATAGTTTTCAGTTTCAGGGTTACTCAGTGGTTTCAGCCCCACGACCCCTTTCCCCAAAATGCCATCCCTTACTTTGGTGACGAGCAAACTGTTAACCTGAGAGATTATTTGAGGTACTCCCAATATGAGAAACATGCCACATACACCAAAAGAAAATGTAATGTACACATCATGAACATTGTAAATTTCTGAAAACAGAGTTTGTATGCAGCATGTCAACTTCTCTAAAGTGAAATAGATTTTGAGCTGACTTTGTCATGAGGAGGACGGTGGGATGGTGGATGTTGTGGACAAGATGCCCAGCAAGATGTACACCACTGCAGTCCACAGATCGAGGCCAAGACACAACAAAACTGTTTGTTTTAGTGAGTCATTGCTGCATCCCAGCGGCTTTTGTGCCACCAAACATGGTTCTTTTTTAGGGACCTGTTACTGGATTTTCCCCTGAGGATGGTGCCATGAAAAGCAATGCTGCATTTCCAGCTGTTTTTAGCCACCAAAACCTGGCATTTGAAGCTAAAACATAATCTTTTCCTCACCATAACCACTTGTTTTTTGCCTAAACCTACCCAAACATTAACCACAACATTGTTGAAATGTGTCAGTGTAACTCCTACATAAAAATGTACAAATACATTGTATCCGTGGTTTGCAGAAACATACAATGCCAACATTTGTTCAACCAACATACAAACAAACAAACAAAAAAGAAATATCTGTATGTTGCCCATGGGCTGCACAACCAAACACCTTATATTAGTACATCATAATCGCCTATAGTCATGGATGCATTTTGAAAAAGTTCCGTTTGCTTTATTAAATGACTGATTAAATAAATCACACTAATATTCCAAAGAGGGAATCAAACTAATCTTTTTTTTCTTTATTATGCTAGCAACCCTGAATACGTATATGTCGTAGTATTAGTACTAGTGTACTGGATAGGTATAGCACTTGTCTTCCATGTGGAAGGTCTAGGGTTTGAGTCCTGCTGGGGTCGACGTCAGCACAGGCATGCAATCACAAGAAGGACTCAGATAATTTGAGGAAACAAAAACAAATATAAAACATCAGTGAACACTTTACTGGCAAATGGCAAAAAAGTCTGGTCAGCATTACACACCCTTTAAAACATATTTGCTGCTGTAAATTAACGCTCCAGTATATAGACATAACTTTAAGGAGACAGGGTTTCCTTTCCTGCTTCCATTCCTTTCCATTCATATCTATGGATGGAGGTCTAAAGTCTCTGTTTCTGAAAGGGATGGCTGACATACATAGGCCATTAGCCCATATGCATCCATATATCCATTTTTTATGTAGTTGTATGGTTATTTTATGAGGTTACCCTTCTTATACCCACATCCTGTTTTTTATGTTTCACTGATTACAGCTCTTGAGTCAGAAAAGGTGCAGATATTCCTTTCTCCTCTATCTGATATCTGATCAGCACAATATCACATTCAATAGAAAAATACAGCAAACATTTATCCACATAATACCTCCTATAGCTGAGAAGTTTTCTGCTCCTTAGCACACACTGCTCTGTCATGTTTTCTAAGAATCCTGCATGTTGATCCATGTTATCACCTCATCCATGTAGTGCAGGCAGAGGGCTGGACAGTTCTTCACAGCTCTTATCAGACTCTGGCCGCTCTCATTTCCGTTAGAGAGAAGGCGTTATCTCACCTAGCCCTCTCATTCTGTCCAGAATGTCCACCACAGATTAGTCGAGGACTCTACTAACTACTTGGCTATTTGGTTACAATCGTTATGGTTTTATTTATTGTCACACTTTCTTTTTTCTCTTTCCCTCCTATTTTCATGTTGTTAAGTTCATATTTCTCCTCTTTTTATACTTCTTTTCAAAATAAGCAGAGAAGAGTTTGGAGTTTGATGCCTATAGTAGCACTCACTGCCAGCTTTGGCCATTTGGCAGGTGGTTATGTCGCTGTTTTTTTGTTTGTTTGTTTGTTTGTCTTGGCAAGATAAGGAAAATGTACATACCTTCTGGACACAAGCCAACGCATCTTATCTTTAGGCTACCACTGCCCCAAATTGAATATCTAAGGGAAAAAACTAATCGTAAAAAAACTAAATAGATGCATGCATCATCAAACCTGAACTTGTTCACTTTTGAATAAAGGTTTTAAAAAGCAGCATTGTTACAGAGCAGTAAGTACTGTATCCAGAAAATATTCACTAATTTGTACCTAGTTGGCTTGATAAATACCATCAGTAGTGTCATTGTTGAATGTGTGACAGTGGTTGGGAGATAACTCTTTTTTTCTTCTTCTTTACAGATAGTATGTGTTTTGATAGTTGGTAAAATTAAAGGTGTTACGTCTAAAATTACCAGTGCACATCTCCACTCTCCACCTGATTCTCACAGTCAGGTTAGAATGTGAGGTGTTTTGTTTGAACAAAGCTTTTCCAAAAGCTTGGTGATGCCAAGACATTAAGCCCCATTAGATCTCTTTTTATACTTGAGTTGACGTGAGATTGTACCTGTCACTTTGATGGAAATAGAGAGTGATCATATCACACAGTATCTGCGTTGACAAACCTAATTGTTTTGGTTGCACTTGAACTTGATCAACAGTTGGGTTTGTGGTTATAGATGCTGCGTTGCTGTGTGTTCATAGTTGTACTTGCAAATGATGTCCTTGAGGAAACAATGTTCACAATGTTTTATAAGGTGTGTGGCTAGGTTCACCTTCTTCTGATTGAGAGGGTGCTGGCATGTATGTCAGCACTCCTCAACCTGAGTCAACTTGTGTTTATTTGTGCTATGACTGTAGGTTGCAATTTCAGAGAACGCAGTGGAGTTATACAGTAGTTTGGTGTTAAATTCAAATTGTTGTTGGCAAAACTCACCAGAGTTATGGAGTCAGACTGATAAAAAGTTCTAACTCATGCACAGTATTATTTCACAACAGGCTCTGTGGCGCAATGGATAGCGCATTGGACTTCTAGTCAAGCACTTGAGAAGTGATTCAAAGGTTGTGGGTTCAAGTCCCACCAGAGTCAGACTTTTCACAGAGAAGCATGTTTCATTTCAATTAATTCCTCTCCTCAAAACTGAGTATAATGTTGCAAATGATGCTCTTGTGACTAGAAATAATCAATAATACAGCAGCTACATTACACCATCTTGTTCTTCTTCTGATACAGTTTACATGATATTTACACTCTATAGTTAAGTAGGGAATATGCCAAGCTTTGTAGCACTCTGTGCTTGGGCTTACTTTGTTTACTGTGAGGCAAATGCTAGTGTCAACATGCTAACATGCTCACAATGCTGACATATTGATGTTTAACAGGTAATGATTATCATGTTCACAAGCTTAGTTGTGTGCTAGCATGCTAACATTAGCTTATTAGCACCTAATTGAAGTACAACTGATGCTGATGGGAATGTCATTAGTATAGTGAAAAATTAATGAAACACCAAGGTTATTACAGTTCATCCTGAGCGAGGCATGAATGTCAGTACTTACTTTTTGTGCCAATCCATCCCGTAAATGTTGAAATTAAAGGCTTTGATGCACTGTGTTTTGGAAAACTTGAGGATACAGAGGACAAAAGTGTATCTATTGTGGAATAATGTAAAATGTTGATTGTAATATTATACCACTATTCTGTATTAACAACCTGTTCTCCTTTCGAAGTCATCAAATACCAACCCTTAGGCAGTGACTTCCGGTGTCAGACATCAACGCAAATAAAACGCCCTTTCATGCCGGCATGATAGGCAACCAGTTGGAACCCGTTAGTGTCAGGGGGACACATAGCCGGACAGCAACGCAATTTAAGGGGGTGAAAAGTCCACATAGGGCAAGCAAGGGTGGTGGATGGCTCCAACAGTCACTGACTTTCACCCAGGAGACCAGTGTTTGCTTCTCGTATGAATGTAAAGCGAAACCTAAGCACATGCTTTTGTTGCCTTAACCACATGCATGTGTAGGCTAAACGTAACCACATGCGTTTGTTGTTGACTTCCCTACTACGGGTTCTGAGAGTAACTATTACAGTGATGTAACATAATGTTAGCCTGTTTCAACATTAACTGTGAGTAATTCATTCGGTTATTTAAATTGGCAGACCAATATTAGGCAAAAGGTTAACACAGGGTTAATTTCAGCCATGTGCATCACTTTTTGGTGTCCCCCCAGTTTCTATTGTTGTGCGACCGTTTTCTACTACTTCTCTACTAGTTAGTAAAGCACAGTATTAGAGAGTTATTTTGGACAAGGCAGGTTATCATTAGGCTCCACCCACTGAGGTTTGGAATAACCAATGAGCGTTTCTGCTTCCAGAGCGCCTCTGAAAATTGTTTGTAAAGCAAATTATGTTCATTTTGTCATACTTCTATTAAAACAAAATTATATGAAGTGCTTTGTAAGTTATTTAGGACAAATGTAAAGCAAATGTAAAAGCTTTAATGAACAGACTGAACCTGATTCTATTATTACTATATAAATTCTGTAAGATTTTTTTTTTTTTTTTTTTTTTAATTGGAATTGGAAAAAAATCATAATTATAATCATGATCATATGACTACAATGCTAAAAGCAACTGAAGTTCTAGGTTGTGATGAAAACGCTTGAGGAGCAAACAAACATTACTTTTTCTATGTATCCAATAAGCTTGGATGTAAAGAGTATTTTTATCATGCATTCATCCAATCAATTTTTAAAGGATAAAATATCAGAAAATAATTAAATATACCCATCACAGTTTCCAGTAGAACAAGATAACATCTTTAAATGTTTTTCATTTGTTCAACCAACATCCCAAAACCAAACATTTGCATATCTAGGAACTAAAACAGCTGGCGCTAAACAGTGTTTGTAGTTTTTCATGTAAAGTGACTCATGGTTATAACGTAACTATATCAATGACATATATTAAAATAATATACCACTGGGACTGGAAATACTGTCAGTCCAAAGTAAGTAATGTGCTGTATCTCTGACACACCCACACACTAACCACAACAGCCACCAATCCCGAGTCCTGTACACAGCGTCACTAATCCTTCATTAACAGACCACACATTTTGCCAGAGAGCAGCTTGGCAGTTGTTGTTGGTCTTATTTTCTGTTTGTTTTCTTTCATTCCATTGGTTGGATCCAGAAATGGCGCCTGTGGTTTGTTGATAGCATCACTGGCTGCAGCCACATGAAGAGAAAAACCAACAGTCAATTACACCATTGGCACACACACATACTCACATACTCACTCACATACTCACGCATCCACGCACACAAGCTCACACCCACACCTGGTAGTGGCATGGGTGCCATCAAAGACAAATACATATAGGATGGATGACAGTACTAAGCTATGCAAATAAGCTGCAACTGATAAATCAATTAAAACAATTTGCTCTCAATTATGGCCACACAGTGCAGAACGTACAGTACCACCACACACACTTTTCTGTACATAACTCCTGGTTGGTGCCAAGCCAAGTGTTAGAGAGAGAAGGACAATAGACAAGAGAAAAAAGCTCTGCCATTAAAAGTGAGTCATGTTGTTATATTTTGGATATGCCTATCCTTCTGTCCTTCCCTCACATGCATTGCTGAAATACTCTCCTCTTACTAAGAATTAATTAAAACGCCTTAATAACATACACAAAAACTGCAATTTCTAGCATTTGATCTCTCCTATCTCATCTCATCTGTCAAAGATGAGGTATTCCAGATGTGGAAAATCAACAGTAGAGGTAAATTTTAAAGGAACAGTCTGTGAGATTTAGGGGGATTTAGTGTCATCTAGAAGTGAGGATTGCTGTTTTTGGTGGGAGCTAAATTATCTACAGAGGTCTCTTCCTCTCCAAAACAAATGGACCAGGTGATTAAAACCAGTAAAAACACTGAAAAAAAGCAGTTTCACTTACAAATCGGAGTACTGCTCAGCATGTCGCAGACAGGCCTGTCACGGGGATACCCCGTGACCTCTAATGGTAAAAGACAAACACACACAATGCTTGTCCACCTCCAGGCACTTTCACACACATCATCTAGCTGGCAGGTGTCTGCGGTTGGTAATTAGCACAACAAGGTTGAAACCTGGTAGTTGTAGGTGTGTAGTTGTTTTGGTGCTTCAGTGTCACAGGCACATTTACACAAAGTCAGGAAGAAAAGTCTGACAATATTGTGGTTTTAAATCTCTTTATTTGACTGATTCTTTTGTGTGTCTCACCTCTCCTCTAGACTGCACTTGGCCAACCTCTGGTTTGGACTCAGGAACTGCCAAACCAGACCCTGCCCATTTGGATTCCTTTTATAGTCAAGTTCCTGGGGGGAATGTGCCAAGTGTAGTATGGATGAGGGGGAGTTTTGAGGAGATATTTGTGCAAGTGTTGATTTTGAGCAGTTTAAGAACATTTTTACTCTTTTGGAGTGTGTAGCAATGTTTTTCACTGTTGGCTTATAAAAGTAGTCTGAAGAGTATGAATTAATCACTGCTGATTGTTGATTGATTTATTAATTGTATTTCCCATGTGGGGGAGGAGCTACTGTCTATATATACGGCTGTTACTGCCAGGGGCCCAAACTTAAAGGGGCAGCTAGCCAGCGACAAGTACCATTTGCTGTTTTCGTGGAATGTTGAAATTAAAGGAACAAATGACTCTGGATGTTTCAGGAACTGTAACAGTCCATTGTGAAGGCTTGCAGTATGCCTTTATTTAACTTGAATTAATCTTTACTTAGGCAGGTAATCTCATTGAGACATGCAGACTCATTCATAGAAGAGACCTGAGAAAACGTAGTAGCTGCAGTTGGCTACACACAGGTGATATTTAGTAGCTACAGAGTAACTTTTTATGGCCATCGGCCATCAGACCATGTTCAATGTCAAACCCTGAGTCTTCTGTAGTGTTTTATATTACATGATGCAGTTAGTCTTAAGTCAGATCTTAATCAGTCAAGTCTTCATCAAATCATAGGTCCTATTTACACTTGTTATTTCAAGTGTGTCGTGCCAGCATAAAATCTAGATGAGATTTAACACTTTCAGTTATACTTAACCACCGACAGTAAATGCATCTACAAGATATATTCAATATATCTCGATTTTCACAGGTTAATAGGTCAGGTCTGGTTCTGTTCTTGGATTATGTTGTCTTTATAGCTCATGTTGTTTTCCCTTGTAATTTTAATGCATATTCTACTTTTTAAAAAAGTCTCCTGTGGACAAGTGTTTAGAATTATGTATGCTAAAACACTCAAGCAGTGCATCTTGTTTGTCCAATGTAATTGTGATGTCCATACCAAATAAAATTAATAAATAAATATGCAAATCAAGGTCACCCCTATTCCAGTGAGGATAGGATTGGTGGTAATCCACCTGTACCTGGAAAAATAATAACTTGTGCACTTTAGCAGTTCAGTTACAACATTAACAGCTTAGTTAGGTAGTAAGGGCGTAACAGTGGACAGAAGTCATGGTTCAGTGCAAGTTTGGGTTAGCAGGAAAAAAAAAATCCAACTGCATATGAACATGTTTCTTTTTATTACCTCTGAACAAACAGTAGTGCAAGTGTCAAAGACGGACACAATCCTCCTGCTGGAGACTGAGGTCGAATTTGCCCACAGGCAACTTTGGTAAACTATTGTGACTAAAAACATCAGAAACATTTCAAACATGTCTGTATTGTACGTTGTATTAACACTTTGCAAACACTTTCCCAAATGGCAACAGGTCACAATAGGCTATCTACAGTAGGCATTCAGCATCCTGTGTAGACAGGACTGTGCAGCTTCTGTTGGTGTCATTTTGACCAATTCAAATCAGGATTGAGACCTTGGAGATCCACAGACTGCTGATGCAGAAGTACACATTACACAACCTCTGCTAAAACTGTGCTGTCCATGTTCTGCAGGACACAACTTTGCCGATATGGAATATATAACATTTCTGGCTTAATTGGCTGATGATGGTACAAGATGCACATTATGCTTCTCTTTCTTTCCCTCTCACTGCACCTTGTGCTGCTGCAGATTTTATGCCAGTCAGAAGGCACTCAGTTTATAGTTGTGTTGAAGAGATACAGACGTGTTAGTAACATTGCCATGGGTGTATTTAATCACAAGAAAAACATGTTAAATTGCCATGAAATTAATGTAAAGGGGTCTAAAAGGAGGCTTACAATAAAATCATACTCAATACTGTGTGGTCATGTGCGTAGGTCATGTTAAAGGCTTGTGGAGATCATCATTAAATGTTTCAGGTACTGGTTTCACTTTTGTTTTTACTTTGCTTTTGTTCACTTTACCTCCAAATAACTACCAAACAAGAGTTTACTCAAGGGAATTTTGTTTTGTTTCTGTTTGATATTTTCATAAAAGAAATGAAAACAAATCCTCATCTTGAAAGTAAATCCAAGCCCTGTGTCTTGGAAACCATAAATTGATTGTCAATTTAGATAGTGTGTGCTTTACAGTAGGGGCAGCCTTATGAGTCACTGATGACTAATGTAACCTCACAGAGAGAAGGCCCTGCATGTGCGCTTTCTCTGTTTCCTTCCGCAGACCAGCAGCTCGGGCCGATTATAACTCTATAATGCCCGTAGGCGTAGTGACTGTGTTTGCTGGTATGCTAGCTGATGACTGGTGACCGGTCCAGGGTGTTTCCCTGCATCTCACTCAGCGCATGCTGGAGTAGGATCTGTCACAAAATCACATGTAAGTAGAGGAAAGTTATGAATAGGCTTTACAGCAGGAGGATGAGTAATTGAGATGGATGTCTGTCATATTTTTATATATGTCATGTAACTGCCAGGGCGTCACTGTAAATAAGAATTCATTCTTGACTGGTTAAATAGAAGTCAAATAAATAAATAAAAACGGTCATATAACTGGAAGAGCTTGACTGACGCAGTTTTCACAGGCAAAAAGTAACCATATCATTCACCTGCACAGAAAATTGTAGAAAGTGAGAATGTGAAAACATGTTATTGAATGTAAAACTGGGGTTTCTTTCCAATATCAATGTTCAGGCTGTTCCAATTCATTTTACATATATTTTCCTTCAAAAAGCAAGGCGCCTGAATTCGTACATATTCAACGTATTTTGAAATGCTACGATCACAGGACCAATGCGCTGATGGTAGTAAACAAGGAAGCAGTGCCGAGCACATGTAAGGAGGCAGGTTTGGGTGGTGGATGGGTCACAAAAAAACAGACTATCGTATGTTTGGATCTCATGTGAACCTTGAGTCATTTTAAGGTGTCACCACCTTTCTTTTCCTTGTTTCTTTTCTTTATCAATCAATCAATTTTATTTATAAAGCCCAATATCACAAATCACAATTTGCCTCACAGGGCTTTACTGCATACGACATCCCTCTGTCCTTAGGACCCTCACAGCGGATAAGGAAAACTCCCCAAAAAAAACCTCTTTAACAGGGCGAAAAAATGGTAGAAACCTCAGGAAGAGGAACTGAGGAGGGATCCCTCTTCCAGGACGGACAGACGTGCAATAGATGTCGTACAGAATAGATCAACATAATAAATTAACGGTAATCCGTATGACACAATGAGACAGAATACTTACTTGCCTAACCCTAAAGACACCCAACCATGTTTCTTTTCCTAAACCTAACCACAGTTACTTTTATTGCCTAAAGCTAACCTCCATAACTTTACATCAATTACGTACCTGTACGTTAAGGCTGGGCGCAAATTTGTAGGATATCATATGAACTGTTGTGCATGCGTCATTCATAGGATATCATACCAACTGTTCTATGACAATGTTGCGATGTTATAAGTTAAGTGACAACGTCAGGCATTATGTTAATGTTTATTAATGAAAAGTACACACACACACACACACACACACACACACACACACACACACACACACACACAAACTATGACATTGTATTCATAGCACAAAGGAAACTGTTCTGTTCATGGCTCATTTGAAATGGAAACTGACCACACAGTAACTTATTCAAAATGACATGTTCAGGAATGTAGAATACAGATGCCAGAGTCAATAAAATAAATGAAAGAAATGGTTTAAAGCTGCATCTATCAATATGTGTATATTAGCACTGGATAAAATTACTGTGTGCAATATGCAAGGTGTTACGCATAGTGACAAACACATCTCATGCCACAGGTAGATATTAAAAAAAAAAAAAAAACAGACAAACCCACTATGCACTATACCTAGCCAGCACCAAATAGCAGAGAGACAAAAGTAGAGACTAGCTGGTGGAGAATTTAGCTGCTAAAGAGGTGGACATTTTCTCCTAAGGCATTTACAAAGAACATACCAGAGTTGAAAGGAGAGTGAATATTGAGCTAACATTTGTTGAGTGTTGAGGAACATGACTCCAGTGTTGCTTCGTGTCTGTGTAGCCGCTTATTTAATGCAGCTTGACATAAGTGCTGTTTGTGAGCGTACCCTGTTACAATGGTTCATATTCTATCCAGCAAATTCGCCCCCCACGAATGACATTACATCCTTAATGCAAAGTTATTTAATTTAGGCAAGTTACTGTGGTTATGTTTAGGAAAAGAAATATGATGAGGACATAGCTTAAAATTACTCAATGTTAAATTAAAGTTCACATTATTCCAAACATCAGTCTCCTAGGGGAAAGTCCTGTGTTTTGTGACCCTTCCACAGTTTCAACCTGCCTGTTAACTGGATCACTTGGGAACGCTTCCTTCTTTACTCCTGTCAGCACACTGGTGATTGCACCCTTCCAAAATATGTGGGTTGTGCAATTACAGGCTCATCATTACGTAGGACGGTCAAAAATTTTGGTGCATCACTATTCATAGGAAAATGTACAAACAATACATGACAACAGCCTGTGCGTTGTCACGTTGTTGCTTATTAGCAAAATGACAGTATTATGTCCTTTTTTATTTACAACCTGTTGAGTTGTGTGTTTCATCGAAAGAAGACACCACAAACAGACAGAGAGCGACAGGAAAATTTGACGAGAGAAAATGGCACATTAGTTACATCTTAAACCACAGATGTGATACGCGCCTCAGGCTAGTGCAACCTCATTGTTCCTCCCCAGAGGCACGACAGCTAACTGTTGTGGCTGGAACCTTTCTCTGGTTTAAAGCCTCAGGCCCTCCCCAGACAGATGGGACTCACTGGTTTCCTACGGGAGCTCATCCACACTTGAAACTATATACCCTCCCTGAGAGACAGGTTATCATGAACAGGCAGCACACATACAAACACACACGCAATTGCACAAAAAACCAAACTGTAACATAAGCCTGTTGCCTTTCACTGCTGTTGTTTTGTAAGTTGCAGCTCGTAAAATGAGATGAGCTGATTTTGGATGTGTGTGTAAATGAGATAAAGAAAGCAAGCCAAGTGTTAGGACTGGATAACCAGGAAAGTTTGGTTTTCAGGACAGTGAGAAAAAGAGTGTTAATGTGTGTGCACACTTGCTGGTTGCTACTATGTCTGCGCATCCTGATGTATCCTTTACCAGTTTCCTCTTTCACATACTCAGTGTCACTCATCAAACGTAGAACTATTTCACTGACAGATTTGTAATGTGAGTATTGACACTTGTACTCAGTTGTACTCAGCCGTACATTCAAAGTCAAACCAGATGAGGAAAGTCTTTTCATGTTGTCATTCCCGTTCATGCTCTGGCTCAAATGTACACCTAAGTCATCACCTCATATTTTGTTATCAACATGTGCTGTATTAATACTATGTCTCCAAATAGAAAAGTTGTACTGCACCCTATCATAGTTCTCAGAGAGCATACCAAAGTATCCATCGGAATCACTGAGCAGTCTCAGAGTGAGGCTTACTGAGACAGGTGGATGAGTTTCACCCAAGCCTGACAGATAGCCTTGACCTTTGCCCTCTCAACACCTTGTGTGCCCCGAGGACAGGAGCAATTAGTCAGAGGACACCACACATAATCCAGCTATGTCTTTTACACTCCTTATCCCCATTCAAGGTGTCATATATTACCTGTTCCCTTTATCTCGTATGCTCTTAAAACTAATGCTAAGGCTAATGTTAGCTGGGGTTTAATACAAGGTATACTAGAGCAGGTGAATTTCGCTACTTTATATATTTTAATTTGTGCATGCTAGATTAAAAAATAAAACAAATCATTATAGTATTTCACATTTTTAGACCATTTTCTTAAATCAGGGGTGCCCAGTGTTTTTTGAATGGGTGGCAGATTACTGCTTCTTGCATCTTACAGGTTCTTAAAAAAAATAATGATAATAAAATATAAAACCCTACATAATTGAGACAAATGCAACTGTTTCATCTTTCAGTGGAAAAGTACACAACTTTCCCACCACTCCTGAAAGTTCTTGCTGTCGCCTTTATGCTTCTTTGCTGTGGCCATGTCTGCTACTTAGCAGGAAATATCTGCTCTTCGGTAATTGTTCATTTGTCTATTTGCCATCTGTTTATGAAAACCAACTAGTTTCATCTGTGTAGTTCTTACTTAACGCTTGTCTGCAAACTTTATGATAGTCTTGCCATTGTGAGGTTGATGAAAAAAATGCAGCGTTCTTGCTTGATTAGCCAGTATTGCGTGGTGGGCCGCATGTAGTGTATTTTGAACAATATGTTATAGGCTGTTTAAAATCGGGTGTAGACTTTGGAGATGACTGTCTTAAATCAATTAAAAAATGGGAAATAGCATGTCTATAGTTTATCTTGGTAGCACTTCACATCACAGCTTTGTAATAACATGGTAATAGTGGGGTAATCGTTTGATAATCAAGAGGCACTAATACGTAATTAAATACAGCATAAAATAAGTAATGCCATTAATTTACTAAATTAATAACCAGGTAATAGCTTGATATCAACAATGGGTAAATCCGAGTAACATAGTCTAAAATTATATGTAGTGGGGTAATAAAGAGCCCTAGATAAAGAGTAATAATGGGGAAGAACATTCAAAAATAATAGTTTCTGTGTAATAACCATCAATCAGCATTTTGCAGCCCTGCGTCATTGTTGTTTCATGTGTTTCCTGGTAACAGCATTAAACATGTAACTTGTACAGTATTACCTTGAAACAAAAAACTGTTTGAAACATAAGGGAGGGTAAATATCAGCATTAATATGGTAATTACCAATTTTGACTTCATGAAATGTTGAAGGTATTACGCTGATAGTAGTCTATAATATTCACATATAATTATTAACCAATTGTGGATGGTGTGTCGCCGAAGCAAGATGCCTGCCAAGCTGTAGACCACTGTGTGAGACCAACAAGCAACAAAACCAGTTGTTAAGCGGTATAGCGCCATGAAAATTGGTTGTTTTACCGAGATATCACAATGTCTCCAGGAGGGATTGCTAAAACATGATCTTTTCCTAACCATAACTAAGTGTTTTATGTGCCTAAACCTAAAAACAAATTGACCACAGTGTTGTTAAAATGTTCAGAAATGTTAAGTTTCAACCTATCCACTACATAATAATGTATAAATTAGTCCATACCCATTGGTAGCTTTGTCACCTTCTACCTATGCCAATCCTCAATGCCTATGTGCAGTTTCACATAGATTGACCACGTCAGTGAGTAGAAAAACGTGGGACAGACAGAATGCCTGACTGACAGAATGACACACTGACAGTTTCCGTAATTATGTACAGCATACCATACCATGACTTAGTCACACCAAAAATTTGAAAAAAAAACAAAACAAAACACTGGGCCACAGGGGGAGC
Organism: Epinephelus fuscoguttatus; assembly: GCF_011397635.1. Taxonomy (NCBI): domain Eukaryota; kingdom Metazoa; phylum Chordata; class Actinopteri; order Perciformes; family Serranidae; genus Epinephelus; species Epinephelus fuscoguttatus. The sequence continues at coordinate 9,409,593 of NC_064766.1, read as the reverse complement.
CACAGCGATCAGTCGCATTTTAGCCATTTTTAAGCATTTTTCTGCTGTTATAGCACCACCCAGTTGCCAATTAGAGTTAAATTTCTCCAGTCACCTTGAGGCGTCCTGTTCTACATATCTACCAAGTTTAGTATCGATATGGCAGTTAGGCCTAGATAAGAAATTAGCTCTCTAGCGCCCCCATTTTGTTTGATGGGGTCAATAATGGAGGGGTCCCCTCAGATTATGTGTGGTCATATGCCTACAAAGTTGTATGGTGATCGGTGAAACCCTTGAGATGTTATACACCTTTATGTGATGAGCCACGCCCTCCGCAATATTCATTGCCTTATAGAAGCTCAGTTTTAGTAAGTTTTCCAACTTTTGCCAAGAGGGAACTTTAGATATTGGTCCCTAGATTATGTTCACCGAGTTTCATGCAGATCGGTCGAACTTCCTAGGAAGAGATCAATTTTAAGTGTTTTTCAAAAAATTCAAAATGGCGGAAAATCTATATAACCGGAAGTTATGGGTTCTTGAGGCAAATGTGTTCCTCATGAGGAGAGGCATCTCTGTACATAGAGTTTCATGTCTCTACGACATACGGGGCATGAGATATGCCCATTCAAAGTTTGCAATTTCAATCGGTTGCCATAGCACCCCCCTTTGGCCAATTGATGTAATATTGCTTCATTTGCATCCTCCCATGACCCTCTACCACTGTACCAAATTTCACATGGATTGATTGAGTCAGTGAGGAGAAAAACGTGAAACAGTCACACACACACACACACAGACAGAGTTTTCGTCACAATATAGCAAGATAAGATGTCACAAACTGACCACTCAGGGAAAATAAAGTTTAACTTGAAGATGTAATGTTTGCAGAAATGTACAATGCCAACATTTATTTTGGTGATTGGGTTGGGCTTTTATTGTAGCTTTTATACTATAGCTTGTACAGATTACTTATTATTGTGTAATTATTACTCTGTCTCTCCTAATTATCAGGAAATTGTGCATATTACATTGTTAGCCAGAAAAAACAGTATCATGCAAAAACGAGACACTTTTGCAACATAAAAAAAACCAAAACTAAAATGTAAAATCATTTCCTGTCTTGTCATAGAGGAAGTACCTCTTTGAGTAAAGGTGCTGACCTTACACTGTTTTTTTTTCTTAAAGAGTACAACCCCTTCATGAAATGTTATCCTTTATCTGTGTTACACACCTTCTTTACTCCAGGCACTCTCACCTGTCACTCTGTGACAGTGAAATACAGCTCTTTGGATGGAGTGACATCTCCATCCTCTTTTTCCTTGACACTTCGTATTCTCCACCTACGTAACCAAAGCCCTCCAGAGTAACCCCTCACTTCCTTAATCTCTCCCCCTCCCTCTTGTCTCCATTTTTCTCTTTCACCACTATAGTCTGTTCTTCTCTCTTTCTCACTTTACCTCCCTTTGTTTTTTCCTCCTTTCCCTCTCATTCTCCAGCGCACTGTTCTCCTCAGTGTCATCACCTTCTACGCTGTATTCTCAGGGGTGTGCCCCAGGATCAAAGAAAATGCTTTCAAATGTCAAACCAATCGGAAGTGAAAGAATCCTACAGCTCGTAAGTAGTCTGGTTACTTCCCTTGAATGTCCTAGCACACACACACACACACACACACACACACACACACACACACAAGCCTCTTTCATGCATGGAACTGCAAGGCTCAGTTAGTGGTTGTTATGTTTACACAATGGATTCCTGCAATGAAAAATCCAGTAAAAAGTTTAAAGCCCCAGGACAGAACTGTTTAAAGCTACAGTTGGTTACTTCAATGAAATGTATGTCATATTTGCTAAAGCTGTCACTACTCTGAAGGAAGTACATGAGACAGATTGTGAAAAAAACAAAACAAAACTGCCTTTAACGGCATTCACTAATAGTCACTACGCTGGATACAGTTGACCGGAGTACCAAGCAAGACCAAATTTCTCATTTTACAGTTAAACAGTACACTAACACATGTTTCGGAAAACATTTGAGGCGGGAAAGGCAATGCAGAGACACGTTTCTTTAATGTTTTAAGCAATATAAGGCTACTTTTTTATTTCAATCTTTCATAGTTTCAAAATAATTTCACAAATCAGTACAATTCACAGACAAAGCACTTGTCTTTTGTTGACACATTTTCCCCACAACATGCTAACGGTATAAGGACAAGCCTATGGCATTTACATTGTATAAATTAGTCCAGCAACTAGCAGTGATTTCCTCTAGTCATATGAAGCCAGGATAAATCACGTACCAGACTGCTATTTTGTGGGGGCTTTATTGTCTTCACGATTAATCATTTCTTATCTGTGAAATAAAAGTAAATAAAAGCTCCATTTCCACTGAGGGAAATGGTTTTTAGCTTACACAAATAGACAGTAGGTCTGCGTTGCTGCGACCTGCAGTTTCATTTCTGGGAAGGTGCGTGTCAGGCTACAGCGTAGGTTATGGCATAGGCTCTGCGTTGACACAGTGCCTGGTCAAGGGACTGTGAGGACCATGACAAAACCTTCAGCCTACATCTCTTGAGGTAGTCCATTTTGAGGTGTGTTTAGGATCATTGTCCTGTTGTAGAAGCCACCCTCTCTTCATCTTCAGCTTTTTTATAGATGGTGTGATGTTTGCTTCCTGAATTTGCTGGAATGTGTGCCATTGGCTGTAACACAAGCCCAAAGCATGATCTATCCACCCCTGTGTTTAACAGTTGAACAGGTGTTCTTTTTATGAAATTCTGCACCTTTTTTCCCCAAACATACCTTGGCTCATTGCAGCCAAACAGTTCCATTTTAACTTCATCAGTCCACAGAAATTATTTCCAAAAAGCATCAGGCTTGTATAGATATTCCTTTGCAAACTTCTGATGATCAATTTTGTGGTGAGGACACAGGAAAGGTTTTTTTCTGATGACTCTTTGATGAAGGTCAGATTTGTACAGGTGTCGCTGCACAGTAGAACAGTGCACCACCACTCCAAAGTCTGCTAAATCTTCCTGCGGGTCTTTTGCAGTCAACCAATGGTTTTGATTTGCCTTTCTAGCAATCTTATGAGCAGCTCTCTCAGAATTTCAAATGCTCTGATGTTCTCCTTTTCTTTCCATGGCTGAAATCTTTGTCATGCCACGTGTGAAAAGAGACATGGCCAAGAAATCTTCCTTCTCCAGGAGAAATATACCTGCAGTAAAGTCAGGTGTCTCTAATCCCCTAACACCATAACAAAAAAAAGTTTATTTGTTTACACGACATTTAAGAAATCAGCTTTTTGATGTTCAGTTCACACAATCTTTTTTAAACCATTTTGTGTTTTCCAACTTCACTTTCAGAGGACATTGTCCAACATGTAAGCAATTCTGTTCAGCAGCTGACTTACAGGCGTAACAGTCTAACCTCTGACTAATGTATTAAGGAATGTTCGTCAATCATATAAGCTTGTGATCCTGTTCTCTTGTGATGTCAAAGCAGGAAAGTGTTTAGATATTTATAGGTTAAGATGCATGACTGTGCGTTGCAGAGTCTTTATAGCTGAGGACATCTGAGTCAACGCCTAATTCCGGGTGTGTGATAAGCAATATGCAAATGACTTCTGCTGAAATTCTATTCAAGAAGTACAACATTCCTGGAAGCTCTGCTGACTCTGATTCAGCTGATTGAATGGGCTGCTCAGTTGGTCAAAGGTGTACATGTAGTTCTGGAGAAAGATAGTTGATTGCAAAGTCTCATTCACAGATCATCAAACACGAATGGTTTTGGGTGGTGGTTCAGTCTGACTATCAACCCAAGATCGTTGGTATTGACACGCTAGTAATGAGACTCAGCAATCAACTATCTTTCTCTAGGATTTAGGGCATACCTTAACCTGAGCAGTATAGCTGCTTCATGAACCTTGATGACAGTGACTGTTTTACTAACATTTTGCAAATGACCACACCTCCAAAATTTGGTTGAAAATGGTAGATAAACTTCTTAATTCAAGAGGTTTTAGTTTTTTCCCCAGATCTAGATCAATCGTGCACTATACCATGGATGGGCACTTGAGAATTAAAATCTGATTGAAAAATCTGAGATTATTATTTTAGAATTCTGAGAAAACCCTTTATGGAAAAAGAATTCTGCTCTGTCTCTCTGATTTAACAAGACTATAATCCAGTTGAGAGACGAGAATTCACAAGATTATTTTCTTTTCAGTGAAAACTTTTCTCAGAATCCTGAGATAATAATCTTGTTAATGGTGTTCCCATTTTGCTGTGCTAATGTGCTGTAGTGCTCCTACTATTTCACAATATAAAGTCTTCCTGCTCTTGTTTACCTGTCTGTCACTTAGGTTCACTGTACTGGAGTTTACAAGCTCCACTGACAGTTGAAACAGTTAAAAATAGGAGCCCAGAGCAGCAGGATATGACTATGCTGTTGATGAACTGATGAATGTGTAAATGTCATTATGCTGCATTTAGAACAAGCTGTTGTAGTAGGCCTGCAGGTAAATTCATTTCTTTATCTGCTTTTTCACCTTGACTTTTACATCTTCTTATCATCAGTGTCATCATTACTCATGGGTATATTGTACTTTCTGTACACAGCTCTGAAATTTAGCTTTGAAAAAACAAAATTGGACTATGATATTTTTTATACTACCTGTGTATTTCATTGTTTCTTATTACGTAAATTTGCAACCTGATAAACAGTTTGCTGGTCTAATACAACTGATTGTGAAAGAGAAAGCAGGCTCCACAAAAAAGTTTGATGATCATGAACTACTGTTAGGGGTGTTAAGTATTAAAAAAAAAAAAAAAAGCTTGAACCTTAACAAAATGTTAAAACATACCATGTGAAAATAACCACAAGGATTCTCACATAAAATCTCTTGTTGTCATGAGACAGTAGGACAACTGCCGTCTCTCTAATTGGACCTCTTGTCCTTCACGGGGCAATTTTCCACACAAAACATAGGCTTTACATTTTCATGTCCAGCTGCAGCCTGGATGAAAACAAGCCGGACAAAAATCCATTCAGACTTTAGACTGTAATTTTCCTGAGAGTTTTGCACCCAGGTACCTTTTGTATAAGTGGTTCACTCTCCTGCAAATACACTGATGGATGGAAACACTTCATGTTTAATAGGGACACTGCATCCTCACAAACACATGGTGATACATATGAATGGTATCATGAGAAGGACTGAATAATATAGTCATTAAATCTCATTGATGAAAGGAGCAAATGTGAGTCTGGGTAGTTTTCATTTGTGTTATTATCGGTGTTGCACGCCTGAGACTGTTGTTTGTGCCTGAATGCTACTGTAGTGTCTACACACACACACACAAAACATGACCTCTGAGCTAGAATAATGGTAATTAGACTAAATCATTACTGATTGTTTCATCATTTTACATTGACAGTGACAGCTAAAATAAAGGCACAACTAATGCCTATTATTCCTGGTCTCAGTTTTTTGCTTATATGTTTTTAACTTCTCTTGTATGTTTTTTTTTCTCTGAACACAGCTGGACTGATAAATTAAGTGTCCCTGCCACCACAATGATGATGCTGTGGACATCCTTTAGCGTCTGTATGAGACCCACTGTGCTCTCATCCAAAACCCATCCGCATCATTATTGGATGTTCAGAACAACAGATGTAAATCTAAGAGCATTAAAGTTTACTTAGGGTGGGCAGAAGGGCAGGTAAATGGGACCAACAAGCACAGGACTTTGACCCAGGAGAGACTGGTGTTTGTGTTTGATTTAAAACTAAAGTTCAACGTTAAGTTTTTTTGTCACGTCTGTCACGTTAGCCACGAGTTAACCCATGTGACTACCATTAACCACAATCTGATCCTTAGCCTAATCAAGTAGTTTTGCTGCCTAAAACTAACCACTGACCCCTTCTTAGTCACATGAGTGGACTTAAATGTTTCTGCACCAAGATCCGCTGACTCCCTTCATCAAGATATAATGCAAAAAGTGGCTCCAGGCATCATTATAATTACGCCAGGGCCTTCTGCCCAAGCATCAAAATATGACGAGTAGGGGTTAGATCATGTTGGGATTGCTGATTTGGTTTAAACCACTATCACAACATGCAATTTATACAGACAGCACAGTAGTTACACAATAGAAAAACAATTCCAGGTAGCTTAGAAAATGTCCATGTATGACAATCTACAAAAGAAACGAGACATTTAAATTTTTACTTTAACACAATCCCATATGTAAGGAGTGTATTATCTAAAACCAGTTTGCCAAGTTCTGTTTGAACACAACATAAAGCATCCTGTTTCTTGACATCATAATTGCTGTATGTGATCAGAGAGCAGAAATAGATTTACAATTTTTCCAGCAGAGCTTTTAACAGTTATTAAGGTACAGTGCAACTTCCTTCTGTAAACTAGACAGGATTACACCACAAGAAATGAATGAGGAATCAATCAGCTGTGGTGAAGTGCAGTGCAGTTATGAGGCTTTAAGCTGAGAAAGATGCATGCTCATTATACATTATGATAGTAATCAAGTGCAGAAATAATGATGACTGAACAATGGTCTTTTCTTTTTGTGTGTGTGTGTGTGTGTGTGTGTGTGTGTGTGCGCTCTTCTGAGATTTTGGCTTTGCAATTAGAATGTGATTTAAATACTGTCGTGGGGTTGTTTATCACGAACATAAAAACTGCTTTTCTGGGCTTTTGAAAAATTTGACAAATAAAAATCACAATACAAAGAGTAATAATTGACCTTGTTTAAAGTTTGAGATGTCAGGTCAGAAGTTTTACAGATGTCTCTTCTGTAATGGTGGTCTATGGGGAAAATGGGCCTCAAGGGAAAATGCTTTTTGGGCCACAGGGATTTTTTTTCATCGTAGCACAATTCATGGCAAACCAGCAACAAGGTGGAGTGATGGTGGCGTATCCAGCTCACCTAATACATCCAAAGGTTGTTAAAACACCCACGCAGTCCTGTGTGTTATACTCTTAGTAAGAAATAATAAATGATAATGTATTACACTAAACTTTACAGCTTTTCAGCTCATAATAATCTAATGTTCTCGAGAAATACTCAGGATTAAAAACCAAGTACTTGGTTACTTTTCACTGTTTTCTTTCCCCAGAATCAAAGCTAAACATGAAAAAGCAGCTTCCAGTTTTTATACATCATATATCTGGAACAAACTCACAGAAAACAGCAGGTCTGCTGCAACTCTCAGTTCTTTAAAATCACAGCTGAAGACTTTTCTGTTTGCTGCTGCCTTTAATAAAATCAAATAATTCATCATTCATTACACTGCGCTGCCACTTTTATTCTACTTTGTATTGTCCTGTTGCTGAAATGTGCTGGGGAAAAAACCTCTAGCTAACAAAAAAAATGATCACCTTGCCGTATTGGGTGGTATAAAACATCACCAACTAAATGTAAGACTAATGAATGCCTTTTTTCATTTTTTGTTTTTCATCCTAAAAAGCTGTACAAAAATATTACATTTCCAAACACAGACTGTGTTTTTAAGTGTGGATGGGAAAAATTGAGCAACATTAGCCTGATAAAAGTTAGAGCTGGATAGGGTAACTATACTATATCTGTCTGCAAGGCACAGTTTACCAGGTTAGCTTGAAGTCAGATGAAGGGAAATGTAGTTTGGTGCAACAAGAATGCTGACTACACCCAATACAGTGTGTGTGTGTGTGTGTGTGTGTATGTGTGTGTGTGTGTGTGTGTGTATTGCAGCATACACTCTCTTCCATGGAAAATCAATTCAGATGCGTAATAAAGAGTTCCTGTCCTGTCACACTGGACGTGAAACTCTCGCTGGAAAGAGGAAGCTGAAAGAGCTCACAACAAGCCCAGAGGTCACGGCACAGTGTCACCTCGCTTTGCTTTCTGATGACATAAACAACAACTCAAACATGACTGTTACACCTGTGACAGGGTCCGAAGGTCAGCCTGCACACGCTCAGTGAGGCCCAGAATAGAACAATAGGTAGCTGATATACACAGACCATTTCCATCAGTCATTATTCTTTCTGCAGGGTGGAATGGTGTATGAAATACATGATGCATATGATTGTTGTGTTCTGTTTGACACTGAGCCACGTCAGTTGATGTTAATGTCGATTGTTACCATAAACTGGTGGATGTTGTCTACCATAAATTCGAAGGAAACCCTTTTGCATATAACCAGACTTTACACAGTGGCTAGTGTGTGCAAGTAAACCGTGCATGCAGGCTGTTTGTTTGTCTGTGTGTGTCAGCCAAGTGTCAGCCATGTGTCTCCCCTCATGACGTGGAAATGAGATCTTATCTTTTTAATCAGAATCTCTATTGTTGTCTTTAAACAAGCTTATGAATGAAATCATTGCTTCTTTCAACATGTTTACCTATTTGAGAACTTGTATGTACAAAATGAGTTGTTCAGTTAAACCTGTGGAGATTCCCAATGCAAAAACTTGCATATAATGGCCAACATGATTTGTGACAGTCCACTCAGTATCCAGGAGATATGGGTTTAAGTACCATCAAATCTTATTTATTTATTACAACTACAGGCAGAACTGGACATTTATTCGAAAAGGATAAGAGCCATAAGGGCCATAGACAAAAGTACATCTTACCCGTCTATTCCTGTACACACTACTGTAGAAATGATTATGGGCGCAACTTCCCGTGAGATGTTCGAAGTAGCAGTAAGCTAGTTAAGCCCCGTTTTCACCGAGCAGTACGGTACAGCTCAGTTCAGTTTGGTAAGCTTTTTTTTTTTCTGTTTTCACCGTGTAAAGTTGTGGATGGTACCAATAGAACCGTTCCTAACTGTCCCCATTTTTCATCACACCTTGGCTGGGGTACCCAGCACACAGATGTGGTACTAAAATGAGGAGCTGTGTTTGATTGTTGATTGTGTTGTTTGGTCAATAGTGTACCGTCACTCTAGCTCAGGGCTGAGTTGTGGCTGGTTTTGAGGCTTATGTAACCACTGTTCATACCGTGGCAAGTTTTACATATATTAGTAATCTTTAACTATAAAATAAATGATGTTTTGCTGCCTTTTGCAGCAGCTGTAGTGTTAGAAAAAATAACTTAATTCACTGGGCCGACTGCCGGCGACTTTTAAGGTGGAACGTTTACTTGTAATGTTGCTCAATGCATGTGTTGACATGAATCCATTAACACAACTTAAATTTTTATATGACAACTCTGACCATTCAATTAGTTTCTATTGTCTCTCTTAGATGACATTCAATTTTAGTAATGAGTGGATCTCCAGGCGTTTAAAAATATATATGAATTTTGACTGGATTATGTGAACTGCATGTATTCTTATCCTCACTTGGAGAAAAAAAAAGTTGTGGAACGTCGTTCCTGTGGGCTACAGCAACACTAAACCCCCGCGCTTGCCTGAGAAGGACTGAATGTACAAACCCCCTATTTTTGAATTTCCCATGGAGAGAGACTCTCACTGCAGCCTGCTCTATTTTGTTCTGAAAATGTCTGTGTGCAACCTCGTTCTGTGGACGATAAACGAGGTTCAGACTTCCATCTGTGTCACCGGTGATGAGGAAATACAGCGAGAGCTGGATGGAGAAGTGAGTATTAACAACCCTGCCCACATTTAAGAGAACTGTTGCAATGGAAATACTAAGCGTCCCCCAGGGTCTAGGTACCATATCTGAAGGGTTACTTTTGGTTCCAAAGGTTCTATACTGAAAGTTTGTTGCAAACAGGGCTTTAGTTACATAGACTGTCTATGATTTGTCCCAGTGGCTAATCATGGTGGCTAACCGCCACAGTGTTTGTTTTCTTACGTATTTTGCCTTGAGTTTAGCAAATACTGTGTTTTTGTTAAGAGACATGTAACTAACTTTAAATTGGCATTTTCTAAAATGTCCTTGTGGAGCTCTGGTACTTGTTGTACCATCTGCACTGTAACATTACTAACAACCAGACTGAGTTAAATTTGTGGCTTCAACAACAGTATGTAGAACATGCAGCCAGAACAAAAGGGGATTGCTGCTATAACCAATGGTACAGTTTCCATCGCCTACCTACAGAGAGGAATAGGTTGCCAACCATCCTAAATAATACCAGATTGTCCCGTATTAAAAAAAAAAGCGCTGTTGGAAGAGAATGAAACCTAGAATGACAGGTCTGTCACTCAACGTCAATGCATGATATCCCTGTCTGACTGCATTCTCAACCTACATTAGAAAATTGCCTGTTACACAAAAAACCCAGCAGCATACCTTGAATATGTGTTTAGTAATCGAGCCTGAGAATGTGTTGCTGATTTGCTGAACTTCTTTTATATCATTTAAAAATAACGTTATTTATTTTACGACTACTTTATATTAGCGTATAACTGAGGTCTGCAGCTAAATCCGGCATTATGTTTCACTGGCCTCCGATTTAATAAATCAGCAGTTATCAAAATGTGTAAACTGCATTCTTAATGCAGACAAGTAAAACATCATCATCACATTTATTCACTTTATATGGAGCTAAAATTAATTCAGAACTGAGTTTTCCAGGAATGAAAACCTGGAAATGAGTTTGGATCTTACCACTTCTAGTTCCATTGTCTCAAAGTCAATGGGTTTTTGGTTACATGCCTGAAATAAGGTCTGTGGTTAACACAAACTTAAGAGACTTTTAAGTTTTGTTCTCCAACATAAAATGTGTCAGTAAATAGCTTTATACTTCTGCTGATTGCATTTAGGCTTCTATAATCATGGAAATGCTGTTCATTTGTAAAGCTTATCTTGCTGGACAAAATATGCAAATATCATAAACGTTTGTTTGCCACAGAGCTTATTTTTGGCAATGATCCAAAATCCAATGGAAAAATCCTGTAGGCTTTTTGATGAGAGAATCAGTGTGATGCTTACTCCACGTCAGCCTACAGAGAAACAGCATTCTTGGAGGATTTGATTATGTTAAATGTTTGCCAAATGTGTTAGTGTCTGTTTAAGAATGGTAAGAAATCATGAATCATCTTTTAGAAGGAGTGCATATTTACGTAAGATAGCTTGGGCTCTGTTAAATTTAACAGTATGTTAACATGGCAAAGCATGCTAATCGCTAACGCACTTAGTTAAAAAGGAAAGCAACCAGTGCCTTCAGATGGCTGTCAGAGATGGCAGAGGTATTATCACATTATTTCGTCTGAGGTGTAACAGGTGGTGTGTATGTTTTATTTTGCACTACGAAAGAGAATTAACATACTGTTACCACTGGAAAATGCTGGTCATTCATAATTCTGGCAAGGTATCATGGGGGCTAGGAATAAGGTGGATAGGGGTCAGTATGCTAGACTCACATGAGCTATTAGAGTACAATCATTCTCCACCTTCTCAGATTTTTTTACCCAGCCTTTTAAGTGTCAGCAGTGCCCCCTGCTATTATTTCTGACTGCACTGTTAAAATACTGGCTTTTATTTGAAAATTTAAAGATACAAGTTTGTCCTTTAATTAGTGTGGAAGGTCTGTACTTTCTGCCTCCTTTGAGGATTCCCACGCATCAATGTTTGACTTGCAACAGGACAAACCACTTGCGGAACTCAGGGCTGCCACTTCTCTCACACAGACAGCTTGGTTGCTCTGTGCATGCTTTGTCTTTTTATTGCAGTGAACACTGATAAACACAGCGGATGTACAGGCGGATGATGAGTCAGTTTGTTAAAAGGAAAACGGTTTGTAACTCGGCTGGCATCACTTTCCTAAGAACAAGGATGCTAAAATATTTGAATATTTTTTGATAATCAGGTGTAGCCAGTGAACATTTCAACCGTTACATACTGATCAGATAAATGCTATAGTTTTAATTGTTTCAAGACAGCAGATTTCTTTAACAAAAGGAAACAAAAGTTAAGTCATAGGATTAGCTGATAAACTGAATGTTACAGAACTATGAGACAGTGGCTTTTGGAGATCTTGAAGTGTTCATCTTTACCCTAACTCAGTGCTGGGAAAGGCAGATATCGGGCCAAAATTCAAATATGTTATTGACAATTTTATGCATCCATGCAGCTGCTGGTTTAATGTATTTCCAGCTATGATTCCTTATTAATTAAGGCACATTTACTGGCTTTTCATGATATCCTTTGACTCAGTAGGAGCGGCGTGAGAAAGAGACATACAGAGTTTGAGAGTGGGGGCGAAGACACACTGGTCTACAAGATTCATGGGGGGTTGATGCTGTCCACCCATCCTGGACACACCTGAGCTCAGCAAGGGAGCCAGCGCCCCTCCTCATCTAACCTGCCGAGTACAGGGAAGTCGACTCCACCGAAAACAGTGGGATGCTAATTCACAGCTTTACTCTGTTTTTGCCTAGAGGTCCAGTTCCGCGCTCATTACTCACTTGTCCTTTACTTGTTTGTGTGCTCACATATATAATTATCAAAAAGAAGAAATTTAAATTTCTTTTTATGCCATGACTTCCTCCTTAATAAGTATTTCCCACGGGGGTAAGAAGGATTCTGACAACATTAGCGCTGGTGATTTGTGCAGTATTTGTGTGGGAGGCTACAAATGTAGTTTAACGAACTGTGGTCAATGTTGTTAGCTGTTGCTAAGTCCCATTTATGATTTGGGCACTCCTTATTTGACTCTGCGTGCTACTCTGTGTCATGATTTGAATCACCTGGTGGTGTAAAAAGTGCAGAGGTGTTGAAATAAAATGAAAGAAAAGTAATGCTCAATGTGAATCCCTGCTAACATTAGCAAGTAAAGCTAACTAATTCTGACTGAGTGAGTAGGACAATAAGTTAACTGTACAGTTGGTCCTCACATATATTGAAGCACAATGCAACCCTGCTGAAAATGGACCATAAAATGTTGTGTCAACAATCACAGGATATTCAGGATTATGATGTGCTCCAGTATCACAAACCATGTTTTCCTGTTTTGTTTTTTTGCCAGAATGTGGCACAGCCATGCCCAGTGAAGTTGTCCCTCCTGGTTACCTTGCAGTCAAGATGGCGGTGATAATGCGTGTCACTCACCTCAGTTTCAGTACCCATCTGCTATCAGTCTGATGTTGATAAGCCTCTAGGGGAAAGATGTAGCAAGAGAATATCCAAATCCAAGACTTCCTCTTCCGTGCGTTGATCATATCAGATTATTTCTACAAACAGACACCTGTATACTGTAGCTAAATTGTTATCAGACAAGACTGCATTTCGGCCAGTGAATCCATCTCTCCACAGAGACTGTTAACCTGCCATTCAAATGTGATTGGCCAACACTATTGAGGCTACAAACAGAAAACAAAAGGATTCCAATACCAAAATCTTGTCCCGTTGCCCACAGACTCTGCATACATATGCAGAAAAGTTACAGCAAAATCTGTTCCCCAAAACTTTAGTTAATCTTTACTTTAGATAATCCACAGGAAGAGTTGTGAAAATTTTTAATAGGAACTATTTCTTTTGTATTAAGCAGTTTCAGTGAAAAACAGTGAGCTATAAGGGTTATTTAGAGTCACTGCAACATTGTCTCTGGAGACAAATGTGGCTGTTGATTTTCAGTGCTGAGCACAATACATTACACTCAATTTTATTCACCTCTATTGTAGTGGAATGGAGACAGACAACTCAGAGACAGATATCTCAAAACTGGAACAAATTAAACTCATGGATTGTCACCAGTCAGTCTTATTTAGTCTATATATTACCTCCAGTGTTAGCTATAAGACCATCAGGTTTAATGGAAGTAGCAGAGAATTGTTTCTTAGACATCCTGATAGGGGCCACGTTAAAGAAGGTATGCAGTACTGTAGTTCAACTTTACAGCTGCAGCCCTTCAAATGACAGGAGAATCTAAAGTTTACAACCAGGGTTGTTTCACTGTGATTGTAACATCAATGAACACAAATGAGCAGTTTACAGTGGGAATCCCATGGGGTTTATACACCTTGATTCAAGGGTTATTCATATTTAAATGTGGTCAGCTCACAGTAAAGACAGGATAGGTCTGGAGTGTATACTGATACTATCAGATAAAAACCTTGCATTTCTGATGTGTTAAAAAACAGAGTTGGGTTTTAAATGTTTTATATGAATGTAGAATTACAGTTAATCCTTAAATAAAGTTCAGCATATTTTCATCACGTTTGATAGTGGTTATGTAAAAGAGGTGATGTGAAAATATACTTTGAAATACATGTGCTGCTGTAAAACTGCGCCTACTTAAGGCAACAAACAGTTTATCTTGGGTGTGTTGGTACAATGGACAATCAAGAGAGGATGGCAGAAGAAATACACACACACACCAATTCAACTTAGCTAGACAGCCACAACAAACAGCAGCAAACATTTTTGATTTCAAATGCACTGATGATAGTCAAGGACTTAAACGTTTGCTAGTGTTTTTTTATCACTTTTCAATATTAGTTTTTGCACACTTCTAAACACTCTTCTTTTTGTGCACGGATGTTTTGAATAACTTGACATTTTTTGACATTGATCTCAGCCTGTGAACCTTTTTTGTGGCTGTCCAGCTCAGTTGAATTGGTGTGCATGTTTCTATGTACCCTCACATATTCTGAGATAAGGTTTAGTTTACACAAGCCAGAATTATATCTCTTACATAAACAAACTGATGTTGCCTTAGTACATTTTAGTTTATTAAAACAATTAGTCCGTAGCTTTATAAACACAAACCTGCCAGTTTCCCTTGACGGGCAAAGTAACTATTAGTGTTTCTGCCACTGCACCATAGCCACTGTAATAATACCTCTGCTCTTTTTCCATTTCAGACTCTACACGCACACCGAAAGGTTTGTGCCTCTGATAAGACATCAGAGAGAGTTTTTGTTAATTGCTTCACTGAATTCCTGGCAGAGAGGAAGAGCTTCCATAACTGCAGATCAGATGCCAGGGGTCAGATGGCATTAAAAAAAAAAGGAACAGAGGCAGATGATCTCAGGCCAAAAACAACAGTGGCTCTGCTGCAAATGAAAAACAATAAGTTTCCCTTTGATGCCCCTTTTGTTACTAGTACCTTACATGGTGGAAGTTCCATTACGTTTGTCTGCAGTGAGGGAGCCAAACATGAAATGGATCAGCTGGATTAGAAAATGCTTAATATGCAGAACATGTTGCAGCAGCCAAGGAAGTATGGGCATATATACTGCATGCAGATATGCAACATTTATCATGAGGTGTTAACTGATGCAATTGTTTACTGGCTATATTTATTTTCCAATAAATATTTAATTGCATTTTCATAAACGTATTGAAGCCTCCTATAGTTATCTTTTCTGCTGCAGTTTTTAAAATATTTTTTTGCTGATTGTTTTCTTCTGTTATTTGTTGTTTGCTTTTGTATCAATTTGTTTTGGTATTGTGACCCTGTTCAGCACCCTTTCATTAACTGAGGTTGTTTTTTGAATGTGCTACGTAAATAAAGTTTGACTTGACTTTGATTTGATTTTACCATCATATTATTCATAAACCTGAAATTGGATGAGTTGTCCAAGTAAAAGAACTATAGGAACTGGTTTAAACTGGGACACGGCGCTGTCACGCACAAGTTCACACTGCAGTCTACCACTCTGTTTTGTTTTGGGTGTGGACAGTGCCCATGAGTCAGATTCATGTTGACTCACTGAACAGGTAGACTGGTATTACACCATTCATTTTTTCCTGGTGTATCTTCATTAAAAGTTTTCTTTAATCAATGTTATTCATCATAAGAGTTTCAGAATTGCTGGCATATATGAGGACAAGCTAATTACTTTTTTTTTTTTTCCAAATTTTGGTACAATGCACTAATTGTTCTCTCCTCAATATGAAAAGACTGAGTTAAGTTTTTTGTCAAAATGGTATGTTGCAATCACTGGTTACAGATGTCTCCCCCCCACACACTCTTTACTGGCAGAGACAACCCATAGATGATGTAGAACACAAATGCTTAAACTTATATTCTATTTCATTAGAATTTCCTGGTGACAATGTGTTATTCATGTATGAAAAACATAGCTTTGATTTATAACTGACAGTCACAGTTTCACTGGGTTGTGCTGCCACTACGGTGCCTCACAGGGCTGCCCAGTGGGCTTCACAGCGGGGGCTACGATACCTGTCCAGCCCCTTTCCTGGGGTTCCTCCTACCATAAAATCACAATCCTGATTCATGGTAGGTATGCAGCTCAAGTTACCATCAGGCATTTAGGACAGGAATTCCCTTTAAATATATCTAGTAAAATATCAACAGTGTGTTGAATTAAACCCACGCCTCAGACTGGAGGGAGCTGGGATAGGATACGATTAATTTACCCCATGGGGTAGGCTACACAGTGAGCTAACAGCAGGGGCAACTATACCTGGCCAACACCTTTCCCCTTGGTCTATCCCACACATATTATTTCCTGCTTCCCTTATGTGTATTTACAAGACTCATGGATGTTACATAAAAATACACAAAACATACCATAGATTTGCAGGTTAAGGAAGTAGTTAAATTTGCCTGGAGTGTTGTGCTTTATTAAAGGTGCAAGATTGCTATGGGGACAAAGCACCCATATGGGACTATAGTTTTGTCCACTTTTAAAAATATGTTTCTGGAATTTTGTGGGGTCTTTAACAGGTAATCTAATGGACAGTAAGTGGTAAATCAATGATTAAAATGTGAATAATCTGCAGTTTTGAAAAGTGTGCCAAAGGAATGATACATTATTATTGTTTTTCATTTTTCAGCATTACCACCCTGTGTGATTTGTGCAGAAATAAAGCAACAAATTTAATCTGAAATAAATATTCCATCCACATTGTGATTAATGCCTGGATTCTTTTAAATTGATCTGATTTTATAAAAAAAAACAACCTATCACTCTAAAAATCTTAATAACTTTGATTTATAACCGACAGTCACAGTTTCACTGGGGTTGTGCTGCCACTACTGGGCCTCCTGGGGTTGCCCAGTGGGCCTCACAGCAGGGGCAACAATACCTGTTCAGCCCCTTTCCTGGGGCCCCTCCCACCATAAAATCACATCATTATTTATGGATGGCCTACAGCTCAATTTACTGTCTGACTTTTGGGCTAAATATACTGTAAAATTCTCTGAAAACAATGGGAAGGAGATGACTGGTATGAAATGGCACCATTCTTCCAAAAGTGTGTTTCACACCAGATGTGACCAAGTTTCCCCCTGGGCCTTTGGTACCAATCCATTTCTATTCCTTTTAGGCTTATGAGTGCTCTGGTGTAAGGTGGAGATAAAAAAAAAAGATCACTTTAAGATACTGGGATCCATAATAGCTGCTGCAACAACACCCAACAAGAACATCAGCAAGAAGCATGAATACATGTATGATTCAGATAAAGTTAATTTGATTTAATAGCATAATTAGTGATTGGCCCAAAGGTGTGTGTGTGTGTGTGTGTGTGTGTGTGTGTGTGTGTGTGTGTGTGTGTGTGCCAGTACTTGTACAGGCATGCTCTAGTGTGACTGCACTCACGTGTGCCTCTGCGTGAACCCTTTCCATGGTTGTACTATCCATCCCTCACCTGTTGCCCTGCCTGTCTCCAGCAGTGGGAGAGGCCTCATTCTGTGGAATGCCTGTTGCCATTTATGCACCATTACTACCTGCTGCTGCCCTATTCTCCCTGCCCTCTATTGCCTGGGGTTCATATTGGATAAGAGCCGTAAAGCCCTACGTTTCATGGGGTTGGGTTGGGTGTAATTGGAGGGAGGCAGGCCCCTCATTCCCAGCACCGCGGGGGGCTACAATCACAGGCTTGCCCTAGCCTTTGGGCCACCCCACCAGGAGCTAAAGAGGGTCTAAAGAGGGCACTGCGGGGGGATGATATCAAACACCCTCAGAGTCTTGGGATAACACCAAATAACACTGCAGGAGAGGGAACACACACACCAGCAGAACACACTCACACGCACAGTCAGTGTGTCTGTCAGGACTTGTTTATTGGGGTGAATAAAGCTTTGTGCTTAATGAAGCGGCACACAAAAAGAGGGGTATTTGGAAATAGTAGGGTCCCTCCTGAGAATTTCTTACATTTGAGAATATTTATGTTGTTGATTTATGGCTTTGTGAAGCTTAAAGAAACAAAACAGGTGAAAAATCTAGATGTTTTTATCAAACCAAATATGCTCATTTGCATTTTACTCAGAAAAATGCAAATTTACATCACAGTCTTAGATAACACATAACACATAACCTGTTTTACAGGAATAAATAGTATCACTATTAAATGTGTTCATTCATTCACCAAGAGCAATGGTTTTGAATATTTTAATAATTTACAAAACATATATAATTTTTGGTCCCACTTCCATTCTGTTTTATTTTATAGGTATACTATGTAGGAATTGTTGGTTACTGTTTGTCAACAATATTGCTAGTGAAAATTAAAGCCAACCACAGATTCACACACCTGTGTGCTGTGCCCAGGAATGTCCCCAACACAGCAAAATAAGGAGAAAACAAGAAAATACAGTCAGAGGTTGGAGTCTCTGCAGATAAACACTTATAGTAGGTCAGAAGTGACAAGTTAGAGGGGTTCTTTTGTATGAGTCTACAAATGTTGCATAGTTCTTTTTTTGTCAGTTAATCTACTAAGGCCAATTCATTTGGATTGGTTGCTTTGTTTTTTGTAATATATGTTAAAACAACACTGAGAAGTTGATTATTAATAAAAAAAAAGAAAATACTGCATAGTTTACCTTCGAAGGTATAGTTTGACATTTTGGGAACTGTGCTTTTACACCAAGCTAGAGCCAGCAGCTAGTAACCCAATCTTTTTCCCATGTCGTCAAATACTGATGCTTTGTCATGCTCCTTGGTGGTGCCCCTGAGAGCGCTGCACAGGGCATTCTTTAGTGTATCTATAGCCCCTTTTACACTGCCTCTTCGAGGTGCCTCTTCAAAGTTGTCTTGCCTCTGAGACGGGAATGGAGGTAATAAGAGCCCTGAAATAAGATTTGCGTAAAATGTAAAGCCAGAAAGACGTTACATTGGATGGAGCAGGTGTGGTGTTTTGATTGCGTATTATGTTGGCAACCAACTGTGGGAAATTTAAAAAGCAGCTGTTAACAGTTAGCAGCTAACTCAAATGAGAACAACAGTGGCCATAAATATCTGCAAATCTGGAAAAAAATAGATTCTGGAGCTCCTTACCCACCGAGGAGAGGACAAGATCAGAAGCCAAATAACAGTTATGTGTAAAAATGCAAAGACGGTGTGAAGAAGTGACTTCGTAGCGGCCCTGTAGCACCATCTCATAACAACGCCAAAGACTGCCTTTGCCATCAATATCACAGGCTGAGGGGCGTGACAAAGCATCAGTTTTGATGCAGTGGAAATAAGAATAAGCTCAAGAAACAGCTAGCTTGGCTCAGTGCAAAGGGATCAAAATCCAATAACAATCACCTCTAAAAGTCAGTAACATGTTGTATGTAGCTGGCTAACTGTTTCCCCCTGTTTCCAGTCTCCATGTTAAGCTAAGATAACCAACTGCTGGCTGTACCTTCATTTTTAGCATACAGATATGAGAGAGCTTTTGATCTCCTCATCTAACTGTCAGCAAGAAAACAATTATGCATATTCCCCAAAATGTCAAGCTACTTCTTTAAATACTGTGTATTGTTGAAAATGTGAGTGAATTGACCGCTGGGATATTAATGGAGAAAAGGCATCTAGGCATCAGATCCAACACACACACACACACACACACACACACACATACAACTTAAGCCCAAACTTGTCCCTCCACATTTGCCCAAAGACGGCCTGACTAATTTACACACCCAACAATAACAAAGAGGCTACAACTCAGGATGTGTCAGCCAACTTGTCATTACCAAGAAAGACAGCACAAAATCAACACCAAACGCCACAGTAATCTCTCATGTGGGGATCAAGGTGTGTAAAGAAGAGCTAAAGTAACAGTGAGTTTATAAGAAAAACAATATACAGTAAGTAGTGTCAATATGAGAGGGCAGGGTCCTCTCTGTGTGTTCTTAGCAAAGCTTACGTGTGTGAGAATGTATGGGCATGCAGGTTTGTGTCCATATTTCTTTTCATAAAATAGATGTGTGTGTGTGTGTGTGTGTGTGTGTGTGTGTGCATTTGTGATGGCTTTGTGATTTATGAGTGCCTTTGTGTGTTTTTTTTTCAGCTTCTGTGTGAGTGTATGGGTACAACTGTGTGTCTAGGTGTGTGTACATTACCAATAGTAGGCCTATAAAAATGTATAGGTGTTTGGTAGATTATTTCTCTGTTGTAACAATGCTTCTTTGCAATAAATCTTATACCTGTTTATTTCTCTTTTAAATGGTGCCACATTTGTAAGGAACATGCATTTGTGGGATGAGCAGCAGAGCTGAGTATGTGGGTTGCGCCCATGAAAAATTTGCCAAATCTTCTCTGCCTTCGTGCCATCTGCAAACTGAAGGCCAAGTTCCATATAACGGGGGATGTCATAGACCCAAGAAGACCGTTTCCTAATCCTGCCAGCACTTAGGTCCCGTAGGCAGTCTTCCACAGATTTGCAGTCAGGTTTGCAGGACAATATGGCCAATGGCTCTCTGCCCAGACAAGCTGGAACAGACTGCATGCAGCCAATCTCCGGTCTCATAGGGCTGCCAGGAGGCCTGCCATGACTACCCTTTACCATCAGGCCCATTTGCGCTGGTGTCAGCAACATGTGCACTGGAATCTGAACATGTGGAGGAACGTTATGTTCAGCGATGAGTCCAGATCCTGCCTTTGGCAGTTGGATCGTAGGGTCAAAATGTAGAGAAGACGCGGAGAACACTTTGCTGATTGCTGCACCGACAGAGTAACATGTTTTGGTGGAGGCAGTGTGAAGGTGTGGGGAGCATCTCCCTCACTGGAAAAATGAGGCTTGTCATCATTGGAGTCAATCTCAGTGCAGAGAGATATCGAGATGAAATTTTGCAACCAGTGGCAATCCCATATCTCCGCAGTGTGGAAAAACTCTATCCTCCAAGATGACAGTGCTCGCCCCCACAGAGCGAGGTTTATCAGAGACTACCTCCAGAATTTGGGAGTGGAGAGGATGGAATGGCCTGCCAGCAGTCCTGACCTCAACCCTATTGAACACTTGTGGGATCAGCTTGGGTGTGGTGTTTGTGCCAGTGACCAACACAAACAGGTTGGCAGACTTGCGACAAATGCTGGTTGAAGAATGGGATGCCATCCCACAGCAGTGTGTGACCAGGGTGGTGACCAGCATGAGGAGGAGGTGCCAGGCTGAGTCAACAGCAAAAAAAAAGCTGTTTGACATTGGCAGAGAAGATTTGACAAATTTTTCATGGGCACAACCCACATACTCAGCTCTGCTGCTCATCCCACAAATGTATGTTCCTTACAAATGTAGCACCATTTAAAAGGGAAATAAACAGGCTTTCCAACGGTATAAGATTTATTGATAAGAAGTATTGTTAATTATACCACTTGGAAACGCGGTGGGGTGGGGTTAGGGGTTCACAATCACATGTTAGTGAGAAATATGTATTGCAAAAACACACGCTTTACACAGTAATTAGCCTATGCTTGATATAAATGGGCTGAATCACCTGTCAACAACAACATTCTCCAAAAGGATCATGAAGTCGAATCGACGCCTCTCTAAACACATCACCAACTGTGGAAAAAAAATTACAAAAATACACAAATATTCTGTTGGATTGAACCTCATAGTATTCTGTTTTTGACAAATTTACAGTATAGTGTTAGTAGTTTGGTCCTCATCTGGTTACATGTTGTCCATATGAAGCACACACTTGCTGCATTCAGTTACAGCAACAACAAACAAACTAAAAACAATGCGCATATTCTTTGGAGAGACAACCACAAAAACTCAATGAATGGAGGAAACAGAAAAAGTACAAGGGTGTGTGTGTGTGTGTGTGTGTGTGTGTGTGTGTGTGTGTGTGTGTGTGTAAATACAGTACGTTACTGCATCCTCCAAGTGTATACGTGTCCTTGTGTGCGTGTGTGTGTGTCTAGGTGTGGATGGATATTAATCCCACTGGAAGCCACAGTGTGACAGAACAAAGCTCGGCTCGGGTGTCCAACAGGTCATGTTGAGTTAGTGCTAACAGGCCGTTGAAAATCACTGTGTCAGTTATCTATACTGTCACGAACATACAGTTTGAGTAGTGAGGGGCACATGTGGGACCAAACACTAACACTGTCCAATCACAAGACTCTGGATCAAGCCTTCGTTATAGTCACACCCACCCCGCCGACCTGTCCTCAAGATGAATTGTGAACAGTCCCACGGGAACTTATTCTTGAAGTTTAATTGTACTAAGAGTTGCTCCTTGTGACAAGCTTGAAAGAAAATTCTTAGAATTATGATGTTATGTTAAGAATTTCCTCTCACAGTTAAGACTTAATCTTCTGGTGAAGGTAAAAGTCATTCATAGTCATTCTTAGTCCTTGAGACAGCCCCAAGATGAAAAACTGTGCAGAGTACACAGGAGAAAATAGTGAAAAGACAAAGAGGAGAAATATTCTCCAAACACTAAATGGCAGTGACTTCATGAAACACTACAGATTAGATTGTACCGCGGTAATGTTTGTGGGTGTTCTCATTAGAGATTCACATTTACTCACATCTCCCATCTAACACAATAGTGCATTATGCAGAAATGAAAGTGATCACAACACTAAGATATTTGGAAACCGGAATAACTGTGCAGCAGTAATGACTTGGGTCTGTCGCAACCTTCTATCAGCAGAGGTCACTCAAACAATTACAGCGCTTTCACATTATCATATTGTGACGCAGTTCTTTTTTTTTCCTCACCTTGCTGGCTCAACCAATCACACCTTTTAATAGAATGCACCATACCTAGCAACGGGGTCAATAACACCTCCTCCCTAGGGTAAAAGTTTCTGTCCCTTACCTGCTCAGAGCTGCTCTGAGAATTTTCCTGAGTCACTCCTCAGCTAGGACTCCTTGCTAGCACTGTTTAGGCTAAGACAGGAGCGCTCTAGTATTCTCAGAATGTTTGTGAATATGGCCCCAGGGCTTCTGCTCTGTAGCTGACCCTGACCTTTGACCTTGTTGGAGACTAGAGAAGAGAATTCCCCTTTAGGGTTTTGACACAATTAGGGGCCATATGTCAAAGCATAACATTTTGGCATTTCCTATCATGATGATTTTATAACAGTTGTCAAATTCTGGACCTTAAACTATGTTCATCATAAATGTGGTTAAATTCCAGCATAGAGAAAGAGAAAGAGAAAAAAGAAGACAAAATGTGGTAGAATAACAGGTACAAACATGCCTGTGTCATGCTGTCAATAACTCAAATGTCAAATACTAGTTTTACTGATACAGAACACTGTAATTAGCTACTTAAGAGGAAGGACTGAATTGGACATATTTTCTACATGCATACAGTCTTGGGTACAATACACTGAGGCAGGTAGCTCCTCAAGGCTGGAATTCTTAGTGCAGAGATGAGCTGTAGTTCGACTTTGGTGTGGTTCTTTGAATTTCCTGAGTTTTGTGGCTCTTGGCTGAAGCTAAAAGATTATACCAGCGTCATAAGCGTTTTTCTCTCCCCACTGTGCATGACATTAATGCCTTCACCCTTCCTGCCTTTTGTCACTGTTACTATCAGGTTGAACTCACTGTACCTAATCACTGCCACTTACTAAAAGAGGAGAGCTGATAAAGGGCACAACACATTAACTTACAGCATTAGCAAAATATGTACTTTTTTTATTTTGCATACTTTAGCAATAGTGAGGGCAACACGTGACTGATTTTATAATGATATGGGAATAATGCAGGTATCAGAAAAATTGCCAATAACTAAGTTACAGTTGCCACGATTGTCAGTTTTCTTTTTTAGACGGAACTTCTGCATTTTGTAATAATAACAGTGGCATATCTACCACTCCAAATTCATGGTATTTTTGAAAAAATGGGGATCTTAATTTCAGTGGTTTCTAACTTCTAACTTTTCTAGCTCCATGAGTTGTGCATGGATGTGCTGACTAACATAACCCTATTTGACTGCTTAGCTTATGTACTTGTGAGTGAGATAAAAGCCCCTGTCTTACACCTACAGCACACAGCACAGCGCTAATGTCATTGCTAGTTTCAAACCAACACAGTTATTTTCCAGCACTCATGTTTTGCAGGTAGTACATGTACTACCATCCATCTGTATGTATAGGTATTAAAATGAGGTGTGGTCTGGTGCTTTGCTGGTGTATTGCTATTTTAAGGTAGCAGAAAGCAATTTCACCATTGAGCAAACTTGACAACCTCATCTACTTAAAATTACAAAGATTCCTGGCACTTAGGACATGTATACTGAAGAATATATTTCTGTTTTCCCCTACTTATTTAGAAGTCATGACACAGATTTGTAATATTATTTTTAATTGTTTATTGACCAACCAACTGTTTGATTAGATTTAGCCGTATTAGTTCAAATAGGATCAGATAAAGTGTCAATTTTGAGTCTCCAATTAACCTGCATGTTTTTTGGACTGTGGGAGGAAACCGGAGGACCTAGAGAAAACCCATGCTGACATGGAGGGAAAATGCAAACTCTTCAGAGAGGAACAGATGTTAGGTGCTCTCTGTGAGGCCACAGTGCTAACCACTGACTGCTGCCACTGTGCCACCCTCAACAACCATGAAGGTTTTTTACAGCACAACTCATGACAGCTGACATTGATTTCCCACAGTGTCAATGCAAGGTACCATATCACATGCAAACTCTGTACATTTCCTGTGAGAAATCCAGCCAGCAAGGTGTTGCTGCTAAAAAACCTTCGTAGCATTATTCAGTCCTCTTCATTGTTGACACTGCTGTAGCAGCAGAATGTCTTCCATGTCCAGACTAGTAAGCGCTTGAAGCAGTTCTTCCTCCGCTTCTATTTCTTGTACTTGGGCACCGGGTGGTCTGAAAATCAAAAGGACATTAAATGCCTTGGATGCCCTCAGTTCAATCAACAACAATGTCAAAGACCTTAACCATGCAAACACAAGTGGAGGTTAGCATTTCTTACCAGATGCTGTGTCAGTGAGCTCCTGTTCCACATTACTGTCCTCAGTTGAAAGGGGAGAGGGCCCCACTGGCCTATTTTCAGAGACCTTCTCAAGGCAATCCAATGGGCTAAACACACACAAACAGTTAATATATTATTCCCTAATCTGCTCTAATGATGTCCTAACTTCTCTATTCTCTCCTCTATCTGATGACTGACATGTCCAGAGGAAATCATCTCACCAAGATTCACTCTGCCTGCTGTCCTCAACCCCCTACAGGCAGCATTCAGGTGGTGCATTCCCATGGTTTTATGTCTCGTCATATTTTGAAGTGGGGAGAAAGGCCTCTGATTTAAACTGCAGGCAGGGAAAGACAATGCTGTTTTACATCAGTAGGCTACAATCTTTTTCTTTTTTCACCCCTGATTTCAGTACCAGCCCATAGTTACGTTATTGTCATAACTTGTCTCACTCTCTCTCTGTCTCTATCTGTTTATCACGAGACCCCTGCAGTCCCTTGAACACAGCTTGGTATGGAGGCTACTGCTTGTTGACTTTTATTCACTGTCCTGTCTCAGTCATGTGATGAATAGTAAAATTGACTCCCATTCTGTGGGAATCCCACTTGAATCCTGTGACCCACAAGATGCTCCAAAGAATGTCAGCCTCAACGTTCAACCTGGCACCCATCTTCCTTAGAAGTGATTCCTTACATGACATTCCTGATGGAGATATTACATAAGTTCGTTCACTTTTCAATCGCTTAACATCACCATGGATCACTCAACATTACTACAGATAAAAAAAATGCCTCTAAGCAGGTACCAGGTGAGTAAACACCTTTTACTCTAAGCTATAATTACTCTGCCATTTCAATTTAAGTACCTCTTTCTCTCAAATGGTCCCTTTCAATTAAAATTCCTGCTCCTCTAAGCACTAATTCTCCATGAATTAGATGAAATTGTATTAGTATGTGTGTTTACGTCAAAGCAGATTTGAATATGGCTATTGGTTCAAATTACATTTATAAACACAGCTTGGGGAAAAAAAAAAGATTTTCAATATTTAGACATATCACTATCATTTCGTTTTTGACACAAAGAATCAGGATAAGGCTGGAAACACATTACGCAGCAGAGTTTAAATACTGACAAATACACAGGGACAAGTTTTTTTATGAGTTGTGACTCTTTTTTCATCCAGGTATCACCAGACTGCCAGACGAGCCAACACCCATCCCCTGCTGTGCCAGCTGGAACTCCTACCTCTGGCGTTCCCACTGGCACACACACACACACACACACACACACGCACACACACACTCCCGAGTGTGCTCCTAGTTCAACCCAAGCTCCTTGATCATGTCCCAGGATGGCAGTAATGACAGTGTTTAAATGATTCAGCATTGCTCCGTCTTAGCTAACACCTCTCAGGAATTTACCCAGAGGGGAAATCAACTGTCAAACTGACTGCTTTAAAGGCGTACTTAATGAGCTCAGAAGAGAAATCACAGATTCGGCCTTTCTAAGAGGATGAACAGTGAGGCAACAAAACTGGGGAACATCTTTCAGCAATTTCAATTTAAAGTGTTTTTTTTTAACAAACCTGCTCTTGACTGATTTGACAATTTGACATGATACAATGTTGGTGAAAGCAGAGCTTCTGACATCATGCCAAAGACAGCATTCAGAACACTTTCAGTAATCTAACCACAGGGGAAAGTGACTGTCTGCTGTCAAAACTTGACATGTAAAATAATGTATGGTCAAATAAGATGCACAAGATACTGAATAAGATACAGTTGTTTTTTAAAGCCACTATAAAATACCAGTTGATAACATGTATTTCACATACTAACACACCAAAAATCACCTCTTACACTGCTTGTTATGAGTCCCTATCAGGAATATAGTTTTAAGTAATATGTTCTACTACCGACTGATCAGCTCGTCAAATACTGCCAGGTGGCATCAGTTTATAACACCCCCGGATTGCATCGGTGTGAAACGCCGCCGGTAACAACATAATATAAGTAGCTGAAATGTCCCTACAGGGCGTGTGGGAGGGGTGGTGGTCGAATCATGGTGTTTTTTTCTAAACCTAACCATGTACTTTTGTTGTACAGGGAATTTAATGTAAATATGAGGTGTTTTACTGACTTTGTAGGTATATTTTGAAAAAGAGGTAAGTTGGGTTAGTAATTGTACATTTCCTGTGAACACAGAAACACCTTGGACTGACAACCACTAACAGCTGCATCAGTTCTACGTGTTGTTTGATTTGGAGGACTTGTTCCCAGTCCACGTGTTATTATTTTATTATTTTATTAATCTGAACAATTTGTACAGATGTTTTTCAACTGAAATCTATCCATGTCTATGTCCCAGAATATCAAATACATTTGACACTGTGGCTCCCACTAGGATGAAACTCTCTCTGTTTTTTTCCTAAATCCAAAGACTATTGTCAGGTGGTTCCTTGTCATTGTGTTTATTTGTATCAGAGTTCCAAAGAACTCAACAGTAAAAACCAGTAACGTACCACGCACAAACCAAGCCCTCTCCCTTACTGTTGCATAGTAAACAGGAACTTTATCATTTAACCCATCTGTTCAGGTTCATTTCAGCATGACCTTTCAATCACTGTTACAGTATGTACTTCATTTCATTTCACAGAAAGACAGAAAAAACATAAATAACACTTAAGTATGAATTAAGCACCAGACAGAGTAAAGATTATCCATGGTGTGAATCCCCTTTTGTTCGATCCACAATTGCCTACTTTTCCTACATTCTCCATCTTCACAGCTTGTCTTTAACTTTGCAAAAATCAGGCACATAATATGACAGACTGCAGACTGAGCAGGAGCTAAGTCATTTATTCTTCATGTGATCAGGCTGAAGGCATGAGCTCCCATTAATGAGCTCTCTTGCGAATCACCCATAACTTGCTCTTTTACTCTGAAGGGAATATATACGTTTCCCACACAATCCTGTCTCTGTTGTTCACCTCAACCGTGGAAGTAGGAAACGGAGGGAAAACCCCAAGAACCCCTGCTTTCTGTGTGGCCTGTGGACCCCTGGTTCAAGAGGTCTTGCCCACAACCTCACTAGCTGTGTCAGGCAACATCAAGACAAGTTTTGAAAGATTCCAAATCTAAAATACATAGTGGGAGTGTCAGCAACTGAGTTAACTGATGAATAAATTATAAATACAACCAGAACAAAATGGAAAACATTTTAAAATCAGATACTTGTGGGGAAAAAATATACTTGAGGACATGGAGGATACAGCATCTTGTCTTGTTAAATGCATTTAAACAAATGAAATATTAGTCTGAAATTCTGTCTTTCTTCTAAAATAAAATATATTTCACTTGAGAGAATCAAAACGGCCTCAAAATTTAAATTATTTTCTTTGAAACCCACTCATTCCCTTGACCCCTACACATTTGCCTTTGCTAGATTGTATGAACAGACTGTCAGAGACCAGAATTGGCCAGGCTAGACCACTAACAAGCCCCCACTGGCCTCTGCTTAATAATCTGGGGCTAACTGATGGAGACAAGCCAAAGTGGGGAAGGAGCCTGGATCCCTGAGTGGGCTACCGGAACTACTGTGGCTCTGTGCCTATGTGTCTGTGCTTCCATCAGTGGAGGAAATGCTACCCCTCTGGAGACTATTACCCCATAATACCATTAGCACTGGAAGACGGAAACTAAGCTGCTTTGTCCTCCCAACTTCCTACTGCTGTGGAAATGGCACACATACAGTAAAGGCTACAAATCAGATAGAAAGAATGACAGAGTGATAGTGTACACTGGGTGGTGATGTGGTTTGTTGTTGGAGACACTTTGACAAACAGTCTGCACAAACCACTTAATAAGTCAGCATCCCACGGTTCACCTTTTGCACTTTTTTAGCCAGGCTAAAAGGGTGGCTTATAGGGATGGTAATGTTCGACCACTGGATGTATTACTATAGAATTTTGTACAGACATGCATGGCCCCCAGAGGATGAACCCTACTTATTTTGATGATCCCCTGACTTTCTCTTTCGCAACACCATAAAGATGATATTTGCTTGTTTGTTGCTTTTTTAAAAAAAAAATTTATAAAATATCTCAACAACCATTGGATGGATTGCCATGGCATCTTCTCATACATTTATTTTTCCCACAGGATGAATTGCAAAGACTTCCCTGACTTTACATCTACATCTTGTTCCACCATCAAGTCAAAATTTGAATTTGTCTTATTCCTTGGTTTATGACCAAATACCTGCAAAAATAATGCTATTGCCATCAGTGCTAATTAGCAAGTGTTAGCATCTTAACATGCTAAACTAAGACAGTGAACATTAAAGATTAAAGGCCTATGCACTAAACACCAGTGTGTTAGCATGGTGATTGTGAGCATGTTAGCATGCTGATGTTAGCACGTAGCTCAAAGCACTTCTTTTCTAAGTGCTGTACAGCCTGAAGGCTGTTGACTGTTCTTGTTTACTAGTAAAACAAATCTGATATGTTCTGAGTACAAAAAGTGAACTTGCATTATATTCTTGACTGTTTATCTACACACAACTACATATATAATATATCTAAGAATGTTACTTTTACTGCAATTATTTTATTAGATTTGGCGATCGTAGCTGTTACTGAACTCAGTTCCCAGGAATAGGTCTTATCAGTCCAAAGGTCTTATCATGCCAAGGTGTGGTTACCTAAACCAAGAAGTTTGGCTTGGCTGGATGTCCACCAAATTAGTCACTGACACAATTGTGTGTGGTTTTGTGTGTTGTGTATGCACGTGTATAGCCAAGAGAAAGGCAGCATAGACACTTTTTCATTAATGTTATGTTATTTTAAGAATAGCTGAGCTGTCTTTTACATTTCATGCAGTCAATGATTGATGAATACCACATGTATTGTCAATGGGAGGTGACTAAATTGGCTTCCACACAAGTTGTACTACTGTTTCTTCTTCTGTCTACTTTGTATGAACAACAACTTTTGCTTGTCTGTCAGTCTTCTGTTGCTTTACCTGAGGATTCACCCTTTTTCCTATTTTCATTATTTAGTCAACTATTAAGTTGTCTATCCATTTATTTTTTTATTCATTGAGTTCTTAAGGATCAAAACCAATGATAGAGGCTGTTGCAAGTTATTATCTTCTCCAGGTGGGGATCGTGCATTTAGTTGTGTGTGTTTGTGTGTATCTGACTGTCTGCAGCCAATCTCAAATACTGCTGGACCAATTAGCCGAATATTTTTTGTGCACAGTTATGACTGTATGCTCAAGAATCTTTAGTGGTTGTGGGGATTCATAATTGCTGAAAAGCCCTTTAGCTGACTGTTTTTAACCGTCATTAACTGCTGACTCCTTATTCCTCCCTAACTAGTCTGTTGCAGGACACATTGTGGGCTTTGTCGTGGCTCAAAAATTGAAACCCATGAAAAAGGTTGTTAGAATTTTGAACCACAGCATCTGCAGATTAGTTCTCTACCTAATATGTTATGATCCACTAAAGTTAAGCTCAATACGAAATGAAATAATCCCCATTTTTGCTAAATTTGCCCCCATCTTAACTGTAAGGTGGCAGGAAATGACAATTTCACCAGCCACAGCTCTCCATTGTCCGACTGTGACCCATTTTGTTCCATCTGCTACACAGTGTCATACCACACCAGGACTGTTTGGCACTTTGCCTGCCCGATTTTGCAGGCTTGCAGACATTTTTCCTTGATATTTGTACTTCTACCCTGCGTAAATAGGTAGACTGTGTCGCTAAATGGTGTCTTTTTTTGTTTATTTCAGTTGTGCATATTGTCCTTATTGTTGTGCTGTAGCCTACTGACAAAGTTAATACCGTTTAAAGTCCAATCACGAAAGAGATGGATTAAAGATTTGTGGCTGTGTATAAGTTTTTAAAAATGCATTAATCCTCATAATTACGTTGTAGGCTATCTATATTTCACATACAGTGCTCTGTGCAATGCACTGCAGCGTCATCAAAAGTAGACGAGATATGTATTTTTCTTAGCTTCTAAGATCCTTTTGAAACACGCTGCAGCGCGTCTGTTGGATTTGTGGCTGCAATCAGTTTTTTTGCATCCACCTGGCGGAAATCCTTTCTAGTTCATATACATAGTTCATAAAGCTCTCTGAGACATCTGTAATTCTGGGGTGGATAAAAACAATTTACTTGACTTTTAATTATTGACCTAAATATAAAACTAATGGAAGATTTTAGTATGGTGTGGACTACATGTTATTTCAGGAACTTGCCACCCTTTTTAAAATCCATCCTGCATACAGAAATACTTAAAACACAAGATATTGGGTTACTTAGATATTTGAAAATGTCATGATACAAGATATTGACACACAATAGTAGCTGTTACAACCTTTAGATGATTGATAGGTAAAAGCTAGTACAAGACGTCTACTATACTGTATACTAAGCAAATAAAAACCGTGTCCCTTTCTACTTGCAGATTAGATCAATATTTGTGTTTGTCACTAACAAAAAATAGACTGAATGTTTCTTGTCATTCAGTCTGTTCCCAAGGTTCAGGAAGCCCAAAGGTGTCCGTTCAGGTAGTTGTGCAACCCTGACAGTATTTCGGGAACGGCCACTGAATCACTCCTTGTCATGTGTACGAGCAGCAGCTGCAAACCTGTGACTAACACAAAAAGTGCTACATCATGATCGAATGATAGACAAGTTCAAACTAAAAGAAGAATAACACAGAGTAGGGTTTCATTTATATTATTACACAATCATTTCTGTTTTCCACACTCAACCAGATAAGCCTTTATTGATATTAAAGCCTCAGAGTGCTGCATTAGCTCTTTTACTCTTTGTGATAACGTCAGTTTCTATTAATGGTAACGAAACTAATAATCCACAGAACACTAAAGAAATGTGGGCTGAATTGCCAAACCCTTTTATAATACATTATCTCCTCCAGTGTTAAAGTTCAACATTCAAACGCACAGTTCGTAGTTTCTAACAGGTGTTGGATGAAGTTTGAATGTTATCTGGTGAAAAAAAAAATAACATCATACGGGAGATATGAGTTTGGGCTACAAGCCAGGTATGATTATAGGCTCCTTGATAGGTTTAGTGGTACACCTGCACAATGTGGAGAGCAGAGCAAACAAAGGATATTAAGTCCTGTTTCTGAACAGACACAGAGCTACATGTGGATAACTGCATGTTGTCATCACAGATAGTACAAAGTGATCCACAAGGATTATTTGGTCCTTTCATCAAGAAAACCCTACTGAAAATAAGCATCTCCTGACAAAATGACATTCCTGTGGCTCATATATAGTACTAAAGAATAAAGCAAAGTCACACTTGATATTGTAGGTGCAGTGAGCAAAGCTGAGAGCCACCTGAACATTGCAATGACAGCAGTGTGACAGACTGCAGGGAAATACTTCAGATAGGTAGGCCATACAGCATTAGGCCCTGCTGGTAATACCAACCATCTTTTACACAAAGGTTAAGTCTGTTAACATTTTACATATCTCTGACTGGCAACAAATCCCATTAAAAGTCCAAGCAGTAAACTAAGCCTACTAACAACTATTTTTGCTGTATATCCAAAGCCTGATATATCTAACCCATTACCATTTCCTGGTTGCCAAATACAGATGCTTTTTCACACCCCTTCATGTCTGGCAGCGATGCAGACAGCACCGTTTGACATATCTATGTGACAAACAGCTGAAACACATTAAAACACGTGGTTAATGTGGAAATGTTTAATGAACAAAACTACTTGGTTAGACTTAGAAAAAACATTATGTTTTGGGTTAAGATAGGTATGTTTATCATGCAACATACGTTACATTTATGTCATGTGAGTGACATCAGTCCACAACGACCATATGTAAATTACGTAACATTATGTTAAAATAACGATGAGTTCTGGTTTGACACCACAAACAAACTCTCCTCTCCTGGGTCAAAGTCAAAGTGTTGTTTCACCCATCCACCTCCCCTTCCTCCAGCCGTACGCAGACTTTCTCGCTCTCTTTACTACATCAGTTGCTGTCAGCAGCAATTTATGCTGGAGGTGGGTTTACACTGAAGTAGTTGAAAGCCAGGTGAGTCTCATAGAGACACTAAATTGTGCTTTTAGCATTGGTATCACGCTGAGCGCCGGTATTTGATGACATGGAAATGGGTATGCCATAAAGTCCCTTTGCTGTCTATATATCATGGGCGATTACTCTGAGACAACAAGGGAGGCTGAACTTCTCCTAAAATTTCATAGAAGAAATGGACAAATATGCACTATTGAATTTATATTAAAATAAGAATTTACATTGCATTAAACGTGCGCTAGGATGCGTTTAACATCATGACTATGATGTTCAAACCTCAGCTGTTTATCACCAGTTTTCAAACGCGACACCCCTGTCATACATTCTCATGTCAGCACGTGGACGTGGTGCTGAGCAGGTTTTTTCATGCAGCAAAGCGAGACGGTCATTGGATAAATGCAACAAAATCGTCACTTCCAGGGAGGCTCAGCTTCCCCGGGACCTAATGAAGCGGTAGGCGGGAGAGGACGCTCGGTGTATGCGTGATGATTGGAGGAATTGTCTAAAAAGCTGAACCCCTTTGTGATTGACAGCGCTTCACATTTCGAGCTCAGTCCTATGTGGATATTTGCGAGTGGAGTCTTCTGACAGAGTGCCGTCCAGAGTTCCTTATTTCCATAAGCGATATAGCTCATTTTCACCGTTTGTACAGCACAGTTCAGGTGTTTAAACCCATCTGAAAATCTTTGAGGTGTGTTTTGCTGTGGTTCAATGGCATGAGTGTGGTTGAAAAACGGCTTCAGTGAAATGTTACTGCCTCGCTACGATATGACAAATTTTACGATGTAAACTTAAAGTGAGCTTCCCCTGTTTGAAAGACCAGCAGCCGCCACTGCTATGTATGTACGAAAAAGGCCATACTGTTGCACTGGGTGACATGTTCTTTCATTCAATCAATCAATCAATTTTATTTATAAAGCCCAATATCACAAATCACAATTTGCCTCACAGGGCTTTACAGCATACGACATCCCTCTGTCCTTAAGACCCTCGCAGCGGATAAGGAAAAACTCCCCCAAAAAAACCCTTTAACGGGGGAAAAAAACGGTAGAAACCTCAGGAAGAGCAACTGAGGAGGGATCCCTCTTCCAGGATGGACAGACGTGCAATAGATGTCGTACAGAACAGATCAACATGATAAATTAACAGTAATCCATATGACACAGGGAGAGAGAGAGAGAGAGCGAGAGAGAGAGATGCAGGTAATGACAGTATCTTACAACAACATTAATGGAAGTAATAATATTATAGTTATAGTTCTGGTTACTGCGGTACAATATGTTGAAAGTATGTATTAATACCTGGCAGTATACATGTGTGACAATAATCATATGTGTATAATAACAGAAGAAGTATGACTAATAACTAATGATGGCAGCAGCAGCAGGAGGCATCTGGCGGGACCACGGCAGCAGCACAACCACACACGTCACGCTGTCCAGGCACCGTTGTGATATAAGTTAATCTGAGAGACAGTGGAGCACAAAGGCTCCGGAGAAGAAGCCGAGTTAGTGACATCCAGAATGGCCGGGTTAGCTAGATGCAGTAATAGGATACGAGAGAGAGAGAGAGAAGGAGAGAAGGGGCCCGGTGTATTATAGAGGGGTCCTCCGGCAGACTAGGCCTAAGTCAGCCTAACTAGGGGCTGGTACAGGACAAGCCTGAGCCAGCCGTAACTATAAGCTTTATCAAAGAGGAAAGTCTTAAGTCTAGTCTTAAATGTGGAGACGGTGTCTGCCTCCCGGACCGTAACAGGAAGATGATTCCACAGGAGAGGAGCCTGATAGCTAAAGGCTCTGGCTCCTGATCTACTTTTGGAGACTTTAGGGACCACGAGTAACCCTGCGTTCTCAGAGCGCAGTGTTCTGGTGGGGTAATATGGCACTATGAGCTCTCTAAGATATGACGGAGCTTGACCATTTAGAGCTTTATAAGTTAACAGTAGGATTTTAAATTCAATTCTGGATGTTACAGGGAGCCAGTGCAGAGAAGCTAAAACAGGAGAGATATGATCGCGTTTCTTAGTTCCTGTTAGTACACGTGCAGCTGCATTCTGAATTAGCTGGAGAGTTTTTAAGGACTTACTAGAGCTACCTGATAATAGAGAGTTACAATAATCCAGCCTTGAGGTAACAAAAGCGTGGACCAATTTTTCTGCATCTTTTCGGGTCAGGATAGGCCTAATTTTCGCAATATTACGCAGATGAAAAAATGCAGTCCGTGAGGTTTGCTTTAAATGAGAATAAAAGACAAATCTTGATCAAATGTTACTCCGAGGTTTCTTACGGTAGTGGCAGGGGCCAGAGCAATGCCATCTAGAGAAACTATGTCATCAGATAAAGAGTCTCTGAGTTGTTTGGGGCCAAGAACAATAACTTCAGTTTTATCTGAATTTAACATCAGGAAATTGGTGCTCATCCAAGTTTTTATGTCTTTAAGGCAATTATGGAGTTTAGTTAATTGATTGCTTTCTTCTGGCTTCATTGATAAATACAACTGAGTATCATCCGCATAACAATGGAAATTTATAGAGTGATTTCTAATGATGTTACCTAAAGGAAGCATATATAGAGTAAACAGGATTGGTCCGAGCACAGAACTTGCGGAACTCCAAAACAAACTTTAGTACGTAAGGATGGTTCATTGCGACGTCAACAAATTGAAAACGATCAGATAAATAAGATTTAAACCAGCTTAGTGCTGAACCTTTTAAGCCAATTAAGTGATCCAGTCTCTGCAGCAGAATTTGATGGTCAATTGTGTCAAGCGCGCACTAAGATCTAATAAAACAAGTACAGAGACGAGTCCTTTGTCTGAAGCAATCAGAAGGTCATCTGTAATTTTAACTAGAGCTGTCTCAGTGCTATGATGCACTCTAAATCCTGACTGAAATTCCTCAAATAAATTATTATCCTGGAGAAAATCACACAGCTGGTCTGCAACTACTTTCTCAAGGATCTTTGACATAAAGGGAAGATTAGATATTGGTCTATAGTTGGCTAACACCTCTGGATCCAGGGAGGGCTTTTTTAGTAGAGGTTTAATTACAGCTATCTTAAAAGACTGTGGTACATAGCCTGTTAATAAGGATATATTGATCATATCTAATATATGAGTGTTAACTAAAGGAAAGACCTCCTTAAGTAGCCTAGTTGGGATGGGGTCTAAGAGACACGTTGATGATTTGGATGAAGAAATCACTGCAGTCAATTCTTGAAGAGAAATTGGGGAGAAGCAATCTAAATATATATTAGATTTTACAGCTGTGTTTGAGGTTAGATAGGTACTATCTGAGGGCAGGAGGTCATGAATTTTGCCTCTAATAGTTAGAATTTTGTCATTAAAAAAGCTCATAAAATCATTACTGCTAAGGGCTAAG
Source organism: Epinephelus fuscoguttatus (assembly GCF_011397635.1). Lineage (NCBI taxonomy): Eukaryota > Metazoa > Chordata > Actinopteri > Perciformes > Serranidae > Epinephelus > Epinephelus fuscoguttatus. The sequence continues at coordinate 9,373,087 of NC_064766.1, read as the reverse complement.
GGAATACAAGGCTCAATAGAGCTCTGACTCTCAGTCAGCCTGGCTACAGTGCTGAAAAGAAACCTGGGGTTGTTCTTATTGTCTTCTATTAGAGCTGAGTAATAGTTTGCTCTGGCATTGCGGAGGCCCCTCTTATAAGTTTTGAGACTGTCTGTCCAGATTCATGAGAATTCTTCCAGTTTGGTTAATCGCCACTTCCTTTCAAATTTTCGCGATATTTGTTTTAACTTACGGGTTTGAGAGTTATACCAAGGGCGAACTTTCTTTGCTTTTTAACTTCTTTTTAAGAGGAGCTACAGAGTCGGCGTTGTTAGTAGCGAGCCTCGTGCTATCAACAAAATGATCAATTCGGGAGAGGTTAAAGTCGGCAGAAACCTCTGTTATACTGAAGGTATTGGTACTGAATTTAACGAGTAATCTTTTCCTTAAGTTTTGCGACAGCACTATCTGATAAACATCTAGTATAGTAACTGTTGCTGAGTGGCGTGTAATCGAGTAAAAGAAATCAAAAGTAATCAGATAATGATCCGATAGCGAGGATTCTGTGGAAAGACTTTTAGGTTATCAATTTCAATTCCATACGTCAGAACTAGATCGAGGTATGGTTAAAACAATGAGTAGGTTCATGTACACCCTGACTGAAGCCAATGGAGTCTAATAATGAGATAAACGCGGTAGCCAGGGAGTCATTATCAACGTCGACATGAATGTTAAAATCGCCTACAATAATAACTTTATCTGATTTAAGAACTAAACTGGATAAAAACTCTGAGAATTCAGATAAAAACTTCAGAATACGGGCCAGGAGCACGGTACACTATAACAAATAAAAGTGGCTGCGAGGTTTTCCAGGTCAGATGTAAAAGACTAAGAACGAGGCTTTCAAATGAATTATAATCTAGTTTAGGTTTAGGGCTGATTAACAGACTAGAGTTAAAAATGGCTGCAACTCCCCCTCCTCGGCCGCTGCCTCGAGGAATGTGGGTATTATTATGACTGGGAGGAGTGGACTCATTTAGACTGACATATTCATCTTGACACAGCCAGGTTTCAGTGAGACTGAGTAAATCAATATGATTATCTGATATTAATTCGTTTACTAACACTGCTTTAGACGATAGAGACCTGATATTTAACAGTCCGCATTTAATTCTCCTGTTTTGTCTTTCTGTCACAGAAGAGGTTTTAATTTTTATGAGGTTGTTATGCACAACTCCTCTTTGTTTAATTTTAGATTTAAATAATTTAGGTGGTCGGGGGACAGACACCGTTTGTATAAAACTATGAAAACTATGGCTGGGTAACTGAACTAGAAGCTCAGAGAGGCGTTTAGGACTGCGACTCTGAGTCCTGGTCTCAACTCTGGGTTGTCAGGGATTTAAATTACTAATAAAGTTTGCCAGGTTCCTAGAAATGAGAGCAGCTCCATCCAAAGTGGGATGAATGCCGTCTCTCCTAATAAGACCAGGTTTTCCCAGAAAGTTTGCCAATTATTAACAAAACCCACATCGTTTGCTGGACACCACCTGGACAGCCAGCGGTTAAATGATGACATGCGGCTAAACATGTCATCACTGGTCAGATTTGGGAGGGGTCCAGAGAAAACTACGGAGTCCGACATCGTTTTTGCATATTCACACACCGAAGCAATATTAATTTTAGTGACCTCCGATTGGCGTAACCGGGTGTCATTGAAGCCGACGTGAATAATAATCTTACTGAATCTACGTTTAGCTTTAGCCAGCAGCTTTAAATTTGATTCAATGTCGCCCGCTCTGGCCCCAGGGATACATTTGACTATGGCCGCTGGTGTTGCTAACTTCACGTTTCTCAGAATAGAGCTGCCAATAACCAGAGTTTTATCTTCAGCGGGTGTGTCGCTGAGTGGGGAAAAGCGGTTGGAAACGTGAACAGGCTGGTGGTGAGCCGTGGGCTTCGGCTTGGAGCTGTGCTTCTGGCGAACCCAACCTCCCGGCTGAACGGGAGTTACCGGAGGACAGTTAGCAGAGGCTAAGGCTAGGCTATGTGGCTCCGCACCGGCTACAGGGGGCTGGCTAACTACCGCAGCTACTGAATGGTTTTCCATGGTGCGGAGCCGCGCTTCTAATTCACTAAGCCTCGCCTCCAACGCAGCAAATAAGCTACACTTATTACAATTACTACTGTCGCTAAAGGAGGCAGAGGCATAACTGAACATTTGACACACCGAGCAACAGAGAGCAGGAGAAGGAGAAGTCATGGCTAAGCTAATGTAGCTAACAAGGCTAAGAGCGTGCAAACAACAGCTAAGAGATTAGCGAGAAAGTCGTAGAAAGGAGGAGAGCTATAGGTGCTTAAACAGAACCAGTGTGGGTTATGACTTGAAGTAGACGTTAAAGCAACTGAGGTGAGAAAGCAGGCAAGTGGAGTTCACCAGAGCAGTACAGAGACGCTGTCACAGAAACACCGGAAATGACACAACTCGCTTACCGCAATACGTCAGCCGTAGCGACGGGCGGTGTGTCATTAAGCAGGATTTATACTCATGTAGCAGACCCTATGCCGTAGCCTACACACGTCGCCCACGCCATTGTGAGCATTTATACTTGTGCGGTGGTGTGTCTGTGTCACTCTGCAGTTACACCTCCAAAACACTAGTCAGCATCGGGGTTTCTGTGAAGTGCTGTGAAGTTTAGTTGATTCAAAACACACATTAAAATGGCTTAATAGAGACAATTTCAAACAAAAGTGCACAAATCAGCTTCATTATAACTCGCAGCATTCACAGACAAAGCACTTGTCTTTATCTGGACACATTTTCCCCACAAATACAACATGCTAACGTTATTAGCACAAGCCTATGACATTTTACATTGTTTAAATTAGCCTAGCAGCTAGCGATCTTTTCCTCATATAAAACCAGGGACAACAGCAGCATTTAACAAAGGTAACAGTACATAATTCGGCTCTGTTACATCTCTCAGGGTTCACCGACAAAACAACTGTCATACTAAACACGTTTTCCAAACAAATACAACATGCTAACATTACAAGCCTATGGCAATTTACATTGTATAAATTAGCCTAGCAACGAGCAAAGATTTTCCCTTCTCATATGAAGCCAGGATAAATCCCGAAGTATAAATCCCTGAAGGATAAATCACACACAAGACTTAAAATGTTATTTTTGTGGAGGCTTTACTGTCTTCACAATTTTTTAATTCTTATCTCTGAAATAAAAGTAAATAAAAGCTTCATTTCCACTGAGGGACATGGTTTCAGCTTTCAAAAACAGACAGGAGGTCTGCATCGCTGCATTGTTACATCTCTGGGGAGGTGCACGTCAGGCTGTGGCATGGGTTATGCCGTATTCAACACAGAAGTTTAAATTCCACCTCACTGTGAACACGGCAGCTTTACTTTATCATTAATAAATGCTACACAAACTGCCCTGCCATGAATACTCTCCGGAATGCGTATTAATCAGCTGCCAAAAATAGTGCTTAACAAATTCACTATTTATCCATGTTTGAGTCACATTTGCTAAAACTACAGTGCCCACATTTTTAGGGAGATTAGTTGGCCTTTTTTTGATATGAAACTATATATGTCTGACCTGTTGTTAAAGATGTATATCTTCAGTAGGAACCAATAGGCTTGTGGCTTTGTGCCACAAACAGGTATAGGGAACTCAGGAAGAATTGTGAGATGGACTGATGCATTGTTGGTGTTGGTCTTTGTCTAAGATTACTGAAAAAAACAAAAAAATATAGAATAACACCAGTCTTATCCTTTAAGTCTTTGATTTTTGTTGGATCAAGGATTACCATGAAATCCATTTGAGCTGACTGCAGCTACAAACTTCTCGGAGCCATCTTTAAGTTTAGAAGTTTTCAAGGAAAAGACAGGAAACTAAATCATAATTAAAATAAACAACCCAGATGCCCTCTGTTGCTTTTCCATATAATAATCTACAGCCTACCATCTTCTTTACGCTAAAGAAGAAAAATAGTACAACCATGCTGCACAGCACAACTGAATAACAGTTACGTCTCATCATAAAGCTGGTATCCAAATAGTAGAAAGACAGCTTAATTTAGCAAGAATGTAAATGCAATCCTATCAGCATGGCATGCAGTTTACTCTCTTATCAGGTATTTCACTAACGTTAAGCTACATTACGCACAGGAGTAAATTAGCATCAAAGTCATTATGTGTCCTACTGTATCTTCATATCAAGTTTGTGTCTGTATGTAAATAATGTGTTTGCATTTGTGCATGTATTCTGGTGCATTTTTGCAGCATGTGTGTGTAAAGTGTCTGTGTGTGACTGTGAAATAAGGATAAAAGAAGGGAGACAAGACGAGATGTGCAATAACTTGGCAGCTTGTGTGGCACCCATCCAGTGTAGTCTGGCTCGCAGGATTATGATAAACACGCAAACGTAAACACACATAGGCACGCATGGATCAAGGCACGTATTGTTAATTCCCCTGAGATACCAACCACAAACTGGTTCTGTAATGCAAAGAGGAAGCGTCGGGTCTCGCTGCCGAGGAACTTCAAAGGCCCCAGATGGGACGCTCATTTGCTCAGGGAGATTTTCTATTTAGATGCTATTGCAGCAGTGGCACCACAGCGGCACTATCACATATCTAGGAAACCCCACATTTGGAATTCTGTTGTTGCTTTTATCCTGTTTCTTTTAAATCTCTCTCATTTGACCTCATTCTCCCTCTGTCCTGTGTCCTGTTGTTTGCTCACACATTAATTTTTCCACTGTTTTTTTTTTTTTTTTTTTGAGTGAGAAAAATATACAGTCCATGCATGCTTGACATAGCTCTCCACATCAAACAGCATAAACACTGGTGATAACTTTAACTGCCAATTTGTTTGTCTTACGCATTGATATGGATCTCCATGTCATGTGTTGTTTTAGTCAAAGCTTTCAAGTGTCCCAGTGATTCATGTCCTGTCAAGTGGTCCCCCCCCCCCCCCCCCCGCCACCCCATCCCACTGTGTTCTTTGGTTTTACTTTTTATGTCTGCCGTTGTTCCCCTCAACGTGTTTCATCAAAAAGGTAAATCGATAGGTTAAAATATTTGCTTGTAACTTTTAAACCTCATATAGCCTCTATAAAACATCCTACAGACCTCATAAACTTCCCTTCTTGACTCTTGTACCACTTAGTACACAATGTGTGTAAGCGTGTGTGTACACTCTGGTCCCACACAGTCATTATGTCTATACAGACAACTCATAAACATAACTGACTGATAAGGAAGAGGAGACGTGATGAATTAACCTCAGCTCGTTCCATGGAGCGCGCACGCAAACACACACACACACACACACACACACACACACACACACATTGTACACTTACTCAGACATCTGACCAGCCTCTCTTGGAGGATTGTGATTAGGTTATCACAAGCCATGCCATACACAAACAAAGAGTCTGTCTCCGGACAGAGCGGAAAACGTGCACAGAGGCACATGCAAACACTTAAATGACATACCTGTACATCCTGGTAATTGTGTGAGTACACATACATGTGCCTGGTGAGGGAAATTAAATAGGGAGAAGCAGGAAACAAAGAAGTAAAGGAGGATGTGAATAGAGAGAGGGAAATGAAAAGCTTTAGTAGCAGCTTCAAGTATTACTGGCTGAGCAATCAAACCAATCCAGTTAGTGTCACCAAATTTGAGTCATGGTCATCATACTGAAAAGGATTCTAATTTAAAATGCACTGCATTTTTTGTTTTTTTTCACTGTAATCTTACATGCAAGGCATACTATATTAAACATAAACATCAGAGAGCAGGGTTGGACATTGGTAGCAAGTGAAGAGAATTAAGTAGAAATACATGAAAGCTGTCAGTACTTAACCCTCAAAGAATATTATTTAAGTTCCAGTCATAAACACTTTATTTAAAAGCATCATTAACACTGAAACCTCACACCTTCTGTCTTGTCAATCAGACTTCAATATTTATTGTTCTATTGTTACATTACTGGATTAAAAACAAACAAACAGCTGTGTACAGATGTTAATTTTATTGTCATCTGACTCTGCACTGTCTTTGGGCAATCTCTTTGACCATGCAGACTAGCATGCAAAGCTTTCCACATAGTGATCAGGATCAAATTCACTTACAGTAATGAACATTGAAATATACTGCCCTCAGGTGGTCCATGTCAGGTATGCCTGGACTTATTCAGAGCCCCTTTTGACTGGGATCATACAATAATACTAATGTGCAAATACCAAAGCAAAGGTGAAATGCATGTGTGCATAGGCCTGTTTTCAGGTGCAATTGTGCAATAGTTAGAACTACGACACACACAGTAAGGTACAACAACAAGGTAGGCGAGTTTCCAAGCATTACATAACTCTACTGCTGGCTAATTGTCCCCATATCAGCCCAGTTTAGATGATTATCTGCATGCATTGACCAAATCATAAAAAAGCGTTGTTTGTTTGGGATCAACTAAGCTCCATCTGTGAAACACTCCCTGGCTCTGAATGGCAAATTGTCACTGAGTATTGAGTGTTATTCACCACTGGTCCGGTGGATGAGTTTAAAAGTGAAATGGGATGAAGTCATCAAATGAGGTAAATGTTTATGGATATTAAGAAAAATATGGAGTAATTTAGACAAAAGCTTGTTGCCTTATATCAACAACACAGAATGTTAGTGTTTTCATGGAGCAGTGAATTACTAAGTGAGGGTGATTCTGGTATCTATGTTGTTATCACTTGATGTGAAAAGTGAACAGGAAAATAAAACCTTTTATTCGTCAATGAAGCATGTAACAATATAAAACATCGATACTTTTGATAAAAGTCACTGTATGTTGCCTACGGGCATCTTTAGCCAGAGCAGCACAATGGCGTATCAACCATAAAAACACGGTGCCATAAAAACATGAGCACACACATCCTGATGTTTGACCTGCATTCATGCCTGTTCGATAAGATCGGCCCCATAAATGAGTATGAATGGGTAGTAAAACCTGACTCTTTAATGACTGTGTCTGTTTCACAACAGCTATGTTCAAGTTGTGCAAGACTGTGCATATCACCCGCAGAAAAGCTGAGGATGTCTATATTGTTGCACGCATTATAAAGACCAGTGCAGTAGTTTACTGGGTGATGTTTATGATAGAAGACCCAGAATGCTTTGCAGTCCGTTCATGGTTAGATGTACATGAATGAGGAAATATACGTGATTTGTATTTCAGAACATACCAGAGAAGAGAGCAGTAGTATTACAAACACAACTTGCAGGTGTGGATGTAAAATACAGGGATCCATATACTTAAAAAAGGTTACTTGCAGTGTCACAGCAAAATAACTCAAAATCAAAATCAAAACTAATTGAATAGTTTGTCCAGTAAACTCACCAAAAGTGGAACCTTTTTTGGGTGTTTCCAAATGTCTCAAAGATGTTATTTGCCTCATGTTTTCAGCATAAGGATGTTTTTCCTGTTATGTAGAAATAAATGTGATTTGTTTTAGACATTTTTTACTGAACAAGCAGAGGCCCAAAGTGTCAGGGGCCCCTTGGCCTTCACTCGCAAAATGTCACGCAAATAAAAACCGACCAGAAAGAGACTCAATAAGACCACAAACAGACACAAAGCACAAGCAGATACAAAGACACGTAAAAGTAAGATGAATTCTGTGTGATTTATTTCCTATGTAGGAGAGGTGGTGGGGCCCTTTGCATATCTGTGCCCAGGGGTCAATTTTCTCATAATCCACCCATGATTCTCTGGTCTAGAACCTATATTTTTGTCAAATGCAGTTTGACAACAAAGAGTTGTTACTTTAAAAAAAAAACAGCTTAGGTCCAGTCTTCTTTGAGAATTGGGGGCATTGTGGAGCATATTTTGATGTCATGTGAAATTAAATAATAATGCTACTTTCATCTTTGCCCAAGTTGAAATACGCTAACAATTTTACACCTCAGAGGTCAGAAAAACACTAGAAACAGTGGCTGACTATTTGAGAATATCAGGTTTTCATATGACAGAGGCGATACATGGCTTTACTTGAGCACATCTTATGCATGTAATTCAGTTGCATAACACCAGCACACCCTGTGCTGTATGTTACATGAATGATCTTCTGCACTGACTGTCAGGGATATCAAGCAACTCACTTGAATGCTTCGGACTGCACGGTGGAAAATCTCATTTCTGGCTTTGAGTAACTAAGATATGATCATAATGGTGATTTCACAAAGATGAAGTCCAATATTAAATGTAAAAAGATTTTACTTTGTAAATTAACAAGGCTTTCAAGTTCCTTTGAATTAATCAATCAAGTACCTTTGTTAAAGACCTTGCTGAAAGCATCTGTTTTGCCTCCAACATTCAATCAGGATTTATTGCTATCTCTGTAACAGCAGACTATTAAGGCCCGAACATACTCAGGCGGAACGTACACGGAACGGACTCTGCGGAGGTCCGCGCAGACTAAAAGCGGACGTCCGCAAGCCCTTGCGTGCAAAGCTCAGATTTTACGACCGCGCGGACTCTGCTCCGCGCACCAGTGACTGCTCGGCATGTATTTTTCACATCGCGGGGATTTTTCACAGACATTTTTACAGAACACTACAACGTGGAAGTGCACTCGACTATGGAAGCCCAAATGACTGCGCACATTCCTCACGGAGTCCGTTCCGCGTACGTTCCGCCCGAGTATGTTCGGGCCTTTAGCCTCATACTTGCAGCAATACAAGTTCAAACTGTAAAATACCATATACCTCCTTTATTCCTGATTTGAGTGTCATTCAGACTGTTTTTCATCCATTACTACAAAACCCAGCAGTTGCTGCAAATGGTGCACGCCATGAATAACAGAAAACCACACACTGTGCTAAAAAGGATGTTGCACAAAAAAATTACAATTTTGCAAGGTGCAGTCACAATACACACAAGCCAAATGTGTGAGATTGAAAGACTAAATTATACGCATTGTGTTATATTGACAGCTAAGCTATGCTAGCACCATTAGCAACTTGTTAGCCTGCACAAAAAAACATTTTGGCTTAGCTATTAAAACATGTTTGACCATATAAAAAAACCCAATAACCAACCTCTATCATATTGCTGAAACAGTTTTCTTTCTCTGTCTCTGACGACAGGTTAGAGTTCTGTTATCTTTCCCTCAATTACTTCCATGCTAACGAAACTTCCCCCAAAAATGAAAACAAAGCTTGTTCTGCTTGTTAGCTTGGTTAGCTTCATTCGGTTACATCTTTATTGTCCTTGAGTGTGCTTTTCTTGTTGGCTTGGTTGTTTCTTCTCACTTAATCATTGTAATGCGATTCAGGTCCCATTATCCTGTGCTTTTCTTCCACTCTGAAACTTGCTGCGCTGGAACTTGATTTTTCCACCAAAGTATCTAATAAAAATAATAATGAAGATCTAGCTGGTGATGGTAGCAGTTGAGTTGTCAACATTTTTGGTCCACTATGCAACATTTTATGGTTTTCTCAGTATTTCAGAAACACATGCAGGAGCTCTTAGTGACATGGCTGCAAATGGAGTATCAGCCAAACAACTTTTAAACTGAATGCTGAAAACTGTCTAGATAGAGACAAATTATTCTGAATCTTTATTCTGATAAGATCTGCTTTGTGTCATTGACTCTCTCTTGCAAAACACACACACACACACACACACACACACACCCCACACATACAAACACACTCTTTCTCTCCTCTCATATGTCATACCCCCCTTCTTGGCTTTCAGTATCAGCAGGTTTGATCATAACATTTCACTCACATGTATCCTCTATAAGAGGATCCAGTTACGCACACACTCATACACACACACACACACACACACACACACACACACACACACACACACAAATGAACGCACGGCTTTGGTTACGAATACAGGCTGACAGACCTCTTCTTGAAGGAGGACAAGCATTATGGAGGCCTCTTGTGTATGTGTGTGTGTGTGTGTGTGCACGCGCACTGTAGAAGAACAAGAGTGTGATCAAAGCCAACAGGTCTGTCTTCGCTGGAGGTCACAGGAGGTGACAGACAGAGCTGCAGACACACAGAGGAAATGTTCAGTCAATGTATGAGGGCCGTTTTGCTACAAAAGATTTCTAGAAAGAACTTACCTTCTAATGTTGTTGTTTTTCAGTTCGGCTACTAGTAGAAACACAAAAGCACATGAATACATGAAATAAATCCAGGTACAGTGTTTGAATGCTATGTGCCAAATCCTCAGTGACACATCCAGCAAGAATCCTCTTCTTTTTTGTTTGACTTTCTGTTACGAAGTTCTGCACAGTGAGGACTGAGAGGTTGGTTAAACCTGTCCATCAGGGTTGCCACTGCCACTTATACAGCAGGACCTTTTCCAGGAAGCCAGGAAACATTTAGGGAATGCAGAAACTTTGAAACCAAAGCAAACTACTTTTGGTTCCTGGACCTTACTGTAGTTTCTCTCTCCTTAAGACTTTTGGTATTGCAGAAGTGCTTGTTAAACCAGGTACTAAGAACACAGTTGTGCACAAGAATGCACCAACTGTACGTACAAACCAACAAAAAAAACACAGACCCCTCATTCATTTGTTTGTGACCACTACATTAACACAGTAGAGGGCTCCTGCAAAAAACTGCAGGGTTATCCCATTTGCCTAAACAAGGCAACATTATGCCACAAGGTAGTCAAACCCCTGCAAAGGTACACTCCTGTCCTGGTAGATTATTTTGTAATGTGAATGTCATACCTTGAGAATATTGCTGATTCACAACTTTTTGAGTTGTAAAATCCTTCTTAACAATATTGTTATTGTTGTGGCATTGGATAAGTCCTCATTCTCATAGATTGATTTCTCAAACTGGACTACCTGGATTGTATCACATTGTTTCATCAGTACTGAGGACGGCTGTGGCTCAAAAGGTAGAGCGTTTCGTCCACCAATCAGAAGTTTGGTGGTTCAGTCCTCGGCACCTCTAGTCCCTCTAGGGGAAGATACTGAACCCAAAATTGCTCCTGATGGCTGTTCCATCAGTGTGTGAATGGTTACTGAGTAGCAACACACATGTGCACACATGTATGGTAGCCTCAGCCACCAATTTGTGAATGTGTGTGATTGGGTGAAAGTGACTTGCTTTGAGTGGTTGGAAAGTGCTGTACAAGTGCATTTTACTCAAAACAACATGCCCCCGCACCTACACCTCCTTGCCTTTTTTAAAACGAAGGGCTGTTTTCTGTCTGAACACCTGCTAACAGTGTCTGAAACCTCCTCTCTGAGGCCAGAATCCAACCATTCTTATTGTAGGTTTCCTATCAGTGAAGCCATAGCTTGACGCTCTAATCGAACCCTTCGCCTTTTTCTCCACGTGTAAAAAAATCCACCAGACTACTTGATGAAGTTTAATTGTTTACTTCAAAAAATCAAAAATGCAGATACAGATCCAAATCCACAATTTTCCGCTGACAGAGGTAAAACAAAAAAGGGATAAAAGATAAGAGGAGGAGGAGGTCAAAAAACTGTGTGGCTCTACACTCCACTGCAATTAACTGTCTCAAATTCAAAAACTCCCCCTACTGGCGAGAGTGTAAAAAGAGGCAATTAAAGGTACAGTGCAATAATGAAAATAATAATACCCTAAACTTAGAAGTTACAATTATGAAACTGCATTTAGGTTCCTACACTTATCAATCCTTGTATTACAGTTCTGCAAGTCTGCATAGGTGGGAAAGTAAGTCAGGCTTTGAACTACTGCTCAACCTCTTATTTTTCATTCTTGCCTTTGAGGTGGCCATTCAGAACGGGTAGCACAGACACTCCAAAACCAACATCAAAAACTAGTGGGCACAAAGGCCTCACTGGCCTAAAAACAGCCAACAAGTGCTGACTAGTGCCAATGATGCAGGACGCCACTGCAAAAACTAGGAGGACAGTAACTCACTGACGGCCTGACATTGACCAATTACAGAAATTCGGCTAAGTGTGTCAGGGCCCTTAGACTTGGGGAGACATCACCAGTGTTGGGACTTAAGTAACATGTTACTCTAATTCCACCTACTAACTAGAGATGTCACACAGAGATTATTGCTGATATCAGGATGTGGGCAATGTGGAATGCTAGGACACACTCTGCGGCCCACCCAGTTACCACTGTTAGCTCTGCCATTGTTAGCAGTGTGTGCGCTGTTAGCACCGGTGGCTGCAAGACATTAGGTCAGACCCCTCCATGTTGAGACTGACTAACTACTAATTTTCAGTAACTTGCATAACACTAGACATCAAGTAGTACGACCTTCATTTTAAGGATACTGAACCCTTTAGTTTCTCATTTCGTGCCTGAGTAAAGTTCCTGAAGCTCCTTAGTTTCAGAGACTGTTTGGTCATGCATGCAGTCACACCACATAAAACCATCCTATCTGAATAGACAGCATAAGTTGGAATTTGAGGCCCAGTTCTCACATTCGTAACATACTGATGCTTCTTTTATTTCCTCAGGATATGAACATGCTGGGGCAGAAAGAATCCTGACATTAAGTCTGTCATTTCCTGATTAAAATCATTTCAACCATCCATGTCAATCCAGTTTAGCACTTAGCATTTCATACATTTAGACACACTTCCTGATGTAATAGCACCATGTCAGTTTTACTTAGCTCCCCGACATGTCAGTTCCACACAAGCATCTTCCTCGAAAAACGGTCACAATAGGAAAAGTATGTTGAATGAACAACATGCTTGACACTGACTGACTGAAATTCAACAGCTCATTTAATCTGAACTTTGGAGGAGAAAAAAACTGACAGTGAGGATGTCACTGAAATCAAAGAGAGGATTATAAACGTTTTGAATGCAACTTAAACATTAAAACCATCTAATCACCACAGGAACATGAATACCCTTTCTAAAACCTCTATTATCCAACACAACAAAAGCTATTGTTACCCACAATGCACAAGTCTTTCCTATGTGGAGAGACTATCCCTGTGAAAGACCTAGCTGGTAGTATCAAATACACAGTTAACACTGCACGTCAAACCCTCGGTCACTGGATCCAATGGATAAATCACTAAATCACGCCACAATGGCTGCAGACTCGGCTCATTCACATAGGCCACATGAAAAGGGAAGGAGAGAAAGAGGGAAGTCTGACTTCCATGGCTCAGGCCAGCCAGACAAAAGGCTCTGGAACAGCACTGCCTCAGGACAAAATCATATGACACTGGCGCACAGGAAATCACCCAAATTGTCTATTGTCTGGGACAACATCAAAATCCCTCTGCCTCCATGCAGGGGCAGAAAAATGGGGAGGGAGAGAGCTCAGGGAAGATGGATAGGAGAGGGGGAGAAAGTGAGTAAGTGAGAAGTGAAGGAGGTTGAGAGAATATATTATGGTATGTTCACGCCATGTTTGGAACATAGCAAATAGACAGATGTATTCTAAATTAGTGCTGCACGATTTGATAAAAATGTGCGATTGCGATTATGGTGGACAATATTGTGATTTGTGATTGCGGTTGCAATTACAATATAATTACAATAAAATATAATAAATAAATGGTATCATTTACATTCTCCTACATTATATGAGGGGGGCACTGACCTGACATAGTTATTGTTATGGACAGACAGTGTGTCAGTGACCATCAACAGACTGAGCACAGTCAAACATGCTGCTCACACGGCAGCGCAGCATGGAACTGTACACACAGCGGAGCGAGCCTGTGTTGCGTTCAGGCATTATCACGTAAATGACAAATTCCAGCACGCCATAGCACAACACAGCAGCATGTCAAGTGGGCCGAACCCGAGCAAAATTGCTCAATTTTTCATTTGTTATGGAGTCCATTTCCCTGTGACACTTACAAATGTTTGCTTAACTGTGCTTGGATGTTGTTTTATGAGGCTCTGGCGGCTTTCAGTTGTCTTTGTCCTTAACGTTACACGGCTCGGCTTCCTCTCGCATGCATTCTGCCTACTTTTCCCTGTGCTGTGCTGTCTCAAGTGTTGATATAGATTGGTCGTGTTGCCGCGGGACGTGGCGACTTTAACTTTTAAACTTTTACACAGCACGTCTTTCTGTTTTTTTCGCCACCAACTCAGCCTGTTCTTGGTCGAGCTCATACTCTTCTTCAGCGTCTGTGTTGGTCACTGCTGCACGCCAGCTGCACGCACCAGGATAGCTTGTGGGCGTGATGTCAACAAACTCCACACACTACAGGAGAGGCAGCCACCTTCACAGGCACACATGTTAACATTTATTTAGCCTACATTAAATTGCAAATCGCAGCCTTTTATGCGGTTATGTAATCGCACAGCCTGACATCGATTGCAATTGCGATTAGATTAATCGTGCAGCGCTATATCCCTACTAGGCTGTTTACATGGCTAATAAAAATGACCACTAATATTCTTGTTCACATGCAACCATGCACAATGAAATCAGCTCAAATGATCCAGCTAGAGCCAACTGTGCCATTTTCCTTCTCTGCGTCAAAATTGTTGGGTTTTTTCCAAAGTTTTCCATCAATGGCAGACTTGTTTGACTGTGCGAACACAGCCTCCCTCTTTCATTCCTTCAGCCTCCTTCTTCAGCTTTGCAGTATTTGAGCATATCCAAAATCCTGTTGATATCCAAGTCTTTCAGAATCTTTAAAAGCAGATGTGTTTTTCCTCCTGACACAAAATTTGGGTTTGTCTTTTGAACGTCCATCTCTACCCCAGCATTGCAAACTGCTGGTGAGTTTGTTTGTGTACAAAGCATCCAAAGCTGACCACAATCAGGTAACAGGCCGTGCATCAGAAACTGTCATAAAAACCTCAATTCAGATGCATATTTAGAATGTGTTGTATACATGTCCAAAGACTGCTCCTTAAGACCTGAATAATACCATCATATCCCATGTCTTTATTGGAAAACTGCTATATTTGGAATAAGGCCTAATTTGGAATATCCAAACAGAACAGACTGTTTACATGACCTGTATCAAATTTAAAATATTGGAATAGTGGAATGTTAGTGTGCATGTAAATGTAGTCAAAGTTTGCCATTCTTTGAGTTTTGATGAGGGAGCAAAATATGGCAAAAGACACCATATCAACACATGGTATTTGTGACTGTAGATGTGCAGCCTGTAGCTTGATAGATAATAGCTCAATCTGCATCCCACAACCATAAATTATTAAGAGTAATATTTGCAAAGCAAACAACTAAAAAGGAAGCGAAAGAGGATCCGTTTCACTACTTTGTATTGACATTGGCTTATTTTTCTCCCCAATTACTCTAAGGGAAGAGTCTACCGAGGCTTTTTATTCTTGAGGTAAAACAGTCGTGAGAATACAACCTGTACCACGTCAGGAATAATTTCTACAAAAATCTTATTTGCAAATTAACTGACACAAACTTGACCTGACTGTAACCTGATTGTTACATCTGAGTTTTTAGTTTTGTGCATGACTTCGTGGAGGCCTGTGGAATAGACAAAGAAACTCAAATCAGTAAAAATACAAATGATTTCATGGAGCTTACAGACATAGAAGGAGATTTTGACCACAGCAGTCAAAAGATCTAAAGTAGATCGAGCGTAGAAAGTTAGGATTTTTAATGTGAGGTCCGTTTGTAGAGTTGATTTATTCGGTCCTCCTTTCGTTTACTGACCACTCATACCCTGTACTCCCCAGAGAGCATCTATCAATCATACTTTGCGGGCAGCATCTCCTCTTATTTAAGCATTGGGTTTTATAGTTTCATATCTAAAACAGCTGGTCACTGTAGTTTTCACTCAACCAGCAGAAAAGAAAATAGTGCATTTGTTGGGGACTATTTTCAGATGTGGATGAATACACATTTGGTGCAATAGTGTACTATCTATAGCTCCCTTCCCACAGGACCAAAAAACCTACTTGCACACACTAACATCTGGCTTTTGTATTTAATGGAAAAGGTTAAAGTCTTGGGTATTTTCCCGGCTCCAGCTCTGATCACGTCCAATCCAAAGATGCGCTAATTTTAGCCCATTTGCCAACCCAATGCCATGCTGCCACAAAATGCCATCTGTCTCTGTCCAAGCAGCGCTCAAACATCATTTGAAAGTTATTGTGTATCGAGTTTGAGAGCGAGACTGAATAAGAAAGAGATATAAAAAAAGAAGTAACAACCATATTTTCACAAGCCTTCATTCTGATTTCGACTTTTTACTGACCTCCTTCCCAGTCCATATGTAACGTCAAACGTGACACACCAGAAAACAAAAAATAAATAAATACAAAGGCATATCCATCTACAGCTGTTAGTGGGGGAGCAGTATATCTGTTATGGTTAGAAAAGACTTGCAGTGGCCTACCAATCTTCATGTTACAACTAAAGTGATTTTCACTTCCTGTATGGCAACAACCTCATACATCTGAATCTCCCAGGAAGCAAACATTATGCTGACAACTATTAACATGTATCATAAAACAGCTGTGTTTCAATAATCTAATCTTACGTCATGTGACTGTTCCAGCCCAGCCCATGGATATAACAATATCGCCCTTTTTTTAACATTTAATAAAACTCAGATACATGCGCTAATTTTGGTGCAAAAAGGGTATATGGCAGAATGATAGTGTAAATAGTGGCCTTGTTCTTCGTAATGAAGGAACATTTTACCCAGTGCAACAATTGGTGTCATTTATGAGCTTTTAATATATATTTTTTAACAGCAATGTAGGTCTAAGGCACAGAGGAATAAGCTGTACTAGGCTTTGGCTTCACTGACAACGCTTATTTATTATCAGGATCAATTTATTTACGTCTCTAATGGGATTTGCTGATAGTTAGAAATCAACAACAACAAAACAAACTGGTGGCCATATTCACTTTCCTGAGCTGAAATTGCATATTACTTCATTAGTCCTGGCTTATCTCAGCTACTGTTCTGTCTTTCAGTCTGTTGCCAGAAAAAAAGATCTGTGTAAGCTACAGTCGGAGCTGAAAGATAAGCTTGGTGCTGTCCTTATCATAACAATTGTATTAACAGAAAGCTTTTCCAACTATCTTAGCTTACAGTCGCAGTCAAAAAATGCAGCTTGTCGTTCTACTCCTCACTCCGAAAACCATTTCTTCTGCGTTAACCCAATGTGAGTTGGCTGAGTTTGAATACATGAAAGAGTAGACCATACCATTAAGATGACCAGAAATTTTTCAGTTCTGTACTACCAGAAAGAATGACATCAGCATCAGTTTATGGTGTAAATGTCTTGAAGATTGTCAAAATGAAAGTTCTCTGCTACTTGTTGTTAATGTCCCATGAGTCTCCCCAGAAATGTACACCTATGTTAGCCTCCTCCATCTATTGTCCATTTTTGTGGTCATAAATCAACCTAACGTTGTTAAAGTGTATGAACTGACAACACTGTAATCACTGTTGTTATAAATCAATAAAAAAAAGGCCATAAAAGCAATATAATAAGCATGTAAGTGAATGAGAAAACCATGGAAACACTGAGAAATCCAGGGTTTGTGTGGACAGTGCAAACATTCAAGTAAAGGCAAGAGCGTGGAACAAGTATGATCGTCACAATATAAGGTGATCTGTAACTTTCAAAACCAGCTTACAACTCCCCCTCCCCTCTCTGCTCGTGGATGTATTTGAACAGGTGAGTACAGTCAGCCTAAGAATGATGTGCAGGTAGGCAGTCAGCCAGCCTGTCAGGTAGAGCCTGAGGCCACACTGGCTCTCATCTATTCAGCTACACAACACATATAGACAGACGGCTCTCCTCTGGCCTTCTCATTCATCCCTCATTTCACCCCCCTCTCTGGGAACAAACCTCCACGTACACACACACACACACCCTTGTACTTTTTCTGTTTCCTCCATTCATTGAGTTTTTGTGGGTGTCTCTCCAAAGAATATGCGCATTGTTTTTAGTTTGTTTGTTGTTGCTGTAACTGAATGCAGCAAGTGTGTGCTTCATATGGACAACATGTGACCAGATGAGGACCAAACTACTAACACTATACTGCAAATTTGTCAAAAACAGAATACCATGAGGTTCAATCCAACAGAATATTTGTGTATTTTTGTAATTTTTTTTCCACAGTTGGTGATGTGTTTAGAGAGGCGTTGATTCGACTTCATGATCCTTTTGGAGAATGTTGTTGTTGACAGGTGATTCAGCCCATTTATATCAAGCATAGGCTAATTACTGTGTAAAGCGTGTGTTTTTGCAATACATCTTTCTCACTAACATGTGATTGTGAACCCCTAACCCCACCCCACCGCGTTTCCAAGTGGTATAATTGTTGGTGCTGCTGTTACAAAGATGACAATACTCTTTGGTAACTGTGGTTAGCCACCAGGGACAACAAAAGCGTTATCCTCTCCTGTTTGGTTGCACAATCGTTGATGCATTTCTTTTGTGCTGTAAATCAAGCCCCAGGAGATCGTATCCAGTGGCAGACTGAATTGCATATTCATAGTCAGGCATGTCCAAAGTCTGGCCTGGGGGCAAATCGTTGCCTGTGGACCGATATTTTATGGCCCATAGCTTATTGCTCAAAATATACTATATGTGGCCCGCCGCACAGTACTGGTTAGTCAAGCAAGATCACATTTTTCCTTTTCACCTCACAGTGACAAGACTATCAAAGATCTTGTAGACATGCACCAAGTAGGAACTACGCAGACTGAACCAATGTGTTTTCATAGACAAACAAATGACAGCCTAACAGCAGACATTTCCCACCAAGAAGCAGACATGGCAACAGCAAAAAAGTGTAAAGTGGACAGCTAGAGCCGCTGCTGTCAGGAGCAGTGGAAAGTTGAATACTTTTTCACTGGCAGATGAAACAGTTGTGTGTGTTTCAATTGTATGGCTTTTTAAAATAACCCATATGATGTGAGAAGCAACTGGCCCCCAGGTATTTTTAATCTGGGCCCCCCATTCAAAAAAGTTTTGACCTCCTGCTTTTAGGGGACCAATCTAAACACAGATGGTGTCATTATTCCACAGTGTGCAATAAAATTTACTTCATAATAAGTTAAAGTAAAAATAAACTTGTCTACTTTAAGATGAGCTGTTTCTGCAGGATCCCTGTATAACAAAGGTTGCATTCACGACCACATGGCAGTTATTCTGAAAAACTAACACCATAAACAAAATTGACACGACCCCTTTGAAAGAATGGACAAAAAACATCCAAGAAAAATAGATTTTTACATAGTATCATCAACACAGCTGGGGTTTTTTTTCCAAAAATATGATTAAAAATACATTTTGTTAGAGAGATAATTCTTCAGTTGTTCGATACACCTTCACAATGGGCATGTACAAAAACCTGTCAGTTACCTGCAGTTAATTCTACATCACAGTGAGCAAACAGCAGTCAGCCTGCACAAACACTTCATTGTGCACACACTTAAAAAAAAGGCTGTGTGTGTGCCTGTGACCTTTAGAAGCCTAATGGGCCATTATGCAAATGACTTTTTGAAAGGCCTCATAAAAACTTGCACTGAACCTAGAATTTCGACCTCTGAAACAGGGATCTGTCTTAGCACGGCATTTTAAGCATGAGGCCAACTGAGTGCTTTTGTGCAAGACACTGAATTCCACCAGCAACAAGTCAGGTGAGTGTGACCTCTGACCTTCCTGTGAAGTACAGTGATGGTAGCTGTTTCTTTTTTTAATATCTACCTTTAAAGGATGTTTTAGTGCTTGTACAAACTTGAAATCTTCTCATTTTTAAGTATTCTCATCAACTTAAGTTTCTATAAAGCCCCTCAAATAATCAGCGGGCCTGTCTGTGTATCAGTGGGTGTGTGCACATGTTAAAACAGCAGGACCATAATCCCTATTTGTGTTAAGCCCTCACTAACCAAGCACTGTTTCACTGTTTGCTTGAGTATGAACATCAAGTTTACCAATTTGCCTGTAGAAATCTTAACAGCAATAACAACCACACTGGACTCTTCCCCTTTGACAAACTGAGGCCTTAATTATAGGATTATGACATGGATTAAAGGCTGTGGGTTGTAAGTGTTGCCATCTGATTACCGAAGGATAATCAACAATGACTTACACGTAGGAGGGAGCTCCATAGGAGACTGTGGAAAAGGCTGTCTAACATGAGTGATCCGTGAGTGTTCAGACAAGATCTGTGAAATGAAGAATAATGCTTTATTCACAAACACCAGCTAAACACTTAAGGATATCCTGGACCGTCCTTAAGAGTATCAGGTCCTAGATCGGATGTGAAAAGGTGCCATTTTGTAAATAGCTTGAAAATTGTGCAAGAACATTTTCTGATAGAATTCTTTTTTTTTTTGAGTTGTACTCTCTGTAAGGCTGTCATGACTTGGACCTTCCAATTTGCACACGTCTTGACTCTATCTTGAGATTATTCGGGCCTGCCGCTTATTTGACTTAGAGCTAGGTATACACTGTGCAATTCCTGCCAGTTAGTGATCGGGTTTTTTAGCCACACAGCTTTAGACAGACTTTCAGTTTCATCAGACATTGTATGTTGTGCAGTGTATGGGGAAGTGAGGACCAATCATGGCCCAATCAACTGTTCCTGACCAGCCATTGCATTTAAGATGAATTTCTGCCAGAAATTTTGGTCGGTTGGACAGCACAAATGCCTCTCTGATGTTTCCTCCACCTCCTATCAGCACAGATACATGAATGAGAGAAACAGTGGTAATAATGAATCCATAGTGCTGTAGCATTACAGACCTCCACAAGCAAATAAATTTAGACCTGCCTTGGAGCTTTTAAATAAATCTTTATTGACAATTCTAGTAAAATTCTGCATTCTATAGTCGACAGAATGGTCTGCAGGGGGCAAGAGGACATTTTATTTTCTATTTTACACACACAGTATGAGTACTCAGGTTGTGACTGGACAATCAGACCGTACAGTGTGAGCACATAAATTATGAGCTTTGCAGTGGGAGTTATTTTCGTACAATGCATGTCCAGCTTTAGTGGTCTTTACTACAGCCCAGCTCTGTTTTTATTAAGTCGTCCACAACTTTGCACATTGAGAACTTAGAAAAAGAATCTATAATAGACATATTTTCAGATTTCTTTTATGCTTGGCACTGAACAGAAGACCTCTAGGGGACTAGCGGAGCCTTCAGTTACAGTAAACTCAGTTCAGTCATGGTTGGACTTATCTCAGGCTCATAGTTTTAGTGTTTTGAGAAATATTGATCCATTTTTCAGTCCCAAACACTTGTGACAAATATTCAAATTGAGCTACAACTAAGAACCCCTCCTTCGTTGTGTGCTGACGTTTGTGTGTGTGTGTGTGTGTGTGTGTGTGTGTGTGTGTGTGTGTGTGTGTGTGTGTTGTCTCTCACCTTTTGTTGATCTTTACTTGAGCTCTTTGGGGATTACAGAAAGCACCATGCAAACAAAGCCTATCATTACCTTACAGTCAGGCTTTGGAAAGATTACTCTTGTGGGCAAACAGACCTGCTGTTACCTAATGCATTATGCATGAAATTATTTCAGTCAACTTTGAAATGACAGCTGTTTGCACTACATGACATTACATCGCATGAGAGGGGACCTTTTATACTGTTCCTTATTTTCTGTCAGATATATATATTGTTACAGTGTCGGATGTTCATATTAAACATGGCCAAAGTTTCAGATGATGAGGTGAATGTATCACCACCATTAACCATTATTCATCCAGGGAAAATGCATGAAGAGGCAATCACTGTGAGCAAAGACCTCTGTTTTGAATACTGTTTCAAATCTTTTTTTTTCTGCTTTGGCCAAAAGATGACATCAGTTCATGATGGATTTCTTTATATGATCATCTTCTCCAGACATGCTACTTGACGTATTTAAATTACGGAGACTGCAGTGCTACATGAAGTTACATGCTAACATCAGGGAAACATGTAATCTTGGCTGCTGTTGTTGTTAATTTATCCTCGATTTCAGATCATTCCTGCTGGAACATGTCCGCTTGTGTTTAGAAGCTTTTAGTGGTGATCTTAACAGTGAAAGTGTCATCATACACAGTCATTCCCCAGCTGCATGTACACTTCCACATGTAGCTACATGCTAACTTGGGTTGGGTACAATTCACATTTAAACCAGTACCAGTACCGGGGTCATTACCTTGAATTTAGTCCCAGTATCAAACAGTACCTTTTTTGGTATTTTACTCTTTATTGGAATAACATAACAAAACAAATGCAATTTTGAACAAGCTGTAGCCAACAAGCGATTCTGCTTTTAAAAAACCCAATCACAAAGAGCAGTGATATTATACCGGTTCTAAAATAAGATAGAAAAGAAAATGGACTGGATAGACCGACACTATCATATCTATGATAGTTGTGGCTTGTTGGGAAGCTGGTGGAGCTCTGTGGCTGGCCTCCTGCTTCTGGACGCGTTGCTGTGCATCCGCCTCCTTTCTGAACCCAACGAGCTCCATCGTGTCTGTTGCGAAGCGCCCCCAAGCCGAGAAGCCAGCCACAGAGTTCCGTGAGCAGCTTCCCAACTTCGGAGAGTATCACTGTGCCTCAGCCTCCTGTCGGAACCAGGCATTCTCACCCAGGCACACTTAGGTATCAGAATTTAGCACCGATTTATTTACTGTTAATCAGTACTTTGTAATACCAACATAATTCGGTCAGTACCTTCAATGGTACAAGTTTGGTACCCAACCCTAATGTTAACCTCACAGACACATGTAATCATGGGTGTGGATGTTGTTAATTTCTGGATCAGATTCCTATCACCTCATGTCTAATTGTGTTTAGAAGCTTTTATTGGTGATTTTTCATCATAGAAAGTAGAAAGTAATTCCCTGGCTGCAATAACGTTGAAGATACGTAGGACCATACTGTTCTAAACCAAGGCTGGGACATGCTTTTGACACCTCGCTAAAGGGTATAACGCATGCACAATGTAACCGAACCTGCAATATTGGACAGTTACAGCAGAAGGCGCTAGAAATAAAGGGATGCTGTCCGCTCAGGTGCTCTTTGGGTGTGCTCAGCCTAAAAGAACTTTTTGGGGACACTCAAATGGTTGGCGGCCAATATACAACGGAATTTTTTTTGTTAATGGTGTTCTATTAAAGACCTTCTCAATAATTGCAGAATTCTGATTTTCACCCATATCTTTATTTTTCATTTAAAATATATTTCAACCCAAAGCTGACCACAGACGCCTCAGTGAAATGAATCAGTCATCCCCACGTTCTATGATAGTGCACTAGCTATTGAACCTTTCAGCAACTGAAGACCAGATTTTACTGCACATGTTTAATACCCCAATTATATGATGTGATATGACACTATGACTTCCCCTCTTATTAAACTCCTTGTGTAACACAAGGAAATGCTGACCAATCAGAGCAGACTGGGGGTTTTTCAGGAGAGGGGGCTTATAAATACTGGCACTAAAGCAGAGCATCTCAGACAGAGAGTGGATACAGGTGTTCCAGCACAGACAGGATGAGGAAAACAAAGTGTTTTTTGACCAATAAAGCATGTATATGTTCAAGTAGAAAATAAAATAAATAGGCACAAAAGGTCCCATTTAGAGTTAGAATGATATTAAAATATGACTTATGCTATCGTTTTCTACATGTGTGTCCTTGTTTTATGAGTCAGTTGGTTTGGAAATTCTATTTAAAAGTGCATTCATCATCTTTAAATTCTTTTAATGATGTCATGAAATAAAACATATAATGCACAAGCTTAAAAGCATGGCTGCTCTACCAGCCATTAGGGGGTTTGCATGACAATCTAGGGTTAAACAAAGACCTCTTCAGGCTGTGTGACAGTGTATAAGATGAGCATGGAATCCAGCTGACCAACACGATGTGTTCTTATCTGTCACTCCACCTAATATGTCAACAGCTTGTCTTCTGTTGACACCACACAGTTAGTTAAGTCGTGGATACTACCTCAGGATCAGTCAGTGAACACAAGTCACGTCTCACTTGTTTCGTTTTACACAGGAGCAGGATGTGAGTTTGCTTTGCATGCGCCACATCAAACATGCGCTTTGAGCGGTGTGACTGTGTATCCTGATTCCATGTCAATGATGACTGACACAAAAGAGCATCATTGGCAGTTGTGCTGTTATAGGCCTACACCTGTGTATGTGAAGTGTAGCAATGTACATTTTGCAGGTTGGTAATATTATGTTGGTGTGGTGTTTCATCCTCTGTCTGCTTGTTTAATGTTTTTAATTCTTACTTGTCTGTCTGGATTTGGAGCATTTGCTCACACGCTAGTGTTGCTTTGCATGTTCCATCCATTGCATCCATTTGATGTGTTCTTATTTTCCAGTTCAAAATGTAGCTATATAAATTGAGCTTTTCTTAAAAAAAAATACAAAATTCTAACTTTTTTTAAAAGTTGCAATGTATTGACTACTCTGATAACAGTCACTCAACATGTTAAATGCAATCTGCAAGCATATGTTCTAAAGAGGGTTTTGGTGACCCTTTGATCTTGCCTGTAGTTACACCATCACCATCATACCTTACACTGACTGAGGGCATTTACGCTTTTCACTTCAACCAATCACATTTTACCATGACCCCTGTGAGCCAATCATGGTCCTACTGTGAAACATTAAAAACTGCTTCTACTTCTGTCATTACAGTGTACAGTTTACACCCATCTCCACACAATTCACCAACAGTTTTACTCAGAACAACTCGTCTAATGGATCCCTCCAGTGAGCTCATAAGAAATCTCGCTCCACAACAAAATCATACTGATCCTCAACCAGGCTTTGCTCCTGTATGACTCATGGTGTGACTACCCACGTAAAATGATGACGTTACAACACAAGACTTCTCACTTATCTGTTAAAATACATATATATGTCTATTAAGGATTCTGCCACCTGCTCAGTGCAGGTGGTTTACACTTAATCAACAAAATTAATAGTTAAAATTGCAAAAGTGCAACTAGATGACAAGGTAAGTCCTTCATAATTCTGATGCAAAAACCAAATTAAACTATTTCTTTACATTAGCATAAAATAGACACAACAGGTCATATGATGCAGTAGCAAGAGAGGTATTTAAAGTAATGCTTTTCATGTGAGTGATGGAAAGAAAAATGATAGTAATTTTAGAAAAGAGAGCAACGTATGCTCTGCAAGTGAGGGAGTAAAGACGAGCAGGTAGAATTTCACAGGTTTTGGGGGATTTGGGGAGGGAATGAGTCCCTGCAACACACATGCACCCACCCACCCACCCACCCACACACACACACACACACACACACACACACACACACACACACACACACACACACACACACACACACCCCTGGTACTTCTTTTCACCATTATCTCATGTTGTCATCTCCCCCTTTCAAGATATGTGGCAAGACCCCCCTTTTTCCCCGACACACACACACACACACACACACACACACACACACACACACACACACACACACACACACAGAGGGCCAGTGTTCTCCCCTGGGGGGCTTCCCAAGATGAAAGAGGAGTGGTGAAGGGGACTGAAGGAGCAGATGAAACAGATGAGGTGACCTCTCTCCTCATCCTCTCTCTCAGCTCACTCTATCCTGGTCACATATTAGACACTAGTATTCCTACTTTAAATTACAGTGTTTATTTATCTCAGTTTACTGCTTCATTTTTTATGATATTGTCCATCATTTTGCAATTGTGATATAATTTCAAATATTCAGTGTCTCTTTATGTCTGCTTTTGAAAAACATAGTCAGTGGGGTAAAATCTGTTGCTTAAGTTTCAGATGTGTCCTGGTATTTGCTCTTCAGTTTTCTGTTTAGTGAGTGCCTTATCCTCATGCTACACCTGTTAGAGGTTTGCAACAAATTATCAAACGAGCATATCACTGATCTTAAATTGCCTTTTTGGTAATCCAGTATGTGTCTTGCCATACTCTGCAAGATAACTTAATAAAAAACTAAGAATAAGAATCCAAAATATTACATCTTTCATCAAGTAAATGTAAAAGTGCATCTATAGGGTCTGGTATGACAAGCTGGGAGGGTGTTTGCTATCAAACAGTGCCACCCTGTGGAAATTTGGTATCACTGCAGGAGGTCAGGTGAACGCACCGTAGTGTAAGGTATTAATTGGATTGCATTAAGTAAAAAAACAATCTCTTGAAATTATATGAGTGAAGTAACAAAGATGATGTAAAAACATATCTCATAGATTTTGGGGGGTTTCCTTGTGTGTGTCATGTATTGTGTAAACTGCTAGTGTTTCATTTGCAGTGGATGTGCATTATGATGTGTTATTTAGTGTATTGTGTTGTGTAGTGTGAATGCATATTTTGTATTGTCACCATGGAACTGTGAAGACCCCAGGAAGAACAAACAAATAAACAAACAAATCCGTGCTTGCAAATTTACTTTAGGTGAAAAAATGTCAGACAAGTAACTAAATTTAGTTGAAGTGGAGCTAATGTTAACTACTCCATGTACTTCACAATGCTTAATTAATAATGGTGCATCACATTAAAACTTGCACATAACTCATGATTTGTATGTGAAATATGAAATGTAGCTGTCAAATAAATGCAGTGGAGTAAAAAATACAGTAATTCCCTCTGGTATGTAGTGTATAGAGTGGCACAAAATGTAAAAACAAGTACAGAAAAAAAAGTTGTACTTGGGAACAGTGAGTTTTTGTACCAGTGATTTACTGTAGGTGTTTTGTTTTAGATAACTAAAAATAAATGTTATTGCAAGGAACATGTGTCTTAAGTATATCCTCTGTGCTTGGGATGATTTTATGAACTCTAAATCTGCACATGTTTTGAAGGAGACCCAGCACCCATTTTATTTGTTGGTGGGAAACAGTATTATACAGGACGTTTCTGTTTCACTCCATTACAATTTGTTGCACAACTCCCTTACCCACAATTTCCATACTTTTCCAATGTAATTATATTTTTTTTATGAACTCCCTTATACAATAGATTCTGAAAAGGATTAAAAAACCATGGGAACTCATCTTGTGGTTTTGGGTGGAGCTAGCTGATGAGCTAAATGGCCCTAATGACTCTGAAGCAGCCTTGAGGGGGTTCTTCTGTCAACTGGTTCAATTTCCTGCCTCTTTCTACAGGCGCCTCTTGGATAGATTTCCTGGTACCCCTGGCACCCAACCTGGTGCTTAGCGCATGCGCACACACACACACACACACACACACACACACATACACACACACACACACACACACACACACACACACACACACACACACACACAGTCTAGTTGAACTGGCCAATACTATTGTCTTCATCCGCCTGGAGTAAGTCAGCAATTGAATCAATATGCAGTTTGTGTCAAACTGTGAGTGTGTGTACTTGTGAGTGTGTATTTATGGGTCTTTGCACATAAATTGTGAATGCATCATACATATGAGTGTCTATAGGAAGTGCAGGGAGGAAAACAGGGCAAAGGAGTACTGTCATATTGATCAGCCCGTGTGTGTGTTTGTAAAATGCCAATGACCATTCCATACTGTGTATATCCACAGGAGGACGGACACTATCTGACCTCCAAAAGACTTTTCCATGGACATAGGAATCGCAGCTGCACACACACGCACACACACAGGTCTTTTTTCACACATTACCATTACTCATCATGTCATGTTCTATATTTTGTAAAAGAAAAGAAAACTAAAAAAAAACACACAATAATTCTGACCTTTGAATTCTTCTTTGAATGATTCCAGTATACAATATATTCTATTTGCATTACAGCAGTGTGACTCCAATGTGTGACTATCATTGACAAAATATTGCTGAATTCACTTGAGTCGCACTATAAGTGATTACAGCATGTTTAAAAATAATCACATGCCATACATTTTTGTTTGTCCTGTTGAAAACCTGCCAGTGTATTTTTATAGTACCACTGGGAGTCGCTACAGGCAGAGTTTTTCAAATGCTCCATATACAGGTGTGTAGTATAACCAATTTTGGAGTCCATTAGTGTAATGCCTGCTGCTGTTGCTGTGAGGCAAAACATGGAATGTTATGAATAAGATCTGTTTAAGTTTTTGTTCATCTGTTACATTAATTTTGGTCCCCCTAAATGATGTCTTGACCCATCATTAGGCCCTGCAGTGGGTAACAGGCTATACCATCACACTTCTATTAAGCCCTCTGACAGGTGACACAACATAGCCCTTTAAGCTCCTTTTTGGGGAAGGTTTTCCTCATCCAAATCGAGGGTCTGAGGCGGGGTGTCAAACATACAGCCCATGGGCCAGTAGCTGCCCTCCAAAGGGTCCAATCTGGCCCACACGCCTAATATTGATGCACTTGTGAGGCGTAAGAGGTGCCAGGTTTCAAGAGTAAGTTAAAGCATGCGCAGCCTACCTTATATAAAATGCTGCTTCAGAGACTTTTCCACTCCAGTCGGATTACAGTTCTCTGAAAAAACAGTGAATACTTTGTGGTCATATTTTAATGTTGGACATTGTACAAAATATTGTAAATCAGCAGCTTCAGCACAAAAAAATCAGTATCAGATTTCGATCTTTTAACAATGTTGATGGAAATCTATTACTTAGGCACTGCCAAAATTTTAGATGTGTATGGTCTGTAAGGCAGGGGATAACCTGCTTCCTCAAATAGCTTTCACCAAACGTGTGGTGATGCCAGCATTACTACACAGGAGTGTATGGTAAATTCACATAGTAGACTGACTGAATGTGGAAAAACCGAGACATATTGTTAAAACTGCACATATTTTTCTTAAACATGCCTGTTCACCATTTGTTTCGTAGATGGATGAATGTTTTCAGAATGTAGTTGTGCTGTACGTCTTTACGCTAAAAGAAAAAGGACATCTGGAGTTGTTGTTACTTATTTAATATATACACAGATCAGCCAAAACATTAAAACCACTGGCAGGTGAAGTGAATAAAACTGATCATTTTGTTACACTGCGAAGTTCTGATGGGCAACTTTAGGTCCTAGGATTCATGTGGATGCCACTTGAGACGCTCCACCCACTCAAACACTGTTGCAGACCAAATACCACAGCAGTGGCCCAACCAGCAGAACAATGCACCATGTCATGTCACGTAACAAAGAGCTCAAAGCGTCTACCTGTCCTCAACATTTCCTAGATCCCAATCTGATCGAGCATTTGTGGGACGTGACCTTGGTGGGGCCTCCTTGCATTCGACTCAGCTCTGACCTGTCAAGGCCTCGACACAAGATCTCTGGAGGTGTGCTGTAGTGTCTGGCACCTGGGTGTGACTGAGACTTGTTGGTTGTAAGGTGGGGTTCCAGCATGTCCCACAGATGCTCAGTAGAGATCCATTTATGAGCATCTTTTGCAGTGTGGCATGATGCATTGTGCTGCTAGGGGAGGGCCGTTGCCATGAGGGGTATACTCCTCATGGTACCTCAGGGTACTCTGTCCACAATGGACATTTGAAGTTTTCCAGTGAGCTATTCCAGTGAGCCAGCATGGACAATACCAAGGCTTCCTTTAATGGAATGCAGCTGTCATTAATGTTATTAAATACACCTGTGCTTTTCACTATGTCAAAATATCTCCTGTGAAAAAGGTATATTGTGTTTGGGTGGATCTGCAGGGTCATCAGGTGGGCACCCTCTCAGTAACTGGTGTTTGGTTGAGTTGGGCCTACGCCACATAGAGGCTTCAACAGTGTGTTTCAGCATCCCAAAGCCACCTACCTCACCTATACATTAAACACAGCCCTGAAGCAAGCTATTCTTTCTTTAACACCACATGCTAGCCAGCAACAACCAGCTAACACATTAAGCTAACTAGCGTGCTGCCTCACTCAACACAACTCCAAAATATTCTACAAACTTTATCTCCTGCTGACAATACGCTGTCAGTACATTCACTGCAACTTTATTAGCATCTGACAGCACTTACAGGAGCGCTTACTGGGCAGGGCTGGGTCTAATAAGGCCTCACCTTGGTCTGAGTAAAAAGGCTTGGACACAGATCTGAGCGTGGTGAGAGATCATATTGTTGTAATTCATGTTACTGGCGGCGGCTAAATGAGCTCTGATGTTTGGCACGGTTGGCTTCTATAACACTGTTTAACAAGCAGGCGCGCACTCACACATACACACCTTTTTCCCTGAGCATGCTGACACCATCTGGAGATCTGCTGATAGCTGCCTGATAGCAGTAGTGGGATTATGTGGAGTTTTATGGAGAGAGCAGTGACTGGGTGTTTAAGTCCTCTAGATGGCAATGCTGTCTTCTGGATCTGCTTCATAAACAGAGAAACTGGAGCAGCTTGATTACTAGCAACTGCCTTAATAACTACCAATCCTAAATCAGCTCTCAGTAGTAGACCCACTTATCTGTGTTACTACTCCTAGATGTCAGTGTGGTACAGTGAAAAATATGTCATGGTTTTGTTTGGTGTCTTTGTACCTGTTTCATAGCCAGATAGTCTTAAATACATTAAAAGAAAATACCAAGGGGCAACCTGGGGCTGAAAAATGCAGTCAACGCAGAGGTGCCAAAATCTGCAGTTCGTCTAATGGCCACTAGAGGCTGGCTGCAAACACGATTCAATCTTCACACACCTCTATGTCAGA
This sequence comes from Epinephelus fuscoguttatus, assembly GCF_011397635.1. Classification (NCBI taxonomy): domain Eukaryota; kingdom Metazoa; phylum Chordata; class Actinopteri; order Perciformes; family Serranidae; genus Epinephelus; species Epinephelus fuscoguttatus. The sequence goes on along the minus strand of NC_064766.1, from coordinate 9,342,498 downwards.
ATGCCCAACTTTACAGCTGAAATAAACACATTTAGAGGCTGGTACAAAACATTGGTCTCTATACCTAATTTCCCCATTCCTGACAACTGTACTGGGGGTGAATTTCACCACTTTAAATTAGCTATATGGTTACATGAGGTCACTTCTGGCTCCAAAAATCCAAAATGACACCTAATTGCCAAACTTGAGGCCTCAAAATGGGAGTCCACAAACCATTGGGTGATGCCACAGTGGCTACATTCATTATTTTATACAGTCTATGGAAAATACTCCGATGATATCATCAGGGTTACCACAGTTTAGGTTTGGAGATTGCAAATACTCAGTAACAGCTATCTGGCAACAGTGTTTTTCATCTTTACGTTCACACTTAATGTTTTCAGTGGTTGGGATGGATTCACTCACGCTGGCTATGGCAGGAATGTGATCTGAGACATTATGGTTTTGGGATCAGCGTAACCAGTTGGGTTTTGAGCTTTTAGACTCACCTCCTGCTGTGGTTTCCTCCCTCGCAATAAAACTTTATTAGCATCTGACAACACTTGTCTTAATGACTTACTCTGACAATGATCTAACACATATACATGTGGTAATTTCACTTTATGGAAAACAGGCTTTAGCATGGCAGCATCTTCTACAAGCTTGCGTCTTCGCCAGCTTGCCTGAGCAGTGCTAAGAACTAATGTCTCCAAAGGCATTCTAGTTGTAGAGTTATATATTCAACAAATGGATTGATACAAACACCTTTTACTGTCACATTACCATAAAACAAATGCTGTATTCGGTATTTTACAAACTATACTATTATTTTTGGGGTTGTTATTTTAAGTGGTAACAGGTTTGGCATAGCCAGACAAACCTCTCAGGTGAGTTTGGGGAAAAAATAGGTTTTGAGCCCCACTGCACAGCACCTAAACCTAACCCGACAATAGATGGCGTTTTTATTGTACAGTATGACCGCAGAACTACCAGTACCAATAATACCAGCTGGCCTCAGGCTTACTCTGTCAGTTAGTTTGTGCTACTTTGATTAGACACAACCTAATCTGGGAAAGTGCACTATGTAAATCACGCCTGCTCATTTTCCCCCTCAAAATATTTATAATAGATAATTGACTTCATCCTCGTAAAGAAATTAATGTTGTCTTGTAATGACTATTCTCGAAAAAGTCCTCAATGTTGCCCTAATACTCTGCCATACTGACACAATCCTTTTGTGTGACTTGTCACTTCTGGCACAGGTTCAAATAGACAAAAAGTCGGAGGAATCAAAATATGAATGCAATAACGTCCCATCATATCCTGTACAGTATTTCACCTACCAGGATGTGCAACTACATCATGAGCTAAAACCAAAGGGAATATGCCTAAAACAAAAATAAAGGTTCATCATTAGAGATCATCTCATGCTTTATTGCCCCAGAATTACTGGTCTAGTTACAAAGAGGGATCCCAGACCCTCTTCATTACCTCCGCAAAAGAGGTTATGTTTTAGGTTTGGTTTGTTTGTTTGTTAGCAGGATTACAGAAAAACTACTGGCCTGATTTTCATGACACTTAGTAGAAGGGGGTGCCATGGGCCAAGGAAGAACCTGATAAATTTTGGAGCGGATCCAAATCACAACACGGATACATTAAGCATTTCTCAGTTTCGTTAACACTGTGTGATAAGGCCTTAGCTGAGTGCTGTTCTAATTTATCTATGAACACAAAAGGTGAGCCTTGTACATTATTTCAGTGGACGGAATTGATCGACTTCAAGCAAACTGAAATAACCTCCTTCCAGTTGTATGCTGCCGCCAACCAGTCAAGTTATAGTTTACATCCATTTCAGTCCAGGATCACGTAGCCATGACAGTTGGCAATGCTTCAAATATAGATGTTGCTGCAAGGCTACAAGGCTCTATAGCATCGGCAGTTTTTAAGGTGGGCATCCAAAATAAGTGCCACCAATTCAGTATCTGACCAAATGTCTCCCCCTCTGTCCCTGAATTTCGATATTTAAAAATGGCCAGAGAAGTGTTTCTGCAGAACATTATGATGCCACAGTGAAGTTGAAGTTGGATATAAAATGTCATCGCTTCATTATTTTTATCCTATTAGACATTTGTGTGAAATTTTGTTGTAATGAGCAAATGAATTCTTGAGTTATGGCCAAAGATTGGCTTTGTGAGGTCATACTGACCTTTGACCATCAAAATCTAATCACGTCATTGTTGGGTCCAAGTGGATGTTTGTGCCAAATTTAAGGAAATTCCCTCAAGACGTCCTTGAGATATCTTGTTCATTAATTTAAGTTTTTAAGTATTGACATCTTTAATCTGACTCTTTCCCCTGACTGCTGTAACACTGGAATTTCTCAATTATGGGCTCAATAAAGGTGTATCTTATCTTAGAATGGGACGGACGGACTGAGGTTATGTACAGGCATGTAACAAGCAGCCCTCTGACATGGCTGTTGCCAGCGTAGAGGCATAAAAAGAGCCAAACACAGAGATGACACACAAGGTCTATTAAAACTGCACATAAACAGAATGCACCTTCTGTATTAAGGCTGTCTCCTTCACCTTAATTTTAGGGAACACAGGAACACTTTTTTCACCACCCAGGCTGTGTGAACAAGACCACTCACGGTATTTGAGAAGTTTTATTTTTTCTTTTTTTTTCAGCATTTCTTACAACAATACAGACATCACAGAATACATAGTTTTACAAACACAAAGCACACCACCACCTTGGTTGCTGCTGCTGCTGCTGCTGCCGTAAAGGGAAGGGGGGAAATGCTGTGGGATCTGGAAGTTGCCAGTTCAGCCTTTGGCGATCCTTCTTTTCCAGAGACTTCCCTCATCTGTTATAGCTAGAAAGAACCTGCCCTTCGGGGGTTGCCATTTTGGGACCTTTGTGCAGCGTAGCAGTATGAGAACAATGGAAAAAAGCTTTCTTTGAGACATGTAGGGGTAAAACAAAACATTTCTAGACTATGATCTGAGCATGATGTTACTCCAACTGAGAGGAAGCAGTAATGGAGGTTAAAAGAAGAGGCTCAGTTGGAAATTGTTGCAACTAAAGAGCAGTTCCATCTTTCTGCTTGTTTGCAGTAAATCTTGGGCAGTAGGAATCTCTCCACTTCATAAAACTAACAAAAGATCTTTCCTTGCTTCATGTTCTACAGTTTTTCAGGGTACTCTGCAGAAAAATTACACCACCTAAATCTTGACCATCTAGTCTTGAGTCGTTTATTATTACTTAAATTTTTTATTCCTGTACAGTGAAATAACGGATCTTCAAATGATCTTTTTTAAAAATACAGAAGGCTTCTTTTATTCCAGCCATTTTTTTTCCCCCAAACATCATTCCCAGACCCTTCCAACTTACAACAGGACTTTGATATTATATACTTCTGTTTGTGTCAGCTGATGGTAATGTATATGCATGTGTGTGTACGTATGCGTGTGTGAACTCTATGTCATTTACACCCAACATTGTAAACATACATAGAACTATATTACATGTGCTTGCACTGCATCTTGGAGGGGGAGAAATTTTGGTTTACTTCACTAGAACACCACAAAAGAGGGAAGAAGGGGAGGGAAGGGCTCGCGAGAGGAAGAAGAGGTGGAGGAGGAGTGTCAAACTCCTTTTCAAGGTTGTGAGGTTATTCTCAGTTTGGTTGAAAGCTCAGTTTTAGTGGACAGGCCCTTTTTTAATTCTCTTAAGCAACAGGGGCATGAAGACAAGAGTTTTCTCTCTGGGATAGTGAACAAAAAAGAAGCTTTCTGTCGAGTCTTCGGGGTAGAGCCCATTGTCCAGCACCATCGAAATGTCATAGAAGAGCTAGAGGGGAAAAAAAGAAGTCTTTATATTCTGTATTAAGAAGTTCCTTTCAGGTCCAGCTTCAGCAGCGTGAAGCTACCACGTTTCAGCAGGGTTTAGCTGGGTGTCAAGGTTCTCCACTGGCTTTAAGTCCTTCAGTGGATAATACCCTATGTTACATGTACAGGGAGTCATGTCAGTGAGGCAGAGGAAACAAGCCTGTTGACCAGTGGGATTGCAGGTCTCTGTCTTCTTTTTTTTCTTTTTTCTTTTTTTTTTTTTAGGTGGCCAGGCAGCCAGCTGGAGAGTCAGTGAGTTCTGCTCAGTCATTCAGTTTCATCCAGTTTTTGCCCTCCTGAAAGAGCCAGTGGAGTCTCAAAGACAGCCGTCTTGTCTCTGTACGCTCTTGGAGGGTTTGGAGCGAGCAACCCAGGCCATGAGAGAGGGCAAACAAATAAGGATCGACGAGGGAGGACGATGAAATCCAAGATGAGAAGAGGAATGAATCGGAACGACGAAGAGGCGGGAGGAGGGGGGGGCAGAGGTGTGCTCTTTACAAGTAGACACGTCTCAGGTCTCCGGGTGAGGTGATGGTGTTGCACTGCGGGCACAGCTTCTTGTTCCCCTGTGATGGATGGAGAGAAGACGAGATACGGTCAGAATAAGGTAATATCTACTCACTAATGCATTCAATCAAAATTATAGTGCTGATACATAACTCTTAATTCATCGAACTACCAAACATGTTGGTTCCAGCTTCTCAAACGTGAGAATCAGTCACTGTCACCTGAGCTGAATCTGATACTGATGTGTCTCAGGTCAGTGTATGCAAATGAAAGCACAAGAACGTTGCTGCATGATTTAGTGTCTCCACTCTTCTCCTTCTCTGAGGGTTAAAGGAACCCTGTGAAGTTTTTGACCACTAGCAGTGCTAAAGAGCAATGTTTATGAGTGGGTCCCTGTTTAATTTGTATCACCTATCTTTTAATGCAACTTCTCTTAGGGGTGGTCGATATAGCCAAAATCTTCTAACATGGTATATGTAATTTTATCATGGACCCTGGAAAATTTGTTTGTGGATTCAGGACAATCATCACCATTTTGATTTAGGACAGATTTGCTCATAATCATCCAGGACCTTCATTGCTATATTGATCCTGGATTATTTGTTTATGTGGATCCAGGATGGCAACATGGCAGTGATTTTTTGAGAGAAGACAGCACGCTGATGATGTCAGAGGGCTGTGATTGGTTGATCGAAATGTTAGCTCAGGATCGCAAAGTAGGATGTCGATCCAGGAACATACCCTACTTGGCTATATCACGTCCTCTGGTATTTCTAAGTCTTCGAAATTCTATAAATTACAAAGCTTAACCGGAAAAATTAGCAAGATTGAATATAATCATTAGTGGAAATGCAGAGAACACACTGAACTAAGATCATTCACTCTCTACAGAAACCCCCCCGATCTGTACAGGGGCTGCATGTTAATGATACTATGTGTCTTTCGACAGTTGACCAGTGCTACACAGCTGAGCCAAAATTTGTCATTTAACTACAACTTTGGCCTCCCTCTATGTAAATGTAAACTCGCCTGTTGACAGCAGAGCACCATCCCACCGTCCTCCCATCAGACCTCTGCACTGCTTTGATACTGTGCCATCTGCAGTAAAGCAGCAGGTGATAATATGCAACACAGGGCTGACACAGTAACAGCATTCTGACTGGGTGGTCTCCACCACTGTCCTCCACCTCTCCGTCTCTTCCCTGCCTCTTTACCAGTTAGTTTGTTCCTTTCTGTGTTGGGTGGTAACTGCTGGCTATAGGCACATTCCTGCAGTTTTCACTGTGCTGTTTTTCCATGGGTTACAGATGTATGAATAAACATAAATGTCAAAATAAATTATGTAAATAAATGATGTATTATGGTACATCTGGAGTTAGTTAGGAGAGGAAGCTGCAGCAACTGCTTTTTTATGTTACCAATGCTTACAGCTGTAACAGACGTTTTGACCTGTTAAGATGTATCTGAGCTACAAAACTGACTATTACCCATCCCTAAAGTATCTCTCTGGTATGTGGAGACGTTCACCAGTTCGCTGTAATGTGAGTAGAAGGTGTGTAAAACATAAAGAGTGTGAGTTCAGTCTTCCCCGTGAAGCACTGTGTGTGACATCTAACACGGGTACAACAGAATGTGGAGGATCTGAACTTTCTAAATCCTTACTGGTCAGTACAAAAGTACAGGCTAGTCTGACCCCAAAGATTTATAGGCTTCTTTCCTGTAAGCCACTGAATAAACTCTTTGGAGTGGGTGCATGGTCTAAGGTAGTCTAAAGGGCGAACACACACACACTCGTGAGGACCGAGGTGGTGCAAGAGTCTGACAGATCTCACACCCTCCTGGTAAGAGGATTTGTGGCTCCAGAGTACTCAAAACAGTCTCTTCATGTCTCAAGGGAGAATAAAGAAGAAAGAACATAGTGGCGGTGAAGAAAGAGAGAAGAAGAGATAGAAGAAAGTCTGGGATGGTTTAAAATGGATGCACATAGGTTTCTGCAGTAGCACTGAGTATGGGTTGAGATTTCTTGATACGCGTCTTCTTGTTTGTTTGCATGCCTGTCGAAGCTGTGTACTCCTGTTTAGTGTGGGCGGTAAGTGTGTGTGGGTGTGTGCCCGTCACGCTGCGCTCCAGCTGCCTTGCTCATTAAAGCGGTAAGGGGCTGGGCTGACGTTAACTAGATTCCCAGGCATTTACTTTGATCAGCTTGGCCCTCCCGTTTTTATAGCTGTCTCCAGGCTACGAGTTTAATGCCCCATACATTAGACCTGCGATGGCAGCACACACACACACACACACACACACACACACACACACACAGGTACATGGCAGATGGAAACAATGGACCTCATTCAAGAATGTTTTCTTATGGTCTCCCTAAACAATTTAATGAGAAAATTAGAAAACTCTACAAGTAATTTATAAAACATGCTCTGACTGTTTGTACCCACATGAAGTTCTTCATGAATCAGTATTGATCTTATATTGGATGCATGTTCCAGGTTATCATTAACACATCTAAATGCCCAATTAAACATGAATGAGGGCACATTAGCTATGTGCCTTCTTACTCTTATTTTACTTTTACAAAAACATCAGCCATCAGGTACATGGCATTTCAAATGTCACCTGTAATTTGCTGTAAGAATGTTCATCAAATGCCAAAATCTGTGATAATTTCATGCACTCAATCACATTACAATCAATTACTGGGCACTTTTGGCATGACACAAGCCTTGAGACAAAACTGAAAGTCTGTAGCCACACAAGTGGTTGGTGAAGCTGCAATATGTGATGTATTCCACAAAATAAAAACAAAAAAACAAAAACAAAAACTTTGTCTTATGGTTTAAAAATGCAGGACTACATAATGGTACATCTTGGTTTCACTGTGCAGGATTTGCACTTTTTTTTGTTTTTTTAAATTGTATTTGTCTGTTTTTCTTTGTTGTAAAGCACTTTGAGCTACACCTCCCTGTATGAAAGGTGCTATATAAATAAAGTTTATTATTATTATGCGTTCAAACTCTCTTCGGGAAAAATGAGCATTGTGCAAAAGTAAATTATAACGTTCTCATGATGTGTTCAAATGTAATGTTGCAGGATTTAGTTTTTTGTGAGAAACTTGAACAAATATAGTTGTTATGAGAAGAAATCTGTTACGTTTTTACAGCAATGTGAAACAGATATTAGGAGAGTTATGATTTATATATATTATATATAGTAGAAAGGCTTAGAAGTATTTTAAACAACAAAAATGTTTTCAGATGAAACAGGATTATTTAAAGGTTGTTTCATAAATGTGTATGATTGATTTTTTATTACACTACCTCCATACAAAGGTACTGTAATGAGGGGCTGAATGACCTTACAACAGTTTCCCTGGTAACAAGGAACAACAAAAACAAAAAATGAACAGAAAAACCCCACATCAACAACTAGAATTACAACCCTTGCAGTTGTATCCCTCAGCCACAGAAGACCTACACAAGCAGCACAGATTCAAGGTGGGCACCCATGATTACTGTCACCAATTAGGTAACTGACCACAAGTCTCCCTTCTGCTCCTGAGTTATGCCATTGAGTAATGGCCAGCAAAGTGCTTTATGCGGAATATTAGGATGTCACAGTGAGGCTGACCTTTGACCTTTTGGATATAAAATGTCACCACTTCATCATTATATCCCATCAGACATTTATGGTAAGTTTTGTCATACTTAACGTAAGAATTCTTCAGTTTCAAGAAATTCTCTTAAGGTGTTCTGGAGATTTTGTGTTCACAAGAATGAGACGGATAAAAGGTCACATTGACCTCTGACCACCAAAATCTAATCAGTACACCACTGAGTTCAACTGAATGTTATTTTGCCAAATTTGAAGAAATTCCCTCAGTGCTGTTGTGAGATATCACCTTCACGAGAATGGGAGGGATGGATGGACAGGCAATCCAAAAACATAACGCCTCCAGCTATGGCTATCGGCAGTGCAGAGACACAAAAAAAACCCATCGATATCTGCTAGGGGTGGAGGAAAAAATTGATACAGCATAGTACTGCAATATTTTTGGGTGGCAATATGGTATCGTCACACAGTGCCAAGTATTGATTTTTTGTCATATAAATTGTTAATATTACAAATTAATATTTTTGATAGTCTACAGGAATAATATAATCAATTGCCTTTTCAGTCCACAAGATACATTTTGCAGCTGCATAAAAATGGCTAAGATGCGATGAATGGACCAAAAACGTTATCCTATTTGATAAAACAGGTGTTGACAAGGTTTTCTCTTGGGGGCATAAATTACAGTTGAAAACAGGTAATCAATGTATTGCAAAATATTTTATTGCAATAATCGCTAAAATGGCAATAATATTGTATCGTGATCTAAGCGTCGTGATTATATTGTATCGTGTATCCTCTGGTGACTCTCACCCCCAGTATCTGCACAGAATTTCAAAATTGGTGCTTCACTAATTAAACCTGTCGGTCTCATTAATCAGTCTCAACTAAGAAGTACTTTTGTGTGCTTGGAGCTTAAAGGTGCAAATTTGAGTTAACTTACTGACAAACATTACCCAGCAAGTGATAGTCGTGATTTAAACATATTGGCTATATTTAGCTCCGATTTAGTCTAGCTACATGTAACCCAAATCTAGCCGATTTAATTTTGAAATTGATGAAATGTAATTTTCGCCATTGCAGATGGCGTGTGGTATGATATTCAGTTACGTATGGAGAGTCAACAGTAATTAAAATATGTTTATCTCCATTTTTTGGACATGGTCTCTACATAGCCGTATAATTGATGACGTCTACACTTTGGCTATGGTTAGACATCTACCAAATTTTCAGTGACAGCCCAAATTCAGGGTATATTTACATTTAGTGTTTATGACCAAAGCCAAATTCATCCTCTGGAGACTATGAATGTCACTCAAAATCCCTCAAATAGTTGTTAAGAAATCCTTTGGGCCACAGTGGACTCAAAGACCTTAATCTCCATCTCTGGATTCCCAGGATGCTCTCATGTGGTTAGTGAAAATAACTCTACTGGAATTGTTTCTTTGTAGTTTGTTAGTTGTTCTGCAGCATTTGCACACAATTATATTATATATTATATTCATTGCAGCCCTTCTCCCTGTGTGTTTGGTCCTGTAATTATGCTAAGAGTGTATTTATAATTGCAAATATAATATCAAAGGGCGCAAAAGGTGGGGAACTGTTTGTAACTGTTGATGCGTCCCACCTGATAGTGCTAAAAAGACAGAGCCACTGAGGTGATGAAGAAGAGGCTTGAGAGAGAAAAGGTAAGAGAAGAGGAAAATGCAGAAGACAAAAATAAAGGATGTGGAAAAAAAGAGGACATAACAGCAAAGATGCCAAAGAAAGCCAATGAGAAGACTGTTTATCCTGCCAGCAGCAGAAACACCGCGCTCCATTTACCACATTAGCACCAGCTAATTATACACTACTGAATATATTAGACTAACTAATAACCAACAAACCACTGCCTGTGTGTATGTGTGTGTGTGTGTGTGTGTGTGTGTGTGTATACCTGGGGCACTATGTTGAACTCATTGGAGGTTCGAGTTGACCACTTTATTCCAACATTTTAACAGGCCTTTTGGGGGCCATTCCATCTAAGCTTTTCCCCTACAGAACTCCAAGTGTTTGCATTGCCTAGATTTTGTGTGCGTCTGTGTGTGTGCGCACGCATATGTGTGTGTGGGGCGAGAGAACAGGTCATTTGAGGAATATTCCATTTTAGTTCCTCCCTATGGGGCACAGCTACAGAGAGAAACTCACTGACTATGAAATGAGGCTGCAATAACTGCATGTCATGAGGAGCTGCCCTGCAGCACGGAGGAGTGTGTGTGGTCGTGGACAAGTGTGTGAGTTTGTGCGTACCAGAGTCCTGAGCCAGCATTCTTCACAATGCACGTGCCAGCACTGGATGGAAGTGAGTGGCATCGTGTAGGAGTCCTAGGAACACACAGAAAGAGACAGAGAGAGAGGAAACATGAAGTTACACCAAATTCAAAAGGACACGCACATGCCGGGTAACAACAACCAAAACAACACTGTACATTCCCTGACCAACAGCATCAAACCACTAACCATGAAACGACACAGCCAGCAGCCACAGAACCACTGAGCAAGGCAGCATGGGAGGCAACTGCACCAGCAACCTGCACGTCACACACACATGGACACGATATCGGGCAGGCAACGAGCAGAGACGGAGGGAAGCAGGCAGAGGGAGGAGAAGATGAGGGAGAAAGCCATGAATGAACCCAATCTGATGGGCGCTCTTTTCTTTTCCTCTCGAAAAGAACGGACAGATGAGGGGGGAGGAGGAGGGGGGAAGAGGAGCGGAGGAGGGAGGGAGTGCCTTACCCTCCGTAAGGGCTGTGGGAGGAGCCTCTTTATGCCGCTGCCGTAGCCACCAATCACAAGGCCCCTGTACAGGCAGTACAGGCCGAGGGGGAGGGACTTAGGCTGCCTCTCTCCGACCTCATTGGCCAGCGGCCGGGGCCCTGGCCACACCCCTAGGCTCTTGATCTCCGCACCTGACTGGATAGCAGGCTTCCTCTGCGGAAGGGAGGGGTGGGGGTGGGGAAGGAGAGGGGGCGAAAGGTGGCAGCTAATCATAGAGGCGGGCTTGTACTGGTCGAGCACTTACAAACACCACAGTGCAACACACGCGCGTGTGGACAGACACACAGACCCACGCACACGTAAGCGAGCGTGTACAGCTTGGACAGCCTATGAGGACTGCTCTGAGGGAACGCTTGAGAACTCTCCCTCTGTGTTTGCACTGACTTTGTTTTGTTAAATAATCATGATATATGAAAGCTAATGGCTTAGCTATGTGTCTGAAGGTTAACAGGAGACCAATAGAAAAACTCAGCTGTAAGTCAGATGTACAGTCATTCACTCTGTATTTTATGGCACAATGAATATTGTTGCTTTCACTGTATTTTTGCTCAAGATCTGATTGGCAATTGATGGGATACTGCAAAATGTAAGGCTGTTTTTAATAATAAGATTAGTATTGAAATACATGTCTTCATTATCCATTGACTTTAACTGACATTGCTACTATATCTAAGATCTAAGTTAGGATGCATGTTTATGAGGCTCACCAGGGTCAATCATATGAATGTGAATGTTCATACTATAACCACAACTAACAATTATTTTCGTCAGTGATTAATCTATCAGTCATTTGGTCTTTAAAACATCAGAATCGATGGTAAAAACAAAAAAGGCTGTCAGAAGTTCCTAAAGCCAAAGGTAACATTTTCAAATGTCATGGTCTGTCGAACCAACAGTCCATACTCAGCTTACTATAAGAAAAATACACTACACAAAACCCAAAAACTGTTAGATCTTCTTTTTATTTACTTTATCTTGTGAATAACCATCATTAACTAATATTACTTTTAATACTTTTTGTTTTAAAACAAAGTTTGTCCTATTATATGAATAAATGCACTTCTTAACCAGAAAAGCTGCATCTCCCCTCCCAAGCTGACCAGTAGGTGGGGGTAGATATCCACTGATGAGACTAAACCTCAGCCCTGAGCTCGCTTCAGGACCAGGGGAGGATAAACTTGAGCCAACTTGGCTGCAGCAGGAGAGCACTTGTTTTCTACTTACACACAACTACCTGAGCATTGGAAGGTTATGATCCATGCACAACAGTTCGTGAATCATAACTCTGCTACACATGTTTTTGCATATACTTGGAGGCTGTGGTGGAAATCTCCAGCTCCTCTAAAATGCTTCCTGTTTGCCAACAAGTGAAAGCAACCTGATGACTTCTACATCAGACACACCGTGACAGGGAAGGGGCACAGTGGCGAGTTAAAAACAGACAGAGACGGATTAGTGTAAGATCTGTGTGTGTGTGTGACATTGTATACATATCTGTGTTTCTCTGTATGCTTCAGTGTGTGTGAGAGAGAGAGATGAGGGACAGTGACAGATGAGCGGAGAAGAGCCGTGTGTCCATGGGGCAGTGAGTGATCGATCGCTGTGTCTTGCCCTCCGTGTCACCTCGGGCACCCAGCGACCTTTAGGAAGCGCAAGCGTCGGTAATTACCTGCTTTTCACACACACAGACACACACACACACACAGGATGCCGACGCTGCACTGTCCACTAGCTTGAAGGATGACAGGATGGGTACTTGACACAAAGTGGGAAACACAAACTCTGATGAGGGGGTGCAGGTGCAGTCATATCTCAAGCATCTGATGAACACGAATATTGACACTGTCCCTCACTCTCCCTGATATTGTCATGGATGAACAAATGGCTTATATTATTGATCTGGGAGTCCAATCAATAACCTATACATGCTGTACAGCTCAGGCCCATCATTCCGCTTTAAAATGCACTATAGTTTGTGTTTTGATTGTCACCAGGGTGCATCAGCTTCATACAATTACAACTGTGGCCATGAAAATATCTTACATATATTAATACACAGCAGAATCCTGATCATATTTGAGGTTGTAATGCGTTTCCCACTAGAGTCTCTTATCCCAGCGCACATTCAGTTGACTTCCGAAGCCATGCAAGAGCATAAACCACCACAACACAAAAGCAACACCAACACTCATTCACTTGTAAAGCTACTTAGACACCCACAAACTGAGGGAGATGAGATGCGCACAGTTCCTACATGCACACTTCAATGAGTATCCAGCATATAACACAATAAACTTCACATTATGTAATAAGAGTGTCTGCTGCCCAAAGCGAGAAAGTGGAAAAATCAAGATTTGTGATGTGGTCAATTAAAGGGTAACTTTGGTATTTTTCAATCTGGATGCTGTTTTCCCATGTTTTCTATCTGACTAATGGGAACAATAATATTTAAAATGGATCCAGTATGGTGCTGCAGCTGGCAGTGGCAAAACAGGCTGCAATGTAATCAATAAGGGCATGTGTGCACCATCAAATTACATCCAATACAAGTGCTTATTTTTGCCTCTGACAGGGTCAAATTGTTTTAAGTGTCTGACAACATTACAGAAAGGATCCTACTGAGGCCGACCTTTTTGTTTAACCTGAAACTGCCCCGATATCACCCTCGCCAAGCCCGCCAGACTCCCATAAAATAAAGAGTAACTGTATTGAGCCAACATATTTCTACCCAAATGTGTGAATTAAGGGTTCATTTCAACCAAACCTGGGTTGGTGATTGTTGGAACAGTGAAAAGACAAAGCAAGACTGTTTTTGTGAGTTTTGTGAGTGTGGTTGGTTTGGAGATACCGTTTTCAGGGCAGTTTCTGATTAAACAAAACAGATCTTATGCCTGGTTTCCATTATGCATATCATGTACTGTTTATATGATGCCTCTATCCAAATACCCACAAAGCACAATGTGGCCACAAGCTTGCAATAATGTGCCCTGGCTTGTAGCATACTACAGTTTGCACAGACTGCAGTAGTTATGTTGTAAGTGCAGTAAACTGGGGCAAAAGAAGGCAGTATTTGGGGAGCTTGTGACATGGGACAGGCATCGTCATCTTACTCATTTCTGAGGATCCAGTCACTGCACTGGGACAGAGTATCTGTGTGCCACTAGTTCAAAACTTGTTAGATTGAAGGATATGAGGAAGGGGCTCTTCATTAAGCTCAAACAGAGCAAAGAGCAACATCCTCCTTCGGGGGTTTCCTCAGAGACTACTACTACTAACCCTTGCGCTAACTACCAATACCATAAACCACGGCTGCTCTTCTACATGATACCACATTAAGTTCTACAAATGCTAGATGTAGTGCCTCCAGACAAAAAGGCACAATACTGCCACTAAGGGCTGATTTGAAACAGAGAACATGCATATGAATGGTATGCTCACCATGCAGATGAGACACTTGTATCGGTCTCCTCTCAGTATCTGCCTCTCCAGCTCTCTGATTCGAGCCTTCAGAGCCTCCATGGTAGTAGCCGTAGACTCCTCCTCTGTTACCCTGGAAGATAGGAACAGAAAGAAAGACAGAGGTGGAGATGTTTAGTGCTGACTCTCTAAGACATATTGATGAGTGTAAGACAGTGTGTAAAATTACACACTAGCAACCACTGAAAAAGTAAAGCCAGACCATGTCCAAACTTCAATAAATGTGAGAAGAGTGTTCGAAACACCTCCATGCTTGAGGTGGTTTTTCGCCTTTGTCGAAACACAGCTGATGCAACAAATGGGATATGGAAACACCTTCACCAAATATATTGTGACTTAGTGAACAGTTAACTAAAATGACTGATGAGCTGTTTCCACTGTCAGCATTTTGAAGTGCACAAGAACCATTGCCTTGATTTGTCTTTGCCTCTGGGCAGCATGAAACCTGGCCAATACTTGCTGACACAAGCTTAGCCTATGCCACCTACCTCTGACAAAAATCATACTTTAGGGAGCCGAATTCATTCGCTCAAAACCAGTTGATGGAAATGCGCCCAATTCTCATTGCTTTTTAGCAACATCTCAAAAGTTTGCTTGAAATTCACTTAAAAATGTAATGGAAACACGCATTGACAAATAAAAAACAGGAAATTGGCTAAAAGAAATCTTCTGTCTCTAACTTTATGGTGGTTGACATTAATACTATCAGTCTTGACACAATATTGCACTCTTCTGTGACCCTACTATATCTAAATATATGTGTTCATTCCCACAATGACAGTTTCATGAACTCCTGTCTTTACATAAATGTGTCAGTGTTCGATTCCCCACAGATTTCCATTCATAGCCATCTGATTATATCCCTCTCTGCAGTGCAAACCTGCTCTCTGTCCCTCAGTATGTCGTATGACATGTTTCTATTGACAACCTCTTTATCATTGCCTTCTGTCTCTCTGCAGTTCAATACACGCTTGGGCATCTTTAAACCCCCCAAACCTTAATTTCTTTGTCCAAGATGTAGCATGACATTCTTCTAATTAACTCGGTTGTATCTTCATAGGGCCCATCATACAACACATTTACAACTTGAGCCCCTTTCTTTGCTCATTCCCACAATTCTTTGTATTTTCCTTAGACTCCATCAGATTTTTCATTCTTCAGTTTCCCTGTTTTGACTCCAAGTGCCCTGTCCTCCTTTCATCAAAATCTCACATTCACGTCTCATCCTCTGCATCTCCTCTCTTATGTTTTCCATCCATCCCTATATCCACCTATCCATCGCAATTTATTTCCTTGCCTTGTGTCCTCACTTCATCCCTCCCTCATTCTATCCACCGCCCTCCCTTTCTTCCTGCCCCTAAGCAGCCTCTGATTAATGTGTAGCATGATAACAGAAAATGTGCATTTAACACTGTCCGACAGCATATGAAGCAGCCATAACTAAATCAATACGGCCGACGCACAGACCACAACGCTGCAGCTGATGATGATTTGGCGCAGTGAGACGAGGCCGCACGAGCCAGCCCCGTGTTTATTATGGCCATCCACTCGTTCTCTGGCAAGATGCAATAGCTGTGTGTGTGTTAAAATGGGAGTGAGTGTGTGCGTTTATGGTGATGTGGTCATTTTGCAGCCTGATAGCTAGCTGATCTATGGTATTGATCTGGATGGGGAAGGACAAGCGGAGAGAGGGTGAGAGGAAAATAGAACGATAAGTGGCTGTGTGTGTGTGTTCCTGTGTGTGGCCTAGGATATGGCTTCATTTGCTGCATCCTCAAACAGCAGAGGCAGGGAGATGGAAAGAAAAACAAGGACAGAATTTCTCAATTTCCTATTAAGAGGCAGGTTTCTGTAAATCCATTTTTACTGTATGCAGCAGTATGAGTAGATTTACATCTTATTTCCTTGTGTCCTATCGTCAAATAAGCTCATTAAAATAAATTGAACATTTAGACTAAATTGAAGATTAAATTAAAATTAAACATTTCAGGTTTGCAAAACACTCCAGTGTTAAGCTGCGCTGTAAAAGCTGAGCGTAGAAGCCTTATGTTTGCAGATAGTTCAATTTCCTTTTGGCAGAAACTTATCCAGGAGCAACAAAAACTCTCACACAACTGCAGTCCACTATTCTTTCTCTTCCATCTCCTAAAACCTCAAAATTACGCTGCAACTGTTTTACAACAGGATATTTCCAGATTGTGATTATTCTCTATTTTGATTGGCTGGTAGCCCCTAATCCTGTCTTCTGAAATGTGCCAATCCCTGTATGGCTATATGATGCCAAGCGTTACAAATTGTAAGAATTTTGAGGTATAGGGACTATATTTCATGATACTTGAAAAGCTAGATCAAAATCCGATTTTGCTTCAGTAGTAAGTACTTATGGCTTGAGCTGTAGCGATTAGTTAAAGGTATCTAATTAACCGAAATGATCGATTAAACATTTTGTTCATTTAAAAAACACCAATCTTTCCTTGGTTTCAGCCTCTCAAATGTCTCATATTTTCTAAATTGGGTATTTGGACTGTTGGTCCAATTAAGCAAGAAGATATCACAATGGGCTCTGTGAATGTATGATGAAGGTTTCACTATTTTATGACATTTTTGAGACTAAACATGCGATTTACTGTAAAAATAATTCACAAACTGTACTTAGTTGCAGCTATGGCTGGGTATTGGTACTCAACACTCTAAAGATATCGACTTAATTAATGATACCTGCATTCAATCCTTTTTGTATGTATTTTAGGTCTATAAAATATGACTATTTGTACGTTTGCTTTCTCGCAGCCAATCATCTCAAGTGTTATATGATTTAATGCAACGTATGATTGGCATACTACCCCAGCAGCTAAATCCATAAAGTCTGTAATATGGTGAAGTCCACAGGGATGTATTTGTCGAAGCTGGCAGTTCAACGTGCCTAGATGCCACCAAAATGGTCGACAGTATGGCAATGCTACTTGCCTGTTTTGTCTGGTGGCATTTAACATAACTGAATGCTTACACTCACATAATGGGTATCGAAAAATCAGAATTATTGCCTTACAGTTGTATGCCTCAGTAAACCAGTCACATTGCAGTTAAAATTTACATCCACGTTTGTGAAAACATGGATGCTTCACACACATCTTCCCCCTGACAACACAGACGATCTATACAATCAGCACTGTTTCAAGTTGGGCAGCCAAGACTAGAGTCACCAATTCAGTATCTGACCATCTGACCAAATATCTCCCTTCTACTCCTGAATTGTTGTGTTAAATAATGGCCACAAAAGTGTTTTTGCAAACTACTGATGTCACAGTGTCGCACCATCATTTTACCCTATTACACATTTAAGTGAAATTCTGTCATGATTAGCATATAAATTCTCATAAGTTATAGACAAAGGCATGTTTTGTGAGGTCACAGTGACCTTGACCCTTGACCACAAGATTCTAATCAGTTCATTCTTTAGCCCAAGTGGAGATCTGTTTGTTGGGTGTGATCTGTTACATAATAAAATAATGAGATATTTTAAAGATTTTTGCAGAGATTCATGGTACTTATTGCACAGGGAAGTCAGGTTATCAGGATCTGGAGGCTGGTCTGGACTTGTCTTGATCAAGAACACTGAGCCATTCTCCCACAACAGATGTAGCAAGGAGGTTTTGCACCTTCCATGGTAAAAGTCTACCTGTTCTAGCTCCTCCCTGTAACCCATCACTATTCGATGTCTATAAAGACCTAGTTGGGACTCCTAGCCTGACTCGCCACTCCATGCCCTATAAACTGCTTTACCCTCTCCTCTTATTAGTTCTGAGCTTGTAAAAAGCCATTTAGCCTTGATTAGCCTGCTAGCTTATAAAGCAGCAGTGGACTCTGGGCTGGACAGGACTGGGTGGGGGTTGTCCCTAAAACAAGGCTGTCTCTCTCCTTTAACAGCTCCAATAAAGCCCCCTGTCGCTCAGTCGAGCACAAAACTCTGCCAAGGGGCTCTCCTTCCTTGTCCAGTGTCGGTTAAACAATGGAGACAGAGAAAGTTTTACACAAAAATATTCTCCTTTTCTTCCAGCAATACTCACCTCTGCTGTCTCCTCTCTATCATCCTCTCTATCTCTAAAATGAATATTTATTTAGCACAGTTAATAGAGTACCACATCTGAATACATGTTAATCTATTTTTTTGTGGCTGAGGCTATCTCAACCAGGGGGCAGGGAGGTAGAGGGGGAGTAGGATGGAATGGAGGAGGTGCAAAGATTTAATGGAGGTAAAAAGGAGAACAGGATGATTTCACAGGGCCAAGGAAAGGAAAGACAACTCTCTGGGGCTAAATGTGACACAGGGAGAGATAAACTGCCTCTCAACCAGCAAGAACCACAAGTAAAAATCCTTGAGTCTAAGCGCTTTATGCTATTTGTGTGTGTCACTGATTTAAGCTGGCTCAGGGGTTTTCAACCTTTTCAGTCTTGCAGCCAAAAATACAGAAAATTTATGTCACTGTGGGACCCAGGCTTAGCAAACATGCCATGTCGACTCACAGAAACAAGCTAACAGTTCAATTTGGGTTACAGCCTAAAAGGTGAGATATTCCTGGGTTAGGAAATATACAAGAATCATTTGTGTGAGTTGGCTGCTACTCAGTGTAGCATCAAGTTTCCATAAGCATAAGCCTCAGGGAGGGACTAACAGTATATAAAACATATATACAATACAGAGATCTGATCCTGATTTGCAATGCAGGTCTTGGTAGAGATACACCAATATGACATGCTATATGCCAGG
The DNA here is from genome assembly GCF_011397635.1 of Epinephelus fuscoguttatus. Taxonomy (NCBI): domain Eukaryota; kingdom Metazoa; phylum Chordata; class Actinopteri; order Perciformes; family Serranidae; genus Epinephelus; species Epinephelus fuscoguttatus. Next base: position 9,323,436 of record NC_064766.1, on the reverse strand, counting down.
TATTAATACATACTTTCAACATATTGTACCGCAGTAACCAGAACTATAACTATAATATTATTACTTCCATTAATGTTGTTGTAAGATACTGTCATTACCTGCATATCTCTCTCTCGCTCTCTCTCTCTCTCTCTCTCTCCCTCTCTCTCCCTGTGTCATATGGATTACTGTTAATTTATCATGTTGATCTGTTCTGTACGACATCTATTGCACGTCTGTCCGTCCTGGAAGAGGGATCCCTCCTCAGTTGCTCTTCCTGAGGTTTCTACCGTTTTTTTTCCCCGTTAAAGGGTTTTTTTGGGGAGTTTTTCCTTATCCGCTGTGAGGGTCTTAAGGACAGAGGGATGTCGTATGCTGTAAAGCCCTGTGAGGCAAATTGTGATTTGTGATATTGGGCTTTATAAATAAAATTGATTGATTGATTGATTGATTGATATATCACGCTGTTGCAAAAGTTTGATGGGCTCATAAACAAAAAGTCCATCAAACAGTGTGTTGGGGTAAGATAGCATTTTATTTCATCTGAATCGGCTTACCAAATAACCTTTTTAAATCTGTAATCAAATCTTTAAGTGCAGCTCTTAATATCTGAAAGTAGCTGCAGTTAGGAACAACTATATCTCAAATATTCAACTGATATCTGTGTTTACTTGCTGGCTGAGAGGGCAGGTCCTGGTTAATATTAAATATATGAGCAATTGTTGACATGATATGCGTTTAATTTAAATGGCCACTGACCACTCTGTTAGTCTTGTTTCACGGGGAGAAAACAGACAATCCACGATCCTAGAGTGGGGTAAAGAGTGGTGCTTCTTTCTCTACTACTGCATTTCCACTGCATGGTACAACACAGCTCGACTTATCTCAACTCGCTCTTTTTTGGTTTGTCACTGTGGACAGTACCTGGTAATTTTTTGTGTCACTCGAAGTGAGCTTAGCTGATGTAGAAGGTGGAGATAAAACACTGCAGACCACTGATTGCTCCACATTACTCATGATTATTTATTAAAATTCTTGTGTTAATATTTAGTGAAAGCGTCAATATTCAAACCTACGATATCATCACAACATTGATATCAAAAATATGAAAAATCTGATATTTGATTTTCTCCATGTTGCCCAGTCCTACACTACACCACACACATGACAACGTGCCGACGTTCCTCTGTTTGGTTGCCAATGAAGTGATCCAGCAAGTGTTGCATCACAGACGATGTTAGGGCAACATCATGTGGTGTCCCTACAGCGATCAGTTCAGAATTTGGCCTACACTTGAAAACACTTGGGAACCCAAACCTTCAATGTTCAGTCTATATGTAATACAGCAGTGAGTATTCCCCTAGACTGTGTCCTTGGCTGTCCATTGAGTATATTTTGCTGTCAGTACAACAGTTTGAATATGTATGGGTCTCACTCCAATTACAGATATTAACTGGTATGTATGGTACATCTGTTTGCTCTGTGCTGTGCAGGGTTGTATGTATGAGAGTTTGTGGGCACAGTGGGACGAGGCTCTGGCTTGGTAGGTTTTAAACCGAAGCTGTGGCCTTGATCTTAAAGGCCTGCCATCGTAAAACCTGAGGAACCAATACTGAAATACAGCTTCCATTCATGCAACACGCTGCTACTCCAACTTAGTTACTGGCCCACAGGGCTTTTTGAATGCTGTGTGCATGTGTGTGAGTGAAAGAAAGTGAAACTGCGGTGCATTTCCATCTCCAGTCACCCCTATGGCGACAAGCAAGCACGAAAGCCTGACAGAGACAGATAGATGGCTGTGCCTCCCCTCTATTTAGCGCTCTGTCCCCAACGTGTGTGGGGCTATTTCTCATTTCATTAGTGTGTGTGTGTCTGTGTGTAGCTGAAGACCTCCGCCATCCGTCTCAATCAGCCCAGTGTCTTAATCTACTGTCTACCTACATTTTGGCCTCACTCAGCCTCCCTCTCTCTCAACACAAGCACACAGCAAATGACAAAATTACATAACAATTAATTCTAAAAACACAATATTCAAGCAAACATTTTATCCAGCAGGTAGGTAAATAAATCTCTTGCACGTAGGTGCTGTGAAAATAGCAGCGGTAAATCCCTTTAGAGCATCATTCTCTGCTGCACCCTGTTAACTGAGGCCTTAACTACACTGACACACCATGATAAAACATTTAAGTCACTATTGATTTCCCCTGCCTCAGCCCGATCTGTGTGTGTATGTGTGTGTGTGTGTAGGTCTCAGATGGCAAAATGGAAAGGGAGGGGGCCGTTTTGTAAGTGCCTGAGAAAAAATTGAGACAGAGGATGGGAAGAAAAGAGAAATGGGAAAGACAAAGAAGGGAGAAAGAGAGAGAAATGTGGCTTAGCGACAACAATAAAGAGAAGAACCAGAGAGAAAAGGCAGCGAGAGCGACTGGGCAGTGTGTATGTGTGTGTGGAGGGGGGGATGGAGGGTAGAAATCTAGCTTCATCACTTCCAAATTGAGGACAGATTCAATTATTTGCAGAAACCACATGGAAATCTCTCCGCATTGTTCCAGCTGGAGCACCAAATTTGGCAGCAATCGCATTGGCGGCATTGGAGGGGCCATTTATCTTGGAGGGGAAAGAGCGTCTCAGGCGTTGTACGTGTATATGTGTGTGTGTGTGTGTGTGTATGTGAGCTCATTTATCTTGCGGGGGAATGAGCAAGGGAACGAGGACGCCCCGGGAGGCGACCAGATCATTACCCATCTGGGATCAGAGACAGAGAGAGAGAGAGATTTCACTGACGCTGCCCCCGTGCAAAGCCACACACACACTTGTACAATGTATCAATGTAACGAAAGGAGACAAATCTCATTTTCATTTGGGGACGGAGGGGCACAGAAGCTCCACAAATACGTGCATTTATAGCAAGCGGAGAAGAGTGAGGCAGGGAATTGTTCCAGCCAGCTGACTGCTTGTTCCATTGCAATCATTCAGCATCTAGTTGGCTCCCTTTAAATGGATACTTCGATTAAGGCATGCTCTTCTCTAGGTGGCCACTAAGACCTCAGCTAGGACAACATGTAGCAACACGTACAACTACATTTGACCATGACAAAGTCATAACCTCACATTTTCTTTGGGAAATGTTAGAATTTCAGGTAGTTCTTAGCAATGAGTGTTAGGCAAGCAAGATGATTCTCACTAAACTACATCTGTGAGATTGAGTTCATTTCTAGAAATGATTCGTTTACCAACATAAGTCCGATGTAATGTATGGTCTGTAGCAGGAAAATAAAATAACTTGGAGTAAATGACAGCTCTGAAGAGAAACTCAAACTCACTGATGAGCTACAACTGTCCTCTAAGCTATGCAAACAGAGCAGCATGAGAAGAGCACCTTGTCCTCACTGACATCAGTACCACGCCAACTGTGCATGAGTGTGTGTGCAAAACTAGATCAATCAACACCATCTGACCACTGCCTCCCTACACAGCCACACTGACCTGCCTACATCTCTCTCTCACACACACAATCACATACAGACACACACACAAAGTGAAACAAGGAGGATCACAGCACAAACAACTTATCGAATGCATCCCCTCGCTCAGCAAACACACACACACACACACACACACACACCTTTTGCCTTGCTGTGCTGTTTCTGATCAATACACTTCAAGCTGCTCTGCTTATTCACCAGTTATCCCATCTGCTGATATTTAATATGGGGAACACACACACTGAGCACTGATTGATTCATTGACATGAAGCATTAATTGCACGCAGCCTATCAAGAGGTGACAGATACATGGAGAATACTACACGTAAAGCTACAAAAATTCATATTCATATTTAGGAAATATACGTTTAAAACTTTCCTAAAGTAAATTCTGTCATTAGTGTCCTGCTCTGGTAGCCAATGCAGCCTTGAGAGACGTTTGCAATAACAGGGAAGACAACACACTCCAATCATTTATATTTTAACATTTTGCCTGAGGAAATGACTGGTAAAGGGAAAGGTTAAGAAAACGAGATGAGAGTGCTGCTTTTTAGGGGGTATTCCTAAAGGCACTCCAGGTGGACAAAGGAAATCACTTTAAGAAATAGGGTCTGGGATGGAAGGCAACAAGCAGACTGACCCCAGCTCAGTGTGTGTATGAGTGTGCCCGTAATCGCATGGGGCAAAAGGACAGGAGAATATGCCAGACATGCAGAAGCAACCAATCAACCAAATCCCTCTTTCTCTTTGCCCACTGACGTTTCTCTCTCGCTCTCGCAATGAGCTGACCTCTATTACCCATGCAGGGGACAGGGCGTGTGTGTGTGAGATTGTTTACTTGTGGCAGAATATGGATGAGGAGATGGAAATGAGGGAATTACAGAGCGCTGGCCTTTCACACACAGGGTGTTCTAATGGATAGGCCAGTGTGTCCGCTTGTGAATGTGTGTGTATGTTTAAATCACAGCTGGGTGAGGGGATTTTCTTTGTAATGTCCAATCCAGCCTCTAGCTGCAGTCATATATACAGGTCAATATGACATATTTAAGAACTTAAGATTTTTGGAGTATATATGCTGGGGCTACTTCCTAAACGTTGATGATTTAAAGTTTCCCCAAGTCTGATCTCATGTTGTCAGTTAAATCATGGCACTTTATTCAGCTGTGCATTGAGCTTTAAACGTCTCCATTTCGCAATTACAAAACTAACTTGTTTCTGCGTGGTGCTTCAACGCTCTCAGCTCCAGTGCTGAATGCAGCCAAGTTTGCTAAACTATATTGAACTAGACACAAGCACATCATCCTGTCAGCAGTGAATCAGCACGGAATGTTCCACTCTCTGACAATTTTATACTTCTAATTGGTGTTAATAATGCTACCATTTTTGTTTGAAAGTTGAACTACTAGGAGCTGCAGGGATGACCTTTTTTGGGGGCCAGTCTGGAAATTAACATCACCCTGCTTCCTTTAACAAGAAGCCTATGGGATTTTTCCACTGGACTTTGGAATATTGCAGAAAATAAGCTGTGTGGCAAACATCAGTTTGTGACACTTGCATGTTTTGTTCTGCAAAATAATCTTTACAAATGAACACCACTTTATGATTTTTTAATCATAAATGCAACGAACAGAAGTAAAAGCAAACTAAGGCTATTAATAAACTACACCACGGTCGCATGAGTTCAGCGTTGCCACCACAACAAGGCTGTAAAGCCGTGTTAGCCACTTGTTTGCAACTGTCATTTTTAAGACACGTTCAAGCTTCAGAAATGATGAGTGGGAATTCACCAGCGTATTTCAAGCTGAAGTCTCTTCAGCTTGTGTTAACCACAGACCTTATTTCAGGCATCTAACCAAAACCTCATTTAAAAAACCCAGTGACTTCATGATGAGGTAACCGGAAGTGCTAAAATGCTAACTCATTCCTTGTCTTTTGGACTCATTCCTGCAGCACGCTAAACAGATGTGGGAAAAGCAGTAATTTTTTTCTCTCTGTTTGCATGATAGTTCATTATGTGGTGTAATTTTGTGTGTGCCATGAGGGTAATTTGTTTTCCTCCTGTCCAACTGGTCAGTAACAGTCTATTACCCAATTCCAAATGAGCCAAGATATGATCAAAAAATAATACAGAAACAACATCTGTAATCTAAGTGCTACCTGTATAAATGCCATGTGTGTGATGTTCAGTGTCATCGTCCTGCCATTCTTAAAAAGCTTTACTTGAAAACTATGAGAAAACAGCTGTTTATCATGCATCACGTCGTGGTGTATAAACGGTGTTGCTGAAAGCATGTGTCTAAACAGTGTGAACAAACATTTGCATGTTTTCACACTGCTGCCTTGAAACCAGCGTGTGCCTTGTATCTGCTTGTGTCTACGTCCCCATTAATGATTCTAAGGCAGCTCTGTGCTAGAGAGAACACAACTGCAAGAAAAATCAATACCTGGAGAGACCCTCCCTGTCACACACACACACACACACACACACACGGCAAAAACAGAATCCACACAAAATGCATCATTTATGACCCTCTACAAGTCGACTCTCCCGCAAGTACAAAAACTCATCACAAAGTCATAGAATCACCGTGTGTGTGTGTGTGTGTGTGTGTGTGTGTGTATGTGTGTGAGATCAGTCTGATACTGCAATGGGAAACGTGACAGAGTCATTTTCTGTCTCACCTTTTACAACTAGATCATGATATGTGTGCGTGTCTGTACATATGTGTAACCTACTTTTCAATCTCACTGTTTTTACAGGTGCGCGGGGCGCAGGAGGAAGAGGAGGAAGATGAAGGGGTGCTGGGGTCTGTCTTGCTGCTTTCTCCGTTGCTCGTTGAAGGCATCTCTGAAAACACACAAACAGGTAATGTGGTTAACACTGGAGAGTGACTGTTGTAGCTGCAATAAGCATTCACACACCTCCCTGCAGATTCAAAAACCATGAGTCAAAATGAGGAGAAAATAAATATCCAACATTCTTGGCAAATTATCTCTTGTGTAAGTAACTATATTCTTTATATGAAGACTTGCGATACTAAAATCATATTAAAACATTATGAATAAAATGTCTTAGCCCTTCTTACCGTCACTGGCCCATTTGGAGAATTCAGGCGTTATTCTGTTAGAAGGCATCCCACCGCTGCAACAGAGACAAAATGTTGGTATGAATAGAGCCTCAATGGTGCATTCCATTTCACTGACAGTGCTACCTACAGCGAGTGTCGGTTGGAACGCCCCCAAGTTTGGAGAATCAGACAGAGTAGTAAGCCACAGAAGCAAAAGAATGTTTTCGCCGCTTTACCTTGCCACAGAAAACCCTCATTTGATGGGGAAGCAGTTAATGGCTTCAGTTCCCCATCAATGCCCTCGTCAAAGCCACCAGACTCCATTCACAGAAACAGTAAATTTGGCTCACTTAACACGGGAGCTGCTGGTCTAATGCTGCCTCAATCAGTTAGTTACTGTTTCTGAGTGAATTCGGTGAACCCAAACTTAAATGCCAAAGTTACACAATAATAAAAAATGCAGAGAGAGAGGGACAGACGAGCAGCTCCTGTGCTCAGGGGTGTTAAATGACTGTTTTTCTTAATGCAGTCTGGCTTTGATGAGAGCGATATAACAACTTCAGTTCTCTGTCGCAAATCGCTGGCTGACGGTGAGGTGAAGCAGTGAAAATATTCTTAATATGGTGTACACTTCAACTGATATTGATTTTTTTTTAGCTGGGACCTTTTTAGGTGGCTAAAATGTGTTTTGTTTCTGCCCCCATCTACAGCAGTTAATTGCTTAGCTTCTCCAAACTGGGGACATACCCACTGACTTTATGTTACACACTCATTATGGATAACTAACTCATTCAACCTCACTTAAAAAAAATATGAACTATCCCCTTAGATTCATATTCTGCTAGCTTGACTGTGCAGTAGTTATGGCCTCATACTTGAGCACGGCTCCCCGTAGCGCCTCCCTCTCCCTGGCTTCTCCTTGGTCCTCTCCGGCTCCAGAGCAGGGGATGATATCGGCCTCGGTGTACTGGGCCTTGCCGTATTCCAAGGTGTCGTCTCCGTCCACGTCTAGGTCGGCATCGCTGTCTGCCGCGCTCTCCTTGATGCTACACGTGGCAAAACCTGTTCCTGTGAAGAGAATATGAACACGACTTTCAGTGTGACTTTCAGCAAGACAGTGAAAATGAGAGAACCTTGAGTTTCATGTGTGGAGAGGAAAATTTGCCCATCACTGGCTTCATCACTCATAATTTTCCAGGACACGACATGGTGAGGTTTACTTAACAGATGTTAAAATTGACACCACAAGTGATCTAATACAACATGAAAAATAAAATCACAGCTGCAAGTCACACATTTAGGCAAAATATTGTGTATTTCTTATGCTTTACATTCCAGTTCACACTTGATTAAATGTCAGAGTAAACACATATCAGTATCTAATGTCACAGATCCAGCAAAATATATACAGAATATAACAACAGGGACCTCTACTGCCTGCTTTTGAGACAAGCCTAAGAGATCTGAAACTTGAGGTTATTAAAAAACTTTACTTTTTTAAGGATCTGCAGATGGAGAGAGATGAGAACGATATCTGGTCAGAGAGATGAGGGTGAAAAGAGAGACAGACACGGGGTGAACTGATGAAGACTGACACTTCACCCATCAATCTTTGGGAGAAAGAGAGGGAGAGTGGGAGACTGTGGGGGAGTGTGTGTGTGTGTGTGTGCGTGCGTGCGTGCGTGTGAGTGGCACTTCTATAAACCCAGTGATGAACGCTCAGACAAACCCTTACCGCTGCCTGACTGCTCCCTTCAGCTCCACTTAGCCACAGAGCCGGCTGTGTGTGTGTGTCCGTCACTTAGAGGCGTCTCCTCAGTGTTTGTTTGAGACTGTCTGTCCCTCTGTCACTTAGGCCCTGTCTCTCCAACCCCTTGAAGGTGTGGGTGCACGCGTGAGTGTGTGAGTCTGTCTACCTGTCACTTACACCGCGTCTATCTACTACGCAAAGGTAGGTAAGGTGTGTGCATGTGCAGGAGTGTTCACGTGTGTATGTTACTTACTATTTGAGCACTTCGAGGTGTGTGTGACAGTGTGTGTGTTTCACTTGAGATGTGACTCTGGATGTGTTTGTGTGTGTCTACCACTGACAGGCCTGACAGCCATCTTATTTACACCTATCCCAATTTCTACAAGCTCTCAGCTGGACTAGTGTGTTCTCTGTGTATGTTACAAGTGTGTGTGTGTGTGTGTGTGTGTGTGTGTGTGTGTGTGTGTGTGTGGGACCAGATAGAAACTCGACAGAGTTGACAGCCATCTTATTTAACCCCCTGTCCCAGTATGTGTGTGTGAGTCTCCATACTTGACTTCCTATAACAGTTGGTCTCAGTGCACTACAGTGTCTCACTGCACTATGGCGTCTTTGTCAAAGTGCAAATCAGCCGCTAGGGCTTGTCTCTGAGGACCTTCTGGGATTTAAACATCTGCTGCTGCTTCTCCTACTTAACTGTGTAATTCATTTCACTCTTACTCTAGAAAAGAATAAAAAAAATGAGGAGGGAGGAGAGAGAATGTGAGCACGGAATGGCTGAAAGCCGCTGTGATAAAACGCGCCACCGATGCTAAGCCGTTTTACGACAGGCCCATGGTTTTTAGTGATCAAATAAAAAGGACCTTTTAACTTTTATTTGGTCTCAGCGGCAGAGGGGAACATATGGGAACAATGGCCACGCAGCGTAAATCTAGCAGCCTGCTGGCTCTGCTCAGCTACTGAGGCTATAGTTTTTCAGGGCATGGCAGAAGGCGAACAGAGCACATGTTACATTATTATACAGCCTGACATGGTGAAACCGTTGGACTTCATGCATTTTTTCCTCTCACCACTGGCAGACTTCCTTGCTATGTAGAGTTGGTTAATTTGGGGGAAAGCTCAGTGTTTCAGGTATGGAATTTGTCCCTCCCTTACTTACCATCAAAGATGGTAACTACCTAGCCCACACACACAGAATTCCAGACCAGTTTGTGAACCTACAACACGGTGGTGACAAGTGAGATACAGTTTATATTCAAGTTCACACATGACTTTCTGCCTTTCATTACTATGACCCAAGCTTAAACCACTCTACCCCCAATCCCTCAGTGTCAGCCAAGCCAGGGAAGAAAGCTTCTCATCCATCAGCTGTAAAGGAGTGACCAACTGGATGAGAGTAAAACAAATAGTTTTAACTCCAAACCACTAATGCACGAATGAGTGCTTTGGTGTGTGTGTTGTAGTGGCAATGGCAGTAGTGGCTGGAGCATAATCCAATAAACTAATCAAACTATGGATCTTGTGGCTGGTTGGCCACAACAACTGTGCTCATGAGGTGGAACATGAATATGTGGGCTCTGACGACTTGGTAATGCCCATTTAGAGAGTTTCACGAGTGTGGAAAACCTACCAAAACCTGCGCATGGAATAATTTAGAAAACAAAAGCAACAGTGCAGAGATGACAGGATGTGTGGCAGAGAGATGCAACGGAGTTCCCTGGACAGATCTGGACCAGGGACACTGCAGTCTCAATCTCTAAGCCCACAGAAACGCTCAATAATCACTTTAGTGACCCTAAAACTGACTTTAGAACTACAGTAAGTGGACCTGTGGTGAGCTCTGGCCCGAGTGATTCACAACAAGATCACAATAATGTACAATTTATGTAATAATAATATCAGTACGACATCTGTATCAGCAGATAAAGCCTTAAAAAATTAATCACACATCAGCAGAAATCCAGTATTATTTATAATAATACAAAGTGCAGTACAATACAAACTTAAAAACAGCACAAGCTCTCAGACATTTTAAATGATTCCCTTATGGATGCTGTATTTTTGTCCTTATTTGAGGTCTATTTGTACATGTACACACTCTACATGTCTTTGGTGTTTTAACTGTGAGCATATGTGTGGCCGGTTGTGTGTGTGTGTGTGTGTGTGTGTGTGTGTGTGTGTGTGTGTGTGTGTTCTAGTGCTTCTATCTGTCCCTCTAAGCAGTCTTGGCAGGCCAATCTAATCTGGCCAGGGAAAGGTCAGCCCCACTCTAACTGCCTTTCACTCACATTATGCACCGACGCCCCCCTCCCCTTTCTTTTTCTTCACCTCTCTTCCTATCCAGTCCTCCTTTCCTCACCTTCTTTGTGTTATCACTTCTTCCTTCTTACCTTTATTCTTTCACATTTCTCTGAACTATCCTCTTTCCACTTTTTCCCTTCCCTTGCTTGTTTCTTCACATCTCTTGCACCACCCTTTATCACTCTATTTTTCTCTCTACTCATGTATCACTTGTTCTCTCTCTCCCCTGGTCCAGTCCCCAGTTTCCCCTCCTTTCTGTCAGACAGGCATGATCAATACACACACATACCGACTCATACAGGGCCATCCTGGTCTGTCTCATTACCATAACCATCTCCTGAATATCGTTGACTCTTAACATACTAACTACACATTTTATCCTTGGAGCTACATGCCTCATGACAGCAACAGCGGAGACACTCAATCTACATACATGTCACCACAACAACACTACAAGTTCAGATCTGAGGAGGCGGGCAGGATCAAAGGACCCATCAGGCTGACAGACAGCCCAGATCGACCAATCGACCGACCTCGGCGACATCCCGTTACCATAGCAATTATCGGGACCCTCTAAGAAGCAGAGAGGAGGGGAGTCAAAGGTCATCGCACTATCTTTCTGCCATTTACAGGTCAGAGAGAGAGAGGGAGAGAGATGGGGAAAGGGACACAGACACAAAGACATGAGACGGCCATCTTTGAAGTCCATTTACAAAGCACAGATTTCTCCTCTGCTCAATCCCTCTGGGCCATCTCAACCTGCAATAATCCCCCTCTTCTCCTCCTCTGTCTCTCAGGACGGCCTGATATCAAACCTCAGGATCTGTCTGTCTGCCTGCCTCCCTGTCTGCCTTTCCATCTGTCTGTGGCTAAACTGACAGATCAACTATTTTCTTTTAAGATCGGTCACTTAAAAAGCAGGAGTAAACACTTGAGAAACAAATAGGAACATTAAACGTGCTATGTAATGTGGTACATTGAAATCTGATTTGTAGGCCCTGCATAATATGAGGAAAATCTGTAATGTGCTATGGCATTGTTCAATGCGGAGATGATGATATGACATAAATAAACAAATACTGAAGTGTGCATATTAGCTACACAGTTCCAATCCCTCTCTGCTTTAAAGGTCCAGTGTGTAGGATTTAGTGGCATATAGCGGTGAGGTTGCAGAGCTGAAACTTCCCCCGTGTGCCAGGTGTTCAGAAGAACTACAATGGCTGACGAAATGGCTCAGACAAATGTCTCTATCTGTCCGTTCTATGCTACCATAGAACAACATGGCAGCCTCTGTGGGAAAGGACCCGCTCTGTAGATAGATATATACGGTTCATTCTAGGGTAACAAAAACACAACAATTCTTCTTTTCAGGTGATTATAAACTAATTTAACATAGCTAAGAATATCATACACCATTTCTGCCAATAGATGCCCCTAAATCCTACAAACTGGACCTTTAAGTATGACGCTAATACAGATAATAAACATTGGATAGCTAATATTCACTGAATAAACAAATTAAATAAATTACTTTGAACATGCATATTTTTACTGACTAAATGTATGCATATGACTATGAGTTCAGCATTTAATTGTTAAAAAAACAACAACCTGAAAATTGTCACAGAGGTACTTGGGAAACTGTTGTACAAGAATTTTGTGGGGTTTGCTGGTAACAATTGGATCTTATTTTTAATGGAATTTCTAAAATCTGAAAATAAATAAATACACAAATAAAACAAAAATAAATAGAATATTTTAATTGAAAATGCTGTAGTGAAAGAACAAGACAGTAAAGGCAGATGTAGGCCTACGAATTCATCATCATCAATAACACAGAAACTTTTCTGTTTAAACAACCTCATGACAAATCCAGTATAGATTACTGAGTCTACAAGATTTTGCTTATCGATTAATCACTGATGTCATAAACTAAACAAAAATGGCAACTTTTGCTGGTTCCAATCTCCAATGTGAGGATTTGCAGGTCTTGTGCACCAGCACAAAAAAAAGGTCAAATGAAATATTTTGACATGAAATTATTATAAAAACTTAGTTGTAATAAACACATTTTCCTTTAAAGACAGACTTTTGAATATATCTTGCCAAGTTAAAAGTAAATGCTAGTTGCTTTCCAGCCCATAAAACTGAGACTTAGACAGACAGACAGACAGTCCACTAGACAGATAAAGAAAGCTCTCTGTCTGTGCCGTGGCTCCTTTCAACCTGGCTAAGCCGGTGCGAGACACAGGGAAGTCTTCCCTCACACAGAGTTGAATCATAAACTGATCTTGTTCGATTTTTTCCTCCCACCCCACCTCCCCCTCTCTCGTCTCCCTTGAAAGGGCCCCGTTCCCTCTGCCTTTCTTCCTCTGGCTCTCAAAGGGAGGGAAGGATGGTGGCACTTCACAGAGGGATAGGCCCTCTCTTCATCCCGCCAGCTGAGGAGACCCCCTGCAACATCTCTATATCCGTCTAGCCGGCCGCTGGCTCTCAAGAGCCTGCTGGATTCAGCGGTGAGTGTTAGAACCACTGAGGAGCTTTCAAGACAAAATCCACCTTCTGAGCCTTCTGCCAAGTATGTGTGTGTGTATGTGTGCGTTTCAAGTCGCTCTCCCCAGGCCACCTCAGTTATCTGTGTCACATCACAAGGTGCCCTATTAGAGCGTGGCAGAAGGGTCCTGTGTCTGCTCGTTTAACGACGTGAAAGAGAGATGGGCGGTTTGGAAGGAGCATTGCGGAGATGGATGGACGGGTGGGGAAGCCACCACCCACCCCCACGAGCTGCTCTTTGGCGCAGTTTAGTTGAGATTTCAACATTGATCTGTCTTGTCTCCTCTCTCTCTGGCTTGCAGAGAGAGAGGCAGGTGAGGCTCAGCGTGTGTGTGTTTAACAACGGATCGAACAGGGAGAGAAGGAGGTGAGCAGGAAGAGGGACAGATGAAAGCTGAGGCAGAGCCAAGAGAGTTTGAAAGAGCCTCTTAGAGATGACAACAACTCTTTACCTCCATCTGTGCACATCTTGATGCTTTGCCTCTGTCTGTCTTTCACCACGTTTTACACAGAAACAAACTGAGGCCACAGCGGGAGGCCACTGTGATGCACAATGCAGTTAAATCATCAGACTGCATGTATTCATACTATTTGGTAAATAGAACTAGAGTGTATGTTTTGTTTGGAGGCACTTCTGGGGCTTAGAGGAAAGACTGTTGTAGCAAAGACATAAAAAGACTGAGAGAACAGTGTTGGCAATGTTTACACTGAGGAAGTGTTGTGTAGGAATTAAAGCTATATTACCAACCAACTTCAAGTATTCAACTCTTTTGATAATTGATTCAAATATTCCCTGGTTTCAGCTTCTCATGTGAGCTGGTTTGCTACTTTTATTTGTCATATACTGCAGTAAATTAAAATATCTACGGATTTTGACTTTTGTCATTTCATTTTATGAATCTAGAAAACAATCTGCAGATTAACTGCTGGACTGCTGGTCAGATATACAAGCAATGTAAAGATGTTAGTTTGGGCTCTAGGAACATGTAACCTGCTTTTTTCACTTTTTGGGGACACTGAGTGAGTGAGTGAGTGAGTGAGTGAGTGAGTGATGCAGCGCTGCTTTTGTGAGCTGAACTTTTGTTGGGTGGCCTGTTTCTATTTATATCTGTTGCTCACTTTGAAAGGACCTCAATGGACGATAAACGGCTGATTCACAAAGTTAAGATGAGGAATTATCTACATGATACCTCATTTCACTACAAAAACATAAGTAAGGTGGAGACGGACTGGAGAAAGTTCGCCAGGGAGCAGAAAGTTTCTGGTGAGCTAAATGACCCTTGCTAATAACAAGTTATGCTACTTGCTTTTGGCTAAATTGTTATTTCTATTAAACATCATAATATAAAATGTGTTTAGTGTTTAGTAAAGTAATGTTACAAAGTAGGAGGACTGCAAAGAGGCCAGTCACTCATCTTAAGTGGTTACGTTTCCAGGCTGATCTCAAGCGAACAGTTGATACTTTTGTCTACATGAAGTAGACCTAACAGAGGTGCATATTTGATGGATGCAGTGTAGACAGAGAGCTCTGATGTGATTCAACGCAACAGTGTAACACTCATTTGCTGTTGGAGCACAGTGTCATTATGTTCCACTCGGGAGCGGCAACACCTGGTAAAATCTGGTATACGGTCCAGTCTGGTGTTTGGCTTTATATCATATTAGCCCAACCCTATACAATGTTAACAACTCAGCTCATTCTCCTGTGAGTGGTCTAGAAGCTGACTCATAGCATTGATGTTCCTGATCATGTCAACATCTTGCTTGATAAAATCAAAGTTATGGAAATATTGTCAACTTCAGAACGTAATTTCATGTCCATTGAGTTAGGTCAGATCCCACATAAAGAAAGGAAACATCTGACTTAAATGTATTAAGTAGCAGATACAGACAATTATTGTATAACAGTCAGCTAAACTAAATTTAATATTTGGAGGGTGTGATGACGAAAAAACATTACAATAAATTGTCACTTGTTTGTCCAGACACCCCTTCTTATAAAAATGTAAATAAACTAAGCTTCAGAAAAGAACTTGGTTAAAAATAATAACAATAGCAATTTGAAAAATCTAAGATGGGGGACCAAAGAGAGACCGTGACAGAGAGCTACCACTGTAGGTGTGTTGTGTCATGGAGCAGCCATGCTCCCCAGTGACCAGCTCTCCCATCCAGTTCTATAATTGCATTTCTGGGCACATACACACACTCACACACGCTCTCTCTCTCTCTCTCACACACACACACACACACACACACATTGGTGACCACCAGGTCAATTGCTCAGCTAAATGTGTTTTCCTTCCCCTCGCTAAGAGAGTTGTGTAGGGTCGAGCCAAGCTGAGCTGGGCTGGGCTGACCCCGAGCTAACCCACACTGCCACCAGACCGCTGGCACCATTACAGCTCCCTGGTCACATTCAACACCAGTCCCACAGAACTAACATTGCTCACACTGGACAGGAACAGAGGGAATGATGGATGAGCAGAGAAACAAGGAGACAGACAGACAGACAAAAGGTAAAAGGGGACCAAGAAGGATCTGGGCCGACCCTGTCTACATAGAGCTAACTCTGCTGTGACGACCACAGAGCTGTGACAAGTCAGTCAGTCATCTAACAAGCAGAACACCAGACACCTATGTCATCACACAGCACACACCAGCACTGAACACAACCTGCCTATGAAGAGAAACCAGCGTGAAATAAAAACAGCATGGTGTTGTTTCAGATGAGGTGTGTATGTTTGTGTGTGTATACCTCTGAAGCCTCCCTCCAGCAAAGCTGTAGCTCTGATCCTCTTCTGCCCCGCCCACTCGTACTCCTCAAAGCCCCGTCCATTCTCTCCATCCATGTCTGCAGAGTCATCATCGCCTAACGCACCCTCACGCTGACACACACACATACAGGGATTTTGTTAATCAGGGCACACACATACAGAGTAACACAGGTCTGTTTAATAGAGGTGTCTGTGTCTTAAAAATCTTAACAAATATCAGTAAATGATTTTACTATTTTAAGTTATGGTGTGGTGGAAGATAGGCCAGATCTCCATAGCATGCTTTACCTGTGCTGTACCATGATGAGCTGTGGTAAGGCCCCGTACAGTTGGTAAATGTCAATAGGACACTGCCTATCTGAATTGTGTTTGAGGTTTGCACAAATTGCAATACACACCCAAAAGTCTTCATCAAACTACTTCACCGAACCTTCTTCTGTTGTGTTTTTTTCCTCCCAAAACTAAACGGCAACATCATCAAGCTGCTGCAAGCGCTTTAAAATGAAACCTTGCATTGAAAGACAATCAGTTGATAAGCCAAAGGCCTTGTGATTGTCTCATTTTTATCTTTTACTGTGAAGCTGCAGCAGGAAGTGACTTGTTTGCCCCCAAATGTCTTACTCTACTTCAGATCAACAGCAAATAGGAGATTCGAAAACAGAGACTAGTCTGTCCATTTGATCAACAGCACAAGACAAACAGCGGAGGATTGGCCCTGGCTGCAAGCAGCACTGAAACATCGCAGTACTGTATCTCTACTAATTATTATGTAAAGAAAACACAGCTCACGTGGCATGGTACAGCACTGGAAGCCCTAAAGCGTGCTATTGGAAAAGATGTATTAGTGTATCTATAGCTAGTGTAACAGACAGTCGTCAGTGAGGTGAGATACAGGAGGAGTGGTGATTAGTGGTAGTGATTTATTGTCTTTGGTCGACTCTAGGAAAGAATGGAACTGTTGAGCATCTACAGGAAAGAAGAAGAACTGGTGACCAACCCTGGTTTGACAACTACAAACCAGAGAGAGGAGGTGACTGGAAATATTTTCCTATTTGGGCTACAGCAGACAAAGCCAAATTGGCCCTCATCTACGAGACTAAAGGTGTAACTGTTGTGCTCATACAGGAACTGCATGCCAATGAATAAGATAGTCATGTCATATGGGATAAACCGCAGAAATCAAATTTTTGTGTCAGCTTTGCAACACTTAATGATGGACATGTAAATACTTGACTGTTAGTATGTTTTCTTAATGGTCTTTCAGACAGTTTCTCCCATGTGATGTGAATGCAGTACTGCTATGTAAAGAAGTGGTCTATATCTACAAGAACTACAGTTGCTATTGGTTGGTACCGCACTAATACACAGAAGTGATTGGACAGCATCTACAGGAAGTTAAGAGGTGACTGATCAGCATCTACAGGAAGAGAAGGGTTGACAGGCTGTCCGACTGGTTCAGGACCAGGATTGTACTACCTGGATCAGGCATTGTTCCACATGTCTACTCATCTCCTCCTCGCTCCCAGCCAATGGGGCGCTGCACAGCGGACATACCTGGCCCCCCTCCTCAGGCTTCCTCCTCTTCATCTTCCCTATACGGGCTGCAAAGGGAGAGTCAAGAGAGAAAGAGAGACAGACAGAGTTTTAATGTCATATAGTTTTTAAATGTTTGAAGTTTTCAAGCATGTTTCCTCAGATGATAATATCACTGGTTTCAAGGCACAGGAGAGAATCTAAAAAAAGACCTCAGGGATTTTTCTGTCAGATGAATCTTCCTTGATTGGATCATATGCAATGTAATGTAGATCCCCAGAAGGCCTGCACTCTATTCTCAATTCTTTACAAGCCTAGAAGCATGAGAAAAGGCCGAGCTGGCCGCTTTTGAAATGTGTTAAGAAAGAAGTGACGAGAGCCGGATGTGACAGTGTCAATCTCTGTCCTACTCTCTACATCCACGCCATCCCTCTCCCTCTGTTTCTCCTCCCTTTACTCTGCTGCCCCCTGCCACAGCTTCCCCCCACCACACACACACACACACACACACACATTTAATTAGAAATTTAACAGAGCAGAACAGCCGTCATTGCGCCCCGAGTCTCTGTCGTTTTTTCTTAACTGCAAATGGCGCGCGGGGACATTAATTTTTAGCTGGCTGGGAAAGCAGAGGAGGCCAAGAGGGACTGTGGCAAGGGATGGAGGGAGAGGCGGAGGAGACAAGGCAATACGCCATAACTGCAGGGGAAGAAGACAGAGGGAGTGAGGCTGGGAGGGTCTGAGAGAGAAACGGCTGTCTCCCCCTCTTCCTCCATGCCAATTCTCCCCTGACGCTAATCGAGGGGAGCGTTGTTAAATAGAGAAGGGAAAGGCCTGCTAATTAGGTCCGGCAGGGATCTCTGCCCCCCTCAACCATTATACCCCACATGAGAATGATTCCTGGTTCCACATGAGGGCAGAAAGAAAGTAATGGAGGGTGAAGTTTAAACTAAGTCTTCATTGGCTCCTGTCATGCGCTCCGACTGAAAAAGGCTGAGTTGTCGCCTCAATGTGGGAAACTCTAAATATCTTGCAATAGAGACAACAACCAACGTTGTGAGAGTCTTCTTATCTTCTTGGTTTATAGAGCTTCACTATCTCTTGATAAAAAATGACGGTTTATTGAGCAGCAAAACTACTAACACTGTAAACATACATTTGTGTTACATATCATGGTGTATTTAACTGTGTCAGAGCTTCTGATCTCTGTTCCTCCTGAAGATAATGTTAGAAATTCAGTACTGTGAATTCATGCTCTTGAAAAAAGTGCATTTCTTGTCCATTATAGGTACAAATATGAATGAAATTCAGCTTTCACTCATTTCTTTTTCAACATGTGGACTATTCCTACTGTGCAATGTCAAAATGTTTTTTGTAAGAGTGGCCTATTGGCAACATTGCCACTTGTGTGACACAAATGATGAAGTCTTCCATTATCCCTGTCAAAGTTTTTAAGTAGTTAAGTGACCACATATTACATTAAAAGCCTCAGGAAAAAACATGGTGTATGGATTGTGTTGCAACTTGAAGCACTGGTCAAGTTAATCCCATTATTTGTTGATCAGAAAAGCTAGCTACAGTCTCATAGGTCTTCTCTCAGAGCTTAGCCCCAATTGTGCCTGATAATACAACATTACATTTGAGCCACAGAGCTAAAGAATCAGATTTTCCAAATAATAAATGCCTAAAAAAAAAGAACCCCTGAAGGTAGCTTAACAATACTTATCTAATCTGGGGAAAAAAAAGGATTTTTTTCCCCCTTCCTTTACCTCTGGAGGCACTGCCCGTAGTTTTTCGACTAACGGAAGTGCAGGGGCCTCGGGGATCGCTCAACCCCTTCACTTCCGGCGGTGCCCCAGGTAACAGTTTAGACTAATCTGATGTTTGTAAAGTCTATAAACACAATGATTGAACAAACATTAATATTTCTGTGTGCACGTTTTGTAATTAATAACATGGTTATCGTAGATTAGCTGGGCTAACCATTAGCTGTTAGCCTGGTTAGCGGTGTCTGTAGTAACTCATTAATTCAATAAACGGTCCGTGAAAAAAATATTTTTTCCAGCGGATATCTTAGTTATAACATGATTGAGCTAGCAAAGCAGTTTTGTGTTGCTATGTGTGGTATTTATTCAGTTTTGGGAAATCACGACGTCTAGAAAGTAGGGATGGGTCACAATTTTCGAATTTCGAATAGTCGTTTTATTTTTGAAAAATCGATTTTTTAATGCAACTATTACTATTCGCCGTCTTATTTCCCCCCTTTATTTGACATGCAATTCAACTCCTAACCGCACGAGGGCAGTATAGGATTGCTACAGCGGTGTGAGATGGGCTACCAGCTAGTTTGATGCTCTTCTACAAACAGGAGAAACATGCAGAGACTACTACTCCGCGAGGAATGTCTGCAGTCATTCGGGCTTTCATAGTTGAGCGCTCTTTCACGTTGTAGTTTCCTGTAAAAATGTCTGTGAAAAATCCCTGCGATGTGAAAAATACATGCCGAGCAGTCACTGGTGCGCGGAGCTTTGCGCACACAGGGCTTGCGGACGTCCACTTTTGAGTCCGCGCGGACCTCCGGGGAGTCCGTTTCGTACATTCCGCCCGAGTATGTTCGGGCATTTAATGATGAATGGATCTCTGTGTGCGTGGCTCCGGGGGTGGGGGGGATTATTCGAAAAATTGTCGAATAGTTGCCACGATTTTCGAATAGTGTTTTTGCTTGTGCTGCGCATCCCTACTAGAAAGCATCAGTGGCTGCAGCTGACAGCTAACAGCAGCAGCAAAGCTAACATCAGGACGTCATCTGTTAAAAGCTTCCTGTTGTCGGATACGACATCAAATTACTCCAGTTAGCTCAATCATGTTGCAATCTGGAAATCCATCGGTTCCTTTACAATGTAAATTGCAGAATCTGCCTTGAGAGATTCATGTTGTAACAAAAGTCTGTGCTCAGTGTGACCCAACATTAAAAAGTACATTGTGATATACTGATGTTTCCTTTGACTATGTTATACTTTCATGCAAAAAAACTAAGTTTTGTTTGTGTTTAACAAAACCTTCCTGGAGAATTGTAACTTCTAAATATCTTGAAATACAGATGGAATTTGGGAAAATTGGTTAAAATTAACTTTAGTCTGCGCAACAGATGAAATATCTTTTAACCAGATGGTTAGAAGAGTTTTTAAAGATTTTGCAAACACCTTCAAAGCAGTGTTAAATATTTAACAGCCTTCAGGGTTTTCAACCGCAAACCACATGTTTAGCTCTAATGTAATGAGTAATGTAATGATAATACCTAAAAAAGAAAAAGAGGAGCTACTAAGAGCTAACACAGAACACAAAAAGCCTCTGTAGAAGCCACAGGTGTCTGTTACATGGCGTCATCAGTATGTAATGACAGATAAACATCACCTGACACCCCAGTAAAAACACAGTAGTGAAATAAGTGCTAAATCAAAATACACACCTTTCGGAAATGACCAAACATGATACCATCATATAGTAACATTGTATATCACATTTAATTTGTCTCTTGTGCCTTGACACCAGTGATCTTATGATGTCATTTGTGGTGATGACTATTTCTTTGAATTTAATTTCATTTCTGTATTAATTTTATACTTCACTTCTGGAAATGTACTGTTTATATATAAGATCTAAGCTCTTTATAATACAATCTGTCTAAAACGTACTTTCTCATTTATCATACCATATTTATAGCTGTATTTTTCTGACATTCAAGTGAGTCTATTTAATATCTTTCCAGTACTTCCATGACCTGAAACGAGCCCGAGCACAGTGGTAAACTCTTAACAACTTTATTTAAATTAAATACATTCCTTTGAGCCATATTATATGTTAATAATCAATATTCACTATCACTCAGGATATGAAACGTTATGTATACATACCATTCAATCTTGTTTGCCTGTTTGCTCGAACTCGTAAAAATGTCTGCAAGCAGAGAGGAAAAAAGAGGGAGGAAACATACATTAGATAATAAACAAACAATATAATATGTTTACAAGTACATATAGAACTTTTCAGAGTGGGATTGCTTTGGATGCTGAGACGGAGGCACTGTAAACAAACCTACTTGTCTATTGTTTTCCACATCCTCCATGACTGTCAGGGTTCATTCAGAGCTCACTGTACAGCCGCCAAAACTCACTGCAGCAAACTACCACACTGTGGCTGCAGATACTCAACATCACCGCAAACTAAACGTTGTCTCTATTTTTTAATACGGATGGAAAAGGATTGAAAGTGGCGCCCGTATCGGCAAATACTGCTCATGTCCGACGCCATGTTGGCTTGTTTTGATCATGTGACCCGCTGGAGACGGAAGTGGAGAAACGTCACGTGTTGTTCCGAATTTCGACCGCTAGGGGGAAGCAACGAGTTTCATTACACGGCGTCCTTTTAATTAATGGCTATGGGGTTTTACATACAGGCTAGAGACACAGCTGCTTCTCCAACTACTGCTCTTTCTATGGGCTGGCAGACAAAAAACATTAATCACAATATTTCACTGAATAAAGTCATGTCAAAGATGAAGATAAACGTGTCAATGTGGTGTTTGTGAACATTCTCTACATTTTACTCTTGAAGTGTAGTTTTTGGTGTGTGTGCAGAATAATTTTTTTTTTTTTTTTTTTTTTTTTTACATTTTTGTAGCTAGTAAAAATCAAACCTAAGTTAATATTATATGATTGTCAGTGGTGGAAAAAGTAAAAGTGCCATTAGAATAAGGCAAAATGAGTGCAAGTAAAAAAAGTAAAAGTCCTGCATTCAAAATCCAACTTAGGTAAAAGCACATGTACCAAAAAGTACTATCAAAACAAATGGCCTGTGTAACTGAAATATAATTATTATACATTACATTAATTAGCCTGTTGATATGATATACCATGTTGGGAAGGTTGCTTTTGAAATGTAATTGTTTAAAGGTCACCAGTTACCCCACTAAAATGTAACAAGCAGTCTATTTTAATTACTTCTAGAGTAATGGAACATTAAAATGTAATTACTTTTTGATTGCTTTTCTGACAAATGTTTTAAACAACACTTTTCAACACTGATTACTGTCAAACTTTTAA
This sequence comes from Epinephelus fuscoguttatus, assembly GCF_011397635.1. Lineage (NCBI taxonomy): Eukaryota > Metazoa > Chordata > Actinopteri > Perciformes > Serranidae > Epinephelus > Epinephelus fuscoguttatus. Next base: position 9,300,891 of record NC_064766.1, on the reverse strand, counting down.
TAAAAGTTCTTTAATATAATGAACACTGAATGCCATATTCAAAATATAAACTTTTTAAGAAAAATAATGTATTCCCCTTTGTAATGACCAACATTTTGATTAGTAACTGTAATTGTATCATGTGTTTCTGTAACATACTGTAACATATTATAATGGCATTTATTTTGCACTTAATTTTAGTTACATAACTCTGTTACATGTAACTAGTCACTCTCCAACACTGCCATTACAGTTAGTATATATCCCAGTGGTTCCTAAAGTATGGGGTTGGGCCCCCTTTAAAGAGTTCAAAGACAAATCTGGGGGGGCTGTGAGAAATTTACGGGATTGGAGAGAAGGAAAAATACAGTTTTTGCAAGACAACAAGGTATATTTTGGACCTCTCTGTAATCTTTGTTTTTTATGTACTTTTATATAATTTTTATTTGTTGTTGAAACTCTGTGTTGCTGCGATGAAGAAGAAGAAGCCATAATCTTGTAAGGGATCACAAGCCACAACGGTTGAAAACCCCTGGCTTACTCTTTAATAATGCATGATATTTTTAACAGTATGTTTTTTTTAAAATGTAAAGTCTGCTAAGTACTTCGCAGTAAAAAAACAGAAGTATTTTCCACTGAGATGTAGTGGGGTAGAGGTAAAGAGTGTGTTAAAGTACCTCAGCATTGTACCTAAGTAATTGTAGTGAGGTACTTTCCTCCACTGGCAACTGTGGCGTACAATTAAATTTCACATTTATCTCCATGAATGTGGAACATTTTGGGTCAATGGGTATTTCGGGATGCCTTGGGTAAATTCCCTGCATCATTAAGAATAATGGTCTTTTCATTAAAAACATAGCATCGAGAAATAAATTAAGTGAGGTCAGATCTCCACTTCTGTCTCCTGCAGAATGAGCACCTCAGGTCTACTGGGATTCAAACCTGTAAGTCTTTAGCTATATGCTGACTAAAGCATCCCCAGTCGCAGTTATGGATGCCCTCTCTTTGACACAGCAACAGTGAGTAGGCAGTGGTTCCTCTCACCATCGGCCCCATCGTCCATCAGTGAGAGCCGACAAGGAGTCAGGCCTTCTCCTTCTGTTCTAGCCCTCCATCCGTCTCCTCGCTCCTTCCCCCTCATCTCTCCCCTCCCCTCCCTGCTGCCACTTGAGTTATAGGCCCACTTGCCTCGCGTGGCCACTACTACCGTATCATTATGATACACTCACTGAATGGCTGCGGATAGGTCAGCTTTTTAGAGGAAGGGAAGAGGTAGAGAGAAAGAGAGCACGGAGACGCACTGACAGGCAGAGAGAGGGTGGCAAAGTCTGCCATTACGCTTCATTTTCAGGGTGGTAAAAAGAGTCACCATTGACTTAATCATTTGTATAATATAAGGTGATTTCAGCAGTTTCACTTAATGAGAAAATCTACTTTATCGCTATAAGGTCTTTATGAGCTGTGTCATCCTGGACGTATGGATGTAACGTCTGTGTAGACTTAATAGTTCTTATTTTATGGTGTAAGGGGGGAAACCCACTTAACCTGGTGATACATCATGACCAGAAGAATTACCCGAACAAACTTTGATGAATTTAAGAGATAAAAGCAGTCAGGGTGGCTTTAAAGACATGTGAGATTTAAGGAGATTGGCCCGTTGGTCAGCGTAACTGCTGAGAGGGCATAAAAACCAAAATCTACCATAATCCTCTGCTATGCTGTCATACACCTGTCAGAATGAGGGAATTTCAAAGACATTCCTGTGTATAATTCAATTAGCACTCGGACTACACTACAGCTGGATACTGGGATAAACAGGATAGAATGGTGACAATCTAGACTGAATGTTACTCAGTGTGTGTGTATGTGTGTGTGTATGTGTGTGTGTCTGTGTGTGTGTGTGTCTGTGTGTGTCTGTGAGCGTGACCTGGTATCTGTCGGAGTGGTGGGCGTCTTCAGAGGACAGGGGTGAGACCACGGGAGACTCTCCCTCACGCTTGATGTGCACCGACAACAGCATTGACTGGAGAGAGAGAGAAAGAGAGAAAGAGAGAATAATAAAATGTCTTCTATATGCAGATGATCTTGTTATATTATCACCTGTGGAGCGATGATTACAGCAGAACCTGTCCTCGCCTGACAGTTGCTGCGTGGGAATAATCAATAAACATGGACAAGGCCAGAGTAATGCTGTTTCAAAAATAAATTTAGATCTAAGGAAAACAGATACCATTTCACTGTTGGGGAGATAACACCCCTGCATGCTGCCACCTACACCTCAGCTTGGCTTGACAAAAGGATAATTTTAATAATTTAAAATGTCCATAAGGACCGTACAAACTTATTGTGACAACCAGAAAAAGCTACATTGTTCTGATGAAAACATACATGTGCTGGATGCAGACGTTTGAAACTGTAGTTAAAGTGACTATCTAAAAAAAAATATATATATATATATAATACAAGTAAATACAAGTAATGAAAGGCACTGAAATAGCTGTTTAAATGACAGTGTTGAAAGAAGTCGAGGTTTCAGTTTACATGTAAGTGTAGACACTGCATGAAGTTGAAGTGTCAGTTTGATTTCAAGTGCTGAAAAGGGCTAAATTCAGCTGAAGTTCAAGCACTGAAAGGAGTTGAAATCTCAGTGGAAGTGCTGGTGCTGTGTGAATTTCCTGGAAGAAATCAGTGCCACTTCAAGTGTACAAACTGAATGATGTCAGTGGAAGTGTCAGCTGAAGCGTGAGCATGGAAATCAGTTGTAGGAACTTAAAAAAAAGAGATGAGAACAGTTGAAATATCAGCTGAAAACTAATGACTGCCAGCAATTAGATTAGTATTTGTGGAGTGAGAGATGAAAGCAGTTGAAGAGTATAAGATAAAAACAATTGTACCATAACTAAGTGCCAAATTTAAAGCAAAAGTTTATTCTACTATATAGACAAAGAAACAGCAAAGGTGCAAGAGTAGAATGTTATCATTGTACATTTTTGCAAACCACAGATATGTTACATTTGTATGTTTCATTCATACGTGATATTGTGACATAGTTCAGATTACATGTATATTTGCCAAGTGACACTGAGGTGGGATGGCTGCCAAGCAGCAGACAGCAGCAGACAACTGTTCAAGACCAACAAAGTGGGTTGGGGAATTTTCAACTGTGGTTGTAGTGACAAATTTGGGTATTAAAAGCCAAAACATAATGTTTTCCTGACCCTAACCCAGTGGTTTTGGTGCCTAAACATAACCATACCTTCAAATGAGCCACACCTTACACATGAAAATTACAAATGTAACATATTTGTGGTTTGCAGCAACACACAATGCCAACATTTATTTTGGTGACTGGGTTGAAAAAACCTACAACAAAATGAAGGCAACACATTTTACACCTTGTTGTGTTTATCAAATGAATACATATCAAACTGGAAAATAATTTCATTTCTAAAACTGGAAGATTATTTCTATATTACAAAAGATTTCCAGCACAGAGAAGAAAAAAAAACAGGAATTGGGAATCTTTACCCTTGGAGAATTTCAGCAGTGTTATTGCCACAGATGCTGAGAGCTCCACGTCATTGATGATAACTGTAACCTGCCTGACTTTGTCTATAAAGCCCCTTCCACTGATTAGAGTTAATGTTTATGGGACGTTAAGAGGAGTTAGGGAAGAACGAGTGATTGAAAAGAGAGGAAGAAGGGAGAAGAGGAGGAGGAGGAAGGGTAAACATCTGAAAAGGAGGAGCGTAACTGTCTGACATTACGGGACACTGCCTGTCCATAAATCTGTCTCACAACACTTTGCACACGCACACACACACACACACACACACACACACACACACACACACACGCTCACTCTTTCTCTCTCATAGACACACACATATAAAAGGATATCCTCTTCTAACCCACTCTGTGACAAAGACAATCCAGGGAATTCCTCAAGTGAGCAAAAGGCAAGTAGATAATGATGTGAAAGGAAGAGAGCAAGGGAAGAAAAGAGGAGTAATATCACTTTTTTTTTTTTTTTTTACAAGGCTTAGTCCTGCAGAGCTCTAGCTGTGTGTGTGTGTGTGTGTGTGTGTGTGTGTGTGTGTGTGTGTGTGTGTGTGTGTGTGTGAGCTCATATTTCCATGTGTGCCTGTGCTGCTGCTTTTTTTTTTTTTTTTTTTTTTTTTAAAAGGCAGCTATGAAATATTTGTATTTACAGTCGTCTCCTATTAATCAAGCGGAAAAGGGCAGAGCAGAGGCTTAAGTGCTCGACAGCAGTAATCTAATAATAATATGTGAGAAATGACCAACCTCCAGTACTGCCACAGTAAATTGGACATTATGCACGATGCTTTTATGCCTCTGTGTGAGTGTGTGTGAGTGTGTGTGTGGTCTCTTTTTTTTTTTCTCTTTTACCCAGGTTTAAAAAGGTCAGGAATCATTTACCTGGGGGCGTTCCGGGAATATGCGTAAATTTTATCATTAGAACATGACATTTAACTGTATTCTACGAAGAGATTATAAATGAAGATCTTCCATTGAAATTTTGGTCTTTTAAACCAACCAATTAAATCAACATGCAAAAAGATCAGCTACAAAAAGGTTGCATTTAAAGCTACACTCAGGTGAGTAGCTGGATTTACACCTCACGGTGCAGAATTTTTAACTTGATGTTTAGTATATGTAAATCAGCCATTAATACATAAAGACAGGCAAAAGAAAAATATGTGTCTAAATCTTTTCACTTGCATGTGAGTTGGTGTCATATCCAACATAGGTGTGTGTATATGTAGCCATACACACATCTCATGTTTTCAGTCTAACCCCAATCACCTTATCTTAGCAAGGAGTACACAAAGTGGGTTGAACACCCAGGAAGGAGGTGCGCTGGGGTTAATCTCCTGTCTGACAAAGGTGGGTGGTGCACACCGGGGAGGAGACGGCAGCAACAGGCCCATGTGCTTGAGACTGGCCCTCTACATTCTCCATGGCCTGCTGCTGAATACTAAACAACAGCAGTGAGATGCGCAGTCACGGCTGGGCTCACCCCTGCTCTGTCTGCCTTCCTCAAGTACAAGCCCACCCACAGTGCTGTGAGTGGCGCCCTAAGCCTGGGTCAGCACCTAAAGTTGTGTGGGAATGATAATGGATCCCCTGAATTATTTTAGAGCTCTTATGTTACGCTCGTGTGAGCATCGGATGTACTTTTTCCACAGTGGGGCATCTGACTTTCACATAGTCTTTAGTTAGAAATGAAGACAAACATGGAGATGATGAAGTGCAGGAAACACTGACACAAATCTTACCAATAATGAAGAGTAGAGTAGAGTTATACTATTCAGTTGCATGCTGCATAACGCTGCTGCATTAAAACTTGTTCATTTTGTGGACTTAAGTTCTTGACTTGGTGAAGTGTTCCATAGATAGAAGTTTTCGACATCCGTCAGTTTGTTAGTGGCATGCAAAGTCATTTCTTGTTGATTCCCACTTTTTTATTTCTTCTTTCTGTCCTGTTCTTGTATGTTGTGAAGTCGATAATGATAAAGATATGAAGTCCACCTATAGCCCCTGCATCTTATTCAGACTTCTCTGAAATGAGAGTCGGACTTTTCTATCATATCTATCTAGACATCATGTTAAGGATACAGAAAAGTCTTCTTGTCTTACAAAACCAGTCTTAGTCTGGCAGCAGCTAGTGATGTGTTCAGATGAGTCAGTGGATACACACTATAAGGGTATGCCCACTTGATGGAATCATGAATCTGTCTTCCCACAATTTGACGTTATCTGACTTTTCCTTCTCTCTTTTTTTTTCTTCCTTACCGTCGGTCTGCATCTTGGCCTCTCTAATTGGAACAATCACAGTACAGTGCCTCTTGGCTCTGGTGCCGCCTCGACCACGGGAGACTGGTACTTCTCTTCTGTGTGTGTGTGTGTGTGTGTGTGTGTGTGCAGCTGATTTCCCCTCAGTGCAGCAGAGAGGAACAGAGGCCTCAGACAGATGGACAGTAAAGAACTACACTACATACTGTATCACTGAAGCAGTGTCATCAAGTTGTTAAACCTCACTGGGTTTACTGTGTACACATCTAATTTTGCATTCAGTCTTTTTGCATGTAAGGCATGCTTGATTTCAGCCTGAAAGAAAAGTCACAATTTTGCTCACATCATAGCAAGTGAGAAGAAACTGAGGTTCATCTCACCTTCGGAGTTCCCGGAGTGGCTGCTCCATCCTTGGGCGAGGGGTTCTTACTGCAGAAGAGAAAGAAGACAAAAATAGGATGGAGTGAGTTTGTTATGTTATGTTATGTAGTGTAGTGTTGAATCTGGTCTTTCATGTTTGTGTTTTTGTGCCTCTAGTGTGTGCTGACATATGTCTGACAGGTCATTCATTTTTAAGGTATGTTTTTTTTGGAGGGTGTATTTTGTAAGACCAGAAAATGAGTTTTGTGGGGAAATCATGGAATATCATTGAACACCGATACACTAGATTGTAATTTGTAACTTGTTTCCACATTTATTCACTTTCATCCATCAGTCTTCGATTCTCTTTTCCATGTCATCCATCTGTCCATCCAACTCCTGCTTTTGTTGGTAATCGAAAACATTACTGTAAATGGCAGGACTACTGGGAACATAAGCTGGATTTTCTTTAGTGAGGCAATCATTCTCCAGACTTGTCTTATCTCACACATACACACACACACACACACGCACACGCACACGTACATGTATATCGTTATAGTGGCAAAAGCAGGAAATAACTGATTTTGCAGTGATTTGATTTATCAGTGCAGTCAGACCGTGGCCACTTTGACTCTGAGATATGTGGAGGACAATCAGCTGACTTGTAAACATTATAGGGAAGAAGGGAAAGAGAGGAGGGGGCACTTGGAGGAAGGGGGAGTAGAAAGAAAAGAAAGAAAGAAAGAAAGAAAGAAAGAAAGAAAGAAAGAAAGACGTGCCCCAACAGTTGCGTGTAGATTGATACATGGGTACATGTGTTTGTGTGACATTTTTAGATCACAGATGGATGGTGGAAATATATCAACTAGTCTCTGTTCCACCAATAAAACCGACACATTCAATTCACGTTACTTTATTTCTGATCTCTTTTTCTGACACTTTAACTATCTGATTCTTTGCCTTTTCTGCTCTTCCTCATACTCAATTGATCTGTTGTTACTTCATCTATTTTTGTTGCTTTCTCCTCCTTCTCTTTCCCCCCCTTTTGTCCTCTCTCCCCATCCTCTTTTCCCTCTTCTCTCTGACTTTCACCCGAACACAGAGATAAATTTCTCTGAGCTTCTTGAAGCGTTGCGACAGGCTCGACGTTGACAAAGCGAGACAGGGTTGTCATGTTTGCTTTGAGACCCTGTTAGCACTCCAGACCCCCTCGGACACACACATACACGTATACACACACACACACTGACAGACAGACAGACAGACAGTAGTAAACCATGGAAAGGAATGTGCCTGAAACTGAATTGAGCACGACCTCTAATCTGACAGCATGCCTTGGTAGACAAGGGATTTCCTTTTTCAATGGCTGGATGGGTGGATAATAAGAATAAGAAGCCTTATTTATATGTCACTTATCTGAGAGGAGAATTTACAAAGTGGTGCAGGAGAGCTAGACATGGAAAATATAAGACAGAAATATAATGCATAGCTGCACAGATATAGGAGGGAATGTATGATGAGATAGAGGGATGGAAGCATTCCTTATACACATTCTGTGATGCGCAGTGTGCTACATTACATCACTTGCTCTTTTTAGTTTTACCACAGTTTTCATAGTTCCTTTAGTTGTTCCACGATCTGCCATTTGTGCTACTGGGGATAGTAGTGGCAAAGAACTTACACTGATACTTTTTTGTAACTGGGGATAGCTAGGGATACTACCAAGGAAAACACAAGTGCTATCGTCTTCCAGGTTTTGGTTGCACAGTCGTTGACACACTTCCTTTTCGAGCCTTCATTTTCCGGGGAGTTGTTTCCGGTGGGAGACAGAATTGCATTGCGAAAGCAAGCTTAAAAAGAACCAACCCAAATGCAGATGGTGTTATTATTTTATAGTCATTATATTGTGCAATAAACACAGCAAAGGTAAAGGTCCAGTGTGTAGGATTTAGGGGGATATATTAGCAGAAGTGAAATATAACATAATATGCATGCTTTTCTAAGTCCAAAATTACCTACCTTAGAGTGAGCCATTTATATCTTTATAGCAAGCAGGTCCTCATCCATGGAGTCCACCATCTTTCTACAGTAGCCCAGAGCAGACAAACTACTAAACACTGGCTCTAGATAGGGCCATTTAGATTTCTGCATCAGCCACTGTAAATAGCAACCCCTCTACAACGAACAGCGTTGGAAAAACACTGATTTTTTAAAAATGCGAATCTGTTTTATTCAGAGTTTTTACCCATTTTAATCACCGAGTCCATTTGTTTTGGAGAGGAAGAGACCTCTGCGGATAATTTGGCTCATGGTATAGACCTAATGAACAATGGACACTGAATCCAACAAGAAGTTTCAGCTAGTTGGAATCTGCAATCCTCACTGCTAGATACAACTAAATCCCCCTAAATCTTATGGACTGCTCCTTTAAAGCAAAAACCTGTCAATTTTCTACTTTACAGAGGTAGTCCACTAACACTACAAATAAACGCCAGGGTTACCTAACTGCCCAAAATCAAATGACTGTATATATTTACATGGTTATGACCCTAAGTTTAAGATGACTTATTCTATATATTTCAGTGTTTTACAAGGAAGAGTAAAAAGATAAGATAAGATAAATGGATAGTTACTGTAAAACAGAAATGTGGGATTACAGCCTTTTTTTCATTTCTCTGTGTCTGTAATTTAAACCTGTGAAAATACATCAGAGAAATATATCAAATGACTTAGGTTAATAAGTTGTTATGGGAGTTATTATTAGCTATTAGTTGTCATTTTAGTGTTCATTAATACCCAGTTAATGTGAATGACTCCTTTATGGTCTAAGATTAATTAGTATCAGGAGCTGGTGCTGTGAGAGTGTGCATGTGTGTCAGTGTACAGTTTATACAGGTGTCTGTGTGTGTATGTATTAAAGTCTGTGGTGAACATGTCTGTAAAAACATGTCATTGCTGTTTCTATGCAACGTGTGTACCTGTAGATGTGTATCTGTGTATTGTCTTGCTGCTGTGTGAGTGTGTGTATGTGTGTGTCTAACAGCGGGCCTCACCTCCACCAACAAAGAGAATAAACATGGGTGACACAGTCAAGCTGCTGTGTAATGCAGGGGAATCTGCCAACACCCCAACCTGTCTTTTCCCCTTTTTCTATCTCTGTCTCTGTCATCTCTCTCTCTCCTCCTCCCTCTATCTCTCTTTTATTCATTACCTGGAACCTCTGCAGAGGCATCAACAATAACAGCCACCTCTACCTGCTTGTTGACGGTGTCAAACAACGACAAGAGAAGGAGGGAGAGAGAGAGAGAGAGAGCGAGAGAGAGAGAGAGAGAGAGAGAGAGAGAGGAAGAGGAAGAGAGAGCGAGAGGGGACGGCAGTTGCATGCCTGCCACGATGGGAGAAAATTGCCACAATGACAGAGGGGGGTGATAGAGAGATGAAAGGGAGCGAAAAAGGGTGAAAAAAGAAAAGAGGAGGAGATGAAATGTGAGGTGAGAGAGAGATACGGTGAGGGAGGAAGAGCGGGCAACATAAAGAGAGAGATCGAGCAAGGGAAAGATGAAAGAAGACAGAAAACGAGAGAGAGAAAGAGAGGGATTGATGGGAGAGTTGGTGTGTAGCCGCCTCTTCTCGCGGCTCCGCGCGTCTGTTTGCCCGGTTCTATGAATTTTTGATGGGGGGGGGGGTTATGGGGGCCTGGAAATTCCGGCTGCCTGCCATGTCAAAGCAAGGAGAAGAGTGTGGAAATGAGCAGCACAGCAAAGCGAAACAAACACACAGATGGGAGGAAAAGGAAGGAAGGGAGGAATGAAAGACGGGAGACAAAGCAATTTAAAAATGTGTTGTGGTAATAAGGCCTGTGTGTGAACAGGGGGAGACAGGTGAGGGCATGTGGGTGCTTCAAACAAGTCTTACAACACATTGTCCCATCACATCATACAGTACCTTCTCTGAACTTGTTAAAATAAAGGAGGGGCAAGAACCTGACCATGACCAGGAAGTAGTCATACAGTAGTTACAGTGGATGGTTTGGATGCCTGCGATTAAAGTGAAAAAAGAAAAAAGGCAGAAGTGAAGGACTTTGTCTCTACTGACTAAGACAAGCCAGGAAATCAGAGATTATATTTGAAACTATTTTATTCATATTTAGACCCTAATTTTAGATGTTTGTGGCCTGTCTAAAATTGCAAGAGACTAAAATGACCTTTAAAAGCCTTAACCACTGAAGACCTGCTCCTACTCTGCTTCTGATTGGCTATACCCTTCAGGCTGTCCAGGCATCTGCTAAATGCTGACGTTAGCCTAGCTATGATGCTAACTGGCGCTACATGCCTGGGCAGAGAGCAACTCAGCTACCCATTCCAAGCAATGCCATATATATATATATATATATATATATATATATATATACAGTACAGGCCAAAAGTTTGGACACACTTTCTCATTCAATGCGTTTTCTTTATTTTCTATTATTATACTATTTACATTGTAGATTCTCACTGAAGGCATCAAAACTATGAATGAACACATGTGGAGTTATGTACTTAACAAAAAAAGGTGAAATAACTGAAAACATGTTTTATATTCTAGTTTCTTCAAAATAGCCACCCTTTGCTCTGATTACTGCTTTGCACACTCTTGGCATTCTCTCCATGAGCTTCAAGAGGTAGTCACCTGAAATGGTTTCCACTTCACAGGTGTGCCTTATCAGGGTTAATTAGTGGAATTTCTTGCTTTATCAGTGGGGTTGGGACCATCAGTTGTGTTGTGCAGAAGTCAGGTTAATACACAGCCGACAGCCCTATTGGACAACTGTTAAAATTCATATTATGGCAAGAACCAATCGGCTAACTTTAAATGTGTCCCCAAAACCAAACAAATTTTATTTTATAGCGATTATACACTTGTGTAAACATATTAATGGGTAGAATATTCAGATTCAGATTCAGATTGACAATAAACCATGCCAAATATTACACACTGACCCTTTAACTTCACTTCTAAGAATTTTTTTAGGTTAGAAATCAACGGTGTAATTTCGAATACTGCAGTTTTATAAACCTTTTTGGAACTGAGAAGCTGAAAAAAGGGAAAAAATGGGACCAGGTAGCCTACCTTCAGACAACAGGAACAAACGCCTGAATTCCAGGGCTGAGTCGATCTCCCTTCGGGCATATCTACTTCTTAGAACCTGTACCTGGACTAACGTTAGTGTTTATTAGATGCCTGGAAGGGTGCAGCCAATAAGAGGCAGAGTAGGCATGCGTCCTCCTGCAAGGCATATTAGGTAGGTGTGTCCAGCAAGTTAAGTCTCTCCTGTTAAAAATCTTGCTTATGTCATTTATCCCTGTTCCACATTTGCTTGTGTAAACCCCTCTTGAGTTTGAAACTGATATAGTATATAGACAGTAAGCAAAGTATGCAACTATTGAAATTACAGGTTGTACAATTATTAAGGAACTGTTGGACCTACCTGTGCCAATTCCTGCGATGTGCTAAACCCCTTCTCTCCAATTTTAACGGTGCAGTGTTGGGTTGTTTTATTAAGTTGTATGAAGAAAAAAAAGTGAAGTCGTCAAATCCCTGAGCACATCTGACCAATTACTGTAGAAAACTAGACGGCATAGGATAGAGAATCATAACTTCAAGCTTTGGAAAGTTAAAAATGTCTGAACGCAGAGCTCCAGAACTCTTGTGAAGTGATGTTACATTAATCTGCATTACTTTGCATTACTTGCTTTTCTTTATCACTACAGTGAGGAAAACATCAAAAGCTTCATTTAAGATGTTGATGTAATTTTCTTTGTGATTCCAGAAAATAATTTGAATAAGATGTGATTTCCCTTTAATCACTGCTCATTGTCTGATGTTGTGATCTGGAGCTCCAGTTAAACATTGCTGTTGTAAAATCCCTTCATCTAAACATGCCAAAAATTGATTAATGAGGCAGCCTGTCAGACACCAAAAATTGTGCAAACAATCCTTTTTACATACATTATTACAACAGCAAGAAAAATACATTCAAAGAATTATCGAAGGAAAGTAACCCAAAAGAAGTTTGGAAACAGCCATATTATCTTAGCAACTGCACTTAATCTGGCAACACATATTCCCGACTCTTCAAATACAAATGCTTGGTCAATGTATCAAAGCCTGATGCCCTAGGTTCCCTCTAGTGTCAGTTTTGGACGTGTCAGGGATGGTGTGTCCGTTTCAACTCATTGCATGAATAGTGTCTTTTCAAAATTAACCTCCAATGTAGGTTTATGTCATTTTTTAGGTTTACTTTGTTAGGTTTAGGCAACTGAAGTACTTGGTTAAGCTTAGGAGAAGACCATGGTATGGGTAAAATTGACAAACAGTGGGTGAAATTCTTGCTTTTGACCCATTTGTCCATCAATAGATCTCAGCATCTAATAATAACGCAGAATGATGTATCTCACACAGATGCTAAAGAGTGCCTCAATTCGTTGGGATTAGATGCAGAGGGCAACTGACCAAGCGTTGGCTTTTGACGAGATGGGAGTGAGAACAGGTTGAATCTGGACCAGTGGGCTGATCAGTAACTTGGAAGCAATGCCATTCGGTAAAACTGCCCACCCTCCCAAACCTAGTTAAATATGCATCAATCCTACACAAGCAGAGACAGAATGAGTTTGACTGACAGCGAGCAGAGGCCCCTGCCACCCCTGCCCCCACTGCCTACCACAGGGAGTGAGTGAGAAAGAGAGAGAGAGAGAGAGAGATGAATAAGTCCTTTTTCAGTGGGAGTTGGGTGGAATGGATGGACGGAGGAATGGAGGGATGGTGCTAACCTCAAGATACTGATTGCTTTTTGCCTTTTTGTGTCGTCTGCTGGAGAGGTGGGGGCTTGCTCTCATGGAGGAAAATTGATTATGGAGGAGGAGGAGGAAGAAGAGAAGTAGGGGTATGAAGAGGAGGGGGTGACGGGGTATGTAGATTACTTTGCCCCCACGAGCCACCTGACGTTTACAGGGCATGATAGATTACCATTTGCTCAACTGTGCGAGTGTTTGCATGTGATTTCCATGTCCATACATGAGATTCTGTGGCCCATGAACAAGCAACAGAGCACACAGTCACAGGAGAGGACAGGCTGGCAGTCGAAATCAAACACACACATGCAACGAGAACAGAACAGAGAAGAGGAATAGAAAACAAATGGAAACACACAGAAGAACAGATATTCACAGAAGAGGCCAGGCAGATATGGGACACACACGTTTTTCACACTAGCATACTCAAACACACACACGCCTTCGTTTCCATACCCACGGCTCTTTCATTCAGCGAGCGCTGGTCGTCATTAAAGGCAGATTTACTACAAATTGGACCAAATTCCCACTGTCACTTTCAATGATGGCTGCTACCATGCAGAGAGCCGGGGAGAGGGAGAGACAGTGTGTGTGTGTGTGTGTGTGTGTGTGTGTGTGTGTGTGTGTATGTGTGTGTGTGATATAGAATGGGGTTTTGCAATATAAGACACACACAAAACACTCTCTGCTTCTATTTTATCTCCTGCTTCCATTTCCTTTGTTGGCATAGAAAGTCACACTGAGACATTTTGTGTGTTTGCGTGCATATAAAGGAAAATTTCTATCAAAATATCTTAAAATTTTATCATTTACATCTTCCTATCCATTCTGCCTTGTCCTCTTTTTTTTTCCTTGTGGTGTATGTGTGTGTCCGATGGGTTAATGGCAAGTAGCTAAATCAGCCAGCCGTGACGTTAGCCACCATCCCATCTCACCCAGGGATGACGCTATTTCCTTAAATAACCGTGTCTGTGTGTGTGAAAGCGTGTGTGCTTACACAGTATCTCAGACCCACAGAGGGAAGGGCAGACTACTAACCTTTATTAATTATTGAAACACATACACACACACACACACACACACACACACACACACACACACCTCACCATATCAGACAATGATGGATGGGTGACCCTCACTCAGCTCTTCAATGCAAACTATTCTATTTTGTTCTATTCTCTATCTCAAGATCCACTTTTTTTCAGCAGCTTTCAGCCACCTCCCATGGCCTTCATCAAGGCAATGAGTGCGTTCAGTTGTCTCCGTGACAAGAGAGCAAACTCTATCCACCAGTGAAGACCAAAAGATGTCAGTAACAGCTCAAAAATAAAAGCAAGTGGACCTTTTGATGACCTCTGATTTTGTCACTTACTTTTTCAAATGTGTTTTATTTGACTCTCACTTTAATCCCTTACTCCATCCTTCCCCTGACTTCTCATACTATCTACCAGAGGTGAGATCAAGTCAGCGTTTTTTTTTAGTTCACAAGTAAGTCACAAGTCTTTGCACTCATATCCCAAGTCAAGACAGGCAACTTCCTAATCAAATTCCAAGTGAGGATTGCCAGTCTTAAGTTAAGTCCCAAGTCCTAAACTTTGAGTTTCAAGTCCATAATGCACTTTTTAAAAAATGTAATGCCAATACTGAATTTACAAAAATCATGCATGCTTTTTAAAATTTGCATTTATTTGTTAAAACAAATTTGTTAAAAACTTTTAAGCTAACGTTAGCTATGCATTAGCTTGCTAAGCATTAGCTAGATCTTGTACGTCAAAGTTATTATGTGTGGTATAATTTTTTTTCCAACTGTCACTCAGAAACAACTTCAGTTCTTCATGGTTCTCTCGTGCAACTTGATTGGATGCTGTCAGTTTGGTTCAATGTGGATGTGGAGAATTGAGTTGTGACTCGCTGGGGTTGAATATTGTTAAAGTTAATTGATTCAGGAATTGAAGTGGTCTTGGGTACACTTTTTAAATTACATACTTTTTTATCTTTGGGCTTGAGATATGGTACTAACTATTTTCAAGTCAAAAGGCTCAAGTCCAAGTGAAGTAACAAGTCACTGGTGTTGAATTCCAAGTGAATTGCAAGTCTTTTGATTTTATCAACTCGGGTATAAAGTCGTCAAATTTGTGACCCAAGTCTGACTCTAGTCCAAGTCATGTGACTCCAGTCCACACCCCTGCCATCTACTTCTTCATCTTTATTGTTTTACCAACACCTGTACCCCATTTTCCATGATTCTTTTGATTCATGTTTTGAGGTAAAGAATCATTCTGCCTACAGGCAAATGTGTAATTCTCCATTACCTATTTTAATTTTCTCTCTGTCTTGCTTTCTCTACATGGGTTTATTTCAGGTCACTGCTTTGGTCTGGTGTGAGCTTGAAGCTTCTAGAAACATAGCAAAATCAGGAACTGAAGAAATGACAGGACTGGGTTATAAAAGGACAGAGTGAAAAAAGAGTTGGGGAAGAAATATGGAAAGCTGTGATGAGGACATAAACAGAAGAGGGGGGACTAGAGACATGAGGAAGGTTGGGTAAGACAAGGAAAAGAAAATATTTAACAGAAAAAAGAGGGAGGAATGAGGAGGACTGGTACAGTATGTGGACACAGACAGATGGGAGGAGGGGTGTGGGAGGTGTAAACGGGGGTAAATGAAGTGTGATTTCCACGTGGGGTGACGCTATCTGTTGCCCTGTTCCTCCAGGTTAATGGGGACTATCATAAAGCTGGGCCGCTTAGGTGGACACCAGGTCATACACAAACACAGCATCACACAGGCTACACACATATGTACACAAACACACATACACATACACATACACACATACACATGGCCAGACGTGCGGTCAAGGTGAAATATGGATCCTAATGGTTGCGTCCCATCGTTAAAAGGGCTTGGAGTTGATTTATCCACCGTAAAACAGCTCGTGCAACTGCCATGAGGAGAAGAAGGGGGCGGCAGTGAACCCAAGGTCACAGGTTTGAATCCTAATCCCTGCAGGAAACACTTAGCGTTACATCGACGGCATGCCTCTGCCTTTTATGCAGATTTATGGCGCCAAAATCTCAGCTCAGAAAGAATAGCGGTCAGTGAGCCTGACATAAAAGCTGAGTTAAGGCTCAGCCTTCACCTTACCCCTTAAAAAATTATACATCTTTATGAGCCAGCATTTGTCTTAAGGATTGATATCAGTTTGATATCTCTGCGTACAAGATGAAGACATAGTTTAGCTTACCAAGAAGACTGAACACGGACAAAGAGAGCTAGCCTGTGTGAAAAGTTAAAAAAAAAACCTTCCAGACACCACAAAACTCATACTTACATGTTTCATCTGGTTATCAGGCTGGTTGCCAATACACTGACGGGTCAGTATGGTGGAGTTTTGTTGGTTATTTAAGTCAGGACAGTGGTGTGCTGCTACTGCGCAAGCTAACAGCCCCAAAGCCTAAGCCAGTGGTTCCCAACAGGTACAACCACGGGGTCCAGATTTCTCTTTAGTCATTAGTTCAAGGTCCTCACAGTTTAATTCAGCATCATACCTGCATTTGGCTATGTCATCAGTGTCTGTCTTTGTCAAGTAGCTGTCTATTAGCCGCTTACTCTACAGCAGTAAACGGCACTTCAAAATAAAAGCTCTGTGCCAGATAGTCACTGCACTTCAAAATGAAGTGTATTTTTTATAAACTTGACACATTTGCAAGTCGCTTGTGGTCCATTTAGAATGGACCTGCGACCCACTTTTGGACCCCAAACCACCAGTTGTGAACCACTGGCATAAGCTAGATGTTTATTTCACAACAATGTCTCCTTTTCTCTTTCTTCAAAGGAACAAAAGATACAAAATATAAATTAGTATTAGCTCTGTGATGTAGCTAGCTCCCTCCAACTCCTTGTGCTAACCGATACTAAAATGTCACGAGCTAACTCTGCAGTGAACAGACAGAGAAATCTTACTTTGAGCTCTGATTTACCTGAATTTACTGTACTGTGTGTGAGCGTATGTGTGAGCAGGAAACAACATAAAGATGTGTTTAAGGCCCACCTGAAGCATATGGCGGCTAGCCTCTCTATCTCCGTCTCCATGTGTTCCTGTAGCTCTCCGGGCCTGAGCAGCACCTGGCAGATGGGACAGATTGGAGCCTGGCTGTCATACAGGGACATCTTCTTTTTACCTGGAGACAAGATGGGAAGACAAAGGGAGAAACATCAGTATATGTATAAGACAAACGAGAGCCAAGCAACCAAACAATTCTTGTCGTTAGATACATTGCATTCAGATTGTGTCTGGCATCAGACTATGTCTTTAAAATTAATCTCAAGTGACCAATAATGATCAGATTTCACATTTTATCTGTTTTATCTGTTGGGAACTGCCACTAGTGCCACACAAATACACTGAAAAAAATATTTTTCTCATGTTTTCTCGTGATTTACTGCACCACACACACATTCTTCAAAGTTGACCAAAGAGTCCTTCAATTTACCAAGGACACTCAAGGGAACTTTAGCATTGTGTACAGGCTTGAGCTGTGGTTTCACTCTCTAAAGTCACACACATTAAGTACCTGTGCATTATAATTCTGCTTCTTACACAGACAAAAGGCAGAATAGAGTGCTGCACAGTCTCCACTGTGTCCTCTCAGGTCAAAGCAGATTTAAAGAAGTGTCAGCCATGGATGAGATAATGCTGTATAGAGTCTGCCAACACTACCTCACTTCATTGTCCTTGATCAGCAGGGCACAGGGTGGGGCCCACCTGTATGTGCGTCTGTGTTAGTGCACGTTTCATTGTGTTCCTTCGAAAAGTGCGCACTTTGCTTTTTTTCATGTTGTAATCTTTGTGCCTCTGTGTTTGTGTGTGTGTGTGTGTGTGTGTGTGTGTGTGTGTGTGTGTAAGTATAGTAATATACATCCTACTTTCTAGAGAGAGTTTATCTTTGAGTCTGTCTGAATTGGATAAAAATAACATCTATTGAAAGTGTCTCAGGGTTTAAAGTCAGAGGACACTTCCTGATTTCCTGTATTTAGCCAATCAAACAAGCTTTTTTTAGTTCGGGAACAATAGGCTCCGCCTCAGCCAGGATATCCCGTTTAGACTGCTTGTCACCAAGGCAACGAGAGGACCAGGTGGGGGGACTCCCTATCTGTCTTGTCTTCAGTGTGTCTCGCACTCTCACTGACAAACACACACACAAACATGCACGCACACGCACGCACGCACGTACACACACACACACACACACACACACACACACAAATACGTATACATGCCCATGCAGCCCTCTGGGGACACGTATCCTTGCTCACATATTGGTCTGTCAGAACAGTTTCCTGCAAGAGAACTCATCAAGGGACAACTAGTGGGTAACACACACACCTCGACATATGATGCCACACACACACAGGGGATGGTCCCCTCCCTCCCTTTCTCAGAGCGTGTGTGTGCATACCGGCCTCCCATTCTCCTGCTCCGCTACTTAACAGAGCCACAGCACTGGACACGTTAAGTGACTTTGAAAAATAGGTAATCGATTACTCTCTCTATCTCTCTCACTGCCACTCTTTCTCTACCTCTTTTTCTCCACACCTATCCCTCCTTGCACTCTCTCTCTCTCTCTCTCTCTCTCTCTCTCTCTCCAGCCTTATCCATTTCTAATTTTCTGGTCCCTACCATCCATTTATTTGTTTCATTTCTTTCTTCTCCTCTCTTCTACTGCTCATCTCCTCTTGTTCGCCTCCCTGTTTCAACTCTCAGCTCTCTCTCCTCTTTTTATGTAGCTCATCTCCCTTCTTTCCTTCTCTTCTTCTCTGCCTTATTGTCTCCCCCACCACGCTCCTTTCAGTATATTTCCCTTTCTCTCCTTGTTTCTCCATCTCTCTTTCTCTACCCCCCTCCCATCTCCCCTTTATTGCTTTGACAAGATAATTTGAGTCATGCTGAAGCCGTCGCCATCCGCCACAGCAAACAAAGAAAGATCCAATCCCTGTCTGCAGCTGATGGGGTTCTTTTTATTCTGCAGACAAACACACACCTGGAGGACATGGATGCACATACACACGCACACAAACATATGTCTGCACTTGATTATTTTAGGCTTTTGTAATGTCAAACACTACTTTGTTTCTTTTTTCAAGTAAATGCTCATTTCACACAGTGTGAGTTTACTTTTTTAGCATTTCAATGTGCAGTGATTTTCCTTTGAATTGTGGAATTTTCTGTATGGATGTGACTTTTGTTTGTATTATTTAAAAAAGTGATGAAAAGGAGATGTAGATGCATGGGTGTGACAAGAGAATGTCAACAATCAACAACAGGGAAGACTAAAGTGGAGGAGTTTTGTGCTGTGTGAATTGATTTGAATCAATTTGAATTCAGCTGCCTGACAATAGGGTCAGGACCAAGCTGTTAACTTCAAACACACGCTACACACACTCAAATTTAACTCATTCTGATGTGATGGAACAAGTGGAAATTCAACGGGCGGTCATGTGAAAGAACAGAATACAACTTTACTGTCCGCCAGAGTGAGAAATTGTCTTTAGCTTGCCAAAGCAGCACAAAAACACATAAAACATAGAACTAAATATGGTGACAAAGCCCTGTCAAACTATGAAACACAGTACGTTAGTAAAAATATAAATAGGGTCCTCTGCTAGAACAATTTAAGGGTCAAACACTATATTTCCTGCATTCTGGTGTTTTTTTTTGTGCTCCAATCTATGGTGGAAATGTCTTTATTTTTGTCAGAATAATTTTTTTTTATTGGAGGAAAGGGGGGGGGTCAGAATAGGTTTCGTTTCAACATTGGGTGGGACACATATGAAACTGGGTCCTCCTGAGGCGTCCTCTGCCAGAAACTTTTGAGCAACAAACACTTGATTTCCTGCATTCTGGTAGTTTTGTATGCACCAATTTGTGCCTTTTCTGCAACAATTTATGGTGAAAATGTCTTTAATTTTGTCAATATAAAAGTCTTCTGCTATGTCCACATTTTTAATGGGGGGGACAAATGCAAGATCAAAATTTTGAGAGAATGCTTTTCCTGCTACCCAAAATCTACGCCTATAGCTGTCACTGTCTCTCACCCTTTTTTGTCACTTTCACCCCTTGTGTTTCTTCCTTTCTCCCTCTATGTCTCATCTCTCAGTACAAAGATCCCTGAGGAAAGTGAGTGACGGAGAGAGGCAAACGGACAGATAAATCTAGGGGAGAAGAAAAAGAAAAGAAGAGGAGAAAGGGGGGAGAAGGGTGTGTGTGTGAGGGGGGTGTTGATGTGATGTGATGTCGCACACCAGGCTTGTCAGCGCCTTAAAGATGATTAATGTCGGGGCAACACACACACCTCCGCGCTTCCCACATGTCCTGCTTTGGACCTCACAGCTCAAACACACACACACACACACACACACACACACAAACACCCTGCGGCGCAACATGGGTGCGTTTAATCTTGGATAGCAGAGGGAAGGTATCAGAGTCAGAGGAAGGAGAGGAGGGGTGATGAGGAAGAAGGAGAGGAGAGGGCCGGACAATAACAAGGAAATAGGCCTGACAGGACTTTTTAGTGTCGAGATTCTTCAGTGAAATGCCGGCTGGCGGAGTGAACAGGGGATGGATGGATGCATGGATGGAGGAGAGAAAAGAGGAGGTGTGCATCTCTCTGACAGCCATGATGGAGTGTTGGCTTGATCCCCCCCTAATGTGCCAAGATGGATCGTCTCATCTCTCTTTCCCTCTGACTTTCTTTCCCTCCTTTTTCCCACTCTCGATTCCTCTGTCTGTCCTTCTACTTCACGTTATTCCTCACTCCCTCTATTCTCATTTAACTGATTTCACCCTTGTGTTCCTCTTTTTCTGTCTTTTTCTAACCTCTCCCCTTTCACCATCTTCTATCTTTTTCATCTCTGTCACTTGATCCACTTAATGGCTCTCACTGGTTTTTGTTCTTGTCACAAAACAATATGTCACCCGACTGGCAGGAAGCATATCCGCTGACTTTTTGTATCTTCTGTGTGATTTATTTACTCGCTGCTACAGTACTGACATGGACACTTTGGCTGGTCTAACTTAATCCAGAGAGTCCCTAATTCCTACTTTAGCTGTGCAACTTTGTCGGGGGAATGTATATGAGGAATTATAAAGTCACTGACACATCCTCTACTGTCAACACCAATCAGAAATATAGCGTAAGAACATTTATAGTATTTCAATAGGTTTTACAAGGGGGTAAAATGAGTCATTTTCTGTAGTGGACATCTGAAACACATCAGTTCAAGATCACCAAGTATTATGCTTATAAAAGCATGAAAGTATATTTTTAAGCTGTTAAAGAAAACCCGGGGTCTCCAGAATTAATCAGCTTGACTTGACTTCATAAACTAGATCAAAACAGCTTATAATCCCTAAAAATTAATAAAAAAAAACCCTAATATAACTCACCCATACTTAACATGAAGGAGTTATTTAATGAATAAAATAATGAGGCAACATACACACACTACAGGCAGGTAATTACAGACGGCAGATGGTGAGGCGGAGAGAGCTAGTTCATACGGAAGAGTGGAGAGCAAAGAGGAGGAATCCTCCTTTTCCCATCCCTTCTTTCTTTGTATTGTTTCACTTTTGCCCTTGCTTCCATCCCAATATTCTTCCTTTCTGCGTCCCTTCCTTTACATCCTTACTTTACTAGTGGTGTAGTCCGTGTGCCTTTCCTTTTTCCTTTCCTTTCCTTTCCTTTCCTTTCTCACTCCCTTGTTTTATTCTTCTCACATATTTTGTACTTTTTCCTTGTTGTATAGGCTTTCCTGCTCTTCCTTCCTTCCTTCTTTCCTTCCTTCCTTCCTTCCTTCTCTCTTCCTTCCTTCCTAATGTCTTTCTTTGTGCACCGATAACATTTAAAATATTCTAATTTAGGTGTCAGTGCTCTTTAGACAATAGCTGATGAAAAACAGCCAAATGTCAGTCATCATGAAGCAAGTTAAATCCCTTTTAACACTTGAAGCATCTTTTTTTTCACCTCTCCCTCCTCTGCTGCTCACACATACACACACACCTTGTCTCACTCTCTCTCATTCTGTCTCTCAGTGTCTCTCTCCCCTCTCCGGTGTTGCTTTGGTCCAGATGAAGTGGGGATCAATAGATGCTAGATAGCGCAGGCTCCCAGTCACAGACTACAATGAGCTGAGGTAAAAAGGCCACCTCCAGAGAGGACGGGGATTGTCAGCTCAATACTCGCTCTCAATGGGGCCAGAGATAAAAAACCATTTGGGGTGTCCTCATGGCTCAATGGGCTAAGAGGCAAACCATGTACTCACAACACTGTGGGTCCAAATCCCATTTAATGACCTGTATTGCGTGTCATCCCTTCGCTTTTATCTCGCCCATCATTCCTGCCTCTTGGGAAACAGGAGATTCTGTGTGGGACTGTTCCTAAAACCCAAAATTAAAATCCAGATATAATGAATAATGTGCAGCATTGTAAGGAACTCTTTGCCTCAAATTTGCCCTCTTTTAAAAGTAGTTCATTTACAAAGAAACTCAGAAATGTATGACTTGCCACGAACTTGACAATTTTTTCCCATCTTTTAAGTCAATTGCGAGGGATTGAATTCACTTGTAAATTATACACACAATCAGCTAATGAGCACTGAGCATGTAAACTGGATTTAAGCACAACAATAAGAGTCAGAAAAGAGGAGGGCAAGATTTATGAGTTGGCACATATTCAGCATGTTGGTGGGTGACACACACAAGCGCACACACTGCATGCACACTCGCAAAACACACAAGCACATTTCCCAAATGGAATTACAAAGTGTCTACATGTACAGGCTGTTTTTCTGTCCTTGAACAACTGTCTTCTCCTTGTGTGTGCATACACACACTTTCAATCCCCCTCCTTGTTGTTCCCCTAAATGAGTTTTCTGACATGCATCAAGTGTTTATGCCCGCTACCCCTCTTTTCTCCTCTTTCCCACCCCCTCCTTTTCCCCCTCCCCTCGCCACTCGTCCGGCCGGTTAGCTATAACACCCGCCAACATCGGTAAACAAGGAAATCTCTCAGCCGCGGCCCGGCGTGTAACCGCATTACTGCGCCCGATAACCTCTTCAAATAATGTGCGATAAGGGGAATTTGATTTGATTCACGGAAAGGGAAAGAGGGGCCACTTCTGCTCCCCCCCAATCTCTTCCTTTTTCTTTCCTTTATTTCTTTCTTTCTCCTCCTTTCCCTTTCCTCTTTCCCTTCACCCAACCATCATCTCTTCTTCTTTCCACTTAGCCTGAGGGGTCCAGGCCTCTTCCTCCCGCCTCATCCCCCCCTTTATTCTCCCCTTCTCCAGAATGACACCGCCTCGCATCCACAATCAAATAAATCCCACTGAGGTGTCAGCCTTCATTTCGACTCTCCCCTCTCTTCTACCCGACCAACGCAAGGTGAGGTGAGAGGCCCCCGTAAAGCCATCATCTCCATAATGGCAAATATGAGCCCTAAAGCCCAAAACCAGGGGCCGCATTAACACAAATGGGACTAGCAAGGTGTGTGTGTGTGTATGTGTGTGTGTGTGTGTGTGTGTGTGTGTGTGTGTGTGTGTGCGTGCATCTCCCAGTGAGGTGATATGTTTTTTTCTTAAGTGAGCTGTGATTTAAGCAGGCTAGACACTAGGCTGATCACTAGCTCTGTGTCTGTGCAAAATAGATGAGGCTGTGCGGCTCATTCAGAGGACATTTGATGAAATGGAACGGGGGTCAACTTCAGTTTGCCACCCAGGCTGCGTCGCGCTTCTCCGTGCACGTGTGTGTTTCCTGTGTCTGTCTGACTGTGTATGTGTGTGTGTGTGTGTGTTTGTACGTTCTCACTCCCTGACAATGATGCATGGCGCTTTTAAATAGCACTCCTCCACGCCCTGCTCAAAACTCATCACCAGGCTCTTTCACTATCCCTCCTTCCCCTCCCCTCGCTCCCTGGGGTTGTCACTTTTAGAAAAGCAAATGAAATGTCGGCGCGGTGGAGAGGAGGGATGAAGAGATGGCCGGATAGAGGGGTAGAGAGGGGAAAGGTGTGTGTGTATGTGGTAGCAGTGTGGATGTGTCTGCTGTCTAGTTAAGTCAAGGGACCATTTCTGTGTGTAAACATATGCATGTTGCACTGTGAGGAAGAGTGAAATGTAAATCGGAAGATGCTTGGACAGGACATTTTGGCAACATGGGAACACTGTGACTGTTAGTATATGTAAAATATTCTTCCATGCTGTCATAGAAAAAATGTTTAGGGCCAGTGGAAAGCAATATCAAGGCCTCTTTTCTCTTAAATAGAAACTAAAAATATAAAGAAATGTGTATAAAATTTGGTTAATTTGAGAAAACAAAAAGGAAACACAGATATTAACAAGCCATAAATCATATGCTGCCTAGTTTTAAACACTGACAAATGGTCATCTGATGATCCTTGTGTGTGTGTGTGTGTGTGTGTGTGTGTTTTCCTCCTGGGACCCTGCTGCACGTGTGTGTGCGTGTATTTGAAAGACAGTGGAATGATGCTAGCGAGGTTATCTCCAACTACTGACAGCTGTTTATTTAATCAATCACCTTGTCAGTGTGTGTGTGTGTGTGTGTGTGCGTGTGTGTGTGTGTGTGTTAAGAAGTAAATTAATGGAGCATTAACCAAGCACTGACCCACAGAGCAGAGGCACAGCTAGCCGCTACGGGCTAAATCTCAATTCAAGACCCGTATCATTTTCAAACACATAAGCACACTTCAAGCCATACTTCGCCTGTCAATCCTCTGCAGGAAACAGACCAAATTTATTAGATAAAAGCCAGCTAAAGTGTCTGAATGCTGCCTACAGAGAGTAACCTGCTGAATAAGTTTATGTATTACAAAGGGAATTCAAACATGAGAATATATTCATAGTAAAACATTAAAGGGTGGATAACCTGTACAATGTGCTGCAGTTGTTATTTAGAAGAATGCAAATGACTGTAAAGAGAAAACCAAATTGAGGATTTCTAGAAGGATAACTTGATATAGTTAACTTAACATAATCTGCTTAATCACTTCAAAATCTATTTAATTAATAATTATTAAATGACTTTGAAATCCAGTACATTGTGCATTGTACATCAATAAAGGCAGACAAATTGAAATACTCATTACCTCTATGGTTATACTTGTTTGGTATGATTTTTGAGAGTGAAAATGACTTTGAATTTTTCATTTTTTTTCTCTATTTTGACGGTTATTGTTATAAATTGAACGCCTTGTTGGAGCACTTTTAATTCCTGTCTATATCCTTTTTGCTGGTGTTTAATACTTGACACAATAAAAGAAAAGGAGGTTTTTGGCTTGTACTAACCTATTGCCTCTCTCTTCTTGTCTCTCTGCTGACTGTCTCTATTTCACTTCTCCTTCCTCAGCTGTGAGGAGGAGGAGGGATACCTGAAGGAGAGGTGTGGGCGTGAGGCCTGTCGGCACTCATTTCCATCCCAAAGGGGCCTCTCGTCACTCGACGGGAACGTGCCGTGTCAGTGGGCGAACAGGGCCATCAGCAAGTTTGAAACAGACACCCTGACTCAGCCCTAATCGCGACGTATACACAGACACACACACACACACACACACACACACTCACACACACACAACTTGTTTGGGAGCTAGGCTTCTTTGGTACTGTGTTTGAACTGACACTGAAATTTCTATTGAAAGGATTAACATGACATCAAAGCGAAACAATTTTGTGGCGTAAGTATGAATGTTATTGCGTCTTTTGCCCTCTTTAACAGTTGATTTTTTATCGGACTAGATTAACTAGTGCAACGGCCCACTTTGAACTGAACTATTCAGAGACAAGCACCTACAGAAGTAAGGCTGCCCTTCACATTACCTCTCTATTAGTTATCTCTCTTCATCCCTCTCATCTATCCTCCTTCTTCCCTTCATTCTGTCTCCTTTTATCTTTCCTTTTCCCCTCTCCTCTGATTCCACTCTCCTCCATCCTCTCTCTATCCCTCACTCCCTCTCATTATCTCTCTCCCTGCTGCTTTCATATGGTCTAGCAGCTGAATTAATTACCAAAGCCAATTAACGCTAGATTGGCTGATGTTTTAACTAATTAGCTTTAATGAGGGTGCCATGGCTGCCTGCACTGTGTTAATTGAATCCTAACAGCGGAGGAGGGAGCCCGTGGAGGCGAAATGAGAGGGATGGATGGATAGATGGATGGATGGATAGAGGCATGTGCGCGCTTACGTACGCACACAAGCTGTTATTGATAATATTTAGAGCGCATCGCAGAAACACCCACCCTGTTATTGCTACTGGTTTATCATTAACATTACTGGCCTTTCCCACAAGACACCTTATGTATTCAACACACTGACACTCAAAAAAAGGAAAAAGTAAAGGGGATACTATAAAAAGCAATGTGATTATGTTTTGTCACTGTGTGCAGCCCCCCTCATTTGCTGGGTAAAAGCTAACTGGGTTTTCTTAATAGAACTCATATCCTCTTCATGGATCTCCTGGTTATATCTAGCTGTATTTGTTATTGCAAATCGTGCCCAGCAAAGAGGAGCAGCAGATTAAAATCTTAGATCAATGTCAATGCTGTCCTCCCAGTGCCAGATTACTTGCTGCGTACCTTCACTTCATTTTCACCTGCCTTGTGATAGAAGGATCATCAGGGATGAGATGTGAAATGTATGCATATCTGAAAGGTCCTATGGATAAAGCTAAGGTCTACATTATGTCATTCAGGAGGTGTGAATATTTTTATGCAGCACCATGTGTTCTGTAAGCTGCATCTCAGCCTTTGGTAAACTGAATATTTTCATTGTCCTTCACATACTTTGTATGTTTCATGACCGTAAACCACAGCAAATCCTTTGGATAATTTACTAAATGAAACAGCATCAAAGAGAACATAAACCATAACATAATTTAAGAAAAGTTCCAAAAACTGCCCAACAAAGCTTAATGCAGTAACTACATATTTGGTGAAAATTAAGTTAAGGGCAGAATCTGACTTTTTGATGTCAGTTCAACCGTGTATGAAAAAACCCACAACAAACAAAGCTAAAAACAAAACTGCACCAACACTCTGGCTGTGTAGTGACTCTGGGTTGTACTGCTGTGCATTACAGAGAGAGTCAACTGGACTGCTGAAATGAAAGAGCTAAATCAAGTAAAAGCTAGCTAGGGAGAAAGCTACAGCTAGCATAATTCATGGATGGATGTAGAGAACTGGATACACCTTTGGAGGTGGGCTCCAGTTCATTACTATAAAAGTTGCTCAGTGGCGCATGAAGCCAAAGAAACTCAAATTATGTGGTTTGAAATTAACTGAAAAAAATTGTGGGGCCCAGTGCAGTCGAGCAGCTAACTTCTGGTTTAGCTCTTGTCTAAGTTGAATCAGGATAAAAGTGATTTAATCTTGGTGTCTTACAGACTTTCAAAATGTTATCATGATCTAATTCCGATAGTAAAACAAATCATTTTGTGGGAGTTATGATGCTGAAATGAATCCAGTGATTTGCAGATGTCTTTTTTACAATATAAGTCTATGGGAAAAAGTATTTTGTGCAATCATATTAACGGTTAGCGTTAGAACAAAGAGGTCATGTTAGGGCTATTACTAGCCAATCACAGCACAGTGGGTTGGGACTTGCAAAGAAAAGTTTTGGGTTCCATAATAGGGTGCGCAAGCCTTAGCTTAAGATGAATATACTTAATATAACTTTTTGTGGCTTTAAATAAAAACAAACCTTTTGATGAACTGGTATTTTTGTAATTGAGTCAACTTAACTTCTAAAACCCGGATATGAGCTAACATTTTGCTACTCCAGGTTCCCTCATCTTGAAGTCAGTAGGTTTTTTGATTGGGTTTTTGGTTAAGCTAGATGCCTGAAATAAGGTATGTGGTTATCAAAAGCTTAAGAGACTTTAATGTTTTGTTCTGCAACATAAAATACATCAGTAAATACCCCACTTGGGAATTTTAAAGCTTTTTATGTCTTAAAACAAGAGGGTTGCTGACAAGTGGGTAAAAATTTGACCATGGGGTAGTTCATTTATAGCCTGAGATTACTTTTTTTTTTACTCTACTGATTGCATTTAGGCTTCAAAAATCATAAGAAAGTGTTCATTTGTGAAGATTATCTTGCTAAACAGAACGTGTAAGTGAATGTCTGTTTTCCACAGAGTGTATTTTCTGCAGTATTCTAAAATCCAGTGAAAATACCCATAGGCTTTATGACTTGGGAATCAGGGTGACTAACTTCCACGTCAGCCTACAGAAAAAACATCATCCCTGGAGCACTCTATAGATTAATTCAGTCATTATGGGGAATATAGTAAGAGCTAACCTAGTCCTGGTAAAATGAAACTAGCTAACTAACATTTAACAGGTGTGCGGTAAAAAGCCTTCAGTTTGTTATCGCTACCTTCAAATCTTCAACATATTAATAGCAGATGGACAGACAGACACTATATACATTCGATTATAAACTATGAACTTAAATATTCAAACAGCCCAAAATCTTTCAACACTTTATTTACTTTACACTTTATTAAAATAAATCTCTAGTGTTACTTTACAACAAGAATGAAACAGAAGATCAAATATAAAATTTCAATAAATCCTACCAATTCAAATTAAATGTGAATGACGATAAATCCACAATATGACTTTTAAGAGATATGGACCACACTAGACGAAGTTATGACATTATCCACGTCCTCCCGCTACATGTCTTCTCCCATCTTGCTGATCTAAAGACATGAACACGCAGCAGATTGTCTGAGGTGGCCATAAAAATCTGCATGGCCGTGTAAAAGGCTTAATGATTTTAAAGTTACAAGAGAAAAGAGCCTGCAGTTTGTCTCATCCATCAAGTCTAGCACCGGCGCCTTCGCCAAATGGCCCTGCCACCTAACCTGGCGCTTAGCAATGCAGTGCCAAATACACCCCTCCCTCTCTCTCTCTCTCTCTGTCTCTCTTACACATTTTGTCTTTGTCCCACTTAGACTGGATTATTTCTTCCCTTACTCTTTGTATCTCTTTCACCTTCCCTGTGTCACCTTCTATTTTTCATCAGTTTTTCCTCGCCTCTTGCAGTCGTTTTCTTTCTAAGCAGCCACAGCGGATGAAGGTGAGGTGAGGTGCTGTTTGTGAGGGGATTTTTCAACTTTAAATCTGCATTTGCAATGTTTACCTTTGATGTCTCAAAATTGTTCAACACAGAAACACCAGAGACTAATCAATAATCTAAAGGGGTATTTAGTGAAAGTCCCTTGATATTCATTTTCTGATTAAAAAACAACAACAACAACAAAGCAATATCTCAAAACTCTTTTCCTTTACTTTCAGATTTGCAGTGAAACACATCATAGCCGCTGAATTGGTTCAAAATGGTTAATCCAAGTAATCAAATGTATCGAAATCCACTGACAGAACGATCTTTCCCTCCATGAATCCAACACTTCCACTGCGCTCAATATCACAAGAAATCAAGCTGAGCTCTTTACAGCCATTGCAAGATTGTGAGCGAGTGTATTATATCATCTTAAAGCCCCTTGTAGACCCTTGGGCACCTCCTTAACCACTTCCCCCTGCAGCACCCCCTCACACCTTGCAATAAGGTTCCTCTTACACATGTTAACCCTTTGACCTGTTGTTGCAAACTGTAATCAATAGCACAACTCCCTGTTTCTCTTACACACTCAGATATCAATGCATATGTTCAAGGTTAGATAGACGGAGCAAATAAAGGACAAAGACGCAAAAAGATGAGATAAATGAATGAAACTATTACTGTGGTTTCATATCATGTTACTGTCTTTTTCTCTGCCGGTCACATGCTCCAAGCTTCAGGGCTGAGGTTCCCTCATGAGGTTAACACACAAATCAAATCCATGTTAACACCCTTAGATACACACACTTACACACACATATATCCCTCAAGAGATGTGGTCATGTTGAGGAGAGGAGCGGGATTTTCATGTTCCTGTCAAACATGCACAACCTTTCACACGTTTTCTGTTTTCCCTCTCTATGCGCTAACTTTTCTCTCTAACCAAAGGATGAATGGACTGATTGAGAGACTGACTGTGACCTTCTGCAATTCTCCTGCTGTTCATCCCACCCTTTTAGAATTTTCATATCTCTTTAAAATAGCAAGAACAGGCCTCCCTACATCGGAATTATATTGCACACTGCAGAAATGCCCAATCTGAACATCATATTTCAGCCTAAGAATCATTGCAATACAAGTGACAAAGTAGTAGTGAAAATGTAAGAATTTGAAAAGAAATTAATTCTATGTGTAACTGCACATTTTTCAATTAAATAACTTTCTGACATCACAAATTAAAAAATTCTTCACTTATAAAAGCTACTTAACAAGGATAGAATTGTATGTTTTCTACTTCATCCTTTACAGAAATATATGTTTAGCATTTTCTTCTTTTTCATTTTAAAAATGCATATGAAAAAAATTACTGCAATATCGAACATTAGAACATTTGGATTTATGGTTTCTATTAGTGCCACTGATGTCATTCAGACACAATAAACACACAGATATACAGCCGAGGTGACAACAATAGCCAAATGTAAATCAGATAAATAGATGAAATTGAACAGTCATTCAAACAGCCCCATTCAACTCTGAAGCCCCATGAGGCCTTCGTACAGCAGATGCTATTGTAGGTGAGTGTGTGTTTGCGTGAGTGTGTGTTGGCTTGTCAGCGATTGAGAAGAACCTATTTCCTCTCGCTGAATCCCCGGCTCTAAATGATGGATTGATATCTCTCTCGCTGTGGATTATATGTGAATATGTGTGTGTGTGTGTGCGCGTGTGTGTGTGTGTCACTCGCCCTCTCAGCCTCTTGCTGCCTCTCCTCTCAGGCCCTTATCAGCTCTTGTCACAAACAGAGGATAGGGGATAATCCCTCATACAAGGGGAGCAGTCTGGCCTTCCATCCATCTAGCTGTCTGTCTAGCTGTCTGCTATATTACCCCTCTCACAGGAGTGTCACCAGAATAGAAATCAAACGGACACAAAGCAAACTTCCTGCATCTTGGTCATCTCTTCTGGCATGACTTAAATAGTAAGTTTGATGCGGACCGTTTTTTTTAAGAGTTTCGTCTGATGTACAAAGTTTGTGATTGTAACAAAGTTTGTTCAAGTGTGTCATTATTTGCAGTGACAATAAACATTTAAGTTGAGAGTTTATTGATGGGAATTGTGTGTTTTCTTTGGGTGTCAGTTGTCCTTAAAAAAGGACCACAGGTCTCTTTGGAAAATCACTGCAACCCAGATAATTAAAACGTTCCCAAGTTCCTGGTCAGGCCTACGCCTTGGGGTGCTGTGTTGTGGTTTGGGCTCTTGCCACGTCCTCATGACAGTGGGTGCTGCGGGTCACCCTGAGTTCCAAGAATCGGAGTGTTCCCTGGCACAACGCTGGAGCAGACTACAAGGGTGTGCTTGTGAAAACACGACTTTCACAACATTTCATAATGTCACAGAGAGTCGTTTATACACCACTCACATAATATAATTTATATGAGCACTTTTGTTCTAAAATGAGATTTAAGAGACCAGTAAAAATAAAAATAAAATGAGATGAAAACATTAGGACAAATTGTTACCCACACTGAATTGTACCACTTGAGAACAGACCCATTCCAGATGGAAAAATCATGTTGTCTTTATTATTTTTGGTTTAGCCTAAAATACATGAATACTCTATAGCCACATGACATTCTTTGTAATGCCTCTCCCTCTACTTGTCTGTCTGCCTGCCTGTCTGTCTCTCATTCCTCTGTATAGTAACACAAGCTAGAAATGGGAAAAAAATGTGGAAAAAATAGATCTAGGTGCTAAGACTTAACAGCAGATCGAAGATGACTATCTGTTGGAGTGGGGTATTGCACAGGTCACACCTGAGGCTACTGTGTGTATGAGTGTGTGTGTGGGTTTGTGCATCCGCAACAATCAGATACAGCAGTGGGATTGCATCACACAGTTGCAAGTTGACATCATTGTGATGTTTATGAATCTGCTATCTCTCTCCTCTCCAGGCCGACCATCTCTTCCTCTATCCCTCCCTTCTCATTTTCTTTCCTTCACTTCCACCTTCTGTCTCTCCCTCTCAGCTCTGCCTGGTGATATCACATTGTCCAATAGAGGGGGATGTTTCTCTGCACTTTGCTCTACATGTCCATCATTTAGCCCACAGCTTTTAAAATTCTATTCTCTTTAAATTCTTAAAAAAAAAGTGCAAAGTTGAGTCGAATATATGGCTTAAATTAATATTTTTTCCCATAAACATTTTCACTTGTTTGAGGATTAGTTTTACATTTTGATCCAGTAATGTCAAGAAAATAACACATACTGGTAATTAAATTTTAAAAAATCTAATGTAACTCAGCAGAAAGCAAATGCTGTTTATCATTCTAAATTATATAAACTTAACTTTTTCTTATTTATTTATTCAGCTAGTTATTTACTTTCTGTCTCTGTCTCTCTCTCTTCATTTTGTTGCTCTCCAGTGAAAACCATGTATTTCCACCTTTGGAATTTTTTAAACAACATGAAGGATTATGTCTTGGGTTGGCTGGGAAAACAAACAAACACACAAACAAACACTTAAAAAACTGAAGATGAAGCTGTTTTTCTTAGCTCATAAAAATTTGCTTTGGAGATACATGGTTTTCACTGGACAGCTCTCTTACTCTCAGGTACTCTCAGATATTGTACAGAGACAGCTTGGAGGCTTTCAACTAACTCACACACACACACACACACACACACACACACACACACACACACAGGGTTGAAGGGACAGGTCTGCAGCTCAGATCAATAGAAAATTAAAGAGACTGAAATGGTTTCTGCTCACACATTAACCCTTCGTCTCTTTTCCCTTCCTTCTCTTCTCTTTTCCATCTCTCCCATCATGCCCTCCCTTCCCTCTTTCTCTCTGTGTCTCTCGCCCTCCCCTAATAGCTGGTGCCACTGACGACAACAGTGTTTCGAACAACTTGAGTATAGGTTTTAGTGACAGAGAGAGAAGAGATGTGTTTTTTTGAGTTTGAGCTTTAAAAAACGTCGAGAGAAGAGAGGGTGAGATGGTCGGATGAAGGGACGGGTGCAAGGATGGGGGCAGTAATAGCACAGAGGCGACAGGGGCTTTGGATGCTCTCTCTCTGGACACACACACACATATATACACACACACCGTCTGGGGACTCAAATCTCAGAGCAATTTTCAGGCCGGGTGATTGGCAGCTTGATGCGTATTCTTCCCCTACAAGACTGGCTGATAACTCCAGCTATCCCATTCCATGCCACCATCCTCCCTCTCTTTTCTCCCACTCACACCATCTTTTTTTTTTTTTTTTTTTGCTACTGTGACTCTCTCAACAGCCCTGTGCCCAGACCCCCTCCCACTCCCCTCTCTCATCCCTCTTTCCATCCTTCTTTCCCCCCTCTGTCTCTCTCTCTCTCTCTCTCTCTCTGGGCCTGTTGTGGGGCTATTACAATGACAGAGGCGATAAGGGACATTTATCACATGTGCGGCGGGGTGAGCGAGAGAAAGCCCTCAACAGGTCTACGGGGAGGAACACACACACACGCACACACACAAATGTCCAGACACACATACATGTTCTGCATTAAGACATACAGAAATGTACGCACACTGCATGCACGCAAATGTGCAAGCACCCATGCACATAAACACAGACGGATAAGTAAACAGTCAGAGGCTGCATATGCTAGCACACAATGGCATAAACTCACACACACATACACACACACACACACACACACACACACACACAGAGTGAACCGGTGAATCATCCTCCTTTTCCCCATTTTGTATTTTGCAGTTGACTGAGGCCAATTCCCCATAATTCAATACAGTTGAAAAATGAAACCCCGGTAAATCGCTACAGCGATTTTACAGATCCCCGCTTATCCTCATAATTCATTATTTCCAAACTGTAACAACATTACATTTCATTTGTAATGCTCCGCCTGCCTCAGCCATTTGCCAATTGTTATATCTTATTGTTTTCCCTCTCCAAGGGGGAGAAAAGTGAGTTATTGGGGGAGAAATGGCGGCTGGCTGGGTGGCTGGGTGGCGGGTTGACTGTCTCTGTATCTGCCCCGTCTTCCTCTCCATCTGTCTGTCTGACTGTCTCACTAACTAACTGGCTGTATAGTGAGAACGCACAGTCCATGCCATGCTGAACGAAGTCACAGGAGAACAGTATAAGTTGTTGTTTTCATTGTGGATAAGTGATAATGAGCCTATTGTTTGGAGCCTTACAGACACACTCACACAAGTACGCAGACTGACTGGACTATTGTTTTTCAGCACCGTGGTACAGTCAGATCCACAGCTGGATCGGTGCAGGGCAGAGACTGGGACAAGGATGGGGTGAGGATGAGGTGGAGATAAGGAGCTAGAGGAGACGAAGTATGGAATGTAAACTCTTTATTTGCAAAGTAATTATCAAGCAAAGTCAGTGGAGTAAAATGTGTACACTTGTGTCTGAAAAGTAGAGGAGTCACTGATGACAGTGACATGATACATTTTTTCTAGACTCTCAACTTTTCTTATTTTACATCCTGCTGTCACTCACACTGTTTTGTAACATGTAACTGCTTCTGTTATATAATGGCTGCTGATACTGTTGGGCTTCTTACTGTAGCACTTGGATTTAGATGGAGGGATTGTGTGCCAAATATGATACATTAAACTATAAACTAATAATAGCTGAACACAGATCCATCTTTGGAATTGCCCATTTTCCAATCTTAGAATAAAAGAGAAAGACCATGATGCAACTTAACATCTATAAAATGCAATAATTTAACAGTTATGCACAGCGAGCTCACTTTGTATCTTTTTATCGAGCTATCTAACTCATAGCAGTTAAAAAAAAAAAACTACTGCAATTTAAAACATTATACTGTAACCCATAAGCTTTTGTCAATACTGCAGAGAAATATCCTTTCACACCAGGTAGTGTGAGATGCTGGAGAAGGGCGTTTTGCAATATTTACAGCTTCAAAAAGAGATTCTTCAAATAGGAAAAAAATCATCTAGATCAAATACTGGAATCGCCATTAATCTGAGAGCTAAAAACATGCTTTGATGTCTCTTTCTCTCTCTCACACACACATACATACACACACACATGCAGGGACACCATTCCTCCTGCAATCTCCCATTTATCACAGCTGTAGCCACTCTCCAGCCCTGCCCATGTTACTGTACCCTGTCACACTGCTGGCTAAACAAACTGCTCCTTGATGTATGAGGGCCTACACCGGCCATAAACTTATTCACTTTTAACTAGCATGCTACCGGCTTGGCACGGCCAGACATCACCTTTACTGTGTGTGTGTTTGTGTCTGTGTATGTGTGTGTGTGTGCATGGCGTATGAAAACTGCCTGTGAGAAATTAACCCCCTGGGTACTGCTTCATAACTCACTCCTCTCTTTCTTTCCTCTTTCCTTCTCCTCCCTCCCTCCCTATCCATCTATCTTTATCCCACAGCCCAGGCATTAGTCCTTTATCTATTACCCATTAGAGTGTGTATGTGTCTTTGACAATAGAGGAAATGGCTTGGTAGTAGAAGAAGAAGGAGGAGAAGAAGAAGAAGAATAGCAGGTCTTATATGTCTTGCTGGACAACAAGCAGTTTCCTGTTAGTGAATGAATAGTGAGGGAAAGTGTGGACATCATTCTTAATGGTCTCTTCTCTTCTCTTCTCTTCTCTTCTCTTCTCTTCTCTTGTTTTTCCTCTCTTTTAATTGAGTACATCCAGATAAGACAAGAGAGTGTAAAACCATAACCAACATCAGGTTTATGGTTGAGCTTGCGATGTTGACACTCGTCTATCTCCCTGTTCTCCCATGATGCTTTGCCGTTTTATTGACTATATGTATTTATTGTCTCCAGTCAGTCTGGAGTCTATCGGATGACGCGCTAATACGGCAGAACGCGATTAACGATTAATTGATAGCTGCACTGTTATCAATAGCCCTTGCCTCCTCCCGAATTAATGCACAACACATCTACACACATGGCAGGTAGACGTGCACACGTACTGGTGCAAACACGCAAACAAGCACAAATTAAAGTGCATACACACATCTCCCCCACTGACATGCACGCACCACATCAAGCAGCACCACCTATGCACACAGCTAGTAAAGGTTAATTACGTAGATTTTTCCACCGATTTATGACTGCAGTTTGTTGGAACTGCATGGGCCCTGTTCTTATCAAGCAATAAATTCATTAGTGGCTAACACACCTCGCTGGGGCAGCTCATTTGGTTCTGACAAACAAGATTAGAGGACAGAGGGGGCAAGAGGGGTGGATCTGGACAGAGAGCTGTGAGATCATAGGCCATGGATGTAGACATGCAGGAAGACACTACTACTGTTACAGAGGAAACGGTCTCTTCAGGAGTGCTATAAATGGTGGGGAAGGGGGGTGAGTTCATTCTGATAACAGCTGATGTACATTGAGTTAGCACCACACAATGATGTGAACAATGTTGCTGACTTTTGTCATACATATGTTTTGCACATGGGCTTAGAGGGCTGGGATATATGTGTGTGCTTGGAATGTTAGCGATTAGTGTTGGCGTTTTGCGTTTACCATTAGCAATTTGAGCTAAGTACTAGCAATTAGCATTAGTGAATAGCACTCACAAAATTGTTAACGTGTTAACAGTTAGCATTAAAGGTCATTCATGCTGCATTTCCACTGCATGGTACGGCACAGCTCTACGTAACTCAGCTCACTCTTTTTTAGTTTTCCATGAGCAAAAGTTGTGAATAGCACCTGGTACCTGACACTTCTTTTTTTGTCAGGGTTCGAAGCAAGTTGAGCTGATACTTGAAGGCGGACTTCATGTACTGCAGACCACTGATTGTTTGAGGGACTGGTCACTAGCATGACATGGGACATCCCATACAAATCCACCATTTTTAAACAGCCGAGCTACCATCAATAGCAAACACAACTCGACCCAGATTTTAAAAAAAGGCAACCTGCAAAACCACATTGTACATTACATACACTACAAAGTACAACTGACAAAGTGCAGACATTTCTCTGTTTGCCAATAAAAGGATTCATTGAGTGTCACATGTTGCGATGGCAATCAGCTGAGAATCCTGCCTACATTGAGGAGGTACCATCAAAAGTAGAAAACAAAATAAGTAAAGGGCCTGGTACCAAAAGTAAGCTGAGTGTAGTCGAGCCAGGTTGACACGTCCAGTGGAAAGGCAGCATGGGGGTCACTGAAGAGCAGTAAAAAATTTAGTTGAAGCAGACCAACCCCAGTAGTTTAAGCTTTTCAGTTTAAAAATAGTGTTTTGTGTATTTAGAGCGTGTAAAAATTGATAATATTGTCAGAATAATAGACTGTATATGATGATGGATTACGCATTTTTACTTCCCCCCATTGTACAAAAATGAAACCAAAATATCTTGGATGTGGCCGCTGCCATCTTGCTCTGGTGACGCCATTTGCACAGTAGTGATCCCGCCCATATGACG
The DNA here is from genome assembly GCF_011397635.1 of Epinephelus fuscoguttatus. NCBI lineage: Eukaryota > Metazoa > Chordata > Actinopteri > Perciformes > Serranidae > Epinephelus > Epinephelus fuscoguttatus. The sequence continues at coordinate 9,263,294 of NC_064766.1, read as the reverse complement.
GACCAATCGCAAGCAACAATTTGTACACACAGCTATTAATAATGACCTCAATCCCCCCTTTTTTTTAAACTAAAAAATAGTTGTAACCAAACTTACTGCTAACAGCAGCCAGCCACCAGGGGGTGATAGAGATGTTTTGGCTTCACTTGGGGAGCTGTAATATCGTCCATCTTTATACAGTCTATGGTTAGAACACAGACTGTTAGCTAGCAGAGCTAGCTGTACCTGTTAGCCTGCGCAGGGTAAGCTGATTGTCTTAGTAGTTTAGCTAGCCTCACAACCAGTAAATGCAGCTAAACGTGTAATGTGAGGTTTTCAATATGTAAAGTTTGTATTGAGACGGTTTTGTTGAGAGTGCAGAATTTTACTCACACAGATGTGAAAAAACTGTTAACTGTATGTGGTTTAAGCACTTTGGTAAAAAACATATTTGGGCACAGTTATGGCTTAACAGTTAACAGTTAACAGTTAAATGTTATACGCATACTGTGTAATCGGTGTTTACAGATGTTGAGAAGTTTTACAGAACATTAAATAAGGCATTACAGCTTCAATGTCAGTCAGCTGTTGCAGACTGTTGTCGTAAATATGTTTTTCAAAGGTAACCCCTACAATTAAATGTGCACCAGTCTGGACTCAGCATTTAACTTTGAGCCAGTACCATACGAGTTGAGTCAGGGTTCAACTATATTTGTTGAGGGGAAAAAAAGAGAAGTGGACAAGTCTGATAATTTCATTTAAGTATAATAACCCTTACGCACACACAATTTTCTTTAAATACACACTGCTAACCCTAATACAGCTGTACTCGCCTCTTCTTGTTGGCAAATATCACCTGCTGTGTAAAGAGGCAGACAGGCTCCACACACACACACACACACACACACACTTGACACACCATTTTTTTTTTTTTATGTGTCAGATGAAAAGGATGCCAACTAGACGTCAGCAGGCAAATCAAAAATTCAATCAATCACAAGGTGTCGTCATTAGGGCTTATCGTACACGCAGGATGTGACAGGCCTGTGTCTCTGTGGGCGTCTGCTGCTGCGAAGTGCACACACATACACACACACAAATACACATGGATACACATGCACAAAACATGCACCCACACAAGCATGTAGTCAGTTTAAGCAGAATATGCACACAGTCAGCCTCACACACACATAAAAAGATGTAAATATGTGTGTATTATACATACCCACCCACTGACACACACCTCAGGCACAGCACTTTGTACTGCCACAGCGTTGGGACTTTCAACTGTGTCTCATATCCATTACAGTGACAGGCAGACAGAGAGGGTAACAAGCTGGTTGGTTGTGTGCATTTTATACACAAATGAGAGCATATTGGAGAGATCACTAGGTATGAAAATGTAGCCTTAAGCACAATGGAAGGCCTCTTCCATTGTGCTTAAGTCTCAACATGCAGCGTTATCAGCCATGCTGGCTCTGGGTAGAAAAGTGACATGTGACACTGAGCAGAATTTATCTCCTATTCAAAAGGTAAACTGTAGATGAGTAGCATGAATGCATAATCAAACAAATAATGGCAGAATTACAAGTATAGGATGTTGTATATGTTTGTATTACAGTCTCAGTTAGTATTAAAAACTTTTGGTTGTTAACAGTGAAACCCACGTTTTATGTTTACTAATAGCTGTCATGTGCATGTACTTAAACAGTAATTTAATGGACCTTATTATCCCTACTAATAAGGAAGTATGGTAGTCATATCGAGGCTTACATGGTGATGCAGAACAAACAAACAAAAACATAATTTAATACTCATAAAAATAACTTAGGGTCATATTAAGGATGCTTGTTATCCACAGCCTGCTCTGTGAACCAGTGCACCAAAATATACCTGTTAAGTCATACAGAATAATTTGGTGGAGTTATTACTCAGAAATGCCTATTCAGGGGAACTATTAAGGAAACTTATCATGTATTTAGGGAGCAAGGGAGCCGTGTTTAGGCCCAGTGTAGTGATCCAGGGTAAACACACAACAGCAGGCTTATTTACAGACTGAAATGAGAGGCGGATCTTTCTGGATCAAGTGCTCTCGCTGTTTGGAGGAAGGACGTCCTCAGCATAAACTACCTTTAAGCTCTCAATCCGACACACAGACACATACGTGCAGACGGCAAAGCATCTATTTTGTGTTGTTAAACTGTTTTCACTCTTGCACTCAAATGAGGCGTGTGGATGCAGCTTATTAAAACACACTTCCGTCATGTTACTGTGATAATTTGGAGACTTATTTTGAAAACTAATACAGAAAAAACTGTCTTGAGATCGGTGTGTCATGAGTGATTTATTCTTCTGGGAAAAAAAACCCCTCTGGTGTAGCCTTAGTTTTGCAATAGAAGGAAGAGGTTAACCCACATTGCCTGACAATTCATGCTGCAGTGTAGCTACAGTGTGTCCGTTAACTCTCCTGAAACCACACACATGCACCACACAGCCCTTTCTCTTTACTGCAACGGCTCAGCAGGTGCTGGTCCTGTAACAGTGTGTAGTTACAGGAAGTGAGTACAACACAGACAGACGAGGGGATTAGCTAACATTGTGGTGGCAGGAGGGAGGGAGGAAGGAAAGGAAAGAAAAGGAGACTGGGTGGTAGAAGAGACAGAAAAGTGTTCGGAGGTGTGAAGTTGCGTGTGTGGTGTGTGACTGTAAATCAGACCATCATAACATGAACCGCAGAGTTGTGTTTCCCTGTTCCTACAGGAAGAACACACCGCAAGCACACACACACTCAAAGTTAGGGTACATTCCCCTCAATATATTATTAGTATAACTTCTATGGTTAAAAATACTGGAAATTGATAAAATGGTATTGTGATGCAGAGATATGGTTGTATTTTCTGTTTGATTCTATTCTACACTGCCAGATGTGTGAACAACTCTGTTCTCCTCATCAGCACAAAACAGCTCTCATTACGCTCATACTACTTCGACAGTCACCAGATGGCATTCATTAGCACACACACATCCACACACACACGCCAACACACAGCAACACACACTCACACACAAATATACATGGCATAGCGCATCATCTGCCCTATTATTCTTATGTCAGTAAACATGGCCCAGTATAAATCCAAGCCTTTTAGCCATCTTCCACTCACTATAATATGGCCATCACCATTAGAATGCACACACACACACGTGCGCACACACACAGGCACACATGAGGCGTCTTCTCTATAATAAGGCCATCACCATTAAAGCTGTCAGGGCCGGAGTGTTGAGTATTACTGCCGAGAAATTACACCTCACTCACCCTTTGTGACACCGTGCGACCTGCAAACACACACGCGCTCTCCATCTGTCCCCCAATACCCATGACTCTATGTGCCTTTAATGTTGACGGTATCTGCATGTGTGTTTCTCTGTCCGTACCCATCCTTGCAACAGGTTGAATTATCCCCACCATGCATCGGGGGGACTGTGTAATTTTCAACTAGGAGTCCACAGACCACCCCTGTTTGACACACACACACACACACACACACACGCATATTGCATTTTGCAAAGGATGCTGCAGGCTCGCACTCACACTTTAGGAATACGGGCTGAAAAATTGAGGCTGGAGGTAGGCCTGTTTGTGGACCTTAAGACACAGTTGTCAGAAAAACGGCAATTTGAAGTGGAAAGGACGGAGGATGGCAGCGCTGCCACGCCGACCGCCAGCTGTTGAAATAAGAGAGGAGGGTTTGACAAAGTCAGGAGATTGAGGGAGGACAGAGGAGACAGGGACAGAGGCAGAGGGAGGAATCTTGCAAAAAGATTGCAGGATTCTCTGATGTTGCATCTTGTAAAAGCTGCTGTGTTTTGCAATTTTCAACATCAATATATCATAAAAGTGCAAAGAAATGCCATAACTTGGCATCATATAAAAAAATAACAATGGTCAGAAAAAAAAATTGGTAATCTCTGTTTAATCACAGAGGTGTCAGTGTCTGTCAAGATTGATATATAGCACAGTAGCTTCCTGTTTTAAGCATGACTGTCGCTTTTGTGACAATGCTGCTCATCTCATGTGTGGTTTTAAATCATTTATTTATTCTTTTAGTCTGAGTTTTTTTAACTTTTAAACCTTAAATCAATATTTCTTATGAATTTATCTTGTAGCATCCCAAGGTAAGCATGAAGGGATACCTCCATGAATATATCGGGGCATCAGATTCATGCATGGGTGTGGGTTTCATTTCATCAAACATATCCAGTTTCCTGCATTCTGGTGAATTTAAGTCCTGTGCTACTTAAATGTTCTTGCAAATACACATGTTCTAAATGTAGAGGGAGACATGTCCACTGCGTCCTCCCCCAAAATCTATACCAATATATGGATTCATAAACATAATTCTCATATTGTGTGTTACAGCACTGATACTGGTGTTATTATGTTTGTATTGTGTTCTATAAAACTTCCACTGTCTCCTCACTGACACTGTTGCTATGCAGTTAGTTATTAAAAGGATATGGTTAGACTGACTCTTCTTACTGTCCTTAATCAATGAATTACAAATTGCTTTTGATTAACAGATCTTTTAAAGCATGGCAATTTTAATCAGTGTTGACTGTGATGTTTATACCATTGATGTGTTTTAAGTACATAAATTAATCTTCTTTATGAACAAGGACTTGTGGCATCCACAAACTATAATCTTTTTTGGGGAGGAAATGTGACAAAATGCTGTCTAAATATCTGTTTAGCTGAAGTGGCTGGCTCTAAGCAGATTTCTAAAACCATCAAACACAAACCGACACACACAATGTGCCTGGAGTGAGTGCTGACGTATTTATCACATTAGTATTAGCCCTTCTCTCTGTCACCACAATCCTCACAGCTGGTGTTGACATGCGGTCCCCCGCAGCACCCCCGAGGCCTTGTGCATGTGTGTGTGTGTGTTTCTGTATGAGTGTGTGAAATCTTTTTTTTTTTTTTTCCTATTCCCTACAGTGATAATTTTCTCTGTGTTAACAAAAAAAGCTCCTCTCAACAAAACATGTGCCGTAACATGACAGGAAAAAAAAGCAACAAAAATGAAAGGGGAGGAAAAAAAAGGCAGTGGAAAAAGAAGGAGACGGAGGAAAGGAAGAGAATTAGGATATAGGAGAGGATAGCAGGGTCAGCGAGCGACAAGAGAGAGACAAAGATTGGTGATGCCAGTTTCCATATGACAAGTGGCGACGTTATGAAGATGGACGGGCGGCCGAGATGGAGCGCCTGACCTTTCCCAAAATGCCACATGTCACCGTGCTTTTATGTCACTCCCCGCAAAACAATATGTCAGGGGCATAAAAAATCATTACGCCCTCTCTGAATTATGCTGTTATGGCATACCGCAAAAAAATAATCATTAAGATGACATTATTCCACACTTAACTAGGAGGAGGACGAGGATGGAAGGAGGGGAGGCCCTTTGAATTTATGATTTGTCGTGATTTCATGAGTAACGCAGCCGCCGTGAACCATTGTCTTTTTAGATGTATCGTTACGACTTTTATGCTTTGACGCGGGACTTTGGGGAAAAGGTAAAAGAGCAGCGATGATTGCACAGAGATCATGAGAGGAGATATAGCGTCTCACAATGGAGCTGTGCAGCAGTGATCTTATGAATCTACTGTATATTATAGTCTGTTTAAAGTGAGCATCTGAAGCTGAGAAAGGCCTCCGAGGAACATTGACTCAACAGAAATCCTAAGAGGCGAGATGGGACCTCTAATAAGAATCCCTACCTGAGAACTGAGCCATGTAATAGTCATCTTACAGCTCCATAATATGTCTGTAGGATGTCGTTTTTATTTAAACAAGGATTCTGGATGGAAAATAAAAGTTCAACACCCACCAGAGATTATTAAAATAGATGGAGCATGTCACAAAGGTTGCTCATTCTAAATGCAACTGTGTGGCATCTGTTCTATGCGAGGGTGTAAGATGGGTCATGTGACAAATGTGTGAAAAATGAAGTATGCTAAGGACTTTCATTATTATGAAGCATTGGAGCCAGTGATCTTCTAGGAGAGCATGAGGGGCTTTGAGGTAAGTGTTTTTATTGCATAGAAAATTAGGATTTAATGCCGGTGGTTGCCAACGTTTTTCATTTCTCCCTGACATCTGATCAGAATCCTGCTGAATGATGTCCAGTTCTTTAGGTTTTGGTTTAGAAGCTTTTATTGGTGATTTTTCACGATAAAAATTGTCATTATACTCAGTTACAGATGATGGTGCCAGTGTTGCCAACTTGATTTCAACTAAAATAATTAGCACTAACTCCAAAAGTCACTAAAAGTAGCCACATGACAACATAGGCTGATTTTCATAGCCTATTGGTGACATCATCCTGCATTAATGGAAGCATTAAAACCTCACTGAATTTGATTCAATGGGAAAATCCCCAACAAAACTTTTGAATGGCATGAGAGCCACGCACCACTTTCTCACACTTCCAATCCAGATAGCATCAGCTTCACATTAACCATAGAAACTCACTTCAACTGAACTGCGGTGAGCTGTGTCTCCTTTATTCCTGCCTGTCTCACACCTACTGCATGCCACAAGAGAAGAGGGGTGGATCCCGCATTGATGGCGTAAGAGCCTTGGACTGCAATTAGTCTGAGCATCATGTGTGGGAATGAATCAAAATATACTTTTTCGCTTTTTACCCTGACGGTCTGCACAAGTCGCTAAATATGTTGCTAGTTGCTTTTTCGAGAAAAAAGTTGCTAAGAGGGTCGGAAAAGTTGTTAAATCTAATGAGACAATCGCCAAGGTGGCAACAGGTGTAGAGACGTTGAGATGCGGAAGACCAATCAGAGCAGACTGGACTTTTTCAGGAGCCCTACAAAATAATTAAATAGAGCATGTTAATGTGCTCTAGCAGAAAACTAAAATACAAGTATGAATCTGAAAATGAAAAGAATAGGTCCCCTTTAAAAACATCTCTGCTCCATGGAAGAAGAGAAGTAAAGGGATACTACAGTACTGGCTCAAGCTGGTTATGGTTGAAGCGGTTCAGACAGAGGCTGGCACATGATATAGCATGTTAGCCCACTGAATAGACTGATGCCTTTATGTCCAATTGAACTATTGATCTGAAGGATTGCACAGTGGCAGACTTTGACATTTTGCCTGGTATTTCAGCTGGGAGATGTTCTAGCTTCAGACATTTGACCTATATAACCCTGAACATGACTGCACACACCAACACACACACACACACACTGTACACACACAAAAGCACACACACACTGTCCTGTCCTATCGGTGTGTGCATGTCGTCAGTTCTAATAGTGCCTGACATCAGCAGAATTGAGTTTGGAGTCAATGTGGATGTCCTCTATAAGCCAATCATCCAATCAGCGCTCTCCTGACTATGTGGGTCAAAGGGCAGGGTGATGTCATACTTTCTGACAACATGACAAAAAGCCTAAGAGAGAGGCAGAGCAAGAGAGGGAGAGAGATTTTCTCATGGGTTTGGGGTGCTACCATGACACAGTGGTGGACTGAACACACACATACACGCACTCACACACACACACACACACACACACACACACACACACACACACACACACACACACACATATTAAAGACCCTTCTACGCTTCTCCAAATCTGGCAGCCAACAATAAAGCACTCAGTGAAACATTTATGACTTTCATAAACAAGAGCCAGTGATTAATGTTAGCCCTCTTCTTTGGGATTTCTAATAAAGTATGACACATTTACACCCTCGGTCAACGCAGCCAAAGCCCTATTAAACATGTCTGAGAGGATAGATGGCCATGGCACACTGTACGCACTCGCAGAAGAAAAGGAAATTAACCAAACAATGCTTTGCTCATGTTTTTCCGTTCAATTCATAACAATCAGGGCACCCTCACATCCAATTTGCTGCGACATTTAAGGTCTCTCTGATTGGAGCGCGGAGCTGGCAGCGAATCTCCTCGCTTTCCTGTATAACTGTGATTGTTCTGAGATCGCCTCCCACTTCTGCTTGTCTCTTAGTCTCGTTTAACAGCTGGACTGCGCAGTGAGGCCTGTAAAACCTGTGATATATTACCACAAATATCAAGAAGGGGAAAAACATCAACAACAAAACTCTTCTGGCTGAAGAGCCCAAAGTCTTTATTCGCCTGTTTCCTTGGTGAAAATGACTGCTCTCTCAGTGAGAAACAGTTGTCGCTTATTTTCCAGACTTTGCACCTTTGTGATATTAAAATGACGTGTTGCTTTAGTGTAACAAAGGAAAATTGAAGTCGTATTATTATACGACTTCAATTTTCCCTTGAAGAGTATGTAGCTTTACATACTGTACAACCTTTAACTTCAAACGCTTCAGAGTTAACGTTTGAGCAAGGATATAACAACAGAGAAAAAAGTGATTAACATAGTGTGGAATACTTTTTCTCTCCTTTACATTCTTGTTTGATGGCAGCTTTCTTTGTATTAATCTCAGTTCTGGTAGAGTACTCTGGCTGAATATTAGACCTAACCCCAGAAAACTGAGATACTATAGATGTAATTGCAATAGAGCTGAGAGGGAAAGGGGAAGGAGAGGAAAGGAAAGAAAATGATAAATATATAACTTTTAACCTGGTCTGATTGCCATTTCACAGTGTCTTTGGAATCCCTATTAAATGTCCATTCAAGTTAAGACTATTCATTTCAACAGAAGCTCGGTCTACATTTAGCTCTGCTGCAAACAGCATTTGAGTCATGTTCAGATTCAAAAGGTCAAAACATACCAAGCTGTCTAAGCATGGAAAACTCAAATTTAATCTTCTTATTTGGACTACTCCTGTTGCTAAGTCTCCACGTGTCCTTGGGGCTATTTGGATGTGAACATGCATGTGTGTGTATGTGTGTGTGGGGTAATAAACCATGCCATGACTCCATCTCTCCATCATACTGTAATCATCTAAAAGTAGAGAGAGACATTAAAGTGGGAATGAGGACATTTTAAGAAGGGAAAAAACATTAGTGCCAATACCACAGTCAGAGTGCCACACAAACTCACTTTCACCTTTAGCCTCCATCTCTGTTACACCAGACACACTGGGCGCTGTAGATGTAATCACTTTACTAGTTTTCTGTTATTTCGTTCACCTGCCTTAAAGTCATTACCAGCAGTGGGTGTCATGGTAAAAATCATGCAGGCGATGATGATTATGGCAAATAATCACTAATATAAACCAAATGACATGCTTTTGGGGAACATTTAATTAATACTGTGATTATAATTGTTAAAGGTCAAACTTAAATTGAAATACAGTTTTGCTAATAAATCAGTATGTATTGTATAGGCTATTTTCACCACAAGAGGCATGCTTTGGAAGGACATTGTCCAATAATTTTTTGGTGCAATATTTGTCAGGGGGGCACTAAGAAAAGTTTGTCATTTCAATTCCAACAGCCGCACAAGCAGTCAACCAGCTTTGGGACTGACACTGACATTGTTAGCAAGTTTGTGTTTTGAGCACTCTCCTTATGGGTAACTCCTCATGTTAGTTACTCTATGTTGTGACTTTGAGGTTACGGGACTACCTGTTGCTGTTGGTCTTCACAGTCTGGTCATTAGCCATCACCACAACTGGAAGCATGGTAGAAAGTCGGCTAACCAAACCAACGTAACGCTAATATCTGGTGAGAATAAGTATTAATAATGATAAGCTAGGTTAACTAATTTCCATTTTTTGAGTGGAGGCCAGTTAGCCAATGACTGTTTTCTACTTCCTGAGTCAAAGATAAATTTAACAGCATTAAGGATCCTCCAAAATGTAACAAAGGGACAGACGTCTTAAATCAGTGACAGTACAAATGCTAAAATCTTTTTAGTCGAGGGTGCTATGACAAGTTTCAGCCAGTAGCACACCACAAAATTAGACAGCACATCTTCTTTCTCTCTAGTTCACCTGCTCTATGGGCCACATAGTGTGGAAGCAGTGCTGGGTAATCTTATACAGCAGCTTAACTTTTTTTGGCCCTGCCTTCAACACCATATCCAGTTCTTTATAAACATCCATGTTAGAAATGACACCTTACAGGTTTAGATGCTGTTTCCACAAATAAATAAATTATTTAACTATTGATGATTAAGTATTGTTAAAATTTATGAAGCACTGCTGACACAGACGTTACATGTCACATTAAAGGCCAGCGTTGTTGTGTTACATGTCGCACCTGTCATGCCTGATGATGGCATGCAGTCTAAAATCATACACTGGGGTGGCATGATGCTGTCGTTGTTTGGTTCTGTGTAAAAATGCAAAGGCAGCACGACGGAGGGACTTTGCAGCGACCCTCTGGCGCGATTTCTGTGTAAAAGGGCTCCTGATTCCTGGCATTCCTCCTTACACTATACTGACTTTCCCAGCATGTCTAGCCCTCTTCACCCCAGTCCCACCCACTGTAACCATAGCAGCATTTTGTCTCAGACTTTACCAGGAATCTCATCACCCTCCATCCCTACAGTACACCCCAGAGCCACCCATTGTTTTATTGCCCACTGTTGTTCTCTGAAAGACTGGAATTCACCGCTTCATGGGGTAAAATCAAACCAGATATGTGGGGTGAAAGGGGGAGAGAAGGAGGAGGAAAGATTTGTACTACAAGACCTTTGGTTTTGGAACTGTTACACTTTATTAAAGATACTGATGGTTACAGACCACTGTATTGTTCTCAAAACCATGAAATTTATCATCCTGTGATTATTTGAATGCATAAAGGATTTGTTTGTTAGTGACTCTGTGCACTGCAAAATTGTTCCTTGTACATGCCCGTAAAGTAACAAGAAGTGAAAGAGCAAGAGTGCAGGAGGGAAGAAGGGGATAGAGGCAGGAGGCAAGGGAGAGTATGTGTGTGTGGGTCTGTGTGCTTGAAGGGAGGAGAGGGTTTAGGAGTGTGAGCCTGCCTGGCTCCCTGCTGGGCCTCCATTCATTGAAGCTGTTTTTTTTTACAAGGGACCCTGCCTGGCAGAGAGGGGCAAACCTGCCAGGGTAAAAAGAAAGGGGTGGGCAAGTCCAGTCAAGGATGCAACTGTTGCTATGTGGGGGAAAATACAGTAGTGTGCTTTGGTCTCCTTCAGTTCAGTTTGGTTCAAGTCAAGTAAGTGCTGAGCACTGCCAAAGCATCTAAAAATAATTTAATTTAAATCATAAAAATAAATAACTAGTATATAACAATGAACATGTGTTTCTGATGTTGCTGTATCTTGAGGCTATATGTGTGTGGGTGGCTCTTATTGTGACAGTACGATCCATGTGGGAAGTAAGGGTGGTGTTAGTGGAGGAGGTGGTGGTGAAAGGGGGGAACTCTTATTGTGAAATCCCGGTGGAGGGTAATTGGAATTCAATAGGAGTTAGATCATGGCTGCTGCCTTAGTTCCTTTGAGGGAAAAGCTATGGGGGATTAGCAGTCGTTAGCCCATAGTGATGTGAAGTGGAAAGGAACAGCTGGCTCTCAGCTAGCCACATGGTGTGTGTGTGTGTGTGTGTGTGTGTGTGTGTGTGTGTGTGTGTGTGTGTGTGCGCGCGCGCGCGATTTTTGTGTGTGAATGTGCGTAAGAAAAGAGATAGTAAGCGAGAGAGGGTGTTTTTCAGTCTGTCCCCTCCTCTCTCCATCTGTGTGTGTGTTAGACAGAGTGTGTGTGCCACAGAAATCCCTGTACCAGAGGTGTAGCACTTAAATGAGTTGCCTCACCACAATGGCTTGAGGATAGATGTACTAGTTCTACCCTAATGGCTTGTGTCTGTACTTGGGATAGGTTATAGCCTTTTGAATTTTATTCTGTTCCATGCCATTCTATATTCTTTGGATCCTTGTTGCCACCTCCACAATAGAACTTTCTACACTGTGGGAAGTCTGCTAAACTGTCAGTCCCGCAGTGTTTTACAAGCTCTGAACACTTTGTTATTTTATATAAAAAGCAGCCAGGCAGGTTTGCTGAATACTTTTGCCATTTTATGTGGGAGGATGAAGGAGGGATGGAGGGAGGCAGTCAAAAAGCAAGAGAGGAAAGGTGGAGTAAACAGGCCTATTAGACGACCAGCCCGCGGGTCGGGCACGTGGCTCCATACTGCAACTAGCAGCAACCACCAGCATAATAATGCGACGCAATGCTGGAGCATGGCCCTGGACCTTTGATGCTTTTATGTGTCTCTGGGTTAGATTATACTGCAAGCTCCTTTTGATTCTGCTAACACTGGAATTTACACAGTTACCATGACTTGCGTCCTGCAGGAACATCACATTGTCTATGGCAAAGGCATTTTATTATCTATTTTGCCATTTATACCCATGCATTTCTAACATTTCTTACACCATGAAAAAGCTTGTGTTACTGGCCCATCTGTCACTCACTGATGTTGGTTGATTCATCTCGGCAAAGGTCAAACGCTTGATCTCTAAATGTTAACATAAGTAAAAAATATTTTTGTGTGTCCGCCCCATGATTACCACCTAGTCCAAAATTTAATGGGTTCTTCCTTGACGCATGGGACATGGTTTCAGAAAGTTACATGAAAAACCCCTGACATTATCTAGGCATTACCTGGAGGAGCTGTATGTGAGAACGCCAATGTCTGAATCAGTTGGATTGACATTAATGGACTTTACCCTGCCAGCTCCATAGTACCAAATCCATGTGGGAAAAGAGCAGGTACCTGTCTGAAGAATTCACCACAAGCAAGTGGGCATGTGGATGATATTTGTATCATGGGGCTTGCAAGAAAAAATAGAATCACCTAAAATGATTCAGGAGTGTCTGTCATTAAGAACCGATGCTGAAATCGTCATACAAATTTGATGAACTGTGATAGATTCTGTTGTTTATGACCACATTATGAACCTTGTATGTGACCATGGTGTCCAACATGTACACAGGTGGAGGGTTACGCCAGGGGAAGCTTGCCTGGGGTGTCGAATGTGCTACGTACAGCACTGGCCATGACATTCACAGATGCTCACTGACGGCCCGACACCTGTGTGTCAGGGCCTGAATACATGTGTTGATACAGCTTGACTGCTTTCTCCACAATACAGTTCTCGGCAAATATATTTCCATAACGGGGGTGTGGGAATGTGCTATTGCTTATTTTGTGCCTAAGGTCCTAAGGTAAGTTGAGTAATTTCTATGTATACATTAGTGTATGAGGCTCATTGTCCATATGAGAAAACGGCTTTACAACGCATTTTCATGTCTGCATCGTCTGGCTACTGTTGTTATTTATATCCCATATCCCATTTAGCACTTGCTGTATCACAATTAAGAGTATAATAGGTAATTTCCCTAAACCCTTACAATGCTTTCACACTGCAAGCAGCTCAAAGTCACCATAAGCACAGTTATATCTCTCAGACAGAGCCAGCCAATGACTACATGTCAAGATTTAAAATCAGCCCTGCAGTGGTTCCCCAACAGGACGGTGAAAAAAGCAGCACTGCCACAGAAAGCTTTTCAGATGATAGGCACAGCCTCATGAGAGACCTCAATTCAAACGCTGCATGGGATATATCAGACCTTTGTCTCACCCCCTCTGGGGTCAAAACGACAAGACCTACTCCTCTCATCAATGTCATGTTCTCTCTCTTCCTCTCTCTCCCTCTCTCTTTCCACCTCTCTATCCAGCCAGGTCAGGCTATTAAATGGTAGAATACATTATAGAGAAGGGGGGGGGGGGCTAATAGATTGGAATATTATAACCATACAATAATTTCATGAAAAAGTCAAGGAGGGATCATCGCTCTTATTAACTCCAAGAGAAATTGAGGCTGAAAAATGTTCAAATAGAAAATGTTAATGCCAGGCTATACTACATGTAATTGTGCCTGCACCATTCCCTGGGCTGGCCCCATTCATGCCACTTTATTAGTGGTAATTGAGGATATGAATTATAAATGGGGGGGTGATTTCTCTCCTCCCTCTCATTGAAAGTGAAGCATAATGACCACTGCCATTGTTTAACCTTCATAATCGTGTGTTCTCATTTCTTTGCTTTCCTTTCCCTTTTCCTTTTAACTTCTTAACTACTCTCATCTTTTCTTTTATTCGTGTCTTCTATTTTCCATTCCTGTCACTCCCCATTCTCCCCACTCCTCATTTGCACTTTACTCTCTTTTATCTCTTTACTTACTCTTTTCCGTTAGCTTCTTAACTACCCTTGTCTTTTCTTCCTCCTTTTATTCCCTTCTTTTTAATCCTTCCTTTCCTGTCACTCCCCATTCTCTCTACCACTCATCTCCTACAACTCTTTCCTTTTCTTTCCTTTCTTAATTTTTTTCAGACTTCTGTTTTATAGTCCTAAATCGGCACACCATTGTGGTCTGCTGAAATTAAAACTATAAGAGTATAAAGGTATGTAAGACACACACATACATGGATGCAAACACACATAATTATACACCCACACACTCAGATGAGGGGGTTGGCGGTGCTTTTTACCTTGCTGTAATTGCATAATAAGCCCCACCAGTGATGTGAATGCCCCAGGCGAGGTGGGCTGGGGGTTTTCTTGGCATCGTTTCTGAGAAGTTCACTTTTTTATTTAGGCTTTTTAAAGATCAGCAGCTCCACACCTACCATCCAACAAAGTCCATTAGCCCCAGCCTCTCACCCACGACCAGTCTGCTTTTTATTTACAACATCAAACATTTCACTTCATTAAATTACCTTTTCTTTACCCTCCCTCCCTCCCTACTCTCTCTCTTTCTCTCATAGCTCTCTTAGTTGCATTTAGTTGAAACATGTTTTCCGAAACAAAAGGACGTGGGGTGATGGGGGGATAAAACAGCCCTCCGATGCAGTCTGCAGTGGTTTTATAGCAGGGAATAATGGGCAATTGGGAGAAGGTATTTAATAGGAAACCGACATTGCGCTGTAATGCAACTGTTGTTAAAGGGAGACTCATTGAGCCGGTGTCTCTGAAACGTGGAGGGCTGCTGTTCGCTATTTTCCTTTTGAAGTCATCAGCTGCCTTTTAAGTGGTGATGACTGCATGAGTCTGTTCTGGAGACACTTGAGTGTGTGTGTGTCCTGAGCTGTGATGCCAACTTGCGCAGTAATCGGAATTCCAATAGAACACAGGATAAATGTCTTGCAGAATGCAACCAAACTGCATTTCAGGTTGTAAGTTGTTAGGTAAAATACTACGATGTAACGACATTATCAAGCAACAAAATGTCCTTGCCTTCCTCTCCAAGGTCCACTTGACAGTCTGACTTGGTTCCATTGTTTCAAAAGCTTACCCCATCCTGCCTTGATTATAAAACACAAATCAAGACAATCTGATATCATCTGATTTGCTGTTTTTTTACACAACTGATTGTTGTTTACTCGATGTAGCTCCAATCTCCCATCAGATATGCAAGATCTTGTGTGTGAAATCCCTCTGAAACCCAAATCTTTTACTCAGATTTTTTTTTTCTCCAGCATTGATTGAGAGTTTGATTTGATCTCGGTCCCTCATGTACTGCCACATCTGCAGCTTGTACTGCTGTGTGAAGCGGGCGTCAGCTGTGTGAGCATATAAATGAAACCAGAGAAGAGTGAAAGCTAAACATTCTCCGAGATCAATATTCCAATATCTAACATCAGGGAACTCCAATAAGTACAACGCCAGGGACACTTCAATGGCAACATCAAGGCAGCAGGGTTTACACATGCACGCACACACATACACACACGCAAACGATTAGTGGGTTTCAGATAGTGATCAGGCAAGCACCATAAAATCCATCCTACTTAGGAGAAAGGAATAATCCATTTGGGGACAGGTTTCAATACGGTCCATACTAACCATGTCACGGGGAAGCGCTCGCCAAAAGCAAGGGGGATAATTTGGGGCGGAGATACATTGGCAAATTTTTGAAGCAATGAAGTGAGGTCATATCGCCGGAAGCAGAGATAAGAATTAGCAATCAATGTTCATCAAGGTGGTTAACATAATGAGCCCCAGGCCAACAAATACTGGTGGTTACAATCATTGTTGTGCTTGTGTTTGTTTCTGGTGAGCTGTAAAGGTACAGTACTTTGACCAGTTGCTTTCTCATCAGTGCTCCTGCTTTAAGTAATGACATGTACTTATTCAAGACATTCCAGCAATGTTTGCAGATGTGACCTATGATGGGTTAATCTAATAAAAAGGGGACATCAGGCGGGGGAAACAGCTACAAAATGTCCATCTGCAAAGCCTCATTGTTGCTCATCTTTCACCCAAATTATTAAGTAGCTTCCATTAGTCTTGGACATCTTTGTTTGGACAATAAGCAATGAGGCTGAACTAATGACCCTTACCCTAATCACATCAGAGGAGAGCCAGAAGTGCGTGCTCCTCTGTGTGTGTGTATTTGCGTAAAGCAATGACCCCAACGACCAGTGGTCATCGAAGCACTGACCACCACTGGTCGATACCCTCCCACCCACTCCACCATTTCAACCACCTTACCAATCCTTCCTCCCCACTTCCCCTTCCTCCTCCTCCCCACAAAGCCCATTCGCAGGCCCAATCAATGTCAAATTATGGGTTATTTATTGAATAATCAAAAAGGTATTATGGGTCCCGCTGGCTGACTAGCCTGCAGTGGTTGACAATAGGGAAATAGAAAGTGGTGGTGGTGGGGGACTATTTATCAGCGTAGCTGCCATGCATGCATTTGAAATTAGGGTAATCAGTTGGCATGTAAACAGTAGGCCCAGCAGCTGGCTGCCAGACAGCTAGGCTATTACTCACTTGCCACTTATCATCGCTGACGTCTGAGTGTGTGTGTGTGTGTGTGTGTGTGTGTGTGTGTCTGTGTTTGAATGTGTTCATATATTAAAGGTGACAGAGTATGCATTTAGGGATTGGTGGTACTTATGTTTGTTGAGAAAGAGTGTGTGTGTGCATGTGTGTGTGTTCAAGCTTATTCATGTTATGTAAGTGAGTATTAGATCCGTTAACATGTAGGGGAAGGGAGGATGCCAGAATAAGTAGCAATAAAAAAAGCTTTTCAACTTTCAACCACATCCATTGGTCTTCATCAGCGGGTGAAGTTTGCTCAGTTGTCATGGTCATGTCATATCACAATTGAGAGCTGTCTCTATGACAACGAGCAGACTCAACCTGTTGATGAAGACCACAAGATGCTGTTCGTAAGAAACCTTGCAGGTTGTTTTTTTTTCTTGTACAGATGAATGAATGGGAAACATTACCGTTCTGTCTGATAAAGGTTTTCATATTTGTCACGACGAAGACTTGCACTTGCATTTTTGAAGTTAGTTTGTACTTAATTAATCCAAATTTGGTGTATTTTATGACTGTACCAGCACAATCTGTATGTGGTTTAAAGTATTCCTTAACTTGGACTGCTCACGATAAAAAATAAATAATATGTTGCCATGTGGATACATCACCCAGAGGCTGTCCTGACAATGGTGGCATGACCACACAGGGGAAAAAAAGTATTTGTAATCAATGCAGAAAATTGTAGGGGTTAGGATTTGAAACCCAGAGTCCCTAGGCCACTTGTAAACTAATCTGCCAGGGCAGCCCTTGTGTCAGAGGTCAACAGACATCATTACAGCGAGTGTGCAGGGGGCACAGGAGAGGGCAAGTCTGCGTATGCGTGTGTGTGTGTGTGTTTGTGTGAAGGGCAGATGAGAGGGCAGGGCTGGCCGCTGTGGGCAGATCGTCTTTCCCTCCAGAGCTTTGGCCTGTGAGGATTGGCTGCGTGCTGCTGGGTTGAGAGTGGAGGGCTTATTCTGACAGGGAGGATGAGATGGGGCACACAAGACCTGATTTGTGTTTTAAACACCAAAACGAGCAAACGGGGATGACTGTTTGGGAGAAATAGATTATTAAAATGTCTTAGTTTATATTCTATGATTTCATGGGACAAATAAAATGACTGATTGATTGTCTGAGTGTGTGTCAATGGCAAATACACTAGATGTGCATGTTTAGGAGTTTTTGAGAAGTCAGTAGATATGGCTGTGCTATCAATTATGATTTTTTAGAGATTATGAGGAGGACAGTAATGTTGCTTTCTAACAACTCTGACAATTGACCTAACCTACATTTCCCACAATGCACTATGTCTACCTTACTCCAAAGGGGAAACTGTGCATCCGCACTCTGGCTTCTCTCCTCAACTATGAATTATATTTCCTATATGTGTATTTTTGCACAGCATATGCACATTATTAGTTAAGTTAAAGGGCCAGTTCATCCTTTTCTGAACAAAATATACTTTCCCACTTAACTGACTTAACTTTTGTAATTTATTTTTTAACATACATGTCCATATGTGTGTGTGTGTGTGTGTGTGTGTGTGTGTTCAGGCTGACCGAGGTTAAACCTATATCTTCATGGTCTGTCTCTATGTATTAAATAAAGTGGCGTCTCAGTGTGCTCCCCTTAAACAGCCCTATCAATCTGGCCCACTTATGGACTCCATAAATTACAAGCCAATCACAATGCCTCACTAATGCTCCGGCTGGAGCCATGGTGCATGGGAGGCAGGGAGCAAGGAGGTAAAGAAGGAGGAGAGGAAAGGAAAGAGAGACAGTTAGAAAAGGCTGGAGAAAAGCAGAGAAGAAGTGATGGAGAGAGTGCAAGAAAAGAAAAAAAGGAACAAAGGAATTGAGATTTTTTTTATCCATCCACTTGTCTACCTATCTGTCCATCTATTTGTTTCCCCCACTTGCTTTTAAGACCTCTGCACTGTTGACACTTATTGCATGTCGCCATATTTTCATCCCTCAAAAAGCATTAGAAAAGCCAATGTTGGGGTGGGGTAAGTGAATTAGGATTGGTTTTTGCCTCCCCTGGCCACAGAGGGAGGTAGGGTTACCCACAATAAGATCAGAAAGAGACCAATTTTGTTTCCGTTGCCATTCAAAACAAACAATGGGCACCTAATAGCCCTGCAGCATCTGTGGCCTCGCTCAGGCCAAAACACACATGATGGCCCCTGGTCGATAGACGCCGACAGCTAGATGGACGAGCCGAGTCGTGCACAAGAGCGCACACACATGAAGGCGGCTGCAGACTTGCGTAGGCAGACAGGCTCGCGTGATGTTTCCCTGATAGCCGCGAGCTGCCTGGAACACTAGTTAGCGGTTGCTGTAAAAGTGGCCTGAGTGCTTCTGAAGACACCGATCATATCAGCGAAAAGAGGAGAATAGAGGCTTATCGACTCAGAGAGGGTGACGGACAGGGAGAGAAAGAGGGAGGGAAAGAGAGAGCCTGGATTGGTGGTCATGTCTAGCCAACACATACTGTAGGTGATCTAATCTGGAGGCATTACACTGACAGACAGGCAGCGGTAGCTATTCGAGGGAATGGATATATGGAAGTTAAACAATTGCATCTGTACTGTTTTCATAATAATGGTTCCCAGGGATACATGCAGAACTTGCTCCTGCATTAATTTTGCAAACCTAAAATATTTGTTGGCACCAGCCTCTTCTCTGTGAGGTTTGGCTGACTTTTTTTTCTGTTTAAAATTAATATCTTTGGGTTTGGAACGGTTTCTCAAACATAACGAGGAATCTGAAGATGTCAATTTGGGCTACAGGAAATTGTAATTGGCAAGTCCAGATGATTATAAAAATCCATGCAGCCCTAATTCTTTCAGGTCTTTCCTGTCTCCTGCTCCCCAAAGTGATCCATTCCCTCCTCTCAAATCCTGCTGAAATGACAAGTCAATTAAACCCTTCAAAAACAGCTATTTAAATATTCGATTAATCTTCTTCTAAGTCATTTTTTTAAACATAATTTGTTAGCTTTAGCCTCTCAAATGTGAGTTTTTTCCCCCCTAAAAAGTCATTTTAAATGAATATCTGAAATGGTTGCTCAAACAAAACCTACAACTTCAGCATACTGGGTTATGGGAACTGGGATAATTTCTACTATTTCCTCACATTTAAGGGCTAACTGATTAAAAATTAAAGAAGCCCCAAATCTTTCGACTATTATCCGTTTACCACATCCCAAAGTGATCCATTTCCTTCTCTCAAACCCCCTCTTGACCCAGAGAGATGGGGGAAAGCTATGGTTGCACTTTAAAATCTATTGTTAATTCAAGGAAATGCAGGTAATAATTTGTGATAACAAGGAAAATGTCTCACCGAGTTGGCCACCCCTCTCATACGCCCTCTGGGTTCTACAGTAAGTAAGGATGCTCTACGTACAGCAGCCTGACCTCACACTGCCCTCAGCTAATGACATTAGGACAGACACGTTGGTGTTGTAACAGGGTCACCCATGGTGCACCTATACACACACATGCAAACATGCACACACAGCACATGGACTATGAACAGGCATACACGCACACGCACACAAAGTCCCGGGTCCCCTGAGCGAGCCGTTAAAGAAGCTCCCCTCTCTGGTCGCCTCTCATTACAGCCCATTAGTCAGGTGCTTCTATTAGCTGTGTGTGAGTGTGTGTGTTTGAGGGACTGTGTGGGGTCACCCTTCACTGGCTAACAAGTGGGGTAACGGAGTTAGCAAGAGAGAGGCTGAGGGAGGAGGGGTGCTTACACCTGCCCACACACACACACACACACACACACACACACCCCGGGGGTATCGATTGCAACCGCCGTTTCACCTTTGCCTCTATGACCTCCCCAACGATGTGTTTATTTACTTCATCGCCACACACACAAACACACACTTCCTGTCACACACATAAGTAACTAACAGGGGCATTAGGGAGGGATATAAGAGACCCTGCAACATTAGTTTAGATGACCCTAGCAACACAGGGCACACTGAGAGTAACTCTTTGGCCTTCCTAAAGTCATACAGCTTCACCTGAGATGAAGGAGACAGGAATTATTTGAAGGAGGCAGCGAGCACAGAGAAGGATGGGATGAACATGGAGGAAGATGGAGGAAAGACTGCAATCTAATGATATTTCACTACAGTCTAATAATCTGTAAAATCTTGATATAAATAAATGTCACCCCATCACCAGCCCATCAAAGCTTTTACGAGGACATATTTAATCTGTGGCTCACTAAAAGACACATTTTACATTTCTAGTTTATTTAGAACTACTAAAGAACTTCACCATCAGAATCACACAATGGTTGGTCTTATCTGTAGGAGACTACCTACTCTGCCTCCCTCAGGTGTCCTCTGTCACCAGGTCACTGGAGGATCAAGTTTATCAGCAGAGGGAACCTGACATTCCACACGTATCCTTCCACCTCCTCACTTTTTTCACACAATGTTTCCTACACTACCCTCTCCCCCTCATCTCTTGCTTCTGACACTTCAGCTGATAACATTACAACACAACGTGGAAGGGTCTTAAGATACGCAACATAGACTTTTATGAGTCTGCCAACCCCTTGATGAACTTTACCTAGATCCACCCTGCGAGAAAGACAATGCTGCATAATGCTGTTATAAGGAAAGAGATACAGTAGAGCCCATGTGCACTCCTCTTAACATGTTTTACCATAGATAAAGGCTAAATTATTTTACTGGAGCTGCAACATGATGTTGACACTGCAGACTCTGGTAATGTCCATATATCAGTAATAATTTTGGTGTGGTAGACAAATCATACCACTAATCACCTTAAATCATTTTATGATGCCATATACAATACCATAATGACAGAGAGGACAGCAAAGTCCAAACTAAGGAGCGACACCACTTCCTAGTCAAAACACTTTAAGTACAATAGTCACATTCATTCTAGCTCTGTTCAGTTCCTCAACTCCAATGGGAAATGTGTCAGTATATATATATTGGCCAGTCAGATGTTGCTGAATAACTGACAAACAAAGGTAATGCTAACTGCATGGCTGGGAAGTGTGTGCAAGTGCATATTAATGTGTGTGTGTGTGTGTGTGTGTGTGTGTATCCATGTGCACACGTTTCAGCTCTTGTGCACGCATGCATATTTTTGTGTGTGCATACAGTATGCAAGTGTGTGTGGGGGTGTTTGAGTCGTCAGCCAGCTAGTAGCCAGGCACGCCATCCATAGTGATTAGTAGTAAAATTTTAATGGGGGATCCATACATATGTCTAGCTGTCAGCTTTACGAGCAAGCCTCACCATGCCAGCCTGGACTAGAGACAGCCAGGACACAGACGTTGTTGTACACACACACTGATGGACACACACAAACACACACACACAAAGACGGACACACACACATAGACAGAGTGTCTCTTTCTGTGACGGTCTCTTTTAGCGGTGCCACAGGGGCCAGTACTGTCACGGTGCTGTCAGTGTTGGGTGCTCAGGGCCCTAAATGAAGGCATCAAGCGCTCTCATCCCCCGCTGTAATAAAACCCAGTCAACAAGCCCCCGCCGCGGGCAACACATAATGGGCTTTTTATTTCCGTTTGGTCGCCCCAGCCTACTGAATTAAAGCCCAGTTTGGTGAATGGAGGACAAGGTGGCCTCAAGGTCACTGGGAGAGCTGGAGGGTGAGGAGGACACCTTTAGGTTTCAGACAAGCTTTAAAAAAAAAAAATCACAGATCTCAGTCCTCTGAAGGTAATGTAATGGAACATGAATTTAAAAACACATGAATTTAAATTTAAGCTTACTGTCCATAATATATTCAGGCAAATTTACAAAGATGGTGGAAATTAGCTACAGGTCACATTTCGAGGTGACGACATTAGTGTGGCTCAGGCTGCCTATTTCTGTCAGAACCTGACCTGCAGCCCAACACAGCAGTAACCAAGTCCAACCCGGACCCAACAGACATTCTGGTTTTCTTACGTCCAAACCCGACCAGAGCCTGATGCAGTTAATATTAGCTGAAGCACTGAATATTTACAGCCTGAAATGGCCTTTGTGTTGCATTCATGCATTGTCATGTAAACTACAAACCCCAGCAATAAACAAGAAGTGGCCCAACACAGACAGTTGGTCCATCATTTTTATTTATTTTTTCCATGCGGCAGCTTCCGAAGCTGAAAACTGAAGTCAACACGAAAGTGCCAAGAACTGCAGTTCTTTGAACAGCCACTTGAGGGGTGAATTCTTATATAACTCACTCATTTACATTCTATTAACACTTTAAGGTAATAATAAGGGTGGACTGCTTTGAGGTGACAGGCTGTCTGATGATAGTGTCCTTGGTTTCACAGTCATATCCCCCCCTTGCTCCTCCAAAATACCAGCCTCTCGCTCAAACATTGTCATGGTCTTCAAAAAACTAAGATGACGGGATGGGAGTCCAAATGAGAGTCCATGGAGTCCTTTTTGCATTATCATCTTCAAAACACTATGGATAAAGAGAAAAGTAGCCTATTCACAATAAGGTGTTACTTTAAATACACTTAAACGTGTCCAGATTTTATGCTAATTTGTCAGACATGTGACACTGGAATGTTGAGTTAACACTGTTGTAGGTGGTGACATCTAAAAATGGAAACATCTTACTCTGCAGCCATCCTCACGTACAGGGATTTTATGTGACAGTGAGGGCAAAGTCTCCCTAGACAACTGGTAAGACAAGCAAACAGTGAATATGTTGCATAGCAATCAGAAGATACAAAAGCTTGTTATTGCTGGCACTATTTCTGGTGAAAAGCTTGAATGAAGCTACAAGTCAGCAGCTTCACTAATGAGGAGTGTAGTTTGGCAGCAGCCCAACAAATCCACTTTGACCCCCAGTGATCTCATTTAGCCTACCTGCCCCGTTTAGGGAGCAACGGGAAGCACTGATCTCTGCTGAGAAGGTCAAGGGTCAGTCCATGGTGTTGTGTTGGAGCAGACTGACTGGTGGCGTGTGTCAAAGGCATGTTGTGTGTGTGAGAACAGGATACTCCATGTGGTGGTATTCGGTAATGAGAGGAAAAAACAACAGAGGGACAGACTGTAAACAGCGACAGGTGTCTTGTTGGGTGACAATTACCAGGGCGCGCACACACACACTTACACACCTGCAACCTACCATCTGGTAATACTCTAGAGAAACATTTGAGCGTTTTGTTTTTGTAACTGACAAGATTATTCAACATGGTTGGATTCCAAATGTCTTCAGTAAAGTATTAGCCATCAATTAGATAAATCATTTAAATTCCACTGGTGGAACTGACTAAAGCAAAGCTTAATATAACCTGAGACAGCAGCAGATACTGGTGACATGTTGACACCATAAAGGATATTTTATTTAAGGGGTATTTTTATCAGTGATATCAGGGGTTATTAATATCTCACTGTGTCCACATTTAATGTTTAACCAGGTCTAATTAAGAAATAAAAATTGCTGCTGATATCATATGAGAGACAAACTAGAACTAGGAAAGTCAGGCAGTTCCTTTCTAGGTTTGTACCAATATGTCCGTGGACTTGAGTCATCAGTGAACTGAACACCTGAACAATGGGCTACAAACCTGGGGAAAAAGTGGTAAAAACAAAAAAAGAAAGTAACAACAGAGAAAAATGAGCATTTATAATATATTTCAATGTATTTACTAAATTCCAAATAAACAACATAGGAAAATGGCCAAAAGTGCGCAGACACCACCATTCAGATACTTCTGTGTACTTTGGCCTGGGCTGTTTTTGTAGTTTGGGCTTGGCACTTTTGCTCATATTTCAATAGATTTACTTCATCCAAGTTTCAGGGAAATACCCTACAGAATATGGCCAAAACTATGTGGACACCTCTGTCTGAATACTTTTGTGTAGTTTTTGGTTTGGCGCTGTTTTTCATGGTTTGGACTGGGCTCCTGAGTCTCAGTCTCAAAGTTACAGCATACAATGATATTTTAGACAATAATGTGCTTCCAACTCTGTGGCAACAGTTCATGGAAGGTGCTTTTCCTATTGCAACATGACAATGACCCCCAAAGTGAAGGAACATTGTCTAATTAATGGCTAACAATGGCTTTTTCCAATTTAGCGTGGTAGAAGTTGACTGACCTACAGTGCAACACCTTTGGGATGAAGTGGAATAGTGACTGCAAGCCAGACTTTGTGGCGCAATAATTGGAGCCTGATCTCACAAATGTTTTTTTTTTAAACTGAATGGGGGCGAATCCCTGCAGCCATGTCACAAAAACTTGTGTAAAGACTTCCCAGAAAAGTGGAGAGTGTTGTGTTGGGATTTTCAGCAATCACATAGGTTTTATGTGTTGGTGTTCACATACTTTTGGACACATAGTGTACTTTTGTAAGTGGAAAGGGGAGGGACAATGTCAGTTATCAATTAAAGTAAGCCAAGTGACAAAAGTTGACATGGCAGGTTTTCTCTAACAAATAGACTTGGAAGAGATATGCCATTATGGAAGTGGCTAACCATCACTGAAGTACTTAGTGAATGTCTCCTGATAACGCCAGCTAGACTCCCTTTTAGGTGATACTTTACTTAATTGAGTGTGAAACCTTTATCACTATCAAGACAGAGAGGGAAGAGAGGGATGGATGGATGAAAAAGAGAGAAGAGAGGAAGAGATGGTGGTAGAGGATGAAGGAGAGGACAGGAGAGAGGCGTAAGAAGAGGAAAGAAAAGGTGGAGAAAGGAGAAGACGACGGAAGAGGTGAATGAGTGTCCCTTGCCAGATGGAGTGGTCATATAGGCAGGTACCCTCCAAATGAACCTCCACCCCTCCCCTCGTATTAACCCCCATCCCCTCCACCCCCAGTATACTGAACCCCACCACTCCGTCATGCTATTACCTCCCTGTCTCTTTCATTATCTGCCGTGAACTCTGGGTAACCTCGTCTCGGCCATTCTTTATGTCACGGCCCGCAACGCGAGCCGTGATTTAGGCCCATCCAGTCCACCTAATTTGATTTCATCATCACGGGGCGCAGCGAGAAATAGGGGGGAGGAGGGTTATGTTGTGGGAGAGGAGAAGGGGAGACAAGAAGGGAGAGGGAGGAGAAGGTGGAGGTGATGGCGGTGGACAGTTTGGAGGGAAAGAGGTAAGGGGATCTCAGGAGGGGGTCACATTGGTAAGCGTTAGCCGAACGACTTGAAGAGGCTAATAAAGTAATCAAGGCCTTCGTTACATGGCCATAATAGTCGCCCTAAAACACTGATAACTATTACTGAGCCCAATCATTAGCCAACATTAATAGCTTTTTCCTCCTCTTCTCTGATCTCCTCTCCTCTTCTCTCCTCCTCTATGTCTGTCTCTTTTTTGCTTCGGTTGCTGTCTTACATGTTTACTCCTCAGTTCCTTTAGTTTTATTCCATTTATTTCATCCCTCTCTCTCAATTCAGGACAAAATAGACCATATTGGCACCCTATAAAAAGGAGGTATCAAACTAGAAAGAGATACTTCACGTCTCTGGAGGGGACTGATCGTCCCAGGAAGAATGACGGTCAGTCGTTTCGGCGAGTGCACATCATTGGTCATTTACTTCTAATCAGAAACACTTCAATACTCACAGTTTGCATGTTTCCTACCAACAGTCATCACTGGTTTCCTTGAATATAACCCTAATCACATTCTCACCCATATCTGAAAATGCTCATATGAGTCGGAACGCAATGTTCATTTATTTCTATTTATTTATTTATTTTTTTAAAGATATTTTTTGGGGCATTTTTTTTTTAGCCTTTAATTGATAGGACAGACAAGCGTGAAGGGGGAAAGACAGAGGGAGTGACATGCAGCAATGGGGCACAGGCTGGAGTTGAACCTGGGCCACTGCGGCAATAGCCTTGTACATGGGGCGCCTGCTCTACCACTAAGCCACAGACGCCCCAACTTGTTGGAATTTTGAGCAATTTCCCTATGGTGTCTGGTCATTTTAAACTTTTGGCCTTTTTTCTGTCATATATATTTTTCTACATTTTCAACACTATGATATATGAGATATAATAGTTTTTTTAGAATGCAGAGTTAATGTATTGTCTATTCATCTGTCTGTTTATATAATTTATCAAAGTCTCTCTGGCCAGCCAGCTCATGTGACAATTAGCCGATAAAAAGAAAAAATAAAAGCCTGACACTCCACAGCTGCCAATAGCATATTTCTACCAATGACACTTCCTTCCCATGCCCAGCGTAATGCACGCAACACACACACACTAATGCACAGACACATATTCAGACAGACAGACGTGTACCCTCCTCTGTTTGACACACAGACACAGACACTGTCATTGCGGGGTAATCATCCGCCATTAGGATACATAGAGAAAGACAACAAAGCAAAGTGTCTTCATAGCCAAACCGGCTATTATCTTTCACTCAATACACCATAAAGGAAAGGAGGGGATTTAGAGAGTAGACACTGTTAAGGCCATATATGTAGTTAACTTTGAGTTGAGCTTCAGATGAAATCACATTATGTCTTTGTTAGCCAGTTACGGTGAGGAGGAGGGGAGGTTGTGAAGAGGGTTGAGAAAGTCTAGACAGAAAAAGAAATGATACTCTTCTTCCTCCCTGTGTTTTCTCCACAGAGCTTTGCCAGTAAGCGAGTCACAAACACAAACTGCCAGCTTGTGTTTGAATTGAAGTCCAAGTGCAATGAGGCATCTAATTCAACTTAAAAGAATATTCTGTATACAAACCAACTTTTGGGTTAAAAAAAAACAAAAAAAAACAGGAGACACAGATTGAATACACGACGCTGATTGAATACAAATCTATAGGTAATGACATCAGTATTTCGCGCTGAAAACGGGAACCATCTATCAAAGTCAGGGCTGAGGAGAACGCCTCTTCACTCTTCAATATAACTCTTTGACGGGAACTACATGGTAATGCATAACGATCGCTTGAATGCGATTATCTTCCAGAGAGAGAAAAATGGCCATCTATTTTCAGAGTGTTTGAGAGTGTTTGAGTGTGTGTAACAAAGTCAACCCAGACACTTGTACAAACCTCTTCTGTTCCAGAAAGGGTATTTTATGCTCTACATAAGCACACACACACACAGTAGCTGATTGTTACAGAAGCTATTCACCAGACAGTCAATCAGTTAGCTACTGTGGTCATTCAGTTGTGTTCATGTATGTGTGTGTACATATGTGCTTGTGTACATGTGCATTTAGGGGTTTGAGTGTATGTTGCAAGCATGTGCTGTACTGTCAAGTATGGAGCTAGAGTCAGGACATGATTAGCTTACATTGGCAGGTAAAACCTAAACTAATATAGCAGAAAAAATCTAACAGATATGGAGCAGCTATCCTGCTTTCTCAAAAGTTAAATAATACAGCTAACAACATTGATAAAGCTGACTAAATAACAGGTGGCAATTACGCACTGTTACTACTTTGTGGTGAACAACAACCGGGTGCAGTGACTTCCTGACAGGAGTCCAGGAGCAATCAAGATACAATGCGTTAATCTGAGAGCTACATGTGTGTTGGTGGTTGTATTTTTGATCTGGAATCCAAGCCAAACTACCTGTTTCCCCCTGTTTACAGCGTTTCAGCTGAGCTCAACCAATCGCCTGATGGCTCTAACTCCACACTGAATGACATGAGATTGGTATCAGTTGTCTTGGGAGGAAAAAAAATTTAACATTATCGCCTAAAACAACTATTTCTTTAAACCTGTACTTCATAACTTCTATAAAAAAGACCATATTTGCCGAAACTGTCATATTCATACAGCACTAAATGAGACAAATAATCTGTGAAAGAAATTACTTCTCTGCCTTCTCTATTGCTTTGTAGCATTTCTAATGGCCTTGCCATGAAGGAAAACAACCAATCAGAGCTGATGAGTCTCCAATGCAGCTGTCAATCACGTCAGTGCTCCTGAACTGCTGTTTAACTGTCAAACTAGGCAGCGCTGATAAAATATGAATCAAGATTATGCTACTGCATTGCCTGATTACTGCCTCATTTTTTTGCCAGAAACATAGTTTAGTGTACTGTTTAGCTGTAAAATTAGAAAGTTGGTCAGGCTGGTGGGTGATGCTTGGCACTTTGGTCAACTATTTCCAACATTGCGGCCAGTTCTCAAATTTTCTCATTTTAGAGCTAAACAGTACACTAAAATATGCTTCTAAAGACATTTGAGGAAATAAATAGTTAGCGCAGTTACATAATCCAAATTCATAATTGATCAGTGCTGACAGTTTGACAGATACTTTTGAGAGTCCTCGGCTCCGGTTGTTTTTGGTGGGCCACAGTCAATGTGTTTCATGTAACTCTTTCAGAATACAGTGACAGATTCAGCAAATATGAGTTATTTTTTATAAAAGTTATGGAAACTTTAAAGAAAAATTCCATTTTACAACTTGTCTCTTTTTGAAATGTTAGCCACTGTTTTCATTCATTTCAGGCTAAGACTTTCCCTTCCATGCCCCCGTCATTGTTTACAGTCTGCTTTGCAACTTTGGATGCGAGAATGGAGTTGACCAGATTGTTTCACAGGTAGCCAGCTAACATAGTAAAGCTAATAAAAAGCTAAATGGTCATCATATGATAAAGGATGGATTCCATGAATGTATTTTGGCCAATGCCTTCTGCGTCTTTTGCTCTCCATGCAAGGTGTTTACCTGCATGCAACCAAGGTCCACTCAACTGTGATTGGTTGACACTACTCGGACTACAAATGCACTGCAAACCGAAACCAGAGCGCTTCCGATACCAAAATCTTGTCCCATGACCTTCAGGTTCTGTATTCACATGCAGATATCTGTTTATGGGGATTAGTAATATCTTACCTGCATGCATTACTATTATTATGTGTGCACATTTTTCCAAATAATTCCTCTTTGGTGAGAAGCATCACTGCTGCGGCAGTAGAGCAAACATCCAAAACGTGACACTTGAGTGACGACTAAATATTTAATCAGTGCCAGTCATTTTCTGCCAGGTTATGCCTCCATCTGGGTAGCAGCCGAGCGTGGGTGTGTGTGTGTTTCTGTGACCTCAAAATGAAGGATTAGAAGAAAGGACTGTCTGCATTCCTCTCTGTGTTTCTCACTCACACACACTCAGTTCCTGCGCTTATACTGGCATCATTACTACAACACTGCTGTATGCAAAGACCATATGTTCATTTTGGTGAACGCCAAGATATCATTGATAATGATTACAGCGATGATGATGTGTGTATGAGAGGGTAACGTAGAGGGTGGGGTTCATTGCATGAGTCATTGTGTAGCATATAGGGTGTATAGGTGCACAGCAAAAATCAGATTTTGCTGCTGTGTGTAATGTCCATGTGTTCCATTTTATTTGAAGGGGGATTATATGGGAAATATGTGTTCATTTAGAGGGTGTCAGGGTCATTCTGGCATGCTCCGCTTTGAGTATGTGCATATTACAAATCAAGATTTTTTTCATCTTTGACTCTGAGCATTTTCAATTTATGGCAGGAGTGTAATGTTTCTTCGATTTTAGGACAAATAAGAGACAAAAACGAAGGACTTACCTGGGAGAAGAAGCCAAATAGAAGGAGAACAAGGCACATGGAAAACAGAGAAAGAGAAAGAGGCAATATTAGAAACATTACTAAGCAACATATGGCCTGTATTTCCACATTCAGCCTCTCTGAAACCATGTAATGATCTTTATATGAAAAAGGACTTATTTCACAGCACCACAAGATGACCGTAAATCCAAAGTCACATTATCCTCCACCGCAGTAATTATGTGAATAGCATGCATGTCAACAGTTATATGCATGTCCTGTTTGAGTGTGTGTATGTGTGTGAGGGTGTACAGTTTTTTAATGCCATCCAGCAACACAGAAAAACCTTGTTAAATTCAAGTCGGGAACAGACGTACTCCACGCGACCGCAACCTCTCTCCCTCCCTCTACGCCTCCCTCCCTCTACGTCCACACCCCCCTCCCTCCTTACTGTGGTGTAAACACAGATTGTTAGGTTAGGGGTTAAAAGTGTTGTGCTTAGATTCTCTCAGCACTAATCTGATTTCTCCTCTCTTTGCGCGTCTATATTTATTTGGTTTTGTCAACACTCACGTTTCCCTCTCTCTCTTTCTTTCTCCCCCTCTCTCCCTCTCTCTCTCTCTCTCTCTCCTCTGCCAGTGTATTGATCGTTGCTAATGGATTGGCTCTGATTCCGGAGACGTCTAACATGCTTTCCTATCCTCTTATTTTCACCCGGGGAAATCAATGAGGAAAGGCCTGCAAATTTAGACAGGATCAGGTTTTAAGGAATCTACAGTGAGACACAGACCACCAGAGTGTGAGGAGAGAGAGAGAGAGAGAGAGAGAGAGAGAGAGAGTGTGTGTGTGTGTGTGTAGGTGGTTTGCTATTCAGGAAACAATACTTGGCTTCATGTTAAAGATGCACATGTTTGCAGTGATGTTGTGGTAAAGTATGACCTGCTATTTGTGATCACAATGAGATAACAACCATCAGTATGACCACAGACACTGACTGTACTAGTATTTCCATATATATGTTAAACCCTTAACATCCAGTTTCTCCCTTTACTTCCTCCTTAAACAGCTTTGAAGTTAGTTATTGATATTAAATGATGTATATGATACACGGCGCGTATGACAAAACTAGACTTTTGACTGCCAATTAGTTTTAAGAGTCATGGCATGCCTTTAATTTCAGTGTACTACGCCCTTTCTGAACGATATCCCTCCCTACCTCCCTATGGATTTTTTTTTCTTTTGACTGCTGTTGTTCTCTGTAAAGCGCTATATAAATCCAATGTATTATGATTATTATTATTATTTCAAAAAATGTGTACTACATTCTGCATGTAAAAGAGTGGATCATTTGATTATTTTCGTGGGTTTGGCTTCAACTGCAACTGTGCATTAATTTCTATGTATTGTTTGGATATCAGTAGTGGAAATATATTTGAGGCACAATATTTGATTTTTTTTTTTTTTTTTTAAATATTTTTCATATTTCTTCATACTTACAGTCAGTTTTCAGGGAGAAATATTTTTACTCCACTACATTTATCTGATAATGATAGTTACTTAAACATACAAAACATGTAATCATTCCTTAAGTATAATGCAGTTGTCTTACCAGACAACTTTCATTTTTTATATTTCAGGCACATTTGTTCATAATACCTTTGCTCTTTTACTATGAAAATTGTAAATATAGATTTTTTTTCTGGTATTCTTACTTTGAGGTATCGCTACCTGTGCTTCTGTGTACTTTGTCTAACACACTCCATCATAATAAAGACAAAAAGGCAAAGAATTGGGATTTCAGTGTGATATTTCTAGCCATGTATTGACTGCAGGGCCCCACATGTCCACATGTTCTGAAACTATGAATAGCAGTTTGACATTAATCGATGAATAGATGATCCACACTGATACATCATATAGTATCTCTCTCTCTCTTTCTTTCTGTCAGTCTCTCTTTCCCTGTCAGTCTCTCTCCCTCTCTCTTGTTTCCTTCCTTTCTTGCTGCTAATTTGACGACAAAATTGCCAACAGGAGGGTGTGATCTTGCTCTACTCCTCTGACCTTCATTCACTGTGTGGTTAAATTTGCCTGACTGCACAAATAAACATACACACACGTGCACACAGACACAGAGCGCTCAGAGGGACGAACATGGACAGAGACAGAGGTCCCCACTGCTGCTCAAACAACGGATGGAGCTGTGTTAAATCTGAGAAGGTAATCAATGACCAATGAGGAGTGTGACTCTGTGTGTGTGTGTGTGTGTGTGTGTTACATGCAGGGGGCAGAAGGGCCCAGCAGGTTTGAAACTCTATCCCGGGGCCAGATCATTTATAAATGGGAGGATATTGATGACTTCAGTGTGTGTGTGCGTGTGTGAGCGTGCATGTGCAGGGGAGAGACTGTGCCTGAGTGTGTGTGTGTGTGTGTGTAGGTGGGAAGATATCAATGTGCTCCCTGCCTCTTCACACAGCAGAGCAAATTGGAGAAGTTGTCAGGAGTCACAACATGAGGGGCCAGCCAGGGGACGGAAAGGGCTGCAGGCAGGATGGCGCTGAGCTGATGGCTGAACATGAGGAAGGCCTGGGGCATGATGGGATGTGAATGGGAGAGAAAGGGATTGGTGTATAATTCAATCTACTATTAGGATGTCCTGAGGTCTTAAATCTCTTAAAATGGTGAATTTGGTGGAATGGCTGTTCTTCTTTTCAACAAAAATCAACTTTTGTGACGCATTTTGGGACAATATCTTAAAAGTAATGGAGGGATCAGCCTTGACACACTGGGGGCATGAAAAATAAATGACTCAAAAATGCAAATTACTTGCCTACAAATATTTTGCCTCCAAACATTTCATCTTGGCAGCAATGTAAATTTGCAATAGTTGCAACTCCTGTTTGATAAAATGTTTGAATAGATTCTCTTTGAGTGAATTTGCGTGAATTTGAGTTCCCTTTGGTAAACAGCTATGCAGTCTGTATGTTTAGGGCTTTTATTGTGAAAGGTAGGAATGGAAGAAGTGAATCTGGTTTGCGCTGCCTTTGTCAAGTTTGAAAGTAGTAATAAAGTTTGACACCTTGGTTTGAAATACGGAGTATGTGTGTTGTTGTTCAGCTATGCCACTCAGCACGTTTACTTTGAGTTCACTGTCTTAATAGTTTGTGTCCTTTGTCATATAATACAGTGTTCTAAGAAACACAAATGATCGTTGTACAATACACCCGTTTCACACGTGTGATTTTCTGCTGATACTTACACTGAAAATCTAATGGAAATAAGCACAGATATCTAAGTTGTAAGACTGAAATGTTTTTTTCTGGTTTGGGGGCTGCAGTATAGCTTCTGCAGTAATGCTTCACACTAGGTAAATATAGCACGGATCAGCTTGTTGCTGACCTGACCTGTATGAGCAATGTGATGGATCCATGAAGCCTGGTTACTAAGTTGGAACATGCCTTATGATATCATATGGGACTGGATGCTAAAGATGCTAAAGAGGAATCGACTTTGATTGCTACCATTATCATGTCCAGTGCACTGGTAGTAGGAACTCTCTGAAAGTTACTCTTGGCAGTTTGTTTAAGGAAGTGTAAACACATCATAAGAGAAAATATGGCTGTACAGACTGATAGGAAGGTAACAGTTCCTCTTTTTTCATTTTCTTTTCTTTACCTAACTGTTTTTTTTTACTGAGAAATAATAATAAATTGTGGTTAAGCTTCAGGTTAATAAAAGGACTTTAATGTGAGGTGTGCACACATCCACTGGAGCTATCCAATAATGTGACGAGGCTTTGACATGGCTGATCTTTTCAGAAATCTTCGAAGAAACTACACAAGATATGATTGACAGGTATCCATTTGAAGCCACATGTATACAAGCTGGCAGTGTTAGACACTTTTAGTGGATGTAGAGGTTGGATAAATGGAGGATGGAAGGGGTGTCTCTCTGCCCAAACTCCTCCTTCCCCTCCGTGCCGCTTTCACTCCCCCCAGCCACCCGAGTTACCCCCTACACTTTCACTCTCCCACACACAGCAACAGAGTGGCTGCTGCTTTGTCCTCTTACACAAACATTCCCACAGAAAAGAGGCAGAAAACCATTTACCCCCTTTTACTTACTATCCTCCCACCCCCTTCCTGCCCCCTCAGAGGTTGTATTGGGGCAGAAAAGGGTATCCCGCCTCACTTTCGCCCTCTTTGCCTCCTCCCCCCGATTTCACACAACCACACACACACACATGGATCCGAACATATGCGCACATACAAACTGAACCCACCCGGTCAACAGCTGTACATGAGGTGACAAATTGGGGTCTTTGTCTGCTTAAAGGGGGGTGGGGGAACCCCTACTTTGCACACACACACACACACACACACACACACACACACACGCACATACAACTGCGCACACACATTGAGCCGTCCACCTCTATTGTAGGGTGAGTTCCATTGCATACCAGACAATGCACGTTGCCCCCGATGTTTAAGAGGAGAAATATGGTGCTGCCTTTGTGGGAGGTAGAGAGCTTCAGTTCATTGATGGAGTGATATAGAGACAGACAGATTAACAGGGAGAAAGACAGAGAGTGCATAACACAGTCTCACAGAGAGTGAGAGGAAGAGAGGAGGGAAAGATGGATCAGCCACTCATGTGGAAGGGATGGAAATGATAGTAAAGAACAAAAGAAACTGATCAAGTATAGGACAGAAAGTAGTTTGAAGAGAATGTGGCAACAAGAACAATGATGAAACAAGTAATATGTAGCTCAAAATCCTGTCATAATTACCTTTAATCAAACTTTTTTTGCTGAACATACATTCAGTCCATTAAACTGTTGCCATCCAGGCCTCAAGTAAGTGAATTAAATAGATGCGGGGAAGGGGGTTAAGATGTTGGCAGAGACAGGAATTTTAACTTGACTCATTTTTTTTCTGTTTCTGTGGCAGGCTCAGTTACAAATGAGTCTCGACAAACCTCGTAAAGACGCCCAGAATAGACCCAATGTCTCACCGCATGGATTATTACACCCGCTAGCTGCTCAGCAAAACATGGACACACACAATCAACAGAGTACTACTACAAATGCCACTGATATTATTGGTACTTTCACAGCTTTTGTGACGTTTACTGCCAATGTTACTATTATGGCTGCTAATAAGGTTCTATTTATTAGATTTCCATTCACAAAAATCCATATAAGCTTCGGAGGAATACCGAGCTATGCACTACATTTCTATTTATTTATTTATTTTTCTTCAGTATGAAAAAATCACTACTTTACACTTTATTCTCAGTGTAAATGAAAAATTTGACACCACACTCATAGCTGTCTGCTAAATATGAAGCTGTAGCCAGGAGACTGGAAGACTGGAAGAAAGGGGAAACTGTTAGCCTGGCAAGTGTTATCAGGGAATCATTGCACTTGACCAAGAAATACTTCCACCACATTATTGAGGCACAACTTATCATTTTAAAATTTGTTCTCTGCACAGATTAAACTGCTGCTTAGCAGATTTGTTTAACTCAATGAGACAGAGCCAGGCTAGCTCTTTCTCTAGCCTTTTTTTACACAGAGATCACGCTATAGAGCTACTACAAAGTCCCTTTTTTATGCTTCCTTTGCATTTTTACACAGCACAAATTTTAGATAGCATACTGGTATCACGGAAGCAAGAGAGACATTACAGGCGTGACATGTAACACAATAGCACTGGCCTTTATTGTGACATAACATACACATAGGTAGTGGTTTCTCAGCAATAACAATGGCATTAACAAGGCAATAATTATCATTTGTCATCTCTGTTATATGGCTGCTGATCTCATCGTCTGCTCGTAGCATAGGAACTCACAGACTTCATTGTTATTTCCATTTGCTGACATTTTTGGGCGTTGTTCTTTTTTTTTGAGTTAGCTGCTAACTGCTACCACCAAGTTTTTAAATCTCATCTGTTTTGTTAGTAATACTGTTTTGTATTATCAAATTCAAACAGACATGTTTCTACGAAATAAATAAAATGAAATAAAAATGAAATAAAAATGGGGTGAATTACTAACATAGTGATTAATTGACTAAATCGTTTATCTTAATTATTGGTCGATCAGAATTCTCACAGCTAAACAAAGGTGTTCAGAAGCACTAAAATGGGGCTGGGGATGGACCCCTTATACTGAACACACTCACACACACCCACATTCACACCCACCCACACTCACACACACACACACACACACACACACACAAAAATGCATATACATACCCAGTGGTGGTGGGCTGACCCTCGGGGTGAAAGAGCTAAGCGTTTGACAGACTCCACCTCTTAACTTGTTAACTTGCTAATTAGACCTCACAGTCACTTCATGGGACTGGACAATAGACTGCTGGCTGAGCGATGAGCAAGCTGTGACGCACACACACACACACACACACACACACACACACTAACCCTAAAAGCTAACAACCCCCTATACACACTCTACCAATGTGACCACCTGACCCCTCTTGCTCTCCAAAGGACGTTGTGTGCGTTCGCCTTTGTGTGTGTGTGTGTGTGTGTATGTATGTGTGTGTGTGTGTGTGTGTATGTATGTATGTGGTGGGAGGGTTAGTGATTTGGGGTCTGGTTGTTGTGTGTGGGGTCTTGTTGCCACGGGAACGGGGGAAAGAGGCAGGACTGATATATAGGGTGAAGGTTGTTGTCCCCCCTCTCTTTACTCCTATATGTCTCTCTCTCTCTCCCTCTGTCTCTCTCTCTCTGTCTGTCTGTCTGTCTCTCTCTCTCTCCCCTTTATACACACAACTAAAGCCACCAGTAAAGAAATAGGGGCAGGGATAATGCCTATGTGTGTGTGTGTGTGTGTGTGTGTGTGTGTGTGTGTGTGTGTGTGTATGTGTGTGTTTGTGGTGTTTGCCCAGTGGTCTCCAGATCGGGGCTAAACGGGGTTAAACATCTATCCATGTTAGAGTCCCGTTCTCTGAGTTCTGTCATTAGCCTGCAGCTTAGAGAGCTATTACTGACACAGCTGCTGCTGCTCGCTGGGTAAACACACACACCACACACACACCACACACACACACACACACACACACACACACGGTGGTATAGCAAGCTGCCCACAGGGATTGTGTGTACTGTCTGTTTGTGGAACAAGGTTGCCAAATATCACAAGGCTAAAACAGTGAACGTCCAACTGGCATCCAATTGCTGTTTTTGTTCATGTGTGTATGGGTATGTGTGTGTGTCTGTGTGAGAATGAGTGCATGTGCAGAATGGAAAGCAAGAACCAACCCTGTGATAAAGCATGTATTTGCTGTGTTTCACATTGGCTTTTATGTAGTGCTGAAATAATCAGTGGTTTAACTGATCAACCAAAAATGTATCAGCAACAATTTTGATCAGGTTTCAAATACGAATTACAAACATTTCCCAGTTCCAGCTTATCAAAAGTGACGATCAGTTTAAAGGGCTTGTGACAAATGAAAAAAACTGCCATGTATAATCTGCGGACTTGGAAGTGACATGGTACGTCCACTATGCAAGACAAGACATTAGATATTGGATGATTCTGCAAAACCATGGATTAGGTTAAATAGCAATGGTTTAAAATTCTCACTTTCTTCAATGTCTTTGCATGTTAACTATGCCATGGTTAGGGTTAGGGAAAGATTGTGGTTACAGTTAGTATAACAGAAAACATTAATTGCAGGTTTGTGATGGAACACAAACCCCAGTCTTCCGCATGAAATTCTGAGATGCTACATGCTTGAGCATTTCCCCGACCTCTAGAAATTTATTTTCTGCGTCGTTACATAAAAGTCAAACTGTTTCCTGCATTGGCACTAAATGTTGGCTGTGGACATAAATCATGGGATGCGGGATTGTCCAATATGGAGGTAATTCCCAGAGATAGTGGCTTGTCTGTCCCTGTCTCCTGTGGCCCTGTTCCAAAATTGAGTTCTAGGACTCTTGATATCTTAGTTTATATGATGCTCATACGGTGCATACGGCTATATAAAGTTGTGTTTAACCAAATTGCCTAAAACTGGCAGCCAGATAAAATTATTCCCAGATATGAGTACTAGTTGTTTCTGGGCAAATAATGAAGCCGACATGTGTAGACTGCTCGTGTTTGCTCTGTACTGTGGGGGGGCAACAGGGGCCCAACAACAAACTTTTGCTGCAGGGCCCCCTAACAGAATAATCCACCCATGGTTGCAGAGTTAGAAAATAGAAAAAAAGTGAAGGCTAAAATAGCATAAAAGCTCAGAACATCATGTCAGCAGTGAAGCCATGCACCTTCACTGTGCTGTCTGGAGCAACCTGCAGACATTTACTGGAAATAACTGGATACAAAACACACAAGAATAAAAAAAAATAAAAAAGCAACACTCTGCCTGTAGAGTCGGCCTCACATGAGGTGTTTGTAGCTCCCTTTAGCCTCGTGGCATCTGGGAGCGCCGTGGGGAGTCTGTGTGTTAAATAAATGACTGGGGAGTTTAGCCCATGTGCTAACCATGTTAGAATAACACGAGCAGCGCTGGCCCCGCCGGGCAGCGCTCAAGCCTAACGCAGGGCTCTTCCGCTGGGTCGCCTCCCCCGGGTGAAGCCCAGGCTCCACCCGGGGCCTTGTATATTTTTCCCTGGCCGCCTCTTTATTTTCCCTCGGCTGAAACCAGTCAGATCAAAGAGTGCCTTAACCTTCCGTCCACCCATCCCTTCATCCAGACCTGCTTTTTTTTTTTTTTTTTTTTTTTTACAGCCACCAAGGTTGAGAAAAGAAGAATGGATGCCGGGGAAGGTGTAAAGTGTTTGTCTACTCATCTGAAACAACCGGCTGTACCTCTGAGGACTTTGAGTTTTATTACCGCAGGGGAGACAAGGAAAAAGATGGAAAGAGAAGGAGAGGACAAGAGAACGGAGAGAGAGGAAAAACAGGTCAGGCTTGCCGTCATTTCCAGGAGCTCAGTCAGTTGTGATACCATGGGAACGAAGACCGATAATCATCCAAAGGCTACATTCTTTGTGGAACTTCAGTGTTTGCTGAAGGGCTTGGCTGTACTTTATTTCACAAAGCATTAACTATATTTATTAAAAGTACAATCTGCACAGAAATATCCTATCTGAGAAGAATAAAGGTGTCTTAAATTACACATTGTGTGTTTGTGTGCGCACGTGTGTCCTCATTTGTCCTCCCACTGAGCTCTCGTCGCAGACAGTAGCCATTTTCAGCTTATAGGGCCCTTCATCAAAGCTTCAAACCCACCCATGGTCTGCATGCTTGTTACACACTCTCTTTAGCATGTGTGTGTGTGTGTGTGTGTGTGTGTGGCTGCCAAGCTAACGAGGCACTAGGTATTGTTACAGGGACTCACTCCAACCGCACCATGAGCAAGCCATTACACCAATAAGCCTGCATCATTTCCAAAGAATCCAATTAAATTTCGGTCTTACGGTGCTGCACTCTGAAAACACAGATTTTCTTCATTGAAAATGTGCAAACACACACACTACACACACACACACAAAATGTCTCGGACACGATGCAATTGCCTTTCCCTCGGTTTCCCTCTCTTAGCTTGCTTACATTTTGTGTGTGTGTGTGTTTCGACAAGAATAAACCACTCAACCAGCTGTCCGTGTACATGATATCTCTGTATTTGTAGTGAAGAACCTGTATGACTCTCTCTCCCTCTCTTTCTGCACCTGTTGATCTGTGTTGATCATCCTTTCCCTCTCTTTGTCTGTCTCTTCGGAAGTACTCGATATATTTTTTTTCCCCCTTTTTTCACCTTCTTCCTTCCACCAGCTTGTCTCCCCTCTTCTATCCCTCCCCTCCCTTTCCTCTCCACCGACTCTGGCTGGCATCTGTTAAGCCGCTAAACAGAAAGTGCGTATGCATGCATGTGTGTGTGCGTGAGTGTGTGTATGTATGTGTTGGTCTTGCTGGGTTGGATTTGAACAAGCCCATGCCTGTTCTGCCCCGGTGGCCTATGAAATGAGAAAGGCAGCCACTGTGCTGCAGACCTCCACTGATAAATCTACCAGGGTTACCCCTCCATGTGTGTGCATCTGCATGGACATGTATGTGTGTGTGTGTGTGTGTGTGTGTGTGTGTGTGTGTAAAATGCACGTGTTTGCATATGTGTAAGCGTGCATGCATGTAATGTGCGCGGGTGTATGTGCGAGTAGTGATCATCTGTGTTTGTGTCTTCAGCTCCGTGACGCCAGAATAGAGATTTGGAGAGATTTGATTTCACACACCCAAAAGCCAAATGTGTGTGATGAGTGTGTCTATGTGTGTCTGTGTGTGTGCGTGCACCATGTGGTGTAATCTCCCATCATCGCCTTAAATGCGTGACATTAAAACACCACCGAGTCGATTCTTCTTCAGACATTTGGGGTTTTTTTTCTCTTCCTCTCCTTCTTGTCGTATGTCTCATTTTTATCCGTGTGCACATATTCGTCTCGGGAGAATTAGAGGTCATGTTACCAATCTATGGAGCACTCAAAGACAGGGTAGAGAGAGGTAGATGGAGATAGAGTCAGACAGAGAGAGAGAGGGGTATACAAAGTGCACTGAAAGCCTGGGGTTACCTCGCTTATGACAGTGAGGTCAGCTATTGAAGAGGTGAAGTCAATACTACACACCATTTAGCAGCCATATTCATAGCTTATATGAAAGAAAAGAAGAAAGAAAAAGAAAGGAAGAACCTATGTTTGATCTGGCCCACTTGTGGAAAACATATACAGAATAACGGTAAGATAAAATGTATATCTCACTGCTGCACAGTTAGAGAGAACATAAAATTTCGTAAGGTTTCATTCAATCTTAAGGTTTGGGTAGTGTTTAAAGTTAGAGGTCCCTCAAGTGCTCAGAAAAAAAAGGGAATCTGAACATCTACAATGCTATGACTACTGGCTAAACTCCATCTGCTGATGAAGATCATGCGAAATGATCAAAGGCTCCAGAACAGGTACTGAATGAACCTCCTGATAAGCCCGTTTTTTCAAGCGCTGTTCCAAGGTAAAGGATGGACTTTGAACCTCCATAGGTTCATCACTAATATTCCACTATAATCACAAATATGACAATATTTTAAATTTGGTACAGGTCATGTAAACAGCATATTCTGTTTTAGATATCCAAATAAGGCCATTTTCTGATGAAGACATGGGACATGCTGGTACTATTCGGGTTTAGGAGCATTCTTTGGACATGTATATAACACATTCTGAAAATGCCTCTCAATCTGGGTTTTTACAGCAGTTTGCGACACATGACCTGTTTAGGGTCTGCACTGTGCTGTCATGGATGCACTGTACACAACCAACCAGCTAACAGTTTGCAAGCTCACATTTCTGGTCAGAATGAGAAACACAACTCCTATCTTGTTGATATCCAAGACTTGGATGTTACATGTTTTTAGATATGCACAAATATCACAACAATGACCTTTTCTAGAAGGTGGCTGATGGAATAAAAGAGGGAGGTTGTATTTGCATTGTTTAACAGGTCTGCCACCAGTGGTAAACTTTGAAAAAATCTTATTTGGATGCAGGGAAGAAAAGTGGCATAAGCAACTCCAGCTGTTCCACATTTGTGTATGTTGATGTGATAATTATGTCAGGTTTAATCGGAGTATACATGATAGTGCTGCACGATTTGATAAAAATGTGCGATTGCGATTATGGTGGACAATATCACGATTTGCGATTGCGATTACAATATAATTACAATAAAATATAATAAATAAATGGTATCATTTACATTCTCCTACATTATATTAGGGGGGGGCACTGACCTGACATAGTTATTGTTATGGACAGACAGTGTGTCAATGACCATCAACAGACTGAGCACAGTCAAACACGCTGCTCACACGGCAGCGCAGCATGGAACTGTACACACAGCGGAGCGAGCCTGTGTTGCGTTCAGGCATTATCACGTAAATGACAAATTCCAGCACGCCATAGCACAACACAGCAGCATGTCAAGTGGGCCGAACCCGAGCAAAATTGCTCAATTTTTCATTTGTTATGGAGTCCATGATTTCCCTGTGACACTTACAAATGTTTGCTTAACTGTGCTTGGATGTTGTTTTATGAGGCTCTGGCGGCTTTCAGTTGTGTCATTGTCTTTAACGTTACACGGCTCGGCTTCCTCTCACATGCACTCTGCCTACTTTTCCCTGTGCTGTGCTGTCTCAAGTGCTGATATACATTGGTCGTGTTGCCGCGGGACGTGGCGACTTTAACTTTTAAACTTTAACACAGCACGTCTTTCAGGTACGGCGACGTTGGACAGAAAGACATGCTGTGTAAAAGTTTAAAAGTTAAAGTCGCCATGTCCCGTCTCAAGTGCTGATATAGATTGGTTGTGTTTCCGCGGGACGTGGCGACTTTAACTTTTACACTTACACAGCACGTCTTTCTGTTCAACGTCGCCGTACCTGAATCCAAAGTATCACCATGTAACAGACGTTTTTTCCGCCACCAACTCAGCCTGTTCTTGGTCGAGCTCATGCTCTTCTTCAGCATCTGTGTTGGTCACTGCTGCACGCCAGCTGCACGCACCAGGATAGCTTGTGGGCGTGATGTCAACAAACTCCACACACTACTGGAGAGGCAGTCACATTCACAGACACACACGTTAACATTTATTTAGCCTACATTAAATCGCAAATCGCAGCCTTTTATGCGGTTATGTAATCGCACAGCCTGACATCGCGATTGCGATTAGATTAATCGTGCAGCACTAATACACGACTGAATGCAAAGGGGGATATTAGTGGAATATTCATTTACCTTAACCATGGTACCTTAGCATATAAAATTAGTGTATACTTCCATGTCGCATTTTTGAAGGATTATACAATGTTGGGTCTTTTATGCCCACTGTTGGACTGAGTGGGCAACAGGTACAAACAGTTTCCTCACTCTCCATGTTTTGTTGCACCTGTTAGGGTTGAAAAGCTTACACCTTTGCCATTTTTATTAGTTCATGGAGCACAGTGACTAAAAATATTTCTCAGCATAGCTCCACCCATCACCTAAACCAAACTCTGATTGGTCAGAAAAAGTAAAATCACCTGTGTGGTTGTGAAAGGTCTTTAAGTAAAACATTTCCATCATCTTCTTGCAAGATAAAAGATCATACGTTTTCTATCTTTATGGGTTGTTATGGTAAATGTGTGATCACCTGGGGTTTTCTTTTTCAACTGCTATTGGAGACAAAAAAGAATGAATATCCCCTGCTTGAGAGTAAAAAAGAGGCAGAGAGAACTGTATTTAGTAGTCAATTATGTTGCATGCAAGCGTGTCACATCTATGCATGACATATTTACCTGCTGTTTACAGAACACAGGTCTTGGAGCAGGTCTTAAAGTGTGCGGCTGTTACAGTGTTTTAACATCACTGGAGCAGCTCTACTGCTGCATGAGGAATGCTACAGCCACCATGACTCTCACCAAGGGGCTCGTTCAACAAAGCAAATATTGTCACACACACACACACAAATGTGC
Source organism: Epinephelus fuscoguttatus (assembly GCF_011397635.1). Lineage (NCBI taxonomy): Eukaryota > Metazoa > Chordata > Actinopteri > Perciformes > Serranidae > Epinephelus > Epinephelus fuscoguttatus. Next base: position 9,219,452 of record NC_064766.1, on the reverse strand, counting down.
GCACAAACACACCTTCGTAAGCACACGTCTACACAAACACACACTATCATAATTCATGCGCAGAGGCAGAGCCCACATAGCCCTCTTGCATCTTTAGTGCATGTGCATGCACACACACACACACACACACACACACACAAGGGTGATGGAGGTCGTTGAGGCGTTTTTTATGAGCAAGGGCCTGTTCCTTGTCTACCATATTTCACCTCTTTAGTGTGTGTGTGTGTGTGTGTGTGTGTGTGTGTATGTGTATGTGTGTGTGAACATGTAGCAAAACAGAAAAAAAACAGCCTGAGACATTATCTTCAAGCCATGACAGCTGTAATTGTGGAGCACATTAAAATGGGTGCAGGGTGACACCTCTAACCACCTTCTATTAAGAAACACACACTCACACACAGCCCTTGCCTACACACACACACACACACACACACACACAAAGGTGGATTCATTGTGGTCAAACAAGGAAATGAGCATCTCTGAGCCCATCAAAGCTGAGTGCTTTGAGGGAGGCCAGTCTGGCTAATGTGTACATGTTGATGTCTTGATTATATGTCTCAAATATCTGTCCATAATTTTCAGTGGACAGGTCGGCCTGCAAAGAAAAAGGAGAAAAGCAACCTTTTACACAAAAAACGTAAGTAGAGACGAGATAGGAAGAAGCAGCATTGTACAGGTTCTGGTCCTTTTGGCTGCCATCCCATTCACTTAAGTTTTTCATCAGTTGTTTTGACCCCAATACACATTATAGACCATAGGGGTGAAAGAGTTTTCAGAGCTGTGCTCTTAAATCAATGCCAAAGGACAGTACCCAAGACTAACAGTGCAGAAAGAAATAGTGCAAAATGCAAGACTATAACACTTCAGTTAAGTAGTAGGAAGTGAAGGTACTTTACCATAATAAAAGATACAGCTTTGATTTGTACTCTGATTACAATTGGGAATAACCAAATCAGTGCAGGACACATAGGGCTATAATTTTCTCTGATTTTATTGGGGTCTGGTTTCATTTCATCATGCCATTTTACCCCAAATCATGAAAATCAAATAAGCAATACTGGAAGAATATGTTGCGTTAATTTTGTGTTCTGTATCTACCCCTTAGCCCTTCTTAGCACCTTCTGATACACTGGGTTGCACAGAACCAAATATATTCAGGTCAAACCTTGACATTATTATCAGAGAAGATTTCTGTCTGTACCTTTTAATGTTGACGGCACAGTGCAGCAGTGCATGTCATAGTTTAAAAAAAGGGTTTTAAACAGGTTCAGGATCATAAATGTTGCTGCTGTTCAGGCTTGGATCAAGTTCAGAAAGAGTGGAGTGAAGAAGGACCAGAGTGAGGAGAGTTCAGAAAGATTCAGGCAAAGACAGATTCCGGCAAGGAAGATTAGGGTTCAGAAAGATTTGGGTAAAGATGGAACAGGGGTTAGAGAAATTCAGATCAAAGAAGAATCGGGTTCAGAAAGATTCAGACGAAGAAAGATTACGTTCAGAGAGATTTAGGCAAAGAAAGATTCTGGCAAACACGGATTAGGTTGAAAAAGAAATGTTGGTCCTGGTCAGGCTGACATTTTTGGCTTGACTCAAAACCAAGCGGCAACCTCTGGGACTGAAAAATGAAGCCAACACATAAGTGTCAAAAACTGCACTTCTTTGAATGTCCACTTGAGACTAGCTCCGGAAGCTAGTCAATCCCCATGTTAAATACCCAACCTTACAGCACAAATAGACATCTTCACAGCCTGGTACAAAAAACGATTTTGGTATCCATTGCTAATTTCCCCCTTCAAGACTTTTTTTTAAATAACTAACCTGTCACATTTTATTAAGGCTTAAAGTTACGCTGTCAGCCTGTCTGCTGTTAGAGTCCCAGGCTTCTCAGTCAGATCCATCCCTTGCTTGTCCACAGCGCCACCCTCTCATCCAAACTTGGTGACTTTATGGTAGCTATGCCTATTATTTTCACAGTCTATGACCAAAACTGGGGGTCCTAGCACTGGAGAAAGGAAAGGAAGTTGACTTGTTAACTCTTTTAAACTACAAGATGACTGATGTGATTTTGCTTTAGAAATTATATTTTCAGTCTGAAGCACAGAGAATATACATGACCATAACATGTCTATTTGTTCATATGTTTTTTTTCTTTCTAGTCCTTCTCATTTATTTAGCAACACACACAGATATCCACAAAGAAACACACAGGAGGTGCCATCGATACAGCAGTAATCTGTGCAGCCGATAAGCTCGGGCTTTGCTGGTGAACAAAGGCGAGGGCAGAATGGCCGTTATAGATCCTCCCTCTCCTCTGTTCTCACTAAATCACTTCACCTTTCAGGATCACACACACACATAGACACACACACACGTCTACACACAGGGATCAAGGCACACACATATACTGTAGGAATGCATACACACACACACTCATGCACTGAGAGATTTAACATGGACAAGTGGGCACTTGGTAGAAGAATTCAATTGGCCTCTCTTTCTCCCCCCTCTCTCTAGGTCTCTCTGCCTCTCAGGGTGTCACAGGACATGCCAGGCTTTAATGCCTTCCAATCTTCTCCCCAACACACACTGTCGCCTTTCATTTAAAGGCCTGCTGACAGGGATGACCAGCATCTCCACTCCTCCAGCCCTCCCACTCTCCTCTCTTTCTCATTCTTTCTCTCTCTCCGTCTGTCTCTCCCTTTCTCACAACTCGTTAAAGCTCTTTCTGTCTGTTACTTAGACCATCTGCCTTTTTCCATCCATCACTCAAATTATGTCTTTGGATGTGTTGTGAGTCCTTATTAGCTTTTGTTTACTATCTTCCATTACTCTGTCTTTCTGTTCCCTTCTTACCTTCCTTTTAGAGTCCCTTCCTTTTTCTCCCCATTCTTTCCTTTCTTTACTCCTCTCTGTTACTGAAATCAAATCTAATGCTCCCTTTCAGTGTAGTCTGTGTCTGGCTCGTCCTCCATCCCTCCCTCCCACTGTGTCCTCTCCTCTCTAACAGCTTTCTATCTATTTGTCTCCGTGTCAGTGTTCAGCACCTCACACCGCCACTTTAGCTCCTCTCCCCATTGTGCTTTCCCAGCCTGCCACGCTGGGTTTTCAATTGACCAACAAGAGTAAACACCGGTTGCCGAGCATCAATCACATCACACACACCGGCAGAGAGAGTGAGAGAGAGTCTCCAATTTCACTGTTGCTTTTTTTTCTCCACCAATTTTACACAGAATATGGTTGGAGCAATCTACGACGAGATAATACCCTGGGCGTGTGTGTGTGTGTGTGTGTGTGTGTGTGTGTGTGTGAGTGTGAGTGTATGTGGTTACAAATTGACTAGGTCTTAAATGATTTCTATGAAATGGTGTCTTTGCAGCAGCACATAATAACAGGATGGAAAAAAAACAGTCGTAGTAATTAGTGTTGCACGGTATTCCGGTACTAAAATAGTACCGCAGTACTAGAGTATTCCAAATAGTACTATACTGCATTTGGAAAATACCGGTGCTTTGAAACTGATTCAATGCATTAATTTAGTTAATTTATTTTACTCATTTATGCACACAAACGCCTTTCTTGTTCCTATTGGAGCACAGATTGCACAAGTAGTGTGTATGACAACACCTGTATCAACATTCGCAGCTGGCGCACGTGAAAAAAGACAAGAGAAAGTCTGCCTCGCAAAGGGAGACAACACGAGACAACACAAACTTGGTGGAACATTTGAGTTACCAAACCGTGACGTCCGTACCGAGGTACTTACCGAACCATGATTTTTTTGGTACCGTTACACCCCTACTATTTATTGTTCTACAGGTTTGTATCCAAAAAGGACTTTTCCTTAGGAAAAGTACCGAAGAGTACTGATTTTGGTATCGTGACAACACTAGTAGTAATTGAGCAAATTATTATCATATATTCATCTAAAACATTTGTAAGGTGATATGTTTGAAATTCAGCATATATACAGTGCAAAAAATTAAAAAAAAAATTAAACATTTACAAACATCAAGCTAGAATATAGCATGACAATAACATGAGAACATATCTTTTTATTTGTGTTTTTTTTTTTTTACCATCATACAAATTTGCAAATCTTCGACGACTAAAGGCCCTGACACACCAGGGGTGTTTCTTTTCTTGAGAGTAACTTGCACATCAATATATTTTTTCTGAAATGTCACAACATTATGACATTGGTGAACCTGTTGCAACTATTTCATATTCACATTGCTGCTGTTATAATTAGTTTTGAAATGAGTGGGGTGCCCAGTATCCCAGTGGGAAGAGCAGGCATCCCATGTACAAAGGCAATGTACTTGCTGCAGCAGCCATGGGTTTGATCCAGCCTGCAGCCCCCTGCTGCATGATATCCCCTCTATCTCTCCATTTCATGCTAGATCTGCCCTGTCAAATAAAACCAAACAAAGTTTTGATGCTAGTGAGCAATTCAATACTGTTCACTATTACTCTGGTATCTGGTTGATCAATCCTTGCATTTTACAAAGAAAAAGTCAAGAGTTTTAATGTGTGTTTGAGTTTTAAAATATCCTATTATGTACATTTAACAGCTGGAGAACTAGGTAGTTTGAAGCGTTATGGGTGAAGCAGAAAGAACAGTGCCCCCCAACCCATCACTACTCACCTCCAAAAGCACATGGAGGCAACATTTGAATACAAGCGTGATGTTCCTTTAGAGAAAACGCAGCCAGCATGAGGGTGACACAGGGAAAGCAAAACAAGTGGGAGAAAAACAAGTAGCTGCAATTGTCTGTAGCTATCAAAACACAGTGCAGAGGTGTTTGTTTCATGCACACACACTCACACACACAGACACTGGACTGAAGTGCAGCTTAGAGGAGCCTTGTTAAAGCACCTAACTGAGCAGCATAACATGATGATTGGCTGTTGGTGAGTTCGCTCTTATCCACTCCCCCCAACACATACACCGTCTCTCCCCCTCTAACTCACAAACACACACACAAATATAACAAGCATGCATGGACGCATTTTAGTCGTACTGTAATAAGGAATTATTCCTTCATTATTCTTGCCCCCTCAGTCCACCCTTTTGTTCTGCCAGACTTGATTTTCACACACACATATATACATACATTAGTGTGTATGTGTATGTGTGTGTGTGTGTGTGTGTGTGTGTGATGTGTCTGTGGTTTGTATGTGCGTGTTTGTTCTCCCTCGAGCAGTAAATCAGTGCTGTGTTAATTGGTAGGAACAACACCAACACTTTGGCAGTATATAATGTTTTATGTTTGTGTCTTTATTACCATCTTTAATGCTCATCGCCCGCATGCGTGCGTAGGTGTGCGTGCACGTGTGCGTGCGTGTTCCCACCAGTGTGTATATGTACTGCATTATGATCCTAATGAGACACCGTAGATGAGAGGGGACTGGAAATGCGCAGAGGAACAAGAGCATGATAAGCTTCTTAACGATGATCACTCAGTGTGTGTGAGTATGACGGTGTGTACGTGTGTGAGATGCATATGTGGGTATGTTTATGTGTGTGTGTGTGGGTCTCTCTCTCTCTCTTTCTCTCGAGGCTCTCCACTCACAGGCGGAACACAATCAACGCAGCTCTCATTTGCAATCAGTAATTAGAATGCTAATTAGCCCCTGGGAGCTAACGGGAACTAGTGTATTACAAGGGCTTGATTAGGACTGCTCTATTCCTGAGGGAGGGATTTACACCTGCACGCTATTGGCTCAAACACCTGTCAGTCATGACCTCTCATCCAGTTGGGGGAGATTACAACTGAATTTGAATGAATTAGTCATTGGGACAACACTTACTGAGCAGTGGTTATCTACAATCTCATGAGGAGAAACCTGAGTGATGGTGGAGGGAACTGAAGACACACATTCACAATAAATGATGCGTCACTACCAACTACTACTGAAACACATTGCAAGCATAGATCACAGAATTCCACTCACAAACAACACTTTGACTTTCTTTTGTTTATTGTGTTGATGATCTCTGTCCATCAGTATACTATGTCATTTTATAGAATGAGGTTTCAGACACTTCCCCAGCTTTTGTTTACCTGTGTCCCATCTCCCTCTATCTTTATCCCCCACTCTCTGCCTCTCCAGCCTCTAACTGGAGAACCAAACACAGTGTTGTCTGTGCTGCTTAGACGCTGTGGCCATTTGGCTAACCACTGACTGCTCAGGTCCATTCTCCTGTCTCATTTAACATAAGACTGAGTTGATAACAGCCACAGGGTCATTATGCCAGCTCTGAATTGTGTCTCTAGCTACTCCCAGCAGTCTAATCTAAGTAGACAGAGAGAAATAGCGATAGACTTGACCAAAGCTTCTGCAGCTTCTTCATCCTGGGACTGAAAGTGAGTAAATTTAGTGTCACCCCGGGACAGAGACTCATTAAAGCACACCAGTGCTGTAAAAGATAAGACCTTAAGGGTAAGATAAAGGATACAACAGCACATAGTATAACTATTGAAAGAATACTTGTTTTTTGTTTGTTTGATAATTTTCTTCAGGGCAAAGACAGTTCAGTGCAAGTGCACATTCTGAATGAATCATTTTTTTAACTGACTAAAGTTTGTAGTGTTAACATTCATTACTTAAAACTGACTACCTGGGTTGTATTTTTATCTTCTCACCTATAACTATAGCAACAAGCTCCTTGGGTGTTTTTAAAGAAAGAGTTCAGAATTTTGTGATATACACTCGCTTTCTGCATATGCTCTCTCCTTAGTGGAGACAACTAAAAAAAGATGCAGGCACTGAGAAAGAAACGCTCTGTGGACACAGGCCCTTAGATGAGATGACTGATACAATGCTCAATATAAATGCTGAATATAAAGTAGGAGGCAATAGGCTATCTTAGATTAGCAGAAATAAAGTGGGAAACCTCTAACATGTCCAAATATTAAAAAATATGCCACAGTGACTTCTTGAAGTTTCCACTGGTTGCCCATAGCAATGTCAGTGTGATGGCAGAACTCCAGGAAGTTACTGTCCCCAGACAAAAAATAGCACCAGCACATTTAGAACCAGAACCTTTTGTTTTTACACTTCAGTTTTTTAATTAATGAGCTTCAGATGTGCTGAAAGGTGGGTTTTGTCATCATAACCAGGTTAGCTGTTTCCCCCTGTTTCCAGTCTTTATGCTAAGCTATGCTAACTGCCTGCTGGTTCCAGCTACATATTTTGCTTACAGTATTAACATGAGACTGGTATTGATCTTATTTAATTTGCAACAAGACAGCATTATTTTTTAAAATGTCGAGCCAGACCAGTACAAATACACAGCTATTTTCGGTCTGAACGCCTACTAGAACATATTGGATCAACGTGTAGCTGAACAAGGTATAGAGAATGTGAAGATATGTCACACCATGTGAGACGCAGGCGCCATATTTGAGGTACATGCTCTGCTTCTTGTATTACCAAAGTGTACGGACTGATTGCACTGAGTACAAAAACACAATAGTTTACAACAGCCCTTTTTAAATAGGAATTGTGCAAATTTGCAGGAAAGCCCAATCAGTCTTCTTTCAGCATTGGCAGTATAAAATCAAAATCAGGGAGTGCGGCAAAATGCCACCTACCTACTTTTGTTTATACAGAATGTGCCTTTTTCGGGGCAATGGGGGGCGTGAGCAAGTAACAAAACGTGTAGCTCAGCGTGTGACATAAACAGTGACGTGCTCCGAGGGAGGCCGCAGCTAGTCAGTCCTTTGGCGATTGTCTCGTAAGTTGGCCCATTCTTCACCCATCCTGTCATCTGACGGTTAATGGCCTCTTCGTTTGCGAGGACAAGGAGGGTTTGTGTTTCCCTCTTGCTAATAGCTGCCTGCTAATTCCTGCTATCAGCTGTTTCCTGTTTATCCACCGCCAGTGGATCGCACGTGCAGCGTCATCAACAGCTCCTCCCACAAGTCTTCAACAGCCCCTCCTGTTGCCGAAGGCCGCCTCGGTCTATTTAAACTTAAAGGGTTCTGCCAATATGACTACCCTACAAGGCGGAAAATCGGGCACCTCGGATCAACTCGCCAATGCAGCTCTGTGTCTAAATGCTCACAACTTGCCGGCAAAACAGCCCAACATTCGCAGAAAATCTGGCAGTGTAAAAGGGGCTAATGTCTAAATGGAGGTAGTGCATTGGGGTCTGTAATCCAGTCCTGGCCTCCAAGTCACATGGATATATGTTATTTATCATGATAAGTTTGTCCAAGTACTGTTGCATGGCCACCTAGCATGCACAGATAGCGCCTTGATCACAAGATGGCACCCCTATCTTAAACATTTAACACAGCACAACGTCAACTTAAGATTCTGTATTGCAGGATAACAAAAGATTTGATAATAGTGGATCATGTAAGTGCGTTTTGTTCCACTTCTGCGTTTCCCAGCATATTTTTTAATCTCAGTAAGAAGAAATGGTGAGTTAGAAACTCATATCAGCAAACAATAAAACTCCACAATTCTCGCTATCTCAAGTGCTTTCTTACATCTGGGTCTTGTCATTCTGCCTGCTATCAAAACCTTGTTGATATTCTGCTGTCTTTGTGTACTACTGGCTCCAGTGACCGTCATCACACACTCACACACAGACACACACACTGACAGTGTGAAGCGTGACTATCATATCAGGTCTAATTTTCTCCTCCATTCAGCCAGCAACCTTAGACACTGGTAGGATACACACAAACACACACTCACACACGCAGCATACATAGTCACATTTGCACACATACTTTACTCACATGCATGAAAACACACACACTTACACACAAACACACACACATCACACACACATATCACAAAGGCGTTATTCCCCTCCTCTTGCAGTAAGACAGATGTAAGTGGGGTGTCATTGTGGGGTGAACAGACAGAGTGCTGGGTGATGAAGAGCAGTGTTAAAACCTTATGTGTGCACATGTGCGTGTTTATGTGTGTGTGTTTGAGCTCGGTACGTCTTTGTGCCTCCAGGCCGTGCTAACTGCATCCAGAACGCACACTTGTGAACCATACATTACATGCTGCTAATAACACACACACAGACACACTCACAGCTAAGCACCTGCACTACCTCCTAACACACACTCACACACGGACACTTATCCAGATACGTTGCCAGCCTATTCATTATTTGCATTGGGACTCTTCAATATTTCAGCAGACCCTTCTAATCCCATTACTGTGTGTGTGTGTGTGTGTGTGTGTGTGTGGGCGTGCGCGCATATTAGCAAGCTACACTGACTGTATTGGAGAGCACAGGAGAGGTCTGCGTGAGATAGTAAGAAAGGAAATCAATCTTGGCAGAGGTAAAGAGAAAATGAGAGAATAAAGACAGAGGTGATAAAAGGCTGGAGTCAAGGAAAGAGAAAGGGGGAAGAGACAGGGAAGAAGAGAGAAAGAGGAGCCACGAAAGAAAAAACAAAGAGAGATAGATTGGGGTCTTTGCGCTAGGCATCTTCTGAGGATAAGAGAGGGTGGGAACCCCTATTGAATGGTATAAAATGCCTAGTAGTGTGTGTGTGTGTGTGTGTGTGTGTGTGTGTGTGTGTGTGTGTGTGCGCGTGTCCTGCATGGCCACAGCTGGGGAATAGCTGTGAAGTCATCCTAGCAACCGAATAACAGTCCACCTAAGTTTGCATATGTCGGAAAAACCACTGGGAATGAACATTTTTATTCATGCTGTGAGCTCAAAATATTTTTTGTATCAGCTAAATGTCTGATGTTGCTGATATTCCTGTGATTGCTGCAGTAAAGCTACTGCATATTTAAGGTAAATTTGAGGTTCATTTCTAGTTTTTAAGTTCAGAAAAAGTGCAAACAAATGCACAACAATTAAGTTGGAGAGATAGACAATGATGGCAATGACTTCGGTTTATGTGTGTGTGTGTCTCCAGACATGCTGGAGGAATGGGAAGGTGACCACCAGCCTATCTACTTCCCTTGTACCCCACACAGACGCACTCACTTCCTCCTCCCTCCTTCATAAAATCTGCAAGAATGTGTGTGTGTGTGTGTGTGTGTGTGTGTGTGTGTGTGTGTGTGAGTGTGTGTGAGACTAATTACTGTGCAGGACCAGGCAAACACCTGTCTGTCTAGGAGGAAGACAAAACAACTGAGACAGAGAGGCAGGGAGTGGGCTGAGAAAGAAAGAAAGAAAGAAAGAAAGAAAAAGAAAGAAAGAAAGAAAGAAAAAGAAAAAAGAAAGAAAGAAAGAAAGAAAGAAAGAAAGTCTGGTCAACACCTCAACTGGGTGTGTGCGTCTATTTGCGTGTCCGACAAGCCACCTCTGTCCACCATTTCCAACCTTCTGTTACATATTTAATATCCTGCCAACCCTGCATATAGACCCCTCATTATCTAAAGAGGTACACACACCACACACACACCTACACCTACATGCACTCGCACATAGACAAGCACTATGTTTCACATTTAGGGTCGTAAGAAGAAATGTCACCTTGGTCCCACCAGACGACAAGCGATCAGTAAAAACCTCTGACATGACTACTGCCACCCTGAGGAATTACCACTGTGTGTGTGTGTGTGTGTGTGTGAGTATTTGTGTGCGTGTGTGAAAGAGGGATAGTGAGAAAGAGAGATGGAGAATGAGAGCTAGATGAATAAAAAAAAACAAAAATAGTCAATGTCAAAAAGAGGAGAAATGTGTGGACAAACACAGATTAGATGTCTGCAAAAGTGTGCGTGTATGTGTGTGTGTGTGTGTTTTGTATTTTAGTGGTCACAATAATGTACTCCGGCGGCAAGACTTATTTTTTTCCTTCCATGTGATGTTTGTGATCCACTAATTGGAGCTACTGAGGCGCTAATGTTAAGTCACTCTGAATAACAACATGAGCTTAACCTGTGAATGAGATTTGTGTGTGTGTGTGTGTGTGTGTGTGTGTGTGTGTGTTTTGGTGTGTGCACGCATGCGTGTTCACAAATCAGTCAGTGTGTGTCTACTAAAAGCCATTATCATTAGGGGTGAGTGTGAGGCTAGCTGATTTGCCATTCAGCAGTGGCTGACTGATACTCTGTAACCCTGCTCTGCTGAATGGCCCGGGACCATTTTAACAGCCAGCCACACAAGTCGAGGCCATTTCTCATCGTGACTTCATAAAAGTCTGAACCCCCACTTTACCCCTAAACCTACCGCTCCCCCCTCTCCATCCCCCCATCCTTTCCACCACTATGCTCTCTCCCTCCTATGAACTCACCATTGGGTGTCTTCAGGCTGTGTTTGAATATGTGTGTGTGAGAAAGAGAAATTAGACTTACCTGAGTTGACGAGATGAAGGAGGTGAAGACAGGCGGCACATGGCACAAGAGAAAGAGAGAGGAAGGGAAAGAAAATTAGAAACACTCTGCGGCTGACAACAAAACACATGTCAAGCTCAAAATGCTTAAAAGAAGAAAACAAGACATTCATTTCAACTTTAATTACTTTTCATTTGTTTTGCTGGCACTCATCAGAAGCCCACACAAGTTACAAACACATCATTTCACTGTTAAGTCATTCTCAGGACTGAGTTAAAATGTCTGTCTTGTCTTATGTTTCTATTAAACAATAATTCTAGTTTAGAACAACTTGGATCGGATTTTTATATTCTGGCCATTGTTTTTAACAGTTATAAAATAACTGTTGGAAATCCCCAAAGAAATTGCTGAAATCTGAGAACATAACGATGTTGCTACAATGGAGTCGGATGGTGTAAAATACACAAGCTGGCTTTTGTAAACTTTGACGAACGTTTACGGTGGACAGTTTGGGTAACAATTTTAAACTTCACCTTTGTTTTCTCTGACAAAAAGAAGTCTGGATAACCTGGGGGTTTGTTAGAAACCTGTGAGATTGTCTGATTGCTCATGTTTTTTTGCCCCATCTTTTCATTTTAAATCACTGAAACAAAGACTAAATGTCTTTTGATGGCTTTTGATGTATGCTAATTATTGTAAACCCAGTTTACAGTTTGTGTCACTTAAAAATGACTGAATAAATGTTGTGTCCTTTCTTAGGTCAGATGACATCATTTAAACACACTGCCATTAATTGATTCTAATATATCGATATATATTCAGATAAAGGGTTTATATATATATATATATATATATATATATATATATATATGTATATTCCAGAGTCTGTGCCATTGTGTCCCTGTGTGTGAATGACTAGTTTTACCTTCTATTGTCCAGTAAGCCTGCTCCATTCTGTGGCTAATTGACTGTCTAATGTGGGAAGAGGGATCAGACCACCAAAGAGTGAGCAGCCTTTTGTTATGACAGGAACACAACACTCTGTGATGATGAGTCAAGTAGAGGGTTTTATGTCTGTGAGTGTGTAGGAGACCGTTCTCCACATTATGAAGAAGCACAAAAAGAAGTGGACCAATTTAATTTAAAAATAACCATTCTTCATCATCTCATGTTCTTGTGTCTTTCACTCTGACACATTTCTATACATTGTGTTTATATAGCACATAGTAAGAGTGTTTCAGTAAAGTTTCAGACAAGACAAATGCACGGCAGGTAGGACACACTACATAAATGATATAACTATGTACTGAGTGAGCTGACTTATAACAGCAGTGTGTGAAAAACAGTACAACACATGTGCCGGTTAAAATGTGGAGCCCACCACTGGCTAACTGCTCCTTGTAGACCAATAAAAAACAAATGCTAGATGGAGCAATATAAAGTAAGACGAAGGAAAAAAAAACCCCCGACCACTCATCAGGAACATGATGGAGCGAGGCGAGATCCAAAGGGGGAAGCAGGAAGAAAACAGGGATGCTCATTAGGAGATAATGGGAGGTGTGAGTGTAGCGTCATGTGTAATGTGTGCTGATGGAAATAACCCAGTATGCCCACTATGCTGTTTCTGTTCCATGTGGAGGGTGAAGCCTTGTTGTGGTTTGAGCAGCGGAGGCCACCTCCAGCTAACAGCTCCTGGTAGACCTATAAATTTACCTTCATAAACAGGAGAGACCAGGAGAGAAGGGCAGAGGAAGGAGGTAGAGGAGTCTAAAGACAGAGAGGGGAGGGAGGGAGGGAGGGAGGGGTGAAAAGAGGTGAGGACAAAGAGAGGAGGGGAGGAAGGAGACATGTGGAAATGCAGGATGCATAGATGAAGGGAGAAAACACTGAAGGAAGGCTGGTATAGATGACATCAAGGTAAAATGAATATAAGTAGAGATGAAGAAAATATGTGCTCTCCTCTCTCGTTTCCTTTGCTCTCCTGTGGTCTCTTCTCCTTCCCTCTCTCCTTTCTTGTGTCCTCATTTCCTTTCCTCTCCTATTTCTTATCTCCTGTCCTTCCCTCTCTTCTCCCTCCTTTCTCTGTCTTTATTTCATCCTTTCTTCTTACTTGTCTCCTCATTTCATTTTCTGTCCCGTTTTCTTCTCTCCTTCTGTCCTTCCTCTCCCCCTTCATAATCATTTCAATCTACTGTAATTTTTTCCTTCCCCTCTCCTGTTCGCTCCTTTCCTTCCCCGTCTTTCCCTTCTTCCTCTCCTGTTTTTATTTCATGTTTTCTCCACTCTTGTGTCCTTATTTCCTCTCCTCTCTTCTGTCCTCTTTTCCCTTTCTCTCCTATCTTCTTACCTCTTCTTTTCCCTCTTTTTCCCTCCTATTCTCATTTCCTCTCCTATCTTTTTATTCCTTTCCTCCTTTCCCCTCCCTTTTCTTCTATCCTTATTTTCTCTCCTCTCCTCTGTCCTTATTTCCTTTCCTCTCCTGTTTTCTCCTTTCCCAACATCCCATCCTTCCTCCCCTATCTTCTATCCTCTTTTCCTTTCCTCTTCTGTTTTCTCATCTCCTCTGCATCCCTCTATTTCTCTCCTTCCTCATCTATCTTTCCTTCATCTCCTCTCCCCTCTTTTGTCCTGACTTCCTCTCCAATCTTCTGTCCTGTACTTCTTGCCTCTCCTTTTTTCTTACCTTCTCTCCTTCCCACTCATTCCCTCCTTCCTCTCCTATCTTTATTTCATCCTTTTTTCTCTCACTTCCTCATTTCTGTCTCTCACCTGTTTTCTCCTTGTCTCTCCTTCTGTCCTTCCTCTCCAATCTTCATATCCACTCGTATCTACTGTCCTCGTTTCTTTTCTCTCCTGTCCTTCCCTCTCTTTCCCTCCTTCCTCTCCTGTCTTTATCTTGTCTTTGTTACTCTTTCCGGTACTCATTTTTTCTCCTCTCTTTTGTCTTCTTTTCCTTTCCTCTCCTATTTTTTTCCCTTTCATTCCCTCTCCTTTCCTATCCTCTATTCCTCTCCTCCTCTCTGCCCTTATTGCCTTTACTTTCCAGTTTTCTCCTCTTCTGTCCCTCCCTCTCCTTATTTCCCCTCCTCTCCCCATTTTCTCAATTTTAATTACTTTTTATTTAAATGTAATTTTCTTTAACATTTTCTATTTCATTCAGCTTCCCTTCCTTAGAATCCCGTGGATAGATCGAAACCTTTGAAATGCAGGAAGGTGAAAATGTTCGTGACTAGGCTGGTTTGATCATTAGCAGCGGCTCTACGACTCATTGGAGTGACAGGCCTCAGAGGGGTAACCCGCGGCAACCCCGCTCAGCCCTACTCAAGAGGCTGCTTCTTCTCAACCAATCACTTCCCCAGATGGTGCCGGGTCATCCAGGAAGTAGGAAGTAGGGGTCGACCAATGAAAAAGCAGGCCTGGCCTTTAACCACTGACCCGTGACACCTTCCTCCCACAAAAACAGAGCAAACCTGTCCATGTGTCTGTGTGTGTGTCTGAGTGTGTGTGTGCGCAGGGGGAAGGAAGAGTAGACTGGGGTTCAGCCGCCCACCCCCAGCCAGACAAAAACCTTGACCATCATTGTTTAGTGGTGGGACACACACCTAAGAACTGTCTGCCTGTTTTAGTGGCCAACTGTGCATTTAACCTTTACAGCTCAAACTTTATGACCAAGACAAACAACACATAGAGAGCTGAACAGACATGAGTGACACAGTATATGATGGTGAGTGTCTTTTCAAAATAAACTATCAGTAAAAAAAACTATAAGCCTAAATGAAATAAAATGAGAGGAAATGGACTCAGACAGCCCGCCATAAAACATCGCAATACTCTACAAACTGCAGCAAACTAAGGCGTAAATTTCTCCAAATTGTTTTCCCTTGCGTTCCCGTCTCTCCTCCTCTACTCCATCCATCATAACGAACCCCAGAGATCTCTGAAAGCGAAGATGACTCACATCAATGAGGAAAAAAATAAGATTTATATCACGCCATCCAGCCACATGAAATTGTCTTTTTCCTGTTCTACTTTTACTTTTTTAAATCCAACCTCTATGGCTTTATGTTTGACTTTCCAAAAAGTGTGTGCGTTTCCATATCAGTGTGTATGTCTGTGTGTATGTGTGTAAAGGTTGCTGTGTGTGCTGTGCGTGTCTTTTGAAAGCAGCTGGAAACTTCACAGAGAAGTGAGCCTCCAGCTAAGGCAGTCATCCACTATTAGTTTTACTGTTAAGACCATCAGACTCTTCCTCTCTCTCTCATACACATACACACACACACACACACACACACACACACACACACATGCGCACAGTGGGGTAATAACACTGTTTCTGAACTTAAGGCCTTAACTTTCAGGGGTTTGTCTCTCTAATAGTATCAAGTACCACAGCTTATCTTAACCCTACTGACTTTCAATGGCACTAATTCTTCTTCCACTAATGCTCTTTTGTGAGGCTTTTGAGAGTTCAAATTAAGATCTAGCAGAGAAGGAGTCCTTGTTTCGGGGTGTACACAAGTCATATCGGCCTTTACTTTGCCATTTATAAACGTCCTAGGTCTGAGATGTAGATTGACAGCTGAAATATGCGATCAAACCAAGATTTTCTCAGAGATATTTGTAATCTAATCTCTAATTGCCATTTCAGATGAACCTAATCAAGAATGTAGCATTATCTCCATACCATAATACAACAGCTATACCTGCCAGAAATATATCAGAGGTTAGATGCACCAAAATATGATGAAATTTGAGAAATGAGATACTGATCAAGGAGAGGCTTTTGAACCCACATATCATTCCGCGCTCTAAATGATTTGCCAGCCCTGGGGAATCTTCGCCGCATCTATCTCCTACTCTCCTTGACTTTCTTCTTTCTTTGTGTCATTCCCCATTCCTTCTTTTACCTCCTTCGCTCCATCTCTCCCCTGGACCCAGAATGCTTTGAGCCTCTTCCCTGCTGCCTTTGAACCAAGATCAGAGGGAGCGTTTTGGCTCACACACACACACATATAGACACAGCTCTGCTGCTCGTTCAGGTGCAAAAGATCATATGCTGTTTTGATTGCAGGCTCCGTCTCTCTGTGTCTATCTATTGAGGTCTTGCACTCTTTCACTCTTTAGTCTTGCAAACACACACACACACACACACACACACAATGGAAAGTTTGATTTGCCACATACTTTCTAGTTCTGCTGACCTGCTGTTGACTATTAAAATAATCTCAATGAAAAAGATTGCAAAAAACCCAATGTATCTTAAGACAAGATATCATTTTAGTCACCTTTCTGGGAACGTGAAATTCATTTTAGGTGATAGACAACATTTTTGTTTTATTCATGGGCCTTCATCAGGCCTAGCGAAAGTGCATCCATGACCAAACTAAGTAGCAATTTCTGCACCTGTCTACCAGGTGTACATGCGACAGCAGATTTACCATCAAATGGCTTCCTTCCTTTTTTCTTTGCATCACTACTAACCTGTCCCACTGTGTATATTTGGATTCCTTTGCATGAAAAGATTTAGTAATTTAGTAAGTTATACCGCGCTGTTGCAGTCACTATTATAGCTACATAATTTAATAAATCAACATAAAAAAAATTCAGTTTTTAAAGAAAGATTTTAAGGAACCACAGCACCAAACATTCATTCACTTACAGCCGAAATATCAACTATAATAAGTTATTTTTAAAATCGAAAAGTCAATGTGTGAAATAGGTGAAGGATGGATAGAGACTACTGTGGGTGGATGGATAGATGGGTGGATGAGCAGTTGAAGGTTTAATTTCCATTTTGAAGAAGTCACAATAAAAGGCAGCCCCTGCTTTTTGAAAACAGCAACACTGTCATTGGTGTGTGTGTGTGTGTGTGTGTGTGTGTGTGTGTGTGTTTAAGCAACATTAAAAAGAGCAAAACCAGGTAGGAGGGGAGCAAGCTTAACTGCTACCTTTTACACCTGTCAGGAGCCAACTCAACTGTGTTTATACAATATTTATATCTGGCACACACACACACACACACACACACACACGTACACACAAAGAAACAGTGAGAAACAGGCGGCGGTTGCAAACAAGCGGTTCAACAACCTCGCTGCAATTTTGTGTAAATTTCTTCTTAAAGAAACACACGCACACACACACACAGACACACACACAGTCAGAGTTGTGTATATTGTGCAGCTATCATATAGTTGCTGTCAAAGCCACCGCCAATTATGACCATTAGGAGTCCCATCATGTCACTAGCTGTCCCTGTGCCGCCACCCTCCTGCGCCTCCCTCCACCTCCCTCTCAGAGACCAGACCCTATAATCTAACCTCACTTTGCTCCCATCACACACACACACACACACACACACACACACATACACACATGCACAAGGCGCACAGATTGTTACATGTACTGTTTTATTTTTTCCTCCTTTCTTCCCATGTATTTTTTTTAGACAGAGGCAAATGGATGTTTGAGAAAAAGAAAGTTTCTTCCTGTCCGGATAAAAAAGCCAGAAACAGCAAGGTACTCAAATCCCTTGTTTCTCTCTGGTTTTTATTTCACATAAAAAGATTAGTGAGGTCGACTGGTACAGACAGAAGTGCTTGTTGAGTTCCCCTTTCATTTTCTACCTTTCTACCTACAATTTTCCTCCTCTTCCCTTTCCCTTTTTCCTCTTTTTTCCCCTATCTCCTTCCAGTGACAGCACCACAGGTACCTCCGTGATGTTTGAATTGTGTGCACTGGATTGAAAAGGAAATAGCCATTAAAGTATGGAGAGCGGAGGGAGAGGTGCACTGCGTTTCACACACTCTGCCTGTGCTATACGTTGGGACCTGTCATTGAGGGAGATATACACATTTCCTGTGGGTCAGACTGTGTGTTTACACAGAGTCAGACTGTGTGTGTGTGTGTTGTACAGGAAGCTATTAGCCTGGTAGCCAGGGGCTAGACAGTAGTTAAACCACCTGTTTCGGTTAACAGGTAGTTCTTAGTTTATGAGTCTAAGTAGTCTGTTTCCTATGGACAGAGACAGTGTGTGTGTGTCAGTTCCTTTAGTACTGTCTGTGTGTCAGCGTGTTTTCTGCTGTTGCTTAGTGACCATGATGGTAAATACACAATTAACTGTCTATTAGTTGCTAAAAGGAAAAAGAAAAAGTTTTAAATTATGAAAAACAGATAGCATATAAACAAGTAATGGCAACACTGGTATCTAAAGACATATTACATAAAACAAAATGTGATTTTAACTCTGAATCATTACAATATATCTTTTAAAACAAGACTGAAACGTTGATCTAGACACTCGTTTCTGAACCAAAACCTGAGGGAAGAGGATCACAACTCTCTGTGGGGTGATGTCACCCTCACACACACACACACACACACATTAACACACACCGCTTTCTTTGTCCGCTTTGCTGCTGCTCTGACTGGGAATGGCAGCGTTGCTGGTGCTGGCAGAGTGACCAACATGTCGCTGCTGCGGTAGTGCCAGGAGCCGACACTTTCCTGCTCTCTGAAGTGTTTCAACAGCCAGAGCAGGACTCAAACCAGGGTCACTGCAAGATTTAATTGGGTGCCCAAACCATTCTGAGGGTGTTGGAGTGTCCGGAAAAAGTCACATTTGACATTTACGAACACTGCTCTTTCTTAGTTATATAACAAATTTTTTTAGATGAAGCTGCAAACTGCTTTTTGGTTATAACATTTTCAAAAAGGAAAATTCCATGTTGAATATAGTTTTTAATGCTGTAGAAACGGTTTACTTCAAAGTAAGAAAAAAAAAAAACAGGAGAGGGATGAAAAAGTATCATGTTTAAGTGTCACAGCAAGTGGTAATAGCTCCAACACACACACATGCGCACATATACAGGTGCAGCACCCTGTGGTGTCCCAATGTGTGTCATTAGGCCTATCAGGGCCACTCTAGAAGGATTAGAGGACTGTTAGAAGAACAAGGCCTCAGATACACACACACACACACACACACACACACACACGGAGTGACAGCTCACCACTGGGTTGTCTACACGCTGCTGGACACCAAATCCCTGCTCATATGTGTGTGTGTGTGTGTGTGTATGTGTGTGTGTGAGAGAGCACGTGCCAGTATCTGGTGTATCATGCTGTGAGCACTGAGCAAAGATATCAGTGTACCGCTGAGCCCCTCACAGAGCTAATCCATCACACACACGGGCACACACACACATTCACACACATGCAGTACAAAAGCAGATATCACAGCGTACATTCAAGCTACACGCTAAACTTATTACATTTTGAAATCAGGTAGGTTTTTTCCTGAAATTTTGTGTGAGAAAGCAGTCCGTTGGCAAGAGCTTTCTGAAATTGCATTCCCATATGTTAACAAATTAGCAGGACAAAAAGAGAATCAAAAATGCTGAGAGAAATGGAAATTACAGGCACAAAAAAAACTTAAAGAGAAAGAGAGAGGGGACAAAAGGAGCTCTTTTAACTTTCTATTCAGGCTGCCTGTTTGAATAAAAACTATCACAGATGGTTCTTTAAATATAGAGAAGTGGAGTCACCCACCCAACATATGCACTGACAGTCTGTCTGTCTTTATTCACCCCCGTTTTTTTATTCCACCTCACTCTAGTAGGGCTTCCCAACCACTTTAGGAGGGGAAGAGGACACACAGAGGAGGACGAGAAGGATGGAGAGATGGAGAGTGAAGAGAAAGGCTGAGGGTATGGTGTAGTGGTGATGGAGGAGGGTGTAAACGCAGCAGCAGTGAGTCAGTCAGTCAGTGGTTTGGAGAAGAAGCCAACACAAAAGGAGTTGATGTGTGTGGCTCTTTTCAAGGCTGGTGTTTTTGTGTGTGTGCATTGGTAATGTGTATGTGTGTGTTGGTGGGATGGGGGGGACTAGCCCTTTTTCAGGGGTAGCTTGGGGTCGGGAGGGGGGGACTGACAATGGGGTGGAGGGTTGGGTGCATTAAGCTCCCTTATAGCAAGCTGAGCGCAGTCACCGAGCCAAGGGGCTGGTCATTTCGCTGTTTTCACTGAGGGGGAAAAAGGAGGGGAAGGGGTGGGGGGGTCTCTCTGTGGTGACAATTTCCACCTCTTCTTTTCTCCAACCATTCTTGTGCTTCTCCAGAGGCTTTTCTTCAGGGTTAATACAGCCTGCAGCGGAGAATGGGATGGGGTGGCTTGGTGGAGGGGAGCGCTTTAAGGCCAAAACGAAACCCCTCCATCTCCGAAGGCTTTTATTACTATCAAGAACTGTTGGAGCACTTCAGCTCTGGGGAAGTTAGACTGAGATAAACACAGGGCTTGATAAATTTTGTTCTTTTCTTTTCCTTAGCACAGTTTGAGATGAGATGTGAGAGATGTGGGATGTAATAAAGTAAAATAAACAGGACAAAAACAAAAAGCTGGAAAACACGAAGGAATGACAATAAGCTACTGTTGCTATATAACACACTGTTTGTCAACAAGGCAGCATAACTTCATAAAGTGCCCACTACAGTGTAATAACCCAGTTCATTTGAAAAACTGAAGTGGAGAAGCCTTGCCATGCAGGAGACACAAAGGATATTGCTCTCAAAGCCCCAAAACTGACACAATTTTGGAAAGGTCAAGAGAAAAGTCAAATATATAACTGAATAATTCAAAAAAAATGTGAGTTAAATCACTAAAATGGAGGGTAAATGCATTATATCTTTCCTTTACCCACCAAACAGTTGGTAAAAACAAAGAAGCAAAAAACTTTTTTTTTTTTTTTTTTACAGTATGGTACTGCTGCCAGCAACGCTGTATTAACTCTGGTAACAGAAGCTAAAGCATTTCGGCTGACAAGCTAATGCTAAAGTTAACACTAAATAGAAGTTGATACAACATATGAGACTTAATTCCATCGTGGCTCTTGATGAAGACCATGAACTCAATGATGAAGACAATGTTATGTAGAACAAAGCATGACCTGTGAACCTCCAGCCTTCACTAGCTAACTTTGTTAGCATTAGCTTGCTGGCTAAAACACTCAAGATTTTATACAGTGGTGAACTTATGGTGAATATGTTGAAATAATCATCTTACACTGCTCACAGCTCAGGTAGGTTAACTTGGAGCTTAAGTTAATTTTATGATAACATCAAGATTTTCTATATTTGTCCCTGAGGAGATTTACAATGTATCTAATAAAAAAAAAAAGCAAACTTAAATTGTATTAACGGTAATGTGACAAACCTCGCTCCTGTCAAAGAAAGTTTTTTAAAAAAGTGCAATGTTGCTTGTTAATTATTAAAAGTTTCCTTAAACACTTGAGAAAACTTACTGCGCTAACGTTACGGTATGTTGGTGTGCCTGTGGAGCACTGATGGAAGAGAAGAGAGCAACAAAAGAAAGGGACACAGCCACAGTGAGAGAAAGAGGAAAGGATGAAAGCTGTCTCCACTTTAAAGTGGATTAGGGGCACACAGCGCTGAAACAATGGGAGGTGAAAAATCAAATTAGGCCTCCCAAAACATCAAACGAGGGAGGCCAGGAATAGCTAAGCTTCCTCTGTTGCTAATCTGTTGACTCAATGTGAACGATACATGCTGCTATTCACCGCTGAAGACAAGCTGTTCTGCTTCTCTTTGCCTCTGTGTCCCGTGTTTGACTTCTTTTCTCATCTGCTGCTTTTTGCTTCTGTCCGCTTTTGAGTCTTTGGCTTCAAAGGCGTTGGTACTAAGGTGTGGCTGAAGTCAAGCCAGCTAATGTTGACTGCTGAAGATAATACTACATGGTTTCTGGTCTCTCCTGTCCTGTGCTCTTCTGTCCTGTTCTGCTCTGGTCTTTTTTTATTTGGTTCTGCTTTTTTTCACCACTCTCCTCATTTTTCGACTTTGTGCTCCTGTGTTCTCCTCAGCTCTGTTCTGTGCTCCGCTTCCCTGCTGTCATTTCTTCTTGTCAGCTTTCCTCATTGTACATATTCCATATTTATATCCTCTACCCTGTCATCTTGTTTCTTCTCATCTCCTCCTGTCAGTTGTGCTTCCTCCTTGTGATCTGACTTCAGAGGGATGAAACTTACATACAAACATTCATATAAAGTCCATACAAAAAACACAGACACAGATCTGTGTTCCGTGGCCTATAACTTATCGTGTACTGAATACCCCTCAGGGGGACGAAAGAGGCAATTGGCAACAGCACGACAGGCTACATAAAACCTGAAAATGAAAGAAAAATAATGATGTCCTAACTTTGAAGTCCATACCCCTGGTTCTGCCTCAGCCTTTTTTTTAATCCTATTGTTTACCATTTATTTCCTCCATACCATTATGTATTTTCCTCTCATTCTCCCAAAACCACATTTTATTTTCAATCCAACAACATACCTGAAATAAGTAAAGTAAGTCAGCAATAAATCAAACTTCTCCGCTTTGTTATTAGCGTGTGTGTATCCACACACTCACCGTCTACCTCTGGATGTCTACGGCACTGGAGTTTCCTTATAAAATGACTTTCTCTCCCTCTACCCCTCCCACAGTTCCCAGTAAAGAAGAAGAATGCCCCAGCAGCGATGCATGTTCCATTGTTCACGCTCTGCCTCCAATTTGCTCTCCACATTCTGCGGCCTCGGCCGAGACGTTACGCCGGCTTAAGGGACAAATCGCACACACAAAAAGGGAGAGAAAGACAGAGGTGGGGGGGTGTCGAGGAAAAGATACGGAGAGACGAGAAGAGAGAGGGGGGGGGGGAGAAAAGGGATAACCCTCTTCACAGCAATGCAATTATGGTCTGCATTTGAAGCCGGCTGGGTTTTGTGGCAGCCTCTCTCGCTCTTTCTCTCTCCGTCACTCTCTGTACTTTAGCGGCGAAGCTAATAGCCATAGCCAGAGCAATTTCTACGGTACATGACATTAACATGGTAGCGTGTCGCCGACAAAGGGAGGCATTCAAAGGGACTTAGAAAAGAGCAGCGGTTTCGCCTGGTTAAGTAGGCCTCAACCTGCCAAGACGGCAAGACAGACAGACAGCTAGTGTGTTTATTACCAGAGCCACCTAGGCAGAGGAGAGGATGAGCGAACAGAGAGCAGAGATAAATTAGTCAGTGGGACAGAGAAAAGCAATAACATCCTATCTGCCACAGTGTCCGTGCTCTTCCCCTTAAGCTCTGTTACAAAGTGGCCCTTTAAATATGCACAGCTAAAAAGAAGGAAGCAGCCGCATGAGTGAATGAAACCTTACCCTCCATGTCCAAAAAAGAATGTAGACACTTAAAATGACGCTATAAAACAACGCTATTCGGGGAATACACCAAATATGATTGGGTTTCATTTTACATATGAGTAAAACATAACTGGGACCACCAACTAGGACAGCTGCTCGCTCTGCCGCCACTATTCATATCAGCAGAGAGATCATACATGTTATGGGAGTGTCCGTATGAATGTCTGTGTGCCAGTGTGTGTGAGAAACAGGTGGTCAAATTTTATAATTTGACACACAGTAGCAATGATTTTCCCCCCCTCCTCTTTATCTGAGTGTTACCCTGACTAATTTGAGTGGGCATGTGTTTGCCTTAATGCCAGATTCTCCACGGGCCTTGAGATGAAAATACAATGAGAACATTGTGCCACTGTATGATAATCCCTCACACACATACATGCAAACACACTGTACATATCACAGAAAATGTCAACAAGTGTGTATATTATCTAAGCTTAATGCAAATATGATATTGTGCATGTTGCTGTTGTGTATAGTGTGCAACATAACAAAGGATACGCAGCTGCTGACGTGGTTGCCAATGTAGTTTTTCACAGAAAAAGTCATCTTCTTCACTTATCCCTTAAACATCTTACTATAATATTCCTATATTGTTTCTATGGTACGCAACAGCTACCTTATTGTGCATTGTCAGAAGTCGTTATTATATTCGTATTTGGATTTATAGCTTTTAGTGAACTTTGTGTGGCATCTTTGTAAAGATTTATGACAGGATTATTATGCTTGGGTCTATATTTGCATTAGTAATGGTCTCTATCTCTGAAACAGACACACACAAACACACTCGGCCCAGGATGTGTGAGGTTAAAATGGGGGGAGATGAACAGAAGGCAGAGTTAGTCAGTGGCCGTGGGTTTGACACAAAGGACGTTTCCAAAAGAGAAAGTTGGGAGGCACAAAGAGAGAAAGAAACGAAGGAGCAAAACGGCTGCCTGGGCACAGAGGAGGAGGAGGAGGAGGCTAAAAGCAAGGGTAAACTCCCACATTCATACACACATACACAACAAGGGAACCCCCGCTCCATTCAAAAGACCATCTGTGGCTTGAAATGGATGAGTGTTGTGTGTGTTCAAAAACATTTCTGTTTTAATTCTTGTGCCTCCGGAGCGGGCGGAGCAGAGAGGGGAGGGAGGAGGAGAGGGAGGCAGGCGTGAAAGGTCCTGCTTCTGCGTCCTATCACTCTCCTTAAAAAGAGGGAAGACCGTAAACAAATGAATGAGAGATACAGGGAGGGAGTGTGCGTGTGTGCGTGTGTGTGAGGGCCCCTATAACACCGGGCCAACTACACAAACCAAATTACACGGGGCGAGCTGGACAGACACAGCTATTTTGTTAACAAAACCACTCTGAAATCTGGCATTAGGGACACACAGAGTGACTAACTGGGACAGACGTTAAGGGCCAGTTTAGGAAATCTACCATGTCCCACTTGTTAGAAAAATACATGGTCAATGCTTTTAATACCAAATTAGCCTAAAATCACTTTCAGCCATGGCTATGCTACATTTCCCTTTTTATTTAATAAAGTCTGGGATGTACAGGCTTAAATATGTGAGTTATATGCAATATTTATGGTATAGTTTTCACTTCGTTGAGTGTTCTTGTTGCACTTTGTGGTATTTTATAACCATGTATTTCTCTGACATTCCTTTAGAGATTTACACAGTGCTGATGGTCCTTTACAGTGATATTATGCTTTCTATATGATATATTAGTTGTTCTTAATAATTAGTGCAGTGTTAGATTTTTAGATTTCAATTATTTTTGTAGCTATCGAAGAAAATATTTATTTAGCATCCTTCTGAATTCTTTTTAGGTTATTGATGTGTAAAAAATAGACATAATGAGGTTTTTTTTTCTCCCGAATGGAGCAGTTTATTATGAAAAAATGACAAAGATATCTCTTAAAATGGTTTAACTAAACTTGTTTTCGCCTGCACCTCTATCCCCCCGCCCCTCTCTCTGTTGTTGTCTCCCTCTCTCCAGATTGAGTGCCTCCAATTCATTTCCACCCCCCTCCATGTCAATTAATTAAGTGCACGCTTTTCTTTAGCCGTGCACGCCAATTAGCATGAGATAAATATGCATTAGTCGAATTATCTCGTCTTGTCGTTTACCCCCCCCCCCCTGCACCCCCTGCACCCCTGTTCTGATGTTAACGGTAATTTGCATCATGAGTATTTTTAAATGCGTGTTAATTAGGCCCAGGTATTAGGTCCTACCTTGATACGGGACCTGAGGAACGTGTTCAAGTGCTTTTTACAGCAAATGGGAACCTGACATTTTTTAATTAAAGGGTATAAATGAGTTGGAAGGGAGTTGTTTGCATTCTGTATAAGCATATGGCACAAGTAGGAGGTTAATTATATAAATATATATACTTTTTCAAACACTAATTTTATTTATTATTACTGCATCTAGTAAATGTAGTAAAAATGATACTGACACATCATTATCAATAGCAGTACATTTGGTCCACATGTGTTAATTCTGAAAAACATTTCAAAGATATGAGGCCTTTTTTTAGTTATAGATTTAAAAGCATAGAAGCGGTATAATACGAGCCCACTGGTGAAACTGAAAAATGTGATCCCTTCCAATAACATGATGCCAATGGCCTTCTCCAAACTTCCTGCAAGATAATCAAATAATGGGCCCAGAAGTCGATTTTCTCTAATAGGCGTAGGGGCAATTCAAACGATAGACTTCATAGCATTACATCACTCACGGAGCACTCTGACAAGCCATTTACTGACAATGAATTACCTCACTGCCCATAAAAACTAAACTAATGTGAAATATCACATATTTTAATCAACTTGGAGGAGGGGTAAAAAAGTATTGCTCTTCTCAAATATTTGGACCAAGGCCGGACATTTTGGTGGCAAGCCTTAATTAAATTAACGTGGGACCATATTTGATTTGTGCCCATTAAAAACTCTGAAGCTTTATGGCGTAATTCCTAAAAAGTATCACGAGAGGTTAACGACTTGTAGAAAAGGACCGTGCAGGTTTTTTAATTACGTTTGGACAGTGTTTTATTGTCCAAAACTAAATCCAGGAGAGTGATTTTTCAACAGGTTCTCCTGGTGCGCCTCCGCATTAAATCAAGAGAGGATCATCTAAAGGACACGGGGCTTCATTTAGTGTTTCTGTAAAACTAAGTGAGGAGAGGAAGAGGAGGATGGATTGGGTGTCTGCACCTAATACATTCTCTCTCACGCATATGCGCGCAGTAGAGGGAGTAGTCTCAATGGGAACTTACTCTTAAAGAAATCAATTATCTCTAGAAGAAACTAATAACATTTTAGAAAGATAGATACTGCAGAAATAAGTTGCTATAGGAGTGTTATAATTATACTGTGTCATCATTCACTTTGAGCACCAATCCAACTATTTAGTAATACTATAGCTATATCGCTGAATGCATGTAAATTGTGGATTTGCGACATGACAACAAATATTCAAAATATACATGTGTTGGCTTTTTTTAAAAAAAATGAGAATTTGAGATACAGGATGAGCCGGGTTATTTTACACTTTTCTTTTTTCACCAGCAAACCCCATTAAAAAGCACAAAAATTGCTAGTCTGTCAGAAGTCACTTAAACTGGAATAAAAAATGCATTTGCTGGGGACTACTTTCATTTGCGTAGTAATACAGACCCTACGTCTTTTCAGGCTACTGAATATGTACAGCTCCATCATTGTGACTGTGTGATTGATTCAAAATAAACTACAGTGACCATGTTTATCACAATGAAGTAATATGTCAGCTACTGCGTTTCCCTAATGTGTTCTCAATAGTTTTTGGACAACAATGGAACTTTAAGGCAGAGACAACAATACTTTAAGATGATTTGTGAGACTTCTGACAGTAAGTAAAATATAGATTGCCAGGCCTCCTTTCTTTTCTGTTATCCTTAAGGGCATATAGCAGTACTTTCAACATTTCATCTGTACAGAATTATAAAGTAAACCAATCTGCTGAGGTAGGAAGAATCCTCAAGAAAAAAAAGCTGTAAATAATTTTGATTTGACCTGAATTCATCACAGGCCTTTCACTGACTTTTCTAGGATATTCTGAGAGAGGAAAAGAGAGAGACAAAGAGCTTCATGAAGTCCAATAAGTAGTAAAGCATCTCCTACTGATAGAGCTGGTTTGCTGAGCACTAAATTCTCTCACATAACAAAGCCTGAATGGCTGAGAAAGAAACTGCAGTGTCGGGTCAGTGTATGTGTGTGTGTGTGTGTGTGTGTGTGTCTATGAGACCTCTCGTTTCTTGACCTCTGGAGCCCTCAGTGCAAGCTGACCTACTCAGACACAAGCTGACAGGACCTCCCACCCTCTCTTTCTCACCCTCCCTCTCTCTATCAATTATCATTTGTCCAGATTGAGTATGCATCATCTGCCTCAACTTTAGGGGATGCACTCACTCAAAATGCAAATTTTCACTCCACCATTTTTCTTGATGAGCTACTTGTCACTTGGTTTGTGTGTGTGTGTGTGTGTGTGTGTGTGTGTGCTGGGAAAGCGGGGGGCCTGTCCTGGCCATTTAGTAAAAGAAAAGCTTGTCAGCATTATCAGCTTTCCCTCTCGAAACCAGAGGTCATTTAGTGCCTGGTGCACAGGGAATTGGACCCCTGATACAGCGGAATTAATGCCTTGCTTAACTGCCTGAACTTAAAATAGGAATGAGGTGCTTTTTTCCCAGCACAACACATCAATTTATATAGTTGTTAAAATAATGAAATTTGTGAAGAAATACCATGAAGTAAAATTTTCATTTTAAACTGTCTTGAAGTTATTTCAGAATTTCAAGTTCAGAAGAAGAATAAAAGATAGAGAGAGGAAACTGGGAGGTGTTGGGTGGACAGAGCAGAGGGGATGGGTCAGTGTGTGTGTGTGTGTGTGTGTGTGTGTGTGTGTGTGTGTGTGTGTGTGAAAGGCTGAAAGAGGGGTGCCTGGTGGAAGCTGAATGCCACCACCCAGTAGGCCGTGAAATCAGAAACCCTTGCCAACAAGACAGCCACCCGCACACCAGCCGTCGCTCAGTGTGTGTGAGGGTGTGTGTGTGTGTGTGTGTGGCGGGGCTCCTCTGGGGAAAGCGCAGTCATGCAAGGTATCACCCAGCTCCTCCTTCTGCTATCTCCTGTCGCTCCCTGTCCTCCTTTCTCCTCCTGCTCTCCACGACACTCTATGTCCATCTTGTCTCTGAGTGTCTGTGTCTGTATTACAGCTCTGTTATTTCTCAGTGTTTCGCTAACATACACTCTTACTGCCTAGAATCTGAACTTGTCTTGATATGTAGAAAGAGAAGTAAAACATCTCTTATGACATGTATTATGTGACATAGATACAGGTTTTGGGGTGAAGAAAGCTGTTTGCCCTGTTTTTAAAGCCTGTGCTGAGTATTTTACCCACTTACAATATACTTTAAATAATTATACACACATAAGATTGCATATGATGAAAATCTTACTTGTGTTACTGAGCACATTTCATGATGAAACTGAAGAGAGGCACCTCTGAAATGTGCAAACGAGTCATTGCAGGTTGTTATGCAGTTGTGGCAGAGACAAAAACTCCCATTATATGAAATAACTAATTGAAACCTGATGTCTAAAATAGCTCTGTAGCAGGTGCAGTGCATTTAAACACTGACCTTACATTGTGCAAAGAGATAAAAGAGCACGGAGAAAGGTCGGTGTGTCAGTGTAAAAATACACCTGCTTCTTATGCTGACTTTTTCTTGTATTCTTTTTTCATTCTCTTCAAGATAAAACTGTTTTGCTTGCATATAAAGTTTCCTTGACTTCTCTTTTTTTCTCCTTCTGGTTTAACAAAAAAGAAAAGCTCTGAACCCCCCCCCCCCCCCTTCTCTGTCTTTTCTTTTCTCCTTTAACAAACTCTCCTCTTTTCTTGGTGTCTCGGTTAGCAGGCCTGATTACCATGCTGCCGGTGACTTTTCCCCTCTTGTCTCACTCTCACTCTTTCTAAAGGGTACTTAATAAAATTCTGAGTCTGGTCTTGGTGTGTGTGTGTGTGTGTGTGTGTGTGTGTGTGTGTGTGTGAGTGAGAGAGAGAGAGAGAGAGAGAGAGAGAGAGACTTTTCCTCCCTTGTTTTGTTTCTCTCTCTTTCTCTAAAGGGTACTTAATAAAATCTGAGTCCTGCGAGGCCCTGTCACAAAAGCATGGCACGTCTCTTGCGCACACACACACACACAAACACACACACAAAAACACACACACACACGCATACATGGCCCTTAATTTCCATTAGAGAAGAGGAACGCAGAGCTTTCACAAACTCGCGTCTGGGGCTGCAGTTCATTCTCACTCCAATCTGCCAAAGTATATAGTTTGGCCAGACAGACAGAGAGAGAGAGAGAGAGAGAGAGAGAGAGAGAGCCCATGGAGCTGCTAGACGACAAAATGTGTATATTTTGCATTTTTAACACATATTTTAATATTTTTCTTGCAGCAGATTAGTCTGACCCTAAAATCCCAACTGCTGATGCTTTTTTACACTGAGAAATTATTACTGAGATGCTTCATAGCAGGTGGAGATAAATAAGCCTGGACAGTCAGAGCTGGTGTTGAAAACAAGAACCAAGTCACTTCTTTTCAGGACATTGAATTTGACAGAAAACTGCAGAAAAGTTCAATTTTCTCTTTGTGCTGCTAGAAATATCTAAAAATCTCCTCTACTGAATAAATACATTTCTATGTATGTGTATGTTGTTGTCCACAAAAAAAGGTCAAAATCCTAAAACAACATCTACATCTAGTCCTCATCCCTTCAGTCAGTATTAGTGAATATGCAACATTTTTCTTTTCAAATCTGGACACAAGGCATTTCCTACATCATGAAAAAAGTCAATTCATTCTCAATGGACACTAGAGTTGCATAATGGATCTTGATTGGCTTCTGGAGTAGTTGTGATGTCACAAATCCTAGTGATATGTCCCACCATGTTAAACTCAGATTTAAGGTGAGTCCAGATAAACTGTCCCCCTTCAGCAGATGGATCTGTAAACAGCCTAATAGTGTTAACTTGAATCATGAACGCGAATCATTCTGAACAATGAAGCTCAAACATCCAAATGAAGTAACAATATGCAAAACACATCTTTGAGTGAAGGGTGAATTCAAATAAATAAATGTGTAATTTAATACAATAAAGGTTTAAATTTCTCCTCATTCACTAATTTTTATATTACAAATGCATCTTAGAAGTTGATAATGGTCCTGTTAACTGATTATTACATTTCTAATTCACCTAAATAAACTATAAATGCTCATAGTGACAGTAAAGGCCAAGATCAATCACTCTATTACATACACAAAGTTAAACTGTGTGTGATATGAGTGGCTGCCTTTTGGCATTCCTGATTACTCATGCAAGTTAAAAAAAAAAAAAAAAAAAAAGATTTGGAAACTAAAAAATCCAGGGGGGCATGTACTGGCACTTGTCAGACATGTTTCCCAGACTGGGCAGAAAGAAGAAAAATGTTTATTCTGTAGCTCTCTAATCATTTAGGGGGTTAGGGATTCATCTGTAACGACCAAATATGGGCTCTCTTCCTGCTGGAAGACTAATGGCTTTAGTATTAATGAAAGTCTTTCTTTCCCAGGATGAGAAATTAATCAAAGATAGAGAGGGAGAAGGAAGATATTAAAAGTTTAACTGGGGCTAAGTAATTAATTACCCTCTCAGAAAGCATTTGACAAAGATAAACTCTTCCAAATTAAGATTTCTTTCTGCTTATACACTGTCCAGACGAGTACATCACAAAAGGCAGGATCTTATGTGGAAGAAAAAAAACGGGAAGGAAGAGAGGGAGAGAATGAAAGATAGGACACAAGGGAAGGGTAGAAGGATGGGAGAAAAATGGTAAGAATGGAGGAGAAGAGTTAGAAAAGAAGGGATGAAAATGAGAGCATTAGAGGAAATATGTGGGGATAGGAGAAAGAAAGGAGAAATGGGGTAAGTAGCAACAAAAACTAATGAAGGAAGGAAAACAAATAGGGAATGGAGGATAAAGAAAGAAAGGCATGTAAAAAAGAAGGGAAAATTAAAGGAAACAGGACAGACCAGAAGAAACAAAAGAAGACAAGAGATGAAATGGTGGGAGATAGTAAGAGGAAGGAAATAAAACATGAAAGAAACAAAGAAAAGAAGGTAAAAAGAAATCAGGGAGGAATGAAAGTGGAGATAGTGGAGGAAGCAGGAAGAAACTCTCCTCCTCTACCATCACCTTCCTCTCCTCTTCCCGCTGACACCCCTCCTCCTCCCTCTGTCCCTCTCTCTTCCTCTCCCCCACTCTCTCGCTCATTCTCCCCTCACTGTTAAATTATTCAGGGCCACTTCTGCAGCATGCTTGATTAAGTTTTCATTTCTGCAAATTACCATTCGGAAACGCACCGCGCTACTGAATCACATAACCACTACAAGCTACAAGACTGTTTACCTGCTGTTGTACAGAGCAGAGGAAGATATGCAAAGAGAAACAAAGGCGGCATAAATGATTGCATTATACCTTAATCATTTCTTTGTATTGTTTTGATCATTATGTATTGTAAACCGCTTTGTCAACATGCTTAATTCTTTGACAGTCACGCCAGTGAAGCGCCTTTCGACTGGAGTGCAAATTACAAGCTGAAAAAGAGACAACAACACAGAAATGTAGAAAAAGACAAATAGAAGTAAAAAGAGTGTGAGGCTGCTGTTCTTGTCTCTAATCTACTGTACATACAAAGTGATAAACTCTGATTGTACAAACAGTCGATAGGTCCCATTAGGAAGAACAATGAGAGGGAGACCAAACATTTCGCACCCAGTTAAACCCCTATTAGTGGGAATGCATTGTAGTCACTTTTCAAGCGTTTGAAGTGTCCAGTGAAAGAAACCTTCACTGCAACTGAGAGGAATGTCTTCACCTGACTAATTGGGATTCAACCTGTTTGCACAAGTGGAATTGTAACAGCAGATCTGTACAGTTTCCTACGCACAGGAAGTAAAAAAAAATAAAAACCTAAAGCTGCACTTATGTTTTCTTTAAATGTTAACAATGGGAAAAACTTGTAGGCGTAATAAAAGTCACTACTAGTAATAAACCCACAGAGAATTATCCCCTGACTCCGCTACCTCAGATACAGAGAGCATTTTGGCATTTTTAGCTAAATGTTTTGGTTATAAATTACACAGTTTTACTGTTTTGGTTCACTCTCACCGCTCTCATCACACTTATTTCCAGCTGCAGCAATCGTCAGTGAAAAAGTTCTGTTAAACCACTTTGTGCCAACAAAAAATAATGTTTTAATAATTAAGAATTGTCAAGTTTTTGTACCTATGGACCTGAGACATTCCAATTCTCTGGACATCAGCAAAACAGTGAAGGCATCCTCTCCTACCATCATTCATATAAACAAAAAGCACAAAGGAACAAAGATTACTGAAATTAATTTTGCTGATTGCATTGAGCACAAGCTCTTTTTTTTATCAGCAAGGTGGTCTAATGTAGTCTGAGCAACTGTCTCTATGGACTGCAGCTTCTGGAGCATCCTGTGTGGCGTCCTGCACGCCTAACAGCCCATCATGTCTATGATCAGCAGCTAGAGGGGATCCTCCGGGGCGACGTAAGCGGCAGTTAGGGAAATGACCGGTGGTTAGGATGAAGAACATGCATGTTTAGGCCTGGGAGAGGCAGTGGGAGGTGAGGGCATGATTTTTGTATGCAGGTGCGCAAGACAGTGGGAACTCCATACATTCCTGGATGTATGGTATGATTAGGGGAGGGCAAGATCCTCGTAGGGGTGAGGACTATGGCTGTGCGTAATGCATATGCTCATGTGTGAGTTGTCAGTATGCGAGAACGTCTGTGCTGTGAGTGTAACATAGTAGTCTCTGAGGCCCTTTAAGGCAGCAGGTATCCAGCTCTGGCGAATCAACCTAATAAATTCCCCAGAAAACATGGACTCAACCCCCGATGGAAATTAGACTGGAATTATTAGCACACACACAAACAAATATGAGCACACACATGCACTCTTCCTTTTCTTACGCCTCATTACTGCTAATATTGGTTCACATAGGTAGATTTATGGTTGGGCATGTGTACAGCCAGCTAATCAACAACAGACCACAAAGGGCCCCTCTGTGTGAGTATAAG
Organism: Epinephelus fuscoguttatus; assembly: GCF_011397635.1. Classification (NCBI taxonomy): domain Eukaryota; kingdom Metazoa; phylum Chordata; class Actinopteri; order Perciformes; family Serranidae; genus Epinephelus; species Epinephelus fuscoguttatus. Next base: position 9,185,772 of record NC_064766.1, on the reverse strand, counting down.
ATAAAGATTAGCATCAAACCATATCCACACACGTACTTACACCTGTAGCTAGCAGATAAGCACTGGCCTTTCATGGTAGAAACAACAGGTTCTGATTTACTACTTTGGATAGCTGCAGCAAAATGCCTACTGATTATACTTTCCTCATTGTGTGTGTGAGAGAGAGAGTGGTAGGCAGTTGATTTGTGTGGTCTCTCTGATGAAAGCAATCTGTCACTGTGTGCCAACACTTGTGTCAGCCGGTATCATGTACGGCTGCATCTGTGCGTATTGTGAACGTGGTGTGTTAAGGTTGCGTCGCAGATTTACGGTCGTCTCCCATGGTGAAACAACCAACACGGTTCCTCCTGTAACGACTGACAATGGACGGTGGATTAACGGTCCGCCTTCAGCCTTCCTCCCGTCTCTTCCTCTCCCTCCCTCCTTCTTTCTCTGCCTCTCTGTTTCTCTCTCCTTGTTAAAATCCGGCTCCTAATTAGTGCTTGTGGAGCCTGGTGATATACTATCTGCTATCTTTCTTACACATGGTGAAGAAAAGGAGACATTTATTTTGGTGGTCTTTGGTCTTTGTCTTTTCTTGTCTGTGTCGCCTGGACAGTGTCCGATTCCTTATCTGCTCTGCTCCTTGCTCTCTCTCTCTCGCTGTCCTTTGTTCTGCATTTAGCACTTCTTTTTCTTGCTGCCTGACTGTTGCTATGTCAAATTAGGCCGTGTTCAGACTGACATTAACACTGTGTCCAAAAAATGTAGTCTCCTCATTCATTTTGGTTAAACCATTGCACTGGCACAGCAGCGATCTGATGGAAGAGGAGTATGCCAAAGAACAAAAGGTCTTCCAGCTACTTTTTTTTTTTTTTTTTACCTTGCTCAGCTTTTGTAATGTCATCCGACAATGTACTGCACCACAAAAAATCACTTCTTCCATGTTTACACTCTATGATAAAACAAAGTTTTGTTTGAGTTGGTGACATCTATGGTTACAGGTGGTAATGCTAAGAACGTCATAATAAAAATTAGTCTTTTGGTTCTGCTCAAAATGTCATATTTATCTATCATTGGGGGCAGAGAAGAACACAGTTAAGTTGTGTATTGGTGTACATCCTACTCAGGAACTGTGAGCTGTGAGGATTCATCGTATTAAGCCGGTCAACAAAATAAAAGCACACGCACACTCATTCAAAATTTTGTCCAGTACGTTAATGTGTTGTTTCTTGCATGTATGTTAGGGATGTGCGCAATTAACTAGACGATCAAATGTCTCTACCTTCGCTAGTCCGCACCAGAAACACACAGACATGACACACGTGCACTCTCACGGATGGAACTGCATGCACGTTTGCTCGACAGGCACTGTGGACTTTCAGTACGGAGAGTATGTCCAAGCTACACACACTCACATTGGCTGGATGTCTTCTCACTAGGCTGGACTAGAGAGGTATTTTTGGGTGTACGGGAGAACCTGAGAAGCTTGGGCGTATGTTTGTGAGTGTGTGTCAATTTGAATGCACATGCATGCATGAAAGAGTTACCGCATGAATGTGTGTTTCTGAATGGAGATGAGCCTGGACATTAGATACTTAGAGTTTTGTAGGATGATATGCAATGTTCATAATGCATGGTGCAAAGTGCCAGACATTTCAGCGGCATTTAAAATCTGATTTGGTCACTGAAAAATGTGATTAATGACTTCAAATACTATATAAACAATATTGTTTCAGATATTTGGTTTTCTGGTTTATTAACCTTAGAGATTCAATTGTGCTCAATTGTGACTGTTTTCTGAGTGTTTTCTTTCTTTTGAACCGGCCTACTAGTCTAGGTTTAAACTTCTGTTAAAACGTCAGGGCAACAGTCATTAGGAACCTCCCCCCGTGCATGTCTATACCATACAAATCCCAAACTGTATAAACGATATAGAGAGGCAACTAAAGAGTGCAAATACATTCAGTTGCAATAGCTTAATAAATGGCAGCCATGCATGAAAAAATAAGGCATAAAGAATTAAAACCTAAAGTTGTATGACATTTTGACTCCGTACAAGTTTTTCTCTTGTCACAGTTTTTTTTTTAAATTGGGTTTTATTTATATAAAACAGGGTCTTTAGGTACTTTACTGGACTCTTCACTATATTCAAAAGTCTTTCTCACATTAGAGCTGGCATTATCCATCATAGTGTCCCTTGTTCAGAAAGTAGGGTCAGTGGGGGAACATTAAACATATGTGTAAAATTGGTTAAAACCTCACAAGGATAAGAACTGGATACCAAAAAATCCAAAGTGAATACAACAGAAAGAACCAGTCACAAGTCACAAGTTGATCTTTTTCAGCATTTGTTTGTATTAATCATACAATTGTCACGTAATATAAAAATCATATGTTGAATTAAAGAGATATGTTGCACACAGCAGCTTTAATCTCTGCTTTCATTTTCTCTTTTTTACTGTGTATGTCTCAGTGCATCTCTCTGCCTCTCCTCTGCTCTTCTTCTCTCTCTTTCTCCCCTTCTGTCTCTCTCTCAGCACTGAGGCCATAGATCTCTCTAACAGGCACTATCTGCAGCCCTAAGCCCTAATGAGGCATCATAAGGCGAACAGTTTGCAGCAGCGCCGCGCTCCTCTTTTATTTGCCAAACCATATCTCTTCCTCTCCCCCCCCCCGACTGCCCTCTCCTCGTCTCTCAATTGCTCTATCAGTCTGCCCTGCTCACCATATCTCTCCCTCTCTGTCTCATTCCTCCCCTCATTCTCTCCATCTCCTCCCTTTCTCTCACCCTCTCCTTCTCTCTCTCTCTTGCGCTTCCCGCCATTGTGTTTTATCTCCCTTCTCATTCACCCGTTGAGCTCCCCTCTCCCCTCTCCCTGTCGTGGTGGTTTGAATCATATCTGGCCGTCTACATATGCTAAAGCCTGTGTAATTACAGCAGCTCTTAAATAAAGACACGCTCCTAAAGCTGTCGACTAGAATCACGGCCAAACAAGGCAGGAGGGGCCTCCCAGCAGCAACAAAGCTGTCATAGATAGCTATGGATTTATCACCGCCAAGGATGAGGAAAGAGGGAAGGGGTGAAAAAAATATATTTCACATATTGTGTGAGACATAGCAGAGGGTAAATCCACCTACTCTTAAGTTTAATCATGTTTTCATTGAGGGGGAAATGTGAGAAAATGAAATAAGATGGGTGGACAAAGGAGATACTTGATAAAAGCTGGCATAGGAAGCAAGGAAGGCAGACAATCAGTGTAGTAGAATGCTGCGGACAAAGCTGATAACACTGGTGCATACTTAGGTTTAACCCTAACCCTTCCCATTTCTCAAATTGGAATATTGATAACCCTTTAAAGGGATTCATTGGAATAACTGATATGCTCTAGAAATAATGTAAAGAAAGTCAAGCTGACACAATACAGTGGGATAAATCTGATGCAAATTTGTCAGAACCGTAAACTTCAAAAAATAAATCCTGTTATTTATTTATTAATTGAAAGAAAGAACACGACAGGAACCATAGCTCATCATGAAATTACTCAATTTGGATCGGAACCAAATTTCGTGATTGATATAAACTTCTGTGGGGCAAAGCGAAATAAATCTGCCCATCTGTTGGGACTACTTGAAGGGCTAATTACTCAACTACTGTAGCTAAAGAGCTAGCTGCTAACACGTTAGCAAGACGATAACATGCTATTAGCTACCAGTCAATCACAGTATCTATCTGACCTTGTACTGGGCCATTCCTCATTTTATATGATGATTGTGCATAATTCCATTCTATAAAGTTTTACTGAAGATGGAAGAAAGCTCTGTGATCTATAACGAGCTTGCTTGGTCGCTAACATTATAAGTTTGTTCAAAAGACTTATTTGTACTTTTACTGACTTCTATCTTGTAACTGTCTCAAAAACCATTTCTCTTTTGTGGAGCAGTTTATACTCCGACAGTGGGGGTTTAAATAAAGTTGATGGCACAACAAAGCTAATAAGCTGCAATAGCTTCCTCCATTTTGGATCCTCTGGCTCTCCGTTTCCTCAAAGGTCGGGACTTTCAAGACAGATTATGATTGGTCATCGGTGTAAAATCAGGTCAAAGTAAAACTTTATGCCAAAGATTTGCTGTTAAATGCTGGTTTGACAAGACCTTTAGGGAATATAAAGTGCTACCCCATTCACAGATTGACAATCTTGCGTTTTTCACATGTAATCATTTTAGTTCTGCCTCTAATTTGCCATACAATCTATGTCAAGTAAAAAAAAGGCCTTCTTTAATGCAGTTCCCTGTGAAGATACCAAAACCAAATAGAGAGACGGGTGTATGACCAAATAAGAATCAGACCAATATATCGTGATAAAATACTGCTCAACTGACCCTAGTCCTTGGCAAGATCGCCTAAAACACTGCATGCATTATCAATCTCCAACCCTCATGACAACTCTTTAAAACAACACAATGTCAGAGAGTCTCCATTCTGTTAAACTATTCCCCTCCCTGCCAAACAAAGACATCTATTCAAGCTGAACATCTCCCTGCCGTGTTTTGGTCATAAAGTCCTCCAGTATGTCACAATGTAACAGCTAAAGTCAATATTATCCTTGCATCCCTGCTTTTAGGGATGATTTTCAAGCGCTCAGCTCCTGTTTATCATCCGTCTGTCTGTCCTTGAACCTGGAGTGACTGGAACCAGATGAGAGATCCATGTGATGGGCCTCTGCTCTGATTTTCGCCACGATTTCCTAAACCTTCTTCTCCAAGTGTTTCCTCTCATTTCTAATGCAGGGAACAGTTCCTTCTTTTATTTATTTCACCTCTTTCTCTATGCTTTTGGGAGCCTTGCTGTGTTGTCCATGACTTGTTCTCTTTTCACCTTGCTCCTTCTCTTTTAAAGACTCATCACCATCATCATCCCATCTTTTGCTCAAGTTTTCCACGCTCTCCTCATGTTTGTCCTGAACTCCTCCACTTTTCCTTTCACACACATCTTTGTCTTCTCTCATCTTACTCCATCTTCTCATCCTCCCACTCCTCTTCCTCCTCCCTCCCCTCCTTCCATTTCTCCCTCTCTCTTTCTGTCTTGACTTCTGTAATTCATCAGTGCAAGCAGCAGTACAGATTGATCAGCCTCTAAAGGCATTGCTGTGTGTGCTGCTGATGTAGCAGTAACCTCAGCTGAATAGTGAGCAGTGTGTGTGTGTGTGTGTGTGTGTGTGTGTGTTAGCGGCACCGGGGGAAAGTGGAGGGGACATTTTTTTAAAATGTATTAATCGTCGCGGTAACAGGGGATGAGAGTGGTTGAGACAGGCCCATCTTTTGAGAGAGACACCATATGTGACACACACACACACACACACACACACACACACACACAAACACACACACGTAGCCGCATTCTAATATCCCGAGGGTTCAGCCCAAGTGCTTTACACTCTTGTATCAGCCAGCACACACACACACTCACACACATACTGATACCTAAGATGCAATCCTCACCACACACACAAACACACACCACCTATGGGGAAATACAAGGCAATTTATCACTAATCACTAGACTCCCTAACTTTGTATTCATCTGGATTTCCTATGATTAATAGCTTTCCGCGGCAAACTTTATCTCTCTGAAAACTGCGTTTGAGTGTGTGCGTGCATGTGTTTGGAAGTCAGTGCTCTACAGTATAAGCAGACATAAACCAGTGTTTAATTGTTTGGGGAGAGAATGTTGGATTAGCCACAAGATTACTCCTTCAATTGCATCTTTCTCTTTCTTTTCCTTACTCTACCTCTTTTTCTTCTTTCTCTTTAACTCTTTTGTATTTTGCACCCCATCCGACAGGATATAGGATGCAGGGGGGGTGTGGAGGAGATGGAGAAGAGAGGAAGAAAGGAAGGAGATATTGAAGGAAGTCTTTAGTGCTTCTCAATGCCTTTCTTTCTTTTTTTTATCCATTTGTCCCTCTGCTCTTTGCTTCCTAACTCTAATAGATGACTTAGATATAAACCTGCATCATGACGACTTTACAGATTCCTACACAAATGAAATAAAGTGCCATGATAATGTAACTAAAAGCAGTTTCAGTCAATTCTGCCATAGACGAAACATATTTTAACCTCCAAAAAAGGGCTGAAATTCAATTTTTAAAGAGACACTTTCTCACCCATCAAACTTGTAGACCAAAAAATATTTGGAGGAATCTTGAGGAATATTAACATCAATTTTAAAGCTCAAAGTTGCTGGAATAATTTCAAATCTTTTTATTAACTCGCACCACTTTGGTTTTTGATTGTAGATCGTGTGTGGTCAAGCTTTCTGCAAGACTAGAGAGGAAAAGATGGAGGAGGAGGTGGAGCGGAGGGAAGAGAAGATGAGAGAAGGAGGCAAGAGGGGGAGGAAGGGACGAAGGCGACAGAGGAGAGGAAGCAGAGGAGCTGGCGAGTGGAGGAGAGGTGACAAGGCTTCGGGGACAGACAGAGGCATGAATAATTTATCAACACTTCTGATGGACAGATTAGGGGAAAAAATGAAGAGAGATGGAGCGAGAGAGAGAGAAAGGGGAATGGGGGTGGGTGGGGAGAGAGAGAGGAAGCGAGATTGAATGCAGAGGAAGGGGAGGAATAAAATGACAAACAGAAAGAGAAAGAGAAGAAGAAAGCAAGTGAAGGGTGGAGGGGCCACACACTGGAGCTCTTTGATCCTAACAAACCCTTCTCACCCTGACACCACCATGCCATCTGTGGCCCGCACTGTGTGTGCGTGTGTGTGTGTCTTTATGTGTGTGTGTGTGTGTGTGTGTGTGCGTGTGTGAGAGAGAGAGAGACAGAGGAGACAGTGACAAAGGAACAGGAGACAGAGGGGAACAGATACAGATACAGACAAGGTGTGTATATTTTGTTTTTATGATCTGAATCAACTTCAGCTACAAATTCAAATCTGTGCCTCTTCATTTTATTGTGTCAGCCACAAAATGGTTTGCTGCCATCCACTAAATTCTCAAGAAAATCCTCCTAGTGACTGATTAAAAACACATACAGTGTACTATTATGTATGTTACGTAACAAATTAATATTACAGTCCATCATCTAGCTTTTAATAGCTGAGTCTGATTCATCAAATCAACATGACCAACATCCCATGATTCCATCCGGTAGTGGTTTCTATAGGCCACATTACATTGCAGATTATTACACGTATTGTGCACAACATTGCCAGTTGTGTGCCATTTAACTGAGGCCTCCAGTGATCATGATTCTCTGTTTAGGTACTAAAAATTAACAACATTATTTGGCTGACATACACCTTTCAGTCTGTAGGATTCTGAATATTTAAAAACAGCCTTGGTTCATTTGTCAACCCTCTGGTCAAATGCCACAATTAGCATTCTGACCACTTATTGATGCGTGTATGTGTATGTGTGTGCGTGCGTGTGTGTGTGTGTGTGTGTGTGTGTGTGTGTGTGTTGTGAGGTGAGGTGATGGATGCCTGATGCCAGACATCACACATCAGCCACCTCAGTGTGCAATGTGTGTATTGATGGGTAATTATGAATGCAGTGACGACAGGACAGGGGTGTTCAAAGTGCCCTCAGGTGCTACAAAGCATTAACTACACAGATCACATGAACACACACACACACACACACACACACACACACACACACACTGCCTGTCCTCTGGTCTTATATCTATCCTGCTTTAAATCTGACCAAACACACACTCTCTCCTGTTCACACACACACATTAAACACCATCCACATGAAGTCCATCAGCTATTCTTTTTTTCCACCCGCTTTGACTTTCACATGTTCTTTTTGTCCTCTCTCATTTTCTCTTCCTGTTACTCTGACAGCCTCCTGGTGCACCTGCCTTTCATTACCGCAGCCAGCACTTTTCAGCTTATACCACTGACCGTGTGTGTGTATGTGTGTTTCTGCTGGCAGGAGCAGGGTCAGCATGCGGGCTGCCGACATTATGCCACGACCCTTTCACGCTGTAGACAACAACCCCGCCATGTAGGAGTCTTTACCTCCCACCCCATACTACCCTCCGACACCAACACACAAACTGCCATGACCGGTTGCCCCAAGCGACCAGCTATTACCAGAGACCCCGCGCTGCGTTTCTGTACCAGGTCGCAAGACATGTGACCCAACAGTGAGCACACACACACACACACACACACGCATGCTATGAGTCTTCCTGACATTGATGCAAAGTCAATGTTGTTTTTTACAGTGCAGGTTAAATCCATTTATTTCTACAGTTATTTAATGGTTGGATTGTTTAAAGCTGCAGTGGTCGATATTTTTATATGAGCAATGTCATATGACAGATGTTGCTTGTAGTGATGAACCCGCAAAGAATTATCACCCAACTTTTTTGTTTTCCTAAGCTCCACAGACCTTTTTTTTTTGCATCATTTAGCTAGTTGTTTTGGCTTTCCGGTTTGTGATGTATTGTTTCGGTTCACTCTCATAGCTTTAATCTGTATAACTTTCAAACACTGCAAGCTGCTATTCTCAGTGGAAAGTGTTGATAAAGCCACTGTACACTTTTAGCCGCTAACATGCCCAATATTCTTTCAGGAGATCAAAACAGAGCTAAAAGGAGAGTGGATATTGGGCCTAACATAAATAAGGTAAACAGAAGCATGACCAAAAGGAAATGCTAATTTTGCTACACCTCCTTTGAGTGTGTAGCTGTTTGCTAACATGTCTACCGTAATAACTTTACAAGGTGATAATATGTCAGTGTTGTGTTTACAGCTTGTTTTGCTGCCCCCAAGCATCAAAAACAAACAAACAAAAGGAAAATCATATTGGTTTAATGTAACTCCTACTTAAAAAAAACATGAAACTGTAATTTTTACATAAACGAGATACAAATTAATTTGCCAGGGTTAAGGTGCTTTATTAGACTCTTTATTTTATTATTTATTTATTATTTATTAGACTTTGCAGAGCTGCCTGTTTCCTAGTCTCACCACCAGACAATCAGAGATCTCCGCCTTCTGATAGTCTGGGGACACTCCTTTCTAAAGTGTGTTTAACACACCGGCGAAAACGGCCAGCAACAAAGCAACGCCTCTTGCATTTTTGAAAAGGACACGCCCTCCCGGAAATGTGCGCTCCCCCTTTTCTCATCTGCAAGGCAACAAACACACAGAGAGCTTGAAAATGGATGCCGAGAGATTTAACTCCGTTTTATCAAACGTGTGCTCAGTCCACAAGATTGTGGAAATGAAGGACTTACAGCGACTTGAGCCATTTTGTATCGCTACACGTGTTTCTAGTTGGACTATGTATACGAGCACAAGAGTTCAGCGAGCCACCAAAGGACCGCCCTGCAGATTTACTATTGGTTCTGTAACGTAGGGAGTTTTTTTAAACTCTGAAATTGTATCCGCCCATCTAAACACAAAATCAGGGATAAAGTCATCAGTCTTTAGTTAAGCAAAGCGTCTGAAGACTGACTTGTGAGTCTACCTGTTTCCATATGCCTACATTATGCTAAGCTAGGCTAAGAGCAACCAAACAGCAATAAGGTATCCCCACAATTGTTGAACTACAATATAAATAGTGAGGCTAACTACGTACATTTTTACATTATATGCGGATGCAACTCAAAAAGTTGAATTTAGAGTGAGTTTTTCGGTTTTATCACAAGAGTCTGGCACAAAATGTGTAGAAAAGTATGTTTTCTTCTGTTTCCTTTGTAGTATAGTGTTGTTAAGAATACAGAGACCATGATGGACCAACCCTGCAGCTCACTTCACAGTCTTTGGCAAGCCACAGCAGTAAGCTTTAGTTAACACCATCTTCAGTGTGATTTGGGGGGTCAGTTTTAATCTTCCAACCACTGGCTTTTTCTTTCCTAACCCAGTCTTTGCGCGACACTGCTCTGACAATTACATGTAAGTACACACAGAGTCCCTAACAGACTGCAGAGCCCCGACTGGTGACATCCCATAGGTCATTAGGCTTCTTCCTGAGAAACAAAGCAGAGCTAACAAGTGAACAGCAAGGTTTAATATGGTGGTATTGCTAAGATAAGAGAAAAGCTGAAAGCTTGTCTCTGTGGTTGGCTCGGTTCGTGTTTTTTCGCCCACTGACTTTTTTCTTCTTCTTCCAGAACCAAAACTGAGTATGTAACAGACAGGAAACAGAGCAAGACAGACAAAAGCCCTGAAGAACAGCAAACTAGGTCAGGCTGTGTTTTAAGATCTTTGGTTTTACTTGTTGAAATAATCTCTATCTTTCATTCTTGTGTCTATGTGGAGTCACAAATTAAGTATTTAAAAAAATGATTATACAATCAAATAATTTTTAACAAGGCTGCAGGAACAAGGCTCTGTGCTTATGAAGGAAGCAAGGAGGAAAGATCGGGCTGTGTTAAGCACTCACACACACACACCCTCCCCTGTTGGGTGTAGAGGAGAATCAATATGTCTTTGAATGAGGGTCAGAAGGGTTGTCTGCCCAGGGAGAGCTGACAGATTTGCTCTCTTTTGCTCTGCTAAGCCCCTGCCTGCTTCTAAAACCCCCTGACACACACACACACACACACACACACACATACAGATGGAGGCACACACAAAACATATAGATGAAGAGACACACACATGCACATTCAAACAGATGGAAGGAGACGCACACACAAAGATGTGACGCTTCTCCAGGAGGGCAGAATTCCGAGCATTTTGCCGCGGGGATGTGATATTAGACGTTCCACATCGAAATGAACCCTGCTGCGTACCCCGCTGAGTGTGTGTACTTCTTAACTGTATGAGTGTGTGAGTGAGAGAGAGAGAAGGGCAGTGGAAGCCTGGTTTGAACAGCAGAACACAAACTACCTACAGCCTTAGCAAGTGTCGTAACTCAGGGTGAGACAAACATGACACAAGAAGTAAGAGCGCAATGCATGAGGATAAAAACAGACACAAAGAACTGAACCTAAACTGACGCACAAGTACAAGTCCTCATCTGCTCATGACTCTCACCTCTCATCAAAGCAAACTACTGCAACTGTTTTCACCCACCTCCCTCCAATTTAACCCTGCCTGCACAAAAACCTTGAAAAGCAGTGATGTCTGCGACTGACAAAGATCTATGGCCACAAAGTGATCATTTTTAATGGTTAGAATCTAAGCTGGGAGTTCTATATGTCAACTTTTGAAAGTAGATACTACATCAGAGGAGCAGAAGATAGAGGATGACTCAACAAACAGGAAAAGGCAACACAGATCAGGGTGGGCTACAGAAAGCAAAAACCAAGGAAGAACAAAGTTGGTGGAAGTGCACTAAGGAATGGACCAAAATGCCCTCTGCTTCCCTACATGAGCCACTTCTCTTAATTTCCAGAGATGTCCTTTCAGGTCTAGTGAGTTGAAACTCCTGAGATATTACTAGTGATCTCACATTTAATTGCTTAAAATGGTGATTAATATTTCAGACATTCAAAAAGCAGGTATCTACAATCTTTAAACATATTCAGAAGTAAGAGTCAAACTTTAATATTTTCCCAGACTGTATAACAGTTTGTGACTGTACTGTCTTCATTCTAAAAGCAAAGATTTAACAAATAATTGAAATAAGTAATTTTGGTCCAGACAATCAAACAAACATGAATCCAGGATGATTTTTAAAAGTGAATTATTGCTGTGACTGCTTGTATTGTCAAACAGGTGTAAAGTGGGCTGAGATGTCTGACAGCACAAAAACACAGCAGGGTTAAGTAGATGATAGTCTTAAATGCAGGTTATTCCTACTCATGATAATTCTAAATGACACCTAATGGATGTGATTTCTAAGCTGATCAAAGGACCTGAGGCTGTTTGAAATGGATCACATGGATTATACGAATAAAGTGATGGTGAGAGATAATGCTTAAAAAACCTTGTGTACATCCATCTCTTCTCCTCTTTATTTTTTTGCATTTTATTTTATTGTGTCCCTAAATTACACCTCAACCTTTCACATAATCAAATCAGAAGTATAACTGCATTTGATTAATGTTTTTATGTGTGTGTGTGTGTGTGTGTGTGTGTGTGTCTCTGTGTGTACACACGTGTATGCGTCCTGTGTGGTTAACATACTAGAGCAGCAATTAGTAATCACTCATGGAGCTAATGACATCAATCAATGAGCTTTTAAAACCAGCCATTTGATAATTAAAACCATCAATGGTCACCCATGGATTCATTATATCACTGCACTCTCTGTCTCTCTCTCCCACTGTCTCTCTGCATTTATGCAAACTATTTCACTCAATCTCTGCCCTTAATATTGTGCTTTAGCATCTCAAAAATCTCATTTTATTAAGTATACAGGTAATTATTTACTCTCTTAAAATGCCCAAATACTGATTTTTATGGCCCAGCATATAAAGAAAGAGAAAATGTTTAGAAGGCCAGAGGGGGCAAAGTCTTTGATAACTCTTACTACATAATAGTATTCTCAATCTGAAGGCTTGAATATAAGAAGCAAATAATGAAGGGAGACAGAGGGAGTTAAAAGAAAAAGATGGAGAGATAGAACGTAAGGTGATTTAAGAAAATACTGAAACTTATAGAATTAGTAAGTGAGCCAGTGACAGGAATGAAATAAGAAATTCAGAAGTGAAATCGCAAAGGAGACATGGAGACATGTTATTCTTTCCCTGACCACTTCCCACTTTCACTGGCAGATTTTAGATGGTATTCAGAAGTGATGCACTCAACAACAGCTGAAGGTTTCTTTTTGTCAAGCATTTGAGTCACCTTTTTGGTCTTTTATTTTGTGTTGTCTTTTTGTCATTTTATTTTCTTTACATTTTTTGTTTCTATATGTAAAACTAATGGAAACATCTTAAATTCTATGTTTATGTGACGCCATATTATCAAGCCTTTTTTACTTCACTTCCAGTAGGCTTTTATGTCCCACTTGGTTGTATGGACTGTATGTACCTGCAGGTGCATTCAGATAAAAAGAATGAAGGACAACAAACATTAACTGACACTGAAGAAAATTAGTACAGTTTAAAAAAACACTAACACATATGTCTATCCAAAAAATCCTGGACTGAAATGAAGCTGCTGCATCCAATGTGAGAGTTTTTTGTGACCTTGACCCTAAAATCAGTTTCACTCAGAGAAAATGAAGTGTCCGGGTGGCCAGCTGACAACTACAGGATCTGAATATGAGCTAACCTGCACATCATATAAGTGCACGAGCGTGCATGCCTACATCTGGTAATGTGTGTGTGTTTATGTGTGCGCATTTGTGTGTGCGCGTGGCGCGGATGCACAATTACCAGGCAGGCGCGAATCGATAGGTGCCTGCTGACAGATGGATTAGCACGGTAAACAGATGATACACACACCGCTAAATTATTCATCTGCTGAACAGTGGGCTGGGTTTCCACACACACCCAGTGACGGGGAGAAGAAAAGGGAGAGAGGTGGGGAGGGATAGAGGTGTGAATAAAGAGGAAGAGGATGAAGAAGAGAGCCTGAAGAGGCAACTTGTGTCTCTTGAGTAACTTCAGTTTCATTAAAATTAGTCTTTCTTCATTTAAAAATTCACCTGCAACAAAAGGTCACTACCTCAACTCCAACCTGAGCGCAGTGTGTGTGTGTGTGTGTGTGTGTGTGTGTGTGTGAGTGTGAGTGTGTGTGCCTCAGCTCTGCTTAAAGACTCAGCCACAAGGGATAAAAACACCTTGGACAGACAGACTCTACGTCCCTCTAATGCCTTTTAGATATGCAGAGGCACCACAGGGTCAACGTGAAGTGCCTCGCGAGGCATTTGAGATACCGAACGCACACACACGTGCGCAAACATCGACACACTCATCCTTTCTTTATCCGCGTCTTTTCCTGAAGTACGGGCAAATCCGTGATCATCGACTGTTTATGCCTTTAACAAAGCCTGCCGCGTGAATGCAATTTCACACACATCCAAACACACACACTAGAAGTGCGGGGAATATTGCAGATAAACCTGATCATGCCTTTGGAGAGACATGCACCATTATGCTTGGAGTCGTAGCGTCTCGCAAACAGGGAACTTTTCACAGAAGGGACATCCACGTTTAAATCAGCGTTCTCAGAGGATCTTCTGGTTGGGGCACTTCAGATAGCTGTCATGATAACGTTAGCATGGGCATTAGCATTTCACTAGAATTTGCTATGTGGATAAAAAGGTACACATTATAAGGTGATAATACAGCCTGTTTATACAGAGACTTCAATGACACCTTTGCAGCAACCAGAGTGCACCCCCAATATTGAATAGTGTAGATTCTGGTGAATGCAAATCATATGAGCATGCACACACACTTTCACACACACTCTGGCATGCATATAAAACACCCATTATTGATTTGTTTCACCTTTCTAAGAGACTTTAGAGGCCTCTTTTTGCAGCTGAAGCTAAGCTTTGTTCCTCTGGGATGGCTGCAACTTTTAGTAGCAAGGAGGAGGAAATCAAATGTGATGATGCGGTCTGAGGTCTGATCACTAACTGCAACTTTTAACCTCAGGGAAAGAATAGTTTGATATTTAAAGATGTGTTTCACTTCCAAAAAATCTACAGGTGCAAGTGGTTTAGTCGCTCTTATGATGGGGGGGAAAAAAAACAAAAAAACAAAAAAAAGGTGTGTGTGCTAAGTACCGGGCCAGTCCAGCTTTGTGAAGCGACAGTGCGTTAAGAACAGCTAACGATCTCGAACCCACAACACCCCCTCCACTCTTGCTCTCTCTCTCTCTCTCTCTCTCTCTCTCTCTCTCTCACACACACACACACACACGCACACACACAAACTGTTCGTTCGCATCATGGCCGCCATCAGCAGGAACCAATCAGATTTGATGAATAATTCAATATTAAAGAGGGTGTGACCAAGACAGGGAGGGGTGGGCTCTGCCAAGCAAGTGGGCTTTTTGGAAACGGGCCTACTGTTTGTGTGTGTGTGTGTGTGTGTGTGTGTGTGTGTGTGTGTGTGTACGTGTGTGTGAAAGTGAGAGAAGCAAGGGGGGGAGGCTTGTCACACTAGACTGCATCCACAAACTGGCTGCAGATTAGATTACTGAGGAGAGGAGCTGAGGAGGGGGGGGGAGTAGAGAAGGAGATGAGGACAGAATGGAGGGAGGGAGGAGAAGGATGGAGGAAAAGGAGGGAGGGAGGAGAGATAAGGAGAGAAAGAGAGACAGTGGCAGACTGGGGAGAAGAGAATCTTTTAACACATCTGCATTAGGAGGTGTCTGAGCTCTCTTGAGAAATAAGCTCTGCTTTCTGCCAGACTTGCAGGAACACTTGCAAACTTGTAAGTACAACATGTAGCATTATATAGAGCAGAATACACATGAACACGGTATATCATTTTCACATTAATTGGGATTCTTCGGTAAAGTTAAACCATGATTTAGAGGATTAACACAGCTTTCCTCTTGAGCTTTACTGAAGAGGATAAACATGCTGGAGCCCACTCATTTTTTTACACCACTATTAGAAACTTAATGGCAGTTGGTATGTGTTGTACAAAAAAAATCAGTGAGCTTTTGTGCTGAAAAAAAAAAAAAACCATCCTGCATAAATTCTAAAAAATGTAAAAGATATTAAGATGTAAGTTCAGGGCTGTGGCATGCCATGACCTTGTGTGAGCTTGTGTGTGTGTGTGTACACATATTACAAGCTAAATGTGTGTTGTGTTGCCAGGTGTGCAGTGGTTGTATGAGGCTCAGTGGAGTTTTAACGCAGGGTTTTTATTGGCCAAAGCTGACATCACCGGGGGAACAAAGTGGAATTCCGGAACTCGGGATGTTACGGACCTGGGCCTGAGTGTGTGTGTGTCTGTGTGTGTGTGTGTGTGTGTGTGTGTGTGTGTGTGTGAGACAGGGAGATGGAGAGAGACTGTCTGAATTGTGTCATTTCCACTTCAAAGCGTGCTCTTTCCATAACTCCCTGAATGCAAAGTGACATCTTGTCCTCAGAGTGCTCTCTACCTGATTTTTACATGTTTCCACTATTCCTAGAAAATTCCTGAATCAAGTAAAACAGCAGCGGGACCAAGTGAAGTATTATGACACCATATTAGCAGGTGTTGCTCAGTTCCACTTTAAAAATGAAATGACTTTTGAGGCTAGAGAATATTTTGCAGGGCGTCACAGAGGGAATCCTCTCATCTCATTTGCTCTCCTTCATTTGCCTTACGCCAGCTTCAGCGGCTCACTTGTGTAACCTACCCCTCCACACACACACACACACACACACATACACACACACAGTGATCTGTGTCCAAATGGAGTGGCTGGGCCGACAAAAGGCTCGACAGGAAGCGACTAATCCTTGATCTGCGCAGCGTCGCAACAATGACTGCAACTCACACCAAGTGACACACACACACACAGTTGCAGGAGCGCACACCCACATACACACACAATTGCTGCTTGCTTCCAGTTGCCACCCAGTGAGAGAGAAAGGGAGGGGACTGGCTTGAAAGAGAGATGGAAAGAGAATTTTCCAATGACTATTTCATTTTAAAAAATAAACGTTTCTAAGAGCAAAAGAGAAAACATGAAGTCACAATACATAGAAACCAAAAGCCATCATGACCCTGTATATGTGGACCGTATGGATCAGATGCATGAAGGCTGGTATTGACAGGGAAACAGACACACACTCCTCACCCTGGGGGAGCTGCCAGAAGGGCAGAAGGGCGCACACTCGGGGGTAAACAAAGCCACCACAAGTAGGACAGTATACCCGATGTGTGTGTGGGTGAGTGTGTGTGTGGCACTCTGTGGAGACTGACAGGGAGGCAACATGAGAGGGACAAGCCTTTTAACATCTGGCTAAGCACTGACAGGAAGACACACACACACACACACACACACAAACACGCACACACACAGGCGGGCAGGCAGGCGAGTCCCAGTCCTAATTATTAGAACACTCTTACTTAACTTAACCCTGCCACTAGACCGTGACAGGCAGAGATGGAAAGGGAGGAGGGAGAGGTGGAGGAGGGCAGATTTTTGTGAGGACAAGGAGAAGGATGAGCGTTGTGTCTCCTTGGCTGATTTTTTTAACTCCTTGCATGCCATGACAGGGAGAGAAAGGACCGGAGAGGATGGAAAATGTATGCATTAAAAAAGACATTAACAGTCAAATATTGCCTCTTCTGAAAACATCAGAACCTCACCCACATCGGTTTGATTGACAGGTGGTTTGTGGGAAGTGCGGTGCAGAAATCCCAAAGTAATGACTGCTTAGCACTAAAGATGGAAACAAAATTCAAAGCAGAATCTGCTTGCCATCCATCAACATCAGTATCACTATCATCCATCTTCCCCTTGTGAGAACTCCCAGTTTATTTTTCTACACTTTTTTTTAGCTGCAACAATTTGGACCACGTCTTCCCCAGGAAGAAACAACACACGTGACATTTGCTTTGAGGAACAGGGAAAAAAAGACAAACAAAGAGAGAAGGCAACACCAAAAAAAGAACAGAATAAAGGCGAAGAGGAAGATGAAGAGGAGGCCTCTCGCTGTGTGTTTTAACAGCTGTGTGTGATGCACTCTGTTAAATGTTAAAACTGTAAATAGAAAGCAGTCTCCAGGCAAGTTTCGACTTCTAGTTTGTTTGATGGTGACTATTTTTTTTACAAGATGTCATCAGCTCAGGTTGAAAGAGGCACATTGTGTCAGTGCACTGATGCTAACAATTTTAAAGTAAGCACAATAAGTGTGATCCTAAACAAATTCAGCAATACCTACCTGTCTGTGGTGAGCTGTCTTAAGAATTCCTTTGCTTTTATGTCAGTCAGGCAGATGGGATCTGCATTTCAGCTAAACATCTCACCATCCTCCCTCTTTCCTTCTCTCCTTCCTTCCCACAACCCTTTTTTTCTTATTGCTTTTATCCTTTCTTTTATCTCACCCCCTCCCTCCCGTCCTCCCTCATACGTTCCTTCCCCTCTCTCTGAGCTTAAAGAATTTCTTTCCTGGCCAGCGTTTTCTGTTTCTTTTTTTCAGTTGTACATTTGTCTTCTTGTTGACTTTTTTCTAAGTCTTATTTTCTCATATTTAATGTCTTTCTTAACGTGTGCGTCAAAGAATGAAAACAAGGGCGAAAAGCAGTGGAAGAAGGGAAGATGAGGAAGCTGGGTGAGGCATTCAGGGTCAGGTTCAGTGTAAATCTCTCAGCCTTGTCAATGTGCAGAGCAGAGAGAATGTAAACAAACAGACTACAGTTGTCACACATTCATATGGGGAGATGCGCATACCCACACACACACACACACACACACAAGGGAAAGGAGGGAGGAAGTAATGGAGGGATGGAGAATTGATGGAGAGATGGTAAGAGAGGACAAAAGATAAGTAAGAGGCAGAGGAAAAACAAAGACGATGGAACGTGCTGAAGCGCAAACACACACAAAGCCTCACATTGACATGTCGTGCAAAAACATCAAATCCCTTTCACAAACAAACAAGTGCACTACGAAGGGGGGGATTGTGTCATTTGTCAACATTCCCATTAATTCCAATCACACATCCCATAATTTCCCTTTCACTCTTCTACTGTATAGCACAAAACCCTCCTCCCCTTTGTACCCCTTCAGTCTGTGCTTAAACCTTACAATGTGAATACAGTAAATGCTAATAGCTTTTACAATAATATGACATGCATAGTCCTCTTAAGGCATGATGGGGCCTTTATGTGCAGGTTTAGTGGCTGACAGGTTAGCGGGTTTAGTTAACAGCCAACGTGCCTGCTGGTGCAGTGGGAGGATTTGGGAGGGCTTAGCACAGAGTAGGCCACTGTTGCTTGGAGTGGCATGCGGCGGGCTTGAAAGAATTGCATGCAGGGAAGTTAGGGTTGTAGGGTTTTTCTTTTTTTCAAATTGTGTTAATATCATTCTTGTTTTAGTGTGAAACAAAGAAGAAAGGATCCCCTTCACACCTGGGATTAACTAGCATGACAGATGATTGGATTGTAATCGGATAGAAGTAAAACAGATCCGAGATTTAATGGATGAATGCAAGAAAGGTGGAGAAGTCAAGGTATTTAGAATCTGCATCACACTTAAGATGTGGTCAGCCAAATCTATTTTCTGCAACTGCATTGCATGATGTGGAGTTTCAGGACAGGTGTTAAAGGTTCTGTATGCAACACTTAGAGCATTAATAGTGTAACAAACGGCTATTTGCTATGTAGAGATATAGTGAAGTAAAGGTGTTCTGAGCAAAGAATAAAGTCACGCTACATCTGTGTGTGTTATATTTTGAGCTTCTCTGTGGTTTGATGTAAGCTGGTCTGGCCGTGAATGCATATTAGAACATGTGTGTCTCCCAACTCATCGCCGCTGCTTTGCACTGCACTGGTTACCGCTGATATTGGAATGATGGCATCAAGGAAGTGAAGAGCCCACTCTTCCAGTTCCGCCAGATTGACACCGCTAGTTCTGTCAGCACTGTTCCATTGTTAAGCACAGTTCATGGAGTAAGCAACATTAGCTACTAGCCGCCAGCTAAGCCACTTTCATGTTAAGAACCTTGTCCAGACAACTAATACCCTAATATCATATCAAGCCCTTTAAGGCCCTGATATACTGATGGATTCTGACTGGACTATTTATACGACTTTGGGTATCTGCATACAACAGTATCGCCAGTCAAGAGTGTCATTATTGGATGATTCTGCAAAACCCAAGATTACATTCAATTGCAAATTTCCACTTTCTGCAATATCTACCATGGCAACTACCAGGGACAAATTCTTGGCCCTGTGCATAAACAGTCTCTGTGGGCCCCCTGCCCTTCCTCTCTTGAGCCATGTCTCTCTTACGCATTTGATTTTTTTTCCCCTTTCCCTTTGCTTTCTTTGTTTCTTGTATTTTTTGGAACTTTTTCAGAATTTTCCCTTTTTAGGGAAAGACATGGGAGTGTACGGTGGTGCTCCAGCAGCATAAGCAGTCACTCAATCGGCTCTAGCTGCGTTTAGAGACAAATCCTATTGCAGAGGCAGACTGAACAATTTTGTGCCTTTAAGGGATGAGATCGACCTCAAAGAGCCTCTACTTTTTTTATACAAAATTCAATCTTTCAACCAGTTTTTATGCCACTTTTATTTTAGTTTTGGCACTAATAACTTAAGGGGAAACAAAACCAAACTTTTCACTCCAGAATTTTCAAAGGCCCCCTTCCCACTGGGGCCCTGGGTAATCAGTCACACTTTCTTCTCCCATTATGACTCCCCTGGCAACTAACATATTAAACTCCTCTCTGGCTAAATGAGACAGAGAAAGACAGGCACTTTTTAACTGCTATAAGTGCTTTTATTTAGTGTTAATAATGTGTGTCTGTCTATGTTTAAAATGTATATGTTAATTTTGTACACAGGTCTGTCTTGAATAGGAGATTCTGTTCAATGAGACTACATGTTTAAACAACAGATTTCAAAAAAAAAAAAAAAAAAAGGCTGGAGAGTCTGTGGTTACGGCTAATGGTCTAGTCACTCCAAGGTGCTCCAAAAGTCACACGATGACACCTACACTATCTCCATAATGATTGAGCAAGGGCAAGCTCCATTTCCTGATGATGATCTAAGACCACGTTTGAAAGTTCTACAAAAAGTACCTTGAGTTAAGCGTATTTTGTCAAAACCCCAGACATGATTGGAGAAGACTTAGAAGAGTAGTAACACTTGCATTGTATCTGTAGTTGATGCATAGCAACTAATAAGCAAACGTGACATGTACAAAACACCATATCATAATCACTCATTTCTTTTTATTTTATTAAATTAGTAGGGAGATATCAGAATTAAGATACTGATTTACTGCCATAAATGGATTCAAAGTCTATAACCCAGACTTAAATCTACAATGTCATGCTCGCCCTGGATGTGTCTTTGTGAGTTAAACCACGTAGCCCATAAAACATAGTGTAACAAACTTAAAATATACTAAAGATATTGAGAATTGAAGTTTTGGAAATCAGTGAAACCCAATGCAGTAGTTTTAATTATTTGTTTGCCATCACATACATTTTCAGACTCCTATAACATGCAGCATCTCTGTATGACACTGTATGATACCAAGCATTATAAACCTCTTTTCACTGTGAGATTTCTGAGGGGTATATTTGTGAAGAACCGAGAAGGCTGCTAGTTAGCTAATGTGTGTGTGAAGCAGTGAGAGCGCTGTTCTCATGGGATTGTACCAAAGTGTTGTTTGTTCTTTTACGCCTCCACTGGATAGCCAAAACCAGTGAAGGAGAACCCATAATTCTTTGCTGTAAGCAGTGCCTCTGCACATCCAATTGCATTAGAAGCCTATGGTAGAGGTGGAGGCTACTTGTGCCAAGATTTAACCTGATTAGATACAGATTCAGCCGTTCCAAAAGACGGCACAGGAGCCCTGTACCCATCTCCTTTTTCTATTTCTGGCCTCAGTCTTAGTGCTCACAAATGTGTAGTGATAACAGGGCACAAACACATTTGTCTTGAGCAAGGCACTTTGCCAGTACCACAGTAGCTTTCGCACAAATCTGCCACAAACAGAAAATGTGTATTTCAAATGCACGTGAAAAAGGTCTTATCAGCAGTCTAATGAGACGACGATGGGATCCAGTTCCATAGCTGAGTTGTCATTTCTTTCTTTCTCGTTTCTCTTTGTTCTTCTTCCTTTCCCTTTCTCACTTTATGAGCTCTTTGATATCTTCCTCCTCCTTCTCATTCCTCCCCAACCAGCCACCGGGTGTCATTTTCCCAATTTCCTTCTCTCCATTCCTTCCTTCATCCCTCTCTTTCTCACCCTCTCCGCCTCTCCTGCGGTGGTCTTTTTATCGGATCAGTCTCAGGTCGTCGCCTCTGTCTCTCATGTGTTCCATCAAGGATGCATCCCTCAAACACACACACGCACACACGCACACACACACACACACACACACACACACACACACAGGGTCTCCTTCTCCCACAAGAGGTGGAGGAGAAATGAATGAAAGAATATAGAAGTAAAGACAAAAAAGAAAATGAAATTAATTTAAGAAAGGAGAGAGAGAATGATGAAAAACAGAAGGACTTTCTCTTTGAGTTAAATTATACACTACAGGCACATCTCTGTCTGTCTGTCTCCTAATTTGTCACTGAGATCCGATGCAGCTTGTTGACATGTGTAGAAGATGTCGGTGCTCATGCTGAGAGCTGTTTGTGTGTCTGGAAGAGTGTCTGTGTGTTTGTGCTTGGAGCTCTTACAACCCCTTTCCCACCTCCCATTTATTACACACACACACACACACACACACACACACACACACACACACACACACGCACACACACACGGCTTGCCAAGGTTTTGGGTATGTGGGTAAATCTTTTGGCAACATGGCTGCCAGCGTGGAGCTATGATGAATGCTGATGGCAAAGAGCATGGCCGGTCTCTGAACCAGTCACTCACACACACAAATGCACACACACACAAACACTAATCAGATTCCCAGTGCGTGAGGGCCAAATGGCATCCTTCCACTGGTGAATGCTAATGTGACCAGTGGAGCTTGTGGGCTTGTGAAACAAGGATAGGGAGAGCCAGGAGAGATGATGACAACAGAACATAGATGGGATTGTTTATTGGCGTGTGTGATGCTAGAGTGTAAAAATTTGCATTCTTTTACAAATTGCAGCAAGTTGTACTTTGGTTTTAATTTGAGAGTCAGAATTAGATTTGGCTGTGTGTGTGTTTATGTGTCTTGCTGTATAGGTTTTGGCATGTGTCTTCTTCACTTTTAATTATAACAAATGTCTGTAGAATAATCTTCAAATATGGTGAATTGGGTTGTTCTAACAGTTTTGGTAAAATGTGGTATGAGTATTGGAAGTGTGACACTGAAAATCCTGCACACATTGTGTTTCTTTATTTTACCACAATGTAATACTGTACAATTTACTTACTTACAACTTAAAACTTTGTATTATTGTAAGTGCATATTGGGGATGATTTGTGTTTGCACTAGAAAGACAACAATTACAACAATGTGTAAGTCTATGTAGTTTGAGTGTTGTGTAAATGTGTGCTTATGTGAACACATTATAAAATGTCTTCCAACAGCTTGTCTTCATGTAACTTACAAGCATACTTCCATACAGAGGGGTGACAAATTTGTATGTAAGAACAGGTAGTGGAGAGCACTGTCTAACATTTTGCTCCAAAGTCTTCCAAAGGTGTTTGTTTAATTAGGTTGAGATGTGTCAAGTGCAAAGACCATAGGATATGATTCACATTTTTGTCATACTCTTGAAATCACTTTGTGACACTTTGTGCCCTGTACTGTAATGTTTCCATTTTTACATATTATTTGTCACCCATCTGCATGCACACTTCATTGTGGTTCTAGTTTCCCTGAGTACAATGTAGAACATTAATGAATATTTACTCACAGCGCTCTATGCGGTCCTCAGGGCTGGAGGAAGTCTCTCGATCAGACAGGAGGCCTGACACAGCGAAGATCTTTTTCCCACTGTCCTCCACTGCTTTCAAGGCGCTGCTGGGCGAGCCTCCGGGAGGGATCTGGGCACCGCCAAAGTCGTACTCTTTCCCCTCTGCGTCAGAGTACCGCAGGTGAGGTGAAGCATCTGCATCCAGGCAGCCTTTGAGGCGCTTGGCTGGGGTGAAAGCAGACTGATACCCGCCTGGTGCTCCGTCCCGATCTTCTGGAGGTGAGGCGAAAGGCCTGAAGGCGCCAACGCCGCTGTGATTCAGCATGCTGATTGGCGAGCAGTCCAGGTTAGGTGGGGCAAACTGATGATGGAGGTGAAGGAGGGACGGAGGGAAATCCCTGTTGGGGAATCCTGGTGGAACTGCACCTTGGCGGTGGTACATTGATGCAAAAGTGTAAGAACCATTGTTGAATGGCAAATGTACGTCTTTCTCAACAGATACTGGGACGCCAAAAGGACGTGGCTGCTGGCAGGGAATTGAGGCATCGCGAGAGGCTTCAGCGGTGGAAGCCAGGACCATGAGGGCCGGGGAGGCCAAGGGATTGGGCAGGTAGGAGGAGCTCTCCATCTTGAAGGCCGCCCTGTGGAGATCCATGTCTGGACAAAAGGAAGAGGTCGTAAGGATTTTAGGGGGAGGAGGAGATGATTCCTCCTCAATAAAATGTGAGCCTGTTCAAGACCCTTGGAAAGGGTCAGAGGAAGTGAGGGAATCTAGGGTGGACACTTAAGGGTTTTGGCTTTTTGAAGAAAGGGGCTCCTAAAAAGGTTTCTAAGGGAGGAGAGTATTCTTTAAGAAATTAAAGGGTGTCAGCAATTGTAAGTTCAGGTTAGCCTGAATTCAATTCATCTCTCCTTAGTGGAGCTAACGTGACTTAATCTGTCTCCAGCCAAATTCACTTGAGCTCAGTTCAGTCCAGATCATTCCGTGCCAGGTAAGTGCCGTTGGGTATGTTCAGTCCTTTACAGGCTTCACAGTTTGGACAACTTCAGTCCTGGTGATAAATACAATAAATGGTCAAGATAACATTTGTCCTCCTGGGTAATAAGAAGTAAGAGCCTCCCTCTTGGAGAGTTTGCTGGATGCGTTGTGGAAGCCGAATGGTCCGGGGAGGGGGGGTGGACAACCGCAGATCGTCAAAGCTGGTTCCTCATCGTCAAGTGGTCGCCAAACTGAGGAGATACAAAACACAAGCATTAGTTTCAGGAAAACAACTTAACAAGTTTGCAATATTTTCCTGAAAAAGGTCATCTTGGTGGTCTAAGCAAGTTGTTGTGATGCAAGTCACAAGAACAGCTCTCTCACCTGTTCTGCCAAGTTTACCATACTGTACAAAGTGACCTCTCAACTGAGCTTCACCCTAGCACCCATGTGATGGGAGAAGATAATTACACCTTCCTCCAGATCATTTTTTTAGATGACTTGTGGTTAGATGACACCTGTGCTTTGACAGATTTTCCCCTCACAGATTCTGTGAGGCATCCCTGAAAAGACTTTATCCGTGCTGACTAAAGTGCTTGAAATCAGCTCTCTTAACATCCAAAATAAAAATTCTAATCCCTCTGTGCACCTTTTCACATTTATCTTAGACCTCCTCGTCTTTTCTTAATGATAGGTACTTTCAGAGACAAGAGGTGTGCTGCTTCTTCAGTGGACAAAGATCAGTGTCTTGACCTCAATCTGTATGTAGTGGAAAGGCTGGAAGCTGAGTGGAAAATTTTTAATAAAGAAGCGTCTGGAAGCCAAGGCTTGAAGTCAAAACCTTTGGGGACAGAGTGTTCTTAAGCGGACACTGTTGTCGAAGCCACAAATTCAGAAACCTCTTGGGAAAAAGTGTCCTCAAGTTGACACTGTTGATCAAATCCTGTAAATCCCTGCCCTTTGACAAAAAGCCAAGAACTATTTCAAACCCCAAACTTCTCCCACTCCCCCCCTCCCCTTTTCCTCCTGCTCTTTAAAAAACTTCTCCAAACTGTTTCCACATCACATCTTTCCATTCCGATCTCTACAGCCCTCCACGTCTCATCTCTTTCCAAATGTCCCCTCCTTGTCCTCCATCCTCCTAATCTGTCCATCTCCCCCTCCTCCTCTTCCTCTTCTCTCCATCCTCATCTCCTCCTCTCATCTCCCTAGCGCTATCTCTCCTCCCTCCCTCCCTCCTCCATCTTAGATCTCAGTCTAAGCCGCTTAGTCCTACCATCTTCCAGGATCTTATTGGACCAGAACCACTTGTCTTAAGATAAGGACACACATGCACGTACACACATTTCAACCACACACACATCTGATAAGAGGCTATGTGGCTCAATGTTCAGCTTGACACCCGACTCGGTGGGGCGAACACACTTCACACTCTTGCAGGCTATGGTACCCTCTCTCCTATCTCTCTATCTAACCACTTTTAATTCCCCAATTTTTACTATCTGTGCTCCCTTTCTTTTTACATCTCTCCTGTCAATCTCTTCTCCTCTCATCCCTCCATCTCTCCCTCCCTCCTGTGTCCCTCCCGCCTCTTCTCCCTTGGGTGATTCAGATGGGTGATATCATATCAGACCTCTCCATCTGCCATCCACGAGCCAGAGGAAATCTGACTGAGTGAATAAATTAGCCGTACTTGACCTCACGACCCCCCCGGCATCCGTGGCAACAGACTAGAATCCTCCCTCCCGGGGATTAGATTGGAACATGCGATTGGCCGGTCGAAGGAACGCAGAGGCAGCCGATGAAACGACAAAATAACATTTCAGAGATTTTTATCCCCAAAGGGCAATTTGAAGGTGGCTGGCATGTTAAGTGCCCAATATGTTAAAGATTTAGAGTAGGTGAAGATGTGCTTGTCGTACATAAGTGATTGTGGGATTTTGTGCAGTGTTGTGGATGAAAAAAAAAAAAAAAATCAGATCAGCTTACATGCAAATAGGTTATCAGGAGTAATTTTACCTCATTTTATCAAATCAGATAAAATTAAATACCATTTGATAAAAAAAACAAAAAACATCAGTTACATTATCATAAAAGTCACCGCTGCCATCAAAAAAATCCAACACCAGTGTGACTTGAAAAGGTCAAACGCGAAGTCATGTGCACACATACATAAACACACAACAAACACAAACTCACACAGTATCAAGTAGCGGCCCGGCCCGCTCTAGACGAGCTTCAAAGCTGCGTTGACTACCAGCCAACATCAAAGGAGAAACTCCCTGGGAAATGAAAGGAGAAAATCTTTTATAGCTATCAGCTGTCCACAACACTCATTCAAATCAATTTCCAAACCTGATCTCAGCTTTGGCATGCTCCCCCCACCTCCCACACACACACACAAAGATACACACACACCAACAACTGCCAAGAGGGAGGAGAGGGCCCAGAGACAGAGAGAGATGAGGAGATGTGAGATGTTTTACATTACCGCAAATGTACAGTAGACTACTGTGGAGTGTTGAGAACGGCTTACGCTAACACGCCTCTCTGGTCTGGACAGATGCCACAGAGTCACATTACACGCCTCTCTTCCTCCTCCTCTACAACCTCCTCTTTTCACCCTCTCCTCCCTACCTACCGCAATCCATCCTGGAAATAGCACCTTGAAAGTGTAGCCATGACAAAAACTCCTGTCTTTCTTTCTCGCCATCCCTTTCTCCGTCTGTCAGCTTACTCGCTCTCCTCTTCTCCCTCTCTGTCTTTCTCACTTTCTCGGCCGGCGTCCTCTCTCTGTTCGCACTGTGTATCAGATCACGCTTTCTCCTGTATAACCTCTAAAGTAGGAGTGTGTCTGAGGTGTTGATAGCGAGGTAATACACTGATAAGTACCGGGATATTTCAATTTTATTATCATTACCCAGCAGGCCGAGGGGGCGGCGAGTGAAGGGCCGCCAACGTGAAGCAGCCAATCCAATAAGAGGACACTGGATATTCCCTTACAGGCCACAATGGGAGAGGAGAGTAAAGCAGAGGCTAGGAAACAAGGAGAGGAGAAGGGAGGAAACAAGAGGGGGCGAGAAGAAACAAGGGGAAAGGATGGGAGATAAGAAAAGGAGAGGGGAGGAAAGAAGGAGGGGAAAGGAGAGAAAATGAAACAAGAGAAGAGGAGGGAATATGAGGGGAGACGAAACAAGAGGAGATGAGAGGAATCAAGAGATGAGATGAAATGAGGAGAAACAACAGAGGAGAGAGATGAGATGAGATGAGAGGAAACAAGAAAGGAGATGAGAGAGAGGAGGAAACAAAACACAATATATGAGGTGAGGAAAGGAGGAGAGAAGAAAAGGAAAGGAGAGGAGAGGGTGTGATATCAGAGCAAAGGGTACAAATCTCATCTCCCTGGGTGACTGACACAAGCTGGCTGCCTTCTGGCCTGCTGCTTGTGTGCACACATGTGAACACACACACACACACACACACACACACACACACACACACACACACACACACACGTGTATGTGATGAGGCCTCTGAAAAATGATAGCAGAGAGTCCTTCAGCTGGCTCCCATCGTTTTATTTCTGTATTTGCTTTTGTATGGATGCTTTCACAGGTAATTTACAATAAATTCCACCTCCACTTGTAATATCGCAGTGAGAGAAGTGCCATAAAGCTTCTAAAAGTCAACCATGTTTTTCACCTTATCTCTAAAACAACAATCATAATTCCAGATGACATGCACCTATGCATATCATCAATATCCAAGTGTAATTACATCTAACGCACACACGCATAATGTCAGTCGGTTGCCACTTACAATCCCATTTGCCACTGAGGGATAGCACCCACACATTGTCTGACACCGGGTATATATGCATTTTATAATAGAAAATGTCACAGGGGAACATTTACCGCGCTGTCATAATTTGATTACAGTGTGCAAGAATGATACAGCTGTCGGCGCGATATTAAATACAAACAGCGAGGACGGCTTTTCACGTCAAATCTGCACTTTAAGTGACAATGTCATGCCAGTCTGCAAAATTGCAGTGTCAACAACAATGTGCTTTCACATCATTCTGAGGGGGAATTTCACTCAGGAAATATGAGCTGTTGAGGGGGGGAGCGCTGCAGGAGAAGTCACAGATTCTATGTGAAATAATTTGTAAATGTGGTCATAAACATTATTATTATTCTTTAAGAATGATGAGAGGATGTTATTTGCTTGTTTGAGAGCTCAGAGAGAAAAGTTTAGGCATTGAAGACATTTTGTTGGCGGTATTACGGATATAAATATCACTTAAAGAATGGTGATGGCTTCCAAATAAGGTTAATTTGTAACAGGATCAAATGTTTAATCAGTTGCACAGTCTCTGTCTTCCACATGTTTCAGTGATTCCCTTCTTTGGAGGACAGAAACATAAGCAGCTGTGAGTGTCAGGATCAAAAAAGTGAAAGGGAAAATGGGATCCAAATAACTACACTGGTGACAAAGAGCCCCCGTCTTATCGAAGCCTTCCTTTTTGTTGACTGGTTGGAAATAAATATTTTTCTTGCATGGCTGCTTTGAGTGTGTAACCAACGCTTTTGCTGTTCCAACACGGTGCTGAAACTTGTCAGATCGAGTTTTCCAGTGTGTCTGCTGAGTTTTGGAGAGGAACGAAAAGGAATCCAATTTTTGTTATAAAAATGTCTTGTCGACTGTGACTGGTGTGTGTGCACGCACGTCCGTGTGTGTGTGTGTGTGTGTGTGTGTGTGTGCGTGTGTGTGTGAGACTGCTGAGACTGTCGGGAAGTAAAGCAGCTGAAGTTGATTTTTTCTCTTTTTTTCTAATGGAGACATAGAGAAAAGCAGTCAAAACCGCAGGCCTGTCTAAATGTCTGTGTGTGTGTGTGTGTGTGTGTGTGTGTGTGTGTGTGTGTGTGTGTGTGTGTGTGTGTGTACACTTCCCGGTCCATGGTTATATTTAGAGATTGTTGACAAGCGTGAAAGTGCCACTCTTACATTTTATACATTTTATGCCAGTCTTACATTCTCTCCGCTGAACACACACACAATCACTCACACACACCAGATCAGGTAAAGAAAATTTGGAGACGCTGAAGAATAAAACACTCTTAAAAACACAGCATAGTATGACATGATGCATCATGGAACTAAATTGACCTAAGTGCATGGAAAACTGTGTAAGTACATGCTTCCATACTTGAATTTGGTATTTAATAAGCAGCAATTTAAAGTATGAAGTGTAAAAGAGAAACAAAACTCTCCAGAGAACAAAATGTTCGTGTCCAAAAGCCCTGAAGCTCCAGTTAAAATTTACAGCCTCTAAAGTCTGCCCTCAGCCACTGCAAGGCTTGTACTCTATACTCCTGTCTCGCTGTTCTTCACTCTGCCCCACATCTTAATCTAAGGTAATTACAGAACTGTACCACCCAAAAATCAACCATATAAACATTTATAGGAAAGTACCAACCTCTTGGAAGATCAACAAAGCACATTATGCTAATACAGGTGCCATATTTTGAAGTTGAAAAAATAAATATCATTGGGAAAAATTAACATAAAAAATACATCTTTAATCTATGTATCTCATGAAATAAGGCCTTGCTTAAAGTTTGGTGACAGAACATTTTCTGGATAATTCAGTGAGACTTTTCTCTAAAAACACACACAAAAAGCCTTGTTTTATTTTCTTGGACTGTTCTTTTCTTTGAAATGGCAAAAACTATATTTTCAAGTAAACCGGACCATTGTGAAAACTCATTTCCCCAGAATAAAGACAAAGCAAGCACTGCTACTTAAAACACTGCAGTCACATATAAAATATCTGCCATCATGACACACACATAGAGAGGAACAGAGAAAACCGCCTGTCTGTGCAATGTGTGTGTGTGTGTGTGTGTGTGTGTGTGTGTGTGTGTGTGTGTGTGTGACCTGCACACAGGTCCACTCTGTATTCCAGACAGACCGCAGTGTTTGTGCTTGTGCTTCAGCAGGTGTGTGCGTGTGTATCTGTGTGTGTGTTTGCTGATGTCCGAAGCAACAGTCGATACTATTGAAATCTACTCATTCATGTCTGGCCATGAGGCAAAGCTCAAATGTCCTTGTGAATAAGAATCACACCCATTTATCTCTCCACTCTCTCTTTCTCTCTCTCATATTATTTGTCCTTGTCTTTCTTTTCAGCTGTAAAACCCTAATTTTGCTTCCAAATGTCTTTCAAATATCCAATCTCATGTTTCTCTCTTCTTGTCTTTCTCCTTCTGTCTTCCGCGTCTCTGATATGAAATCTGTAACCAGGTTATTCGCGTCAGTCAACAGCTGCTGCAGTTAACAGGAGATATATGCATCCGCAGTGAAAAAAATATTACGGTAAGATTTGATCATATACCGACACACACATCATCCTGAGGTGCATAATGGCACTTGGGCAATATTCAGCAACAAAATCAATAAGGATTGGACAAGCTTGTGCAAGAGAACATACAAGCTTTGTGCAGCAGTCAACTAAAAACAAATATATTTTGGAGAATGTGTTACCTAACAGACTAAATGTGTGTTTTTTGAGTGCAGGAAAAAAAGAAGAGGGACATCTTTATTTCCCAGACTCACTCTGTGACATTCATGCAACACTCCTGAAAAAAAAGGCAATAGGATTTACTTCTCAAATAATCCTTTGTGATTTCAGAGACAGAGTCATGGCCGGTAGACAAAAATCATTCTGGAAGTCGGCCCTGACCTGTGGCAGGGATTTCTATTCATGGCAGCACCAGTGAGGCCCAGTTCAGCGGGGCCAGCTAATTCCTGGTACAGACAAGGCTAAATGGGAAAAGCACAACATTCCATTGCTCATAGATTACCATCTCCAAAGTGTATTTCTGGATCACTGGTAAACCAAATCTAAGTATCTTTTTTTTCCTTTTTTGTTTCCCTGAAATGATATAAAATACACTTCCTTTGACATATTTGGCAGCTGTCAGGTGCAGCATTATCGGCTTGTATTGTGGACAGTGCCAAGTACAGAATTTAGAAGCATTTTGAGCAGTTTATCTGATCAAATAGTCCAAATTTATAACTAATAATCACACAAAACAGTTTGAAATTACTTCACATTGCTTAATATCTAACAGAGGACAAAATGATTTAATAAAATACCCTCTCATGTGCTTGATTATATTGCAATTGATATGGACGCCTGGTACTGCAACGGAAACCAGAAAAGATGTACACTCAAAATCTGACAATCTACCTCATATTTAAGTGTTTCTGTTGAAGCTTCAACAATTCTTGCTTTTCAGAGACGAGGTACGCACTCACAAAAATCTTCCAAGCCTAACATATGACACTAGTGTCTCTCTGCTGACCGACAGGTGACGGAGCTCGCTATCTGTCCTGCAGGAGTGTGACAGAGTGCGTGTGTGGCACCAGCCGCGCTGCTATGACTCTTTATTGCTGTGCTGCGCCGGCGTGTACAACAGCAGCCACTAATCTAGCTGGCTGGCAGGCAGACAGGCGGCTGGCTGGCTGGCCGGTTTGTACTCCGGGCTGCATGCAAGTGCAAGCCAATTAGCTCAAGTTTAACAAGGAAAAAGTGTTGCCAGGTACACTGTTTTCACCCACAGATCCTGCAGTAATAATCCACTATTGTAGAGTTAATAATGATAATAAGAACAATGGGAAATGTCTTTGATGCATGCCGGGAAATGATCAGCTCTGCTCTGCATGGAGGCCAAAGGTCAGAGATACAAAGCAGCAGAATTGGAGCTCAAGGGGATTTACGAGGACGCTCTACCAACAATCAAGCCTTTATGTTAACTTCTCAAAAAGCAACCAAGCATACAATGTGAATATCAAACTGCTTGTGTGTGAGCATGCAGATGCGTAAGGGTGTGTGTTCCTGCAGTTATGTGTGTGTATTCAAACATCGGCTGGTTGGATCAGACCGCCTGTATCAGTCTCCAGCCTGGATGCCCAGCTGGCTGCACGGAGAAAAATGATAAGTAGGGCTACACAAATACTGCCTGTCTGCAATCGATGGACGCAAATGCACCAACAGTGTCTTCAGGGGAGGTGTGAGAGGGAGGGGGGGTGAATATTAGCTTATTTTCCAAGCAGGGAGCTTGTGATCCGGCTCACGGTGTAATTGACGAATGGGGGGGGGAAACCTGAGAGAGATATGATGTGGCGGTGGGGGCAAAGGTGGGGGCAGAGACAGGGGGATAGACACAGAGGGAAAGAGACACGGAGCAATATGGAGAATAGAAAGTATCTGACATCCGACACAACTCCTCTCCCCCCCATTAGGCTAATTCTTTGACTTTCTCTTGTTGCCGATAGCGTCTCCAAGTGATATTTCCCCCTATAACGGCATTACCAGTGGCTGCCTTCTCCAATGCAATCAAACCATTAAACACAGTGCTGCATCCCCTACATGGAGTGATTTCCTTCCAATAGAAAATGACTGGACATGAGCTACTCCCCTTTCCTGTCATCAATAAAAGGAATAATTGGGTGTGCATGCATATTTGCAGGGAGAGAATTATTATTTGTTCAGTTTGTTAGATATAAGCATCTTAGTAATATTGATGCCAAGATTTTTTTTTTTTGCATTTCCACATATTTTCTAAAATATGACAAGAAAATAAGATACTCAGTACAACTTAAAATGTCTCCTACAGACAGAAATATATGGAGGAATATCACTTTTTTGATAAAACAATAAAATACAGCATTATTTTCCTAAAGACATGCAAAAATAAGGAGAATAATCCCTATAGATATTGGACATGAAAGTGACGGTGTGTGAAAAATGCAAATTAAAACTTTTGATCCAAGTTCAAACACGGAATATTGGACAAATCAATCAAAATCGCCCCAAAACACACGCTGCGTTGCGGACAGGCTGCAATTTCCACTAAGGAAAAAATAAAAAAAAAAAACCATTTGGTTGCTTTGATAAGCCAGACAGCCCTACAATATCCATCCATTAAATGATCGCATCCGGCTCTTCGCACTTAATTATGGTGATTATAACCGCGATAACGAGACAACAATAACACAAAGTTTTAAGATGCAGACCGCGCAGGACGCATTTTCTCTCCAAGGGGGCCCGCTCTCGTGTCTGCGTGTTCAAACACTTGTTATTTACCGGCGACGCGTTTATTTCAATTACCGTCTGCATGTCAAATTAGCTCTCGTATGTGGTGTTTATTAGGACAACAAAAATAATAAAACACACACAGAGGAGGGGGAGGGAGGGGGGAGGAGATGGAGGGAAAGGAGGAGGAGGGAGGGAGCGAGGGAGGATGGAGAAGTGGAGAAGGAGTTGGTTCTGCTTTTAATAAAGAATGAGGAATTAGTGCATATTGATAGGACTTAATAGACCGAGGGGGGTCATCAAACTAGTCGCGACTGAGCGATCCATGGTTAATTTACTATCAGTGTCATGTTATGGGAGAGAGAAGAGGGGGGAGATGAGGTGTTAATGCGCGCGTCGTGACGCATTAATATGCCCAAATATGAGAAGTGGAATACAAATGCAGGCTTAGATATGTGTTCGGACAGAGAGGAAACTTTTCAGGAGGGTAAAACAGGTGGCAGCAACAAAAGTTACATATATTTTTATTCCCTCAGAGGCGGTAAATAAAAAATTTGGCGAGCAGAATTTCACTCCCACATTTAAGACAAAAAATTCTACTTTTAATTTTCTAATAACCTCCTCATCTGATGAATATGATTTTAAAGCTGCGCACCAGCCACTTATTGATCGTCCACGCCGCCTTAAAGTGAGAGTGAACTGGTTTCCTGATAATTAAGCAGGTGGGAGGATTTTTTTTTTTTTTTTTTTTGGTTGCTGTTGTTTCGGATGTGGCGCTTCTTCGGGGCCAAATTAAAATAAACTTCTCTCCCTGCGGCCATCGATCCGGCACAGAGGTGTGAAATGGACATTAATTTTCGTTCACTTCTCGCTGCGCAAAGGAGGGGAGCAAGAGAGATCAATGGCGAGCAATAACAGCTGACTGCTGAGAGAGAGAAAGAAGGGGGGAGGGCGGAGGGAGAATCGAAAATGCTGACAAATAAATCATCTTTTGCTACTTTTACTCCAACCTCGACACTTTTTTTTTCGTTTTTCGCCTACAGAATATTCCTATGGGAAGAGTGGAGAGAGACACTGAGATGGAGATGAGGCCTAAATGAGTGGGTAAGAAAAGCACATGTTCTCAGACTTTATATTTAAAATCAAGGCTTTTACATTGAATTTGGTGGAGAAAACATACACGCAGAATTACTCATACAGGTTTTGTGTTGTTTCACTCGAAAATAATTTCATTCATAATATGCTTTAAAGCAGGCATCATTATGTGTGATTTATATCCCACGGCTCCGAGGCATAGTCTCGGAGTTAATACCAAACAGACTGTAACGCGCATAAAATCTTACAATTAAAACACCCAAAAGTTTCAATCAAAATCCGACTTCCATAGAAATATATCAATAAAAACATAAGGCTTTGTGGCGCCTTCAAATGTGGACGGGGAATAAGCGGCGGCCTGTAAATCACTGATCGGAAACCTGAGGCAGGACAATAATAAAATGACAGAAACTGAGACGGTGGTGCATCACTCTGGGTGACAGCTACACCACCAAACACGATTAAATTGACAAAGTTTATAATCATTTGTATATGGAAAAGAAGCAGCTTTAATTTGTGTAAATAACATTTAACATAGGCCTATTCAAATTGGTTGTTTAAATAGATTTTTAAACTTAATATCAAGCACTGTAACTGAAATCAATCCGTCAAATCGCTCTGAATTTCTCATTAACATATAATTAAAAACAAGAATTTTGAGGTATTTTAATTAAGTATTAGTTAAAAATGAAATAAAGCTCCTTTCTGCATTAAATTAATTTTCAGAATTATTCATTTAATAAATGCATTTACTGGTAGGAATGGGCTGTGTACCACAAGCTTTAATGGAGAAATGACATCTCTATTTTCTTTATCAGTAAATTGTATTAATGAGGAATGTGCAAACTTTCCCCCGCATCGGAAACAAACTACCATATATCTGCTGTATATGATGCCATTTAACATGTTGAAAATATTGTTTTGTAACATCTCTCCTCTCCTGCCCAGTTCCCCACTTTTAAAAGATAATTATTGCTCGCTAATGTGAGTGCTTGAGAAATGAAAAGGCTCGGCTGGTCGTTACAAGTCAGGGCTGGTTGATCTGACAATCAATAAAATCAATTTGAAGGAATTCATCACGCTGGGTTCACTGGATCTGGATGTGGAGTTTGTGACTTTTCAGGAACTATAATTCAATCTGCACAGTGCGGTGAGTTCAATGACCCGCCTCGGGCGCACCTTCGCTCCAAAAGTGTGTTTTTACGCGCTATTTATTGCTGGCAGGGAGAGGACTTTTCAACTTGGAAATTACTACTAATAGGTCTGCTGCATTTTTCCCACACTACTAATTTTATTATTCCCTGTTCTGAGTGTTGCGGCTTTGTGCGGCAGTGCGCGTTGATCCGGGCGCGTACGCGACTGCTCACTTGTTTGCATCATTGGGGTCGCTCCTTTTTACCAAACCGTATGGATGTGATTATGTCAAGGCGGGCACACACGCAGAGAAATGAAGGAGGGAGCTCAAATTAGTGAAAAATGCCTTCGACTATAAAAGATCCGAAGTTTTCTGCCTAAGTGACAAAAAAAAATCAATCTCATCAACGCTTTAATGGTCTGCGCCTGTCACTCTCAATAAAAACTTTAAATGATTGCATTAAGAAACAGCAAATAATTAAATGTCTCTCATCAAGCCTGCAGTATGAAATCATTAGCAGGAACAACAAAAAATAAATAAAAGCACAACGCCCTTAATACAAGCGAGCCGTTTCCCCAAAAAACATGATTAAAATATTTTTAAAAACTCGAGTTATGCTAAAAGTAATAATCCTGTCTTCCCGATGAGACATGTTAAATGCCGAAAATGCAAGTGAAAAATGAGTGCTGTATCCGGTAACACCGACGCAGCAGCAGCGGGACCTGGCGCTTGTGGGAAGCCGATTTTGGCTCACTGTGCTCGGCCACGAAGCTGGAAGGCCCCCGGGACTTCCTCTGGCTGGGCGCTGCTTATTTAGGGGGAGGATGTAAATTATAGTGGCTCCCTAGTTAACAGGTGTTTCCCAACTGTGTGTAGGCCTGTGTGTGTGTGTGTGTGTGTGTGTGTGTGTGTGTGTGTGTGTGTGTGTGTGCGTGTTCGTGCGCGCGCGCGTGCTATGCAGTGAGTCGCCTTTCTTTTTTGAATTGAAGCCGTCAGTTTCTCTTTGAGAGAAACTGAGAATAATTTGTTGCGCATTTGAGGACTTGTATTCACACACGCCCAGAGAGGAGGATTTTCTGTACAAACACTTCTCTCTTTTTTCCCTCCTGTTTCTGATTTTGTTCCTTTTCCACAATGTTTTATTAATTTTATTTTATTTTTTGTTTTAATTGCAACAATCACATTTGGTTGAATAATAATGAAAGTTTAAAATCTGTGATTAAATGCAAATTCGTTACTAACGATTAGTGATTCCATTATGACGGTATGGTTCTGGTCCGGGAGTCCTTCACATATTTCTATCTGTGTTGGTCACTCATTTAAATCAGGCTCATCAAAGGCTTTACTGGACCCCAAATAACGGGGCCAATACGCGGCAGTTTAAACTACACGTCCTCATGACTGTGAGCAACCTGGTGCTGAAAAGCAACTCTAACTTTCACTAAAAGCAAAGCAGCGACATAATGACCCAGTGAGCTACAAACACGGATATCTCCCACAACTTCAACTCAACTTTTAAATACATAAAATCACAGCAGGCCTGCTGAATAACGTCCATTATTGAGGATCTGATGGATCTGTAATGATGGGAAAAGATCTCAGGAGCTCTGCAGCGATAATAAAGATTAAGGTTTCTCTGACAGAATTTGATTGTATTTTTAATTACTTTACTGCGAGGATGAGAACAATTAAATTATCTAATCATTAATTGTGAGAGGACACAGCCCGCCTTCATCGAAAGCACTGCATTGACACAATCAATATTTAGAGTTGTAAAAAGTTGAAATATTGGTTGCAATGTGTGGCCGTGCAGCACTTGTAATGTATAATATATGGTGATGGTTATGTATGCGTAATGGCATTGACACGCGCACTGTGCTAAACAATTCAAGTCTTTTCAAGAAAACACTTGAATTGTTTGGGAACCTTGAATATGCACGCACACGCGCGCACACACCTAGAGAGTCATAAGCAGATATGGACGTACACGCGCACACGCGTGAAAGTCCGTGTCCAAACGGAGACAGACCGTTCCGTGACTTTTTCTATTTATTTATTTTTTTTACGCGTGGAAACGCCGCCGCGCGCAGCGACCAAAGCGCACAGTGGCAGAGAAAGTTTATTGAAACGACTCGAAATCCGCTTCCAAAACACAGAGAAGCGGCGGAACGCGAAAAAGGCGTGGAAACACAAACTGTATGAGCTTCAAACCCAACAACAACAACAAAAAGACAGTCAGTGTTACTCACCTCGCCGTGGTAGAATCCGCGTCTTCTGCAGACGACTCCTCGGTTTCCGGCTTCTTTTTTTTATCCTCACAACAAACCGAAAACTTTTCTGCGGAGTGGGAATATCAGTAGCAGTGGCCCTTCTGGCTCTTGCGCAGCAGCACCGGAGATAACGGGAGGCGCTTTGTGGACGCAAAAGTAGTTAACACCTCCCTGTTAGGTTACCAAAGCGCAGCCAGAGAGGAGGACAGAGAGAGCGAGGGAGAGAGAGAGAGGCTGACTTTCCACAAACACAGTGTAAAGTGGGTATCAATAGCGCAATCGCGCGTGCAGCCCCTCCGCTGAAACACCGAGAGGGACGATCAGTGAGAGGAAAGAGGAGTGAAGCCGGTGAGGGAGCGCAGGATCGCAGAGACGGTGGCAGGCAGTGGTGGCGGTGGTGGTGGTTGTGTGAGGGGAGGGGGGGTGGGGGTCTCACAGTGCTCAGCAGCGACGTGTGTGAGGCTGGAGCTGGGCTGCGCGAGGCTGAGCGGGGAGTGTGGGGGTGGATGAGGAGGGAGGGGAGGAGGGAGGGGTGTCCAGGGTCCAGAGCGCTCCGAGGTGCAGTGCTGCCGCGCAGCGCTCGGGTCGCTCATTGACTGACTGACTGACTGACAGACACACAAACACAACACCCCTCTGCCTTTTCCTTGTGTCAAAACAATATACTTTTATATAATAATCATTACTACTTAATCTTTTTAGTGGGAGCTTTTTTTCTCCACCTGGCCATCAAAATGATCACACACTCTTCCCAAACAGAGGACAGCGCTCTTTCTCGCCTTCACAAAATCTGGATCACTCAGTTTCCCCCCCTGTGACAGATCAGGGAGCCGGACAGTGTTAGTATCTTACATTTGTCTCAGTCTTTTGCAAGATAAAAAAAACAGCTGACGATATTTCTGACGTGACAAAGTCAGCTTTACCAAGAGGTGTCTTTCTTCTTCTAGTTTCACAAAATTAAAATCACGAGGAAGTTAAAGAGTGAGAGGATGGATTTAGTTTGTTGGATTTCGAGTGTCCGTGTGCATGTGTGGACAGTGTTTCTCAACACCCCCAACCCCTTTGCCTCTCCCCTCTGTCTGCTGTGTCGTTCCCCTGGGTGATTTCCACTGCGCTTTGTGCGCAAAGTGAATGAATTATCCCCCTCCTCTCTGTCTCCCTCTCTCTCTTTCTCTG
Source organism: Epinephelus fuscoguttatus (assembly GCF_011397635.1). NCBI lineage: Eukaryota > Metazoa > Chordata > Actinopteri > Perciformes > Serranidae > Epinephelus > Epinephelus fuscoguttatus. The sequence continues at coordinate 9,146,605 of NC_064766.1, read as the reverse complement.
CATTGGAGAGACTGCTTGCCATAAAGCCAATGAAGTCCACCTCTTAACAAAAAGAGGTGGACTACCAGACACTCTTATAAAGTGCGCACTAGAGACTCAAGTTAGTGAGACAGAGGGAAGTTCACTAAACCGACAGTCCTAGCATCGATAAAAAAAAAAAAAAGCAAACTTCTAAGACATTTACATTTACAAATGAAGTATGTGCACTTAATGGCAAAAGTCGAGCCAAATACAGTGGGATATTTTATTGTGTAAAATTCCCCCAATTCAGCTGAGGAAATATTGTTTTGGAACTGATCTTGGGTCATTTTTACAGAAATGATCTCTGGCATCTGTGATTGTTTTAATCAATGTATCTTTTTGCGTTTCCTTTCTCTCCATTCAAATTTGGACATCACTAGACTAAACTAATCACTGTAGTACTTTGTTAATCATAGGAAAATAATGAGGCAAAGCTTATTTATGGTACAAACACAAGTTTTAGCCCAACTATCAGCCCGGGGGGAATTATAATATATATGGTTTATGGTTTTTATATAGTGTGTATGCATGCTGTAGGACAGTGTGGTCCGACTGAAGGAGAATGAGAGAGACAGGGAGAGGAGAAGTCCCCTGTCTTCCTCTCCACTACACCCCCCTGCTGGCCACATATGGAACTGAGCAACATTACTAACAGCTTCAGACGAACTTTGTCTCCTGCTGTAACTCACTTTGGGTCACTGACAATTTCATTTTTCATGGTCTGATTCAAACTGGGCACTAAAAAGGCAAAAAGCAGGTAAAGAAAATGTGACCTAAAGTTTTTACAATCCAGCAAATAAATCACTTCAGATTATCAGAAAATTCCCAGGTCTTAGACACAAAAGAACATGAGGTAAAGACTTGTGGTGAAAATGTCCACCTAACATCATTTTACTGTGAAAGACAGGGTGCTTAGTGGGAATAAATATATAGTTTTGGATTCTCCTGAAACTAATGATACACTCAGCTAAACTGGACAATAAGAGTATGGATGATTTTCACAGATGCAGAGGATATGATAATTGTTTCTGAATTGTTATTTGCCCCCCCCCCACAAACAGTTCATCATACACAGTGTTTGATGGGTTTCTAATGAAACTTTGAACTCAATTCACGTGATAATACAACAATGTTTTAGGTAACAAAAGCGTGGGAAAAGTGAAGAGGGTTGTGTGTGTGTGTGTGGTCTCCATACACATGAGGGGCAGTAGCAGCGGTAGCAGTGCCATTAGTGGTGTGTTGTCTTGCTAATAGGCTCAGTTTGGAGTCAATGGGCTGACCGAGGAAGAGGACCATCCATGTATTAGATCCCTCTCCATTCAAAGTCTAATGCCACTCTTTAGTCCCACCCTCTGATGTTTTTAAATGCTGCCTCTGTGTGTATTGACTAGGAAGCACTTTGATAGCACCTGTTGCACTGCTGAGGCATCTGCACTGCTTCTTTCCCCCCACTCTGGAGCAAAGGCACTCCACATGCAGATATCAGAGGCGTAAGGGATACTGTAAATGTGTGTAAGGACATAAGATACAAATTTTTAAGGCGGATTCACCTTAATTGCAAAAAAGGTATCTGTCTCTGTCCCCACACCAATATACTGGTGGAGGTTACTAGCTCTGGGTTTTTACCTGCAGCATTAAACAAATCTATTTTAAAAATTACTTCCTGATGTTCTGTGGATTATCCAGAATGATATTCTGACTGACTTAAATCCTTAGTAACAAGACACAGCCCTCTTATTCATTTGAATGAAGCCAGTCCAGCAACACACTGGGGGTGCCATCATAGCACCTTATGGAAAACACACAGGGTCAGCAGAAAAGGTAAAAAAAAAAGTTCCTGGACAGGAACAAGACACAAGTATTAACTTGGCTGCAATGATAATTTTCCAGAGTTGTAAAATCATGTCTAACAGTATAGCAAACCGCTGTGCAGTGTCTAGGTGTTTGATAAGTCTTCAAATTCATGGATCTATTAATCAAACTGGACTTCCAGGATTATATACCTATCATGTCTCAGAGATACCTGAAACAAGTGTACCCCAATAGCATTGTTTTGACACTGACATTTACACTCTGAATGCCTGCTAAAGAGAGAAAATGTTTGTCATTTGGGCGAACCAATCCATTGAGGCAGTTTCCCTATAGTACATCTCTGTATGCAGACATGCATCCTCCACAATTCAAATCATAAGAATATCTAAAGCCAAATGAAATGATATTTGATAAGGAATAAAAACCAGTATGTTATGTTTGTCCAAAAAAAAGCAAGATATTGGGCGTTAAAAACTGCCAAGGAGCTGTGTTGGTCGGAATATGTTGCTTCAGGTATCCGTGTAACAATAAAGTAACACAAAGACAATGCACAGGGGATTACACATATTATGAGGAAGGACTTTAATGCTCTGGAAAGTTATCACCGCTGCAGTCATTTTACCTTTCATCACGAAGATCGCAAGGTTAACACTAGAAACTTATCTACCAGGAGTTTATGCTTGCGAGTATTTGTTCGGCCAATGCAGCACCTTGCCAGATGACATTGCGAGCCAAATCCACCTTCTTTGCTGGATGGCCCTGCGTTTTTCTGCAGGAGCCCTGTGCATCAGGCAGATTTTCTGAGTATCTATAAATTCTAGGTACTTGTATGCTTCCAGATGCAAGAAATGGCTGAAAGGCCATCTTCTCCCGCGCCCAGACCTCCCTGACTGATGACATGACATGAGTCTACAACATTGCGTGTCAGCAGGTTAACATCAGGGCTCGTTCTGTTTTTCAACAGATTTCTTAGCATCCATCTGAACTGAGTCATGTCCTTGTGTTATGAAACCCCTGACATCTCCTCTGAAATGACAGAGTGATAATGAAAAGCCGAGCTGACAGCAGAGGGCCGGGGCTGCCCTCTCACGGCCTGCTTTCACCTCTGCTTGGCCGGGTTTATCCTTAAATTGAATTCCACTTTTTCAAAACTGAGCTAGGAGGGCTGGACTGAGGCAAAGTGGAGAGGGTGTGACAAGCTGTGGCTTTCTGCTTTGTTTATGTTGCTCGTTGGCTTGGTTATCGGCATTTTCTGTAAATGGTAGAACATAACAATCGGGTGGGAAAAAACGGTGCTGTAGTGAAACCATTTTCAGTTTTTTTGTGCGCTGGTTGGTGTATACACTGATAAAGGCAATGTTTCCTTGCTGGAAGCCCCTGTCTATTTTATGACTTGACCCATAATCCTTTGATATTTTAAGGCAGCTCAAACTTGACCCTTTCTACCACCCAGTGACTAAAGTAATACCCTGTTAGGTCCTTTACACCACGTGGGACTTAATTCCTTAAACAAACCATGTTTGAGTGTGATTTACAGCTAATCTGGACAGGCGACGGTCATTTCTATCTTTCCTTTAATAATTTACGATTGGTGGAATTTATAGCACCGGCTCCCCAGCCGTGCATGCCGCCAAATCCATATGTCTGTAATATAATGAGATTTAAGCGCAGCGAGATTATAAATTATGGTGTGATTTGTTCTCTCGCTGTTTTGTCAGGGCATAGCCTTTGAGTGTGTGTGTGTAGCTTGGGGACATGGCTGGCATTTGGCTGCCACGACGCTCTAATTGCTGACGTACACACAGATAGATGGGACCTGATGGTTGGTGTCGCCACTGGAGGGAGGGAGCAAGGGAGGAGAGAAGAGAAGTGAGGGACGAAAGGGAAGGAGAGAGGTGGATGAGGAGAAAGAAGAACAAGAGGGATAGCTGACTGGGGGAGATGAGAGGACAGGGAGGAGAAAAGGGAAATAGAGCATGGATGGATAGCTAGATGGAGAGACAAGTGAGGAGGACAGATATTGTCTTGTGGCGGGAGACGCAGCTGCCAGCAGCTACACGGCCAAGCGGTTAACCACAGTGAAGGAGCCACATTTAGAGAAAGCAAAGCGGAGAGCCAGAGAGAGGAGGGACAGAGACTCCGCCACATTCATTTCGCTCTCAGATCCGTTGCTCCAGGGAGCTGTTGGAAAATGAAGAATTACATGGCCCTGATCAGATTACATTACAGAACAAGTGATTACATGCATTTGACTCTTGTACAAAAGAACAAAAAAAATGGAGGAAGGGAAAGGAAACATACATGATCTGATTAATTATGTAATTATGTGGTATTTGTTCTGGCTATGATACATGGGCAACAATCTGAGGGGAGGTAGATGGGTAATTTCATCAATGTTTCACTGCTTGCCATCCAAACCTGCTCTAATATAAATGTTGATTTTGTCCCAGTCTCCACTTACAGACTTGACTGCTGTATATTTAAAAACGTTCTCTGTCATTATATTTGGTTTGCATAAAGAAAGGTTGGGGAAATACATAAGAGCTTATAAATAATCATAAAATAAATGTATAGGAAAAAAAGATGCTGAAATGCTCCTTAGTTTTGATATGCAGATTGCATTGCATGTTAACATTAATGTCAAAACTGATCACTTTTGTTAACTGTGTTGAGATTTTTTTTTTTTAAAACTTTATTGTAATTTGAATGTCCCAGGTGTCAGTTAATAACGGTTCTCAAGGAAGATTGCTCCTATTGTTAGCATTTCTATGTAGTTAAAATTGTTGCCAAAACCAGGGGTCCCCAACTGTCCGGCACCATAGACCATGTTAATATAACAACATTTTAATATTGCCAGCCAGTGATATCCATCACTATTGCCAGACGAGAGCACTGATATCAGAAGATTCTAGCAAACACAGTATTGTGCTCAATGCCAGCGCTTCATTTTAGAACCGTGCCAACAAGTTTTAAAATTTGCTTTATACAATATCTGCACATGACAACAATAGTTATGTTCAGGGGAAGACTGTGGTTATGACAAATTATCAATGGCTGGAATATGGCAAGGGTTAGGGAGCCAACATAGCTGGTTATGATTCGGCAAACATAATGGGTAGGGTTGGAAAACAAGGCTAACTTTAATTGCACATCTGCAACAGGACATGAACTCTTATCTACTGCATTTAAGTTTGAAGCTCTACATTCCCATCTGCCACTCTGACCTCCAAACTTTCACTTTTCTCCACACTACTAAGGGCACACTACTTCCTTCACTGGATGCAAATCTTGAGTTGTAGAATTATCCGCTATTAATGTAATTCCTAGGATAATGGGTTGAGGGTACTGCAATGTGTCGTGTCCTATTACTGCATCTTGCTAACTCGGCCATTCTGAATGTCACTAACTCGGCTTCTTCTCCGGAGCCTTTGTGCTCCACTGTCTGTCAGGTTAACTCGTATTGCAGCGGTGCCTGGATAGTGTGACGTGTGGTTGTGCTGCTGCCGTGGTCCTGCCAGATGCCTCCTGCTGCTGCTGTTGTTATCATTAGTCATACTTCTACTGTTATTATACACATATGATTACTCTCACATATGTATACTATCAGATATTAATATATTATTATTAATTATAATATTATTACTTTCATTAATGTTGTTGTAAGCTACTGTCATTACCGTCTGTCCTGCATCTCTCTCTCTCTCTCTGTCTCTGTCTCTCTTTCTGTCTCATTGTGTCATACGGATTACTGTTAATTTATTATGCTGATCTGTTCTGTACGACATCTATTGCATGTCTGTCCGTCCTGGAAGAGGGATCCCTCCTCAGTTGCTCTTCCTGAGGTTTCTACCATTTTTTTTCCCCGTTAAAGGTTTTTTTTGGGGCGGAGTTTTTCCTTATCCGCTGTGAGGGTCGAAAGGACAGAGGGATGTCGTATGCTGTAAAGCCCTGTGAGGCAAATTGTGATTTGTGATATTGGGCTTTATAAATAAAATTGATTGAATTGATTGATTGATTGTTACTGCACACTAGAGTGCAGCACAGGATGCACACATCTGTCTGAACCTGACCCGAGCCTGAAAGAGTAGTAACCTAGCCCGACCCGAACTCAACATGCATTGACTGTATACTATACTATACTATACTATACTATATACTGTGATCATGCACGCACCTTGTAAGAGACCGTCAAAAGGCAGTGTTTTATATAGACTTATATGGATTTACACACCCATCACACACACAATGACGCAATGTCATCAAAAGTTATAAATAATACAATTTGCATTTTTCATCTCCACGAACTCTTCCTGAACTGTAACCTTTGTTAACTGAACTATTTTTCATAATCTAAATATTGTGTGCATGGCTTCAGCGCTGTCCTCCTGAGTTTGATCAGCCTTCCAGCAATGCTAAAGCCCCATTGCATCGTTAGCCCCGCTGCATCGTTAGCTCGCTTGCATGAATATTTGCCACCCGAAATAGCCTAGGTGTTGCCACATAAATAAACACCAGCACTGAACAAAAAGTAGTCATTTACAGACAGACGGTCCATCATAGGCCGATCCTGACCGGAATCTGAACATTGTTTGTAAATATTTATCAAAACTCAGCTGACCCATCTCCTTCTGTGAGGCTTTGGTCGAGTATCCACATTTTATGTTATACACACTCCATTTATCTAAACCTGCCTTTTCCAAGTGAGATTGTAAGCTCTCTAGAAATGTCTCAAAAACTCCTTTTTAAAAAAAAAACTTAGCTAGCTAGTTGCAACAGTAACAACAGTGTAGCACAAGCACATTGAGTAACAAAACAGAACAATGGGCTGATCACCACATAAACCGAGGACCTCTTGTTCAACAAAAAAATAAGAACACAAGGTCCTCTTTCTAACCTAGTATCAGTAAGTACATATTTTGGCCTTGACAGAATACTGACAGACGTCAGTTCAAGGTGATTACTGCACAAATAAGAATCTCAACATATCCGCTTCATAATAAATGTTCCTATTACTGTAGTACTGGTACTGGATTGGGAACCACTGCCTAAAGTGACTTATGTCAGTGTTTTCCAAAAATGCAACCGCTGGTGGTTGTGCAAATAATGCCTCGCAGTGTGATTTGGTTCCGATGTTGTGAAACCTCTTAGTTAACGGCGGATTGATGGGAAGCATGTAACTCTAACTCCACTACCATGTAGTTTTAGTTGCTTAGATTTAATTGATCGGCTCTTCCCATAGAGATGGCCAATCAGAAAAAGCTCAAATGAATAGTTTTTTAATGTTTTATGCGTCATTTTGGAAGCCGGATGACTAACAGTACTAACACTAAGTCTTGTTTTGAGCATCAATACTTCAATCATCACTACAATCAATTAAAATAATTAAAATCTGTCTTGTGTTAAATTACGTTCTGGGTAGGTAAAAGCTCCTTTATCCCACAGTATCCCATTAATGATACATTCATCTTAATAATAATGACACATGGCTATTCTGTATATGTTACACTAAATGGAGACCAAATTTATGTTGTTTTTTTAAGTATATGCTATACTTACTGGCCAAATTTGAAAATTCAGGAATTTTTGACTTGATTGCCTAAACTCATTTTTCTATACAACTAGAAATTCCTATAATTTGGGGAGATTGCTTCTTCAAGTCCAAGTATTTGGAAGAAGGTCAATGTCCAATGTTATACTACAAATAATTCATCTATATTCGTGGACAAAAACAAAAACAAGATATCAAAAAATCTGAAAATAATACTGGTACAAAAATATGGGTTGAAATATTGCGTTGGCTTCAAGACCGGGAAACATCAGAGTGTATTGCCTCCCTCGTCGCTCCGGTCGCTCCGTCATCTTCAAACATCCGCAGGGAGTGACTTGTTATTTGCTCTGAGCTGTCTGCATGGTTTGGCTTTTTGATTAGAGAGAGACAGAAAGAAAGAGAGCGGGAGACAGAGGGAGAGAGCGGAGATAGTGAAGAGAGAGACAGTCTTGAGGCACATGTCAAGCAATGTCACAGATAATCACACATTGTCTTAAAATAGCTTTGAAAATGACAGTGTCGGGGGGGAGGGCTGGGGAGGGTGATGTTGGGGTTTAGGGGGGCGTGAGAGATGCATCAAAGCACATGTACCGTAATTAAAGACCAGATAAAGTTAATTTCTGACAACTCCCTGGGGGAACATTTATCAAGGGCAACATATAAAAAAATGTCTTATCTGTGGAAAATAAGAGAGGAGCTGGGGGGTTACATGGGTATCTAACATACATCTGCTTTGTTCTCTCAAACAGAGATAAATATAAGGGGGGTTACTGCAGTGACAGATAGAGAAAGAGTAATTTCCTCAGTCAGTCAGGTGGAGATGGTGAAGTGGCCTCCTTCTATCATCATCTACCCAGTAAAACCATCCTATTTCATAGTCCACGTAATCTCCATATTACTGCTTCCACTGAAAGTGCCCCTGCTGCTGCTGGGATGTATTGTATATGATCTATTGTATGTGCATTTCCAGTGGTCAAAACCTTTGGATCAATTTTCTCCCAGAATTAAATCATTGTCTGGTTGTTCTCTCATGCCAAAAGCCATGTTTGTCAGAGCCAGAAAATCCAAATTTAGGGTTTGTGTGGCTGAGGTGGGCCAAACAAGTGGCAATCAAACATTTATTGTGACAGCATTGCAGTCAAACCAGCAGTATACTTGTCTGTTAATCCAGCCCAGTTTCCAGAAGAAAATGTTGGCATTGTACATTTCTGCAAACCATGGATATGTTATGTTCATACCTGTCATATCAAGTGACGTAGATTGGATTACATGTATATGAGCTGAGTTTCTCGTCAGGAAGAAAAGGGGATGTCGTGACATTTCCAGCGGTGTTTGTGGCAACAACCGGATACTTTTTAGGGCTAGGTCAGCATATTTCCAGCTGTGGGTTGTGGCGACAAAACTGGGTATTTTAAGCCAAAATATTTCCTCACCCTAACCTAGTGTTTTTTGTGCCTAAACCTAACCACACATTCACCACAGTGTTGTCACTACATACAGTTTAAACCGAAAGATACAGAAACACAAAATTTCATTTGCTACATATGTAACATACAAATGTAACATATCAGTGGTTTGCAGAAACATACAATGCCAACATTTATTCTGGCGACTGGGTTGGTAGGTCTTAATAGCGCATTTAAAAAAACATTTATCAAAATCACAAACATAACATTGAAGTTGCAAGTTTTCCTCTTGACAATACAGTTCTAGTGACCATCTCAGAACAACATGTTGAAGAATTTTTTTACATTGGCTTCAACTGTGTATACTGGGTCCCAGATATGTATTACAGTACATATTGGTAGCAATGCCTATCATAAAATGTACAAAAATAAGACTTTGCAATGGTTCTTTATTATCATATTACCCCATAACATATGATACAATATATTATTGCCCCTCATTGAGCTTAAGATTTCAGTGTTAGCTTATTTTTGTGTAATCAATACATGACCTTTGTGCGTACATCACTAATTCTAAATTTTTTGCCTGCATTATTAGCGTTAGTGTTCATGGGTAAGGAATACGGCTAACAATGCTAAAATTGTGTTTCTTTAAAAATAGCTAAGTTTTTAACAATGTATTTTTTGCATAACAGTGGCCACTGTGACTGTAAAATGTCCTAAGATTCTTTTGAGTCTATTGCTTTAAAGAGATAATGAGGTGACATGACTGAGTAAAGTGAGTGTATTAAATATACTTGTTATTACTTAGGATGTCAACTTTTAATTTTTTAAAGAAAAATGTGTCGTTTCTTCTTTCAAATGTAAAATAGTTTTGCTTTAAATACCATATACTCATGTACATACTTGGATTTTTTTTTTGTTTGTTTGTTCTTTAAACTATATTTGACAGCTGAATCATTTCCCACACAGTGTCAGCTGTCAATTTGCATATAAAAAAGTATTCACTGTAAATACAAACATGCTGGCATAAACAAACAGGCCAGACTTTTGTACTCTTTTTTTGTGGTAATGATTTGTCCATCTACTCTCTAGCCAGCAGAAGCTGGTAGTTAAGCTAAAAATAATGTTTATTCCTGCAGACGTTTAATGGTCCGTCAAATGGGATAACAAGGACGGCTGATTTGTGGGCCTTTCTCTGCAATTACCCAGTCTTCCCACTTCCTCCCTGTTTAAATTAAACAAGCCATTGATTTTATGCTGAATATTATTGTGCCATATTCCTCAAGAGTGCTTTTGATAGAGATATGGAGTGATTGGACTCAGAGACACACAAAGACAGACAGATATATATAAAGACTGAAGCGAAGCCAGGGGGAGAAGAGCAGATGGGAGATGGGGTCTGTGACTTGTTTTTTTGTGTTTTAAAATTTTCAAACAAAATGAAAATGTACATTTTGTGAGCTGATTTAAACTAATGTTTCCTTTGGTCTGCTCACTACAGACATTGATATTGAAAAAAGGAGACCATTAACACTGAATAATGAAATAAAAAATAAAATAGCTCATGTAACCTATGTTAAATTTCTGCTTAGCCACTTCTTGATTCTCTTGACACAAGCAGAATTCAACATTTTCAGAGTGCAAAGCAAATTTTTTGTCATACAAATAAAAAAGTATCACACACCGTCTGCACTGTATCTGTCAAAATAATGCCTGGAGATTGGGAAATTAATATAATTTAAATTTTGACAAAAACACACAACAGTCAGACATTCCCGTAGGGCTATATTGTTGCTTTCTGCAACTGCTTTTCTAGTCTCTCTCAAGCAGCTCTATATTGGACATCAATGAGCATGCTCAGGGAGCTGGTTCTGTGTTTACACTGCTTTGCTAGTCTGACAAACTGGGAGGAATGAGCTACACACACAGTATTGGGCAAAATCAAGAAACTGGACAAAACTGTATGGCTCTTTTATGTATTTTAAATAGTTTATGGATAATACTGGAGTTCTATGACACAGATATATACGGTATATCAGGCTGTGGCTGGGCAGTCAGAATGAATACTTTTTTTGCTTTTGGTCTCTTCAGAGGAATTATTGGGAATTGTCAAGGAGGGAATTCTGCTAACTGTGAACATCTGACTTTAAGTTATCCCTACACACTGACTGTATCATAGGAACACCTAGCTAATTTGCAAGGTGGATTTACGTTACATACTGGTAGATATTCAAGAAGTAGATTTTAAAAATTAAAAACTTAAGAAGAATATTAAAATTAAATTAAAAAAATAGGTGGGTGGAGCACAGTAGTTCTAGCCAATGGACATCTTTGATTCAGAGTAATTGGATTGATCTGACTGCCTCAAATATTACACCGTAGGGAGCCAAGTTAAACCAAATTGCCAAACTCAGCGCTGTTGCAAAGCACTTGCAAGGTCAGCCATATAGCTCAGATTTGTAGCTGTATTTTGCCCCATTGTCTTCCAATAACTAATATGTGATCATGTAATAGTCTGAAAATTCATTATAAAATCTGCAACATTTTCTTTGAAGATGCACTATACAAGTGTCACCTTCTGGCAGGGACACTTTTGAACCTCCATTCTCATAACTTTGTGTAATGCAGCTTCTGTAAACAGTGCACAACATGCACAGGTTTGCCGACCCTCTTACTCTGTGATGCTTTAGACAGATGAGCTTCTCAGCCCACCTTTATGTTTTCACCAAAGCTCTGTTCTTGCAATTCTGAGCTAGACAGACAGGCACATCTGAAAAATCTAGTGTATGGATAATATCTGGTGAGAGATTCACAATTATATATTTACTCTGAAACAGATGTACTCTGTGATTGACATGACGTTTGCCCTGCGCACTGTAGGTGAATGCAAACAGTAGCATTCACACAGCCAGTAAATTGTGATTTCTCTTCCACTGTGTTAGTCATGCTCCTGCAGGCGATTACGTTTCATTGTTGTGTTTGAAGGAAAAATGAGATCACCTTTGACAGGTTCATCATGGAGGCCTTCTAGAGGCATTTTGCCTGACTTGGCGGCCTGACAGTCAGCGACTCTATTAGCCATGTGTTTTCATCCAAAACACAGAACTGTGTTACCCAGGTTTCTAAGCACATGCACACGAGCAGACACAGCAGTCACTAAGGAGTGGAGATTACACAGAGAAGTCAAGTGACAAATTCAAGTGGCCAGAAGAAATATCAATTCATTTAGGACCAGTGAGCAGCAAGCCAGCTGTCAGAGAGAGACGGAGAGAGAGATCAAAAGGGCTTACCCCTGATATGACAGATGCATTAGAGACAAGAGCACGACAGTTAATTTTGTGTGTCTGAGTGTGCGTGTGTGCGCGGATGTTTATTCTGCAGCATCTCCAGTGTGTCTTTGTGAAAGAAAAGTCAACCAGTCAAGTGGTTCGAACGATCCACTGTGTTTTAGAATAACAAAGAAAGATAAATGTGAACATGGTGAGCTCAGTATGGACTACGTCTCTTCAAGATTAAAGATAAAATCAAGCCCAGAAGTGTTGACACTGTTTAAACACATCGATTGGGTGTGTCCCTTATAATCTTCAGTCTTGGTTTTTTGTGTTTAACATATCTTTCTTGTTCCTATTATGAATCTTTTACTGAAATTGGATATACACTGAACAAAAATATAAACGCAACACTTTTGTTTTTGCTCCCATTTTTCATGAGCTGAACTCAAAAATCTAAAACATTTTCTATATACACAAAAGACCATTTCCCACAAATATTGTTCACAAATCTGTCTAAATCTGTGTTAGTGAGCACTTCTCCTTTGCCGAGATAATCCATCCCACCTCACAGGTGTTGCATATCAAGATGCTGATTAGACAGCATGAATACTGCACAGGTGTGCCTTAGGCTGGCCACAATAAAAGGCCACTCTAAAATGTTCAGTTTTACCACACAGCACAATGCCACAGATGTCACAAGTTTTGTGGGAGTGTGCAACTGGCATGCTGACTGCAGGAATGTCCACCAGAGCTGTTGCCCGTGAATTGAATGTTCATTTCTCTACCATAAGCCGTCTCCAAAGGCGTTTCAGACAATTTGGCGGTACATCCAACCGGCTGCACAACCGCAGACCATGTGTAACCACACCAGCCCAGGACCTCCACATCCAGCATGTTCACCTCCAAGATCATCTGAGACCAGCCACCCGAACAGCTGCTGCAACAATCGGTTTGCAAAACCAAAGAATTTCTGCACAAACTGTCAGAAACCATCTCAGGGAAGCTCATCTGCATGCTCGTCGTCCTCATTAAGGTCTCGACCTGACTGCAGTTTGTTGTCGTAACCGACTTGAGTGGGCAAATGCTCACATTCAATGGCGTCTGGCACGTTGGAGAGGTGTTCTCTTCATGTATGAATCCCGGTTTTCACTGTTCAGGGCAGATGGCAGACAGCGTGTGTGGCGTCGTGTGGGTGAGCGGTTTGCTGATGTCAACATTGTGGATCAAGTGGCCCATGGTGGCGGTGGGGTTATGGTATGGGCAGGCGTATGTTATGGGCAACGAACACAGGTGCATTTTATTGATGGCATTTTGAATGCACAGAGATACCATGACGAGATCCTGAGGCCCATTGTTGTGCAGCATGATAATGCACTGCCCCATGTTGCAAGGATCTGTACACAATTCCTGGAAGCTGAAAACATCCCAGTTCTTGCATGGCCAGCATACTCACCGGACATGTCACCCATTGAGCATGTTTGGGATGCTCTGGATCGGCGTATGCGACAGCGTGTTCCAGTTCCTGCCAATATCCAGCAACTTCACACAGCCATTGAAAAGGAGTGGACCAACACCAACAGGCCACTATCAACAACCTGATCAACTCTATGCGAAGGAGATGTGTTGCACTGCGTGAGGCAAATGGTGGGCAAACTGCACATTTCAGAGTGGCCTTTTATTGTGGCCAGCCTAAGGCACACCTGCGCAATATTCATGCTGTCTAATCAGCATCTTGATATGCCACACCTGTGAGGTGGGATGGATTATCTCGGCAAAGGAGAAGTGCTCACTAAAGCACTACTGGGACGGGATTAGTTTCACCTGGGCACGTGGGGTAATGTCACTTTACCACAGGACGTCAGTAATATTAATGGCCGATTCTCACGGGATAAGAAATATCAGTAAAACTACCACAAGTGGGAGGGGTAAACCCATTCACGCACCGCCATCCCCTCCTGCCGTCATGTGCGTATGATAGGACTGTCAAAAGCACCATGAACTTGAGTTCGAATATTTTCGAATTAATTTAGTAGAGTTCAAATAATATATTTTAATTTATTATTATTATTATTTTTTTTTTTTATACATATATATATATATTTTTTACAAAAAGAAAAAACACAAAAAATAAGATGCTTATTGCTGGCGCAATATGAACGTGACACTCGGATGAAAACACCCATTCTGACCTCACTGAAGTGCCAGGTATGACAAACTTCTGTCTCACTGTCTGAGCCATGTTTGGATACTTCAGTGCGTAGTTTTCCACCACAAGAGTGAATCCTGGTCGGCTCGTAGTAGTGTCTCATTCTGGTAACGTTTCATCTCTTCTTGAAAAAGGGTAGGCAGGGAGGCAGCAGGTGCAACACTCTCCCTGTATGTCTCCCCGAACAGGTCACACATCGCGGACAGCGCAGTGGGTGGTGTTGGCGCAGCGGGCTCCTCCGTCGGCGCCTCTCCCTCCGTCGCTGCGTCCCTCTCTGGCCCAGCTTGTGTACGAGCCATCTCTGCCCGAACGGAATTCGCCGTGATATACAACATTATTGATAGTATTAATTAATTATTAATGATATTCGAATTATCAAATTTAGGTTCGAACTTATAAAAAAATATATATATTCAAATATATTTCTAACTTCCTTTTTTTTTTGGACAGCCCTAACACACTATTTACTGCTGGTCTATTCGCACGGAATTAGTATTACCTGAGGTAATTGTCCGGGACCCTTTTACAGAAGGTAAAAGTCGCAGTAATCTTTACTGACATCATGCAGTAATGATTACTGACATGGCACATTCGGACAGGACTAAAATCTCTGGTAATTATTATTTTACCCCACGTCCCTATGTAAAACTAATCCCGTCCGTATAGGGCTTAACACAGATTTTAGACAGATTTGTGAACAATATTTATGAGAAATGATCTTTTGTGTGTATAGAAAATGTTTTAGATCTTTGAGCTCAGCTCATGAAAAATGGAAGCAAAAACAAAAGTGTTGTGTTTATATTTTTGTTCAGTGTATTTTGTTTTCAAAATTGCAATTTTTAATACATTACACTTTTTGGTCTGACATTTGTTTAATGTGGAGGGATTGTGTGTACTGTACTGGCTTGCAGTGGAGATGGCTATGCTAGATTTGTGTTAGTGAAAAGGAGACTGAAGCCCATTTTTTTATTTTCTTCATGTTGTTTTGTCCCCAGGTAGTATCACCACAGTTGTCGTAGCACTAATGTGTATTTACAATTTGAAGGAGGTGCATGTCAGCCATGGTGTAGGTTTTAGCATAACCTCAGTAACTATGAACATTGCTATCATGGCGGAACCCCTTAATGCAGAGATATTAATCCAGCTATACCCTGAAAAAATTACCAACCTCCTTAACTATGGTCATAAATGTTGGGTTAAGACAAAGTGGCTGAAATGAGTTCCCTTCAAAGGGTGGCTGGATTCAGCTATATCTTAGACATCCAGAAGGATCGCAGGGGTTCATACCAGCCTTGTTTGAACCAAATCTCCGAGCATTTACCCCCTTGGTGCAGGTCATTTGGGTTGGTGTGAATACCAGACTGGAACTCTGGTGCGGACCAATCAACCACTCTCTGGTCCGCCACGAAATGGTGGTCTCAGACAGCTGTCAAGTGAACTCAGGAGTGGTTCATTTTTGGTGTGAACATCATTCGAACCAATCACAGGAAGCGTACAATTTTACGGTTTTGTTATTTCATCGGTTAAATAAATCCCAAACTTTTCTTCTCCTGTTTGGTAATTGGTGAAATTGTAGCCTATTTGCTACCAAAATGTTGCGTGGCAGGGGACAAACCTAGACTCCAGACAAAGTCAGATGCCCCCTCAATATATGGGCTGAAAGAACATTCCTCAGTTACTCGAGAAGGTGCATAAGGGCACAGAGGTATTCAAAATATCCAGCGATAAGGCGGAAGGAGAATGGATTCCAGTGAGGTGTTGAGTACTGTCGTGTGATAGGGGTAAAACTGAATCAGAAGTAACCATAACCCGTTGTGAACGCAAACTGGACCAGTTGGGAACATTAAACAATGTAACAACCTCGCATTTGTTTGATTCAGGAACTGGACCTTAATGTGTGAACCTGCCCTCACAGAAGAGCTGTTTCTCTGTTAAAAGCAGCCAGTTAAAGTGATTTGGGCTTCTGATCAGGACACTTCATGGAGGCTTACCTGTGCAGGTATTCTAGGTGTGTCCAACTGGGAGGACACCAGAGAGCAGATCCAGAACATGCTGAAAAGGTTATGTGTCCCATCTGGCACCTGCTCAGCAAGAGTTGAAGGACATGGCAGGGGAGAAAGAAACATGGGTTGCCTTTCATAGACTCCTGCCACCATGGCCCGGACCTGAAGAGCAGAGGAAAACCATACCGCTGAGTTACATTGTTGCAGGATAGACTTAATTCAGTCCTGCTGCTCCATTGACATGCATTCTATGTAAGTTAATCCATAAGTTATTGATCCGTACCCATGTTTATAGCATTCATCTTAAATAGGAATCAAGCCATAGTCTAATCCATGTTTTATAGTTACCATATTGTCATCATAGTAAACATGTTTGTCCATAATGGCCATGTGATGAAAATAATAGTAAAATCAGAGCAACGTTGCCTATAATGGGAATGGTGCTGCTTATGGCTAAATCAATATTCATGTATATATTAGGCCAATATTTTGTGAAAGGCAATTACCACTGTAGTGGAATGGTGTCATTGTGTGTGAGACAAAATGACTTGAAAGTGCGGAACATTTTGATTAGGCCTTTTCAAGGTGATCTCAGGACATTTTTATGTGTCACTTCTTCCCTCCTCTCCTCCCGTCTCTCTCATTCCTTCCATGAAAGAAAAAGGGTGTAGAGATGTTGAAGTGTGCTGACATGTCCTTGTGGAGGGATTTCAACCATGATGCTAATAACAATAATTAGCTCCTAAGTGTTTGTGGAGGGGGTGGTAGAGACATGAATATTCTCTCATTGTGTGTGTGTGCGTGTGTGTGATCCAGGACAAATGGCTTCCCCTTGTCTTTTTAAAAGAACAAATTAGCCATAATTGCTTGTTTCAGGGGTCCAGGAATGAAGGCAGCTTTTTGCTACTTCATTATGCCTGTTTTAACTCTCCAAGATCACACACACACACATAAACAGTTAGACCATTGAATCTATTAACAACATAATATTGTGACTATTTATGAGCAACACGGCAATTAAATTGAATCAGAGTACATTTACTTCATAATGAAAATTGCTGACTTACCAAGGATAGCAAGTGAAACAGCCCTGAATGCAACTGTTTATGAGTAAAACTCCTATTAGGATAATTAGAGGTTAAAATGTTGCACAAGCACAACCCAAAGAATCCTACTGTGTTTAATTGAAATACATTGGGATTAATACATTTCATCTTTTACTTGGAGTGAATACATGGGGACTAAATCCATACACCACTTAAAGCAATCAAGGGGAGGACATTTTCTGATGTGCAAAGACAGACTCTCCCATCAGCTTTGATTAGCGTTACAGTCCGTCTTTCTCGGCCGTTAGATATTTGAGAAATTATTATTAATAACAAAATAATTTCCACAGATTAACCCCATTCTGGCTCTATTCCTGATCTCCCGGCCTTTAGGAAATTGATCCGGGGAAAGATTGATGGCTCTCCTGCTGTTTTAAAACGTTTGTCCTTGCTGGTCTGTTTTGTTCTATTCGTCTTCCATTGTACCGGAGTTCCATTTCCAGCCGTCTGTTTAATGATGCAGATGTATCTCTTAATGTGACATTGAAACAAACTCAAAGTACATTTGATATTCCGACTAAATTCACCTATTTGATGCAGCGCGTTTAATGAAGTTTGATTTGCTACAGATTATGAGCGTTGAGCAAGTTAATGTAATGTAAGTTAATGGAAGACCTAACAGTGATGCCAACTGTGAGAAAATGTGTTTTGTAAGTTGCCCCAGTCTTCCAATGATTTCTTTGCTTATGTGTCTTTTCCTATTTCTGTCTCTCAAATTGAGAGGCTAGTCGATGCACCGCAGAGGCATCCAAGATATCTAGCAGGCAAAATATCTGGACTTGCCAGGAATCTTATGGTGAGCTACAGCCAATGAGAGCGCAGGACGCGGGTTGAGGACAGAGACAAGGACTGAGCGCTTTGGCCCAGGGTGTGTGTGTGTGTGTATGTGTGTGTGTGTGTGTGTGTGTGTGTGTGTGTGTGTGTGTTGGAGAGGAAGAGAAAGAAAGTGACAGAGAGAGGGAAAGAGAAAGTGGAAGGTTGACTATTGCACACAATGTTTCTGTAAGTTAGCCTAATAACTTGTTTGGAACACTGCTTTCTACTTTTTGACTTTGATATTTTCTAGTTAGCACATTAGTTTTTGCATTTTACTTTTCGATAGTGTCATTCGATAGTAAAAGTTGAGATACTAACAGGAGACATGAGGAGAGGTGAGGAGGATGATGTTCAAAAAAGGCTTCTGGGTGACCCAGGGACTTTGCAGTGATGGGGTACACGTCTTAAACCACAAAGCTGATAATTGCTGAACAAGGCCCCAAGTCCAGTTAATGTTTCTTTGGTTTGACAGATTAAATGAATTACAGTTTTACAGTGTGTGATAAAACACAATGTCATAACTGCAACTGAAAATAACTTGTTTTTGTTATTTTGCCCCCCACTTTCTTTTATTTCCCTTTATGTGATGTACTGCACTGCACACGGATGGTAATAAAGTTTTATTTTATCCTTCACCTTTGCTCTTGAAACCCCCTTACTCGTACTCGTCCGTACTCGTCGTCCTCCGCTTATCCAGGTCCGGGTCACGGGGGCAGCAGCCTCAGCAAAGAAGCCCAGACAGTCCTCTCCCCAGCCACTTCCGTCAGCTCTTCCGCGGGAACCCCGAGGCGTTCCCAGGCCAGCCGGGTGATGTAATCCCTCCAGCGTGTCCTAGGGCGGCCCCCAGGTCTCCTCCCGGTTGGACATGCCCGAAACACCTCCCAAGGGAGGTACCAGATGCCCGAACCACCTCAACTGGCTCCTCTCGATGTGGAGGAGCAGCAGCTCTACTCCGAGTCCCTCCCGGATGTCCAAGCTCCTCACCCTATCCCTAAGGCTGAGCCCAGCCACCCTGCGGAGGAAACTCATTTCGGTCGCTTGTACTTGTGATCTCGTTCTTTCGGTCACTACCCAGAGCTCGTGACCATAGGTGAGGGTTGGAACGTAGATCGACCGGTAAATCGAGAGCTTAGCTTTCTGGCTAAGCTCCCTTTTCACCACAACGGACTGGTTAAGCGCCTGCATCATGCTGACGCCACCCCAATCCGCCTGTCAATCTCCCACTCCATCCTACCCTCACTCGTGAACAAGATCCCTAGATACTTAAAGGAGCAATAAGCGAAATTCATCATTTCTACATTTAAGGAATTAAAAAAATTGCTTTGTGAAGAACTAGAGGTGTAATTTCATCTGGAGTATAGCATGACCTCACACACCCTCTCTCTCTGTGTCCTCTTGGAGCCCTTGGCCCTCCCTCCCTCCCTATAAAAGGCTACAGCCGGTGAGCAATGGCAGCGCGTATTTTCGAAATGAAATGGCAGAGAGCAGAACGTCCACCTGAAGACGACCAGGATCTAACATTACCTCTAAAGAAACAACGGTTGTTGGCGAAGAGGTTGTTGGATAAAAAAAGGGACTGCACTTGGATTAACATTGGCCTTGCATTTTCAAGGTGGAGAGCACTGCAAGAGCTAAAGGGTCTACAATCTGACTCGGAGCTAGCTCTTCTTCTCCTGGACAGGTACAACATAAAGTCAAATGTCTGTTTTAATTAGTGTTACAGTAATGTTAGGCGCATGTCGCTATGTCGATTCAATTAAATTTAATGTTACCGTAGCATGGGTTAATGTCCGGAGCTTGAGTTATTAGCGGCTCAGTCCCAGCAATGGGTCTGGCGTTTCGGTTGTGTTAGGTGAGTAGCCTGGCAGCTCAGCTAACATTTGCAATTAGCATTGTAAAATGTAGCCCGGCGGGCAGCCTGGCGGCTGTGTTTAGCTATTCCCCTGCCTACTTCAATGATGATGGTACCTGTAATAAATGTAATATATTTGCTGAAATGGAGGAGAGGCTCAGTGACTAGAAGAGCTGGTAGAAGCGTTCCATAGTTGCAAGCTACTCCAATAGCCGTAGTAGCTCTAGTGCTAACTCTGGGAGCTAACGCTAACATTCCTCTCTTCTCCGTGAGCCCGCCAGGCTCCACGTTAGAGCTCGCCAGAGCCGAGAAGCAGGCTCCCGGAACGTTAGCATGGCAGCCGACTGGTGCTAACGCTAACGTCCCCACGCTTCTCGGCTCCGACTCACTGAGCCTGGCAGAGAATCGTGGGGACGTTAGCACTAATGGGCTGCCAAGCTAACGTTCCAACTCTTCTCCGTGAGACCGTGAGCCCGGCTCCCGGCTCAGTTGGAGTTGGAGCGTTAGGTTTTATTTCCTTGCCCCTGTGGCGAGTGAATCTGCCTGCAGTGAAAGCGGGGGCTAACCGGTGCTTCCTCCTCATGCTCCACTTCACTCAGCTGCTAACACAGCCAGTTAGCCTCCGTTAGCTAACTGGATCCAACCGGAGCACCAAGCCCTGGTTTGTTATTCAGGTTAATGTGGGAAGAAGCAGCGGGTATATCGGGCAGCTGAGTGAAGCTGAGTGAAGCGGAGCCTGCGGAAGAAACACCGGGACCGTCTGGATGTGATAGTCCGTGCTGCGGTACTCGTCTTGCCGGCACAGACGAGGCGAGGGGGGGGGGAGAACTTTCCCCCTGACCATGGCCTCAGACTTGGAAGTGCTGATTCTCATCCCAGCCGCTTCACACTCGGCTGCGAACCGTCCCAGCAAGAGCTGGAGGTCACTGTTCGATGGAGCTAGGAGGACCACGTCATCCACAAAAAGCAGGGACGAGATCCTCCTGTCACCGAACCTGACACCCTCCACCACTCGGCTGCACCTAGAAATTCTGTCCATGAAAGTTATGAACAGAACCAGTGACAAAGGGCAGCCCTGGCGGAGTCCAACCCTCACCGGGAACAGGTCCGACTTACTGCTGGCCACGCGAACCACACTCACGCTTCTTCGGTACAGGGACTGGATGGCCCTTAGCAAGGGGCCACCAACCCCATACTATATACATTCATACATACATATGAAACCCCCATTCTTTCACATAAAACAAAGAGGTCCCAATTTAAATTGCTGCTCTGAAGTGGCCATTTAGGCTTGTCTTTTACACTGCTTGTTCAGGGCAGAAATATTGCAGTTATACCGCTTCCTTGTTCAGTATACAATTGCGGAATATGGGGACAGAGTTATCTCACCTTTAAGCTGCCATGGGAGATAGCAACAGTGCCAAAATGGTGTCTGTATAAACTGAACAGCCTAGACGATGGGATCATGGGTGGCATGGGTGTGACATTTTGACAGCGTGTTATGCATGGGACCCATCATGGGAAATTTAGAAAGTAGTTGTTAGCAGTTAGCACCTAACTCAAAGAAGAAGAACAGCAGCTGTAAATGTCCCAAAACTATGGGATTCAGGAGCTCTTTGCCCTCTGAGCAGAGGATGAGATCAGCCACCATACAGTATAAGGATGGTAAATGATTGTTAATGACATGGTAATGTCGTTGTTGTTAAGAAATCGCTCCCATCGAGTATGTTTTGTCACACTAGTGGCTGATGCTGTTGTGTTACACGTCACCCATCACACCTCTTCCTATTCCACAAAGCCATGACGCAGTGTATAAACACACACTGGAGTGGAATGATGCCTCTATTGCTTGGTTCTGTGTAGAAATGCAAATGAGGCATAAACAAGGAACTTTGTAGCGACCCTATAGCGAGATCTCTCAAACAAAGAGTTCCACCACCACTCTTGCAAAAACCTCAAGAGAAAGGATGAACAATAAAGCACAAAGTAAGCATTTTGTATGTTAAGTGTAAATACAACACTTAAAAAGTTGCCACTCCACTCCACTCCACTGTCAACGCACTTTAACCCATGGATGTATTAAAAGAGCTTAATGAGGCTGAGCAGAATCAGTCAATGTTTAGTGTAGTAAAGCAGCATGTTGGCAACTACAGTTGTCCATCTGTGTCCACACAGGATGCATTCAGGTACAGTGCTGTGTGTAAGTCAACCACATTTTGGCAGCAGTCAGAGACCAATACACAAATTTAAAGGAAATAAAAGTGAAGCACAAGAATATGCTTTGTATCGGGGCTATGCGTGTCAAGTGCGACTGAACAACAAACTACAACACAGCCTGTTGTGCAGTATTGACGTAAACATTAGAGTATCTGTTCCATCTGACACGTGAGAAGGACAAGAAAAGCAGCAAACAGTGTGTAAAAATTAAGCAATGGGGCGCCAATGCAGAGAATTTCAGTAAAAAAAACACCATCCAGTCACCCAGCTGAAATTTTTTTGACTGTGCTCAGGTTTTTCCACAATGTAATGCGACTTCATGCAGCAAGGCTGTGTTGCTGTATCTACTATGTAATATATAAATAATTAATATTCCTAAAACTCATCCTTTCAAATATGTCAAAAGTTATTTTTTGTACTTGACACCATCTCACTTCTCCCACTGAGGTCTTCTCTCTTTAGCCTATAATTTTAGCTTTGCAGGTCAATGTTGAGTGTCCCTGGTTACACAGCCAGGAGAGGTGATTTTTGGAGGTCCTGCCATTGCGATAAGTGTGTTGAGCTAAAGCATGACAAGAACATTGGACAGCAGCAGTACTTTCCCTCATTATCCACAGGAGAAGAAACCTCATGTTACCTGATTTTTAAAGGTAATAAGGGATATCATTGGAGAGCATGAGGGTTGGCAGAAAAGGCATAATATCACATTGGTGATAAGTAATGTGTAGAAAGTCTGTTGTCTCTTATGCTTTTTATCCACTGCACCATTAATACAAATAATGGAAAAATCAATATATGCAAACCACGAAAAATGTCTGAATTTTTAACATTAAAAGTATAAATGAAAAAATGAATGTGGGCAAGTTAAAAACATGTTAAAGGTAGCAGCAAAAAAATTTCGGTCTGTTCTTCCTAGGAAGCAACCCAAGACTCTTAAATTTCCCTTACTTGCGTCTTTTCCTTGCGTCTTAGTCCCCGCCACAGATGCATGGAGAGACACAAGGAAACACTGCAAGGACAGAGGAATTGAGGAAATATGTTTTAAGAGAAATGAGACGTCTTTGCCACAGAAGCATCAGGTAAAGCGATGCCCCTTTCTGATGATGGCGGTTGCTGATCACAGCAGGATCAGCAACCGGACTTTTAATGGACCTGTGATCTGTATTTATAATAGCCTATGTCATGTGTCCCATTTGGGGGCACAGAATGCATTTATATTTCTGATAAGGAATTCGTTATTTAATAACCTAGGATATGACTGATTTATTAGGCTGTTCCAGAGAAATTTTACTTTCTGTAACTCATCAAACCTGACACTCAGAAATTAAAACCCTCACATTTAACTGAATGGAAATGACGATAACTTAAGTGTTTCTGACTGACAGACAAACTCTCTCTGATTTGTAACTGTTTCCATAATGAAAGGGGAAGTTGGTTAAACAACACATCACAAGGAGAAAAATATTTCTAATAAATTAAACGGTTCTTCTGTTGTTTTTTAATTAGATTGTGAATCAGAAAATAAATGAAATATAAAACTTGATACATGATACACTTGAGTTTAATCTTTTATCTGTATTCAGTATGAAACTCCAGCAAAGTTGTGATGTATCACATTTGTACAATCAGCTGCAGTGCTGTGTGTCTAATCATTACCTGATATCCAATCGGGGCTGTGTCATTTGATAAAAGGCTTCCGTGAAAGGCTGCTCTTGTGTATCCTTGCCCATCGCTCCTTAGAGCACAAATAGGAGCTTTCGGACGGCCTTCAAGACGGCACACCAGAATGACTTCCGGTTCAAGCGAGGAGCAAGGAAATGTCAAATAAGAGACTTGGGATGTACCCCTATTCTTCTGTGTACTTGGCATTTGCAAGGTACCTACAACACTCTGGCCCTCTGGGATATGTAGTTCCAGAAAGCGCTTCACATATGGGGTATACCCTTCAGGCTATTTATTGCTTTAAAGAGCCTCATCTTCAAGGTCCTGGGGGTCAGCCAGACCCTTTAAAAAACATCAGGCCCAATGCCCAATGGGATATGGAGTTCCTGATAGGTTCCTACCTTATAGCCAAAGAATTGTAAATGTTGACCAAGAGGATATCAGTTAGTCGCCACAGTGACTGCAGGGTCACTATGGAGGATTTCCATTTCCTTTAAGAGCCTGAATGAGCTCTGCGCAAACATGAGCAGATGGATGGTGAATGGATGAATGGGAAGAGAGCAAGTTAGAAAGAGAGAGAGAGAGCATCCTTATTTATTGTTCATGCATTTTTAAACAGCGGAGCAGTGGGGTCAAATGAGTAAACAGGACTTAACCTGAGGGCAAGAAAAAAGACGGAAGGAGTGCAGGAGAGATGGACAAATTGGATATGTCAGTGTGGACGGATAGAGGGAATGTTTGTGGGAAAAGCCTCAGTAGTGACCAATTTTGATATTTCGGGATCTACAGCGGTGCTTCTTTTAGTTTCAGCCTGCTTATGAAAGAAGTGAGTTCAGACAAACATTTTTATCAGAGGAAAAAAATCATAGTGTCAACAGTGTCTGTTCTTTTGTTGCACCTTTTTGATGATCCCATTTTTGTCTCCTTGTTGAATTTTTATAGCTATAAATTTACTGCCTTAAAGATCCTGTGTATCTAGGGGGTAACAGGGTCAAACTCAGCCCTGCGGGTGTCTTGATTGACCTCTGACCCTTGACCTTCACATACAAACACACACATATGCAAAAATGCACACCTACACACAGCCTCAAGCATTTTTCTCTGACTGATGTCATTGAGATTAGCTGTACGTCTCCACAGGGAGCAGATGACAACAGCCGGTGTGTGTCTGTTTGAGTGTGTGGAAGGCACAAAGAAAGAGAGAGTGTGTGGAGGAGAGAGAAGGTCTGCATTGATTTGACAAACAGAGGCTGAAGACAAGAAGACTACGGTGACCTTTGGCCTTCTGTGTGTGTGTGTGTGTGTGTGTGTGTGTGGACATGAAATTACTAAATGATGTGTGTGATTTTTTCTGTCTCAGGAGCCCATTTTACAAAAATGACTTATTAACACTGCGAAAAAAACATAAAAATGGCCAAAGAATTCTTATATTAAAAAAAAATAAATAAATAAATTGCTAAACGCTGTTTCGTGCTATCGTCCAAGAAAGAGTGATCAGTTGTTTCAGCAAGTGCCCCAATACAACTTTAGATTTCATGGGTGCTTATTTTAACCCAAACCATGATCTTTCGTTACACCTAAATAAACTTTAGTCATAGCATTGTCACATCATAAAACTGGGTTATGTTTCAACAGTGATTTGTAACCGTTTTGGAAAGCACTGACAAGTGACATTATCCTACTTACAGTAGCATCAGATCAGAAAGCATCGACCAAACAACACGTTTTTTTCTTCCAAAGGTGATGTTTCGCAAATTATCTGAAAATCTTTTGTGTGATATGTGAATTTTTACACATGAAATGGTATAGTGTTATAATTACAGGTCCTTTTTTGCTGTGTTTTTTATGCACCACACTTCTTGGTAATCATTTGCAGAACAGTGGGTTTGTTAATTCAATATGTATTGGCAGTGTTTTCATTAATGCCATCGTCTTTTTCTCAACTTATTCTAGATAAACCAGAAAAATAACTTATATTTTGCAATATGTACTGAACAAAATTTAACTTTAACCAATTGTTTTTGCTCCCATTTTTCAAAGGTTTCAGTTACAGATCTAAATCTTTTTTTATGCACCCAAAAGATATATTTCTCTCAAAGTTTGGTCATAAATTTGTTAAAATCTGTGTTAGTGAGCACTTCTCCTTTTCCAAAAAAATCCATCCACCTCCATTACTACACAGGTGTGCCTTGGGATGTAGGGGCGTTGAAATTAATCATTTCTACGATGCATCGCGATGCGGATATGGACGATTGTGCATCGATGCACTGACTGAGCATAATCGATTATAGCATCCTCACGTTGCTGCTTGATTTTCCGGTCGCGACTGGTTAATAAAGTTGTCGATTTCAAAATAACATCGTCATAGTAACATCGCATTGAATTGTGGGAGAACAACATCAGTGCAATATGGCGGAGGCAGACGAAACTCATCGAGAGCCAGTAATAAAAAACGCACCTAGTATTTTGAAAGCGGACATCTGGGCACATTTCGTATTTTATGAAATTACCGGGAAGCACGAACTGGACAAGACGCACGCTGTGTGTAAAGTTTGTCACACAAAAATTAGATATCTTGGAAATACAACTAACTTGAGGAATCACGTTAGCCGTTTTCACTCCGAGAAGCTAACGCCTGCCACCGTGAAGGAAAGACCGGATCCAGTTCAGCCAAGAATTGATGAAAAACTGTCAATTTTGCCGCCGAATGCTGAGAAAGCTAAAAGAATCACCCAGTCTGTGGCGGCTTTCATAGCTAAGGATCTACGGCCTTATTCGGTTGTGGAAAACTCCGGGTTTCGCCACCTGTTGAAGACGCTGGAGCCACGGTATAAGCTTCCTTCACGTAGCCACTTCACAGACAAAGTCATACCTGCACTCTACAATGAAACTAAAGGCCAGGTAATGGCGTCAATGAGCCAAGCTAGTCGAGTAGCCATAACATGTGATTCCTGGACGTCTGTTGCGACCGAGTCTTATTTAACAGTAACGGTGCATTACGTTAACGAGGACTGGCAGATTTTGTCGCGACGTGCTGCAAACGAGCCGTGTAACGAGTCTCACACAGGTGCTCATCTGGCCGAGCCGCTGTCTCATGTTGTGGAAGAATGGCAGCTGTCAGAGAAAGATGTAGTGCTGGTGACAGACAACGCGTCTAATATGATTGTTGCAGCTCAAGTCGGAAAATTCCCTCATGTGAAATGCTTTGCCCATACGCTGAATCTCGCGTCCCAGAGGGCGCTTCAGGTGTCCACGCTCTCCAGGCTTCTGGGCAGAGTGCGACGGATAACAACATTCTTCCACCGCAGCACTATAGCGAACCACACTTTGAAAGTGAAACAGAAATGTCTGGGCCTGAAAAATCATAAGCTGCTAACTGATGTTGCCACAAGGTGGAACAGTGCATACGACATGGTCGAGAGGTTCTTGGAGCAACAACCTGCAATCTGTGCCACCTTGCTGTCTCCAGAGGTGAGGAGAGGACAGTCAGACCTCTGCACTCTCAATGAAACAGATGTGTCAAATGCAGAGGACGCTGTGAGTGCATTAAAGCCAATGAAGGATGCAACCACACTGATGTCAGAAGAGAGCAACCCAACAGTGTCTCTCATTGCTCCAATACATGCACAGCTTCTCCAGAACATGACAGACACCATCGGAGACTCACCCATGATCCACGAGATCAAGAATGCCATCAAGACAGATCTCCTGAAGAGGTACAACAGTGAGGCAGAGAAGAAGATCCTTCATACAGCCTCTGCCCTGGATCCCCGTATTAAGGACTGCCCTTTCTAACAGAGGAGGAGAGACTGAGATCTACAGAGGAGTGACCGAGGAGGCTGCATCTTTGGAGGTAATTTTACCAGGTTTCATGTAAAATTTATTAAAACAAACTTAAAATGCTCATAATAGTATTAATAGTAGTTACAAAGAGTGAAAGTTTTTATAAGACAGAAAAAAATTATCCTAATAAATGTGAGCTTGACAGAATAAGTGCTAACTGTTAGTTTAATGCAATTTTCTTTTTTGTGTTCTTTTGTTCAAACCAAGGATGAGAGGACACTCAGGAGGACAGAAGTGGATGAAGCGCCTGGGGGAATGGGGACTCTGGAAGAAGAGAGACCCACAGAGGACAGCCCTCTGCTCCCAAAGAAAGGCCCCATCATCACTGCTTGTGAGTTTGCTGGGACAGTCCTTCACTGACACTGAAGGTACAGTAGAACCAAAGACCCCCTATGCCAGGGCTGAAGAGGAAATGGAGAGATACTGTAAAGCCCCAGCTCTCCCTCTAACTGAGGATCCTTTAAACTGGTGGCGTGTCCAGGAGGTCACATTTCCCCTCCTCTCTCAGCTGTCAAAGCGGTACTTGTGTATCCCAGGCACAAGCGTGTCTGCAGAGCGAGTTTTCTCCACTGCAGGAGATGTTGTCACTGCAAAGAGAAGTGCTCTCAAGCCAGAACATGTGGATCAACTGGTGTTCTTACAGAAGAACCTACAAATTCCCAAATGCTGATCAGTGAGCCATGTTTGTGATATTTGGCACATTCAGGAAGTGCCCTGTGTCCAGTGCTGCTATTTGAAAACCTTTTTGTAGATTACAGCACTAGAATGCTTTGTTTTTGAGGATTGACCATTTCCACACAATGGGTAGGCTAGGCCTATACTCTTTATTTCAGTTTACAATTGGATTTAATATTAGGAGCTTCTGTTAACATTTTTGATATCATAAAACAGTACGCTACACTGTATAAACTAGTAGTTCATTGCTACCTGTGGTTTGTTGTGTTCAGACACATTGTGATGTTTGCCACATTCAGGAAGTACCCTGTTTTACAGTAGAAGACAGATTTATGTGTGGTTTAGGGAGGATGACCATTTTCACACAAAGATTATAGGTAGTTGGCTACTAGGCCTCTACAATTTATTTTGGTTTAAAGCCTAATTTGCTGTTCATACATTGACATTTATGTTATTTGTGTTTATGTTATTTATGTTTTTGAAGAAGAAGTACACTGTGCTTTATTGATGCTATTTTAGTATTTACTGTTAGAAATACTGCTGTTGCTTGCTTTGTTCAGACTCAAGTCATATTTCTGATGCTTGCCACATTCAAGACATTCAGTGTCCTTTTTTGAGTATAGGACAGTTGCTAAAGGTTGCAGCTGGCCTGCAGAAGTATTTGTTTTATTTAATTTAATTCATTTATTTTGGTTTATTAAGACATCGATGTTACTTACCGGTAATCCTGAAGCACTTTCTAATAAAGAAGGGAGTTCATATTTATCTGACTGCTTGTATTAATTGATTAAAAAAGTAACCATGCTCAGTAATATAGGAAATTAAGAATGCAGTGCATCGTGATGCATCGTGATGCATCGTGGAATCGAATCGAATCGAATCGTTAACAGGATAATCGTAATCGAATCGAATCGGGAGACCAGTGAAGATGCACAGCCCTATTGGGATGGTCACAATAAAAGTATACTCAATGACACAAATGTCACACGTTTTGAGGGAGCATGCAAACGGCATGCTGACAGTACAGTAGGTATGTCCACCAGAACGGTTGCCCATGAATTGAATGTTAATGTTCACCATAAGTTGCCTTCAATGGTGTTTACATGAATTTGGCAGTACATCCAACGGTCCTAACAACTGCAGACCATGTATAGCCACACCAGCTCAGGACCTCCACATCCACCATCTTCACCTGCAAGATCATCTGAGATCAGCCCCCGGAACAGCTGAAACCATCTCAATGAAGCTCATCTGCATGTTTGTCATCCTCACTAGGGTCTTCACCTGACAGACGTCTGTCATCGTAACCGACTTATGTGGTTGTGAGGCTGGTGGCCATCCATTACATCTCCACTGGGTATATTTATGTAAAACTATGTATTTGTAACAAAGAAATGTAAAAAAAAAAAAAAAAAAAAGATATGAATGATTTCTGGGTTAAAACAGAAGAACACTGACTTAATAAGAATCACCAGGAACCTGCACAACATAGAGTGCTCCATGTGGCCACCTCCACCCCTCACCCTCATCTCTGTTGCCATGGCGTTGAAGTGTGATTAGAACTCTGGCTAACCAACATGGCTGACGATATTGACTTCCTGTCTGGTTCATGCAAACAGGATGTGACAGATTTAATTTGTTTGTCAGCCCACCTTAATTTAAACAGAAGGCTGGGAGCGGGAGAGAGGTAAAGACTGAGGGAGGTAAGGAGAGAGGGAACGAGAGAGAGGGTTTCACACACGTTCACTTTCTGATTGGCTTACTTGCAGTTAAAATGAGCAGTTATGTGTGTTTGTGTGTGTGTTAGTAGGTTTGCATGTAAGATTCAGGTGTTTCTCCTTTGTTTTGAGTGTGTGCTTTCAACAAAATCAACTTATATTATCATGAATACACAGAACAAGCATGCAGCTTCAAATTGTGTGCGTGCAAAAATCAAAATGTGGGAAATAGCGATGGACAGAGGAGTGGAAAGAACATGTAGGAACAGACAAATACAAAAACTAGGAATCCAACCGAGAGAATATGTAGGTAGGAGCGGGCACAGAAGATTAAGCAGGAGTGACTTGATCGTGACAAGATCGTGAAGGTAACGAAGTCTGAGAGAGAGGAGCACAGGAAGAGGGACAGAGGAGGAAGAGGAGGAGGAGGAGGAGGAGGAGGAGGAGGAGGGAGAGTCCACCATACAGACAGCTTCAAGATGGAGCATGAACCAGATGGACGGTTTCAACTCGTGTACATCTGAGAGACAATCCTGATGATGGTAGAGAGCGAGAGTGTGACAGTGAATACAGAGGGCTGCATTATTGTTTAAATCATTGATCGCTTCCCTTTCCTTCTCTCTCTTCCATCTATATATCTATCTTGCTCTTCCTCTATTCAATCTTTCTCTCTTTCTTTGTCACCTCAGTTATTTCTGTGACAGTCACATGGGCAGCCTGTCCTCTTGTCTTTGTTCTCACCCTTCCCTTTCTCTTTTTGACACACACATACTGTCTCAACATTTTTGTCCTCTCTCAACCCGTTTTTCTTCTGCCTTCTTTTTTATAATAGTTCTTATTATTCAAAGGTTGAACAGTTCCTCATTGTTTGCACTGATCTATTTTTGTTTATTAAAAGGCACCATTACCAACTGCCCTTTTCAATGATGGCTGCCAGTGAAGTTGTAGCTGTTTTCTCTGTCGCAGTCCAGTTAAAATGCTGTCATCATTTCTTTGTGTTTCTAAGACTATCAGAGTTATTACTCTCCCAGGGAGGCCGCAAAGGGACTTCAGACTTTTGACTGTCATGTTTTTGAGGTATTTCAATCCATCAGTTTTTATGCACATTATTAAGCTTTGAAAACAAAACTGGAAGTGGAAACGCTTAAAATTTGAGAAAAAGTCAAAAATATTGCAAAAAAAACTTTTGGCTGAGGTGAAAAAGTTGGTGTACCGATGAATGTAAAATGTGATAAGTACAATGGAAACAGACTTACCAAATGAATTACGATGTACATGAAGCATGTAACTTAAACGTCCACTGACACGCAGAATATCAGCAGATGAAAAAAATCAGATCTATGTGGAACTATTTCCCCACAGATGAAATAACAAAATATATGAAAGATAAAAGCCATATTTCATCACATTTCCACATCATTCTCATTCATTTAAGTTTTGACTGGCGCTCTTTTGATTACGTCACCTTGTTCCACCCTCCTCTTATGCAGTGGTTTAACGGCACCCAACTAGAGAATTTGGGCCACCAACACAACTTTTTGTTTCCAAAACCAACTCCTAATATTCATAACCATGGATGGAAATGCACTTTCATCTGCATTACTGTTTGCAGATCTTCTACAAATTGGTTTAAAATGTGCACTATATTTGTTCACAGAAATTTACAATAGAATATATTTCCACTTTTAACCTATCTGTAGTTAAATTTCTATTTAGATATTCATATTCATCAATTTCATATCTTGTTTGGGAGATAACCCTGCCCACATGTAGGGTATGTGTGTTCTAGTATCAGCGATGTGCTATTGATTAAAGCTATGTTGTGTCAGCTTCAGGTCGGCTCTAATGCCAAAATCATTAACCATGCTGTTATGGTATAATACACACCTGAAAAGATGTATGATGAGGAATTAGTGTTTACATATATATGTTTTCATAATTTTGTCATGTTTATTGCCTTCTATCTTCTGTGATGGGCATTACACATTAATAGATGTCAATTTTTCATTTGATTGATGATGATGGTGACTGGTAAATGGCCCCAGTCAGTATTGATCAAACGTAAGAATGGAAACCAGTACATGCACAGTAGGTGGATGCAATTACTGAAATGAAACCCTGGATTATATAAATCTAAAATATCTATGAGAATCACTGCCAAGCATCTGCTTCTTCTTAATAACAAGCATTATCTGGTGGAAAGTCTTCAACTCTAATGGTGTGTTTGGGTGCCGTTGACCCTCATTAAAGCTACAGTTGGTAACTGTTATGAAAAAAACTTTGTGTCATATTTGCTGAGACTGTCACTATATTCCGAAAGAAGTACATGAGATAGATAGTCATAATTCTTCTTCTTCTCCTACTGCCTCTAATGGCATTTGCTAGAATCAGACCACAGTGCTTCATCTGTAAGTCTATTTTAAATGTAACCTCCGAACTTGATATTGAATTCAACTTACTTGAGGGTCTTGCATTAACATAACTATATAACTATAAAACTGCTTTGTTCTGGTTAAGAGACTGATCATTCCACCTTGTGGTAATCTACAGACCCCCTGGCTATTATTCCCAATTTTAAGAAGAATTTGGAGATCCCAGGGCTTGTCACTCATTCAGGTGAGATCTTATTTGAATTATTGAGAAGCTGCCAATATTGATCGTTACCATTGGGGCATCCCTATGCTTAATATTTCTTTTACTGTGAATGCCTTTTCAGCAAACAAAAATAATGTTTATTTGTTAATCCACAGCTTGTATCAAATATAAAATATCTCCATATTTGGTGTACTATCAGTGCTGTTGTATTTTGTCAGAAACAAATATACAAGCTCAGTTTGTGGCAATGGGAAGGGTTACCACCTTTTATAGGTAACATTTTGGATTTTAATCAAGTCAAAACAAATGAAAATAAACAGAGGAAAAGGTTTGGTTGATTTTGCAATAATTATTATTACTATAAAATGTTCTTTTTCAAGATCTTCAGTGAGTTACAAACAACATAAGATGGATAATGCAAAAAAAAAATGCCACAAACATACAGTAGCGGATTCTGTGGGACCCCAAACAATGAAAGGCAAGCCAATGTCAACAAAGGACCAGAATTAAATAAAAATGTACAGTTGTTTTAAATGGCAGTGACAGCGGAGTCTTTCCATTGCTTTTGCCCTTTTGATAATTTCAAAGTAACACTCTTTCTTTTAACAGTGGGCTTCATTCATGGATCCATTTTATTGTCATATTCCTCTCATGCAGACCTCAGCACATCTGTTGCCAGTTGTAGAACATCTCACCCAGACATTATATTGGTATCCAGTTGGAAAGTCACCTTCCACCACGCCGACATACTGCCACAAGGCTGTGGTTCTGGTTTGTTACCACGGAGACGAGCACGCAGAGCGACGGTTGCTGTTTGGCAGCGATGCTTGTCTTGGCAGGGAAACGGCCAACGCTGAGGTCGAGTGACAGCCAGATGCACACACAGGCATGCACACACACACACACTCTCTCTCTCTTCCTCTCTCTCCTCAAGGCTCAGCAGGCAGGGCGGGTGGGGGGGGCTATGTGTGTGTGTGTGTGTGACAGTGTTAAGCAGGCGAGGGTGACAGTGACGTGACACTGGTGAAATAATTATGAGTCCAAAACAGGGCTGACAGGGAGCAGCCCGTGCCCTTCAACTATCTGTCAACTGTCATTAACATAGAGCCCTGATACACAGCCTGAGGAGAGAGAGGGGAACAGAGACAGAGGGAGAGTGAAATGGGAAGAGAAAAAGAGAAAAAACTGAAACTACAGAGGGGGACACATCCAAAATGATCCATCTTCAAAAGTCAGTTAATCTAGAATTGAGTCTCGATGAGATAAGTTAACAGGACTCAGATCATCTGCACGATTAAATGTCTCTTATTTAATAGGTTTGGAATGACTTGGACATTTGCAGTAAGAGGAAATATTATAGAGAGATTTAGGAGATGGGATGGGGAAAAAGAAGAAAAAGGGTGTGAGAGAGGAGAAGGTGAATACAGGACAAGATAAAGAGCTTATATGACAAGACAACAAAACATTATAGTAAAACGTTAACAAGGACTGATGAAAAAATTACTGTTGTTTCATGGTCATTACCACAACTTCAACCAGTGCTTATAAATCTGAAATAATACTACCAGGCTATAATACTTTGTTCACAGCTATGTAATTTAGGAACTAAAGAGAAGTGACACTGATTGTGTCTACTGGTTCCTCTTTTCTATTTACTCAAAAAAAACCACTGCAATTTAGCTTAAAGACAAACCACTGCATTATGACATGTATGGTGTGGTGTGGCCTCAGGTCTTAAGAAAATGGCCCCAGAAACCACACCTTCATACATTTGTGGATTCCACTCTCTGGAACACCAAAACACCAAAGGTCGTGGGAACAGAGTGTGTTTGAGTGTGTGTGTGTAGAAACTCTCATTTTACTCTGTACTGGCTGATGTAAATATCAAAACTGGTAATAGTGTGATACTAATGTGGCGCACAATACAATTATGAGCTCTGCTGAAGTAAAACCAGAGGAAGACATCCGTCCTAGCAGCTGACAAACACCACTCCCTGGCCATGGCTGTCATTCTAAAAGCTGCTGACCAATAGGAATACAGCGATGTAACACCTGTCCATGTAGAACTTGGTGTCAGAAGTCAAAACAAAAGGCTGTGAAACTGAAAAAAGTGCCAGCAGAGAGAAATCCAAATCAGTGAAAGAAAAGTGAAGAATGCTGTAATCAAGTATTGCACTCTTGTAAAGTTTTATTTAAAGTTTTGCCTTTTAGGTAACTTTTTGGTTTCAAATTTCTTTTACTTGCTTTCAGTTTAATTTGTAGATTCTTGGGAGATTTTGTTGAATTACTATGAAACAAATCTAATCCCATAATAAGGCTTTTTTCAGCGGCTGTGCACTGCACAGGAAAAGGCAGCCATCTCATTCATTTCTCTGAGGCCACTGCATTGGACCTGAAAATGCAAGGTGAAAAAACAGAACCTGGCTAAACTTTGGCTGCAAGACAATGCAGCGTTTTTGGCAGAGCAATGCGCTGACCAATCAAACATGTAGAAACATGCATTCCTGGCTGATTACTTTGCAACCTCATTCATTCATTCATCTTCTAACCATTTCATCCTCTTGAGAGTCGTGGGGGGGCTGGAGCCTATCCCAGCTGACATTGGGCGAGAGGCAGGGTACACCCTGGACAGGTCGCCAGACTATCACAGGGCTGACACATAGAGACAAACAACCATTCACGCTCACATTCACACCTACGGACAATTTAGAGTTACCAATTAACCTAGTCCCCAATCTGCATGTCTTTGGACTGTGGGGGGAAGCCGGAGTGCCCGGAGAGAACCCATGCTGACACGGGGAGAACATGCAAACTCTGCACAGAAGGGCTCCCACGCCCGGGATCGCACCAGCAACCCTCTTGCTGTGAGGCGACAGTGCTAACCACCACACCACCGTGCAGCCCTACTTTGCAGCCCTACTTTGCAACCTGAACATGGAAATTCTACTGCTCACCTGGCAATTTTGGCAACCGCGGATGATAAAGATTGTCACAATGACTTTGTAAAGTTGTGAAATACTTACTCATTGTATAATGAACTGCTATTCAGTGTAGACAAACTAGGTTTCTGGAATCATATTTTAATGTTGCACCAGTGAAACAATGAAAACATAAATACATGTACTAGAACACCCTCAGGAGGTTGAAGCACCCAGAGCCAGCCCTGGAGCTCCACCACTTGCAACGGAGCTCCAGGAAACAGCTAGGCTCAACTTCAGACAGAAGGTGGAAGCACCAGCACTGGAGCTCCATGGAACTGCCGGGTTCAAGAGGAGGAAGTGCCCAGAAGCCGGGAAGCTCCATCGGCTTCCTGGCAAGCTGAAACTATCATTGCAGCGCTGATGATAGTTTCAGCATTTGGTCTGCTGTCTTCTGTATTTTATTTTAGAAATAGCCTAGTGTCACTGTCATTTGTGATTGATTACGTACATATTCCACATATTTTTCAGATGTGTCTAAACAGAGAGTGAGACAGATGAGCAGACAAACACCCACATGTAACCACAACAGGCTCTTTCATATGATACATGCATATTACCTCAATGCTATTTGCTGACTTCGATGAGTCGATAACCTAATTATCATGACAGACCTAGCTACAGGTGCAGCTAAATGGCTTAATAATTCTGGCAACTGCTCAAGCACGATGTACACCAGCATACAAACTCAAATCAAATGTATTCAGAGTGTATTTTCTCTATAACATTCCACTTAAATAAGATTTGTCCCCAATTTTTGTATTGAGTATGACTTTCCCATTTCAAAAGCTAAAACTGCCAGGTAAGAAAGTGCAGTCTCACAGTAAAAGAAATAGTTGTCAAATGCCTCACCCCATGAGATCTCTTTCTTCTGCTGTAAATGTGTGTGTGTGTGTGTGTGTGTGTGTGTGTGTGTGTGTGTGAATGTTTCTATAGCAGGGTGTGGATTGACATGTGGATTAGGCGAAGGCCCTGGTGAAATATGTCAGAAAACACTCTGTTACCAAGAGTCAGGATGTAAAATGCCTCAGTGTACATAACTCTTCTTAACGGGGAGTAAATCCCTCCTCAAAACAAGAAGACACACAGTACATTTCGCAACAGTATATTTGGAAATAAATCTCACATGATGCACCATGAAACACTCAAAGAGACGACGAGAGAGGCAGAGTTAAGGAGAGAAAAGAGAGGGAGAGATGAGAGGGGGATTTATGGACAGGGGGGATATTCCAGTGGCTAAGACGAGCCAAATCGCCAACAACAGACTGACGGACTGAAAACACAAATAAAGAGCCATTTTTATGATGTGAATGGATGGGTTCTCTGGAAGACACTTGGCTGGATTTTATTTGGTCATGGATTTGGCCCGAGCCAGTACATATTTCTGTTTTATGAAGAGACTCAACGGCTAAGACAGCGGCTAACAGAGTGGTGCGAACCCTCTCACCTTATTGAGGTTGGTAAAGAAAACAGCAGGGAGGAGAAGAAAAAGCAGGTGAAAGACAAAAATAAAGTGAGCATTAAAAAAGACAGTCATTCCTAAAAACAGCTCAATCAAAATATGTTCTGAAAAACAGACAAATTCCCCACTTTGACTAACAATGCTCACACACACAGGTACACACACATACAAACATTCAACATTCATAATCCCTAAAGCTGACAAGTTGTACTTAGACAGCAAGAGGACAATCCAGTCCCTTTGCCATGAGCCTGTGTTCTTGCGATTCAACGTCCCAACAGCTTCAGTGTGATACACAACTGTCGTAAATACAAATTGTGCCTGCAGTGTTCTTAACTGTTTATACTGTCCTGATGTAAGTTGTAGGGATCTGTCTCACAGCTAACGGGAAAAGAACAACAGTCCAATGGCAGAGTGTACACCCCTCCCAATGAAAGTTTGCAACGTAGGCTGTAACCTCATCTGTGTCACCGTTGTCTCACAATGTCTCATGGACAACTGTACACATGCATTTGTTGACAAGCTGAAGGATTCTGAACGAGCATACATGATGTCAAAAGGCCAAAGACCCGTGTCAAGGATAGAGCAATATTACAGGATTGTACATGGATATGATTCTGAATAGTTATTACCAGCCGCAAAACCATTGCAATGGCTTGTCTGTTTTCACCTTTGAATCTATGTTTGTCATCAGAGCAAAATGTGGTCCTGGAGACACCAATTGATGCTGAACTACCACAGAAGCCATTTTGAGTACTCTGCCAGGTGTGGACAGATTTTGTCACCTCGATAATGTCACAACCATGTAAGATCCAGTACAAACCTAACAGGTGTGTAGTTCAGATCAAACTGAAGGTCAAGTTAGAAGATGGGTCTTGTCTGAGCAAGGGGGCCTAAAGTTGGGTTTGGGACATTCATTTTAAGTTGCGAATCTCTGTATCACAGCTGGAGTTTTAAGGTAGTACAACCCTTTTGTCTTCTCTGTCAACTGTCATGTAAACTCAAGGGTGAAAGGGAATCCAAATCCCCCAAATGATCAGAGAAAAACAAAACTTAAATATCCCTTCTTCTGATACAAAAAAGTTTGTGTTTTACTTCTATCTTTTGAGTTATGTTTTAAAAAGCTCAGCACACTCACGTGTAGTTTGTTGCAGCTCAAAGAAAATGGCCTGCAGATGCTTGATACACACCAGTCCTTTTCTCCATGTCTTTGATAAAATGCTGCATGAAACCATTTGGACAGAGGGATGAGCCACGGCTTTGTAAAACAAATTCCTGTAGACGGTAAAGTAGTCATCACTGTAAAATTAATTGCACCCGTCGCCTGGATCTTTGACAGCAGGCATGTGACAGTTGTTGCTTTCAGTGTGAAAACCCCAGTGAAAGCAGAGACGACTCAATCTCTCCCTCTGCCTTTCATACAGTATCTCTTTCAATCTCTCACACACATGCTAATCGTTCCCTCTCATTTGCATCCTAATGATTTCACTCTTCCTTTTTAGCCCTTGTCCGATCCCTCTATTAAGTTATGTGCCGCTTGCGCTCCCTCCCATGTCTTTGTGTTGGTGTCTGCTGACTTTTCAGTCTATGTGTTCCTTGTAGGCTTTTTATGGAGGTTATTATTCTAAAGGGTGGGATTTCAATAGTTTATGCTTGATCTGATACAGGGGACTTGTGTATGTCGCTCATGGAACCACACTGAAATAAAAAGATAAGAAAATATTAGGAAAGAAAAAGAAAATAGTAGGAATAGTGCTGAATCACAGTGGTAATTTTTATTATCTCAGAGATAACACAACAGTTTGAATGACTGTAAAAGTAAGTGTATGACCACATCAAACAGAAAAGATCCGCTTATTCTGAATGAATTATGGTTCAATTAAAGGAAGATTGTGAAAAAATAGCACAATCATATTTACACACAACTAGACAGAGGTCATCACTGCACAATTGATTCCCTGTGAATCACTTCTCAACTTTATTCCACAACACATAATTAAATTATTTGTGTAAATCTGTAGACTGACACATTTAAATTTTTATAGACTTTTAGCAAAATATGCTGATTTTTTTTTAATTAGATTGATTTTCACCTGTATTACATGAATCCAAAAGTTGTGTTCCTTGAAAGTAAACAACATTTAAACTGCAGAGTCTGTGATGCAAATTACATTTTTTTTAGATTTCACATGAATTCTTAAAATACTGATTTTAATTTTATCTTATTTGTTATCTGAACCTAATAAAATTTTACTTTTTAAACCTAGCCTTAACTGTAAGCATAATTTTTGAGTTGAGGAAAAAAAAAAAATCAAACAATTAACTTGAAACTATTCACAGTTAAGATATTTAAAACTTACTGAATTTGTTTAAAGACCTCATGCTTTTCCTGTTTTTGACTTTGTTATGGGAAATTAAATCTCATAGTATGTGCCATGTTACCATGTGGTGGGGTTGCTTGTGTGTGTATGTGTGAGTATGTTTGTGTGCCTCTTGTCACAGGCCTCCCTGTACCCTCAGTCCCTGCTGGGGCAGGTTACACTTTAATTAAACTCCACACAGAATTGTGTGAGTGTTCTCTCTCTCACTGGAGAGCTAATAAGCAACAAATATACAAAGCAATAAATTAATGGTGTGGATAATTAACCAGCAGTGTGGCTCGAAATGCATAACGGAGCACCAGCCACAATCAGGGAACTCACAGTCCTTGTGTGTGTGTATGTTTGTGTGCAGTCATTTGAGTGAGTGCGTAGGGTACTTAGTTATGTGTGATTCTGAGAAGAAATAATCAGGTAGGCACGTAAAAAAGGCTCAAAAACACTGCCATGTTCACACTGTAAGGAGGTTATTGTAAATGCCTTTTACTCGTGGGAGTGCATCTGTTTCCAGACAGCTCCAGCTCAGCAGTGAATAATAACAGTGTCTAAAAGGCAGTGAAACATGCATACCATATGTCTATTTTTAAGGAGAGCAAATTTCAGATTATTAACAATAACACGCAATTGTCATTTGGAGTTGTCCCTCTTCCCCTTCCTTAACTTCCTATCATGATGAGAAAGCAGAAACAGCAGGTCTGACCACTCAACAAAATCATTATCTAAAGCAACTCATAAATTAGTATCTTGAAATATCTGGTGACTATTTGAGTCACGCAGTTGCAATATTTTGCATCAGCTGTCGCAAAGACAATTGCCACTTGCTGCCACATCATCACAATCCAGCAAGACATCGTTAAGATACTAAATGACACGACTCAAACTGAAAACTGTGAGTGTAAGGATTGTTTCCTCCAAGTTGTATTCATCAGTGGGCAAAGTCAAGCCAGTCAGCAAATTAAATCATACCCATAGTTACCGCCTGTCGAGAGAAGTTGGATTTAGCTTTAATTTTCCTGATTTGGCGCCAGTCTAAAATGTGTGCAGTCAACAGTGCATGTAGAAAAGGAGTAGAATCAAAGAAATACGCAAGTACAGCAGTACACAACAGAACAAATGTAATGTGCATGCATTACAATAGCCTGGTAGTAGATCTGAAGAGTATTGGACAGGCTTCAAGAAATCGCCTATCACACCAGTTCGCTGAGATGGATTCACTGCGGACTCAAAGCGTCCAGCAACGATTGAAAAGGTCACTCGTGTCTCCGCTGCACCCCTCAACGTCCCGTACACCTTAGCCTCTAATCTGAATAGTGTGTGTGCGCTGTGTGTAATCTGAATAGTAATAAGGCTGGCTGATAGATTGATGCATAACAGCAAGGAGCATGCAGAACAGGCGGGCTATTTTGGTGTCAACTCCCTTTATTTTCCAGCTGGCCCCGTTCCATTCAGCCACTTCAGATGCTGTAGATCTGATACAGAGCTTGGAGGCTGGGAAATGACTTTGATCAAAGTTGTATTGTGTCACAAAGGGGTTTGACATTTTATTTTGTACCTCTGCTTTTTTAAGGTAAAAGGAAAATGTGGTTTCCCCGCATACATGCCCACTCAAAACCTCTCTGATCACAGAATCTTAGAAGAATTTGATTTTTGCAATGCAAGGTCAATGAAATTTAATTAGAAATGTAATCAGTTACTCGTCTCTTACTCAATGTAATCACATTACTTATTACTCAACAACAAAGGAAATGTGTTATAAGACATTTTTTGAGTAAGCAAAAGGGATATTTTCACCCCCAGCCCTTGATCAAGCTAACATGTCATGGAAACAAATTTGTTTTTTCTAAGATGGTGAGGGCATGACCCTCTCTACTCTGCCTTACACTGCCTGTAATTGTCTTTCCTGATATTCTTATCCTAACCCTAATAATTAATCTTACTCCTCCTATCCTAACCAGCCAACAAAGGCAACAACTACAAGCAAATCAGAGGGAGAGTAAGTTGGATCAAGATTTTGCAGACAGAGTAGAAACAAATTTGTGACCTGGACCAGTCTCACCAAACCACAGAGATGTAATACTTTAGCCAAATAAAAGGAGGACGGCAAATATGCTGATACCTTGAAATGTTATGAAACATTACTGGAATTAGTAACAGTAATGTACTTGCCAAATTTTAAATTTACTTG
This sequence comes from Epinephelus fuscoguttatus, assembly GCF_011397635.1. Taxonomy (NCBI): domain Eukaryota; kingdom Metazoa; phylum Chordata; class Actinopteri; order Perciformes; family Serranidae; genus Epinephelus; species Epinephelus fuscoguttatus. The sequence continues at coordinate 9,104,847 of NC_064766.1, read as the reverse complement.
TTGTAGGCCTAAAGGTTGGCGTTATGAAACTTTTCTTTCAGGAAAAACTAGTATTGTTAAGGGTTTGGGGTTAGGTTCCATCTTCAAGATTTTTTTTTTTTTCTTTTTTCTCCCCACTAATGGTAGCCATGGTTCCACTTGTAAGACCCAGGCAGAGTAGTGACAGCCGAGGGCACCCTTGCTGCCAGAAGAAATGCTGGCATTGTACATTTATGAAAACCACAGATGCACCACATTTGTATGTTTCATATGTTCTGAATGAGCATTTCTACAGTGAAGTGTATTTAAGCTGATTTGCTCATCAGGGGGAGGAGGGGATAGTGATTGGCATTGCAACTATGGACAAGATGCCTCCCAGGCTGCAGACAGCTGTAGACCACTGTTCAATACCAACAACTAACTGGTTGTTCTTTGGCAAGTCATCACTGCGTCTTCCAGCGTCTTTTTAAACCACTAAATGAGGGTGTTTTTTTAGCAATCTGCCGCTGTGTTTCCAGCCAGGATAGTGCCATGAAAAATGGTTGTCTTTTACTGAGACATCCCTGCTTTTCCTGCTGGGGCTTGGCCACCAAAACCGGGTATTTTAAACCAAAACATGATCTTTCCCTAACCACTAGGTGCTTAGTGTTTTTTGTGCCTAAACCTAACCGCGTTAATTGCAGCATTGTTGAAATGTCTAAGTTTTAATATGTCTGCTACATATTATTGAACAAATGTAACAGGTGTGGATTGGGGGAGTGAACTGACTGGACTAACTGTACTGTAAGATTGCGAACGAGCAGGGCATACAAGGCCCAAAAAAATGAAAAAAAGATATAATTTTTCAAGGTACCTTGTGACATATTCTAAAATATGTCTTAAAATCCTGGACACTTGCATGGGAATTATGCATTTTATTATTGGAATAAATCAGAGTAATGAGTGGAATTAAAAAACTATAAGCATGGTCCAAGTGGCTTTCCAGGAGCTAGTTTACCATCCTTGTTTCCTTCTCTTCCCCCTCGCAGTCACCGCTCCGTAGCCTTGGGCACAATTACTGGGACTTTGAGGGAGAGCGGTGAGGACTGCACTGTCCTTTAACAATTACCAGCCGCTGTGAATATTAAGATAATATTAAAATGTCTGCCTCCATCTGCGGTCCTGTCCTGATTGCTATCTTAACCTCTGACTGGGGGGGGGGGCACAGCAGTCCGGTCTGTTCAGAGACACCAACAAGACTGAGAGGAGCCGCGCTTTAATTCTTCTGCCTGCGATTTGTGGATAATAGGGAGGATGGATAATGTATGCATGGCAGATATTACTGTCTGGGCTATAACATGGAGCCACACAATCCTACATACATGCACACACAACAGTGAACACACACACATTTATTAATCTCTGCAACTGAACACGACGGCAGCAATACGGAGCTATTATATTTGAATCATCATGGATATCACACACACACACACACACACACACAGAGTTCTAATCCTGTCTGATAGAAATACCGATGTGTCAAAGCCATGAGGGCAACTCTTAAATCAAGTTGGGGGGAGATGGAGGACGGCAAGGATGGATAGAAAGATAGATGGAAGGAAGGATAGAGGGAAAAGACAGAGGGATTTGACATGGAGGAATAGATGGAAAGAGGGAGGGGAAGTCTGGGCAAGTTCTACACTGTTAAATGTTACATATCAAAGAGGAAAAATTAATTAACAATCTTTCCTCTCCTGACTTGACACCTGCACCCGCACTTTACCTTCAAACTGATATTAAAAGTAACCCTGCGCACCACCCACACAGACAGACAATTACACACACACCTAGTGAGTCACAGCAACTGAACTTCCCATTGATAACCACTTTGACTTGTCTCAGCAGGTGATAAAGATATGACAATTAGTTCGTTTCCACAGTCCTTCACCAGACATGAGAGCAGCACAACACTGATTAAAGCCAATATGGAGCACAGGTCCACACACAGTCGTACACGCACAACAATCTGCTTAACTGTTGAAGTGTAATATTACAATACATATCTCAGAGGGAGGAGAAAAAAAGGGCTGTAATTTGTGGCGGTGCTAATAAATCACACAGATATTATGAGAGTAGGGATTGAGACAGAGGAGAGGGGAGAGACTTTTTAATTATGACTTAAACATCAAACTCAAAACATGTCTCAGGGGAATCTGCATAATGATTTCATCTCCCTCTTTTTGTCTTGGTGAGAGATCCCGATTTTTTTTTTCTTTTCTTTTCTTTAGACGATTAAATGAACCAACGAGACAAAGACATTGGTAGACAGTACAACAATCAGTGGAGAGATTAGCAACCTGAGGAACTTTCAGTTAAGTCCACATCCAGATAAAAGTATATTAGAATCTCACCTTTTAGATGCCTCATGACCTCAGGTTACACAAATCCCTCTAATTATCTGAAATCATCATGAGAACAGTTTCCATAAAGCTCTTTCAGTTGTTTTTATTGGGGTCTGTTGATGCTGCTTTATTAAACTGTATGTGCTCACAAGGTGTAATGACACAAAGACAAACATAACGGTAAAGACAAACAAAAACATAAAGTGATCCTTCACTAAATGTGTATTCACATACTTATGCTTATTACTGTATTATTATTACTGATGCTGAAACATATAGCAGCATTTTAATTAAGCAGGTGGTTGAGGTTGGGCTAATTTCTATTACTCGATCTAGTGATGAGTAGATTAATGTGTCTAAATCCATCGCACATATGTGTGTGTCTGCAGAATAACTTCAGCAGTAACAGAACTGTGAGTAAGAAAACAATATATAGTTTTGATAATAGTAGAATTAAGAGGCATAAAATGGATATATCGGGTTTAAGTACAACCTAAAAATTGCACTCGAGTACAGTACTGGAGTTACTTTTTACAATATGCCCTCTGTTGTGGAGTGTTACCAGTAAGTTTTATTACTTCAGTTTGGCTTAGAGATTTATCCATTAGTGTCTCAGGCTGAAAGAATCATTACAACACAGCATGCTCTCCCAACTTTGGTGTTAAGACTTAAAGGACAACTTCGGTATTTTTCAACCTGGGCTCTATTTCCCCATGTGTATGTGTGCGTATGATTCATGGGTACCACTGGTTCTAACATTGGTTCAGTATTGAGGCGCGAAACGAGCTAAAACGGTAATGGGTGCAAATGCGTCCCATATAAAAGTGTTTTTTCTGCCACTGACCGGTTCACATTGCCAGTGCTATCTCTGTAAATAGCATATGGTAGCGACCCTGGGGCAGTGGTGAGTGTGAATGAGTGGAGTCAGCTGTCAGTCAGTGTTGGAGCAGAAAGGCGGAAGTTGTCCCCGCTTGGTAATGTAAATGAGTATGTGTGTGTGAAGTGTGTGTTACGCTAGAAGAGTCAGAGGACGGAGTCTTTTACGTGCTAGCCCCTGGAGTGTTACCGGAGTTTTTGGAGTGCTCTAATAAACAGGCCTTTTTCCCGAACGCAAGAACAGGATGTCGCGCAACACCCCGTACAGCTTTCACAGGCTGCCTTTGTCGGATGGAGAGATGCTGAAGTTGTGGCTAGTTGTGCTACAAATGGATGCTAACACTCCTGTCCAGACACTGCGCCTTGCAGACCATCGGGTCTGCAGTGCTCACTTCTCCCAAGATGACTACTGCCAGCCGAAGAAGAGAAGACATCCAATCCCGAAACACCTCTTCCTCAAGAAAACGGCTGTCCCACGAGTAGAGAGAGCTACAGACACAGTGAAGCAAAGCTCGTGACATCACACAGCCCAGAGGTAAGGGAAAGGCTAAGTTAGTATGCTATTTACAGAGATAACACTGGTGATCTGAACTGGTCAGTGGCGAAAAAACACACACTTCACACGCACATACTCATTTACAATACCAAGCGGGGACAACTTCCGCCTTTCCGCTCCAACACTGACTGACAGCTGACTCCACTCATTCACACTCACCACTGCCCCAGGGTCGCTACCATATGCTATTTACAGAGATAGCACTGGCGATGTGAACTGGTCAGTGGCGAAAAAAAGCACTTTTATATGGGACGCATTTGCCCCCATTACCGTTTTAGCTCGTTTCGCGCCTCAATACTGAACCAATGTTAGAACCAGTGGTACCCATGAATCATACGCACACATACACATGGGGAAATAGAGCCCAGGTTGAAAAATATAAGTTGTCCTTTAAACTAAGCTCAAAACCAACCAGATTTCCCACCATGTCTGCAGTGTTAATCTTACTAATCTATCCTCATCTGCCTTGCTAACTTTTTTCTTTTGTACTTTTAACATCACTTGATGCCATTATGCAGAGTGGCTCTAGCTCAGGTACTGGAGTATGTTGGCCATTTGTTAAAAGGACGATGATTTGATCCCTGGCTCCTACTGTCTGCATGTCAACACATCCTTGAGTAAGGCAATGAACCCCCAATTCTACTTTGTGTGTGCATGGGGAGAAACTAATTACTGCAATGTAATATAACATCTACAATACATTTTATACAATATATTTGTATGTTGTTGGTTTTTTACTGTAATTACCTTGCTGAAATTATATACTGTACTTCTTATTATGTTTACCACACTACTCACGCCTCCTTAACTTCTGCTCCTAAGCCTTTGTTTGATTGCTGTTATGTAGCAGTCTTCTTACCCTTCATTATTTAAGATGTTGTTTTAATGGCTAATTTAACATGTGGCCCAAAGAAAAGTGGCTGAAAGTTAGCCATTGAGTATCACTGGTGCATTTACCATTATGATTAATAATCTATGTGACCTTGAAAAAATAAAACTTATAACTGCCACAATTTTAGGAAATGCTTTAAAGTGATTACAATTTGGGTACAATTGTATTGTTTGATGGCAGAAGGACCTGTGCATCTGTACTCTCATCAAATACCAAAATATAAGTCTTTACACTTTGTAGTCGTGTGTGGTTTATTGTCCTGCTCCCCACAGTGTTGAAAAAGTAAAATCAACTTAAGTTGATAAAGAGAATGATTTAAAAAAAAAAATGTACAAAAGCTAATGCACCCAGGTTATCTATATCCCATGAAAACTTTTCATGTTACATCCTAACAATGTGAGGCACACACAGAGACACATATACAGAAATACACACAAACAGACCACATCAGACTTCCCCTCTTTTTCTTTCTCTACCCCTAATTCTCTTATACTTCACCCCTCTGGTCTCCCTCCCTCCTCTCCCACCATCCCTTTTGTTCTGTGCACCCCTATTTATCACGGTGTGAAGGTTGAAAGAGATATTATTATGGGGTGTCGGGCTGGAGAAAGGAGACAGGGGTAGCCACACGGATCGCGTGGGGAGAACGCGGGGCTAATGACGGGAGGACAGGCTTGGTCAGTGGCCTGTGGTACCTGCTGGATGTGATAGATGGAGAGCGGAGAGGGAAGACAAGGGGAGGGAGGAGGGCAGGGAGTCCTTTTTCCGCCTGTACATGTATTTTATTTTATTGTTTCTAGGAAATGACTTTGTAACATCCCTACCATGTAAGTATAGTAGAAGAAGAGACATATCTACATGCTGGCAGTATCAGCAGTGTTAGTGTAGTGCTATTGTTCAAGGACGCGTGCTTGTGTGTGGATGTGTGGTGGGACTTATTTAGTCACACTGTAATAAAAAGAAAAATGAGTTTGAATCCTTCTAGTTCGTTCCCCATTTTAAAACCTTTATACTTTGCACTTGACATAAAAGCAACATATTTTGTAGTTGCTGTAGTGTGTCATTGGGCATATATAAAGAATCACAACTAAATATACTATCTTAATCGTTACCACACCACTAAAGCTTTTATAAAACTACATCTGCTGCTATGCTGGCTTTATGATGCTTCCACTTCTACTCAGCACATTTCACATGATTGCTGTCCAATTACATTCTTACTGTGTTATATTCAGCCTTTGTGTCCTTTACTCTAAATCACTTGAATCACAATGTGTACAGTCTTAACCTCTATCACCAGACAAGAATGTCAACAGCACAATGCTGCAAAACCCTGGATAACACTACACTTTGGTTAAGGTTAGGAAGAGATCATGGTTTTGGTTAGATGTTAACAATCACTGTCAACATAACTGTAACTGTACATAACTATGAAAAAGATTAATCAGATGTTTTGGTGGAAAAAACACATGAACTACTTTGTCGATTAAAATGTTATTGATACGTTCAGTATCATTATTTTGCCAATTCACAGATACCATAATACCATAATATTTCCTAATTCTGTTGATAAAAAGTGACATTTTTATGGGAGACTGGGTTGTCCTGCATGGTCAACTGTCCAAAATGGATGTAATTCCAAGAAATACCGGGTTGCATTTTGATGGAGCACTATCTGGTTCCTGATTTGCTGTGTAATAGTTTGATCAAGCACATCAATTCATGAATTTGCAACATGTATGCACAAAGGACTTAGAACTAAATTTTGACAAGAGGGACCTCTGCTAGACAGGGCCTCAAGCTTAAAGCAGAACTCTTAAGACCCTTATCACATCATCTGATATTGTGCTATCATGGTATGTATTCCTAAACAACAACAGCAAGTCTGGAGCTCAGGGGCCCCTGGAGTTCTAGTGCCTCAGGAAGTAGCCTGCCAAGCCCGGATGATAATCAGGCTCTATCAGAAATCAGATAATTGAACTTATCAAAAACCTGGAATTAAAAAAGAAGAAAATAAAAGACGCAGCCATGCTTTATCACAAGGACATAAACAGTCTTATTACTTAATAACTATTTGTTTATGCTTGTATCCTCCATGTACTTAAGACATGCCTTTAAATGGGAGCAATTTCAATTTGTGTACAATATAGTATTTGCAAAATGTTTCCAGTGTTAATATTTGACCACTCTGCTCCTGCTATAACGACCCAAAAGTAATAAAATCAATGTTTCCCTTTCTGCTATAAGGCCATTTGTTTGGTGCAATTACATGCTTTCTGCATAATACTGTATTTACATAATGCTTCTAATGATAATATTAGACTACTTCTGTTTGTGCTTTTGTTATTAGAACCAAAATAGTTTGAAAAGAGAAATAAATTGCAATAATTATCCATGATGAGTAATAATCATGAATATTTGATCAAAATAAAATCTTCAGCTTCTTCTAAGGAATGACAGCAGATGGTTTAATTGTTCAGAAAAGCAGCATTTATATTCGTTTGTGTTATGAAAAATTAAACAAGGCGAAATTCATTAACTTTGCCATTCATTTAATCTCACCTTCTATACTTTGTAAATAAAAAAATATATTACCTCTGCCTCTGCGCACACACACAAGTGCAGGCTTGTCTAGAAACAATCTAACAAAGAAGGCAGATGAATATAAAGGCTGGATATCAGACTATTCATCACTAGATGATTACCGGCTGACAGCAGTAATTGAAAAACACTTATTGGAGTGGTTGGGGAGGAGGGCTGGTTCAGTCCCATCAGACAAAATAACCCTCCGAGGGTAAGAGCAGTCTAAAGGTGATGATAAATGGACATATTTTCAAAGGCAAGCTTCAGGTTTGTCTGTTGTTGTTTTTTCTCAGAAACATATCATCTTGATGACAAATAAACCTTCCCTTTCTTATTTTAAAAAGTAAATTCTGCAAAAAGTCATTTATACTGAGCAACTTCTCCTCTTTTAGGGTTGTGTATTATTCTATTTTTCTTAACAAAATCTATCAGTGGGTTCGTACAATTCAACATGCCTTATTCTATGAACCAATAACTTAATTTTGTACATATCATCTAATATAAAACACAAATGTATTTTAATAATCAGAACAGACTTCATTTTCACGTGACTTCCCTTCAATTAATTTAGGCTGACATGGCTGCAAAGATATGTTAAAAAAACAACTTTCATTGCAATGGAAAAACAAAACAAAATTCTATATAAAAAATAGGATCAACTATATTTGACTGACAATATATTACAATGTATTTAGTGTGATTAATGAGTAGATATGTCTACCAAATTGGCATATGACAATGTCAACAGTGAAACATCGCAATAGACTATAGTTGAGTTTAGTTTAGTTTATTTACTTTATTAATCCCTCTGAGGGGAAATTCAATGTTTTCACTCTTGCTTGTCAATTACACACAGGTCCGAAAGACACACACATGCACAAACAGGACCTATACATGCACAAAGTGGAGAGATGTCAGAGTGAGGGAGCTGCCCTTGGTGAGATGCCCCGAGCGGTTGGGGGGTTCGGTGCCTTGCTCAAGGGCACCTTGGCAGTGCCCAGGAGGTGAACTGGCACCTCTCCAGCCACCAGTCCACGCTCCATATTTTGGTCCGGACGGGGACTCCAACAGGCAACCCTCCGGTTCCCAACCCAAGTCCCTATGGACTGAGCCACTGCCTATCACATTTTTGTTGAAGGTAGACCTGCTTATTAACTACCTGAACCCAACCTGAGCTGCAGACCGCCAAGAGGGAAAAGAAGGTGGAAGGTGGACTATTGCACACAACGTTTCTGTAAATAATTTAATTAATTTATTTACTTTACTTTGCCTGATCATGTGATACTTATAAATACCAGTAAGTTCAAAAAAATAATTATTATGAAGTGTCTATGAGTGGATATTGTTGGTGGCAAAACTTGGTCACTAAAAAAAGTACCATTTTGCCCATCTGGCTGACTACAGTTCATCTGGTAGATAAATTGAGCACACAATGAATATTAGTGCCACTGCAAACCCACAAACCATGTTTGAGTGGACTAAAGCCTGGAGGGGAGGGCACTGTCCATCAGCCCAACCCTACTTGGAACCATGAAATTATTAAAACCTGCAAAACCTCCATACATGTAATATATATTGTCACAGAATACACTGATTTCTTTGTGTTGACAGTCAACAAAAACAACATATTGAGCAACAGGATTGAGATTAAAATTTAAACACTGGGCTGTCCTTTGGATTCTACTTATTTAATATTTCATTTTAGTACTATAATCATTGCATTGTTTCCTTGAATTTATAAGCCATTTCTAGCCACTCCAGACTGAAATATCTGGAAAAATATTGAATAGTTTGCCAATTTTCTGCAGGAATTCATGGTCCTCAGAGGTTTCCCCATCTGGCCTTGGTGATACCCTGACCTTTCCTTCAGCTACACAATGAGGTTAAGTTTTCTGGTTTTGTGTGCAGTGTGTAAACTCTTGGATGGTTAACCATGAAATCAATTCATGCTCCCCACAAAGTAACCAGTAGTGAATTTCCTCTGAACATTTCATGCATCTTCATAAGGTGTCACTGGTTTATGACTGAATACCTGCAAATCTAATGACATTCCCATCAGCCTTCAACAGTTTGTGTTTAGCATACTAACGTGCTAGGTAGACTCTCAGTCTTGTTTAGTAGTTGTTTGTCCTGTTGTGTGGTGTCATCTGCTCTGATTCCATTTATAAAAATCAAACATATTCAAAATAGCCTCAACATGCATGAGGAAAAGAGAGAACATGAAGTCCACACAAAATTTACTAGGTTGATTCTATCTGCGGACTTTCAACACCAGCTTTTATGTACATTAATCACTGGTTTCCAAATAAATCCTGGGAAAATTCTGCAGTCTTTAAACACTGTTGCTATGAATGAAGCTGCACAATCACATCTAGTTTCGTGATAACATAATGCCATTTACATTTTTGCAAGCAGCCAGTTATGTCACCTATTCACTAAATCTTTCACTTTTCCATCTAAAATAAGACAAAACTGTCACTTTTTAATGCAGAATAAGTGTCTTTCTATATGTAACGTTGGTATTAGATTCCGTTTCTCCACCTCTCTCTCTCTTTTTTCCTCCCTCTGTAATATTTCATGCCCTCCTCTCCTTACAGTACGCGTCATGCTTGGCTCCTGTGCCAACATATCTATCAGGATGCTGTTACTTAAGATGCCATCCATCTCTCTGAGCCAGCTCTCCCTGATATTCAACGCAGCCAATACTTAACACTGCTTTTTAACCAACTAAGACATCATCATTACTTTGAGGGATAGGGTCTCTTTGAGTGGAGTTGTCCTCCTATTTCATCCCTCCTTCGCTCATTCTTTCGTCCTCTCCCCAACTCTCTCATCCCCTGTCCCCCGCTTTGCCATTCTCATCTCTTTTATCTCTCTTGAGAGGGTTCGATCACTTTATGTCCTGTCCTCTGCAGTGTCTTGTCCTCTGTAATGAGGGTCTTGTACCATTACATGACTGCAGTGTCCTGTCACGTCCATATCTGTGTCTTGTTCCATGTAATGTGTGCCCTTCATCATTAGGTGGCTATTGTCTTGTCATGCTACATCTTGTACATGTATGCACTTATCAGAGTAGCACTTGTTAAACAGTCACCATTATACACACTTGGAAGAAACTGCCACTGATTATTTAGCATAGATAGCCTACAGCTATTTTTTATATCCTGTCTGACTGAAAAGAAAAACTTCAAATGCCTAAACTTCTTGTATTTTATCACCATTTGTCATTCAAACTAGCACTGTGTATGGCTACATAAAAAAAATGGCTCTAATTGGTTGGTAGAGGTGTTTGTTGAATGCCGTTATTCTTGTGTTGAGCCATTCAACAGTCCATGTTTATGCATTAAACTGCAAGCAGAGGTCCTTCTCCACAGCTAGCTTTGACTTGTCATAGCATAAAAAGCAAAGGTCAAACTAATAATGTTAATTATGGCTCCATCTCATTTTGGTGTGTCAGACAGCCAGCACTATACTGACACAGAAACACCCAACTGGATCTACAATCTTTGGTCTGTGCAGAAATACAGCCCAAAGTTTACTTGAAGCTAAACTGAGGCTTAAGCAGTTTGAGTTAGACAAATAAAGTGGGTATCTTCCAAGTTAGAGCTTTTAGTGCCAAATTCCAGAAGCCTGAAGCCTTATAACAACTTCAGATAAGCTTTGGAATACATTTTTGCAGAGGACTATTTTGTCCCCCAACACTTATAATGGAAGCATTAATTATTGTAATAATGCTTTGTGTGCATATATTACTTAAAGTATCAGTGTGTAGGGTTTAGTGGCATCTAACAGTAAATTTGCAGATTGCAACAAACTGAATACCCCTCCCTTTACCCCTGCCTTTCCAAGCTAGTAGAGTACCTACAGTGACCTTCAGGTAACATAAAAACAGTGTTTTGTTTGTCTGTTCTGGGTTACTGTAGAGGCATGGTAGACTCTGTGAGACAGGACCAGCTGCCTATGTCGTTAAGAAGGGCTCAATGAGCTAATGAAAACGCAACGTTTCTTAGTTTTTGGTGACTATACAGTAAGAAGAACATAATTCTGAATATTTTATTCCATTTCTGCCAATAGATCTCTCTAACTCCGAGGGGGATAAGGCCAGCAATAGAGATCCTTTGCCAGCTTCAGAGTTCTGTGGCTGGCTTCCAAGTTGTAAGGTGTACACCCCATCTCTTAACCTGGCATTCTCAACCAGATGCACTCTCAGTAAGCAACATTTGACACAGATGGATTTAATGTGAATTAGTACTTGGTAGTACTTACGGAACTTGGTCAGTACCCTTAAAAGTGCAGAGCTCTGTAATGACCCTAGTGCTGACCTGACAGAGATGGACAGTAACTACGCAGAGGAAGAGTTCCTGTAAGCAAAGTCAAACACAGTTTCAGCACTGAGGACTTGCTTGATAATGTTGGGATATCGAGTAGGAGCTTAATGGAGATCAAATATTACTGTTCATCTTATTTGATTGTGTCAAATTAAGATTACTGCACAGGCATAAGGTAAAAAACAGAGGGGAAAGAAGAGTGAAAGCAGGGCACTTTAATTCAAAGTAACAGTACCACGATGACAAACTACAATGGCACCTGAGCCAGCTGCATTCGCTGATGAAGCCTGTTAGCTGCAATGAAAAAAAAAAAAAAAGCCAGTAAGTGGACCTTTGAGTTGAGATCATTTTTACACATACTGTTCCAAAGGTCAGTTATGTGAGTAGAGAGTGTTGTGAGCATTATAACTGATATTATACATAATTGATATTATAAATTAATGGTGGATATGTGGTTTGCATTTTTGTACCTAGTACCACAACTAAAGCATAATAACAATTGTGCATGTTTGATTGTTCCCACCAAAATGAATAGAGATCGCTGTGTATAAATGATCTAAACTGATATGACAGTGCCTAAATCCTCTCTTCTGTCTCTAAAATCATTTTTACAGTTTTTTGGCCCTTCTGTATTTTAATTGCTCATTTCTATCATCTTTTCTATCCATCTTACACTCCTCTTTCGCACCTTGTTAATACATGCATCTCTCATTGACTCCCTCTCTCTCTCTCCCTCTCTCTGATATGCATGCTGTAGATCATCTCATCTCACCTCCCACTTTGTCTGAGGGAAGCTGACAGGCCACAGATGGCTGTCTTTGATCGGCCATAACAAGCATTTCCACGTCAAATTACAAGGGAACAGACAGGAGAAGAAGGAGATGCTGAAACACAAAACAAAAAAAGGTAAAAATAAATCAAGAAGTAGATAGACTTAGGGCTTGGGGACACGTGGCCCTGTGATCACAGCAAATGAGACCCTCATCATTTGATCACTTCATCAAAAGAGACGTCACCGCTACCTTTGGAGATGAAGAAGAAACAACGAAATTTTAAAAAGCAAACCATTGATGAAATGCTACGCAATCCATTTCAATAGCTCTGTGGTAATTACACCCCAGGGCTTTGGAAAAAAAAGATTAAGGGGAAAAGAAAAGAAGCAGATTTCTGGGAAATTATAGACATCAGGAAAAATTAGCTTTAAATCTGTGAGGTGCATTAATAAAGGACAGTGCATATATACTTTCTAACAGCTTTCAACAGTTTAAAGTTGCAAAGTGTGAGAAAACTAATCTAAGCACAAAAAGTAAGGAAATTTGTGTTTGGTGGATTATTTCTTTGTTGTAACAATGCTTCTTGGCAATAACTCTTACACCATTGGAAAGCCTGTTTATTTCCCTTTTAAACGGTGCTACATTTGTATGGAGCGGGTTGCGCCCATGAAAATGGATCATTGAAGTCTGAAGAAACAAGACATATTGGCAATTTAACAATTTATTCATTTAACAAACATGAGCCTCAGTAGCGTGTGGAAGAACGATACACAGCCACAAAAGCCTGGCACCTCCTCCTCATGCTGGTCACCAGCCTGGTCACACACTGCTGTGGGATGGCATCCCATTCTTCAACCAGCATTTGTCGCAAGTCTGCCAACCTGTTTGTGTTGGTCACTGGCACAAACAGCACGCCCAAACTGATCCTACAAGTGTTCAATAGGGTTGAGGTCAGGACTGCTGGCAGGCCATTCCATCCTCTCCACTCCCAAATTCTGGAGGTAGTCTCTGATAAACCTCGCTCTGTGGGGGCGAGCACTGTCATCTTGGAGGATAGAGTTTGGTCCCAGACTGTGGAGATATGGGATTGCCACTGGTTGCAGAATTTCATCTCGATATCTCTCTGCACTGAGATTGACTCCAATGATGAAAAACCTTGTTTTTCCAGTGAGGGAGATGCCGCCCCACACCTTCACACTGCCTCCACCAAAAGATGTTACTCTATTGGTGCAGCAATCAGCAAAACGTTCTCCACGTCTTCTCCACACTTTAATCTGCCTTAGGCAGAATCTGGACTCACCACTGAACATAACGTTCCTCCACCTGTTCAGGTTCCAGTGCACATGTTGCTGACACCAGCACAAATGGGCCTGACAGTGAAGGGAAGTCATGGCAGGCCTCCTGGCAGCCCTTTGAGACCAGAGATTGGCTGCGTGCACTCTGTTGCGGATTGTCTGGGAAGAGAGTCGTCGGCCATATCGTCCTGCAAACCTTGACTGCAAATCTGTGGAAGACTGCCTACGGGACCTAAGTGCTGGCAGGATGAGGAAAACATCTTCTTGGGGCACCCACTTCGCAGCCTGTCTCTGACATCCCCCATTATATGGAACTTGGCCTTCAGTTTGCAGATGGCACGAGGGCTCACTCCAAATAATGCCGCAACTTGGTTTTACGGAACACCAGCTTGAAGTTGCCCTATTCAGATCAGTCAAACATGGCATGTTGATTCTTGGAGCAGACACCAACTGTAGCAGGGCCCATGCTCACAGGTGGGGGGTACGAGAAGCTCAAAACAAGAGTCAACAGCAACAGCAAAAAAAAAAGCTGTTTGGCATTGGCAGAGAAGATATAGCATTTTTCTTCATGGGCACAACCCACATACTCAGCTCTGCTGCACCATTTAATAGGGAAATAAACAGGCTTTCCAACGGTATAAGATTTATTGCCAAGAAGCAGTGTTACAACAAAGAAATAATCTACCAAACACAAATTTCCTTACTTTTTGTACTTAGTTTATTAAGACTATACATTTCTAAGAGAGTGTCTGTTACAAAGTGGTCATCTGTCAGTCATACATGGAGTAACAAAGACACAGTGTCCAGTTGCATTATGTGTATTGTAGGATCCAGCATTTTGGAGCTTGACCCATACAAGAGAGTAAAAGTCACGATATCTAAGACTGTGCTGCTTTAGTTGGACCCTTCCTCTGATTCAATCTCTCTCTCGCAAGTCCTTCAACTTCTTAGCAGTTGAATACAGAATTGCTGGAGTGCCACTATAAAAGGCAGACTTTTAAATAGCTGATTTAGATAGATCGTTTTGTACACTCAGTGGACAGAGATGTTTGAATTAAAGAAATGAAAATATATGTGTGTGCAAATGTAATTGTGTAATATTCTCTTTAAATATATTTAATTTATGAATCCCCCTGTAAACTGCTAAATATTAACAATAAAAAAAAACATTTCATCCATTAAGAAGAAAATGTAAATACACACTTTCCAAAAGAAAGAAAAGAAAAACAGAAAAACACTTCTTGTCAAATTGCAGTTATTGGTACTTATGTTTAACATTAACAATAAAATAAATGCATTAGCCTATTCTTCCTCCCATATTCTTATACCGTAGTTGTTTCTTCAAACGGATAATTTAACTTTCCAAACACAGCTGTAACTTAAAACTTTAATACCTGTGTTTCATTTAGGTTTTAGTCCCAGTGCTCTGCTTTTTTGTGCATGCTGGCTCAATGACACACCTAAATAGGACAGAGCCAGAGACTGTGCTATTCCTGCTCTGACACGTTAAAATAACTGCTGTGAGAAAATCTTTATTCACTGTAACAATGTGTCAGTTGTTTTAGAAACCAAGAACCCTCAAACCCTCAAACAACAACCATCAAAAAAGACAATAGACATCCCAATTAATATACTTATTTATGTCATTTTACATCAAGATTTAAAATGTTTTTTCCTGATTAAGGACTTTTCAGTATCATTAAGTGAAACTCTTGACAACCATTAGAAAATGGTTTCTTTTTTTCTTTTCCTTTTTTAAATATAGTGAGTGGGAATCACATAATGTGCACTAGTATGTACACAGTCTTTTCTGTTTCTCCAGTTTGCCTCACATTCTCTCCCACTCAATGTGTGAATATGGAGTGATGGTCCCGCCCAAAGCTCGGCTCAGGTCACTGTCACACGGTTAAGAAGCAGCCATTTGAAAACATGGTCAATATAGCTCTCTCTCCCTCTCCCCTCTTCTCTCTCTCTCTCCCTGTCAGGATCTTGGCAGATCGTGGGAGGTGCTAATGGAAAAGCTCCTGCTCCTGTTCCCCTTGTTCACCACACTAATGTGAAAGGCACCATCCATGTTACAGCTGTGTGTTGCCATGACCAGGCCGCCCTGTCATAGTCCACTGGTCACCGAGCTAATGGGCCGACCACAGAGGAGAAAGGCGGGCCATAACAGATGGAGGGAAAAGGCGAAGAAAAGGCAAAGAAAGCTCATTTAACCAGAGCACTTCTACTACTGAATCTCGCTCGCTAATTTAAAAAATATTTGAAAAGAAATTACTTTATGGCATTTATAGATAGTCATGCTTTTCTTTCTACTGTCACAAAGCATATTAAGTCAAAATGTACCCACATCATGAGAGAGTGATTGTATAATATTTTCACATCAAAATGTTTTTAATTATCATACAGCAAGTGCTATTTAATCAATTAAATCAATCTGCAAATAATGTGGTAATAATTTCACCTTTTCAATTATATTTCAAACAAAAATGCCAAACATGCTCTGCTTCAACTTCCAAAATTTGAGGGTTTGCTGCTTTTAAGTCACCGTAAACTCAAAAATCTTTTGATTTTGAACTAATGAACGTACATAACATGGCCTTTAAATACATCACCTGAGGCTCTGGGATATTAAACTGGGCATTTTCTCAACTGAGAGATTGATAAAACAAAACAAAACAAAAGTGGCAGATTAATAAATAATAAACACAAGTGTTAGTTGCAGTGTTCGAAATCTTTGCCCCACTTTTTTAAAAAATGCAAATATCAGTTGTTGTCATTAACATTTATAATTATACATTCAGGAAAGAAACATTTATTGTAGAAATGTTTGGTTTTTTAAATGGTGTATAAAATGTAGGATACAGATGCTAAATTGTCTGGTATTCACCAAATAACATATTGCCTTTGTATAAATCATGCTGCTGGTTTTCATCTTTTCATTAATCTCCATCTGAAAAGTGTCAGAATTATGTATGTATTAGTGGTAAACTTTACTTATTCAAACAGCACAATGGCAGGAGGATACTTTATCATAGGTGTGGGTGTGTGTGTGTGTGTGTGTGTGTGTGTGTGTGTCTGTGTGCATGTGTACAGCACCCGAGGTATTCATGTACAAGATGCTGCCAGAGTCTGACAGCATTTCTTGTTTCTTTTGCATATTCCTTAGTAACCATGAACCTGGGAAACCTCTATCTGCCATCACCTTCGAGGTCCCAACACACAAACACACACTGCAGTAGTAATTCCCAACAAGACAAGTCTGTCCATTCTTTCTCGTCTTCTTTCCAACTGGACTACAGCTTCAAACAACCCTCCTCAGTTTGTCACATACTGAACCACTACCAGACTCTAGCCCACCACTGCACTCTGAACATGTGTGTGTGCCTCTGTGTTACCGTATGTCTCCTCACACCCCTCATCACAAGCTCTGGAGACAGTGGTCTCCCTTAACGATATTCTCCCACTCTCCTCGGTTGGACTCGGTGCTACTGAACAAACAAGTCTCAGTTTGTCAGACCCAAACCAAACAGCGTAACACTGAACCACCCAGTGACACGCCGCAGAATTCCACCACAGTCACATGTAGGTACAAGAGGTAGAAGGTCTGGTAGCAAAGGAAAAAACTTCAGAGGGTGTGATCTCTCCCCCGCCCCAGTTACATAAATGTTATAAAGCAGGTCTCGTTTGTTACAACTTGGATCTTATTTTCGTAGATTTGGTCATCAGTTCCCTCTGTTAGTTATTAGAACTCTGTCCACACAAGGGTAATTGCTGGGAACGAAGCAACTTTGCTACCACAAGGTCAGAGCAGAGGACGAGATCAACCGCCATATAACAAGGCTGGTAAATGATTGTTATTGCCATGTTTTGCCATTGTTATTGTGAAGAAAGCGGTGCCCGACACGTATGTTGTATGACACACTAGACATTGATGCTGTTGTGTTAAACGTCACGTAGATTACGCCAATTTTGCCTCTGGAATGCCAGCATGCTTAAAGAAGCAACAGACAGCATTTTTGCCTATATATATATCATTATGAAAATAATGTGGGTAGCACAGGGTAGTATACACAGTAAATTCAGACTATCAGCGTTTACATAGGTTACTTAGTTACTGCAATAAGCTTCTGCCACCGGGGACGAATTTTTGCGGAAAAAATCTGCTTTACGGCAGGAAATGCGTCATATATTGCCAAACTGGTCGGTCAGCCAATCAGGGACTGGAGCTGGTCCTTATGAGGAACTGGCCGTGGCATGAGATAGTTGAGTCAGGAGCACAATGGCAGACGGACAAAGTTTGGAGATAAGTGAAAAACAGCCTCCCAAAAGAAAACGAGCTAATCTGTCTGAGGAGGCGAGGATGCACAAAAAGGAGAGTGATAAAAGAAGAGGAAAGCAAGAGTAAACCTCAGTCAGGCATTCAAGAGATGGAGGGAGCTCCGTGACCAAAGAGGCTTCAGAACCGATGTCCAGTTAGCTTTCTGTCTAATGGATCAGTAAGTAACACTTAAATGTAACGCTAAATGTTAGCTAGCCGAGAGAGGACTGTACTGTACTGACTGCTAGTTCATTCCTAGCTGGCCAGCATCGCAAATCGCCGCAACCAGGGACCGAGTAGCGAGTGTTGGTCGGCTGACATCCTCGTTGCCATTCTACAGCAGCCCTCGGACAGTGATTACCCCCACCTGCATATTGGTATCATTTACTGTGAGCTGTTCGTTCTGGTACTGTGTATTCTGGTATAATTATTTGCATTACTATTTGTTTTTTTTCTTCAGATAAATCTGATAACTGTTGCTCGGTCTCGAGTCATTTATTTAGTAGAGTGTCCACACACTTTCTCATTCTACATACACATAGAGGTGTACTGGTGGCTTTACAGCCTACATTTTATTGATTATCTCTGATCCCTACGGTCAATTTGGTCTTTGCGACAGTGCGAGCAACACCGCTGACGCTAGGTGGCGCCAAGCTAAAAAAAAAAAAACGAATCCTATCTGTTGCCTCTTTAAAACACACAGTGGGGCAGAATTATGCAGGCATTGTTTGTTTGTTTTTTTTAAAAAGATAAAACAGCCTCATGTAGGGTCTTTGTTGCAGCAGTATTGTGGGATCTTTGTGTAGAAAGAGTTTTCATTAGACCCTACCTGCCTTGTAAATGTCCACATCTCAAAACCCCAAACCTCCATTTTGTAACACCACTTTTGAGTCACAATTCTCCAAGCACAAGTGCAGATAACCCTGATGATGTCAGAAGGGTTATTTGTTTCACATTTGTAAAACCTATTGTAGCGCCATAGAGGACATTATGCAACTGTTTTGTACAGACCAAGTACTGTTCTCCATGACAAGTACATAGATCTTCATTTTTAACAGTGGTGAAATTATCTGAGGTCCTGATGTCATGAAAACGTGCAGTACAAATCATCTGTTTACACTGTGGAAGTGAGCCAATGTATCAGTGAGAGATAGAGAGTAGATGATATCTGAGCTATGGGGCCCTAACAGTGGCTGAGGAGGCCAAGGTGTGTTTACTTTGTGGCGTTCAAGTCTAGCTTGTGACCTTTATCGCTTCCCTTCTACTTCTCTCATCATTCTTAGTATTTTTCATTGTGTCCTCTCCAAAGCAGATATGCCCTGTAATAATCTTACAAACATAGGCAGGTCATGGTGTTAGCCGCTTTAGTCTAAAAGTGGAAAACTTCAATGGCAAGCAATCAGATTTAAGCCAGCAGATTCATGTGTTGAGTGGTTCTAAAAGGTTTGCATTAACTCGCCGTAACACCCGCCACAGACAGACAGACAGGCGGAATATCAGGTGTAAAAGCTCTTTCTGTCTATCATACACACTCCATTGTTGCCAGTTTCTCTCTCTACTCCCCCCTCCGTCGCCACTCTCTTCTAACTGGCTCCTCTCTCTCATTCTCTGTCACACTCTCTCTGTCTCCCTGACAATTGCGTTATTTGGCCTTATCGAGGAATATGAAACGGCGTGGCGCGACATCTCCGCGCCGAGCCCAACAGATATGCCAATTCATTTCGCAGCCGGCGATTTGACAAGCTAGACTGCTCCTCTTGAAAGACATCATTCAAGCGCACAGCCGCCGCCACCGATCCCCTCTCTCTCTCTCTCTCTTCCCCCTCCACCTTCTCTCTTCCCCTCCCTCCTTTATCCCACTTTCTCCATTCCATCTCCCTCTCTCCTTGTTGCAATCTGCAGAGCTTCGCCTCTTAAGATTGAAAAGGGCTCTCGGCCCGCGACAAAACCCTGAAAAGAACAGGGGGGCAAAAAAAAAAAAAAAAAAAAGAAAGAACATACTCCTTCCTCTATGTCCCTCCCTCTATCACACTCCTTCATAAGAAAAAAAAGGTTGAAGTATTGAAAATATAAAATGATGGGGTGGTGGAGGGAGGCAAGCAGGTGATAACATTGTGGATATTAGAGGTGGAATTGCGGAAGATGAGGAAAGAGAGCGAGAGCAGTGTGGAGGAGAGACAGAAAAGAAATAAGAAAAAGAAGAAGAAGAGAGGAGCAGGAGGAGGAGGAGGAGGAGGAGAGGAGATTGGTGCCTTAAGCTGCGGGTGTTTGAGGGGATGACACAGCCACTAATACAAGTGTTTAAATATTTGATGCAGGGAGGGATAAAGCGGGATCGTCTCGCCACGGAATTGAGTGTCAAGACGAGAATCTATTAGAGAATCTGTGTGTGTGTGTGTGTGTGTGTGTGTGTGTGTGTGGGGGGGGGGGGGGTGTGAATACGGAGCAGATTTGACAGTGTGGCGGAGCAGGGCAAAGCCTTGTGTGTGTTGTCGCCGCAATCTCCTCACCACCAATTCACCCCTCAACCCGACACCACTTCACCCCCCCACCAATCCCTGTTTCCACCACCACTACCCCACCTTCTCTTCACTTAAATGTTTTTCTGCCGTGCTTCAGTAGACGCTGATTATCACGTCTTTTGGAATGGAGGTTTTTGGGCAAGGAGCGAGACAGACAGTGAGAGAGAGACTCATAGATAGATAGACCATGGTGCAATGGAGGGAGAATAAGAAACAGCTCTTTGAGGGTGAGAAAATACAGTGGAGACCGTGTGTCTGAGTCAATGTGGGTGAACTTGGACTGTCTCACATGTCCTTGGACACTTGGGCTCTGTCTGATATCACTCGCTATTTGCACTACATTTAGCCTCCGTCATTTTATTTGAGTGTGCAAATTTTAAGAGCAAAGTTCAAGTTCTTTTTAGTGCTCTCTCCAAATTTTCATAATGGAATAAAAAAAGAAATGTCCAGGGCATGTATACTATTTTTTGCAAACAATACCAAGATACAATGTATCACATTTGCTAACACTTCTTTTACAGATCTGTGAATTCCTAGCAATTTTCCTAAAACCTCCTAAAATAACTATTTAATGTGGTAATAATAATTTAAAAAAACTTAGTTGTGTTAACTTTCAAAGAAGTCGCAGATAGTCCATTGAATTTACTTAAGTACCCTTTCACCTAAAGGCAAGTTAATATTCATCATTCAGCTATCACTGAAAACTTGGACTTGTTCATATACTGTATGTTGTACTGTACCATGTACACAAACTCTTTGTACATTTAGCTGCACACTGACTAAATTGGAAGTCTAAACATTGAGCATCATCTCTATTTTACCTTATATAATATTGCCGAATCACATGGTTGTGTCTCGGATATTTCAAAGGAAATTTCAGAGAATTTTTGATCTTGTAAAATAAAGAATTAACTTGCATTTCATAGACACAAGTGGGACAGCTGTGTGACACTAATACCTGTCAGTAGGGCTGCATGATATATGCGGTAGACGGTAGAAATGATATAAATTTGGCCCACGGTAGAGATTTGCGCTCTACCGTCTTATCGTCGATGACGTCATCGCACCTGCCTCAGTGTGAAAATGGCTGCGAGCACAGAGACAGCGGAGCAAGAGGAGCTGGTTCACGTCCGTGATTTAGCGTAGCACGTGCAACATGTGTTGCTGGAGAACTTGTGAGTGAGTGAGTTAATGTCTTATGAACAGCCCTGGACTTCTCAGACTCTTTTAGCGACTTACCGCTGAGAGGGAACTCATTCAGTGTCTCCTCTGGCAGCAGCACAGCGTGTCTCCCTCTCCTCTCTCGCCGTGCGCGCATGGGAGTTGGTTTTCGGCAAGAGAGTTTGTCATAAACCTTTGGTAATGTAAACCTATGTGATGCTAGGGGCTCCACAAAAAACTCCATATGTGAATGTGTGATAGTTGTGGTATCATAGCAGCCTGTCACAGGTTACAGCGTGATGATTACAGGAGAAATGGCAGAGTATAAAGGTCCAGGTGGAAAAAACACAACTCAGTCATTTAGGATTTTGCTAAAAGAAGGAAATTACCTTTTGATATAGATCCCAGGGGACATTTTGCACCATAAAGTACTGGGTTTTAATTTTGAGTTTTGAGATCTGCATTCTGCACAATAAATGCTCTAAAAAATACGTTTTTTTTTGTTTGTTTTTTTTAATCAATTTAGCTTTGCTAAGGGACTACAAAACCCATTCAGAAACACTTCTATTATAACTTTTACACTTAAATTTATACCGCGATATACACCGTTGCCGTGAAGGGATTCGATTTATACCATGATATAAATTTTAGGTCATACCGCCCAGCCCTACCTGTCAGTGATGACACAAAAGGATAATAATTCAATTCACTGCTGATTATAGAGTACACTACTGAGTGTGATTTGGGACACAGCCTTGGGCAATGAAGAAAAAATGTCAGTGGATACAAAAAAAAAAAAAAAAAAAAAACTTGACAAAAGTAGACCTACAACAATTAGACGATTAGTCGATCTGTCAATTTAGTTGATCAACAGGAAAAATTGATTGGCAACTATTTTGAGTTGAACGAGTTTTAAAGCAAAAGCACCAGGTGTCACAGTGGGCTGGTGGCCAGCGGCAGTGCCTGGTCTAATCCGTGTAACAGCAGCAACAGAAAAATTGCTGATCTGGTGGGAAGTCAGAGCTGTCTAGTCCCCCAGAGCCGGGGTTTCTGTTGGCTGCATTCAGGTTGCTGCTGACAGGAGGTCAGTGTTGAGCAGTAACGCGTTACAGTAATAATATTACTTTTTGCACTAACGAGTAGCGTAACTAATTACTACTGAAGTTTCAGTAATAATATTACAATTAAAGCTGCAAGCAGCGTTGGGCGGGACCTTGGACCCTCGCTGTCGGCCTCCAGCTCACGTAGACGGCGTAAATTAGCAGTGTGAAGAATCCTCGCCCTTCAGCCGAGGTCCCTAATTACTCCAAAACCAAACAACTTGTTACAACGTTCCTTTTGTTATCACATCAATACTGACTTGAAATACAATATTAAATCAGCGGACTCATTTTAGTAATCATTGTGCTTGTATTATTACTTTTAAACAAAGTAATGATTAATGAGTAATATATTCCATTTTTAGAGTAGCGAGCCCAACACTCCTGGGGGTCCATCTCTGGAGCTCCATTTCTGAAACACTTTACAGAAACTGACAGGTGTTTTATTCTTTTACAGTCAAGAGACTCTTTTATACACTCTCTCTCTCTCTCTCTGATGAGTCTGTCTTCCTTTCTTTGGTTGCTTAGCAGTTCAGGCAGTTGTTGCCAATGCTGGAGTGGCAACTTTCTCCACCACAGAATCAGGCTTTCACTAAAGGTACATGCACGCACATCTGCATTTGTAGAACAGCCAATAGGAATGCCCTCCCTCGGAAATTACTTGAAACTGGCCAAAGGCTCCTGTCTCGGGCTGGAAGTCTAGTTTTCTCTCAGATGAACTGAGAGAAATATGGGCAGAGTTGCCATCCTACACAAAAGACAACTGCAGCACCAACAACACAAAACACAACTGCATGTCCAACAACACTGGCAGCTTCAACAATCACAGCAACAGCAGTAACTGCAGGAAAGAAATACAGAACAGCAATAACAAAAAAAAGAAACAACTGCCACAAAAACAACAGTAGCTATAACAACAACCAGACCAACAACAATATCAAACACACCAGTAACTGCTATAAGAAAGGCAGCAAACAACTTCTTCAACAGCTGCAATGTGAGTTACAACACAACACTTTTTCTTTCATCATGTTTAGCCCTTTTTCTTTTTGACTGCTGGTCTGACATGTTGTTTAGATCGTATTAAATTCAATTAAGAAACAACACACATACTTTTTGCCCACACATCATCTCAATCTCTCCTCTCACTGTTCTGTGATTGAGCGCTTGTGGCCTGGTCAGCAGTAAAACCGGGCCACAGTCCACTCTCACCTGTGTGTATGTGTTTGTGTGTTGTGTCTATGTGTGTGTGTGTGTGTGTGTGTGTGTGAGAGTGTGTGTACGCTCTTTAGCAGTCTAGACAGGACCGAGTGCCACTTTAACCTGTGTGTAATGAGGGCATGGTGGAACATTGTTAGGGAATAAAGCTTGTTACTTTTAGTCCAAACACACTCACCAACACACACAAATGCGCGCGCACACACACACACACACACACACAAAATACACGTACACACATTTCATCCACACAAGCCTTAGCTAACACTGGGTCAGGGTTGACCAGCACCATTGACTCCAATTTCATCTTGCCCTGTAGCTCAAACGTGGGCCTGCTTGTTTTCTTTCTCTTTCTCTCTTTCGTAACACTGGAAACTAATAGCTGTGCAGCCGAGCACAGGCATGTGATTTGAAAGCAAACAACAAGGAAAACTCAAGTTCCCTCAATATTTATTTGAATACAAGCTGTCTTTTACTCCTTTAATATGAGGGACCTTTAATAACATAATGAACATCAAAGACCCCCACATAATGATTTAGACTGCCAGCTGCCTCGATGCATTATCAGGTTCTTGTGTAATTACAGCTATACTCCAAATCATTGAGTGTATCTATATTGAAGTGTTGGTTTAATATAATGTCTATTTTTGATGGAAATGACTATGTGATCATTCAGTAACTATCAAGGCAAAAATCTTTCTACAATGTTACTTTTTCTTTCTATGAATTTTATTATTTAACATTGTGCTACCACTGATTACACTATGTCCTCTGTATTCTTTCTGATCAGTTTTAGCAACTTGAAAGTGTTCATTAGTTGCGAAAAAAAAATACAAACTGAAGGTATTTCATTGGGCAATGACAATATTTTTAGATTCAGTATATTTTTATATGACTTTTTAGGCAAAAAAAAAATGAATAGAAAAAAGGATTTAGCATTTCCCTTCTTAAATTTAACCCTGTAAATGAATAAACCATGTTGAAAAGCTATTATACCTTTGGGGTGATAACTGAGGCAGATCTGTTGAGGGAGCTAAAATTACTTTGTTAAAAACATAATATAAAAAAAATGATATAATTTAAAAATTTGCTAGATAACCATGGCAAAAATGAATGCATTTTTATTCAACAGTAATATTCAAAGGTAATTGTAATTGTTGAAACTGTTTTAGAGAGGTGTTCGTGTGTAGTTATGTTGCTGTGGAATTGTTTTATACTGTGATATACCCTCCATAGAGAATTAATATGTTAATGTTATTGGTTAAAAACTGCTAAATTAAGTTTAAAATAACAAATTTACATGAAAAAGAATCAGGGAAATAGGCAGAAAATTCCATAAAAATACAGTGCTTATTGTATTGGTTATTTAAAAATCATAGGGCTTAAAAAGTACCAAAATAAGTATTTCTTATTAGGAGAAATTAGAAACAAAAAGCACAGGCAAGTTTATTATAATAATTATATACTGTATAATATTATTTTTGTTTGTTCATACACAAAACATCCTACTATTTTGTCTTGTGCATCATTTCCTGTAAGTAGTGTTACTATCATACATTTTAAAACCTTTACTGAAACTGTAAGATTTATTACTCTAAATTGTAGAAAAATAACAAGAAATAAGAGATAAAGGGCCTGTTGTGTGTTAGTGATGTGAACCAGTTAACGAAATCACACACACCCACCCTCACACACTAAACCCGACTCAATAATGCACCTAGTGAGTGTGGTGTGCAATGTGTGTGTAGCATCCAGATCAGACACCCTGTGACATTCCCCCAGCCCCCTACACACACACACACACACACACACACACACACACATACAACCATGCAAACACTTACATATGCACACATGGCACCCATCAACCCCCCTTCTCTCTCTCTCACACACACACACACACACAACACACACACATACACACCTCCCCCCTCATCCACCCTCTAGACAGTGATTCTATGTTCCATGTCGCCACCCTGTCTTGTCACATTTCCTTCTTGTCTGCCACACTGTCTCTCTCTCGCTCTCTCTCTCTCAGTCTTCCTCTTTTGTACTCTCTGTCTTCCTATCCACTCTCTCCCTCTCTTCTCCCATCCCTCCATCCGATCAATAACTGCTGGCACTTCCTTCCACAGCTCAGGAAAAAACAATTAAAAGCCATCGATCCCAGCACACACTCATACGTGGACGCGCATGAACACACACACACACACACACACACCACACACACGGCCATGAATATGCAAGTGGGTCTCCTTGACCTTCAAAGACAGGGGAAAGCCAGGTGACTTCATTCTTCATGGGACTGCCACTGGATACGTCTGTCGCCCCCTCACATACTCACACACACGCGCACTTATTGACAGGATGAGAGATACATGCAAGCTTAAGTGTGTCTGTGGGTGCATACATGGTTATCTTAACATATACAACATAGACACATGCAGGCAGGTTGATGCGTCCTATTTAGATTTGAAAGCACCACCAACAGTATCTGAATATGTGAACTGATCAGTACAGTCAGTGAGTTGCTCTCTATCATGAGCACATTCATTAACCAATGGGTAATGCAGTAATCACTTAGAATCCTGGAGACATAGTTTTAATGGTGTGTCCATTCACACAAGTCGCTTCACAGACAGAAAGCATGGTACAGAAACTACAACACTCACTGCAAACCAGAACTATTCTCCACCAGTTTTTTCTGTTCAGTCAATCCCAGCACACACTGGGTGAGATGCAGGATATGTCACAGGGCAAACAGACATTGATTGGTTTAACGTCACAGGAACTTGGGAGACTTTTAATAACCTCAACTTTAAAGCACTTTGTTAGGCTTGGGCGCCAGGTTCTTCTTTGTATTTCCATTGTATTATACCAAACAGGATTGTTCAGAAATACAAAATGGCATCCAGTGCATCGACCCAGGCTATGGTCTTAAAGTTCTGGGACCTGAACCTTTTAAAGATGATAATATGTTAGCAAACAGATGCCATTTACACATCCAGCAGACAAAGAACATTAGTCTTCATTTTTCTTCATCCAACATACACATTGCAATGGTTATCTTTAATTAAATAACAGTTTATTGTATTGACGATGCAGTAGTCAAAGGTTTGCTCTCCTCTGGGGATAAAAGGGATATGTCCCCCTCACTTTTCCAATGATATTTCTGTCCCCATACTATAGGCCCTTTTCACAGAGGACATTTTGACTTGCCAGTGTAAGAAAAGTATGGGTGTATATATATAAAAAATTAACAGCTGAATTCCATTTAGTTGCTTTGCTTTTGGGTTCTTGGCATCGTGTATGTGGCTTGTTTTCTTTGTCACTGAGTACTGGAATTAAACTGAGCCATCTTTCGTAACACCTGTGCTTTTCCTGCTGTGACAAGTCAAAATGTCTTTTGTGAGAAAGGCCTATAGCAGATTTGATTTGAATTACTCAATAAAATCTTGATCAGTAAATGCTTTGCAGACTCTCTGTTCTGAGTGTCAAAGCTCAGGCAATAATTATGCTATCCATCTTCTTAAAAAGACGCTAGAACTTCTGACTTTATTGTGTCACCCGACTTTTAAAAACCAAACCTTCACCCTCGGCTGTGGTAAATGCAGTAGTAGTATTTCTTGGAGCAGTCACTGATAGTATAACAACACATTTGCTTGACCCATCATGACCAACAACACAGCTAGCACTCTACAACAGTACCTGGAACTTGGATTTCATATAATGTTGTGAGCAGAGCTGAAATTCAGATCTGCCAAGAAATTTAATAAAATTGGTGTCTGCAACCTCTATTATTAATCAGGTATACTTCAGATCTGCTCAGGTTGGTCCAATCCATCTATTGTTCTGCCCAGCTTTGTGCCTTGGACGCCTTGGACAGATGGAGAAATGGAGGTGAAAAAAGAGATGGATAGATGGATGGATGCAAGAACAGGCATGGATACATGGCCACAACAAGGAAGAAAGGAGGTGATGGAGGATGGAAAAAGTGAAGAAAGAAAGAAATGGCTGTTGCAGTGGGCTTAGCAGAGAGAGAGAGTAATAGAGAGGGACAGCAGTCACACTCTGGCTGTTGCTCAATGAGGGAGTGGCCTCTAACGCCACCTCTAATCTGTGTCCAGTCAGCCCTGACACACATACACATACCACGGCATCTGCACAGCTGCCACTGTTTCGGCTACATGAAAAATAGTCACATCTCTTTGCTGCTGATTGACACAGACGTTAGAAATGAAATTCTTTTGTTGTTGAGATGTTCTTTTTTTCATTGTCAATGTGCATGTGTTTTGTGTGTGTGTGTGTGTGTGTGTGTGTGTGTGTGTGTGTGTGTGTTTGATGGTTGATGTCACTGCAGGTGTTCCTCGGGGTCCGTTGGTTTTCTTTTGGTTTGGAGAGTTTGATAAATGAAGAGAAAGAGAGAGAAGGGGGGAGAGAGAAAGACAGAGAGAGAGAGGGGAAGAGTAAACAGGGAGAGCTTGATAAATGATTGGAGAGTGATGGATTGACTGCAATCCTCCTACATCTGAAGCATCTGCTGTTGTTGTGTTGGCTGCTGAATTTGTCGGGGCCACAGCTCTCTGTCATTTAGGGATTTCTGACACCTGTAATACACTGAACATATTAGAATTGGAGAGTTCACAATTTAGGCAAATCAGTGTCCAACCTGAGAACACTGTACACGTCACAACATTATATACTTCAGGACTGTACAATTTAGTGCAATTGGTAGAGTTACAAAACACAATCACATACAAAAATGCTTCAATTAACAAAAGTGATACAATCAAAGTGTCCCGCAGACACAAAACAGGGATAAATACAACCAGATGCATGATTTCTGAAGTCGACCAGTGGGTAGTAATGTTATAAAATGAGCAAAATAAGCGTATTTTAGCTTTAATATTCTAATTGAATGTTTCAGTTCCTTATGAGTTTTTAACATCTTAAAAACATTTGTGTATGACTTTTAGCATTTTTCTGTTTTCTGTATTTGTCTGTTTTTCAGTTTTATCTTTTAGCCTCGATTATGAGTCTAGCTCCAAAAACACTGGATTCCAAAAAGCTACTTAACATCATTTCAGTAGACCCTGCCTACCTCACTATCCACACCTCCATTCTGTGAAATGGAAGCTGTTAGTCAGAAAGCTCAAGAAGACTCCAGACATGAATGTCAAAATTGGATTCTTCTTCAAAAAACAAAAAATAAAAATAAAAAAATAAACAGGTTGAGTTCAATAAAAATGTATTTGTATAAAGTCCAGTGCCAAATGTATGTAAATGTATGCAAATGTAAATGTATAAAGTCCAGTGCCAACACGGGTTGGGCCAGTGTGAAAATTTTCAAACCAAGCCAAACATCAGATTGGATCAGTACACCGACTTTTACCAGGTGTCCCACTTGACTCAGCAACTACTCCTGAAAGGAACATAATGACAACATATACTAACAAAATATTAGTATCTGACTATCATGTGGAATTACTTAATATTGGAGCTCTCTGTCCACACTGAATCCATGAAATATGCACTATTGTTATGTATACAAACCACATAGCTATCAGCTGTGTGCTCGAGATCAGACTGGAGACGTAACCACTTAAAAGATGGGTGAGGAGCCTACCTCTTGTTTTCCTCCATTTGTAAAGTTACTTTTTAAAAAAGAAAACATGTTTATATTGTGATAGTTATTGGAAATGTAACCTAGCTTGTTATAAGTGATGGTCATTTAGCTTACAGGAATCTTTTAGCTCCCTGGTGATCTCCCTTTAGCCAGCTGCCAACGTATTTGGGTTTTTGTAGTGAAATAAGAAGTTATTATACAGATAATTCCTCAATTCAACTTCATATATCAGCCACTGTTCATCAACAGTGGCGCTTTCAAAGCGAGCGACAGGTATAAATAGAAACACAGTGTCCAACAAAAGTTTAGCTCAAGCTCACAGCTCAGCAGCCAGTTAGGACACCGCTTTCATCGGCCTCATATCCAAAATATTGCCATACTGGTGTAGTTTTAGTTTTCTTGAGAAACTCCACCATTTCTCCTCTCATCACCCTAAAAAACACAAACTTTCAAGTAAGAAACTCATCCCTCCTCACACCCCTGCTAAAATTTGATCTCCTTCATGTTGCCAACACCAACCACGGCTCAGCAGTAAATTGCACACAGCCTGTAAGACACTTGTGGTTCCGTTGGACCGTTAATAAACATAATTTTATATTTATCACATTGCCATATTGCTTATTAGTAATGCAGTATAAGTTGGATTTATTGCTGTGATGCCATCAGCACATGTTGTTGATGAAGGCTACTTTTTACCTCGCCAGAACGTGTCCTAATGACAAATGCCGGTTCAGCCAGTGTGCATGAAATCGAAACGGTTGAAGCTTGTACACTGGACTGGACCAGCAAAACCTGAAATTGACCCAACTCTACTGCCAACATTTTTCAAATTCTCGCTTCCTAGAATATCTGCACATGGCAACTACAGTATTGGTATAGTCAGAAGGTAAAATTGTGAACAAAGAAATTGTTAGTAAGGTATGGTTAGGGTAAGGCAACTACAACACTTTCGTTATGTTAGCAAAACATCATATTTACAATAAAATTAGTGGGTTGCCTCTTTATCTCAGCCACTGTATTTGTACTAGACTAAAACAAAAGAGCGTCTGTCTGTCTGTCATTTCGACATTAGACCACAGCTGGAGCCTGTTGTGTTTGGCAGACACAACTATTAGCTCCCTGTTTGATCCATGAACCATGAACCATAAACATGTGAACTTAAACCTCATTGAGCACCTACACCCACGAATGTCCAGGGCATCAGGTGTGTCGGAAAATGTGACACATGACATGTATGCACATACATTATATACACACATGAGCAAACAGCAGCACACACTTGCGAGACAGAGACAGAATTCCTCCATATACCGTAGCTCTCAGAAGTACCTTTTAGAATATAAAAAAATATGTACTTAAGGGGAAACTGAACATGAAAATAGAGAATCATAGGCTCCTTTCAAATCACTGACCCTGTTCAGGAAATCTGTGAGTGTAAAATAAAAAGGTATCCCTGCTCCCAACAAGTACAGCTGAGATGCCCTTGAGCAAGGCACTGAATCCCCAACTGCTCAATGAGGATTAAACAGGGCATCGACGGGTAACAAGGTGTGTCATTTGCAATAAGTTGTAGTCAGTTTGCCATGTCAATTGTTCATGTGTTTCCTTTTCTTTCCTATCTGAATACATTAGAAGAACATCATTTCCAAGCAGCTTCAAAATCAATGCATACATCAAAACATTAAAAATCACTCAATATCAATCCAGAGCACATCAAGGTGTTCCATTAATTACATTTATTTGACGATTACTGTCATAAGCTACAGCTCACCTCCAGGCCCTGTGAGATCAATTGACATCTGCTCTGATTGGTTAATCGCTGCTCCTGATTTGCTTCGCAGCCTATGAGATCATTTCCCTCTTCTGTCAATCATACGTGCTAATGTGCATGCCCGGTCAATTGATTCCCAGTCATCTGAAGATAATCCCTCTGCAATTAACCAATTAGGCATTTAACCAATTCAGCAAACATCCAACAAGCCAGATGAGTCGGGCCTGTTGGAAGTGTGCTGGTGTTTAGTGCTGTTTGTGTTTTTGATTGAAGGCCAGTACTGAGGAAAGTGTGTGTGTGTGTGTGTGTGTGTGTGTGTACTGATGTTATCATGCCTGAGTTGAAATATTAGTAACAGGTGGCTAACTGGATCCCTAGGGCTCTATGCACTCCACATGAAGATCTGTGTTAATTGAGAGATACGTAATTAGTTTATATGAGTGTGTGTTTTTGGGTGTGTGCTCAGTACATGGGAGTGTTTAATTGGTGGGCTGTTAATTAAGCCGGTTAATGCTGCACCTTTACGGTTTTACTACATTATCCACTGATTCCGGCTGTATGATTAGCATGTGTGCTTAGGTCCACATGTACAACTGTTTTCTGCTGTTGTGTGTGTCTACATGTGTGTAGCAGCTGTATTAGTACATCACTCTCGGTCCCCGTCCATGTGCTGACAGCCATAAACCAGCAGACGAGCATGTCTCTTTCAGCAGAGTCAATTTTACAGCTCTGAGTCGCAGCTCTGAACTGACAAATCAATAAAATCAGAGGGAGTTAAATAATTTAGAGCTGGCTCTAATTAGTCTTCTAGTCCTGCAGTATGGATTCCTCTACAATATTGATGACAGAGTGCCTGTTTATGGAAGAGATTGGAGGACTGAGCTCTCTTCTTCTCTGCCTTGTTATCAGAGACTAAAGAATGCAAATCAACATCCTGAAACAGCAGCATGAATTCAAAATGGATTTTTAATTTTAGGGGGGATAATACAGAAAGGAAACACTTGCAAGGGACAGTGGATTGCATTATATAATAGTGTTTCATTTGGCTTGGCTTAGTTTCTTGTGAACTAACTGTCCAAAAAAAGGTCACCCCAATTATATACCCACACTGAGCATAGGCCTAACTTAGTGTTATTTAACAGAAATTGTTGAACATATAAGAACGAAAGGTGTTGAAATGAGAAATTAAAGGGCTTTTATATTAGGAAAAAGAAAATGGCGATTCAAATTCATCATTCAGTATGTCAATAATTTTGGGTCTTGAACCTATGTTACATCTATCTACAGGGAAGTCCTAAAGAAGTCTTGAATGAATTAGATATTGAGGTGAGACATAATCTGGCTGTCTCTCTCTGCCTCTTAGCTGTCTGCTGAGTAGGGATGGGCAAACGATCAAAATTCATTATTCGATCATCACAAAAATTAATGATCAATTATCGATTAATTGATAAGCTTTTTCTCCATCAAAATGATACCTATGGTAGAAATAACAAATAAAGCATGTTTTCTTGGATAGAAACAAGTTTAAACTTGGGCTTAAACCTCTGTTTCCCAAAGCCCCCGCAAGCCATATTAGGCATGCAGACTACACTCAAACTGAGACACAATCCACACCCAGACAGTCCAACAAAATCTTAAACAGTAAAATGTTAAACTTAATTTCAATAAATAAAAAATGAAGGCAGAGAATAAAATATTATGTTAAATTTAAATAGAGTCAGCCGCAGGGGCACGAGCCTGAAATTCAGACGGAGGCATAACGTTAGGCCTACTCTTCACATTCAAATTAACACACTGCATGTCGGGCTCACACAATTAAGACTCTAGCCACAAAACTTAAAAAAAATTATTTGTGCATATAGCCTAGTATGGTAGCCTAATTTAAAAAAAGCAAACATGGCACCTGTAGCACGTGAAGCCAATAAAAGAACAGTTAACATGACTCACAAACAGGATAACAGGATGACTGTCAAACTTTGGTGTACTCTAAAGTACTCCAACAATAACGTCCAGTTGTAAAAGGTAAAAAGTGGCTCAGCCTACTCATTCTTATTTAGAAAGATCAGCATGTTCACATGTTCAGGGGTAAGAAGAAATTGAAGCTTGGTGACGGTCAATCCAGCTGCTGAAAATACCCGCTCTGAGGGAACCAAGGTTGCGGGGATGCAGAGGTAAGTACGCGCTAGCTTTGCTATTATTTATTTGTGATCGATCAAAATCCTTAATGATCAATCATAGATAATCCAAAATTGATGTCCATCCCTACTGCTGAGCAACGGGTCTCACTCATTCTTCATAGGAGCTACAGCAGCATTGCATCATGTTTCAACAAAAAATGAAATTAATGGCAAAAAAAGAAACATACGATAACAACACGTTACGTCTCTCATTACAACATAAAAGTAATCCATGTACTTACTTTGTAACGTGATACCCCCAACACTGTGATCGTAAATACATCTACTAACTGTGTGAAGAAGTTCTCAAACTGGTGAGTATGGGAGATTTAATTGCCCCTCTGACGTGTGCCAGTTGTCACCTCAACAACTACCAACAACCACCAGTTTCTACTGAACTAGTCAAATGACCATGGCAAAAAGTTCAATGTCCTTTCTCTTCATTCTGTTTCTATGATTGAAACCCACTACCTTTCAATTGCCCTGAGGCCATGTTAACTAACAAAATAAAACAAGCATATTTTCACATTAACTTGAGCCGGAAGAAACGCAAAAGTACTCTAGCCAGCTGCTTTTCTCTGTTGGCAACACTGTAACGTTAATCCAACAATCCTCAATTCCTCTCTAGCTGCAAGGCAATGGAAAAAGACCACAAAAGACAAGTCTCCTTGCTTATTTACACTACTCCACTGCCCATTTGGTAGCTACTGCAAAACCTCACCTGAGTGAGTTTGCGTCTTGCCGCAAGTCGTTTGATTAAATGGAAATTTCTATGGATGTTAGCCTGCCACAACGGTTGCAATGGCAGTGGTGCACATAAAAATGGCCGCTACTGTGTCGAGCCTACCATGTTGATTTGCATGGGAATGTCAGTTTTACTCTCATTCTATGTCTATGGTTTCAATACTTATTTCTTTGCAGTCAGTCATGTGTTTTGATGTAGATGTGAAGGTCTTGGAGTTTGATTATGAAAGTTATGGGTTTTATTTATACTTATTTGTGGTGTCTTATGGGCTGGCCATTTTTGTATGCACAATACAAAAAAATCATCATCGGATATAGCTGAAGACCTAATGAAAACAAAAATTTTACTTCAATGCATACAAAGGAAAACTATATATTTTTTGTCAATAATCTGACACTGTCTGTGAAGGGTTTCATTGTTCTGTACACACATTCATTGTTTCTTTATTCCCTGTTTGTCTGTGCGCTTCTGCAAGTGTGATGTGCATGTACACTCGGTGCAGTTGTCTGCGCATTGTCAGTGTCTTGCTTGTATGTTTGCTTGCTTGCCTCTGTGTGTGTGTGTGTGTGTGTGTGTGTGTGTGTGTGTGTGTGTGGCGGTTGTTATCAGTCACGGGGGGGAAACTATCGATCATCTCTTTTAATTACCCCGAGCATAGCGAGAGGCCTAAATTAACTCCTCTCCTCTCCTCTGGCTGCTGAAAAAGCCATGCATATTTCACGACCGGGAGACCAATCGTATGTCACTCAGCCCTTCTCCTCTCCTCTGACAAGACAAGACTTATCACTGTTATTTATCTCTCTGCCTCCCTCCGTCCCCCCTCCCCTCTCCAGCAAGCATGTTGTCTGTGTGCAAAACAAAAGCGTGAATAATAAATATCCACACTGTGTGCGTGAGTTTGTACTGAAGCATGTTGCCCCACTGAAAAACAAAAACGTGAATCTCAAGTGTCCCCATCCTTGGCTTATGTGTGTGTGTTTGTATGTACGTGTGTGCAGTCATGTGTCATGTGTGTGTCCTTGCTGCTATACGAGAAGCAGTAAAAACCCATAGAGGTGCATTAGAGGTGTTTTACCATGCTGCTGTCATTGTGGCTTGTCTGCTGGTGGTGACACTGAGCGCTGTTTTCCTTCAAGGGACTATTCTGTAGGGGTCTACTCTGTTCACCTCTCTCTTTCTCTCCCTTTTCACTGTACCACACTTTGTCTTTCACAATAAAAATTTAGCCCCCTTCTTTGATACGCTTAATTTTCAAATTTTCTTTTTCTTCCAGAAAGAGGCATTTGCAAGTGTACATCTTGACATCCTAATGGCAAGCTTTGAGAAGAACATGTGAATGTCAGACACTTAAATGAATATTAAACCCCATTTCCCACTAATGCAAAACTACACAAATAGTTTAAAAAAAACAACATGCATGTATTTTTTCTTTAAATAAACTAAAATTCAAATCATTGAAAAGAGTTTAGTTCCTACCAACTGACATGGATATGCACACATGCACAATCCAAGCTGTCATAACCAGCTAGTCCATTGTCTATACCTGTGCTGGATGTGACATCACAACAATAGACAAAATGGCCCTTAAAACAAACCTGAGCTATTTCATATACAGTCTATAGACAACACAACAAATAATCATGAGAATGGACTTTAACTTTTAAAGAAATTACTGCTAAGTGGGTCAGAATTACAAGCTAATTAGTAGTATTTTTCAGTCTCTGTACTGCTGTACACTACTTCAGTTATATTTCTTTTGGTCCATTTCATCATGTAGCAGCTGATTAGACATTGTTTTCTTTTACATAGTGAGGTATTAATGGTATTGTAAATTGATTGTTTTGTCAAAGTTAAAACATTTTTGCCAGCCATTGGCCCTGGCAGTGTCTGTTCCCATTGCCATTGACATGAAGGTGCAAGCATGCGTACTTGCATATCCCGGGGCTTTATGAAATTCATAAATGGAAGAGAGACTGGAAGGAGATGATAGAAGTCAGAGGCTGAGCTGCCACACAGACACACTCCCTCAGACATGGTGGGTGCCACTATTGCCAGCAGGCTTACTGTACAGCTAATGTAAAGTAGGTGCCTGGACTGTTTAGGGCAAATAAATACATACGGTACAGTGGCCAAACCAAAAATTTGCTTCACTTTCTGTCTGAACACACCTTAAGGCCACACTCACGCTACCATTGATGCTACAAAAATCACCATATTCCCTGTAACAAATACAAAACAAGCAACATGATGCCCGGTTAACTTCAGCTGTGGGAACATTGTAATGTTGAGGATGTTTATGGTTTACAAGCTACAGCAGGAATCAGGTACAGGTACAGGTACGTGTTCTACATGCATTTGCTGTTAACTGAAATAACTGTAATGATGACACTATGCAAAGATCAAATCAAATCCTTGTTCAAACTCAACTGGCCACAATGTCCAACAATCTGAATTGTTTCTGCACACAAATGCAACAGGGAGCCACTCATGGTGTACTGAGTGATCAGTACTTCTATGCAGTCACAGACTGAATCTCTGCATCAGAGAGAGCAGCAAGTGGGTTTATTTGTTAGAGAGCCAACTGTAATCAATAATTAACAGTCTCTCCCTCTGTCTCTTGATAGTTTGGCTCTTCTCCTGCTGCTCTTCTGCACTGAGACTGTTTCCAACTTGATACACACAGAGAAACTCAACTCTCAAACACACTGTATAACAAGTCTGTGTCCCTCAGTTATGTTTGTGGAGAGCACGCCTGTCCCAGTAAGTATCAGGCTACCATCATTGCAGTCCTCTGTTGAAAGGGTTCAAACGTCTTAAGAGCCTCTATTAATCAAAGCTCTCTCTGTGCTGTCTGATCAACAAGTTCCAAATTTACCAGCAGAGATCCAGTTAGTAGAATTTTAACAAGGTTTTCTTGGATTTCTATTACTCCTGCAAGTCAAAAGACATCAAACCTATTTCTGCAAGAGACGAAATCATTCCACTTCATTGCAAATACTGCTGTGAGACGCTGAGAATACACTTTTACATTGAGTAATGTGTTTACACATAAAAAGGCTTTTGAGCTCAATTTCCTTACATTAGTGAAGTCGAAAGAAAGTACAATATTTTTTATCTGGTTACAATATCTGCCCATTTTAATGTTTCCTCAGGTATGGATATAATTATTTGTACAATTCTGTGTCAGTAAAGATTTGCAGCTTGCACAAAAAGAGACAAAGATGCTGTTAAATTCAGCCAAAAAAAAATGCTTTATCGTGCATCATAACTGCAGATACATTTAAAATGCATCTCTTTGGCTTTATCTCACTCCTCCATCCACTTTAAGAGCTTTTCTCTGAATTGGAATGGGTGAATTAGAAAATGCTGGAAAACAAAAGTTTGTGAACATGCTTATGCACAATGGTCATGTGACCGATTTTTGACAATCTTCACTTGCTTTTACAGCCCAAAATTCACATTTGCTCTTGACAAACATCACTTTGATAAAGACAGAAAGCATGGAGGAGTTTTATCAGGGGTTTTTTTGTGTGTTGTAGCGTGGACGTTGAACTTTCTGAAAAAAATCTGATAACGTCAGTGTGACTGAAAAACCTTTGACAGGTGAATGCTGTTTACAGATTTATCTGCCTTATCCATTCCTTCCTTCCCTCACCGTCAATCTCTGTATCAAGCTGCAAAGGTCGATTGCCAGCCTATAAAAGCCATTTTTGTTCTTCAGCTTATTCACACTCCTTTCCTACTACTTTATTTTTTTCCCCTCTCATCTCCTGCTTTCCTCACATTATACTTTTTCTCTCAAAGCTTCTGTGTGTGAGAGTGTGTGTGTGTGTGTCAATGAGAGAGAAGGAGATTTGAGTTATATTGGTGAGCTGACATGGTAAACAAGCCTTGCCTATCTGTCTGTCTGTTTTCCAACAATGAGTCAGTGAGTCAGTCAGCTACACAATCAGTCAACCTGCGAGTCAGTGAATTATCCCACAGCTACTAATGGTCCTTCCTCAATCCCTCTCTCATTCTCCTTACACACACACACACACACACACACACACACACGGCAGCCATCCTCTGTGTAATTTAAATGACTGTCAGGTCAGTGGCGAGAGCAGCACCTTGCCACGTTAAAAATGCCATGCGGCTGCCATCGTCACCGCCAACAAGCTGCCCAAACTGTCACACACTCACACACGCGTGGACACGCACACACACACACGGAGCTGTCAGCCACCGGTCACAATGCATTTACTTAGTGACAGAATTCTAATTAGTGGTCTGGCTGGTGTCACCTGACTTGGAGAGAGGGAGAGAGAAAGAGGGAGTTTTGTATGGTAGAAGAGAGGTATTGTGGGGAGATTGGAAAAATGTGGACGAGTAAGATGGAAGGGGAAGGCGAGTTGAAGGGGAGGAGAGGTAGAAAGAGAAGGAGTGGTGGGTGGAGAACGAAGCTTGTCGACGTTGTGGTGACAGAGAGACAGATGAAGTGATGGAGAGGAAAAAGGCAATGATGTAAAACTGTGGGTACAAAAGAAAACCAAATGAATAAAGTAGGATGGAAGAACACATCAACTGTATTTTTCTCCTGGTCACATTTACATAAAACACAGCAAATTACCTCCCACGAGTGACTAAAGCAATCCCAGTTGCTCCTAAATGCCCGCTTGCCTAATTGCCACATGGAATGAGAGTGCTAGAGTTTAACCCTGCATAGCTCCTGACATAACTGCACCCTCCACTGTGACATGCCATCACAGGCAAACAAGACAGGAGGAAGCTGCAGGGGAGGTGGTATTACGATGAGTAGAGAGCAGAACAAAGATAAGTATGATACATTAGAACTGGCTTTGATTGGTTTACATCATCTCAATTGTCTCCAGTACTATAGATATTGATCATATATAATGTTGCACCTTAAGGTACAGTACAGGCCAAAAGTTTGGACACACCTTCTCATTCAATGCGTTTTCTTTATTTTCATGACTATTTACATTGTAGATTCTCACTGAAGGCATCAAAACTATGAATGAACACATGTGGAGTTATGTACTTAACAAAAAAAGGTGAAATAACTGAAAACATGTTTTATATTCTAGTTTCTTCAAAATAGCCACTCTTTGCTCTGATTACTGCTTTGCACACTCTTGGCATTCTCTCGATGAGCTTCAAGAGGTAGTCACCTGAAATGGTTTTCCAGCAGTCTTGAAGGAGTTCCCAGAGGTGTTTAGCACTTGTTGGCCCCTTTGCCTTCACTCTGCGGTCCAGCTCACCCCAAACCATCTCGATTGGGTTCAGGTCCGGTGACTGTGGAGGCCAGGTCATCTGCCGCAGCACTCCATCACTCTCCTTCTTGGTCAAATAGCCCTTACACAGCCTGGAGGTGTGTTTGGGGTCATTGTCCTGTTGAAAAATAAATGATCGTCCAACTAAACGCAAACCGGATGGGATGGCATGTCGCTGCAGGATGCTGTGGTAGCCATGCTGGTTCAGTGGGCCTTCAATTTTGAATAAATCCCCAACAGTGTCACCAGCAAAATACCCCCACACCATCACACCTCCTCCTCCATGCTTCACAGTGGGAACCAGGCATGTGGAATCCATCCGTTCACCTTTTCTGCATCTCACAAAGACACGGCGGTTGGAACCAAAGATCTCAAATTTGGACTCATCAGACCAAAGCACAGATTTCCACTGGTCTAATGTCCATTCCTTGTGTTTCTTGGCCCAAACAAATCTCTTCTGCTTGTTGCCTCTCCTTAGCAGTGGTTTCCTAGCAGCTATTTGACCATGAAGGCCTGATTCGCGCAGTCTCCTCTTAACAGTTGTTCTAGAGATGGGTCTGCTGCTAGAACTCTGTGTGGCATTCATCTGGTCTCTGATCTGAGCTGCTGTTAACTTGCGATTTCTGAGGCTGGTGACTCGGATGAACTTATCCTCAGAAGCAGAGGTGACTCTTGGTCATGTGTGCCAGTTTCGTTGTAGCGCTTGATGGTTTTTGCGACTCCACTTGGGGACACATTTAAAGTTTTTGCAATTTTCCGGACTGACTGACCTTCATTTCTTAAAGTAATAATGGCCACTCGTTTTTCTTTAGTTAGCTGATTGGTTCTTGCCATAATATGAATTTTAACAGTTGTCCAATAGGGCTGTCGGCTGTGTATTAACCTGACTTCTGCACAACACAACTGATGGTCCCAACCCCATTGATAAAGCAAGAAATTCCACTAATTAACCCTGATAAGGCACACCTGTGAAGTGGAAACCATTTCAGGTGACTACCTCTTGAAGCTCATCAAGAGAATGCCAAGAGTGTGCAAAGCAGTAATCAGAGCAAAGGGTGGCTATTTTGAAGAAACTAGAATATAAAACATGTTTTCAGTTATTTCACCTTTTTTTGTTAAGTACATAACTCCACATGTGTTCATTCATAGTTTTGATGCCTTCAGTGAGAATCATTCATTCATTCATTCATCTTCTAACCGCTTCATCCTCTTGAGGGTTGCGGGGGGGGCTGGAGCCTATCCCAGCTGACATCAGGCGAGAGGCAGGGTACACCCTGGACAGGTCGCCAGACTATCGCAGGGCTGACACATAGAGACAAACAACCATTCACACTCACATTCATACCTATGGACAATTTAGAGTTACCAATTAACCTAGTCCCCAATCTGCATGTCTTTGGACTGTGGGAGGAAGCCGGAGTGCCCGGAGAGAACCCACACTGACACGGGGAGAACATGCAAATTCCGCACAGAAGGGCTCCCCCGCCCAGGATCGAACCGGCAACCCTCTTGCTGTGAGGCGAGAGTGCTAACCACCACACCACCGTGCCGCCCCTTCAGTGAGAATCTACAATGTAAATAGTCATGAAAATAAAAAAAAAAAAACGCATTGAATGAGAAGGTGTGTCCAAACTTTGGCCTGTACTGTATATTCTATGTAATGATTGATGATGGTGATAGTGGATTGATAGAGGAATGCATTTCAAGGTCTCAAGTTCAAGTCTAAGACCTATTTCAATTGTGGTTCTTGATGGAAAGTCCATGTGACTAGGCAGCATCAGACTGCCAACTAAACAACAGGAAAATACCCCAGGCCCAACTGTATATGTACACTGGAACAATAAACCCATATGCTGAAAAGTGCACCACAAAACTAGCTTCCGACAGGAAGGCTTTCCCCAACGTTTTTGGACCTAACTGGGAGCAAATCTCTGACTTTAGGGTTTTGCTCTGTTGCTGATGGAGTTGAGATGAGGACTCTTTGCAGACCAGTCAAGTTCTTCTACACCAAACTCACGAAATAATTTCTTGATGGTTCTGGCTTTGTGCACTGGGGGCAATGCCATGTTATAACCATAGACTGTATATAAAATAATGGATGTAGCCACTGTGACATTACTCAATCAATCAATCAATCAACCAAACTTTATTTGTATAGCACTTTTCATACATTAAAAATGCAGCACAAAGTGCTTCACAGAATAAAAACAAACAAAAATAATACATACATATTGAAAACCCGCCCCTCCCACCCCCACATATAAACACACACACACACACACACACACACACACACACACACACAGTCAATATAGTCAATACTATTCATATACTCATTGGTTTGTAGACCCCCATTTTGAAGCCTTGAGTTTGGCATTTTGGACGTTGCCATCTTGGATTTTTGCAGCCAGAAATGACCATGTCTGGACAAGAACGCGGAGCTGTGAAACTGTGACAGCAGCCACACCTCTAATTATGCATAATAATAGTCTTAATGTCTTAATAACATTTTAACAAAAAAAAAAAAAAACCTTGAGCGCACTATTGCCTAAAGTATCAATGTATGCTGATGCATTTAGATTTCCCTTAAATGAATAGTTGTGGAATAGTTTTCAGAATACTTACCCTAAAACATTTCGGGAAATACACATATTCACATTTTTGTTAAAAGTTAGATGAGAAGACTGATAGCACTATGTTGTCTGCCTGTTCAAAATGGAGCTAAAGCCAGCAGCTGATTAGCTCATCTAAGCTGAGCATAAAGACTGGAAACAGCCAGCCCAGCTTTGTAACAAAATCTACTTACCAGCTAGAGTTGTACCGATACCGATTCCAGTATCGGAAATGCCTCCGATACTGCCTAAAATCAGCGAGTACGGCCTAAGACCAATCCGATACCACGTAATGCCTCATGTCATTACGCATACGTACGCTACAGGCAAACGAAACTGAAACAGAGTGGAGTTTAAAAAACATTCTACTGTAGCATTTAAAATGTCTTTTTTACCAAATTGTGTGGCTGCACTTTAACCTGTGTCTTGATCTGTATCAACACTGGATAATAATAATAAAAAAGTTTTATGGCATTCATTCTATTATTATGTATTCATTTCTCAATATTTTACGCAGAGTTTTAGGAGTTGAGACATACAACAATTCATATCCCATCCATTTTTATTTTACGCGCTGGTATCGGAACGGTACTTGGTATCGGCAGATACCTAAGGTTCAGGGATCGGAATAGGTATCGGGAAGGAAAAAGTGGTATCGGTACATCTCTATTACCAGCACCTCTGACACACAATTTCACGTTTGTTTAATCAGTAAGGAAAATGTGTAAAATCAACAATTTAGAATTTTACAAGAAATTCTTGAAGTTACAGCACCCGGCCAAGAAACGGTCCAACATAACCCTTTGTAAAACCACAATTTGTCATTGCATTTAATTCATGGTTGGTTTGTCTGGCTAGATGCAAATTTGTGACAACTTTTCACAGTCAATTTGATTTCTCGTTTCCAAAAGTCACCAATAATTTTCTTGTATCCTTAACAGACCATCCATAACAGAAGCAAAATATAAATGCTGGTTTTATGAACTATTGGCCGACACATGATAATAGAGATATTTAAAGGGCTTAATGGGAAAACTGAATTGCAGCCAGAGTTGGAAAAACAATGCTGAACAGTTGAGCTTGTGAGGTTAACAGTGGATTTCAGCTGTGTTTCATGTGAAATATTCTATGATTAGAAATCAGCAACAAGCTGTGCAGTAGCTCAGAATGGGACTTCAGTACGCTGCTCTCTCCTCTTCCTGATCTACCCTCTTCTGACCTGCGTTGATCTCTGCATCTCTTCTCCTCCACCCCTACTCTAGTTCACCACTCCATCTCTCCACTCGACTGCCACTCTGCCTCTTCTCTCCTCCTCAGTGTTC
Source organism: Epinephelus fuscoguttatus (assembly GCF_011397635.1). Taxonomy (NCBI): domain Eukaryota; kingdom Metazoa; phylum Chordata; class Actinopteri; order Perciformes; family Serranidae; genus Epinephelus; species Epinephelus fuscoguttatus. The sequence continues at coordinate 9,061,330 of NC_064766.1, read as the reverse complement.
CAGCTTTCCTGCCTACCTCACAGTGGCTTTGTTTCCACTGGAGCATCAAAACCGCCATGTTGTGGACCACTTTCACATTCACCAGAAGTCCTCGCTGAAATGTTCTCACCTTAACTGCAGTCTTTGTTTCAGTGTTTATATGAACTGGAGATCTTCACCAGCAAATATAAAGACTGCCAATTCAATCGGCATTACTTATCTTAAAAGTGTGGTCCTAAAATTGGATTGAGAACAGTTTTGGCAGGTAGTGAAAATTCAGCCACTTTAAAAAAAAGCTGGAGCCTGGGGGACAGAAGAGGCTTTTAATCCCCTTGAAGAGTTCATCCAGGCCCTATTACCAAGCCTCCAGAGTAAGGCTGTGGGGTTAGCTCTGACCCAGTGGGGCTGCAGGGCTGGAGGTCTAGGAGAGAAAGGGGGCTCTGGGACTCAGTGAGCCCAGGATTGAGAGCTCTTCATGGGGTCAGCCAGCCAAGAGGTTCCTCTCTGTCCTGCTCCCCACTCTGGTACTATTAACTGGCAGTGTGAAGAGGCACTTTATCTCTCTGCTCTGCATTTGTCTCTCTCTGTCTGCTGGCCTGCCTGACTGCATGCATGCTAGTCTAGTCTATCTCTGGATGGTTGGAGAGGGGGGGTCCTTGGGACTTATCATATCCAGGATAAAGAGCTCTTTAAGGGGCAAGCAGGTAGTGGAGTGCTCCCCTCTGTCTTAATCAACTTCCAGACCCTTTACACCTTCAGGGGTTCTCAGCTTCCCCTTATGTCAAGGACCGAAATATAGATCCACATTTGGCTACAGATCCCAGTTTGATAATATGTAATCCTATGGGCCAGTGTGGTAAAGTTTTTGTTTCAGTTTTATATCATCGTCATGAATTCTATTCTGGTTGCTATTTCTGCAGAGGGTTACATCCAAATTAACTCTGGCTCACTTTGCTAGGGGATTAACCTTGACTCTGTAGAGACCCGTGAAGGAGGGATCTTGGACCCCACTATGAGACATACCGTTCAGAGTGAGCACACTATGGTTCCATCCAAAAAACACAGCACTCCGTAAATATCCCTTAGGCCCTGTAGATGGCTGAACATGCAGCACTGCTTCAGTGAGTGCTGTGCACTGCCCAGTTTCAATACTGCAAGGAATTACAGCTGTCTCTGGTGTAACCTGAAAGCTACTCGTTATGGACAATAAAGATTTGATGCACCAAACTATTATTGGTAAACTTTTGAAGTGTGTCTCTTTCTCCCAAAAGCAGACAACTGCCAGTGCCTTTTTTTTTTCCAATTTCCTTGGCTTTCCTGCAGTCAGGCACACGTTGGTGATGTAAACCTGAGCTACATTTTGCCTCTGTGCTGTGTTCTGTGCTCCAGCTTGCTCAAGGGCACATCAGTGGTGATAATGAGGGTGGGCTAAGCACTGCTATTTATCTCTCACCACTCAGTCCTGCCAGTCTGGAGATCAATCCTGCAACCTTCCAGTCACAAGCCTGCTTCTCCTCTTATCTTCTGAACTTCTCATTTTCACAAATCTATTTCATTCCATTTTGTCTGTGTATTTCACAGGTGGTACAGTGGTGCAATAGGTAGCACTGTCACCTTACAGAAAGAAGGTTACAGGTTCATGCCCACTTGAGCTGGGGCCCTTTTTTCTAGAGTTTGTGTGTTCTCCCCATGTCAGCGTAGGTTTTCTCCAGGTTCTCTGACTTCCTCCCACAGTCCAAAGACATGCCGGTAAGGTTAATTGTTGACTCTAAATTGTGCATGGGTGTGAAATGTGAACATGAGGGGTTGTCTGTCTCTATGTGTCAGCCCTGTGATAGTCTGGTGACCTATCCAGGGTGTATCCCACCTCCAAGTCATTTGTTTTTTTATGCTCTATCATTGCATTTCATCATGTCACCAAGTGTACAATGATATTTAAGACGTAAAACCTTTGAGATCTGTTTTAAGTGTCACCCATTCATCATTTTAAACTGAATTGACTGGTGAAATAGTGCACCATGGATTATGGGTGTACTAAACCAAAGAACAGAGATTTAAATTTCTCCCATACATCATCTGCATAACCAAAGGGCATGGGGGAACGATTTATGCTAATTCGTTAACATTTCTATCAAGGCCTTGTCAATATTATGATCAGGAAAATGTTACCACTTGGTCTCATGTGCTCCAGTGTGCTTGGATGGAGAATTTGTGTGCATCATTTTAGATAGGTGTGTTGTAGGTGCATCCTAGATTCTGGTTAATTTCTGGACTACTGGTCATCCAGAGCCAGAATGTCACCATGACGCAGCTGTAGATAAAGTTGTGGGAAAATTGATGGTTTGAAAATAATTTCACATATTGTCAAACCAAGTAATCATCTTATCTACTCATTGATAAACTGTTGGTTATTATCAGTACTGATTTGAGAGTATTTTCTGTTGTAAGTAAGCAATGGATTATGAAAGTCTGGCAAACATACCACATGTAAAAATGCAGAGAAGGGAAAGATTATTTGGGATGTCCTCCTGCCCTAACACAAGCACACATGACATCATCATCACCATTATCACCATGATTATTATCATCCCCTCTGGCTCTTAGATTTCCCCCTCCCCTTCAACCACCCCCCTCCCCCTAAACCTACCCACCAATCAGCTGTTCACCTCTCTTCTTCCACATCAACAGACATGCCCTCGCATATATTTGTAGTTATGAGACAGAGATAGAGTGATTGCCATAATGTGTCCAGCAGAAGACAAAGGTCAGCAAAGTCCCTATCCACACACACAGTGCTAGAATGACCTCCGGTGATCCATGCTGTTGTCATTGTGTGTCGAAGAAAGGGACAGAGAGGGAGGATGATGAGGAGGACAGGAAGAGGAAAAGAGCTAAGGGGAAATAACAGCCTAGAGTTATTTTTGTCTTACTTGTTTGAATTTTCAGAAGTGAGTCCAACCTCCACCAGACCAATGATTCCCAACGTTTTTGGCATGTGATTCTTTAAAGTGAAACAAATCTACTCACAGCCCCTTGTCACAGGTGGTGTATGAGTTTCAAGCACTTCGAAGAATGATACTACCAACACAAATTTTTATCAATGATACCAGCATGGCTCAAGAGATGGAAATGTTGTTGGTTGGTCAGTCTACAGCTTTGGTATGGACTGATATGTGTCAACAACTATGAGTTGCAATTAAATTCGGTACAGGCATCCCCCTCAGGATGAAGTGTAATTACTTTGGTGATCCCTTAACCCTTCCTCTAGAACCATCAGCAGGTCCAAATTTCACATTGTCAATACTTTGGTTGATGACAATATACCTGCATGACAAATTATATTCCCATTAGCCTCAACAGTACTTGGTGTTGAGAGATAATTAGAAAATATTACGATGTTCAAAGATGCAGACTCCAAACCACTGGCACAGTTAGAGACTCTTAGTCTTGTTTATTTGAATAGTTTTTAGAGACCCAAGAAGAAAAAAACTATGCACTACTTAATCATTTTTAAAAATGAGAGAAAAGTTCAAGTGTGGCAGCTTTTTTTTCTTTTTCTAATTTCCTGTTGATCACCTTGCATCCCCTTGGGGACCTCCACCCTCAAAATTGGATCCACTGCTACAGACACCTGTGTCCTTTAGGTGCTGGTTAGGAGGGTGGTTTGAGCTTCATTCTCTCTTGCAACATAACTGATTAAACGAGATGATGGTTGATGATGGCAGAGTCACTGAATGAGTTCCCTTAGTGCAGGGCTGTTTTAAAACCATTCAGGACGCCCAGGCCTAACAACGCCACAGTTTATGCCACACTACTGAAGCCATTCCTCTTTTTGGAACCACCAAGTCAGTAATAATTTCACTTTCAGCCATGTTTGTTGTTGCCATGGGTAAGAGTATGACATCAATATCAACAAGTGTAAATGTTGCAAGTATAACAATATGAATCTTTTATATATCAAAAAATTATACTGGTATTATTGTGAACGAGATTATATGGCACACCACTGGTTATAAGACAGATGTATTTTGACATAAATCTTGTCTGATGATGCCTACAACCTGATTTTTGAAAATAACTTGTACAGTACAGTAAAGAAGGGAAGAGGAAAGAGGGGTCATATATCAGAGAAGACCGAGACATAAGCAGTCATTGTTACTTTGTAGCCCATGTATGGCCTCTGTGGCCTTCGTTTCCACTGCGCTGTGACACAGCAGCATGACATAATTAGAAGTGTGTGTGTGTGTGTGTGTGTGTGTGTGTGGTGTAATTATAGTCATGTCAGTGAGTAAATGTGCTGTGACCCAGGCCTCTGTCAGGCCACAACATACTGACACCATAAAACACACACACACACACACACACACACACACACACACACACACCACCTCTGTGCTGCATTTGACCGCCTCACAATCACAGGAACCACGGGCAATGCTTGCTCAAAGTTCGTTGCCAAGTGGATGGATGTTGTGTGTGTGCATGTGCATACATGTTGTGTGACACAGAGGCAGGGTAAGAATGACTGAAGGCAGCTTGAGCGTGATGCCTTCTCCCTTTTTTACACTCATTTCTCGCCCATCTTTTGTCAAATTCAAATGTGGGACATTGACATGTTGGGTTTTGGTAAAAGTTACCAGAGCAATTGCAGCACATACATGTTGTCTCTACATGAGATATTTTAACATGATAAATCATTACATTACAGGGGCCTACAAGTTGTTACATTTCCTCCCTTAAGTCCTTCCCACTTTCATCTTCCTTTGCTTGTCATCACACCATTTCTTCATTTATCCCTACTTTCCATTCCTTCTGATTTCCCTTTTTTCCACTATTCCCTATCTTCCCACTCCTTATTTCCCTCTATTCCTAACCCCCAATCTCTGGGCATACAGCAGTCATGGCGATTAATGGAAAAACACTCAGGTAGGCAAAGCAAATGTCAGAGCAAATGGTCGCTCCCTCGGGAGAGAGAGAGAAGAGGAATCCTTCTTTTCTTTTTTACTTTCCTCTTGTTTCATTTTATTATTTATAATTCTACTATATTCCATCAGCTCACTCGTTGTCAGAAATAGCCCCAAACAAAAGCTATCACTGCAGCACAGAGCAGTAAAGTAATACTGCATGCAGTTTGTACACTGTAGGACTGGGACCCAGAAGAAAAAAAGTTTTGATATCAAGATTTGTTTTATGTAATTTAAGTATTAGACTTCAAAGAAACAATTTGCATCAAAAAAAATTTCAAAAATATTATTTAGTTATTTTTTATTACATTCACACATTATCTCTAAATGAATGAGCCACAAGGACTTTTACTCCCCTGGAATTATGATGTGGCTGTCTTCAATGCTTAACACTATGATGGATAGCTGTAGCAAGGTAGAGTGTATTCTTAATAGCTATACCAATGGGCCTGACGTTGCAGTCAGGGTGCAGGATTGGTACCCTGTACCACTGGGTTTAAGGGCCTAGTGGTCCAACTGCACTAACCCCTCACTATCTATGATGTGATGAGGTGCAATGCTTGCTATGTAGACATTTAGCACTCGCCCAGGCAATAAGAAGTGATGGGGAGCCCCATAGTTTGACCCATGACCCCTGTGTGACAGACCGCAAAGACCAGGTAAACTTTATTGTGTGTAGTGGCCAAGGAAAGGTAAGAACAGTGGAGTGAAGCTTTATAGTACACACACACTGTACACACATACTATTGTATGTGTGAATATACTCTCAGCAAGAATTGTCACTGTTTAAAGGAAATAGAGCAAGAAGTTTCTCAAAATCCTCCTCTTAGGTAGTATCCTACCATAGATGCATGGGAATGTACGTTCACCTAAGGTGTTCTTTTTTTCCAATAAACCTCCAAATTCTTGCATACACATTACTTCAGAGTCTCACTCCAAGCCAAATTTCTAATTTCATACTGACTAACCTTTAAAATGTATTTGAAATTATGAGAAAAAACCGTCATTCCCTTTAATGGCCTTCTGCCTGCTGAATCATGGAAATTGGTTAAAAGACAAGGGGTACTAAGTCCTGATGTCCTCTACAGAGGACAATGAATAAAAGTTGTATTTTGAAAAGGTTAAAATTACTCTGGATTTCTGAAATCTCTCTAAATTAAAGTTAAGACCCTTATATTCAGGAAACTAATTAAATATTAACAAAATAATCATAACTTTTGCCAGAAAATGATCAATTACCACTCTGGCAGCAAAAAACGAGAAAAACGTAATGGCAGCCATTTTGAAAATGGTGTGTGTTTGCCCTGTTAACCCCACCCACATAATGTCTACATCATTAGAAAGCCCTGGATGTCCTCTTCAGAACACAATTTGACCCAAATGGATAGCATAAAGAATACTTGAGTTACACTAGTTAGACTAATGTCCTTGGCCTTGTAGGAATGCCAATGGTGCTTGGTTGGTTGGTTGCTTTGGCCGAGAGATATATATATCTTGACAACCTGCTAGGAAACTATGTTCAGACTCCAGAGGATAAACATTATGAACCTCAATTTTATACATCTTACAATTTGGTTTTCTTTATAATGAGCTTGGCAGCCCCTCAGGACTAGTAGCTGATTTGTGGAACCTGCTGATCCCAGGTGCAAATCTGATCAAATTTTCTGTGTTCCTGGAGAGGTGATGCTCAGAAAATAGGACAGTAGGACACTTAGGGCGTATCCTAACAAGATGAAGCCCGCCAAACTACACTTTGCGCATGGACACGAATACCCCGTTTATGATCAGGTTTTTAGAGTATCCCGTGTTATCCATGTGTTTGAGCATGTCAACGCCATATTCCATTTATGAGAAACCCGAATATGCTAGCTTGAGTACTCAAAAAAAAAAAACACCACCACCACCAACAACACCAACAACAACAACAACAACAACAACAACAACAAAAACAGGATGTATATGGGGTATATAAATAAGCCGACTTCTCTGTGCTCATGTAAAAACCTTAACCTGAATATGATCAGAACTGGGATAAGCCTTATAAACAGGTTATTCATGTCCATGTAATCCCACTCAACGACAGGTGTCACAATGCTGCTGTTGTGTGTTCACCTTTGGTCTTGTTTTGGCAATCCTTCATACCAATTGGCATAGTTAATGATAACACTAAAACTTCAGGTTACGATAATGCTGGAACATTTGATATAATCTCTTTCAGTCTCTCTCCCTGATTGCTCCCAGAGGGGTCTGTACTTGCTGAAACAGTTGTTCTCACCCGTGAGGCAACATCATTAATGGTGCATGCACAACCAACAGCTATCATAATATTATGATCCATAACTAGAGACACTGAGAAAAAGAGAAAGAGGGTGAGAGGGAGAGAAGTACAGAGGGACATAACGGCAGTAGTCCTCAGTGAATTACACTTACATCTCTCCACTCTCCCCGGCTCTATTCATCTGGGGGTGATCTAGGATGGCGTGCTTCCTATGAATTATAGAAACGAGCCCATAATAAAGCGATAAATATATTTCTCAAGGAGAGCCACCGAGGCATTAACTGAGACATTAGCATAGGCTGTGTCCGCTCTCTATCTAACACGGTGATTAACTAACAGTGCGTATGTGTTTGTGTATGGGTCTTAACATATGGTGCGTGTGCAGTGAGATGAGGAGGGTAAGAGTGTGTACAAGTGTGATTTTGAAAGAGTGAATATGTATGGTCATGTGTGTTTAAATTAAGAGGCGTGATAGTGTGAGTGATAGTAATAATGAGCATTTACGTACAATTCTGTGTGTGTGTGTGTGTGTGTGTGTGTGTTGCTGTGTTTGGATCAATGCGTGTAAGTGTGTGCATTACATACAGTATGTTTGTGAGTGGGTATGTGTGTATAAGTGTACATGTGTTGTATTGTTTATGTGTTTGTTTTTTATGAACATAAATGTGCAAGTTTTGTATGTATGCATGTTTCTATGCAAATGTATATATGTGTGCTCTTGTGTGTTAATGTGTAAATACATGCATGCGTGCAAGGCAAAACTCTCCACTCCATAAATAAGCCCCCCTTCACAGACACCTAGTGCCATTTAAATGCATGTTGATATGGAATTAAGTCTGCTTGTCCCCTCAACGTGAGGAGGAAACATATTTATTCCCAATAACAATGCAAATACCGTATTTACACCTGGTTAACAATATAAACCACTGGGAAAATCTTATGACTTTTTCTCTAAGTCCAGTAAATAAAATCCCCTCATTAGCATACAGCATGTAGTGTGTATGGAATGAATAACACTTAACTCCTGCAATCGGTCTCATCATTTACAGCAGCCTTTGCAGTGGCTGCTGAACACCTTCATTATGTTGTGTTATCATGTGTGAGTATGTGTGATACTTAAAGATATATACATGTATAGGCTGTGACTATTGTGCTTGTGTGTGTGTGTGTGAGTCAGTAATGCACTGTTTCACCCTTAAATAATTCCACTGCTTAGTGAAACAGGAGCAATAATGAATTGCAATGTTTTCAGGCCCTCTGTAGTAAATATATGACTTTTAGCTAACATTAATCTTCCTCATGTGTAATATAATAATAACTGTTTTCCATATTATGTTCTCTTTGCTTTTTGGGCAACAATTGGTTAAAGGTGCTACATATGACATTTAGTGTTTGGGCCGGGATTGCCTGCATATGGCTCACTTCTGACACCACAAGCAAACCTGGAGATGGCTGAGCTGAAATGGTGAGGCATTGTTGTTCCAACTTTAAGCCAGCCACAGAAGTAGTGACAGAGCCTAATCAATGTCTCTATAAAACATCTGAATCAGCAGGACAGAATGGGTGTGACATTTTGATGACATGTTGTGTGTGCAGCAGTTAGCAGCTAACTCAAAGAAAAAGAACAGCAACTCACCCGCAAACTGGGGAGACAATGTCTGAGAGCTTCTTCCCCACCCTCCAAGAAGAGGACCAGATCAACCCCATATAACAGGGACAGTAAATGTTTGATATTGCCATGCTATGCCATTGTTATTGTTTAGAGAGCACTGCCTGACAGATATATGTCACACTCAATGCCGATGCTGTTGTGTTACACGTTACACCAGTAATGTCTCTTTTGCTTTTAGAACGCTGTCGTGCTATTTCAAAATCACGCATTTCTGCCACCATGGGTCAGGACAGCGTTATAAGTGGTAACCACTGTATAAGTGCAGTGCAGAGCAGCGACAGTTAGCCAGCGGGGCATGAAGGGAGGAACTCACATGCACAAAAATGCAAGCATGGTTGACATTCTTTGCTCAGGACGCCATTTCTCCACTAAATCTTTACATAGCTAATAAGTTGTTTGCTGTTACATTAACTTTTAAAATCTCATATATAGAACGTTTAAGGTGACGACATCTTTATTTATTACATTTTACTGTTAAAGCTGCACTAATTAATATTTTAGGTTATTCTTGGATCAATTGATTACATGTAATGTGAGAGGGTTTGTTCATAGTGATGAGCCCACAAATAGTAGGCAGCTGACTGTCGTGTTGTCTCACTGCTCCCATCAACCAATTCCAGCTAAAAAGTCCTGACAAACCCACAGTATGATACCCAGCAAGGACTTCACTGACAGACAGACAGACAAACTTAGCGGAGCATTTATCAGCTAAAGAGTTAGATATTTACCTCAGGAATTGTCAGAAATAAAAAAGGGTAAATATGGGACTTTAATTCATTGGGTGAACAAAACATAACTCCAAGTAAAAGCTGATGTTGCTGTGATTTTTTATTCTACCAGAGAGGTTCTATTTAAACACCATTAGCTAAAGTTACAGCATCATCAGGTTTGGAAGTGTGACTCCCTGTACAGAGATCTGCACAAATTTGCTTTTAGTTCAGCAAAGTTACAATTAGCAAGAAAGCTTAACATGAATGTACTTCCCCTGAATTTGGTGCAAAATGTTCTCATCCTAAACTGACTGGAAAACGATGCAGTTATTACATTTAGCACACAAGACAAATTCTCTGAGAAACTTTTTCTGACATACTGACTTTTCACTTTTTTAAACTCAAAGCAGTAATGGATGCATGCATGCATTCACAAAACTCTAATGATGGCATTTTCTACTATATAGGCACACATACAGTAAAGAGACATTCATTCCTTCCTAGGAGGTTAATTAAAAAAGTCCCAATCTTTCTGTCCCAACATCAATCAAAACTCCTCTAAACAGCAGGGAGGAATGGAAGTCTCTCCATCGTTTCCTTCTCCCCTCTCCTCCTCTTTCTTCTCTATTTGTAAGACTGCCTTATTAGCCCTGCAGCTTCTTGTCCTCACTAGATGAAGACCCAGTCATTTTTATGTTTGTCCGTACATGCCTGTGCGTGTGTTCTGTGTGTATGTGCAGTGGAAGTCACTTCACCTCCCCATCAACTGAACATCTCTCCCTAGTTTGTGTCTAATGAGCGATGAGCGCAGCACAGCCACTAATGACGCATCTTTGTGTGAGCATGTGTGTGAGTATACATTTAGTGTGTGTGCTTGTGTGTGTGTGTGTTTGTGAACGTTTTAAGTGACCAAGGGGCTAGTTAGCAGTGTGGGTGTGTCTTGTAGTAGCTGGTTTTGATTCGATGCGATCCTGATGTAAGGCACCAGAGGTCGCGGGGTCAGGCCAATTACTTCCTTGTTGAGAGATGTCTGCTCTTTGATTTGACGATTCCAAAGGTTGGTGGGGTTCTGAGGATTCTGCTCAGGGTGTGGGGGGTCTGCTGAGCGCCGATTAAGGAGGTGTTAATTGGAGCATGTTGTTTGGACCAGCCAGGGATCTGTGTATGTGTATGTGCCTGCAGGTTGGTGTGTACACAGTAAGTGATTGCATCTGTGCTAATTTGGCATGCATTATTATATTGCTACGTGTGTGTAGTTTTTGTGCACAACGTAACGATACGTTAACCTCTACTGTTCCTATGGGAACACCTGTATGGACACTGAACAACTGTGTTTACATGTCTGCTGGAATTGTGGCAGTGTGTCCTTTTCATGTGCAACACACACCTTTAAACTGCAAAGTCTAAAGAGTCCCCCCTCTCCTTTTTACCCAGATACAAAAAAATAGCAAAACTATCACCAGTGTCCCACAGAAGCCTCTCCACTACAAAAAGCCACCACCTCAGGCAACAAAACACACTGACTTGTTGGTTCATTCACTTTTAACTGCTTCCATTGTGTTCCTATATTTGTTCATAGGAGTATCTAGTCAATGCCTGCTGTACTTTACATACGATAAGTTCAACTGGACATTTTAACTTTTAATTTTTTTTAAGTGTTTTCATTTAGTAATTTTTCTAGGGAAAAGTCATAATCTTCCATCTGATTATCAACAATGACTATTTAAATACCAGTATTTAGTCTACATATTTCATGCAATACTTAATAAAAATGTTACTTACAAAGTACCTTTTTGATTTTCACTGCAGTGCTACACTTCTAAAATCTTTTTTGTTCATTGCGTTAAATCGACTTCAAACTCTTATCTGTAACTTCTCATGTTGTTATCCTCAGTGGCAAAGAGAAACATATTTTGCTGACTGTTTACCTGTTAAATAAGAAAGCCACCAAGTTCACAACAGTCTAGCGAAAACCAAGCACCGCCCCCCGGCCAGAGCAAACTTTCTCATTTTACAGCTAAACAGTACACCAAAGTATGTTTCTGAAAACATCTGAGGCGAGGAACAGACAATGCAGTTACAGAATGTTGATTTGTATTTGATCAGCACTGCCTAGTTTGACAGTTTGACCGCAGTTCACAAGCAGCGATTGACATGATTGACAACAGCGTCAGAGACTCCTCGGCTCTGATTGGTTGATTTCCTTCAGTCACAGTGGATTCTAGCAATTGCAATTAGAAGCACTATGAGGAGCAGGAGGAACATGATTTTTTCCACAGACCGTCTCATGTACTAAAGCGCTTTGGGGTTGCATTTGATGTATGAAAGGCGCTATATAAATAAAGTTTGATTGATTGATTGATTGATGTACTACTGTGTGGATATAATGACAGTTATGACAGCAAATTTAACAAAAAGTTATTTTGATAGAAGTTACCAACTGTAGGCAGGCATAGATTCTACAAATTTAAAGTTGAATTAACGGGGCGTCGGTAGAATAGTGGATAGTGCCGGCGCCCCATGTACAGAGGCATCGCCTCGCTGCAGCGGCCATGGGTTCGAATCCGGCTCGCGGCACTTTACTGCATGTCAGTCCCCACTCTCTCTCTGTCTCCCCATTTCACTCTCTGTCCTGTCAATAAAGGCAAAAAGCGCATGAAAATAATCTTTACAAAAAAGTTGAATTAACAGTACTTGTGTTTATAATACTAGTGGTTTTACTGTGTGACAACTTTGGTTTGAACATATCTAGTTGGCACTGTTAGCCAAAAACACTGCATGGTGCTACCCAGATCAATAATATTATTTTATATCCTTATTTATCAATGACACTAAGTAACACACATAAAAAGTGAGCTCAGAATGTAGTTAAGTATCACTGTTATTGTACAACAATATTCCATCATGAAGAGGACAAAAGTCCATACACTTTCACCAAATTGTAAATTTCAGCTTTAACAACGTAAGCAATAGTTTTAATTGAGTACCTTTTGCAAGATTCCTATTAATTATCTTTCGCTCCTTCTTACTCCTGTTGACATATTTCCAGCACCTACTCATCTTAAACAGGTATATTTAAGTATATTTTGGCAAGAAAACAGTTGTAGAAGCAAAACAAGAAAGGAAGTGGCTAGTCCATCTGTGTCACGCTTATATGCATTATTCCCTGTCTCAATTCTGCCTTGTTCGCTGCCAAAATGTCCAAGAGTGGAGCTACATTAAAGCCTACTGGTTCTTCACCATCTGATCAGCTGTCACAAAGACATTCATTTGACAATATTCACAATGATAAGGATTTTTATTTCTCACTTTCAGCTATTCTGCTGCTAGACAGTAGTGCTAAAAACACAGACAGTAGCAGACCAACAGAAATAACTGTGATCCAGGACAATATTACACTTCATGATGTATGAGTGAACTGTACCTGAGGGACTCACCTGGCCTTCAAAACTTAACATTTTCATGTTCACTGCTCTTATCTTGAATAATAGCTTAATTATTCAGATCCATGTTGTTTTTGCTATAACTGTACATAGCTTATCTGTACATATGTGTTTATACTGTTTCTTAGTGTGGCTGTCATCAGGAATGGACAATTTTCCATGAAATGAGCTTTGGTAAACACACATCAGTTCTTTTGTGTGTGTGTGTGTGTGTGGTCCACACAGCACAATTTGGCGTGTGTGATGAGGTATTGAACTGGGCAGCTTCTCACTGGGCTCGTTTCACTTGTCATAAAACATACTCCCTTTATTGGCCTGGCCATTCACACACGCAGACACACACACACACACACACACACACACACACACACACACACACACACCAAGCACTTAGTGCCATGTCCCCCCTTAATCCACTTCTAACAGAACAATCTCCCGGGTTTTGACTTGTAAGGCCGTGTGTGTGTGTGTGTGTCTGTGCGTGTGTGTGTGTGTGTGTGTGTGTGTGTGTGTGTGAGATGACCAGGATCAATGGTGTGTTGTTGTCAGGAAAGTGTGTATTTAAACTACAGGGCAGTCCAGGGAGCAAGAAGATGGAGAGAGGATGGGAGGAGGTGGAGAGGAAGGGATGAGATATTTAATGTGTTTGCTCTACTTGCTGTTAAGTAATGATTCCCATATCCACCAAACCCCCAGAGGGGAAAGTTGTTCATGTTCACAAATCATGACTGATGTGTCTGGGAGAGAAAAACACATGCAGAATTCATTTTACTGCATCTTTTTTGCTTTAAGCATTTCTTTACACATTATTTATTACCCGTATCCTAGATGGAACATGGGTAACGAGATTGTATCAATACACAAAAAGGAAACTGAAGCAGGTGAAGGTGCTCAGACTGCAGCAGCTTAAAGTGTCTCAACGTTTCAATAAAGTGTCAAGCAATGTCTTTTGTTTTGTTTGTTTTTTAATAAACTGACTACGCACAATGAAGGAGATATGGGGTTACATTAAAGTACAACAAACATGGAAAAATGAAGGAAAAAAACAGTAACCTAAAGACATTATTAACCCTCTACACACACCAATGCATGAAGCAAGAGAGAGGACTTTACGCAATGAGAGAGAAAAGAGGAGTCAAACATAACAACATGGAGAAAATATACATTCTGGCTGTGGTTGCCTCAGGGACACAGATACTACACTGACAAGACTTTTCTAAGAATTACCTAAAACAGACAGGGTTTGTTCTGTGGATATATTGCAACTATCTGTCATGTCAGGTATTTTAATTGCTTCAGGGGTTTGCTGACATAGCATGTTTCACTGCTTCAAGTACACTGCAATTAGACATCTGTGGCATGTTTAAAAAAAAAAGCACTGTTTGTAGGGTTCAGGCTGATTGCTTTGTGACTCTATCTGTACATATTACAACTTCATATAAAACTGTACCCATCATCAAATCTCATATTAAGAATATAAGTCTAAAATATCTAATAGTAGCTGTACAACATCATTTCACATGTGTCCACAGCACATGGACTCGTTCTCAAAGTATTCTTCAATCAAGTATGTTTTTTGTAACTGCTGGTTTATTTCATCTTGTTTCAAGACGCTAAAATGTACCATAAATACACAAATCCCTGTAACAAATTAAACCAAAGTGGAAACAGTTGTTTCACTACAAATTGTAAGTATTTTAATGACAACTTTCCCAGCAAAAACACAAAAGCATTTTAACACCAAATAAAAAGAGCTATTTACAACACCAACAAGCCTGTAGGACCATTTGAATAGGGGAGATATAATCTGTATAAAACCTTTCTGGGAGGGGTTGATTATGTAAGAAAAAGGACTGTGTTTGGTACACACTTAAAGAAACAATTTCTGGTTAATATGTAACAGTAAGTCAACTATTAGAAGTGTGTTGTGGTTTTTGTTGGTTATGTAAAAGAAACATAGAACTTTACTCATTTCTACTTAATTCCTCAGTTGTTAAATATCATTTTCCTTAATTTGGGGAACAAGTATGATTTATTAACAGTTTTACTTAAAGTTAAATGTTCTTACTGTATGCTGCTAATTCATTACCAACCTTTATTATAAAATAAGCTAACACACTGCAGGAAAATACAGTAATGTATGTTTGTGCAATAGGAGCCTACAGTCACAAGCTGAGAGGACGAGAAAGGGAACAGTCCCGCCTGCTTCTGTCTGTGTGGGACGGGCTCTGATAGATGAAACATGGTGGCTGCATATACACTCTGTGATCAACAGCAGGCCAGGAGACAGCTGCTCAGACACACAGACGCACATATGCAGACAGCTATGTGTGCACATGTGCCTGTAAACACAGACTTCGTCAGACCTCACATACTCACAAAAACAAATATAAACATACCAGTAGGCATACAATCATATTCCTACACACACACACACACACACACACACACACACATTCACATGTCAACACAAGTAAAAATGCATCTTCACGTACTGCACTATAATATGGCTGACATGCATATTATATAAAATGGATGCATGCACATATACACATGCCAACATAAAATGGCATGTGTGCACCTATATGCAGACATGCCAACAAAGACTTGCCAACATGCACACACACACAAACATACCATACGTTCTTCTCCAAGGTAGGTCTCTCCCCCCCAGTACTTTCCCTCGCTGCTGAGACGGGGCCATTCATCCATCCTTTCTCCCTCCCTCAGCGCCTATACCGCTTTATTTATTTATTCACTGGCTCACGGCCGGTTTGTTTTTTAAGCAAGACAAATTGAAAGGAATAAAAGTCCAGGCTTGTACAGGCTGCTGCTCCTATTGCCTTTGTGTCAAAAGGCAGCACACTGGGTTATGAATCACAGTGCATGCAAGTGTGTGTGCAGGGTGTGTGTGTGTGTGTGTGTGTGTGTGAGTGTACGCGCAGGTAGTTAGGTCTGTGTGTTACCCAAACCTCACAGCTGGCTGCTTTTCAGAGAGGTTGGTTAGTCTCTAACTGGTACGCAACAAGCTAAGCAAAGGAGCACTGTAAGTACACTTAAAGTATACCATTGCAGTTAAACAGGTTCACTGCAGAGTGTCCATTAAGAGCAGTACATTACCAGCATTGGTCATTTGTTTAGAATATGAACATGATTTTATATCCAGTACCAAAGCAAAACGTATGGGCTACTGTAAGTGAAATGTCTTGTACTGGATTTGGTTGATTGGAAAAAGATGTCACATCAGCAATGATTTGTTTTAACCATTAATATACCCTCAGCTTATACAGTTTTGGTTCCTTTAATTTAAAGTATTTACTTTTTATAGCATTTTTGAATGTGTGTCAACTGTGAGATTGCATTTTGTTTTGTTTTATACAGACTTTTAATTCATCCAGAATTCATCGCTGAGTGAATTAACAGTACCACCACTGTTGCTCCATTGTAACACCTTTTTCATGCTTCTTGTGGGAGGTGCTGTCAGTGCAGCGTGGACGTCGATATTGCACAGCTGCAACCTGGATGATTATATGCAGAGGATCTCAGTAGGATCTGAGGGCCAAGTAGCGTACCTCCAAGACTTTGTAACAACGTGGATGGGGTCACAAAGACCACACTGCAATGACTGACTAGTTATTAAACCAGTTAGTGCCTATACACTGATAATAGATTTAATTTAATACCTAGATACCACATGCAAAGATGGCACCTATTTATTCCAGTGGAGTTGCTAACCTGTCACATCCATCAAAAAGTTTTTAGTTTCCAGGTTTACTTCCATTGTGTGCTGCCCACTGAATATGCAAAGTAGTGTTACTCCCAGTGTCTATGCCTGCGAGTTCCTGCTCCGCTCATGGACTTTACATAAATAAAATGAAAATCACTGATTTTCTCAGTTCTTAGAAAGTTTTACAAATATAAAACCTCAATGGATAAGAAAATCAGAGTAGAAAGATTCATAACTGACCTTGTTTGCAGTTCTAGGTGTCCTGTAAACAGTTTTACAGGCATCTCTTTTATAATGGTGGCCTATGGGGAAAATGCTTTTTGGGTTGCAGAGGTATATTTTGCTGCAATACCACGAGTGGCCATTGGGAAAGAGCTGCAAAGCTCAGCAGCACTCCCGTGGGTCTTGATGCTGATTCGAATTGTACAGCTGTTTAAAAATGGAGTGCTGTGATGAAATGTTAAATGAGCAAGGCTGAAAATATTAAAACAAAGAGGTCGGTTCTAGGAGCAACTCTGATTGCTTTGACTTCAAATCAGTATGGACAACTAGACATACGCAGGGACCATGCA
This sequence comes from Epinephelus fuscoguttatus, assembly GCF_011397635.1. NCBI lineage: Eukaryota > Metazoa > Chordata > Actinopteri > Perciformes > Serranidae > Epinephelus > Epinephelus fuscoguttatus. The sequence goes on along the minus strand of NC_064766.1, from coordinate 9,043,985 downwards.
CCCTGTCCACACGATAGCAACCTATTTATGTATAAAACTGGTGTTAGAAATCCTGAGTTTGAATCTGCTGGCTGGCTGGAGTTTGCGTATTCCTGACACATCTGTACCTGCCACCACCAAGTGCTCTGTCGTCATCTCCCAGTCTAAAGACGTGTAGGTTTCATGAACTGGAAAGTGTAGTGCATACGAGGTTGTATGTCTACATGTATGTTGAACCTGTGATAAGCCAATTTCATCCAAATTTGGTAAGAATTTTAAACATTTTTTTTAGGAAATCAATAAAATAAAATGCTGATTAAAACATGCATTATGCATAATGGCAATTTATGTTAGTTTTATGTATTCATTTTAAGAAGGTTACGGTCTCCCCAATGCTCCAGACCGTTTTTAGTCTCTTCATTGGAGTAAAAGCTTCAGTGGACGCTAAAGTCACATGCTTCATAATATACATCATGATTAATTTGCTTAGTCTGTTTCCTCTGCACTTTGTTGCATTTTCAGGCTACACTTTTCAGGCTCAGCCAAGCATAAAACAGTTTTCAGGATATTTCCAAATTTATATTTGAAACATGAAAGGGCGCATTAAAACAGGTGAATGGACTGCACTTAGACTGGCAAAGTGTTCAGTGTATACCTTGCATCTCAGTCATGCTGGGAGAGATTTAGAGAATGGATGAACATAGTGAATTAGTCCTATTCTGTAATACTTCCATGCTATACAACAAAATGAGGACGTCCTCCTACTACGGGTGTGCCATATCATCTTGTTCACGATGATATCGGTATAATCTTTCCTACATCACCTTTTCCTAGTTTCTCTGACTTTCTCAAACAAACCCCTGACAGGCCCCTTTCATAGCAGACATGTCAAAGTAGGAGAAGCACAGGTATAAATAATGAAATGTGCTTTTCCTACTTTCATTTAAGTCAAAATGTCAGCAGTGAGAAGGGTGTACTGAGTGATTAATCAAAAATCCTCTATATATGTTGTTGTAAACAGTCCAGTCAAATGTGTTCACCCCCAACCAAACACACAAACATACACACACATACAGCATCTTAACCACAATCTTTATATATCTGTCTACCTGACAACTGCAAACACAACACAGCCTGAAACAAGCTATTTTCTTCAAGAGGTCAGTTGGGGAAAACAAAACACAACACTGAGCGGCACTGAGTGTGTGTGAGTGTGTGTGCATGTGTGTGGCTGCTGAGAGCACCGTTAGATGCGCTGTCACATACTGCTTTCATATCTCGGTGTCTATCTGCGTGACTGACGAACTAGAAACAGAATCAGTGTGTGTATGTGCATATGTGTGTGTATGTGTATGGAGGTGTAGGTGTGTTCTCTGTGAGTGAGTGACAGAGTGGAAACAGAATCAGAGGCCTGGCAGTGAAAGACGAGCTGAGTGGAAGCATCTGGGAGAAAGAGAGGGGCCCATCAATCATGGCTGCAATACCACCACTCTCACATAAACACACACACATATTGTACTGTACATAAAACACACTAAAACATAACAATGCGCATGCAGAGTGAGAAATTGCTCCATTAAATAATGAGGTCCAATATTACTGCATTCTATTCACAGATCTACAGGTGCACTGCAGTTCCTTTTTAATAAATTATCTTTGCTATGCAAAGATAATTTATTAAAAAGTTCCAGAAATTCAGTCTTCTCCTGACTTCTGACCGTTTTTTGTAGACCTGGAAGGCACAAAAGTCACTTATTGTCCATATGTATACAATTTGGCAAACATCTATACACCTCTTTTAATACATACAATTATACTGTATAATTCCATTCACCCATGAGACCAACCCGTTGTCATTCCCAGGTCATCAAATACCGAATAGATGCTTTGTCACTCCCCTCTCGGTCTCACAGGGACACACAGGGCAATCTTTAGCGTCCCTATGTGACACAGCTGAAACACATTGTAACCAACGGTCAATGTTGTGAAATGGTCTCTGTTAGGTTTAGGGAGCACTACTGTGTTAAGTTTGAAAAAAAGATTATGTTTCAGATAAAATAAATACATCTGTTATATAACAATAACATAAAGTGACACCAGTGTGAGACAACCATTAATAAATTATTTAACTCTTGGCTTCTCACGGGACACAACCTGCAGTCTTCTGGGTGAAAGTCTTGTTTTGTTTGACTCAACCAACTCCCCTTCCCACCCTACACAGACTTTCTTTCTTTTTATACTCTATGTCAGTTGTTCTAAGATTCAAATATTGCCGTGGATGGGTTTACATTGGAGTTAGCCGAAAGCCTGTTGTGTTGGAAAAGAGTGCCTTTGGCATCAATGGTACATGCTGAGGGGTGTGATAAAGCATCTGTATTTGACAACCTGGGAGTAAGAACTGGCTCAAAGTGCCCAAATATGCAACCTGACGCTTTACTTGCATAATAAGACTGCCCTGTGGATCCAAGTGTGGACACTTTAGTGAACCTATCTAATAATGCATTGTAAACCAAGGCACAAACATTTGGCACAGATGACACACAAACTTGGAAACTCAGTTCTAGGTGCGCCGCAGTCTAACCTGAATGTATGATAGTTTTCTATAAATATGATAATTTTCTAGTTTTCATGCAGCAGAAAATATTTTACATCTTATTTCAAGTAGAATCCAATGGATGGATGTACTGACAATGTTTTGCCTATTAAACAGTAACATTGGGAAACCTATAAATATACTTTTGTGTTGTTGTTGTGACCATTGCAGATATAAGTGTCTCTTAAAACTTAGGAAAGAAAAAGCTATGTAACTGATATGTTGCTATTAGGGGTGTCGCAATATACTGGTATTAATGATTATCATGATATTTAGAAATGAATTATTGACATAATGTTAATAATAGACAATAATGATAGTAAATAATAATTATTGTAAATATTATTGTAAATAACAGTAAAATATATCTTTTTTTTTTTTTCATTTTAACTTTGTCCCCCAACGTAATCTGGTACCATTTCAGTGTCCATTTAGTGTAATTGCTCTTTATGTAGACTTTTGTACAGTTATTAGGCATGTAACGATATGTCGAATTTCGCAGGTCGCGATAAAATAAATTCTCGATACCGTCGTGGGAATGCCACGGTAGTTATATAGCTGCATTCTCCTACAGAGCCGGTAATATGACTGTGCGACTACATTCCCCATAATCCTTTGCATGCAACTGCGCGCGCAGGTGAGAGCAGACTCGTGCAGCTCACCCTCTCAGCCTCCGACTCTGACCCGTGCGGGACCGGAGGAACGGCAAATAAAAGGAGATTGATTGTTCTTCTCTGTGGATTTTCTCCGCGACCGTTCATCATAGCGAGAAGCCACACATATCACGTGAAACAGCGGAATCGTGGCTTTTCCAAGCACTTGTCGGTAGTCTAATGTTTTCACAGCGAAAAACAATGATAAAGTTGCACTAAAATTATGTATAACAGAGCTTTCATACAGCTTTGCACACACATTACTTTTGGACGGATTACTCGCGAATGCAGGGTCACACAGAAATGCCACTCATATCACATGAAAGCGCAGGACCAGAGCTTTCCTCTCCTCATCTCCTGTTCTGAGAAAGTGTTAGGGTCTCCTTGATGTCAAGACTGTCAACCTGGTGTGAACAAACTGAGTGAATGTGTGTTTTTGAGTTTTTCTATGACTTCCAGGGAAATGGCTGGGCTTTATCTATTTTGGTTTTCACACATCTCTCTCTCTCTCTCTCTCTCTCTCTCTCTCTCTCTCTCTCTCTCTCTCTCTCTCTCTCTCTCTCTCTCTCTCTCTCTCTCTCTCTCTCTGTATCTCTGTATCTGTGAGTGGGGGATTGTGTGTTACTGAGTTTACATTATTTCTAATTTGTTAATTTTGTTGTTGTTGCAGGGTCTGATTGTTCTGTATATTTGATGAATATTAAGATCCTCATAATTTGATGTCATTCAGATGACTTTCTAGTAATAGTACTACACTACTTTTGTTCAGAGTAGGTTAAAAAATACTGAATGTTTCCATTTTCATATTCTGTCATTATAGTTTTAACTGACATGACTTTGTTATGGCACTTTAATGTCTGCCTGCCTAGCAGTAATAGGGGGGAAATGAAAGCACATGTTCAACTGTGTGTTGATTTGTTTATGATACACTTCCAAGTTAAAAATAACATGCTGTACAGTGTACATGTACTATTTTTGAATAAAATAGCTATTTTTAACAATAAATTTTCTCTTTTTTCCCCCTTGTATAAATATCGTGATATATATATCGTATCGTGGACTCTTTATCGTGATAATATCGTATCGTGCGTTTCTGGTATCGTTACATCCCTAACAGTTATGGTAACAGACTGTCTCTTCATCTCCCTACACTTAAAGTTAAAACTGTAATTCATTAGTCAAAAAAAGCACCAATCACACAATCGACAAAGCTTGAGGTGAATTTGACTAATAGCAATTTTACTATTATTTTATTTATTTATTTATTTCAAATTTTCTACAGATATCATCATAATATTGTAGTGAACTCTTAAGCTGCGATAATCATATATTGAAAATTTGATATTATGCCAGCCCTAGTTTCTCTACAACTTCATTGATGCCTGTGGATATATGTTATTATTGCTGCAGTGAAGACATATCTACCTCAACCAGAAGTTAAAAACTGAAATATAAGCAAAGACGTGAAAAGAGAAAAACATTTTAAGCAGCATCTTGTCGCTCTACAAAGCAGCAGTGGAGTGGACCCTGACATATAACATGAGAAAACGCTCAAAAAACACACAGTCCATCTTGTCATCCATCATAGTTGGTGGATGAGAGTGGTGTCTACACCTTGACCAGACCGGTGCATTGTTCTGGTAGGCTGATTTCCTCGCTGTCTGGAGCCTGAGTCATGATTTGCGGAGAACAACAGAGAAAGACTTTAGAGGTTAGAAAGAGTAGAGACGGACATAAAGAGCACAGGAGAGCAAGGGAGGAGAAGTATGAGGAAGAACACAGGGAGGGAAAAGAAGAAAGGGAGAAAGCCCTGGAGTGTAACTCAATATAGGAGAAAGTGTCACGTTGACAAATGCAACACAGTGTGATATATTAGTTATACCACAGACTATGTTAAACAGCTGCCCTGTGCTCTGGTGGGTGCTCGCTCTCTCTCTCTCTCTCTCTCTCTCTCTCTCTCTCTCTCTCTCTCTCTGTATAGTGGCCATCTCTATCATTGGTTGCCTATGGAGAGAGAAGAGTTAGACAGCTTGTTTCTGACAACAAACAAAGCAAAACTAATTTAGTCCTGTGGGTTCTTTCTCTCTCTCTCTCTCTCTGTCTGTCTTGTCTCTGTCCCTCTCTCTCCCTCTCTCTCCCCCAGAGTCGGAACAAACAAATATTTGTCCTCATTACTAATTAAACAGCAGCAAGAGAAAGTGCACAGAGGGAAATTGACGACATTATGCACCCCTGTTCACGGACACACATAGGCACAAGGTTCTGTATCCTCAAAAAGGTAAAACAAATAAATAAATAAAGTGTGTGTGTGTGTGTGTGTGTGTGTGTGTGTGTGTGTGTGTGTGTGTTGTGATTTACGAGCAGTGTTGCTCAGTTGCTGTTGTAGCATCCACCTGTAAGCCATTCATAAAGCAAGCAGCTGAATAATGAATGGCTGGTGTCTAGGGCCAGGCTAGGCTACGCCGTGCCCTGGTGGCTGTTTTAAATGAATAGGAATTAGTGGGCTAGAATGAAGCGCAGAGCCCCTTCTGTGTATGTGCGTGTGTGTGTGTGTGTGTGTGTGTGTGTGTGAGAGAGAGAGATTGTTGTTCATGGGCACAAGGGACAGCCATTTATCAGGCAGCCGCCATGTTGGCAGGAGTAGGGGTGTGAGTGTTGCTGGGTTTGGACTACGGGGCATTTTAAAGGGAAATTTCAGTTTCGTCTTGTTTAAAAAGTTTTGGCCAATATTTGGTAATAAAAACAATATATACAGCTACTTGCTGAGAAATCATCATGCCAGAAATCCTATCAAAATAATCCACAGACCTTGATGCGAGCATTTTAATATAGAAACTGTTTTCTTTCTACCAACTACACCAGCCAACCATATCACCCTGTAGAAGACAGCGTGCATCTAGTCACAGACAAGAGGTTTGTGCTCCTGACAGCCCAAGATGTAATCATAACTGTTGTCCTTTTTAGCTGAGCTGTAATTTTAGCTAGCTCTGTGGTGCTACATGAACTAGAAGTTGATACACACTTCCTTCTGCACAGTGTTGCGGTAAGTGAGTGTAGTTTGATAGAAGTTTCTAAATCACAACAAGGTCGGTGGATTATCTTGAGTAACCGGGTCATGATTTCTGGAAAGAGACATTGCTGTTGAGTTTTTCAAATGCATTTTTTTGGTGCTTTGAGCACCACAAGGCAAGTGTCATCTAGTTTCAATTAAAGCAAGCGAAGGCAGACATCTCTACAGCTGATAGCTCCAACACTTGGCAACTCACACCAAAACAATTTAGATTGCTAAATTGCACTTCAGGTTTAAACAAACCCCCAGATTAGCCAAACATATTTGAAAGGAAAAATATGGTCAAACAGTTAAGTTATTACCCAAACTGTCCGTTGTAAATGTTTATCACAGGTTACAGACTGACTTCTTGCTTCCACTTTGACCTATCTCTGCTTAAAATGCACATGCATACACCATCTCCCCATGTAATGAAGAATTATCACCAACATTTCAGTAAAAATGGTCAGTGCAATGTTATAACAATAGAAGAAATACAAACCACAAATATAAGGCCTAAGCTGTAATAAACTGGAATTCTCCTTTAATGTGGGTGTGTGAGGGGAGGCAGAGGACAGTGATGGTGGGGGTGTGTGTGTGTGTGTGTGTGTGTGTGTGTGTGTGTGTGTGTGTGTGTGTTAATGTCACATGATTTTTTTCCACTAGTAACAAGTAGTATTTCAATTTAGAGTGAGTTAGAAATAGAGTAGAAACAGTCTTTGTAGTGTGCATATGAGCAGTGTAATGAATCAGTGCTGCCATTAATGACTACTTCTCCAATGAGTGACAGCTAATGAGTAATTCAATACATTATTTATGCTTGTCTTCATGTGCAGCAACACAGTTTGGGAGGATTTCCCAGAGTTATGGACATTTCTTCTTATGCATTTACTGTCTTACTTACTCACAGCGACAACACACACACGCACACAAACACACACACAAACACATGCAGATAGACAGCGTATTGGCCTACAGGGATGCACTCGAAACCACTAATGTCACATTCGCTCTCTGCCTCTGTGCATTGTTCTAGGGTTTAACTATGGGAAAGTGTTATGCCAGGCCATTTGTGTCTCCAAATTGGCTCGTTTGTTGCCTCGGCTGCTCTCCCCTGCCATTCAGCTCCCGTGGTGCTTTCGGTTCAAATGGACACTGCACTTGAGCAAGGCAAGTGGAACAAAGTTGAGAGTCTGAAATAACAATAATGCTGTGAAATAGTTTAGTGCTTTGTGTCACAAGCTTAAAGCTTGCATATTTTTAATATGATGGAATATAAACATGAAAGAGGAAAAACTAAATGTTTTATATCCTTATAGTTCTGTAGATCTGTGCAATCTGTGTGGGAATGTACAGTAATTACAGTGGGTAGTTACAATGTGACGGGGCATTCAGATTGAATGTGAATTTTTGCCCTGCATTATTAGTGCACACTAGGCCGCCGGAGTGTTTTTTCAGTCTGTGCTTATTTGCAGCCAGCAGCCAATGCTAGCCATGTACTCACCAGCCATGTTTTCAGAATGTGTCTATGTGTGTTTGTGTTCAGCTCAGACTCTGCCTTATCTCTCCAGGAACTCAATTCTCTCTGGTGTTTCCCTTCAGATTTCCTTCTTTTTGCTCTTGCAAGAAAAATCTGAATTCTGTGCGCAAGCTGAGATATTTTCATCATGTGCAGACGCATATCTTGTGTTTGTGCTGCGGACATGAATTTGCTTCCTCTTGCATCTTTCAGTTGACATTCTATTTGCTTTGTGTTTTACTGAACATACAGGTGTCTTGCATAAACATTTAACATATTCTATCAGTACAACCCAAATAAAAAACTAACCACTAAAGATTTGACAGCCTTTTTATTTTGTCTGTTAATAATGTTGACCTGAACATTTTTTCAAACCTAAGTCATTTAAAAAAACAAAATAAATTCTAATTAAATTACAGAAAAAAAACTTTTTATTAGCATATGAAGACTGTAAAGCCCCTCCTTTGTCTTAAAATCTGCAACCAGTTACTGTGTAAATTTATTTTGTTTCAGTTGTATGCTGTTTTTTTTTTCTTTCTTCAAACTTTTCTTGATGAAAGACAAATGTGTCTTTCCTATGTCTGGGAGATCTCTGCAGTGTCATCACTACTGACAATAGGCATGATTTATTTTTTGGGAGCCTAGTGAGACTCTGTGCAGTGGTGTGTGTGTTCACATCAGCAGGTGTGAGCTGAGCGTGTGCGTGTGTGTGTGTGTGTGTGTGTGTGTGCATTATCCCACTTTAACAACCACCATCTGCTGCAATCAGCGCTCTTCTGTGGGCAAGTGCGTGTGTGTGTGTGTGTGTGTGTGTGTGTGTGTGTGTGTGTGTGTAACATTGGTCAAGTGTAGGAAACAGTCAAATAGCTAGCAGACACTGACCTTTTCTTCTGTCTGGAGGCACACACACATACACACACACACTCAATCCATCATAGAGTAACACAAACACACAGTGCATATGGTCTGTTGCTTCTCAGGCTTTGTGACAGCTGTCAGTCAGCACTCATGCAGTAAACACATACAGAGTCAGGGCCAGTGTAGAGGTTTAGTGGTCCATGTGATCAGATTGGTGGACAGACAACGTACGGCCCATGTTAGGACAATAACAACCCTTTAGGACATGATCTCTGAATACCAGTTTCTGCGTGTGTGTATGTGTGTGCCTCACCCCTCTGGCTCTGGTGCTGTGAATACCACTTTGACAACTGCCATGCTGAGCTGATTGACACATCTGGGGTCAAGCAGGACAGGCCACACACACACTTGCGTAAACATACATAAGTATTCAAATATTCACTCTGGACAAGATGCCAGCTTTCTGAAGCACTTTTTCATGCCAAGTCTTTGGCATGATCCAGCTGTCAAATCTCCGCTGGTGGGAACAAACTGATGATGGCATGACTCAAATATCCGTGCTCCATTTTTGCTTCATCTTCACTACCAATGAAAAGGCCAAGGCAGTTACTCTGACTATTTTAGAATTTTAAAAGGTAACGACACTGTTAAAGCCACGGGCTGCAACAGATGCACAGCAGCTTTCTTCTTTTGGTGTTCACAGGGAGGAGCAGCTGGCATGTTGACACCCACGACAGCATGCAATCTGTGCCACACACTTGCAGCCAGCTGTCCTCTTAGCAGAGCGACTACCTGGTTGATTCAATCATTTTTAAAAAGTCTTTACTGATAGTAATGCAGAAACAATGATCCTATCAGAAACAGCTCTGGGATGTAACCCTGTTGCCAATTTACACATCCAGTATTTACTACCCAGTGCTTTAGCAGCTATATGCTCCACTATCTTTACCAGCAAGTTGCTGACTTAATCCATTTGGTGCTGGGCTGGTATTTTACAGTGGGTTTATCAAAGCTTTTTTGTTTTACTGAAAGCAGCTCTCTGCTACAGCTGGAAATGATGCTGATGAGAGCGGGAGACTGAATAAAAACAGTAAAGTTGTGTCATTAAAGTAAATTCAAAACATTGAGCTTCAAGAGGCAAAAATGCTCTGAAGCTACAGGAAACTGTATAATTGGATAAAAATTCTCTCTGGGCTTTTAACTATGAGCCACAGTCATTTTACATTACATATGATTTCTTGATTTACTGTTTAAAAATAAAATCATTGATAAGTGCAGCTTTAAGAGAGCAAAAAAGCTCTCTTAAAGTGGGAGGGAGATTTTTGGTAGATCTACACAACTGATACCTTGTGATTACATTTTGCCATCCCAGCGCACAACACCTCAATATTTAGGGATGCATGTTATCGGAATTTTTTTTGCCAATATCCGATATGCCAATATGTAACAACTCGTTTGACTGATAACTGATACAGATATCGATATTAGGGATGCACCAAAATGAAAATTTGTGGCCAAAGCCAAAGCCGAATAATATTAAATGCTTGGCCGAATACCGAGTACCGAATAAAGTAGTGTTGCCACGGTACCAAAATTGGGACCCATGGTACGATACCAGTGAAAGTATAACGGTTCTGAGTAGTATCAGGATACCACAGCAAAAATGAGGCAGATGTGCCTTTTGTCATTTATAAAAAGATAAATCACTTTTCTATAATACATTAATGATATTTCAATGGAATAAATTACTTACTTCAAAAACAGCACCAATAAGTGATTAACATGGGGGGGATCAAAATAAAAAAAATAAATGAAATAAAAATCAACCAGCCACCCTCCTCCCCTTACAAGTCCCTTCATAAGTAAAGAGCAGTCCCTAAAGTGCGGTGAGGTTTGTGGACTGCTACCTGCCACAAAGACAGAAATGTGAATGGCTCGTTTCCTCCTCTGATACGCCACATACTGTGTGCCACCATGGCTCAGCTGTTCAGGTACTTTTGGGCAGTCATGACAACAAGTTAATCACCTGGAGCCGGACTTCTCCGTCGCTGGTAAGCCGTTGTCATGCGCCACCATATTTGACAGGAATACGTATTCCTGTCCGTGTCTGTGACCCCCGTTCAACCCACAGGATTCACCGTTTCGTTTCTGCTGCTGGTTGAAATCTGTACTCACACAGCGTGATGAATGATTTATTTTGCCCGCACAAAACTATTTTTAGTCGCAAATGCGAGTGCGGTGACGGATGGAGTAAAATATCACCACACTGCCGACATTTTACTCCATCCGTCACCGCACGCTGTTTGATTGCGTTATCAAAACACGCCGCAATTATTCGGCCTTGCTTTTCACTTATTCCACCAAATACCGAATGTGTGTTTTTTTGCAATATTCGGCCGAATATATTCATTTACCGAATATTCGGTGCACCCCTAATCGATATATACACTTTTTTCCCCTAAAATCATTTTAACATTAATCAAGTCTCTTCTGTAGTGGCATTAACATCATATATTGCAGGTATTCAATACCTGGCAATTCAATTGTTGTGATGACCCACCAGCAGATGGAGACATAAAAAAGAGTACTTTTCAAGTATGTAATATTCATTTATCGTGCAAAATAAGAAAAAGCACGTTTACCAATTGTGATAGTTCATTTTAAAGTCAATATTGGCTGATACAGATGATGCACCAATGTTATCAGTATGTTGGCTGACTCCGATATATCATTTTAAAGCCAATATTGGCCGATACCAATGACGTGTCAATATTATCGTGCATCCTTATTGATAGTCATGCCATCTTGAGACCAAAGACCAAAATTACTTTATACAACATGAGAGGGTGGGTTTGGTCATTTGAAACTTTTCAGTCTTTTACCTTTGGTTGGATCATTTCAACCTGTCCCAATCTAAACTAACTAAAATATTTTAAGTAATATACATGTGACTATTTCCACAGAGGTGATAATCTGTCACTGACAAAACATTTGTAGCATACAATTTCACTCAACTATCAGAAATCATAAGCTACGGACCTACAACCCACTGAGCCTACAGTCTGTTTAAGAGATAAATCAAGTGACACCAGATTAACATACATTTTCAGACAACCAACATCACCCCAGTTTCATCTTCTCTTAATATCTGTTAAACAAGGCACAGTTAGCACAATGCTGCACTGTGCTCTCACTATGACTTTCACATGCATTATAGTGCACATCATCTTATAATATGCAGAGTACTCTCTCTAGTTTAATGGTCCATCACTGCTAACACAGGCGCGCTATGGCACCATACTGGGTTAAATCATACTATTTATGACTCATTTTCTTGCATTAATGCAAAGCAGCACATACACTCAACCCTATGCCTGACTGGGTCTGATGTTATCTCAGATTATGATTTACAGGCACAGAACAGATGCATTTATGCACAACAAAAATCCCCATATCAAGTCATTTATGACATCTTTGAGTGCTAAAATTGCAATAACTGTTGTTTTTTTGTTTTTGTTTTTTAAATGGGGCAAACTTGTCAGCAAACAGTAGTTGCTAACATTATCATTTATTTGGAGTCATGTTTCTTTCCATCTGACAAATGTAAGGCCATAGTTATTCTCTTTTATCTCCGTTTTTGGTCCCTACCAAATCCTGACAGAAATATCTGGCTTTTTAGCTGCTAAATGTACCATCTTCACCAGCTAGTCACTAACTGTGTCAGTCTGCTGTTTGGTGCTGAGCAGGTAGTGTTCAGTGGATTTCTGGAGCTGTTTAGCTGAAAACAGCTCCCTGTCGCGGCTGAAACAACACTGTAAGAGCAACGAGAGTGAAACAGAACAATATAGTTGTAGGCCAGACAGCTAAACAATGGGCTAAAACTCACTATAAAGCACCATAGAGCTGCACATTCGTGTGACTCTCACTACAAGCAACCCCTTTCACATTCTTACATTGTTTTCAATGTCATTTGATACATTATTATAATAATAGAAATTATAGCCACTTTAAAGTCTCAATTTTGTAAAACAATGAACTAACAATATTGCAGTTATGGTATTTGAGAGAAAATTGATTGATTAAACAGAGAGAGACCACAAGGTAGATATGACGAGGGAGGAAACCATATTCACAGGAAGAAAAGAAAGACAAGGTGAAAGAAAGACATAGGTTGTCATAAGAAACAGAACAAGGAATAGAGCAAGTGACTGATAGAGTGAGAAAGATAGCGAGCGAGGCAGAGAGAGAGAAAGCGAGGTGCCTTTGGGCAGTACTTTCACCTCCACTGACATTTAACTAAAAACCAATCTCCATGTCTGCCATCTACAGCCCCTAACCTCAGGGCTAGAGGGTGGAGAGGGCTCTGTGTGTGTGTGTGTGTGTGTGTGTGTGTAAGCATAGCAATTTGCGAGCATGGATTTTGGGGGATGGAACACACGAACGTATTCCTTCACGCATTCACGTTTGTGTGTGTTGTGTGCGTGTGGAGAGTGAGAGAGAGAAAGCACAAGAATGTCCATTGTCCCCTGGGTGAGGTCAAGGTCTCTGTCCCCTCCTCAACATCATCACCTTCTCCATCTACACTCACACTCCTCCAATAATCATGCCATTGAATCAAATATATAATCAGAGAGGAAATGTCCCCTCGTCACCACCATGCCATAATCCAGCAGGAATTGGAATTGGAAAACTTATACAAGGGTTAGCCGGTGCAGTGGGATGGTGCCCCAGGGCCTCAGCAGAGCAGGAAGAGGGAGAGGAGAGATAGTGAGGGTGACGAGATGACACAAGAGAGTGAGAGATACAGACAGAGAGAAAGGAAGACAGGCTACAAACTGGGAAAAATGGAAATATAAAGTACAATGATGTAAAAAAGAAGAAGAAATAGAGGTGTTAAAGACAGGATGAAAGGAAGATGGTGAGGAGGAAGGAAGAGAAAACAGGTATATAAACATGTCCTTCCTTGTGTTCGACGTATGGCTCAGGGAGTTACAACCCAGCTCCACCCCACCCATTCTCTTCTTTAACATCTCTGCAATCTTCAGCGTTTCATAGGAGAGGGTCTCTGAGCTCAGGTTAACTGCTAGCCCCAGGGCTTGCAGTAACACTCAACTACCCCTCCACCCAGCCACCAGCCCCTACTGACAAACAGCCCAGTCAATGGTACTGTGAAATTACTCACATGGGTATGATAAAATGACAAGCACAAATATCCTAAAATTGTCTTTGTCTAATAATTCTGTCATCTGAGTTTCATTAATCACTGCAAATTGAAACAACTAAGGTTTGAAGTTTTCAGATACATGGCCTTTACTGAAAATCAGAACTTCAGTTCATTGGGCTCATTTATGGGGGAGGGAGGGACAGAGCAATGAAGTGATGGGGTTAGGAGAAGTACAGCTCTTAACATTCATGCACAAGTATGTATTTGCTGCTGTCATGCCGCTTGGTTGTGGTCGTGCCAACTGTGCATGGCTCTTTGCCAATGACTGGTTCCTGCTGTGTGTAACCAACAGTTCTAATCAGGTAGCGCCAACACAGAATAATAATCGTTTGTCCAACTCTTATGGGAACACAACTTTATTTTTCTATATCTGTTGCTAAGTGGGTATCAACTTGGATGTCTACTTCATGTTAGTGCTGCACGATTAATCTAATCACAATCGCGATGTCAGGCTGTGTGATTACATAACCGCATTTGCGATTTAATGTAAATAAATGTTAACGTGTGTGCCTGTGAATGTGGCTGCCTCTCCTGTAGTGTGTGGAGTTTGTTGACATCACGCCCACAAGCTATCCTGGTGCGTGCAGCTGGCGTGCAGCAGTGACCAACACAGACGCTGAAGAAGAGCATGAGCTCAACCAAGAACAGGCTGAGTTGGTGGCGAAAAAAACGTCTGTTACATGGCGATACTTTGGATTCAGGTACGGCGACGTTGAACAGAAAGACGTGCTGTGTAAGTGTAAAAGTTAAAGTCGCCACGTCCCGCGGAAACACAACCAATCTATATCAGCACTTGAGACGGGACGTGGCGACTTTAACTTTTAAACTTTTACACAGCACGTCTTTCTGTCCAACGTCGCCGTACCTGAAAGACGTGCTGTGTTGAAGTTTAAAAGTTAAAGTCACCACGTCCCGCGGCAACACGACCAATGTATATCAACACTTGAGACAGCACAGCACAGGGAAAAGTAGGCAGAATGCATGTGAGAGGAAGAGGAAGGCAAGCCGTGTAACGTTAAAGACAAAGACAACTGAAAGCCGCCAGAGCCTCATAAAACAACATCCAAGCACAGTTAAGCAAACATTTGTAAGTGTCACAGGGAAATCATGGACTCCATAACAAATGAAAAATTGAGCAATTTTGCTCGGGTTCGGCCCACTTGACATGCTGCTGTGTTGTGCTATGGCGTGCTGGAATTTGTCATTTACGTGATAATGCCTGAACGCAACACAGGCTCGCTCCGCTGTGTGTACAGTTCCATGCTGCGCTGCCGTGTGAGCAGCGTGTTTGACTGTGCTCAGTCTGTTGATGGTCATTGACACACTGTCTGTCCATAACAATAACTATGTCAGGTCAGTGCCCCCCCCAATATAATGTAGGAGAATGTAAATGATACCATTTATTTATTATATTTTATTGTAATTATATTGTAATCGCAATCGCAAATCGCAATATTGTTCACCATAATCGCAATCGCACATTTTTATCAAATTGTGCAGCACTACTTCATGTGTAAATAAATGTGTAAAACACACATCAAGATTGCCTAAGATAGGGAGCCTTTATTCAGGCAGAGCACTTCCGTGACATTTGTATGGGCTGATTGACATCGCCTGCTTTATTCATGCTTTATCAGCTGTTTGACTACCAGCTTACTATATGCCTCCAACTATATTCATACACGTGTACAGTACTCATGCCTATTCCATTTGCTTTATCCACTTGTCCGTCCATCCATCCATCCTCTCCCGCTAATCCAGGGCCACTTTGCAGTTTGAGAGCTCCTTTAGAGAGCAGAGCCTTTTCACCCACTATAACTGTACAAATATGTATTACGAAGTAAGTGTTGTGTTGTGACCTCAGGTTTATTTAAATAGCACTGAATACCGGCGCTGGATCAGGGAGGCCATTGAAATAAGGAAGCCAGGCCCAGGGACGATGGGGCATACATGCTCTCCCACACCTGGAGCAGCATCCTGGAGAGGCGGCGGACGGACAGCAGGTGGCGTGACCGTCCTGTCAGTTTTTGACAGGACAGTCAGGCCTCCCTAGTGTCGGCTGATTGACAGATCAGCTGATATAGATGCGTCACAACCACCACCACCATGTGACACTTCTGAGGAAGGCAGAAGCTTCCGCCAAACATGTCAAGGTATGTAATATCCTAACATGTCTGAGATAAAATTATCTAAAGTCATTAGCACTGAATAAGAATTGCACAAAAAAATATGTGGTTTAACCTGGCTTTCCATCCACTCGCCAGGTGGCTTTCTATGGAGCTACATTAGGGTCAAAAGTTTTGAATTTGAAAAAATAAAATTTTAAACTGAAAATTTATGTGTTGATCTTGAATTTTGAAAAATACAACAATGTATTCAAAATAAAAATAAGTGTACGAAACGTTTTTTCAGGTTAAATATAATTTTGATTCACTTTATTCTTTTGAATGAATAATTTATTTTCATTTTTCACTTCCATATGTATTTTAACATTTGAGGTCTTATTTTTTTCAGTTGCATGTTTTATCTTTTCAGATTCACATCTTATTTTTTACAGTTTCAAATCTTATTTTTTCACTTTCAAATCTTTTTTTCACTTTCAGATCTTTTTTTTGTTCAGTTTCAAATCTGTTTTTTGAGTTTCAGACTTTTGACCCTGATGTGGCGTGGGGGGCGTGGCATCAACTGAGAGGGGTGTGGAATCATGAGTGACAGTGTCTTCAGGGAACGTAGGAACTAAAAAAATTCTGACTCAACACTTATATACACCATATTCATGTGATTGGCAGTGTAAAAATTGATGCCAGTGACAAACTTCCATTTTGAAATCTGTTTTAGACAGTACTGAGCACCAATTGCGGTATAACAGCGATAAATTATGCCAGATTTTGCAGTTCAACAGCCACATTTTAAGTGCTGATATGTCTGATTTCCACATAGCACTGTGAACGCAGCGTAGTGTCCACTTCGCTTGCGATGCTGGCGTCCGGTCGGTCGGGTCAATCGGCTGGAGCCCATACATCCAGCACACAGGTGAGAAATGTTAACTAAGTTTTGGGAAATCATAACAAAGATTAAGGGGTCGTTTTTGTGACAACATACATTTTCACAGCTCCATCGTCAAGGCCCTGTTGATGCTTCCACATCCAGACGTGTCCCCTGGATGAAACCTTTGAGCTTGGGGAAAAGGAAACAATCAAACACCTCCCTACTCACCTGGTGCCACAAAAATCACCTGGAGCCAGGTCAGGTGAGTAGGGAGGTGTTTGATTGTTTCCTTTTCCCCAAGCTCAAAGGTTTCATCCAGGGGACACGTTTATTGGATGAGGAAGCATCAACAGGGCCGTGATGACAGAGTTGTGGACAATCACACTTTCCAGCTCTGACAAATTCGCCACTTAAAAGACGTCACAAAAAATGTATGTTGTCACAAAAATACACTTATACATACACTTATTTTTATTTTGAATACATTGTGTATTTTTCAAAATTCAAGATCAACACATGAATTTTCAGTTTCAAATTTTATTTTTTCAAGTACAAAACTTCTGACCCTAATGTAGCTCCATACTTTCTGGTGGGACTGCTGTAGATCTGCCTGCAGTGTAACCTCCACTGTCATAATGTGATTGAAGCATAGCAGTACACACGAGTGGTTTCAGACAGTGCGCACATGGCTGCAGAGGAGACAGTGTGTGGATGGGGTGGAGACTGTGCTGAACCCGTAAAGACAAAACTGATAGTGAGTGGAAAAGGGATAGGTGTGAGGTCAAATGTGCCAGCCCCTGTTTAATCACCGTTGACCAGATTCTGGCATCATTTCCCTTGTGATTTGCTGAAATGCAGTCTTTTCACTTCCAAGCTCTCTGACCGGGCATAACAAAACAAACTGATAAGAGATGCAAGAGAATACTGTCTTCAAGGATGTAAAATATGCATTGGTAGTAACTGACTTTAGATGAAACTTACATCACAGGTCAAGCTTGAGTCATGTAACCAATGATCTACTACACTTGACTAGATCAGTCACACTCAGCATCCAACGCCTCCATCCTCATGATTCCCTCACCATCTTTACTGCCTCTTTTCTTTTGTTTTTTTCCTCTCTTCTCTCTTTTCCATTTCCTTTTTTCATCCAGTCTTTCTCCTTCTCAATTCTTTTCATCTATCTCTGTCATTACCCCAATTTGTTTCCTCCACCTGGCCGCGTTGTCTTTACCTCTCGCTCATTCTCTTTCCTCATCTCTCCCTCCTTCCTTGTTGTCACAGGGAGGCCACCGCTGTCAGGGAAGTTTTCCCAACCTCCTCATCCTCTCATTTTTCATCAGCCCTTCCCCAACACCCCCCATCCACACAAACACAGGCTCCCATCTCCCCATTCATCCCCTCCCTCTCCTCTCTCCCTGTCCGTCCGTGGCACAAATGCATTTGTTCAATACCTCCAGCAAACAGATTAGCGGGCTGTTATCAGCGACAGGGAGACGGTGATAATGGTTTTCACCACATCTTCTCTCTGCCACAGATTAAAATGGGCCAGGTCACCCATCACACACATACCACAAACACACTTTCACATTCACTCACAAACACATACACGCTCCTGCATAACCACAAAAATTACAGGGTCATGCTTTCATTTCTGGGTTGAATTCCTGACACTGATTAAATTAAACTGTCTGTTAGTGCATTGTGTTGCTTAATATCTTTGGTATTGATAATTATGTCAATAAAATTATGACACATACAGAAGTGCATGTTTCATGTTCCAAAATCTCAGCCCTGTCTTCTCCTGATATGGCCAACTGTGGAGACAAACCCAACTGGTGTACCTGCATCCTGCTGCTAATAAGCACTACAGTAGCATCTACATGAATATTTCAGCATCAATACAAATATCATCAGCTGCCCAGACTGGCCACAGTGATAAAAATCCCTCTTTTTCCTAACATCTTCTTTTGCCACCTCCCTGAACTTCTGGTTTGCAATTTAAGCAGTTCCACTTTCCGATTTCCCACACAGCGTCTGTCAAAAGATCTGTTTCAAACTGCAATGAGCTTGCTTAAATTTAACCGAAGTAGTATGTTACATATATGGCTAAATCTGTATTCTTTACGGAGACTGCTGTGATGTAAAACTAAACGTCATTGCAGAGCAGACAGACCAGACTGTCTGCCCCTCTAGCCATATTTTTCTTTTATTTCTTCTTACTGTCTGTTCATGGTAGAACTGAACAAAGTAATGCTGACTTTGTTTCTTTTTGCCAATATTGTTAGCATAGTTGCCTTGTTTGAATAAAATTTATTGGAGCCGTTTGGTGGTTCCACGCTTACATTCAGTGTGAGCACCACAAGGTTGTCTGCCTAATTTGAGCTGAGGTGATCCTACATAGCTAGAACTGTCCTGTACCATTTATTTTCCAGTCTTGGTACTGCCTGGTTCATACAGTAACTCTCATATCATGTCTTATGAATCCTCTTGAGGAGATACATCAAATCACAATCAAGAGATATTATTTTCACAGCCATGCCAAAGAATAAGCAAAAAGCTTGTGATCTTGAAAACTTGAGAATATTGGTGTCTTGGTGTTTTGTGCATGAGCTCTACTTCGTCTGAGAACCATCCAGTGTCCAGTGGTGATTAACTATGCTGGTGGTCAGTGTAATGTTTTCTCCCCTTGTAAACCCCTCCAGCGGCGCCCCAGCACAGTCAATAATTAATGCTACGGATGCTCGGTGTTTTACAGGAGGCCACAGCCGTGTTTTATCACTGTAGCACATCATTCTCATTAGGCCAGATTCGATCAAGATTCACTGTACACAAAGACACAGAGAGAGATACATGGAAGGAGACAGAGAGTGGAGCAAGAGGGGAAAGAAAATCAAAGGAAGGCAAAGGAAAAAAGAAACAACCTGACCTAAGTGTGCATAGGGCTTGGCGATAAAACGATAATTATCTCGATATAATTTTCCTCAATAGAGGTATAATATATCCTTGATATTATTAACCCACTCAGGGCTCAACAATAAGGATTGCCCGATTGCCTGGGGCAAGTAAAACTCACGGTCGGGCATGTAAACTAACAACTCACTTGTCCAATCGGGCAAGTTGCTAAAAATAGTAAAAGTTAATAACTAATTGATAAAATAAATGTATTTTAAAACATGCTCTTCTGCTCTGATGCAGCGGTCTCTCTGCCTGAAGTCACAGGCACAGCTGTGTAACAATGTCCTGCCCACTGCTCCCATTGATATTATTTTGCGCGAGGGATGCTTCATATAATAACATAACAATATACTATTTATGGTGTTATGCCATCGTGTCATTTCTGTCTCTACATGGTCACGCGTTAAGAATTTTCCTCTGCTCTCTGTATCGCGCACGGCAGAGTTCCACCACACACACAGGTGATCACGCTAGAACAGCTCGGGCCACATTTTCCTGACCAAACCTGACCCCGAGCCCGGTGCAGTTTGTCAGCTGACAAAGTTATTGAAATGGACAGTGTGTAAATAACCATCCACAGACTGCTGTTACACACAGACAAACATGCTGCTCGCACAGCAGCATAGCACGGCACTCATGCTGAGCTTGTGTTGCGTTCAGGCGTTGTCACGTAAATAACAACTTGAACACTTGAATAGGTCATAGCACAAAACAGCAGCATGTCAAGTGACTTTTTACTTTTATTATATTCAATAAAATTGTATGTTCCTAAATCTTGAGACACCTCATATGTAAGCTAGACAGACATTTCACCTGCTCATTACTGTGCACACATGTACTGTATGTACTTAGTCCTAAAGAGCCCTTCTGGTGCCAGTAGATACACAGAAACATGCCAGCAGGCTGTGCTTTGCAAGCATACAAAAAAGTTTCACGCATGTTTAAATTATTTTTCATGCGTGTGCTTCACCTCCACTGCTACAACTCCATCCTAGGGGAAACACTGCTGTGCGTTTTGTGCAACAGGTGGATGTGGTAGTCTACTGGTAGAGTAGAGAGAGAGCTAAGTAGCGTTGAAGTAGAGTAGAGCAGGGCAGTGAGATGGAAGCAAAATATATTAAACCCGGTGTTAATACAGCAGAACTGGAGAGAGGGGTGAAAAATAAATAGAGGTGGGCATGGCTCAAGTAGGGCGCAAAATTATAGACGGAGAGCGATTGACAAATTTTTCACTTTAAGCCCTGACACTGTCATTTTTGTGTAGGAATTAAGCTACAATACATGACATATGTTGTTTTAATTAATAAATATAGTGTGAATAAAGATTACATAACATAAAGATAACTGCAGTCTTTGCTATTGGATAGCCGCTTAAATTAAACAATTTTTATAGGGCAAGTAAAAACTGACTTCGGGCAAGTAGATCTGTGACCAACTTGCCCGACCGGGCAAGTGAAAAAAAAACCTTAGCGTTGAACCCTGCCACTCATACGCCCGTAGACTAGGCAGTAATGCACCTTAAACAGCAGTTGCCACCCATCATTAACCAAGAGAGGAAGACAAAGTAGTAGGAGGAAGAGGAGGAGGAGAAGACAATGAGCACAGCCACCAAGCTGGTGTGAAAAGTGTCGTTGAAACGTCGCAACAACATGATTGTTTTTGTCAT